>NC_132860.1:15864362-18264362 GCF_048164855.1 Canis lupus baileyi
TTAATTTTTTCACACCTTTTAATCCCAAACTGAGAAACATAAACTGGACCTTTTATTTATTTTTATTTTTTAAACTAGACCTTTTAAAACTCTGGTTTACAGTAAAATAATGAACAATTCAAAATAAATTTCAAATACAAAGATCCACTTTCATAGTTTTAATAGTAAACTTCAGAAGTAGATTCAAGTTTTCCAGGTATAAAATACCACAGGGCCAGATTTTAAAATCTCAGATATGCTGGAACTGATAGTCCAAGGAAGATGAACCTACCAAAGAATTCAGAATCCAAAGTGTGATTTACTTCAGAATACATCAGTATACACTAGAATGGTGATGTAACAACATTATAAGCTTTCTTTAAAATATATCAGCACAAGGCATAGGCACTCTTGGACCTCCACTCTTTCCACCCAAACATGTGGGGAAATTATCCCCAAAGAAATCTCATCTGAAGACTAAATGTACTATAGCAAACACAAAATTTAGTCTCATGTGTGCCTTTTATTCTTTTGAATGAAAATAGCTTTCTTTTCTGTGTACTGCACATAAATAACTTTGCTCCCTTTTTTAATAGGACGAGTATAGAGGCAAACAGGGAAGTCATCTGTAATCCCATAACAGACAGATAATATTAACATTTTGGAGCACATCCTTCCAAATATTTTGTCCGCATGCGTACATATACATGCACATTCCTGAACACACACACTGGGTTAGAATATACATGCTGTTTTGTAATTTCTTTCTTTACTTATAAATATATCATGTAATCTTTTCCTGTCAAACATTTTCTAACTTACCATTTTTAACAGCTGGATAGTATTTTATTACAGATTAATAATAATTTATTCTATCAGTTCCATTTTACTGACTCAGGCTGGACTCTACAATGTTATATTAAACATGCAGATTTATAGAGCATTTACAAATCAAAAGATGTTTCTTAGAATTAGAAAAATAGGGTAGCTATCTTTCTTCTTTTCTTTGGAGCTCTGACCCTGGTCGATCCCACTTATGCCCAAAGGAAAAAGCAATCACCTTGAGGTAAATGAAAAATGGCTACAAATTTTTTGCCATCCATTTTCTTTTGCCTTTTCACATGAATCTGGACTGGCCTATTGACCAGCTAGGACCAACAGAATTTAACAGAAGTGACACTGTGACTTGGGGCACAACCTTAAAAAATCAGCAGCTTCTATTTTCATACCCCTTGGAAGATTCCATCTTATAATTAAAAAAAAAAATAAAATTAAAAAAAAAAACCCACCTACCCTGGGACCACATGCTACAAAGAAGCCCTAACAATCCACACAGAGAGAAAATAGCCACTTAGTGGTGCAATGGAGTATCTAATATGGAGAAAAGTCTTCTCAGACATTCTATCCAAAGCCAGCCACCAGCTAAATGCAGCCAAGTAAGATCCCCAGTGATGCCACAAGAAGGAGAAAAACTGGCCAGCTAAGCCTTTGCCCAAATCCCATCCCACTGAATTATGAACAAATAAACTAGTTGTTCCCTGCCACTAAGGGGTAGGCTGTTCCACAGCAATAGATAGCAAAAATACACTTACACACATCAAAACACACCCAAGCATTAGGATGTAGTGATGGTAGTGTTGGTAGCAGGAGGGAGGGTATCCATTTAAATAAGACACCCAACATTAAGGTAAGCCATCAGAGGATATATCATAGGGAAGACAGCACAATTTTTGAGTTAAAAGTTTTATGATGAGTAAGAGAAAACAGATAAGAGAAAATAAATGCAAAGTTTTAGAGAAGTCTAAATTAGCATGATCCACTTGGGAAAATATTTAATCTATCTTAGGTGAGCTATTAGAAGGGCACAAAGTTCCCGACACAAAAAATCTAGCCAGTTACAAAACAGGTATAAAGTATAAAATTAAAGCTATTTATTTTATGGACAACTCATGGCAATATTATACTTGTGAGAATAAGGGGCACATCAACAGCAGTTACAAGAACACTAGGAGAGTGTTCTGTCCATACCTGTCTATGCTCACTGAAGAAACAAAGCTAGATTTCCTAACAAAGTCTGAAGAATCCTTGAAAGAACAGAGTAAAAAATAAATAAATAAACCACAGTCTTATTTACAAAAGATAAAATATATTGGGATAAAAACACTAAACATTTTCTTCCAAAGAAAGTTTTGCTGCTAGGGACATCCTGTAGAGGTCGACATGAGATAATTCTGTGGAATCTCACAGCCTGCTTGAAGGTATGTTCGTTCACCTCTTAAGTCATGTCATCTCCTTTTCCTGGCCTTCCTAAAGAGATCTAAGTTCAAATCGAAGTTCTCTGAAATTAACACCGTAATTTTTGTTTCATAAAAAACCCTTCCTAGGTGTTTCTTATTTAAAAGGAAGGTGTATAATTGGTGGCATATATTCAGAATATTATTAGTATGTAGAAAACAATATCAACCAAAATTCAAAGTTACCAAGATTCAGATTTTTCTAAGAAAAAATATATAAAGAATTTTAAAACATTACAAAGGGATTTTACCTCTAAATGTAACAGTCAACTCATTTTCCCTTAAGACTTCTTTCTTTTCAATATTATTACAAAGAATAATATTATGGTTGCAAACTTACACATATGCACAAAACCCGTTTTTTCTGCTTTTTGGTGCAGGAGCTGCTACAAGCTAAGAAGACAGGCCTCAGTACATTACCCTTCTGGACATCCACGGTTAATATTGCCATAGATTAAAAAAGAGAACTAGAGGGTATGAATATTTTTGCTGATTGAAATTTGTTAAATGTATCAGCCTCACTCAGATTTGCATTTTCAAAAAAAAAAAAAGATTTGCATTTTCAATTGAACAAGCGACAATAACTGGGGCAGTGATGGGGGTCCTAACTTACATTAAAAAAACATTTTTAAATGGAGGACATTTTTAAGGTCCTCCCTCCATGCCATTCTATTCCTCCCCTATGGCCATCCCCTCTCCCCCCCAAGAAAACTCCACAATGTTATATGACCTCTTCCTAAGTGGTCTTTTGCCACAGATCACTTAGAGAAGGCAAGAGACTCAAGGAACCACCTTGAAGAAAGAACTGGAGTTGAAAGGACCTGAGGAAAATGAGGTATTAAGTAAAGGTTGGAATGGGATGCTTCATCATCACAAGAAAGTTTAGGTTACAGTGCATTCAGGCCGCTGGAAAAGTAATAGTTTTATTTAATTATTCAAATAAGATTTCTGGGCTTTGACTCTATAAACTATTAAATGATTTCATTCTTGCACCATTTACACTTCAGAAAATGAACTATATCTGTATAAAAAGTAAACCACCAACCCAAAAGTCAAAATAAAGGATTCTATAGCATTTTTATGATTTCTCCCTTATTTACATGTTGAAAACAAGTGACTATCTAGACATATATATTCATTTAAGGTGACTTTCGTCTTATTCAAATCACGTAGAAATTCAAGTAAGTCAAACAAGCATAAAACTTAAAACATGCCTTGTTATTAAATAAAAATACTAACATGCTGTTATTTGTTCTGCTGATTATCATACTAAAGCAATTACATCAGCAGTCTACCTGTAAAAATTTCTTCTTCATTTCATCAAAGATATTTTGTCTGCATCTCCAAAACACATCCTATGGTATATAAGAACAAAATGAATTACAACTACTTGAAATAAGAACAATTTAGCTAAAAACATTTTTGCAACAAAATATGTATTAAGTAGTACACCACCTAGGATCTTATTTATAAATTACATTTGTAATTTTTACCTTAAGCCTCATTTACTCTTGTAAGGTTACTGAAAACCTGTGCTATAGTGATAAACATTAATATTAGCATGGAAAAAAAGACCAACCACATTTTAAAGGAGTGGTAGCTTTAGAACTATCTGCAAATCAAATGTTCTGAGCCATATAATATTTTTCCAGTTTTACTGAGATATAATTAACATCTAACATGGTAATAATTTAAAGTGTACAACATAAAGATTTGATATGTGTATATATATTGCAAAATGATTACCCAATAAATTTAGTTAACATCTATTATTTCACACTGTGACAATGTTTTCTCCTAGTGATGACAACTTTTAAGATCTACTCTCTTAGCAACTTTCATATATACAGTGCAGTATTGCTACTATAGTCACCACACCACACATGGCATCCCCAGAACTTATTTATCTTACAACTGGATGTCTGTGAATTTTGATCACCTTCACCTATTTCCTCTACCCTCTTCCTTTTGCAACCACCAATCTGTTTCCATGAGTTCTTTTTTTTTTTTTTTTTAGATTCTACATATAAATCATATCAGACAATATACCTTTCTTTTTTCCTAAGTCACATAATATTTTGAGTCCATTAAAGGAACTTTGCAGGGAAACCTAGAGATCCCTGAATTAGCTGGTTTGTAAATCTGGATTTCTCACATGATAAGTAATCAATCAAGCAGGGCTGCTTAACACTACCAGCTATTTTCTTTCAATGTAAATCTTTTCCTTATTATGAGACAAGCTTATTTTTCCAAAGAAGGAAATACAGAGGGCAGCCCCAGTGGCCCAACGGTTTAGCGCCGCCTTTGGCCCAGGACATGATCCTGGAGACCCGGGATCAAGTCCCACGTCAGGTTCCCTGCATGGAGCCTGCTTCTCTCCCTCTCCCTCTGCCTGTGTCTGCCTCTCTCTCTCTCTCTCTCTCTGTCATGAATAAATAAATAAAATCTTAAAAAGAAAAAATAGAAATACAGAAATACGCAAAAGGAAATAAAGATAACCTATAATCAAGAGATAATCTGAAAAATCTTGGTTTTACACCATTTCACACTTTTTCTCTATGAATCTTGTTTTCCCCACCTTCCTTAATTAATAAAAAGACAGGCCAATGTATTATTTCAAAACGTGCTTTTTATTACTCACAGTAACTTGGATACTATTCTATTCTTATTTGCTTTTACAATAGAAACATATTTCTATTACAATAGTAGTAATTTTTAACAAGTAACTCTAAAATAACCCCTATAGCAATTATTAACAATTTGATATACATCCTATCAGATCCTTATCCATTCCATGCATATATTTATTATACAGATTGTTAATTATTAACCAAATAAGATCATTCTGTACACCATCATTTGAATTCTGCTCCTTGTCCCTCGATATTCAGTCATCTTTCTATGTCAAAACATTTAGCTTAAAACTAGTGATGGGGGCAGCCCGGGTGGCTCAGTGGCTTAGTGCCACCTTCAGCCAGGAGACCCGGGATCCCACGTTGGGCTCCCTGCATGGAGCCTGCTTCTCCCTCTGCCTGTGTCTGCCTATCTCTCTGTGTGTCTCTCATGAATAAATAAATAAAATCTTAAAAAAAAAAAAAAAAAAACTAGTGTTGGGACACCTGGGTGGCTCAGCAGTTGAGGGTGGGATCAGGGTGTGATCCCGGAGTTCTGGGATCGAGTCCCACATCAGGCTCCCTGCAAGGAGCCTGCTTCTCCTCCCTCTGCCTGTGCCTGTGCCTCTGCCATTCTCTCTCATGAATAAATAAATAAAATCTTTAAAAAAATAAAATAAAAATAAAAACTACAGTGTTCCATTACATAGAAAACCATAATTTATTTAATCTGCTTTTAATAGGCATTTAGACACTTTCAAATTTCCACTACAGCTTTACTTATCTGTACATTTTCTTCCCTAAAGATAATTTCCCAAAGAAAGAATTACTAAATCAAAGGTTATATACTCATTTTTAGGGCTTTTAATACATGGTGCCAAAAGGCTATCTCTTCCACAAATAAGAACCAAACTGCTAATATGTGTCAACCAGTAGGCGCTCAGAAAATAACAGTAAATAAAACCCTTGCCCTCAAAGAGCTGCCACTTTACAGTGGGAACTCAACCATAAACAAATCTAAGTCAGGAGGTATCCACCAACCTGAGTCTTTACATTTCTGTCCACTCTAACTGGAATGTTCTTCCCATGGATGTCCTTACTTCCTTTGCTCAAATATCATTGTGGTGGCTTCAAAATATGTCCACAGATTCTCTGACATGCTTTCTAGCAAGAATGGAGTCTAACTTCAGTCCCCTTAATTATGGGTCAGCCTTAGTGACTGCCTGTGATACACAACATGACTTTCAAGGCCCAGGTGGAATGGGCAATACAGCTTCTGCCTGGCTCTCTCTCAGACACTTGCCCTTGGACCATGGCTACTAAGTTGTGTGGGAGCCAAGCAGCCACATAGAAAGGTCATGCATAGATGTTCTAGCCACAGCCCAAATAAGATCCCAGCTGGCAACCACCATCAACCACCATACATGTGAGGAAACATTCAGATAATTCCAGTCCCTAACCTTTCAGCTGCCCAGCTGATGCCTAGCAGAACAGTAATGAGCTGTCCCAGCTCAGTCTTTCCTAAATTACAACTCCATAAGCAAAAGTCACTAAGTTGGGCAGGGTTTTATACAGCAAAAGATGATCAGACTAGTCGATTTCTCAATCTGGTCTTTTTCTTATCATCCTTGTTAAGTTACAATCCACTTACAGTTTACGTCACCCTTCCTTGCTTCAAGTTTCCCCACAGTACTTTAGCCACTTGACATATTTCTTTATAATTTACTTGTCTATTGTCTATGTCCAAGAAACTTCTCCTATGAGCCAAGATGAAATAACAGACAATATTTACCCTCCCCAACTTAAAACTAAAAAACTACACAAAGTATATGAAAAGGTAATTTTCGACAGTATTAAACAACAAGCAATGTAGGACAGTGACCATTGTGAAGGTAAAAAACAAACATGATGAGCTAACCTTCCAGATTACAGTGCAGGGAGGGAGAATCCAGCTAGAGTCCAGCAATTTCCTGAGTTGAAAAAAATGCGGTGGGAGTTCAAAGGGGCCAATTCAGCTAACATTTATAGAGCAAAATACTGAAGAAAAGAAAGCTGTGCAAAAGGCAAGCTCCAGAGGTCTACAGTGGGGCCCTCCTTGAGTATTTTGGCTGAGCACTCATCAGTAAGTGCATGTGAACAACCCCTTGAGCCACAGGAAAGAATCCTCATAGCTTGTTTCAGTGCCCACCAGCCAGAATTTAAAAACTGCAATATACAAGGCATCAGACAAGAGTACTCAAGGAGTACTGTCTCGGTAGTGGGACCAAATTAGGCCTAGTCTAAAGGCTACTCTAGCCCAATCTTACAAAGCTTAAAAGCAAGCCTCAAAAAGACCAAACTGTTCACAATTAACTGCATTCAAGAACAAAGTTCAAGAACATTTATAGGCTCAAAGTATAATTCACAATGTCTGCTACCCAATCAAACATAAATAGGCATGTAAAAAAAAAGCAGGAAACTATAACCCGTAATAAGAAGAAAAAAAAATCAATGAAAGCCAACCCAGAAACGATATAGATGATAGAATTAGCAGACAATGATATAAAAATTTTACAACCATATTCTGTATCTCAAGAAGGTAGATAAGGGGAACCCCTGGCTGGCTCAGTCAGTAAAGCATGTGACTCTTGATCTCTGGGTTCTTGAGTTCAAGCCCCACATTGGGTGTACAGATTACTTAAAATCTTTAGAAAAGAAAGAAGGCAGATGAGGATGTTAAAAAAAAAAAAAAAACATGGAAAGTATTAAAAAGATCCACTAAATTTCTAAGGAAGGAAAGTACAATCTAAAATGACTATATAATGGATAGGATTAACAGATTAGGTACACTGAATAAAAGATTAATAAACTTGACGACCTCAAAAAAAAAAAAAAAACTTGAAGACAGGGCACCTGGGATATACAACATGATTTTCAAGACCAGGGGGAAAGGGCAATACAGCTTCTGCTCAGCAGGCAGTTTGCCTCTGCTTCTTCCCCAGTTCATGCTCTCTCGCTCTCACTCTCTCAAATAAGTAAAATCTTTAAAAATAAATAAACTTGAAGACATAACAATAGAAACTATAAAAAAAATGAGACTCAGATTTCATCTTTTTTATGGTTGCATAATACTCCTATGTACACACACATACACACACACACAAACACACCCATCTTCCTTATCCATGCATCTTCTGATGGGCTCTTAGGTTACTTCTACACCTTGCCTATTGTATATAATGCGGCAATAAACATAAGGATGCACATATCTTTTCAAATTAGTGTTCTGTTTTCTTTGGGTAAATAAAGAAATTGCATCATTTGAGATAACATGCAACCTAGAGGGTATTATGCTCAGTGCAATAAGTAAGGCTAAGAAAGACAAAGTGGAAACTTACAAAAATAAAAATAAGCAAAAAGCAGAATCCGACCTAAAAATACAGGGAACAAACTGATGGCTGACAGAGATGGGAGAGTAGGCAAAAATGGGTGAAGGGGAGTGGAAGATACAGGCCTCCAGTTACAGAATGAGTAAATCACAGGAATACAGAGCACAGCATAAGGAATACAGTCAATGGTATTATAAAAGCAATGTATGGGGACAGACAGTAGCCACACTTCTGGTGATGTAGCATAATGTATAAACTTGTTGGGCAGCCCTGGTGGCGCAGCGGTTTGGCGCCACCTGCAGCCTGGGGTGTGATCCTGGAGACCCGGGATCGAGTCCCACATTGGGCTCCTTGCATGGAGCCTATTTCTCCCTCTGCCTCTCTCTCTCTGTGTCTATGAATAAATAAATAAATAAATTAGTTAATTAATTAATTAATTAAAAAAAAATAAACTTGTCAAAATCACTATGTTGTACACCTGGAACTAAAGTAACATTGTGTGTCAATTCTACTTAAATTAGGAAGAAAAAAGAGAGAGAGAGAAACACAAAGAGGAAAAAAATAACATACCCACAAACAAGAAACCCAAAAAGTGGAACAGAAACCATAAAGGCTAGAAGGAAGTTGCACAATATTTTTCAGGTGTTAATAGAAAATAACGGTTAGCCCAGAATCCTAAAATGAAAAACATGTCCCTCAAGAATGACCCATAAATTGTTTCAGTAGTCAATCAGAATTCAAGACATTCTTAAATAAAGGAAAACTAAAAGAATTTGTCTCCAGTAAAACTACTCTAAAGGAATGGACAAAGGAAATTCTCTAAACAAAAAGGAAATGATCAAAGAAAAAAAACCTTAGAACATCAGGAAGGAAGAAAGGTGACAGCATGCAAAATAAGGCTAGCTACAGTACGCTTTCCTTCTCTTAAGTTTTTATTAAAAGTTTAACAGTTAGGGGATCCCTCAGTAGGCTCAGCGGTTCAGCACCTGCCTTTGGCCCAGGGCATGACCCTGAGGTCCCAGGATCGGGTCCCATGTTGGGTTCCCGGCGTGGAGCCTGCTTCTCCCTCTGTGCCTCTCTCTCTCTCTCTGTCTATCATAAATAAATAAATAAATAAATAAATAAATAAATAAATAAATAAATAAACAAACAAACAAACAAACAAGTTTAACAGTTGACGTTAAAGTGAAAAGACTGCTTGATATGGTTACAGATGTATAGAGTAAATATCTGACACCATTATATTGTAACAAGGGAAGGTAAAGGGACATAAAAGAGTGAGGATTCTGTATTTCAACTGAACTGATAAAATGATGACACCAGTAGGCTGCGTTAAGTTGGTATATATAAGGTAATACCCAGAGGAATCACTAAAAAAACTATCATGAAGGATACAATCAAAATCACTATAGATAAGATGGAATTTTAAAAAAATGTTCAAGCAAATGCACAGGAATGCAAGTAAAAGACAACAGAAAAATGAAACCCAGAGAACAAACAGGAAACACAAAATAAAATTGCTGACTTAAGTGCTAACATATTAATCATTACATTAAATATAAATTATCTAAATACATCAACTAAAAGATAGATACTGCCAGAGTGGATTAAAACAAACAACCCAACATGCTATCTCAAAAAATTCACTACCACTACACACATATATAGATATACACATATATGTAATATAAGTCAAATATACGATCTATAAAATATTTTTAAATACTTAAATATATTTCATATAAAATACTTTCCATGAAAGTAGGATAGAAAAAAATAAATCATGCAATCATTAATTGAGAGCAAGAGTTAATTTTAAAAATTAGTATCTTATAGACTACAGAACAAAGATAATTATTAGAGACACAAACATTATATGATAAAAGGGTCTATCCACAAAGAAGACATAGCAATCCTAAATGTGTATGAACTAAACAGAGCAGCAAATGTGCAAAGTCAAAACTGATAAAACTAAGAGAATTAAGTTAATCTACAATTATACTTAGATTTCAACACCTCTCTCTTAACAGTTGCTAGAACAATTACACAGAAAATCAATAAAGACATAGAAAAAAATAATACCATCGACCAACAAGATCTAATCAACATTTATAAAACATTCCAACCAACAAAGACAGAATATACTTTCTCTTCAGATGTGCATGGAACACATACCAAGACAGACCACATTCTGGGCCACAAAATAAACTTAAATTTAAAAGCATTGAAGTGCTATTAGAGTGTACTCTCTGCTCACTGTGGATAACAGAGAATCGGAATATAAATAAATATAATGTCTTCTTAAATTGGAAGATTCAACATACTAAAAATTTCATTTCTTCCCAAACAGATACAGCTTCAAAGCAAGTCCTATCAAAATGCCAGTAAGAGTTTTTGAAGATATAAACAAGATTATTCTAAAACTTTTGCGGAAAGGCAACGAAACTAAAGTAGCCAAAAGAACAAAGTGGGAGAACTCAATCTACTCTATTTCAAGGCTCATTATATAACTAGAGTATACACTAGTTTATATGCAAATATGGATCATAAACTTAAATGAAAAATATAAAACTATAAAACTTTTTTTTTGGGGGGGGGGGGGAACAGGAGAAAATATTCCAGAACTAAAGCGAGGCAGAGTTCTTAGACGACATCAAAAGCATGACCTATAAAAGGAAAATTTGATAAACTAAATGTCACCAAAATTGAGTCTATTTTACAAAGACTCTACAAGGATGAAAGACAAGCTAAAGACCAGGAAGAAATATTTCAAACAACATAACTGACAAAGATCTAGTACCTAGACTATAAAGGACTCTGTGCACCACACACACACACACACACACACACACACACACACACACAATCAAAACAAAAAAACCTAATTAGAACCAAAACAAAAATAAAAAAACCCTAATTAGAACCTAAGCAAAAATCATGAGACATTTCAAAGAGCATAAGCAGATGACAAATAAGCACAAGATGGTCAATGACCATATCACTAGCCATTAGGGAAATGCAAATTAAAATCATAATGAGATATTACCACATACTTATCAGAATGGCTAAAATTAAAAATAGTGACAATATCAAATGCTGACAAGGATGTAGAAAAACTGGATCTCTCATACTTTTCCTGATGGGAATGTAAAATGGTACAGCTACACTAGAAAACAGTTTGGTAATTTCTTAAAAACTAATGACGCAACTACCATTCAACCCAGCAATTGCCGTCTTCAACAATATCACAGGGAAAGGAAGAAAACTATAGTTTTAGAAGATGCTACCAGTGGGGAAAATAGAGCAAAGAATACAGTTATCTTAATTGTCTACAAATGAGTCTACAATTACCTGAAAATAAAAGCTTAATTTAATAAATAATAAGTCCTATTTAGTAGTAGTATACTACTCTTCTCTCTCTCGTAGAGACTAAGAGAGGGCTGCATATTTTAAACCTTGAAGCTGAATAGAAGTAGAATGTGAAATGGGGTACTCCTGAGAATGTGTAGTCACAAGTTAGCCTTCAAATGGATTTGCAGTTCCAATTCACACTAAATGGTACGAAAAATCCCAAGCCATGAATTACATTGAAAATGGTTCTAAGACAGTAGTTTCCCAAGTACATAACAGAAACAGTCACATTTTTTTTTCTGGAGAACCCACTTATATTTCAAAGCTCAATTTCCCTGAAAATTATTTTCATAATTCTAAAAAAATGGCTCAAAATTGTTTTTTTAATCGCTAATTACATAAGGAAAAAGGCACCATAAGTGACAGCAAAGACCAAAATACAGCAGATGGCACACATAAAAGTTTTAATATTGAAACTACCAGTCACATCATGAAAGATTGTTTAATATGCTCCAAGAAATGAGAGCTTTGAAATTTTAAGTAAATGTTAGCAATTAGCAGGCTTTTAAAAGTACTGAATAAGATTCCTAGAAAAGAATATAACAAATTAAAAACACAAAGGTTAACAGTATATTTAAAATATCTGAAAAAAGAATTAATGACCTCTACAATAGAACTAAAATTTCCTAAACTTTTACTGACATAGAGATGTAAAACATTAGGGTATTAAGAGACATGAAGGATATAGTAAGAAAATCTAATTAACATCCAAGAGAAGAGAGAGAATGGAAGTAGAGGGAATATTTAAACAGATAATGGCTAAGAACTTACAAGAACAATCAGATTGAGGAAACCAACAAAATGCCAAGCAAAATAAACAAAAATAGTTTAGATACAGCCAGAAAAATGACAGATTATCTTCAAATAAACAATAATTAGATTGACAGCTGATTTCTCAACCAGAGAAATGGAAACCAGAACTTAAGCATACCTTTAATGTTCGAGGGGGGGCGGGGGGGACCAAAAACCTGCTATCCCAGAATGCTATATACAGTAAAAGTGTCTTTCAAGAATGCAAAAGCAGAGATTTTTGTGACCAGTAGATCACAGTTAAAGAAACTTAAAAAAAAAAGTATTCTCTTCCTTCTTCACCAGTTCCTTTGCCAGGAATCCATGCTTTTTTCCCATTCAAGAATGTTTTCTGCAGGCTAAAATCCCAGTGACCATTTGACTGCAACTACATGAGAGACTTCAAGTGAGAATCACTTGCTTGAGGCAGATCAACTCATAGACCCCTGAGGCTTGGAAAGGCTATCAAAGCTTGAGGAGTCATATACTTTTAGAACTTTATTGAAAGACCTGAAGAAAGACAGGATATATCCTCTTTAGTCTATTTACAATATGCAGAATTATATTTCACAGTAACCTCTCAAAAAAAAAAATCTATTATAGGCAGGAAGAAAAGTGATCCTAGAGAGAAGGTAATGAATTCTGATCTGGCTATCTAGGCTGATGACCATAATGCTTACCTAATTTCTACTAAACAACTACTGTAGTGCCATAATCATGTGGCACCGTAATTATGTCTACCATGAAAACAATTTTCTGAAAAAACCACCATAAACTCAATAAATACACAATGCTAAACAGCTCATATATTGCCAGCAAATCAGAGGCATGGAGAGACTTTGCTTATCTAATATGGAATAGAGACTATTCATGGATTTGGGGTTTAAAAAACCTGCCATATTTGCTCTTCTGAGCCTTGAGTCTTATTCTCACTCCCCACCTCCTGTACTGGATCTGGTTCCCTCCTGGGCAGTACAATTTTTACTCAATGTTTACACTTTGGTTCCAGAGTTATTTTCTCTTTAACAAAGGAGTGAAATATAAAAAGAAATGAATATAAAAACTACAAAAATTAACTCAAAATGGATCAAAGAACTAAGTGTAAGAGCTGAAACTATAAAACTCTTAAAACAAAAGAAAAGTTTCATGACTTTGGAGTTGGCAACGATTTCTTGGCCAGGATACCAAAAGCAGACAACAACAACAAAAATAAACTGGACTTCATCAAAATTTAAAACTTTCATGTATCAAAGGACAACAGAGCGATAAAGTAATGAATAGAATAGTAGAAAAAAATCTGCAAATCAACATATCTGAAAACATAATAAAATGGATAAACTTCCAGAAATAAAGAAAATCTCAACAATCCTAAAGCTCTTAAACAAATGGAATCAGTAGTTAAGAATCTCCTAATAACATCAACAAAATTCCAGACCTGGATGATTTCCCAAATACTCAAAGATAATTCAACTTTTAAAGAAAATGAGAGGGGATCCCTGGGTGGCTCAGCGGTTTGGCGCACCTGCCTTTGGCCCAGGGCGCGATCCTGGAGTCCCGGGACCGAGTCCCACATCGGGCTCCCGGCATGGAGCCTCCTTCTCCCTCTGCCTGTGTCTCTGCACCTCTCTCTCTCTCTCTCTCTGTCTCTCATGAATAAATAAATAAAATCTTAAAAAAAAAATGAGAACTGCTCCCTCAATTATATGAGGCTAGTAAGATAGTAAACTTTAAAAAGACTAATAATAGAAGACAGAAAAATTATAAACCGTATCACTCACGAAAACTGCAAGAAGTCTGAAGCAAAGTTTTAGGAAATTAAATCTTACAATGTATTAAAACTTAATATATCATAACTAGGTTCATTTAACAGTGGAAATATCACAGGGGATTGATCCCTGGGTGGCAAAGTGGTTTAGCGCCTGCCTTCAGCCCAGGGTGTGATCCTAGAGTCCCGGGATTGAGTCCCACATCAGGCTCCCTGCATGGAGCCTGCTTCTCCCTCTGTCTGTGTCTCTGCCTCTCTCTCTCTCTCTTTCTTTCTCTCTCTGTGCCTCTCATGAATAAATAAATAAAATCTAAATATATATATATGCCACACAGTAACAGATGGAGAAAAAATCATGTCAATACATACAATACCAAAAAAGCCATTTGAATAAAATTAAATCTTTTCTTGGACATCCTTTCATGATAGTGCATAACAAGACAGAAGGAGAATTCCCTTGATGAAGTGCATCTATAAAATTTTATAGCAAATATATTTAATGATGAAATGCTAAAAGCTTTTACTTTAGGAAGAAAACAAGGATGCACACTAGTCACTACTTCTGATTAACATTGTACTGGAGGGACAGTACAATAAGCAAGAAAATGAAAAACAACCTAAATGGATTAGAAAGAAAGAATATGGTCCTTATACATAGATGCCATGATTGTCTATCTAGAGAACCCAAAGAATTTACATATAAATTATTACTATCAATAAAAGCTTATAAAAGTTTCTATGTCATTAAAAAAAGTATCAGAAATAAATTTAAAATCCAATAAAAATATAATTTACAATAGCATCCTAAAATACAAAGTACTCAGGAATAGATGTAACCAAATCTCTTTGTAAGAAATGAACAAGATCTAAAGAAAGGGTAAGATTAATAAAACATGGATTAAGTTTATCAAGCGGAAGACTCAGTATTATAAAGAAGTCAACTTTTTCTATAGGTTCAAAGTAATTCCAATCAAAATTCCAACTTTGTGTATGTGTGTGTTTACTAGAGGTGTAAGAGGGACTAAATCTGAAATCTATATGAATGTGCAAAGTTACAAGAATAGACAAGACACTCCTGAACAATAAGGTTGAGGAACTTATCCTACCAGATACTAAAAATTAGTAAGAAACTATAGGAATTAGGATAGTGACATTGGTGCAGCATGTTACCTCCAAAACAGAGCCAGATATATATATAGAAACGTGATTAAACTTTTTAGTAAATGATCTTGGGATACAAAGGAACCCACAGAAATTTGATGCATACTTCATATCATACATTAAAAAAAATCTAAGTGAATTAAAAGCCCAAATAAGAAATTAAAAGCCCATATCTATAAATTAATCCCTCCTTCCCTCTCTTCTTTCTTTCCCCTCCCTTCCTTCTTTATGGGGGGTACGGGGTCCAGAGTGGGGCAGAGGGTTAAAGAGAAAGAGAGAATCCCAAGCAGGCTCCACACCCAGCATCGAGCTTGACACAGGGCTTGATCTCAGGACCCTGAGATCATGACCTGTGCTGAAATCAAAAGTTGGATGCTTAACTGACTGAGCTGCCCAGGAGCCTCATGACACATCCTTTAAAATGTAATGTGGTTTTTTAAATCTTAGGATAGGAAAGAAAAGCTTTAGGTATGCAAAAAAAAAAAAAAAAAAAAAAAAAACACACACACACAAAATTTAAGATTATGGACTTGTTGATTTTAAAAATTAAAAGGGTGAAAAAATAAACAAATTGGGAAGACATTTACAACAAACGTAACAAAAACCAGTATCCCAGAACGATAATAAATTCCATAAAACTATGAAGACAATCGAATAGAAAAATGGCCAAAGACATGAACAGGAGATTGTAAGAAAAGAATGAGCTCACAAAGAAATTTTTTGAATGTACAATATTATTAGTAAGTGAATAAGGCTATAAACCAATAACTCTAACTCACGGTTAGAGGGGATGTAAAATGATATAACCCTTTAGGAAAACAGTTTTGCCATTACTTATAAATCTGAAAATGTATTTATCCTACATTCCATCAATTCATCACTACATTCCATCAATTCATCACTATCTATCTATCTATCTGGCCACCCAGCCAGCCAGTCAGCCATCATCTATCTCCTAAAGAAACTCTTGTCTCAAGGAACAAGAGATATGTACAGAAATGTTTATAGTACCATTTCTCAAAATAGCACAGAACTGTAAATATCCTAAGTGTCCTTCAATGATAAACTGTAGTCTATTCACAAAATGGAAGACTAACAGTGAAAATAAATGAAATGCTATTAGGTACATCATCATGAATGTCTCTCAAAAATATAAAATGAAAGAGCCAAGTCACAGCAAAATATTAGCCAGACTAAAAGCCACAAAATTTATATAAAGCTCAAAAACATATAAACTAGTCATCTTATTGTTTACTGACACAGCATGTGGTGAAAAAAAAAGAAAAACATAGTTATCAAAAATTTAGAATGGTGGTAGAGGCAGGGACACAATTGAGGAGGGAGTTATACAAAATTTCTGTGGCACCAGTAATGTTTTATATTCTGTAAAAGATGCCTGAGTATTTTATTATTATTCTTTAAACTGTACTTAACATATTGTTTTTGTGTCTTATTCTTCATAATAAATGAAATCAAAATGGGAACAAAACACAGATGACTTAGAGTTTAATTTACTACAAACAATGCACATCTTGCTTATTTGTTAAAAATATTTTATTTATTTTGACAGTGCACACGCCCACAAGTGGGAGGGGAAGGAGAGAGAATCTTAGGCAGGCTCCATGCTCATTCTCATGACCCTAAGACCCTGACCTGAGCCAAAATGAAGAGGCAGATGCTTAACCAACTGAACCATCTAGGCACCCCACATCTTATTTTTGATAGTATGAGATTGATAAATCAACAAATACAAAAGGCACAAAATATCTTGACTTAGAAAAGCACACCTTATCTATCTTTGGTTCTGTTATATTCAACATTTTAAGTAATTATATAGACAAAGCCATGAAAAAAGATGATCAAATTTAAAGAAAAATCTAAGGAATAGTTACTACAATAAAAAGGACCAGGGATCCCTGGGTGGCGCAGCGGTCTGGCGCCTGCTTTTGGCCCAGGGCACGATCCTGGAGACCCGGGATCGAATCCCACGTCGGGCTCCCGGTGCATGGAGCCTGCTTCTCCCTCTGCCTGTGTCTGCCTCTCTCTCTCTCTCTCTGTGACTATCATAAGTAAATAAATAAATAAATAAAAAATTTAAAAAGGACCAATTTCAAACCTATCTCAATAGATATGGCCAAAACAAAATTTTAATTTTTTAAGATTTTATTTATTTATTTATGAGAGACAGAGAGAGGCACAGAGACACAGGCAGAGGGAGAAGCAGGCTCCCTGCGGGGAATCTGATGCGGAATTTGATCCCAAGATCACGTCCTGAGCCAAAGGCAGACACTGAGCTACCCAGGTGCCCCGAAACAAAAAATTTAAATTGAAATAAAACCAATTTTCTTTCAAAAAATAAACTAGACCTAGGTGATAATCCACCAATTCTACCTTTAAAAATTCATCCAAGGGTATAGTCAACGCATGTACAGATGTGAATATAAAAGGACACTCAGTAGAACATTACTATAAATGTAAAAAGAACCTATCAAAAGCTGTCTAACCAAAAAAGAAATAATTTATAAGAAAATTATAATAAATAACATGCAGTGGAATACCAAGCAGTCTTTAAAAGTAACGTATGAGGGGCAGCCCGGGTGGCTCAGTGGTTTAGTGCCGCCTTCGGCCCAGGGCCTGATCCTGGGGACCCGGGATCAGGTCCCACGTCGGGCTCCCTGCGTGGAGCCTGCTTCTCCCCTCTGCCTGTGTCTCTGCCTCTTTCTTTCTGTGTGTGTGTCTCTTGTGAATAAATAAATATAATCTTTAAAAAAAATAAAAATAAAAAAATAAAAGTAACATATGAGATATGCAGATAAGGGAAAATATCCAATATATATTGCTAAGAAGCAATGCTAACCTTCAAACATGAAATATAATAGCATTTTTAAGAGTCTATATTGGGAAGGAGAAGGAAGGAAAATTTTCAGAATAAAAGAATCATATCAGAGTATTAATAGAATTGTCTTTGAGGGTAAGAGCTAGAGGTGTTTTTTCCCTTTATGCTTTCTGGAGTTTCCAAATATTTAGCACTGCACGTGTACTTGTTTTTATAATTTATATGCAAATCATACGAAATACAGTCAGCAAATTTAGTCAATATATTAAGTAAAATGTTTAAAGTTTTAGCCTATTCCTACCCTCTCAAACAAAAGAGACAAAATACCTATCCCTCAATCAAAGAGCACAATTAGAAAACAAAAGCAATTTGCCTAGGTAACAATACACATGGAAAAGATATCTAGGGAGAGTTGAAGAACTACACTCAGTGTGTACAACCAACAGACTGCTGTGTCTACACATTAACAAACAATAAAAACCTGCACAGTCAAGGTCAGGTACCATAAACAGACAATATGCAGACTGTGGGCAATGTATAGGTACTACACAGGAAAATAGTTAAAGGAACTAAGGATATCTAAAATACAGAAGACTTATGATGATAAACTTCTACTACTAAGATTCTTCTACTTCAAGTAATATATTTCTGGAAAAATAAAGGCCAGAAGGAAGGGTGGAAGCCTCTTAAAAGGAAATTAAAAACAAAATAGTATTCATTTAGGTAGTAGTTTAAAAAAAAAATCAATGTTGATTATAGTCTTAAAGCCACACATAACATTCTACATATTAAAATATCTAATACTTCCATTTCTGGGATAAGAGCAAGTGGTGACACTTTTCCCTATTCCATCTGTTAAATACAACTACAAGCACTATGCATTAAACAAAAATAAGAAAACACTGACAGGTGAAGAGGAAGCGGACTGGCTAGGGACCTCAGGACCCAAAGAATGAAAGAGATGGTGGTTAATTCCCTGTTTTTCTTTTTGCCTAATACATCCTGGTCTGAATGGCACAGACTGAAAATGAAAATGCCCCAAGACAAGACTGTCCTTCTCTAGCTAAAGGATCAGAAAAGGGACAGCCTCACAAAACAGGAAACTTTTAGACATTAATCATACTATGGCCAAATATTACAGGGGTAGAAAATAAATAAATAACTTGCTCTGCTTCCACTCCCATCATCAAGGTCCAAGAGATTTCCACTCCCATCATCAAGGTCCAAGAGATTTCCACTCTCATCTGGCTAAAACAAGCAGTCCCATACTCTTCCACTAGAGTGGCATTAAAGACCAAGTGGGCAATGGGACTTTCTTTCATTACATCCCAGTGATAAGAAGCACCTCCTCACTTCTCTATCAGGAGAGCCCTCATGGGAGAAATAGTCCTTCTTCCCATTCCAGCAAAGCAGGTATCCACAGAAGTTTAAAGGAAACCTGAACTTCGTCCTCATCCAGGAGTAACAAGGTACCACTCCCACCCCAGGCTGTAAATAAAGGTGGGAGGAGGAACCTGGACTTCCACCCCCACCTCTCAGTAATGAAGGAGCACGCTCTTTCTCTTGTTGGCATGGTGTCAGATGAGATCTGTTAAAACAGACGTTTAAGTAAGATTCAGAGTTTCATAATACAGTACCCAAAACATCCAGAATAAAACGAAGTCACTTGTCACACCAAAAACCAGGATAATTTCAACTTGAATGAAAAAAAGACAATCAACAGATGCCAACACCAAGATGACACAAATGTTGGAATGATCTGACAAGGACTTTTTTTTTTTACAGATTTATGCATTCATTCATTCATGAGAGACACACAGAGAGACAGAGACACAGGCCGAGGGAGAAGTGGGCTCCCTTCAGGAAGCCTGCTGTGGGACTCGATCCCAGGACTCCAGGACCACGACCTGAGTGAAAGGCAGATGCTCAACTCCTGAGCCACCTAGGTGCCCCTCTGACAAGTATTTCAAAGCAGCTGTCATAAAAATGTTCAACATGAACATGAAACAAATGAAAAAACAAAGTCTCAACAATAGCAGATAAAATAACTAAAATTAAAACTCATAGGAGCTCAATAGTAAAATGAAGATGACAAGGGAATCAATGATCTGAAAATAAAAAAAAAACAGAAATCTTTATATGAATAAAGAAAAAAAAGACAAAAAAAATTACTCTCAATATTTGTAGGACTATAACAAAAGACCTAACTAACATTCTTGTCAACTAAGTCCTGGAAGGAAAGGAGAAAGAGGGTGGATGTGAAAAAATAATTGAAGAAATAATGGCTGAAAACCCCAAATTTGGCAAGAGGCATATACCCAGATATTCAGAAAGCTGAATGAATCCCAAACAGATTAAATACAAAGCAATTCATGCCAAGACATATCATAATCTAGACAAATCCTTGAAAACTTAAGACAAAGAGAAAGCTTTTAAAAACAGAAATAACAGCTTATCTATAATGACAAAAACAATTCAAATGTAGCAGATTTCTCATCAAATATCACAAAGGTAGATATTTTCCATAATATTTACCAAGAGCTGAAAGAAAAGAATTGTCAGCCTAGAATTCTATAGTCAGTGAAAATATCCTTCAGGAATGAAGGGGAAATAAAGACATTTTCAGATGACGGAAAACTAAAATATTTGTTGCTAGCGGATCTACCCTAGAAGAATGGCTAAAGGAAGTTCTCTAAATAGAAATGATGATAATGAGAAGAAATCATTTTGTATTAAAAATGAAATATTACATTCTACGATAATGTATATTTTATAGAAGTATTTTGTATTAGTAATTAGAGCACTGCTATTTTACGTTAAGTAATTAGAGCATTTCTCGATTAATACACTGTGCAAAACCCCACACATAAAATAACTGAGTTGACTCAATGTGACATTTGGGTTATTTCCACAAAAAGCTAGACTTCATGAGTTCTTAGTCAAGACTATAACTATGCTGCAAACTAAAATTCAACTTATATCATTTCAGCTTACAAGTTTTCCAAATACATGACCTGCTCTGAGTGCTAAAACTGTCTACTGATCTGGCAATTTCTCTTCTGGGTTTATAACCAAAAGAAATGAAAGCAGAACTCATAGATAGCTGTACACCCATGTTCACGGGAGCATTATTCCCAACAGCCAAAAGATGGAAGCAAATATTTATACAGATATAAGATTAAATATAAGGAAATACAAGGGTGGGGTGTGTGTGTGTGTGTGTGTGTGTATAGTGTACATGGGTCTGTATGTATACATACATAAAATTGAATATTATTTAGCCTTAAATAGGATGGCAATACTGACACAAACTACAATATGGATAAACCTTGAGGAATAGATACTAAGTGAAATAATCTTGTCACAAAAAAAACCAAATATTGTAGGATTCCACTTATTTGAGGTACCCAGAGTAATCAAAATCAGAGAGAATGGTAGTTGCCAGAGGTTGAGGTCGTGGAGATGGGAGGGTATGGGAACAGGGAGTTACTGCTAATGGGTACAGTTTCACAAGATGAAAAGATTTCTGTGGATGGGTGATGGTAATAGCATAGCAATGTAAATGTAATTAATGCTAACAAACTGTATATTTAAAACTGGTTAAGAAAGTAAATTTTATGTTATGTGTATTTTTTTTAAAGATTTTATTTATTCATAAATACACACAGAGAGAGAGAAAGAGGCAGAGACACAGGCAGAGGGAGAAGGAGGCTCCATACAGGAAGCCTCACGTGGGACTCAATCCCGGGTCCTCCATGACCACACCCCAGGCTGCAGGAGGAGCTAAACTGGTGCGCCACCGGGACTGCCCTGTTATGTGTATTTTACCAAAATTAAATATTTTTCAATTAAATATAGAACTTATGACCATTAAGTCTGTGGAATTAGCAAATATGTCTGCAAACTGGGTTTCTAATGGTTTTACATTACAAACACATAATAGTCATAAGAACATATTATAGATATATGTAAATATATGTATAACCATGGAATACATTTCTATTTTCTCTTCTAATTCAAAAAATATAAAATCTGCCTATTAAGGGCTTTCATAATTTGACTGTATATATGCATATATAGAGAGAAATAGGATATAGAAATAAGTGCAGATTTATTTATATATGTAAGTGTGCATATTTTCTAGCTCCTTTGAGAAGATCTAGAAGCAAGGATACCCATGTGACAATAAATACATCTAGTCCCCAGATCATAATTCTGAATACCATTCTCCACCAAAAGGATTCAGAGGTCTTTGTAAAATGACTGATCTTAGTGTTAGGGTTGGAAAAGTACAATAGCTTAGAATATCCTGCACTGTCACAGAAAGTAAGGAAGTACTCCAAGAATGGTGAGATATGTCAGAAGGACTCAGGAGCCAGTTGAAAAGGTTCTCACTGGCCAAATCTGGAGTAACTTGAACATCAAAATAAATATTTATTCAACTGAAAGTTTACATTAAAAGATTGTTGTATCAGGAAGTAATTAAATGACTAAAAATATATACATAGGTAAGCTGAAAATTTAATAGTTAACATGTTCTAGGGACGCCTGGGTGGCTCAGCGGTTGAGCATCTGCCTTTAGCTCAGGGCGTGATCTCGTGTCTCAGGATCGAATCCCACATTGGGCTCCTTTCATGGAGCCTGCTTCTCCCTCTGCCTGTGTCTCTGCCTCTCTCTCTGTCATGAATAAGTAAATAAATAATCTTTAAAAATGTTCTATTTCCTGAATAATATTAAAATACTGATGATGGACAGTAAGTCTAATTAGAGAATGGCTATAACTAACTTAGTACTCATAAGAATCCCTTAGAAAAAAATTAATTTTCAGAATTTAAATCTCACTTGTTCACTTTAAAACTAAAATGCTAACTACAGAAGTTAATTGCCAAGAAGCTCAGTTCCTAAATTAAATATAAAAATTTTAATCATACTTTTAAAAAATCTGATCATGAACTTTTTTATTCAGTATATTTTCAATATTTAATTTAGGAAGGAATATGTAAATCAAAGAGATATTAAGAGTAAGGACATTATCATCAAATTTGATATGCATCAAGTTATAACTTTTTAGCCATTTTTTCAACTTTTAACTTCTCAAGAATTAAATCATTTCCTGTTTCCATTTTAATGTGGGTGAAAACTGAAGTTAAAGTACATCATTAAATATATCACATTTCCCATTCCTCTTGCTGTTTAGCATTCCTAAACAGTTAAACCATTCTAACAAAACATCTCTGTGAATCATTATAATCAGAAAATGATACAAGCTCCATATACTAACAAAAATAAAAGACTTTCTTAGATACAATTATCCTCAACTCCATTCCCACTAGTATCCCTCTACAACTTCCCCCAAATGGTTCAGTCTTCTTAACCCTACCTTTTCATCAGCGTGAAATTATACTCTAGGTTCAAATTTCTCAAAAGAAGTGTCTTTCATATATCTAGGATTTGTTTTAGCTTTTTAATGGAATTTCGCTTCTTTTGTTAATATACTCAAAGAAAACAATTACATCCAAAGATTTGAGAAGACTGGCCAGGAATACATAAATACTTCAGAGAATCATAAAAATTCAACATGAACATGAATAAAGACCAACAAGTACATAAGAAAAAAACATAAGCAGATTCATATGCAAGATTCTGCTTATTAGGTAAGAAATGAAAATGGCTAATTTAGAATCTTTACTACTGAAAATGGACCACAGCAGAGTTAAGTCTAAGTCATTCAGGGAATTTGCTAAACAATACATTTGGGAAATTAAATTCAGGAAAATAATTTATTAATACATAGTTTCTGCTGTTGGAGCATAAAATATGTTCTTAAAACTCTTCAATAAATTTATAAAAATTGATTTTGAAAGTTTTAAACTTTTCCAAACTGATTTTAAATTTTAAAACATTTGTAGTGCAAGGGCTTTTCCTATTACTTTTTTTTAAGATTTTATTTACTCATTCATGAGAGACAGAGAGAGAGGCAGAGGGAGAAACAGGCTCCCATGGAGAGCCCGATGCAGGACTCAATCCCAGGACCCCGAGGCCAAAGGCAGACACTCAACCACTGAGCCACCCAGGTGTCCCGGGCTTTTGCTATTTAAAGGAAATTTGATAATAATCACTCTCTGCTTTAACTTATTTTCTAAATTCAAATCTTCATATAAGAATTTTCTAAAAGACAACAATGCACCTGTTATAAAAGCTAAGTTCAAAGCATAAAAAACTGTACATATAGCTACATTATATTTTACTATCTTAGTTAAATGCAAATTCTGTGATAAACTAATCTGCATTAATTACAGGTGCTTATTCAATATATCAAGATATGGATTTTGTGAATTTAAACTAATACGGAATAAGATATGACATGAATTGTCTGTTAATTTACGACATTTGTTTCCAAATCATATAACATCTCAAGTAATACAGTATAATAGTATGACTTACAGCATGTTTTAAAACTTTTGTAAAAATACCTATGTTCATACTTGTTCTCTGTGCTCTATTATAGTGTCCCTGATATCTGCATTCTATTTTCTTCTAAAATACCCATAAAACAAGCTCTCAGAACCCCATCATATTATAATCAGAATACTAATTATATAAAACTGAGTTCTATGTAAACTACTTTTACTTGTAACAATTACATCAAGTACCCATTCAATTAGAAAATTAACATAAAGTTTCAGAACTTTAAGAAAAAAGTTTAAATCAAACTATGAGCAATATATTTTACTTGACAGTTAAGAAACCATCAATCAGATAACACATCACACATGACACAGAATTATAATATTTAAGGCTGGATGGACGTTTAGACATGTGATCCAGCTCCTTATTTAACGGATGAATAAAAAGAAATTCTGGAACCTAAAGTGACTTGCTTTAAAGTTACATATGAACATCGATCTCCTAAGAAATAGAGGCTTTCTGATGACTTTATAATGTTAACGTATTTGTGGCAATAAAGTTATAATGCCATTATTTTTCTCCTGAATTCTACCCTAATACTCTTCTCATTTCTGCCTTATTCCTTCTAATAGTTGTTCTACTACTGGTAACGAGTGACCCACTAATAATATACTGTAGGTATCTAAACTTAGAAGCTAAACAAACTACTCTCAGGAGAGGAAATAGTACGCCCTTTACTATTCCTGTTATCTTTATTTTGATTACTGCTAAGTTTTCTTCTGTGAGTAGGCTGTTGTTGACAAGCAGTGACTCAGCTTGTGATACAACTGACTTGTTTACAGGTCTTGAATGTTCTACAGCACTATTACTAAATCAAAGAAACTATTTTATTGTGTCTGTTACCATGCTTTTATTTAGAAGCATGAATAATAATTTTAATGTAGGAATATTACATTCTTATAATCCTCTGAACATGAAATTGTACAATTGAAAAAAAATGTAAAGGTTACTTAAAACTATTAGAAGAGTGTTTATTTCCTATTGGAGCGGCCTATAATGCAAAGAGAAATGTACTGCACAGGGCAAAGTATCAAGGAAGGCTAAAGCCCTCCAAACAAGCTGGCTACTTTTCTTTTAGCTATATAATCTTATGCAAGTCATTTAGTTGTCACTTTTAAGGCCCACAAAGAGTTTTTCTGAAGATCAAAAGAAAATATCTTGAAAATACAAGTGATAATATAATAATATCAAATAGAAGGTATTATAGAACTATCAGTTACTATCCTTATAATAGACTTAAGAAAAATATAATCCTCCACTATAAAATCTATAATTTATAATATTTAAAACTGCAGAAGGTTATCTTACGAGAATATGAATTTCATCAAACAAGAAAAATCTACAAAGATCTTTTGTTTTCTGATTGCATAGCCTTCTCACAAAGGTTAAAAACCTACTACTAAAAAAATAAAAAATAAAAAAATAAAAAATAAAAACCTACTACTATAAAAGTAGTAAAAACACCCACTACTTTAAAAGTCTCTGTAGGCTTATAGAGACAAATCTTATTCTTTATTTGGCCCAAGTCGCTCATTTAAAAGAAGGTAAAAACAAAGACTCAGGAGGGCTAATCGGGGAGCCCTGGATGGTTCATTGGTTTGGCGCCTGCCTTTAGCCCATGGCGCGATCCTGGTGCCCCGGGATCGAGTCCCGCATCAGGCTTCCGGCATGGAGCCTGCTTCTCCCTCTGCCTGTGTCTCTGGCCACACCCCATGTCTATCATGAATGAATGAATGAATGAATGAATGAATGAATAAATAAATAAATGTTTAAAAAAAAAAAAAAAAGAGGGCTAATCGACTACAGCAAAGTCAAACCACTGAGTTTTCAGATTCCTAAATCATTTCCTTTCACCAGACCACACAATTACCAGTGGTCCCTATGTAAACCATAAACTCCTTAGGAACAGGGACTCTTACCTTCTCTCTCCTATCAGTACCTAGTAAATATAATACTTGCATAAAGTATGTTGTTCAGATCATGCTTAATAAAAATCCTCAAGCACACGAAAAGATGCTCTACATCAACAGTTATTAAAGAAATGCAAATTAAAAACCACAAAATATCACTATACACTTTTTAGAATGGTTTAAAAAAAAGCAAAAAATAATAAACAACAACAAAAAAAGACATTGCCAAGTACCAAGAAGGAGGATGCAGAGCAACTAAGATGCTCATGCGCTGCTTATCAGAATGCAAAACAGTAAGGTCATTTCAGAAAAGTTTGGCAGTTTCTTACGAAGTTAAGCATGCACTTACTGCCCAAAAAATTGTATGCAAATACTTGTAGCAGCTTTCTTCAGAGTCATCAAAAACTGGAAACAAATGTCCACTACCTGGTGAATGGAGAAACAATTGTTGCACTCAGCACTAAGAAGGAAGACTACTGATACATGAAACACTATGGATGAATCTCATAGTTTTATATACTAGAGGAAAGAAGTGGGACTCAAAATGCTACATACTATATGAGTTCTATTTATATGATATTCTAGACAGGCAAAATATGAGGACAGAAAACAGATCAGTGGTTGCAGGGCCTTGAATGTGTGTGTGGGGGGGGGCGGGCGGGAGTTGTCTACAAGGGGCCTAAGAAACTCTTGCTGTAATGGAGATATTCTGTATCTTGGTGGTGGTTATACAACTGAATTAAGTTTGTCAAAATTCACAAAACTGTATACCATAAGAGGGCAAATTTTACTACATAAATTATACTTGGGTAAACTTAACTTTTAAGAAAAAGGTTTCATTCAAGCTCTTCCACCAGCTGAGACCTTGAGTTAAGTTATTGAGATTTATGGCCTTTGTGTTTCCAGATCTAAAAATAAAGAGGGAAAAAAGACAAAGGGGCTATAATACCTAACCACTACATCCCTTCCAGTATTAAATCATATCACTGAATCATAGAAACATTTTCTGTGTCTATTTCTCTCTGTGTCTGTTCTGTGTCTGCATGTGTGCTATGTTAATGGTAAATAATGTAATGGTAAATAAATATAAGACATGTGAATACAAAATGTCAAAATTAGGGGATCCCTGGGTGGCTCAGCGGTTTTGTGCCTGCCTTTGGCCCAGGGCGCGACCCTGGAGTCCCGGGATCGAGTCACTCCACGTCGGGCTCCAGCATGGAGCCTGCTTCTCCCTCCTCCTGTGTCTCTGCCTCTCTCTCTCTCTCTAGGTCTATCATAAATAAATAAATAAATAAATAAATAAATAAATAAATAAATCTTTAAAAAATGTCAAAATTAGAGCAATAATGTTTCTCAAATGTCTTTTAATAAGAGATTTCATTGTTAAGTATCTAATTTTTCACCAATACCCTTACATTACCACAAAGTACTATAAATAAACATAATGTAATAAATTATACAACTTGGTATAAACTAAAACTTAATGGCAATAAAATTAAAACACCTAAACACACAAGATGGTAGACATTTTATACCAATAAAATGGAATAAATGTATATAAATTCATAGTTCACTTATATTTAGTAAAATCAATACGTAGCTTTTAGGAGATGAGTCATACAAAAACTCTACTTTTTAATGCAACCTAGAACTGGGGCTGTAATCAAGAGTTCCTCGTGGTTAAATATTAAAGATTTAATTTTATTTGGAACATTGGAGATTTCTTCAGGAAGATTTCATTAATCTTCCACTTAATAACATTCCTTCTGGTGTTCTCTGTTGTGCAGCTGCCACCATGAGATAACGTCACCAGGAGAGTCTCAGTTCTCCAGTGCCAGTGCCACCTCTAGCCTGCTAAGCTTCAGCCACAGGAAAGGGGGGCAAACACTGGAGTTCTCTATACTATGACCCTTACACCAAGCCTGCAAATAGATCAGTGGTAAAGCACTTAGCAAGCAACCAACTACAAAAGTCACTCACAAGAATGTACTTATATGTGAAGAATCCATATTATTATAAGCCTTGTATTGTTAGTGAAAATCAGAAGTACACTGGACTTCCCCACTTGGAAATTTCCTTTGAAGCATCAAGTCTAAGAAATTGCTCAGGACTTCAAACAGCTCTGGAGGCAAATGAAGCCTACCTATTTAGCATATTTGAAGATGCCTACCTCTGTGTTACCCATATAAAAATGTAACAATTATGCCAAAAGATATTTTACCAGCATGACTCCTAGGTGGGGAAGCACTTAAGATGCATGACAACGGAAAACATTCTATTCTTAAAAAACAAAAAAGTACCTAAATGACTGCAAATGAAAAGGAAACAGGTAAGAGAATAAGGTATTAGAAAGCTCCCTCTTCCCCATTTTCATTTGTGTGTAGATTTTTAATATCGATGCAGGGACGTAAAACATTCATGTAAATAAAAAATGTTTCAGTGAAAAAGTTTCAGGAATTAAACTTTATAAGTATTATATACAAACCTATTAACTATTAACCCTTTTTCTTGGAAAAACTTTTTCAAGTCCCCTAATACCTACACAATAAAAAAAATCTAAACTCCTTTTAGGCATGTCAGCATTCTTAAGACATAACTTTCCAGAACCATCTTCTACTCAATCCCAGGCAACTCATTCATATATACTAAACTTTTTGTCACTTTCTAAAATCAGTACAAACTTTTGTGTTTTAAATGCTATTCCTTCTAAATAAATTAACTGGATAGCATCTAGAACTAGGTCATTTTCTTATCTTTGAATCTGGGATTCCTAGCAGCTACAAACTCAATGCTTTAACTGAATGAATGAATTCTACTGCATCAGGAATTATAAAAACCTACACTAAGAAAAATTAAAAGATGTGATTAAATAAAAATAGCTAAGTATCATTTGAAACAGCAAAGTATCGGTTTTTAGTCAAACTACAATGCTTTGGTTATACTAGAAAATTTCACTTAAGTCATAAATGAGTTCGATGGTCTTCCTAAAGCTAAACCTATAATCTTACCAAAGGTATTAGATTACTGTACACAGAAAAATTTAAATTCCAGACTTCTTAATTACGTTACTTAAAAGCCCTTAATTTTTCTCTACTGGAAAGCCACTATATTTACTGAATATAAGCATATTATGCTAATATTTCAAACACTCTGCAAGTCTCATATCAGTCAACTACACAGAATCAGATCTAGAGCACAATCAATGTACAACTGACAGGAACAGAGTCTCTTCCATTCATGTCAATTGGTTCAGTATACTATAGAGTTATAGAAAATCAGAATTATCACATACATAAAGCTCTTTCAGAAACAAACTATCCTTAACATGGATCCTGCTTTAAAGTAACATTTCACACTGAATCTTAAAAAGCAGTATTTGTTAATCTCATAAGATATCTTGGCAAATATCTATATTTACTAAACCAATTTTTCTCAGAACCTCAAGAGACTCAAAAATTTATTTTTAACCTTTATACTATGTTACATGTTCCAGTCTTCAATTAAAGCAGTAAGAATAGCAGTATGTTTTTTTTAGCCGTATGTTTATATCAGCAATATCTGAGGATATAAAAGGACCTGTCAAATACAACAATCATTTAGGATTTGCACAAACACGTATATATTTAGCTGACAGATCATAATCTGAACTATAGCTGTAATGCTAGCATATTTAATAACTAAATATGACTTCATTTTCATTTAATCAATAAATATTAATTGGACAACAATGCATAGCACATTGCGCTAGCCCCTAGAAAGAAAACAGGATGAAAGTAACAACATAATGAAGGGGTATGCTAGCATTTATAGAGCGCTCATTACATGCAAGACACCTTACATGCATTAACTCATTTCCTATTCCCAACAAGCCTAGGTCATAGTTACTAGTATTCTCATTTAACTAAGGTACAAAGAGATTAAATAACCTGCCCGAGGTCGCAAAGCTACTATTTGAACCCAGGCACTCTTAGCTGTCATGTTCTGACTTTGAAGATTTTCTGGTCTAATAAAAGCATTAATGCAGTAATATGTAACTTATAATAATGGGGTATACAATTTTTCAAATGTCAAAAGATACAGTGCAGTGGGTTCCAGGGTTAAGGAAATGCAATTAGGTTGAAAGAGGAGAATCAGGAAAGGTTTCTTGTGGGAAGTAAAAGGGGCTAGATTTTGCTGGCTGAATAATATTATAAGAGCATGTTTTTATACAACATCAAAATTCAAGACATATATCTCAGTAATTTTCACAAAAATAATCTCTCAACAGCAATAGTTTTATGTAAATGAAAATGTTCATATCCGTGGCTACTTTATACATGCATAGTTCAGTTCAGTTCTATTAAACGAAAGAATAGATAAGTTATTATTGCTCCCACACCTAGAGACAAAGCAAACGGAAGTATGTAATAAGACAGAAAGGAGCCTCTTGTTTACTTACACTACACCTCTATTCACCCCTTCTTCCACTCTACCATTAGCAAATCATGCTCAGGAGAAATGCATTCTCTTTGAGAATCTTGATTGTATCAGTTTTGCTAATCATTTGCCATCACTGCCAATCTCAATCATTTTATACAAAGACTCTGTACAATGGAGATGTTTGTACAAAATCAGAGTTTAAGCCAACATTATCCAGGCAGAACACTTTAAAATCTGTGTTGTAAACCTCATAAAAGAATATGCCTCTGCATATCAGCACACCTAAACATGTTGCCTGAATTGAAGAAGATCCTTGAACCAGTTTTAAAAGTAGATGTCTTCCGGAACCTTAATTTACAATAGATTAAAAAAAAAAAAAAAATTTACAATAGATATTTAAATATGTGTATTTAATGATATGTTTTTCACAGCCCCCTATTTTCAATACAATCTTTTCTTTCCAAGTTGGGTCATCATGATACTCTAGTACCCTGGAAATGTACTAACACAGTCCCTTCAATTCAGCAAAAAATGATAGTACCTTGACACTAAGATGCAAACGTTTATGTGACTAATCAAAAAACTAGAAAACAAAAAAGAGGCAATCCTAAGAAAGTACTTACATATTAGTTTTCATGTAAAATCGAAGTTCACCTATTTAAAACTTCCTAAAAACCAGATAATACTTTATACTAGTCACTCAGGGCAAGGGCATATAGAAGTGACACACGAAAGCATAGAGCACACTGGGAACAGCAACTAATGTAGTCAAATATGGCTAAAGCAAAACTGGCCTGGAGCAGAAGACAAATACTTAAGTTACGAATATCTTGTTTAAAAGGATAGATTGAATATAAGTAAGCATTTAGCTCTGAAGCTTCCCAAGATAGCTCTGAAAAAGAGTGAGGATTTTCTTTTTTTAAGAGCACAAACCCATAAGAAACCAAAAACATGATTTCAAAAGCTGGAAAGCAGGGCAGCCCGGGTGGCTCAGTGGTTTAGTGCCACCTTTGGCCCAGGGCCTGATCCTGGGGACCCAGGATCGAGTCCCACATGGGGCTCCTTGCATGGTGCCTGCTTCTCCCTCTGCCTGTGTCTCTCATAAATAAATAAATAAATCTTTAAAAACAAAAACAAAAGCTGGAAAGCAGATCAAATGGTAATGACCATTCCATTTGAAGAGGTTGAATGCTACATTAACTTAGAAGAAAACCAAAGACACCTAGTTTATGTCACATTTACAATTACACCAAAAGACTCCCTATACTCCCTGGAGACGTGGTTGCTTCCAGGGTTGGGACAGAGAAAAAATGCCATGGGCTGAAGTATAATGTGGTGCCAGAAAGTAAGTGCTCAGAAAGCAAGGATGAATACACAGGTGCCAACCAGAAAGAGCTCCCCTGGCCAATATTGGAACAGCTTGAAAAACAAGAAAAATTATAAGTATTGGGTTATAATACAAAGAATAAAATAAATACCGAATGGCCTATACCAGTATTAATAATTACATCAATAAATGGGAAGAAGGGATAACTCTTCCTCACAGAAGAATTCCAATTAATAAATGCAGAAATAATGAGGAAAATAGAAAAATCACCATTAAAATGCACCAGTAAGAAGACAAGATTCATAGATGGATGCTAAAACTAGTGGGCAGACGTTTAAGCCTAAACACAGTATCTGCACAGTCTCAAAATATTCAGTAATTATTAAAGATGAAATAGTAACTTAATGGTGGAGAAACCCAGCACAGCACCATAACCAAGTGATCAAGGTTAACATCACTAACAGTACATCACATTCCCCCACAGTTTCCATATGATGTACTAAGCACATATCTGTAATATCCCTCTCTTTAATTCACAACCTCTTAAGATAGGTCATAAATCATGAGAAAATGTCAGACAACACAAACTGAGGGCCATTGTACAAAATGACTGTTCAAAAGTGTAAAGGTCCCAAACGAGAAGGACAGGGTAAGGACTGTCACAGATAAGAAAAAACTAAAGAGACAAGACAAATAAACGCGGTGTAAGATCCTGAATTTGGATCTTGCAACAAAAATGGCTTTTGTGGCCCTTTTTCTTACTTTTGATAAGAATCTTATAGTTTTATATATGATGCTAAAATAAGGAGAGGCTTGGTGAAGGGTATATGAGAATTCTCTATCCTTTGTGTGACTCTTCCACAAAAAAAATTTTAAAGGATAAAAAAAAAATTAAAGGATAATGGTGAAAAAAACCTCAGTTTCAGACACTCTGGGAATAAGGGTGGAGTCCAAACTAGGAGAACCAACTGAAGTTTATTTAAGAAGCAGTTAGAACCCCCAGACCTCTCTTCTGCTCCTTGACCCTTCCCGGCAAAAGGCTAAATGACCTCTGAGAGCATGAGACAGTATCTCTGCACTAGAGAATGCCAGGCACAAATGAATGTGAGGAATGCTATACTGAAAACTGGAGAACAAATGAAAATGTATTTGCATACTTAATGATGAAACCCAAATCCTTTTTTTCCTACTCAGCTCCCAAGCTTTTCCTCTCCAGGCATAAGATCAGAAATCTTTTCTGGGAAATCAATCCAGCACAAGAGAAAAGACGTGTCATTGGGAGTCTGCACGGAAATTATTCAGCCCATCACTCTACAGGCAAAACTATAATCTCCCACTTGTAGTGCTTCTAAGCTTTTTAAGTCCTCTCTTTTAAGTAAGAGTTGACTTGAAGGATCACCAGACTTCCAGAAAGCATCTCATATGAAAGACAAAGTCCAAGAAAATAAACACAAAATGGAAATTTGGAGGAAAGAAGGATTATGCAGAGAAGAAAACTATAAATTTCCTAAGAAAGATAAGGCATCCCAAGACAGAAACAGGATATTTAAATTTTTTTCAGAAGAAAAAGAGTGCCTGGAAATTATAAAAATGATGGCAAAAATAAAATCTTAGTAGAAGAACTGGAAGATAAAAGTTGAGAAAAATTTCCCAGAAAGCAGGGGAGAAAGAAATGAAAAATAGATAAAAAACAGATTAAGAAAATTAGAGAAACCAGTCAGTAGGCCCAAAACCTAAACCATAGGAACTCAGGAGAGAGAATGGAGAAAACCAAGGGAGGAAATTTTTTAAATAAATAAATAAATAAATAAATAAATAATTTTTTAGAAATTAAGGAAATTTCTCAGAACTGATGAAATTAATTTCTGAATAAGACTACCCTGAACTCAACAGAAATGGATTTAAAAAGACCTATGCCAATGCACATAATACAGAGTTTTCAGAACTCTGGGGAAAAATTTCTCTAAGCTTCCAGAAAGGAAAAAAAAAAGTTTCAAAATTGTGGAAAAGAATCTTCTAGGCATCTGATGTCTCAACAGCAACACTGAAAAAAAGAAAACAATGGGGCAATGTTTGCAAAATTCTGAGAGAAAATTACTTCTGACCAAGAATTCTCTGCCCAGCCAAGTGATCTATAAAGCAAGAGGATATGTGAGGTCTGGAAAAAATTATATCCCATCCAGAGCGCAGTTGAAAGTGGTCCTCCAAAATGAGAAAACAAGCAAAGAAAGAAGACATCAGATACAGAACCAGGAGCCCCAATACAAGAGACACCTGAGGAGGACCGCTAAGATGTTAGTAAAGGAAAATCTAAGGCAACAGCTGCAATTCAAGAAAATTTAAGTAAAAAATTAGTAGGTTTGAACGTATTAAGAGGAGATTTACACCCTTGAAAGAGCTGGACGAAATCATGGCTTCTCAACAGTGCCACTATTGACCTTTTGGGCCACATCATTCTTTGTTGTGGGAGGCTGTCCTGTGCAGCAAAGGATGATGTTTGGCAGCATGGTGGCTTCCACTCCTAGGTATCAGGAGCACACTCCCTGCACTCCCTTCACCCACCCAACATTGCCAAATGTCCACTGGGTTGCCCCTCTGGAGAATTTCCTGGATAAATTAACAATGAGTATACAGAAAACTGAACAAAAGCAAATTAAAAACAAACAAAAAACCCAGGAAAAACAAAATGTACAGGAAAGGAAAGTAACTACAGTAAACTACAGGACTTAACTATGAAAAGCTTCTAGTCACACTGATAAATACTGAGTAATGGTGTAACCGAACTCCCTGGAGTATGACAATACTCAGTATGTCCTACTGAGCAGGACAGAGACGTGTGTGTATGTGTGTGTGTGGCTGGGGAAAGCAGGAAACCATATCTTCTACTATAGTAAGTCAGCAGATAGTGCCTTAAACTGAAAATTCAAGAAAGAACACTCCAAGCATGCCATTTGAGATACAGAGATAAATATCAAAGTAATGAGTTGAAAGTAGTTGTCTCTGAAGAGTCCAAAATAAAAGGGGGAATTTGCAGATGACTATTGTTTTGTCAATAGTCCTGCAGAACTATTAGACTCTTTTAAATCTGTGCATATAACTTTGATAAAAATTAAACTTAAAAAAACCAACTGAAGCTAGATTATGAAGTACTACCTTCACTGGTTACAGCCATACTGACTTAGAACCAAACTTTACAACTTTGAGCAAGGTCCTCAATCTCTTTATCTATAAAAATCTTCATCTATAAAAATGAAAAATAATAGCTGCCAAGAAGTATGATAGGAAATAAGACAGTGTCTGGCATACAGTATTTATAAATAGTACCTATTACTCAATTTGCAATCAGAGAGTAATAACTAGAAACTTTAAAGTAAGTAAATCATAATCTCACCTGTCTTACAAAGTAACTCTGACAGTTGCAGAGAGGATGGCTTTGGAAAGAGAAGAGCTTAGAGGTCAAAGAGACCTCTTAGCAGGGCTACATTTGAATGAGAAAAGAGGCAGAGCTACAAAGTGAAACGTAAGGGTACAAGAGGTATTTTCAAAGTGATGAACTAATTTAAATATGAGAAAAAGGAAAAAGGAGTCAAAAAATCTCCTAACTTAATTAAGCAAATAAACAGAGGCTGACAACACTAACTGAATTGAACACAGAAAGAACTGAGAAGAGAACATGAGGAGAAAGAGCTATGAGCTTGATATTACCTACATGTAATTTGTGGCATACAACCAAATAGAGAGATCAGGTATGCAGGTGGAAATCTGAATCTAGAAGAGAGGTCAGGGCTGGAGACAGAAATGGGTATATTACAATCAAAGGCTGAAGCCATGCAAGTGGATCAGATTACTCTGTGGCAAACAGAGCAACAAGAAAGGGGAAAGATAAAAATCATGAGCACGAAAAACACTCTAACATGATACCAATAATTACCTCAAAAACTACAATTAGTTCTAAGTTTCTTTTTTTTTTATTAATGCTTAGTAAATATGCCCATTGTTGAAATAGGTAAAGAAACCCTAAACAAAGCCCAATGATACCCAGGAACAACAACTGTTAATATTTTAGAGTATTCCTTCTAATCTTTCAATGCATATAACCATAAATTATCCATTTTTTCCCTGACAAATTTGGAATCATACAACTGCACTCAGCTTTTTTGCTTTATTAAATCAGTATTTCCAATGGTACCTGAAACACCAATGACTTTTTATTAAACACTCCAATTTATGTAAACCACCGATGAGTGTCACTTGACCTAACTGCCATATTTGCCTCCTGCTAGTAAAGGAGAATCAATATCCCCAATTTCTTTTAAAGGCTAATTTTTAAAGAACGACCAAACACAAGAAAGACCATTTCCTCAAGTACAAGCAGCACATTTTCTTAAGTAGTATAATTAGGAGACATAAAATTAAAAGGATATTCATTTGATATGGAACATAATAAATATTGATGGGTTTTATTAAAAACCAGAAAATAGAGATAAAAAAACAAGTTGCTTTAATGTTTTAGGAGTTCTCAGCATCAATGGTCTTTATATACTTGTAAGGTCACTGTGAAACTCAAAATGAGTTAATATACACAAAACACATATAACAGAATCTGACATATAATAAATGCTTAATAAATGTTATTACTATCATCACCATTAGTTCCATGTGAAAACTGTTTATTGCATAGAAAAGAGGCAGAAAAAAACCGGAGATACGAAACTAAATACTCTTTTGTCTTCCATTTTTCCATCTTCTCTACATTTATATACTTGGACATCACTTTAAGTATTATTTTAAAACCATTAGTAAATATGTACCTCATCCTTAATTCTACTCTAAGATACTTGAGGGAAGAATGAATTTTTGCTATCTCCTCAAAATGTTCCTTACATGACAGAATAATATTGAGTGAAGACTCAATAATATTAGTGTCACAAATCCTAATAAAGAGAATAAGGAGCACCTGGGTGGCTCGGTGGTTGAGCATGTGCCTTTGGCTCAGGTGGTGATCCTGGGATCCTGGGATCTAGTCCCTTATCAGGCTTCCCACAGAGAGCCTGCTTCTTCTCCCTGTGCCTTTCTTTCTGCCTCTCTCTCTGTGTCTCTCATGAATAAACAAATAAAATCTTAAAAATAAATAAATAATAAAAAAGAAAGAGAATAAGAAAAACAACAAAACAATAAGCAAAAAGTGGGATGACCGTAAAACCAAGAGATCTAAAAGCCAGTATCAATACTATCCAAACGCAAAGGATAGAATGAAAAAATGAGGGATCCCTGGGTGGCGCAGCGGTTTGGCGCCTGCCTTTGGCCCAGGGTGCGATCCTGGAGACCCGGGATCGAATCCCACATCGCGCTCCCGGTGCATGGAGCCTGCTTCTCCCTCTGCCTGTGTCTCTGCGCCTCTCTCTCTCTCTCTGTGACTATCATAAATAAATAAAAAAAAAAAAATTAAAAAAAAAAAAAAAAAAAGAATGAAAAAATGAGGTGAAAAGCTTTGTTGTTAATCACAATGAACAGACCACACTCCCTTTGCTCTTCTTTGGGCACAATTTAGGAGAAATACTAAAAACACTGGACTGTGTCTAAAAGAGAGCAACTGAGAAACAAGTAAAGAACTAAGGATCCTGAGATTGTAGAACAGAGGGGGTTGGCCCTCCTTATCCCCCCCTCCCTTCCCACTGTCAACAATAAGAAAAAACTGTACTATGGGAAATGATTTAAGATTTCTCTGTTGTCCAAGGCAATTATCAAAAGACAGAGGTGTAGATTTCTCTCAACTCAAAAACTTAAAATAACAAATCTCTTCTAAGGCAAAGATGTTATCAGAGATTAGTCATGAAGGCGGTCAAGCAAAGGTTGGAAAACAGCTTGCCAACAAATGGTGCCTCAGAAAACATCCAAGTAGGGGATAACTGGTTAGAATTTTAAGTTTCTCACAACCCTGTAACCACATCAATAAATATTACTAAGTATCTGCTCCAGAAAGGATACTGTCCTAGACCTATAAGGCGTACAAAAAAACAGAAAACTGAGAGAAATTCACAAAGATCTCCGCTGCCAAGGAACTCATAATAATATATAAAAGGTATATTACAGTTTTAGACCATAATAGATGTTTCCAAGCACTATTTATTAATTGCCAAATGAATTCTAGTCATGTATAAAGGTCTTCTCAGAAGGAGAAATCCCTAAGGTTAAAATGGTCATAAAAAGATTTTTAGAATCAACAAGCTCTGGGGTACTTATGGAAAAATGTACAAGTAAGAAGGTTCTGAACAGAGAAATAAGAAAGAAGGGACAGTACAAAAAGAAGTGAAATGCAAGTTAGAGAGAAACCCGTTTGGCTGCATTAAAAATGAGTTTCTTGGGAAAAGAGATAAGCTGAAAAGGAAGGTTGTGGCCAGAATCAAGTGTACTAGGCCTTGAATACCAAGCTAAGTAGTTTCAAATTTATCCTGTAAACAGCTTCTGTAGCTACTACTCAACTCTGCTATCGCCATAGACAATAGGAAATAAATGGGCATGGCTGTGGTCCAATAAAATTTTATTTATGAATACTGAAATTTGAATTTCATAGATTTTCACGTGTCATGGAATATTATTCTACTTATCTTTTACAATTTGGAAATATAAAAGTCATTCTTAACTCATGGGCCATACAAAAACAGGCTACAAGCTGGATTCGGTCCACGGGATCTGCCAATACCTGTAGTACACTAAGCTGCCTTCATTGGAGTCCTCTAAGATACATTTGCTCTTGAGCTTCAGGGACCAAAATAGTATTTTATTCATTCAACAACTATATGCATGCATGAATGCACACACCTAACAAAGATCTAAATCTAGTAGGGGTCACGGGTGCCCTAGACAACAATAACAACAAGACCCTCTAGAATAAGCCATTAGAACAGAAGCACAATTTTGTTTTAATTTTGCAATTTATTTTCACATAGTAATGTACTTAGAGAGTTACAAACTACTCTTACAGACTGTCCAGGTCATATGAATGGATAAAATATAGTCAAGAAATAGGGAAGGGAATATGAGGTCTAGTCCTTACACTGTCATTTATTCACTATGTGACCCTAAACAAGTCACTTTCAATCCTCTGGCCCTAATTTCCTCATCTGTAAAGTGAAGGGGTTTACGTTATTAGAAGATCACTATATACTCTCCCTCAGCTTTAACACTGTATGATTCTACTCCAACTTTAAAAAGACAGGGAATGACAAAGACAAAAGTGATAATTAAGGACATAGGAGAGAAAAGGAACTGACTGAATGAGCAGTCGGATAAGAAAAAACACATATAGGAAAAAAAGACCAAAAAAGTACAGTATTGCTAAAATCAAGGACTTTTTTTAAATTATCAAATGCAACAGAAAACCCAAGGAAGAGAAGAAAGAATAATTCAGGAAAAGTATGACCATAATCAAAAAGGAGCTAGTTAGCAAGCTAAAAAAGACAAAAACTTAAAGTGACAGTCTTAAGACTACTGTGCATGCTTCCAGGAATCAAGAGAAGAGTCAGGGGAAAAAAACAGCCGGAAGATGGATTGGGGAGGGTGGGGGAGGCATATAGGCATATGTTCCAAAAAGTGTATAAGAAAAAAGTATCGAAGTATTGGAATGTACTTGAAGCCTCAGGTAAGGAGTTTGTCTTAAAGCAGAGGCAATTAATCTTTAAAATCCAAAAAAGGTAAGAGCAGTATTACAGTATTGACTTTTTACACAAGTATTTTCCTGTGGAGCTGTATATCCATATCATGTTTTTTGTTTTAGGCATCAAATTCTTAGGGAAATAAATCTGATGTTGCATTTTCTTAAAGCAGAGTTCCACCTATACTGTATTTTTCTAACGGTCAAAAAATTAAGAAAGGACAAATTGGTTTTGTAAGAATGAAAACCAGCAGTATGTAGCTCTAAAAGAAAATGCATGTTTATCGTTCTTACAGCACCTATCACTTCTGTCCTTGTGTAACAGCTACTTGTGTAGTAAAATACCTCTCCCTTAAACGAAGTTCAACAAATACGATCAGCATTCTCTTTCCTAGTAGCTCTGAAAGCTCCTAAGGCAAGAATTCTGATTAATTCATCTGTTTATCTGCTTTGCACAGAGTTGGTGATGCTCCATGAATAAATACTGACACATGATAACGAAGTTCAACAACAACAACAACAACAACAACAACAAAAAACAACTGTCCTTGCAAAACAACCATTATGTGATAAAGTCGGAAAAAATGTTTTATCATAGATACTTAACTCCAGGGCGACTTTTGTAGTGTCAGAGTTTGCTTAAGTAGCAACCAACTACTACAAAGCAACTAACAGAAAGCAAAAAAAATAAAATAAAATCTTTAATGAACATCACTTCTAAATAATCCAGAAAACAACCATTATCTGATAAAGTCGGAAAAAAAAATGTTTTATCATACTTAACTCCAGTGTGACTTCTGCAGTGTCAGAGAGCTTAAGTAGCAACCAACTGCTACAAAGCAACTAAAGAAAGCGAAAAAATAATCAAGATTTTTAATGAACATCACTTCTAAATAATCCAGAAAACAACCATTATCTGATAAAGTCGGAAAAAAATGTTTTATCATACTTAACTCCAGTGTGACTTCTGCAGTGTCAGAGCTTGCTTAAGTAGCAACCAACTGCTACGGAAGCAACTAGCAGAAAGCAAAAAAAAAATAATAATAATAATAAAAGCTTTAATGAACATCACTTCTAAATAATCCAGAAAACAACCATTATCTGATAAAGTTAGGGAAAAAAAAAAAAAATGTTTTATCCTAGATCCTTAACTCCAGGGCGACTTTTGCAGTGTCAGAGCTTGCTTAAGTGGCAACCAACTGCTACGAAGCGGCTAACAGAAAGCAAAAAAAAATAAAAATAAAATCTTTAATGAACATCACTTCCAAATGATCCAGATTCTACACGGGCCCGTTGCAACAGGGCCCTGCCTCTATGCACGGTATATGACAAATTAAAAAAAAAAAAAAAATTGCCAAACATCAGTCTGATGATCAACCAGTTAAAAATACACATTTGGATATGCTGAAGATATTTATAAAGCCGACAGGGATACTATTAATATATTGAAATTCACTGGCCGGTGCTGGATTCTATGCGCCACTCATCTTCTACTACTGCTCAAGAGAGAAGCCAAGAAGTGCGGGCCTTCCCGTATCGCTTGCTTTTAAAGAATTCAAGAAGTCACCCAAACTGAGCGCGCACCACCCCAGGGAGGGGGCAGCTACGCTCTCCAGGTGCTAACGTCCGGCTCTCTCTTACCTTTTACCTGAAAAGTCCTATTTACTTTTTTTTTTTTATGTCCCTCCCCCCCACCACCACCATCCATCTTCCTTCCACGGGCCCCCCACAGGCTCACCAAGTAACAGAGGAGTTCAAAAAAGAAAAGAAAAAAAAAAGTAACAGTTAAAAAAAAAAAAAAAAAAAAAAAGCAAAACTGTGCCCTCCCACGATCTCCCCTCGGTGTAGACTTGACGAGCCCCGGGGGCAGCTACACTCTCGGCCGCGGTCGCAAGCAGGAGCGGCGCCGGCAGCCCGTGTCGCCCGTCGGTACAGAATCTTGTTGTTTTCTTTTTTTTTTCTTTTTTCTTTTTTCTTGGGAGGTTATCTCGGCTCGACACGTTCAGGGAGTACGGGAAGGGCGAGCTGGTCCCGGCCCGACGGACCGAGAGGGGAGGCCGGCGCTCGCCTCGCCCCCTCCCCTCCCCTCCCCCCTCCCCTCTCCCCCCCTCCCCTGCCCTCCCCGCCGCCGCCGCCGCCGCCGCCGCGGGCCCGGGATCCAGGCGGGTCTCCCAACTGCCCCCCGCCCCCGCCCCCGCCCCTCCCCCGCCGCGGCCCGGCCCGGCCCGCACTCGCCGCCCCTCCCCCCCCCCCCCCCCCCGGCCTGCGCTGCCCCCAGCGCCCTCAGGCCTCGGGCCCGGCCTCCGCCGCCGCCCGCCCCTCACCTCCTTCGGCACCAGCTGGTTCTCCTCGCCGGGCACCATGGCTCAGACTCCGGCCGCTCCTCTCCGCCCTGCCGGGAGGGGGGCGCAGGGTGCTGGCGGCGCTCTGGGTCTCAGGAGAGAAGGGCGGCAGCCGTCATCGCCGCCGGCGCCCGCGCTCCCGCAACACCGCGGAGGCCTCAGCCGCGGGCCCCGAGCAGCAGCGCGCAGACACCGACCCACGGCCGCGCCGCCGCCGCCGCCGCCGCCACCGCCGCCGCCGCCGTCGTCGTCGGCCCCTCCCCCCGCTCGCTGCAATCAATGGAAAAATGGCGGCGGCCGCTCTCGCGAGAGTTCGGGCCGCCCGGCTCGCAGCCCCGCGCCCCGCGCCCGAGGTGCCGAGGCGGCTGCAGCCCAGCGCCCGGCTGCTCCCGCGGCTCCAGCTCAGCGCCCGGCGCGCGGGGCGGGACGAGCGGCCCGGGCAGCGGCGCCCTCCGCGGGAGGCCTTCCGCACCGTGCTCGTCGGGGCTCCCCCTGCCGGCAGGGGAGGGGCCGGCCCTGGCGCCGTCCTGGAAGGGCGGGCGGCACGCGCGGGCTCCCGGCCTCCCTCCGCCCCTCCGCCCGGCTCCCCCCTGCCCAGCCTCCGGGCGGCCCGGCTGCCCTCCCAGGGGCCTGGAGGGGAGGCGGCGGCGTCACCTCTGCACCCCCCGCCCCCTCCCCTGCGTACAGCGGCGCCCCCCTGTCCCCCTCCCTGGAACCTCCTGCTCCCGCCGGCTCCAGCCTGGGGCTGCACTCTGCACTTCGCCACCCCCCCCCCCCCCCCCCCCCGCCCCAAGGATGTTTCAGAGTACCTAAGTCTGCTCTGCCTGCATGCACCGGGCTCAGTTTTAGGCTAAACAAAATGATGCAATAGTTGTTTTTCCAAACCTCGCTCATTCAGCTTTCCTTTTAAAAAAAAAAAAAAAGATTTTACTTATTTATTCATGATAGACATAGAGACAGAGAGAGGCAGAGACACAGGCAGAGGGAGAAGCAGGCTCCACGCAGGGAGCCTGACGTGGGACTCAATCCCCGGTCTCCAGGATCAGGCCCTGGGCTGAAGGCAGCTCTAAACCGCTGAGCCACCCGGGCTGCCCTCAACTCTCCAGTATGAAGCCTCGCCGGGGTGCCCCTCCGGAAGACTTCTGTGGGTACAAGGGGTTTCACCCCGTGCGGAAGTCAGAGAATCCTGCACAGTACTAACTACCTCGCACTTGTGCTCTGCAAACCCTTAGTGATTGCACTTCCTTATTAGCAAAAAAGAAAAAAAAACTAAGTCTAGTACACTTCTGTAAGTTGTATACACCTCTCGCTACATGTGGACATAAAACGTTTTTGAAATGTAATAGAGGATAAGATAAAAAAAAATGAAATAGACATTTAAAAGTGACTGTAGGGATCCCTGGGTGGCTCAGTGGTTGAGCATCTGCCGTCAGCTCGGGGTGTGATCCTGGAGTCCCAGGATCGAGTCCCACATCAGGCTCCCTGCATGGGGCCTGCTTCTCCCTCTGCCTGTGTCTCTGCCTTTCTCTCTCTGCATCTGTCATGAATAAAATCTTTAAAAAATAAATAAAATGAAATAAAAGTAACTGTAAGAGTTTTTTTTTTTTTTTTGGACATTAATGGTATGGAGAATTGTTGCTCTATCTAAAAATATTTAGTGAAAGAAACATGATTGACTAGGTTTCAGTGGTTTCTGAAATCTTTAATACTTTGCGAAGCAGTTATTAAATTGTCTGATTCAACGTTCAGGTTATTTCTGTACCTCATTTTAATAGCTGTCATAAGCTGAGAAAGATAACTCACAAAGATATGTAGATCCTAATGGAAGAAGTACATCTTTGGCGGCTCTTACTAATGCAAGTATCCATTTTTATCTCTTCCATCCACCAATCGTGAAAAGTTTTTATTGAAATTCAACTACTAACTTTCTGTCTTCCCTGATGTCAGCCAGAAAATGTTGCATTTTTATATTTTTAACAAATGGGTTCAGAACTCTTTGGAATGCATTGCTTGGAAGAGTTTTCAATAGCTTGGAAAAAATTTTGCCTTCAAGTTTTAGTGTACAAGTATACTTTTTTTAGGGTACTGATCTTGTCTTTATTTAAAATTTTGATGTTTTGTTCATAGATTTTTGCATTGATTTTGAATCTTTAAAATATGGTATTAAGATATTATTTATTTAGATTACTGAGTTTACCCCCTTAAATTTTGCACCCAAGGTGAATGCTTCACTTATTTTACCACTGTTTTAGCCTTAGGTTGCAAACAAACGTTATTTTTGCATCAAAATCCCATAATAGAAATATTTCTAAATCTTTTATTTCAAAGTGTTATCCCAACTACTTAATAAGATGATTTCTGTACAGCTCATGGTTGAAGTAGACATGTCATCTCTCCTATTATCTTTTCTGCTTATGTTTGCATTATTACCTCCAACTCATGTTTTCTTTCCAGAAATCTTTTTAGCTACTTTCATTTTAGTGAGGGGTCAGTTTAATGAAATAATAATGTAATTGGCAAATCTACTTAATTCAGCACACAAACACATAAATCACAATATATTAAAATGAAAGAAAATTAAGAAATCCCTGAATCATTCTCCACATTGCATAACTCACACTTTTCACTCATTAATAGTGAGATACAAGTGTCAACCTATATGTTAAATATTTGCAAGACTTAATTTTTTCTGCTTTTAGATAAAAATAAATATTTTTTAAAGATTCTAATGGTTTTTGTCTCATGATCTACCTTCTCTGGTTGTATTATTCTCTTTAGAGGCCATTGACATGTCTGTACTAAAGCCTCATAGGTTTGTTGTTCTGCAATAAATATTTCTGGAATAAGTATATGGAACAATGAGTTGACTGATAGATGAACAAATATTGATGTATGGCTACTCTTCCTAATAAGTTACTAATACTACATGCATATGTGGATGCCAAACTGATAGTTACATCTACCTGTCTGATGACTTGAAACATCTCAAATTTCACTTGACTTGAACAGATCTATTTGATTTCTGAGCTTCCCCCATCTTCCTTCTGCAACATATGCTCTGGCAGTTGTCTCCATCTCAATAAATTGCATCATTATCAATTCAGTTTATCAAGCTGAACATTTGAGAATCTTGATCTCACATTCAATTCATTACTAAGTGCTGTTGCTTCATCCACTGAACTATATACCAATCCAACCAGTTCTCTGTAAATCCACCACTCCCCCATCCTGCTCCAATCATCATCTTTTCTTGCCTAGACTACTGCAATGGTGTCCTTACAGGGCTCCTGACTTCTACTCTTATCCTCCAAAATTCATACTCCAAAAGCATCCAGAATGATCCTTTTAAAGTACATGACATTCTATATAATTCTCAGATAAGCTTTCTCTTAGTTAAAACCGTTCAAAGATTTCCTATCCCACTCAGCATAAAATCCATATTCTTTGCCATGGCCTGCAAAGTCCAGTGCAAGCTAGCCCCTGACTACCTGGCTCATCTCACCTACCATTCTTCCTCTTATACCAATGACCCAGCCACTCTGCCCTTATTGAAGCTTGTTAAATACATTTAGTTTACCCTGTGCAACAAAGTCTTTGCAGTTATCTCGTTCTCTAAATGTTCTTCTCCCAAATCTTTGCTCTTATATAGTTCCATCTTGTTATTTGGGCCTCTCCAATATTTCCTACTCAAAGAGGCCTTTCATGACCATTCGATCCTAACGTGTTCTCTGTTCCTGAAATAGTGCCTGGTACATAGTAGGTGCTTAATACATTTTTATTGAATTAATGACTTTTTTTTTTTTTTGTGACATTCACATTTTTAAAATTGTCAGGACTAGTATAGGTCAGAAGCTTGTTGCTTTTCCTTATATATTTTTTAAGGTTATTTTTCTTTTTCCTTTCACTTTAAAATGTTCACAATATAAACCTAGTCAAAATATGAAAAAAACATAAGGCAAACCCAGACGGGGGGATATTCTACTATTCCTCAACACAGTGAAGCTCAAGAAAGAGAATGAAAGGGCACCTGGGTTGCTCAGTGGTTGAGCATCTGCCTTTGGCTCAGGGTATGACCCTGGAGTCCCGGGATCAATTACCTTATCAGGTTCCCTGCATGGAGCCTGCTCTTCTCTCTGCCTCTCTCTGTGTCTCTCTGTGTCTCTCATGAATAGATAAATAAAATCTTTTTTTTTTTTTAAGAAAGAAATAGAATGAAAGACTGAGAAGCTGTCACAACCAGAGGAGACAGGGGAGACACAACAACCCCATGCAGTGGGGTACCCTGGATTGGATCCTGGAAAGAAAGAGAACATTAATGAAAACACTGGTGAAAACCAAATAAAATGAGTCATTTGGTTACTAATAATGTTCCAATGTCAGTTTCTCAGTTTGGACAAGTGTATGATGGTACTGTACACTGGCAATGTAAGGGGGAAACTGGGACGGGTACATATGGACTCTTTTAGCAACTTTTCTGCAAATCTAAAATTTCTCCAAAATAAAAAGTGTATTTAGAAATGTCCAGGGGGCACCTGGGTGACAGAGTTGTGGAGCGTCCAACTCTTAATTTCAGCTCAGGTCATGAATGATATCAGAGTCCTGAGATTGAGCCCCACTTCAGGCTCTATGCTCCATGCAAAGTTTGCTTGTCTCTCTGTGCCTCTGCTTCTCTTCGGCTCTCTCTCTCTCTCAAATCAATCAATCAATCAAATCTTTAGAAATGTCCATAGTAATACTTAAGACACTTCTTTTTTCTTTTTCCTTTTTTTTATACTTCAGGACCCTTTACAAAACCTTTCTATATTTTAAACTCTTTCTTTAAAGCCATATAGTCAGTCATCTTGTACAATTTAAGAGCTAGTGATGATGTTCACCACTATAACTATCAGTAATATTGTTAAATGTATTCCATAAATGTGAATAGAAATTTTTACCATGACTATGTTTTAATAAAGTTAAAAAGATCTATTAGTCAGTGTAATATGGCTTTAGACGCCTGTTTTGAGATCTAAGCTCAGACAGTTTTTCCATGTAAGACCTCTCTGAACCTCTTTTTTTTTCTCAACTAGAAAATGGGGGTAATAAAGTGGACCCTTAACATTTGCCAACTTAATATTTGCAGTTTTGACCAGAAAAGCCCTTGATATGTATAACTGTCCATAATTGTGCTAAAGAGGAAGTTTAAATTTCACACATTAGCCAAAGTATAGGGAACTGGAAAGTTGAGTAGTTGAAAGAATAAGCTGAGAATTGGTTACCTGAATTTGAATCCTACCTCTGTTATTATTAACTGTGTGGTCTTCCTTGAACAGATTTCTTAAATTCACTAAGTTTCAATTTTCTTATCTGTAAAATGAGGATAATAATAGCACAACTTTACAAGGCATGTTAAAGAGCAAAGAAAATAATAATAATAAAACTATAACAAGATATGTGTATATACTCAGTCTTGTTCTAGGAGCTTTATGCATATTATATCATTCAATTCTTTCTACTTTCTAAGCATAACTACTACTATTATCCTCATCTTGCAAGTGAGGAACCTGATATAGATTTAGCCTTTGAAGCATGCCTCACACTGCCCAGCACATAGTAAACAATCAATATATACTGGCTCTAATTATCCCACCATTTGACTGAGCTCCACAAGGGATTATGCAGCCCTAACAATACGTGGCATATAGTAGGTGCTTTTGAATATTTGTGGAATAAATGAGTAAATAAACCAATCTTTACTGCCCACTCTTCTCCACTTATGTAGTATCTCCATGAAAATGCTAAAAATGTTCTCTTTTTGAAAATGGCTCTGAAACAAAATTCAACTATTAGCAATGAGTTTGAAGAAATGAATAAAGTGATGGATCTTTGCCATGAGATAGTCTGATTAAGCTGGAGAGCAGAATGTAAAATTAGTCAAAGGCTTATATTTGTGATCGGAATGACGTCATCAACAAGCAAGAAAAAACAATTTGGGAAACTATAATCAGTGACTGCTTTCACCACTGGGATTTAAAAAAAAAAAATTGGCATCAACTGAGTAGAGAACCTAGTAAACACTAAAAAGATGACTAACTCTTGGTGTAAAGATAAGAATAGGAAGCATGATGCTCAAGAAAATGTAATCCAAGAGAAACCTAGTAATATATACAAGTACTTTTATGATGCAATTAATGAGGACATCAGTGGAGCTCTCAATCCACTTTGGCCTCAAAGAAAGATTGGTGCAAGGACCTGACATAGCATTTTTCTATTGATGTAAACTAAAAAAATAAAAATAAAAATAAATAATCATTGCCTCAGAAGTGCTTGCCTCTTTCTGAGCTTATGAAGTTAATGAAAGAAACTGTTTATGGGTTAGTATGTTCGACAACAAAAAAGGAGGCTCACATCAACAGAAAATGCCTTGCAGATATATCAAAGGAAGAGACACAAATATCAGAGTTTAATGCAACTGAAGACAAACTGATCATGATTCACCCTAGCTTTCTCTAGGTTTCTGCAAACACTTCAGCTTCAAGGTCCAAAATAAGGTGGAATCCAACAAAGCAAAGTTGGAGTCATGGTGTTAATCTTTTGAAATGATTTCATAAGATCTTTGTAATAGACTAGTGCTTATAAAGTTGGTGTCTGAAGACATCCCAATATTCCTTGAGGATGTCAAGTGTCCTTTGTAATAATTACTTCACAAAATTATGAGTATTAGAATAATGTATACAGAGGTGAATATTTTATAGAAATATTGTCATGGAACAAAAACAAAACCCAGAGTGTAAAAGGAAAGTTGGTAATTAAATCTTTTCAACTTGTGGGTAGCAAAATATTGATATAAATAAAGTCAAAAGACAAAATATCAGCTGGAAGAATATTTGCAACAAATATAACAAATGGGGCTAATCTCCTTAATATAAAAGATCTCTTATAAATCAATAAGGAAAAGATGAACAACTTCTGCATAAAGGAGAAAAATTGGCGTTTCGTACAAAAATGAAGTACAACTTGCCAATAAATATCTGAAAAGATGCTCTGCTTTACTCATTACTAAAGAACTGCAAATGAAAAAAAAAAAAACCAAAATGCCATTTTCACTTTCAGATCAGCAGGATTTATAGTGAAATAACTCATTTAAATGTTGTAGAATACGAATTAAACTTCTTTGAAGGCAATATGTACATCAAAATTATACACAAAATGTACATTATCTTTCTACCCAGCAGTTCTATTTCTAAGATTATCCTACCATACAAATGAACAAAGATATTTAGGCTTACTCAGAGATACTGCAGACCTCAGACCACCACAATAAAGTGAACATCTCAATAATGAATGAATTTTTTGGTTTCCCGGTGCATACAAAAGTTGTGTTTCCACTATAGTGTAGTCTATTAAATGTACAGTAGCATTACAACCAAAAAACAAATGTGCATACCTTAATTTAAAAATGCTTAATTGCTAAAAAATGCTGACTATCATCTGAACTTTCAATGAGTCATAATCTTGCTGGTGGAGGGTCTTCTCTCAATGTTGATGTTTGCTGACTGATCAGGGTGGTGGTTGGGTTGGGGTGGCTGTGGTGATTTGTTAAAATAAGATAATAATGAAGTTTGCCACATTGACCTTTCCTTTCACGAATGATTTCTCTGTAGCATGTGATGTTGTTTGATAGCATTTTACCCACAGTTAACTTTTCAAAATTGGACTCAATCATCTCAAGCCCTGCTTCTGCTTTATCAACTAAGTTTATGTAACATTCTAGATCCTCTGTTGTCATTTCAATGGTCTTCACAGCCTTAGGAGCAGATTACATCTTAAGAAAACTCTCTCTCTCCCTCTCTCTCTCTCTCTCTCTTTTTCCCCTCAGGAAGCAACTCTTTATCCATTAAAGTTTTATCATGAGATTACAGAAATTCAATCCCATCTTCAGGCCCCACATCAAATTTTTGTTCTCTTGCTCTTCCACCAATCTGGAATTATCTCCTCCACTGCAGTATTTTTTTTAAAGATTTTATTCATTTATTCATGAGAGACACACAGAGGCAGAGACATAGGCAGAGGGAGAAGCAGATTCCCCATAGGGAGCCTGATGCGGGACTTGATCTCAGGACCCCGGGGGTCATGCCCTGAGCCAAAGGCAGATGCTCAGCCAGTGAGCCACCCAGGTGTCCACTGAAGTCTTAAACCCCTCAAAGTCAACCATGATGGTTGGATGATTCCCCCAAACTCCTAATGTTGATATTTTAACTTCTTCCCATGAACCACAAAGGATGAAACACAAACATTTAATGGCATCTAGAATGGCGAAACCTTTCCAAAAGGTTTCAATTTCCTTTGCTCAGATCCATTAGCAGAATCACTATCTATGGCAGCTATAGCCTTATGAAACCTATTTATTAAACAATAAGGCTTGAAAGTTGAAATTACTCCCTGATCCAAGTGCTGCGGAATGGATGTTGTGTCAGCAGGTGTGAAAATAACATTCATCTCATTGTACATCTCCATCAGAGCTCTTGGGTGACCAGGTACATTGTCAATGAGCAGAAATATTTTGAAAGTAAATTTTTTTTCTGAGCAGTGGCTCTCAACAGTGGGCTTAAAACATTCAGTAAACCATGTGGTAAATAGATGTGCTATCATCCAGGCTTTGTTGTTCCATTTATAGAGCACAGGCAAAGTAGATTGAGCATAATTCCTCAGGGCCCCAGGATTTTCACAATGGTCAATGAGCATTGGCTTCGATTCAAAGTCAACAGCTGCATTAGCCCCTAACAAGAGAGTCAGTCTGCCCTTTTTTAATTAATTAATTTATTTTATTTTTAGTCTGCCCTTTGAAGCTCTGACCCAGGTACTGACTTCTCCTCTCTAGCTATGAAAGTCCTAGATGATACCTTCTTCCAATAGAAGGCTGTTTCACCTGCATTGAAAATCTGTTGTTTAGTGTAGCTACCTACATGGCTTATCTGAACTAGATCTTCTGGATAACTTGTTGCAGATTCTATATCAGCACTTGCTGCTTTGCTTTGCACTTTAATGTTACAGAGATGGCTTCTCTCCTTAAACCTCATACACCAACCTCTGCTAGCTTCAAACTTTTCTTCTGCAGCTTCCTCACTTCTCTCAGTCTTCCTAGATTTAAGAGAGTTACGGCCACACTCTGGATTAGGCTTTGGCTTAAAGGAATGTTGCGGTTGGTTTGATCTTCTATCCAGACCATGAAACCTTTCTCCATATCAGCGATAAGGTTGTTTCACTTTCTTATCATTCCTCTGTTCACTGGAGTAGCACTTCGAATTTCCTTCAAGAACTTTTCCTTTGTATTCACAACTTAACTAACTGTTGTAAGAGGCCTACTTTTTGGCTTATCTTGGCTTTTGACGTGCCTTCCTCATTAAGCTTAATTATTTCTAGCTTTTGATTTAAAGTGAGACATGTGACTCTTTCTTTCACTTGAACACGTAGAACCCATTGTATAGTTATTGACTGGCCTGATATTGTGTTTCAGGGAATAGGGAGGCTAAGGAATAGCTGGTCAGTGGAGCAGTTAGAACCTGCACAACATTTATCAATTAAATTCATTGCCTTATATGGGCACGGTTCATGGTGCCCCCAAAACAATTACAATAGCAACAAAACATCACTGATTACACATCACTGTAATTAACATAATAATGAAAGAGTTTGAAATATTGAAAGAATTACTAAAATCTGGGGCAAAGACCTTAAGCGAGCAAATGTGTTGGAAAAATGTTGCCGTGTTGGAAGAATGTTGCCGGCAGACTTCCCAGATGCAGGGTTGTCACAAACCTTTGATTTGTAAAAACTTCAGATCTGTGAAGTGCAATAAAGAGAAGTGCAATAACTTACAACTTCCTGTAAGTCCAAAATTGTTCCAGTATGAAAAGTTTACATTTAAAAAGTGAGATAGAAAGAAAATCAAGATATAAAAAATGGAAAAGAGCAAGTTGCAGGATAGTATGTTCAGCATTGGTGTACTAAAAGATGAGGATTATATATATATATATATACTACTATAGGCATAGAAATCTCTGGGAGCACATGATCTTATTCCACCAAAAAGGAAGTTTACAGTAGTTATCTCTGAGTCCTTGGAACAGAGGTTGTCAACGTCAACATCAGTGTTGACTGGGATCTTTTAATTTTCACTTTCACATTAAATCATGCTGTGTTCTTTTAATTCTTTTGCCATGGAGACATATGTGTCTTATATAATTTAAAAGCAACTAATTAAAAAACTATGGTACGGAAATTGACTAACATGGTGACTGATATCTTGTAGATGCTCAGTATTTGAAAATTTTTGGTATTTTTTTTTTTAAGATTTTATTTATTCATGAGAGACGCACAGAGAGAGGCAGAGACATAAGCAGAGGGAGAAACAGGTTCCCTGTGGGGAGCCCAATGGGAAACTTGATCCCAGGATCACACCCTGAGCCGAAGGCAGACGTTCAACCACTGAGCCACCCAGGTGTCCTGAAAACTTTTGGTTTTTTATTATCAGCTTTGATTAATAAGTTCTTAATTATATCTCTAATGACAAACACAAATTTTTGTTGAGTATTTATTATGGTCCAGGCCCTGTGTTAAATATTCTACACATGGTATTTCATTGTTCTCCCTTAACAACATTCTGAGTTGGGTACAATCATTATCCCCATTTTACAAAAAAGAAAACAATGGAGAAATCAAGTAACTTGCCAAGGTCACAAGACAAATAAATGGTGTAGACAGGATTGGAACCCAATCAGTTTGACTCCACGGTCTTTTTTTTTTTTAAGATTTTATTTATTCATGAAAGAAACAGAGAGAGAGAGAGAGGCAGAAACACAGGAAGAGACACAGGCAGAGAGAGAAGCAGGCTCCATGCAGGGAGCCCGATGTGGGACTCGATCCAGGGTCTCCAGGATCACAACCTGGGCTGAAGGTAGTGCTAAACCACTGAGCCACCCGGGCTGCCCCATAGTCTTTGATCATAGAGAAAGCCTTGTTTGTTTCTATAGATACTATAGAAAATATTTTAACATATAGAATATATTTCCATAACTTCCTTAATGGTTAAGTGATGAATATAATTCACCTTCAGTTGAGGAAATTGATGACTAATAACATTTTTTAAAAATTTTGTTTATTTATTCATGAGAGACACACAGAGAGCGAGAGCGAGAGCGAGAGCGAGAGAGAGGCACAGACACAGGCAGAGGGAGAAGCAGGCTCCGTTCCACACAGGGAGCCTGACGTGGGACTGGATCCCAGGTCTCCAGGACCACACCTTGGGCTGAAGGTGGCGCTAAACCGCTGAGCCACATGGGCTGCCCATAATTTTTAACTAAGTTGGGCGATTCAAAGTCCCTGGACCTTTCTTTTAAATTTCAGCACATGAAAGGCACCTGGGTGGCTCAGTTGGTTGAGCATCTGCCCTCTGCTCAGGTCATGATCCCAGGGTTCTGGATCAAGCCCCACATAGGGGTTCCCTGCTCAGTTGGGAGCCTGCAACTCCTTCTCCCTCTACCCCTCCCCCATTTGTGTTCTTTCTCTGTCAAATAAATAAATAAAATATTTAACAAAAATACATTTCAGCACATGAGCTTTGCAGTTTGATTCTTTACATCCTACATGTTCAAACTAATCTTCAATTATTTGATAGTTTTCACTAAATGATCCAATTTTTTGATCATTTTAAAAAGATTTAGTTATTTAATCCTTTGAGTACCTGACTGCCTCAGTCAGTGAAGCATGTGAATCTTGATCTTGGGGTTGTGAGTTCAAGCCTCACATTGAGTATAGAGCTTATTCAAAAAAAAAAAAAAAAAAAAGCCTTCAGTTATTTAATCCTTATAGTTGCTCTTTTCTGAGAGATTATGAATCTCTACATACCCTGAATATGAACCTTTTTTTATTAAAGATTTATTTTTTTAGAGACAGAGCATGTGCATGAGTGAAGGTGGGGGTATAGAGGGAGACAGAGAGAATCTCAAGCAGACCTCTTGCTGAGCACTGACATAGACTTGAGGGTCTACTCTGAGATCATGACCTGAGCAAAACCAAGAGTTGGACTCTAAACCGACTGAGCCACCCAGTCATCCCAAACTCTTTCTTTAAAAAGATAAATAGCAATTGTTATTCCTTTCCTCACCTTCCCACTTCTTATAGAGCAGGTAGGGTTTTTTGTTGTTGTTCATATTGTTCTTTGTTGTTTATTTTGCATAACATCATCTAAATTTGCCTATCAAGACCTTTTAACAGAACAATACACATGAGTAAAGGAATATTTTCTCATTGGTTACATAAGACTTCTAGTAGAAAACCAATGAAATTAACACTTGTTAGTTGTTGATAGAATTTTATACATGCACAGATAATTAGGCCTTTTTTTAATTAAAAATTTTTTCAAGATCTTCAACCAGGATCTTATTTTGTCGATAATCAAATTTATTGGATTCCTGCTGTGTATATGGCACTGTTTATGAGGAATCATAAATTCTTAGCCAGATTCAATGTCTCATTTGATTTCACTACAAAAACTTCAAAATTTATTATGTGTGAGTACTATAATCATGTAAGATTCTTTGGAAGATAAAACATAAATAAAAGTAAGAAAGTAGACCATAAAAATAGATAAGAAAATGTGATGAAAAGAATAGAAAAAGAGCAAGGGTCATTTATCATAATAAATTAATCTCCACTAAATATCCCTAAGGTGTTTGACACTGTGATAGATGCTTAAAAGAGCATAAAGTCAGTGTGGTGGCTGATTTCCTGCATAATTGAATAAAGAAAATTAAAAATGATGGAGCATGTCTGAAGATGTACTCTGAAATTCAATTCAACAGGTATTTATTGAGAGTTTTTTGACAAGGCATGTTGCCAGGAACTGTGCCAGAGAGATGAACAAGAATGCTCTCTACTCTTAGGGAGTTTACAATCTAGTTTGAATAGCTTTATCCAATGTGTGAATTAAGAAAAGGTGTCTCTAGGTTCCCAGCCCAGTGAAGAATGTTTGGGCTAGACTTCAGACTCCATCCACCTCAGCTGGGCACCTGTGTACTTTTCACAACCTGTACACTCACATGCAGAAGCTTTAGCTATAATTGAAACAAATGTTTAAAATATATAATAGATCTATACGAACATCTGGGTAGTTCAGTGGTTGAACGTCTGTCTTTGGCTCAGGGCGTGATCCCGGGGTCCTGGGATTGAGTCCCCATTCCCTGCGGGGAGCCTCCTTCTCCCTCTGCCTATGTCTCTGCCTCTCTCTCCATGTCTCTCATAAATAAATAAAAAAAATATTTTTTTAAAATAAAATATATAATAGACCTATATATAAAATCCTGAGTATGTAGAGAAGTAGGTTCTGGCAGGACATGACATTTGAGCCTCAGATAACTGGAAAGATGTGTTACAATGAGGAAAAGGGGTCCCTTTATGATTGGCCCAATCTGAGGCACATGGCTAATGCAATGGCCCATATACAACCAAATACTGACAGCGCAATAGAGAGGCTGCGGAGGAGAGATTGGTGGAAAGCAAAGGTGACCTGGGAACTCTGAGAGCTGGAGAAGAGGACTACAAACATCATGGAAGATCCTAAATGCCATGCTAAGAAGTCAGGCACTTTAGGGTTGTTAGCAGAGACCTGAGAAATAAATTTTATCCTTCAGATTCTCCTTATAAAATGTTTCACGATAGTTTGGAAAATTCCAACACTATTTAAATCTAGAGATAATAAGTGGAGATTTTATCTTTTGTTTTTTTTTTGTTTTTTGTTTTGAAATTCTATCTTAACACTATTTCTTGCATATAATCTCAGTTCCCAGAAAGTAACCACAGCAAACAATATGGTGTGCAAGCTTCTGAACCCTCATAGAAAGTTGTTTGTTTAGCTATCCATTAATCTCTAGGAGAGTGATCTCCAAATTGTTCTGATTTGGTGCTTATTTAAGAAAGCACTAACATAGGTTGATTCATTTATTTTTAAATTTAACACATGTCCTTCTTTTGTTGGCTGATATCCCAAGAGATAATAAGCAAGGCAAAGTTCATCGTTAGGGATAGTGAATGTAAATCCATATTTCAAATACTTTCTTGATAGTTTCATAAAAAATTTGTTTGACTATCATACTGGTCAAAACTTTAACTTCCTGAGATGTCTGAAATGTTGTACCAAAAGGAGGAGAAGGGTTCACTCTGCTATTTTGTTTCCTTGTGCTTATAAGGAGTGTCATTCGTACTTAACAGCACTGAGCATAGACAGGCTGTCTGGGCTGGATTAAGAACTAGAAACAAACTCTCTATGCCCTAGTTTCCTCATGTTTAAAATGGGAATAAATAAAAATTAAAAAAAATATTAAAATGGGAATAAAAGGGGGCACCTGGGTGGTTCAGTCAGTTAAGTGTTGGACTCTTGATCTAAGCTCAGGTCTCGATCTCAGGGTTGTAAGTTCAAGCTCCACATTAAATTCTACACTCAGCGTGGGACCTACTTAAAAAAAGTGGGGGAGGGAGTAAAAATAGTCCCTTCTTCATGGGGTTTTTGTACAGGTTAAATACATTAATAGGGACAAGCACTTAGGACAGTGACTGGCGTGTAGTAAATCCCATGTAAGTATCCCATATATCATTGACATTATATTCCGACCATGGTTTTTTTTGGGGCAAGAATCTTTTAAAGCCGTCTTTCTGTTGTAGGACAAGTTAGTTAAAACTAGATAACGTAATCTGTAAATCTACCTCACTGAACCTTCAGTGACCCTGTCTTTACTGTGGAAACTCCCCTTACCCCTTTCCCTTAAAGTGATCTGTGTACAGTATGTGGTGAGAGGCCATCAGACACATGTGCCTAGTGGGGGTGTTGGAGTCAAGCCACACAAACAGTGTAAGTAAATCTTAATTTTTCCTCTTTTTTGGGGATAAAAGGTGTATGTGTATGTGTATTCTAATATTTTCTTCTCACATCTCAGTGGATTTCTAGGGTGTTCCCTGTGATGCGCCCACCCCACCTGGGAGGCCCATGTGCTGGAATGCACTGCTGGGAAGAGATCCATAGCCTGCCGTGGAGAACCATCTGACAGCTATGGAAGCAGGACCTGAGCAAGCCTGAGCTGTGGGATGGGAAAGAAACTGGGGGCGAGAAAGGGCAGGAAGAGCAAAGGAAACCTGGCAAAAGCCCATGTGCCAGATTTCAGCTGTAGGCGTAATCCTGCTCTGAAGGCTCTTCTGGGCAGGTCTGTGAAACTCTGGGGTTCCAGCTCCAACACGTTCCCACAGCGTAGAGCCATTCAGTACCTACTGCGGCCCAGCACTGTGCTAAGGGGCTCAGAGGACGTGGTCACTTCTGCAAGTTTAGTCTGACTGAGGTGACTAACATCAATATTCAAATTTCAATGAGTTATTTATTTATGTCTATTAGTATGTACGTATACATATGATTTATGAATAAATCCCATAGCACAGAATGCTATAACCTACAGGAGGAACTACTTTGCCCTGATCGGGTCTTCAGAGAGATGGTCTCCTGAAGGAAGGAGATGCTGCATGGGATGATAAGTAAATATTGAAAGGACAACTTTCTCTGATTAGTGTTTAAAAAAACCAAAAACCAAAAACCATCTTCTTTTACTTGGTTATTAAAGATACCAGAGTTTCTTTGTTTGTTTTTAACATATTTTATTTATTTATTTGACACAGAAAGAGAGAGCATGAGAGAGTGGGAGAAGCAGACTCCTGGGCAGCCCGGGGTTGGTGGGGGGGTCAGCAGTTTAGTGCCGCCTTTGGCCCAGGGCCTGGTCCTGGAGTCCCAGAATCGAGTCCCACGTCGGGCTCCCTGCATGGAGCCTGCTTCTCCCACTGCCTGTGTCTCTGCCTCTCTCTCTCTCTCTCTCTCTGTCTCTCATGAATAAATAAATAAAATCTTGAAAAAAAAAAAAGAAGCAGACTCCTCACTGAGCAGGGAGCCCAACATTGGGCTCAATTTCAGGACCCTGGGATCATGACATAAGGCATACGCTTAACTGCCTGAGCCACCCAGGCATACTCCCCGCTTTAAAAAATATTTTATTTGCTTATTTGAGAAAGAGAGAGAGAGAACATATAGAGTGGGAGAAGCAGACTCCCCGCTGAGCAGGGAGCCTGAAAAGATACCAGAGTTTGAATAGAGTCACTGCCAACACTAGTAAATTCCATGAGGATATTTGTCTGCTTGTGCTCATTGCTGTGTGCCTAATGCCTATAGTAAAGCTTGGCACACAGCGGTTCTCATTTGTCAAATGAATTAATGATTAGAGAAACCATGTCTGTGAACTATTAGGTAGGAGACTTTGTAGTCTACCTTCGAATCATAGAATGAGTATTATGGGCATACCAGATGCAATCTAGTTCAAATTCTCCTGCTGAAAAACCAAGGCTCAAAGAGTCAAGTAATCCACTCAAGGCAAGCCAGGAAGCCAGGTCTAGAACAGCTCCTATTTCCTAACTCCTCATCCAGTGTTTTCTTCATGATCCAATGGCACCTCGCCAGAAGTACCAGATGGCCACAACTCATCTCTTACTCGTCAGACCTCCTCAAGTGCCAGGAATGAATCTGATTCCAGAAGGCTGAAGGAAATGGAGATGTTAGAAATTTTTCTCTCTAACTGCTGTATTTGTGTCTGGCTTCCCTGGGAACCCGCAGCGTTAGTTGTTACAGGTCCTTCTTCTCCAAGGAATGAGGAAGAAACAAAGTAGCAATAAATATGCAGATACAGTTTAAAAATATGTAATATAAACACATTCTCTAACTACTTCCATTGTTTCCCAAACACACTGTGGAGGCTGAATAGCCCAGTCACTGTAGCCCAATGTTCAAGAGAAATGTGAGAACACCTCCGAGTTCCTCATTGTTATTAAGGGTACATGTGGAATACACAGATATTCATAAATGTAATATGAATATGTATTCACATAATACATGAATATTTATGAAAAGAATGTATAATCTATAAATTATTACATTTAATGTAACATAAAGGATAGACAGATCCAACAACCCAGAATTTTAGATTCTAGGCATAAAAATCTGACTTTGCCATCACACCCCCTAGTCTTTGCATAAACATTATTATCTCAAAGTAAACTCTGCCACCGCCCTTTCTAAATAGGGACATTCCTCCAGCTAAGTTTTCCCCCCCCTTTTTTTTTAAAATTTTTTATTTATTTATGATAGTCACAGAGAGAGAGAGAGGCAGAGACACAGGCAGAGGGAGAAGCAGGCTCCATGCACCGGGAGCCTGACGTGGGATTCGATCCCGGGTCTCCAGGATCACGCCCTGGGCCAAAGGCAGGCGCCAAACCACTGCGCCACCCAGGGATCCCAGTTTTTTCCCCTTTTAAACTTAAATTTATGTCTACTAGCTTGAAGCTTCAGGCCTTCGTTGTTTTTAAATTCTACCTCCTAAACATATCTCAAAACTGCCCAGTTTTCCCCATCTCTATTGCCACAGGCTAAGCCAACCCAGTATCACCTCTCAGTTAAGACTAATAAAATAACTTCTTTTTTTTTTCCATTCTCTCCTCTGATCCTTTTGCCACACAGCAGCTAGAATTATCTCTCAAGAAAAGAATCATATAACTTTTTTGCTTATAGTCTTCCAGTTCTTCCCATAGTTCATAAGGTTAAGACCAGAGTCTTGGGTGTGGTGAACAGGCCCCTAGGGATCTGGCTTCTACTTGCTCACCAGCTTCCTCTTGGGCATGGTCCACCTGACTCTTTGCATTTCAACCACATTCTTTCAGTTCCTGAGAGTCCTCACTGATTCCCTTCCTCAGGCCCTTTGCACCTGTTATTTCAACTTCCTGCAATGTTCTCTAGTGTGGTGCTTTCCCACCCACACATGTCCTTTGCCCAGAGATTTTTCTACCTACCCCGCAGAGTTCGGCTTAATCAGCAGCCCCTCTAGGAAGCCTTTCTCCCTCTTTAGATAAGTCAGGTGCCTTGTCATATCCTCTCTTAGCAATTTGTTTTTCTACATTTTAGCACTTAACATAATTGTAATTTTAAAAATTATGGTACTGGCTCCTCAACGTTTTTCTAACGTAAGTTCCATTAGAGCCAGCTTATTCATCACTGTCACAGCATTGGCAGGAATAAATATCTCTTGAATGAATAAAGAAAATAAGAATAATATTTCTAAACCAGTGTTTGTTATAAAAGGGAAAAGTCAATCGGGAAAGCAAGTTCACATTTTTAAAGTAAACATGAATATATACTGAGAAATAGTACTAGACACTGCCCTACATGAAAACCCACACACAGAAATATCAGAAAGGGAGACAGAACATAAAGACTCCTAACTCTGGGAACCGAACTAGGGGTGGTGGAAGGGGAGGAGGGCGGGGGGTGGGGGTGAATGGGTGATGGGCACTGAGGGAGGCACCTGATGGGATGAGCACTGGGTGTTATTCTGTATGTTGGTAAATTGAACACCAATAAAAAATAAATTTATTATAAAAAAAAAAAGAAAACCCACACACAGACACACATACTAGCACTTACGTTCAGTACCTCTCCAAAAAAGGATAAAAGGAAAACATTTGCAGCTCCAATGAGAGGAATCTTGCCAGAGCAGGAAGGAAACAGGAGGTGTCTTAGATCAGGTGACTGGTAGTTGAGGGCTTGGTCACCAACTGAGAGAGACACAGCCTTATCCTAGCCAGGCACACCGGTGCTCACCTCCTCTGGGGGGAGGGGGGAGGGGGCTTCCATGCGGCTTCTCAGTGAACTTGGCTGATGCCAGAGAGGCAAAGAGGCAGATAAAGCTTCCTGGGACACACAGGTTCCTGGGGAAAAAGACAGATAGAAGCCTAAAGCCTAAGGTTCTCTCCAAATTTAGGTTAAATGGGTAGGGAAGGAGTAATTTCAGCAACTGAGCCTCAACCAGAGGCCCAGGATGCTGCCTCAGAGCAGCACTGTGCTGTGGAGGAGGTGGCCATGGACTTCAGGCAAATGCAACATGTGGTGTCCTTGGTGGTTGTCAGGGCTCAGGGGCAGAGCAAGCAAAGAGCATGAAACATCCCTCTCTAACTCCTAGTAGATCATCAAGAAGCTGAATGGATTAGGGGGGTAGAAACTTTAGCCCCAATCTCCTCTGATGTTCTTGGTTTTTCTAGTGCTTATAGCCATTATGCTTAGGCTGGTGGCTTGGGAAGACCTGATTTAATTCCACTGAAAATATTTCAACAAGATTATTTATTAATTTATAGCTATGTTATAAGCTATTACTATATATCTATTATCTATAGGATATTAGGAATTATACAATTGAAAAGTATATGGGAAATTATTTATTTGGAACTCACATCAAAGAAATACCAACTGTCTATCTTTTTATAGTATTTGAGGTAATTTTTTCTTAACTTGTGATAGAAGAGGTGTCATCTGGTTGGGTAGATTTGTAACTTGACTTTGGTTTAACAGTGAATACTCCTCCTGATTGTCCTAATATCTGCACAAAATGAAAGATTGGTTACAGAGAAGCTTCTTGAACAAAGACAAGTAGGTATTCATAGGAACGTGATGTAGAGCTTGAGAATTTATTGTTTGTAAATCAAAAGTTAATTAAAGGATATCCACAATAGCGATTTACTACAAAGCATCTCGTCCTCCTCTCTGTGTACCACCTTATGCATTTCAGTGGGATGGGGTTGGGGGGCAGTGGAGTTGGTGAGGTGGAGAGTCCTCTCTAGGGCTTCAATGCAGGAAGATGAACAAAGAGGAAGGAAGGAAGATTATATCGGGGAGAAACTTGCAAAATGACTGGGAAGACTCTAAGTGGGACTGGATTTTGGAGAGTGGAGATGGGAGCAGAGGGAAGGCTAGATCAAGGAATATATTGCTCTGGATTATGAAGGTTTATTCTGTTTTCTTTTTCTTTTTTGCTCTGATGTGACCTGAAAAAAACAAGCTAGCTAAATTTATATTCCCTCAATGAGTATGGGTAGGCACATAGGTGTTCTCTGCATGCTGACTGACTTGAAGTGAATAGATCACAGAAAGTTTCTAGTTGCATATATTCAGAACCGTAGCTCCTATTAATTGAAGTACATGGTATGCATTATGCTTCACATTGAATCCTCATAACTAACCTCAGGTGAATGTTTTTAAATTCCTGTTTTACAGTGAAGGATACTGAGGCCTAGAGAGGTTAAGTCACTTGTCTTAAGTCACAGCCAGTAAAAGTGGCAAAGCCAAGGGTCAAATCAAGAATTGATGATTCCACAGCCTGTGTTCCCCTTTCCCATGATGTTCTGTTTTTCTGCATTACTGGATAATCAGAACTAAAATAATTTTCCCGAGTGATATTAATCAGATTTCCTGTGGAATCATTACATCTATGTATCTATTCTCTGCTAATGTGTGAATTCCTAGGGTAGGGAGAGCTGTCTAATTCATCATTTTTGTTCCTACTGCTGAGCACAATGACTGGTACATAATAATGGTAGCATTCATTGAGTATTAGGTGTTAAGCACAGTTCAAAGTGCTTTATGTATCCTAACTTAATCCTCACAATAACTTTATAGGCTATACACTATTATTATCTTCATTCTATGGATAAAGAATTGGAGCCACAAAGAGGTTAAGTAATTTGCCCAAGTTGTCATAGAGGTATTTAGTGCTCATCCTTCCCCTGAGTCTCCTCTCTCTCTCTCTCTCTCTCAGTATGTAGGAGGATAATTTTCTTGCCTTCTTGCAGTTAGGTTGTCTTGTGACTAGTAAGGATCAATAAGCTTTGAGTAGAATTGATATGTGTCACTTCTGTGCTATGGATCACTTCTCTGCTGGAGCATTTAATTGCTGGTATGAGACTCTCCAGTGCTCAAAAAGCTGACATGCACACACAGTTCAAAGACGCTAGGGTCTCCATCACCCTGGATCGCTGAGTGATTATGTGGAGCACAGCTCTCTCCCTCACAGAGGAAATGTAGCTTGAGTGAGAAATAAATCGAAGTGTATTAAGTCACTGAGATTTCAGTTGTCATCTGCTACACATGCTATAGACTGAAATTTAGAGCCTTTCCCCCAAATTCAATTAGTTGAAACCTAATCCCCATGGTGATGATATTTGGAGGTAGGGACTTTGGGCAGGGCAGTGATTAGCTCATGAGGGCAGATCCCACTCATGAATGGAATTAGCACCCTTATAAAAGAGACCCCAGGGAGCTTCCTTGCCCTTCTGCCATGCAGGACACAGTGAGAAGATAGCTGTCAATAAACCAGAAAGCAGGCTCTGTCTGGTGCCTTGATTTCAGGCTTTCCAGACTCCAGGACTGTGAGAGATAAATGTCATTTATAGACTGCCCAATCTACAGTATTTTTGTTATAGCAGCCCAAACTGACTGAGACACCAGAGCATATCTAACTTAATCTTGACTTATATGCAGGATCAGAACTCTGGTAAGTGATAGAGCAGAGTTTAAATCCAGGTAGTTTGGCTCTGAAGCCCATGCCTCAAATCACTACCCTATTCTGATTCGTGAATGTCAACTGAATGAATGACAAGTAAATTAATGAATAAATAAATGGTAAGAGGTCTTTGTTATTCGCTCATGCTTAGTGATCAGGATCTAGCTTTGGTGGGGGTTGAATGCTTTCCTTTTTCTAAGAATACTTTCTCATTTCATCTTGACACACTGGACAGTCTTGGTATTTATAGTGAGACGACTACATCCAATCCCTCCAACATTTATCCTGATCTTGTCTTTTGAAGGTATTTAGCTAAATTAGCTTTCAGATCTCATTAAAATGGAAACATTTGGTTGTTTCAATTTAGTCATTTTTGACTCTGTGTACTTAAAATGACAGCACTATCAATCAAACGAAACTTTAATCACAATTGGAATCTTCAGTAACTAAGGAAAGGCACAGTCAATTTGGTAATAAAAGACAGTGCTCCATAGGTGCTTTTGAATTAGTTTTCAAAATTGTAAATAATAATTAAAAAAAAAGATATCTAGCAACATTTCAGAGAATATAGGCAAAAGTAACTCATATTTCGACCACCTATTACTGCTCCCATTTTTATATTATTTTTATAGTTTCTTTTATGTCATTTTAATAAGAGTATGTCTTTTCAATTTTAATTTTTCTACTTAATATTATGTCATAAGTATTTTTTAAAATTTCTTAAAATAAGAGTCCATAGTTATATAGTCAAAGCACATCATTTAATTAATCAGTCTCATATTGTGGGACATCTATGTAGATACCTTGCTTTTTCTTTTTAAGATGTTAAAAACAGATTGACATGAATAGACTTATTGCATAGTTTGTTAAAGAAAACACATGATTTTAGTGCATGGCATAGAAGAAGAGTCAACTTTATTTATTTGCCATTTATAGGACAGGTAAAAACATCTAATTAGAAACCACTGTCTTCTATGTTGATAAGTCAGGAAAGGAGGTATAGAGAGCTAAGATCAGATCCAGACACCTGATTGCATACTGTGTTCTCATGTTTTATGGGTGACAGCATTTATGTCAAAGTGTATATTAGTCAGCTTGGGCTGCCATAATAAAATACCATTGACTGAGTGGCTTAAATAATAGAAATTAATTTTTTCACAGTTCTGAAGACTGGAAGATCGAGATCAGGGTGCCAGCATTGTCAGGTTCTGGTGAGTGCTCTATTCCTGGCATGCCTTCTTGCTATGTCCTTACATGGTAGAGAGAGGGAGATCTCTCTTTCTCCTTTTCTTCTTTTTTTTTCCCCCTCTTCTTGCAAGACCACAGTCCTTTGGAATTGGGCCCTTGCTTTAGTACTTCATTTAACTTTAATTACTTCCTATAGAACCTCCTTGGATACAGTCACATTGGGGGTTAGGGCTTAAAAATACTATTTTCGGGAGGGTGGGATTCAGCTCACAGCAAAGTGTCACTAAAGAGCCACAGTCTAATGGTCAAAGAGAATGGGACATGATTCACATTTAACAGATCTTTAAAATTTAATAGTTTGCTTTTCTGGGGGACCCCACACACATTTTCTCTTTTCTTTTGACGGTTATGTCAGCTTACCAAGTTTCCCTTTGAGCCTTAGGACCAGGGAGCCCAGATCTCTGACCTCATTCTGGTGACTAAAATGGCACCTATTATTGGAATAGTTGTAGTCTGCCTTTTTTCCACGATTAGTTTCCTATTACTGCATTTGTCTTTTTGCTAGCCAATTCATATATTTTTTTTTCCAGGAAGATATAAAGTAGAAATTAAAGAAACAGACAATGATTCCAACAGTCTTGAGCTTTTGGCTTCCTTGTATGTTTGTTTGCTTTTACATACTATCAGCTTATAGTGATAGCATATGTATTTTTCACGGGAACATATTGTACTTAATAACAAAGAAACAGTGGCTGAACAATGTTTCTGCCCAAAGGGGCTTAATATTTTCCTCACATAATATGTACTATTCTGTGTCTGAGGATTTTATCTTTTCTAACATTTAAATAACCTTAAGGACTGATTAAGTTTTATCAAACTTAAGACACTCATATCCTTCGAATAAAAAGCCAATATGAATATAATCAATTTGCCAAAAAAGAATGTTGAATTAAGTTAAGTTGCAAGGTCCTGAGTATACTGGATTATAATAAAAATATCTCCTTAACCATGACTTCAGTGGTTAAAATTTAATGCAACATTAACGGTGAAGTATGGCTCTTCTAATGGTCCCTGCTCCTGCTTTCTAAAAGCTAAGGGAGGATTTATGTTACAAACAGAACTCTATATTCATGGAAATATGCAGCTTAGTTTTTAAATATCTCCAGTACATAAAAAGGCCATTTGCTCTGTTTTATGTTTTCATGTATTAGTTTGTAATAATAACTGTGACCTCCAGAGGCTGGACATTTTCTAGGAGCTAATGATCTGTCAGGGTTAGAGGCTCAAAGCTTCATGCTGAGACTATTAATCAGCCCACCAGCCTTTAACTTAACGGGCAACACCCTCTTCCATCAGTCATTGTGACTCAGATCTTGCAAGTTGGGGCATGAGGTTTGGAAAGCCTACGCTGTGGGCTGGTTTTGCTGAATACCACAGCATGCTACTAATCATACATGTGTAAACCACTGTCAGAAAATTCACACTGCAGGGGACATATCTTCTATGATTCTCACTCTTCTAAAGCCTTGAGCCTTTATTTCAAGAGTTCAGGATACGGGACAGAACATCTTTTATTACATTTTCAAGCCATTGGCCAAGCGGCATTAAAGATACTGCACAATGTTTACATATAATTGAACACTCTTAAAAATACTTTGAATACTTTTAAAACAATGATGGAAAAAAAAAAGAAAAAAAAAACAACGTGGATTTTGTAAAGAGGAAAATCAACATGAGCCCAATATTCCATTGGTTTTGTTTACAACTGTATTAAGAGTAACCGAACTGTATGTAGGGCAAGTGGTCTGCTGATAGCATACCATGCTCCTACATCTCTCTCCCTGGAGTCTTTCAGAACACTGATGCAGAATAAAAGCAAACCAAACCAAAACAAAAACAGGCAACTTTTCCTCTTAAGACTGCTCTCCCTGGTTCTAGCTCAACTCTCAGGGGCCTCTTTAGAGATCTCATCATCAACAACCTCTTTGTGGCATGTTGACCACTTCCTCTCTCTAGACACTGCTCATTTATTCATTCCACAAGAATTTATTTTGCATCCACAATACCCCAGGCACTAGTCTCTCCACTTGGCTTCGGTACCATCTCTCTTCCTTCTCACACTGCTCTGACCTCTCTTCACTTTTCCTGTTTCCTCTCTATTTATCCTTGGTGTTATCCTGAATTCTCTTTTGTCTCTTCTTCACCTCCGCTGCTGCTGCTGCTTCTTCTTCTTCTTCTCCTTTTGCAGTTGTTTTGAGGTACATTTTACATACCACAGAAATCACCCATTTGAAATGTACAGCTTGATACATTTGGGTAAGTGCACACAGTTGTGCAACCACCATCACAATAAAGTTTTGGTACCTGGCCATCACCCCCCAAAAGTTCCTTCCTACCCCATCTCTGGCCCCGGGCAACCACTGGTCTGCTTATTGTTGCTATCGATTTGCCTTGTCTAGAATTTCATGTGTATGGCATTATTGTGTTTTCTTTTGTGTCTGGATTCTTAGGATGGTGTTTTTGGGATTCATACAAGTTCTGGAACTTAGAAAATATCAGTGAGGGAGACAAAACATGAGAGACACCTAACTCTAGGAAATGAACAAGGGGTAGTGGAAGGGGAGGTGGGTGGGGGGTTGGGGTGACTGGGTGACGGGCACTGAGGGGGGCACTTGGCGGGGTGAGCACTGGGTGTTATGCTCTATGTTGGCAAATTGAACTCTAATAAAAATAAATAAATAAATAAATAAATAAATAAATAAATAAATATTACAGAACTTCTGTCTGGGGAAAAAAAAAGTTCTGGAACTTAGCAGTTGGCTCCTTTTTGGTTCTCAGTAATATTCCATTGTATGGACATACCACTTTCCCATTTATCCATCGATCTTCAACTTTTTAATCACTCTGTACCTCAGTCTTCTAATGTGTAAAATGGGCACAATACTGGTAACTGGTAACAGAGCCTGGCACCTCCGACATTCTCTGTTAGCTCATCTTATTACATTTAACGGTCCACTCTCGGCGGTACAGATGCTTCCCGCATGGGGGCTCAAACCGAGGGCAAGGACAGATTCGGACTTCTTGCCAGTGGGCACTGCCCCAGCGCTGGGGGGCTCTGCGCCCGTCTGGCGGGGCCTGGAAGGGGGGCGGAGGGTGGAAGTGCGGCGTCCGAGCGGGGCGGGGCGGGGCGGAAAGGGGAGGCAGAGGCACTCGGAGTGGGAGCGGGGCCGAGGGGCGCAGGGGTGGAAGGACAGGACCGCGGGGCCGGGAGGGCGCAAGGAGGGGCGGGCCTGGGGGGCGGGGCCGGGGGCGTGGCCTTACCGGGGCGTGGCTATTGCGGGGCGTGGCCTGGAGGGGGCGTGGCTTCCGCTCATCCTCCCGCCGGCAGGGCCCGCGGCGCAGGTGCTTCCAAGGCGGGGCGGAGGGCGGGGAGCCCAGGTCGCCTCCGGGGCCCGCGCGCCGGGGGTGGAGTCCGCACCCCGGGGGGCGCTGCGGAGCGAGTGCCCGCCCCCTCCGGGGAAGGCCAGGCCGGGTCAGCGCGGCCACAGCTTTGCCCCCTGCACCCGGCCTGGTGATGCGCTGGTGAGCCCGCGCCGTCGGGAGCCCCTGAATTGCGAGAATCCAGGTTCTGCGCTCGGAATCCTCGCCCTGTGCCGGAGGGACGGTGGGAGACCGGCACCCTGACCCGCTCTTTGACAGGCAGCCAGCAACGAGGGGGCGTACCTCCTGTCCCCTGTGGCGAGCGTTGAGATTTAGACTTCTTTCTTCAAATATTGAGAGGACGACGTGGGCACATCCGCTCCCGGGCTGAGTCTTCAAATTCACAGAAAGTGTTTAGATTTTGAAAACGTCCTCCCTAGGAAGGAGCCCTGAGCCGGAAATCAAGATAGTATAGACTCCATCACGAGGGTTCCTCTGTTAACCTCAAAGGGCTCAGTGAGCTTTCTGGGCTTCCCTTATTTTGTCGACTGTAGAATGAATGGTCCCCAGGGCCTTTAGGTTCTGGATTCTCTATAAGTCTGCTATAGCTGAAGAGCCTGAGGACGTGTGTCCTTAACGCAAACAGTGACCAGGGCAAAGAGAATGCAAGGTGCTCAGGACTCGGACAGGTAGGCAAGCCCTGTGCTCAGGTGCTGCCAGTCAGCAGGAACCGGGGAAGTCCACCTCTGCCAGGGTCAGGGAGCATGGATGATAGATGTGTAGTCTCAGGGGATCCGGGCCGACAAGGAGGAGCAGGTGTTCGGAGAAGAGGGGAGCGCTCTCAGTCTGGGAAGAGGGGGTACAGTATGCAAGCGCTAGGCTGGTGTGATGAGAGTGTCGATGGGACCAGCGATGCAAGCATATGAAATACTAATGTCCAAGGGAACAGATGTTAACACCCTTTGTGGGGTTAGATCAAGGTCATCTTCCTGAGGGCGAGGAGGGCTTCTATCCCCAACCAAGTGCTCCGACATAGATGAGTAATTCAAGCCTGCCTCATCAAAAAGACCTGTGTGATTGTGATCTGCATGAAGTTGGGGGGAGGGATAAGGGGCAGAGGATGGGTTTGTGGGATTCTTTCAGGGCCATATCTTATTCATTTGTTTTTCCAAAAGTGCCTAGCAGAGAGCATTGCACACAGCCGGTTCTCATTTGTGTTTTATTTTTATTTTTTTAAAAGATTTTATTTATTTATTCATGAGACACACACACACACACACACACACACACACACACACAGAGGGGGGGGGCGGGGGGCAGAGACACAGGCAGAGGGAGAAGCAGGCCTGATGTGGGACTCGATCCTGGATCCCCAGGATCAGGCCCTTGGCCAAAGGCAGGCGCTAAACCACTGAGCCACCCAGGGATCCCCTCATTTGTGTTTTATTTTTTTTATTTTATTTTTTTTATTTATTTATGATAGTCACACAGAGAGAGAGAGAGAGAGAGAGAGAGGCAGAGACACAGGCAGAGGGAGAAGCAGGCTCCATGCACCAGGAGCCCGACGTGGGATTCGATCCCGGGTCTCCAGGATCGGGCCCTGGGCCAAAGGCAGGCGCCAAACCGCTGCGCCACCCAGGGATCCCCCCTCATTTGTGTTTTAAAATCTAATTCCAAAATCACAGAATGAAAAGCATGGTGAACTCTGTTTCCCACCTTCCTGCCACTGCCCCCTCCCCTCACAGCCTGATAATAATAATAGGAACCCTTCTCTTGTTCAGTCTATCCTTGATGCCTGCAATTCTTTTAATGGCAGATAAAGTCTTTCATTCCATATTGAGGCCATTCCTACAATATTTTCTTTCATTCTGGGCAAGAGAGACTCCCTGCAATGTTGTCTTCCATACTTTTGAAGAGGGACTTTATTGAACTGCAGCATGTCCCAGAGAGGATGAGCAAGATGGTTAGGAGCCTATAAATCATGGCATATGAGGAACAGTTGGGCATTATTTGACCTGCAGGGACATGGTACTCAGTGGGGAGGTGACTGCCTTCAAATAAAGTGAAAGTTTGCCAAGAAGAGAAGGACTTGTTTTATATTTCTCAAGTGAGGAGAGACTGTAGGGGGCTAATTTTATTTAGCATGACTGAAAACCTTTTAATGGTTAGAAAAGTCCAGAAATGGAATGGGCTGCCCCAGGAAGCCTTGACTTACAGTCAGGGGAGGTGTTTATTCAGGCTAGATTCCATGTGTGGAGATTATTAGAGGAGAATTGATGCAGAAGGTGAAAAATTAGGAGGAAAAGATTTCTAAGGTCACTTCCAGAGAGCTGATCTTATATGTTAAATTATAGTTAAGAATATCTGACCTCAACTGACTCACGCTGAAGCTTTTTTCTTGTTTCCAAGGCCTGAGAGTGGGGGTTTGGGGGTATGACTATCAGGTGGTGGGACTAATAATTTGTCAAAGGGAGGTCATAGACAAGATGAGAAATAGCTCAAGAAAGGGGGCACTCCCAAAGGAGGGCTGCCCTAGCCACTTCACTGTTTGTTCTGTTTTGTTTTCTGGGGTCATTATGTTTAGCTTTGGAGAACTGCCATGTGGCTCAGTGAACATATTGGTGCATAGCTTTTTCTCTCTTTCCTACCAGGTCCTTTCTGTAAACCACACTCTATTTCCTTGTTGCCAACCCTGATCAGTCAGAGTGGCAGATTTAAAGATGAAATGACAAGCAGTTTAAATTAACCAGTGGAATCTAGACCCGTGTTCTATTTTTATTCCTTCCTTGTTATTGTGTAGGTCAGTAGGTAGACATTTGATTCACATACCCAATGTGCTTTTCTTGCCTTGGCTTTTAGTTGGTTTTGTCAGCCTTATTTGATTTTGTTTTGATTGGAGCCCACCTTCATGGTCTGGAGTTTATCTTCACATAATACAATATGCTAAAGACAAAGCTATCATGCCTGCAACCACTGCCTAATGGACCAGACATTTTCCCTCTCAGTTTACATTACAGCTGTATCTGGCACATCATATAACATCCTTTTTCATTATTATTGATATGGGATATGAAAATATTTTGAAAGCAGAAACACCATACAAGTGTAAATTACTGTTCTTCATAATATGCAAGTCTTAGAGGGGATTTTATGTAGATATTTGCTAGTACCTCACAGCAGAACATGGCTTTGTTGGTTTCATGGTATGTTATTAAATGAATACAGCTGTTATTGTAAATTGGAATCTTTAATTTTTGGTGATTTGATGTGTTTAGTTTTAAAATGATGTTTCATCTAGACGCATGATCCCCAGATGAGGTTTCCTCTTTGATCCTCTGCTTTCTTACTCAGAACATCACATACCTCTTTGATATACTTTATCAAAGAGAAACATTCTCTTCTTTAAACTTCACTAAATTGGCAAGTTGGAAACAAACTTTTTTTTTTTCTGCTTAAAAATCAAATCGCAGCCTGCACTTTGTTTAGGGAGCTCATGCTCAGGAAATTAATCGTTTCTACCTAAAGTACATCAAGTCACTACCAGTTATAGCTGAGTTATTTTACAGTATTGCCAAATATATCCAATACTACTTGTATTGAAATCAAAGTATTATAATATGTATTATCTGTAATATTACTAAAAGAATACTTATTGCATAGTTACTTATAACCATCTTTAGTCTGACCACCTATTATGTACTTGCTCATATAGTGGCTTAATTTTTTCTTTTCAAGGACCTATATCTCCCCTTCTCCAATGAACCTTCTTGAAATATGACCATAGATAACACCTAGTATCTATTTGTGTGCATATAGAGATGACTTAAATATGTGTTATATAGATGAATGGAGCTTACCTTCTCTTAAGTATACTTAAGTATACTTGTCTTAAGTATCATCAGTTGTAACCTGATGAGCAGTAGTTTGATAACTGATGACTATAAGGGAAAATTCAGAACACATCATTATCAAAGAAAGGATAAAGGTAGGAAATCAACTAAGAAGTGGAAGATTCCCGTAGATCATCAAAATATACCTCAGCTGTATAAGGAAAATGAAGATATGATATTTTATTCAGAAAACTGGAATATTTTGAAAAATATCACAAATGCTTTCATACCTTGTCTTGTAAAAAGAATAAAACTCCTAAAAACAAACATACTAAGCATGACAAAAAGAGTATAGGTAATATCAAACCAACCAAAGATGACATTTATCAGGATCAAGCCTTTTCTTTCATCTTGATTCTTGTCAAGTATTTACAAAAAAGAAAGAAGACAAGAAAAACACACTTAAAAAGTCTTAGGCAAGACCCATTGTCAGACATAACTTATAAAAGGTTTTAGAGAAACCTTATCTCTTCCCAGGAAAGTAAATCGAGAGAAGACCAAGAGCTGTGTAAGTATATATGCTCACCTGTCAAGATGAACACAGTGAACACCAAATAGCTAGTACTTCTAGAGATAATAGCAATGAAGATCTTAAAACTGCTTCATACTATTTTGATGATAGGATCCTAGCAGATTCCAAAAAACAGAAAAGGGCACACAAAGGAAATCATTGTTGGCCTTGTATTAGGAGTTGCCATCCCTGAAATAAACAGCTGTCCTCGTAGCATAGAGCTTTCTTTGTCATCCAGTCCATCTGTGCTGGAATTGAAAACATGTAACTCAGAAGATGAATTTTGGGTGGGGAATCTGAAAGATAAGCGGGTTTCTCAAATGAGCACATCAAGCACTAGAAAGATAGGCAATAGTTTTGATTATAGTCAATAGATATTTCTAACTCAAAAGACTTTTTTAATTGAGACATTTCCCCAGTTGTCCTAGTAGTCACTGCAGTTACTTGTTATTAGCAACTCCCAAACATTTTAGGGACAGAAGTAGGGAAGAGAGTCACCATTTTGTGATTCTGCAGACATTTAGAAGAGATCTTTAAGTGGAGAAACAATTCAAGAGTGCAGCCACCTCACTCAGAGAAACTTAAGATCCTCTAAGAGAATTAGAAGTCATGTGGGCGTCCAAGAGGAGGCTAGTCAGATTTCTTGAGTTCTTCAGCTATAGCTACTGCCTTGCTCTTCAGAAAGAAAGTAGATTTGGATGAAAGCCCCTGGATTTGAGTTGGACTGGAGGAAGCAGGGCTTGGTTAAAAGTGGCTGAGTGTATTTTGTAACATCCTGGATGCTTGTGATGGAGTACTTAGGACTCCCAAAAATGTTTTGGAGATTGTGAGTCTTGTAGAAGATAATAATGAAGACTCAGGTATAATGACTTAGTAATTATAGCCAGAGGGAAAGATGGGGTTGCATCAGGTTGCAAAAAACAGATTAGATAAAATATATCCAACAAGATGGAATTAATAATTTTTCCTCAAAAGTGACCATGATCCTAATATTCCTGGAAAGCTGTTAGGGAAAATAACCAAGGCAAAAGTACAAGCCTAGAAATTATGCAGGAATATGAGCAAATCTGAATTTAAAGCAGAGTTTTTTTAGTTTTTATGTTTTAGTGTTACTTTTTATTAAGAAAATTAAAAATCTAGGGGTGTTTGGGTAGCTCAGTCACTTAAGTGTCTGACTTTTTTTTTTTTTTTTTAGTGTCCGACTTTTGAATTCAGTTCAGGTCATGATCTCAGGTTGTGAAATCAAACCCTGTGTAGAGCCTGCTTAAGATTCTCTCTCTCCTTCTCTCTCTGCCCCTTCCTCCTCTGCTATTTTTCTCTTTCTCTCTCTCAAAAAAAAAAAAGAAAGAAAGAAAGATGAAAAAAAATCTTAGTATGATACATATGTACACACATTTACACATAATTTTGAATTTTAGCATTTTTTTATTGCTGTAAATTGAAGAAAATGGGTTGGGGATGAGGGCAACAGTAATTTCTTGGGATGTTAACATCGAGTTACCAACAAATATACAAGGCAATGTTAGTTGACCTCCATTTTGAATAAGAATAGACAATAGTAGGGTTGGTTGTCTACCTTTCCAGAAAAAAGTTTCAAAAAAATGTAGTTTCCCTCAGTGGAGCCACATCTAATTATAGGAAACAGTTGAATAGTACACAAATTGTTCACTGATGGTTTGCAAAGAGGGATTTTTGGCATATGTAAAAATCACCACATTTTAATTTTTTTTCCCAAAAGTTTTGATGTCTTGTAAACAGCCTGTGTTTAAGTTTCCTTACCACATGAGAAATACTTATTTAAACAAAACTTAGTTTGATCCTTAGCTATTAAATGAAAACTATGCTTATTCTAAAACATTATGCAATTTAGAAATATGAGTACTTTTGTACAAATAGGTGATTGCTTAAATTCCCAATTACATCATCTAGTCTTTTTTGCTTGTTTAAGATGTAAAATAAAAAAAAAAGAAGTTAAATTAACGTTACTCCAAATACTATTTTTTTTATTTTTTTTATTTTTTATTTATTTTTTATTTTTTTTTTTTAATTTTTATTTATTTATGATAGTCACACACAGAGAGAGAGAGAGAGGCAGAGACATAGGCAGAGGGAGAAGCAGGCTCCATGCACCGGGAGCCCGACGTGGGATTCGATCCCGGGTCTCCAGGATCGTGCCCTGGGCCAAAGGCAGGCGCTAAACCACTGCGCCACCCAGGGATCCCCAAATACTATTTTTTTTAAAGATTTTATTTATTTATTCATGAGAGACAGAGAGAGAGAGGCAGAGACATAGGCAGAGGGAGAAGCAGGCTCCATGCAGGGAGCCCGATGTGGGGCTCAATCCTGGGACCCTGAGATCACGCCCTGAGTCCAAGGCAGACTCAACTGCTGAGCCACCCAAGTGTCCCTCCCAATACTATTTTTATTTATTTATTTATTTATTTATTTATTTATTTATTTATTTATCTATCTATTTATTTATTCATGATAGACATAGAGAGAGAGAGAGAGAGAGAGAGAGAGAGAGGCAGAGACACAGGCAGAGGGAGAAGCAGGCTCCATGCCAGGAGCCCGACGTGGGACTCGATCCCGAGACTCCAGGATTGCTCCCTGGACCAAAGGCAGGCGCCAAACCACTGAGCCACCCAGGGATCCCCCCTCCAAATACTATTTTTAAGGTTCAAAGCTCACTATTTGGGAACTCTCGATCTTAAATATTATTTGTACATTGTTCCTGTGTTGTAATAAAGTCATGCTATTTAATACTTTATAACTACTTTTGACCAATGTGAGAATAGATATGATATAGTATATGGTGTAACTGGGTGTTGGAAGGTTATTTGTTCTTTTAAAATATTGCTTTTATGTTCACCACAATATACAATATTTTTCTCAGTGTGCATGTGTAAATGCTAAGACAGTTTAGAGGTGTGTGCAAATGTTCCTTGTTGGAACTTACTGGAAAACTGACTTAAGTATTTTCAATTTGTAGAATATATTACATGCCAGATGTTTTTGGTTCTTCATACAATTTAGGAGCAACTCTCAGATTATGCTACATAATATATATACAGAAATTTGTGAATGACTTTAGTTGTCATTACCTCATTTAAAATCAAGCTTGTGAAAGAAATAAAGTTATTGGCCTTGCCTTTTTCTTTACAGTCATTCTAAGATTGAAATACTTCATATGTCTGGATTTCCACTCCTACATACAACCTTTGATCCCTTTGATATATGTAAAAAGTAAAAAGCTGCAATTAGTGAAGAACATTCTAAATGGGGATACTTGGTTATGTGTGTTTGTGCCATAAACATTGAACAGTACCACGAGACACTCTTAATATGCATAGTTAGTTGACCAGGGCCAAAGAAAAGAGTAATGCTACACTCTTCAAAGCCTCTCTTCCCTTCCCCTTTTCCCTTCCCTTCATGAGATGATTAGGTCTTTTTTTTTTTTTTTTTTTTTTTTTTGAGATGATTAGGTCTTATCAGTCTCTTATTTTGTAGGGAGGGCCATCCACATAACTGCCGTATCAGAAATCTCCAATATGCAGGGACAAGATAAACACCTCTTCCTCATCAGGCCTTGGGACACCCTCTGGCTATATGCTCAGGTGAGTGGTCATTGGGATTGTCCTGCATTCCCCTATCTGGAGATTGGAATCAAGACTTTGAAGTTTCTCTCCAATCATTCCCAGAGACTTGCTGAACAGCCTGGCTTCAGGGACATGCTGGAGCCTCCTAGTGGTGGCCTCTGGCCATGAAAATGCTCATAACAACAGGGTGAATGGGACCTGCCAAGTTCAAAGCACTTTGGCAAGAGTTATTATCACTGCAAAGGGGTTTAGGCATCTACCTAGCATCTTGTAGACTGAAACATGAAGGATAATGACATATTCTGGCCTTCCAGGGTGTGGTGGGAAAAGGACTTTGGTGCCAGTGGATGGTAGCCTGGAGTGTTCCACAGGAACAAAAAAAGCAGGATTGCTGTGCATAATGACAACCTTTGACTGGATCAGAATGGGACTCAGGTGAGTCATATCTCCTGGCGATGTCGGTGATTTGAATCTATTCTCAAGGTTTTGCTGCTCTGAGCTCTGTGGATTTCAAATGGTCAGTTTGGCTAATACATTAATTTGCTTCGAGACTTTACAAACTAAGCCAGTAGATACCTGCTGAGTACCTACCGTATGATAGATACTGTGTTAAGTGCTGTGGCAATTTCTGAGATGAATCTCAGTTCTTCGCCTCATAGTCTGGTGGGAGATATAAGTCATGTAGACTAATCCCTGGAGTAGAGGGTGGAAAGTGGTAATGATTCAAGTTGAATAGAAATAGAATATAAAGTGAATTCAGAGGCAATTTGGGGGATGGTTCAGGCAGGTGGATTGGAGATAGGTGGGCAACTTAGTTGTTCAGGAGTAAAATTAACACAACTTGGAAACATTATAAAAAGGGGTTAGGGACAGAGGTGAACAAAAAATGCTATGATGTTTTTAAGCATGGGTGGCAGAGGAGATTTTGGAACTAGCAGAGGGTACAGAAGGCGAAGCATATTTGGAGGGGTTTGGGAGGAGTTCAGTTTTGGACAAGAGAAATTCGAGGTGGGATTCAGACTTGGAGTATGGGAGGGAAATGGCTCTGGAGATACAGAATACAGGCTCATTTCCATTGGGGAGAAAACAAAGCAGCAGAATTCTGGAAGGTTTCAGAGGACAGGTGGAGAGAGATCTGTTCTCTGTGGAGAAAGAGTGAGAGGAAGTATGGGAGTGAGTCTGTGCTCAGGAGTCAGACAGACCTGAGTTTGAATTTTGGCTCTGCCACATAGTCTTGCTGAGGGCAAGTCACTGAACCTCTCTAAGCCTCAGTTTCCTCATCTACAAAATGGAATAGAAAATAGCATTTTTCTCAGAGCAGATGTGAGGATTCAGTAATATGGTATATGTAAAATGTTTAGTATAATGCCTGGCATATGCTCAATAAAAGTGAATTATTTCAAACAACATATTACCACTAATAATGGAAATGATTGTGGACAGAAACTTGGGGGCACTGACATTTTGGAGGGTTGGAGGAGAGAAATCAGAGAAGAAGATAAGAAAAATCAACAGAAGAGGGCCAGTGGACTATAGTTTTGCAGGGTTAGGAGAGAATTTTAGAAGGACTTGATGATCACTGTTATCAGTTGAAGTGAGAAGCTAATGCGGATGAGTATAGAGCAAATACCTTTAAATTTGAAAGGAGAATATGTTAGTTTGCTAGGGCTTCCATAACAAGGTAACATGAACTGAGTGGTTTAAACACCAGGTGGGTATTGTTTCACACTTCTGGAGTCCAGGAGTCCAAGATCAGAGTGTCAGTAGAGTTAGTTCCTTCAGAGAGCATGAGGATGAATGTGCTCCATGCCTCTCTCCTAGCTTATGGTGGTTTGTTGGCCATCTTGGCATTCCTTGGCATGTCCCAATCTCTGCCTTTGTCATCACATGGCACTCTCCCTGTGTGTGCCAAATTTCCTCTTCATAATAAGGACACTGGTCATGTTGGATTGGGGGCCTCCCTACTCCAGTATGACTTCATCTTAACTAATTATATCTGTGATGACACTATTTCTAAATAATGTCACATACTGAGTACTGGGGTTAGGACCTCAACATATGAATTTTGTTGGGACACAAACTCATAACAGGGAAGGCGGACTTTGGAAGAATAATTTAGGCAGAGATCAGATTATACATAGAGCAAGAAAAATAAGAAAGTGGAACTCTAACAAATAAAGTAGAGAAACATGGGACAAATTGAAGTATATTGACCATGAGGACAGAGAGGATGTTTAAAATGAGGAGAAAGCAAGATGGATGGAGGAATAATAGTCTGAGTGTATATCTGAATCCAGAGGATGGTCTTTTCTGTACCCTTCTGCCAGGCCTTACACTTTTTCTTTTGTTTTTGCCTGAGTTATATGGAGAGTTGGTTTATCTCTTCAATTTTCTCATGAAAAAACAGTTAAGAAATTGTCATCAGTGGGGTGCCTGAGTGGCTCAGTGGGTTAAGTGTTTGCCTTCGGCTCAGGTCATAATCCCAGGGACCTGGAATAGAACCCCACATTGGGCTCCTGCTCAGCTGGGAGTCTGCTTCTCCCTCTACTCCTACCCCCTGCTCATGTGCTGTCTCTCTCTCTCTCTCTCTCATGTTCTCTCTCTATCAAATAAATAAATAAGATCTTAAAAAAAGAAATTGTCATTGAGAGAGAAAGAAAGCAAACACATGCAAGTAGCCCTGATTGATATTGTGCTATTGAAATATAGTGAGGGAAGGAAGGAGGGAGTCCTCCCTTGGATACAACCGGAGTATATCTATTTGTAGAATTTCAGGATTTTAAAAAAATATATTTTTTTCCAAAAGAAGATATGTAGTTTAGAATGAAGAACATTTCCTTTGAGAAAAAGCTTTAAAGATAGTAATAATCTTAATTAGTGTTTCATATTCAGAAGGGAACAAAATTATAAATGTACATACAACTTTTTCAACCATATGTTCTTTTTAATGATATTAATATATCCCTAGAGATAATAGTAAAGCTTCTTCCTAATTAGGTAGTATTTTATTAAACTGAAAGAAATCTCATGTTACTTTGAATACCATTTTCAAGAATTAAATAACATTTATAGTCTCAGATAAAGAGGATTTTGCTTTCCTCCATAGAAATTATTGGTGCTGGTCAAAACCAATTTTAGAATGGAGGAAAACAAAGGAGTCTCCTCTCTAATTGAAGACAATTCAAACCCTCCAAGATTTTGCCAAGCATAAATATATTACTGCTGATTCTATTTGTGCCAAGATAACTATTTTAAGGAAAAATTAGGATAATTTAAACTTCGTAAAAACCTAATTTTTTGCAGTTGACTAATCTTCTCAATCAAATCAGTCAAAATGATTTACATTTATAGATTCAGCCTAAATTAATCTTAAGGATATAGTACGGAGCAAGGTCATGAGCACTGGGGCTAGAAACAGAAAGACTAGGGTTCGAACCCTGGTTCTATGATTAGAGAAAAAACAGTATGTACAATTGAAAATGACAGAGATGAAAATAGTTGTAAGGAGTACTACATGCACCTCTATGGCAGCATGTTTGGATACAGAGAAAAAAAGGTTGATTCCCCCCCCCCCCAAAAAAATCTAAATCCCTCAAGGGAATAAGATGAAGTAGGAAATACAGATGTATCAGTTACTATACAACATGTTGGAAAGGTGATTAAAAACTTATGATTGAAGAAGACAACAGGCCTGGAGAGAGCCACAGTTGTTTTTCTCATTTTTAAGGACAGTTCAAATGTTTATAAGCCAGGTCATTTACAGTGACCCCATAGGAATATATGTGCAACATTTCTAAATAAAATATTAAATAGATTCTAATAATGTATCTAGGGGTATAAACTATAAAACAAGTATGGTTTATTTCAAGAATATAACTTGAAACCTATCAACATGCTCCATTCATCAACAAATTAAGGGAAAAACATCCAGATATCAGTCTGAAAGACCTCTGTCTGGGCAGCCCAGGTGGCTCAGCGGTTTAGCGCCACCTTCAGCCCAGGGTGTGATCCTGGAGACCTGGGATCGAGTCCTGTCAGGCTCCCTGCTTGGAGCCTGCTTCTCCCTCTGCCTGTGTCTCTGCCTTTCTCTCTCTCTGTCTCTTATGAATAAATAAATAAGATCTTTAAAAAAAAAGACATCTGACTAAAAATTAGGAACTGTCCCTAAGAAGAACTCCCCCCAAAATAAAGATTATTTACCAAAATGAACAGCAAATATTTTCCTAAATGGTAAAATAGTAAAACATTTTAATTCAAACCTAGAACTAGACAAAAATGCCTACCCTTGCCATTATTATTTAACATCGTCTTGGAGATTTGTGCTAATACAATGAATAAGTAAAATAATTGTTAAAAAAATGCTGAGAAAGAGGAGAAAAACAAGCTGTCTTTCTGACTGTATAACTATATGCATGAAAAATCCAGGAAGCCATAGTAAAAGATTCTTAGAGCTAATAAGGTAATTTGACTAGGTGTCTAAATGCAAGATAAATATATTAATATCAGCAATTTTTATCTACAAGAATAAATAGCTACAAATAGAAATGTTAGCAACTGCTTAATAACCACAAAGTTAATAGGAAGAAATTTAACAAGAAAAGTATAGACCTTAATATGAAGCAAATAAATCAGCAAGAGTTACACGTCTTGTAGAAGGCCATAAAACAAGATATAAACAAAATTAAAACACCATGTTTTTGGATGGGAAGATAAGTTAGAATAGTCAATTCTTCTAAAATTAATATGTAAAGTTAATGCAATTCTAATTAGGTCTCAGTGGCTTTGGGATGGGAAAGATTTGATAAAAAGATATTAAAGTTTATACAGAAGAATAAATACCCAAAGATGGCTCAGAAAAATATGATAAGAAGACTAGTGAGAGAGGGTTTATAAGATGTCAGAGTATACTATAAATTAAATATTACAATGGCATAAGAATAGGTAACTAGATCAGTAAAATAGAATAAAGATTCTGGAAATAGGTCTTGGACTATATATGCATCTTCTACATTAGAAAGTTGGTAGTTTAGATCTGAGGGAAAAGGATATATTCTGTAATGAATGGTCCTGTCAAAACTGGCTATCCATTTGGAAGAAAAACTCAGACTTTTGTCTTATGTTTATTCAAAAAAATTAAAAATAGAGACTAAATATAAAAAATTATGCAATAATATCTTGCAGGATAATTTGGGAGTCTACTTTACCAGATTTCCTAAGAATTGGGAATGATGGGGAAAGACTCCTTTAGGCAGAAGTTTGATCATATTTAATTATATAGAAATTCACACTTCTGTATGTCAAAGGTCATCTGCAGATCAATAGACAAATGACTGATTTAGAAAAAAAAAAAAGGATTGTCATACAGGTGATAGGTATATAATTTGCAATGAAAATATACCAAGAACTTTTACAAATGGCAAGCAAAAGACAAACTGTCCAGTAAAAATGGCCAACTCATATAAACAGGCACTTTGTGGAAGAGCAAATCTTGTTGCCAGCAAACATATGAAAAAGCTGCGCAAATTCATTAGGAGTTAGAGAAATGTAAATTAAAGTAATAATGAAATTAATTCTTACCTCTATCAGACTGGTGGAGAGAAGGAACAATGCTGACTGCTGGTGGGTTATAGAGAGGTACTTGCATACTTTGCCAAAGGAAAGGTAAATTATTTCAGTCCTTCTGCAAAGTAATTTGGCAACTCCTTTTAAAAATAAAAATATATTTTTCCTTCAGCCTAGCAATTCCTCTCATTGACTTTTTTCCCCCTTAAGATTTATTTATTTATTTGAGAGAGAAAGAATGAGCAAAGGGCTGGATCCCAGGATCCAGAGATTGTAACTTGAGCCAAAATCAAGAGTCAGATGCTTAACTGACTGGGCCACTCAGGTGTCCCTCACTGACATTTTTTATAAAATTGAACCCATTCTGATTTGAAAGGATTTCTTTATGGTATTGTTAAATGAGAAAAACAAGATGCCTGGAAGCATATATTATTCAGTTTTTATAAGACAAAGAATGAAAAGCCTTTGCCAATGTGAATATGAGTATGTGAGATTATAATATGGAGAAATATACAGAAGAATGCATACTAGGCTATCAACATGGGGTTTCTGTGGTATTGGAGGGAGGGCAGATTTTAAAGCCAATATAATTTTTCAACAGTTTTTACAAAATACAATTTTTCGAAAATTTATAATTTTTCCACATTTACTTATTTTTTCCAATTAAAATTTTTATTTTACTGAAAATTTTTTTATTAGGATGAATTTTTTCCATAAACATTTTTTGACAAAGACTCAATAATGAGCATTTTCTTCCTATCTAGCTGGACTGACTATAACTTATGTTATTGTGAATTTTCTTTTTGGCCATTATTTTTAACAAGTTTGGTTCTCCTTCTTTTTTTTTTATTTTTATATTTATTTATTTATTTATTTATTTATTTATTTATTTATTTATTTAAATTTTATTTATTTATGATAGTCACAGAGAGAGAGAGAGAGAGGCAGAGATACAGGCAGAGGGAGAAGCAGGCTCCATGCACCGGGAGCCCGACGTGGGATTCGATCCCGGGTCTCCAGGATCGCGCCCTGGGCCAAAGGCAGGCGCCAAACCGCTGCGCCACCCAGGGATCCCTATTTTTATTTATTTATGATAGTCACAGAGAGAGAGAGAGAGAGAGAGAGAGGCAGAGACATAGGCAGAGGGAGAAGCAGGCTCCATGCACCGGGAGCCTGACGTGGGATTCGATCCTGGGTCTCCAGGATCCCGCCCTGGGCCAAAGGCAGGCGCCAAACCGCTGCGCCACCCAGGGATCCCAAGTTTGGTTCTCCTGGGTAAATGATCAGATCAAAGTTTTGTGAAGAAGATTGTCTTTTTTACATAAAATTTTCAGTTCAAATTTTGATGTTTTCAATATTACCTAGAAGATATGATTCTTTTTGTCATTTTTTAGTCAATGATAAATTTTACTATTTGAAGCTTTTGCAATAGGAGGTTTTACTTTGTGTAGATTATTTATGCAAGTCATATTTATTATGGATTGGATGTGTTGGTGATTTTATATTTCTTGCCCAGAGAACAAAGTAAACGTATAGAGCAGACATATGAGACCTGAATGCACAATGGATGAAAATTTCTTGGAGGTCAAAACTTAGGGTTAAAATGCTCCCCTTTGGGAGACAGAGCATAAAGACTCCTAACTCTGGGAAACGAACTAGGGGTGGTGGAAGGGGAGGGGCGGGTGGGGGTGAATGGGTGACGGGCACTGAGGGGGGCACTTGACGGGATGAGCACTGGGTGTTATTCTGTATGTTGGTAAATTGAACACCAATAAAAAATAAATTTATTATAAAAATTATATTCAAACAAGAAAAAAAAAGATCCCCTTTGTGCCTGACATAAACGAGGTGCTTGGTAGTTACTAATTATTATTACTTGAAGATGTAAATCAATCTTACTCTATTCAGCCATCTTATTCTCTGCAAGTCTTTGTGATTGGGATTTAGGGAGACAATCTGAAAATCCACATTTTAAGGTGAAATCTTATAATTTTAAGCATTGGCAGTTAATTTGAATTTTATGAACTACAGTGCGGGCCAACATTATGTAGGTTCAGTGAAACATGTCTGCAGGCTGCATAGTACTTTTTGACTTCTGGTACAGCTCACCTCTTGGCTGTTCTAATGTTCCTAATGCTGGAAATGTGACCTACTAGGAAAATGTCATCTTCTGTCTGAAAAGTCCCTCCTGCTATGGAAATTTGGCTGTAACCCCAGGACCAGATAAGTCAGGTATGTCTGTGTTTTCAGATCTGAATGCTGGCAACGAAGAGAAGTGTGCTAAGGAGGGATGGTCTACATACACCCCTCCTATGGTCCCTCATGTATTTCAGTGCATTCCCAGGAAATAACAGCATGGGATGCTGGCTATCCAGCAGCAGGTGGCAGCATTAGAACAAAAATTGGCCACGTTAGGCTCTGTGATACTCCCAATTCCTTCCTTATTCGTATATGAAATATGGAGGGAAGAGATTACTCCAATCAGTTTTAGAGGGAAGAAGATTATTTGCCATACCCTTTCAATTAAAAAAATATTTAAGCTCCTACTATGTGCCAGCCACTGTGCTGTGCATTTTATTTTTAAATTTATTTTTATTTAATTATTATTTTTTTTTAGTATAGTTGCCACAGGAGGTTACATTAGCTTCAAGTAGTCAACGTAGCAATTTGTTGAGTTGACACATTATGCTGTATTCATCACAAGTGTTGTGCTGTGTTTAATCTTCACTACCTGTGATGCAGGCAATCATTTCTCTCATTTTAAAGATGAGAAAATTGAGTTTTTGAAGGCTAAAGGAGTCTGCCTGAGGTGGTCCTGTTTCCTAAGAGGCAGAGTTGGGTCTGGAGCTGCTAGGCTTTTGACAGTGTTCCTGGAATCATACCTTTTGTATCACCCTGCAGTCTCGTTTCTGTCTCAGTTCTCCTGACTTTCTGCCTGAGAAACTCAGGCTATACTCAGGGACAGAGAAAACCAGCATGACAGAGAACACTTGCCCCAGATGGGGGGGCAGGTGGTTGTGCCCCTGAGCTGGTGACTGAGGGAAGATGTATGCTACTGCAATGGAATACCACACTTTCAGTCTGGAGAATGGATGTGGAAATTTGATGCATTTTCCCCTTTTTGTATAATAATTCCTGTGACAAGAACAGATTACCTTTTTTTCTGATTTCTTACTATTCAAAGTATTGGCATAGAAAATAAGTTATATAAGGAGTTTAGTGCTTTTTGTGATAAATGTGAGGGGCTGGCCATTTGGTAATTAAAGCTGCAGTATGTTTGCATGACAGACCTATCCTTGGCTATTTCATACTGTGTCAGACTTTATTTGATTGAAAATGACTAATCTCATGATTTTATATAAATGGCTCAAGTCTGTTGGACAATTTGCTAAATAAATGAGACCAGCCAGCGAAGTTCACAATTTCTTCCGGCAAGGCATGGTAGGGTAGAGAGCCGACTCAAGACTATTCTCCTCGGCCTGTGTGATCTTATGTAAGTAGCTCATTCTTCATCTGTAAAGGAGGGGATGGACCAGATGACACCGAAGTTTCTTCCTGCTCTGCCAGACTGTGATTTTTCTGGAGTCCCCATGGATCTGTATGTGAATAAAACTAGGCCCCTTCTGTTCAAAGGAGCTCCAGAGGGAGACACAGATTAGATAAGCCTTTGTATCTTCGTAGAAATGATCCCAAGTCACTGGCAAGTTAGGAGCCAACTAAGCAGGATGTAATTATATAAGCATCTAAAAGAACATGGGTTTGGAGTCAGATAGTCCTGATCCAAACCTCGGCTCCACTGAATACTAGCTGTATAATCTTGGGTAAGTCAGTATGACTCCCTGAATCTTGATTTTCTTAGTAGAACCTTAAGATTTGCTGTGGGTTCCTTTTTTTTTTTTTTTTTTTGCTGTGGGTTAGTATCAGAGTTTATCATGTGTTTGACACATGATAGTTGCCCAATAAATGGTAACTCTTTTCACTAGTGATTGTTATGGGTTGAATTGTGTCACCTGAAGATTTGTATGTTGAAATCCTGACTCTCAGTACCTCAGAACATGATCTTATTTGGAGAAATGGTTTTTTCAAGGGGAATCAAGTTAAAATGAGGTCACTAAGAGACTTTTTTCTATTGGATATTCTTTCCTGCTTTATTGAAGATTAGTTGACCATAGAGTTAAGGGCCCATTTCTGAGTTCTCTATTCTGCTCCATTGATCTGTGTATCTGTTTTCATGCCAGTCCCATACCGTCTTGAATACAGTTTTGTTATACAGCTTAAAGTCCAGAATTGTGATGCCTCCAGCTTTGGTTTTCTTTTTCAACATTACTTTGGATATTTGGGGGTCTTTTCTGGTTCCATCCAAATTTTAGAATTGTTTGTTCCAGCTCTAGGAAAAATGCTGGTGTTATTTTGATGATTGCATTCAATGTCTACACATTGCTTTGGGTAGTATAGACATTTTAACAATATTTGTTCTTCTAATCCATGAACATGGGATGTTTTTCCATTTCTTTGTGTCTTCCTCAATTTCTTTCATAAATGTCCTATAGTTTTCAAAATACAAATCTTTTACCTCTTTGGTTAGGTTTATTCCTAGGTATCTTATGGTTTTTGGTGCAATTGTTTTTTTTTAAATAAATTTATTTTTTATTGGTGTTCAATTTGCCAACATATAGAATAACACCCAGTGCTTATCCCATCAAGTGCCCCCTTCAGTGCTCATCACTCAGTCACCCCCACCCCCTGCCCACCTCCCTTACTACCACCCTTAGTTCGTTTTTTTGGTGCAATTGTAAATGGGATTGATTCCTTGATTCTCTTTCTGCTGCTTCATTATTGGTGTATAGAAATGCAACAGACTTCTGTGCACTGATTTTATGTCCTGTGACTTTGCTGAATTCCTGTATCAGTTCTAGCAATTTTTTTGGTGGAGTCTTTGGGTTTTCTACATAGAGTATCATGTTGTCTGCAAAGAGTGAGAGTTTCACTTCTTCTTTGCTGATTTGGATGCCTTTTATTTCTTTTATTATTATTTTTTGTCTCATTACTGAGGCTAGGACTTTCAGTACTATGCAGAGCAACAGTGGTGAGATTGGACATCCCTGATATTAGGGGAAAGGCTTTCAGTTTTCCCCCATTGAGGATGATAATAGCTGTGGGTCTTTTGTGTATAACCTTTGTGAGGTTGAGATATGTTTTTTCTAGCCTTACTCTCTTGAGGGTTTTTTTTTTCTCTTGAGGGTTTTTATCAAAGGATGTTGCATTTTGTCAAATGTTTTTTCTGCATCTACTGAGAGTATCATATGATTCTTATCCTTTCTTTTATTAATGTGGTGTATCACATTGATTGATTTGCAGATGTTGAACCACCCCTGCAGCCCAGGAATAAATCCCATTTGATTGTAGTGAATAACCCCTTTTTAAAAAAATATATTTTTTGTTTATTTATTCATGAAAGACACACAGAGAGAGGCAGAGACATAGGCAGAGGGAGAAGCAGGCTCCCTGCAGGGAGCTTAATGTGGGACTTGATCCTGGGACCCTGAGACGAAGGTGGATACTCAACCATTGAGCAACCCAGCCATCTAATGAATAATCCTTTTAATATACTGTTGGATCTGATTAGCTAGTATATTGTCGATAATTTTTGCATCCATGTTCATCAGGGATATTGGTTTGTAATTCTTCTTTTTAGTGAGTTGTCTGGTTTTGGAATCAAGATAAAGCTGGCTTCATAGAAGTAATGATTTGAAGGGGCACATGTGCCCCAATGTTTATAGCAGCAATATCCACAAATAGCAAAAATATGGAAAGAGCCCAGATGTGCATTGGCCGATGAACAGATAAAACAGATTTGGTATGTATATATGTGTGAGTACACACACACACACACACACACACACACACACACTGGAATATTACTCAGCCATCAAAAATAATAAAATCTTGCCATTTGCAATGATGTGGACTAGAGGAACTAGAGGGTATTAAGTAAAACAAGTCAGTCAGAGAAAGACAACATATGATTGCACGCATATGTGGAATTTAAGAACCAAAACAGATGAACACAGGGGAAAAGAAGGAAAAATAAGATCAAACAAAAACAGAGAGGAGGTAAAACTATAAGAGAATCTTAACTATAGGAAACAAACTGAGGGTTGCTGGAGGGAAAGTGGGTGGGGGATGGAGTAACTGGGTGATGGGCATTAAGGAGGGCATGTGATATAATGAGCACTGAGTTTATATGCAGCTGATGAATCACTAAATTTTACCCCTGAAACTAATATTTTAACTAACTTGAATTTAAATAAAATCTAAAAAGAAAAATTGTTGTCAACTCCGAGACTGCACTAGGAGTTTTCAGATAACAGTTGTTTATTATTTTTTGTGTGTTTTTCTTATTTTACCTGTAATTGTAAAAATAAACGTATAGAAAAATGAGATTGTTCAGGTGGGCCCTAATCAGATGTGGTGTCCTTACAAAAAGGAGAATTTAGACACAGAGACATAGATGGAGGGGAGATGATGTGAATAGATTCGGGGAAAAGATAGGAGTCTATGCCAATTAGGGAGGCCTGGAAGAGATCCTTCCCTAACAGCTCTCAGGAGGAACCGGTCCTGCTGACACCTTGATCTTGGACTTCCAGCATCCAGAACTGAGACATGATACAAATTTGTCATTTAACCTACTCACTATTTGGTAGTATTCCCTCAGTCCTAACAAACTAACACAGCTATTTTTACCCACATTGCTATTCTACTGCCATCTAGCCCCACGCCGAATGCACCTTGTATAGCACCTATACAAGAGCAAGTATTTTTGTTGTGGCTTTATGTTCACTGTCTCAGCTGCTCCCAAGTGGTCAGCTGGCCTTTGGGATGGTATTAAAATAGTTCACATTTATTGGTACCATTTTATATATCAGGAAACTGAGGCACAGATATGTTTTTCAAGTTATCTCAAGGTCACATACCTATGAACTAGTAGAACCAAGATTTGTTTGGACCCAGACACTGTGACCCCAGAATCCTTGCCCTTATTTCTCAAAGTGACATCTTAACCACCATGCAGAGGAGCTTCGAAATGACTGGAGTTGAAAGAAGAGTAAGTGTGAATGGCCATCTCTTATCTGCAGGACAGAACTGACAGCTCTGTGTCCTCAGTACTGGCCTCCATGTACCTCTCTCATCACATCACTGGAACATGCTAGACAATGGTGCCCACTGCCTACAGATCACTCAGCTTGCTAAGGAGTTCCATTGACCAGAGTCCAGAGCTGTTGCCCTCATTTGAGGTCCTGGACCCTTCATCTTCCAGGCTTTCCCAAAGCTGCCATTTATGAATTTTGGGGAAGCTGTCCAAGGATCGGATGCAGAAATGCACTGTGGAGGGGCGGAATGCCATAGTGGTTAAGAGTACAGGCCTGGTGTCAGATGCCTAGGTTTGGATACTGGCTCTGTCGGTGATTTAGTTAGCTCCAGATATTCATCTATAAAATGGGGATGACAGTAGTACTTATTTCATATTTTGGTTGTTACGACATGTCAGTGGGATGGGCTATAGTACTATAATGGTAACTACCTGGGAGAGCATCTCTTCCAGGAAAAAGACTGAATTATATCCAGTCTATGGTAATAAATTCATAAAAATTCAATAGCCTGTCATCCATATCGCAATAGAAATACAGAACTTGATGTATATGGAAGTTATTTCATAATTGTGCAATTTCGTATAAAATGTTCATAGCATATAATAAATATTTGTAGAATGGATGAATGAAATGTGAGGTGAGGCCCTAGTGCAGGGGGAAGGAGAGGAGTGCAGGCTGGCAGAGGGATGCCTGGGCAGGTATGCTGAAAGAGTAGTAAATTGTCCAATGCTAGAGGATTAGGTGAATTCAGATCCAGGACAACCAGTGCAGAAGTGAGAGGGCACTGGGCATCTCAAGACCCTCTCCATGGCCATCAGCGGCAGAGATATTGGGGCTGAGGCTGGGCCGAGTGAGAGGCAGCAGGCCTGGGAACAGGGGCGGAGGGGAGCTCCAGTCTAGGCAGGGGACTGATGGGAAAGCTCTGCTCAGGGGACCGCGGACAGAAGCCTGTTGGACAGGCAGACGGATTGTCCTGTGGGGATTAGAGATGGCCTCTGTCTCCTGCTCACTCACTGGATCTCTAAAGACAGGCCTGGGAGCAGCAGAAGCTCTGCACACCCTGATGGCCACATGAGCTAAGCTGCCTCCTGAACACTGAGGATGGATCTCTACTGCTGGCAGCCGGGGGGTGCCAGCCACCCAAGCTGAGACAGCGTGCCAGTGACTGGATTCTAGCTTCCATGTGGCAAGGCCCTGGAATGATGCTGAAGCCCAGTGAGAATGAGTGCTCTTGTTCTGCACCTGAAACCTGCGATATTACCTGGAACTTTTCAAGTGGACTCAACTGAGGGCTTTCCCGAAGGAACTGAGCATGCACTTCTGTGTCCCTTTAAGTAGGTTCTTTTTTTTTTTTCTTCCAGTGTGTGTATCTTGTCCTCTCCACCCCACAACTGGACTGCATTTTTTTTTTTTTGAGGTCTGAGGCTGTTTTTCCTCCTAGGGAACATATGCTCCAAATTCTCTAGGCCAGTCCCACTTGTAAATACTCTGTTATGTAGTCCTTATAAACCACTGGGCTATCACAGAGCATCCAGTAATTTGGCATCCTGGACACGTCTCCTAGACAGTTCTGGCATGCAAAAAGTGGCACAAACTCCTTCTTCCACTTGGGTTTGGACAATATAATCCCTTTCAATGATTGGTGAAAGCGTCTGTTGCCCAGAAGTGCCACATCTGTCCCCTACCACCCACACAGAAATGGAACCGCAGCAGGCGAGGCTCCATCCTAATTATCTGGCTGTAATTGAAAGGTGCAAGTTAGGCATTCTCAGGAAGGTGCTTCTTCAAAGGCACTTGCTGCAGAAGCTAAACTCCAAATTAAAATTGATTCACATCCTCATAGATGCATCAGCTATTAGAGAGTAGGTTCTGGAATGGAGTATATTACCAGAGAATGAGGTCAGATACGGGCAGGGACAATGTCTTTCAGAATTTCGGCATATTAGACTCAACTAAATTTATATGTTGGGTTTTTACTACAAATAAAATATAGTAACATTCACAGTACCCATTTCATGTTTTTGACCCTGTCTTTTTTTTAATAGAAGAAATAAGAGAAGAAATAAAAGAGAAGAAATAAAAACAGAAACCAAGAGTCAGAAACATTTATGAAGGTGACAAATTTCTAGAGTAGTTCTTAACCATTTTTTGGGTCACAGAGCCCCTTAAGGATGTGAGAAAAGCTGTTAGCCCTCTCTAACAGGTGCATGTGTGCACAGACAAAAAAAATCTGCATATAATTTTGGGGAGACTTGCAGACTCCCTTGTAACCTACCTAAGACCACCAGGTTAAGACCTCTACTAACATGAGAACCACTTGTGTTAAACACTAAGGCCATAAGGGTGAATAAGGCACGGTTCCTGCCTTCAAGGGATTTGTACTCTGGTGAGGGAGCTCAAACATATGTCAGGCACTGATACCTGAGCTAGTCAGCTGCAGAAACCTACTGATTCTTCTGTGTCATCTCTCTTTTGCGTTGTAGTACCTACTCTTCCCCTGGTTTTGTCTCTCAGTCCTGGAGCAGTAGCAATAGCCTACAAGCAGTGGCATGTTATTAATTTCTTCATCCTTCATGTGGATGAACAGTGATCCTCCTGAATCTTATTCATCTAAGGAAGAATCAGATCATTCATCTCTCTCGAACACTGCCATGAGGTTCTTCCAACCCCTCCAGAATAGAGACCTGACTCCTTACAGCAGCACTCAAGGCATTGTGGTTGGATGCCATTATATATTTCAGCTTCATGTTCCATCCAGCCTGGTCTGAATCTTGCTTTTTTTATCAGTACCAGACCCATAGTTTTTCCCTAAGTAAAACATTTTCAAGCTTCCCTGGCTGACTCACTCTGTACCCCAATCCTGGAATACTATTTCCCTTATTATCTATCTATTAAATCCTTCTTATCCTCAAAGAACCAGATCAAATACTTCCTCTGCAAAACTGGCCTCAATTCACCAACTCCGAATGAATGAGGGCTTTTTTGAACCTATATTTAGCACTTATTCTATCCTACCTATAGAAATGTAATGGCCCATACCCGATTTCCTCAAAAGACCACAATTTTTTGAGGCAGAGGTGGCATCCAATTTACCTCTGGGGTGTGGAATTCCTACCAGAGCGGTGGTCCCTAGAATCACTAAAGATAGATTTTATTAAAAGAGATGTAGTATGATTGAGGGAAAGGTTCTTAACAAAATCCCATGGGTGAGAGTTTAAAATGAAAGTTGTTCCTCTTCCCCAGGAGGGAAGAGGATGGTGATTTTGAGTCCAAGAATTGGGGGACCCCAGAACTGATCTCATTCCCAAACTGGGCTTCAAAGAGAAAAAGTACAGTTTAAGAACTGTTCTGGGCTGGGTTGAGATGGAACAGAAGACCCACCTCAACCTCTTCAGGAGAAGGCATTCAGACAGCACGGCTAGCACTTTGCCACTCTGGAGGTCCTCCTCTGCCAAGCCTCTGGACTCACCCCATGCCCAGATGATAGAGCTTTCTTTCATCATGGCTTCCACATCCATGTAGTGTCTGGAAGTTGGAAAAGATTAGCCTGAGGGTCCTGAGGGTTGGGCTTGGCCCTTTAGGTTAGCTTCTGGTGGAGAGGACATGCCTGAAAATGCACAGCTAATGCTGGAGCTGAGGACTCTAAAGCACTTTTGTGGTTTGAAAAGCAACTCCCCAACAGAAACTTTAGCTCAACCACCAGTGTCCCTCCTTAAAAGTTGGAACAGTGAGTCAGAGCCAAGGTGGTCTAGACTTCTAAGCTCTAAGTACTGCTAGGCACATTATCAGAAGAATATTGTTATGGAATTTATGCTATTGTTGTCAGACCTCAAACAGGAGGGAGGCTACATCTGTATCTGGCACATCTGTATCTCCAGTATTCGGGGCCTTGTCCACAGTGGGGCATAATAAATACTCACAGAACTGAAATCCAAGTCTTCTTAGCTGGCTCTGAATATTGATTCTGCTATGCAAATGTTTCTTCCCATTCTCCACAATAGCAAACGCCACTGTTTTGGTCCCTCTCCAAGGTCTCTGTCTCTAAGCTCTTAATTAGAAAAGGGAAGCAGTAATTATTAAAGTTATTAAAATATGGTATATTGCAAAGGAGTGGATTAGAAGTCTTCATGCTAATCCAAACAAATCGTGCTAATATTACTTTGATTCTAGCAGACTCAAACCCACAGAGGAAGATAAAAGCTAGGGCTTGTTTTCTAAGTGGTGAGTTTAGCCTATTCGCTAAGCCAGGATTCATCAGCATTCACTGGGAGCTGCAAAGGAGAAGCAGGAGGAGATGAAAGGAAAAAAGATGTGAACATGATAGAAAAGATGAGGTGGGTAGGGAGGACAGCTGTGTCAAGAGAGTCAACTCGTTAGATGTGATTCATCAAGTTCCAGCCACAAGCTCTTGCCTCTGCTGGGAGCTATAGGGATACAAGGAGTGCCTTTTCCACCTTATAACTTCAGTGACTGCATTTATGAAGATGACTGCTCAAATCCTCTGTCCTGTTCAGACACATCTGCTGGTCTGATTCATACTGGACAGGGCCGCTTGTCAGAGAGGAAAACATACACGTCAGCCAGTACGGCCCCCAGAGCTACAATAGTTACACATTGGATGCATCTTTGGGAACCTACCTCGGCCTGGAAGGTCCTCACATCCATCTCAAATTCAACATACGCCAGACTGAGCTGAAAACTTGCCTGTTCTTCCTACCTAGACTCCTTCTCAGTTAGTGGAGCCATCGCTCCACTTGGTCCTCCAGGCTGAACCACAGAGCCCCCTTAGGTGCCCCTCCTCAACCTCTGCCAATGTCTTCCGCTGGTTGAGAACTGATGATGCGCTCTCAGAAATGGCTCTTCTACACTTCTTCCTCTCTACCGTCAGCACCACTGCTGTAGTTTGGATCTTTATCATCTTTTCCCATACTGCTTCTCTAATCTCTTCTCCTGTCACTTTTTCAACCTACCATGTTTCAGGTAACCCAAACTGGAGACACCATTCCTGTCTCCATGTCCATGTCAATTATCATTCCTCTCTGTCCCTTGACCACCTCTCAAACCCCTGCCCATCCTTCAAGGCCCAGCCTAAAGGCTACCTTCACTGGCTGTCCAGTGTTGGTCCTCACTGAACGTTGGTTATGAGAGTACTGCCACTGCGAACAGGTCTGTCTCCCTTGGGGGTCAGGGACTGTGCATTCCGCAATTATCTATCTCAGGGGCCTTGCAGAGTGCTTGCTTGCACATGGTAGCACTCAGCACACCTTTCCTGACAGAACATTGGTTCCGGAGAATGATTAATCCTGTAGATGCATGCTGTTGTTAGAGACCAAACCACCAGTTTGAAAGCAAGAAGCTTGGGAGAAGTGATTTGAGGAATTATATTGTCATGCCTGAGGAGGAAAGAAGCATAGGTCTGACAGGAAGGGGAGGATAATGAAGAAGTTGCATTTGAATCTGTTGGCTGGTTAGGACTTCATTGTATTTCATGACAAGATCTTGGTAATGCTCAAAAAAATCATATTAGGACTTGAAAGACTTGAAATAAACATTTCAATTTGTAATAATTGCCACTTAATTGAACATTTTATCTGTCCGGACTATGTATTTTTACCTATTTTATATTTAAATCTAGCAACTCTACTTGTTAGGTATATTTACCCCTATTAGTTGAAAATAAAAATGAGGCTCAGAAAGGTTAAGTAATTCACCCATGGTCACAGAGGTATAAAGGGAACAGAAGAAGGATTTTTTAAGAGTTAGAATACAGATCTGATTGTAACATCTGTTTCTTTTTTTTTTTAAAAAAGATTTTATTTATTTATTCATGAAAGATACACAGAGGGGCAGAGACACAGGCAGAGGGAGAAGCAGGCTCCTCGCAGGGATCCCGATGTGGGACTTGATCCCGAGACCAGGATCACACCCTGAGCCAAAGGCAGATGCTTAACCGCTGAGCCACCCAGACATCCTAATAACATCTGTTTCTTTATACAAACCTGTATTTACCCTGGAAAGTAGAAATATACTTATGCTCCAGGTTCTGTGTATGAATTAATCACATCTTCAACTTTTTTTCCCATCAGAAATATCATAGGATTAATAGTAGCTGATAAAAACAGACTGAGGTTTGGGTCAGTTTGCTTTCCTTCACTTCCCTTGCTTCTGGCTGGTACCAAAACAGAAAAGAAAAAAAAAAACAACAACAAAGTAGAAAAGAAAATAGGCACAAAAGGAGTGGAAAGAAGAAAAGTAAAATGCCCAAGAGATCCACAGATGACTAACCGTATCTCCTTTTCAACATGCTTTTTAAAGACAATATTCTATTTAATCCTCCTAACGATACTGGGGATATAGCCTAGTACTGCCATTTGCTAGGTGAGAAAGCAGGCTCTCAAGAAGCTTTAAAGCTTTGACTAAGTTGGAACAGCTAATAAAGAGCAGAACCAGAATTGAAACTCAGGTGCTCATTCTCTCAAACCGACTTTTCTTTACCACACCAAGTGCATCCATACCTCAGTTCACAGCATAGTACAGGAAACCAATTATGTTTGAATATATGAACGGTAATAATAAATTCTTATTGCACTGAGCTTGTGACAGGTACCCTACAAAATGCTTTGCATAAATTGTCTCTTAATTCTTGTTACAACCCTATGATGCTGAAACTGTTAATAGTCCCACTTTTCAGAGAAAGAAACTGAGGCACGGAGAGATTTAAGTCACTTGCTTAAGTGGCAGAGCCAGGATTTAAGCCTAGTTCTGATGACTGCTGACGCTTTGCTCTTGAAAGTGGATAACACATTCTTCTGTGTCTTCTAATCATGGATCATCTTCCAGTGATCTCCCCCCTCAGAGAAGGCCAGTGCTATCATCCTTCAGCCCTGGGCTCAGTTGGGTGCAATCTCATATGGCAGGCCTCCTCAAAGGTCTTTTCTCCATATTTGGACAGGAAGTGACAACAGCCCACTGGGAAGATGGAAGAGAAAGATAAGAAACAGCTCAGAGGATCATAGGGAAAGGGAGGGAAAACTGAATGGGAAGTAATCAAATAGGGAGACAAACCATGAGAGACTCTCTCTCTCTTTTTTTTTTAAAGATTTTATTTGTTCATTTGAGAGAGAGAAAGAGAGAGCGAGCACTAGCAGAGGGGAGAGGGAGAAGCAGACTCCCTGCTGAGCAGGGAGCTGGAGTTGGGGTTCAATCCCAGGACCTGGAGAGCACAACCTGAGCCAAAGGCAGATCCTTAACCATCTGAGCCACCCAGGTGCCCCACTGTGAGAGACTCTTAACGATAGGAAACAAGCCTTGGGTTGCTGGAGGGAAGGGGGATGGAGGGGGATGGGGTAATCAGGTGATGGGAATTAAGGAGGCCACGTGATGTAATGAGCACTGGGTGTTATATGCAAGTGATGAATTAATGAACCTACATCTGAAACTAATGATGTACTATATGTTGGCTAATTGAATTTAAATAAAAAAAGAAAAAAAAAAGAAAGATAGTTGGTGGCTGGCTTTTCTTTAGTCAGAACTAATTAATATCACCTTTTGGAAACCCTGGGGCTAAGTGCTGGATATTTCCTTGTATTTCATTTGAATTGCTCACTGAGCAGAATTCTGCTATGAGACTCTGTGCAAGCAATGACCCACACAGAAACTGCAGGTTCTTTTTTCATCCTTTTCATGGGTTTTTCTACCTCAGGACAATCCTTTTAGGGTTTTCATTTCTCTGTTTTCAGAAAAATTCCTGGAAGGGAATTTGGAAGGATGTAGTGAATGTGATGATGACCATCTCCAGGTCATGGGACCTCTAGGATTTTGCACCCTACTCCCACCCTCATTTTTTAGCTCTTCCTGGCCCGCAGCTTCTTGAACTTTCAATCTCCTTGTCTGCCTAGGTCTTATTGGCTAGTTCTCTCATCTGCTAAATTGAACTTGGGTGGGGGGATGATAACAACAAATAGTGATAATAATAGCAACACAGCAGCTGCTCTAACCCTGCAGTGTGTTGGGTTTTTTACCCTCAAGATAAGATTGGCTGCAACCTCATCCCATCTCGGTAGATATCCAGTAGACTCCCCGAGATGTTTGGGCATTCCCTGGGTGGGGTCTGGGCTCTCAGTCTCATGGCCCCCTGTGCTCTAAGTTCCTGTGTTTGCAGAATTGGTGTAGTTTCACCTGACCCTGGCTGCTTCTGAGACAATAGTCATTTTCTTTAATTACCTGGCAGTAATTTATTTAACTACCTGGTAGCAGCACCGGTATCTGTCTTTTTATGTACATGTGGCGGCTAGAGTAGTTAAATTGGTCAAAATTGATAGTGTCTAACCTCACGTCGCCTTATGTCTACCTGAATCTTGAGGCTGCTGCTCCTGCCTTCAAAATAACACATCATTTATTGAGGCCTTATGATGGGCTGGACTCTGTGCTGATCACTTGCCTGTATGATCACATTTAACCCTCAAAGTGGTCCACCAAGATAAGAGTTTTAATTCCTATTTTGCAGATGAGGAGACAGTCATTGAAATCACAAGGCAAGCAAGTATAGGAACTCGATTTGGAAAGACCCTGATTCCTGAGTCTTAGCCCTTGTCTCTCCCATACTGCTGTGAGGGCTGAGTTTGCTATATCCTGGCTTAGCTCCTGGAGCAGAGGCAGATGTTCTGTTTGGTTCCGCCTCTTCTTATGTCTGAGTATCCTGGTAGGTGCTGGGGCATGGTTGTCAATGAAATCTGAGGACTTCGCTGTTTAGATGGAGAACAAAGCCCTTTATCCCTTTCTTCAGAGTCTCCCAACTTCTTCCTGAGTTCTGTCCATGAGAATGTACCCTTCTAGAAGCCCACAGGTCTCTACAGCATCCCCTCCTTGGGCATGACCGCTGCCATAGATGATTACTGCCAGGGAAATGAGACTTCACATCATCGCCAAACCACGATCTTAGTCTGTTGGTGTATTTTAATGTATTTAGTGTATTTTATGCCAATTCATGTAGTCTCTACCTCAGTCTTTTGACAGTATAGGCCTGACTTACTGAATTAGATGTATCTCAGCTCAATGTTAGTCTTTCTCAAGAGAGCCCTCTCCCACTATCCAAAATAAAGATGAACCCCTCCCCTGACTAGTTACTCTATCATATTTAGATGATTCATTTAAATCATGTATTTATCTCAAATTGAAATTTATGGTATGATACCATTTATATGAAATGTCCAGAAAAGGTGAATTTATACAGACGAAAAATAGGCTCATGTTGGCCTGAGGCTGAGGTTGGGAACTGGGATTAACCGTAAATGGGCATGGGCGATCTTACTGTGGGGATGAAAATGTTCTGAAACTGATTTATGGTGATTGTTGTACCACTCAGTAAATCTACTAAAAGTCATTGAATTGCACACTTAAAGTGGGTGAATTTTATGATATGTAAAATATACCTCAATAAAGCTGTTAGGGAAAAGAAATTACCTTGTTTAATTTGTTCACCTTATTACTGTCTGGCACTCTGTGATCAGGGTGTAAGTCTCAGAGGGCAGTGCCCTTGTCTGTCTTGTTCACCACTCTGTCCTCAGCAACTAGGCTAGCATCTGGCACCTAGTAAGAGCTCAGCACATACTCAGGAGAATGAGTGAATAAATAAGCTAGCAATCTCTACCGTATTTCAAATATTCAAATGCCATTGTTCAAGCCTGCAGAAGGAGATAGACTCAAAACAGAATCAATAACAAACTTCAAATCTACAAGTCACACGTCAAAGATAAGTGGAACTGGCAAAAAACCCCATTCTCAATGCCGGATTGTCTGCTGTTAACTCTGTGTCTTCTCTATCTGCTTCTACATTATCTTCATCATCGCATCATTACTACAGAGAAGCCAGCAAATATATTTCCCGGAATTCCTTGCCAGGGTGGTTCTGGATTAGATTCTGTAAACCCACATGAAAATTGAGTGGTGGTAGAGTAGAAGTCATTATTCTCTAGCACAATTGTAGGCAGATGGAAAAGGAGGCAAAAGTAAGGTTTTCCGAAGCTTCCAAGTGAGTTCTTGTGAACCACCTGCTACAGAGAGCTGAGATTGTAGTTTCTCTGAAATTCTTGAGTTTCGTAGCACCTCTGGGCAATGTCCAGTTTCACTTGATTTGAGGTGTAGACGGCAGAGATTGGTGGCAGCCACCTTCCTGGGCACTTCTTGATTTCATGAACTCTGGAAATTGTTACCCTGATCATTGCTCAGGTTGTTCTGCTGGTTACATGAGAGTCTATTCCCTATATTAAAACCTTCCTTCCCTATTTGGAAAACCTAGAGGAGTCTCTTTTTCTGGTTGAACTCTCACTGATACAATGGCTATAGAATATAATGTTTAAAAACCTAGATGATGGTAGAAGGAGAGAAGGGTGGAGACTCTGTCCTTTCTTAGATTCCAGTTGGTCACAGGAGGCACATCTGGCATTTATCCCTGGACACCTTCGATCTTGAATGAAAAAGTCTCTTTTCCTCTTCCCATCATGACCTCTGTCCTTTTTTCTTGTTTTCTGTGCTGAGGTTTTTGTGAGTGGTTCCTTTCCTCCTTCTTCTCCTCGCCAACTCCCAGAAGCCATCAACGTACCTTTCCCCAGAGCACTGATTATGGGACTTGGTCAGCTCTCCTGCCTTTGCAGTCTTGATAAAATCATCCAGTTGCCTGGTTACACTCAGGGAGCATAGCTGATGCCAGGCAAGATTCCCCAAAGCAGGACACATTCAGCCCAACCAAACTTTCCAAATCTTGTGCCAGATTCTTAAGAAGTGAAGAACTTAGATTTACTGCCTAGGAAAAGATATTGTACAACCTGTTCTTTTCCCTCGAATAATAACAACAACGAAATCAGGGCAAGATCATCTTTTAATATGTATTCTGCCAAAATGTACTGTTTCAATTTAATTCAAGCCATAACTCCCCTTGGTAGTTCTGAGGCCTTAGGAGAAACTGGTCAGGGAGGGACTGTAGATTTTTCACTGCTTATGTCTTAGCCTCACTCAGGTCCTCTTAGCCTGCAATCCAGAACCTCATAAAGCCCGAGCCATTTTTGACTAGGACATAGCTTACATTAGCAGCCTGACATTCATCACTGGCAGGCCTGGAGTTAAGTCACACTCCCAAGACTTGATGTTTGATTGGCAAGGATGACTTCTCTCTGTTTGAAGGGCTGCCCAGTCCTGGTACTTTCTGACTTAATATCAGACTTTGCCAGAATTGGGCATTTGTCTCAATCTCTGCCCTGTAGTCACCTGGATAACATGCTTTGTATTATAATCTCTCTCCATCATTGGAGCCTGACTTAAAGTCTATCTCTGTGGTTGGGATTACACTCAGTTCAGTTTCTCCCCTCCCTGTTGGGGATGGTGATGGAGAGATGCTGAAATCCCTTTCTTAAACCACCCCTTCCCAAGTTAACTAGTTTTTTTATTTTATTTTTTTATAATAAATTTATTTTTTATTGGTGTTCAATTTGCCAACTTACAGAATAACACCCAGTGCTCATCCCGTCAAGTGCCCCCCTCAGTGCCCATCACCCATTCACCCCCACCCCCCGCCCTCCTCCCCTTCCATCACCCCTAGTTCGTTTCCCAGAGTTAGGAGCCCTTATGTTCTGTCTCCCTTTCTGATATTTCCCACACACTTCTTCTCCCTTCCCTTCTATTCCCTTTCACTATTATTTATATTCCCCAAATGAATGAGAACATATAATGTTTGTCCATCTCCGATTGACTTACTTCACTCAGCATAATACCCTCCAGTTCCATCCACGTTGAAGCAAATGGTGGGTATTTGTCATTTCTAATGGCTGAGGAATATTCCATTGTATACATAATCCACATCTTCTTTATCCATTCATCTTTCGATGGACACCGAAGTCCTGCCAATAATGTATGGATCACTAGAATTGCCATCACCTATATATGCATATCCTTCAATACCAAATCCTTCCATAATCCTCACTCCATCACCCCCTGTCCTCTCTCCTCCACTATCACACCCCACCAATGGCGTTGCCTTGCCTGACTCAGTGCAGAACCTGTTAGACTCTGAGTCTTGGACCATCTGGTAGCTCTTGTTGGAACCAACTTCTTTGTTTGAACTAACTGAGATTCAGGAAGCACTCAAGGATCCTTTCCTAAATGCTAGGAGATGGAGAACAAGTAAGTCACAGTTCCTACATCCAGGGACTCACAATATTACCCACAACAGTACTTCTCCCCTGGCTGGCTGGCCCATTTACTGAGAATCTACCACATATTGCATCCAAATTTCCATTCTAGTAGGGTAGGATTTCTCAGAGCTAGAGGCAAGATCAAAGGCAATGAAGAATGAAATCTTTCTGTTAGTTCAGGCAAAAGCAACAGTGGGGTCTGAATTCTCCAGGTAATAATATTTTCATTTGCCTGGGAGAAATCTATGGAGCCCTAGCATGCCCTCCTGTTCTCAGAGGTGAAGGGAGTTTTCAGGTCTCTGGAGAGTCTTAGTCTGATGGAAATAAAAATGCAACAATGATAATATAAGATCCATTATAAGTATAAGGATAACTTAAGGAGAGCCTTGAAAGCTGAGTTTTTGATGGTTTGTTGCTTTAGGCAAAACTAGTGCCTAGCCTAACAGTGATGGCAATAATAATGATAATGCTGGAAAGGAATCTCAGAAGAAAGGCATTCACTATGCTACTGAGATGTGTCAGTCACCGTGGAAATGAAAACATCAAATACTAGAAGGATTCTCTGCTGCAAATCTCAAATACTCTGGGCATGGATAGGATAGTTTGTTTCTTGTAAGGGATGTGGGAGATATTTTTTAACCACCTCTGGCTTCAATTTTTCTTTTTTCTCTGAAATACTATAAGCTTTTTCATGCTATAAGCTGCCTTTCATTATAGAACTATGAAAATCTCCTTCAGATGCAGTCAAATTTTATTGCCAGAGGCAGAGGATAAATTGGGGGTAAACATATCTCTGTATTCATTAAAACCTGCATCCATAAAACAGATTCTACTCTTTATAACTATTTATTCCACCAGCACTCGAAATGGGTGAAAGTATAGGGGTATGTATCAGGAGATGCTGCTACCTGGAAATAAAACAAGGAGTGGATATGTCCAGTCTTTGTTCTCTGGTGCCAAGCTCCCTCAGTTTTCCCATGAGGACTGATCAGCCTGATGATGTGTGGGAGTGCCACTGATGCACATATGCAAACTGTCCTAGAAACCTCTGAAGGAAGGCATGCTAATCTGGACTTATCTTACTATAAGCTTTAAAGAAATGGCAGAAAATACTGGGCTCAGTGGACTCATAGTTATTTTAAACTAACAGTACGTCATCAACATATCTTTGCAAACAGTGACTTTCAGTTCCATAGGTCCATTGCTAAGGTGATTTATTGGCAGAAATCCTCTGATTTCATCTTCACCCTGGATACCAGTTTCATACTTAAAATCTTAAAATCTTAAAAAGACCTTCTCTTCGGAAGGGTCTTTCTCTATGGAGTATCTTTGTTTGCACCTAATAATCCAAGACTGTAAATGAACAATACAGTTCTCAGAACAGAGATGTGATGGGCTAGAGCTTGCTCAAATAGTATTTTAAGGACCTGAATTAAGGGAACCATTCATTTATTCTAAGGAAATATGTTACTTCAGAAGACTGACTGTTATTTTTCCAGTCATGTATCCTTAATGCCAAGTAGCTAGCAGAACTTCTTGGATACATAATAGTCATGTTCCTGAGAGAAACTCAATTTGGAATTCTATGGTGATCCTGTCCAATCTCTCATCTTTGTTGATGAATACTTTTGGCAGCAGGAGCATTCCTTATACTGTAAGAATTGAGTTTCCAATAAAAAGAACACATATAAATCTGGAAAACAACTTGGGAATCTTTTCCTTGGAAAAATTCATTCACAGTGAGTCCCCCTAGAATGTGCAATTCTGTCTGTAGAAGGTCTAAAACCAGAAAAACTCATAGGGAAGCAGAATGGTGACTTGGCTAACTGACCAATGTTCTTTGCGTAGGAGCTTCTTTTTCCTGCAAACCATCTGGTAGCTCTGAAGGAATCGAAAAGCTCAAAGTTACCTCTAGCATTGCCATCTTCAGGGGTCCAATCCACCCAGAGAGGACCCAGGCTGTTCTTGATCCTGTATGCACTCTGGCCACCAACTCATGAGTGGGACTTAGCAACAATAGTAATAATGACAACAGTAATAAATGGTAACAGTAATAAATGCTATGAAGCACCTCCTATGTGCCAGGTATTGGGAGAGATGTTTTTCAAACTTACTTCATTTAATTTTCACAGTGATAATGTGAATTAGGTATTGGTTTTATCCAAACTGTACAGAAGAGGAAATGGAGGCACAGAGGGATAAAGCAATCAACAATTAACAATTTACCTTGGGATTCAGACAAATCTATTCGAACCTGGTCTTTTTTTCAAACTTTATTTTATTTAAATTCAATTAATTAACATATAGTATATTATTAGTTTCATAGGTAGAGTTCAGTGATTCATCAGTTGCATATAACACCCAGTGCTCATTACATCTAGTGTCCCCCTTAATGCTCATCACCCAGTTTCTCCCTCCCCCCCTCCCCTCCCCTCCAGCAACCCTCAATTTGCTTCCTAGAGTTAAGAGTCTCTTATGGTTTGTCTCCCTCTCTGATTTCACCTCTTTTATTTTTCCCTCCCTTCCCCTATGATCCTGTTTTATTTCTTAATTTTCACATATGAATGAAATCATATGATAATTGTCCTTCTCTGATTGACTTATTTTGTTTGGCATAATATCCTCTAGTTCTATCCATGTCATTGCAAATGACAAGATTTCATTTTTGATGGCTGAGTAATATTCCATTATATATATATATAAACTCATAGTGATATATATATATATCACCACATTTTCCGTATTCATTCATCTGTCAGTGGACATCTGGGCTCTTTCCATAGTTTGGCTATTGTGGACATTGCTGCTATAAACATTGGGGTGCAGGTGCTCCTTCAGATCATTGTGTTTATATCCTTTGGGTAAATACCTAGTAGTACAGTTGCTGGGTTGTACTGTAGCTCTATTTTTAACTTTTTGAGGAACTTCTATACTGTTTTCCAGAGTGGCTCTACCAGCTTGCATTCCCACCAGCAGTGTAAGAAGGTTCCCCCTTTCTCTGCATTCTTGCCAACATTTGTTGTTTCCTGACTTGTTAATTTTAGCCATTCTGACTGGAGTAAGTGAATTTGAGTCTTAGCCACTACACACTATTTTCTCTGAAATTTTAGCATGATTTGGAAAGGCAATATTAAAAAAGTTTACCTTTTTTTCTGTTACACAATTTATATTCATTATTAAAGAATTGAAAGTCAGAGAAACAGAAAGTAGAAAGAAAATATGGGATAGTATAACAGAAATATATACTGAGTGGCTTAAACAGGAAGCTTATTTCTTATAGTTCTGGAAGCAGGAATGTCTAAGATCAAGGTGTTGGCTGATTTGGTGTCTGGTGAGAGCCCTCTTCCTGGCTCATAGACAGCTGTCTTCTCACTGTGTCCTCACATGGCAGAAAGGGTGAGAGAGCCTTCTAGGCTCTCTTTGATAAGGGCACTAATCCCATTCCTGAGGGCTCTGTGCTTATGACCTAATCACTTCCCAAAGACTCCACCTGCTAATAGCAACATCTGGGGGCGTTGGGATCTCAACATATGAATTTGGATGAGGGGACATGAATATTCAGCCACTAACAATGTCTCATAGTCTTACCACTCCAATCATCCATGGTTAGTATTTAGGTACATTTCTATCCAGCCTTTTCCCTATATAGAATTCTATTTCCAGTTCTCACATAGTTGTGATCATTCTCTACTGAAGACTCTGCAGACTGCATTTTCCCATGTTATAGACATCATAAATGTCACTTATAATGACTACATATTACCTATCTAATGAATACAACATGATTTTCTTGACTCTTTCGCTCTTTTTGGACATTTAGAATCTTTTCTTTTTACGTTTTACAGTGTTATAAATTATTTCCTTTAGGAAAGATAGTCTTAGCTGTCTAGAGTCAAATGGGAATATCTGTGGAGAGGACAAGGAGAGAAAAAAAGCTATCTCCATAGTGTTTGTCGCTTTCCATAAGAGACAATCCCACAAGAAGTGCAGAGGAGGGCTGGGAAGACATGAGGTAACATCACTCACTCATCTTGACCTCCTGCTCTCTACCACTGCCTGCTTTCTTTTAAACTTCCTCAGGCCCATGAATGTGAGGGTTGGAGAAAGGTCTTCTAGAGTTTTGACAATAATTTTGAGGAGCATCATGACACTGACAATGTCCTTAAAAAGTAAAGTTCAATTGACTAGAAAATAATAATAATTATTTTAATTTTAATAATGATCACCTAAAACATTGTTTAGAAAGACGGGAGTGCCAGGGGGTAGTTTAGAGGAAAGTTTAGGGTAGAAGAACACCAGAATGAGAGTCTGACAGACAGAGTTAAATAAGGAATTTTCTGGCTCTGCTTACCAGCTATGTCATTTTCAGTAAGCTGGCCTTTCTGGGCCTCAGTTTCCTTATTTGAATATGGTAGGGCAAGAGCTAATATCCCACCACCTATCTTAATTGGAAACTCCCCCTGTCAGGGTCACATGATGCCTACTGGGGAGACCATGGTGCCATTTGCTGTGTGAGACAAGGCATTCTCCTAAAGCCTGCCAGAACCCACTTGGGTCTAGGACCTACTTGAATGATGCCCCTGTTGACTTTCTATAAGACCCAGAACAAAGAATTGCTGTGAGGTAGATATTCTAAAAAGGCGCTAAGCCCATACCATAGAAAAGAGGAATGTTCTAAGAGCAAACTTGTTCCCAGATTCAGTACTAGAAATCCCCATGCTTCCTGTCCATCTCCTAATCCCTGGGATTGGTCCTGCATGTCTATGTGTTTTCTGCATCATCCTTCAGAAATAAGAAGCTGACCACACAGCTCCCATTCTGCTTCTTCCATTCGACTCCTGATTTTGTCTTTGACATTATAACTCTATCTCCTACAACTACCTTTTAGCTTCTTTCTCTGATTTCCTACCTTTTACAGGACATGATCATCTAGAGTTTTGAGTATTACAAGCACTTAAAAGCTCTTTTTTTTTTAATGTCAGGTCCCTGGAGCTCACAGGGTATCAGAAAGAGCACTGGGCTGGGAGTCAGAAGATCTATGTTCTAGTCTTGGCTCTGCTGCTTACTGGTGAGTTTCTCAACCTTTTTGGTTTCCCCACTTAAAACTTTAAGGAAGTAAGAGTGAGTGACTGGATACAATTTCCCTAGTCCAAGAATTGTGGTATTGTGGTATAAACACCCCTAAGTGAGCAGTCTCCTTGTTAACGTCCCACACAGGGCTGTAACTCACTCACAATTGTATTGAGGCTATAAACTGAAAGAGCTCCTCTTGAAGAATTTATGAGAGGTCTGAAAGCTCTATATTTGCTCTAGAGACATCTATTGTTTGTTTATAATGTGTGCATGTTTAATTTGCAATAAAACTGGGAGGCACTACTGTACAAATAGGCAGCTTATCTACCCTCAATTGCTGTCTCAGAAGAAGGAAGATGGGAGAGGGGGAATTCAGGGAAAAAAAAATCAATCACTTTGGCCTGTAAGTGGAAAGATTTTGAAGGGCTGTCCTGTTGTGCCTGTGGTTGGGTGACCCTCTTCCTGGGGTTTCTGAATGTCTTCATATTCCCAATATTCCCGTACCAGGTAGGATTCCACACTCCTGAATCCTCCCCGAGGTGATTCTTCCCTAGATGTGGGGTATATAGGTAAGTGATGGGGACTCAGACCAGTGATCCTAAGCATACTTCATGTCCTGATGGCTGTCTGAGGACAGAAATTGGGGAAATGGGAGTTTGGGTAAAACTGATACCACCCTGGTAGGGGAAGGAAGTCTGGGTAGGATATATAGGTCTCATGCCTATTGTCTCTGCATCTGGGAGGTCCTGACAAAACCAGATGCAGTTGAATTAGAACACTAATTCAACTGCATCTGGAATCACTAGGGTCGTGAGGAAGGAGTGGCTCACTCTTATGGGGGTGTCCCAGGAAGACTGAGCAAAGGAAAGATGAGCCCATTTAATTCCTACAGGGATTCTCCTGCTAAGGGTTCAGTGGGGCTGTGGGCGATGATTTATTCCACTGGCTGCCCACCATCATGAGTCTGAATGATAGTCCTTACTTATCAAGGAGGCATTTTCCTCCGTGACCATACACTTTTCTTACAGGTTTCTCTTTCAAGCCACCAAAATTTATCTTCTTGATATACAGCAATGATAGCATCTACCTCGATACCCAGCAGTTTCAGTAGTCTCCAATATTAACAGTGTCAAAAATCGCTTATCTCTCTGTTTTCTGCTCTGCAATCCCAACTCCTATGATCCCCTGGTGACAGGGATAGTCCACACTCACAAAGCTGATGGAGAGGATTAGGTGCCCTCTTCAGGTTGCCTTTGTATCATGGCTTCCTGAGATAGCCCTAGATGGTACAATAGATTAGCAAGAGCGGACACAGAAACGTGCTGTGCAAACGCCTTGGGGGTTTTCCAGGGAAAGGTTGTCCAAGAGAAATTACTCAGGCAAAGTCCCTTGCCTAAAACTCTGGGCTGGTGGTAATTTGCCTTATGCAATGAACTATTCACAAAAAGGTATCTGCTTTGTGAGCAAATGTTGGTTTGTCCACTTTCTCTAGTTTTGGCAGGTTGGTGACACTCTCAATCATTGCAGTTTTTATTATTTTACTATTTATTTATTTATGGTTTTTTATTTTTATTATTATTATTTTTTAATAATAAATTTATTTTTTATTGGTGTTCAATTTGCCCACATACAGAATAACACCCAGTGCTCATCCTGTCAAGTGCCCCCCTCAGTGCCCGTCACCCATTAACCCCGACCCCCACCCTCCTCCCCTTCCACCACCCCTATATTTATGGTTTTTTAAATCTGTTATTTAAACTCAGTTTAGTTAACATGTACTGCATTACAGTTGTTTTTTTTTAATTGTAGTAAAATACACATAACATAAAATTTACTATCTTCACCATTTTAGACGTATAGCTCAGTACTGTTAGTTGCATTCGTACTGCTATACAATCAATCTCCAGAACTCTTTTCATCTTGCAAAACTGAAACTTTATCTTTTAAACAACAATCCTCAACTACCCTCTCTTCCCAGCCCCTGACAACCACCATTTATTTTCTGTTTCTATGAATTTGACTATTCTAGGTATCTTATATAAGAGGAATCATACAGCATTTGTCTTTTTGTGTTGGCTTAGCATTGTGTCCTCAAAGTTCATTTGTATTGTAGTTATGTACAAGAATCTCGCTCCTTGTTCAGGTGGAGTGATGTTTTATTGTGTGTGCGTGTGTGAGTGTGTGTGTGTGTGTGTGTGGTTGTGTACCATATTTGTTTATTACTTCAACTGCTGACAGACATTTGGCTTTTTTTTTTTTTTAACCTTTTGGCTATTGTGAATAATGCTGCTATGAATATGGGTGTGTAAATACGTCTTTTAGAATTTGCTTTCAATTCTTTTGGATATATACCCAGAAGTGGAATTGCTGGATCCTAGGGTAATTCTATTTTTAATTTTTAAGGAACAACTACACTGTTTTCCAGAGCACCTGCACCATATTACGTTTCCACCAGCAGTTTTTAAGAGTTCCGACTTGTCCACATCCTCACCTTGTTATTTTCTGTTTTCTAAAATAATAGTCACCCCAATGGATGTGAGGTGGTATCATGTTGCAGTTTTGAATTACATTTCTCTAGTGATTAGTGAGATTGAGCATCTTGGCCATTGTGGTTTTGATTTCACTTATTTGCTGCCACAATGCGTAGCGACTCTTAACGCTACAGAGCCTTCCTGATGACGGTTGAAATTCAGTCCTTCCACCACACTCATCTGCTTGTCCTTCAGTCCAGGGACCTTCTGTGCCTCTCTTTTCTGGCCTCATGAGAGGGGCACTTCCTTGCCCTTGGTATCACATTTCTTCCTGTTTGCCTTTTAGAACAAAATGCCATCCTGGTGTGCCCATAGGAAAGCCGGGGGAGTGTTCCTCAGATCCTAGTCTGCTGCAGACTCATATCGAGGAGCAATCTCAGCTCATCCTGGTTGACTCTCAGGGAGATGGGAACAAAATTGCCTTGTGATGTGGTGTCTAAGAATTGGGAGTCCCCTTGAGATGCTTTAGGACAGCAGTTGTGGCTGAGTGAATAATTAGATTCCCTGCAGGCCAGTTGGAGGCCTATTCCAGGCTGGGCCCAACTTGGAAAGACTCAATGGTTTGAATTAGAATCCCAGGGGACTGGGTTCTTGTCAACACCCTATCAGGTTTTATCTTTGCACCTCTTACTCTACCACCAAACCCTTTCTCGCCCAGTGTCTGGATCAGCCTCTGTTTCCAGGCAGGGCTGGGCACAAGCTAGAAGCATGAACCATTTTTCCATTCCAGTGGACCTCAGGTAGCTGGTGGTACTGCTTTTGTAGAGCCTTTCTACTCTCACCACCTCTTGTCGTGGGCTGCTGACGCACTCATTAATTGATCAATTAATTAAACAAAGTTTGTTGCTTATCTACCCAGTGCCAGATCTCATGTTTTCATAAGGTTTCTTTGATTACAAGTGTCAGAATCCAATTCAAGCTATTTTACATGCAAAAAGTGTGTCTGTCATAAAGATGGAGGGAAGTTTTATAGAACCCAAGGACAAGAATGCAACTGGGCCTCAGAGGGCACTGGAAAAATCATCAGGCAATATCTGAAAAGCCATCATGAACCCAGAGGTGCTCTCATCTGGTCCCTAGTCTCTGCTTGAACGTCTGTTTCACTCTTATTTCTTTGAAGACTGACTTTTTCTGCATCTCAGTTCATGTGATAGGTGCAAAAGGCTGCTCACAGCTCTCAACTCATCTGTGCAAAAGAGCTACCCATGCTGATGTTGGGTCTATCAGTCTCAGTTCCTCAGTTCCAACAGGACAGGGGAGAGAATCTGACTCACTGAGTTTGAATTAGTACCTACCTTTTGTCTAATAAACAATGGCCAAAGGACTAGGACTGTGAAGTGCAAACCCTCAGAGGATCACTCCCAGGAATAACAGGTCAATTTAAATGGTCACTGTGAACTGAAAGGTCTCTACTGTGTGCTGCTAGGTTTGTGGATTATAGAAGTAAGTACAGCATAGCCCCAGCCTTCAAGTAGCTCCACAGTTAAGGAGAGACAAATAAGTGTACATTAAATACAATGAAATAAAACAGTAGTTGCCAACTGGGGATGGATGATTTTGTTCCCTTGGAGACATTTGGGAATATTTGGAAACATTTTTGGCTGTCACAACTAGGGAAGAGGGAGTTGCTGCTGGCATTAATAGGCTGAGGCCAGCGATACTGCCAAACACTCTCTAATACATCGGACAGCCACCACAGAAAAGGCTTATCTGGCCTCAGCTGTCAATGGAGCAGAGATTGAGAAACTGAAATAAAATCATATATGCACATCCCAGCCTCTTGCTATGCGAAAAGTCATTGCCTCCACTCTCATCCCTGGGTGCAGAGCTGGGGTCTGGAGGAGGGCTGTGTGTGGGGGCAGGGGGGATGCAGCTGTTCTCAGCCCTGCCTGCTTGTTAGAGTTCCCCAGGAAACTGTGGACCTGCCCAACATATACCTGGAGCCAAGCCACAGTCCCATAACTTTTGGTCTAACTGGTAATGTTTTTTATTTGGCAGTGCAAGAAGCTTGGGATATCTATTCAGGAGAACTGGATTAGACCATCCATAGAATTCTTGGACTCTAGCTAGACCCTTCTCTTCATGAGGTCTTCACTTTCAGATCTGGGAAGTGGAAAACACCAGCCTCCTAAGATTGTTTAAAGGCTCCAAAAAGGTAGGAGATGTGGACGTGGTCTGCAAACCTAAAGCTCTAGGAAGGTATTATCACTAATATTAGAGCTGGCTCTTGACCACACACTCTCAAGGTTTTCATTATGTGCAGGAGGTGACAGCCTGGAAACTGGATGACTCACCCCAGAGGATGGTGTGCTGCTAACTCGAAGCATATTTAAGAAAGAGGAGAGAGCCCACATCCCAGTATTTAATTAGGTAGGGACTCCACAGTCACAGAGCTACAACACCTTCCCCCTTTAAATGCAAAGTAGTTATTTCAAGAAAAAAAAAAAAAAAAAAAAAAAAAAAACCTAGGGAGAGTGTTCAGGAAAGGAATCTCTTAAATAGCATGTGAATGAGGGCAGCGGCAGAGACCTTGGCAATGAGTGAAATCCATGGGGTTCTGCTTTTAAAGCACATGGGGCCATGACTGTATTTCATCAACAAAATAGTGCTGCTTAAGGGCCAGGACCCCTCGGGCAGGGTGAAGGCTCATGCTTCCCCTTGGGAAATATCTGTCAGAAGCATTCATTTTGTTCCACAGATATGTCTTCAGAAGTAAAAGAGGATTTCACATGAAATGAAAACAAAGTGTATTTCTGACAGACAGGTAAATGCCCCTTTGCAAAGGCAGTAATAAAATGTTTGTCAGGGAGGCAAGGAATCTCAAACTTATTTTTGATACAGGTTCAATTGCTCCTTTAATCCCAAACAACCACTCCATAACTGTAGGAAACAGAGCAGCCCAAGGATAATTGCCAAAATGGGGAAGAGGTAAACCCACTGCTTTCTATCTTGAAAGGATTTAGTCTGCCTTTCAAAAGAGGTATACGTGAGAGCAGCTCACAGCGGAGAATGCCTCCTCAGCGTCTCCCTGCTGCAGCCACGCTCGGAAGCCAGCCATCTATCACATCCCCGGGAGGATGGAAAGTACTCTTTTGTAATCACCACTATTCTCCCCAAAGTACACAGATTGAAACATCAAAAATTCATAGAATAATCTATGTCAAAGATGGAAAAGATGCATTGGGGTCATGGATCCTGTCTCCAGTGGTCCAGACAGCAGAGGTAATGATCATCCTTGACCCAGACAGCACCTCGCACTTGCCCCAGAGTGCTTTGCACATCAATTTTTACATGGAGGATGTTTATTCTTCCACAGCTTGTCTCTGACTAGTGTTCAAGGCTGTACTTACTCAAATAATTCCCCTTTCCTCCTCTCTAGATATTTTTTCTGAGGCTCTGAGACTCAAGGAGGAACAGAAACAAGTTCAGGTCGATACTAGAACCATGTGAGCACATGGGAGATTTAGTTCATGGTCAGGGTAACGGGTGAAGGCCAACAGCAGGAAATCACTAGGAGCTTTTTGTCAACTGTCCTAAGGAGATCCCCAAAGTCATGGTCCAGATATTTGGACCAGGATAAGCGACACTGCAATTAGTTTCAGGTGCTCTTTTTTTTTTTAAGTTTTTATTTATTTATTCATGAAAAACACAGAGAGAGGCAGAGACATAGACAGAGGGAGAAGCAGGCTCCCTGCGGAGAGCCTGATATGGGACTCAATCTCAAGACCCCGGGATCATGACCCAAGCCAAAGGCAGACACTCAACCATTGAGCCATCGAGGCGTCCCTAGTTTCAAATGTTTTTTGACCACAACCACTATTATATATTCCTGAAGGCTAATCTATGCCAGACTCTGTGCTAGGCTGGTCCTGGGGATAGAGAGATGAGTGAGACAGAGAAGGGACAAAAAGACCTAGTCCTTAAAGGATTTCACAGTGGGTTTGGTTAAGAGGCACCTGTACTCTGAAAACTAAAACACTGATGAAAGAAATTGAAGACAACACAAAGAAATGGCAAGACATTCCATGCTCATGGGTTAGAAGAACAAATATTGGCAAAATGTCTATACTACCCAAACTACACATTTAATGCAATCCCTATCAAAATACCAACAGCATTTTTCACATAACTCGAACAAATAATTCTAAAATTTGTATGAAACCACAGAAGACCCCAAATAGCCAAAGCTATCTTGAAAAGCCAAGCTGGAAGCATCATCACAATTCTGGACTTCAAGTTATATTATAAAGTTGTAGTAATCAAAATGGTATGTTACTGGCACAAGAAATAGACACATAGATCAGTGGAACAGAATAGAAAACCCAGAAATAAACCTACAACTATGCAGTCAATTAATCTTTGACAAAGCAGGAAAGAATGTCCAAAAGAAAAAAGATAGTCTCTTCAACAAATGGTGTTGGAAAAACTGGACAACATGCAAAAGAAAGAAACAAGATTACTTTCTTATACTGTACACAAAAATAAATCCAAAATGGATTAAAGACCTAAATAAGAGATCTGAGGCTATAAAAATGCTAGAAAATAACACAGGCAGTAACCTCTTAGAAGCCATAGCAACCTTCTTCTAGATATGTCTTCTGAGGCAAGGGAAACTAAAGCAAGAATAAACTATTGGGACTTCATCAAAATTAAAGGCTCTACACAGCAAAGGAAACAACTAACAAAACTAAAAAGCAAACTATGGAATGGGAGAAGATATATGAAAATGACATATCTGATAAAAGGTTAGTAATTAAAATATATAAAGAACTTACACAACACCCCAAAACCAAATAATCCAATTTAAAAATGGGCAGAAGCCATGAACAGACATTTCTTGAAAGAAGACATCCAGATGGCCAACAGACACTGAAAAAATGTTCATCATTGCTTACTATCAGGGAAATGCAAATCAAAACTACAATAAAATATCACCTCACACCTATCCAAATGGCTAAAGTCAACAACACAAGAAAAAATAGGTGTTGGCAAGGATGTAGAGGAAAAGGAACTCTTGTGCACTGTTGGTGGGATTGCAAACTGGTACAGCCACTATGAAAAATACTATGAAGGTTCTCTAAAAAGTTAAAAATAAAAAAAAAAATAAAAAAAATAAAAATAAAACTCTGGTGATTCAGCAATTGCACTTCTGAGTACCCAAAGCCTACAAAAAGACTAATTCAAAGGGCTACCCTTACGTTTCTAGTAGCATTATTTACAGTTACCGAGCTATGGAAGCCCCCAAATGTCCGATTGATAAATGGATAAAGACATTTATATACACACACACAATGGAATGTTATTCAATCATAAAAGAGTGAAATATTACCATTTGCAACTACATAGGCAAAGCTAGAGAGTATAAGGCTAAGCCAAATAAGTCAGTCAGAGAAAAAATACCATATGACTTCACTCATATGTGGAATTAAGAAACAAAACAAATGAGCAAAGGGAAAAAGAGAGAAATCAAGAAACAGACTCTTAATTATAGAGAACAAACTGATGGTTGCCAGAGGGGAGGTAGTTGGAAGGATGGGTTAAATAGCTGATGGGGATTAAGGAGTGCACTTGTGATGAGCACTGGGTGTTGTATAGAATTGTTGAATCACCATATTGTACACCTGAAACTAATATAGCACTGTATGTTAACTAACTGGAATTAAAACAAAAACTTGAAGAAAAAGAAATAGGTTTGGAATAATACTTGGCTAGCCTGTTCCCTTTTCTATTTCTACTAATAGAGGAAAAAGAAAAATCTCTCTACTTAGATGAAGAGAGAGAGAAAAGTTGGGAGTGAAGGAAGAGAGTATGTGCAGGTGAGGATCATTGGGAAAGCCTCCTGGGTCTTAGCTCCAAATTGGTTATGAAGGGTCTATCATCTTTAGAAAATATGGAGGAGCCAAGAGTTAATGGAATGCTAGAAGATGACAGTGTTTTAGCAATTCCCATGCTGCCATGGGATGGGAACAGGAAACTAAAATACAGGTATTAGGGGCAGGAAGGGCCTTAGACAAACTGTTGGGTTCCTGCTGCCCCCAAAAGTGTAGGGGAGCAATTGTATTTTCTTATACTCCTAAGATGGATGTGGGAGTAGGCTGAGAGCATGTCAGAGATCCAGAAGATCCAGAAGATGCTTCTTAGAACCAGAAAAAGCACTTTTCAGATATTTGTTAACTTATGCCTACTCACGTTCACTTTGGTAAAGCAAGTCATATGACAGAACCCAAGTTGGGGGCCGAGTGGAGGTGGGCTGGGAATATTCTTTGACTTTTTAGTAGGAGGAACAGAAATGTCACAATGAAAGGGAATGGGCCCAGGGAGGATAAAGAATTGGAGCTATTAACAATCTACCACAGCAGGTAAGTGAGAGGATGGTCGAGATGGAACACTGGGTGAGCCATTTTTAAGTGGCTGCTACATTAGCTTATGTTCAAAGCCAGGCTTAGAGCTCAGTATGGGGCAGACATGTTTCAGATAAAGAACGGAACAGAATAAAAAGATGACGATGGACGTACACATGGCCAAGCATTTGGCTTCCTCTTGAATTGCTTAATACCTTGGGATAACTGCAAGCCTGATGCCCCCAGTTTGAAGTGTTGCATGAAGTTGCTTAAAAAAGTGGATTCATGTTTAACCCCGCTAGGTAATTTAAGATACTAGCTGTCAAGTTCTCCAAACCCATTTCTCTTGTATGGTTGATGAGTGGTCATCCAATCTATTGAAAACTGCACTAAGGTACTTTTGGGTACTTAAAGATACAGGGGATGTTGATATTTATATGCTGTTATATTGGTTAAATTTCTTGCTGCGAAGTATCATCTTTGGATCAACACATGAGGTAGAATCAATGTAGTGGTCAGCAGAAATTGGGAGCCTGGAATTCCATAGCAGCCTTCTGTCAAGCCTCATTCCTTTCATCCTTAGTGGGCTTAGGCCTACTGCATGGGTGAGCCAAACCTGACAGGAGGAATGAAATTTGTATCGTATCCACCCCCACTCTGGATGGAGTTTATGAGTCACCTGTTGCAGACCTGCTATTCCAGGGAGACTGTTTGCTGGTGAGCACCTAAGCCATAGCATTTCCTATCCCAACCCTCTTAACACTTGTCTAGTGAGAGCCTTTCATTTTTATACCTGTTCACTGTTTGGCCAGTGAGGCGTCACACAGCAAATAAAGGGATTTGGAAGTTGTATTTTCAAGAATTATTTCTCAGCAGCCACATTCCATATCCACCTCTCCTCTATCTTTGTCTGTTTGTAATCCAACCTCTTATATCCCTGCAGTGTCTTTTCCTTCTACCTTATTTCTTTCAGCATTTGACCAAGCATGTCTTTTCCTGGCTCTCAGTAGTCTCCTTCTGATTGATTAGGGCATGACCTGGATGGATTTGGCATATTGACCTCTTTTTCCTCAGGACCCTCAGTCATGAAATACCGCATGAGCTTCCCCATATCGATGAGCCCTTGTGTATGTATATGTGTGTATTGCTTCTCTGACTCCAACCCTGGAAAGACGATGGTCAGAAGACATGAGGCTTCCAACTCAGTCTGGGGCTCGGATTTGAGCCCCCAGTCCAGTCAGGAAAATTAATGAAAACATCTTCAGTTCTGTCAGTTTCTTTCCCTTGGGGCTTGGATAGACCTGTTCCTTGGGTCCTCCTGTGATTGGCTGGTGTCTGCTGTGAAAGAACTGATTGGCCACAACTTGATGCTGCTGTTACCTGCATGTCAGGTGTTCCCTACCATCAGAATTTCCTCCCATCAATTTTCTCAATTTCTCAGCTAGAGTCTCTTTGAGTTCTATGCTTTGGGTAATCCAGATATATCAACTACACCAACCGCTATCGCCAGTTCACTTCCCCAATATCCAGTCAAATAAGTCCTAGGTTTGTCTGTCTCTACTCTTGGTTGCTAATGTAACTCACTCTGCCCTTCTGGAGAGATGACACTTGGTAGAAGGATGACCAGGCTGAGACCATGACATTATCCCTTTCCTGATTTATACTCATGATTCTATCAATAACAGTAGTGCAAAGCTTGAGCAGATGCCTCAGGGAAAGAATCAGAGCTGCAGGTGGAGAGGAAATCTGAAAATAAAAGATTGCAAAATATTTTCTTAAAAACCCCAATCTACAGAGATGATCACTCTAACATTTACTGAAATGTCAGTGTTCTCTAAAGCTTTCAAATACCCATCCTGGTGATTAAGAAATCAATAATTAACATGCAAATCTGAAAGCTCTAGGCAAATTGAATATTAATTACTGACTTCATAAGTGGAGGCTGCTCAGCAGTATGAAAATAGTTCAGGATAATTAGGATTTAACAACCTTCAGACATAAAGAAAATAAATACAGGGTTCTTGATGAATGACTTTATTTTTATTTCATTATTGTATTATAAACATTCTTGGTTTTTCAAAGACCAAGGAGAGACAGAGAAAGGGTGGTTTTGAATATTTAGTATGTATCAGAGCGACAACTCCGTTTCCCTTCCACCACTGAAATCCTTTGGGAATTGTCAGATAAAAGTTAAGTTCTGTAGTCTAAGATTGCAAGGTGACCTGTGTCAGTTGGGAACCCAGACTTAAAAAATGATTGGGATAGATGCTTAAAGCGAGTCACAATTTCAGATCATCTCATTGCTCTATAATGCCTAGCTTGAATGCTTACCTGGGTACTACTTCCTTCATTTTAAAATACTTTTGATCTTCTTTCAGCCACTGTATTTTAGGGATCTTCTAACTTCACCTCTTTGTGGTCTGGTATCTTGGCATTCTTTCCTGGCCCGACCTGCTCTTGGTTCCTGGTGCTTACTCTTGATCAGTTCTTCATTTCCAGGCATCTGGCTCCCTGCATCATTGATATTTCCTGGCATCCTCCCTGGGGAAGTCTATATCTAAAAGTTTCTACCCATTTTGTGTCTAGTATTTGCTGATCATCACCACTTCAAATTTAACTTTTTAATAAAATTTTTGTTGAAAGGTAACATTCATACCAAAACACACACATAAATTTTAAGTAATTTCAGCGAATTTCACCAACGAACACACTCATAAAACCACTAACCAAGTTATGAAATAGAACATTACCAGCACCCCTGGACATCTAACGTCACCTTCTAGTCATTATTCCCCCTCTCCTTCTTAAAGATAAATTGGACTTTGAATTTAACATGATAGATTTTTAAACCTGTTTTTGCTAATTGTATGGAGCCATGCAATATTCTTTGTGCCTTGCTTCTTTCATTCAGTTTTATGTTGTGAGATTCAACATTGATGTTGCATATAGCAAGAGTTCACTCATTATCATTGCTCTATTCTATTGTAGGTTACACTGCAATTTGTTTATCTCTTCTATTATTGATGGTCATTTAGATTTCCATCTTTTGATAAAATTGCTAAATCGTGGATTATGAATGCAGCTAAATTTTATAGACAGCGCCAAAGAGTTTTCTATAGTGGTTGTACAAATTTACACTTCCTGCAGCAGAATCTGGAAGTTCTAATTGTTCTGTTGCCTTGACAACAAAAGCAATTTTACTTCTGAATATTTATCTGAATAAAATGAAAACACTAATTAAAAAAGATATATGCACCCCATGTTCATTGCAGCATTATTTATAATAGCCAAGATATGGAAATAGCCTAAGTATTCATCAATGGACAAATATATAAAAAATTATGATACACACACATATATGCATATATACACACACATACACGCATACACTGGAATAATATTTGACCATAAAAAAGAGTGAAACCTTGCCATTTGCAACAACATGGATGAGCTTCCAGGGCATTATAGTAAGTAAAATAAGTCAGACAGAGAAAGACAAATGCCATATGATCTCTCTTGTATGTGGAATCTAAAAACAAGACACAGCAAAACAAAATGCCAAGCTCATAGATACAGAGAACAAATTGGTGGTTGCAAGAGGCAGGGAAGGAGGAAATCTACATGAGTTAGAGTTTGATAATTAGTTTTCATGTACAACGCAAAAAGTATGAACCATAAAAAAAGAAATTGATAATGTGGACTTTAAAATTTAAAGTGTCTATTCTGTGAAAGACAAAGTTCAAGGAATGGAAGGACAGCCCCTTACTATGAAAATGTATTTTCAAAACATATCTAAAGAAAGATTTGCATGCAAAATATTCAAAGAACTAATAAAACTCCACAATAAGAAAACAAACTTCCCAAATTAAAATAAATTGGGCAATGTGAATAGAAACTTACTAATTAAATATATATACATATATACATACATATATATACCTGTAAAAATTGCTCAGCATTGGAGAATTATTGAAAAAGTATATGCATTGTGCATTAGGGAAAAGCACATTAAAATACCAGTGAGATACCATATCCATCTAATAAAATAGCTAAATACCAAAAACTGATAATAGTACTTGCCAGTTAAGATGTGGTACAACAGGAAATCTCATTCATTGTTGATGGAAATACAAATGGCACAACCTCTTGAGAAGACATCTTGCCAGATTCTTGTGAAGCTGAGCATAGTGTCATCATATGGTGCAGCAATTGTGCCCCCATGTATATACCTAACTGGTGTGAAAACATATGTCCATATAAAAACCACTAAGAACATATATAAGGCATATTTATTGCCAAATGAATATTCCAGGCAAAATCTTGAAGGAATCAAGTTGTTTTTTAATAGGTAAATGACAACCAAGTGAGACACAGTAGGCAAGGACAACTTGCACACATGGGCTGCAGGTACAGGGTGAAGAAATACATAAGTGTAGACAGAGGCTAGAGAAGAAGTAAATGAAGACACTAGTTTTCTAGATGGAGTGGAGCCACTCAGAATGTGGACAGAGACAGTTGATAATAGGCTGAAGCACAGGGGATAGATGGACTTGAGGGCTGCAATGGAGATACAGGGAGTGAGACATTTGAGGCCTGGTATCATATACAAGCACAGGGGCTGGATACTCAAGGAAAGATAAGTGCTACAGTAGTTGCATAACATGGATTTTAGAGACAGGCAGTGGAGACTCATGTGGATTGGCATGGACTGCAGGAACAAAGGAAAAACAGAGAACATTGTACTGCTGCATCCTAGGAGGATGGGCAGATCTGCTTTAATCAATATGTTCCCCCATCTTCCTCCCTGAACCAGGTTGATAGATTAAAACCTGCTGGGTCTATATGACAGGAGTTCTCATAAGTTCTATCATTCTTGCTCCTTTCTGGTTGTAGAGAACCTGACCTAATAGCAATAAAGACTGAATTACTAGTGCCATGTATTGTGCAATGCATGTTATATAGACTAAAAAAGGCTTAATAAATAAGTACATGGAAAAAATATCAAAATTTCAATACAGTAACAATGAACTATCCAAAGAGGAAATTGAAAAAAAAATTCCATTTATAATAGCATGAAAAAAGAATAAAATACTTATAAATAAACTTAACCAGGGAGGTGTAAGGCTTGTATACTGAAAACTATAAAGCATTAATGAAAGAAATTAAAGAAGATACAAATAAATGAAAAGACATCTTGTGTTTATTGATTAGAAGAATTAATATTGTAGAAAAATCTGTATTACCCAAAGTGATCTACAGATTCAATGCAATCTCTATCAAAATGCCAATGACATTTTTTACAGAAATAGAAAAAAACTAAAATTAAACTAAAATTAGTATGGAACCATGAAAGACCCTGAATAGCTAAAGTACTTTGGAGCAAGAAGAATAAAACTGGACGTATCACACGTTTGTATTTTAAAATATATGACAAAGGTACAGTAATTAAACAGTAAGGTACTGGCCTAGACATATAGACCAATGGAATAGAATAGAGAGCACGGGAATAAACTCATGCGTATATAGACAGCTGATCTTTGACAAGGGTACCAAGAATACATAATAGGGAAGGGATAATCTCTTTAATAAATGGTCTTGGGAAAACTGAATATCTACATGCAAAAGAATGAAATCGGGCCCTTACATACAATGTACACAGAAATCAATTCAAAATGGATTAAAGGCTTACTTGTGAGATCTGAAACCATAAAACTTCCAGAAGGGAACATAGGGAAAAAGCTTCTTGACATTGGCCTTAGCAATGATTTCTTGTTCATGACAGCAAAAGCACAGACAACAAAAGGAAAAATAGACAAGTTAGATTACATGAAACTAAAAATCTTCTGCGGAACTGCGTCAACAAAACGAAAATGCAATCTATGGAGTGGGAGAAAATATTTGCAAACCATATATCTGATAAATGGTTAATGTGCAAAATGTATAAGGAACTTTTGTAGCTCAACAGCAGAAAAATGAATAACATGATTAAAAACTGGGGAAAGAAACTGAGTAGACATTTCCCCAAAGAAGGCATACAAATGGCGAACGGGTAAATGAAAAGGTGCTGAGCATTACTAACCATCAAGGAAATGCAAATCAAAACCATAATGATATATCACCTATTACCTGTTAGGATGGCTATTATCAAAAAACAAAATAGTCAAATTCACAGGAGCAGAGAGTATAATGATAGTTGCCATAAACTGGGAGCAGGGGGCAACAGGAAGGTATTAGTCAAAGGGCACAAAGTTGCGGTTATACAAAATGAATAGGACTTAGGAATCTATTGTATACCATAGTGCCTAGTAAGTTTACAAAAACTGTATTGTATCCTTAAACATTTGCCAAGAGACTAGATTTTAGGTTAAATGTTCTTTTCAAAGATACACACACACACAAAATATGAAGAGAACAGAAGGAAACTTTGAAAGGTGATGGATATATTTATGGCATAGATTATAGTGATGGTTTCATGGATGTTCACTTATTTCCAAATTTATTAATTTGCACACATTTAGTATGTATAGTTTTTTCTGTTTCTATTATTTATTTATTTATTTTTAATAATAAATTTATTTTTTTAATTTTTTAAATAAATTTATTTTTTATTGGTGTTCAATTTGCCAACATACAGAATAACACCCAGTGCTCATCCCGTCAAGTGCCCCCCTCAGTGCCCATCACCCATTCACCCCCACCCCCCGCTCACCTCCCCTTCCACCACCCCTAGTTCATTTCCCAGAGTTAGGAGTCTTTATGTTCTGTCTCCCTTTCTGATATTTCCTACCCATTTCTTCTCCCTTCCCTTCTATTCCCTTTCACTATTATTTATATTCCCCAAATGAATGAGACCATATAATGTTTGTCCTTCTCTGATATGTACAGTTTTTTGTATGTCAATTATTCCTCAATAAAGCTTTGGTTTGTTTTTTATTTTATTTTTTATTTTTTTTTATTTTATTTATTTATTCACGAGAGACAGAGAGAGAGACAGAGAGACAAAAAGACATAGGCAGAGGGAGAAGCAGGCTCCATGTAGGGAGCCCGACATGGGACTCGATTCTGGGTCTCCAGGATCAGGCCCTGGGCTGGAGGTTGCGCTAAACTGCTGAGCCACCCAAGCTGTCCTTGTTTTTTATTTTTTAAAGATTTTATTTATTTATTCATGAGAGATATATAGAGAGAGGGGCAGAGACATAGGCAGAGGGAGAAGCAGGCTCCTCGCAGGGAGCCTGATGCAGAACTTGATCCTGGACCCAGGTTCTCACCTTGAGCTGAAGGCAGGCACTCAACCACTGAGTCACCAGGTGTCCCTTGTTTTGATTTTTAAATGATGAGAATGAACATCCTTGCCTTCTTCCCAATCTTAGGGAGAAATCATTCAGTCTTTCGCCATCTAGTAGAAATGGTATAGTAGGCTTTTGTAGATGTTCTTTATTAAGTTCAGAAAATTCCCCTCTATTTCTAGGGTTTTTGTTTGTATGTTTTTTGGGGTTTTTTTTGAGAGCTTGTATCATAAATAGGTGATGAATTTTGTTACAAGCTTTCCATGATGAGCATGTGGTTTTCTTTCTTTGGCCTCTTACACATATGATGGAGTACATTGACTGACTTTTGCATATTAACCAGGTTTGCATTCCTGGAATAAACTCTACTTGGTCATGGTGTATACTTCTGTTTATATATTGCTGAATTTATTTCCTAACATTCTCTTAATAATACTTAATCTGTATTTTTGAAGGATATTGGTTTGTAGTTTTCTTTCTTTCTTTCTTTCTTTCTTTCTTTCTTTCTTTCTTTCTTTCTTTCTTTCTTTCTCTTTCTTCACTGTCTTTGTTTAGTTTTGGTATCAGAATAATCTTGGCTTCTTAAAAGAGTTGGAAAGTATTCCCTCCTCTTCTATTATTTAGATAATATTATGTAGAATTGGTATTTTTTTTCAATGTTTGGTAGAATTCTTCAATGAAACCATTTGGATCTGGAGATTTTTGTTGAGAGAATTTTAAAATTACAAATTCATTTTCTTTTATTATTGGACTATTTGATCTACTTCATTTTGGGTGAGTTATGGTAGTTATTATCTTTTTAATGGTTACAGAATCTGTAGTGATGTTCCATTTATTTATCCTTTGTTATTTGCTTTTCTGTTTTTATTTCTTTATTAGTTTGATAGGGATTTATAAGATTTATTAGTCTTGAAAGAGTCAACTTTTGGCTTTGTTGATCTTCTCTATCATATGTTTATTTCTTTACTTGCCATCCTATTTTCTTCCTTCTTTCTTTTCTTGGTGTTTTGGTTTGTTTTTTTCCTTAACTCTTGAGAAGGATGCTTAGATTAATACAATTTTCTTATTTTCTAAATATTTTTTAAGGGTATAATTTTTCTCTAAGCATAGTTTTAGCCCTATCCTCCTGGTTTTGCTCTGTCAGGTTTTCAGTATCATTTAGTTCAAAGCATTAAAACTTTTCATTAAGATTTCTGACAAATTCATCAATTTTTATTAGTTTAAAAATATGGTAATTCTGTTTGTGGTTTTGGAAGATATTTTGCTATGAATAGAATCTAGGCTGGCAGTTTTTTATCTCAGTACTTTGATGATTATTTCATTGTCCTCTAGCTTCCTTTGCTTAGCATAATGTTTTTGAAATTCATTCATGTTTCTGTGTATATCAGTTTATTCTTTTAAATTTTTGAGTAGTATCCCATTGTATGGATATACCACAATTTATACATTAATCCATTTATGGACAATTGGGTTGTTTCCTGCTTTTGGCTACGATGGATAAAACTACACAAATCTTATGATGACATATTTCATAAAGGCAAAGGATGAGCAGAAGAAGGGAAAGAAAAACCAGCTACAGCAGGGCATGGGGAAATGGAGGATTTGGGTATAGACTTTGGCAAGGGAGGGAGGATTTCGGGTGAGGGTGTAGACCTTGGTCTGGGTCTGCCTTCAGGTGGGTACACAGAGCTTGCCTGAACTTTGTTGGTCAGACCCCCCTATCTCTCTTTCACTTTACATTTCTGTAAAACCAAATTGTATGCAGTCTCTCAAACATACTATATTCTGTTAAATATTTAGGCTTTTTAATATCCTGTCTTATTTTCCTAGAATGCCATTTATTTATTTAATTTTTTGAGCTCTACCCATGTTCTTGGCACTATTTTAGGTGCTGAGTATAAAAAGAACTGGGTGTCTGGGTTTGCTGAACCACAAAATCATTGCAGACCCAACTTCCTCCATCCTGTCCCTTTCTTGACACTGCCCCCAGGGAGGATTCTCATGTGTGACTAATCGGGGCTTTTAATGCTAGAGCTGCAAAAGTACCCAAGGCCTCATTAATAGATGGAAGAAATCTCAGGAGGCCATCCTGTCTGCACACTCAGAATGAGGGTTGGATTTTTTAGCTTTCTTTTGGTCCTATAAACAGAAGAATGCAAGAGCAGGGAAAAAGGTAGCATCACTTTGGTTCCACTTGGGTGTTTCTCTGAAAAAGCAAGTGAGTCTTTGAGCCATGGGGTGAGTACAGGGGAGTGTGCAGGGCTGAGAGTCCTGCAAACTAGTAACCCTGTGTCTACACTGGCCTGCAGGGTTAGCCTGATTTTCTTCATTTGGAGAAGAAAGGTATGAGGGAAAGTAACAGCCATGAGAAGCTGAGGAACTGGTCCTTTTGTGCATGTACTTTGTTTAACTATTAGTGCAACTGGGAAAGCCATATATATTTTTAAACCTCCTTATTCTTTTTTTTAAAAGATTTTATTTATTTATTTATTCATGAGAGACACACAGAGAGAGGCAGAGACATAGGCAGAGGGAGAAGAAGACTCCCTGCAGGGAGCCTGATGCTAGACTTGATCCCAGGACCCGGAGATCACGACCTGAGCCAAAGGCAGACACTCAACCACTGAACCACCCACGTGCCCCTAAATCTCCTTATTCTTAAAAAAAAAAATATATATATATATATATATATATAATATTTACCTTTAAATATATATATGTTTACCTTTAAAACTCAAGGCAATCAAGCTTTTGAGGGTTGGGAGAAGAGTGTTAAGTAACTTGTCCAAAGCCACACAGCTAAAAAGTAGCAGAGTCAGGACACAGACTCAAGTCTGGATACCTAAAATCTGGGTTTTTTTTCACCATATCAAGCTGCTTAACTTAACGCTGGTTGGAGTGTATTGTGAGCTGGAAGCTGAACTAGAATTTGGCTTTATTCCAACCTTCCTATTCCTCAAGTTGTAAAAGCTTATTTTTTTTTTTTAAGATTTTATTTATTTATCCATGAGAGACACAGAGAGAGGCAGAGACACAGGCAGAGGGAGAAGCAGGCCCCAGGCAGGGAGCCCGATGTGGGACTCCATCCCAGGACCCCAGGATCACGCCCTGAGCCGAAAGCAGACACTTAACTGCTGGGCAACCCGGGCGTCCCTGTAAAAGCATTATCTTAAGAAGTTTGGGAGAGCAGTCAGGGAGCATGTTGATCTGGTCACTGGAGCAGAACCAATAGTCATGCTCAACACACACTCCGGTGTTGGGAAATGCCACCGGAGAAGGAGTGGGTGCTCTGTCCCCCTCCTTTCCTCAGTTTCCTTATCTGAGAAATGATTTAGGGAGGAGACTTACCTCAGAGAGGGCTACTTTAATTACCTACATGAAAGAGGAGCTTCTAGAAATGCCTCTCCTGGATTATTTATGACGATGGGGAGGAAAGGGGCTTGCAAATAAGGATTTGTAGAGAAAAGGAAGCAGGTGACACAGAGGCAAGGGGGAAAGAAAGGGATTGGAGAGGGACTCTGAAGAGTCTGAAGAGACAGAGGCCAGGGCTGCTGTTGCTGTTGGGGTGTGGGATGGGAGCATTGGTGAGGTCGGGGTGGGGGGGGAGGCAGCCAGGAGATGCTGAGTGAGCAGCATGGGCATGGGCTGCTTCTGTCATTGCTGCAAACCCTTGCAGCTGGGATCCCAGCTTCTGCTGAGCAGACACACATTTCTGTTGATGCTCTTGTTCAAGTTGACCCCAGCTGATAATGGAGTGGCCTTCTATCTGCTCTTATGGTTCTGGCATCCGAGAATTCTACAAGGCAAAGCTAATTCCAACACCTTCTGCTTGATGTGTAAAACACAACTATCTTGTGAGATTTTGTCCTTCTCAAGTGACCTTCCACATACACCTCCTGGGACCTTCCTCTGTCCATTATATTGCCCCCCTTTTCTTGTGTTAGCTGTTTCCTCTCTTCAGGCATGTTCTTTCCCTACTTAAAAACAAAATTCCCTTTTTCATAAGCTTGCTTAACCTCTTTCAGCCTCAATTTACTCAAATGTCAAAGTGGAGCAAGTGCCATCTACCTTGCAGGTGGAATAAGGTAGTATTGGAAAGCATGGCCAGCATGCAGGAGGTTTCAATTGGTGGGAGGGTTTCAATTCCTTCCTTCCTTTCTTTTCAGTCTTCCTTCTAGAACTGTGCTGTCCAAAATCATAGCCATTAGCCGTAAGCAGCTAGTGACACTTGAACTGCGGCTGGCCCAATTTGTGATGGGCTGCCTCTGCAAGAAGCATCAGGATTGCCTAATAAACCTGCAAGCCCCATTCCTTGTTCTTGAAACTCTTGCTTTAGACTCATGATAGAATGCACTGCTTTTTTCCCTACCTGCATCATATTAATTGATATTGCATATATTTCCTCCTGAGATATATCCAAAGTGGATTTTGTATATGCCACGTGGGGCGTGTGCGCACACACACACAGACACACACATTCCTACACATTTAAGTAAAACAATTCACATACCATAAACTTCATCCCTTCAAAGTATACAATTCAGTGATTTTTAGTGTATTCAGAGAGTTGTATAGATGTTACCACAATCTGACTCTAGAACATTTCATCACCTCCAAAAGAAAGCCTGTGCCCATTCCAGTTACTTCCCATTCTCCTCTTTCCCAGTGCTCAGCAACCACTAGTCTTCTTTGTTATATATATATATTTAATAATTTAATTTTTTAAAGATTTATTTATTCATTTGAGAGAGAGAGAGCACATGCAAGTGGAGGGAGGAGCAAAAGAAGAGAGAGGAGAGAATTCCCAGCATCCTCCCTGCTGAGCATGGAGCGCAGAGTCAGATGCAGGGCTCCATCCCACGACCCTGAGATATGACCTGAGCTGAAATCAAGAGTCAGATGCTCAACTGACTGAGCCACCCAGGCGCCCTGTGTGTGGCTTATATTTTATGTGAGATCATCCCAATTCTAACCATCACATCTGATGATCTATGCAACCTAGTTTGTGAAAAGCAAGTACATGGAAACTTTATTTACAGGGCCACTTTGGGAAATAGGTGTTGTCTCCATTTTGCAGGTGAGGCACCAAGAAAGTGCAGAGAGGTTTACACAGCTGGCCTACGGTCGCATAGCTATTAAATGGAAGAGCTAGGACTGACACCCAGGTTGCTTGACTTTCTTCCAATCTCCAGTGTTAAGGTACAAGGGCATCTTTTTAATCTTTTTATCTCCTCTAAACCACACACAATATCTGACACTCATTTATATGTTTGTAAAATGGATGAGTGATCCAGACAGTTAATCAGCCGAGATATCAGGTGGTGGGGAGAGGGGAGTGGCCTCTGAACCCCTGGTGGTAGCCTGCTAGAGCTCAGGCTGGCTGATACTGTTGCTGACACTGAGCTGTCGCACTGGCCAAGCAGGCCTTACCTCTGCCTGCCCGCCCCAGTGGCGTTCCTTCTCACCGGGCCATTAGTGTGCCACCAGGGTGCAGCAGTGAAACCTCCCAGGGTACTCTTGGGGTCTGCACACTCCAGGAGGACAACTTTATACAAATCAGGATAGATGGAAATAGGAACCCAGTGGTGACTGGGGGTCACCCAGAGCAATTTAAAACATGAATTGATTTCTCTGCTGGAGCTAGTGTCGAGGTCCTGTTTCTCATTTGTGCTTCATTGTGCATATTACCTCATGTGGAAAATTAACAGGCAAATTAACCCCTCCTCACAGTCCAGTGACTGGAGGAACAGACAACGCTCCTGTTTGGAATGCAAAATCTTGGGGTAGGAAGGAGGCTGACTCCAGGGCCAGGACAGCGGGGAGATCCATGTCCCAGGTATCTAGGAATACGTCCCAGCCTACACATGGGGCACATTAGTCCTAAGGGCACTGGGAAGGTGATCCTGTCATTCACCGAGATCAGTGGCTGTGTGGCAGCTACAGTGGCTGTGTGGCACTTTCCCTACAGTATTACAGCTGGGTAGGGAAAGTGAATTGGACTCAAGCTAGATTTATCAGAGCCCCATTCTCTCATCAGGGTGCCCTCTTTCTCCTAGAACTCTAGAAACAGCTTATTTATTCTATTTTTGATGGTCTCTTCCCAATTGCTTGTGCTGTCATGCTCATATCACTTTATTAAACCTCTAGGGCAGAAGGTCCTGCTGGTCTACCCCTATTTACAAGCCCCTGCCTCTCCTGCTTATCTCCTCCTGCTCTTCCTTTTATTTTCTAGACATACTCCTTTTTAGTCTTTCCCTGTTTCATTCTGTCTCAGGGTCTTTGTACACACAGTTTTCCCTGCCTTGAATGCTTGTCCCTTAGCTTTTCTCTGGTTGAACTCTATTCTGAGTAAATGTCACTTCCTTGGGGAAGCATCTTCTGATTTCATGCCTCCCACCTCAAACCATTATATGGTGTCAGTTGCCTATATTTTCCTATTAATAGCATTTGTCAAAACTGCAATTAAATAATTAGGCTGTAATTGGTTGTTTAATCACTGTGTTTCCTGCTATAGTGTTAGCTCTAAGAGAGGAGACTGTCAGTCTTGTTCACCTTTCTATCTTCAGGGTCGAGCACATTGCCTTGGATGGGGTAAGTACTCAAAAATGTATCAGATGAATGAATAACTTCCTTGGGTTTTTTGTTTGTGTGTTTCATTTTATTTTGCCTTGGCAGGTGGTTCTTTCTGAGATTGAAACTTGGCATTTCCAGGAGAAGCTTACTGATTTCTAAGTACAGTTAGTCCTGGAATCACATTATAACCTAAGGTGTCACAAGAGCTAATGCTGGTGCCGTGCCATATGCAAAGAAGCACAGTTCAACACCAAGATAAAGTTTCCTCCCATTTATCTCTCTGCCATGATGCCGCCTACCTCCTACACTTTATTAGGCAGATTGACTTAATGCTCTGGCTCTTTGATTGAGCTGGGTGTGCAACGACAGTCCCTACCCATGAGCAACTTGTAGATTGGTTAGTTCAGAGGACTGTGATATAGTCCAAGGATGAGATTATGGTAACTTGGAAACCAATGAGGTAGGCACATTTAAGATATTTTTTTGGAGGTAAAATCAAAAAGGGTGTCAAGGACATTGGGGTTGGTGTCCCACATCAGCCTCAATCGAGGTGATTAGTCCAAGTTGTTTATGGTAATTTCATCATCCTACTTTCTGGGGACTAATTTTAAAACAGTCATGTGACTGATTCTGAGACATGAGAAGTCTAATTGGGGCTTTTGGGGAAAAAAATCCTTCCTAAAGAAAAAACCAGAGGACGACATCACTCCTTTGCTGGATGTGAACAAAGTACTTGTTCTCTGCTATCTCTCTGACTACATGCACCTCTGACTATTACTGCTATCAGATTGGAGAGACAGCCATGGGAAGGCCCGGATATAGAAAGAACCTGAGCCCTTGCTGACATCATTGACTTATTGATTGTGGTCCTCTGGATCCAGGTAGGGTGACTTGGAATTCTGGATACATGAGATAATGAACTTCTTCCAGTATTTAAGTGTTTGGTTGCCTTTTCCATTACTTGCAGCAGAAATCATTCTACATGATTCAGTGGGGACAGGGGTAGCTCAATGGGCAGAGAGGTGCTTCTGACTTCCTGGAAGCTTATCAGGGGACCGTGGGCTGACAATGTCATGTCTCTTTTATCTTGTAGGGCTGGGGCTCCCAGTTTCCCTTCCGACCTACTTAAGAATGGTGTGAGGCAGCAGGTGGGGGTCTCAATATGTCTAGGTGGGGAGGAGTGAAAAGAAAGTGACTCAGATCAAACAGTAAATGCCGAATTTCCCCTTTGGGCTTTCAATCTGCATTGAAATAGGAAGGTACTTACTGATTTGTTTATTTTTAATCAGCTTATATTCCACTCTTTACTCTTTTTAGATACTATATTTTGAGGAATCCCCCCCATACCGTATTACAGTAACAGTAATAGAAATTAATAGGAAGGAAAGGGCAACGCACTACCAACACAATCAAATTGTTTTCTTTGCCCATGCTTCCTTGAAATTCTTGTCAATATTCATGCAGAAATGTACAGAATAGTGATCATAGCCCAGGCATCATTAATTTTTTTATTTGGGTATGACATCCATGCTGTGAGATATGCATATCTGTATAGCTCAATGATTTTTCACATGTGTTCACTTTCGTAACTGTCCCCCAGTTCAACATATAAAACACTTGGCTGGGTATCATATTGTAGTTTGCTTTTTGAATTTAATGTCATGGCAGGATCATGTCACCCTGCTGTTTATCCTAAGCATTTTTTAGTATGCTGCATGTCTTCATACTGCTGACTGTTACAGGCTGTAAAAAATCAATCAGATGGCTGCATCACAGTTATCTGAACCAGCCCACACCACTGGACATTAAGATCATTTAAAATTCTTCCAGATTGTAAATAATGCTTCAATGATCTGTACAATAAAGGCCAGAAACTGGCAGCGTGTAGCCTGGATTCTGCTCACATACCCATTTTGTTAGGTGTGCATGGGCAGACACAGTACTTTTAGGAATATTTGAGCTTTGTTGCAAGCTTAAAACTTGGGAGAGCTCACATGGAAAGCTGGAATTTTTGTTTACTTGATAAAGCAGAAGGTCTGGTCACACAGGCCACATCCCTAGCAGTGGCAGTCATGTGAAGGTCAGAAGGAGCTGCTCTCCTTGGAAGGGGCATGTGCTCCCCAGGTTGCCACAGTCCCTGTGACTCCCAATTTTTCCTTCTATCAGGCCTGTTCACTAATTAGCATCTGTCTGGGTCCAGTAGGCTCTTCAGTGTGCTATCCCTGGCATTTGGCTTGTTCTTCTTGATGCTTATAAAGATGTCATTTATGCACAAGGTTGTTGATAACCCCAAGGAAATCATAAATAGAAGCATGCTCAGAAGAGCAGAGTGGAAAAGAACATGACTGTTGTGTCCAAGGTACTTAAGTCGCAAGGACCGCTCATGACTTTGGCCCAGTCATGTCCTCTGTGCATCAGAATTTTCTCAGACTTCACATGAGAACAATGACCCCCACCTCACGGAGCAATTGTTAAGATCTAATAAAGGCTAGCACACAGTAGGCAATTCATAAATGGTGGCTAAGTAAAAGAAATCTATTGAAAATTGTGTCTTACTGTTAATGTAAACAATTCTAGTTCTTGAATAGCATTTGAAAGGTCTCCAGAGATACCTATAAACATTTAATAACAGGAACAATAGTAATGATAAGTGGATAGGATTTAATAATGTTGTGTCTGAGTGTCTAAAGAGTGACCTTAATAGTCTGATTTGATTGAGATGGTAAATTAAAGATGTGTGGCGTTGCCCCTCCATACTACAGAGGTTAAAATGGGAGAGAGTCCTTTCTTAACATTGTTATTTGAGCTGATGTTTCTTTAGGAGGATCATGAGTGCCTGCTACTCTGGCCTTTGTAGTTGATTTTAATAAGCCCAGAGATTTGGGGTGGGGGAGAACCTTTACTAATATAAACAAAGGCTTGACTCTAGAATTTTGAATGCATAAATTATTGACCTTGGTACAAGAAACCTCTCCTAGGAGATAATTTGTCTTTCTCTAGTTCATGGTCCCATCACCTCCTAAAAACCCAGGAGTCATCCTTAGCTTTTCTCCCTCTTCCACATCCAATCCATCACTAAATCTCTCGATTCTCCTTCTTAATTGTCTCAATTCAGTTTACTTCCTTCTATATAGAAGGTCATGACCCTCGCCTAAGCCACAATGCATTTTCCACACAGCAACCTGGGTGATCTTTTAAATACTCAACTCATATCACGTCACCCTACTTCTTAAAATTCTTCCATGACTCCCATTTCACTTCAAATGAAATCCAAACTCCTTATCATAGCACACAAGGCTCTGCATGATCTGTCCCCAGCCTCCTGTCTAAACTTCATCTCATACAGTGTGCTCTCCTTGCTCTTTATATTCCAGCAACGCCGATCATCTTTCACATCAAATTATTTTCACATCAAATTCAGAGACTTTGCACATGCCTTCCCTTTGCCTGGAATCCCAGCCCCTGCTACATATTCTCTATCTATCTTTGTAAGGTTGGCTTCTTCAGGTCACAGGTTAAAAGTCACATTTTCACCCCATCTAAGGAGGCCTTCCATTTTCCTTTCTTGCAGGATCCTATGCCTTCATACCCCTCATGCACTCTGTAGTGATTTCGTTTCTCTGTTAACAGTCTGACTCCCCAAACTAATTAAGTTTCAAAAGAACTGAAGCCATGCCTCTCTCCCTTACCAGTTATACCCTCAACCACTAGCCCACTGCTGGGCATGTAGTAGACATCAATAAGCATTAATGAATGAAAGAAAGAGTGGATATAACTCTATGAGAGTGGGTGGATGTAACTGCTGTGAAAATTCAGTGTAGTCTCAGGAAGGTTTTCTAGACCGTGAAGGTTGGCATGAGATTTAACTTAGCTATACCAGCATGTAGCATGTGTTTGATATTGCCCACAGATGGAATGTTCCAAAGACTCTAGAAAAGTTGAGTGCCAGATGCTAAAATATTGTCAGTTTCTCTTAACCACTATCCAGGGGAGGTCCTGGGTTCCAGACCAATAATCACTTAAATTTAAAATTTTCTCTGAAATTTAATGGCTCTGCATTTGGTTTATCAATTAGTGTTTTGTAAGTTTGGTAAGCATGAATTAGAGGTCCTCATTAGTTCTGAGAGAGTTAACAGATCTAACCTGGGCCTCTCGCTGGTGCTCAGTCTGACCCAGTTTGGCTCTCACCCAGCTCTCATGTGCTCTCACTCAGGTTTGGTGCTGGTCCTGCCTAATCTCTCACTATTTTCTGACCTTCTCCCTTCTTCCTCTGAGCTTAACTTCTCCTATGTCCCTTCTTTCCATTGTATGCCTTGATAAAGTAAACTCAATGTACACATTTCAAATTTACAAACCATTAAGCCAGCATACATCTCCATATCAATATCAATAAACTGAAATTTAACTTATTTTTAGGTTTGACAACATCATGGACACATTATGACAACATAGCTGGCAGCACCTGTTGGTGAAGTGTGATATTACAATCCAGCTCTGTTAGCTGTTTTAAGTGTTCACGTGAAAAAAGTAGGAAGAAAGCAAAATTCTGGGAGCTGTGAAGTGGGACTCAAGGACTGCTCATATATAGAAGAATACTGAGTTCTGGAAGAAAAGAACAAGAAAGAATTAGTCAAATGAAAAAATCTTCAAGAGAAAAGTGAATTTTTAAATGTGGGAAGTATTCCTCTTAGGGTCAGGGTCAGCTACTTTCTTTCAATTTATCTGGGAAATATGGGGGAAATGACTCTTCCTGTCTCCATTTTCAGCTCCTTGATCTGGGTTTTGTCACTATTTCGAGACCACAGCGACCTTGTCCTGAGAGCTTTTGCTGCGATCTGATAACGTGTAGCTCCTAAGAATGAGAGTGCTCAGAATCCCAGACCACACTAACTTATGTGGCTCAGATGCCTGCCTACACTTCCCACTGAAGTGTAGTCCTGGGGAAAGTTATGAAGTTGAATATGTTTACTATTTGTACACTTACTCCGTCTTGTCTGCACCACTCATACTTCTCAAAGCCTCTACCACTTTCATTTCCCTTGGACCCACTACTTTCATAGTTGTAAAAGGAACAAAAGAGAAATAGTGTCAGTAACAATAATGATGATGGAAAAAAAAAAACCCAGTAACGATGATGGTATCAGTCAGGATTCTCTCAAGAAAAAGGAAATTACAAAGACCTGGGTTCAAACCCCAGGTATCTTTCTGAGCTTCAGTTTCCCCTTAACAATATTGAAATCACAAGGTCATTGTGAGAATTTGATAAAAGTGTGCAGAGTGCCTAATGTCTTATTTGCACTTAGTAAGTATTCCTTTTCCCCCTTCTCAAGTATATTAGCATGCTTTAAAGTCATCTGGAGAGGTGAGGATTAAAACCAAGAAATGCTGCTTTGGTGGTATAATTTCAGGCCGTGGGTGGCGTGGATATTTTTGGATTGCAGCTCCTCCATGTGCTCCTGACATTATAATATGGAGGTGACTTCCTACTCTGCCTACATATAATGGCAGCTGGGCTTTGCCACTATGATTTCAGTATGATGAGCATTCCCAGTCCTTGGCTCTGGCTTACATAATTAATTCTGTTAAAAAACACAGTGGCAATAGATCCCTTGATTACGTTTTTTCCACTTCTAATAAACATTTCTTGAATTCCTTCCTTCCCTTCCAGCCCCATCACCACTGTCATGATTCAGGAACTCATCATTTCCTATGTGCATCATTACATTGGCCTCCTAACTGGTCTCCCTGCTGTTGGGCTCTTCCTCTCCTGTCCTTCACACAGCAGGTGGAGTGATCTTTCAAAAACATGCATATGATCTTGTCAACTCTTTACTTAAAAGCCTTAGTGGAAGCATGCTTTCTGGCCACAGTGGTTGTCAGCCTCTGGTGACATAACACATTGGTTTGTCACATCACCTCTAAAGCAAATGCATGCATGCATGCATCCATCATCCATCCAACAAGTATTTATTAAATATTTATTATGTATCAGTTACTACTGAAAGTCTTTAGGGGGGATATGTCAGTGAATAAAAATAGGCAAAAATCTCTGCATGTTGTTAGAAACTTTAAATGAGTTAAAGTCCTAAAGATTGTGAATGATTTATCTACTTCAATCTTATAGTGGATACATGTTTATTCCTACAATAACATTATCTTAAATCACTTGCATGGTGAGATGTTCCTTGATGGGGAGTGAAAAGGGGGATTTATAGCTGGTAGTTGGGGAATTGTGTGTAAATTTGGGTATGCCTTTGGCAGTGTGCATCTGAACAGTATCATGATTGGTCTACAGAAAAATGTTAAGTATACTACTTGTCTATGAGATAGAGTGCAAATCTCTTAGTCTTCATTATTTGGCCTATGCTTACCCCATCAACCTCATTCTCTGCCACTCCCTACCTTGTACTGTACACTCCTGGTCCTTACCTCTTAAAATTGTTTATTTATTTATTTATTTATTTTAAAGATTTTATTTATTTATTCATGAGAGACACACAGAGAGAAAGAGAGAGAGATACAGAGACAGAGACAGAGACAGAGAGAGAGAGACAGAGACACAGGCAGAGAGAGAAGCAGCCTCCATGCAGGGAGCCTGATGTGGGACTTGATGCTGGGTCTCCAGGACCACACCCCGGGCTAAAAGGAAGCGCTCAACCATTGAGCCCCTCCAGGTGTCCTTAAAACTGTTTTATATTTATTCTTGGGGAAGAAAGGACTAAGTTCATATTGTAAATTAAAAATGAGGAATGAAAGGGGAATTTGGTGGGATCTCAGATTCCTGCTAATAGATTACATTTATAGTATGTTAGAAAAGTACATTTCTTGGCATTTGATGAAAACAGACATGGCCTTATGGTAACAAATCTGAAAACATTTATTGGTTTTGGTATGTTATTATTCAATCAAAAGTATAGAAACATTGGAGGAGGGGGTAGTTTTGGAAGATAAGAAACGCAATAACACAAAATAACTTTGTGTATTGATTAGTGTTATTTTGTCAATGAGTGAGAAAGGAATGGACAAAAGTGAACTAGAGAAGATGACTTTTACTACCTACAAGACACAGGAAAACTCTATAGCTCTATAGGAGCTAAGGCCTGGGTAGATACCTGCAACCAGTCGGACCGCAACCAAGTGGACTTCCAGTCAATTCATATGTTTTAGCTTTAATTCTGAGCCACATACCCAATTACCTCATGCTCAGAATAAAGATTTTCTCCTAATTCTTCCATTTTCTGGTTTGGGACTTGTCTTCCCATTCATGACATAAAAAGTCATGTTTGCCATAACTTGTGGCAGCTTGAAGAGGGAGAAAGTATCAAAGAAGTTTGCTTAGGTTTTCATAGAAAGGTATAAAAGAGAAAACTTTAAGGTAGCACAGATATGGCTTGTTGAAAAGGTCTGGTTAGGATCCACAGATGGTGCTGGATGGGTTCCTCCATGTTGCTTTTTCCCAGGACCCTCAGTGTAGCTGGTAGGTGGTCCATTAGGGCACAGTCCACTAAGAGGTGTGGGGGAATTGACTAACATTGAAGACTCCCCTCATCCCCCACCACTGGATGTATTTCAGTATGTTGAAGCAGGAAACATAAGTAAGGACTCGAAGCCATGGGTCATTCAAGGGGACATAAGGAGGAAGAATATGGCAAATAGGTCAAGGGGTCTAGAGTATATAATTCTTTTGATGTTGGGACAACCTTGGGGGATCATGCTATAAGGTCCTCAGGGATGGGAGAACTGTACCCCTCCCTATCCCCTTTCTGCTCCCATAAATAGGGCTCAGCAATCCACTCTCCAAAAGGGCCCCTGTGCAGTTATTTTGGTCCTTGCAGCCAAGACTTTGGTGCCTGGCCTCTCTCCCACAGTAGGTGAAATGTGGTGAAGGGTCATTCTGGGGTGACCTTCACTTTGTAATTAATCCTCCTCATTAGCAGCTCACTTGCTTCTGATGGGGCAGTGCACACTTGTTTGTAGTTATGTAACTGCCAAACAGGCTGGGACAACCATTTCTTGGCATCCTAATTGTCTCCAATCATAGGGAAATGAATTGCAGTGAGAAAAGTAATGAGAAGTGGAACACCCTGGCAGCCAGCCCAGGGATTCAAACTGTCAGCTGCACAGCCCAGGAATCTGCAATCAAGGCAGGGCACTGGAGGGCAGGCTGGGGCCAGGTGCCAATCTGCATAAGGGGGACAGTAGGGGCAAGAGAAGGGGGTTAGGGTTCAGGAAAAGGAAGCACCTGAGGGAGAGTGGACGAGAGGTTGGAGTACCTTCTCTTGTCATCTCTCCTTCCTCTTTTTGTTCTTCTCCTGTTTTCTGATCCACAGTAGCCTCTAATGCAGTGATCTTGAGAACATAGGGAAGTGAAGAGAGGGCAGGGCAGGGAACAAAGAGGAAAGGAATGGATAAAAGAGGTCTGCATGCAACAAAAAGAAATAAAAGGCATTCAAATTGGCAAAGAAGAAGTCAAACTCTCACTCTTTGCAGATGACATGATACTGTATATGGAGAACCCAAAAGACTCCACCTCAAAATTGCTAGAACTCATACAGCAATTCAGCAATGTGGTAGGATACAAAATCCATGCACAGAAGTCAGTTGCATTTCTATACACCAACAAGGGACTGAAGAAAGAGAAATTAAGGAATCAATCCCATTCACAATTGCACCAAAAACCATAAGATACCTAGGAATAAACCTAACCAAAGAGGTAAAGGATCTGTACTCTAAAAACTACAGAACACTTGGGAAAGAAATTGAGGAAGACACAAAGAGATGGGAAACATTGGAAGAATAAATATTTTGAAAATGTCTATGCTACCCAGAGCAATTTACACATTCAATGCAATCCCTATCAAAATACCATGGGCTTTCTTCACACAGTTGGAACAAATAATCCTAAGATTTGTATGGAACCAGAAAAGATCCCAAATAGCCAGAGGAATGTTGAAAAAGAAAACCAAATCTGGGGGGCAGCCCGGTGGCTCAGCAGTTTAGCGCTGCCTTTGGCCCAGGGCCTGATCCTGGAGACCCAGGATCAAGTCCCACGTCGGGCTCCCTGCATGGAGCCTGCTTCTCCCTCTGCCTGTGTCTCTGCCTCTCTCTCTCTCTTTCTCTCTCTGTGTTTCTCATGAATAAATAAATAAAATATTAAAAAAAAAGAAAACTAAAGCTGGGGGCATCACAATGCCTGAATTCAAGCTGGATTACAGAGCTGTGATCACCAAGACTGTATGGTACCAGCAAAAAAAAAAAAAAAAAAAAAAAAAAAAAAGATACATAGGTCAATGGAACAGAATAGAGAATCCAGAAATAGACCCTCAACTCTGTGGTCAACCTATCTTTGACAAAGCAGGAAAGAATATCCAGTCTCTTCAATAGATGGTGCTGGGAAAATTGGACATGCAGAAGAATGAAACTGAACCATTCTCTTAAACCATACACAAAGATAAACTCAAAATGGATGAAGGATGTAAATGTGAGACAGGAATCTATCAAAATCCTAGAGGAGAACACTGACAGCAGCCTTTTTGACCTCAGCCAGAGCAACTTCTAGCAAGACACGTCCTGTAGGCAAGGGAAACAAAAGCAATAATGAACTATTGGGACCTCATCAAGATAAAAAGCTTCTGCACAGCAAAGGAAAGAGTCAACAAAACTAAAAGACAACCTACAGAATGGGAGAAGATATTTGCAAATGACATATCAGATAAAGGGCTAGTATCTAAGATCTATAAAGAACTTACCAAACTCAACATCTATAAAGAACTTACCAAACAGTCCAGTCAAGAAATGGCCAGAAGACATGAGTAGACATTTTTCCAAAGAAGGGCTACACGTGGTCAATGAGCACATGAAAAAAATGCTCCACATCATTGGCACCAGGGAAATACAAATCAAAATCACAATGAGATACCACTTTACACCGGTGAGAATGGCTAAAATTAACCAGACAAGAAACAACAAATGTTGGTGAGGATGTGGAGAAAGGGGAACCCTCTTGCACTATTGGTGGGAACGCAAGCTGTGAAGCCACTCTGGAAAACCGTGTGGAGGTTCCTCAAAAAGTTAAAAATAGACTACCTTATGATCCAGTAATTGCACCTCCCCAAAGATACAGATGTAGTGAAACGATGGGCACCTGCACCCCAATGTTCACAGCAGCAATGTCCACCACAGCCAAATTGTGGAAGGAGCTGAGATGTTCTTTGACAGATAAATGGATAAAGAAGTTGTGGCATATGTATGGAATATTACTTAGCCATCAGAAAGGATGAATATGTACTATTTACATTCATGTGGATGGAGCTGGAGGGTATTACGCTAAGTGAAGTAAGTCAAGTGGAGAAAGACAATTATCATATGGTTTCACTCATGTGTGGAATATAAGAAATAGTGAAAGGGACCATAAGGGAAGGGGGAGGAGGAAACTGAGTGTGGAAAAATTAGAAAGGAAGATAAACCATGAGAGACTCCTAACTCTGGGAAACAAAGGGTTGCAGAAGGAGAGGTGGGTAGGGGGATGGGGTAACTGGATGACAGGCAATAAGGAGGGCATGGGATGTGATGAACCCTGGGTGTTACACTGTGTGTTGGCAAGTTAAATTTGGATTAAAAAAAGAAGAGGTCTGCATGGATTTAAATGATGATGAAGAAAAAAACCTCAATAAACTGTTATTGTTCACCCTGCCTGGCGTTTGCTGTTGCTAACTGACGCTGTGGTGATGGTGCTGGTGGAGCCAGCCTCCTCTCTGTGCTGTGGTTACTGTAGTGCTGCTGTAGTAATTTCAATGACAGGGATCCCAGTGATGAGTGATAACAGGCATAGAAACCCTAGAGCCTTAAGTCAAGTTTACTTTCCTCCTATGAGTGAAATTAGGAAGAATAAAAATGTCATAAAATGAGATCAACTCTCTATAGAAATGTCCCAAGAGTTCATAAAATGGGAAGTTAGTAAAAGATAGTCAGTAAAAAGCTGTGTAGGAGTACCAAGTCTATCAAGCCTCAGTCAAACTGGAGCATCTCCCATCATTATGTGTGTTAACTTGGCTGCAGCTGAAACTCAACTGCGGGTCAACATTTGAGGGAGGTTTGCTGATAGAGAAGGCTAGTCTGCAGTGAGGGTTTACAGGGAATTCCTTAGGGCCAGACTTGTCATTGAGTGTCCAACATTGCCCAGGGTAGAGGCTCTGAAAGTCGGGGAGACAGTGTTCTTGACCTAGAGAAGTGCTCTTGTTGCAGGCAGGGATGTTCCTCAGGCGCTCACAGTGGTTGGGTGAAAGTTGTTCAGGACTATTCACTTTCCATTGATATAGTGACCCATGAAGTCATTCCATAAATATTTATTGGGTCCCAGCTGTATGAAAGACACTTTGCTAGTCCCTAGGAATAAAGAAGTAAACAAAACGGATACAGCCCCTATCATCTTTGAGCTTCTAGTTGAGAGGCAAGAAAATCATGAGGAGAGAGTGAGCATGGTGTATCCTGGGCACTGAGAGAGGGAGAGTGGCAGGACATGACCTTGGTGAAGAAGGTGGGGTCCAGGTCAGGCAGGGCCTTTGCTCTGTGCTAAGGGGCTTAGACCCTATTTTGAGGGCATTTGTGTTAAAACTGTTTTGGTTGCAAGTGAAAGGAATTCAACATAAATAACCTGAAGTCAAAAGAGAGATTTATTGGCTTGGGATCCAAGGAAGAGATGAATGCTGTGAAGGAGGATCAGAGATGAGGTTGGACTCAGGGCCCTAGGGGATCAGGAGCTTGAATATGGCTAGGACTTTCCTTGCTTCTCTTATGGGCTGGCTTCTGCCTCCCTCTACACACTATCTATGGTAGAGAAAATAGATCCCAATGGCTTCTGGGTTTTGCCTTATAGTCTTCACCACTGCAAGGGGACTCACTGTTCTTTCTTCTGTCCCAAGTTATATATCCTGAGGAGGAGGCTTATGGCCTGTTTGGGTTAAGCGTCTACCTTGACCAATCAGGCATGTCTAGAAGGTGGATTAAGTGAAAGAGCTCTGCAGCTGCTCTAGGAACTATGTAAACTGGGTAGGGTAAGTTGGGGGTGCTAGATACCTTATGCATTCTACAGTAGTCAAAGCCCACCAAGCAACCTCTGGACTTCTAAAGCAGGTTCCCAGATGCAAACACTAGTGTTAGGTCAGTGGGACATGCTATCACATTTGGCAAGTAATTGATTAATAAGTCATATATCCATGACTTATGGCTTAGCACAGTGACTGGCACATAATAATCTAAGTGTTAGTGATTATCATGATGATGTTGATGATAATGATGATCATTATCATGATCCATCCCTTTTGAGTATATGGGCATAATTCAGTTCTAGAACCACAAAGCTAACAACCAGGGTTATGGTGACTCCATCAAGGCAGGGGTAGCCTGAGCCACGAGCCAGTACCCTCTACATCTCCATTTCATCTCCTTATAGCTTCACTCCCAGTGATAGCAATTTTGATGGATGCCAGGGATTACATTACTAGGAAGTAATGACAAGTTTCCAGCAGGAGCCACATTTTCCTTCTGCTATTTACTGCGAAACACATGGTACATGCTCAATAAATAGTTGATAAAGGAAGATGATAAATTAAATCCAACTAGAGAATTCTTCCCACTGTTTGCATGCCTCTATTCAAATAAGCTAGGGTTTTCCACCAAACTTTTTGTTACTAGCAGAATCTCCGTGGATCCTCTAATAACAACCTTGACAGGCAAAGCTCCAAATAAACATTAATTAAGTCTCTTAATACCCTTGTAAATCAGTGAGCCATATGGCAATTATAAAAAAAGGATAATTTTAAGGAGCAAGGAATTTTAAAATAATTGTTTACTTTATCATAACAGAGAAATAATTTACATATGAATATTCAGAACCATAGGTAAGACAAAAATGCTTGTCTAATTTCTGACAAGCCAGAATTAACTAGGTTAGATTTTGTTCTTCCTGAGGGCAAAAATGTATATATTCTCTTTGTAATCCCAATTCGTGTGCTTTATTCTAGACTTGCATTGTCCAGTAGAAATTTCTGTGATGGTAAAAATGTTCTATATCCACACTGTCTAGCGTGATAGCTATTAGAGGTTGGTGTGACCAAAGAACTAACATTTCACTTAATTTTAATATGACTTAAATACCACATGCGGCTAACAGTCACCAACTTGGACAGTGACAGTGTTTCATGGATTTGGAAACTTGCTGTGAAATGGAAGTGGATATACAAGAGAGGTTAATATAGCATTAACCAGGTCATGGGCCACTTGCAGGTCTTAGAAATTGTCATAATGGCGAGATTACTCCTTATTTCAGTCATCACAGGCCACTTATTCCTTCACTCATTCATTCAAAAACCATACATGAGCACCAACTATGTGCCAGCCTCTGTACTGAGCAGGAGGGCTACAAATAAAGACTAATGATTGTCTTGGCTTATGGATGAGGGGGAAAATAAACAGATTAAAGGACAGATACAGTTTGTGAGTTGTTGTGTATATTAGAGGCAAACATATGAGGTGTAGAAATATAGAGAAGGGATAACTTAATTCAGCTGGTAGATATGGAGTGGAGTGGGCAGGTCATGGAATAGCCCCCAGAGAGGGGATGAAGGTGGGGGATTGGCTCAGGGAAGGGTGCAACAGTCCTAGGGAGTGTGGACCCTAGGGGAACTTCCAGATGTGTGGGATCTCTAACTTAGGGGCCAAGTGGTGAGTGGTCAGCCATGACTCACAGGAAGAGGTCAGGGGCAGTACTGAGGAGTTTGGTGAAGGAGTTCAGATTTCACCCTAAAGGTAGTGGGCAGTCATTCAAAAAGCTTTAAGCAGGGGAGTAACAAGATTATATTTGTGTTCTAGAAAGACCCTTCTGGCAGCAGTGTGGAGAATGATTTAGGGGAAGTAAGATTGGCGACAGAAACCCCTGAGGAAGACAAGCTTCTCTTCCATGAGAGACCCTGAAATCACAGTTAATTAGTGGTGCTGGCTAGATACAAATGTAACTGCTCCTTTCTGAGAAATGGTGGGACCATCTGGGGTGCAGGTGCTGGGAGGCCTGAAGTTGGCTTTGGGGAGAGTGAAGAGCCTGGCATGGTACCCGGGGAACCACCCTCTGGGGAGAGAAACGTGTTTCCTTGAGCAGCCTGGTGTGTGAGGGAGGGCTGCTGGTAGCCTGAGCGAGGGGAGAGCCTGGAGGTGAGAAAGCTGAGGCAAGCACTTTGCTGCTCACTTTCCTCGATGAGTGTGTGAACCTCTTTCTGGGTTGCCTGCTATAGTAGTCTGCTCAGGCTGCCATAACAAGATACCGGACTCTGGGTGACTTACACAACAGAAATTTATTTCTCATAGTTTTGGAGGCTGGGAAGTCCATGATCAAGGTGCTGGTCAGTTTGGTTCTTGGTGAGAGCTCTTGTCCTGGCTCACAGGTGCCCATCTTCTCACTATGTCCACACACAGCCTTTCCTCAGTGTAAGCATATTTAGATCTCGCTCCTCTTCCTCTCCTTATAAAGCCACTATTCCCCTCAGGAGGGCTCCACATTCACAACCTACGTTAGCCCTAGTTACCTCCCAAAGGCTCCATTTCCAATTGACATCATGTTGGGGGGTTGGCATTCGACCTGTGAATTTGGAGGGGGACACATTCAGGCTGTGACACCCATGTTGGGTAAATGACCAGGTTTGAGGCTTGGTATATACATCTGGACTTCCCAACGTATATGCAGGGTTTGCCTCTACTTGGTATCTCAAGAGCATTCACAAAACCCTGTGTAGGAGGAGAGGGGCTGCTGATTCCAGATGTTGCATAGTTGATACTTTGCTCCTGAGTCTCCCTGGGACCTAGACCTTAATTTTCTAGGCAGGGCCTGGAAGAGACTTATGTATCCTTCCTGTGGTTTTCTTTTTCTTTTCTTTTCTTTTCTTTTCTTTTCTTTTCTTTTCTTTTCTTTTCTTTTCTTTTCTTTTCTTTTCTTTCTTTTCTTATCTTTTCTTTTCTTTCTTTTCTTTTCTTTCTTTTCTTTCCTTCTTTCTTTTTCTTTTTGTTTCTATTGTGGGTGAGGTTTATTTATTTATTATTATTTTTTATAAATTTATTTTTTATTGGTGTTCAATTTGCCAACATATAGAATAACACCCAGTGCTCATCCCGTCAAGTGCCCCCCTCAGTGCCCGTCACTCAGTCACCCCCACCCCCCACCCACCTCCACTTCCACCAGCCCTAGTTTGTTTCCCAGAGTTAGGAGTCTCTCATGTTTTGTCTCCCTTTCTGATATTTCCCACTCATTTTTTCTCCTTTCTTTCTTTCTTTCCTTCTTTTTTGTGGTTTGCTTTTCTTATCACACATCTCTCATTCAGAAAGCAAGACTCTGTATTCTCTGAAAGTACACGGCTGACCAGTCAAGGAGATATGAAAGCAGGAAAGATTGGGTGGTTGGCAGAGGTCTGTTTGGGTTGAGAATGTTGAACAATTCTAAGTTGCTACGTCTACCTGTTATTCTGAAAGTGGCCCCTAGAGGTAAAGCCAGGGCCAAGAGAAAATTATAAGAAGAAAGATTGGGATTTACTATTCGGACACACTTTTACCTCTTCAGCAATAAGATGAAGGTCTTAAAACATAGTGGGTTCATTACTGAAGATGTGAAGGTAGAGATTTGATAATAGTTTAGCAAAGATGCTGTAGGAGGAGAAAAACAATGAATGAGGAATTAGATAAAATAGAGTTTTATGCGAATTCTCTGCCTCATCCTCTAAATAAATGGACCATTACAACGGTATTCAGTGGGGAAAGCTCAGAGTGCCTTGGAAGCCAATTGGAGGGGATATGTCAACTAGAGTGCAGGAAGGCTGGGAAGACTACTCAGAGAAAATGATGTTTAAGCAGGAACCTGAAAGATGAGTAGAACTTAGCTAGAGGAGGAGGGTTGGGGTTGGGGGATACAGACCACCCACTTTGTAATTCTTACTGAGAATCATCTGTTCAAAATGTCAATAGTGTCAAGGTGAAGAAACCTTGATCTAGAGTCAATTCTGAATTCCTATCGTGTGAGAGATGGCATGTCTCTTGACACTATTAGCTATTTGAATGAGGTTTTTTTCTTTTTCTTTTAAAATATGCTCTATATTCATCAAATGTAACAATTTTTGACAGGGTCAAAGACATAGCAGTGTAGAAAAGAGAGTAGGGCCGTTCTTTGTAATACTGAGTTCTTTGTAATCCTGTAAGTTCTGTGATGGCAGTGGTACAAGTGGAGGATGCCATGAAATGTATCCATGACCAATAAGACACAGAAACCCATCCTGTCCTACTGCCTGGTACTCGTTGGAGATGATACCACCTAATCATGAGTCATTGCCAAGCTCATTCTCACTGGCCCCTGTGATACCTCTATCCTCCAAACTATCAGGACTCTGAAAGGCATAGGGTGAGCCTGTGCCAAGGTGAAGAAACCCTGATATAGAGTCAATTCTGAATTTTATGAGAGAAAGGGATAGAAAATAAGAAACAAAATAATGGGAGGCATTAAAGACCTTAGGGCAAAAAAAAAAAAAACCCAAAAAACCTTAGGGCATTTGGGAGGAAGAAATGGGATCTTGACTTGGTTTCCACACACATTCCAAGAATATACTTACAAGTATAGAGTCTTTCTCTGGAGTAATACATTCATAAATACCTAGTGAAATGTTGAGAGAACTGAAGCTCAGGCTTGTGATTAACTAACTTTGTCATAATCTTTTATATTGCTCACTTGCAGATTTTATGGCCACGTCCAACACCTTCTTCTCTGTGGTTGTTTGAAAACTTAGCCTGCTTTAACATGCTGGAGAGGCAGCACGGTATAGAAACATTAGCATGGAATTTAGTGACAGATTATGAATCCCAACATCTACATAATTAGCAGTGTGACATAGGTCACTTATGTAACATTTCTGAATGTGTTTCCTCATTTGAAATTTAGGGGCAACATCTGTCTCACAGAAAATGTCTGTTACAATACCTGATACATAATAGGCTCAGTATTACTCAGTGCACAGTCCTCCCTTTTCTTTTCTGTGCTGTCTTAGCCATGTGATCTCTGCTACATTTGGTAGACATAAGTCATATTTAAAATATGGAGGAAGCCCAGTCAGTCTGGAGGCTGTGGCTGCAGAGGAACCACCCGAGAGAAACTGCAGAGATGCTGTCTGAGCGCGTCACCCGGGTTGTGGCCTGTATCCTCCCTCGGTGGGCTGGGCTGGTCTCCAAAAAGGCTTTGAGATCATCCTTCATTGCTGCAAGGAACCTCCATGCCTCTGACACTCATCTTCAGAAGACTGGCACTGCCCAAGTGTCCTCTGTCTTTGAAGAGCGTATTCGTGGAGCTGATACCTCTGTTGACCTTGGAGAGACTGGGCATGTCCTAAACAGCAGTGATGGTATTGCCCATGTACATGAAATGGTCAGGCCAAAGAAATGGTAGTGTTTTCTTCAGGCTTATTTTTTTTTTCTTCAGGCTTAAAGGGTATGTCTCTGAACTTGGGACCTGACAAGGTTGGTGTTGTTGTGTTTGGAAATGATAAACTAATTAAGGAAGGAGATATTGTGAAAAGAACAGAAGCCACTGTGGACGTTCCAGTTGGCAAGGAGCTACTGGGCCATGTTGTAGATGCCCTTGGTAATGCCATTGATGGAAAGGGTCCCATTGGTTCCAAGACCCATAGGCGAGTTGGCCTGAAAGGCCCTGGGATCATTCCTCCAATCTCTGTGCGTGAACCAATGAAGACTGGCATTCAGGCTGTGGATAGCTTGGTGCCAATTGGTCGTGGTCAGCATGAGCTGATTATCAGTAACTGGCAAACTGGCAAAACATCAATTGCTATTGACACAATCATTAATCAGAAACATCTCAATGATGGAACTGATGAAAAGAAGAAGTTATACTGTATCTACGTTGTTATTGGTCAGAAGAGGTCTACTGTTGCCCAGTTGGCGAAGAGGCTTACAGATGCAGATGCCATGAAGTACACCATTGTGGTGTCAGCTACTGCTTCTGATGCTGCTCCACTTAACTACCTGGCTCCTTGCTCTGGATGTTCTATGGGAGAATATTTTTTTAATAAATTAATTTTTTTATTGGTGTTCAATTTACCAACATACAGAATAACACCCAGTGCTCATCCCGTCAAGTGTCCCCCTCAGTGCCTGTCACCCATTCACCCCCACCCCCCGCCCTCCTCCCCTTCCACCACCCCTAGTTTGTTTCCCAGAGTTAGGAGTCTTTATGTTCTGTCTCCCTTTCTGATATTTCCTACCCATTTCTTCTCCCTTCCCTTCACTATTATTTATATTCCCCAAATGAATGAGAACATACACTGTTTGGCCTTCTCCCATTGACTCATTTCACTCAGCATAATACCCTCCAGTTCCATCCACGTTGAAGCAAATGGTGGGTATTTGTCATTTCTAATGGGTGAGTAATATTCCATTGTATACATAAACCATATCTTCTTTATCCATCATCTTTCGATGGACACCGAGGCTCCTTCCACAGTTTGGCATTGTGGACATTGCTGCTATAAACATCGGGGTGCAGGTATCCCGGCGTTTCATTGCATCTGAATCTTTGGGGTAAATCCCCAACAGTGCAATTGCTGGGTCGTAGGGCAGGTCTATTCTTAACTCTTTGAGGAACCTCCACACAGTTTTCCAGAGTGGCTGCACCAGTTCACATTCCCACCAACAGTGTAAGAGGGTTCCCTTTCTCCGCATCCTCTCCAACAATTGTGGTTTCCTTCCTTGTTAATTTTCCCCATTCTCACTGGCGTGAGGTGGTATCTCATTGTGGTTTTGATTTGTATTTCCCTGATGGCAAGTGATGCGGAGCATTTTCTCATGTGCATGTTGGTCATGTCTATGTCTTCCTCTGTGAGATTTCTCTTCATGTCTTTTGCCCATTTCATGATTGGATTGTTTGTTTCTTTGCTGTTGGGTTGAATAAGTTTTTTATAGAGGGGATCCCTGGGTGGCGCAGCGGTTTGGCGCCTGCCTTTGGCCCAGGGCGCGATCCTGGAGGCCCAGGATCGAGTCCCATATCGGGCTCCTGATGCATGGAGCCTGCTTCTCCCTCTGCCTATGTCTCTGCCTCTCTCTCTCTCTCTGTGACTATCATAAATAAATAAAAATTAAAAAAAATAAGTTCTTTATAGATCTTGGAAACTAGCCCTTTATCTGATACGTCATTTGCAAATATCTTCTCCCATTCTGTAGGTTGTCTTTTAGTTTTGCTGACTGTATCCTTTGCTGTGCAAAAGCTTCTTATCTTGATGAAGTCCCAATAGTTCATTTTTGCTTTTGTTTCTTTTGCCTTCGTGGATGTATCTTGCAAGAAGTTACTGTGGCCGAGTTCAAAAAGGGTGTTGCCTGTGTTCTCCTCTAGGATTTTGATGGAATCTTGTCTCACATTTAGATCTTTCATCCATTTCGAGTTTATCTTTGTGTATGTTGCAAGAGAGTGGTCTAGTTTCATTCTTCTGCATGTGGATGTCCAATTTTCCCAGCACCATTTATTGAAGAGACTGTCTTTCTTCCAATGGATAGTCTTTCCTCCTTTATCGAATATTAGTTGACCATAAAGTTCAGGGTCCACTTCTGGGTTCTCTATTCTGTTCCATTGATCTATGTGTTTGTTTTTGTGCCAGTACCACACTGTCTTGATGACCACAGCTTTGTAGTACAACCTGAAATCTGGCATTGTGATGCCCCCAGCTATGGTTTTCTTTTTTCAAATTCCCCTGGCTATTCGGGGTCTTTTCTGCTTCCACAGAAATCTTAAAATAATTTGTTCTAACTCTCTGAAGAAAGTCCATGGTATTTTGATAGGGATTGCATTAAACGTGTACATTGCCCTGGGTATCATTGACATTTTCACAATATTAATTCTGCCAATCCATGAGCATGGAATATTCTTCCGTCTCTTTGTGTCTTCCTCAATTTCTTTCAGAAGTGTTGTATAGTTTTTAGGGTATAGATCCTTTACCTCTGGTGAGGTTTATTCCTAGGTATCTTATGCTTTTGGGTGCAATTGTAAATGGGATTGACTCCTTAATTTCTCTTTCTTCAGTCTCATTGTTAGTGTATAGAAATGCCATTGATTTCTGGGCATTGATTTTGTATCCTGCCACGCTACCAAATTGCTGTATGAGTTCTAGCAATCTTGGGGTGGAGGCTTTTGGGTTTTCTATGTAGAGTATCATGTCATCGGCAAAGAGGGAGAGTTTGACTTCTTTGCTAATTTGAATGCCTTTAATGTATTTTTGTTGCCTGATTGCTGAGGCTAGGACTTCCAATACTATGTTGAATAGCAGTGGTGAGAGTGGACATCCCTGTCTTGTTCCTGATCTTAGGGGAAAGGCTCCCAGTGCTTTCCCATTGAGAATGATATTTGCTGTGGGCTTTTTGTAGATGGCTTTTAAGATGTCGAGGAAAGTTCCCTCTATCCCTACACTCTGAAGAGTTTTGATCAGGAATGGATGCTGTATTTTGTCAAATGCTTTCTCTGCATCTAATGAGAGGATCATATGGTTCTTGGTTTTTCTCTTGCTGATATGATGAATCACATTGATTGTTTTACGAGTGTTGAACCAGCCTTGTGTCCCGGGGATAAATCCTACTTGGTCTTGGTGAATAATTTTCTTAATGTACTGTTGGATCCTATTGGCTAGTATCTTGTTGAGAATTTTTGCATCCATGTTCATCAGGGATATTGGTCTGTAATTCTCCTTTTTGGTGGGGTCTTTGTCTGGCTTTGGAATTAAGGTGATGCTGGCTTCATAGAACGAATTTGGAAGTACTCCATCTCTTTCTATCTTTCCAAACAGCTTTAGTAGAATAGGTATGATTTCTTCTTTAAATGTTTGATAGAATCCCCCTGGGAAGCCATCTGGCCCTGGACTCGTGTCTTGGGAGGTTTTTGATGACTGCTTCAATTTCCTCCCTGGTTATTGGCCTGTTCAGGTTTTCTATTTCTTCCTGTTCCAGTTTTGGTAGTTTGTGGCTTTCCAGGAATGTGTCCATTTCTTCTAGATTGCCTAATTTATTGGCGTATAGCTGTTCATAATATGTTTTTAAAATCGTTTGTATTTCCTTGGTGTTGGTAGTGATCTTTTCTTTCTCATTCATGATTTTAGGGAGAATATTTTAGAGATAACAGCAAACATGCTTTGATCATCTATGATGACTTATCCAAACAGGCTGTTGCTTATCGTCAGATGTCTCTGCTGCTTCTCCGGGCCCCTGGTCGTGAGGCCTATCCTGATGATGTGTTTTACCTACACTCCCGTCTGCTAGAGAGCAGCCAAAATGAACAATTCTTTTGGTGGTGGCTCCTTGACTGCTTTAGCAGTCAGAAACGCAAGCTGGTGATGTGTCTGCTTACATTCCAACAAATGTCATTTCCATCACTGATGGACAGATCTTGTAAACAGAATTGTTCTACAAAGGTATTCACCTTGCTATTAATGTCAGTTTGTCTGTGTCCTGTATTGGATCTGTTGCCCAAACGAGTGCCATGAAGCAGGTGGCAGGTACCATGAAGCTGGGATTGGCTCAGTATCGTGAAGTTGCTGCTTTTGCCCAGTTCAGTTCTGACCTCGATGGTGTCAACAACCCTTGAGTCACGGCGTGCGACTGACTGGGTTGCTGAAGCAAGGACAGTGTTCTCCCATGGCTGTTGAAGAACAAGTGGCTGTTATTTATGCTGGTGTCAGAGGATATCTTGATAAATTGGAGCCCAGCAAGATCACAAAGTTTGAGCATGATTTTTTGGCTCATGTTATCACCAAGCCCTCTTAGGCAATATAAGGACCGATGGAAAGATCTCAGAACAATCAGATGCTAAGCTGAAAGAGATTGTAACACAAACTTCTTGGCTGGATTTGAAGCTTAAACTCCTCTGGATTCACATCAAATTCCAGTTTGGTTTTGTCATCGTTTATTCTAGTAATCAGTTCCATTTGTAAAAGGATTACTCTCATGCTCCAGATGTACAGAAATTACCTTAAAAATAAAGGTTCCATATTGGTTGGTGGTAAAAAAAAAATATGGGGGAAAAACCCTCAGCCATATGGCCCATGGTGTCAAGAGGTGTGTATGTCTTATAAGACAGGATTCCAAGTTGACTACAGTAGAAGACACCATGTGTCAGTTTTTAACACCGATTTCAAAGTTGTGTGTAAGAATGAAGGAATGGAAGACATATTTAAACAATCACATTCTTCTTGATCAATCTTAAGTTGTAAAAACTTTTAATTTTGAATAATTTCATTAAAAAATCATGGTCTAAGTTTATTTTTTTCCATATATAATTTAGAGCTACCTCAATAAAATGTAGATTTTTTTGAGCTGGAAGAAATCTTAATGATGATCTGAAATAAATGCAAATGATAGTGCCATGGGCTGTTATCAGAGATGTTAGTTGACCCATAAACTGATCTGATAAAGGACACTCAGACTCTGATAAGTGAGTAGGAGTGGCTTACATAAGATGTGACAGGGTTAGTGACAGGGACATTGTATCAATCTGTCTGTTACTCTTCATATGACACTTGGAGGTAACCTGCCTTTCCCTTGACCAATTGGCAGTAGTAGGGCATGCAGAGAGACCAGATCCTCTGACCTCTGACCTCTGACCTTCCCCTCATGCCTTCCTATCGTGGTCTAGATTCACCTGTGAGTGCAGCGAGTGATAGTTTGAGAGTTGACCATATCTACCAAGCTACCATATTTATATCTAACTACTGGGAAAGGGTCTAGCACAGACCAAAGTCAAAGCAAAGGAACATCCTGGTGGGGCTCACACATGACGGGAGGTTGGTCAGACTAGCTGCCTTGTGGGGTTGGGGGGAAGTGTGTGTAACTCAGAACTACAGATGGTCCCTTGAAACAGACTCGGCCAGGAGATCATTGAAGATCCATACAGCAGCTGCTGAGACTCAGCGGCACTGTGGTTACCGTGACAAAGCATTGCCGATTGGAAATTAAAATGCATGGAATTGTGTGGGGAGTCTTTTCAAGAAGAAACAGAATCAACTTAGTGGTAGCACTGAGGCTCTTAGAGCTGAACACCAGATGCAAGGATTTTTCAAGGAAACCACAAAGCTCTCTTCTTTCCTGGAGCAGAAGGTTTAGCGCTTAGGTTGGTTAGAGTGAAGCTATTTTAGGAGACATTGTCAAAGCCTGAGCAAGGAGGTGTCAGAGAGCTGTATCAAAACTGATTCAGACCCTGGGACCAGTTGAGACAAGTGGCCCTTTGATTCTGTCTGGATCTTTCTGACCCACTGCTGGAGGTGGGCTCTTCAAGTTGTCCTGCTGTCCCAAAGCAAGTATCTTCAATGCTCTGGGGCTCAGAACACTTGTGTGTCCAGTTAGTCACCACTTTTTTTCTAACCTGCTGTGCTGGACTAGATCAGTGATTCCTCAACTGTGGCAAACATGAGACCTGACCTCCTGGGGCCCTCATCTCCTGAATAGGAGGCTCAGCCAGATTTCCTTGTCCTTAGCTCATTTCTTGCATTAAAAAAAATATAAATGGAAATATAATTTGTGTCTAACGTGCTGTGAAGGCAAATGTGCTATTAATCAGTATACTTTATGTATGTTTAACATGTGGTTAAAGTGTCAAATTTCCTCTATTAAACTATATTGATAGATGTGTATATGTACATTCTGTCTAATATATGGCCTCTAAAGATGACGATATCCTCATCCCAAGAAGCTGTGAATATGTTTACCTTTTATAGCAAAAAGTCTTTTGCAGATATGATTAATTTAAAGATCTTGAGATAGGGGGAGTACCTTGAATTTATCTGGGTGGGCTCAACATAAGGATGAAGTCCTTGTGAGAAGGGTGTAGAAGGAGTCAGAGTTAGAAAAAGGAGATGTGGTGATGTAGCCAGAGGTGGGAATGATGCACTTTGAAGATTCAGAAAGACAGCATGAGTCAGGACTATAAGTAGCCTCTAGGAGCCAGAAGGGGCAAGGAAACAGGTTTTTCTCTGAAGCCTCCAAGAGGAATATAGCCCTGGCACCATCTTGGTTTTAGACTTCTGACCTCTGTAACTGTTAAAAATACATTTTTATTGTCTTAAGCATGACTTTGTTGGCAGCAATAAGAAACTAAGACTACATATATACACACATACACATATACATACATATATGTGTATATATATACACGTATACACACATATATTCTAAGTTATAAAATTCAAGGATTATAGAAATACATATTTATATGTATTATTTAAAGTGAAAATAACAAAAACTTACATTTAGAGGGCTAGTTATGACTTAAGACTGTCATCTCTGGAACCAGGTCTATCACATTCTAGCATTAGGACTTAGGCAAGTCACTGAACTTCTTTGCACCTCAGTTTTCTCATCTCTAAAATGGGAATATGATCCTACCTCACAGGTTGAACTGAGGAATATATATGTGTGTGTGTGTGTGTGTGTGTGTGTGTGTATATACATATATGTATATATGTATATTTGTATACGTTGTATATGTGTGTATATATGTATATGTATATATATGCATATATATATATACACACACGCACACATACATACATATATGCCAGGGATACCTGAGACACAGTAAGTACCATATTAAACAACAATATTATCCTAACTTTTCAGATGAAGAAACAGAGGTTGACTTTCACATGGCCATGCTGCTCTGAAGTGGCACAGGTAGGGTTAGAATCTAGCCAACTCCAACTGCGGCATGGTTTCCACACCATACTTTCTCATCAACAGAGGAAAGTATATCTTATGAACTGAATGTTTGTGTTGCCTCAAAATTCCTATGTTGAAGCCCCAAATCCCAGTGTAGCTGTATTTGGAAATGGGCCTCCAAGGTTAATTAAGGTTAAAATGAGGTCATAAGGGTGGACTCCTGATCAGATAGGATTAGAGTTCTTAGGGCTTACTCCCCTTGATCCTCCCCCTTCTCTTCTTCCTCCCTGGGAAACAGGGAGGAGCAAAAGGCTATGTGAGGACACAGCAAGGAGGTGGCCATCTATAAGCCAGGAAGAGAGCCCTTACCAGATATCAAATATGTAAATACCTGGATCTTAGAATTTATAGCCACCAGAACTGTGAGAAATAAATCTCTGTTGTTTAAGCCACTTAATTGGTGGTATTTTGTTATGACAGCCTGAGCAGACTAATATATTATTCTTTCCGAGGCTCTAATTCCCTTTCCACTACTGTATAATCCTGTTAACTGGGCAGCCCGGGTGGCTCAGCAGTTGTGCCGCTTTGGGCCCAGGGCGTGATCCTGGAGACCCGGGATCGAGTCCCACATCGGGCTTCCTGCATGAAGCCTGCTTCTCCCTCTGCCTGTGTCTCTGCCTTTCTCTCTCTGTGTCTCTCATGAATGAATAAGTAAAATCTTAAAAAAAAATCCTGTTAACTATGTGGTAATCACCCTTCCAGACAGACAGACAGACAGACAGACACAAACACACACAAAAACAAGATGTAAAAATTTAAAAGTAAAATACCATCATTCAATATATATGGTTTTGTAACTTGGCTATTCATTTAATATATCATGAAAATTTTAAAAATATTTATTTCAATTATGAGATATTACATAGTTATTTCATTTTTAAAAAGTAAAACATTATGGTTAAATCTAAAGTCTCCTTGGGCCACCACTTCTAATTCTCATCTTCTCTCCTATGTCTCAAGATAACTATTGTTTTCGTTTATTGCATAACCTTCCAGATCTTTCTTTAAATACTCCAATCTTTATAGAAGCAAGGTCCACATTAGCCGAAATATGGAAAGAGCCAAGATGTCCACTGGCAGATAAATAAAGATGTGATTATATATGGATTTGATATATATATATATATATACATATACATATATATAGTATTAGTGTATGATAATACTCTTTTCTCTACAGTATCACCAACCCTTGATTTCAGCAGTGTTTTAATTTTTGCAGATGTCATGAGTGCATATATATATATATATAAAATAAAATATTACCCGTCAAAGAGAATAAAATCTTGCCATTTGCAACAATGTGGATGGAACTAGAGGGTAGTATGCTAAGGGAAATAAGTCAGAGAAAGACAAATACCATATAATTTCACTCATATGTGGAATTTAAGAAACAACACATGAACAAGGGGAAAGGAAGGAAAAATAAAATAAGATGAAAACAGAGAGGGAGGCAAACCATAAGAGACTTAACTATAGGGAACAACCTGAAGGTTTCTGGAGGAAAGGTGGGTGGGGGGACGGGATAATTGGGTGAGGGGCATTAAGGAAGGCACTTGTTGTGATGAGCACTGGGTGTTAAATGCAAATAATGAATCACTATATTCTACTCCTGAAGCTAATAATACACTATATGTTAACTAAATTAAACTTAAATAAAAATAAATAAATACCTTTATACACATGTACATTTCCTGTAACAAGTGTATGATTTGTAGTTTGTGTCCATATTCTTTTTTTTTAATTGTGTCCATATTCTTACCTACATTGTGTCATACTGTAAGGATTGTTCTGAAAGTTGGTATCATATTTCTGAGAAGTATCTATGAATATAGATTGAGTTTACACCTCTTAACTGCTGAATTGTACTTTGCCACATGAATATTTTGGATTATAGTTGTCCATTCCATTATTGGGGATCTTTGGTCATTTTCATTTTCTTGCTATTATAATGCTTCAGTCAGTTTTCTTATTCAATCTTTTTGAACACATGTGAACATGATTCTCTGGGGTATAGACCTAGAAGAGGAAATTATGGGTCATAAGATATGCACATTTACAGCTTGAATAGATTCTGCCAAAGAAAATTTCGAAGTGATTGTCTTACTTTATATTTGTTCTAAAAGTGTATGATAGTACTCTTTTCTTTACAGTGTCACCAACCCTTGATTTTGTCAGTGTTTTAATTTTTGCAGATGTCATGAGTGCATCTAGGATCTTCTTGTTTTAGTTTGCATTTGGAAAGTTAATTAGTTGAGCAACTTTTCAAACTGGCTATTTGAATTTTCTTTTATGAATTGCCTGTTCGTATTTTCTCTCCAATTTTTATTGTGCTATTTACCTTTTTCTTATGACTTGTAGGAGGTCTTGTGGATATCTTTCTGTCTTAATACATGAGGGTCTACTTTATTATTATTATTATTATTATTATTATTATTATTATTTTAACAGCTGTGTAGTATTCAGGCATATATAAATGAGGGGTTGGAAAACACTGAGGCCAAATGTGGCCTTCCATCTATTTTTCTAAATACAGTTCTATTTGTTTTTTTGAGAAATATCTAGGTCTATTATTTTACATATTGTCGGCGGCTGATTTAGTGCTACAACAGCAGCCCTGAGTAATTGTCACATAGGCTGCATGGCCCACAAAGACTGAAAATATTTGCTCTCAAGCTCTTTACAGGAGAAGTTTGTCCTTATATAGATAAATCATCATTTATTTAACCATTCTTCTTTTGATGGATATATAGGTTGTTTCCCATTTCCTACTATTATAAACAATTCTTTTTTAAAAGGATTTTATTCATTTATTCATGAGAGAGAGACACACACACACACACACACACACAGGCAGAGGGAGAAGTAGGCTCTGTGCAAGGAGCCTGATGTGGGACTCGATCCCAGGACTCCAGATCATGTCTGGGCCGAAGGCAGGCGCCAAACTGCTGAGCCACCCAGGGATTCCCTATTATAAACAATTCTGTAACTCATCACACACACACACACACACACACACACACACACACACACATCTTTCTCTGTAGTTATGAGCATTTCCTTGTGCTGCATTCCTGGAAGTGGAATTGCTGGCTAATCAGACTTCTGTAATAGTGAAATCTGCTTATATGAACAGTAATATGTCTGAATTAGAGAATATTTTAAAGAAGGGTTATTTCTCAGGAATAATGATATTTCCCACTATTTAGTATTACCAGACACTGGTGCCTCATATATATTATGTAATTTACTTGTTGCAGTTGCCCTGGGATTAGTTTTATTTTATTTTATTTTTTTTATTTAATAATAAATTTATTTTTTATTGGTGTTCAATTTGCCAACATACAGAATAATACCCAGTGCTCATCCCGTCAAGTGCCCCCGTCAGTGCCCGCCACCCCGTCACCCCCACCCCTCACCCTCCTCCCCTTCCACCACCCCTAGTTCGTTTCCTGGGATTAGTTTTAAAAGCTGCCTTTCACTTATGGGGAAATAGAGGTTCAGTGAAGCTAAGGAGCTTGTCCAAAGCCACAGAACTGATGCATGATAGAAGCAGGATTTGAACCCACTTTTCTTATTTTTTACTACATGGTGATACTTCTTTAGTGAAAAACTAGGTAATGCACACTATTGGCATAACATAGTATTACAAGTAGTGATTTTGCATATTTGTTCTTTAAATGAACAGGTAACATTTGTAATTATTGCAGTAAGTTTCTATAGACAGATGGGTTAAATTAAAGTAATTTTATAGACTCTTAAAAAACTGTTGGCTTTCATAAGTAAGCTAAACATTTCCTTTGCAATCTTTTTTATATTTCTATAAATAAAGGCACAGCTGTGATGTCGTGGAAAAAATACTGGATTTAGAAACACAAATTTGGGAAAAAAAACGTGATTTCTGCCTCCTTCCAAGGTTGCTGTGTGACTATGGGCAAATTTTCTACCCTCTCTGTACCTCTGTTTGTTCAAGAAATCAGTGAGAGTAGCTATAAAGTGCTTACTACTGTGTCTGGCATGTAATAAGTATACAATCTGTGATGGCCCTCTTGCCCTGCGGTATTTCCAGAAGGAGGATTCAATCTAATCAACCCTGGGTACACTTCAATGAGTTTGTTTCAAGGCTCGAGCTCTGCCCTGCTCTGAAATCCTAATGCCGTACAACCAAGAGATGCCAGACACTGTCCATTACCAAGAATGCCACCTAATGCCTGCAGTACAAAAAAAGAGAGGCCAAGTCTTGACCTTTTCTGACGTTTAAATATTGCTTTGCGGGCAGCCCGGGTGGCTCAGTGGTTTAGTGCCACCTTCAGCTCAGGGTGTGATCCTGGAGACCCGGGATCGAGTCCCATGTCGGGCTCCTTGCATGGAGCCTGCTTCTCCCCCTGCCTGTGTCTCTGCCTTGCTAGGTCCATGCTCTTTTACATACTGAGAACCTTAATACTATCAGGTAACATGTATTCAACACTTACTATATCCCAGAAACTGTGCCGATTATCTCCTTTCTTTTCTTTTTTTTTTTAAGATTATTTATTTATTTATTTATTTATTTATTTATTTATTTATTTATTCATGAGAGACACAGAGAGAGGTAGAGACATAGGCAGAGGAAGAAGCAGGGTCCCCTAAGGGGAACCTGATACGGAACTCGATCCCAGGACCCCAGGATCACGACCTGAGCCAAAGGCTCAACCACTGAGCCACCCAGATCCCCAATTATGTCCTTTAATTCTCACCTCATTGCTGGTAGACCAATACTCCTATTCCTACAGGAATCCACTAGATGAGGAAATAGAGGCCTAGCCCAGACAGGCTACAAAGTGGATGTACTCAGTAGGTCGAAGAGCTAAAATCTGAATTTACATCTAACACTTAAGCCTGAGCATTTAACCACCCATGCTAGACTTTTTTCCCCCAGTCAGGAAGCCCTCAATAGGAGGATTCCTTAAGGGGACTATATATGTGCTTATTGCAGTGCAGGCTTTGGGTTGGGAGGATCTGCCCTTCTGGGCATGTGGTGCATCAGACTTGTGCATGCTAAATGGTCATCTATTAACATCTGGAAGGTAAGATTGCCTTTCTTGACTGTCTGGCGCCACGAATCAACACGGCTGCCTTAGACATATTGATTTCTTTGCCATCTCAGGGAAGCTTCCCCAAGCATTAGAAAGTAAGGTCTGACGGCTGACCATTTTGCTTTTATCACTGCCTTTCTCCTATCAACAAAGGAGTCTCTTTCACCCTGAATTGATGCCTAGCATCCATGTCAGAACCAGATCAATTTGTCTGTGCCACTCTATTGGGATCTCTTGTCTTTTTTTTTTTTTCTTTTTTTTTTTTTTCATTTTAGCTGCCTCCCAGACCATCTTGTTCGCAATATAAGCTCCAAATGGCCTGGAACTTGTCTTTTATGGCCTCTGCCAGATTAAACATTTAGAACATAATATACCCAGCGTCAAAAACAATTGTGCAGCCTTCCAGCCAAGCAGCATATTGATTTTAATTTAGGCAATTGCACACGTTTTCAGGTCTTAGGAGGAACTCTGGGGCTTTAGGCCACCAGTGACTCATGGCCCTTTCCTCTCCCTCTTACCACTTCTTCACTTGGGGTTAAGAGAGCCTCGAGATCACAGGGTGAGAAACATAGGCCTCCTTCTGTGCATTGGTGTTTTCTCTTTTGGAACTGAGATTATCTGAGTCTCGGTTCTAAAACTGCTTTGAAGTAGAAAAGAAGCAAGGTAACATAGGAGTGGTGTGGACACAATTGGGCTTGGATCCCTGCCTTACTGTGGAATAGTGCATGAACTCATTTCACCCTCTGGACCTCAGACTTCTCACCTGTAAAATGGGGGCAATGAGGGCATGTAACTCACAAAGCAGATGTTAGGATTAATTATCAACCACTAGAAGATCCTCAGGAAATACCATGTTTTTTGTTGAGTGACTAACCATGAGAGAATATTTTAATGCCCAGGAAGGGTTTCTTCTCATCCCAAGGTGGCATCAATTCAACAACCACTGTGTGGAGACAATGAAGCCTGGTGCATTTTGCATTTTGATTAAAATAGTGGCATCCTGCATATAAGGCGGATGGTACATAACTTCATTGATTAGCTAATTCCAGGGACTCAGTCATTAACACAAGACCCCCAATAGAGCTTCCACTTATTTATTCAACATACATTTCACACAGTCCTTGCCTTGTGCCAGGTCTGTGGTAGGTGCTGCTTTGTAATTGTGAATGCATCAAGAGTGTTTGCCTTTAAGGAGCTCACTATTTAAGGTCGAAGATGGACACACATAATAGTAATTTCAATGCAATGCTCTTGTGGCTGTTCCCAAAGAAATATCTGCTAAGGCTGGGAAAGGCCATTCTGAGTCTTCTTACTTTCCAGTCTCAGGGGGAATCACAATAGCAGAGTTACTAGGAAATAAAACTCAGATACAATGGCTTAAACACATTATCAGGTTATTTTCTGACTTTTAAAAGTAGTCTGAAGGTCAGCAGTTAGGGCTGAAGAGCTCTAGCTGTCACAACCACATGCCAGTAGGAAGAAGAGGAAGGGTGTAGGGACAAAAGGTGTTCTTTCAGCTGAGTTAGCCCTCTTTAAAATGGTTCCCCAGAAGCCCTGGCCTCTTTCCTCTTGTTGAGACCCCTGGAGATGGTTAGCTGGGCACTCTGCCCCTACAGAATGGAAGGAAGAGTGGTTACTGCATTGATAAGTAGTCATTGCACTCTCCACCCAATAGAATGTTAGCTTTTCTCACCATCTTGAGATCTCTTATATCTGTAAGTAATGATGGATGAGGGAAATGTCAGGCTGAACCAATGATGAAGTTTTGTGGAACAAGGTAGGGATAGCGTGGCTTTCAATGCCATGATTGATATTAATTTGTGTTCCTGCATGATGATGAGCAGAGACTAAGAGGGTGAAGGATGGAGACGAGATGGAGTGAAGGAGCTGACTGGAGGCCAAGTCAGAAAGAAGTGGATTCCTTGGGTGTAGGAATGGAGCTTTGGGAATGGAGCATATGGACAGCCATGTTTCCTGCAATCGGGAGGAGAATTGGGAATGGAGCATGTGGGCAGCATGTCTCCTGCAATCTTTTCTCATCTTCAGCTGAGCCAGGAAAGCTAGAGAGAACACAAGGAGGCAGTCATTATTCTGGGGCTATTTTTTTGGTTACGATGTTCTGACTTGAATCTATATAGCAGCACTAAGAGGAGTTTCACCACTTCAGCAAACTGCCTGAGAGGCCCCAGACTGCTGGAATGAGCTTCAGCTCTCAGAAATGAGCCTGGAAGTTATGCTATCAGCCTCTTGCATTCCTAAATTGATCTGTCATGTTGGTATGAAGCAATTGTGTCTTTCAGGTCAGGATGACTGTACATTTAAAAAAAAGTTCTAACTCTGGTTGCAGAGAAATTAAATTAGAATAATGAATAGAGTTTGATGAGGGAAAATCTAACGTCACCTGCTTGTAGAGAAAGCCTAATGTCGGCCAAAAATGAATATTTCAGTATGTTGGAGAGTTTGATAAATGACAGGTACTGATAACCCATTTTGTGGAGAGGTACTCAGGTTTATGGAGAGAGATAGGCAGTGGGGCCTCTTGTAACATTCATCCTCACCTCCCCCTCCCTGTTATGCTCACACAAAGCTGTTGGCCCTGCTGCCATTGTGGAAGTAGCACATCCAGCTGCCTGTCCTCCATCCCTACTGAATGCCCATGGACACCCCAAATCCAGTATCTAAATCTGACCATCATCCCTCCCCTTCAATTCTGTTTTCCATCCTAATTAGAACTCTGGGTGGCATTCTGAATCCATGCTATCTGCCCAATTCTAGTGAATCACAAAGTCCTACTAATTCAAATGCCAGAATTTTTCTCAAGTCTCTTTTCTCCTTTTCACCCTTGGAACAATGGCCCTGATTCAGACTTTTCTTTTTCCTGTTCTATAGCCAATCTTTCACTGGCTATTCCTGCCCTCAAATCTCCTCCATCAATTCTGTCTCTGTATGCATGTGATAGTCCCACTTTCTGATATGGAATAATTCACTGGCTCCCTTTGTTATATGATAGCATCCAATCTCTTTGAGTGTGGCTTGGTCCAATGATCTGTCATAGAAAGTAGTGGCACACGGCAGTGAAGAATATATGTTCAGGAGCCAGCCTACTTTGGTGTAAATCTTGGCTTGGCCACTTGCTGTGTGATTTGGAGCAGTCATTTTTACTGCCTGTGACTGCTCTTCCCATCTGTAAAATGGGGTGATAGTCTTATCTCATCAGGTTGTTATGAGAATTAAATGGGTACATACATACATATATATGTACACAAAATAAATGTACACACCCACATACACACATGCTTAGAATCGTGTCAGCCACATAGTAAGCACCATATAAGCATTTGCTATGATGACTTCTTTCCCCATACACAATGCTTCAAACACCTGGTAGCTTCCTCCACTCAATGTAGTTTCCTCTCTGTCAGGCTATCCCTAATCTGTTTAAGTAGCCTTTGTTCACATTGACCTTCTCCCTCGGATGTCTACTTAACCTCCACCTGGCCAACTCCCCTATCCATCTTTGACTTAATTCAGGAATTGCCTCCTGGTCAAGTCACCCGTGATACTTTGGGCACATCATTAGCCTCCCGTTTCCTTCTTTGTCTATAATGATCTATTTACCAGCCTATTTTCCCTACTAGCTTATGGGGAGGAAAGGTTGTATCTTATTTATTTATTTTTTAAATCTCCTGCCTCTAGATCAGTGATTGGTATCCAGAAGAAATGCAGTAAAAGTTTGTGGACTGGAAGATATTATAGTACTAATAAAAACCCTGCTGTCAGAGCTATCTTTCTAAACATAGATCTGATGACAACTTTTCTCTACTCAAAAATGTTTATGCCGAAACAATGAGGACTGTTTTTAGAATAAGCTACAAGACTTGTGTTCCATTTCTTACTTGCAGGGCTGAGGGAGAACCTGGCTGGAGAGCTGCCCCCTGGAAAGGTTACTTGACCCATTGGAGGATGGACAAACAAAGTCCTAACTGAATGACAATTGGGGCTTGTTAGCTCCTTCCTGAGGGGACAACTGCCTTAGCTCCTCTTTGCAGCAAACCAGCTCTGCCCACTCAATTCCACCTGCTTATGGGGACCCTCTTGGTGAAGCATCATAACCTACCACATCTTACATGTTACCTGCTCTAAGGTGCTCGGGTGCTGGTACTCAGGTGGACAGAGGGGCTGTGGGCTTCTCTCTGTTAGGTGCCAGAAATGATCTCAGGTGACAGATCTGGTGGTCATAGCCCCATAAAGCCATTAAAAACCTGGAAGACCAAGCCCCACTGTGACTCCCAGCCCTGGCTATACATTAGAATCAGCTGGGCCCTGCTGAGCCCTCTGCCCACAAGTTCCAGGTGCACCAAGTGCTACTTGTTGCTTTTTGCTCCATAAGCTCTTTTCACCATTGGGGGGAAGCTAGGGCAGGGAGAAGGTGAAGATGAGGCTGTATGAGGTTTGGTGGGACTAAATTTGGAAAGGTCTTGTGAGCTGCAGAGCTTGAACTTCATCCTTGGGAATGAGGAGTTAGGGGAGGATTTTCAGCCTTGGAGGGCCATGATCAGGCTGGGTTTCTAGAAGATTTCTTTGTTGGCTAATGTGGGGGATGGACTATAGAGGAGTGATACTAGATGCACAGGACTATGAGTGCCCTGAAGGTTCTGTCTCTTTTGTTCACTACTTTTCTCCAAGGTCATAGCTGGAGGTCAGTAGATATTTGATGAGTAAATGAAACCAGTCAAGGAGGTATTGTTCTGGTTGAGGTGAGAGATGACACTTAAACTTGCTCAGTGGCTTGGGGATGGAGAGGAGTCAGAGATACTGAAACGGTCTGGAGGGAGAGCTTAGGATTGGAGGGCACAGCTGTAATAGCAACTTTACTGGTTTTACTCCTTTAGCTCAGCCCTGAGAATTCAGCAGCCAGACTGCAATGGTAAGGACCTTTGTTTGACTTGAGATTCTCTATTCACCATCCTGGGGGGTGGGTAGGCTCCTGCTTTGAGGAATTGTTCACTCCATGAAAAGCATCCTCGTCAAGGAAGTCTGGCTTAGGTACCACTTTGTCCTTTGTGATCCCATGACACCAGGGCTTCCTGGAACAGCAGAGGAATTGTTATTGAATTTGCCATGGTACATGATAGAAGATCTACAACTAGAGTCTCTGACATATTTTTTCTGTTTAAAACGTAAAGGAATATTGTTAAAATAGTTCCCCTCCTGGATGCTTCTAGAACTCAACCTCCCATCTTGCATGGTTACCATTTGATAACCAATGCAAAAGAATCCCCAAATCTAGTCTGCACATTGGAAAACTGCTGTTTACTCTCAAGCTTTTATTCATCTGTTTGTTTTTTATGTTTTTCAGGGTAATTGGGGCTGGTCATTACTGTTATGACTTAGAGCATAAGTTCTATCTTAGATCAGACAGGTTCTTAGTTGCAAAATTGGAAATCAATTTTGGTTAATTTAAGCAGAAAAGAGATTTTTTAAAAAGTTCTAAACATAAAAAACATATACATTTATATATACAACATAAAAATGGGAATTTTATGTAAATGGAGTAAATGCTCCAGTCAAAAGATATAGGGTGGCGGAATGGATTTAAAAAATACAAGACTCATCTATTTGCTGCCTACAAAAGGCCCACTTCAGACCCAAAGACACATAAAGACTGAAAGTGAAGGGATGAGCGCACCTGGGTGGTTCAGTCAGTTAAGCACCTGCCTTCAGCTCAGATCCCAGGATCCTGGGATTGAGCCCTGCATCAGTCTCCGTGCTCCACAGAGAGTCTGCTTCTCCCTCTCCCTCTCCCTCTGCTGTTGCCCTTGGTTGTGAGCGTTCTCTCTTTCTGTGAAATACATAAATAAAATCTTAAAAAAAATAAAAGTAAAGGGATGAAGAAACATTTACCACGCAAATGAAAGTGGAAAAAAAGAAAAGCCAGGGTAGCAAGACTTTGCCCGACAAAATGGACTTTAAAACAAAGACTAACAAGAGACAAAGAAGGGTACTATATATTGATAAAGGGATCAATCCAATAAGAAGATATAATAATTACGAATATCTACTCACCCAACATAGGAGCACCTAAATACATGAAGCAATATATTTTTTAAAGATTTTATTTATTTATTCATGAGACACACACACACACACACACACACACACACGCACAGATAGAGAGTCAGGCTCATGCAGGGAATCTAATGTGGGACTTGATCCTGGGTTTCCAGGATCACGCCCTGGGCCGAAGGCAGACGCTAAACTGCTGAGCCACCCGGGCTGCCCAACATGAAGCAATACTCACAGACATAGAGAAATTGGCATAATACAATAATAGGAGGAGACTTAACACCCCACTGCCATCAATGGATAGAGCATCCAAGTAGAATATCGTTAAGGAAACACCATCTTTAAATGACATATTAAACCAGGTGAACATAACAGACATATACAGAACATTCCATCCAAAAACAACAGAAAACACATTCTTTTAAAATGCACATGGAACATTTTCCAAATAGAACACATGATAGGCCACAAAACAAACCTCAATAAATTTAAGGAGTTTGAGGTCTTTGCCTGCATCTTTCTGATCACAATAGTATGAAACTAGAAATTAATCATGAAAAAAAAACTGGAAAAAACACAAACATATGGTGCTAAATAAACAACATGATACTGAACAGTCAATGGATCAATGAAGCAATCAAAGAAAAAAATTTAAAAAATACATAGAGACAAAAAAGGACCCAAATAAATAAAAACAGAAATGAAAGAGAAGTAACAATTGACACCACAGAAATACAAAGGATTATGAGAATACTATGAAAAATTATATGTCAACAAATTGGACAACTTAGGAGAAATGGATAAGTTTCTAGAAACACACAATCTTCTAAAACTGAATCAGGAAGAAGTAGAAAATCTGAACAAAATGATTATCAGCAGTGAAATTGAATTGGTAATCAAAAACTACCAAAAAATAAAAGTCCAGGATCACATAGATTCACAGGTGAATTCAACCAAATATTTAAAGAAGAATTAGTATCTATTCTCCTCAAATAACAAAAAAACAGAAAAGGAAAGAAAGCTTCTAAATACATTCTACAAGGTCAGCATTATCCTGATACCAAAACCAGGCAAAGACACCACAAAAAAGGAAACTACAGGCCAATATTTCTGATGAACATTGATGCAAAAATCCTCAACAAAATATTAGTAAACTCCATTCAATAATACATTAAAAGGATCATTCACCACGATCAAATGTGTTTGTTCTGGGAATATAAGTTTGGTTCAATATTCACAAATCAATCAATATGATACACCATGTCAACAAAATGAAAGATAAAAATCATATGATCATCTCAATAGATGCAGAAAAAGCATTTGACAAAATTCAACATCTATTTCTGATAAAAACTCTCAAAAAATTTAGTGTAGAGGGAATATACCTTAACATCATAAAGGCCGTATATGAAAAACCCATAGCTAACATCTTACTCAATGGTGAAAAACTGATAACTTTTCCCTTAAGATCAGGAAGAGGGTGTCCACTCTTGCCACCGTTATTCATCATGGTACTGGAAGTCCCTAGCCACAGCAATCAGATGAGAAAAAGAAATTAGAGGCATCTATATTGGTAAAGAAGAAGTTAAACTGCCACTATATGCAGGTGACATGATACTATACATAGAAAACTCTAAAGAGTCCCCCCCCCAAAAAACTACTAGAGGTAATAAATGAATTCAGTAAGTTTTGCAGGGTACAAAATTAATACCCAGAAATTGGTAGCATTTCTATACACTAATAATGTAGTAGCAGAAAGAGAAATTAAGTCCACTTAAAATTACACCAAAAAGAATAAAATGCCTTGGAATAAACCTAACCCCAGAGGTGAAAGTACTATACTTTGAAAACTATAAAATATTGATGAAAGAAATTGAAGATGACATAAACAAATGGAAAGATATTTTGTGCTCATGGGTTGGGAGAACATTGTTAGATGTCCACATTACTCAAAACAATTTTCAGGTTTAGTGAAAATCTCTGTTAAAATACCAAGAGCATCGTCCACAAAATTAAAATAATCCTAAAATTTGTGTGGAACTGCAAAAGATCCTGAATAGCAAAAGTGATCTTGAGAAAGAAAAACAAAGCTAGAGGTATCACAATTCCAGATCTCAATATACACTACAAACTGTAGTAATTAAAACAGCATGGTACTGGCATAAAAATAGACACATAGCAATGAACAAAATTCAGAGTCCAGAAATAAACCCACACTTATATGGTGAATTAATCCATGACAGAGGAGGCAAGAATATACAATGAGGAAAGACAGTCTCTTCAACAAATAGTACTGGGAAAACTGGACAGCTCACATGCAAAAGAATGAAACTGGACCACTTTCTCACACCGTACACAAAAAATAAATTTGTAATGTATTAAAGACCCAAATGTGAGACCTGAAGCCATAAAAATCCTAGAAGAGAACACAGGCACCACTTTCTCTGACATTGGCCATAGCAACATTTTTCTAGAACATCTCCTAAGATAAGGGAAACAAAAGCAAAAATAAACTATTGGGGCTATATCAAAATAAAAAGTGAAGGAACATTACACAGTGAAAGAAACCATCAACAAAACTAAAGGCAAACTATTGAGTGGGAGGAGATATTTGCAAATGATATATTTTAATAAGGTTAATATCCAAAGACTATAAAGAGCTTATACAGTTCATCACTAAAACCCCCAAAGAATTCAATTCAAAAATGGGCAAAGGACTCAGACATTTTTCCAAAGAAGACATCCAGATGGCCAACCAACACATGGAAAGATGCTCAACATCACTCATTATCAGGGAAATGCAAACCCACATCACCATGAGAGATCACCTTACACCAGTAAGGATGGCTAAATTAAAAAAAACCAAACAAACAACATCAGAAGTAACAGGTGTGGGCAAGGATGTGGACAACAAGGAATGCTCATACACTATTGGTGGGAATGCAAATTGGTGCAGCCACTATGGGAAACAATATGGGGGGTTCCTCAAAAAATTAAAAATAGAAATATCATATAATCCAATAATTCTGCTACTGGATATTTATCCCAAGAAAATGAAAACACTAATTTGAAAAACAGTCTGCATCCCTATGTTTATTGCAGCATTATTTATAGCAGCCAAGACATGGAGGCAACCTAAGTGTTCATTGATAGTCAAATAGAGAAGGAAGATACGGTATAAAATTTTTTTAATTGGAATTTTAACTTTTTAAAAAAATATTTTATTTATTTATTCGTCAGAGACACACAGAAAGAGGCAGAGACATAGGCAGAGGGAGAAGTAGTCTCCCTGCTGGGAGCCTGATGCAGGGCTCGGTCTCAGGACCCTGGGATCATGACCTGAGCCAATGGCAGACGCTCAACCACTGAACCAGCCAGGTGCCCCGGAATTTTAACTATTTTAAAATGTACAATTCAGTGGCATAAACTACATTTAAATTCTTGTGCAACCATCACTACACATTAGCAATAACTTTCCATTCTTCCTTCAGGTTTCCAGAGGTAACGTGAATCCTGCTTTTTGTCTCTATGAATTTGCCTATTCTAGATATTTCATATAAGTGGAATTACACAATATTTGTCCTTTTGTGTCTGGCTTGGTTCACTTAGCATAATGTCCTTGAGGTTCATCCATGTTGTATCACATTATCAGTACTTCATTCCTTTTAATGGCTGAATAATATACCATTATATGGATAAACCATATTTAGTTTATTCAAGGAAAGGATTTTTAAAAAAGATTTATTTACTTGAGAGAGAGAGAGAGAATGAGCAGTGGAGAGGGACAGAAGAAGAGAAATAGAGGCAGACTCCTTGCTGAGCAGAGAGCCTGATACAGGGCTTGATCCCAGGACCATGAGATCATGACCTGAGCTGAAGGCAGATGCTGACCCCACTGAGCCACCCAGGTGCCCCAGGAAAGGATTTTTAAAAAGGACATTAAATAGGTTCTATGGAGCAAAGCCTGGAGCTTATGTAACCAGTGTGGGGCTTTTCCCCAGAATATCTGGGTAAATCGAAGCTGCCTCTCTACTGTGTGCTCTGGGTAAACTACTTTGAGCTTCCATCCCTCCTATGTAAATAGGGATAAAGAATCTTGTGCAGACTGTTTAATCATTTGAGATAATCTATGTAAATCACTCAGCATAAATTTTGACACTTAAATAAAAAAAATACTCATGAATGTTAACTGTTATCATGGCTTATAAAAATTATTGTTTATACTTCTTCCTAACACAAAATCAGATAGGCAGGACTTTTTCTAAAACATCTCCTCCTGAGGAGAGAAATAAACTAAGTTGCTTTTTTGGTACATGTTTTCAATGGATTGTTTCTTGGGCTTGGAAGTTCTGAGTAAAGGAAAGATGCCCCCCTCCTGACCGAGAGGCAACCTACCCTGGTCAGTCCAGCCTGACCTCCTTTTTAGACGGGGGCGACTCTAGGGCTTTGCTTTCCAAGTCTAAGCCCACACCGTGGAAGCACAAAAGGGCCAGATGGCTACAGGCGATGTCTGATAAAAGGGAATAAGATGTAATTCCTGTCGACTGTAACGGGACTCCCCAGTGATGGGAACTAGTCATAGACTGGGAGGAGGTTGTGGCTCTTCAAAAGCAGATGGACCTGGATTCAAATCCAAGCTTTGTTGTTTACAGGTCAAGTTTCCCAACCTGTAGGGCTGAGAGAAGTTGTCCATGTGAGCCACTGCCCCAGGGCGTTGTTGGCAGAGGCACCAGCGAGGAGTCCCCCAAAGAAGCTGGAACATCAGATTGTAGTGTCCTGTTGCTCATTAGTCTGTGGGCTCTCTGCACTAGTTACCTGGACACTTTGGCAGTGGGGAGCCTTCAGTGTGGTCTTCAGTATCAGCCTCAGCGAGGGAGGAGCATGACAATTTTCTATCCATTATTGGTTGAGATTCAGTAATTCTGAGTAGAACTTTAAGCCAGCTTGCGCAACCTTGAGATGTAGCTCTGCCCTCTTATTCCCAAAAGTGTTTTTATTTAGTTGTAAAATTGACTTTTTTTTTTTGGTGTAAATTTTGTTACAACAAAATGATCCTCACCTACACTTCGGATGCCCTGAGAAATCAAATTTATATGCTACACTTCTGCTTTGCTTGTGCCACTGACTAGCAAGGCCATGGGAGTGTGGGCGGTACAGTTACAGAGCATTTTCCAAAACCTATCGTGGACACTCCTAACAGAGACTTATTGGACTTCATTATAATGACTATAATAATGATCGCTTATACAATACAGGTCATTTAACTCCATTACTTAATTTATTCTTTCCAAAACCCTTTTTGTGCCTGGCATATAACAGAAGACTAGCCTTCATCTTATAGTTGTGAAACTGGACTCGGACATCGATTGCCAACAGATGGCCTAGTTGGGGGGGCGGTATCCATACTTCTGACTTCTGGTCCAGTGGTCTATTAAATAAATAAATAAATAGAATGGAATTAAATAAATTCCAGATTTTATGGACTTGGTGGTTTGTGATACGGTTCACTTGACCTCCCTCTGCCTGGAAAGGGACCAAACCTGTGATCTTTCTCTCTCTCCAGATTTCCAAAGAGGAAGCAACTCTCAACCAGAACAGGAGCCTAAGCCCGGTTTGTAGACAGTGGGGCATATCGGTGGCTTATTGCCATGTGCCCTGGGGTAGCAGTAAATTGATATTTGCTGATCTCCAAGCCTCTGGCAGAGATGGGGAGGGAGGGCTGGGAAAGTGACATTTCTGTAAATAACCACACCTGGTTCTAAGAGCAGAAGGATTGGCATATCCCTGTAGCCTCATCAATTACCTTCAACCTTTTGCAAAGGGAGCCCAGGGGAGAGAATCTCTTCACACTCGTCACATTATTTATAGACACCTCATCCTGTCTGTACTCAGGGGGGAGCATGGTTTGCTCAGCAGCGACCTCCTTCCAGATGTGTTTATATTTTCCCAGGCCCAGTGGAAAGCATCCTTCAGCCCCTCCACTCCAGGGAGCAGAGGGGATGCCTGACGTTGGGACATAAAGAAGATGTGAAAGGGAAGACATGAGCAGGATGCCTGAATTTCTCAGTTAGATTCGTGTGTCTCCCAGCGAGCACTGATTGAATAGCCACTTTGCTGCGGAAGAAGGCAATTCAGGCAATTTATGGTTAAATAAACATGCTTTGCAAGCAGGTAGACCTAGATTTAAATCCCAGCTCTGCCATTTACAAGCTGTGTGGTTTGGGTTAAGCTTTTGCCTCCATGTCCTCATCTGTAAAATAGGATAATAGCTCCTCTCGGGGTCACTGGGAGTGTTTGAATGCAAAGGGCTACTGACACAGCAGATGATACGTATAAGGTGCCTCTTCTTCTTTTTTTAATTTTAAATATGGAACACTTCATAAATTTTCATGTCATCCTCATGCAGGGGCCATGCTAATCTTCTCTGCACCATTCCAATTTTACAATATGTGTTGCTGAAGCCATCACTGGTGCCTATTCTTGTAAGAGACTACCACTTGCAGTGTGTGTGTGTGTGTGTGTGTGTGTGTGTGTGTGTGCATACGGGGGCACACGAATATGATTTTGATAGACACAGGACTCTAGAAACAGAGACAATGTACGCAACACAGGCAGGGAATTTTTGGTGAAAAAGTAGTGATTAAAATCTAGAGAAGGAGAGAGCTCTATGGACAGGACGAGTCAGAATGAACTCCATGGTGGCAGAGAGATTGAGTTGCCAGAGGGACGGAGGTATGTTATTGCACCATCAGTGTGCCCACCGCCCACTGTGGGCTGGCTGACTGTTTCCGGCTAGCTTTTAGGAAAAGGTGGTGTAGTCTAGGAAGGTGGCCTGGACCCAGGGTGCAGCGTCAAGGCTTGCTAGCCTCTCCGGATGGAGACTTTTGTTGGCATACCATACTCCACGTGCAGCATTTGTTAGCTAATCCAGCAAAATGATGCTGCCTAGAGTAACAAAAAAAAAAAAAAAAAAAAAAAAAAGACACATTTTGAGTGAGTTTAATGGATTTTCTTGCTCAGTTCTCTAGTTTTGAAAGGCCTACCTCACCAAAAATATAGTGATTACCTGGTTTATGAACTTCTTACATGAAATTGTTTTTGTAACAAATTCAAAAGTTCACAAAGGTCGACAGGATAGTATAACGAACCTTCATGTACCTATTACCCAGACACAAAATAAACTCACAGCCACTTTCATTTCATCTATACCCCTCCTCCTGTCCGAATACTTAACACACATGCCCTAAATAATGTCATCTGTAAATATTTGTGTATGCTTTTCTAAACAATAAGAGGCCCTTTAAAAGTACGATCTCAACATCATTATCACATTGGAAAAAATTAGTAAGTTCTTAATATCATCAAATATCCAGTGTTCAAACTTCCACAATTGTCTCTTATTTTTCCCAGTTGAATTAGGATCTAAATAAGATTTACACGTAGCAATTGATTGATGTTTCTCTTTGTCTTCTCAATTTATAGATAGCCCTGCCTTTCTTTTGACTCCTTTATAATTCATTGTTGAAGAGATCAGTCATTTCCTATTTTCGAGATAGGACTGTCCCTCTGGTATTGTTTGCCTTGCTCCTTTGTCCCCAATATTTCCCATCAAATGGCAGTTAGATCTGATGACTTGGTCTAATTTCTTTCTTTCTTAACAAGACTACATTATAAGTATTGTCATGCACTTCTCTTGGCCAGCACATACGACTAATTGTCTCTTTCTGTGATATAACAGCCATTAATAATCATTGTCTAGATTCATAATTTCATTTGGGGATTTGCAAAATGGTGGCATTCTAGTTCTAACATTCCTTCTTCATTTATTACCTGGATTGTTTCTGTAGAGAGAATTATTTCCTCATCAACTACTTAGTTAACTTATGATACAGTTTAATGAGGAAAATCAGGGGAGGAGAGGGAGAAGCAGACTTCCTGCGGAGCAAGGAGTCCCAACTCAGGACTCCATCCCAGGACTCTGGGATCATGACCTGAGTTGAAGGCAGACACTTAACCAACTGAGACACTCAGGTGCTCCGAGTTTGATAAGTTTTTTATAGATTTTGGATACTAGCCCTTTATCCAATATACCATTTTTTATTTTTTTATTTATGATAGTCAGAGAGAGAGAGAGAGAGAGAGAGAGAGAGAGAGAGAGAGAGAGAGAAGCAGGCTCCGGGCTGGGAACCCGATGCGGGACTCGATCCGGGGTCTCCAGAATCGCGCCCTGGGCCAAAGGCAGGCGCTAAACCACTGCGCCACCCAGGGATCCCCCAATATACCATTTGTGATGATCTTTCTCCATTCCATAGGTTGCCTTTTAGTTTTGTAAGGTTGTTTCCTTTTCTGTGCAAAAGCTTTTTATTCTGATGCAGCAATCAATACACTAGTGTATTTTTAATTTGCCTTTGTCTTATTATGTACACAATCAGGATCTTCTTATGTAGATAAGAGACATTTGTATTTAGTTTTCTGTGAATTGTCTGTACATTTCCCTAGCTTTTTTCCCCACTCTACACCATTATTAGACTTTAATTCTTTCTTTTTTAAGGCTTTTTATTTATTGTAAATATTAATCCTTTATCAATGATAAAGTTGAAAAATGTCCCCCAGTTTGTCTCTTTACTTTCCTTATGGTGTTTTTGTGCTATGTAAGTAAAATTTTTTTCTTCTTTTATGTAATAAATTCATTAATTTTTTTCCCTTATGGCTTCTAGATATTGAGTCAGAGGAAGAAAAGTTCCCCTCACTCCTGGATCATAGAATAATTCAGCTTTGTTTTTTCTATACTTGTATAGATTCATTTGATACATTTAACTTCCTAATCCACTTGGAGTTTATCTTGGCACACAGTTTGGGGAATAATACAATTTTATCTTTTTACCTATGGCTATTCAGTTAGCCTCATGCCTTTGAGTAAAAAGCCATCATTTCCCCCACTAACTTGAGATTCTGGCTTTATAATATGCTAGATTTCCAAATGCAATTGGGTCTATTTCTGGATTTTCTATTTGTTCCACTGGACCATGCATGTTACACTGCCACACTCTTAATTAGAAATATAGTATGTCTTAATATCTGACAGCACTCTCCCTTTCTCATTTCTCTCTTTCTCTTTTCTTAGGCTTTTCCCCTCTTGGGTATTCTTGCTTATCTGTTCTTCCAAATGAATTTTATAAAAAATTATCTAGCTCCAGAAAGAAACTTACTCATATTTTCATAGAATTATATTAAATTTATGAACTATATTACATTTTATGGACTTAGACCTAAAATTTCCTATATTGAATCTTCCTGTCTAAGAATATGGTATATCTTTTCATATACACAGGATTATTTTTGTGTGTTTTTAAATTAATCCATAGTTATTCTTCCTGAAGGTTTTGGACATTTCTTGATAAATTTATGCCTGGGTATTTAATTATATTTAGTATTCACAAAGGTGGTTTTCTCTTCTAATATAAACTGATTTTTGTTTGTATATAGGAAGACTTGATTTTTGTATATTGATTTTATACTTTACTAAATTATTTTGTTTATTTTAGTTTTCTAGTCCTGTAATAGTTTGTATTTTCTGGATACATAATTACATGATTCTCAGCTCTACTAATATGATGGATAATATTAATAGATTTTAGAATATTGAATCTACTCTACTTGGTCATGATGAATGCTTGAATGTGCTGTTGGATTTTATTTGCTAGTTATTTATGTTAGATTGGTTGATAGTTTTGTTGCTGCAATCATTTTTAGGGTGATATAGACATTATATTCACTTCATAGGGTTATTTTAAAAAATAGAACATCCCTGAGGAATAGCCTGGGCCTGGAACATTTTTGTGGGAATGGTGTTTTTCTACTTCCTCTATTTCTTCTGCGATATTTTATGTTTAGGCTTTCTGTCTCCGCTGGGATTGATTTTGATAAGTTGTATTTGCTAGAGACTTATCCATTTCATCTACTTTTCCAAATTCACTTGCAAAGTAGATTCATATAAAGCAGTGCTCTGTCTGATGGCTATTTCCTCATTGTCATTTCCAATTTTATGTATTTAAAGTCCTCCCCCTTTTTTCTCAATTGCATCAGCTAACAGTTTTTTTATTATTATGTTCTTTTCTTTTCTTTTTTTTTCAAATAGTGAACTTTTGAATGTATTTATTAGTTCTGTTTTTAACTCAACTCTTTTTCAAGGTATAATTAACTTACTGTGAAATTTAGTTTGATGATTTTGAATAATTTATACACCTATGCAATAAAACATTAATCAAATAGAAAACGAGTCTATTGTTTTAGAAAATTTCTTCTTCCTCCTTCCAGGCAACCTCCTACTGAACCCTAGAGGTAACAATGTCCTAATATCTATCACCATAGTTTAATTTTGCCAGTTGTCAAATATAATATAAATGGGATTATACAGTACATGCTATTTTGTATCTGGCTTTTTGTACTTAATATATATTTTAAGATTCACAAATGCTCTTGAGTGTGTCAATAACATGTTCTTTTAAATTTATTAATGATATTCCATATTGGATATACCACAATTTATGCATTCATTTGTTGATGAATTTGACTCATTCCATTTTGGGGTTATAAAGAAAAAACTGCTATACAAAATTAGACTATTGGGACTACACCAAAATAAAAACCTTTTGTACGGTGAAGGAAACCATCCACAAAACAAAAAGTGACTGACTGAATGGGAGAAGATATTTGCAATGATGTATCTGGTAAGGAGTTAATATCTAAAATTTATAAAGAACTTATAAAACTCAACACCAAAAAAAACCCAATTAAAAGTCTAATTTTAATCTAATTAAAAATGGTCAGAATGCATGAGCAGACATTTCTCCAAAGACATACAGATGCAACGGACACATGAAAAGATGCTCAACATCACTCATCAGGAAAATGCAATTCCAAATCACAATGAGATACCACCTCACACCTGTCAGAATGACTAGAATAGAAAACACAAGAAGTAAGTGTTGATGGAGACATGAAGAAAAAGGAACCCCTGTTCACTGTTGGTGGGAATGCAAGCTGGTGCAGCCACTGTGGAAAGCAGTATGGAGGTTTCTCAAAAAATTAAAAATAGAATTACCATATGATCCAGTAATTCCACTACTGGGTATTTTCTCAAAGAAAACAAAAACAGTAATTCAAAAAGATATATGCGGAAATATCAGTGAGGGAGACAAACCATGAGAAACACCTAACTCTGGGAAACAAATAAGGGGTGGTGGAAAGGGAGGTGGGGGGTGGTTGGGGTGACTGGGTGATGGGCACTGAGGGGGGCACTTGAAGGGATGAGCACTGGATGTTATACTATATGTTGGCAAATTGAACTCCAATAAAAAAAAGATATATGCACCCCTATGCTTATAGATGTGATATATATATATAATGTTAAATATATATTAAATATATAATATATGTTAATATTACTCCCTATAAAAAAGAATGAAGTCTTGCCATTCAGAGCAGCATGGATGGATCTAGAGAGTATAATGCTAAGTGAAATAAGTCAGAAAGACAAATATATGATTTCACTTATAAGTGGAATTTAAGAAACAAAATAAACAAAGAAAAGACAGAAAAACAGAAAAACAGACTTTTAAATATAGAGAAAAACTGGTAGTTGCTAGAGGAAAGATAGGTGGGGGATGGGTGAAATAGGTGAAGGTGATTAAGAGTACACTTATGGTGATGAGCACTGAGTAACTGTTGAATCATTATTTTGTACACCTGAAACTAATATAACACTGTGTTAATAATACTTGGATTAAAAAATAAAATAAAAAGAATAAATCTGCTATAAATATTTTTGCACAAGTCTTTTTGGGGACATGTTTTCATTTTACTTGGATGAATATCTAAAAGTGGAACAGATAGCTCATAAGGTACATGTGGCTAAACTTGATAAGAAACAGGCAATTCCACTTCTTGTTATTTATCTGAAGGAAATGAAAACACTAACTCAAAGAAATAGTTGTACCAAAATATTTATTGCAGCATTATTTATAACAGCCAAGACATGGAAGCAACCTAAGTATCCATCAATAGATGAATGGGTAAAGAAAATGTAATACACACACACACACACACACACACAGGAATATTATTCAGCTGTAAAAAGAAGAAAATCTTGTCATTCGTGACAACGTGAATAGAACTTGAGGGCGTTATGCTAAGGAAATTAAGTCAAACAGAGAAAGATAAATACCATATGATCTCACTTATACATGGAATCTTAAAAAGACACAGCAAACTCATAGATACAGAGAACAGATTGGCTGGGGTGGAGAGGGGGTGGCTTGAGGGCGTAAAATGGGTGAAGATGGTCAAAGGGTACAAATTTTTCATTACAAAATAAGTCATGGGGCTGTAATGTACAGCATGATCACTGTAATGAATAATTCTATACTGTATGTTTGAAAGTGGCTAAGAGTAGATCTTAAAAGTTACTACCACAAGAAAATAAATTTGTAGCAATGTGGGGTAACATTAATCAGGCTTCTTGTGGTGATCATTTCACTATATATATATATATAAAATTATGCTGCCCACAAATATAATGCTATATGTCAATTATATCTCAATAAAAATTTTAAAAAATAATAAAGAAGCTAAATAAAAAAAAACATGCAATTATTTTCCAAAAGTGTTGTACCATTAATAATCCACCAACAATGCATGAATGTTCCAGTTGCTCTATATCCTCACTGACAATTGGTATTACTGGTCTTTTTTTTTTTTTTTTTTTTAAAGATTTTATTATTTATTCATGAGACACACACACACACACACACACACAGACAGAGACACAGGCAGAGGGAGAAGCAGGCTCCACGCAGGGAGCCCGACATGGGACTCGATCCTAGGTCTCCAGGATCAGGCCCTGGGCTGAAGGCGGCACTAAACTGCTGAGCCACCCAGGGTGCCCGGTATTACTGGTCTTAAATTTTAGTCATTCTAGTGGGTGTGGGGTGTTATTTCATTATAGTTTTAATTTTAAAACAAAAAACAAAAAAAATAATTTTAATATCTCTGATGACTAATGATGTTGAGCAGCTTTTCATGTGCTTATTAGCCATTTATATATACCTTCTTTTATGAAGTTCTTTTTGAAGCATTTGTTCTCTTTAATTGAATTGTCTTTTTATTATTGATTTGTAGTTCTTTATATATTTCTGACACAACTTTGTCAGGTATATGTTTTGTAAACATTTGGTTTTGGTCTGTGACTTGTCTTTTCTCCCCCTTTACTATGTCTTTTGATAAGCAGATCTTAATTTTGATGAAGCCAAATTTATCGTTTTTTTTCTTTTATACGTGTATTTTGTGCTCTCTCTAGAAAATTTTTCCCCATCTGAAGGCTATAAAGATATTCTCCTAGGTTTCCTTCTAGGTTTATTATTTTAGCACTTTTCCTATCTCGAATTAATCCTTGTATATGGTCTGAGGTTTTAGCTTTTGCTGTTTTTAGCATGGATATCCAGTTGTTTGATTCATTGAAAAAGCTTTTCTTTCCCCGTTGGATTGTCTTAACACCTTTGTGAAAAATCAATTGACTATATATATGTCAGTCTGTTTCCATTTTTGCTAGACATCAATTTGTCTACGCTTACACCATTACCACATTGCCTTGATTACCGTGACTTTATAGTAAATTTTGAAATCAGGCAATGTAAGTCCTATGACTTTTGAAAAAAGATTTAACAAGATTGTTGTGGCTATTCCAGGCCCTTAGCCTTTCCATTTAAATTTTAGAATTGCCTTGTCAATTTCTATTAAAAAAGCCTTCTGGGATTTTGGGAGGATTTGTGTTAGTTTGATAGGGCTGCCACAACAAAATACCCTACACTGGGTGGCTTAAACAGCAGAAATTTATATTCACACAGTTCTGGAGGCTGGAAGCCCAAGATCAAAGTGTTAGCAGGTTTTTTTCGTCCCTGGCTTACGGATGGCTACCTCCATGCTATGTCTTCATATGGTCTTTCTTCTGTGTGTGGGCATGCCCAGTGTCTCTTTGTGGGTTCAAATTTCTTCTTCATAAAGAACACCAGTCACATTGCATCAGGGCTCACCCTAATGGCTTTATTTTAACTCAATCACCTCTTTAAAGGCTCTATGTCCAGATAAAATCACTTTCTGCGATACTGGGGATTAGGGCTTCAACATATGAATTTTGGGGCACATAATTTAGTTCATAACAGGATTATATTGGATCTATAGATCGACTTTGAGATAATTGACATCTTAACAGGATTGAGCCTTGCAATCCAAGAGCATGTTATATCTCTCCATATATCCGAGTCTTCCTTACTTTACCAGAGATGTTTTAAAGTTTTCAGTATAAAGAGCTTGCATTTATTTTGTTAGACTTACTCTTAAATATTTTCTGGTTTTTGATACTATCATAAATGGTATTTTTCAACTTATTTTCCATTTGTTTGTGGTTAGTACATAGACATACAGTTATTTTTTGTATATTGACCTCATATCTGAAATGTTGTTAAATTCCCTTATTATTTGGTATATTTGGGGGATAGATATCTTATGTATGCTATAATTCGCTTATTCCTTTCCAATCTTTGTGACTTTTTCTTCTTTTACTGCATTGGCTGGGAATTTCAGTACAATGGAGATAGAAATGGTAAGAGTAGACATCCTTGACTTATTCTTGTTCTTAGAAGAAAAGTGGCCCATGTTTTATTAAGTATAAGGTTTGTTTTGGGTTTTTCATACATAACCCTTTGCAAGCTTGTATTGCTATAGAAACTGTGAAAATGTGGCTTTCAGATTTCCAAGTGTGGGAAACTTAAAGCCTCACAGCCCCAGCAGTTGCATTTTGAAATCCATCACTGTTTTTTTTTTTTTTTTTTTTTTTGTGCTGAGGTGACACTTCCCAAAGTGGACAGTTCTCTTCCAGCCAATGCCTGGGAGATGTGGGATTCCTCTGGTGGGTGACTTTGGTGTAAGGACTGACTCCCTGATGGCCTTATATAACTCTGAAAGCTGCACTGTAGTTTCAGAGGCTTCTCTACCTTCCTCCTCTCCTCCTTCACCTGGAGTCAGATTTGTTTCATGATTTGACAAGTATCTCATCTTCTTCTAGAACTTCTCATCATTTCCTCTTATAAGCATTTCCTCTAATAAATTTCTTTCATGTCTAATCCTATCTTGCTGTCTGCTTCTTAGAAAATTAATATTTACACAGATTGAGGAATTCCTGTTCCAATCTTAGTTTGCTGCGAGATTTTTTCTCTTAATCATGAGTATTGAGTTTTGTGAAAAGTTATTCTGAGTTTACAGAAATTATCATATGAATTTTCTCCTTTTTTTCCTCTTTATATGGTTACATTGATTGCTTTTTGAAAGTTAAGCCAACCTTGCATTCCTGAGATAAACCTTAGTCATGAAGCTTTATCTTTTTATATACTGTTGTATCTTGTAGTATTTTCAAGGGATTTGTATCTATATTCATGGGGGTTATTGATTTGTGTGTCTAGTGTCTTCATAAGGTTTTGGTACCAGGATTATTCTAGTCTCATGTAATAGTTTGGGAGTGTTCTCTTCTCTATTTTCTAAAAAAGTTTTTGTAAGATTGACATTATCTCTTTGAAATGTTTTGATAGAATTCACCCAGGCAACCATCTGGTGCCTGGGGTTTTCTTTGTTTTCTTTTCTCCATTTTTAGTCTTTATTTCTGGCTTATTTACTTTCTGTGGGGACATTTTGCTCATTATTCCTTTTTTTTTCCTTAAAATAACTGTGTGGGATTCAAACACAATTCTTTTTTTTTTTTTTGTTCATGCTTGAAGGGCATGAGTTCTCCTATTCTTTTTGGAGGGGTGCGTGGGCCAGGATCATTTTCCTAGTTTCATAGCTCTAAAGTTCACTATTCTGTTGTTCTTACAACGTGTTCAAATATATGGCTTTTATTTATTCTAACATCTGCTGGCTCAGTTACCCTCCCCCCCCCCCCAGTTTTATCTGGAACGTTTCTTTCTTCCCCTAAAACCTTGTCTTATGTAAATTAGATTCTATTTTCAGTATTTTCTACTCAGTGTAGGCCTTTGTCTTGGAAGGGAGTTCTTGTTAGTTCTAAGAGCTCATAGCACCCAGACTGTTATAGTGTTCTCTGATCTTGTGCTCAGAAACTAAAGTGTGCAAGTCCCCTGCCAGTTAAGGCTGTTTTTCCCAGATTGTGTTTCCCTTCCCTTGGGAGTATCTGTTGGCAATTTTGGGTTCTCTGAATTTCAATTTCAGCACAATTTTCTTTGTCTCTCCTTTGCTTCCCTCTGCACCCTTGCTGATGCTACATGTTGCTGGTGGTATTCAAGGTTGTTCCTCAATTGCTCATATAGTGGAGCTGGTAGGGGTTCCTTGTATTGCTGTAGATATTGTCTGTGGCATTTTGGTTTTGCCATGTTAGTCTCTCTGTTTTGTAGGGTGATTCAGAATGAAAAAATTACATCACCATTGCTACTACCTTCCTAGAATCCCATCAGTGTTTCTGAAATCTTTATGGTAGGGGTGAAGATATCCAATTATATGTCCATCTTAGGAGCTTAAGCAATTGGTACAAACCACCAAGAGTCCTATTTGATTTTGAAAGAATTGGGACTCTCATGTGAAACTACAAAAGACCTTTAAAATTGAGGGTGGTAAGCCCAGAACACTAAAAGTAATACTTGTGAAATAAAAGTGGGAAAAAAGTAAGAAGCTTCTCACTGAGCTCTTCTTTGTACCAGGTATTGTGCAAAATTTTTACATGATTGTTCTCAATTAATTCTCTCAACCAACATATAAGACAGGCACTATTATAACACCTACTTTATCACTTTTATCACTATTATCATAAGGTGGCTAGAATCACACCTACTTTACGGTATTGAAAATGAAGCATAGAAAGGTTTGTTACTTTTCCACAGTCACATATCTCTCAAACTCAAAGCTGGTGCTTGTAGCCATCCTGCCAAACCACCTCCCATCTATTTGTGCATATACACTGTGGGAAAAGGAGCTCAGATGGACATGGGATCACTCTCATGTAGGGGATTACTCTCAAACAGGTAACTGAACTCTTGCCTGAGTCGTGGGGGTGGTATCATGTGTTTAGCCTTACTGATTTGTCCTCATGGAAAAATGCAACACTGCTTCCTCCCTCACAAAAAGAAAAACTGTTGATGGAGTATTGAAAGAAAATGGCAACTCAGTAGTTGAACGGTAGGAAGAAAGGGCCCTCCCCAGTTGGCAGGGTAGCCAAGGCAGATGTGTCAATAATAGCAAGACCAGTAGTAGAAGCTTCAGTGGAGGTCATCAAATAGCAGATGGGAGACCAGCTTCACTGAAAACATCAGGAAAGCCTCAACTGCTCAGGATGAGAAAGTATGAGCCAGCCTGCCATGCTTGAGGAAAGGTAGTGAGTTTGGGTCTTTGACTTCCAATAGATTCTCCATCACTGATGGAGATTGCTACCCAGAGGGAGTATGGATTAAGCATGGAGGTTCTAGAGCAAAATACCTGGCTTATATACTGGCTTTGTCAGTTCATGGTTGTGGGAACTGCAGCAAGTTATTTGGCCCTTTTTGCCTCCTTTCCCTGAACTGTAAAATGGGGACAATAGTAATACCTGCTCCATTGTATACCCGCTCCATTGTGTTGCTGGCAGGATTAAATGAGTCAACACACGTAAAGCACTTGGAATGATTCCTTGTGCCCTGCAATCCATCCTCATTATTTGCAGATTCAGTATTTGCAATTTTGCCTACTGGCTAAACTCTATTTGTAACCCCAGCATCAATACTTACGGTGATTTCATGGTCATTTGTGCAGAATGGTGACAAATTTGAGTTGTCCAATGTACACATTCCCAGCTGTTGGGCAAGATGATGCTCTGCCTTCTTGTTTCAGCCCTCATACAAGTGTAAACAAGTGTCCTTTCTGCAGTCGACTTAGTGGCATGTTTCCTCTTGCATTTTTGTGCTTTCTGTTGATGGATTTCATTGTCTAAGGTGCCCGAAGTGTGGTGCTGAAGTACTGTCTGCTGTTCCCAAGTACAAGAAAGCTGGGATGCGCCTTACAGAGAAACACGTTGTGTCAGATAAGCTTCAATCGGGCATGACTTTTAGTGCTGTTGGCTGTACGGTCAATGTTAATGAATCAACAATATATATTGAGTAAGGTGTCTTTACACAGAAAACAAAGTTACATGTTGATTGGTTGATGAAACTGTTGTGAGTAGAGGTGCGTAAGAACCTAGCTCCGATTTCCTCTGTGAGCAATGATTCTGTGTTGGAGACAACCTGATAAACAGAACCACTGTGAAAGATGAGAATCCCTTGTATTGTCTTTCCGGGACTCCTCCATCCTATGCAGCCCGGAGAAGTGAGGCATATGGAAAGGAGCAGATTTCTGCCTCATGTCTACTGGAAGAAATACATTTTAAACTCAGAACCCACAGTTTTGTATTGCTCCGTGCTTTCGTTGACAAAATGGGGGTGGGCGAGGATATTTTGAGAAACTTCAGCTCGGAGGGCTCTGTAGACGAGTGGGACAGGCCGTGGTCCCAAGCGCGGATGCCACCTGATTGATGCCCTTGGTAAGTTCAGAGTCACTCCTCCCTGCTGACGCCAGGAGAAGGTTTATCCTGGCTAAGGAAGGGATTGAGCTGTGCTGCCCCTTGCCTGCCTCCTCTGACTTGGACTGACAACTGCTTTTTCTGTGGCAAGCTTTGAAAGCACCTGGCAGACACCTGAGACAAAGCTGAGATCAGATCACCTGAGGAGAAATGCGTGTGGCATGTTTGGAACCCTTTCTGGGGCTTCAGGAGGAAAGGGACCAGTGAAGGGGACAAATAGTGTCTTGGACACTGAAATGAAAACAATTTTTGATCTCAAACCGGATGGGAACCCATCTAGCAAGAAAGGTAGTGTCCCACATACCTCACTGCCTCTTCACAATGCGAGCTCACAAAGCCAGAGCACAGCAGAGTCACCATGGCCTTGGAACATCCTGGCAAGCTGGGGCATCATCGCTGTGAGACAGCTGTTCCAGCACATGGCCAGAACATTCCACCACGATGAAATGGAACTTGGCACCAATACAACTCTACACCACATGCCACCACCACCACCACCACACCATGACGCAAGGGTTGTAATATGACAACCTGACAGCCCCACTGTCCTTATCACGGCATTGTCACATGTCTATCACCTTGCAACACCCTGACAATACAGCAGCACGTTGCTAAGCTCTAACCCCACAGCATCTGTTTTATTGATGAGTCTCATCAGTGCCAAGTCTAGATATTTCAGGGACCTTTAAGCCCACTGACATAAACATCCAAAGGAATTCCCTCTGGCTGTGCCCTCCCTGTGCTGTCAGTAGACCTACCTGCCTTGTCCACCAGGTGTGAGGACAGAGTTCATTCCTTCTTCACTTGTCTATGTCTCAGCACTTAACATAGCACCTACCTCAGAGTGAGTGTAAATATAGAAAAGGCTGTTTGGTGAACGTGGCATTGAGATAAAGAGATCCAATAAAGGGTCGCTGTGTAGGTCACAGTCATGGGCTCAGAAGTCACTTCAGACTGGAACCAATGGTTTCCAGAGTTTACTTATTCCTCTATTTATTTTTTTTTGCCGTATTTGTGTATTATTATTAGCACAATATCTTTAAATGTATATATTTTTTAAAAAGATGCAAATTACATTCTTTAAAAAGAAAACAAAAAGCCCAAAGAATTGATGGCCCCTCATCCCATCTCCCTGCAGGCGGAGTTACCCCAATGTTGGCCTCTGGGCCCTGCTTGATGTGTGAGGGCTACATTTCACATGCTGCAGGAGACCAGGTGAAGCCCGAGACAGTCTGTGCCCCCTGATGAAGGGAAGGTTCCATGGATTTGGTGACACTGGCCACAGCCAGGTGGAGGGTGTTGGGGTTGTGTGCGTGTCACTGCAGCTGGGGAACTGGTTGCTTCAGAGAGACTAGGAGACTTAAATCGGTCTCCTTAAGCCTTCCTGGGAAAAGGGAACTGGGGTTCTTGCAATGTGCCCGATAGAGAATATAATCCTGGAACTCTTCTTTTCTACTACCCTACCTAACTAATATTTATTGAGCTCTTAAACTAAAGTGTCCTACTCTCTCTTTTATTTTTTTTTTGATTTTTTGATTTTTTGATTTGTGCAGAGACTCCAAGTAGACTTTGGGTTTTTTGTTTCATTTTTTATTATTTATTTATTTATTTTTAAATAATAAATTTATTTTTTTATTGGTGTTCAATTTGCCAACATACAGAATAACACCCAGTGCTCATCCCGTCAAGTGCCCCTGTCAGTGCCTGTCACTCATTCACCCCCACCCCCCGCCCTCCTCCCCTTCCACCACCCCTAGTTCGTTTCCCAGAGTTAGGAGTCTTCATGTTCTGTCTCCCTTTCTGATATTTCCTACCCATTTCTTCTCCCTTCCCTTCTATTCCCTTTCACTATTATTTATATTCCCCAAATGAATGAGAACATATGATGTTTGTCCTTCTCCGATTGACTTACTTCACTCAGCATAATACCCTCCAGTTCCATCCACGTTGAAGCAAATGGTGGGTATTTGTCATTTCTAATGGCTGAGGAATATTCCATTGTATACATAAACCACATCTTCTTTATCCATTCATCTGTCGATGGACACCGAGGCTCCTTCCACAGTTTGGCTGTTGTGGGCATTGCTGCTAGAAACATCGGGGTGCAGGTGTCCCGGCGTTTCATTGCATCTGAATCTTTGGGGTAAATCCTCAACAGTGTAATTGCTGGGTCGTAGGGCAGGTCTATTTTTAACTCTTTGAGGAACCTCCACACAGTTTTCCAGAGTGGCTGCACCAGTTCACATTCCCACCAACAGAGTAAGAGAGTTCCCTTTTCTCCGCATCCTCTCCAACATTTGTGGTTTCCTGCCTTGTTAATTTTCCCCATTCTCACTGGTGTGAGGTGGTATCTCATTGTGGTTTTTATTTGTATTTCCCTGATGGCAAGTGATGCAGAGCATTTTCTCATGTGCGTGTTGGCCATGTCTATGTCTTCCTCTACTTTCTCTTTTAAATTACATAGCAGCTGGATGAGGTTGGTATTTTCCACAGTCTATAGTTGATGTGGGAAACTGAGGCTCAGAGTGGTCATGACTTACACAAGTTCACACAGCCAGCATGCAGTGGAGGCAGAGTTCAGCTGCAGGCTCACAGCTCTCTGGCTTCAGATTCTGGGCTCTTAACCATGGCACTTCACTCCGTCTCTGGACTATTTTCTCTAAATTGTACCCAGCTACCCAATATGGGCAGGAAACACAGTGGAGGTGGGTCACCATATTTGAGGTGATGTCCTGCTCACCATCTTTGCTGGGTCAAAGCCATTCTTGGAGGGTTTGGAGAAGCTAGCTGGTGAGACCTAGAGTAGCTGGGAGCCAGTGGTCAGCTGACTTGTGTGGTACTCTGTCCCCAAGTATGTCTGGAGGCCTGGCCCGAGCTGCACCATGAGGTGCTAGAGAGCGCAACAAAACCTACTCTCAGGCATAAATAATGAATTATGAGAAGGTAGGATGTGGCTAATTGTATTGCCATCATTTGGCCTAACTAAATGACACTCCCAGAGACGTGTAGCAGTAATTATTCCTTCTCTGTCACAACCTCTTTTTTCCCCACTAATTTGCCCCTGGAATCCACTTCCAATCCAAGGCCTGTCATGACTGACTCTTTCTGAATCTACAACACTTTTCATCTTTCTCACTTGCTGGGACTTTGTCCTGGTTTGAAACACAGAGAGGTTGGCTTCTGAATGTGAGGGTCCCCAGATGAAAGCCTTGAGATGGTGAGAACAGATATTTACCCTAAAATAAAAACTTGTTAATACTACATAGAAACCAAGTACATGTGCCCATATGTTCATAGCAGCCCTACCCACAATAGCCAAAAGGTGGAAATAGCCTAAATGTCCATCAGTGGACGAGTGAGTAAACAACATGTGGTAGATCCATACAATGGAATATTAGTTGGCCACAAAAAGAAATGAGGTCCTGGTACCTCCTACAAGGTGGATGAACCTTGAAAAGATTATGCTAAGAAGCCAGACTCAAAATATCACATTATATGATTCCATTTATATGAAATATCCAGAATAGTAAATCCATAGAGACAGGCACAGATTGGAGGTTGCCAGGGATTGGAGAGAGAGGGGAATGGGGAGCAACTGTTTCATGGTCTGGGGTTTTGGAACTAGATAGAGGTGGTGGTCACACAACCGTGTACTGAATGCCACTGAATTGTTCACTTTCAAATGGTTAATTTTACATTATGTGAATTTTACCTCCAAAAAAGGAGGCCAAATTTTTAAAAATGCTACGTAGGAGAGATTTAGTTGAAGCATCATGTAATTGTTGGAAAGGATTTGAAGTCATGTCGGCAACTACCTAATCCTTTGATGGAAGCAGCATGTGTATCTTTTCATTTTTACACGTTGCCATTGGACAAGCACATTCCTCATGCTGACAGGATCACAGCGTGTGTTAACCACAGTGCCCCAGGGAAGCATCTGGGTGAGATGGTGGTGGGGGCGGGAGGGGAGGTGGGGTGAGCCTGGGCGGGGGAGTTAGCCTCTAGTTCTAGACACTCTGCCTGGGATATGGGAGGGAGGAGACCTTTTTATAATCCAGTTTCTCTATGACCTATCAAAAAAAATCATTAGAGGATACATAATTAAATAGCAATATACTTTTAGAGGAATGGTAAATGTCCTACTCATGAATTTTTTCTTTAAAGTTTATTGTTTTACTTGACTATAAAAGCAACATAATACTTATTATATATTGGGAAGCACAGAAAGGCATCAAAAGAAAGGGAGGGAATCAACTGTTATTCCACCATGTGGAAGTAGCTACTTTTAACAGTCAAATAAATCTTTCCAGTATTTTACGCCTTTATTCACAGAGCTAACATCACATGATGTAGACATGATGTACTTCTCTTTCCCGTAATATCATAGAATAAGCATTCCTCTGGGTCATTAAACATCACTGTGTTGGCTGCACAATAGGCTACCGTAAGGGGGTATGGTTTGTTTAACCACTCCCCTATTGTTAGATATTTTGGCTGCCCTCTGAGAATAAAATACTCCACTCTGCATGTACAGTAGAAGTGTCAAGTGGAAGGACCCAGGAGAGACTGCGGGTCTGATTGTGTGGCTGGGTATATACAAACCTCAGCCAAGTCTTAGGAAGACTCAGTATAGTCTTAGGAAGGTGACACTGGTGTGTAATTATAATTTTGCTAGTAGGAAGCAAACTCACAGCAGTATGTATACCATTTGGAGAACAAACAGAAGGGGAAGCTCAGCCTGCAGCCTAGAATTCAAAGTTGGCAGACTCTTGGGCACTGCCCAGTTAGGAGGAAGTCCAGGACCATAGGTTTATTTTTTAAAAAATTTTTTTAATAATAAATTTATTTTTTATTGGTGTTCAATTTGCCAACATACAGAATAACACCCAGTGCTCATCCCGTCAAGTGCCCCCCTCAGTGCCCACCACCCATTCACCCCCACCCCCCGCCCTCCTCCCCTTCCACCACCCTTAGTTCGTTTCCCAGAGTTAGGAGTGTTTATGTTCTGTCTCCCTTTCTGATATTTCCTACCCATTTCTTCTCCCTTCCCTTATATTCCCTTTCACTATTATTTATATTCCCCAAATGAATGAGAACATATAATGTTTGTCCTTCTCCGATTGACTTACTTCACTCAGCATAATACCCTCCAGTTCCATCCATGTTGAAGCAAATGGTGGGTATTTGTCATTTCTAATGGCTGAGGAATATTCCATTGTATACATAAACCACATCTTCTTTATCCATTCATCTTTTTAGATTTGTATTTTAGTCCCTCCAGTAGCAGAACGCCCTTTACAGGGCAGGTGAAGGGGACATCGTAGGAATAAGGCAACCTGCTTGCCTCAAAGGAGCGTGCTAAGTAGTAGGGCAGACCGTGAGGATTGTTGGTGAGGATTGTTGAGTAGTGCGGCCAGGGCCGTGGGAGGACTATGCATTCTGGGAGCATAAAGGAGGCATGTTGGTCTGGCCTTGGTATCAGGGATGGAGGGTTGGGATGGGGAGGTTTCCCATAGAGTGACTCCTGAGCTGAGACTCAGCAAAGGAACCACACACAGAGTCCTCGGAGCACTACTGTGAACTCCCCCATTCGCCACGCCTGTTCTGATTCCACATTCACCGTGTGGCATTGGTGAATAACTTGGCTTCCAACATCCAGAGAGAGGCAATGCACCGTTCAGGTCCATGTGATGGATGCACTTATTGCCATGGCCATGTTGGTATCTGTTCTGGAGCCTGGTTCCCCTGAGAAATGGGCCTGCTCTTTTTTTTTTGTGACCCAGTGAGTTTTCTGAGCCTGTAAGGATGTTAGGGCTTGAGGGAAGGAAAATGCACCAACATGACCCAAGTCCCCTAAGAAGGCCTCTCCAGGAATATCATACATGCTTTTTCCCTTCTAACTGCAACCTCTCATTCTCAAGGGGGTTGTGTAGAGTAAGCAAGATGATGTGGGCAATGATGATGTGGCTCAGAGCTGGTGCTTAGAAGCTCTGAGCTGGTTATTCTTGTCATCCTTCCTTGTAGACTGCTTGGGGGAGGGTGGGTAGCTGACAAGTGGAGATGATGAGTCACATAGTTCACTAGCACCCTCCAGCTAGTTCTCCCAGTTCATTAGCCAAGCCATCAGTCATTGTGACTAATTGTAACTTTTTGAGATAAATGTTTAAAATATCATCTCCTATGACAAGGTTCTTTAATAGCTCAAGGACTTGTTGGGGGTGGTAGGGAAAGATAGTAGGCATGCACAGAACAACCAGAAAATAATGTCGGGAGCTGTTTGACTATGAAGGTCCCTTCCTCCAGGTCTGGGCTGGAATATGCCAGTACAACCCAGTTGGTTGTTTATGGTCAGCGTGGGATCTGACCACATGGTGATCACTTGGTACCACTTCTCCTCAAGCCTCAGTACAAAGGCTGACTTCTTTCTTGGCTTTCCCTGGCTCTGCACCTCTGCTAGTGCTGGCACCAGGCACCTTTGTATCTGTGTGGGGAGCTGAGACTCTCCTTCCTTGGACCTCTGTGACTCAGTGGCATACCTATAAATGGTCCTGTTGAAAAGCCTGATGTGGGCTCCACCTGGGAGAAACAAAAGGCCCTGCACTCCTTCCTTTTGTGACCTGAGAGCTAAGAGAGCTTGCGTAAGCTTGGTTACTTAGGTGGTGGGAGATAGGGGCTTTAGGCTATAGGTAACATAATTTTCAGGGGCCTATATGAAGCTTTTAGGAACTTCCACAAGTGCCCCTGATAGTCTTGGAGTTGAACTTGGACCTCTGGGTAGCCCAGGATCAATTCTTGTAGGTAGAATTCTAGATGGACTGGGCCAAGAACACAGCCCTGGGGATGTCAGAGTTGTCTGGGGTCCCCACCAGGAATGCTCCTGATCCACACACACCTAGAATCACAGTTTTATTTCTCTTTCCCTAGTTTGCTCTTCCATCCACCTTCTGTCCAAATCCTTCCCTGAAAATGTTTCATCAGTCTGAGTCCTGGGATCGCCATGGCTATACTGAGGCGAGGAGTTACCACTGAGGCTCTTGCTCTAATTGGAACTCAGTGGTGGTCAACTTTTGCTAGACACAGCCTTGTGCCTCTGAGAGGGTCACATGGATCCTCCTGGTTCATGGGACCCGACACACCCCAAATGCAGCAATGGACTTATCGTGCTCTTGTTGTCACTGATCCTGGACCTTTTGGATGTTTGCTAGCTTGTCGGCTGGCTGAAAGAAATCATACTTAGACTTGCATCTAGGAATAAATACCCTTTTGAGAGGTGAAGCTAGCAATCGATAAGCAAGCAAGCAAGCAACCAACACCACCCCCACTATCACTAAAAAAAGAACATGAAAAGAAAAAACCAGATTCTAGCACTCAGTTCCTAATGTAATGCCCACACCCATCATCTCTCACACTCCCACCCCCAAGTGCTGCTTCAGATTCTTTTAGGGGCTCAGAGGACTCAGTCATCTATGCCCATGCTCCTGCAAGGAAGGAGGCCTGAATATAGTTCATAGGTCAAGAACAGAAATTCTGGGACCAGACGCTTATGTTCAAATTGCTGCTCAGTAGGTCACTGGCTATTTGATCTTGGGCTAGTTATCAGCCTCTCTGTGCCTCAGTTTCCCCATATATAGAATGAAGATGATAATATTACTAACTTCATAGGGTTTCTATAGTGATCAAATGAGTTAATATAGGCAAAGCAATTCAAATAGTGCCAGGAATATAGTAAGTACTATGTAAGTGTTCACTCTTACGAGGCCCTGGATGGTCACTGGGTTTCTGGCTGGGGCCAGCCACCCGGTCTAGAAGGGATTCTGCTCTGTGCTTTGGTTCTTACCTGTGCTTTGAGCAAGGGATCTGCCATTTGCAATAAAACGACATTTATTGTAAGGGACTGGAATAGTGGGTCACTGATATTTACCCTCTAAAACAAGTGCAGAATTAAAACATAAGATGTGACTCAACGGAGTCTCAGTAGAGTAACTCAACTGAAAGACAAGGGAAGCCAGTTTATTTCTTGCAATAGCAGCCAAAGTCTTTGAATTCACCCCTGTGTATTCCTGATTCTCAACCTGGTCTCTTGCATCTGGTTTCTAGATGCAAGCATGTGTCAAACCCGTATGGGGTGCACGAGGCTCTCAGCAGCCGCCAACAGGTTGCAGCATTAAAACCCACCTTTGACCTTCAAAATAGAAACCATGCCACTGCTGGTCTGTGTTGGCTCCTCTGCCACGTTAGACCTGAAGCCTCTGAAACTGTTGTTGATCTACCCAGAGTTTTTTTTTTTTTAAGATTTTATTTATTTATTTTATTAGAGGGAGAGAGAGAGAATGAGAGAGCATGTGAGTGTGGGATGGGCAGAGGGGGAGGGAGGAAATCTCACAGTGACTCCACGCTGAGTACGGGGCCTGATGTGGTCCAGTCCTACCATCTCGAGATCATGACCTGAGTTGAAACCAAGAGTTGGATGTTCAATGGACTGAGCCACCCAAGTACCCCGGATCTATCCAGAGCTCTGTACCTAAGATGCTCGGGTGTTTTCTGGCCAATCTTTGTGGCTGTAAGGAGAATGAAACATATATTCTGGTGAAATCTTCCCCTACTGAAAAGGCATCCCTTGACTGTATTATCAGCAGTGTGTTAGAAGAGGGTCTGCAGAGGACCTGAAGCCCAAAGCAGTATATCTCCTCTTTGCCAGCTTAGAGTTCCTTTTTGGTGACTTATGTCTTTGCCCTTTCAATGGCTGATGAGAGTAATAATAATTAAATGCATTAAGCACTTATTGAGGCCTTTCATGTCCGATGAAACTAACATGGAAGTGGGTTCTATTATTATCCCCATAAATTAATAAACTAAAGTCCAGAGAGGCAAGTGACTGCCCCAGATCACCTAGCTAGAAACTGGCAGAGCTGGAATTCAAACCTAGTCTGTTTTTCTAACCCTCCGAGCCTGTACTTTTGACTGCAATGTGTGGTGCCTCCATGTGTGGTGAGCGGACAGAAAGGTCATGGACTTTGGTGTCAGAGAGACCCAGCTCTGCCTTACAAGCTGAATAAACCTGAACAGACCATTTGGTCTCTTTAACAACATCGGTGACATGACACTTGCTAGAAGCCAGGTGTGCTGTACTATTTTAACTTGTTTAACTTGCAACAACCCTATGAGATTAATAATTGTGTTTTGCCAGGGAGTTAATGACAGGACCTCAGTGTTGTCTCATGAAGATTAAATGAGCTACTATGCATGCAAGTACTTGGCCTGGCAAAGAGTAAAGTAATATTTGGCACCTGCTAAATATTAGGAAGTGTGGATAACTACAGCTCTGAGAAAGACACACAGGCCCATTCTTTTCTGCCAACATCCTCTGTGAGAAGAAAGGACGCTGAGCTGGATTAGAATCTGTGTTCTCTTTGAGAGCATAACTACTCTGTTTCATGAAGCTGCCAGTCCTGTTACTTTTGAGCACAGCCCAGGCACTCCATAAATGCCTGTTAAATGAATGAGCCAAGGGGACCTGCTCCAGCCACCTGTAGCTGATGTTGTCATCACACATTCCAGAACAGAAAGGCCATTTTCTCATAAACGGAGAAAACTCATCTCCGAGAAAAGCTTGGGGGCAACTCATGAGCCACTGATGTTTTTGTGTGGTGTTTGGGGAGCATTCTGCTTTTTATTACTAGAAAAGTAGTCTACCACCATCCCACTCCCAAGAGGATGGCCTATTGCCCTCCATATAATTCCTAGGATTTTTGTTCCTAGGGGTAGGAGGCAGCATGGGCGCTGGGAGATGGGGAGAAGAGCCATCAGTGCATCAGCTGGCAGAGACACTGGTAACCGAACCAGTGGGCATCTGCTCCTCAGGCCACTGCCTGGACAGAGGCCTCCCTGAGCAATTGGGAGGCCTATGCTCCAGGCAACATGCTGTACCACGCATGTCCATTGTAGTTCCTTTAAATGGCTCATTTCCACCTTCACAGGAAGATTTTATCTATTACCTATTATCTATCATCTATCTATCTATCTATCTATCTATCTATCTATCTATCTATCTATCTATTTATCTATCTATCTAATTTACTTATTTATACCAAATCTGAGCATCAACTCCTCTGGAGCACAAACTCATTTCTTTTGGCCCTGTGCTCTGAGCAGAGAGGGGCCAGCTGGTCAACCACTTTCTATATAATAACCGTTCAGATCTTCAGAGACTGTTATTAAACCTCTCCTCGGCTACCTCCTGTCCCACTAAATCATTCCTGCCCCTTTCACCTTTCTTTCCAGGTCCAGTTTTTCCCCCCTGTGCAGCATTGTTCAGAGCCCCTCCATCTCCTCCAGCAGGATATCAGGAAGACCAGGGGTCAGCCAAGTCCTAAGGGCTGCCAGCTGAGGGATGAGGACGAAGGGCAGGCGGTGTGGGGGGAGGTGGGGAGGGTGGGGCGGGAGCACATCATACTCCATGGCCCGTGGGTCTCAGGGGCATAGCTTCGGCTTCTCTCTTTGCTGCCGCCACCCTAGGAAAACATCTTTCCCACCAGGGGACGGCCCTGGCACCCATCTCTCCTCCTCTCCCTCTCCCTTCCAGCTCTGCTCCTCTCCATGCCGTCTGTGGCCATCTGGCACCCTGCACTGGGTTCAGACACGCCAAAGAGGACAAGGAGAGAGCTGAAACAGGCAGCAAGAGCACCAAATAACGAGAACAGCTGGCATTGTTCACCAGCTGCCAGCTAACCGCGTGCTTTATCTCCGTTCCTCAGACAACCTGATTGTCCTCTTTTCACGCGAGGAGATTCGAAAGCTCAGTGGCAGAGCCTATAAGGCACTTGTCTGAGACCACACGTGGGAGATGATATGACCAGAAGTGAAAGCCAGGCAGTGGGGCTTAAGACACAGTGATTTTAACACCAACTGTCTCACTTTACTTATTTTGCTGAAGGTGAATGGAGGATGGGGGGAAGAGCCCATAATGGGACCATTCAGGGCAGGTTACTACTGTGGACAAATGGGGCTAAGGAAAGGAGACTCTCAGGGAACAGTTACAGAGACAGGAGGAGAAGCTGAAGAGTTTTAAGAAGGAGGATAATCAGCGTCAAATGTGCAGAAAGGCTGAATAGAATTGTTTCCGTGTCTGTCTCCTACCCAGGCCCAAATAAAGTGCCTCGATTGGACCCATTTTCTGGACTCTGGAAGAGGCTCATTTGTGTCCCAGGCCCATCTTCTGAGCTGACCCTCCTCTGCATTAGGGCTCTCCCCAAGCTTCTCCAGCCCCAAGACTCCAAAGCCCCCTCAAAGCCACCTCTTGGTTCCTGCATGGGCAGTGAGAGGCCAACCCTAGGTGGGGCACCCTGGGAAGGTATACATCCTCCACCTTCTCCCTGTGCACAGACCTCTCCTGCTCCCCAGGTCACAGGTCTGGCATCCGACTGTACCACCAGCACATTTTTGCTCTCTAATTTCACCTTCTCTCTTCCTTCCCTCTCTGCCATAACCTGTGTAGCAAAAAGGTCTTGGCTCCTTTTTTGTTTTCCACCAGCTAGGGCATGGTTGGCTGAAAAGTGGCCCCCTATGAGGTATCTGTTTCCTAATCCCTGGAACCTAGGAATGTTACCTTTTGTGACCAAAAAAGAGATGTGATTGCGTTAAGTAGATTTTGAGATGGGGAGATTATCCTGGATTTTCTGGGTGGGCACTAAATGCAGTCACACGTATCTTTATGAGAGAGGAGCAGAGAGATCATTGATACCATCTGGTGTCAAGGGCTGAGAAGAGAAGGTGATGTGAAAATGAAACCAAGAGATCTGAGGATGCTGACCTTGAAAATAGGAGCCATGTGGCTACTGGCAGCCACCAGAACCTGGAAAAGGCAAGGAACAGATTGTCTTCTAGACTGTGGGCTAAGCACAGCCCTGCCGACCCTTTGATTTTGGCCTAGTGATACTGATTTTGAACTTCAAACCCCCAGAACCATAGGAGAATACATTTCTGGGCTTTAAAGCCAGGCAGTGGGGCTTCAACTGTCCCCCAAACACCTCACAAGTTTATAAGATAATTTCTTGCAGCAGCCACAAGGAAGTGAATATAATGGGTATCACCAATACACATTTGTAGGTTAAATCCCAACACCATTCAAAAATGCTTGGATTCCATATCTAGGGTTCAGTGTCTTAGGGGGTGGGCTAGGAGTGAGGGTGGAGCTCAAAGATTCAAATTCATAGGGAGGCAGTGTTTTGCTACCATTCCTCATGCCTCCTCTTCCCTCCATGCTCAAGGCCAGAAGTGTCTCCTAGAGGCAGGAGAGGAGCTTGTTGAGTTTGTTAATTTGAACCTTCTCAGGGATGTTTGCATTTTAAAAAGAGGGGCTCCCAGCCCCATCCGCCCTCAAAGAGCAGTCTTTAATCTTGTGCCTTCCCTGGGCTCCATGGGCCCCGGAGAACAGGCCACTTTGTTGACCTCCAAAACGCTAGAAAGGAAATAAAGATAGCGAATAATGAATAGCGGGGTGAGGGAGGGGATGATGCCACCTTGATAAGGGGATCAAGAAAGACTTTCTGAGGATGTCACCTTCATGCCCCAAATCTGAGTTATTCTGGGCAGAGAACAACATGAGCAAAGGTCCTGAGGCAGGAAAAACGTCAGACATATTCTAGAATGGAAAGGAGGCCAGGGTGGCTAAAGAGTAAAGCTAAAGTTGATCATGTAGGGATCTGTCAGTAATCCTGGGGAGTTGGGATTTTTCTTTAAGTAAAATGCAAAGCAGGCTAAGTTGTCAGTGTAAGATCCCAGCCCCTTCCCACTTTCTGACTTCTCAGTACCCTCTTTTTCCATCACTGTCACACAGATAAAGAAACAGACGCAGAAAAATTAAGTCGAGTAACTTGTTTAAAGTTACACAACTAAGAGAGAATCTGGATGAAAACCTAGTTCTAGATGACTCTAGACTCTGTTCTCTTAACCCCCACAAACCAGGGTCTCGGTGACATACAGCTCAGGATGGCTCTAACTAGGGACAGACCTCTTGGAGTGTAGTCTCCAGTGTCACAAACCTTAATTATATCATTTAGCAAACTGATCACCCAAGATGTGATGAGGAAGCGTGGTTAATTCATCCTGGGGCTGGGCCCATCAGGCCCCTGGCTTTGACTTTTAATTGTCTGAAATGCCTTTCTAATCTAATGTAATCCAGAGTGCTAATGATCCAGAAACTGCTGGCTGTTGAGAGAGAGAGGGAGACAGAGGAGGCTCAGTCATCAGGGACTCTTTAGGACTTTTGAGGTCAGGGATCTAGTGGCTGACACACAGAGGAGGAAGACTAGTAAAATCGTCAGCCTTATAGCAACTGGTTTTATACCATCGTGAATCCTGCAACATCTTGAAGTGGCCCTGAAGCATGTGAGGGAGGTTGCTGTCCCTCCCTCCCCAGCAGAAATGGAGACAGAGATGACTCTAGACTCCGTTCTCTTAACCCCCACAGACAGAGACAGAGACAGATCCTGTCACAAACCCCCACCCAGACCTTGTAGTGGGTCAGATCATTGGCCATGCATTGCCCCTGAAATGGCTGCCTCTTGCATCTGGAAAATAATGCAGAGCCTCAGAGAGCTGTACCCTTTGAGACACTGTTCTAGATCATTCTACCACCACCTCAGTGGCAGAGTGAGATCCTTAATTCTGTCTGGTTGGTACCTGCCTTCCCAACTGCCAAGGGCTGCAACGGTGTTGCACCAGCTCCACTGGGGCCTGGGTCTTGGGTCATGGGGGAAAAGATTACAAATGCAGACCCAGACTGGGCCTTGAGGGTGATAGGTAACAGGAAGGGTGAAATCTGGCCTGGGGTTTGGTATGTGATAATGATCCTCTAAAAAAAAAAACTCAATTATACCTCTAAATGGAACGATTCCTTTATTCCCTTGAACTGAATACCTCAGACTTGGGAAGCCGCTGGCTTTCTGGCTATCCGGTCTATTTCTACTTCTCTTTTCTGGCCAACGTGGTTTGCGCGACATTCCAGAAATCTTGTCCAGAGTGGAAATCCTCATGAAAAATGGTCCATTGACCACTTGTAACTCAGAGTTCCTCATAGATCCGCTCCCCCAGGCACCATCATGAAAATCTGCCATACATCCAGTGACCCCCCGATGCTTTCGATTCACTGCTCTGGCTTGGTTTATCCTAAGAGTAACGATATTTACCATATTGACTCACATAGCGGTATCCAGTAAATTATTTTTTGGGGAAAAAAAAAGAAGGAACGATGGAAGTGAAAGCATGTAGTCTAATGCCAAGTAAGTGATGGAGATAATTAGTAGAACCTGAATTTCATCAATTTCCTTATTTGTGAAAATGGGAATAATAGCACCTCTGAGTAGGGTGACTCTAAGAATAAAATGGGACAATCTGTTCAAAAGGCCCAGCGGTGGGATGCCTGGGTGGCTCAGTGGTTGAGCGCCTGCCTTTGGCTCAGGGCGTGATCCTGGAGACCCGGTATCGAGTCCCACGTCGGGCTCCCTGCGAGGAACCTGTTTTTCCCTCTGCCTGTGTCTCTGCCTCTCTCCCTCTGTGTCTCTCATGAATAAATAAATAAAATCTTAAAAAACAAACAAAAAAAGGCCCAGCGGAGTGCCTGTCATGCATGGGCATTCAAGATCTGTTCACTGTTATTATCGACCTTACAGCCTTGGGGATTTTTATAGTGTGGTTACTTTGAAACCTGGAAGTGAGAAAGGAGCAGCCCCTGAGAAAGTACACAGCTCTCCACAGCACAGCAGGCCTGAGAGTGTCATGTATGGTGTGTGTGTGTGTGTGTGTGTGTGTGTGTGTGTGTAGGGGGGGTATGGCTAGATGGAGAAACATGGGAGGGACACAGATACCTCAAACAACATTCCTGGCTGCTAGTTACTTTGTAAGACAATGGGAGTCTAGGTAGGTCCAAGTAATGCTTTTTGTTGCAAGAAAGGAGGTAGCTAAAAGGTACAGGAGGCTCAGTGTGACCAGCTCGGGCCTGCTGTCCTTGGAATCCTGGGAGCATTTCAAGGGAAAAGTCCGATTGCCATCGCTGAGCAGGACTCAGGGCATTTATGACAAATGGCTTCGTTTCTAGACATAGCTGTTCACCTTAGAGGGCAAGAGCAGACTAAGGCAAAGGCGAGCAAGGGAGCGGCTGCTGAAAGCTTCATCCCGATACGAGACTGAGCAGATCTGCAAGACCTGGGCTCTGTGAGTGAGCATCAGACTAAACCTGGCACATATTTGATGTCAGTTGGGGTCTCCCTGTCTTTTAAGGCCTGGAGCATATGGATGTGAGTCCCTATTCTATGACAGATTTCTGTAATCCCGGGTGGCCTCATGTCCTCACCATGTTTATTCAGATGTGGAACTCCTCCCTTTTCTAAATTTATACACACATGAACTCACACGTGGAATGGTGCATCTAGCAGACCTCACTGACGATTTTGGATAAATAAAAGGTACATAACTTAAAATTAAAGACTTTTTTATTTATTTATTTTTATTTTTTAATTTATGATAGTCACACACACACACACACAGAGAGGCAGAGACATAGGCAGAGGGAGAAGCAGGCTCCATGCACCGGGAGCCCAACGTGGGACTCGATCCTGGGTGTCCAGGATCACGCCCTGAGCCAAAGGCAGGCGCTAAACCGCTGCACCACCCAGGGATCCCCATAACTTAAAATTAGATACTAGCTGTTCCCGTCCCTAGAATATGTCTTAACCCTTTCCTCAGCTGGGAGCACTGCTTCCCACCCCTGTCTCTCCTCTTGGCTCTCCCAGTGACTCGTCCCTCCTCTTCGGGTCAGTTCCAGGCCACCCTTGTGGATCAGAAAGTGAGTGTCCTTGAATGGGATGCACTCTCCTCAGGAGGCAGATGTGCTTCTAACTTGCCTCCTCCCCAATCATACCCCAAACCAGGAGGATTTCTAGACCTCCCTGTTGAAGAAGGGCAAGAGAATGTGTTCTGTGTGCCAGAAGATACTTCCTCCGAGGCTGCGCAAGACAAAATAGGTCTGAGCCATCTGTCTGGAGCCACAGGCCTACCTTTCCAGCCTGGAGAATGGACCAGCCAGGCTGGCTCCATCCTCTAGATGGACAATGGTTTTGGAATCGGCCTCAGGCCTTCCGGTTCTGCACACAGGGCTATGTCTGTCATCAGGCATGTCCTTTTGCTGCCTCGGACTAATAAACTGGGTGACAGGTGGCGAAGTGCAATATCATAAGCCGAAGGCTTCAGCGAGATGCCAACACTCACGCTGACCAGACCCAGTTCTCTGCAGCAGGGCCGGCACCACTGCTATTCACTTCTCTTCTGTTCTGCAATGTTACAGGAGAAAATTAAACATATTTTGATTGTTTCTGTGTCCTCCCGAAGAGCAGAGGTCACCCAAATCTCTTTTTCTAGCCTTTATTGTAGGCATACTTTGTAAAGTGCTCTCCATAGGTCCTCACAGTAATTCTGTGGGGAGCGATCTCACCTCACAGAGGAAGATGCCGGCATGGGTTCGCAGAGGGCTCCAGAGCCTGCCCACTTCACCCTTCATGGTGGCTGACCTGTCCTTCCTGGGAGAAGAGGAAGGATGCTGACATTTACTGGGCACCAGCAGCATGCCTGGTGCTTTCACATAAATGTCACCCCTTTACATTCTTATTGCACTGCTTTGAGATATTATCAGACCCACTTCCCTGATGAGGAAACCAAGTCTCAGAGAGAACCATCAGAGGTCACATCATTATTCTGGCTGCAGCTCATCTCCCTGTTGTCACCCACAGAGCAGCAACTCTGGGTTAAGCTGACCTGGACTCAGCTCATTATGTGTGGATGCCATTGAGAACCTCACCAAGCTCCCCATCCAGCTCTGCTGGGTGATTGTTTCCAGTCCTCCCCAGCTGCCAGCTCTCATAACCAGCCACTGTCAGGCTCAGCCCTGCCAAGGCCCGCAGCCAATAGAAGCCTGGCCTGGCACAGTGGAGATTCATCAGAGGGGGACTTCTGGGGTTGGCCTGCTGTCCCATGCCCTATGACCAGGTTGTCTAGAATGAGTAAGCTGAGCAGGAGGTGGCCATAGCTTCCCTTCTGGAGCCCTTCTGCCTGCCTGGCTTTACACCAGGACACCAGTTTGCAATCTGGTTACTGCATCACTAGGGCTTACCTGGCCTGGAGAATGGCCTTGACTGTCAGCCTTTGGTCTGGGGCTTTGATCTGATTTGAAAGTATCTTGGTCAAGCAACGTGCCCTTCTATACAGGTTGGAAGGAAAAGAGTACCCCTGGCCCAATCCCAGAATGCAATGCTTAAGTACTGTATTAGAGTTCTACAGAGAAACAGACCAATAGGATGCGTGTGCGTGTGTGTGACGCACACATATATGGGGGGACATTTATTTTAAGGAATTGGTTCACCAAATGGGGGCTGGCAGGTCTGAGATCTGCAGGCAGTCCAGTAGGCCAGAGACTCAGGTAAGATTTGGTATCACAGACCTGAGTCTGAACCCAGGAGAGCAGCAGGCTGCAAACTCAGGCAGGGTTTCTGTGTTGCATTCTGGAAGAGAATTCCTTCTTCTTAGGGAAATCTTAGTCTTTGCTCTTAAGGCCGTCAGCTGATTAAGTGAAGTCCACTCACACGATGGAGGGTAGCCTACTTTGCTCAGTGTCAACTGATTTAAATGTTAATCACATCTAAAAAATATCTTCACAGCAACATCTAGACTGGTGTTTGACCAAACTGGGCACGATAGCCCGACCAAGCTGACACGAAAAGTTAACCATCACAAGCACCCATCTGTGAGCAGTAGCAGTGAGTCCAGAAGCCAAGTCCTTAGTCCTCCATAGCTGCTTGTGATGTATTAGGGGTGGCCTTGCACAGAAGCTCCTATAGTGCCCGCACACAGGTGTCACCATAAAGAGCAGTAGAGCTCTCCCCAGCATTCTGCTCAGGGGAAGTTACTCGGCTGAACTGATCAGGGCTCTTTGGGTTAAAACATTTAAAGTTCCCAGGCATCAGGAGGTGGATTTTGCTGCGTCAGACCTGTGCAACTAGAAGCAAAATGCCACTGACGGCACCACGACATTTGTGAGTTAAGCAAGTGAGTCTCACCAGCAGAAAGCACAGGCAGGTCAGCTACCCTGAAGGCGATGTCCAGAGTGTGACAGTGGAGGTGGAGTTCTCTGCTCTGGCTGCCACCTCAGGCAGCAATTCATGGCATGGTGTTTGGCTATGGGGCCCTCCTGCCTGCCCAGGCCTAACCCCAAAGGGCAAGAGAGAGAGAGCTATTAGCTTTTGGTGCCTCAGTTCCTGGGTCCAGCTGTAGCAAGGTGACCCACCAGAAAGCTTTTTCTTTCATTTCTGTAAAAGAAACTGGCTGCAGCTCTCTGGGCAGGCAGTGCTAAAGGTTACATTTCTTAATATGGGGACCTGGGAGCAGATCATCAGGAACAGTAATACAGCTAGCAAGCCCTGCCTCCCTCCCCTACAACTGTGAGGCCAGGGTGAGAGCACAAATGAAGGACCACATTTCATATGCTTAAATATTTAGGAGTTATAAGTCATGCTAATATACTGTTAAATAAAATATGTTCTATCCTCCAACCTGCACAAATATACCTTCAAAAGCACCTAGAAAGCTGGACTGAAATCAGAACTCAGCCTCCCGTGGGTTCTGAGAATATGGTTTTGCAGGGAAAGCCAACACGGTGCCCCCAGGCCCCAGAATGCTTCTCTCTCCCTTCCCATTCCTGGCTCTGACCCGCATGGCAAGGGTCATTGCGTGCACACACTAGGTGTCCCAGCTTGAATGTCTAAGCTCTGTCTGTAAGCCCTGCAAGCTCAGGCCTGGGGATGTACACACTATTGGAGTGATCTAACTTTTGGAGCATGGGTCCAGGGAAGAGGCCTGCTTGAATCTGGGAGGCCGACTTGGGCTGCCTGGGCAAAGAATGGCTACCCAGAGTGCGATTCGGGTGCATGGTGTGGGCCAGCTGAGGGTGGTTTTGTCCTCTAGACATCAGACTCTTTGCTTTAGAAAGAGGGGCATGGCCAGTGGAAGTTCAAAGCAGTGTTCCCTAAAGTGCCGGGGCCAGGACAGGGACCCCTCTTGCCTGAGAGTGGTCCTGTACATCGGAATGGTACCATAGGTCCTAGATCAGGATTCGCTTCTTGCTCTGGGTACCAACTGTTTTGCAATCTGATGTGCAATCTGTTTCCATGGTTATCACCTCCCTTTCTTTCTTTCTTTTTTTCTTTTCTTTTTTTTTTTTAATCACCTCCCTTTCATTGTCCTCTTCTCTTCTCCTATTCTCTCCTCTTGGAGATTTTTTTCCCAGTGTGTTCTTTCTATCACAGATTAGGATTTTTTTTTAGTGGGTCAATCTTGCTAACCATTGCCACTTAGGGAGATTTAAAATTTTTTTGCTGTTTTATTTTGGGTTGTGTTATGAATTTGAAAATTTCACCCAGTTCCCTGTGCATCCCAGATTTTCTCTCAGCCCAGTTCCCACTTGTATTCTTTTGGCCAACCTTATAAAGACCAGAGCTTCTTTCATGGTATTGAAACATCAAGCATATTTCTCAGTTTCTTCTGTCTCTTGTGGGTAACTGTTTTTTGAAGACTTAGTTTTGTTTATTTCTCTGTCGTGCTTCATTTTGTATGTCTTGGTTGGTTGTTCATTTGTGAAAAGAAATTAGACTAGACTTTCTTTCATTTTGCCAAGAGACTGCCCGACTTCCTCCAGAGTCCTGGCATCTCCCCGCCCCATATAGCCTGAGCCACTGGGTGGCCCAAGAAGCATGGCCTCTAAATCAGTTCGGGTTCCCAGCAGCTTTTCGGGTATCTGCCTTTGGACAGGGGAGCTCACCCTTGTTCTGAGGCCCCTGCGCCCTGCCTGAGTGTCAGCCTGGGTCCAGTCCCCTTTTATCTGTGTGTAGTTCACGGAGGGCCCTAAGCTGCTGAATACTGAGCATCTTGGGGTCTGTCTCTGTCCCTACTTATGGTTTGCTAAGATGCAGCACCTTCTACCCCAAACACTATAGTATTCTTGAAGTTTTCATTTCTGAACAGTTCTAAGAGGTAGGGCCAGGGGAGGGGAAAGAACAAATAAATTAGCATGAATTTGGCTGCCTCAGAAAACAAATATTGAACAGTAAGGCTGGTAGTTTTCTTGCTTGGTAGATACAGGCATGCTCAAGCCACAGGAAGGCAGTGAGGGGATGAGGGGCATACAAAGCCTGTTACTGCCTTCTCCCCTGCTCTCTGCCTGGGGTTCAGAGGGCAGCCTATTTAGTCATTGACTGTGTGTTTCAATCCACCTTTAGCAGGAACGTACTAAGTGTTTGCTTTGTAAATTAGCCCTATAAGTTAGAGATATTTCCACCTTGATTCTGGCAATGATCTCCTCTTAACCTTAGTTTCTCCCTTATTCAGGGATTATTTAGTTGCAGGTGACAGAACCATGCAAGCTAATTTAAGAAGAAGGTAGGATTAATTGGGAGCACATAAGAGCTTCTCAAAAACCCAAGGATGGGAAATGAAGTTAATCCCATGAGGGACCGGGAAGCCAAGATGCTTTGATTTATAGCGTGGGATGTGATTCGCATGCGTTGGCCAAGTGTCAGCGTGAATGCTTCCCATGCTGGTAGCAGTAGGAAGATTAGAAATCCGGCTAACTCTTCCAAGGCCCCAAAACACCTCCCCCTTTTATATACACAATGTTTATACTTTCAGCTTGGGGCATCTGTTCATCCCATTGTGGTGTAGACTCGGGTGGCAAGGTGCTGGCCGCTGAGTGAAACCTGGCCTCGCTGGGTCAGGTCTAAAGGCCAGTCGGTGACTGTGGCAAGGTGCTAGGGCTCCGTCCTCACCCAGCCACACACATTTTGAGAAGCTGTGAGCCCACTGCCCAGTGAAAGGACTCCTGGTAAATCGACCACGTCACTTAGCCTCTCCATCAATGTGTGGAGAGTGCCCCTTGGGTGATCGAGTCAACACAGGTTCCAATGTCCCCAACCTTATATGTTGTTAGTAAAAAGTAGCAAAACCTTGCTTTCTGCTGCAGGAAATAATTCATGGAGCATAAGGATCTTTGAAATTTATCCTCCTTCAAATCTCTACTGTAGAGGCTGATGTGGAACTCTCTTCAACTACTATGAGTTTTAGTCAGGAAGGCTCCATGTTTTAAGCCTATATGTTAGAGCATTCTAGAACATATATAATTGGCTTTTTCAGTAAAATTCATGGTGCCAGGATAGGGCTTAAGGCAGAATCTGAAAGGCTGGATGCAAACTGGCTTTAGTACCTGCTGATGCACACTTTCTATTCCCTTTCTTTCTATTTTTTTCCCCAAAGATTTATTTGTTTGAGGGAGGGAGGGAAGCAGGGAGAGAGAGAGTGAGAGAGAGAGAGAGAGATCGCAAGCGGGAGACGCAGAGAGAGAGGAAGAGAGAGAATCCCAAGTAGATTGCACACTGAGCATGGACCCTGATGCAGGGCTCAGTCTCACCACTCTGAGATCATGACCTGAGTTGGACGCTTAATCAACTGGACCACCCAGACACCCCTGTTCCCTTTCTTAATAGGGACTACCCCATAATTTCTACTTGTTTTCAATCTTACGGCATCTAATTTGGGGGATCCTGTGCCTATCACTGGTGCTGGATTGTGATTAGGGACATTTAAGTTTACCCCATAGATGTTCCTAAATTTTAGAGGTAATGGGTTAAAGGTAAGGATTTCTTCCCTCCCAGAAACTGTGTCCATTATGCAAAATTTCCCACTTTCTTACCAGAGCTCTGCACACCATAAACAAGTAAAAGGATCTCATTGTGTCATTTCCCCATGGCTGGCACTTCCTGCCTCCTGCCTTACACCTACTTAATTGAGAGAGGTCCTCAAGAACAGACCAGGGTGAACCTGAACCCCTTCTTCTTCACCGAAGCCAAGGATTAATGAACTCAGATGGGGGCATTCCAGGATAGCCTGAACCAGGGAGTCAGTGTCATCAGTACCAAAGGCATTCCTCTTCCCTTGCCCTCCCCTCTCCTCTCCCTGGCCACTCTTCTCTGCTTTTCTCTATGGAAATGGTCCATTCTCCCATTTTTGTAGAGCATCTTTCTCCATCACACTTAAACATGATACAAACATGGCTGCCCTGGTGCCACCTTTACACACCTCCCCAGCTGCAGTGCTGTAGAGAAACCAACTGGAACACCTGTGTGGCAATTTTAAAGTCTGGAAAGAAAGAATCACATTGGCCAGTTTGGGTCAGGTCTTCACCAGTGGACCAATCAGCCCTTTCCAGGGTGTGGGGCCACAGATCCATTGCCCAGTCATTAGAGGCTACTGGAAAATCTCTCCAGGGGTGGAGACAACAGTGCAGGGAAATGGGAACATATACATTACAGTTTCCAACACTTTGTTGTGTTTCTTCCTGGTATTTTGATGAAAGGAAGTAGAGGATTGACCAAGTGTTCTGTGTTAACCTAATAAGTGGGTCACTTGTGATAACCTCCTGTGGTATCTGGCCAACCCAGATCTGTCATCTGACTCCATGGGACAGAGACTGCCAAACTTTTGAGGGTATGGAGATTTTATATCTAGAAATGCGCTGATCAAGCATTAACTCTTTCATGATACAGGGAAGAATAATTTCAACATGTGATAATTCTTCATTTGTACTCAGGGTTTCAAAGGAGACAGGAAGTAGCAAAATGAAATGAAGTCTGGACTACGAGGTTGAGGATGCAGAGCATGAGGTTGTAATAAAATTCCACTTTTCCTTTTATTTCATAATTTATCTAGGTCACCATAAAACTAGTGCAATATATTTTCTGCCATCCTGAGTTCCCCTAGGTGGAATTGTGTCCCTTCCTTCTGCACTCCCACAGCACTTTGTCCATATCTCAATTTACCATTTATTACTCCGCATGGTAGTTATTTGCTGAGAGGTCTGCTTTCCCAGCCAGACCAGTCTTCTCTATGAATCTGTTTCATATTCTCTGTGTACTCCTAGGATGAATTGGATTTGAACACAGTTAAGGTTCAGTACATATATGTTGAATGAACCAGACCCAGGATTTGATGAACCGAGGTAAGTCTTGGGTATCTGTGCAGCATCCAAGTTGAAGACTTCCCTGCTTTTCTGCTTCTCACTGGGTGGACTCCATACACGGTTTGGATCTTCTTGTGGTTCCCTGCCTCCTATCACATAGTTTCTTTCAGATTAGGGCACTTACCCAAATCCCAGCCTACTTGGCTGGAGTCTTGACCCTCTGCCAGCCCTCTCAGCCCTCTACCTGGGACACCAGACTGAACTGTGTTCCTCTCAGCACTGCTTGAATCCATCCTGAACTGATAGATCTCTGACACTATGACATAGCACTGTACATGATATAGTACAGCTTCCTGCTACTGCTTTATTTTGCGTGTTAGATTAGACAGTGATCCTTGTACACCTCATTCTATCACTTTCTTTACCATGGACCATATTTAAACTCCATAAGCACTGTGTCTAGTACAGTCCCTCTCTCTGTGTCTACCCAAGTTGGCATTATTCACTCTTCCTCATGCTATTGGCTGATCCCTGTCTTCCTTATTCTAAGCCCACTATCAGCTGCACGCCAACACTACCACACATAAGGGCCCTATCTTCTCTGGGTCACTATGCTCCTTGTGAGCCTTTCTGGGTCCCTTTTAGAACTTTTTCTTATTGCTAGTACAGAAAGAGGCATTTTCATCCTGTGTTAGCTGGAGCACTCAGTGTTTCCTCAGCTGGTTGTTGCCATGGCCACCATGTCAAACAGACCCTCCTGAAGCTAAGGCTGGGCTATAAAATCTGTAAAATCAAGGCATATTTGTGTTTGGCTGGCTGACTTAGCACAGAGCTGAGGGCTGCCTGACCAAAAGCAGAAGAAGGGAGACCTAGGACTTGGGATAAAGCCCACCTACTGGGAAGGGAGCAGGAACTGCGGGCAGACTTAGCTTCTATGGCTTAGGAAAGCTTCAGTCTGGCAAGAAAGTCTGTGGGGACCACAGTAACGGTAATGATTGTATTTGTCTCTAGAGTTGCTGTAACAAGTACACAATGTGGTTGGCTTAAAACAATAGAAATTTATTGTCTCACAGTTCTGGAGGCTAGAAGTCCAAAATCAATGTGTCGGCAGGGCCATCTTCCCTCTGAAACTAGGAACAACCCTTCCCTGCCTCTTTCTAGCTTCTGGTGGTTTGCCAGCAAAGCTTTGCGCTCCCTGGTTTGTAGCTGTAGCATTTCAATCCCTGCCTCTGTCATTGCATGGCTTTCTTTTTTTGCGTATCTCTGTCTCTATGTCTCTTTGTCTCTTATCTTTTACTTATAAGGACATTAGTCATAGTGATTTGAGGGCTCACCCTATTCCGGTATGACCTCATCTTAATTTGTCACATCTGCAGTGGCCCTGTTTCCAAATAAATTCTCATTCTGAGGTACTGGGGTTAGTACCTCACCATATTTTGGGGAGTACCCAATAACAGTAATGTCACAGAGGGTGCCCGTTGAAGGTTTGGGAATTTCATTAAGTAGATAGGACTAATTAATGGAGCATTTAGGATGAATATTGATCAGGAAACCTGGTAGATTGTTGGATGGTTTGGGGAGTCAGAGTGAGGTTTGAATTGTATTATGACAATATTAAGGCCAGGGACACAGTAGTGTTTGAAAGCTAGTCCTTCTTCCCACTAAACCATTAACCAAGGGAGGTATCCACAAGGAACAATGGCCAAATGGAGAAAAGAAACACTATCCTCAAAAACTGGGCAAGCACCTGAACTCCTAAGTCCATTATTTAAACATGGCACATCGATTGTCTGGGTTCTGACTAATCAGGTTACAATATCTTCTCCCTTAGAAAGAGCTCCTAATGGGAGAAGCAGTGGTCATGCTCACTGGGCAAAACTCCAAGCTTGGATGCATTCAGCTAGCTACCTGCATGAATTTGAGCAACTGAATATTGCTGGTGAAAATCACACAATCAATCGAGAAGCTTCCCTGTAAGCTCAGAATCTTGTTCCACTGCCTGGCATTTTATGGGGATCTAATAAACTTGCTATTCCATTCTTTAGGATGACGTTTCATCCCTTCATCTTTCTTCTCAAAACTCCTACATTATTCCTAACCGCTCACTCTGATCTGATTATCCAGAGTCAATTGTAGCTAAATGAAAAATTAGAACCAATAGACAAGAACTCCCCTAGTCTACATCTGCATTCACCTACATCTTCCCCTTCTACCCTCCTGGTACAAAGGAGATAGTGTGTTAGTCCTGTCATAACTCAGCTCTTCCTGGACCTGGAAACTCTTAGGGCTCTGGGTCCTGTCCTCTCTCTAGTTCTCAAGGTTTTTTGCCTCCAGTTATTTCCTATCCATCCTAAGTGATCGATCCTCCCTTTTTCTATGGGACAATTCTATTCAGTTCACAAACATGATTAACTCTTCTTTATCATACATGTCTTCTTCATGATTATCCTTCTTTGTTTCCCTCATCTCTTTCCAACTACTCCCCATTTCTCCACATCCCTTCACCACCTAATGTCTCAAATTAGTTGTTTACATGCTTTTCTCCATTGTTTCACCTTAAATTATTCATCAAAACTCTCAAATTGGGTCTCTCCCATTATCATTTCTCATCTTGAGATTACCAATGATCTCCATGTTGTCAAGTCCAATGGACAATTTGTGTTCTCAGTGCACTAGACCCAAATGATCTCCTTTATTTGTTATTATGCAATTGGCTTTCTCCTCACCTTTGATATCATTGCAATTTCTTCTTAGTCTCTATCAATCACAGGACTTATTTCTCTACTAACATCGTACATGTTGGTGTTTCACAAGACTTGTTCTTTATGCTTTCATCCTAATTGATTTCTTTCCATGACCTACAATATCATCTACATGCTCATGACATTCAACTCTTTATTTCCATCTCAATCTCTCATTTAAGCTTTGGACATACATATTCAACTCTCAACTTGGGTTTTCTACTTGAATACGTCATATGGATCTCAGCCCAAATATGCCCCCAGATATCTTGATTCTCCTCTATACCCTCAACCAAATCATAGTCTGCCAATCCATTGCAGTAAATGGCAAGACTGTCCACCCATAGGCTCAAACAGAAAATGTAGGTATTGTCTTTTATTTGTTTCATCCTTTTAAAACAAACAAACCCTATCATTTCTAGCTTCTCATACATGTCAAATCTATATACTGGCTTCCCTTATTTCTCACTAGTCAAAGCCTTGAGATCTTTCTCCTAGATTGAGGTAATAACTCCTTTAGTGGTCAGTCTACTTGCCCTTTAGCTCCATTCAAGTTGATTTTCACATAGTGATCAGAGGAATCTGTTAAGAACAAGTCACATTTCTCTCTTGCTTTAGAAACCCTTCTGCATCTTTCCATTATATTTTAAAATATTGAGCTGTAATTTACATAAAATAAAATGTGTAATCTGATGTGGTCCATTTAATGAATTTTCATAATTATAAACACTCCAGTGGCCATCAACAAAATCAAGTTTGATTTTATATGAGTAGTTTATTTATTTATTTTTTTAACTGGCCTATTGTTCCATTCCACTGTATGGACATATCATTTATTTATCCATAGTCTGATTAATAGACAATTGAATTATTCCAAGTCTTGGACCGTTATAAATAATGCTGTTGTGAACATTCAAGTCTGTGTAGATGTATATTTTTCATTCTTCTTGCATACTTAGTAGTGCAACTGCTGGGCTGTATGTTGAAATTATATTTAATTTTTAAAGAAATTGCCAAATTGTTTTCGAAGTGGCTATTTTTGTAAGATTCGATATAAAATCCAAATTCCTTTCCCGGCCCCAACTCTTTTTCTCTCCCAACTTATTTCACTCTTACGTCTTTCCCACCTCCATGTCTCATCCATGCTATTCAATCTATCTGGTTCCTGTACCCCTCACTCCTTATACTTCAGGACTCAGAGAGCCCCTTTTGCTCTCTCCATTCTAAAAAGATTCCTTCTTAACATTATAGATTGGTATTTCCTGTTAGTTTTTTCATAGCACCAAGCACTCATTTATAATTATTTTTGAGTTTATATGCTTATTTCTTTCTCTCTCCTCTGCTAGACTGCGATCTCCTTAAAGGCAAGACTGTGCCTGTTTTCTTACCACTGTGTACCCAGCTTACAGTACAGTGCCTGGGATGCAGTAGGTGCTCAATAGTGTTTTGCAAAATGAATGAATGTCTATTGACTTGGCTTCTGATTGCCTTGATAATGCAGATCCCTGAATTGGGCAAGGATATCCCCCAGGACTGTTACTTACACTAAGAAATTAATGCCAGGGAAAGAATATAAGATTTCTTTCTAGGAAGTCTGAAAATATTTTAAATAACTGTGCCTATTCATTTATCTAATTGCACAGAGCCCTTCCAAAAGCTCTCGTTCTAAGTACTTCAGTAAAATAGAATAATGAGTCAGAGTGTTGAGAAGAGAAAAACTGCTTTGGAACTTGAGGTTTTGGGAGAATCAGGACTAATACCCTAAGCATGGCTTCACTGTGAGGAGGGAGACGGATCCAAAGGGCCAGGATGGGTCCGTCATCAGAAACTGGGACAAGATGCCCAAGCCTAAGAGATGCTTTGTTAGGCTGAATACAGACCCTTCATACCTAAAGCATGAGGTCTATTTTACATTGCTGTAGAGAAAGTGTTAACTTGGCTAAATGGAGTTAGCATCTGTTGCCTGGGATCCCAAATACATGTGACTCCTTTAAAGATTCATTACTTTCCCACTTTTAGACAGCCTCAAATGTGAGGGTGAGGTTGAATCTAAACAACTGAGGCAGAGCCAATGGTGTCTCTTGCATAAAAGGCAGCCCAGAAGGTTGGATCAGAGACTACTGCAGAAAAATAGCAGTAGAGCAACTGATTAATAAATAAATATTTTATTTGTTTCAAAGTTGGTATGTTTCAAAGACAGATATTCTTTCCAAAAAGAGGAGTTTCTTCCAGTTATTTTAAATGGACTGGGGGAGAAACTGGCCTCCCTGGAAACCAAGCTATCTCAGAGAGGATTCTTGGGATGAAAACAATAGAAATGGACTCTGATGGCTTAAATGAGAAGAAGGGAGTCATTGGGAAGAAGGTGGCCCTAGGATTGAAGGGAAAGGAAAAGGCTTTTGAAAGGCCAGGAACCAAGGGAGCTCCAGGGCTCTCTGCTACAGAAACCGATCAACATTTCTTTAGGGAACTACCATCCAATGACTTAACACTCAAAATCCTGAGTGAGAGAACTTGACTGACCTATATCATGGACTGCATGCCTCCTTTAGTGGTTGGGGAGGGGTGGGAGCCTGAGATTCTGAGTCCCACCAGAGCTACAAGAAGTAGAGAAAAAAAATTCACGAAGGAATTGATGTGGGGCGGACATAAAGAAGTGGTTCATTATTCTGGTAGTGGTAAAAGTGTCAGTAACCAGATTAATGAATTCATTCATTATTAACCTTATCAACACTTCTATAATTCAATCATGTTGCTATGAGCTGTGTTATACGGACGGAATAAAATACACTGCTTACCCTTAAAGAAGTTACTATGCAATACTGGGAGACAATTAAAAAGACACATGAAATTGTTCAAGTTATGGCTCCTTTGGTTACAAGAAAACAAAACTCATTCAAAGTTACTCAAGTAAGGAAGAGTGTTTATTGCAAAGATCCAGAGCTTTCACAGAATCAAATGACATGAAATCAAGTGCCGCTGAGCATCAGGGGAGGCTGAGAGAAACAGAAGCAGCTGGCAACTACCTCAATTTCCCTCTCTTGGGCCACAGGCTCTTCTCTCCTCTCTGCATCTTGTCAGTTCCATTTTCCTTCCTCTGCAGAACAGGTTCCCCCTTGCACTCATCAACTTGCAAATGGTTACCATTACTTTCAATTTACTGTAACTTCCCACCACCAAGTGTCAGCAATCTTGTGTCTTGTTTTAAGTTCTCAAGATAGAATCTCTTCAGCCCCACTCATCTCCTAATGCAAAGTCACACAAAATCAGATTTCTAGCCAACTTACATATTGGTTATACTTTGGGGGCGGGTGGTCATCACTAGTTCAATTTAACCCTAGCTCTGTGTGTGTGAATTTTAGGGGTTGGTGGGGGTGGGAGGGTTGGACAGAAGGGTGTGTTTGTGTAAAGCTATGAATGGGGCAGGCTCTATGAAATGTTTCTTTTACAACAGTACCTTACAATGAGTAGAAAAGGATATGTGACTAATGCTGATAGAGAGGGCTTACTGGATCCATGCTTTGGAAACATTTAATGGACAGAAGGATAGAGATGGAATGAATGGAAGCTTGGTGACATAGAAAAACAGAGCGGAGGTGTGGTGAGCATCTATTGCTTTTGCCAGTCAAATATTACTTCTGCGTTTGACTTGCACTAGTATTGCATTTTTGGTGTTTACTTCTGTTCTTTTATCTATAATATTTGTTCCAAGCACATCTAAGCTTTACACTGATTCTAGAAATTTTAGTATTTTGTGTCTTAATTTTTATTTAGTTCAAAATATTTTCTGATTTCCCTTTTAGTCTGTCAAGTGAGTTATTTATAAGCACATTGTTAATTTCCAAATGTTTGGGTTTTCCAGATATCTTTATGTTCGTGGTATCTAGTTTAATTCCATTGTGACTAGAAGACAGTTTATGTAGTTTCAACCCTTTTCATTTATAGGCATTTTTATGATAGAATATAGTCATTCTTGCTTAATGTTATGTGTGTTCTTGAAAGGAAGGTGTATTTTGCTGTTGTTGATCAGAATGTTCTTTGTGTGTCAGATTCAATTTGTTTATGTGTTCTATGTCATTTGTAATCTTCATTGAGAGTTGTTTAATTACCAAAAGCTGTTGAAATATTAAACAACAATTGTGGATTTGTCTAATTCTCCTTTCAGTTCTATCAGTTTTCTTTTTTTAAAAAAGATTTATTTATTTATGAGAGAGAGAGAGAGAGAGAGAGAGAGAGAGAGGCAGAGGGAGAAGCAGGCTTCACGCCGGGAGCCTGATGCGGGACTCGATCTGGAGACTCCAGGATCGGACCCTGGGCCAAAGGCAGGCGTCAAACCGCTGAGCCACCCAGGGTTCCCAGTTCTATCAGTTTTCGCTTCATTGTTTTGAGGCTCTGCTATCAAGTCTGTTATGTTTTCTTGATGGATTAACTACTTGATTATTTTCTTCAATGTACTGTTTTTATTTCCTTTGGGTATACACCCAGAAGTAGAATTGATGGATTATATGGTAGGTGTGTTTATAATTTTTTGAGGAAACTCCATACTGTTTTTCATAGTGTTTGAACCAATTTATATTCCTACCAACAGTGTAGGAGTTCTCTTTTCTTCACATACTTGCCAGCACTTGCTATCTCTTGTCTTCTTGATATTAACCACTCTAACAAGTGTGAGTTCACATCTCATTGTGGTTTTGATTTACATTTCCCTGATGATTGGTGATGTTGTGCACCTTTTCATGTACTTTTGGCCATTTGGATGCCTTCTTTGGAAAAATATTTATTTAGGTTCTTTTTGAATAATTTTAAATTAGATTTTTTTATTTTGAGTTGTAGGAGTTCTTTATATATTTTAGATATTAACTCCTTATCTGATACATGGCTTGCAAAAAGTTTTCTCCCATTCTGCAAATTGTCTTTTCATTTTTGTTATTTGTTTATTTATATTTTTGCTTGGCAAAAGCTTTTAAGTTTGATGTGGTCTCATTTGTTGATTTTGGTGTCATATCCAAAATTAATTGCTAAGGCCAACATCAAAGAGATTCTTCTCCATATTTTCTTCTGGGAGTTTTATAGTTTTAGGTCTTATGTTTAAATCTTTGAACCAGTTCCATTAATTTTTGTGAGTGCTATAAGATAGGGGTCTATTTTCATTGCTCTGCATATGTTTGCCCAGTTTTCCCAACACCATTTGTTGAAGATACTGTCTTTTTCCCAATGGGTGTTCTTGGTTCCCTTGTTGAATATTAGTTGACCATATAAGCAGGGGTTTATTTATTTATTTTTAAAGATTTTATTATTTATTCATGAGAGACACAGAGATAGAGAGATAGAGAAGCAGAGACACAGGCAGAGGGAGAAATAAGCAGGGGTTTAATTATGGGTTCTTGACCCTCTTTCATTGGTATATGTATCATTTTTGTACTAGTACCATACTATTTTTATTACAACAGCTTTGTAGTATAGTTTGAAATCAAGATGTGTGATACCTTCTGATACCTTCAGCTTTGTTCTTTTTTCCTCAGTACTACTTATTAACCATATCTCTACTTTTTTTTACTCTAAAGTTGACAATATACATCTTTAACTTATCACAGTCTACCTTCAGGTAATATTATACCACTTAATGTATAGGGTAAGAAACTTATCTTTTGTACTTATTGTCATGGTTTACTTCTATATATGTTGTAAATCTCATGGTTACTGGCATTATTTTTGTTTTCAATAGGCAATTTTATTTTAAAGAGATTAGACAATGGAAAAATGTCTTTTATATTAATCCACCTATTCTCATTACTGACACTCTTGAATCCTTTGTGTAGATACAAATTTCCATATAGTATTATGTTCCATCTGCTTGAAGAATTTACTTTCAAATTTCTTATAGTGAGCTCCGCTGGTAATGAATTTTCTCAGATGTTGTTTGCCTGCAAAAATGTTTATTTCACTTTCATTTTTGAAAGATATTTTTGCTGGGTATAAAAATATAGTTGACAGATTTATTTTCTTCTGGTTTACATGGCTTCTAACATGAAATCTTCTGTCATTTTTATTTTTGTTTCTCTGTACATGTATTTTTTTCTCTTCTGGCTGCTTTTAAGAATTTCTTTCAGCAGTTTGATTATTAAGTGGGCTGTTGCATGAAAAACATTTTTTTTAATGAAAAACATTTTTATTCTCCTTGGAGTCATTGAGCTTTTTGGATTTATCTATCTATCACCTATCTATCTATCTATCTATCTATCTATCTATCTATTATCTATCTATCTATCTATCTATCTATCATCTAAAAATTTGGAAAGTTTTCAGCCATTATTTCTTTAAATATTTTTCTGTACCCCTCCCTCTTTGCAGGATTCTGATTATACATATTTTAAAGACTATATTTATTTATTCATGAGAAATACAGAGAGAAAGAGAGAGAGGCAGAGACAGGCAGAGGGAGAAGCAGGCTCCATGCAGGAAGCCTGATGTGGGACTCGATCCCAGGACCCCAGGATCACACCCTGGGCTGAAGGCAGGTACTAAACCGCTGAGCTACCCAGGGATTCCCCCCAATTATACATTTGTTAAATTGTTTGATATGGTCCTATGGGCCACTGAGACACTGCTCATGTTTTTTGATCTTTTTACTTTCTGTGCTTAATTTTAGGTCATTTCTATTGCTATGTCTGTTACTTCTTCACTTATTTATTGTTAATCTCATCTGATACTTTTTTTATCATTTAAGATTGTGTATTTTTCCATTGTCAGAAGTTTCATTCGGATGTTTTATATATCTTTTAATTCTCTTTCTATCATCATGTTTTCATTTATCTTCCTGAACCTATGAAGCAGTTTTGAATAACCATTTTAATATTCACACTTGCTGTTTTTATCCCATTACTCATTTCTGGGCCTGTTAGTATTGGTTGATTATTTTCTGGAAATGGGTCATATTTTCAAGCTTCTCTTCATATTTGGTAATTTTTTTCAAGATTTTTAATTTTATTACTATAGTAATATCTTATTAAAAATGATTTCTTTTTGAAAAGCTTTTTAAAAAGCTATTTTGAGATAAAATTGACAAATAAAAATTATAAATACTTAGGCTATCCAATATGGCTTTTAAAAATATATACAATATGATTTAATATATATATATATATATACATTGTGAAATGATTAGCACAAACAAGCAATTAACATATCTATCACCTCACATAGTTAACCTTTTTGTATATGGTGAGAACACTTAAGGTTTACTCTCAGCAAATTTCAAGGATCCAATATAATACTATTAACTATAATCACCAAACTGTACATTAGATACTCAGAATTTATTAACCTTATAACTGAAAGTTTGTACTATGTGCATATCTGGTAATCTCTTACTGGTTGCCAGACATTGTTGATCTTTTGTTGTTGGGTCCTGGATTTCACTGTATTTTTTTGAAAAAACAGTTTTGGGCTTACTTTTTTCCTGGCATGTAGTTAAATTTCTTAGTATCAGTTAGATCTTTTTCAAGTTTGATTTTAAGCTTTGTTAGAGTAGGTCCAAGGCATCCTTTGGGTCAGGTTAATTTAGGCAATGCCCTTCTGATGATGACTCCAGCTGATATCATTTGTATTATGAGATCTTTGTACTTTGGCTGGTGGCAACCTAAACTATTCTCAGCTCTGGGTAAACTTTGAAAGTTGTTCAGCCTACTACTTTCTGGTGATGTCTTCACTAGGAAGACTAAACTTCAGGCAGTTTTATCATATGTACATGTAGATTAGTACTAGTTGGAAACTCAAAGGATCCTTTTGCAGAGTTCTGGAGCTCTTTCTGAGCACTCTTTCTGCACATTCTCATCACAGCAGACATTCTGAACTGGTTTCTGTCTTCTCAACTCATCAAGATCACCAGAATTTTTAGAACCTTTGTCCTAGCATTGCAGCCTGGAAATTGCCGTTAGGGCTTATCGCATTTGTTTCTCTTCTCACAGAGATCATGGTATGTGCTGCCTTTTGTCCAATTACTAAAAACTTGTTTGATAGATTTTGTCTGATTTTATTGAGGTGAGATGGTAAATCTAATCCCTGGTACTGCATTATGCCTGCAAGTGAATATCCTATATCATTATTTTTAATTAAAAAATACCATCCAGTAAGTATTATATCTGTTTGTTTTACAGCATTAAATATATCTGAAAGACTTATAATGAAAGACATCATTCCCCTGTCCCATGCCTTCCCACCTCAGTCCCACTATGTAGAAATAACCTCTTCTTTAATTAATTACCTTTTCTTTTTACAGCTAAACCCATATTTCCAAATAATATGCCTCTATTGCTGTGTCTCATTTATTTCTGATGTTATCTATTGACTTTCTGTTATAGTAGGAAAGGCTTTAGCTTTTTTATATCACTTCTCAATTTCTCATCTCCTATCTTCCCATTAAAATTATATCACAATTTTTATATAATAAGCAATCAGTGTTGTACCATTGTGACTATGCAAATATTGCTTATTTCAGAGTCTAATGTACTACTATGATTCCATTTTATTTCTACATCAGTTTTTAAATTATTCTTCAAATTTATAATTGCTTAATTTTAAAATATGTGCATATTTTGCTATTTGTATCTTACCAATCTTTTTCCAAATGCTGTATATTTAAAGACATTATATGAAGTCCCTTCTCCCTTTTCATTAGAAGTGACGATCCTGGGGTCCTCTGTGATGCTGGAAAGTTACACGTTTGTTACCCTGAGGTCTCCCAACTCCATTTTTCTAAGTGTATCTATTGCTTCCTGTTTTCTTTGTCATCATCCTTCTTGGTTAGAGTATATCCTTAAGTACCTTTTTAATAAATGGAGATACTTTGGGATGATGAAATGCCTAAGATAACTTCATTTCACTTAAATTTGGTGGATAGTTTGTGTGCAAAATTTTAAGTTAAAAAAAGTTTCCAGCAGAATGTCGAAGGCCTTGGTCCATATTCTTCTGTCATCCAGTGTTGTTAAGGAAATGTCTGAAGTCACTGTAATTCTGATTTCTCCTTGTGATTTTTTTTCCATTTTAAAACATCTTATAATTTTTTCTTTATTTCCCTGGTCCCTGAAATTTCATATTCATGAAATTTTAATGTGGCTCTTTTTCCATTTATTGTGCTAGATACCCTGTGGGTTCTTTCTATCTATAGACATGTTTTTAAGAATGTAATAATACCCTTCTTCTAGTCCCTCCCTCTAATTTCCTCTGTTCTTTCTATGTCTCCTATAATTTGTATCATAGAGTTCTTGGATTTCTCTTCTATTAATTTTTTTTCTTTCCATTGGTCATCTCTGTCTTTTGTCTTATTTTTGGAATTTTGGGCTTTATTTCCAAGCATTCTAGTCAAGTTTTTAATTTTGGTGACCACATATGCTAATTTATAAAAGATCTTTCTTAGTCTCTGAATGTTTTCTGTTTCCTACTGTTCAATGTATGTGTTTTTTTATTCATATGTAACTGATGGTAATAATTTGGGGAAAGTGTTTTCTTCTGTCTTGCATTATCTTTGTTTTGTGGGTATGTTTCTTTGTTTTAATTTCTCACTTTCATGTTAGAGATTTTTCTCAATTATTTGGTGACCCTTGATTTTCTATTTAAGAGTAAGACATGAATATGTGAGTGTGTATGTTCAAGTAAGAATGTTTGTGGGAGTTGGGGGTGGTGGTGTTTTCAACTGAAGGGCTTCACTTCAAGATACTTGGACAATTAGTTGGTCATTTTACTGGTGCTTCACAAATTCTGGGAAAGAGATTTCTGAAAACCACAAGGGAAGGGCTCAATTACAAGCATTGTGTCTGTGGGGGGGTCTCTTATGATGGGAACAAAAGAGGACTTGGTCCTAGCACTTCATTTTAGATTGTCAGTTTATCTCTCTGTCATTACTCCTACCCTCCACCTCTAAGGTATCTCTGAAATCTGAGTTTCTCCTATTAATTTTGTTAGAGAAGAAAACTCAGCTCTTATGCCAAGGAAAGAAGGGAGTAGGTTAGGTACCAGACACCTTGATCTAGGTGCTCTGGCTCCACTGAATTATTGACCTTTCCAGGGTTTTATGGAGTCAATTACTTCCTTTTCATGTCCTTCCTCTGGCTTTCTTTACACTGCTAAATCAGTAACTTTTCCTTCAACTTATAGTCTTCTAAAAATGTATTAAAATCTTACATTTTTCTGATGTTTCCTTTCCCATGCCTTATGTGGTTTTTAAGAATTATTCTTTTTATCATATTAGTGGGAGAACAGAATGAAGAAGAAATAAACACATGGTAGCAAACTACCATCTCTAACCAGAATTCTATCTTGCATAATTTTTATTGATATTGCTATAATGAGCACTTCTTTGTGCCTGTAGAATTTTTCTCCTTTTGCATTTATGGATTAGTATAGGATCAAAAGCACAAGAAATTAGATTTAAATAATTAGAGGGATGCTTATCCCATATTTCCAAAGCTAAAAAGAACTGTAGAGAGGATTTGAGGCTGATAGGAAGGGAGATGAAGAGCTTTGTATCATTTATTTTCTTCTTTTTGAAAATAAATATATTTGTAAAGTGACAGGATTGTGAATGTCTTGGGCATAGGGGGAGTCTAGAGCACTTTTATTTGAAAAGTAAGGAGCTATATTAAGAAATATCTACAACTTTAGTTCTTTGCCTGAGGCAGGCTCTGTTGGCAGCCTAGAAAACTCAATCCCCCAAGGAAATAAAATTTCTATTGGGAAACCCAAGGCATTAGCTCTGAGAGCCAGATGTCTTCCATGGATGAGGCTTGGGTATGCCCAAAGCCCCTACTTTTCCCAAATCCCAGTCCCAATGGACCATAAGTTTGTGAAGAATGAGGAAGGATCCTGCAAACACTACCCAGCAGATAGAAGCTGTTCCACAAGTGCTCTATGTCTGGGGTGGGACCAGCTACCTGCACAAGGCTTCCAACAAATGAAAGACCCCTCTCTTTAATTGATTAACCCTCAGCTCTGGGCCTCAGCTCATTTAACTGGACTTGTGGAGAAAGGTCTTTCCCAAAGTGAGCAGAAGCTGGTTTCTCAGTGCTTGGGACCAAACCAAAAACAGGTCGCCCTGGGCTCCCAGAATAGAGTAGGAACTGAATGACTTGTCTCATTTCACCCAAGTTCCTCCCTTGGACTATGAACTCTTCTAAATATTTATTTCTCTCTTTAAAAAAAATGATTTTATTTATTCAAGAGACAGAGAGAAAGAGAGACAGACAGACAGGCAGAGACAGAGGCAGAGGCAGAGGCAGAGGCAGAGGCAGAGGCAGAGGCAGAAGTAGGCTCCATGCAGGGAGCCTGATGTGGGACTCGATCCCAGGACTCCAGGATCACACCCTGGGCCGAAGGCAGGCACTAAACCGCTGAGTCACCCAGGGATCCCTAAATATTTATTTCTCATATTTCCCCCACAAGGCCTCATACAGGAATGTGAGCACAGTAAAGGCACTAAGAAAGGGCCTATTGGCTAAAAAGTAGTCCAAAGAAGAGGGTGGTAAATGACAGCTCATCTCATTCACATAGAGTTTTACAGTTTTCACAGCCCTTTTCTGGGCTTTGGCTCACCTGATCCTTACCACAGTCCTGTGAAGTTCTTAGGATAGTGAATAATGTCTTTCTTTCATAGAAGAGGCAACCAAGGCCTAGGTTAGTTACATAGTTTGTCCAAAGTCAGACAGCTAATCTATGTCAGCAGCAGGACTGTGTCCCAGGACTTCTGACTTCAAATCCAAGACTATTTCCAATGTATGATGTGGTCTTGGAAAAATAATAGTGACATTGGATGTGGGAGTCACCAAGAAATATCCATGATAAAATATATCCATGAACTCATATTATGTTATATCAGACACTTGAGTCTGCTTTCAAGGGGTTTTATGATCTGGGTCTATCATTGGATTGATTGATGAATTTCCATATTGTTGTCACACCAATTCATACATTAATTCATTCATTCACTTTTAAAATATGCATTAGTTGCTTACTATGTGTTTAGCAATATTTGGTAGCCAAAGAAAAATACAGACTCCAGCCTATGATATCCATAAAGTAGAGTATATAATAGGCAGTATATAAATTTCCTATTGCTACTATAACAAATTACCACCAATATAGTGGTTTGAGACAACCCCAATTTTTTCTTTATCTTACATACAGTTCAGGAGGTCAGGATTTTGAAATGAGTTTCACTGAACTAAAACCAAGGTGTTGGCAAGATGTTCCTTCTGGAGGCTCTAGGAAAGAATCCATTTCCTTCCTTTTCCCAGCTATTATGGCCTTCTGCATTTCTGGGCTCATGGCCTTGTCCATATTTAAATCTAGCAATGGCCTTCTCACAATGCCATCTTTCAAGTTCTTGCTATTCTGTCTCCTTCTTCCTTATTTAAGGCATCTTGTGATTACTTGGACACACCTGGATAACCAGGGATAATTAAAGTCAGCTGATTAACCATCTTAATTCCATCTACAACCTTAATTCTCCCTTTCATGTAACATAACATATTCAGAGGCTCTGGAGGTTGGGATATAGATATCTTTGGGCATCTACTACAGATAAGAAGAGATCTTACCCTCGAAACAACAATAATGTAATTCTAGGCATCATGCATCCAAGAATCAAATGAGTTTTAAAGGCCATAAATGCAGAGAGCAGGGAGGAAGGCCCTCTTCTGGGCTAGAGTGATCAAGGAACTCTTCATATTAGGCTAGGAAGCAAATAAGCAATGTGTCAGGGGTAATAATGAACATAGGAAGCTACAGGAGAGCCACAGAGGTCATCTGATGAATGTTTTGAGTATGTAAATCTGGTGCTTATATATCCATGGGCCTCATTCGATTATTGCTGGCTTTGTCCTTCCCTATTTTATAGAAAGGGAAGCTGAGGTCCAGGGAGTTTGAATACCTCACAAGAAAGCTAGTTACCAAAACTCCTGGCAAGATGGAAAAGGGGTTTTTCGTGGTTCTGGGGAGAGGAAGAGGCTCCAACTTTTGCCACTGCCCATGAGTGTTTTCAGTAAACCAAAATCTCTACAATCTCAGTAAACCAAAGTCTCTACAATCATTCCCAGAAAAAAATTCCTAAAATTGGCCTTTTCTGTCTTGGCTCCTGATCATTTTCTCTTACAGCATGTGCATTTTTCAGAGTCCACTGCTCCATGCCCAGTTGTAGTTGGTGGTGGTGATGATGGTGGTGGGTGGTTCTGGAGCACAGGTTGTGATAAGGAAAATAGAGCTTCTCTGGAAACATTTTTGGGAAGTCTTTTTGCTCTAGTATTAGATTACTATTCAGAAAAAAAGAAAAAAAAAGATTACCATTCAGGTCACATTGGATCATCAACTCTGGGCCTTTGCCTAAAGCTTTAGCTCCATTTTTAGCTACTTGTTTTGGGAAATGTGAGCCAGCACAGTGCAGAGAAAAAGCATAGTGAGGAGGGGCAGAAAGATCTTTCTAGCCCTCTGTTGCTAGCTAACCCTGGAAGTGTAGGCAAGTCAAGTCACTTTTCCTAGTGTCAGTTTCCCCATCTGTCAAACGGCTTGATTTGGCACAGTAAGTCTTTGAGTTCTGAGAGTTTGTATTCATGATTGTAGGACTTAGCATAAGTGGAGGTCAGAAGTGGATCAGGGTCCACCACTAATAAGTTCATCTCCCCTTTTCCCTAACTTTATGTACTTTCATCATGTGCTTTAGGTCTCTACTTCACCTTGGTTTGGCAACTCTTTCATTGGAGATGCCCCAAAATATGTGTCATTGGATGTCACTCATTCATTCATCCCTCCATTCATTCACCATCCAACAATTAAGTACCCATTTTTGCAAGATGAGAAATTCTAGTTTCCAAAGCCTTCTTATTAGGTAGGATGGCTTATTGAATCATGGACATGAAAGAAAATCAGTTGGAAGGACATTTAGAAGCCATTATGTTCAATAACTTTCTTTTTACAAACAAGGAAACAAAAGCGCAGAGAGGTGAAATGATTTGCGTAAGGTCACATGGCTAGCAAGTATCAGAACTGGGAATAAGAATCAATTTTCCAGTCTTCCAACCCAGTTCTCTGCCTTCTTCCTTCATTATCTACCACATTCTACTAACTGATTTGAAAACAAAGCTATAATGAGCCCTAAATTATTTTCTCCTTGAGCACAAAGAATTTTTAATGGGGGAAGGATGTGCCCAAATTTGTGATGAGAAACAATTAGCACAGCCTCAGTGGAATTACTGGGCCATGGCCCATTGTTTTAGCAAAGGCATTCTATAATGGGAGGAAAAAGAAGATGAAGAGGGAGAAAATGCTGTTCTTCCTTGTTCTCAAAATCTTTTGTCTCCCATTAAGCTGTGTTTGTTTGCCAAACATGAGCCTAGCAAGTTGCACAGCCCAAGCAATTCCAACTATCCACCCTAACTCCTCAATGTCACATTTGGTAGCTGATATCTCAGCTATATTTCATTGCCAAGCTTTGTTAATTGACCTTGGCTGAGTTCTCTCTGTAAAAAGAGGTCTTGGGTACAATGGCTCCATCCTCTTTGTGATCCAATTGGGACTGGTAAGCATCTGCCTTACTTGTCTTCAAACCAGGCCACCCAGGCCACACCGTACTGAGCCAGTGAGAGTCAGAGACCAGTCACAACTGCAAGCAGGGCAACTACATTTGATCTTTTTTTTTTTTTTTTTTTTTTCATTTCTTCTCTGGTCTTTTATTCTCCATTCCATTCTGGTTTCTATAAGATTCCCAAATCTTTAGTTTCCTATTTCTGTCCCTATTAAGTCAATCCTTGAACTTAACAACCAAATTTATTTGGCTCAACCCTTATTCTTCCTGCGTCATGGATTACACTCATCCTCTGACTTTTTCCACTCCTTTAGATTAAAGTCCAACCCAGTTTTTATTGGATTGATTTTATTTATTTATTTATTTATTTATTTATTTATTTCCCAGAGCAATCACTCTGCCTGGCTCATCCATATAGGCTTGCCTTAGTGCCCTGTAAAGGGTAACTTAGACCAGATATCCAGGCCACTGTGTCTATCCTGAGGACTCAGATCTCTCCAGCTAACTGCCTGGATCTGCCATTTGTACGTCACCTTCACACTTCCCTGGCCTTATGCTTTACTCTCAAAACCTGCTTTGGACCTCTTCCTCACCTTGGTTTGGCAACCTCTTTTGCAGTATTGGTTTATCCACCATAGCTCTTCATTCACCAGCTCTGGGCTCTGCTGTGGGATCATTGGTGCGTTAGGTAAGAGACTGTCCCTCTAATCCCTTATATAATTCTTATTAGGGTGAAATCACAGATGTTTCATTCTCATGCATTGGCCCTGCTGCCAAGGAAGAGATATATAGAAATGACTAGTGATTTTCTCCTGATACTTTCAGCTAAATTCTTTAAATTCTTGCATATTTGGAACTTGAAACTAACCACAGATTCTTAGGGTTAAAAAAAGCTTAAAGATCAAGTCTAAAATTTCTCAAATTGTGGTTCTGTGACTACCTGCACCAAAATTACTATATTAAAAAATACGGATACCAAGTCATCATCCCAGGCCAACTGAATTGGGGGAGATTATGTAGATTGATGATTAGGCACAAGAATAATTGATAACTGATTTAATCTCCCAGATTCCAGTTGGTATTTCACTTAAGCCATCCTTAGCCATCAAAGGATCCTTCTGGTCTAAGTGAGTCTTGAAAAAAGGAGATTCCAAAAGTTACCAGACTATCAAAGAAATATTGATATTACATGTATCCACTATTAAAAAAAAAAACAACCATCAGTACTTTTACTGGATAACTTCTTTGTGTAGAACTCTGACCAGCCCTAGTAGGGGATACTAGTTGACTAAAACGTTCAGGTTAACCATGGCTCTAGAGTGAGGACACACATTTTCATTTGTGTCTCTTAGAAAATAAACAGCATGGGAAGGGATTGCAACAAGTTTCACCTTGTCAGAGGGAAGCTGTCAACTTTGGCAGGTAAGTTTGTTTTGAGACTGATAAGTGGAAGTATGTGTGATGAAGAAAAAGTGGGTCACCATTCTGAGATCCAAAAATTGACAATAACTTTTATGTGAAAGTAAATCTCTATGGGAGGTACCTATCAAATTAAGAGAAGCTTATGGAAATGAAGTCAAAATATGTAGAGGATAGCCAACAAAGCTGGATTATTGGAAGACTCTGTAGAGCATCATAGATTTTTGTAGGAAGGGTCCTCAGAAACAAAAGAGACTAGTGGTTTTCAAGTTTGTTTTTTAGCACTTGGACTCATTTGTCAAACAAAATCCTATGCAGAAATCTAATATGTAAATCAGGTAAGTACAGAGGTACTCTGGCTACAGCATGAGTGTAGGCATGTGGGTGTGTTATTAGTCCAAATAAGCTAAGTTATGTGCAGTAAAATAGAGCCCCCAAATTATTTCAGCTGTTACAACAAAGGATTTTCTTGTTCATGGTAAATGTCTATCACAGGTGGACTTGGGCTCAGCTCACAGCTTCACTCCAGAACCCAAGCAGATAAAGCAGCCACCATTTTGAATATTGTTGATTCCCATGACAGAAGAAACAACTCTGAAGAGTATTGGTTGGTAATTAAATGTCTGATTTGAAACTGGCACACAACACTTATACTCAGACACTATGGGTCAAAACCAGTCACACAGCCCTACCCAATCACAAGGGGCCAATAAATACAATCCCACCATATGCCCAGGAGGTATTTTCTAGTGAAAATATTTGGTAGACACCTCCATTGTCCATCACAGTGAGCATAAATGTGTGTGCATGTGTGTATGAGGGCTCCCTCACCCCTGGTGTTCTCACTAGATACCTCCAAGGAACTCCTAGACATCTAGACTCCTTGATATTTGACTCAGCTTCCCTATAAATGAAACTAAGCTCAAGTTGCTAAGTTAAGGTCAAGTAATATCAAAACCTAGGCCAGAGTGGAGCTCTCTTGGCTTTTAATCCAACGCTCTTCCCATTTAGTTCAGAACATGGTGTGTGTGTGTGTGTGGTATGTGTGTGTATGTGTGTGTGTGTGTATGTGTGAGAGAGAGAGAGAGAGAGAAAGATACAGACAGACAGAGACAGACACACAGAAAGAAAGAAGTGACTCAAGAGTTAAATGTAGATAAAGAATCATTCTGGAAGGAAATGCGAACTTGAGGAAATTTTCCGTGAAGGCTTGCCATGCATTCCAAGTGACAAATAGATGCAGTAAAGACATTATATTTGCTCTGATTACCCAGGGGATGCTGGGCAATATAAAGAGTTTTTGAAGAGAACAGCAACTGATGATGAAACGTGGTATTTCTAATGTGGTGAGGAAGCTGAGCAGAAATCACCAACTTTGCTGAGACCTGGGAAAAATACTCATATCAAGATCACAAGTGAGGAGGGCATCAATTGATTTCATTTAAACCAAGGGCATTGTACCGGGAACATTTATCCCACAGGATTAAGCAGTTCCATTGGGTTCAGCAAACATGAGTAACCACTCCTTTGTTCCAAGCACAGGGTTCAGTGCCAGGGATCCCACGACAAATAGCACACAGTCTAAAGAAGAGATGGTGAGACCTAATTCCAGAAGTAGTGGAAGATACAGGACTCTCAGATGATTATTATGTGTGTGTAGGTGGTTGTAGGGGTGGGAAAGGAAAAGCACATTGAGAATGGCTCCCAAGTTTCTCTTTATCTAGTGTTTTTCACTGGGCATTTTGGGCAGGACAATTCCTTGGGCACGTCTATCCCATATACAGCAGAACATGTAACGCTTCTACACCCAGTGCTTCATTCTTACTCATTTTGGCTCCCCCTCAACACACATACGCCACTTCTGTATGTCCCTGAAGGGGCAGTTTCCCCTTCTTCCTGCCTCTCTCCCTTCAGAACTACTGTAACTCTTCACCCTCACCTCTCACACTGCAGCCAGAAAAAAAAATCTCTCTTATCTTCCTAAAAATACACATATCATCCCATCCTCCCTCCACCTAACTCCTTCATTGTCATATAAGGTGTCATATAAGGTTGGCTCAGGTCTGAGCGCTTCCTGTGTCTCCACCCTCATCTCTCTCTACTTTTTCCCTTGTCCTTCATTTCCTCCCACCTGTGCTCCAAATACCTGAAAACTGTTTGCAATTCTCTTGGTGCCTAATGCTCTTTCCCACTGCTGTGCTGTTGCATATGCTTTTCTCTTTGTCTGGATGGTCTCTCTCATCCACCCGGTGAAATCCTGCTCCCACTGATTTGATCATTCTTCCTTATGATCACTAACTTTGGTTTGTCCTGATCATACTGCTTGCAGTTATTTTTTTTTTCACTTAGAGAAAACTGTATAGTCCAGTGAGAATAGCTCAGATTCTAGATAGACTATGTGAATTTGCCCAGCTTCAATATTTAGCACCTGTAAATTGGACTCTGAATTTCAGCTTCTTCTGTAAAATGAGAATAATAATAATAATTATAGTAATAACCCTGCATAAATTTATTCTGAGGATTAAGAATGCGAGTACAAGCTAGCCATAGATGCTAGTTATTATAATCATAATTATGATTATGAATACTATTTTGATACTTCCCCTACCAGACTATGAACTCCTTGAGGGTAGACATCTGGTTTAATGCAACTTTGTGTTCTTAGTTCTTTGCATAATACCAGGCAAATGGGGGGGGGTCCCACACATCTTTTTGAATGAATGAGCTTAATCAAGAAAGTGTTAAATTGTGCTCAGTGAGTAATAGGCAGGAAAATGTTATGTATGTTTTAAGATTTACAACTAACACTTTTGAAAAACAAAACCTTTTTTTTTTTTCCTTTGAAAGGCATACTTCATTTATTTGGGAACTTCATCAATGTGAATCTGCTGGTTCCAGAGCAAATGATTGCACATTCTTTCACACTAGAGAGGAGTGTGGGAATGTGAGTGTGCAGTCAGCCCCAGTAGGTTCACATCCAGGCTTTGCTACTTTCTTACGTGTACTGGCTACCTAAGGTTTGTAGAGTGATTGTAAATCTATCCATCTTGACGGATTATTTAGATTAGAACTAGTTTGTTTTAGTCCATGGCTTACCATTTTTCTGGTACTTATTGGGTGCTAATGCAATGTTAGTTATTTCACCTTTAATTGCTGGGTGAATTTTTTTCTTAGTAAGCTTATGAGTAACTTGGAGATGGAGATTCAAGGTCTGTGTGTCAAGGATCTTTGGTTGGCAAGGACACTCAATCAGTGAAGCTCATCAAGCTTTTATAAGTTTGTTCTGTCTCTCTCACTTTTTGTGCTGCTTTCCCTAAGCATTTTTCCTTCTTTCCTCTCTGTTCAGCTGGCTTCTCTGTGTACTCTTGTACTGGTACAAGACCCATCATGGCTGCCCTGAAATGGTGATTTTTATCTCCTGACTGCACCATTTTTTCCCCACTGCTAACAGACTTAGGCTTTTGTGTCTCAATCATAAATTCCTGGGAGAGAAAATCTGATTGGGCTAACCTCTGGCCAGAGGGTGCCCCCCCTCTTGTTCAATTAGCTTTGCTAGAAGAGGGGCTGAGGGTGGTGGAAGAGGCAAGGTGGCCGAAGGTGCCTGCCAAGGCTGAGGTTTATTCCAGGAAGAGAACGTGGGCACTTCTGGTACAATGTACTGTCTTCTAGGGTTCTTTAGCCTTCTGTGTTCAGTGAAAGAAAGCAGAATAGGAAGGAAAGATGAGATTTTGTGACAGAGCAAAAGTGCCATCATATGGACTAATTTTCTTTTTTTCCCTTTGGCTGCTGAACATGCTGTCTTCCTTGGTTTTCATTTGTTTTGTTATTGCTTTTGTTGATTTTAATGTCTTCTGAGGTGCCACCATGAACATCAGCTTGGTTTTTATGGGATCCAAGGAAGTCCTGTCACTTGCCTCATCATGTGTGCCCCTTAATTTTATTCTTCTCAGGTCAAACTCTTAAAGGTAGTCATTGAAATAAATCCTCAGGCTGGAGCTTACTTGATCAAGTCATTATGAAGAAAATGAAATTATAGATTTCAGCAACATCTAAGGCAATGGGGTGTCTCCTTCCCTTCCTATGACCCCCAATGATACATTCCCCACACCTTTCTTCCCCCATTATTGATCATGTAGATTATACCTTAATGTGTCTGCTGACCTGAAACCTACAGTCATGACCTGTGGTCTCACGCACAATCAAATTAGAAGGCTGTGGTGGGAACAGGGTCTCCAACTGAGAACCAGGGAGGCCTGGGGTGAACATGGAGGTGAGAGGAGCTCTTCTATGCCAGGGGCAGGAACATCAAGAAGGAAAGGAGCTCATGCTGGGCTATAAGATCGTTAGACCCAAAGGAGTGGGACAGGCTAATAGTGATCCTTTTAGCAGAATGAAGACTCCACCTTAAAAACCCAACCCTAAGGGTAAGCATTATATATTGCTTCTCATTTGCTTGCTAAATTCTCAGAAACCCTTGATCAGGGAGGATTTAGGGTTTTCCTTTTTCTCTCCTTTTCCTTTTTTTCCACTCCCTCCCTGCTCCTTCTCCCCCACTGCCCCCAACATCAACCTGATGGCCCAGAGCTTGAAAATCCTCAAGTTCAAGGTTGACTGGAACCAGATCTGGTTGTGCCCATCAGCTGCTGGGCTGTTCTTCAGGGAGGCTTGCAAAGTTCCAGGACAGCCCTGCCTTTGAACCAGAACCCCTCTACCAGTACTGTCTGCACACAGATCCTGTGTAATGGAGACAGAAATCTTTGTTCTCCATAAACAACAGAGCGGTACTCTTGTTGGACCCTTCCCTCTGCTGAGAATTTGGAGTAGCATTTTATCATCCCTGCGCGCGCTGCCTTGCTTTAATGTCTGGCAGAGCATGAATTGTAAACACGTCATTAGGACTTAAAGGCTGCCCCGAGATGCTAGCTGAAGGAGAACAGGCCCTGAAGAAAAGAGGAGTTTGGCTGAAAATGAGCTGCTGAATAATTTATCATGAATTGAAAAGTCAATACCTTAAGTGAGGCGTGGTGAAGCTCGGGAACTTGGAGGTAAACACTGCGAGGATGTAATTTTGGAGAGAATATTACCAAAAGGAATGGCTCTTTGGCAGAAGCAGGAGACAGAGAGCCCATGATGGGGGCCTGGGGTGGGGAAGGGGCACAAAAGAAGTTAGAGCAGAGCTTGCCTTCAAGGCCACTGCCTTTTCACCAGAGGAGAGGTTAGGCCCCAAAAGAATCCAGGAATGGTTGAGAACAAAAAGAGCAATGCTAGAGAGGAGTTCCAAGAAGGGCTGAACTGGGAGCCCAGGAAAGCTTCCTGGAGGAGGGAGGCCCCAGGCCTGGAAGAGAGGATTGGATGGAGGGAGAGGCAGGGGAGGGAACTTCATCAGACAAACTGAAGGCTCAACAGAGAGAAGCCGAGGAGGGTGGTGGTGGCGCAGGCTGAGGAGAGCCCCATGGAAGAATGGAAATGCACCCAAGTTTGGCATGGGAGCCCCAGCAGATTCTCTGGCAGGAAATTGACATTTGTTCGCGGATTCATTTCGCGAATAGCAGCATATCATTGAGTAGCTGTGTTCCAGAGACTCGGCCCAGGGCTGGGCATGCCGTGGTGAGCACAAGGCAGGCATGATTCCTGACCTCACAGAACCCACATTCTAGTCAGGAAGACAGATAATCAAAAAATTGTAAGCACATTCATTGTGCTAAGTGTGCTATATGCACCATCTCAATCCTTACTGTGAGGTTACGAGGTAGGTGAAATAATTATCTCCATTTTACAAGTAAGGAAACCAAGGTTTAGGGAGGTTAAGTCACTTGCCTGAGGTAACCTAGCCACCAAATGGTGGAGGACAAATCTGTAATGCTATTACACATTAAGATTTTGGTGAAATGTCAGAGGGGGAGATAGATGGGGCCATGGGCCAATGTTGGACTCATGATTTTGTTCAGGGGATCAGGGAGGCTTTCTGGAAGACGAAGCGAAGATGACACCTGCAAGATGAGCTGGGTGATGTGAGGTTAAGAGTGGCCTCGTGGTGAAGGGGAAGGTAGAAGGGGCCAGATCTGGCAAGGCTTTGGAAGCCTGTCAGGGAGGCTGGACTTTATCCTGAGGGCAGTGAGAAGCCACTGAAGGGTTCCAAGAGGGGAGGGATGGAGAGTGTGTATGTGGCAGAAATCAATTTTGCATTTTTAGGAGATCACTCTGGCTGCTTTGCAGGGAATTGATTGGTGGGGCCAGGAGTGCAAGCTGCTGGAACAGTGAGGACGTTGAGAAACAGGAAATAAGTGAACCAATAAATGTGTCAAACCCTTGAATGGTTTATTCATAGGAGAGTCCCTCAGTCCCGTGCTCAAAGCCTTTTTCTCCCTACTTACATCCAATTCTAATAATTCAGCTGTTTGTTTTCCCAATTTGTAGCAGATGAGTAATAACTTAAGAAAGAAATCAAGAATGCAGCGGGAAAGAAGCACTGGCCACCGTGGAAAGTGGCAGCTTGAGTCTAAGGAAAGACACACATTAAAAATACTAAAATTAAATTGCTCAGCAGGTTGGGATTATTCAGTAGAAAGGCAAATAGTCCTGCCCCAACCACATCCTCTCATTTCCACCTTGTATTTGATAACTTTAGTGATTACATTGAATCAACAACAAAATGTGATATTAACCTCTCTTTAAAAAGTCAGGGGGAGAAAAAGGACAATTTTATATTCCCAGCAGTGCTTGTGACTTGTTGAGTTGCTGCTGGACTGATCCCAAGACAGCCCTGAAGCCTGGAGCTCGTGTTCCCGCTCCAGTCCCCAGGGCCAGCTCTGGGTCTCCTCCTGTACAAGGGTGGCCATCCTAAGGTCACTAGAGCAGAGCGACTGGGGCTTGCTCAAACCCTCTGGCCTTTCATCAGTGAACCTGGCACATGAGCTGAAGCAAGATGACAGAGCGGTCATGACTGCCATGGTCCTCCTTCACAAGCTCAGCAGGGACATTTTCTAGAGTGACACAGTCTTTGAGGGACTTGGAAAGGTCACAGCTGCTAGGGAACTTCCTCAGAGAAGCATAGGGCATAAATGGTCCCTCAGCAGTTTCACCAGCTTGGGCGTGGCTCTAGCCCCTCACTGGCCCCCCCCACTGAGTCTCTCACTGAACTCCTCACTGAGCCCATCACTATGACCCCCATTGGCCCCCTCACTGCCCCCTCACTGGGTCCCTCACTGGGCCCTTCAATGTGCCCTTCACTGGGCCTCTCACTGAGTCCCTCACTGCACTCCTCACTGGGCCCCTCACTGGACCCCTCACTGAGTCCCTCACTGGGCCCCTCACTAGCCCCTCATTCAACCATGGTGGGCCTTGGCCTAGATTAAGTGTGAGATGCACCCTGGCTATGGGGACTTGGATTGGCTCTTCTCTGGTCTGAGACTGATGCTCTCCAGGGCCCTCATGCTCAGGTGGTCAGGCACTCTCCATCATCCCTGAGGCCAGTACTCGATCTTTTGGTTTTGCTTGGGTGATGAGAAGTACTGCCAGGGAGCCAGGTCAATGAAAGACTCCTGAACAACTTCTCCTATTTTGGCTAACTTATTTTGTTGTTGTTGTTAGTGTAATAAACAGACTGAAACCTCCATTAGAGTTGCCTGAGACGTTTGGATTCCATTTGGGAAACTCATTAGGAGAAAAAGCTTTGGTAGCAGAAAGTTGGTTGGTTCTGAGAAGGCAGCTCAGACCTCGAATCTTTACTCCGTTATGACATCTGGCTGGAAACCATGGCCATTGGAAGTAGGACAGTTGAAGGTACGATGTCTCTTGCACAACTTCTGCTAGCTGGAGTTTTAGCTATGTTTTTTGGTGCCCTGATAAATGTAGTCTTTTTCTTTGTTTTGAAATTACTTTTTGGAGTGTAGAAACGCAATTGATTTTTGTTTATTGATCATATATCTAGCAACTTGTTAAAATACTTTATTAATTATAATAAACTGGCATTTATTTGGGGTTCTTTCTGTATAATCATTATTAGAGGATAATGACAGTTTTATTTCATCTTTTTGAAAGGGAAAAAGGAATGCATGTTTGTATATTTTAGGATTCTCATTCAAAGTAATTGAAATAAAAGAACAAAGAAATTGAGTTTCAATTATCTGGATATACTTATATGTCAGATTTATTGTTCTTTTTTTAGATTTATTGTTCTTTGACACTATCAGATAATACATAATTTAAGTAAACATATTATTCATTAATTTATTAAATATTTATGTAGTACAATGATAGGCTTTGAGGCTATTACTGTGAGTAAAACCCAGAGACCCAACTCTGCCCTCTTGGGGCCAATAGACTAAGGCAGTTTACCAGTTACTAGTGTAAGAGAGAGATGAAAGCAGTATAGTTAAGGTCATGGGGAAGACATGGAGGGACGTGAAAAGGTTTGTGACATAATTAGTAAGTTGATCATGGATGGGGTGTGAGGAGCAAAGAGAGGGAATTGTAAAGGATAATTTCTGGGTGTCTGGTTTGCACAAATGAATCGGTGTTACCCTTCACTGTGATGGGGAACACCAAAACAGGACCAGATTGGGGAAGGCAAACAGGAGGGGATGCTCATGAATTTGGTTCTGCCATTTTGATGTTGAGATGCTTTTGAGTCATAAGGAGGGATGTTGGCAGACAATTGAATATACTGTTCTGGAACGTGGAGGAGAGACCTGGCTGGAATCATCTGTCGATAGAGAGTAATTGATGGTTTGGGTGTAGATGAAATTGGCTAGGGCTGAAGAGAACAGAGGAGGAAAAGGAGAGAAGTGTGAATGGAATCTTGAGGAGTTACAGCATTTAATGGCCAAATAACAAAGGATAGGTTGGCAATGGGAGGAGGGAAGAGAAAATGCAGGACAGTGTATTGTCCTGGAAGTTAAGGGAATTGAATGTTTTAAGAAAGAAGGGAAAGGTAACAATATCAAAATCTCCTGAAAGGTTAAGTAAGATGAGGCCTGAGAAACCCCAGTGGATTTAACCACATGGTAATCACTGGAAACATTATTGAGAGCTATCTTAGAGATGGTTATCATGTTGAAGAGTGAGTGGGAAGTGGGATTTTTTTTTTTTTTATAATTTATTGGAAAATAAATGAATCTGCACTGTTGTATTTTGGTTTCAGGATGCAACATCACAAATAAGGATGTTCTCTGTTAAGGCTTACAGAAATAAGCTTTATGAACGAGCAACTTTAAAATCCTGGGCCTACCCATTCAACAGTTGTTGGAGACCCTGCAAATGAAATTAGGATAGGGTGGCAAAGAGTTTGCCTGTCAAACTACTTGGGGACGTGGGTCCTAAGCACTCTATTTTGGGGTCTTTCAGCTTACTGCTCATGCTTACAAATGCCTGGATAAGGATAAAGGAGCCCAGGCATATTGGAGAATCATTACCAAATACTAGACACTATTTAGGTTTGTGTTCCATCAGGAGAGTGATTATCTTGTTATCTGTAAATACATTCGGCCACATCAGCCTATCTCTTGGCACCTGCTGAGGCTATTTTATCTGGAATCCTCCATCTGAGTACTTCGTACTTTTGTGCATCTGCATTTGTTTTGGAACTAAGTATATAGAAGTTCTTTGATGACAAATTCCACAGTGCTCTAAAGAGGGACTCTGGCCCTGCTGCAAATGCAAGCTGTCCCCATCTCTGGTCTCTGGCTCTGTCATAGGAAGCAGATTGTTGACTATCTCCCAGCTGCTTCTTGCCACTTGCAATTTGTGCTTTCTGCAGAAATCACTCTCTTCTGAATAAGCCAGTCACCTCGCCGTTGTGAAAAGGTTGTGTGTCTGTTGAATATTTTATTTACCATCTGTCTGGCAGGACAGTACAGAACCTACATAAAGGCCAGTAGTGCCCCAGACCCCCACATACAATCCTTAAAAGGTCGCTAGCTTCTTCTCATGCCTGGCTGGTGCCATTAATCCCTCACACAGGTCCTGCGCTAGTCTTTTGAGGCTTTGAGAAGGAGGGCTACAGGCTGTAAAGCAACTGAAGGAGATTTCTGTTCTTCAGCCCCAGTATCGGGGTAGCCTCCAGACATTTTCGGGTATGAGGGGGTCTGCGACTCTACTTCTGCTATCTGTGGGAACTCAGTAAATGTGACCCCCTTCTTCATCTTTACCAACTAGATTCTCTCTTTTAGAAAGGAGGAATTTAGTGGCTCTTTCCCTTGTTCAGGAACGATATCCAATTAGGGATAGTGCTTCTGTTTTCAGCAGTCCTCTTTGCAGATGCAAATACTTCCAAGAAGTCTCTTACTTTTGAGACTTACTCAGGCAGCAATTACTTTGTTGACTATAGATACTCCTTAACAGATACCCGGGAGGGTTGTGATATATGGAAAGAGGATGGACTTGGAATTAGAAGCCCTCTATCATGTTTTAATGTTTGACCTTAGATACAATTTCCTCATCTGTAAAATGGGTATAATAATAACTTACCTTGTGGGGTTGCTGTGAAGATCAAGATATTTGTAAACAGTGTTCCATGGGTTGAAAACACTAGTATTCACTACCTGCCCTAGAGATAGAGGTGGTCTAACAAGACACATCACTATTCTGTGTAGTTCTACTTTTTTTTTATTTGTTTATTTGAGAGAGAGAGAGAGTGTGTGAGTGAGGAGAGGGGCAGAGGAAGAGAGAGAATCATAAATCAGACTCCCTGCTGAGCATGGAGCCAGATAGGGGGCTTGATCCTGCCACCCTGAGATCATGGCCTGAGCCGAAATCAAGAGTCAGCCACTCAACTGACTGAGCCACACAGGCACCACTTGATTCTACTTGTATACTGATACTCATCCCTTTAAGTGATAGCGACATAAAAAATACACACTTAGTCCTTGGGCTACAGATGGGTTAGGTTCCTGAATATATGCTTTGTAATATGTATAATTACGGGATGGAAATGAAATGTCATGATTTATTATTTAAATAAGTGTTAAGTACTATTAAAACTCACATTTGTTAAAGGCTTACCGCAGACTGAGTAGCGAGCTTTACAGATATTATTTCATTTAATCTTCACAACAACCCTATGAAGTAGATATTAGGTTTTATAGTTGAGTAAATTGAGATATAGGAACTTAAGTAACTTGGGAAGATTCATAGAATTCATGAACGGCCGTCCCAGAATTCAAATCCAAGTCTGTCTGATTACATATATATGATCACTATGTTCCACTGCTTTCCTAATGAACATATCTTCTACTCAGCATTTTTTTAAGAAATAGGGAGCCAAGCATGTATAGAATTTTTCACTATATCTTCACAAATAGACAACTTTATAAAAATGTTATTTATGTAAAATGCACGGAACTAAGTAAAGTGCAAAAGTAAGAGGTGGTGGTTGATAGCATTCCTGGTCTCACTAAACAGTGAACACTAAACATGTGGTTATGTACCTTGCAGATTCCTTTTATTTTTTTCAATTGGGAATACATATAACTAGCATGAATAGTTCAAGAAGTGTGTGTGTGTGTGTGTGTGTGTGTATAGCTCAAGTCACAAAGTGGGGCAGCAATCAATGTGAAACATATTTCAGCAAAACCAAATGAATCATTTTAATTATAAATATAATAATTTGAATTTCAGAAGCATTATATTAAGAGATATTCATTTTAAAATTCAGAAATTACAGATGAACCTGGTAAGAGGTTGGCCACTATCCTTAATTGTGGTTCTTTCCCCCAAGAAAGATGTGTATCGCATCTCAGATTTTATTGTGTATATGACTCATCTGGGTATTTTGTTAAAATGCAGACTCTGAATCTGTAGAAGTAGGATGGGCCTGATAATAAGTACCCAGCTGAAGCTAATGCTACTGGTCCAAGGCCCACACTTTGAATACAAGGTTATAGAATATGTGCATTTTAAATTTCATTTACTGCCAAATTGCATTGCAAATGGCAAGATTTCATTCTTTCCATGGCTGAGTAATATTCCATTATATGTATATGTAGATGTAGATGTATCCAAATCTCCTTTATCCATTCATCAGTTGTTAGACATTTGGGGTCTTTCCATAATTTGGCTATTGTTGGTAATGCCTCTATAAACATCCAGGTGCATATATCCTTTAGAATCACTATGTTTTTATCCTTTGGGTAAATACCTAGCAGTGCAATTGCTGGGTCATAGGGTAGTTTTATTTTTAACTTTTTGGGGAATCTCCGTACTGTTTTCTAGAAAGGCTGCACCAGTTTGCATTCCCACCAGAGTATTAAGAGGGTTCCCCTTTCTCTGCATCCTTGCCAACACCCGTTGTTTCCTGTGTTGTTAATTTTAGCCATTCTGACAGGTGATATTGGAGTTTTGATTTGTATTTTACTGACGATGAGTGACGTTGAGCATCTTTTCATGTGTCTGTTAGCCATCTGTATGTCTTCTTTGGAGAAATGTCTATTCGTGTCTTCTGCCCATTTTTTAACTGGGGTATTTGTTTTTCTGCGTGTTGAGTTTGATAATTCTTTATAGATTTTGGATATTAACCCTTTATCAGATATGTCACTTGTAAATATCTTCTTCCATTCCATAGGGTGCCTTCTAGTTTTGTTGATTATTTCCTTCACTGGGCAGAAGCTTTTTATTTTGTATTTTATTTTTTATTTAAATTCCATTTGCCAACATATAATACATCATTATTAGTTTCAGATGTGCTTTTTGATAATTCATCAGTTGTATATAACACTCAGTGCTCATCACATCACATGCCCTCTTTAATGCCCATTTTATCTTGATGAAGTCCCAATAGTTTATTTTTGCTTTTGTTTCTCTTGCCTCAGGAGACATATCTAGAAAGAAGTCGCTATAGCTAATGTTAGTGCCTGTGTTCTTCTCTAGGATTTTGATGATTGCCTGCCTCACATTTAGGTCTTTCATCTATTTTGAATTAATTTTTATGTGTGGTGTAAGAAAGTGGTCCAGTTTCATTCTTGTATATGTCACTGTCCAGTTTTCCCAACACCATTTGTTGAAAAGACTGTATTTTTTTCCATTGGATATTCTTTCCTGCTTTGTCAAATATTAGTTGACCATATAGTTGTAGGTTTATTTCTGGGTTTTCTATTCTGTTCCATTGATCTATGTGTCTGTTTTTTGTGCTAGTACCATACTGTCTCCATCACTACAGCTTTGTAATATAACTTGAAGTCTGGAATTGTGATGCCTTCAGCTTTGCTTTTTTTTTTCCTTCTTCTTCTTTTCAAGATTGCTTTGTCTATTTGGTCCATACAAACTTTAGGATTGTTTGTTCTAGCTCTGTGATACCAAACTACAGTCCGAAGAGATGGTACCAACTATGATCTCATCAGCAGGATATATGAGTACTTATTTCTCTTACATTCTGATACTTATTAGTTATCACATTAAATTTGTCAATCTGATAGGTGAGATATGGTATCTATATTCATATTTCCTGATTTTAAGAAGGTTAAGCATCCTTTCATGTATTTTTTGGATATTTATACTTTCTCTTTAGTTAATTGCTTGCTCATATTTTTGGCCCATTTTTCCATTTGGATATCTTTGCCTATATTATGGGTTTATATGAATTTTTTATATATTCTGTATACCAATCCTCAGTCTATGAAATGTCTTGCAAATGTTTTCCTCTGGGTCTAATGAACAAATCCCTCCCCCACCCGGAGAGCTGTCTAGTGATCGAATGGAGGTGGAACCATTCAGAAATTACATAACTATTTGTTGGGGCAGAATTTGGTACCTTCATCAACTGCTAGTGCCTTTCTCTTTTATATTACTATAATGCGTCACGTTGGAGCTTTTCAGACTGTATTACATTTGTTTATTCCTCCACTAAACAGTGGAGCTAAGGGCAGAGGTGTGGGTCTGTGAGTCATCTCTGTGTTACCTGTACCCAACGTTGGGTCTAGCACAGAGCAGGCACTCCAAAGTATTTAGTGGGTGAATAAATGGACAGATGGCTAAATGGGTCTAGTTGCAGGATTCCTGTCAGGATCTGCTCTGCAATTTAACTAAGGTTTTCTTCGGGTTCTTCAACAAGGTGAAGGAAGAAGAATCAAACATCCATTTCTAGGACCCTTTGCTCCTAGTTAGAGGAAAATTGCCTCTGGTGGCTGGTCTTCTCTCCTTTCATTGACCTTTCAGTTATTTTGTTGCTCAGAGACTGTAATAGTACTTATAGAGCTAATACTTATATAGTGCATTCAGTGTGCTTTATATACATGAATTCATCTAGTTTTCACAATAACCATTTTCTCAGATGAAGAAACAGAGGCACAGACTCGTTAAGTAGCTTGCCCAAGATCATACAGCTAATAAATGGCAGACTGTGAACCAGCTGTTTGGCTCCCTACTCTGTGCTCCAGAGACCAACCCTAGACCTGACACAGTTGTAGGTTTTAAACAAACATTCTTCTCTTGGTTCACCTTTTCTCCTCTAGAAGTCTGCCTTTTTCAGCAGTGATATCTCAGGCCTGTGGCTTGGTGGAATTGAATCTTGTATGCACTGTTCCTCCACAGCTTTTGTCTCTGAACTTTGCATCTATCCCTGCTGGATGCCTCAACAATCCCTTTTCCCCAGGGGGACCTGGCAACCCCACCTGCCATCCGGCCAGACAAAGGATTCAGGCATTCTACCTTTAGGGACCATTTTCTCCTTGTAGCCCCCAAATTCTAATTGGCACCTCTGGCCCCAAGACTTTGCTTGGTGCTGCCATCTGGTGGGTATAGATGACCACTGACATCTCTCTCTAATGAGAGGACTCCTTGCCATTGGCCAAGATTGGTCCACACTGTTCCTTTTAATCTCCAGGTCAGGATACCCCGCTTAGAATATAATCAACTGGTAAGGATTAATGATTGGCTTTTCCCACCCTGGCATTAAAGCTTTTCTGAATGAAGGCTTAGTAATTGGTGGGATGATAGTGTGGCGGTACTTGTAGGTAAGAAGTCCTGCTTGGCTCCCCCTCAAATCCTGTGAAGAAGGTAGCTGCCTACACAAAATAAAAGACATTTGAAATCCAAAGGCTGTAGCGGGGAGACCCTATCAAGGCTCTCAAGTCTTTTTAATAGATTCTTCAACATATTCACTTTTCTCTTACAGCATGAGTAGAAGGAGACCCCAGGTCCAAATGCTAGGCATAGGTTTAAAGAAATGGGTTATACTTGAGTTCTGCTAGGTCTGCTCACATCCATTATCTGAGGAAGTTCACAGTGACCTCCTAAGGCAGGATTTATTTAAAATAAAAGCTAGGAAACACTTCAAAGTCAGATAAATGACCTAACTTGAGAATCAGAAACATCCTTCCCATTCATGGGTGATTTTTAGCAGCTTTCCAGGTTCAGAAAAGAGGCCCATATTGAGACTATGAGACTCCAATTATATCCACATGTCTGGAGTAAACTAAGCAGGGCCCAGAGCAACTGATCATTCAGACAAAACCTCAAGGACTTAATAATTATTTGTTGGATGTGATGTAATTGAACTGAGGGCTAAAAATATGATCTGTGTATTGCTTATAGGAGGGCTTCCATAGGGGGCCTTTTTTCTGGTCTTGTGACTCTAAAACCTTTGTGGGTAAAGTCCTTAAGCTTCCTTCCAATTCACTTGTTTATAACCAAGGAGTTGACAGTGTTAAGTGGAAATTTGAGGGTATGGGGTGGCAACAGCCTCTGAAACCAGCTTTCCATTTTTTTTTTTCCAGCTTTCCATTTTGAATAGCCTATCGACCAATGCAGATCACTGCACTACTGATGGTGAAGACAGACATTAGGAATAGAAAGCCAATGTGCTGGAACCCAGACAAGATGAGCACCTTGCTGCATATGGCTTTAATTCCTGTTAGCTTCCATCGGGGGAGAGCACTGATACTGGTTGGTGGAGAAACCAAGTACACTTGACCCTGGAACAATGCAGGGGTGGAGGATAGGGGGCCCTGACCCCCTGAACAGTTGAAATCCAAGTATAACTTTTGACTCCCCCAAAACTGAAATACTAATAGTCCACTGCCCACCAGAAGCTTTACCAATAATATAAACAGCCGATTAACACATATTTTGTATTATTTGTATTCTATACTATATTCTTGCAATAAAATCAGCTAAAGAAAGGAAAATATTATTAAGGAAATCATAAGGAAAGTACATTTGTGGTATTGTACTTTGCTTATTTTTAAAGATCTGCATAGAAGTGGACCCACACAATTTAAGCCCATGCTGCTCAAGGGTCAACTGTATTGTTAAACAGGAGGTTGGCGTTTGTGGAGTTGAGTTCTGGCCTGGAAGGGGAAGGACCATATCCTGGGAAGGAAACTCACCTGATCCTGAACACCCACTGTGTCTTGCACTAATTAAGGCCCTTTCTGGTGCATTCTCTCATTTAATTTTTTTTAAAGATTATTTATTTGAGAGAGAGAGACAGAGACAGAGAGAGACAGAGATAGAGAGAGCATGAGCAGGGAGGAGAGGGAGGAGCAGGGAGCTGCTCAGCAGGGAGCCTGACACAGGGCTCATCCCAGGACTCTGGGATCATAACCTGAGCTGAAGGCAGATACTTAACTGACTGAGCCACCCAGGTGCTCTTCATTTAATCTTTCTAACCACTCCCTCAGCAAGTATTGTTTACCTATGACATTTGGGGTTATTGAGCCCTAGCTATGTTTTAGAATTTGTCCAAGCTCACATAACTAAGAAGTGATGGATCTGAGATTAGAGTCCAGGAATCTGGCTGCCTCTCCAGTGAATATTCTTTGAACTGGTCAACTTGTCCGTCCCAGTGACCTTTCAGAGAGGAAAACCTGTCCTGCATTCTCTTGTTGTGTTCATCCCCTCCACAGTTACAAATTATCTGAGAGGATCGACTGAACAAAAATTTCAGGTTACACAATCCACTTTGCTTTTTTTGCCTTAAATCTTATTTTTAAAGTTGGGGCTCCCCCTCATTTAAGAATGTGAAAAATGAGAGTTGCCTCCTCTCTATCTAGCCCTGTGGTGGTTTAGGAAGATCCTGGGAAGAGATGAACTTTCACAGTTCCTCCTGGGACAGGGTGCATGGCAAAAGGAGGAATTAGACCTTTGCCATTAAGTGTACTCAAGGCTGGGACAGCCCGAGTGGCTCAGTGGTTTAGCGCCGCCTTCAGCCCAGGGCCTGATCCTGGAGACTCGGGATTGAGTTCCACGTCGGGCTCCCTGCATGGGGCCTGCTTCGCCCTCTGCCTGTGCCTATGTCTCTCATGATAAATAAAATCTTAAAAAAAAAAAAAAAAAGTGTACTCAAGGCTGTTGCTTGTAAGTTCATCTAACCAGACACAAGTCCAGACTCTTTATTTGTGAGGTGATTATATATCTAGAGAAGGGAGAGGTGGGTTTTATTTCCTTCTGGTTGTAGATTTCTTTACCTGTTTTTTCTTTTTTTTCTTTCTTTCTTTTTTTTTTTTAGAAAAAGATTTAAGTGTGTGTGTCATCTTCTCTCATACATATGGACACATACATACTCTCCTCCTCTCTTCTCTTCCAAACTCCTTTCCAGCTATGGTAAAGAGAAATCTTCCAGTTGGTGTCATAACATGTTTTTGAGGTTTTGTAAGCAAAGCCCTGGTGGATCAGCTGATGGCTGATGGCCATAAAGTGTCCCTTCTTAGGTTTTGTGCCCTCCCCTTTTTGAAGAGAGGTTCTTTAAATCGAGAGACAATCCCTTGAGAGACCGACCCTGAGTAGTACTACTACCATGGCAGGTTGGGGTGCTGGTGTACAAGGTGGCCACGCAGCAGGCTGCCTCCCTGACTCTCTTCAGGCCAAGCACATGCCCCTACAGATGGAGAAGAGAATAGGAATCTGTGTTTTAGAAAGTCTTTGTTTAGACCATTTCTATTCAGATGCTGAGAAGAAGTGACTTCAGCAGAAGGGGACGATATGAATCAGTATATTTGCTCTCCTAACAAATAAAGTAGTGTCAGCCGTTAGAGCCCGGCCGTGTCCCTTGGCTGTTAGTCACAGCTCGGTCCTCTCTAACATCAGGTGCAAGCAGCAGGCCCAGCGACTTTACAGTTCACGGCATAATTCCACGCTGGCCTCTGTAGACTTCCCCTCGCCCCCCCCCGCCCCCCGGGGGGGGGGTATTTTGTGCAGGATTTCCCTATGCCCTGAGATGAGCCTGGTCCCCCACGGATGAGGACTGGGTTACAGGCCACGCTTCTGTCCTGGGAGCTGTGCGGATTTAAAAAAAAAACAAAAAACGAATCTAGACAGGGACACAACTCTTCCGGGGGTTTGGTGGAGACGGTGGTGCAGAATCTTGCAGGAGGTGCCTGGGTGGGTTAGCTCCGTTGGCAGATGCCAAGTCTGGGGACATCCAGGAGGCAGGCGGACGGAGGGCGCGGGACAGGGGGAGGTGGAAGTGAGGCTGGGGAGGAACTGGGCCCCCCCACCGGGCCCGGCCGAGGCCAAGGCTACTCCGAGGATCCGGCCCAAGCCTCCCCGGCCTGCGGGCTTCCCGGCCACCAGGGAAAAAGGGAAGAGGGGCCGGCGCGCGGGGGGGTCGGGGGGGGCGAGGGCGACAAGCCCCGCCGCGGGGCGCTGAGCCGCGTGACCCCGCGAGGCCCCGTGGTGGCCGCGGGGGGGGGCACCTGCGGGCCTCCGGGGACCCGGGGTCTGCGGGTGCGAGGCTCCGGCGCGCCCCAGGAGGGCGGGAGCCGGGGGCGGCCAGCAGGTGGGGCCCGGGGGCCGGACTCCGCCCCGCGCGCCCTCCGCGTTGGTCGGCGGCCGCCCAGCCCCGGCCCCTCTCCCGAGCCCGAGCGCGATTGGTGGCGGCGCTTGTCGCTCGGAGGGGCCGGGCCGCTCGCTCCGCCGCTCGCTCCGCCGCCCTCGCCGCCGCCGCCGCCGCCGCCGCCGCCGTCCTTCCAGCAGCGCGGGCCGGACGGACGCACGGACGGACGGACGGCCGGGGCCCCGCGCCTGGCGATGGGCAGCGGCGCGCCCGCGGACCCGGGCTGTGGCAAAGTTTCCCGGCGCGCCTGTCGGGGCGCGCGGCTGCCGGCCACCCGTGACCGCTTCCAGAAGGGGCTCGGAGGGTTTTAATTTGGGAGGAAAAAAAAAATCCACCCCGTTTCCTTTGTGAAGCTCCCTGTCTCCGGGTGGCCAGCGGCGGGAGCTCCAAACTTGGGCACGGCGGCTCCGCGGGCAGCAGCCGGCTGCGGAGGACCTCGGCCCGGGGCCCGGGCGAACCGGGGGGCGTGCGCGCGGGGCGGCGCGGGCGCGCGGCGAGGAGGGTGCCCCGGGAGCTCTATATGGAGGAGGGGGCCCAGGATGGTGTGCACCAGGAAGACCAAAACTTTGGTGTCCACTTGCGTGATCCTGAGCGGCATGACCAACATCATCTGTCTGCTGTACGTGGGCTGGGTCACCAACTACATCGCCAGCGTGTATGTGCGGGGGCAGGAGCCGGCGCCCGACAAGAAGCTGGACGAAGACAAAGGGGACACCCTGAAGATCATCGAACGGCTGGACCACCTGGAGAACGTCATCAAGCAGCACATCCAAGGTACGGGCGCCCCGGGAAACTTGGGCCGCCCGCGAGGCCCGGGAGCGCTGGGGCGGGTGCGCCCCGAGCCGGCGGCCGCCGGGGGTGGGGGTGGGGGTGGGGGTGGGCGGGGGGTGCGTGTGCGCCCTCGCGCGCGTGGAGACCCCCCTGCCCGCGGCGCCGCGCGCTTCTCCGGGGCACACGTGTGTGCGGCTCGCTGGCGGTGTGGGGGCGCGCTGCGCACGTGTCCACATGTGCCTGAGACTCCGGGCTGCTCGCCGGCTCTCGGGATCACGCAGAGGTCCGGGCTCAGAGTGTGCGTGCGTGAGTGAGTGTGTGTGTGTACAAGGCAGAGCGGGCGCGGGCCGCCCGGCTCATTCGGCCCCGGCAGGGGCCCAGGGCGAGATGCTCGCGCGCGGCCCCGGGCTTTGGCATTTAGGACCTGCGGGACAAGCCGGGCCCGGGAAGCTTGCGTAGACCCAGCCCCGGCCCCTAATGTGCGCCTTCGGTAGGCGGTTGGCAATGCCGGGGTGGGGGTGTCTGTGGCTGGGGGTGCTGCTGGCACCTCCGGCGCGCCCCCACCCCCCCCGCCGCCCGCGGGTCCAAGACCCTCTCCAGGAGCAGGTGTCGACGCGCGGAAGACGCACAGGAGCCTGGCGCTCGGTCCACTGCGGCGGCGCATCCGCCCAGGACCCAGAGGACCCCCCGCCCGGGCCGTGCCTCCCCCGCGGGGCCCGGGAAGGCCCTTCCCTCTGGTAGCTCCGCTCCCAGGCCCGGGAGCCGTTGGGGCGGAGCACACGGACTCGCGCGAGCGGGGCTGGAAAGGCTGCGCCGGGCGGTTGCGCCCCGTCCAGGCCAGGGCCGGGGGCCGGGGGGAGGACGGGGGACGGGGTACGGGAGCTCTCCCCCGGCCACCCCGTCGGGTGCGCGGTCAGCGCAGGGGGTGGAGAGCTGGGGCTCCGCGGGGCACCGCGCCGGTGTGCGCGCCGCCCGCGTCTCGCCCGCTGCCACTTGTCTCTGTTCACCGCCCCGCTCCCCCTGCTCTCGCAGGGTGTGAGCAAAGGCAGGGAGCCGTGCTCACCAGCCAGGCTCTGGGGCCACTGCCCGGCAGGCAGCCCTCGGCACACACCTCGTTGAATGGAAGGCTTTCTCCTCCGGGAGCACTCCCTTGTTTACACCTGGGTGTCTGGGTCTGGCTGCTGCCCCAGGTGCCCCAGATTTCCATTCTCAAATGAATATGTTTTGCTCTGGAGCCTTGCTCAGGCTCCTCTTTGCTTTGGAAGGAAAGTTGTCCCAGAAACTGCAAATGTCACAAAATGCCGGGGTAGGGATAGCTGCTCTGTCGACAGTTGGTAGGTTTCCACACATGTTCCCAGGGAAGGGTCAGGAGAGGGCAGGAGAGGTGTTCGCATCCCTTGTGCTTTCCAACTGATGACTTCAAACCAAGCCAGGGGGCTTGGGGCCACTTCCTAGCAAAGGAGACCCTTGACAGCTTCTCCTTCATACCTGCCTCTGCCTCTCAAATTGGCACTGGGCTTGGCAGACCGATTTATCTATCTGATGGCTCCTGTTGCTGTTGTTTCTTACTTTTTTCCATCCCATGGGTCTGGACCGACAATTAATCAGCAGTACAAGTACAGTGTTTGCCCCAGGGTGATTCAGAACGTTTCCAGGGAGATGTAAGACCATACCTTACTTTGGCGTTTCCAGTTTACCCACCGATTTTGAGAGATTTTCATTCACAGATTCTGTGTGTGTGCGTGTGTGTGTGTGTGTGTGTGTATTCCTGGAAAATGGTTCTCTTGCGCTTTCCAGTCTGCTCAGGGAGGAGGCCAGCGAGGTACTACTTTGGGAAGCAGTGAGGACACATTGTTAACCCATGAGCTCATCACAGAGTAGCCCCTATCATGTTGAATGTGGACCATGTCACATGATTTATAAGGCTCTACATGAAAATGAGCACAGTGCTGAAGCTGAAAGGAACCTTTGTGATTCTGTTCCCAGGAAACCTTATAACTATGCATTGTTCTGGACTTTAAAATATTTACCTGAAAAAATTGGGAGAAATAGGAAGCAAAGACAGAACAGGATTCTTAAGCCATGGTCGGCCCAGTTCTCTTATTATATGTGCACTGACTGTATTAGGACTCCTGTGGATATTTAGAAATGACCAGAGTCTACCAGAGTCTGAGGACAGAAAGGCAGAAGCCACAACCTGTAGAGATGTGGGGAAGGGTCAGTGACTTGGGGGGAGACTAGAGAGGAGGCAGGTAGAAGGCAGAGATTACTTGCTTGGCTGTGCCGTGATGGTATAGTGATGACTAGTGGCAGCTCCCCCACTGGTGCTGGAGCCATCCAGAGCTAGGATGTGGGGAATTAAGTAAACTTAGGGATTTACTTGATTTGAGTAAGAGGTCTGTTAAGTTTGAGACTGGCCAAGTGCAGCTCTCTGGAGGCAGAGGGTGGGAAAGGACAGTTGGACTCTTGTACTTGGTGATGTGGACCGTTCACGTGTATTCCACTGTCACGTTTCCTCTAGTCAGTACAGCTTTATGAGCAATCCAGTTTAGTCTGCTGAGCTGGGGAAGTGGAGAATAAAGGATAATGTTAACAGCTGAAAATTATATAGCACCCATTAATGTGCCAGGTAGTATTCTAGGTGCTTTATGTATATCGACTAATTTAATCATCACAACCCTATGAGATAGGTGATATTAACTCCATGTTACAGATGGAGGGAGTCTATGATTTGTCTAGGGTCACATCACTGGTATACGGTAGTTTAAGGATTTAAACCCAGCTTATGTGGCTTCTTTAGAGTCTGTGTTCTTAACTGCATACCATACTGTCTCCTTAGAGGGCCAGCAGATCAGAGGGGGAGCAGTGCTCCCCTGGAGTTACTTGATGTTGGTAGTGGGTGTCAGAATGAGAGGCTTCAGAGGATGGCCGAGGAATGATGAAGTCACAGCCTTCCCACTTTGAGACTCTTCCATAGATAAACTTGGGAAGCTCTGGGTTTTATTTATCTCATGCTGAGAGGCAGAGGTTACGTTCACTAAAAAAGCGTTCATGGAACACCCAGGACAGTTCCTGGCACATTCTACAGAGCGTAGGTGTTGGATAGATGAATGGATGGATGAAAAAGTACACAGTGTGGATGCCCAGTGCACCGGTTAGTCATTAATGAAAGCGTTTCCATTCTCAAATGAATATGTTTTGCTTTGGAGCCTTGCTCAGGCTCCTCTTTGCTTTGGAAGGAAAGTTGTCCCAGAAACTGCAAATGTCACAAAATGTTCAGTAGGATGTTCCATAGGACTTGCAATTAGAAGAGGCTTTGGAGCATCACCCTAGAGGTCTGTTCTAGTCATGACTGAAAAGTTTATTTTCCTCTTGGGGGTTGCAGTGATATTTCATTTTAATTTGTTTTCTGATTGAATGATTTAATTAGATGGTGGTTGACAATCTCTTGGGAATGTAAATTGCAGTTTTGAGAATTTTTTTAAACCAAATCTATGGTAAACGAGAGGGTGGATAGCTCCAGATTTCAAAAATAGCATCCTGTTGGGTTGGAGACGCAAAATATGTGTTAATACAGGTCCGCTCTTTGGAGGAGATAGATGGAATTGCTGGTGAGGGAGTGAGGGGGATGAAGCAGAGGGTGTGCTGGAGCTGTGTGTCGGGGAGCTTGGGAAATGGCAGTGGTGGATCAACTCTTATTTTGGAAGTCCAGCGGAACCCAAACAGCTTTCTCCTTTTCTTGGTTAGTACCTTTTCGAATCTGTAAAGAACATGTCAATATTAAGGAAAACATTGAAAAATGTATAAAACTGTTGGGGATTTACTCCAAAGATACAGATGCAATGAAACGCCGGGACACCTGCACCCCAATGTTTCTAGCAGCAATGTCCACAATAGCCCAACTGTGGAAGGAGCCTCGGTGTCCATCGAAAGATGAATGGATAAAGAAGATGTGGTTTATGTATACAATGGAATATTCCTCAGCCATTAGAAACAACAAATACCCACCATTTGCTTGGATGTGGATGGAACTGGAGGGTATTATGCTGAGTGAAGTAAGTCAATCGGAGAAGGACAAACATATGTTCTCATTCATTTGGGGAATATAAATAATAGTGAAAGGGAATAGAAGGGAAGGGAGAAGAAATGTGTGGGAAATATCAGAAAGGGAGACAGAACATAAACACTCCTAACTCTGGGAAACGAACTAGGGGTGGTGGAAGAGGAGGAGGGCGGGGGGTGGGGGTGAATGGGTGACGGGCACTGAAGGGGGCACTTGATGGGATGAGCACTGGGTGTAATTCTGTATGTTGGCAAATTGAACACCAATAAAAAATAAATTATAAAAAAATAAAAAATAAAAAATAAAAATAAAACATTAAAAAAATAAAACTAAAAAAAATGTATAAAACTGCCTCTCAGTCATTCTACTCTAACCCAACTATTTTGCATTTTGAGCATTCCCTTCTAACTTTGCCCATCTGCCTTCCTATTTAAAAACAAAGGTGTAGTCACGGTTTGGACGTAATTTTATGTTGTGCTTTTTATTTGGCTTACTTCTTGTTAGAAGCATTTTTTCATGTTTGCTACATAGTTTTTTTGATCCAGTCTTTATGTATTGGAGACCTAATATGTACCAGGTAGCACACTGGGGAGCACATACATTGAATCCAATGGTGAATCAAGGCAGTCTTGGACCTTGTCATAGTAGATTTGTTTTTAAAGGGACAGTAAAATCCCTCTTATTCAACACAGTTGGGGCTTAAGTTAGTTAACAGAAAAACTCGGCAAAGAGGAGGATAAAACAAAACATTGCACACATGCATTACATATTTTATTTTTATATTATTTTTGAATGTGTTGTACATTCATTTGCCAGCCTTTTGATGTTAGGGCCAAGTCTTTGTCTTTGGGCTGGGTGGGCCAATTGCCTTTCTGATCATAAACCACTCCCATAATGTGCTGCTTACAGAGACTGATTTCGAATTCTGTTTTCCTTAAAATTCCCTGAGAACTTATAGATGCTTATGAAGCAATCTCCGTGTAGTAACCTAAATTTTTATGACTTTTGCCTTGTCCTTTGAGGTGATTTTGCTCACATGCAATCTGACTGCTGTGTAAGTGACAAGCTTTATAAAGTCTTTCCAAAGCAGTGAAATTAATTTTCTTAGAAACAACAACTCTCATCTTCTTAGCAGTCATATTCCATTGGTTTATAGAATATGTAATTAAATTATGCTGTTACGATGACAAGTACCAAGAGTATAAACATATTTGGGAGCAAACCCAGAGGACTGTTGATAAGCATACAGCTCAGTTGTTAGCTGGAGACGGGAGTGGAGTTGAGGTGAGAGAGAAAAGCTGGTACAAAGGGACTAAAGCTTCCTGAGGCTTATTATCCAGGGAGACTGAAGGGGGGCTTCATCTGGAGAGGTGACTAGGGGAGGGTTTTTAAAGAGAACTTGTACTGTATTTTTAATGATTGCATAATATTCCACCATCAATATACCATTATTGATTTAACCACTTCCCCATTATTGAACATTGACCTTTCTACTATAATTAACACAGAAATAAACATCTTCACCTCACTCTTCTTCTTCTTCTTCTTTTTTTAAAAGATCGTATTTATTTATTCATGAGAGATACAGAGAGAGAGGCAGAGACACAGACAGAGGGAGAAGCAGGCTCCCTGTGGGAGACCCGATGTGGAACTCGACCCTGGGACCCCAGGATTACACCCTGAGCCAAAGGCAGATGTTCAACCGCCGAGCCACCTAGGCATCCCTCACTCTTCTTTTGAACTATTTTTAAGGATCTATTTCTAGAAGTGGAATTACTACTGACTCAAAGAGTATGAACATTTTAATGAAAGAATGTTTTCAAAATCTTTCTACATGGCCACCAGCAATATATTATGTTACCGGTTTCATAGAGCCTGGTGGATCCTGTTATCATTAAACTTATTCCAGGTAAATATAATCACTGTCAAATGTTCTTTTGATTTGTACTCCTTGGATTACTGTAGAACTTAATATCCTTCCCCTACCCCTGTTTGTTTTTGCCTTGTATTGTGTCTTCTGCCAATTTTTCTCTTGGGATATCAGTGTTTCTGATTTACGTAGATCACTAAATAAATAAATAAATAAATAAATAAATAAATATAGCACATATTCTATGTTACATACATAATTTTTTCTTTACATAGATGATATAGGGCAGTGATTTTCGCATTGTGTTCCCAGGAGCTCCAAGCTTCTAGAAGGTTGGATCCAGGACCTGAGAAATAAAAGGGTCAAGTGAAGTCTCCTGGGACCCCTCCAAAACCCACCCACCCCTCTCCTTGCAATCAGTGTATCTTCTTCATCTGTCTTATATTTGGTGTTCTGTAAAATATTTTTAAAAAGGCTATGCTTCTTTTCTAAAAAAATGTTGAAAATTGCTCTTTTGGGAGAAAAAGAAAGATCAGACTGTTACATTTTTGTGAGGGATGATGGTAGCATAAAGAATTCAAGAGAGTAAACAAATCTAAAAGGAAATTGAATTCCTGGGTAGTGTTCTTATAATATCTATTTACCCTTCTGAATACCATGATTAATAATGTATTACATTATATGACTAATTTCCAAATCCATTATCTTACTTCACTGAGTGAAGATCATCCCAACAATGGGAAAAATGGATTATTAGGTGCTTTTTGTTTCCTAAAAGTTTGTTAGGCATATTATTTGCATATTAATGTACATTAGGTCCGTGAAAACATGTTGCTCACTATTATTACAAACCATATGTGGTCCCTAAAAGTCAGAAAATCCTACGCCTGGATGTTGGGAGGTTTTTTTTTTTTTTCCCCCTTTCTTTTTGTTTCCTATAGCTTTTGGATGTCACCTCGAATTGGTTGGTGTCCTTCTCATCTTATTCCTGACTTGGCAGGGTTGTAAAGAAGAGGATATGATGTTTGCTGAATACTTGGAGTTTATTTGAGGAAAGGGTGTCATTTAAATGGTAAAGCTATTTGTCCTTCGGAATGAACTGTGGCATGTGAAATTATATTCGTAACAGTGATTGATATTTTGAGAGAGTGCAAAAGCAGGATTAGAAGTTGAGCCCAATTACCTTTATTAATAGCCCCAGACCACATCTTTGTGGAGTAGGAAAACCTTGCCAAAGAATACAACTTCTTCCCATGGCCAAAGAATTTTCATTTTTATCCAGAAGTGTGTAGGCTGTAAAATAAATGAATTTCACATTCTTTCCCACTCACTTGACATAAATTGTTATTTGCCCTTGATAAGTAGGTTGATGTAGAATCTCAAGGAGAATTCGGAATGAAATGGAGAGCCACAGTCTGGTTTGTGAGGGCCTCACAGGTCAGCTTCAGTCACTTGAGTTAGGTTGGTCTGTGTTTTTCCAAAGGTATCTATGGGATTCAGAGCCACATACAAGGTTACTGGACCATCTTCATTATCAGCCTAGAGAATTTCACTTCACTTCAAGACTTCACTTGACCCTTTTATTTCTCAGGTCCTGGATCCAACCTTCTAGAAGCTTGGAGCTCCTGGGAACACAATGCGAAAATCACTGCCCTATATCATCTATGTAAAGAAAAAATTATGTATATAACATAGAATATGCGCTATATATATATATATATATATATATATATATATATATATATATTTATTTAGTGATCTACGTAAATCAGAAACACTGATATCCCAAGAGAAAAATTGGCAGAAGACACAATACAAGGCAAAAACAAACAGGGGTAGGGGAAGGATATTAAGTTCTACAGTAATCCAAGGAGTACAAATTAAAAGAACATTTGACAGTGATTATATTTACCTGGAATAAGTTTAATGATAGCAAGATCCACTTGGCCAGCTGAGTGGGTTATTGCCTTGATTTGGGGCCTCGAGGGTCTCTTTGGGACTGGTGTCCTTTTTCACTGCTTAGGTTCTATCCAAGACGCTAGGACAGATGACTGCCCTGGGAAGAAGCATATAGGAAGGCAGTCTAGCTGGAGGTGATATCACCCAGAAGGTCCTTTGGGGGAAGCACCAGGCTGAGTGAGTGACGAATGTAGCCAGAAGGTAGGGAGATGGGATTTGGGGAGAAAGAGGATTATGCATGAAGATGGAGGGACAGAAGTCCATAAATGTGAGATGGGCATCTGCAGTAGAGGGCCAGGGACGGAGTGGGGTAGGTCTGCTGGTGGGTGATCCAGACAAAATGAATGCTGGCCTGCACTTTTTAGGCTGGCCTTGAGTGTCTCCCTAGGACTGGAGGTTCTTGAATTGGCTAGAGATTTGATTATTCTGTGGTGCCTACAATTGTCAGCTTCTCAAATCCCACTCTGCCTTTGGTGTCAGGGTCAGCTCCATTCCACACTGCAGTATGTGAGTAGAGAAGTGCTTGATGGTTTCCCTTTCCTCACACACATGCCTTCACATGCAGGGCACACGCCCTGGGGCAGGGCCCGGAAGAAGCATGTCCCAACATGGTGCATTCATTCTCACTTTAGCCCTTTTTCTCCCCCTCAAGAAAGTGTATTAGCATGCACGAGTATGGGATAACTTTGAAATCCCTTCAACTTATTAGTTAAACCTAATCATTCATATGTTTTGCTACTTAAATTATTGTTAATAACAAATTACTGCACAACTGTTCCAATGTAAAATTTGTTGTGGTGGTGATTGAAAACAACTGCTGTTCTGGACTCTTATGTGTGGGTCTGTGTACTTTTTAAGGACCCAACTGAGTGCAGCCAACTGGAACTTTGAGCAAGAGCATTCCTGATTATGTGAACACAAATGCTTTGGTAGTTTTTCTGACTACATGGTAATGGATTAAAATATATTTCTAGGACATCCCAGTGGGTATGGGGTTCTGATGTAGCTCTTTCACTGCCCAACATTCAGTGTCAGTTTTGTGAAGGTTTGCTCTTGGGAGATGAAACTGCCTGTAATGAAGCTTTCTAAAAGCCCTAAGTGTCCAGCCCCAGTGAGATGGTGATGGGCTTCCTGTGTAATGCCACCACTGAAATGGTACTAGAGCCAGCAGGCATAGTTCTCTGGGCTATGTTTTGTTACTATCTCCCATCAAGAGGCCACAAAAGCACTGTGTTTGGGAATATCCAGAGAAGTGGCATCTGTACCCTTCTCCTTGGGGCAGATGGGAACAAGGAGAAATGATGCCTGAAGGAGAGGCTTAGGGCCAACTCTTTGGAATGAATGGGTTCATTCCACCAGTGTCCAGAGTTTAAGACAGAGGTGGAGCACCTTGTTTGAGGTTCTTGGGTATTGCATTTTAAGCAGTGGGGACTTGTATGCCTTGCCCATCCATCTCTGTCCCCTGGGACAGGCCATTAAAGGCCATTGAGATCCTAGAGGAATGGGAACGTAGTTCAGGGACCTGGATAGGACAGGATTTGAAACCTGGGCTAATAGATGTCATGCTAATGGCATCTGGGACTTAGAAGAATAGCACCAAAATTGCTTGAGCCAATGAATATAAGTGTAAGAAAGCTAAGAAGGGATTTGAAGTTCCCGAAGTGACAAATGAAAATCCCAGCCAAATCCTTGGTTTATTTTAAGAGCAACAGGCATATAAAGTATTGAAGATTGATTGTATCAAGAGGCACAGAGGAAGAGAATTCCTGTGTGTCAGAGACTGGGCTAGATGCTGTCCATATGCGGTTGCTTTTTATCTTCACAACGTGGAGGAAGAGTTTTAGAGATGAGAACACTGGGGCATAGAGACTTGAAGAGTTTGCTCAAGGTCACACAGCTGATAGCGGTGGAGATGAGGAGGGAAACTTTTTCTAACACATTTTTCTCTACAGAAGAAAAAAAAAGTGAATATCAGAGAGAGGACCGGGAAATCATTTTATCAAAGACCACGTTCAGGTGTAAGCTCAGATGCCTCATCAGGTCAAGTGGGAGGCTCGTGGGTGAGGGCGGGGAGCCAGGCAGGTGGCTTGGAGTGTCCTTGTGTAGGTGAGGAACCTCGAGGTTGGGTGCCAGAGGCAGAGGGCCTTGCCCTGGAAGGGTGAGTGTGGTACTGCTACAGAGGCCTTGGAGAGCCCTTTCTCATGGATCATTGTGGATCTCCTGGGATCATTGTAAGCCCCCAGGGACTTGTCCTATGGGAGAAGCAGAGTGTGCCACTGTAAGCTAGAGCTCATTGCAGTTCCACATGGGACTTGGGAGCACTTACCGTGTGTCAGGTGCTGTGCTGTGTGCGTTCTTGTTCACTGGCATAGTCATGTGTCTTCCAGGGTGATCAACTTGTCCCGTTTGCCCAGGACTTTCCCTGTTTTAAAACTGTAATGCCCAGGTCCAAGGAGGCCCCTCAAGCCTGGGCAAACCTGGATGGTTGGTCACCCTTATCTTCTCACACTGGTAAGTTCTGTTTAATGGCAACTCCTAGCATCAGGACAAATAGCCCTTTTGATGGCACCATATCTGGGTCTTCTGCTTTCTACTCTTGAACGTTGACTTTGTCCAAGAGTGTAAAGAGGACAGTGAGGGTCCCAGCAGTCCCTGCCCCATTCTCCCTGCCCTCACAGGCTGCCTCCTCTCTCCTTTGTCATTCCTCCCGCCCCGGCACTCTGTTTTTTTAGCTGTCTGAGCCTCTCAGGATTTGAAAAGGAAAAAACAATTGCTGTAAAGGAAAGCTCTAATAAAGTGGTTTGGGCACAAAACATCAGCAGCTCTTTATTTGCCCCAAACAGTAGGAGTCTGTATTAATAACCTTGTGAGTTATATGCTGGGAAGTTAAAAGTAAGCAAAAATCTTACTTGAGATCCGCAAATGTGACTTTATTCCTTTATTGAACTAATCTCTCTTCCTGTTTATGCTGGTGACATTTTCTATTATCCATGTGGAAGATCCTTCTTGATATTCTGCTACAGATTTATTTGGCTCTGCCTTGGTTAGGGTCCCAGAGCGAGGGGCTTTCTGGTTTCTTCTTTTTGTAGTTATGATGCTTGGTGTTTATGTGGTTCCCGCCTCAAAGGATCTTGACAAACGGGACAGGCTTTGTCTAATTAATCATCATAATATTTCCCTGATGGGACAGAAGGAGCTATGGAGGAATGGGAGGGGTGTAGGAGAGACTTTAGACCTGCCTCTCAGTTGTTTAAGGGCTTGGAAAAGCGAGTCTTTTAACATTTTGGTTTCTTCCACATCTAAATCTCAGCTTAATAATAAACCGATCCTCTGATTTGCTTTATTTTCCAAAAGACTGCTTGGAGGAGAGTTTACTACATCGGGATTATGACGTGGACCCTCCAAGTCTATAATTGGGCCAGGCTTTTAAAAATTATTTTACTGGAATCTAGAGATTCATGTTAGAAGGGAAATCCAGTGGAAAGTGGATAAAAGAGACTGTTACCAATGATTCAAAAATTGGAAAAAGGAACCGGTGAGGAAGGGTTGTAGAAACAGGCCTGCACTTGTTGGGAGAAGAGATGGGAAGAGGAAGAGAATTAATGTTTGCTGAGCGTCTATTAGGTGCTAAATGCTTTGCACGTGTTACCTCGTTTTAACCTTGCAAACAAGCCACCTCGTGGGATGTTGTCCCTCCCTCTCCCCCCACCCATTCTACAGAAGAGGAAATCAAGGCTCAGCAACTCTAGTTAACTGTCCAAGGTCACACAGTTACTACGAGATAAAACCCTATTTACTCTACAAAGCCCCCTTAGTAAGGGGCCAGAGATCCTCTTGCTTTTCTGATCTCGATGGAGAGAAAACAGGCTTATCTCTTACTTTCAGCAGAAAGGTTGCAGATGAGACTGAAGAAGGAGTCATGAGAAGCGAGGCCAGGAGATGGGTTACCAAGTGACTGTTTTGCAGGTGTCCTTCCCTGGAGACACAGGAGGATGCCTGTGCCAGCAGCTGCCCGGAACTGAGCTCAGGAAGGCTGCGAGAGGCTCCGGGTATGGCTCTTCGAAGCCAGCAGTATCGCTTTCTTCAGGAGATGACTTAGTGTGAATAAGACCATCCCTTCCACTCACTCAGACCCAAGGTTTTCGGGAGGGTCCTCCAGGCTCAGAGCATGAGGTCAGTTTGGGGACCGTGGAGGGGACTGGTGCAGATCTGTCCAGGTTTGCCAGGAACTTCCCATTGAATTGAGGCAATGGGACTTTCAGGTAAAGTATATGTAGTGATGGGCCCCAGCTCTGTGGGCAGATACACGGGAGGCAGACACCAAGGCTGGCACTGTTCACTGGGCCCTGATGGGGTGGTGGGGCTGGGGGGCTGAGATGGCTGGGGGAAAGTGCAGACCTGCTTCCAAGTTCCGGTTCTTCTCCAGTATGGCTGGGCAGTTGACAGTGACCTGGGAGGTACTCCTGGTTTCTGTTGGTCACATGCTCAGACCAGCATTTATTGGGTACCTAGTAAGTGCTGAGGATATGTCAGTGGAACAAAGACAAAAATACAAGGAGTCACAATTAAATGAGATGGTCAGGGGCTCTCCTGTTGGGAAAGACTTGGAGAAAGTTAGGTGTGAACTCTGTCTCAGAGGAGAGATTTCCAGGTGGAGGGAACAGCCAGCGCAAAGGTCCTGGGGTAGGAGTGTGCCTGGTGTGTCTGAGCAACAGTAGGGTGGCTAGTGTGGCCAGAGCAGAGTGATCATGGGAGAGAGGGGTGGCAGTGAGGCCAGAGAGGGGCTAGTTGAGAAGCAGGTTGTACTGTGGGAGGAATGGAGAGCCATGGGCAGGGGTGTGCAGAGGAGCCCAGCTTTTAAAGGCGTTAATCCAGGCTGTTCTGTGGTTATTTCCTGAGCACTTCTCATGGGCTTGACTCTGTACCAAGCATGTCGGGAGATGACAAAATATACAGGACATGGCTCTTTCCTTTAAGAAGCTCATAATGGAGCCAAGAGGACAATACAAGAAACAGATGAGGAGCTTTTTCAAGCTAACTAGTGTAATGAGGGTTAAAATTGAATTCTAGAAGAGTGCATTGTCTGAACGGACTTCCTCGAGGAATGGAGACTTATGACACATCTTGGAGGAATGAGGAGAGTTTAGAGGAGTGGAGTAGGGAAGATTTGGAGAGAGGAAGCTCAGATATTAAGTGAAACCAGCAGTTACCTGAGCCTCTCCTTTAGCGTAGGAAAGAGTGCTGGCAGTCAGTGCCTGGAATCAGCACTGCTGTTTACAGGCTGGGTGACCTTGGGCAAGCCTCTTTGCTGTCCTGTGCCTCAGTTTCCCCAGCTATACAAGTGAGGGCAGTTGCTCCTTAAACCCTGCAGGGTTGTTGTGCTGATGAAACAAGATGCCAGGCAGGAAAGCACCCCCGCCCTGCCTGTCCCCAGGGTCAGCATGAGGGCAGGAAGCACATTCTTTTTTTTTTTTTAATATTTTATTTATTTATTCATGAGAGACAGACACACACACACACACACACACAGAGAGAGAGAGAGAGAGAGAGGCAGAGACACAGGCAGAGGGAGAAGCAGGCCCCATGCAGGGAGCCCGATGTGGGCCCAAGGCAGACGCTCAACCACTGAGCCACCCAGGCGTCCCTGCAGGCTCCCTCCTTCCCTCTGTCCTTCCTTTCCACTATCTTTCCTTCTTGGAGCTTATGTAGAAAATATGATCAGTAATATATTTTTCTGGTCGAAACAGCTAGGAGAGCAGGTTTGAAGCCTGTTTTGGTGCCATTAGACATGATGTGGGTGCTAAGACTTCCCCAGTTACATCCAGCCTGAGAAGGTCGGAAGTGAGCTTATGGGGGAGGCCAGACTAATGCTATTGCTCAAGTGTCTCAGACAGCCTCGCCTACTGCTCTGAAATTCTAAGCCTGCCAGCCTGGGGACCTGTTCCTGTTTGTAGAGAAAGATTTGTTTTGTAAAACCCACTTGGCATTGCAGTGGGCAGCGGACCATGCAGGAATGTGCTATGTTTGTAGGAAGCTTGGCTGGTGGAAGAATTATGCAAGGTGCCCGGTTACCTGGCCAGAGTCTCATTTCCCTGGTGATGCAGGAGAAGGGGCTCTTTCCCCAGTGGCAGAAGGAGAGTCTCCTTGAAGACAGACTTGGGTTTTCTTGTGTTTCCACCTCCCGACAGACCTGGAGCTGCATCAGCCTATCTTCCTGCCAGGGTGAATTTGATTTAACTCTAAGCAACGTGACTTATAATTTCAATTGCAGGCAGGAAGGCGTGATTTAAGACAATTGTCAGGAAGACTCAATTTAATCTCTTCTTTCTTCCCCTTCTACAAAATGTGCATTTTGTTGTGTGATATAATTTTAATATACATTCGTTACAACTCAGACGTAGATGTAATTTCACATTGGGAAGATACACTCTACATTTTTTTTTCTTTTAGTATTTATCTACTTAAAGTTTTTGCGAAAAAAGATTTCTTTCTAGTGACAGCAGAAAACTAAGGGATGGTTTTGTTTTTCTTCCTAGCGAGAATTGTAGTAAATCACTGTGAAACTTCCTGGGCAGTTGCTGTTTCTTAATTAGTAGGGCTTAGTTTGGTCACTTAGTAGACAGATAATTATATTAACAAAATAAGGGAAAAAATCATTATTTTATTTACCCCAAACTGGTACACTTGTGAATTTTGAATGTTTTCAACAACAGCTAGTTGTTTTTAGCAAAATAGGCATGAGTATTTTTGAGTTTGTAATTACTTTGGAAGTTCAGAAAGTCGCTTTGATTTTTGTAAGTTGAAAATTAAATGTATTATTTCACCCTGGTCCATATTAGAAATGTATTGCTGCACAGCTCAGTGCATCCCCTTCCCTCTTGCTTCATATATTAGCAAAGAAGGATGAGTTTTCTCAAGCTGTATCTTAGTTGTGAAAGCTCTAGACTGGTAAAGATCTGGAGAGATCTTTACTTAGGGTCAGAGCATGCTAGAGCTCAGAAGTGACCTCAGCAACCATACCTTCAACCTGTTTGCTGAGGGATCCAAGGTCCAGTGTAACTTGGTGACTTCCCTGGTGGTCCTTTCCTGGGACCTGGAGACTTTGCCATAGGGATCTAGAGGTCTGAATCGAGGCTGGAAAGTTTCCCCCTACATCCTCTTACTTCCTTCAACCTCAGAAGAAACTTCTGCAGTGGGAAAGTAAATCCATGATTATACATTCTCAGATGAAGCCAGATACTTAAGGGATAAGGAATGGGTAGATTTCCTTAGCTGGGGTCTGTGGGGACCCCTTGGTCCCCTTTCTGTGGCCTGTCTGGGTCTCTGGGGCCTGCACTCTACTGCCTGGGATCATCTTTGGGATTGAGGACATAGCTGTTAGTAGAACCTGACTTTGGTTCCAAGCAGCGTGTGGCAGCTCCTAGAGATGCAGCCTCTATATTGGAAGAAGGCTTCTTCCCAACTTTGCAGATCCCAGTGGTGGTGCCCATGGAGGAGGGGCAGAGATTTCATATCGAGGAGAGGAAATGAGAGAAAATTGACATTTATTGGGCACTGACTAGATGTTTGGCACAATTTAGTTCACTTCATTTTATATAAGCCTGTGAGATCATTAGCCCCACTTTATAGATGAGAAAGGTGTACTGTATTGTGACTATTAAACTGTTTTTCCCATTATACTGTGGGTCCCTTGAGGGTGAAGACAGGGTCCTAATTTTTTCATTTTCCCATTTGACACAGTGGCAGTCATATAGTTGGGGCTAAGTAGGAATTTGTTGAGTGTATGAATAAATAAGCAGGCCTGCCTGAAACCACTTAGTAAGAACATTCATATCCAGGTGTCTGGCTTCAACGCTGTCTGCAAGAGAGGCCAGGGGACTGAGGAACTGACTCTCATCCCTCCAAGCGTGGGGGTGGCTTGCACAAGGTGATCTCAGGCTGTGTCCTCCTTCTGGGTCAGAGACAGCAAGACACATATTTCTGGTGTCTCTTTCAAGGCACCTCATAGCTTATAACACTGCTGGGGGAGCTTTAATCAAAGAGAAGCAGCAGCTCAGTGGAGTGTGTATGTATATGCGTGTGTGTGCATGTGTGTGTATGTGTGTGTATAGAATGTGCTTTCCTGTACTGAGATCCCCCAGGAATCAGCTGGTGAGAGGAACTAGAAGCCTTCAGGGGATCCTCGATATCTTTATTTTAATAAAGCTGTCACTTGTGGTCACTTTCAAACGAAAGCAATCTTGTGGGTACAGAAGGGGAAAAATAAACCTGCACCAAAAGCAGAGAATAATGCCAGAAAAGATATAGCTGAACAGAGAGGCTCTGCTTCAAAAGGAGGGACAGAGTTGAGGTCATTTAAATGGATACCTAGAGAGGAATAGGAAGGAGGAAGCATAGCTTAATTTCCAAGGAGGGGTCGAGAAATTCCTCAGGGCCCCAGGAGCTAAAAGGAAAGGTAGCCTTTGGCCTCCCAGCCCACATGGCAGCAGCTTGGCCTCCTGTCTACACTGTGGCTGGTGAGTACCTCAGAATGGATCCCACCATCTTGGGGAGTCTGTAGGGTGGCAGTGGTAAGTTGGGACCAGCTCTTCCCATACTCAGGAGGAAGGTGGCGAACTGTCTGCAGAGAGGAGGAATTCTCCGAGAGGGTTGCTCTGGACTCAGGAGAGGCTTTTTTTCTACCTGCTTTGTCGAAATTCCTTGGGTTGGGCCGAAGAAGGTGTGAGCAGAGCTAGAAATCGGACAGGCCAAGCCCCTGGGTCCCCTTGGTGGCCACCTTGGTCCCACTCCATGGCCCAGCACAGCTTCTCCCACCCGCTGCAGTCCACAGGCCCTGGAAGAAGGTGCTTCTCCGACTTGGCCCCATGGGACAGAGCAGCCCGTAAGCAGGAGCCACAGATTACTGTGATTTTTCTTTTCCTATTATTCCCTGATATTTTCAATTTGAAAAGAATCATTTAAACAGTAGGGTAGAAGAGGGCATAGTAGACATAGGGGAAAAATTGAAAATGTCATTTAAAAATGACTATTGCATTCTTTTTCACCTCAGCAGACAGATGGCTGCCTCACCTTTTGCCCACGGCCAGGAGCAATAGCCTGATGGGTCAGCCGAGGAGAGCAGTGATTTTATTTTTCTTTTCATTTCAAACAGATTGTGTAGCCCTTGGGGTGTGGGGGACCGGTGGAATGAAACTCTGGGCTGGGAAACTAATTATGCCTCCCTGCATGGCTGAGCTAGTTAATACCAAACTGTCATTGAGGCTGATTCTTCCCTGGGGCAGAAAAGCTTCCCAAATTCCTTATCTCTTTCTCTTTGCCTTGGGAGTGGAGGCCTTTTGGTTTTTTTGCCGGTTTGAGAAAACCGGAGCAAAATTCAGGAAGCTTCTGGAAGCAACGTGCCTTGGGTTCTGGTTCGACACATGCCCTTCTGATACACAGTAGCCATTCTTCCTTCAGCTCAGATGAGGAGCTGAGTTTTAGAGTCAGTTAAACTTGGCTCCAATTCTGGTGCTGCCACTCACTGGTGTGAGGTTGCCAGAGGCTGCCCAGAGGGTCTGGGACTGTAAGCAGATTGTCTGTCCACCCTGTCCCTCCTCACTCCCCAGCAATGTGGGCTCAATGATGGGTCACCTGAACAGTAAGCCTGCCTCACTTTACTGCTCCTGAAACTAAGACTGAGCCAGGTGCATGGGCTGGCCAGCATGGAGTCACCAGTGGAAACAACACGTGATGATAGGTAAGCAGAAATTTAGTAGTGCTTTTTGAATGGATTTTTAGCTTATTAAACAAGCCACTTGAAAAATGGTCACACATATATGAGTAAGACATATTTATTCAATCTATAGATAATAAACTCATTATGCTTTGCAAAACTCTGACTCTAGTGTTTTCTGTTGCTTTCCCCAATCTGGAGATCTGTGGCTCATAGTCCATGCAGTCTCCAGCTAGCCAGGTGTCTCAAATAGTGGATCCAATAAAATCTATGAGTCTTTTTAAGGACAGAAAAAGGATTTTAAATATTGGGTAGCAGCATTTAAAAATATAGCCTTTGTGTCAACATGAAGATCATGAATATTCAGTTTGTACACAATCTCGAGCAATTAGACAGATGCATATTTCCAGGGAGGGTGTGTTATCCTGATGGCAGAGGGGATTGGGGCTGTCTATCATTTCACAACCAGATTTCCCTGGTGACTTCAGAGTCTGATTTTAAGAACATTTGGGAATGAAGTTTCAGAGACAGCCCTATTCACTTTCCCCAAGTTTGCCAGCCTTCATTGCCCTTGCCTACATCCACAGACCTAGGCTTTACCTGAGAAATTCCCACGTTGCCCAAAAGAGAAAACTCAACTCGATTCTCGAATGCTGATGTGATGACTGATTTAGAGCTGAAACAAAGCAGCCCGTTTCTATCCAGCCTGGGAGGATGGGTTTTACGTGGCAACACTCAGTCTTGGCTGCTGGTGCTTTTTGTTTAGAGCCCAGTCTCTCCATGTTGAATTCCTATTAGAATTAATTGATTGTCTTTGGAGAAGCACCAAACACAAATCGAGATGGTTGATGGGAAGACACAGCTTGGAACTGTTGCCTTTCAAAGGAGACCTTGTATCGGCCAGGAATTCCTTCTAGCTTTTTAGGAGAACCAGAGTTTTAGCAACTATAGATCTCCATGTTTTCTGGGGCAATCTGCTTTCAAATATTCTGATCTGTTGTCTCTAGAAACCATCTAAATGAATTGTAAATTCTAGTATTTCCAACATTTACTGCCCATATTGACTCCCGTACCTGGAAGCAGTACAAAGCCCTTGCCAGAGCACATGTCCCTTATTTTTAATTTAGAAAATATGGCTATAGTGAAGTAAACAGAGTACTGGTAAATGGAGCCAGCTGTTCCCTAAATGATTCTTTTTTCAGTGCAAATCACACGGGGTTAGGAGAAGTACTTCAGGGATGGCATTATGAGGAACTCTGTGGATCCTTTCCCCAGTGATATAAATATAACTGGTGAAAATGATTTTAAAAACCCCGACCTTTTAAAGTCTCTGGAAGTTTTTCTGCATGTATATATAAATGGAGAAATACTTATTCAAGATAATCTATTAAATCTCGGAAGAACAACACTGTGACTTTTGAGACATGGCCTGCTCCCTCTTTGAACCCCAGTTCAGAGACAGAAGCTGTTCTCTGGGCAGATGTGGTTAAGAAGATAGGGCTTCTTTAGGAGAGGCACGCCACTGCATTCCTCATCTCTCCCAACTCTGTGTTGCAGAAGCTTTATTCCATGCAAGCATGGCTTGCATGCAGTCCGGGGCTGCTTTCTGCCACCCAATCTCCTCTTATAGGGTGGAAGCTCTACCCGAGGCCAAGAATACTGGATCCTAATCACCACTACCCCAGGGTGAGGTGATTACACATAGGGTGAGGTTGCCATGCCAGGAGCAGCCTTTCAAGAGCAGTGGCTACCATCAGCCCCACCCAGCACCCCATCCATAGAGCAAACATGTCACTTTGAGAGAAGCAGGCTGCTATTCCAACCCACCCCCACCTCCACCCCTAGCTCCAGAGCAGTGGTACAGAGGTTCTGCCTAGAGGGAGAGGCAGGCTGTAAGGACACAGAGGTCTGTAGCTCTCCCTAAAGGAATTGACTTCATTTGGAAAAAAGTGTGAGAAATTTCAAGCTTGAGAACAATTGATGAACATTTAAGAGGAGGCTGGTAGCTCTGTAATAGCAATAAGAGATACAGTAGGCCAGCTAAACCTGCTAAAAAGTTTAACAGAATCAGAGAAAGAGACAGCTGAAAAGAACCCTCCTGGGATTAAAAGAAACCTTAAAGATTGGCTTCAAAGACAGCCTCTACAAGGAGCCTGAATTTAAGTGGATCAGACTGTGGAGCAATTTATACCTAAGGGCACTATTGGAAACAATAGAGCAGTTGGGTATCAATTAGTGGAGGCTAACAGCTGGGTGTGATTCCAGTAGGGCAGTCCAGCCAGAAACTTAACAGGGAGATAAGTGAAAGAGACAGTAAAACATATCAAACAAGCCAAAATGCCCTGCTAAACTACTATCATCCAAGGGGCTCTGACAGAGGGAGTTAGATAGAACATTGGGCACATGGCCAGAGATACACCCTCCAAGGATTGACATTAGAGACTGCACACTTCATGGAGTAAAGGCCTTGAAGTAGTCCATCTAAGTCACTAAACAAATAAGCAAATAACACCCACAAGTCCTGAGTAGGGGGTGAGGTGGAGGGAGTGATCATAACTAGAGTGGCTAAAATAAATTATCTAAAATGTCTAGTTTTCAACAAATACTTAAGAGGTATCAAAGACAGAGGAACATAAAGAAGAAAAGAACAGATAGCAGAAATTGTCTTTGAGGGGGCCTGGATGTTGGGCTTATCAGACAGACTTCAAAAGTAGTTATTCTAAGTTTCTTCAAAGGACTAAAGGAAACTTTGATGAAAGAATAGATAAAAGTATGATAATATCATATCAATGGAGAATATCAATAAAGAGATATACATTTAAAAAGAACAAAGTTGAAATTCTGGACTTGAAAAGTATAAAAAAGAAATGAAAAATTCACTAGAAGCATTTCAAATTAGATTTGAGTTGACAGAAGAAAGTATCAGCAAATTTAAAGATAGATCAATAGAGATTATGAAATCTGAAGAAAAGACTGGTAAAATGAGACAATAGAAAATCTTAAAAGCAGTTAACAGAACAGAACAAAACGACCTACAAAATTACCTACAAGAGAACGCCAATAATTAAGAGTTGGCTCTTCATCAGAAACTGATGGAGGCTAAGGATCTTATGTAGAGCAGGAGTATCCTTCAAAAATAAAGGCAAAATAAAGACATTTCTAGGTAAAACAAAATGGAGAGAATTTGCTGCTATCATATCTACCTTATAAGAAATATTGAAGACCATTAAATTTGAGCGTATTAGACTATCCAATCAAAATGTGGGGATTGTCAGACTGGATGAAAACATGGATGCAACTACATACTGTCTATAGGAGACAAACTTTTGATTCAGATACAAATCATTTGAGAAGGAAAAGATGGAAAAAGATACAACCATAAGAAGGCTGGTGTGGCTATATTAATATCAGACAAAATATACCTTAAACAAAAAATATTTCTCTAGAGATAAAGAGGGACATTCCATATTGATAAAAGACTCAATCCATTGAGAATATATTAGCAAACACATATGCATTTAAGAGCAGAACCCCAAAATATATGAAGCAAAATAGAAGTAATTGAAAAGGGAAATATAGACAATTCAACCATAATTGTTGGAGACAATAACTCCTTTAAATAATGAATAGAACAATTAGGCAGAAGTATAAGATATCTATGAAACATTTCACTCAACAAAAGCAGAATATGCATCTTTCTTAAGCACATGTGGAACATTCTCCACAATGAACCATATGCTAGCCCAAAAAATAAACCTTGATAAATTTAATGACTGGACCCATACAAGTACATTCTCTGACCACATGGAATAAAATGAGGAATCAATAAGATAAGGAAATCTCAGAAATTCACAACTATGTGGAAACTAAGAAACATGTTTCTGAATAATGGATCAAAGAAGTCAAAAGGGAACTTAGAAGTTGTGGCCCTACCTCACTCTATACACAAAATGTAGCTCAAAATGATCATGGAACTCATTATAAGAGCTAGGACTGGAATATTCTTAGAAGAAAACAGTCATAAATCTTTGTGATCTTGGGTTGGACAAAGTCTCCTTAGATATGACATCAAAAGCACAAGTGACAAAAGAAAAAATAGATAATTGAACTTCATCAAAATTAAAAGCTTTCATGAAGGATACTTTTTAAGTGAGTGAGATGATAAGCCACAGAATTGGAGAAAATACTTGGAAGTTATGTTTCTTTTAAGGAATTGATATTCAGAATATATAACAACTATAATCCACTAATAAAGGTGATAAATAACTCAAAAAATAGTCAAAGTGTCTGGATAGACATTTCTCCAAAGAAGATAAGCACATGAAAAGGTGCTCAACATCATTAGCTATTCAAGAAATAGAAATCAAAAGCACAGTAAAATAGGACTTTACACCCGCTAAGATGGCTTTTTAAAAAAGATTTTTATATTTATTCTAGACAGAGAGAGAGAGAGAGAGAGATGGAGAGAGAGAATCCCAAGCAGACTCCCCACAGAGTACAGAGCCTGACATGGGACTCGATCTCACAACCCTGAGATCATGATCTTAGCTGAAACCAAGAGTCAGTCACTCAACTGACTGAGCCATCCAGGTGCGCAGCTAGGATGGTTTTAATCAAAAGGCCAAATAATAGTGTTGGCAAGAATGTAGAGAAATTGGAATTCTCAGAAATTGCTGGTGGCAAAATGGTGTGATCACTTTGGAAACAGTTTGGGAAATTTCTAAAAATTGTAAACATACAGTCACCATGGGGCTCAGTAGTTTCACTCTTAGGAATATATCCAAGGTAATTGAAAACACGTCCATACAGAAACTTGTACATGAAAGTTTTTAGAAGAATTGTTCATAATAGGCAAGAAATGGAAACAACCGAAATGTCCATTAAGTGATGGATGGATAAACAAAATGGTATGTCTATCTGATGTAATATTCTTCAGTAATAAAAAGGAATGAAATACTGATACCTACTATAGCATGAATGAGCCTTGAAAACATTGTGCTAAATGAAAGAAGCCAGATGCAAAAGACTACATATTGTATCATTTGATTTACATAAATACGTAAATCTGTAGAGACAGAAAGTTTATTAGTGTTTGTTTAGGGTTGGGTGTGGGAGTGAAGAGTGACTGCTAATGGGTACAGGGCTTCCTTTGGGAGTGATAAAAATGTTCTAAGATTAGATTGTGGCAATGGATGCACACAGCTTTGTGAATATACTAAAAACCCTTTAAGTGGGCTGTTGGAATGGTATGGAAATTATATATCAATAAAACTATTTAAAAATTCCATGAGGTTATTAATTTTAAGAACTGACAAGCTAGCAGTTTTCCAACTGTGATGGATGTAAGAGAGCCTTTCTACATTTAACACATCTCTGGAATGAGGTCTATTTGGAAAGAAACTGTAGATATCAATGTACTGTGGCCATCTGGACTTTAAAGGACTGTGCTTTCTCCTCTTACTCCATACAGACACAGAGTCTTATGCAGAGTAAAATCTACTTTTAATTCTAGAAAGAAGTATTTACTATGTTTGTTTCCTAGCAAAGCTGAGAAGAGAAGAGAGCAGCTGAGAAGCAATACAAAAACATCCTTCATTTAAAATTGAACCACTCCCCATAGGACAAACATGAGGACCAATTCTTTGAAAAGCCACAAGCAGCACAAGAAAACAGTGTTTCAGTGATCATATCCACAGAGCTTGAGAGTACAATTGAGGAAGTTTGGAAATTTTCAGATGGTGATATCACTTATAGTAGCCTCTGGAGACTGTAGAAAAAAAATCAGTTATGGTCCAGATACATAAATTTCCCACTGGTATTTTGAGATGTGGCATGTGGGGAAAAGGGAACAAAATCTCTTGTATACCTTACGACTCTTTTGTTAGCATCAGTCTGTTTCCAGAGAAGGAAGGTCAAGCTTCATGGTAGCTTTCAGAAATTTGGAAAGCTGAGGAAGGGATTTGGTATGGATCTTTCATGTCATAGATATTTTAGACTCATGAACAAAGTTGGAAGGATCCCTTGAGACCTTCTAGTCCAAAGACAGCAAACTCAAATCCCAGGCAAGTAACTTAAATGGCTTATAAGGTCTTGTTATAATATGACAGGGAATAGTTGGGGCTACAGAGAAGTGGATATTGTGTGTCTTGCCTAGAGGGGGCTGCGGTGGACAGATTGAAATGAAAGCTTGGGTCATAACTGTTCTCGTTTGACTCCTGACATATTATCTGTAAGAAAGGTGGCCAGAGGCCTTGAGAAGAAAATGATGTGCCTTCTCTTTTTACTTTATGACCTTACTTCCAAGGTCAGTCCCAGACTCCCTTAGAAATCAGCTTCTGTCTTACCTTTGGCATTTCAAAGAGTTGGGACTCCCATAAAATCATGAGTTTATTTCTGGGCTCTCTATTCTGTTCCATTGATCTATGTGCCTGCTTTTTGTGCTGGTACCATACTGTTTTGATTACTACAGCTTTGTAATATATCTTGAAATCTGGGATTGTGATACCTTTAATTTTGTTCTTCTTTTTCAAGATTGCTTTTGCTGCTTGGGGCCTTTTTGGTTCCTTAGAAACTTTAGGATTATTTGTTTTAGTTCTGTGAAAGCTGCTGTTGGTATTTTTATAGGGATTGCATTAAATGTGTAGATTGCCTTGTGTAGTATGAACATAGTAATCTATAATGAAGGAGACAAGAATACATAATGGGAAAAAGACAGTCCTCAGCAAATGGTATTTGGAAAACTGAACATCTACATGCAAAAGAATGAAACTGTACCACTTTCTTATATCATATACAAAAATAAACTCCAAATGGATTAAAGACCTAAATGTGAGACCTGAAACCATAAAATTCCTAGGAGAAAAAATAGGCAGTATCTCTCTGACATCAGCCATAGAAACATTTTTCTAGATATGTCTCCTTTGGCAAGGGAAACAAAAGCAAAATAAGCTATCAGGAGTACACCAAAATAAAAAGCTTTTGCACAGTAAAGGAAACCATTAATAAAACAAAAAGGTAACCAACCAAATGAGAGAAGTTACTTGCAAATGCTGTATCTTTGATATATATGTAATATCCAAAGTAGATGAAGAATTTATACAACTCAACACCAAAAAACCAAATGACTGAAATGAATGAACTTCATGGAACATACCTATAATCCTTAATTAAAAATGGGCAGAAGACATGAATAGACGTTTTTCTAAAGAAGACATCTAGATGGCCAACAGACACATGAAAAGATGTTCAACATCACTTATCATCAGGGAAATCCTGCGAATCCAAGCCACAATGAAATATCACCTCATGGGGCAGCCCAGGTGGCTCAGCGGTTTAGTGCTACCTTTGACCCAGGGCATGATCCTGGAGACCCAGGATTGAGTCCCACATCGAGCTCCCTGCGTGGAGCCTGCTTCTCCCTCTGCCTGTGTCTGTGCCTCTCTCTCTCTCTCTCTCTGTGTGTCTCTCATGAATAAATAAATAAAATCTAAAAAAAAAAGAAATATCACCTCATATCTGTCAGAATGACTAAAAAAAATAATAAAAATAAAAAACAAGTGTGGGTAAAGATATGGAGAAAAACCCTCAGGTTTTCAGAACCCTCAGGTACTGTTGGTGGGAATGCAATCTGGTGCAACCACTGTAGAAAACAGTATGGAAGATCCTCAAAAAATTAAAAACAGAATTACCATATGACCCACTCCTTGATATTTACCCAAAGAAAATGAAAACACTGATTTGAAAAGCTGTCTGCACCTCTATGTTTATGGCACTATTGGTCACAGTAGCCCAGATATGCAAGCAATCCAAGTGTCTATCCTTAGATGAATGGATAAGGAAGATGTGATACACACACACACACACACACACACACACACTGGAATATTACTCAGCTATAAAAATGATGAATTATTTTCATTTGCAATAACTTGGGTGGATTTAGAGGGCATAATGCTAAGTGAAATGAGTCAGAGAAAGACAAATCCCATAATAACATATGATTTCACTTATATGTGAAATTTAAGAAACAAATGAATAAAGAAAACAGGAGACTCTTATATATAGAGAACAAACTTGTGGTTACTAGAGGGGAGGTGGGTAGGGGGATGGGGGAATAGATAAAGAGGATTAAGAGTACACTTATGATGAGCACTGGGTAATGTATAGAATTGTTGAATCACTATATTGTAAATCTGAAACTAATATAACACTGTATGTTAATTATACTTTACTTACAAATAAATAAAAATTCAAAGAGTTAGGATTCCCAAATATGCTTTTGGGAGTGGTAGAATTTTTATGTGAAGAATGTTCCCATGTTTTTCACTGTCTCTGGTTTCCTTAGAAGGAATTGTATACTTGTATACATTCTTTTTCTGAATTTAATGTTGTTTTGAGCTTGTGCCAGGCTCAGGATGTGTGTTGTGTACCCATAGGTGACGGAGCATGATTCCTCCAGGGAACCATGAAAGGAATTTTGGAGAGGGAACCCGTTGTTTTGGTCCTGGAAAGTGGAGGACAGTGGTGGGAAGACTGAATGGCTCAGGATTATCTAGAAAATTCAGTCCATTTCCTTGCAGGAACAGCATGTCAATATGTTTTTGTCTGCTGAACAATGTGTGGGAAACATCTTTGATTTTTTTTTTTCGTAACTGTGCGTATAATTTCTTAGCATTTTGCTTCTGGGAATTGATTAAAGCTTTTCTATCTCTTTAGAGTCATTAAATAGAAAAATGTCTGCTGGAGACAGATTGACGGTGTTTCTAGGGACTTGCTTAAAGAATAGGAATCTCCTCAACTGGTTGGAAAGTTTGTTCTGATCTGTGCTGAATAGACATGAATAGCTAATGTTTATTGAGTATTTGTTATGTGCCAAGTACTATGCCAAGTGCTATATATGAATCACCTCACCTTATCTTCATAGCAACAGTCTGAGATGTTGACTTTTTATGATCCCCCTTTACTGATATTAAAATTGAGGCACACAAGCCTTAATATACCCAGGGTTACATAGTTACCACATAGTAGGAAAGGAATGGACTCCATGTGATCTGACAGCAGGGTCTGAACCCTTGACAACTGTGTTACATCAAAACCAGAACCTTAAGTCCTTGTAGTATCTTTTTATTGTTTTTAAGATTTTATTTATTTATTCATGAGAGACAGAGAGAGAGGCAGAGACATAGGCAGAGGGAGAAGCAGGCTCCTCGCAGGAGCCTGATGTAGGACTTGATCCAGGACCTGGGATCATGCCCTGAATGGAAGGCAGATGCTCAACCACTGAGCCACCCAGGCGTCCTAGTCCTTGTAGTATCTAGTCACAGCTGGGTGTTGGCTTTCAGGATTATAGATATGTTCTCAGGGCCTTAAACCTTGTAACTGGTGTATTTGGTCCCTTCAAAGAGTATGGGAGATTACTTGCATGGCTGGGTTCATTGTATTTCTATCCAGCACTAAAGAGGGTGTACATCTATCACTGACTTAGCCTCCTTTGACTCTCACTCCCCCAACATACACTCAGAGGCGAGCATTTCCATAAAGTTTTTGAAAATGACAGCACGATGCCCTGGAGGGCTGCCTTCCTTATGGACAGAATGACTGTGGTTGAAGATGGAAGGAAGGAAGAGAAAATTCAGGCTATTAAGCCTTCTCTCACCAGTGGCCTATAAAATAGAAAGGAGGTATTTGGCACAACCTTCAGTTACAAATGAGGAACCTGAGAAACACAGATGAGAAGGAACTCCATGAAGTTCATTCATTTCAGTCAATGGTCAGCCAAATACTGTGCTAGGTGCTCTATAAACATGATCTCAGCCAATCCTCATAATAACCTTGTTCAGCGGACAGAAACATCGCTGTTTCACCTATGAATAGATGTGAATGGAGGTTTCAGAAGCAAATTAGAGGGTGGCATTTCACTCACATGTAGTAGCTGCACTGGTATAGCATCATAGCCAGGGTCTTTCTGTTTGGTTTATACCTTTTTTATTTAGAGGAAAGAAAGTTCACTGCAGTACCAGCTTCCAAACTCATTGGCTTTACCCAGTAAACATGTATCAGTGTATCAGTGATCAGTGTAAAAGTTGCTGGTGAGCTGACATTCCTCCTGCCATCCAAGGATACAGGCTTGGGCCTGCAGCCTTCTGCTCTGGACCCTCTGCATGGAGCCAGCAGAAACATTAGGAGAGAGAACATGGAGAACTTTGCAGAAGGCTTTCATGGGCCAGGACTAGAAGTGGAGCACATAATTTCTGCCAGATTTTATTGGCAGGAACTCAGCCATGTGGTGCCCCCTTACTGCAGGGGAAGCTGGGAAATGTAGTCTAGCCGGTGGCCCACGAGGAAAAGGAAATGAGTTTTAGTGAACCCTTGGCATTGTGCCACATGACTATGCTCTACTGGTTATTATATATTTGAGTCTCACCTTAGGTTAAGATACGAAGTCAGCAAGTGGCAGAGCCAGGGACAGGACCCAGGTTTGTGAGAATCTCAGATCTGGATTCTTTGCACATTTCTCTATTCTCTTCCAATGGCTGGATCAAGTTCTGTGGTTCTGGATGCAGTGAGTGCTCCACGTGACCCTGTGGTGTCTGCCTTCCTAGGCCATATAGTTCTATGAATCTTGCGAATACCCTCCCTGTACCCTGCCATGGACTATTTGGGCTGTGGATCTGAGAGTAGATTGTTGGGAATTTTTGTGAACAGACTCAGGATCAGGCCTTTGAAGCTCCTGGCTTGTGTGGTGCTGCTCAGTGGCTGTGATGGACAAACTGTGTCACTCTCCCCAGCCGGGCTCAGGCTGTCATTAGCATTCAGTAAGGCTGTGGGTCTTGTACAAATCAGCTGTTTGAGGCTTTAAAAAAAAAACACAACAAACTACTGAATGCCTCTCTTGGTTGAAGCTCCTATGAGTGTGGAGCTAACAGTTTCCCACGCTTGTAGAGCAGGAAAAGGGGAGCCACGGTATAGTGTTTTCCTTTCGAGGCATATTTGGGAGTCGTTTTTAGCAATGTGGCCAAATGTGAAGATCTCCTGGAATGTGGGTATTCATTATCTTTGGCAAAGGGCATTGCTTGCTCTGCTTTAGGGCTCCAGACCTTGTTCATTCAGAGGCACAAGAAGGATCTATTGGTTTCATACATGTGCTTCTCTCCTGGAAAAAAATGCTGGATTTAACACCTCATCCCCCACTTCCTCATTGGTCCATGGCAAGAGACTCAAGTTGCAGAATAACTGCATGCCTTCTCTCCCTCCAGTCCTATGGGGACCCTGAGAGGAGGGACACACAGCTAAATAGCAAGGTCTAAAAATGCCATCCATTATTCAGGGCTTCAGAGTCACTTCATTTTCTCCTGTCTCTTGGGAAGGTGATTTCATGCATGTAGTCCTCCCCAAGATAAAGTCTTGGTACACTTTGTCAGTTTTGACTACCATCACTGTGCCCACTGGTGTAACTGATCCTGTTTCCTCAGGCTTGGGCTGAAACAGGCTTCATAGTTAAAAGAGTTCTTATGGGCACTGCTTGCTCTATGGTAATGAAGTGGGCACTGGGATTTTTCCTAGTTCCAGGTGTCCGGGAGTTAGAAACAAATAACATCTGTTCTTATCAAAAGGGAAAATGACAAAGTACAAATCACAAGTCACTCTTAATAAATCCTGGATCTGCAGTTTGAGAGCTAGAGTGGAGCCTGCTTACTTGTGTGCATAGAGTATTTGCAGTATTCCTCTTTGGATAGAGAAAGCAGAACTAGCATTTTCCCCAGAGCCCAGAGCTGACCAAGACAAATCTCTTGCTCCATGGCATCCCCGAGTCTCCATCCACCAGATTTGGGGAATGAAGATGGGTTGGTCAGGATGCTGAATGATAAGGGGGAAAAGGAGATTGCTGAGCCTAGCATTTGCTTGATTCAGGGAGAGAATTTATAACCAGTAGGCAGAGGTAAGAATGGATTTACCTGACTGGAATCAAGGCATAACATTACATCATTGCTTCTCCCTTCCTTCCCTTCCTTCCCTTCCTTCCCTTCCTTCCCTTCCTTCCTTCCTTCCTCTCCATTCATGCATCCATTGGTTTAGTCAACAGACAATGCCATATTCTGTTCTGGGTGCCCAGAGGGATACAGAGGGGGAGATGCAGTCCCTGCCTACAACTTTATACCCACAGTATGGGGGTAACGACATGGACAGAGGTAACCCATCCCCAAAGTAGCATGTGAAAAGTGCCATAAGAAAGAGACCAATGAGAATGCGTGATAGAAAGGCAGCAGAGGGTGGGCTCACTTCCAGCTGAGCAGAGTGTGCATAGGTTTGGGGAAGTCTTCATGGAGAAAGAGATACCTGAAGTGATCACTGGAAGATGGGTTGGATTTTAACCACAAAAGGTTGGGGAAAGAGTTAGGAGCCTCAAGGCAGGAAGACCTGTATGTATAAAGGTGTGGAAGTCAGAAAAGAAAATGTAGATTTGTAAAATGTCTAATTCATGGAAAAATGCCACTCAGGGAATCAGGGAAAAGGCTTTCTGTCTCCTTCTCTCCCTCTCTTTCACCTCAGATTTCTGCATTTGGGGTTTATATTAATCTTTTGGATCATGAAGACGTCTCCTTGCTTAAATTTTTGAAATGGAAGTGTGGGAGGCGGGAGTGGGGGTGGGGGTGGGGTTTCACCTTGCCTTCACCAGCCATGGACTTTTCTCTTTCACTTTGAGCACCTGCCAGGGGACATTAATTTTCCTTATTATAGGTTGGCTTTGATGTTGATAACTAGTCTTACTCCTCTAGAATATAACTTCTGAAGCTGAATTTCTGAGAACATTAGATTTTAAGCATCAATCTCAGCTTTTCCCACTTCAGGGTATTTTCTCTGCTTGACTGTGGTTGGCCTGGCAAAGCTGGGTCTGTAGCTCCTGTTCAAAGACTACATTGAGCATTAAGCTCCTTCCGAGATCTGGGCTTAGATACGGCTGCTGCTCTTTCCCATCTCACAAAAACTGGGAATCCACAGCCCCCTCTTGCATTTCTCATTGATTTGGTGTGTAACTCATTCTTTAGAGGCAAGCCTGCTTTGTTGGTGGGGTCAGTCTACATGACGTAGTGACTTGGGCATCATGGTGTTTCCAGCCAGTGTTCATCCCTCTGGAATATTGTCCCATTCAAGTCTCAAGCTGCCCTCAAGTTTTTTCATCCTTGAGGGCATGAGCCAGTGAAGGTTGATATTTAAAAATATGAACAATAGGGGATCCCTGGGTAGCTCAGCGGTTTGGCACCTGCCTTCAGTCCAGGGCATGATCCTGGAGTCCTGGGATCGAATCCCACATCAGGCTCCCTGCATGGAGCCTGCTTCTTCCTCTGCCTGTGTCTCTGCCTCTCTCTGTCTCTCATGAATAAAAAAATAAAATAAAGAAATAAAAATATGAACAATAATGTGGCATTTGGCAGTATCCAGGCAGAATAGTGTTAGAAAGCTACAGTGTTAGAGTCTCTGCTGTGCCAGACAGTAACTATTTAGTTGCTAGGTTTTTGGGGGTGGGGCATTGGAGTACTAGGGGAGGGACAAGGATAGCAGGTGGTATAGGACATCTCTTAAGTGGTGGAGGACAGTAGCTTTTTATGAAATGTTAAGACTTCTAATATTCAGTGTTTTCTGGAGTTTAATAACTAGTATGGTGTATATATGCTAAATAATCAACCTTAAACATATTATTTTTCTTACCAACTTCACCCTATTTATAGCTCAAGCAAAAATGTCCCTATTGGCTTCTGCTTGTCAAAAAGGAAGATTTTATTGGGATTTGGAGGAAGCCAAGCTTGGATCTTAGGAATGAATGCTGGGCCCTGAATATGGAGAATATCCTATTGTCTAGCATTAATTTAAACCTGTTGTTTTTAAATGTTTTGAGTATAGGACCCCTTTATATTCTTAAAAATTACTGAGGATGTCAAAGAGCTTTTGTTAATGTAGGTTATATCTACCAATATCTATCACATTATAAATTTAAAGTGAGAACATTTCAAAATAATTATTACTTAATTTTTAAATTAATAAATTTATTTACAAATGGCAATGATAAATCAAACTAGAATCACTATAAATAACATTTTTAATGAAAAAATATAGTTTTCAAAACAAAAGCTACTTTTTTTGGGGAAGAGTGACATTGTTTTATATTTTCACAAATGTCTTTCATGTCTGGCATGATAGAAGAAATCTAGATTCTCAGATCTCCTTCTGCATTTAGTGTGTTGCTATATGTTGTTTTGGTTAAAGTACATGAAAAGCACTCTTCACCTGGATATATAGACAGAAAGGGGAGGAGTCTTTTATACCATTATAGGTAATTGTGGATATTCTTTGATAAGCCAAAACTGAACAAATGGTTAGTTTTTAGAGGCTAGTTGCAATGTGGAATCTGAAATTGTATCAATAAATTTTTTTGTACTCTGTCACATTAAAATCCACTGTACTTGTCTTGTACTTTTATGATGGTATTTTTTACCCAAGCATGATTTTTGTAATACTTTGCACTGTTCTTTTGGAAAAGATAGTTTCACTGGATGATGCAACTCTTCTAAATGTTGATACCTTTTATCATACAATAACAAAATTGCTTTTCATTAATATTACCATTTATATCATCAGAAGCCCATAAGTATTGGGAAGCTATCAAGCCCAGGGTAGTGGATGCAGGTTTTCCAAAACTGTAATTTTTGCTTAAGAGCTTGAATTTTATCATTGGGAAAAAAATACTATCAGTAATTTCCCTTGAACTGACTAGCTCACTCCTTCTTCTTCTTCTTCTTCTTCTTTTTTTTTTTTGAGAAAAGTCTTCTAGATTCCCAGCTTTGAAGAATTAGGGTCTATTTGTCAGTGTTCTTTTGAGGGAAAAGAGCGTCCCATGAAAAAAGTGGCTAGTTCAGTTTGCAACTCAAACAATCATGCAAGCACTTTTTCTCAAGACAGCCATCTTACGTTAGCCTGCAGTAAAGGTGCTTTATGTGTGTCTATGTTTATAGAGATTGCTGAATAATAGGAATAATTTACAGTATGGCTCATTGGTTTTGTTTGCACTCCAGGTTCCTCAGGAATCTCAAGGAGCAGAGGGCTCTCTGTTTTACAGGAGGCTTTCCTTTCTATCCTTCCACGCTGCTCTGCTCGTCTGAGCTCTGCCCGCCTCACTTACTGCTGAGAATGTGGCCAGTTGAAATGCCCTGGAGAACAGGAAGTGGTCTCTTTCATGATGTTGACCATCAGCTTCCCATCTGTTGGTAATCTGATGTCTCCAAGGTTCCTGTTTACTTCGATTTACTTTTGAAGACTGTAAAATACAGGCCGTCCCATTATATTTGTATTTTTTTTTCCTTTCCTGGACATAACTTCCGAGCCTTTTCTGACATAGTGATGTCTGTCCATTAACTTCCTATCCCCAGCTGTTGGCAGCACAGTTTGCTTCAATTTTGCCGCCTCTGGCTACTTGGAACCAAGTCCCTGGAATTCAGGGACCACTTTTTTCCTGCTTCCACTTCCTGCTTCCCTCTGTGTGTCCTCTTTTCTTCTATCTGCCCGGTCACATTCTTCAAAGCTTAGATCGTCTCTAGCCAGCCATCTCATGAGGCCATTCCTTTCTGAATTCTTATGCCCTTCTAAGAATTTGGTTCATCTCTATTTTATTGAGTATGACCATGTGCTTTCATTTTATGGAGAGCTGTTGACTTGCCCAAGACTGAAATTCACTTATGTGGATTTGCCATTGGTGTTGAGATCAGATGTTCCTTGCATATAGGGCAATGCCTTCACCTCTCCCTCCCAGTCCGGCTAATGCCTGACATATTATAAAGATTCAACGACCACTGACTGATAGAGTAGAAATTGCCAGTTTGGTTTTTGCTTTATTAAAGGAGAGAAGATTTCAACATTTTCCCTGGCCACAATTGTGGTCAGGGCATAGGAAATGTCTTGATGTGCGCCCTTCGGAAGGTCTGCATTTGAACGAGTGACAGGTCATAGGACCTCTGGTCTTTTGATGTTCTTCCTTTGGGGAATGAGATGTAAATGCATCCTTTGCTAGTACCAGGTGGAGAAGATTTAGTAGCTACAACCCTTTTCATTTATTGATTAAACCCAGCTTTCATGTACTTTTCAGCTAGAAAGAGAGTTAGCAACCTTTTTACCCTCTGGGTTTTATTTTCACCTGTGGATTCTGATATCATGCATTTATTCATGCATTCAAAATATGCTAATCGAGCACATACTATATACTAGACACTGCGTGAAATACCCTGGAGGATACAGAGGCATCAAGTAGGTCATCATCTACTAGAGGAAGTGAGATGTGCACACAGAGAATGAGCATCCAGGAGGACCAGGTGCCAGGAGAGAGAACCCAAGAGATTGTCCTCAAAGAATGGAAGAACAAGGGTAGATTTGGCTTTATCTTTCATGGCCAGTAACTGACCAGGGGACTAATATCTCAAGCCTGGATCTATGATATTTGGAAAAACCCCTTCACATAGTGATAAACTGAATGTGACTTCTTAGTAAAGGGCAGGAAAGCACCATGCCTCTGTCGGCCCTGATGGCTTCTGCAGAAGAGCACATGAACATCCTTTCCAAGGCATGCACACAAGAGTTGGAAAGGGGCCAGCGCCTTTTAGTCAGGATATAAAATAACGTGGGAGATGAGATGGCTCAGGGTATCTTATGCTCTTCTTCCTGCAGGCCCACGGTGGCCACGTCTTCAGGGTGTGTGTGTGTGTGGCTGTGTGTATGCCTGGGGTGCTGTGAGTGAGGGAGTCAGGCTGACAGGGAGTCTGTTCTGCATTCACCAGTGAGGGTGGTCTTTCAGAAGTGCAGTCAGATCAGAACACTCTTCTTAAAGCCCAGTAATGGTTGTTGGTTATATGAAGGATAAGTTCCACCTCCTTTAATGGGGCCTGCAAAGGCAGTGTTCATGAGTTTCTGCTAGCTTATGCAGTAGTAACACCTCCGGTGCTCTCAACCCCAACAAGAAAGGTGTATTTCTCGTTCATATTGGATGGCAGCCCTTTTTCACATGATTTCTTCATTCCAGGATCTGGGCTAAGGGAGCTGCAATGACTGAATATCATAATGGCTCTCAAATTGTTGCCTTGAAAGTGGCACACATCACTTTTGCTCACATTCCACGGGCCCAAGTCAACGAGATAGCCACTCACTGTGGGGCTGGGCATATTCTCCCCATTTGGTAGCACTGCAAGTCCCAGGGCAATGGATGGACACTTGTCACTGTCTGACAGGAAGATAGCAGATAATTGGGAATGATAACACATCCCCCACTAAAGGCCCTTTTCCCTCTGGCCCTGGCCTCCGTTCCCACCACTCTTTCCTCTCATTCCGCTCTAGCCCTGGCAGCCTGCGCTGTTTCTCAGACACGCCAGCTGTGTTCCTGCCTTGGTGTCTCTGCCCAGCACAGCTGGCTCTTTGCATGGCTCCCTGTCACTTCATACAGCCCTTTGCTTGGATCTCACCTCCTCAGAGAGGCTTGCTTTGACAAATGTTCTCCTCTTTCCCGTTGCCTTTGCTTTGTGTTCCTTTGTACACATATAACCACCAGAGATTACTTGATATATCTGCTTATTTGTTGTCTTTCTCCTCCCGTAGACTGTAACTGTCATGGGGCAGGGACTTGGTCCTCTTAGTATCTCATGTACCTGGATGTCTGATACTTAGCTGACTTTTAGTAAATACATATGGAACGAATGGTTGCTCACCTGTAAGACAATCAAGTCAGTCCCAAAGCAGAGAGGATCCCAGCAGAGGGGAGTAGCAGCCTCTTTGGGGATAAGCACAAGCCTCCAATCAGCCTGGAGGCTTCTATCCTGCTGAGCAGAAACAGACACATGCCTTTGTTTTATTAGGCCCTTGCATGAAGACTTTCCCCTTTATCTGCAAGCCTAGCCAGGAGGGGCAGTGGAGCCAGGTGTGAGGAAGTGCCTGTTGGCAGTCTCTGTTGAATTACCAAGGAGCTGTACCCTTCTGCAGCTTGGTGTGTGTGACTGCAACAGATGACCTGGCTTGTGGTGGGTTGGGAATGGTAGAGGGAGGGGACAGCTGGGTGGCTGGGAGGTCAACAGGGGTCTCAGCTGCTTCTCTCCTCTTGGATCAGTGTTCAGATCCAAAGTAGCAGGAAGGTCAGTAGTTAATTCCAGGTGGATGAGAAAAGCAGAAAATCCTGGCGGGCATCCTTGGAAGGCAGGAATTACACATGACCAGCACCTGGCTCTGTTTAGGGACCATTTGTAGCTGGATGGAAAATGAATTTGTCATATCAGCCAGAGCCAGTGGGACTCAGAGATTCTGTGAATCCAAATAACAGCCGGAAAGCCAGGCTTGCCTGGGTCCTGCTGCTTACTCTGGCCTCCCCCTCTGCCCTGTGCCAAGTCCACGCCATTGCCTGCGGACTGTGCCCCTTGTCACTGCTTCCCAACCCACCTCCCAGGTCTGCCCCACTCCTCAGGCCCTGGGATACTTCTGTCCTGTATCTCTGAGTAACTTAGGGCAGATGAAGCCTTTTGGGCTGCCACAGCTGGGGCCCAGTAAGCCTGCTCATCTCAGGACACCAGCAAATAGACAAAACTCACGCAGCACATACATTTTTCTTGTCAATACACATATGGTCTCCCTCTCTCCAAGGGATTCAGGGAGTGGCAAAGCAGGGCTTGGGGTGGCTCTGTGAAGGAGGACATATCCTTGGTGTCCTTTCATTAGAGTATCCTCATGCTGGAGGAGGTAAAGTTTAAAGGAGCTCCAGTGCAGTTGCCCGGGGTCAGGGTAGGATGAAAATAATCCATGATCCTGTGGCTATAGACCTGCTCTTGGAGATGCTTATCAGCAGGTAGAGAGTCACTCACCCTCTACCTCCATCCCTGCTGAGTCTAGGAGTGAGTTAGGTTCATATTTAGCCGGGAGGAGAGGCAGCCCTGATATGGGGTGATGATAGGAGGAGGCAGGGCTGCTGGTCACTGGAACGTGCTATGTGGCCATATGGGCCGTCCTGACAAGTATCTGTTTGGGTTGGTTGGGTGTTCTGCTTGAGCAGTGCCCATCCTATTCTGATATTGCGTATTTCTCCTGTGTGGAGGTCTCATTAATCCATCGCCTCCAGTGGCTGGAATGCCTGGCCATGGAACCGTAGGCATTTGAACTTGAAAAATAAGTAAGTGTTAAGTAGCAGAAGGCTGAAGGGAGGGATTCCAGATTGAGGGAACAGCCTGGGCAAAGGCCAGAGACACAAGAAAGGTTTAGAGGTTCACATCCTGGGGATCATTTGATGAAAGCCTTTGGTAAGGAGCACCTAGAGTTAGGCCTCGGGGTGGAGAAAGAACAGAATGGCACCTTTCTCCTTTAGGATCAATGAACAGATGAGATTTGCCCCAGGCCTGCCCAGATACTTTCCCAAAGGGGCTTGCATCTTCGGAACAGACTAGAAGACCTAGTTGGGAGCACAGAATGTGATGTGCCAAAGGTCACAAGGTGAGTTAGTGGTCAAGCCAGAGCTGCTCTGATTGTTGACTAGAGGTCTCAGTTTCCCAGAGAAATCTCTTACCTGTCCAACTATCTGTCTGCCATCTCCTGTCTCCTTGTCTGTAATCCACTTAATTTCTCTTTTGCTTTCTTGACCAAAGTTGAGTGATAACTTTCCATCATTCAGACGCTCTCATTCTGACCTTCCTTTCATTACCCTAGGAAAGCCATCATGCTGAGTCCTTGGGTCCCATGAAGCCAATTTTCCAGGTGTAGTGACTCGGCCACCCACAAACCCAAGGTATTAAAGCTACATCCCAACAGGCCCCTCTCCTGGTGCTCCTGGGACTCTTCTACTAACTGAAACAGGGCTAAAAGGTGGAAATTCATTCTTGAGCATTCCAAGGCTTAGCACATCGATTTATGAGATCATCTATTGGCATGGCCTCAGAGCACATAGGAATGGGCTTAATAGTTTATTAGAAAGGGACAGATTATCATGTAAGTAGTCTTGATCACATCTGCTCTTTCACTGCCCCTCCCCATGTTGCAATTCAGTTCCGAAGCCCTTGGCTTTTCTTCGTGGTTTCTGCTATGCTTTCCTTAGGCCCATTGGGTACCTTGGCAGTGGTCCAGGGGCTGTGGGATGATGGGTAGGGGCAGGGCCAGAGACCCCCATCTCAACTTCCACTTCCACCAAAGCAGCTCTGCTTTATCTTTACTAGATACTGGGATTCACACAGGAATTCATTTGGACACAAGGTACATGACAAAAGCAAGTTTGGAAATCATTGTTTGGAGTGAGCAAGCCAAGTGGCCTGCTGTCTGTTGCCTACAAGCCCGAGTTGAGGCTGGAGAGATGGCAGCAGCTCGGCCTCGACTCAGCACTCACTAGTGACAGTTCTGGGCAGACCAGGGGACCCAGCAGGCTCCCATAAGGCAGGAGAGGTGGCCCTATGCCATGGCAGCAGTGCAGGACACGTCCTCTGTCGTCACCACCACTTGGCCTAACAAATGCCCAGACTCACATCCCCCCCAGCCCCCACTGGGATTGCCTGTCCTTAGACAGTTGCCAGCCACCTTTCATGTCTGCTGAGATGCTGCTGGCTGGGAAACTCAAGCTGCCCTCCTGGCCGGGTCCAGCTCCGGAAGTGACCTGTCCCTTTTCCAGCTGTCCAGTAGTGCTGGCCTCACTCCCTTCTTTCCTGAGGCCTTGGGCAGAGAGAGGCCACCCATCTCTTTTAGATCTCCAGGGAACCAGTTGGTCCAAGCCTCCAGTGCATAGCTGTTGACAGAGCCCTTCAATTTCCGAGCAGCCACAAAGCATTAGAAGGCTGATTTTAGGAACCAGCTGGTCAGGAAAGGTTGGTTGGGACTGTGCTTTCCTTCTCCCCATCACTGCCTCTGCTTACGTAGCAAGAGTCCCAGAGGAAGATGGCAGCTGGGAAGGAGACGGCAGTGCCCATTTGTCCTGCACATGGGAGGCCTGGGCCTCCTGTGACCACGCAGCCCTGACTCGCCCTCCCCTCCTGACTCCGGAAGGTTGGGGGTCTCTTTCTGAGCTACCTCATTGCCTTTTCTCTTTCTTCTTTCTTTAAAAGCCAAGCAATAAATCCATCCTGGTGAAGGAAAGGATAAAAGGGAAACTTCTTCTTAATTGGCTCAAGGCCATCGCACATATTACCAGGTGTACTCAAGCTGCAATTTATTTTTTAATTAAAGTTCTTTCTACCTACAGGAAAGCCGAACATTGGGCCAGTGTTCTCTCACTTGAAAAGGGTGTTTAGGGGAGCAGTTACAAGGAGAAAGCGAGGAGATCATTTGGCTTATTGGGTTTGATTTTTTTCTTTTCCCTTTTGATTTTTTTCAGTTCTTCCTTATGCGTATCTGTCTTTTCCTGGCCCAGGCCTGGATCCTTGCACAAACCTGATGGTTGCTACCATTCTCTGGATTCACTCCTTCCCGGGCCCTGATTCTATGGCCCAGGGACACTGTCAGCCTCCACAGTGCTTGGGCACATTCTGGGGCCCTTCTCAAAATCTCCTCCAGGTCTGGCTGTGACCTGTACACCTGTGCTTTCTTCTCTGCTCCATGTTAATTCTGGGGAGAGAATCGCTCCTTCAAGCAGCCTCATACAGGGCATTCACGACACCTTCACTTGAGGGCACATGGGAAGGGCCGTGGGGAAGGCCACATCTTGAGGTTCAGGCCTTGCTTGATGCCAAATTGCCATCGTCTTTCCTCTTATTAGATATGGTGGTTTCCTGCTTCTTGGAAGCCTGGGTCACACTAACCTCACCCAGGCCCTGTCTTGCTTCTACTGAAGCACTTCCCAAACCAAGAATCTTCCTGATGATGATACTCTCTCCCTCAGGGGGCCAACTGAGAACTTGTCTGCCTCCCCAGCCCACTGAGGTAAAATGTGCCATCTTTCTAGGGTCTGTCTGTGATCATCCAGCTCTGCTGGCTTCTGGGTGTGGAGCCTGGGATTCTATTCGCTTTGCTCAGGCCCCCTAGATCAGAGGGCAGAGAGTGGCCACAGATCTCTTGCTAGAGACACTGTCTCTAATGAAACAGAAGCCAGAGGGGCAGGGCGTTTGCACTTTCGGAGTGTGCGAATGGCTTCCTTCTCCAGCACTCAGTGATCACTCAAGTCCCAGTATTCTAGGCAGTTTCCAGAGAGTGGGCAGGGAAGGTTCAGGAGGCACTGACCCCCGGGGAGGGCAGGATGAGCAAGGCTGCTCCTGCTGGAGACAGGTGCCCTTCTGTGGTCTAGAGCAATGTGTGGTTCAGTGCTTGCCACAGTGGTCTTCACAAGGGCCTGGGGGGTATGACATCGAAAGGGGAGGATAATAATCAGAATGCTGGCTGACATTACTGAGGCCTGGGTACAGGTAGGTGCTTGCTGAGTGCAGCACAGACATTATTTCATTGAATTCCCACCACCAACCTGTGAAGTAAGTATCATTATCTCCATTTGAGGTGAGGAAACCGATTTTGGGCCACACAGCCAGTCAGCACTGTGGATATGTGGTCCTGCATCCAGGTAACAGTCAGACACTCTGAAGGGCAGCAAAGATAGTTAGACCATGGCTGAGATCTCAGTTTTGGTCTCTCTTGATAGAGGGCACACTCTAATATCCAGCCCCTGGTGGTCCGAGGCCAGATCCTTTCCTGGAATGAGCAGCGAAGGCCTGCCCTCAGCCAGCCACCCCACCTCTGCCTTCTCTGGAACTAATGATGTGCATTCACCCTTGTGACAAGTGGGGCACGGGCCATGGCCTTCTAAAGAAGAGAAATCTGCTCTGTGCAAAAGCAAAAAAAAAAAAAAAAATTTTTTTTTAATGATAGTTCGGGTTTCAATTTCTAGAACACATTCTCATTCTCATTTAACACAGGCCCCACACCCACAGCCCTGACCTCATTAGTTCCATTAGTTCCATGTGCTGACCCAGCTAAGGGAACAAGCCCAGACCCTAGCGTGAGCTTCAGAGTCGGGCGTGCCTCCTTCCAGCTTGTGACACTAGGCAAACTATTTAACCTGTTGCAGCCTCGAATTCTTAATCTGTAAAATGGGACAATAATCCCTCCTCATATGATCATTGTGAGACTTAATGAAGGTCACATGTATAGAATGCCTGGTACACCGTAGAACAGGTGCTGGCACAAAGTACGGAACGTTTCAGCAAATGTGAATACCCCCCCCCCAACCCTCATCCCTCTGCCGTAATCCCATGGTCCTCTCTTCTCAAGCAACATCTTGTAGTTGATCTTTTTGGGGAAGTTAATTGGGGCGATATTATAATAGCTCTTAATTAGGTTTTTCTCTTAATTATTCCAAACTCAGAGCGTGAAGCCAGGATGAGGCTTCTCATGGAAGCACAGCCTGGTGAGCAGTGATAGCAGACCTGACCAAAGACCTCTTCCCAGAAACAGTGCCTTGGAACCTGGCCAGATACAGTCACAGCAGGAGAAGCATGCTGGCTAGAGAGATGCAGCACATACTCTCACCTGGCCAAGCTTTGATACATGCCTTCTGGAGAAAAATGACAAGTAGATAGCCAGGTGGTTCACTAGAAGAGTCTGAAACCCTAGGTCTGTGTTTCTGAGCGATGCCAGGTTAGTTGTTGCACCTCTTTGAAACTCAGTCTCTTCTTTTGTGAAGGGGGTCAAATTGCCCCCTTCCTTCTGTTGTCATGACAGTCACATTATAATTTTTTTTTTTAGATTTTATTTATATATTTATGAGAGACACAGAGAGAGAGGGGTAGAAACATAGGCAGAGGGAGAAGCAGGATCCTTGTGGGAAGCCCAATGCGGGACTCGATCCCAGGACCCCAGGATCATGCCCTGAGCCAAAGGCAGACACTTAACCACTTAGCCACCCAGATGCTCCACATTGTTAAGTTTTCAAATATGAATATTATTTTCCATTTTTGAGCCTAGTATACTTTTTTTCCTCAAAGGGGTAACCATAGTGTTGATTCATTTTCCCTAGAGTGGTTGACGGTTTATAAATGGAGCCCCTTACTTAGCTGAGCAACCCTTCCCTTCCCTTCCTTTCCGTTCCCTTCCCTTCTGTTCCGTTCCATTCCCTTTCCTTCTATTCTTCTCTGCCTTGCCCTCCACTTTCCCCCGCTTCCATCATTTCAGAGCATCTGCTGTTTGCCAGATACATGGTGCTGAGTGTTGGGGAGAACATGAGGATGGATGAAGCACTTTACACCCTTGAGGAACTCATGGCCTTGTATAGATGATAACAGAGGACATGAATTTCAGGGCAGGAGAATTGGAGTCAATTTTTGCCTGAAAAAAACTTTGAGGTCATCTTATCCAAATGAATGAACAGAGGCTCTGGAAGAAAGGTCTGGGCCCAGGGTCCACCAGCTCACTTCTAGCCTCTTCACTGACCCCTGTATAGTCTGGAGAGGTAAGAAGGAAGGGTATTGCCTCAGATGATTAGGAAAAGCTTTAGTAGAGCAAGCCCTTGAACTGGGCCTTGAAGATTGTTTAGAATTCTGGAAGGCAAAGGTGTATGGTAGGGAGTGTTTTTGCCAGGAAGAAGAAGGAGCTTGAGCAGAGGTGTGGTGGCTGAAAAGCAGAGGCTGATCAAGGGATGGCAAGTGGATCTGGAGTGGGGAAAAGGTTGGGGGGTCCCCCCACCGCCCCTACAGAGACTATGGGTGACCATCCTGTGGCTCACAGATGTGGTGGATTGGCTTTCACCTTCCAGTGCCCTGCCAAGAATTAATTGTATTCATGGTAATGAGCTTGGACCCTGGACACCAGGCTGACTTAAATAAACCCCTCTTAAATGTTGGATTTATGGTACGTTATGAGCAGTAACTTGACTGGGCACATGCTAGATAGATGAACCCAAATACTTAAAGAAACTTGGTCCAAGAATGCCGGTGAAAAAGCCCTCATGATAAATCATGGCTATTAATTTGCATGCTTTGGGTCTGCCAGGCTGGAGCAAACAATCCGTTAGTCTCCCCGGAGTGTTGAGCAGCGAGCCTTTATGAACACTCAGAGTAATTTATACTAATGCTTCTGCTTGTCCTTGCTTTTCTAACATGACTCCTTCGCTGGGAGAGATATAGAATCGGTTCCATCTGTGTTGTGTGGCTCTCTTGGTCATCCCGGAGAAGGGATCCCCTTTTGATATCAGCTCCTGCCTGCACCCAGAGTGTCTGGCCTCCTTTTAGCCACCTCAGAAAATGATGGGTGCTGGTACATGGACTTTTCACGACATGAAACAGACTTTGGATCTAAATAAACCTCACAAGACATCCTGATGGCCATGGTGCTGTGGGTTCCTTTAAGAAGATGAAGGGTCAAGCCAGAAGCCAGATCTGATGCTTCCTCCTGGAGGGTTTGTTATCATGCAGTAGAGTTAGAATTTAGAGATGTGGTTAGGTATTGAGGGAGGGATCGTGTGTTTTGATCCTTTCAAGGCAATGCCTGATTATATGAAAGTTCAGGACTTAAATCAGGTCCTTAAGTCCAGACCAAAGGAAGGCTCACTCACTGTGCTTCGCCTTCAGACTCCTTCTACTCTCTCAGTTAAAGGGAGTGGATTTGAATAGCTTTCTCATCTAGGCAGAGCCAGAAATTCATTTATAGGCTTCAGAAGCTACTTGCCTTCACTGGCCCTATAAAATGAGGATCCAGTTTGGTTTGGTTTGGTTTGGTCTGACCTAGCTGGCTGTTGTCCTATCAGGAGACCGTTTTCCCTGCTGACGCTACAGAGAACCATTGGGAAGGGTGGCCTCCCAGTCATGAGAGGATAGAGCTTGTCAAGTGATGCATGATCTCCCTTTCTCTCCCATGGGGAATGGAGAGCCACACCCATAGTCATTGATCTGTTCAATTTTCATCTGCTGTTGAAAGACCTTTGTGATGTCACATGGTGAGCTCAAGCTCAGGAGTTGGGTTTGAGAATCCCAATTCCACCTGAGAGACTTGGGGGAGCCAGCCTAGTTTCCCCGAGCTGTTTCTTCTATGAGAGATGGAACAAACCAACATTTAATGTCATGAGCACCAAAGACAATGGTGTAGGGAGCTTCCCAGGACAGCCCCTCAAACATAGTGGAGCAGGAAGAGTCAAGGTTGGCTTCGTGAAGTCGCTATTGACACTCATATACGGATGTCCTCCACATGGGTTTATTGAGACAATGATGAAGTTACACAATAGGAAAGAGGACCTTCCCTTCAGTCACACAAAGCCCTTGGTGGAGAGAAAAATATCTGTCTGACCTCATAACATCTCACGTTTTCCCCTTGGAGACTGAAGATTTGTTCTCCATCAGCCTTTTGCAGACTCAGCAGAGCATGTCTTCCCAGGAAGGTGAGGCTGCTGGGGAAATGCAGAGTCAGATAACATGCCCCCTCCCTCTGGCCCTTCCACTTCGCTGAGCTTCAGGTTCTGCATCTGGAAAATGGGACCATAGACCCCCATCTGGCATGGTGGTTGTGAAACTTGAATAACGTCATCTTTGAGCAAATTTTTAGTTCCCAGTAGTGCTTGCTTAATTGTATCCTTTCATCTTGGCCAGATCGGTGGGCACACCTACTTTAGCATAAGGCCGAAACCCTGGTAACTCAGTCCTGTCAGCCTTCGCACATGCTCTGGGATGCTATGGCCCTGCCATGGGATAGGGAGCTTTATCTTCAGTATCTAAAGCTGTGTGTAGGGAATTTCCAGGACACAAGTGTGAGGTATGAGACCCTGCTGGGAGCCTCAGCCTGGTCAAAGCCACCCAGCCTAAGAGACATGAAGTGCTCTGTGGGGGTCCTGAGGCACAGGAAGGGCAGGGCTTCGGAGCTGGGACTCTCTGAACCAGATCCAGTGTCCACTGCTTGCTGGCCCTGGGACACTTTTTAATTAGCATCTCTCAAATTCAGGCTTGTCACCTGTAGAATGGGCTAATAAAAAGCCCTGCTCCTTGGGGCCACTGTGAAGGTTCAAAGAAATGACCATTTGGGAGGCTTTTGCGTAGACCTGGTGTTCAATAAACGGTAGCGTCTGCTCTTCTTTGTCACATGTACAAATGTGAGGGGCTGTTGTCTTAAGAATTCTTCTCCATACTTTTGGCTACTGGCCTTGGCAATTCAAAATGGCAACCTGTGCCCAGTTGGAGTGCTTACTGTCACTGTGTTTTCCTTCTTTCCCATCAGTGGAAACTGGAGCAAGCTTCCGCCCTCCTGACAGCTGGCAGGGAGGTGAGGTCACACGAGAGCCATCTGTTCCTTGTCCTCCTGCAGAAGGGCACTGGCCGAGCGTGTTTAACGTCCAGGGCTCCTCCGGTCCTGTCCCTCAGGCTCAGCCCTCACATCCTGATGCCGGCAGTGGAGGATGGACCGGGGAAGCTGAGTCCAGAATCGCTGTGTCACACATGTGCAGCACTCGCCAGGCTCCGAGGGCGGGACTGAGGAGGAGCCTGGGCCTGTCTCATGCCCAAACTCACATCTCACTCTTGGCAACTTTGGACAAGCCCCCTGACCTCTTTGTGCCTTCGTTTACTCATCTTTAAGACAGAAGTAACCATATTAACTCCCTCATGTGACTTTTATGAAGATGGAATTATGCAAGCAAAGTGCTTCATCTGCTCAGTCGTCAACAAATGTTAGCTATTTTATTGTTTTGCTCGTATCATCTGTGTGGTCCCTATGAGCCTCCCGAGGGACGAGCAGGCCCCTGTGTGAACTCCTTTTCTAGATAAGATAAGGAAATTGAGCTGAGATGTTACATGGTCAGAGACCCCCATGGGAAGGAGTGGGTGGCTAAGCCTAGATCTCTCCAAGACTCTGCAGGATGGCAGCATCGACACCCCCACTCCGTGGGAGTCCAAACACTATGCCACAGGCCTGCTTGCATGGGAAAATACAGATTCCTGGGCCCCACCTCAGATCTGCTGAATCAGGATCCCCAGAGGCCTGGAAATCTGTAAAGTGCCTCCCAGTTGGCGGCATCTCCGTCGCTGGATATACAGCTCACCAGCTCACCGTGTCCTCCGTGTTCTCTGTGTCATCTGGGATCAGAGGGATGGGACAGGGATCCCAGAAGGAACAAGCACCTTCCTAGCCCTCGTCCCAGGCAGAGTGCCGTCTGCAGGTTAAGGAGGAGTTTGTGGAGATGCAGGTGAAGAAAAGGGTCTCTTTTACACACACCAATTTTTTTTTTCCAGGTCATTGGATTTCTTTCTAGATTAAATAACCTCATTAGGTATTATGGGCTCTGTAGAGGAAGTCTATTTGAACTGAACTGAAGCGCTCTTTGTCAAGATATTATGTTTGGCCTGGACCTGGCTAATTGACAAGAGGTTGCCAGAGCCCACGAGGCCCGTTGCAGATGGCCCCTGGGGACTCAGTTGACCCACACATTCCACAGCGCCCTGCTCTCCGCCGCTGCACATTTTCTCTGCCCAGGGAGGGGCACCTCTCACCAGCAGTCACCCACCACTTCCTCCCAGGCTTTGATCCCACCTGGTCACCAAGAGGACTGGAGTATTGGGGGTCATCTGGACACACAGGGGCCCAGACCCAGAGAGTGGCACTAATTGTGAGGAGCTACATTCATTACCCAGTAGCCCTGTTTCCCAGCATGCTGAGGAAAGTCACTTGAGACTCGATTTCCTTCTTCTATCACAGAGTCAGGAGTTGGTTCTCCAGACACGTGCCCTTGGGACCTTTCCCTTTTATGCCTCAAAGCTGCCATATGGCTGGTGGCTAACCACATGGGCCAGGGGACAGTCTGCCAGAGTTCACATCCTGACCCTGACACTAGCCATGTGCTCTTGGGGAAGTGACTCAATTTGGTTTAGCCTCAGTTTTCTCACCTGTAAAATGGAAATAAGAAGATTCCCCCCATTAAGCTTGCTGTGGGAGTTAAGTGAGATGAGCCAGGAAAAGCCAAGTCACTAGCATCGTACACAGTGAGTGTTCACTGTCATTATCCCCTCATGTCTTCAGGGCAGCGGTGTGAGCTTAATAGGGTTAGAGGAAAAACAGGAACAGTTTGGAGACTTTCTTTACAGGCAAGTAGATCATGCATTCATTCTGTTGTTCAGCAACAACTTCTCAAGCCCGAATGCGCCCAGCACCACGCTGGCACTGCGGCTATACCGGAGAACCGAAATAATCCCTTTCTCATGGTGTCACCTCAGTCTGGAGCCTGCTCTTAAATGGATCAGCACATGTTGCAAGAAGTGTGATCACAGTGAAAAGCGACATTAGGTGAGAAGAGCAAGGTGTTGGTGGGGAGATCCTTCTTGAGCTTGGGTGGTCGGGGAGATTTGAGGCTGTTAAGCTGAGATCTGCTGGAAAAGAAGTTGCTGGTTAGGTGGCTCATGGGAAAAAAAAAAAGCTTTCTCAGCACAGGACAGAGTCCCCAAAGAGGAGAAGAGCTGGGTGTGGTCAGGAGGCCGGGGCAGTGGGCAGGGGCAGAGCGTACAAGGCTCGGGGGCTGAGCTGCAGGGAGGGGTGAGTGCATGTGGGCAATGCCAGGCCAGCCAGGGCGTGTAAGACGGAGGGGACACACAGTGGGGCAGCGTTAAAAGATTGTTCTGGTTGCCGTGTGGAAAATAGGGGGAGTGGGGTGCGAGAAGGGGAGCCAGGAGACAAATTAGGAGGCTGCTGGGGTGGCTCATGCTAGACTGTCAAACCTATGAAATCTCATGCTGTGTGCTCAGCCTGGTGTGATGCCTTTGGGGCAAATACTGGTCTGTGGGGTGAGATCCTGTCTTCCAGGCACAGTCCAGAGCTCACCCTTACTTTGATTCTTGGCCTGCTGAGCTCACTCTCCTCTCTGCTCGCAGAGGAACCTAGGCCCTTCTGTGTGTTTTCCTAGCCGGGAAAGGTCCAAGCTGCCCTTCCCATCGAGCAAGCCCTCACTTCCTGAGCGGCCTTTGTTACTCATGTCTCTCTTATATAAATCTCCCTGAACCAGAGTTTCTGATTTCCTGAGCATTTCCTGTCTCCATGGGCCAGCTTCTCAGTGTTCCAATTAATCTCTGGCTGCTCCAGCAACCTCATGCCCTGTTTTGTGGTCCCCACTTCCCATCTCTGCCCTGCTTGCCTACTTATCAGCAACTTGAATGTAGGTCATAGTCACCCTGGTTTTGCCATGGTGTCTAGGCCATTCCTTGTCCCGTGGCAGATAGGAAGTGGCCCCTGGTATAGTCAAGGTCTGATGATGACGACTGCCCATTTCTCTGGGCTCAGAATGTGGGTTCACCCACAGGGGCTTTGGAAAATCAGGACGCTCTCTGTCCCTTGGGGAGAGACCCTATGTCTTATAAGCTCCCTGACACCAGAGTTTCTTAAAATAATTCATAGAGAATGTGAGAAAGACAGAAGAAGGATCAGGGTGGGGTGGGGGTAGAGAATGACAATCAGGAGGTTGTGACCAACAAATACCCCAACAGAGTTCCACACCCTAAAATAGTTTCCAGGGCACTTAGGCTATATAAGATGTTCCAAAAGTATAAATCGTACTCTGAAGGACCCTTTTCTAGTTGGGAGGTTGAGGTTGGCCCAGACAACCTAAGCAGAAGATGGACCCCAAATAGAAAGCTAAAACCATGAGTTCACTTCCATAGTGGCAGCGCTCAACTGATGTTTTCTTCTTTAGCTTTCTAAAGTCTGATCACCTTGCAGATCTGTGTTGTAATTCTTGGTGGAGTGGTTTTGAATCTACCTCATTATATTCCTGCTCATCAGTCAGGCATCACTGACTATCCTCTGGGTGTTAGTAAACACTTGACTGTTGTGACAAGGAAGTGGGTGACCACAGAATGCATAAGAAGTTGGAGGTTAAAAAAAAAAAGAAGTTAGAGGTTCATGGTGCATCACAGCTGGAAAAGCACTCAGAGATCACCTGATCAGTATTTTTTTTAAAAATTTTTATTTATTTATGATAGTCACAGAGAGAGAGAGAGAGAGAGAGAGAGGCAGAGACATAGGCAGAGGGAGAAGCAGGCTCTATGCACCGGGAGCCCGACGTGGGATTCGACCCCGGGTCTCCAGGATCGCGCCCTGGGCCAAAGGCAGGCGCCAAACCGCTGCGCCACCCAGGGTTCCCCTGATCAGTATTTTTGAAATGCATTTGTCCTAGAAGTCTTGACCAAAGCAGGGGATGGAGGCCCACTGGCCGTAGGCTTCTCATCCCAGCTGTCCGCTAAGACCTCTCTGAATAACACAGCACTGTGTTTAAAAACCACGGATCAGTTTAGACAGGGAGACCTACTTGTACAAGTCACACAGGCCCTTGGAGACTCATGGTTTAAGGGGACACTGTGGCCCAGTGACTTGGCCTGAAATAGAGTCCAGCATTCTGGACTCCTCCTCACTCAGTGCTCTCTCCTGTATAGTGAACTCTCTGACTTAAACAGTGAGTATCCACTGGCCTTGGTGTGGAGCCTCCCCAGGAGAGGGAAAGGAGGCTGATACTCACCCTGAGATCCTCAGTGGTGGTGTTGAAAACTTAGGCTTGCTATTCCTTCTCCCAACTAGTATTGCTGGCAGGAATGAGTCATGAACTAAGGCTGCTGCTGGGCAGACTCACTCCTTAGGGAGACTTAGGTGTAAATAGATGGAAAATGAGTCACAGTGAAGGTGGAAAGACCCAGCAGACTCCCAGCAGCCTACTGCTACTCGTGTATTGGAGGGTGTTAGTCAATTGTTGCCAAGTTTGGCTGCATAACAAACAGCCCCCAAATCTCAGTGGCTTACAAAACAAAGACTTATTTCTTTCTTGTGTTGCATGTGGGCTGTGCATTGGCTATGGTTCTGCTCCATATACTCTCTGTGACATGCTCATTTTATCGTAGCTGGGAAGAGCAAGAGCCTGAGACAGATTGCACGGTGACATTTAAAACTTCTGCTCAGATTTGGCCTAATTCATGTCTGCTCATGTCCCATTGGCTAGAACAAGTCATGTGGTAGATCCAGACAGTAGGATAGGGGAGGGCGGTTGGCTTACAGAAAAGGCTGAGGGTAGTGAGTAATTGCAAGTGAATGGAGCCTACCACGAAGGGTGTGTGGTGGGGATTGATGGAACACCTACAGAGTGCTTATCTCAATAGGACATGGTCTTTGAAGAGAGAGACTTTTTAAGATCTCTGGATCCTAGCTCTTAAGGACATTAAGAAAGTCTGTGTCATGTCTCCAGAGCCCGAGATAGATCCCAAGCAATGCCATGCATTCCTTGCGGAGGATTCGTTCCCCTGTTTCTTTCCCCAAAAAGGATGTAGAACTGGTTTGCAGAGGCAGTGAGTGCTAGGCATCCCCTGGGGGAGCTGGCCCGGTTTGGTGCCCAGAGAGGCTCGAGAAGCAGAGCACTACAGACACACTCTAAGGAACTGGAGGGGGCGGGAGGTGTCTCAGCCCTTCAGGAATTGTACATTTTTGTACTTTATGTTGTTTTGACAGATGAAAAATCAAAACTGGAGCTTTTTGAGATACTGGGCCTCCAAACAGCTCCACCTTCCCAATGGAAATCAATGAATGCCTACTTTAATGGAGGTGTTCGTATTTTTCATCCTATTGATTACTAGTAAGTCAAGAATTAGGAAATCACTCTGCAGCGGGACCATTGGAGATTCAGATCTGGGTTACTTGGGAAAGTGCTGCCGCCGACCTTTTTAACAGTGTCAGCAGCTCCTGGCTCAGCAGAAGGCGACACACCAAGCACCTGCACGTTCCAGGTGGCCTTTGATCGGCAAGGACGGATACAGACCTCCTTTCCTGGGCCACTGCTCTGCAGCCTGTCCCCTGCAGGAGATCCCACGGTGGGAGCACCCGCTGCTCTCAGCACTGCTTGTTCCTTCCCGGCCTCTGAGGCCCAGTGTCAAAAGGACACTGTTCTCCACGCTGTTGGGTGAAGAGAGCAAGAATTCAGACAAAAGGGGCCTGAGAAGGAGCCAGGGATCTACACCCATTTTTACATCCAAATGGCCTTCTGTGGTATAGCAAGAAAGGAGACACGTGTGATCAAAGGTGTGCGTGCATTCACCTTGCACACAAGCATGTGCTAGGGCAAGTCAGAGAGCTCCGAAGGATGAGCAGTCTGTTCAGGAGGACCTTTTTTTCTGAAGAGGCTCAAGCTTCTATTTTTCCTCCAAACCTTTTATTTTGAAAGATTTCAAACTTACAAAGAAGTTGCAAGATCAGTGCAAGGAACACCCCCATAGCCTTCACCTGGGCCTATGGCCTTATTTTTCTTACACATTTGCCTTATTTTTACCAAACCTTATATATATATTTTTCTAACCTTATATTTTTACCTGTATGTTTTTCCTATACTTATCTCCCAGAGGCACTTGAGCATTAGCGATAGCCTTTTTGTCCTCCCCATACTTCAGTGTGTATCTCCTAAGAACAAAGACGTTCTCCTGCAGCACCACGATAGACGTATCATACTCAGAAAAATGAACGTCACTACAATACTATTATCTACAATCGTTATGCATATTTCCCTGTGGGGCCCAAGGATGTTCTTTATAGCGGGCGTTGGCTACAGAGACCAAATCCTGCCTGCTGCCTGTTTTCATAAATAAATAAATAAAGTTGCCTTGGAACACAGCTACACTCAGTCATTTACGTATTGTTTATGGCTGTTTGTCTGCTACAGCTGCACAGTGGAGTAGTTGGGAGAGAGACTGTTTGTCCCACCAAGCCTCAAATATTTTACTACCTGACCCTTTAAGAAAAAGCATGCAAACCCACCTTATTAGCACATGTGCAATTCAGGATCCCAACAAGGCTCATAGTTTGCACACGTTTGTAATTTTTTTTAATGTATAAATAATCCCTAACTTAGCAGCATTCTTCACACCCAGTGACGAAGGCTCCGTGTTGGAATGTGAGCAGATGTGAAGTAGACCAAGTCAGAACAGAAGCTTTAAATGTGACCCTACGGTTTAGCTCAGCCTTTTTGCTCTTCTCAGCCATGATAAAATGGGCATGTCGTGGAGTGAGAGAGTATATGGGGGCAGATCCGTGGCCTGACACCCTAAGGCTTCATGACCTGCTCCTCCACCCTCATTTCCCATCACTTCCCTGGAAGCCCCGGGCCCTGTGAAACTGCTTGATGTAATGACTAAGTGCGCATGTCCCATGCATCTTTGTTCCTGCAGTTTCCTTTGCCTGGGACGCATCTCTACACTCTGTCCTTAAAGATTTAGTACCAGCATCCCATCCTGGAAGCCTCCGAGACTTTTCTCCTTTCCTATTCTCAAGACCCCCTTACCCACCACCTGGTTGTCTGCGCTCCTGACACCCACTAGATTTTCTAGTGTTGGAGCACTTACCACACTAGTGCTTTGATTCATTTTCTGTTGGTCTCACCCACTAATTTGTGGAGGCCTTGAGGGCAGGGGCCAGGTCTTATTCATCTGCGTCTCCTTGGTTCCTAATATAAAGTCCTAACATGCTCAGTAATTGCCCATTGAATGAATGAATGGATTCTTAAACGTCTCAGGGGCTTCCCTTTTATTCCCACACCACTTTGTGGCACTTCTGGCCCTCTCTTCCTCCTGTCCTTCCCCTTCTAGTGCCTGTGATTGGGGTACTTACCCTCATAGTTACTGATCTCAGAGTAGCCCTTAGATTATTCTGACACAGGGACTGAAATGACAGGGGATGGAGAGAGGAGAGCAGGGCAGACGACTGAGGCCATAAGGCTTCCAGCTTCTTGCTCTTCACCACTGGTCCTCTGCAGCCAGAAGCCCCATTTCAGCCCTTCACCCCCTCTGCCCCAGACTACGACAGTTATTGATGATGGCTTAGATTGGAGTTCCTGGCCATTACTGTGTAGCAGGTAGCATTAATACCAGATGGAGGGGGCATTGAGTGTGCTGAGCACCATCTCACTTGATCTTCATAGATGCCTGTGAAGAGGGCATTGTCCCCATGCTCCAGGTGAGGAAACTGAGGCACAGACAAGTTAGTGAGATGGTTAGGAGGTATCAAAGCTGGGACAGACTGGGAGCTATGTGATTCCAAAGGCCTACTCCCTATCCCCTGAAGTTTACCATGATTTCCTTTAGAAGGGGTGATGTCCCTGGCATCCCAGGTTAACCTCAGAAGGAGTTTATTTTCTTAGGCGTTGCTAGAATTTGGGGCCAGGGTCTAGATCAGGTCCATCCATCACAATGTTCTGGGATGATGGAATTGTTCTAGATCTGCTCTGTTCAGTACTGTATCCAGTAGCCACATGTCACCTATGAACACTTGGAACATGGCTAGTGTGACTTATTTAAATTTAATTAACATATTTAAATGAAAATAACCACATGCGGCTTGTGCTTGCTGTACTGGACAGTCCAGAGTGGAATAAATGTTGGCCAGGTACATTCCAGGTGAATGTGTGGCTGCTTGGGGACTGTTCCTTGAGTTAGCATGGTTTTCAGAGAAAAATTGGCATTAAATTCCAAACAAGTCTATTAGCAACCAGTTTGTTCTGGAATGGGGGGTTGCTTACACTGCCACCGCGGTGATGAGCAGTGATAGTTTTTAAGTTTTGAATTTTGAAGCAAATGAGTCTTGCAGCCCTCAAACACAGGAAATGCATGGGCTGTGGGGAAGAAAAGAGGGGGATGTGAAAGGCCCCAAGGGCCTGAAAGGGTGGAGGTCGTGTATATTCATTCTGGCTCTGCTCCCCCACATGCTTGCCTGAGAGCCTTCCTTCTGGAGATTTGGGAATGCAAGGCTGGATTTGGGTTCCCAGCGGAGGTTGACAGCAGAGTATATAGACTCCCCAGGAATATGCCTGTTCTCTAGGACCTAGAATGGGGTCCCAGCAGAGTCAGGCATGCTGCCTCGTAAGCTGGGCTGTTCTGCTAGAGGCAGGATAGGGTAGTGCTCACAAACGTGAGCTTTAGAGTTAACCCAAAGTTAAACTTGGGGTTAAAGGCTACAAGCTCTGTGACCTTGAGCAAGTTCTTTCCTCTCTGTTCCAGTTTCTCCAGCTGTAGGATGAGGTAAATGTCAGCATCTAACTCATGGGGTTGTTGTCAGGGTGAAGCAAGCCTATACCTCACTCACAGGCAGCATCTAGTAGGTCCTCGCTGGTGTAGGGTGTTGGGAAAGCCATGATATTTCCAAAGTCAGATCAGCATAGCCCTTGATCTTTTAGACTCTGCTCACCCCTTCTTTCTTTTTCTTTTTTCTTTTTTTCCTTTTGCACTGACAGTTTCTTGCTTTCAGAACTCAAAATGCTTTTGGGAGCTTTGCAAGAATTTGCTCCCAAATCCTTGGGAAAGGATGTCTGTTTTCTCATCTCATCTCATCTCCCTGTCTCTGGATATTTATAGTTCTGGATAGAAAAGAGTTGCTTTGATTTTTCAGAATATTTTCCACAAAAGTGTGGTGTTGGGGAGGCAGGGCTATGGAGAGGAAGTGTTGAGTGTTGGCTTTGGAAGGCATGGGTTTGAATCTCACTTACTAGCTGTGGGAACCCCCTCCTCGCCCCCACCCCCAACCACAAGCGATGTAAATATCCTGAGCCTCAGTTTCCACAGTTGTGAAATGGACATAGAGTGATAGTCAAATGAGATAATACCTACAGGTGTCTCCAACCCACCGCCTGCACATAGAAGACACTCTGTAAGTGCCAATAAAACATGAGTATTTAAATCCTTTTCAGCTTTAATGTTCAGACTCACAGGTTAGAAGCTACTTGGGGCCCTTTGTGGTGGAGCTCCCAGCTGGAAGCTGTCCAGAGGCTTTCTTCAGCTACTTCGTTCAAGGCAGCAGAGCCTCTCTTCCTAGCTCTTGACTGTTCCTCTACCAAGAGGCCTTATTTAGACTACTGGAACTAAGCTTCTGGAAAGAACAGGCTGCAGGCTGGGCTGAAGATGCATTGGGGGAGCAAAGTCAAGAAGAGCCAAGTCCCCAGATTCAGGGAGGTGTGATACCAACAGCCACACGCCCAATCGAGGAAGACCAACTTGGACATCGTCTTATGAGCTGAGGGCCTCCCTGAGGGCACCACTGCCAGGTGGGATGGGGGTCAGGGAGGCAGCTCCTGGGCTGGGGGTTCTATTTTACAGTGGGGAGGCTAAAGCTGGAAATATCAGAAGAAAGATGGTAAATTGTAGAAAATGGAGAGAACCAGCATGCAGGAACCACGGGTCATCTCTGCATCTATGTCTGTGACCTTGAAGACCACAGGGTGCTGCAGGAGGTCTACTGAAGCCTCAGCCAGGGAGAGGTGAAGAGAAGCCCGAGGCCCCCAGGCTAGTCCGAGCGACCCAGGTTAGACAGCCTCCCTCAGCCTCAAGGTGTCCCTCCTTAGAATGGGGATTAAAGGCACAGCACTTAGTGCCCAGATGAACTTAATATGTGACTGATTCTTCCTCCCCATGAGATTTCTTAATAAAGAATACATCATTTGCTCATTTACCGATTTATTTTGCTGTTTGCAGATGTCCATGTGGGGCCATGCACAGAGCGTCGAAATCATGCTGGGTGACATGGGGTTGATGGGGGTTGGAGGCCAACATGGCAGGGATGATGGTGGTGGTTTGTGCTTCCAGAACAATGCCTAAGGCGGCCCCACTTTCACCTCCCGGAATACCCAGCATCTCGGGGAGTGGGCCCCACCCCTTTGTTTAAATTGGAGGGGTTTAGAGTGTGGTCTGTGGGGGGTGCTCAGTGGCCTGGCCTTCCCTGACTACCCCACCCACCCTCATTTTCTCCTCTAACTGCTTCTGCTTTGCACTTAATCACTGTGGTACCTACCCATGGGCAGGTCACCCTGATAGCCATAGCCTCCTTATCAGGACATGGGTGCGGGTAGTAACACCTGCTGTACTGAAGACTTGTGGTTGGGTGAAATCTGGTGGCGAGTGGTAACTGTCATTATCCACTGCCCTTGTCTGTTCTGACTCCTCCCCGTGGATGGTTCCCCCTGGTTGGCTCTGCCCAGCAGCCCCCCACTCCTCTCCTGCTTGGATTCCCAGGACTTTTGGAGGCAGCACATTGTTTCTCTGGAAAAACCACACCTGTGCCCCCAGAAGGCTTTTGGTCTCAGATTAGGGAGTTGCCTGGGTGGGACTGCCTGTGTAGGGTGGAGAAAGGGCCTGCTATCAAGAGAAGGTGACTGTGCTCACACAGAGTCCAAATTTCCTTTGCCTTTTCTTTCCCTCCCCTCCTTGCCTTCCCTGAAAAAGGCACCCGGTCTTTTCGAGGCTGCTGTTTCTTCATGGATTTTTAATAAAGATGATGAATGAACTAAGAATTGATAAGAAAAGGCAAATGGTATTTGGGTTATGCATTGTTCTAGTAAAATATATTTTTCACTGCAGATCTTAAGTGACTTTTTCACTAAAATGCCATAATGGGAAGAAAGGTTAAATAAAACGAGTTTTCTGTGGCAGAAGTGTCAACCAAAGGGCCTCTGCAGGACAGGACCCTTGGGCAGCCGAGCTGTAAGCTTTGCCAGCTCCCCAGTGGCAGAGTTGTGGCATCTTATGCCAACAACACCTTTCTCCCAGCAGGAAGGCTAGAAGAGGGATTCCCCAGGAAAGGCCTGGCAGGAATGTCAGCAGTCCTGCTCCCTGGAGACCTGATTAAGTGTAGGGCCCAGGGAAACGGTCCCTGAGCTGCCAGTGGTGGCTTGACGGAGGTCAGTGTCCCGTGCGGTAAGCTGGCCTCCATTCCCTGGATCACCACGTGTGACAGAGCCTGCAGCCCGAGGGAGGGCCTGGAGCTGGGTTGTAGGGCAAAGCCCCTTCCAGCCCAGCTCCCTGCTTGGCTCTACAAGAGGCTTCTCTCATAGGCAGGATCCGGAGGGCTTGCCCTGGTCTGATGTCCCCAGGGAGACGTGCTTGTTCCAGACCTCAAAGACATTGGCACCAGTTGGTGAATTGCCTACCAGAGTAAGATTCCTTTTCTTCCCGACTCTGCCCTGCGGCATTGTCTCTGTTGTGATCTGAAAAGATCTTGTCATAACTATTCAGCTCTGTTCCACTGCATCCTATCCCATCCTGTCCATCCCATGCTATGCCGTGCATTTCATTTCATTCCATCCCATTCCTTTCTAGGCTTTCAGTAGTCGTGGGGGTGGTCTCAGTTCTAGGTCTTGGGGGCCAAGTACGGGGGCCACAGAGATGATCAAGATCCAGTCCTGCCTTTATGAAGCTCCCTCTCTAAAAAGAGTAATAAGCAGACCATAGAGAGACTAACCACTCCACCCCCCCCACCCCACCCTCAGCAAAGTCACCTCACCATATACAACCAAGGACCAGAAGCAGTTAGAAGAGAAAATGAAGGTGAGTGGGTGGGGTAGTCAGGGAAGGCTTCTTGGAGGTGATTGCTGGGTTGAATTTTCAAAGGGTGAATAGGAGTTTATCAGACAAACAGCAGATCTCTAAATTAGCGCTTAAGTAGAACTTGCTAGGTGCTGGGCCACATTTTACCTATGATAACTCACTTCCTCCTCATAACGGCTGCTGAGGGAGGTGCTCTATTATCACCTCTGATTTCCTCCGAACAAGAAAGTAGATGCACAGGGTGATGCAGTTTAGTAAGTGGTAGAGCTGGGGGTTCGGACCCAGGCAGGCCAGGGCTTTAATCCCCATACCTGGGGGCTGTTCTGGAAAGGCAGGGAGGGCATTCCAGACGTGGAGGTGAGAACCATTGCTGTCCTCGGTCAGGGAAACAGTGAGCTGGGGGCTCCGGCAACCACCCCTCCTATAGTGCAGGCATAATTTTCTCCATGAAATCAGTCTCCCTGAGCCAAGCTCTCCGCCCTCTCTGTCACAGTGGAGCGGCAGGAACCGTTGCCATGTCTCCTCCACGCCCTGTGTACTTTCCTGCCAGGGAGGCTGGGTAAGTCCAGCAGCTGCTGAGCGGCCGGGGCTCCAGGCCAGGAAACTCTGAGCCTGGGCTGGGCTTTCCATCTCTGCTGTTTGTGGAGAAGGGTGAGAAATGCCTCGTGGCTCCATCCCTCCCCCTACTTACAGCAGGCCTGGGGGCACACCCAGGCCCCACCCACAGGGACATGTGCCACCTGGGCCCAGAGCCTGGCCTCACCCTCCCCGACACTTCGTGCCTTTGTGAGGCACCTAGCTGGGGCATTTGCAAGCACTCAGCAGTAGGACTTAGCTGTTCTTTCCTTACTTGTCTTTTCCTCTTGAGGTTCCCTCTGCATTTGGTACAAGGCCGTTTCTCTATTTTAGCATGCCACCAATTATAAGAGTCATCATTGATTTAAAAATAATTTCTCAGAGGAAAAAGAAGAAACAGTACCCCAGGAAAAGTTCCCATTGATTGTCAGGTTTGTCATCACTTCAGAGATGTTGAAACGTAAAAAAGACCTGAGCATCTTAGATTCCAGGGAATCTGGTGTTTTCTAAACACATTGTGGCTGAGTGAGGACACCTGCGTGGGGAGCTTGTCCATCAAGCTGGGGAGTGGCGCTGGCTGCCATCGGTCAGGGCTGAGTCCGGGAGGCCCACATTCATCCTGCCCTCCCTCTGCTGCCTTCAGCTTCTACCATCTGGGCCCACTTGGGGGACAATTCAAGTAGCTCAAAAACACTCACAGCTGAATTCGTTCTTCAGCTGAGTTTGACAAATGATCAGCTCCCCCCCTCCAAGCTAAGAAGTGTGGAACTCAGGGGGTGGACGGGACCAGCTGTGATCGCCAGGAGCCTGGGTGCATCTTCTTGGAGGTTGGGTGGCAATTGCAGCCAGCTGTGTGGCCTGAGAGCACCTTGCCCCCAGCGTCAAGGGACCAGGGCTCTAATCTGGGCAACCTCGGGTGTGTTGCTTTGCTCTCTGGGGTCCCAGATTCCCCTTCTGTAGAGTGAGGATGCAAAACAGTAAGAATAGTAGCTAGCAGGTACCGAGTGCTTAGCATGTGGATGTGCCATCCATTATTCTATGTGTCTTTTAAGTACTAGTTCATTCTTTTCCCCACAACAACTCTGTGAGGAGTACTGTTATCATCTCTGTTTTTCAGATGAGGAAATGGAGGCACAGGGCAGTTGAACAGTTTTCCCCAGGGTCCCACAGTTAGTAGGTGGCCAGATAAGAGGTGAATCCAAGTTCTCTGGTTAAAGGGTCCATGCAATTAATTGTAAGGTTACCAGGGTAGAGCAATAATTATTGTATTTTAAAAAACCAACACAACCCTTTTACAAATGAAATCTAACAGAGAGCTCCAGAAATAAAACAGGTAAGATGGCAGCCTTTCTTTCTTTCTTTCTTTCTTTCTTTTTTTCTTTCTTTCTTTCTTTCTTTCTTTCTTTCTTTCTTTCTTTCTTTTTCTTTTCTTTTTTTTTTTTTTTTGATGGCAGCCTTTCTTATCAGGAGTGAGGCTCCAGACCCCCTGGTTCGCAGAGGCACCTCTGTGGCATCCTGGGGCTTTTTGAGATAGCATGAAAGCAGCTGGACTGGACAGTCTCCAAAGGCCATCCAACACCGATGTCCTAGCATTGTCAGGGTCTAGCACCAGGGCCTCCCTGAGATCTGTTGGCCTCCCAGGCAGGCTCACGGTGTAAGCCTCTTCTATCTAATATTCTAGAAATATTTCTTCAACATTTATTTGTTGGGACCAAGGAGAAATGGATTTTCTAGTAATAAAACCTGTACACCTCTTGCTTTCTGTTCTTTAGGCTATAACACGCACTGAACACAACATTTGAACTTATTTGGGACCGTAGTTGACTAATTTTTCTGTCACTCATAACAAGAGATGTTAGTCGCTAATGTTTGCTAAAGATAATAATGGTAGCTTATGTTGACACGTCGCAAAGTGTTTGTTTCCTGCAAGCAGTTCTATGTTCTGCTTCCTCCTGTAGGAATTTCAGTTGACGACTGCTACCCAGTGCTAGCTGCTGGCAGCTGGCGTCGTGTAAGGTTGGTGGCGCGGTTTGTAGTGGCGTGGTGCAACTTCCACATGCAAATTGCAGAAATACTCAACGGAGGTAGCAAGTGGAACTTGTGTAAATAGTACATTTTTAAAAAATCGATATTCCATGTCTTTTTTACTCAAGGGCACTATCATGCACAAAGGTGGGACTGACCCACTTTCCGCCAGTCATGTCTGGTCTATAGATGCCCGTGGAAACCTGAGTTAACCGGTGCCATATTGCTGATGCACTCCAGTGACAATTTTGCAGTCCCTGTAGGTGGCATTCAGGTCACAGTCAGGGCTGCCATGTATAGGGTACAGCTGTGTCCGGTGCAGTTCTAGGGGCAAACAACAATGTGGATGGTTTTCTCCTACTTTTACCACCTGCACATACACCCTGCATGACCTGGGCAGTTGACTTTTTAACCACGCAGTGGAGTTTCACCTTTGCTCCTTGCATTTACCCCGACTGCATGACAGCAGGAATCCTGGGTTTTATCTCTGCCTCTACCTCATTGTATGTCCTTGGGCTTCTAATGCTATTCCCATCTCTGGGGCCCAGTGTTCTCCTTTAAACTCTGAAGTGTTTACACAAAGTGACCTCTTACATCCTATCAACTCCATGTCATTGCTTGGCAAATGATGGTTTGCTGATGTCTAGCGTTGACTTATAGCTGATCTAAGTTGTAAGACGGCAAGGAAATGAGAGAACACAAACCAGATTAATGTCCAGATGATCCTGTGTTCTCCTAGACCTTTGCCTTTCCCGTGATAGTCTGAAATTCTTTGGAGAAGAGTTCTATCCGTTTGAGAAAGAGTCCCCTTGGTCCAAGAGAGGTGCCTCCTATCCAGGGTGTTCCAGCTGACTGTGCTGCCTAGCCCTTGATCTGAGGCAGCTCTGGCCAAGGGGGGCATACCCATGCAGAAAGTCTTCACTATTGCCTTGCTGCTCCAGGAATTCTGTTAAGGAAATGAGGTAAATCAGACGGGATGTGGCCTTGGTGGTTGGAACAATGTACCACTGAATGAATGGCTTAAAACAACATAAATTTATTCTCTCATAGTTCTGGAGGCCAGAAGTCCAAAACCAAGGTGTTTGAAAGGGCCATGCTCCCTTTGGAGTTTTTGGGGAAGAATCATTCCTTGCTTCTTTCTAGCTTCTGGTGGTTGTTCGCAACTAATTGGTGTTTCTTGTAAATGCCATCACTCCAATCTCTGCTCTGTCTTCACCTCTGAGTGTTTGTATCTCTGTTTTCTCTTCTTATAAAGACATGGGTCATTGGATTAGGGCACTCAAATCCATTGTGACTTCATCTTCACTAATTATATCTACAAAGACCCTATTTCCAAATAAGGTCACATTCTGAAGTTCTAGATGGACGTGAAGCTGCTGGTGGTGGTGGTGGTGGTGGGGAGAACATTATTTATCCCAGTAGAGCATATCATCTGGCCTCCTGGCACACAGATCATCCGGGGTGTAACTCCCCTGGGGTCTTTAATGGGTATCACCATAGGTCTGTAGTCTAGAATCTACTTCTTTATTCTCTTTAGAAACTGGAACTGCAAGATGCTTAGTGCCAACCTCCTTTCTCCAGAACTCACTAGAGACCATTGAAATGAGTATGGTCTTTCACCGGCAAGTTCTTGCAGTGCCCTGAATTCATCCAGGACAGGAAATGTGCCTCATTTGGGTAGCCAAGTGCTTTCTTGCTTGCATCTTTTTTGACCCCTTGGACTTCTGTTCATTTATTCATCCAACAAATAGATATTGAGAGCCTTCTGTGTGCCGGCTATGTGCTATAGATACTATAGATACTGTGTGAACTGGGGTGACAATCCAGCTGTTGTTTCTGTGGTGGTCTAAGGCTCTAAAGAAGTAGATGTATAGATATGTAATGAAGCATCTGGCCATGCTAAGCCTTGTGAAAAGGAAAGCGTCATAGGAGGAGGGGAAAGCTGGTGTTTTAGATAGGGAAGGGAGGAACATCTTCCCCTTGCCCCATGATTGTTCAATGCTTAGCAGCAGATTAGAGTCAAGACTGGGAGTTTTACAATCCAGTGGGTCCCAGCTCCAGGCACAGCTATACCCATATCATGAGGAGCCCTGGCACCCTGACAGCCAGCTAGGACCTCCACTCTGACCCAGATGCCACCATTGTTAACTAGTGCTAAGGCAGAAACTGTTCTGAGCATGACTGTGGCAATGAGAGTTATCCTAGAGGAGGCTTTCTGGTGCTTTTTCAACCTTTGCAAGCCCAGGACCAGATGATAAGGACGAAAGAGGTTAGGTCCTGATAACAGATCAGCATGGCTATGTGACCTTTTACAAGTAATATAGCTTCAATCTTCCCTTCAGAAACTGGGGATGCTATTGCCCACCTCATAGCACTATAGTGAAGATTCAGTGAAGTTAAACTGTCGTGTAGCTGATGCTCACAGATATTGGTTCAGTTCTACTCACATATAAATAAGACCCTATGAGACAGCCACTTTCTGTTGGTGAGGGATGCTTCTGAAATCTTTTCTTGGGACATAGTGGGTGCTCAATAAAAAAATCTGTGGATGGATGGGGCAGATGTAGAAAGTGGCTGCTTGCCTTCGAAGCTGCTCAGCTGTCCCCCACTGGTCTGGCTATCCAGAGGAAGTGGGAGCTCTGTCCTTTCTCTGGCACCAAAAAGTGGTCTCTCCCCTACTCTCTCTCTTCCTTGTAGGACTTCCAGGCCTCTGGGAAATTGGGAAAAGTCAGTTCAGATGTGTTTGGAGGTGCAGAAGCTGCTCCTGAACGTCTTTGGGATTAATCTGTTGGAAATTATGGGGTGTAGGGAATTAACTTTGCAGGCTGGTTGTTCTCACTTCTCCATTAACACCTCCTATATATTGAGTGTCTGGGGAATAGATGGATGTGCATAAGCCCCATGAAGAAAGCAGCCACACTTCTCACAACATAGCTACTGAGAGAGCCCCAGTTCCCAAAGTGCATTCCATGGTACACTAGGTCTCTGTGCGCTCTATGGAAGAGAGTTCTCTGGATAAATACATTTGAAAATCTTTCTTTGGGAACCACTTAAATACAAGGTTCTATGATACCTTATAGTAAGAAAGCCTGATTTACTTCCAGGGTGTCCCATGTGCATTTGGTCACTGAAGTCTCCCCCTCAAATCCGTCCCTCCCCACATAGGTGCTTTCAGAGATATTTCAGATCATGGCACCCTTGAAGCTACCTGTGCCCCCCAGTCACTGCAGACCCCCACATCTCTGTGGCCCCCTCTCTTCACAGCGACTGTAACTCCCGAAACCCAGATGCTCTTGGAGAAGGGACAGGGCAGAGAGGGCACTTGGGATGGCATTTTGGGGTATTTCAGGACAGAGGAGGGCAAGCCTGCTGGGGAGATGTTTAAGGCAGGAATGGGAAATGCTGGGGTGGCTGCAGGCCACAGCTCTACACATATTGCTGTCACAGTGCAGAGCTGTTCCAGTTGGGGTCCTGCTGGGGACACAGAATTGCACCAGAGCCAAGGGGAGCAGTGGCAGTGGCAGCGGAGGGAGGTGGCGATCCAGAGAAAGCCACTCACCAGAGATGGATTCCACTGGCCCCTAACCAGCAGATCCTTTTGTAGTGATGAAGTGCTGAGCAGGGGCCAGCAGTGCAGAGAGCGAGCAGTCATCAATGTATAATTACACAAGTCTCAGGCAGGCAGAGCCGGGGAGCGGCTGTGCCTTGTGCGGCAAATTCCCCTGTGCTCCCTTAGGGATGTGCCCATGCATTTTCTAGGAGTTAAATGGATTTCTGGGCCACATTTGCGGGCTTGCAATCAGGGACGTGGCAGGCAACCTTGGCACCCAGCAGTGAACGATTGCAGCTCAGCAGAAAGTAAAACTTAAAAGGAGGGCTGCTTAGAAGGGCTTGGGAGGGGGGCAGCTGGTTAGCAGCGTCTCCTGTAGGGCAGGACCCCGGGGAGAGTGGAGGGAGCTTGCTGTGCCCAAGTCCTCTCCACAGTTCTCCCTGCTGCTAAGGGCCTTCTGTGGCTGTCTCTCTTATTCTTCCAGTGAGTTTCAAGGGTCTTTCCCATCCCTGAGCTGTCCCTTCCTTCTGGGCTGATGCCCACTGGCTCCATCCACACCCTGCGGCCATGCAGGTACACCTTGGAGGGGCAGCATCTGGATTCCAGGAGTGCTTGGCCTCAGGTACTGGGTCAGGAAGGTGACGTATACAGAGTTGGGGTTGGCCTGGCAGTAGGCAGGTAGGTCTGTTCAGGGCTCAGTACCCACCCTGGCTGGAACATCGGCAGAAGGCCCCAATCTTGGGACAGAAGGAAGTGTGATTAAAGGAGAGACACCAGCAAAACTTCAGGGTACCCCTCACTCTTGAGAATCTATTGGAATCCCCTAGTGGGGGGGGGGCTTATGGAAATGCAGATTTCTGGACTACAACCCCCAGAATTTGTGGGTCAGTAGGCTTGGAGCAGGGTGGGGCCCCATAGTTGGCATATCTAGCCAGTTCCCAGATGCTGCTGATGCTGTTGGTCATGGGTCAACAGCTTGAGAACTACTGGCCTAGACTCAACTAATACGAGTAGGCCAAGCATAGAGCTGTGATACCAGGTACCCAGAGCTGTTCCGGGCTCTGGGATCACCAATGATGCAGGCAGCAGGCTGTCTGCCCTGAAGGTCCATTGGATGGGAAGCTGTGGCTCCTGGGAGACTGCTCATGTCAGCCTGAGGTGGCTCAGGAAGGTGGGTGAGGCATTAGTAACTGGGAATGGGGGGCAGAGGCTTGGAGACAGGGGTGGTTGGTACTTGGTTATTTAATCAGGATGGCTCTGTCTTCCCTGTGAAAAGCCAACGCAGAAGCTAGAATGTTGGGTCCAGGTGCTGGACAAAGGCAAGTTCTGGAGAGCAGGGAAAGGGGTCCCTAGGATTTGGTGGGATATCCTCTCCCTCCAGCTCAGTCTACAGTAAGCCTATGTCTATTGAACTCATCCTGGGAGCCAGCTCCAGGCTGGACCTAAAATGCTTTCTTGTATGTAACCCCTACTGTGAGGCTCCCTGAGGCTCAGGAGCTTGTTTTGGATCTCACAGGAGCTGGGCATTAGCATCCTCGGATGGGTCCAACTAATGCTTGCCCTCAAGAAGCTTCTGGTCTCTCCTAGGTGATAGAAACATAAACAGCATGAATACAATACATCAGTTGCTACTGTGAACATCTGAATGAAGAGTTATGGGGGCCAGAGAGGGGCTGACTAACTTTCTCAGGGTCCCAGGCTCCTTGCCACAGTCTGGCCCTGGCAGGTAAGTGAGATGAGTGGCCACACTTTGCACAGGACACAGCTCACTGACCAGAAACCTCTGAGCATAGGGCAGATGCCTCTGTTCCTGCCCCTGGGGGGGAAGATCTGAGCCTCTAGAGGCCCTGCTGGCTGCTTTCTCCTCTTCCTTCTTTGTAGTGAATGCATTTGTAAAAACGTCATTTTCCTTTTTTAAAAGTCCTATTCTAGTCTAGGAAACGAGCAGTCACTTGGGCGGCTCTCACGGCAACCATATCTACCAACTTTTCCAAAGCCTTCAGCTTGCTCAGTCCTCACCAGGGAGATGGAGCTGGAGTGGCCTCCCAGGCAAGGCTCCTATAACCTTTTATTCTAAGCCTAACGAGGTCAAAGGTCTTGGAAATTTCTGGGCTTTCAGGGTCCATGTGCTCACTGGTCCCAGTGAGACCTCAGGCCCTTGCAGCTGTAAGGGTGGGACGCAAGATGTGGAGTTTGGAAAGACCAGGCTAAGGCAGTGGTCCTGAAGCCAGCTTGTCTCCTTTTCTCCAGGATGGAGCGGATCTGTTCTTTGATCCCTGTTGCATAAGCAAAAAAGAAAAAAAAAAATTCCAGTTTGGCCCACATATAAATAGATAGCAACTTTATTTAGTTTACATTTCCTCAGAAAGAGATATATAATGTCGAGCTGACCCACTTTAAAAAAAGTTTATTCTTTATATAAATAAAATGCACTCATTATAAAGCATTTGAAAAAGATTTTTGCTGTAACTCAGGCTTTTTTTTTTTTCTTATACAGAGTTTTGTTTTTATGTCTATAGTTGGGTCACTCATTAAAATGTGACTACTTTAGAGAAATGTTTTCTAACCTCCAGGAAAGGTTACATTCCCTATACGGTACATCCTTCACTGTATACTGTTTGCTCCCACCGTGGTGTTTATTGCAATTCATAACTATTAAATTTGCATTAGGACAGCCGTTTGCTTATTTGTCTGACTCTTCTAGATCTCCAGTATATAAGATGGGAGCCAGTAGCCCACATGTGGCTTTTTAAATTTAAAGCCTGCCTCTCCAGTGGCATCTGCCCCAGTATTATGTGAGCCTTCCTTTTCCCTAGCTAATTTCTATGGCCAGATCAGGACTGGCCAGCAGCTGGGTCTTTTGAGAAGGCAAATCAGGCCAGATAGGCTCCTGACTTTGATTCCCTACCATGCTTTGAGGTAGACTGAATAAGGAAGGAGACGAGTCCATAAGGATATTTGTGTGGTTTAGGCTTTCCTAAAGGGTGAGCACAGGGGAAGGTCAATGCTTGGGCATCTCAGCCTAGACACTACCTGGTTTAGTGTAGCCAAAACAGTTCAAAGAAGCTAGTCACCTGGAAAGTGGAAGATGAACTAGACATTACCTATGTGTAATGTGGAGAAGAAACTGGGAATAATGGGAAAGAAAAATTGACCAGTGAATAGCAAAGAGGAAGGTCAAGGAGAGATCGAAGAATGGAGAAGAAATCTTGAGGGCCAAGTTCTAACTAAGGGCAGGGATCACATATTCCATTTGGATGCAAGCAGCCCCTTCAAGAAGCTCCAGCATGTTGAACAGAGTGGCCCTACATGCAATGTTTGGTACCGATGCAGAGGAAGATGCCTAGAAAAGCAAACCAAACCTTTTTAGGTCATCTGCTATACCAATTGGAATTAAGTTCCGCAGCAAGTTGACAGAAAACCCAGCATAACAGTGGCTTAAGCAGCCTGGAAGTCTGTCCCACATTTAAGGAGTAGGGAGTTAAGCAGTCTGGGGCTGGCCCGGCTATCCCAGTGTCAGGGGCCTGGGCTGTATCTAGTTTCTTGCCGTCATCCTCAACACGGGCCTTCCAATTAGTGGTACAAATGGCTGCTCCAGTTCCCACCATTATGTGTGCTTTCTAGCCAGCAGGAAAAAGGAAGGGGGGGAAGGGCACATTTTTTTCCCTTTAAGGACAATTCCTGGAAGTTGTGCATACCACTTCCTCCTACATCCTGTTGTCCAGACTATAGTCACATGGCCCACACCTAGATTTAAGGGAAGCTGGGAAATGTAGTCTTTCTTCTGTGTAGTCATGTGCCCAGCCACCACTTGGCTGTTCTAACTAATGAAATGCATTAGTATGAGTGAGAGTATGCCTACCAGGAAAAGCACCCATGGCGATCAGCAAAGAAGATTTTATATGTGTGTTAAATCTTCTGCTCACAGCACAGAGATCTGTTTATTGAATTTACAGGTGCTGCCTTGGGTAGGAGACTTGTAGCATGCAACGGTAGAGTTTGTTGTGCTGGGAAAAGTGATGAGGTGGTATATGTAGGCCTCTTGCATGCTTGACACTTGTGATTCAAACTTGTTTTTATGTGCAGAGTCATAGATGGAGGGGAGTGATGGTTTGGAGCCCATGGCCACAAGGCCTTCTGAGGGGAGGGGCTCCTTCTGACAAATGGCGAGATCCCTGACCCAGGGGCCCCAGGAGGTTCAGATGTCAGAGGGAGTGGAAGCTGTGGAGAGGTTCCAGTGAGCAGAGTGGCAGGGACAAGAGTCTTTGTGTTGGATGGAGTAGTTTGTCTTAAATCTCAGTGCCCTCCCGAATGGGTGTTGGAGAGGTGCTTCCCTGTGGCCTGGGATGCCAGGGCCTGCCTCCACTCCCTGGACTCCTGCCTCCTGCAGTCCCATGAGGGTGAGCCACACAGTGCACGGTGACTGAGGGTAAGAACAAGGCTAATTGGGAATGGCAGCTTGTGTCCTCTATTGCAGCTGAGCCTTCAAACAAACCCTTGGAGATTCAGATTGCAGCTGAAAAATTGGGATGTAAGAAATGGAAAAGATATGTCCTGGGATCCCAGTACCATGGGTGTGGGCTCTTCTGGAATTTCCAAGTCCTTCCCCGCCGAAGAGTATGGAACTCAGAGTCACAAGAAAGGGCCTGGAGTCCTGGCTCAGTCACCTTCTCACTAAGTGACTTTGGGGTATTTCAGGCAGAATGAAGAGCACATGCAGATGCCTGCAAGTATGAGCAAACATGGTGGATCCCAGGAATGCCGACAGAGAGGCTGGAAGGGCTGTGAGAGGCCTTGAATGCCATGCCAAGGAATTTGGACTTTCTCTGAGGGCAATAGGGAGCCGCAATGAATGGACAGTAGGCTGGGGAAGGATAGAATGAGATCCATGTCAGTACTGCCCGCCCTGGTTGCAGTGTGGAAGGAAGATGGGCTAGAGGGTGTGTATGGATCCTGGCAGACCCATGAGGACCCTAATAATCCTGGTAGCAGGGACGAGAGGGCTAGCTTGCACAAGCAAGCTTTTGTGTTCTACAGAGGAGCTTTGTTTTAACTCTTTCTGCCTTTCCAAATGGGTGTTGGAGAGAAGCATCCCTGAAGGCTAGGATGACAGGGATTGCCTCTCTTCGTGGAAGGGGTGGAATGCCTGGCAACTTCGCAGAGGTCCAAGCTGTGGGCACTGCCAGAGGCTGCTGCGGAGCACCACCCTGAGTGCCCTGTCCCCCGGGCCTCATTACCCGAAGCAGGCTCTGAGTGCTCTTTGCATCACTTACTGTCTGGGGCCTTTGCCTGAACCCAAAATTGAACAAAGTAGGCCATGAGCTCCTCTGTGGCTTCCCCCACCTTTCACTCCAGCCTTCAGGAAAGCTCCGTCTCCCCCAGAACTAGGAGAGGCTGGAGGACCCAGGGCCTGCCCACTGGAGGGCGGGAGGCTCACATAGAGGAGTGTTCCAGGGGCAGTGGCTGTTGTCTCTGTGCACCTGCTATGTGTCAGGACAGGGCTAAATACGTTCAATAGACTTTCTCATTTAATCCTCGCAACGACATAAAGGTATAGGTCTCATTATTCCCATGTTTCATATGAATCAGTTTAAAAGTAGAGGCCAAGCTACCATTGTGTTTGAAAATGTCTGGTCAGGTTGTTTGCTTCCCGGGGGAGGCATCCAATGAAGATGACAAAAGCCAAAAACCAGGCTCCTCGTCCACCCACCCATCTGTGCATCCAGCCAGCCACTCACCCACCTATCTGGTCTAAAATTTCAGTGAGTGCTTGCTCTGTGCCAGGCCCTCCAGGAATTGATAAGCTGGATGAGGACCCAGGAAGTAATCAGTAACATTCAGGATATCTACTATAGCAGATACCGTGGGCTGCTCGGGGAACAGATGTGTTTATATGGCTAGAGGTCAGAGTATTTGGGGAGGCTTGGTGGTAGGTAATGTCAGACAGGTGGACTGGTCCTGGGTTGTGAGGGGCCACATCAAGATTTTGGGTTTATCCAGTGGGCAGTGATTTGTGTCGGACAGCCACACAGAAGGGAAGGTGGGTGCTGAGAAGATGCATGTTGGGAAATCCTTGTTAGGGGTCCAGGGGAGAGATGATGCCACAGGGCCTGGGGAAGGGCACTGGGTGTGGATGTGTAGATAAAACCCAGAGCTGAAAAGCAGTTCAAGTGGTAAAGGCAGGTTTTATTCAGGATGGTCGTGATAGGGGAAAAGAGATCTCCATATAGAACCAGCCTCAGTTCCAAATACAACAGGACAAGAGGGAATTTACAGTCAAGGTGCAGGGTGGGGTCAGTGGATGGGAAACCACTGAGGAAGCATCACGGGTAAGAGGGGATCCTCGCTAACCTGACGTCACAGGATTCCTGTGGAAGGCAGGCCAGTGTGACCAGATATCACCTGGGAGATGCCAGAGGATGAGGAACCCCATCAGATATCGAGTGGGGGGATCCTGGCTAGGCTGACTTAGCAGGATTCTTGCTAGAACTGAACAACCCAGAGATGAATGTAGAAGCCTGAAAATTGAGGCGAGGTTGGAAAGAGGATTCAGAGGAAGTTGACTAAAGTCTGGCTAAGGACTTTGTCAGTTGGGACAGAGACAGGAGGATTGGTCTAGAAGGGAATAAAAAGGCAGAAGCAGCAGGACGCGGTGCTGGAGGGAGTAGGAGAGGGAGCCTGCTGCCCCAGCCATGGTGGTGTAGATGGATGGCTGTGCACCCCATCTTCCAAGTATGCCGTGCTCCAGGACAGCCAGGCAACGGGCTTCCTTGGGGCCTGCAAGCGCTCTCAGGGATGTCAGGGCTCAGGGTAAGTCAAAGACGTCTGGGAACGAGTCCACGCTGGGCAGCCTGGCAGCAAAGCTGGGGAGGGGGAGCCCCAGCCGCTGGGCGTTCCCCGAGGTGTCCTGGCTCCTGGAGAGGTTGGGTCTGTGCCTTCCTAGGGTGCTGAGATGTGTGTCTCCCTCTCCTTGCAGATTAGTTGATGCTTTGCATAGACGGGCTTATCGTGTAAAGGCAGAAAGGCTGAGTCCCCTGGGATCCAGGTCTTCCCTTGGGTGCTGCAGCTCTGCAGGCAGCTTAGAGCAACGCAGAGTTTCAAATGTCATCTCCCAGGCAGCCCTCCCTTCTGTCCCTTCCCCTGGCTTGGCCGTCCCCCGAGTGGGAAACTGACCTTTACACATGCACTCTAGCCGCTAAAACCTCCTTTGACTGGAAACCATTTTTCAACCAGAGGCTGTGTGATCTTTTGTTGATTGCCAGTTGGGGCAGCGGAGGACCACCTGCCACAAGGTGACTTTTTCAAAGGGCGATCCTGAGGAGCTGGGACTGTAAGGAGTGTGGCGTGGTTTCTGCACGCACGTGAATATCCGTGTGTGTCCTACACACATGCCGCACACACAGGTGGCAGGCGAGATCCACGTGGCAGTGCAGGTACACACAGGGTGGAAATTCCCATCCACGTCTGTGCTCTGTGCGGCCCAGGTGGTTCGGGAGTTCTGGGCCTACCGATGCCCCCCCAGAGACCGTGGGAGAAGGAGCTCCTCCCGGCTAGGTCCTGACCTGCTAGCTGGGTGTTTGCATTTTGTCCCTCCCTTCTGTCCATGGTTGACTTTAGTTGCTACTTTTCCATCTCATCACTCTTACCCTTTATCAAAGGATTTTCAAAAGAAGTCGGGTGGGGGGATCCCTGGGTGGTGCAGCGGTTTAGCGCCTGCCTTTGGCCCAGGGCACGATCCTGGAGACCCGGATCGAGTCCCATGTCGGGCTCCCGGTGCATGGAGCCTGCTTCTCCCTCTGCCTGTGTCTCTGCCTCTCTCTCTCTCTCTCTCTCTCTCTCTCTCTCTCTGTGACTATCATAAATAAATAAAGATTAAAAAAAAAAAGAAGTCGGGTGGGGTCTTGGAAAGAGCATAAGCTTTGCAGGGGCACAAGACCTGACTAAATCTTAGCTCTGGGGCCCGCTGGTCACGTGACCTTGAACCGATTGCTTAGCCTCATTTTTATATCTGTAAAATAGGACTGATAGTAATTCTTTCTACATATGAAAGGCATATGTAGGCATATGTAGTCATAAAAATTACACAGCAATGAAATGATTGATACTCTGTAAATGCAATTATTATTCTTTGGGTAAGGTTTGGGAAGACAGGATAGCACTGCCGTTTAGAATGTTGATTCTGAAATCAGACAGAGCAAGGTTCCTTCGTAAGCTTTGCCCCTTAGGAGCTGTGTGATCTAGTGCAAGTTACTCAGCCTCTCTGAACCTCAGTTTCTTTATCGGTAACATGAGCATACTAACAGACTTCTCCCATAGCACCAGACCAGTGTTAACACAGCCTGTGAACTAGGGATGAGGTGCTTGAGAAAAATTACGATTCCTGTTTGGGGATGTGGCCCAGAGTTAACATACCAGCTAAGGCTCATTGCATGCACACCTGTTTGAGAGGCATAATCCTAGATCGTTTGCTTCCTGAATACAGGAACCATGGCCATTTGGCTTCATATTGAACCCCAGTGCCTAGCACAGCTGTTGGCATAGGCTAAGTACTCACTAAGGTTTTGGTTGAATGACACATGATTATATGACTTAGGCAGCCTAAGCCCTAGCCTTTAGTGTAGCGCCTGACATAGAACGAGACCTTAGTAGATATCCAAGTGTTTCATTATTCATAATAAAGGAAGGTGTGTCTCTAAAAATAAATCAGCAGGACCCAGCACTCCATCTTCACAGATCACATGGGCTTCCTTCCTGCACAGACCAAGGGTTGGGTTTCCTTAGTTTCTACCACAATGTGCCTGGTTCACTGAAGCTGACAATAGAGAGCCAGGCCTAATTTAGACCCTCCTGAACAGAGGAGACTGGACTTCCCACATCCATGGGGGTCCTGATGTCCTGCTTGGGCCCATTTGCCATCTTCCTCTTGCCTTTGAAGGAGTACTGAAACCTGAGAACCTTCCAGGCTGACAAGAAAGAATTGTGCTCACCATTCTAGGGCCCAAGGCATCAATTTTTTATGAGGTTTGTAGACAATCATGACAGAAGACTGGGCTGGCATTTTATTTTTCCAGGTTTCTTGGCTTGGACCTGGAGAGAGGAAAAATGATTTAGAAAAGGCTTTTCCTATCTCAGGAAGAACAGGTGTTTCCAGAAGCTACCAGAGCCTGGAGCACCAGGAGAAGAAAATGGGAACAATTATTGTACTTGCACCACTGAGGTTCATTCAAGGCCAGGGTCATGGCTCCAAGCCACAGGATGTAGGAATCCATGGTCTAACCCAAGACCCTCACTTTGCAGATTGAACAGGCCTGGGCCCCCAGGAGGATGGGATTTGTGCCAGGTCAGTGGGCATCTGGGGAGGAGATGAAGCTTGAACCCTTGTGTGAGGCCTGCTGTACTCTGTTCCCCCAGGGTGGGAAAAGCCTCAGTAACACTCGTGAGTGACCACCCTGCACAGAGGCAGGCCTTTGGTGGGGGGCAGGGTAGCTGCTATAGTCCGAATGCTTGAGTGCCTGCAAATGTATACGTTGAAATCCTAACGCCCTGGATGATAGTATTAGTAGGTGGGACTTTGGGAGGTGATTAGGTCATGGCAGGGAGCCCTCATGAAGGGGATTGCAGAAGAGGCTCCAGAGAGGTCCCAGCCTCTCCCACCTTGTGAGGACTCAGCAAGAGGTGTCAGCTATGATCCAGGGGGCCCTGACCGGAACACGACCACTCTGGCATCTCAGTCTTGACTTCCTGCCTTTATAATTGCAAGAAATTTACTTCTGCTGTTTATAAACCTCCCTGTGTGTGGTGTTGTGTTATAGCGGCCCAAACATACTAAGGTAGTAGCAGAGAAGCTAAGGGCGTGCTCAGCTCCTGACTGCAGGGTGCCCAGACTCCCCACTTGAGCCCCCTTTATCCTGCGCCACAGCCCCCATCACTTCAGCTAGCCCGGGGAGTGGGGCCAGGGCTGGGGGCTGAGGTGGCCCAATTGGAAGATTCCCATTGTGAGGGCCAGTGGAGCCAGGTTGAGGGGCGTCTCGGGCACCCTCAGATCCCCTGCAGGGGGCCCAGCAAGTCACACGCCAGCAAGGCTAGAACGAACAGCTCCTGGAATGGAGGCTCTGGAGACGGCCAAGACCCGCAGAGGTCATTGTTCTCTAAGTGACAGAGGCAGTGGAGGTGGGGTTCAGGGCAGACGTGGTGACCAGTTACGTGAGGGAGAGTTGGAGGAGCTGGCCATGGGCATGCGTGGAGGTGCAGGCAGTTGTTCAGGTGGTGACAGCCGCCCCCTGCCCGGGGAGGGGAAGAGCTTGTAGGTGTGGAGTGTGACGGTGAGAACCCTTGGCAGTCACAGCGTCACCCATTAATCTCAGCTGGCGGGGAAGGCTGTGGTGTTAGGACTGGACGTGGGGCAGGCAGGGGAGCCTGCTGTTTGCCTGGTTTTATCAGAAGCAACGTGGCATCTCTTAAGTGATCACATTTCTGTTTTCCGAGGAGCCTACCACTGTTGACAGGAGACTCGAGAGATTGCACAAGTCTTTTAGCCAGTGTGCTGTGTTTTATAGCGTTCCTATAGAGCGGGCAGGTTTTCTAACCCATGACCCCCCTCCAGCGATTCAGAGTCTGAGTAGACAGCACCGCCACCCTTGGCCTTTCTGCCATGACGCACGGCTGTTGCGGCCCCCGAAGGCCTGGTTTCGGGGGCGCCCGGGTGGCTCAGCGGTTGAGCGTCTGCCTTCGGCTCAGGCCCTGATCCTGGGGTCCTGGGATCGAGTCCCACATGGGGCTCCCCGCAGGGAGCCTGCTTCTCCCTCTGCCCGTGTCTCTGCCTCTCTGTGTCTTTCATGAACAAATAAATAAAATCTTAAAAAAAAAAAAAAGACCTGGTTTCTGACACCCATTTCTGCTGAGTTCGTGTGTTTTCATGATAGAGCCGCCAAGAGGTGCTGTCCTGGCTTTCAGCACTTGCCGAGGCACCCTTGTGAAAGAAGGGCCCCATCCGAAGTGGCGGGAAAGTCATAAAGCATCACGGGGGAGTTGCGGAGCAGGCCAGTGGACACCCACGGAAGGCCAGATCAGGAGCTGGTTTTCAGGGCAAAGGGAGGCTCTAGTTGTGGGAGCATCCCAGTCTGGTCTCGGAATGCCACAATCCCAAGCTTTCTAAGGAAGCTGTGTGATTAAAGGGAAAGTGGCACTGACTCATATCAGCAAGCCATCACCTTCCGCTTTGGGAGCACTTCAGTATTCATACGTGCGCGTGGACAAAACAAGTGCAAACCACCCAGGAGCTGTAGACACACCATTGTCCTAGCACCAGGGATGTAGGAGTTGCAAGTTTCCATAGCAACGAGGCAGGGAAACAATTATCCTGCACCTTCCAGGGCCCTTTGCCAAGGTTACGAGGACACCGTCTTAGGCCTGGAGAAGAGATCGTGTGCTAAGGAGCCAGAACTGACTACTTCTGTCTTTGAAATATTGACACAGAAGTGACAAAGAGTTTTTAGAACCACTAAGTATGTGTCGAATAATCTAATGCCATCCCCTCAGTTTTCAGAGAAGGAAACAGACCCAGAAAGCTTCAGCCCCTTGCCCAAGGTTGCCCAGCTTGCGGGGGGGGGGGGGGGGGTGCAGAGCTGTAGGTGCCGCCCTGGCCTTTGGGTCTTTGCCCAGGGCCCTTTCCCGCCCTGCCTCCCGTGGTTGGTGCTGGGAGCGCAGGCGCCCTTTGCCTCTGGCAGGTGCCGTGCCTCAAAGCCATGCATCACATTTTTGCAAAGCAAATTCTGGTCTGCCATTGACTTCCTTTATAGTCTAAGAGACTATTTCTGATCGATCTTCTTTTACACACCTTCCAACACTTTGGTGCTAAGGTTTTTTTGTTCTGTTTTGTTTTGTTTCCTAAGACCCAGACATAGCTTTTCTTCCAGCCTTTGGGTAAAGTCTATAATAATCAATAAATAAAGTTAAGTAATTGAGATGGATCCGTTAGTAGTTCACAGTGAGGAGTGTGTGTGTGTTTGGGGGGGGGAGGTGGTGTCTGGAACATTCTGCAACCTTTCCCGTAGCCAGTTGCCTCTGTGTTCCCAGCAATCCGATGCTGTGGCTAGTTGGTGCTTTCACTGTTGAGGCTGGGTCCTCCAAGGGGCCTGCTCAGGGGAGGGTGTGAGGCTTCTCTTGCCTGTGGATTTTCCCGGAGGTTGTGAGCAGTGACAACGTGTCAGGACGCTTCTCTTGGAGGAGCAACCTGCTCGTTGCTCAGGAGAGGCTCTGAGCTCCACTCCACCTCTGGGCTTACATGGAAAGTTCCAGAAGGAGGGTGTGGTCTGAGTCTCTCTCTTTCTGGGAGGCTTTTCCCAGGACTAAAGTGAGTATAGGAGCAGAGAGGAGAGGAGCACGGCTCCCCCGCTGACTTAACCACACTTCAGGGCAAGAGGAGCCCTTGAGAGGAAGCCTTGTTGTCAGATCTGAGGGCAGAACCACACGCTCCAGATCGATTTGTCCTCAGCACTGGGCCCTGCACAGAGCAAGGGCTCAGTTCCCACGTGCTGACTGAATTCATTCATCTGGCAAGACCTGAGTGCATGCTGCTGGCCCAGGGAGGTAGCAGAGGAGAGTTAAGGTGCTGCCCTTGGGGCGGAGCAAAGAGGGGAGCCGAGGACCCCAGAGTTCCGGCGGTGGGACAGTGGGGGATGGGGGTACCCCTGCCAGCAAAGGAGCACCTGGTGTTTACTGGGGTCTCCAACCTGAGGCCTGGAGTGGGAGGCCTGGCAGTGCTGTCCAGGTGGGAATGATACCCAGGCAATTAAAGAAGGCAATGGCAGGAGTTAGGGAGGGGGAGTCTAAGCACTTAGGAGGCGTGCAGCGAGGCAGGTGCTTCCCAGATGGTGTCTCCTATAGGCCTCCCAGAGGCCCAGGGAGGCCCTCATTAGTATATGGCAGTTGGTAGATTGGCTGTTGAGGTGAGCAGCCTGCCTGAGGCACACGTCTCCGAGGTGAGGATTTCCCCTCAGGTCAGAGGGATGGACACTGTTCCTTCCATCAGCAGAAGGGAAGCTGCCTGAGCTCCTGAAAGGAGCCCCTAGGGTCGTTGTCCCCAGCAACAAAGTCTTCGCCTCAGTTGCTGTTACTGGGAGGGGCTGGTGACACCCCAGTTTCTCCCACTGTGCACGTTCAGGCCTAATGCTGCGGGCCTCAGCCCAGCACAGTCGCTGGTGTCAACAATAGAGGGACAGATGCCCCTGGAGGCTCAGCCGGAATGGTTGTGCAGCCGGAAGAGCAGCTCTGGTCCAACTAGTGCTGCGCAAAGGGAGCTGGTCTCCGTACCGAGTGAGTGGCCTTCTCCGCCCCAGCCACGGCCTGAGCTTCGATGGCAGCAGGTGGGCTGTTTGTAGCACTGACCTTGGGCTCCGAGCCAAGTAATCAAGGTGACCGACAGGGGCTGAGTTCTGTCTCCGCTGTTGGGTTTTTCTGTGACCCTGAGCTAGTCACCCAGACTCCCCAAGCCTTGATTTCACCGTCAGTAAAATGAGGTTGATCCTAAGTAGGGATCACCATGGGCTGTGATGAGAATGAGCATAAATAAGGTGGTTAGAGCACTCCGCACAGTGGCTGGCATGTAGTAAATGCTCAATAATCGGTAGCTCTCATGCTCATTGCTGTGATGGTATCAGACTAAGCTGGTCGTGGGGCTGGGCTGTAAGTCACTCGGGTGGCTGAGTTTATATTTCCCAAGGAGGCACAGTGCACAGAGACTTAACGGTAAATAGAGCCATCAGGTTTTATGGCAGAGGACTCCAAACTTCCCTGTCAGAACACTTGGGAAGCTTGTCAAAGATTTAGGCTTTGAGGTTACCTCCCAGGCCCTCCTCTCTTCCCAGAGATTTCTACTCATGGGTCTGGGGTGAGGTCATGAATCTGCATTTTTAATAAAACCCCGAGATGGTTCTATTACAGGAAGTCTCGGAACTAGGTTTTGGGCAGCAACTGCTTTATAAGCTGTTTCCTCCAGCCCTGGCCAGCCCGGCAGCTGGCTCTCCTCCATGGCTGGGCTATTTCTGTCTAATCACCAGGAGCTATCATCTCACGTTGGGCTCCTTTTCCTTGGGCAGCCCTGGAGACATACGGACAAATCCTTTCCCCTCTGCTGCCTGTCTAGACACCATGCAGACCTACAAAATCACCTGTCTCCTGGAGACCACATTTTCTAAGCTCTCTCCTAAGAAACATAGTTAGATAAAGAGGATTTTTTTTTTCTGACTTGGAAATCCATCTTAAAATTGTTACAAAGATATATTTGTTTTTATTTGTATATTGAATGGATTCCTGGCAAGTATACACTGGGTGGCACGGTGGTTAAAAATACAGGCTGTGGCAATGGACTGCCTCAGTGGGTTTGAGTCAGGCCTGCCCCCTCATTAGCTGAGTGACCTTGGGCAAATGATGTCACCTCTCTGTGCTTCAGTTTCTCACCTTTGGAACAGGACTAACAGAAGTACCTGTCCCATAGCATCATTATGAGGACTGGCCGAGTTAAAACTGATTAGTAAGCATTTCCAATATTGCCTGACCCATACATAGCGAGCCTTCTTTGGAGAGAGTAAAATGTGACTGCGGAGACAGCCCAAACAAATCCAAGGGGCGTAAGCATTGCATACATTTGGGAAAATTAAATAAGAAAGCAGATAATGATGCAAACTGGCTTCAGCCAAGTCCTATTCTTCCCTGACACACAGTTCTGCCTTGAAGCACCACTTTGGGATGCTCCGGTCATTTTTTTTTTTTCCAAAATAAAAATTAAATCACCATGATAGTGGTGGGGGAAGCCCTATCCGTGACCATCATTTTGCTTAATCCCACTACCAAATTCTGGGAGAACTTCTCTTAGGAGAATTGCCCTAACTGCATTCTAGTTAAGTGGCACGCAGGGACCAGGGAAGTTTTTTCTTGTTCTCACTTCCATTTCCAAGACATGGAATTGCTGATGGTCTTGGCTGGTTTCCTCAAGCTAAGGAGCTATAAAGGAAGAACCTGATGTGACAAGGGGGAAACTAGCAGAGGCAAGAGGAGGTCATGTCCAATCAGACCTGTAGTGATGATGAGAGATAGGGGAGGGAAGCCCTGCTCCTCCCCATCACCTACCTCTGCCAGGCCGGAGCATGCTTCGCCTTCCTGGGGAGGCAGGACAGCACCGCGCCCTAGCACCTGGGCCCGGGAGCAGAGAGACCTGGCTGGGCAGCCTGGCCTGGTGCCTACTAGCTGTGTGATCCTGGGAACTTCGCTAACTGGTCTAACCCTTCGCTGTAGAGAAAGTGATGGCGTCTCTATCACTGAGTTGGACCAAGTAATGTGTGTAAAGTGCTAGAACTCCATAACTGAAAGCTTTTATTGCTCAGTGGTTTTTTCCATGTGCCCAATCAAGCCCAAAGTCTTGATAATTCAGGTCTTTCCCTATACAGGACCCTTAAAAGTATAGGCAGGAATAGTTGGAGAGAGAACATCCACCAGCTTGTTTGGACCGACCCATGAATTACCCTGTGTGTTTTTGCACAGGATTCTAGATGCTTCATAGGACTTTAGTAGGGACCTGATGGAACAACTTGTCTAGTCTCCTTAATTTAAAGATAAGGAAATGGAGGTTTAGAGTGTGAACAGCCTTTCCTGGGCCACTCAGAAGACAGTGGGGGAGCCAGGGCCTGCATCAGGTCTGCTGGCTTCCCGCCCCACATTGTGCCCACTGCATCCAGCTGTGTTCCTGTCACTCTAGAGAAGGCCTGGGCAGGCTCATTATGTGGCACTGCTGCATACAGAACATCAACAGAATGTAACATTTAAAGGCCACCAGCCTATCTCGCAGGACAGGTGGCAGGAGTAATTTGTGTCTGCAGTTGCATTTGTAAACACAGCGTGAGGGACACATCAAGAAGCCAACGAGGAATGCACAGGTTCTAAATTTGCCTGCTAATTAAATTGAAGGAAATGCTAATGGCAGAGAAGATGGATGGGGTGGGGGGAAGATGGAAGTTTTTGAGTTGGGCAGACATGGCAATCTTGGGCCGGGATGGTTCTGCCCCTCAGTGGGGATATCGATGGCTTTGGCTCGGCTACTCCTATTTCATCTGTCTCACTGAGATCTTGAGGACAACATAGGGTCATATTTACCTTTGCATCAGCAGCACGCAGCATAGGGTCTGGCTTGGAGTAAGTATTTAGGAAATATTTGTCGAATGACTGAGTGGTTGAAAACCATTATTCAAGGTAATGGTGAGATCAAATGGCTGGCCAGTAGCTCTCTCCTCCTTTTATAGTACATCTACCGTCTACTCACATGCCTCCATGTTTAGCATGCAGAGGGCTCTGGGAGATTCCAGGGTCATCCTCTACCTCTTTGAACATCATCCTCCCTTGGGAGCCATCACCTTGGTGACAGAGCTCACCACTGGAGTTTGCTCGTGCTAAATAACCCTGGTTAAGAGCCTGGACCAACTGGCCATGGCCAAAGGTCCGATGCCAGGCTCACATTGCTACAGCTCAGGTCTTGGCTTCATACCTTTTTTGCTGTGGGACCTTGGACAAGATTCTTGACCTCTCCATGCCCCAGTTTCCTTATCTGTAAGAGATATGCTGAGGACAGAAAGAGACAATGCACAGTGCTGGCATCTACTAAGGGCTGAATCCATGTGAGGTCTTTGTACTATCATATCTCGAGAGACCAGGGAAGGTGACGTGTCCCTTCCTGCTCTCTGCCAGGTGGGCGGTAAGCAAGCCCTGAATGTGTGCCCACGTTCGTTGCCTTTGTTTAGGAGCACAAAGGAGAGCAGGAGATAATGAGGTGGAGAGGAGAGGAGTCTATTAGAAATGGCACCAGGAGAAACTATCAGATACACAGACGTGCGCCAGGGCAAGCCTGTGATTGGCTAACCTTTCCATTCTGTTTCCTTCATCCATAACTTGGTTATTTAAAGTGCAGGAAAAAAGCCAGAATATGCTGTTCTCTTTGTATAAATGAGGTTTATAAATAGCTGTTTTGGAGAACAGGCAGTGGAGAGAGAGAGAGAGAGAGAGAGAGAGAGAGAGAGATTGGGATGGCCATTGTGAGGCCTGACTCAGTGCCACGGGGGCCTGGCTCTGCTGATCTGGAGATGTTACACATGTCTGCCTCTGAGTGACTGTCCCCTTATTCCTGGTGGCTCTTCAGGGAGACCTGCAGGACTCAGCCTTGAGGATAAGTAGAGCTGTGGCATTTGAATGGGGTTGGAGGGCACTGATGCCATTGAGTTTGGGACAGGGCAGATCTGGGTTTGAATCCCACTCCATCACGTGCCAGCTGTGTGACTATGGACAAGTTGGCTGGTCCTCAGTTTCTCCTCTATACACTGCAGGTAGTATTATATCATTCGTAGTGTTGCTATGAAGGGGGAACTCATTCCTCCTGAGAGCAGCTCAACGGGAGTTCTTGGTAGCTTCGGCAAGGTACGCAGGTACTTCTGGGGCCAGACAGCTGCAATATTTTCAGGGGCCTATAGATTCCTTAAAGGCTGGGGATTAGCTGGGTAGATGGAGGACAAGGTCAATGTGCTGGTCACTTTGTTGGGGCAGGTATGTCTAGGTCCAGCTTTGGCCTTTGAACAGGCCCCTAACTTTGAGCCATATGACCTTCCAAAGGATGAGTCTAATTGTTATTATTATTAATGTAAATATTAAACATCCTCATTATCATCCACTTAGTCACCTGGCATTTCAGTTTCCATCAGCGATAGAGACTGCAGATTATCTGCTGCTTAGTTCCTACTTTGGCCTTGCTGAGAGGGGAGGCTGAGGGATGTGTTAGCAATTCAGTCTTCCCGATGCTTTGGTTCTCAGTCATGGCCCAGCCTTCAGAAAGCCCTTGGCCTGCAACTTAATGACACCCCCAACTTTGACCAGTGGCCAGCCTTGCACCAAGGGCCAAGCAGCTCTGTGAGAAGCTCTCCACGCTTTCTGTAGAGTTAGAGCTTTGGATACTATGCATTGTGTTGTTCAGAATGATCTGAACTTAGGCCTTGAGCACTTGGGCTCTCATCATGACTGATGAGCTTTCTCATTGGATGAAAGCTTGCCATTGGATTTCCTTCTCAGCTCCAGTTCAGTTTTATAAGCATCAACTGAGCACCTACTATGTGGCTATATGTGTGTGCCTGGTAGGAGAGACAAAGAAACAGCAGGGTGGACTGGGAGAGGCCAGGATCCCAGCTCACCTATAGTTGAGTGCCTCTCCACTGCTCACCCACTGTGTGGCTTTGGAATTATTACCCAAAGCCTCTGAGCCGGGGTCTCCTGGATGATTATTTAATGGTTTTCAGAATAGAGAAATGGCTCCATCTCAGGTACTCAGAGAATGATAGTCATGCTTTTTTCTTCTTCCCTCCACTCCCCAATGTCTCCAACAACCTTTTTTTTTCCTTGCCTTCAAGGAATTTACCATCAAGTTGAAGGGTCAGGCAGAGATACAGACTAAACATTTCAAAATGGTATCAGGATGGGAGTGAGTACAGGATATTCGGGAATACAGAGATGGACAGCCAAAGATGGTTTCCTTCCATCAGCCTTGGAATTTCAGGGAAATGCTGTGTCATGTGCATGTGTCAGGTGCATATACAGAGCTGAGTGTGTACATAGCCCACCTGTATCCCTCCCCCGACACGTGCATGCATGTGTATAGACACACACACACACACACACACACACACACATTCATACCTATCAGAAGGGACCTGACATGAAGCAGGACTTACCCCAGTGGTTCACACGCAGAGCCCTTAATGAAGAGGTAAGGACAGAGTTAAAGGTGCAAGCAGGGCATGGTGAGGTGTTGAGACTCATGACAAAAGGAAGCTCTTCCATACCTAAGGCTGATGTGACAGGAGGAGAAATAGTGTGACTAGGGCGGAAAGAGTCTGAGCCTTGGAAGTGATGCTGCCTGGTGGGAGCTGTAGGCACAGGGGGACACAGCTACTGCCAGAGATGTGGCCCTAAAGTACCACAGGAGAGGAGGAAATCTGATCACTCTCCTACTCTCTGACCTGCTGATGTCTCCTGTTAGCTGAGTCCTACTGAGGGAGGCTGAGTGATGCCACAGGCAGGGGCCTTCTGCCTGGGCACAGAGCTTGGCAGAGAAGGGTGGAGAGCAGGATCTTGGGAGGGAGTGCAAATCTTGGGAGAGAAAGAAAGCAGCAAGATGTGAGCGCAGGTATGTACGCTCATGTGCAGGCACGCACAGGCTGGCAGGAGCTTCTTCCTGCAGGGCACTCAGGGCTGCGGAGGACCAAGCAGGGGTGGTGCCACTGGCATGATTTCTAAGCCTCTCCCACATGTTCCCACTGCCAGACAGGACTCTCTGAGCCCTTTAGGTGGGGCTTCCTTCCAGGGTTTTCTCAAAGCCCATAAGCTGTGATGCCTCAGTTTATTCATGAGGAACTATGACTGGCTTCCAGCCTTCCTGGTCTTTGCTAAAGGCACCTGTAGGTTCATACATTCTTGAGATAAATACATGTGTAGTGTTTTTGTCTTTCCACCCTAGTGCCATCCTAAGGAGGTGCGGGAGGTACAGTGGAAGCCTCAGGCAGGGGCCTGTAGATGACCCCAGACATGTTCTCAGAGTATGCCCAGCTGGGAGTGGACATGGACACCACAGTGCTGTCCTCGGTGAGTGAATCGCCCCTACCCTCACCTCCTCAAGCCCTTAAGCTCTCTCCAACTTGGCTTTACCTCCTTGGCTCTGCCCCCTTCAACATCATTGGTCTCACCGGGGATTTTGCCAAGAACTGGAGCTGGCAGTCCTAGGCTGAGCTTCTAGCCAGCACCCAGTGGACAGCAGGTCTGTAGGATCAGTTGACAAGAGCTCTTGTGCTCTCCATTGGCTGTCACAGCTGGCCAGTGGGGCCATAGGTTATGAATACTGAAGGATGTCACAGACGATTTAGTCCAGGTGGTAGGCAGCCTAGGATGGTGGTCGGCAGCTCTGTCTCAAACCCAGCTCCGTGTGGCCTGGGACATCTCCGCAACTATATGGTCAATTGTCCGTCTCTCCATTTCCTCAGTAGGATGTGTGCAGCACACCTGTTTTTATCGGGTTGGCTTCCAGAAGGGTTAACTGCAAGAGGCACCCCGGATAATAACAAAGCCAATGGGCCTGTGTTGCCCATTAGCATGTTGAGTGTGCCTGTTCAGAGTGGTGTTTGGATTTGGGTTTGGTTAACATTGCCCAGATATGCTGAGAGAGTGAGCCTTGAGGCCTCTCCTGGAGGCAGAGACAAGGCCCCATCATCAGCCAGGGCAGAGAACTGCCTTTTTGTTTACAGTGGAGGGAAGGCATTTGTCTACTTCATTTAAAAAGCGCCTTAAGTTATTGAGTGTGTTAAAGATGACGGAGCTGGTTCTCCTCCCTGCCCATTTTAGGGCTCGAATTAGGTCTCTCCAGGCTTCTCTCTGGCTGCCCTGGGCTTGCTGTGAGGGGCATGGCAAGCCTGTGCACGGGAATGAGTCTGTGCCAGGAGTGGTGCACGCCCGGCTCACTAGCCCTGGAGGATGAGGATGGCCTCAGCTCCAAGAAGAGCTGCACCTGTGGGGCTTGGGTTCTTCTGTGGCACCTGAGCCATGTCCCAACTGCCCTGCCCAAGAGAGTCCTGCAATACTGAGGACTGGACTCAGAAGAACTTCTGGAAGGTGCAGGGGCGTTTCTGTAGAAGAATCCACATTGAGTGTGAAAACCAAGGAGAGCTGCACGCACACACTCATACATGAGCACACACCCATGTGCCGTCACATACACGCACACATGCATGTATACATACACGTTTGCACAGACACATAGTAAACACTCCCACACTGACACAGACACACTTATATGCCGTCTTTCTCTTTCACACATAGACACACTCTTTCACACACACTCACATACACACTCACATACACTCGTACACACACAGCCTCACATATACACCATCTCACATGCAGATACATGATTAGAGGGGATCCCTGGGTGGCGCAGTGGTTTAGCACCTGCCTTTGACCCAGGGCGCGATCCTGGAGAACCGGGATCGAATCCCACGTCAGGCTCCTGGTGCATGGAGTCTGCTTCTCCCTCTGCCTGTGTCTCTGCCTCTCTCTCTGTGTGTGTGACTATCATAAATAAATAAAAATAAAAAAAAAAGATACATGATTAGACACGTAGCAAACACTCTCACACATGCAGAGACACACACCTATATACAGTCTCTCTTTCACACAAAACCACTCTCTTTCACATGCACACACACTCTCCTCCTACCCCTGCGTACATACACACTCTCTCACACACAGACACATGTGGATCATGTTTACGCAGAACAGGTTCACCGTTAGAGGAGATTACTGTCGGCATGTGCCGCACCCAGCTAAAGCCCCTTTTGGATGACTTAGATTCGTTTGCTCAGCACAAACTGGGGGCAAAGCTGGCAACTCTGTGCCCTGATTACCCAGCCAGTTCTGGGACAGGGCCTCCGGGATGACAGAGATACCAAGCATGAGGGCAGGCTGGGCTCCTTCCAGAGCAGCTGGTTCCCGGAGGAATCCCAGCCTGCTGTGACATGGTAGTGCTTGGATTGGATGAATCTTCTATACATCAGATCTTGTTCCTCAATGAGCCCACACGCAGCTGCTCACTTTCCTTGAAGGGCCAGCACCCGAGGACGTTGGGGAATTTGCATGATATGATCAAGTTCATCCTCTCTCCACTCATGGCTATTCTTCTGTCCTTTGAGGAGGCACTTACCAGGTAGGCAGAGTAGGGGGGCACCGAGATCCTGGCTTTGCAGGAGGATTGATTTACATTTTCATCTGGGCTAGCTGTGTGACCCGGGTCGAAGGCTGGGGCCTCAGTTTTCTAGTCAATAAAGTGGGGCAGTTCATACCTCTCTTTGGCCTCTTGTGAGGTTTAAATAAATTAGCTATGGAAAGCCACCAGCACTGCAACTGGCATACAACAGGTGCTCAATAAATGGAGGAGTCTTCCTTCTCCTGACTCTGCTTTACATAGTCCTGCAGAGGGGCACCTTCCACGTACACGAGAGAACCAGACTCATTCAGACACAGGTGTCTGTTCATGCAGCCTGTGCGGGCCCAACCAGCTCTGATGACAAAGGGACACGATTCTGACCTGCTCCTTTTTGACCTGGTGTATTTGTCAGGGTTCTTCAGAGAAACAGAACCAAGAGGAGATATATATATATATATATATATTTTTTTTTTTTTTCCTAAGGAATTGGCTTGCATGATCATGGAGGCTGAGAAATCCCAACATCTGTAATCAGCAAGGTGGAGACCCCAGAGAGCTGGTGATGTAGTTCCAGTCCAAAACCCGGCAGGCTTGAGTGCCAAGAAGAGTCCGTATTTCAGTTCCAGTCCAAAACTAGGAAAAACACTAATGTTCCAGCTCCAACAGTCATGCAAGAGGAGTTCCCTATAACCTGGGGGAGGGTCTGCCTTTTTTTTCTATTTAGGCCTTCAACTCATTGGATGACAGCCATCCACACTGGGGAGGGCAATGTGTTTGGCTCAGTCTGCCAATTCAAATGTTAATCCCATTCAAAACCATCCTCACAGACCTATGCAGAATAGCATTTGACCAAGTATCTGGGCACCGTGGCCTAGTCAAATTGATGCATAAAATTCACCACCACACCAGGTATCTGGTGAGCTCACGTGTCCGTTCATGGGTATCCTGGTGCAGCAGCAGGGCAGGCCGCAGCCTGAGGACATCCTGGAGCTTCTGGTACCCCTGGAATATGGCAGAGGCTGTCCTCTGCAGTGACAGAAGAACATGGCTTGGGTGGGCCCACTGGCCATCCAGCCATGGAAATAGCAAAGAGTCTTAGCCAAGAGCCATACCAACCCTGTGAGCCTCTCTTGGTGAGAGAAACACCAAAGCTTTGCCCATCAGCTTGTCTAAAGTGACTCTCATTATCTTCCACTCCCCCGTCCCCTGGACTTATTACCAATCTTTGTCCCATGTTCTGGACCAGAAGCCTGCTTGTTGTCTTTGAAACCCCCGTGTGTCTCCTCCCTCACATCCTGTTTGCCTTCAAGTACTGCCAAGTTTCTTTCTCCTTAATAATTTCTTCTCAGATCCATTTCCTTTTTCTGCCCTGCATCATCCTCCAGGTCCCATCTACTGTCATCTCTTGCTGCTTTTCTGCCTCTTTCTTCTTGTCCTCAGCCTTGTCCCACAGAGCCTATCATCCACACTCTTGTCAGAGGGAGCTCCTCAAAATAAGAGATCCAACTGTGTCATTCCCTTATGAGTTTCCCACTGCCTAGTAGAGTTTGCAAGCACATGCCCTGAGGGCCAAATTCAGCTCACCCTAAAAAAAGAAAAAAGAATTTGAACGTCCTTCCATCTGAAGGGTGTATGGCTTCTAGTTTGCCACAGTTCTCACCACTCATGTCGTTTTGTACCCACTTCCCTTCTCTGTTACTTGACCAGTTCCTACAGTCAAAGGCCCAAACTCCTCAGCATAACATTTGAGTCCCTCACAATTTGGCCTGGGGTAACCTTCTCTTTATTTATAGGCAGTTTTACTAAGCACCTTGTTTTCTAGCCATCCTGGTTTGTACCCTTCCCCAAACACACAGATTCTTCCTCATTTTCGTGGCTTTCTCCATGCTGCTTAGTTTGCTTGGGTGGCCTTCCTCTCTCTAGACTAATGGCTAGTTCCTCGTTATCCTCTAAGACTCAGTGCATATGCCATCTACTCTCTACAGTTTTTCTTTAACATTCTCTAAATCTCATTTTTCTCCTCGGTAAAATGGGGTAATCAGAGGACCTAGTAGATGGGCTTGTCATGAGAGGTAAATGAGATAACCTGTGCAAAGTGCTTCCCACAATGTCTGATATACAGGAGGTGCCTGGTAAATATCCAGCCACCTGCCTGCCTGGCATCTCGAGATGTCAGGGATTTTGGCAGGGGTAACAGGGACTCTGCTGTCTGTCTACAGCCAGGGTGACTGAGTTTGACAGGCTCTTACTACTCAAAGTTCAAGCAAATAGAGGGTGATTGACGTCCACCAGACAGTAAACAGGAAAATAGCCCATTGCAGGTGCCAGGCTTGATGGGGTTATGCAAGATTGGAGGCAGGAATTTGTTATATCCAGAAAGCTCTGTTCCAGGAAGCAGAACAGAGAAAATGAAATTTGGTTTTATAAATACTTTTAGACCTAAGGTTTCTTAATAAATAAATAAATAATCTTGAAGGAATTTAAATATTTCATAGCCTATTGCTCATGGCCTGGCACCTCTTATTGGTGAACTGTAGTGGCGGAGGCAGTACTCTGTGGCATCTGTTTGCAGTTGTGTTGAATGAAGCTCATGTGGACATTTACTTAGGAAAAGTCGGTTAATTATAGAGCCACATAGGAATAATAATTATTGTCCTTGTTGGGTAGTGGAATGAATTGACTACATCAGACTAGACACTTGAAAGGCAAACAGGTTATCTGCAGTCATTGCAAGAAATCCCCAAACCAGAGGCAGACCAATAGGTGACATTTGATCTAAAAATGCCTTGGATAGTGAAATACAGGTTCTGTGCCAGATTTTCTTTTTCTTTATGCAGAAGAAAGCCATAGTGGAAACAGAAGCAGATGATTCTTGGCTCTATTCTTAGTCCAGGGTTGGGGGCACCTCCAAGATAATTATGACTTTTGGAAAGATCACAATGCAGGGAATGTAGGCATAAACTTGGAATGTTATGGGCTGGGAATATTAAGGTCACTGGCAATCTGATGCCAAGGCCTGAAGAGATGTGTATATGAAAATATAATCGACAATGTTGAACCCGTTCCTGGAGGAGGCATCTACACAAAAGGAGAATTGCCAAACTCTACGTGCAACACCGTAATAGACATTCAAGAAACTAGTCAGGTGAAGTGTATGGTATGTCATAGACTGTGTGGCCGCCCAGCAAGATCTGGTATGCTCCTGTGGGAGGGTTATACTTCTCCAGTGCCTCTGGATGCCAGGCCTGGCTGTGCAACTTTTTCTGGCCAAGAAAATGTCAGCAGGAGTAACATATGTCATTTCTAGGTGGAAGCTTTAAGGGCCAGTGTATCCTTCTCTGTGCCATGGGAACAATGGTCAATGTACAGGTTCTCCATCACCTTGGGTCCCCGTATGAGGATGACAGTGAAAACACGGGAGCAGGGCTCCTGGTTGACCCATGATGGGCACATAGCATGAGTGAGAAATACACCTTTGTTGTGTAAGGCACTGATATTTTTGGGTGTTTGTGTTATTGCAGTCTCACCCAGTCTATCCTAACAAGCACATTATATGTTTAAGAGGAAGAATGATATGGCATTTTTTATTTCTGTGAACAACTAGACACATTCTGATTTTGGTAGCAGAACGACAATAAGAGAAGAAAGTATCCATCAATGCCAGAAATGGACCCACAGTTGAGTTTATAAAGGAACAATAAGGACCCCAAGAGTCTACTTCTAAGAATTTTCAAATTTGTTCACAAAGTAACACTATGTCACTTTCACACAGATACTCTCTTACCCATAGAAATGATCCATCCATAACCAGTCCCATGGACTGTGGGGGAAAATGTCACATAGGAAAGCCGCCATATATCATCTGCCTTTTCTTCAACCGCATTCAATTACTTGCTCTTCTCTGATTACATCTTACCTTTGTGACTTTATATAGGCTTGATCCTATGCCTAGAATGCCATCCTTCTCTTGATCCTTCAGCATCCTATCCCTTTAGTGAATGCTTCGTGGTCTTTTTCTTTCTTTCTTTCTTTCTTTCTTTCTTTCTTTCTTTCTTTCTTTCTTCTTTTTTCTTTCTTTCTTTCTTTCTTTTTTTCTTCTTTCTTTCTTTCGTTCGTTCGTTCATTCTTTCGTTCTTTCTTTTTCTTTTTTTTTAAAGATTTTATTTATTCATGAGAGACCCACAGAGGGAGGCAGAGGCACAGGCAGAGGGAGAAGCAGGCTCTCTGTGGGAAGCCTGATGCAGGACTCGATCCTAGGACCCAAAGATCATGACCCGAGCTGAAGGCAACACTCAACCGCTGAGCCACCCAGGTGCCCCAACATCTAGTGGTCTTAGTGCAAGTGCCAACACTGATTCCAGGGCTTTTCCCAAATGCTTCCCCAACTCCAGGCAGATGAAAATTTCTTCCATACCTTTCACCTACCAACTGGACACTTCCATAGGTTTGTCTCAGAGACAGCTCAGATGTGATATGTTCAACACTAAATCATCAACTCTTCCCAAGCCTGTCTCTGCTTTCTGCTTCCCCCATGTCCACGAATGACTCCACCACCCATTTAGTAATTAAATCTATAATGTAATGTTCTGTATCATCTCTCATTTTTTCCTTCTCATCTCTTATCCAACTAAGTTTTACTAATTTCACCTTTGAAATGTTTCATGAACATTTTTGTTCTCATTATCACTGTCTCAGTTTAGGACCTTATTATCTGGCACTGGTTTTAATTTGACAACTCTCTTATTTACTGTTCTCTGCTTCTTACTTATCCCCCCTCTACCACTTTTAGGGTGATATTTCTAAAATATAGATCTTCTAGAAACTTTGGTGATTTCCGTCATCTTGAGTGTGATGTTGAAACCTGCTGGCGTGACATTCTGGGCCATTTGAAATCTGCTTCTCCATTTGGCTGTTTTTCCTACCACTTCTCCTCCTCACTTGCCTATATTCCAACGACTCCAGAATATATTCTTGTATATATAAATGTATGGATTTTTTCTTTTACCTCTGAATTTCTATATTGTTTCCTCTGCATAAAATTCCCTCCTCTTCCACCTTCTTTGATAACACTGCCTTCACCTTCAAAATCCAGTTCAAGTTTCATATCTTCTGGGAATCTTTCCTGGAAGCATCAGGCAGGATTTCTGTCTTTTTCCTAGTGCTCCCTAGGGCTTGTGTTTATACCTCCCTTGAAACATTGCGACTCTCTGTGCCAGCTATGACTTGAGAGTGTCACCAAGGCAGAGACCGGGTCCTATCTATTTATGTATGCCATTTGTTTGGTAATCAGGAATGTGGAGTGATTCCCAATATACATGTATTAGATAGTTTTGTAATAAGCAGCCTCCCAAAATCAGTGATTTAGAACAAGAAATATTTATTTCTTGCCCATATTAATGTTGGAGACTGTGTGAGGCTGTTGTGGTTGCTACAAAGCTCTGCTAGGCTCTGTTCCATGTGTCTTCTCATTCTGAGACACCGGCTGAAGAAACAATTCCCATCTGGGATGTGCCATTTTCCTGGAAGAAAAAAGAAGCCAAGAGTCCTCCCAAAGCCATGCAATGTCTCCCAAAGCTTCATCAAGAGCATAGATTACATCATATCACATTGGTCAAAGCCAGTTACATGCTCAAGTCCAGTGACAATGGAAAAATATTCCCCCATAGGATTGAGGGGGCACCTCAAAGCAATGGCAGACAGCTAATATTTTTTGTAGACGAGATGGGGCTAATAAATGGGAATTATAATATACCCCATTGCAATGAGCTTGTCAGATCAAATGGACTCACGCTGCTGAAAAGAGCCTTAAATAACCGTCTGTTCAATTTCCTCATTGGTTGAATATTTGGCATTTTATACCATCTGGCATTTGAATCCACTTCTTACTTTTGGAGAATTCTCTACTTTTGAGTCTTGGTGGAAGTAGAGACTGATCAAAACAGCCTCCTACTAGAGAAGTGATTTGCCAGCCTTTCTTGTATTTAGGCTCAGGTCCATGGTTGGCCTGTGTCATTAAGATGTACATTCACAGGCTTTGGGTCAAAGAGCTTCACATTCTTGGGGCCCTGGTGGCTGCAGTGTGGTAGCAGCACACAGTGTCAGTAGTGTTGGCAGTTCTGGAGGCTGGTTCTCTACCGAAGCAAGACGTGGGGTGATGTACTTAGTGACATAACTGAGCCCCGGGTTCTCTAGCTCTCCTGCCAGTGTCATAAACCACTCAATGTCTCTTTTATTAATTCATTTTCTGCTTGTATTAGCTAGTGCTGTCGCTTACATCTGTGCATCCTGGCTCACCTGCCAACTTTCCCATGGAGGTATTGGATAGGGTAGATAAGAAGGTCAGCTGGAAAACCAGTTTTCTCAGGTTCTCTGCTACCTCTGCACTTGGGGCAAGTGACTTCTATATGCTTCACTTTCCTAATCTATGAAGTGAGGCTTATGATAAGACCTACCTCATGGAGTTTCTGTATTAAAGGATATATACACCTGAATGAGGTTCAGGATCTCTTATGATAATTGTAATTCATGAGAAGGCTAAATGACTTTCTCACGTTTATAAATGCGTTGGCAAAGTAGTCCAGAAGCCAGACTGCCCAAGAACACTATGAGAGATGTACAATTATTTTTTTTCTTTTTATTTAAGGATATTTTATTTATTTATTCATGAGACACACACACACACACACAGAGAGAGAGAGAGAGAGAGAGGCAGAGACACAGGCAGAGGGAGAAGCAGGCTCCATGCAGGGAGCCCAACGTGGGACTTGATCCCAGGTATCCAGGATCAGGCCCTGGGCCGAAGGCAGGTGCTCAACCGCTGAGCCACCCAGGGATCCTACATGTACAATTATCTTCTCCACTTCACAGAGGAGAAACTGAGGTACAGACAGTTTAAAGGACCTGCCTCGGATCACACAGGGAACCAGTAGTAAAGCAACAGTAAGACTCAGGCAAGCCAGCACCTAGAGCTGTTCTTTTAGCTGCTGATCTAGTGGGAGAGTACCCACTCCCACCCCTGCCAGCCACACACACTAACCGCCACCCAGGTAAGTAGCCTACTTCCCACTCCTCCCTGATCCAACATGTAAGGCATCTCCAGAAAGACCTCTTTGCTATTATCTGAGCAAACCTTAAAGTCTCAGAGATGGATCCAGGCCTCTCTGGCTTTAAAGGAGAAGTCGCAGGTTGGGTCCCTGGCAGTGACCTCTGAGATGGAAGTGGGCTTGCAGGAGGCTCGTGAAGGATGGCTCTTAGGATGCACACCTCCAGGAGGGGGAAGGGTTAAGTGGAGGAAACCTTTGTAAGCCTTTGGAATAAACTGTGCCTGTCGGGCATGTAATAAGCAGTATGGGAGTGTTTGTTAAAATATCACCCAAGAACACTGGTCCAGGGGCTCTCTCCAGGGGGCCTGCCCACATAGCGGGGAAGGCTAGCATGGTATGTTTCTCCCAGTCCTTGCTGATTAGGAAAGTGAAGGATATAGAAGTTACTTGCCCCAAGTGCAGAGGTAGCAGGAAGCTGGTGGCTCCTGTCAAGTACTTGTCTGGCAGTCATGCCACCAGTTCCCTCCTTGGGTATGAAAGCCCATCGTTGGCTGGCACGGGGCACAGTTGCTGTCCACTCTCACAGTGGGCAGGACCAATCCTTACCCACAAGCTGTATATGCCTCCAGGAGGGAGAGTACAGGTGAATGGATTTCCAGGATGCAGATGGTCCCGGGGAGACCAGGCCTCAGGATTTTCCCAATTGCACTTTGATGGATGGATGGGTTATAGCCCTTTCTTCCTCTGGTTTTTCCTGTGGACAGAGAGGGATGGGGCTGAGATGCACGGAAATGGGAGAGGGCATAGAATGTGGTGGTGGCAGGGAGTCCTACCCTGAGGGGAATGGAAAGAAGGCACCAGTCAGGCCTAGGGGGCCCTTTGTGAGTCAGAGAATAGGTTCCTGGCCTGGGAGAGTCCCTTTTGCCAACCCACATCCACTGCCCATTGGTCTCTGTGCTGCTCTGGGCCCCAGGGGGCTGATCTCTGTGGATTCCATCCTACAGGCTTGCATGCCCCTGGTTCCCAAGGGGGTGTGATCAGTGAGTGGCATCAACAGGAGAGCGGAGGGTGAGAGACTGGGGTATTTCATCTGCAAGCCTCATCCCAGCAAGGAGTACAGTGGCTGTGCTCTTCCCCCTACCCCAAAGCTACAGTTTCTATCACTCCCTGGGGGACCCCCTCTCCTAACCCCTTCACGCCCGAGGTGGTGATGACCCCTCTTCTTGCTAGCCCAGGCTACCTCTCTCTCTTGATGTCCTCCAACCTTGCCCACTTTATAAATATCCTCATTAAACTGTCTCGGCTAGTTTTCTTCAGGGAGCCTGACCAACAGACCCCCGTCGTGGGCTGACCCAGGGTCAGCAGCAGCACCCCCCTCCAACCACAGGTGTCCACACCCAGAGCACAGTCTTACAATGGCATGAGGCAGCCCTGGGTGGGCTCTGGGGATCTTCTCTGTTCCCTATGGGGAGTGTGCCCTCTGTTGCCAATAGGACACCTGGCTTTGGTTTTATCAAGGAAGCTGGGAGGATCTTTTAGCTGTTGCAGCAATGGCCTTGGAGAGGAAAGCGGACAGGAGAAGTCTGGCAGCACTGGTGCACCCAAAGCCAGGGGAACAGGCACCGGGATGTTCTGAGGGACACATGCCTGGAGCCTCTTCCAGTTTTTCCTGGTCTGGGTTTAGAGAAGCTGATGGGTGCAGAGCTCCCTCCTTATCCTAAAATGACAAACACTCGGCTCTCAGGCAGTTGATCTATGTGTTCTGACTTATTTCTCTACTGGAATCCTTTCCTAATGAAATGCCACAGATCACAATGCCCCCCCTCCCCCCCGCCATCAGTGTTATCATGTGTCCCTATGTTCGCGAAGTTGCTTCTCTGTGTCTTCAACTTTGTGGGAATGACCAAGAGCTCCTCTGTCTATATCCGTTTATTTTATTTTTTGTTTTTAAATTTTATTTATTTATTCATGAGACACACACACACACACACACACACACACACACACACACACACACAGGCAGAGACACAGGCAGAGGGAGAAGCAGGCTCCACGCAGGGAGCCTGACGCGGGACTTGATCCCTGGTCTCCAGGATCAGGCCCTGGGCCGAAGGCGGCGCTAAACCGCTGAGCCACCCGGGCTTCCCTCTATTTCAGTTTAGATGCTGGGATCTAGTGAGTTCCAGGCTTTAGGCCCAAGATTTTTGAGTGGAAAACAACTTCTGTAATCAAGACACCCAAAGACACATTGTCGCTACTGAGAAGAATTCAGAGCAGTGGAAAAGCCCTGGAAATCCCAGATCCAATTAATAATTCCGTAAGACAGTTCATTAGAATGCACAAGTGCTTAACTAAACAAAACCATAATCGAAGCTGTCAGAAGTGATCCACGGCTGTGTTAGAATTTTCTCATTCACGCATCATTTCCTCTACAATTTAGTTAGATAACAAACACTACTTATCCCGCCACTGGCTTTTTAGCTATGATATGCAGTTGGTGTCTGAACAGGGCTCGTGGCAGGGAAAGCACGTTTGGCTGGTTGGTGAGAAGGGGTCCCAGCTTGGAGATAGGCTGGCCCTGGTGCAACCAAGCCCAAAGTCAACGTGTGTCCCACGGCTCCTGAGAAGTTCTCTGTAGCCCGGCTTTGTGTCTGAGGGTGACCCCTTCTGCTGGTGTCTTTGGGGGCCTGCCACCTTGGGGTGGCTGCTGGATGGAGACCATCTTCAGAGCAGAGCCGTTTCATCAGGCCTGCTTCTCCCCAGGTGCCTCACATCCCTCCATTAGTACATCACCCCTTCAGCTGAACTAGTAATAATGGGAAAGTACAAATTCCTTTTCTTAGGAGGCTCCTTTTGGAGGATGATCAGTGTTCTCACCTTGGTTAGGATAGCATCTGCCCTTCAGCTGAGCAGGTTTTGAAGCTGAGGTGCCAGGACAGGAATCACAGAGGGTAAAAAGAGGGGACCCTGGGTGGCTCAGTGGGGGAGGCCACTGGGATTATGGGTCATAGCAGGAGCTCTTGTCTCTCAATTTCATACAAGCAGCTGGTCTCACATGGGCATAACTCCCCATTTTTAAGTATTGTTTAGGAAAGGTCAGATCCATGCAGCCCCAAAGCAGGGATCCCAAAGCTGTATGTGAGGGGCCGGCTTGGCCATTAGTTACCTAACGATAACTAAAATGCTGCAAATATTTATTCAATGTCTTACAATAAGTCCATATGTATATATTGAATTTCTTAAAATAAGTCCATATGTATGTATTCCTACCACCCTCCTTTTTTCCTTCTTTATTTCTTCCAGGATGGGAACAAGCATTCTCACATAGCAACAAAAAGATATTTTAGTGCTAACAGAGTAGAGACTTCCAGTAGTTTTGGGTGGATGGAGGCCATATCTTGGGTCTCAGCTGGGCTCTCCGGTTGCCTGAGACCACAGTGACCTCCAGGTTTTACAGAACTGACCTTGTCTGGACATGCTGGAGCTTGAGCTCGGTCAACCAACATCGGCCACGGCCTTCATGTCTGTTTTGGCTTTAGCACATTCATATGCTGCAAAGGTAGCTGGGACCGCTAATGTTTCTGAGAGCCTCCTTTGTGCCAGTGTGTGTCAGGCACTCAATCATGTCTACCCCCACAACACCCTTGCAGGGTGGTCTTATTACTTGTAGGACATGAAGACTAGGAGGGGTCAGATGATTTTTCTAAGGCCACTTAGCACAGAGCTGAGAATTTAAGTCCAGGCCTCCTTTGCTCTGACAGTCCAGGGATATGGCTCTTTGGGGGCAGTGCTGCCTGCTTTTTCAGAGTATAAGACATTTGCTTTTCAGTGTTTTGCAATATATAGAGTGGCTTGCCTCCCTGTTCCTACACTTTCTTCCCTTGCAGCTGGGTCCACTTAATAGCTCTGTGGCCATCCTGGGGCTGAGTGGGGATTAGAAGGAGGCTATGGCTAGGGTTTGTCTCACCACCATCCCTGCTCAGACTCAGGACCCAGCCCCATCTACTTAGACTCCTTGCCTGACCTGCCCAGCTCTTCAGAGGCCTTGCCTTGTCTCTATCCTCTTGGTGACTATGGCCCCACTTCCTGTGTCCCTAAGTACCTGTCTGCTGTTACCATTCCTCCCAGAAGCCACGGCCCCTCTGTGTCTCTGTACCTGTACCAACACATTTGGCAGGGCCCTGGGCTTGGAAAGGAACTTCGGCCCTCTGGCTCTGTTGGGGCACCTTGCTGATGGTGCTCCTCCCCTGAGGGAGCCAGCTAGGCTCCCACTCTTGTCCTCATTCCTGTGCCACAGCCACTGGACCTTCCACTGTTCTTCTGTCACTCTGCTTCCCCAGGGTCTCTGCACCTGCTGCTCCTCCTGGCTGGAATGCTCTTCCTTCTGCACAGCTACTTGCCTCCCTCCCTCCCTTCAGGTCTTTGCTCAGGTTTCATCTTGTCGAAGAGGCCTTCCCTGACCACCTTCATCAAATAGCCCACTGGCCCCCGACTTCATTTGTCTGAGTCATACTTACCACCACCTGAGACATTTTCTGTTTGGTTATGTGTGGCTCTCCACCTGCTAGACCATCACCTCTGTGAGGGCAGGGACGGTGTCTGTTTTATTCACTGAGCCTGAGAGGCAGGTTGCCTATGGAAAGAGCAGGTGGCTTGGATGCACACAAAAGCCGAGGTTCCCAATCTGCCTCTGCCATGAGACCTTGAGTATATCGCAACCCCCTTGAATCCCTGTTTGTCTGAAAAATGGGTATATTAATTCTGACTTCTTGGGCTGTTGTGAAGATTCAAAATATTAGCTTACGTTTAATTAGTGTTTATCATGTACTGTTCCCTGTACCAAGCATTTTTCAAAGATGATCTCATTTCATGCTTGTGATGTCCTACGAGGGGAACTATTACTGTTTTTAGTTTACAGATGGGATACCCGAACCACAGAATGGTAGTGACTTGCCCAAAGTCCCATAGCTAATAAGTGACAGATGAGGAACTTAAACCCGGTATCTAGATGTAGATACAGCACTTACGACTCTATAATGCTTCTCTTTAGACAGTGTGTTTTGTGCAAAGGAGGCCCAATAAATGGTAGCTAGTCGCCTTAATATGATCTGCCTCTTCTCATGGCTAAATTCTTTTCTGGGTTCAAACCTCCTTTGGTATTTCTGGTCTATCAGCCTTCCTATGAACCCCCAGGCCACATTCATCTCCTGATCCTTCCTTTGGGTTGTTCTCACTCTTAGGGTGCTCTTGGGCTCTAGCTCCAGTCTACGCTGATCCAGCTGCTTCTGCCTCTATGGCCACTCAATCCTGGCTGTCATGGTCTGTCAGTCTCTCCCAGCTCCTCCAGTCCTCCCACCAGCAGCCAGCATGGGAGCCCCTGGAGGACAGATCACAGTGCAGGCTGAGGTTAGAAGTCTGGGGCAGCCCGGGTGGCTCAGTGGTTTGGCGCCGCCTTCAGCCCAGGGCGTGATCCTGGAGACTCAGGATGGAGTCCCACATCGGGCTTCCTGCATGGAGCCTGCTTCTCCCTCTGCTTGTGTCTCTGCCTCTCTCTCTCTGTGTCTCTCATGAATAAATAAATAAAATCTTTTAAAATAAATGTTTATTAGAAGTCTGTTGGAACATCTGATAGCTTCTTTGAATTGGCCACTTAGAGGGCCAGAGTAGCAGAGGGACATAACACTGGTGGCCATGGCCACTACCAGATTAGTGACAAGCAATGGAAAGTGTGAACCTTCATGTGTAGAAAATAGATTCTCTGTGTGATGATTCTTCTCCTTGTCCACACTCAGAAATACCATCATTGGTGACCCTGGGGCCACTAGAGAAGCCTGCCATCCCTGTCACTGCAAGAGCAGTGTTCAGGGAAGCCCCTTCCTCAGGGATGGTTTCAGGATGCTGCTGTGTAAAGGACTCAGGCTCTCCAAGTCAGAGGCGATTTCCCTGAAGGGTCAGCCTGGGGCAGGCCACTGCAGGTGTGAGCCCCAGAGCTCCAGAAACCTAGCCTCAGGTCATGATCTCAGGGTCCTGGGGTCGAGCGCATCAGGCTCCCTGCTCAGCAGGAGTCTGCTTCTCTCTCTCCCTCTGCCTCATGCTTGCTCCCTTTCTCTCTCTCCCTCTGCCTCATGCTTGCTCCCTTTCTCTCTCTCTCTCTCTTGTAAATAAATACAATCTTTTTAAAAAGGAAGAAAACTCCCTTTCCTATTATGACCCCATCTCAGATGGGGTGATGACAAGGGAATCTCAGAGGGAGAGGGCCCCCCTCACTCTCCACGGCTCCCCTTAGCCCACGGTGGGTCCAGCACCCACTCAAGCTCTGAGCTGCCCCACTGGCCACTTGCCTCATTCTCCATCCGTGACTCATTCAAGCCTGATGCTTTCTTTCTAGACGTCCCATCAGAATCAGTCAAACGGTACCTGTAACTGCCTAGAAACACATTTTCAGTCCCACTTACAGCAAAAGAACAACAGCCTTTAAAGCTCTTCAAAAAATAAGTTATGTCCACTATGAGCAATCCCAGAAGAAATGTCATTGGAGGCATAAACTGTTTTGCTGTGACCTATATAAACGTCCCAGGAAATAAACTGACTCCCCTTTCCGTAAAACCCTCTTGTTCCCTGTCTTCAACAAAACAGATTAGATTATTTGAGAAGCAGGAGCTTGAGGCTTGGCAGGGAAGACGAAGCATGAGCATGCCTGGGATGTAGGTGTGGGAGGTGACTTTGCATGGTGTAGACGCAGAGTTGGTTTCAGCATCCAGTTCTCTCTGAGATGTGCCAGTCAGTCACCGGCCTCCCGTGAGATGGGGGAGCACCACCCACGTCTTTGAAAGAGGTAGACTCTTTGGCCAATGGAGGATTTAAAAAGCCAGAATCAAAAAAAAAAAAAAAAAAAAAAAAAAAAAAAAAAAAATAAAAAGCCAGAATCATAGTTTGGGCTCGGATGATTCCTTCAGGAGTTACGTAGAAGGGAGCGAAGGATGGCACAACTGGTTGGGCATCAACCACCATCAATGTGCCAAGCACGGCGCTGGCTCCTTTTCTTCAATCCTCATATCTATTGCTCCCAAGTATAAGTATATAAGTATATAATCCTGTGAGACAGGTTCTGAACCCCGTATTATAGAAGAGTAAACTGAAGATCAGAGACATGAGGTCACTTTTCTAAGATCCCTGAAGGACTGAGAGCTGTAGTCCGGACTTGAACCTGTGCCCGATTGTCTGTGATTCCAAAGGACATGCTCTCCTCCCCCATTTCCCTTCTCCAGTATATTTCTATGGTCCAGAGGGCAGCGATGCCTACTGTCTGGGGTCTGTCTACTGGGAAATCTACATGAAGTCCCATCTTACTGGGCTTGCCTTTCCTGTTTTCATACCTCGGATGTGTAAACACACACACACACACGTACACACAAGGGCCACCTGACTGACAAGAGGATATCACTTCATTCTGGGACTTTTTCTGCCTTTTTCTAGCCAGCACCCTTGTGTTCTGTTGCTTTGATAGATGGGTTGAGAGAGTAGCCACACATGGATAATACTGGCTTAAGGCACATAATGAGTCCTGACCTCGAGGGATGCCAAACTCTCTATAGCACCTTGGAGACACAGTCCCTGTACAAACTGCCAATTGGGATGAAGAATCTGTCACTGAAATTATGTCGGATAAGGTCTGCGCTGGGCCAGGCCACCCTGATGAAATGGCTAATTTGCTTCCAAATTAGCACTAGGCTCAGAAGGAACTCACATGTACCTGTGTATGTTTACAAAGATAGGCACTGACCCCCCCCCCGCTCCACATCCCTTATCCTGATTCCTGTTGCTACTTGGATGAGAATTTCCACTGCACTGGGATGCTTCCCTCCATCTCAAAGTGAAACCCAGAGGGAATGCCTGTGAATGACAAAGCGCCATGAACTACTCCCACGAAGAAAAACAGGCTTTCCTGCTGGCAGATCTGGGTCAGGAAGAGCTTGACAGCTGCGAGATGGGAGTCAAGAGAGCCCAGCCATGAGGCGGACGGTTCTCCCCACTGCTGCTTGGACCTGGGGCTGGATTAACACCTCACTGCTGCCCAGGAGATGGGGCTGACCCTGTGGGAGCAGGAGGTTTCAGATGGAAACATTGACTTCTTTAGTGACTTTAATGAAGAAGGTTGCTAAGAACCCAGGGTTGCTAGGTTCCTGGGAAGACTTAAGAACCAGGATTCTAAATCGGGATTTCCTGGGTGGACTTTAGGGAATCTGTGAACGTGCAAAAATTATAGGAGTAATTTCCTGTGTATATAGATGCAGACATATGTATATATAGGTGTGTGTATGCATATGTATGTGTGTGTATGTGTGTGTGTATATATGTAGATGTGTGTATGTGTGACAGTGTATACATTTTCTGGGGAGATGGTCCAACCCTTTCCCCAGACTTTTTAAGGAGTGTATTACCCAGAAGAGAAGAACCTTTGCAGTAACATAACTAGAGGCCTAACAGAGTCTCCCCAGGATTGAGAGGACTTGCTCTGGGGATCACATGTGTGAGGTGCTGTTCTGTACACTGCAGGGGACGAGCTTGGCTGTGCTTCAGTGGTGGCTGTGGAGGAAAGAGCAATGTCAGGATGGAGCTTTGTGCAGACAGCTTTATAAGGTTTGAGACCAGGGCCTGGTAGCAGGGGTGGCTCAATGAGTTCTGTGAGCATCAAATTGGACCATTGGTCCCTCCAGTCTTCAGTAGGTTCCTTGGCTGAGATTTTAGGATGTAGTCCCCGAGTGTGGTCCTTGGCCACCTCAGTGCCATTATTATCTCATTCAGACCAAAGGAGGACAGCCTGTTTGCAGAATTCCCAGGACAAAAGGCCCTCAGCTGCAGCCTGTCTTGCCTCTGCATCACTGGACAAAGCCATGTCTTTGGCAGGGGTCAAGGGGAAGGCAGTGCCAGCTGCTCATCCACTTGAAAGGGAAGAGTACTGGCTTTCTCTGTAGGAACTACACCACATAGGGCTTTGTGGGTGCCATCCTTGCTGATAGAGCTACAGAAGAGTGCGTAAAGGATGAAGACAGTTTTTCTGGGACTCTTCACCATCACAGGAACCTGTCTTTAAGCTGAGGTTGCAAAGTACTTGGCCCTGAGATTTGCCATGGGGCTACAGAGATATTCCTTTTTCTGAAAAAGACCGCAGCCTAGAAGAAGAGTAAGTTGGGCCAACAGATTCTACTAGGTGGCACGAAAAGTGGACAATAGCCAAAGAATTCTTCCTGGGCTGGAAGTTTTATCTCTGTATTGCTTGCACTGAGGCCAGAGTCAGACCCAGAAGATGCATCACTAAATGCACATAGTATGTGCTTGAAGGGAATTTCTGTGTCCCCAGGGCCTTGTGATTGGGAGCTTTGTGCAGACAGCTTCATAAGGTTTGAGACCAGGGCCTGGTAGCAGGGGTAGCTCAATGAGGTCTGTGTACATCAAATTTGCTCCAAGAAGGTTTGTAGAGTGACCTGAGTAGAGGTAGAAACATGATGAGACTTCATCAGAGGCAAGACATAGAGTAGGGAGCTTTTGCTACTCTGCTTCGTACTGAATGCTTATCACCTACCCATCTCATAGGGCCTCTGGGAAGGCGTGCTAAGATAATAGATGATAAAGTGCTCTGTGCATTTTAGTGCAGGCCAAAAAAACTGGCTGTACTTAAAGGTGATTTTTCCAGATGTGGGAATTTTTAAAGCCCCTCATCCCACATTGCCTTGTTTATTGTTGGGTACTTCAGATACAATATTGTTGCTGTGACTTGATTATGATGCTCCTTTGAAGGAGTTGCTGGGTCTACACTCATATTGAGTGTCCCAGGCTGTGGCTGGCATAGGCAGGGCACTTGGTTGGTATTAACAGGGCCTCAGTGAGGAATCTGAAGGGTGTAGATGCTATAACCAAGAATCCATGGAATGTACTAGTAGGCCCTGCCCTCAGGAGGCTTCCCAGAGGATATGTCCAGCTGCATTGTATCTTCTATGAATATACCGTCTGAGTGGTACTGGGGTGGCCCAAAGCATAGCCAAAACAATGAGAGTGCCTCCTAATTGTCATCAGAAACAGAGTGTTCCATTTGTTACAGAGGATGGATCACCCCTTGTGCTGACCACAGGCCAATGAAGGTCTTGAATTCAAGTATGTAAGCCTCTGGCTGAAGGTCGATGGCCAGTCTTTGCTCTCTGGCATGGTTAGCCACAAGGGCCTGGGCCTCTTCTGATGAGATGTGCCTGGGGTAAGGGGATAGCAGAATGGGGGAAAGTCATTCAGTGTTCAAAGGATCAAAAACAATTGGTCTGACTCCCAGTTTTCTCAGTCATGCAGTAAGGACTTATTGAGCAGTTAACATGCCTAACACATTGTGCCAGGCCTGAGGTTAGGAAATAAAATGACATGAATTTCTGTTCTTGGAGTTTTCAGCCAGGGCTAGATTAAGATATATGGGGTCCTAAGAATTACAGTGTTCCCTTCCCACATATGTAATTCAAAATAAAAATATATTAAATTATAAATATTTATAAGGAATATCAGCTAGTTTTAATTTTTCTTATAACTACTTGTATGCTTAAAATTTTTTTTATATCAAGTTCTTTCAAAAATATTTTGGTACCCAAACTTCATTGATGTTCTGAACACATGCTCAGTGTACTGTTCAGAAATCAGATGGCTGATTTCAGCCTTTTGGGGAAATAAGACACACAGGAACATGTACCGAGTATCCAGATTGTCACAGACTAAGAGAACTCAGACAAGGGGAAGGTTACTTTTTCAACAAATACTTGGGGAAGAGCAAAACTTTGGCCTCTGCCATCAAAGATTTGTAAACTCTCTCAAAACAAAGGAATTGGAATAAGCAAAGGAAAACCATGGAGGCATATATAAGAAGAAGAGGGAAGCTCAATTTGGTGGGGACGTGAAAGGGAGTTATAGGAGACTGGACGAAGGTGTGGTCAGATCTTGCAGGACCTCAAGTGTCAGGATAAGGAGTTTGGATTGTATTGAGTAGTTATTAGGAGCCACTGCAGGTTTCTGAGCCTGCTATTGTAGACTCATTTTCACCTTCAGGATATTCAAAACCACCCTTGCATTGCATTTAAGAGTATCTACAGTGATGAAGTGATGCCAGGGTAATTGACTATTGGTAATTGCTTTCACTGTGCTTTGGTGTAATGCATTTTTTAAATGGAGTTCTATCCTGTAAGTGCATCTATAGGAAAAAAGTGCCAAAGGCTTATCATTAACTGGTGCCAAATGGGATCTACAGAGATAGTGAAGTGAATGAAGACCATGCCTCTGTCCTACCATTACTGCTCAATTCTGTTAGGGAGGGATCACAATAATTGCAGTGATTAAAAAACAACAACAATTTGGGGAAGCAGATATTTACACAGCCTCAAAGTACCACCCTGCACATTACTTATTAATTACAAAGGAACAAAGTAATTTTACAATGAGAAATATGCAACATCACTTTAATCAAGTGATCACACTCAGCATTACCAATAATGGGACAAATGTGGCTTTTGATGGAGTACAGTGGGAAGGACACCACATCACTTCTGTGATATTCTTGCCAAAAATCTTTGACCTGAATATAATAAAGAGAAATTAATCAGACATATTCACATTGTAGAGTATCCTTCAAATTGAATAGCATAGACTCTAAGAGTATCAATGTTTTGAAAGAAAAAAAGGGTGTGTATGTGCATAAGGACTATTCTAGACTAAAGGAGACCAAAAAGATATGACAGTGAAATGAAATGCTAAATCTTGGATCGGATCATGAATTGGGAAAATGAACAGAGAGCCATAAAGGACATTATTGGGATAATTAGGAAATTTTGAATATAGAATATGTATTAGATAATGGTTTGTTCTATCAATGTTAAATTTCTTGAGTATGATAATGGCATATTAATATATAAGAATGCCTGATGCTTAAGTGATAACTAATGATGCATTTAACAGTGGAGTGACAGTGAGTGAGAGAATGAGAGAGCACAAGTCTCAATATGGTAAGATATTAACAATTGATGAATCTAGGTAAAGGCTTTATTGATGTTAATTTTGCCACTCTTTCAAGTTTTTTTTATAGGTAATAAACTTTTCAAATGAAAATCCTAAAACAAAGCAACAGCATCTCCTTGGGCACCAATATAGGACAATGTATGTTCTTAGGATGGTGATCTCAAATTGGTGTAAAGTTAACTTTACATGTTGCAGAGCTCTATGGACCAAATAAATGTACATATTCCTCACTGAGTAAAAGAGATATGTGCTATAAGTGACTGCAAAATAGTTGATTCTATTCTCTAATTGAGTTCCATTGCAAAAATGGAGAAAAATCCCTAATAGATAGATTTTGGTGAAAATATTTGTCAAGGGAAAGATTTCACATGAACTGCTATTGTGTGGCACCCTAGGGTGTTTGTGCAATGTTTTCAGGACCTTGTGGAAATTTTCTTGATTACCCGCTTTGCTTCCCGTAGTATTTTCTTCACTTTACTTTTGCTGATAATATCTTCTGCCATGATTTGTGGTCTGTAAATCCCCCCCCCCCCACCATTTACCTACAGTTTTGGGTACATTCATTGTTCCTGGCAGTTGTCCCCTCTCAGTGTCTAAGAGAGCTAGGCTACCATGCCACATTTTACCGGTAGGTGTCACTAATATAAACTTAAAAATTCTCTGATGCTTCAGGATCTACAAAATGTATCAGTAAATTACCTTATCAATTCTGTAGGTAGAAGTCAATTAATACACTTATTTAAAGCCAAAGAATATTTTTAGAGAAATTGCGATTATATAGTACCCATAGTTAAGTGGGTACCAGGGGATAAGTGTAGCTGCTGTTTGGGACATGAGGTTCTTTTGCCCACAGTACCTTGGAGCACAAAAAGATCCAGCACATAGGGAAACTAGTAGAATCAGGAAGGTGTTCTGTGTGTGTGTGAGCGCAACAACAGCATCATTACTTACCTTTACAACTACTGTTGGATATTGCTACCTTTGCTACTACTGACTATCCATCGCATGCCAGATACTGTATTAGATACTTAACAATTATATACATGATTCTCAGAAAAATCCTATGAAGTGAGTGTTGTTATTTTATAAGTATAGAAACTGAAGTTCAGGAATTTGCCATAGTCACATAGTTAGAGGCAAAAGCAGAACCAGGTTTTAAATGCTGCAAGTCTGAATGTAAAGCATGTACTCTTTATAAACTTGGATGACCCCAATGTGTCCACTCTCCTGGGGAAACTGGCATTTATACTTTTGATCTCTAAATAAGACAGGAAAGGCTTTTTCTTTCATTAAAGGACATTTAGGCAGCCATAGAAGATAGAGGACACATTTTGGGACAGTCCTAGAAGTGGTTATTTCCTTGATACTTGCAAGTAATAAACAAGGGTGAGGGTCAGAGTGTGGAATCTGGGAGTGTTAAGGAGTGGGAGCCTGATGGCTTGGAGCCTGCTTGGGGAAAGATCAGAATTCTGTACTCTGAGTAAATAGGTGAGTTTGCACTTTGTGAATTCTGTGTTGTTTTCTCTTTTTAAATATTCTGGTCATTCTTAAATATCCTCAGGGGGTTCTGTCTACATGTGACCTGAGAGCTAAGGAGAGGAGATGGAGGTTCCAGGGGTCATAGGCTAGTGGTACCTGGAGAGAATCCTCTCTGTCTTCTCTTACTGGAAGCTCCTCCTAATTCATGTACAATATTTCAAACTCCAAATCTGTTCTCCTGGATTACAATCTTCTTATTATCCAAAGTTCTCACTAAGCTACAAACACTGAGCTTCTCCTTTGAACATGAGGTCCCTCAAATACACCTTTGCTCTTCTTTAACCCATCAGTCTTATATTATCTCATTTCTTCCTTCACAACAGACACTACTCTAGAAATATATGTAATCTCTGCTTCCTTCCCCCTGCATTACTAGCAGCTACTGATAAAAGTGTGGATATGATCAGGGCTGGAAGCAGGAGGACTGATCGAAAGTTAATTTAAGAAGTAGTTAGACTCTTCAGTCTCCTCTTTTATTCCATAAGGTCAGGTAAATAAATGATGCCCCCTCCTACCCACCAACTTTGACAGGAGACTGGAAATTTATTCTTTTAGGAGAGTAGAACAGACATTGTGGGCTGATGGACGTCTAGCACAGAATGGGGTATTGTACTAAAACAACAGGATTAAGTGAAAGCCTGTGTCACACTGAATGTGGAGACTTCCCCAGCCATTGTCTTCTACTTGGGTTCCTGGAACAGATTTTTATACTTGAATGAGGTAATAAAAAGATTCTTCTCTGCAGAACTTGAACAGCCTTTCAAAAAAATTCTGAAGTGCTAAATAACGGGTGTTTTTCCTAAAAATGGTCCAGCCAGATTACTGTGAGGCCCATAATCACAAAGTTCCCCTTTCCCCACAGAGTTTCCAGTGAAACTTATTGCACCACTTCATAATAAGAGGTGGTTAAGGATCACCAGATACCCAAGGTGAATGGCAGAGAAACAGCATGAAAGACAGAGAAATAAAGCAAATTTTAAAAAGCAATCAAATGGAAATGGACGATCCAGGGAAATGAAATTTTCAAAATTGTTAGATATCCTCAGAGAGATAAGAGAAGAAATTGCATTCAGGAAGAAGATGCTTTCTAAGAAAGAAAGATCACAATCAGAGCCCTTGGGAATTAACAATGTGTTAGCAAAAATAAAATACTCAGTGCATTTGTTGGAAGCTAAAATTGAAGTTGTCTTTTAGAAAGTAGAGACAAGTTTTTTTTTAAAATGGAAAATAAGAGAAAAGGTAAGGTTATTAGAGCATCAGTTCTAGAGGTTCAACATCCAAATAATAGTCTTTCCATAGAGAAAGAAGAGACAGACAAGAAGGGAGAAAATCATCAAAGAACTAACTCAAGAAAATTTTCCATAACTGAAGCACATATCAGGACTGAAAGGGGCCACTGAGTACCTCTCATAATAAATGAAAATAAACCCACATCAAGCCATATGAAGATGGATTTTCAGAACACTGTAGCCAAAATGAAGCTCCTGTAAGGTTTCATACAGAAAAAACAAAGGATTAAGGATCACAATGACCTCTGATTACTCAAAAACAATGTTGGAAACTAGAAGAAGATAGAGTTAATGCCTTTAACATTTTGAGGAAAAATGGTTTCCAATTCTGAACTCTGTACCCACCCAAACTATTAAGTCTGGCTATGGAATGAAGTCATTTGCAGAAATGTGCAGCTGGAGATGGGCATGAGAGGAGGTGGAGTATGTTTGTAAGAGTCACACCTTTACCTTCTATTAGGGAAAGTCGATAGGTAACGCTTAAAACTGAAAAAAAAAAAAAAAGCCCTGAAAAACATAGAAAGAAGTAACATAACCATGTTATAGAGAAGTAGGCAGTTGGTGCCGGAAGAAGAAGCTGGAAGAGTTGAATTGAAGGCAGTTGCCTCAGCAGAGTGGGAGATGCTGGGAGCTGAGTGTGGAACAAGATACTCCCACAGGAAGGGTACTTCCTATGAGGTTTCAGGGAGCAGTTCTCCCTTCGATCTTTGTGCATGAATATGAGAAACTGAAAGTGTTGGGGGGAGCAGCTGAAGCAGAGGAAGAGTAAGTAGGAGGAAGAGAAGCATGAGGATGAAGAAGAGAAAGAGAAAGAAAAAAAAAGGAAAGAACATTGAGGCTAGTGTTGGAAGACTGACTCAGTTCATGCATTTACTTTGAGACTCAACTTCCTCATTGATAAGGTGGGGGAACTGTGTCTTCCTTGGTGGGTTTTTATGAGAATTAAATATTTCTGGTATAAAATAAGTCTTTAATGCTTATTTCAATGATTTATCTTTTTGTTTCAAATGTATAAGAAACTTAAAAAAGAAATTGTCAATAGTGGAAACAATTCATTTATCTACTCATCATTGTCTATCAAACACAAGTGTCCACATGGCCCTGAATAACAATGCCAGGGCAGCCAGCCCTGAGTCACAGGCCACTTTTACGTCTGTTTGTCTGCATTTTCCGTTTCCTTGTGTATGGGGAACAGCTTGTGCTGAGGAGAGGCTTTCTCAAAGCAGCCCTTTCCTTTGGAAGCATCCCTAGAGGGTTTTGTCCTATACTTCTCCTTGTCCAGGGCACCTAGTTGTGGAAGATGTAGAAGCCAAAATTTGGTCTGGGAAGGGATGCAGGGTAGTCTGACTGTCTGACCAAGGGACAGCAGGCCATTTTCTATGACCAGCTCTCCATCCTTCTCTGTAACCAGGATTCTCCAGACACACCTGCCAGCATTCTAGCTTGGTCTGCCTCAGGTCTCCTGAGCATTTTCTTGCCTGTTGACTAGAAGGTCCATGTACTTGGTATGTGGAAACAGCATGATCTTGAAAGTTTCTTTGTATTCCTTCACTTTTCTAACAACACAGTTCTTTCTCCTAGTTCATTTTTAATTAATCTAAGACAAATGCACCACTTTCTACCAGAAAATAGCAATGACAGAAATCAATAGAGCTGATGCATGGCTGGCCCTCCTCCAGGAAGCTTGAGCCTAAGACAGCCATTCTCTTCAGTGTAAGCTTTCTGGAAGTCACGTCCTACACCAAATGCCTGAGCCACTAATTGGCCAATGATCATCATTGCTGTCCTGGGGTCTCCTTATAGCTATTTGGGAAATAGTCATCTGGACAAGGTTTAGACAAAGGTTTTGACCTCCATACCTGATAATCCCAGGTCTAAAGTTGTCCTTCTGAAGTAAAAAAAAGCCACATGTGTACTGACCCCACATAAATACTGTGCAGCAGCTTTTCTTTCACATAATCCATGAATAGTATAGATGCGGGGATCCATAGCAAATCTATATGGGTTTTACAGGGTATGTGGGTTTGTGTGTTTGTGTTTTGTACATTTTTTTATATTCACTTGCTAGAAGTGCTGTGTGCTGGAGCTCTGAAACAAAGATCATTTGAAATCAGTAGATAAACCCTAAACTTTATTTCAGCTGGTAGTTTCTATCTTCTCGCTCAGCTGAGTCTTCCATCACAGAAGCTCCCAAGGACTAAATCAGCCAGATGGTTCTGGGCATTACAAGTTGCTGCAGGATGAGTGGAGGAGGCTTCAATAATCCATAATTTTGTCCCCAAAAGCTGAACCAGCTTTAAATGCTGCCAACTTGCACTGATAAGGAAGGCCGTAACAGGATGACTCCCTTTCAGGGTATGTGAAGATGGATGGCTGACTTCTCTGACTCTGAGTTACATCAGTAAGGCCTGGATTAGAGTACCTACTATGGAGGAGAGCCAGATCTGAAACAGTGGGAATAACATGTAGATGGAACTTGAAGATGTTAGATGAAGGAGAGAGAGTAGGTACGCTGTATTCACAGAGGAGGAAGCGAGAGTTTCCAGGAGGGAAGGAGTGTGTGGTATTTAATCTGAATGAGGACTTTTGAATCTGGTGAGGAGGAAGTAATGGAAATTTTATAGAGGGAACAGCTTCAGTGGAATGTCTGAAGCCAGACTATGTGGCATTTGTGAGGGAGAAGGTGGTGAGGCAATAGAGTTCATGTGCAACCCAAGATGATGCCAAATCCTATTACTTCTAGCGATTGCCTAGAGTTCTTTCTGAGCAGAATCATGAGGTTATTTCTGGGTGAATCTGATAGGAGTGCTATGACTGATTCCTACTATTTGTTGTAGGCATAGGAGTGATTAGGGTTGGCATGCATGACACCTACATGCCATCCTTAGAAGAAATTAGATTTTTCAAGGAGTTGGCAACTCACCACCATTCCTGGAACGTGGCCTGCCCTTTCTTGTCTTTCTGTTTTTACTTAGGGTGGATATTCATGATCTCTCACAACCAGCTCATGACTAATCACAGCAGACACCGGCTTTAATCAACTGGCTGCCCATACTGGTACATACTACCAAGTATCAGCTTTGTTGTTATTCATGTTGTTTACTCATCCTGTGGTATCCTTTCTTTGTGTTGATCTAGTGAACCATACTCATTTTTCAAACCCTTTTCAAATGTCATCTTCTCCACGTAGCTTTTCCAATAAACTTTGCTCCTTTTTCTATGTTCCTAAGACACTTGGTACATTATCTGGATCATAGTCTTTACAACACTTTAATATTTCAGTTGCTCATGTGCCTGTATCTTCCTTCAGCTTAGAAGCTACTTGTGGGCAGAAGTGGTGCCTGATTAACCTCTGAGTTATCAAAGGCAAACAGAATGCCCAGCACATAACTGGCAGTGAGTAAATCATCTCTTTTGCCTAGTATTTGGGTGTAAACTTTCATTAAATGTTTGATGATGTGATTTATTTTTGTGGTCAATTTATTCCTTCCTTCCTTCCTTCCTTCCTTCCTTCCTTCCTTCCTTCCTTCCTTCCTTCCTTCCCTCCTTCCTTTTTTTTTTTTAGGAGAGGGAGGGGCAGAGGGAGAGGGAAAGAGAGTCCCAAGTGGGCTCCATGCCCAGCCCAGACCCCAACACAGGGCTGCATCTCACAACCCTGAGATCATGACCTGAGCTGAAATCAAGAGTTGGACATGCAACCAACTGAGCCACCCAGGTGCCCAGTTTTCTTTTTCTTTTTGATATGGAAAATGTGAATATATTTGAAAGCAGAACAGAAATGCCTGGTGTCAACAGAACTTCAATAAATCAGGATTGGGTCCAGGGCTGTCCAGTCCAGATGGACAGAATGACCTAGAAAAGAGGCCTCTACTCTACAGTTCTTTCTAAGACCTCATCCCCATGCTCCCTGCCCTGCATCTGTTGTCTGTGACTCTCCTTTTGCTCAGATGTGTTGACTGTTGAGAGATCTGATGTCATCATTCATTTACTCAACACGTACCTACTGAGGACCTATTATGTGAAAACACTGGAGACACATGCCCCAGCCTTGGAGTCTTGGAAAATGAAACCATGTAACAGCAGGACTTCATGATATAAAAGGAAACCTTCCATTGCTTGCCTTTTGTATGGCCAACCGATGTGAAAGCAGGGCAGGAGAGTGAAGAACCAGTACAAATAATTTCCTTTAAAGATAATGCCAAAATAGTAGAACAGGCAAAATGAATGTATGTTGCCAGAATTCGGTATCACAGTTAGTCTTGATTGCAGTGGTGGAAAGGAGGACCAGGGCTTCTAGAGCGCTGGGTGATGATCCTGCTCTGGGTGATGGTTGTATGGAGGTGCTTGGCTTGTGGAGACTCTTTAGGCTGGACCCTTGTGTTAGATGCACCTTGAGGTATGTGCATCAGACATCAACCAAAAGAGCAAAAAAAGGTGATGCCTGGAAATAAAGTTGGAGGTATTACAGAAGGTAGTGAAGTTTTTTTCCAAATCCTCCCCAGTCTCCAGCCCATAGGGAATACCTAATACTGTTGTATTTAATAGTTTTGACTCAACATTAGGAAACCCTTTCTGTCAAAATCACCCACAGATGGACTCAGCTTTTTGTGGGGCAGAAACTTTATTGGTTTATCTTGCACAGGGCCTGGTCATAGCAGTCCTTGTGAAATGATGGGATGGATGAAGACCTTGCAGGCAGAAGGATTGCTGCAAGACTCCAAGGAAAGGTCTGACCTGAAATTACAGCGGAGGTGGGCACCCAGTTGAATTTGCTTCAAGAGTGATGACAGTAATAGCTATTCTTAAAGAACTACAATGTACCAGGTCCTTCACAATATGTCCTCCCTAGGCTTCCCAGCAGCCTCATTTAACCTAGAAGAAATGGAGGCTTGGAGAAAAAATGACTTAGCCAAACTCACTCAGCTCCAAAGCCTCATGCTTTCCCATATAGCACATTACCTCTGATACCTTCGAAGTCTGGTCCCAGTCCTGGGCTTCTACAATTCTAGAATCTGCCTGCTTCCTTAGAGGTGGTGTTGAAGAGAGCGGCCTGTTTTCTTCTGCACTGAGGATGGAAATGAGGATGGCAGTGTGTGTGGGCCAGGACTACCTTTTCATGAGGTGTATTGCAGGCAGTTTGAGAGACTAGACCAACAGGGTACTCATGGGTTAGACCAGGCACCCAAGAGTGAGTGAATGTGCATCCATCTCAAATGTTTTGCCTCTTGCTGAAAAGTGTGCTTCTTTCAGAGAGATGAACTGAGGCTGGGGAGAAGTTCAGCCCATGAATTTCTCTGAGAATATGCGGCACCCCTCATGATGGGTAACTTATTAAAAATGTCACAACTTATTTGCAGCTGGAAGGATAATTTAGCGAACTCTGCGTCTGCCAAATAAGGATGTTCGCGTCTCATACCAAGCATCCTGTTCATGTGCTAACAGAAGCGTTCAGAGGAGTAGGCCTCGATCAAACAAACAAATGATTAACCTTAAAAACAGACACATAAACAGAACCACAATGGATGAATTACGCAGCAGGCTATCCCTACTGCTGACACCAGCTCACATCTGGTTTCTTTGCTCAGGCTATTCCCCTAAATGACTTTCCTTCCTTTGCTCCCTTCCTGGCTCGCTCTACCTGTTTTCCTTTACACAGAAGCCAGCAGAGCATGTCAGAGGCCTCCTGTCTGTGCTCCCAAGTAGTCCTTTTCCGGAAGTGCCCAGGGACCAAGGCCTCTCAAAGTCCACACATGTTCCTGTCTGCCCACTCACCCAGTGGGATGGCCCAGGAACACCCCAGGCAAACACAGGGGCCTTTTACCCTAGCCTTTGGAGCCAAGTCAGTTGGTTCACAGAAGGAAGGAGAGTCTGTACTGTTGGTTAAAGCTTGTTTACAAGGGGCCCCAAGAGCATATAAATCCTGCAAGCCTCACCTTGCCTTAGAGAGACATCTTATTTATACAGTCTGAGCCTGGCTTTATGAGGTGCTGAGCTGAGCTCAGGGGAGGGCACTTTATCCTCAGACAGGCTCTACACTCAGAACTGTGGGTGTGTTCTTGCAGACTTCCTGCTTTGGGCTAGACAGGCATTTGGCAACATGCAAGCCTCCTCTTGGCTCCTTTCAGCAGAGAGCCTCCTGGTTTGAGGCTCCTACGGAGGATCTGGCAAGGATTTGCAGCATATAGGGAGCAGGGGAGCGAGGCAGCAAGATCTTGGGAGCAAGACCTCAGGCCTTCCTGGACTGTATTTGCTTCTACCTTCCCCAGACTACAGAGTCCATAAGTGGAAAAAGGGACAGGTATCTTAGCAACTTGGAATGCAGGATCCAGAAACACAAAGCAAAACCTCATCTGTTCTGCTCCTTAGGAATTTGGAGATTATGATGGTTAATACTGACAATAAGGGCCAACGTTTATAGCAGGCCTTCTGGTTCTCAAAGCACTTTTCCCTGTGTTCTCTCACATACTCAGGCAAGGTATAAATAGGCCTTATTGAATATAAGAATGAGAAATAAGTAGCTTCACTTTGGGCTGTCTCTGTGGAAGATGCATTATATAATATAGGCAGATTGTGTCTTGGAATAGTTTGTTCATGAAAGAGTAACATATAAAAAGTACTGTGCTTCAGAAACTCAATGAATCATCTCTGATGCCTTAATAAAGAGAGAGTGAATAATAGAATAATATTAGCTTTTACCACTTTATCAAGTGGGTATTTTCACCGTTTAAAATGAGGCCGGTCGGATTCAAGATTCTATGAGATTTAAACATCTTCTCTTGCTTACTTATTTATTCCCATCGATGTCTTGGTTAAATAGTTACAGGGCTGGAAAAATAATAACATTGAATTTTTTTTAAAAAAATGTAGACCATTAGAGTGCTGTGCACACCAGAGTATGAGCCTAGTACCCAGTTCGTGTTGAATAATTGAGTGAAGGAATGGATTCTGACTTTTAACTTCCTGATAGGAGATTGCTGCCAAGTCTTGGAGAAATGGTGCACTCTGGGCCCAATTGGATGACCACTTTTTTGGTCCCTATTAATGGGTCCACCTCATGGCATTACCCAGGCCCAGCCTTCCTTTCTGAGCTCAGCTTCCTTAGAACTGCTTTTCTGGTCAGCTTCCAAGCTGAGGTGGGTGTTGCACAGAGGCCTGTGCTCCAGTCAGTTGACAGGTCTGTCCTTTGTCTCTCCCTGCTGTGGGCCTGGCTGCCAGCGAGAGAGAGCTCTGTAGGAAGAGCAGAGAGGAGAGGAGCTGCCAGGCACGATGCTTGGTACTTCACCTTCTTCACTTACATGGAAAATGGTTCTTACCTGATGAGATGTATCGTCCAGAAAGAGGAGTGGGAAGAGGTTGGGGCAGGGAATTCATGCTTGCTGATCCCTACTCTGTGCTGGGCTTTGGAAAAGTTTCTCTATCTTGGCATGAGTAACATTTTGGACTGAAACATTCTTTGTCATGGGGGCTACCCTGTTCATTGTGGGATCGATTACTAGTATTTATGAGCATCCCTGGCTTCTGGCTTCTGCCCCTTTCCTGAGGCCAGTAGTTCGCCTCCCTTCATCTCCACCACAGGGGACAACCAAAATCACATCCAGACACTGCCCAGAACTGTATGAACTCATTTAAGCCTCAACAGTCTGCGAAGCAGTTGGTACTAGCATCATCATACACGTGGGGAAATGAAGCCGTGGTGAAGTTAAGACACATGCTTAGAGCCATATGAAGGGGTTTCACCATGACTGTCCACCAGTGTCAGAGATTCCAGGAGGCCAGTCTCTTGCAAATTCTTTGTAGTGAATGCCTCTGTCAGATTCTACTTTTCTAGAACCCTAAACCATGACTTTTCTTCCTGTAGATCTGCAATGCCCTTATCACCAGCTTTGAGACCCAATTTGCGGTTGTCCATTAAGTCTTTCTTATAGAAGAGAATAAGATGAGGACAAATCCAGTGAAAATGCCAAGTTTTGACGATGCTTGACCTTTCTTTTGGCTTTTGTGTCCTTTCTCTTGATTCTTTAGAAAAAATCTGTCTCTGTCTTTCTAGGTCTGAGTCTTAATCTCTCTGATACGTGGAGCACAGATGAACACAAGTCAGGCCATGCAGTGGGTTGTTTCTTGGAGGTTGGGGCTGGAATGGCATAGAAACCCAGGTGGACTAGGGGTGGGCAGAGGGAACACAGGCAGCAGAGCGCAGAGCAAGGACATGTTCAAATTCCAGGAAGGACAGCTTCCAGAAGGGAAATGAGCAATGCAGGTGTGGCCTCAGGTGGGATATGCTGATGAGGTGGCATCTGTCCAAGGATGGGGTCCTGTGGCCACAAGTGAAGGAAGTAGGTAACAGGCTGCAGCCAGGGGTGGGAGGCCAGTGGAGGAGGCCAGAACTGATGGGGAGAAATGCTTTATTTCTAATTAATTTGCAAAGCAGAGAGCTGGACAGTGACATAAGTGAGCATTTGGTCGTGATAGCTGATAGCTCATGTACTTGACACCCTGCCAGCTCATGGAGATGCTGACTGCATTAGGTGACTTTGTGTTTGTGGGTCAGAGGGAAGGTAGTACTGGGACAGAGACCAGAGACTAAATTTTGGGCCTCATAAGTGGAGCAGACAGAGTCAAAGCTGGGTACCATAGCACCTGTCTTGCAGAGTGACCATGAGGACAAGGGGGAACATGTAAATTGCTAGCATAGAGCAGGAGCACTAGAAGTGGTAACTGTCAGCACCAGCCTTTGACTCAGCCAGCATCACAATTTACTCTATTTCTATGAAATATTATTTATGATAGTGTCAAAATTTGAAAGATATGGGAAATGGTTAAGAGGAGTATTGACAGTCTACCAGAGAAAACATTTTGGCATATTTCCATTTAATCTTCCTTGACTACAACTATAATTATGGCTATTGACAAGTGCTTCTACTACAATACAATCTCTCTTAACACGTCTCTACTTCACCAACTCACAAATTCACCAATTTTCTCTAATGTCTTCCTTCTGTAATATCTATTGACTGAGGGCCATGACCTGCTGGACACTCATGGCACACAGGGACCCCTGCTATTCCTATGAACATCATCCTCACCAGTCTGGTAAATGCTTACCAAGGGTCAGAGAGCTGCATTTTACCCAGTGCTTCTTATGCTGGCTGAATAATGTGTTATTACAATAACATAAATTAATTAAGTGAACCAGTGAAATATGGGTGAAAAGAGAGTTGTTTTTTAGGAAACCCAAGATGCAAGCATCAAATGGCTTGATAAGAGTCAATCAATAAAGGCTGTCAGATTTGTTGTGGGCAGGCAACTGACAGAAGTTAGGAAAAATTTGGACATAATCCCAGAAGAGTTTTTCACTCAGATTATTTCATATGTGAGATTAAGTTCCTTCTCCATTCTAAGGCTAAATCTGGGAACCACAGATGATATATATAAAGGGCAGGAGCTGTCAAGAAAAGGAAAAAATAGATGTAAAACTCCAACCTGGAGACCCATCTCAAGTAGAGGCCTTAGCTCTACATCAGTATATTAGCAAGAAATGTTTCAGGTTGAAATAGTGTTTTAAGTTTGAACAGGGTCTGTGTACAATATTGGTGATCCCTGCTTTATCCAACTTCTTTTGATTAACAGATTGGCTCATCCTGTTCCTATCAAGCAAGAGAGCCACTTGAAATATTGTGTTTTGGGGTGCTTATGACGTGCCAAGACTTCTGAAAAACTCTAAATACATAATTATCTCATTTAGTTCATACTAGAACCCTTTGAGGGTATTCTTTCAGCTAGCAAGCTCTTATCAATCAGCTACTTTGTTCTGAACACTGTTACAGGTGCTGGAAGTATGGGTGCAGGCAGGCCAGGCATCTGCTCTCGTGGAGTTTCTGTGTATGCGTTGGAGGAGAAGATGGAACATAAATAAGAAACAAGATGATTTTAAGTAATAAGTGCTATAAAGGAAACAAAACACAATGTTATGATAAGAGTGACCGGTGAGGGAGCAGTTAGGGATGCTGATATTGGGCAATCAGGGAGGGCCTCTCTGTGGCAGGCACCAAGTGAGCTGAGACTTGAATGACAAGACCATCTGGTTCAGGGGTCCCAGCAACCCTCACTGAGGAAGCAAGAAGTACAAAGATCTTGAGGGGAGAATGAGCCTGGAAGAAGGAAGAGCAGTGTGTCTGGAGTATGGTGAGGAAGAGGAAGGGTGGGATGACCAGTAGCAATGAAGTCCCTACAGACCAGGATGAAGAATTTGTATTTTATTCTACCAAGTAATTAAGGAAGCTATTGTTGAGTGTTAAGTGAGGGAGTGATATGATCTGATTTATGTTTTTAGAAGTTCAATGTGGCTGCTGTGGCTGACAAGATTGCAGGGGGCAAGGGGACTGGCATGAAAGTGGTTAAACTATCTAGGAGGCCATGGAAGAGATCCAAGCCAAAAATGGTGAGAGTGTAGACCATCGCAGTGGGAACAACAAGGGCAGAGAGGTAGATGGAGTCAGAATAGTATGGGATTTGCACAAAGAAGCTCACCATCCAGAGGAGTGGGAAGAGAATGAGGCAGGGAACTCCAGGTCACTCCACAGGGCTCTCCCTTCCCCCTGGTACAGTCCTTCCTTCTTCCCACCCTTATGGTAATAACTTTTCATCTCCTCCTCTGCAGTGTCTATCAGAACTCACAAAGAGATAGTAGGTAGCCTATTCTTCCAAAAAGTATAACTGATAAAGAGAAAAGCTCTTTCTACATAAAAGGATAGGCTCCTATTTTGTTTTCCTGGCATGCCCATTATTGAAGTTGATAGTGTACTGCTGGGTAAGTTCGGGCTTGTGGCTAAACCTAGGAGCTGCTGATTGGGCTCATGTGAATCAGGCAAGGTTTGACTCTTCCTGTAATTGAATCCAGTTTGCAGTGTTGTGCCATCTGGAGTGTTGCTGATGGATGGGGAGATCCCAAACTTCACAGTGATGGATGAATCATAGAGGAGGGGCCTGCCATTTTCCGAGCAAAAGATGACTTTCTAGTAATCAGACAATGTCAGTAGGTAATCAAAATTCTATTGCTGTGTTTTCAACCAACTTTTTTTTTTTGAGAGAGAGAGAGAGGATGGAGGGGGCATGGTGGGGGGTGTTTGGAGGGGGGTGCGGGGAGGGGCAGAAGGAGAGGAAGAAACTGGCTTCCCACTGAACAGGGAGCCTAACATGGGACTCAATCCCAGGACCATGATTTCAATCATGACCTGAGCTGAAAGCAGACGCTTAACCAGATGAACTACCCAGGCACCCCTCAACCAACTCTTTTAAATAGGTAGGAAAAGACCCTTTCTCCCTATTTGTTCGTTCATTCATTCATTCATTCATTCATTTAATAAACTTATAATGTAATCCCAGCTTTAACTCCTTGAATTGTGTCCTTAGACAAATTGTCCTTAGACTTGACTTTCCTGAGCCTCAGCTGCAAAAAAAAACAAGGATACTGATAGCACATACCTCTTAGGATTATGAAAATATAATGAAAGAATGGATGTGACACACTTTGCAAAGTGTCTGGCACATATTCAAGTTGGCAATCTTAGAGAAGGTGAAGGAGGGCTGGCTTGGAAGAAGCACATGCTCATTTCTTGGTTATAGCCTTTAATGATGATACTCTTTCTGTCCTGGCATATTCCTAACAGAAGTTTCCAGTGTTAAGGGACCTCTGGGAGCCTCTACTAAATTTTATATAACCGTGATTGCCCTAACTCAGGGTTCACAAGGACTTTAAGGCTCATTCCTGGTAGGTCTTCACATTTTTCTATTTAGCCTTTGTTTCAGCTTTGGGGCACTAGTCCTTTGTACCTAGTACCTTGGTACCTAGCTTGGTCTCTCAGATTGTGTTTATGTAACTTTGCTCCTAATGAGTAAATGAACATGGCTGCTTAAGAGTAAAGCTCATTTGGTTTCCTCTGGAGGACCTAGAACCCTGCTTTTTTCCTTGGTTCCTTGAATTGATGGTTCTTGATGTGTGGCCTGTGGGGCCCTAGTCTCACAAGTCATCCTCTCTCCAAAGGTTAAATTCATTTGGGGGAAGTTTGTATACTCACTCCCCTATTGGAGATTCACATTCATCATTGGCATAGTCCAGGCACTGAGAAGCACATCGGTAAAGAAACTTATTTCATTTTATTTAGCCTACCATTCCTGTCCACACTTTGGAAAACATTGCTCTTCATTTTATTTTGTTGGGTGGACTTTGGGAATCAAAGTTGAAATTCTAAATCTCCAAACCCCAGCTCCAAGCCCTCAGCTCAAGAATTTCAAGTTGCTAACAAAATTGCTGACCTATTTCTGATAACTTTCTATTCATGTCTCTTGGGCCGAATCAGATTTTTTATTTAAGATGTAATTTCAGAGTTTATTGACCCACTCTTCATCCTCCTCCTTCCCTTGGCAAAACCAGGGTGCTCTGGAAGATTCATGCTAGGCTTCTCCATTCATATACTCAAACCACAGAGTGCATGATTGACTTATAACTCTGTGTTCCTGCATTTTCCTTTGGTGAAATTAGGCATCTGATTTGTGGCATTCCCAATTGATCATGGTTGGGGTTGTAAGATTAAAATACTTTCCCTCCAATGAGAACATTAGCCTTAGATCAGTTTTGAATAGTGACACAGTAGACTGGATTCATCTCTCTGACTTAGCCACAGTGGAAATGCCCCAAGATGAGGAGTGTGGGTACTGACAGAATGGAAGAACTGCTGTTAAATTTACCCTGATCCCCTGCAGAGTCAAAACCAAAAAAGACTGAAGCTGTATAGAAATGTGTGTGTAGTTGATGCCAGAGGGAAGAAAGGAAACTGTCAAATTATATGAGGCATGACTGCATCTAGCTCAACCTGAAGGTGCCTCGTCTCACATGGCCAACTTGAGTCTGGGTAGTGGCTGGTGCTGCTGGGAAGGTAGCAAGTTTGAGCTTTGCAGGGAACAAAGATAATCATGGTGTGTGGTCCCTTGGAGTCAGTCCTCATTCTCAGACAAGATAGCCAGTGACAAACACCAACTGAGGGAAACAGATGTCAAGGTCACAAAGGATCCTAGACTGGAGGTGCTGGTACAGGGACAGAGTTCCTAGGCTCAAGTGTTTGGCTCATTTATGCTGCTCCTTAGTATGATAAGTTTTCTGCTGGGAACTTGAATTTCATCTTTCCGCATTCAGATTCTACTCCTGGTATTTTATTCCTTTCTTTCCTCTTATTCCTGATGATGGTGATGATGATAAAGATGATGATGGTAGTTATTTGATAGTAGTATTATGATATTGTGATTTACAATAAGAAATATGTATTTGGTCTTAACTGGCCCCTGCCCTTCTGACATAGGAGTTTCCTAAGTGATTTGAAATATAATGGTGTCTTTTATTATGTTAATGAAGTTGCTTTTGGAAAGCCTTTAGGTCACCTAGGGATGGGGAATGGTCAACAGAGAAGCCAACCAAGTGATGATAAAGTTGGAACTTTCAGCCCTACCCCAGACCTCCCTGGAGGAGAGAGGGGCTGGAGATTGGGTTTAGTCATCAATTGCCAATGATTTAACCAACCATGACTATGTGATGAAGCCTCCATAATAACCCAGAAGGATGGGGTTCAGAGAACTTCTGGGTTGGGGCACATGTGAAAGTTTGGGGGAGAGTGACATGCTCAGAGAGCATGAACACTCTGAGCCCCTTCTCCATACCTTGCCCTCAGCATCTGTTCCTAGCTATTCTTGAGTTATAATAAACTGGCAATCTAGTAAGTAAAATGTATCTCTGAGTTCTGTGACTGCTTTAGCAAATTAATTGAATCCAAGGAGGGACTCATTGGAGCCTCTGATCTATCTATAGCCGATCCACAGGTAACAACCTGGACTTGTTGATATCTGAAGTTGGAAGAAGTCTTGTAGGATTGAGTCCTTAACTTACATGATCTGATACTATCTCTAAGTAGATAGGGTCAGAATTAAGTTGAGTTGTAGGACACTCAGCTGCTGTCAGAATTGCTTGCTAGTGTGGGAAAAAAAAAAAAAACCATACTCATTGTAAACATTTATCAAGCATTTCCTATGTGCCAGGTACTGTGCCCAGTTTTATGCATGGCCTCATTAAATCCTCACAGCAGCCCTCTAAGATATTTATATTAACCCTGTTTAATGGATAAGAAATAGAGGCACAGGGAGGATAAATAACTTGCTCTCCCTGCCCACCCTGGATCTTAACTTAGGCAATCTGATACCGGAACTGGACACTGAACCCTCATGATACGGCTTCTGGTCTGCTGCCACGTGCTGGGATGGGAGCAGGTTGGAGAAGGAAAGGCAGAAATTCCTTCTCACCTGTGGTTACCAACTGGAAGGTCCAGGGGTGGGTATTCCTCATGTGCTTTCTTTCAAGAAAACTTTGAGGTGTAGATATCATTTCCATTTAGTAACCAAAAGCCATTTACTGAGCACCACTGTGTGCTAGAAACTGTCCTAGAAACATTCAACATTATCCCTGATTCTTCTAACAGTTCTTCAAGAGGACTAATATTATCCCCTTTTACAGATGAGAAAGACAAGCCTTCCAGAGGTTAAGTGACTGGCCAAGTATATGCAGCAGTGTTGAGCTGTGTACAAAATCATGAGTTTTCAATGAGTGAGGGGTTATTGCTTCTTGAGTGGTCTCTGGCATAGGCTGTGAAGAGAAAGCAAATAAATAAAAGATCCATACAGTTGAGGGAAAGCCATCCTGCAGAAGCCCAGGAGTATGGAAAGTCACAGGCATGAGACTTCACCTTGGGAGCTTTAGAAAGTGGACTCATTACTGCGTGCTTTTGTCTGTTGCTGGCTTGAGCCAATTCTTCCCTCTGTTTGCAGCTCCCTAGGCTTCTGAGGTATAGTCATTCATTCTAAACAGGCTGCTTCCTTGAGACTGTCAAATGAGTAGGCAAGGGACCCAGAAGGTAGCATCTGATGTCCACTCCTTTCTGGATGCCGACGGCTAGACACTACACTGGCAGGACATTGGTGCAGATACATTGGATAAAATGCTCAGTCCTGACACCAGGATGCCTGGTGTTCCTTAAGTATCAGGATGCGTTTTGGAGTGATTTTCTCTTGCTCTGCAATACTTTTATTTTCCCCCCTCATTAACTCATTAATTCTGGTTGAGCCAATAAAACTCATCACACATTATTCATTTTGGATTTTAAAAATCAAATTTTGAGTCAATGCTAAATAGATCACAGGTACTCTTTCCTTCTATGAGAAATGAGCATTTCATTACTGATTCCATCTATTTGAATTGCCTATAATGGGCAGGATTTATGCCTTGGGCTCAGCATGGCTGCAGATGCCAAGAGAGGTGGTCTTGCTTGTGGAGGGGAGGGAGTGCCTTAGAAGTCCCCTTCCTCACTTGCTTCTGTGGCTGTGGTGTAGATTGCGCCAGCTGACATGCTGAGGCCATCTACTCTGCTGCCCTGGCACTCTGCTGTCAGCCTTCCTGGGGCACAGATTCCGAGGTGAAAGGGTAAAGTGAAATTGTGTTGAATGATTAAATGAATATGCATCAGAGGATACCCGGCAAGTGCTTTGAATCATAGAGATTATCAGCGGACACTGCACATAGCCATATGAAAACTAAATCCATCGGGAGGTTTTAGATCTGCTTTGGGAAACGCAGAGAAATGGCTCAGCAGGAAGAGCTCCTGCAGCCTGCTGTTTGCTCCTTTGAGTGAATCAATTGGCTTTTTAAAACCCAGGCTTTAATTGGTTATGCCCAGGGAGAGGGTTTTCGATACATCCCCCATCTGGCAGGACTAATTGTTCTTTGCATTCAGTGAATAGATCAGTGCTCTGAGCTTGGGAAGGAGGCCTGGAAGGTGTTCATGCCCATAAATGTCATTGCTCATGGCTGTTTGATGACAGTGAGTCTTTTCTGCCATCTGACTCCTGCAAATGACTCCTAGGATATGTCTTATATCTGAGCAGCTGCCACAGAGCTTGTGGGATGACAGAGAGTTGAGATGCCCTTGTATGGCCAGGACATCTGATGGAGAGCCACCTGGCATCACAGGCCTGCCTTGTGACCTCCCTGGTGATAATGGCCCCACAAGAACCAAAGAAATAAGAAAGGTGAACTATCTATCTCTGGACACTTGCTGGGGTCTCCCAGGTCTGGCCTCTGTGGGTGCTCCTTCCTGACTCAATGGACACCCTACCTCCGCCCCCTTGCTACTCAGTATCTTCCAGAGCCCAACTTTAGGGATTGGGCATTCAGGTCTGGTGAATATGGCTCTGCCAGAATGATAAAGCTGCTTGGTTGCCTTATCCAGTTTTGGATACAGCAGGCAGATCCTCCAATAGTCCATGCTGAGCTGTCTCCGTTTCCTTAAGGAGAACCAGCACCGATGCAGCATGACTGACTGACTGACTGACTTTATCTATCTATCTATCTATCTATCTATCTATCTATCTATCTATCTATTTATTTTAACGGGATAACCAATCCTGTTTGTGGTTTTATTTCAGTGATCATAAAAGCTTTTCTTCCCACACCCTCCAAAAAAGGAGAATTGATTTTCCCCACCAGGTCCCCATGGATGACTCCTCTGTGGGAAGCGAACATTAGGAGCCTGTTGATCCTTAATTCCAGCCTCTCTTGCCTCCAGTGGAGCATGTTCTGTCCCCAGTTACATCACCGAGACAGACTCCATATAGAAAGACCATAAGTCAAAGACGTTGCAAAACTTCTTAGTGTGGTCTGCTGGAAAGGACCTTCAGGTCAGGGCTGTCGCTGATACACAAGTCAGAGATGGTCCTACAGAGAGCTTGCATTCCCTTCTGACTCTGGTCAGACCACCGGCCATTCTGGAAACAGCAGTACCTATCCTGCAGGTCCCCAGACTGTGCTCAACTGCTCCACTGCTGGGCCCTTGTCTGTTTGTTAACTTGTTCAGATGTTTAATATTTCTTGTAGCAGCTATGTGTTATATATGAGCATTATGACATACACATGACATAGATATCTTATTTAATTCCTGATATCCTGACGAGGTGGGCTGTATTGTGAAGCAGTATAGAGCAGTGGCTGGGGCCCCTGGGGCTGGAGCCAGACTGCATGTGTTCATATCCCAGTTCTGCTCACATTGGCTCTGTGACCTTGGGCAGGTTGCTCAAAATAAACTTTCTATGCCTCAGTTTCCTGTCTATATAATAGGATGATAATATTTACCTCATAGAGTTATTATAAAGGATAAGAGTTGATGCATATAATGCTTGCTGAACAGGGCCAGACACTTAGCTAATTCCATTATGAGTGTTTGCTATCATTATTGTTGTCATCATCTTACAAACAGTTCTCTTCCTCTTACTCTGTGTCCACTTTTCCTTCAGGAATTTGTCCTGAATTTGGATTCAGCTCTTGGCTGCCTCTCTGTCTCTTTCCCTTGGAAATATGAACCTGGTGTGCAGTAGAAAGGAACATAGGGGCCCAGCGTGCAGAGGTGCTGGATGGACTGGCCTGCTCTGCTCTCAGCTGCAGCTCTTTCATGGCCTTGTGTCTGAGGTCACATGTTAAAATTCCTGGATGATGATCTGGGTTTGCTCTGCCCTTATTAGCAATCAGTGTGTGGAGACCTTCAAGCTTAGCTGCTGAGGAAAAAACTATGTAGAGGCTCTTAATGCGGAAAGAGAAAAATAATTTTGATTTGTAGCCAAAACAGTTGAAAGGATGAATGAGTATTTTCAATGGATCTAATACTTAGATGTTTACTAGATATAATTTGTATTAGCATTTCCTGAAGCGAAATAATATTGATGCAATAGAATACTGTTTTTACAATAATAATGTGAAGAGAACCTTTCACAGGAGGCAGACTGTGAAATGCTTTTTTAAACGGGGGGGGGGTATACAGAAGATTAAAAGCATTTATTGAGTAGTTACTATGAATAAAAGCATAACTTCGAGTAGCTTAAAGAGGCAAAAGAAAAGAAGGTTGAAGAAGGAAGCGGGGATGCGTGAGCTGGGATGGGCAGACAGGTGCAAGGAGGGTCAAGAGAGATGCTAGGAAGCTACCTGAAGCAGCGCGGTCCCATCCAGCAGCCAGTAGCCGTGTGTGACTAGTAAACACTTGAAATGGAATAAGTCAAAATTGAGATGTGCTCTACGCATGAAATGCACAACCAAGTTGAAGATTTCTGATAGAAACGATGTAAAACTATCTCATTCATTATTTTTATGTTGCTTCTATATTGCAATGGTAATATTTTAGGTATATTGGTTTAAATAACATGATTAGCAACATTAATTTCACTTTTTTCTATATTTAATGGGGCTACTAGAAGATATAAAACTACACATGTGGCTCAGACTCAGAGCCTGTCTGCGAACTGTGAGTGCATTCATGGATTTTTGTATAGTAGTTACATTTTCCCATTTTATTGTTGTGTATTTTTTCGGTCAATCCGTCAGATCTTGGGAAAAACACAGCAGCATTCTTTCAAAAGTCTAGAGTGGGCAAGATGTTTCCTTCATGCTCTTGAGGTCTTTGGGGCCCCTTTGATGCCAAGGGCAGACCCAAAGCAACTCGGTTCAGGGCAGAAACTGCGTGTCTCGGAAGGGCATCCTGCCTCAGGACAGCTGCCCAGTCACCAAAGAGCTCTTGCAGCAGAGCTTGGGGACTGCATTCCCTGGAAGTCTGCCCTGCGCATGCCTCTGTGGCCCAGAGGACCTGCATGTTCCTGGTACCCCCTTCCCCCTCAGGTAGCTGAAGGGCTGGGGTGGGATCCCCAGGGGCTGAGCTCTGTCTTGTTCCTGCATAGCCCAAGAGGTCTGTGACATTTGCCAAGCCAGTGATCAGCATAAGCTACTTCTAGCAGCAAGGAGAAATTCAAAACCCTGTAGAGAAGAAATGTTTTTAGGCTTTGGAGCAGAACTCATCTGCATGATACTCTAATTACAAACTGGAGACTAACACAACACTCCCCACATTCATTTGACTGCACGTCCTTGGAAGGAATACTCTTGCATTTCTCTACAAACAGGCTACTGCTCTGGCTTCCTGCCAGTCCGGACTGACTTTGCCCTGGGTGTTCCTCTACCCCAGGCCACTGGAGCACCAGGGCTGTCTAGAATCATACCATCTGAGCCAGGCAGGATGGAGGACTCTACTGTCCTCCCAGGGCAGGGAATAGCGAATAAGAAAGCTCCTGTATTCCAGGGCAGCAGGGGCTATGCAAGCACTTTATATGATGTAGTCATCATCTGATCCTTCCAACTACCTAAGAGGGTATGTGTGTATAGGTATGTGTGTGTTTGACACACACAGATTTGTCCAACTTGTCCAACTTCAGAACCCCTAATATTGCCTACCTTAATCTATCATTTTGGGGACTTAGTGAAACCAAAGAGGTTGAACCCGTGGACTCATCAGATAGAGTCAGAGGTAGTAAAGAAAGAGTGGGAAAAAGGGGAAGAGGGTAGAGGAGAAAGTGATATGCTCATTCATTTATTCACTCATTTGTTCGTTATATCTCTGCCTTTGATAGCTCAGATACTGAAATTAGTAAGACCAGCTTCAGCCCCCAGAGTGGATCTGTGGGCAGTCTGCACATGGTTCTGTAGGCAACAGACTAGAAAATGCTGGGTTCTTCCACGAGGAGCAGTGTGGGGAATGCATGGAGGAGGAGGCATTAGACTTTAGGAATAATCAGACATTCAGTGCAGAGGAAAGCAGATAAGCAAAGGCCCAGAGGTTGGAGGGACATGTTGGTTTACTGGGGGATGATTGATCATTCCCTGGAGAAGAGTGTGGTGGTAGGGGGAGGCTGGATCGGGAGAGGCCTTGGCTGTTCTAGCAGGTCATGTGGTAGAGTGTGGCAGGAACATTCCTCCCTTCCTTCATGTACTAATTCGACTCCTATCCAACAATCTTGACATATGGGTATTGGCCACTATTAGTGGATAGGGGGGTTTGGCTGAGTAGGGAAGGAGCTGCCAGCTTGAACAGAGGCATCCCAGGACTATTCTTTCCCACTCAGTTGGATTTGAGGGAGCCAGTATCAGAGCACAGTCCCCAGAACCAAAACCATGCTGAAATTCAGAGAAAAGGCAGGGACTCCTTTTGGCTGTCAAGCACATCTCCATAGAGGGAGTGGAGATTTATTGAGTGTTAAATGTCAGTATCGATGTAATAAAGATGGTACACTGTAAGTAATAAGCACTTTCCAGGTGAGGAACCGTTTTCAGTAAGTTGTCAACCTGTCTGATACTATGAATTATTTTTTTTTTTAGAAAAAGGAGAAGATGAAGAAGTCTCATTTGGAGTTATTTAACTTTTAGATCAGTTCCTCAGCTCCATCCCTTCTTGACAGGAGCATCAGTGGCCTGTGGTACCCAATGACCCTGGAGTGTGCACACTCTTCATCTCTTAAAAAAAAAAATCCCAATATTCTTTTTGTTTTCTTTCCTGTGATGAGCACAGATTTGATGGGGAATGGATTTGTGACCTTCAGAGGGCTTGGTGACAGGCAGAGAATTTTCAGGAAATGAATACCGAAGGAAACGAATGCAAGAAGGGCAGCGGGGGAGGTGCACGCCACCTGGGATGGTCATCTGACAAAGGTGGTCAGGTGTCAGCTGGGGTCCACTCACCTCTCAGAGATCTGCACATTATTCCAGAGAATTCCACAGCCCCTGGAAGTGCCGCCCCGCATGTCTATTCCTGCTCACTCCCATGACTTAAGGCTGCCCCTGCATCCTGGGTTCCCAACTTTCCATGAACCACCTCGGAGATGTGCTCACTATGCTAAAGGTCAGTGTGTTTTACAAAGAGAAGTCACAAAAGGTTCAGGTGCACAGTAGGCCTTCTCTAAAAAGATTTGGTAGGACAGCTGCTTTAATTGGCTTCAGAAGCCTAGAACATCCAAAAGCCTGAAAACATCTGCTGCCATTCTACCTCATAGGGTTTCATCATGTACATATCATCCCAGGCTCACATCATCTTGCTGGCCTGGCACTCACTGTCCTCCCTTCTCTTTCTTTTTCAGGAGCAAACTCTCAGTTCTTAATCCTGGCCTGCGAAGGCCAGCTCCTTCCCTTCTCTGGCACCTGGGCCACAGCTCGTACTCTGGTCCTCTATGGAGGCTGTATGTGTTCACCTTGCACCTTGCACCCAGCACTCTTCAGATTGGTTTTCCAAGACATTTTTCCCTAGGAATTCTGCTGCTGGCCCTAACATAATAAACGTTTGTTATTTCTGTTATGACAGGCTCACCTTGAGATTGGCATAACGGTCACATGTTACTGATGAGGAGATGTTGAGTGATTTACCCAACGTCTTATTTTGAGTGGTGTTCCGAAGGACCCTGCATAGCCGCTGAGTTTCTTTTCACCCATCCTGCTCTCAGCACCTCTTCCCTTTGCCAGGGTTGCTGATGGCCTGTCCTAATCCCTGGGATTCTTTTCCTTGTAAGCCACATGACATTGAACACATTTTTGTCTTGTGCTCATTCCATTAGTTGAAGGCAACAGAGAGGCACTGGGATGCTTTATTAACATTTCACTTTGCTATTTTTGAAGTGAAGAAAATTGCTCAGAATTAGCCTGGATTCTCAGTCATTAGCGGAATATCTATTGAATTTTGCACGAGCTCTGCAAAATGTCCTTAGAGATAGCAGGCTCAGATGGTCATCTTGACTCCAGCCTCTAGCTGCTCTCTGACTTTGGGCAATCTTTTTTTTAAACACTTCTGAACTTCTGGTACCTTATTTGTAAAATGCCAGTAATAATAGTTATCTCACTGGGCTCTTGGGAAGAATAAATGAGAAAATATATATAAAAAACTCTAAAGCTCCCACCAAAAAACCATTAGAACTGTTGAACTAATTCAGCAAACTTGCAGGGCACAAAATTAATATACAGAAATATGTTGTACTTCTATACACTAATAACAAAGTAGCAGAAAGAGAACTTAAGAAAATGATCCCATTTATAATTGCACCAAAGAGAATAAAGTACCTAGGAATAAATTTAACTAAGAAGATGAAAGACTGAGAACTATAAGACATTGATAAAAGAAATTGAAGATGACACAGACAAATGGAAAGATATACATGCTCATGGGTTAGAAGAATTAATATCATTCAAATGTCTACATCACCCAAAATAATCTACAGATTCGATGCAGTCTATATCAAAATACCAGTAGCATTTTTCAGGAACTACAAAAAATAATTCCAAAATTTGTTTGGAACCACAAAAGCTTTAAGTCACTAAAACAATCTTGAGAAAGAAGAATGGAACTAGAGGTATCACAATCCCAGATTTCAAGATATAACTCAAAGCTAGAATAATCAAGACAGTATGGTATTGGCACAAAAATAGACACATAGATCAATAGAATGGGATAGAAAGCCCAGAAATAAGATCATACCTATATGGTCAATTAATCTATGACAAAGGAGGCGAGAATATACAATGGAGGAAAGACAGTCTTTTGTATAAATTATATTGGGTAAACTGGACAGCTACATGCAAAAGAATGAAACTGGACCACTTTCTTACACCACACCACACACACACACACACACACACCACACATATATGCACACCCTCAAAATGGATTAAAGACCTGAATGTGAGACCTGAAACCATAAAACTCCTAAAAGAAAACATAGGGGGTGGTATTCCCTTGGACATCAGTCCTAGCGACATATTTATGGATATAGCTCCTCAGGCAAGGGAACAAGAGCAAAAATAAACTCTTGAGACTATACCAAAATAAAAAGCTTTTGCACAGCAAGGGAAACCATCTATAAAACAAAAAAGGCAAGCTAATGAATGGAAGAAGATATTTGCCAATGATATATTTGCTAAGGGGTTAATATCAAAACGTATAAAGGGCTTACATAACTCAAAACCAAAAAATCAAATAATTTGATTAAAAAGTGAGCAGAGGACCTGAATAGACATTTTACTAAAGAAGACATACAGATAGCCAACAGACGCATGAAAAAATGCTCAACATCACTAATCATCAGGGAAATGCAAATGAAAACCATAATGAGATATCACCTTACACCAGTCAGAATGGCTAAAATAAAAAAGACAAGAAATAACAAGTACTGGCAAGACCTGAAGAAAGGGAACCCCTAGTACATTGTTGGTGGGAATATAAATTTGTGCAGCCACTGTGGAAAACAGTCTGGAGGTTCCTCAAAAAATTAAAAATAGAAATGCCATATGATCCAATAATTCCACTGCTGAGTATTTATCCAAAGAAAACAAAAATACTCATTTGAAAAAGATATATGCACCCCTATGTCTATTGCAGCCTTATTTACAATAGCGAAGATATGGAAGCAACCCAAGTGTCCACTGACAGATGAACGGATGAAGATGTATGTGTGTGTGTGCACGTGCATGTGTGCAAGGATACGTGCACACACACACATTATTATGGAATATTACTGAACCATAAAAAAGAATGAAATCTTGCCATTTGTAACAACATGGATAGACTTAGAGGGCATTATGCTAAGTGAAATAAGAAAGACAAAACAAATACCGAGTGATGTCTCTTATATGTAGAATCTAAAAAACAAAGCAAATGAGCAAACAAACAAAACAAATAGACTCTTGAGGACAGAGAACAAACTAGTGGTTGCCAGAGGGGTGTGGCAGGAGAATGGGCAAAATAGGTAAAGGCAACTAAGAAGTACAAACTTCCAGTTATAAAATAAGTCACAGAGATGAAAAGTGCAGCACAGAGAACATAGTCACTAATATTGTAGTAGCCTTGTATAGGGGCAGATGATCACTACACTTATTGGGGTGAGCATTGAGTAATGTATAGAATTGTTGAATCAATACGTTACACACCTGAAACTAATATAACATTGTATGCCAATTATTTTTTAAAAAATAAGAAAATACGTGGAGAGCCCCCCCCGGCACAGAGTAGATACTATTTCCTCGGGGTGAGGGAGGGTTACACATTGGACTCAACCTGTCTAATGTTGGCTGCTTTGCTCTGGGCCTTCATTTCATCCTGCATCTGCCCACACATGGTTCACATCTTCTGTTTTAGAGCTACATTAATCATCCCTCCAAAAACACAGGGGAAAGAGCCTAAATACCAACTTGCCCACGGATAGTGAGCTCATTATTTATTGAAGAAATGTTGGTGCATCTCAAAGTCACAACCCTGATCCACTTGCCTTCCTGCAGCTCAGCGTCACTAAGGGCTGGCTTTAGTGCCTCCTGCCTTTTAGAGTCTTGATTCCATTGAGAGTGAGAGTGTGAGTGTTTCAGAATGGCCCCGTGGGGTTGGTAGTCTGACCTTTCCCAAGCCCTCTGCAGGCCTTCATTCCCAGGAGCTCTGTGTGATGGGCTAGGAACAGGCTAGGGGCACATTCTCAGCCTTCTCCAGAATGAACAGGCAATTTCACCCTCAGAAAAATGTCCAGCGGATATTCTGTTCTCTTCAACCAAAATGTTTTAAGTGTTTTTGCTAGCAGTTGGTTCTATAAAGGTGGCCACACCAGGAGTGGTGTGATGGGGAAGACAGGAAAAGACAACCTGCACCGTTTGATGCAGTCTATGCTAGGACTGAGTGCTATGGGAAACCAGAGGATGGTTTCTCACACCTCCTGGGGGGTGAGCTGGGAGGGTCAGGGTAGTTTCCTGGAAGCTGAGTTTTATTTATTTATTTATTTTATTTTTTTTTTGAAGCTGAGTTTTAGAGGATAGTTTAGCTAAGTCAGAATGGAGCTGGGAAAGGAGGACACTATGGGCAAGGGCAGTGATGAGAGCAGAGGCAGGGAGGCATGCCACGATCTCTCAGGCACGGTGGTGGGCATCAGTCAGGATTCCCCAGTGGGGAGGTAGTCAGGACTTTGGACTGGCAAACCTGTTAGTATCTCATGGTTTAAAGAAGAAAACTCTGAGCCAATGGAATGAATTTGCACAAAGCCTTCTCAGTGCATGTGAATCCCCTGGGGGGTTGTTAAAATCAGATTATGCTTATATAGGTCTGTGCCAGGGTCTAAGAGTCTACATTTCTAACGAGCTTCTAGATGATGCTCCGGCTTCTGGCCCATTCTGTGAGTATCAAGGAATAGGCCTGTGGCAGACAGAACAAGCCTTGTGTGTCTGACTTTGGAAGGTTTTACTCCTCATTTCCTATGACACTGAGCAAATGGCAAATGGAAGTTTGGCTTCCACAGCACCCTCAACCAATGACAAACAGGAGATGATATATAAATACCCCAGTACCCTCACCCCATGAGGAAGCTAACTCTAAGGTGTATGGTCTACACTAAGTTTCCCTAGTAGGATTCAGTCCCATTCACCATAGTGCAGGAGGGATCAACCATTTTTTATTGGCTGCCTTCCCTTCCTTGTCTCACATTTCTTCCTTACTAGGATTTTCTTCACCTCAAATGCTTGTCCCAGAGTTGGCCCTTGGGTGAACCTAAACTAAGGAACAAAATAGTTCTCTACTTCACCAAAGTCATCCTCCCAGCCTTGGCCTCCAACAGAGCTCCATTCAACATTTTTAGCTGTTTCTTCTCAAAATTGCTACCATATTACTAAATAACATGCTTCTATCACTGTTTTCTGAGTTGTCAATATTAGGCATTAAGTATTAATGTCCTATTGTAGTAGAGGAGGGTTTAATTTTCTTCTACTCTCCATCTCTCCTAAACACATGTGTCCTCTCTCCTAATCCTTACACTTTAGGTCAAAGCAATAGACAGTGTTTACGGTATGAGCTGTGAAAGTATGTGTCACTGTTCAGTGGACTTCCATGATGGAAATTTTTGTTTTTCCTAGTTGAATCCAGCTAGGAAAAACCAAATCATCATCCATTTTAAGCAGAAGAGAATGAATTTAAGGAATTGGTTCCACAGGTAATGGAAGGGCTGTGAAGCCAAACAGGGGATGTTGAGGCAATGAGAAGTTTGCAGCAGCCAGAAGCTGCTACCGCGTGTAAGGCTGAGGGTGTGGGCAGTCTTTTGGGAGCCCAGGATACAGGACCACCAGGCAAATGCTAGAACCATGGTGGGCCTGTCCAGCAGGAATCAAAGACATGGAGGAGGCACCACCTTAATGGAAGACAGCACACAGGGCAGAGAGGGAGGGAGAGGAATACGTTGGCTTCTCCCTTCCTCTTGCCTCCATCTCCCTTCAGTGCCTACCATTGACCACATGCGGACAGAAGCCAGTTGAGAAGTGCTCCTCTCTCCCACGACACAGAACAGGTCAGAGAAGAGCAAGGAATGGATATGAGGGCAAACAGGCAAATACCAGACACTAAAATGAATATTTGCTCTTTTTATAAAAAAAATAATAATAATTACCTAAGTATTTACCATTGATTTTTTTTTCTTTGTGCTCTATCAAATCTGCTTTATACCATTGATACTACTTCCCAAATGTTTGACTATATCATATAATCCATCAGTTTCATTTTGTTTCCCGGAGTGCTTGATCCTTCTGCTCCAGTCGGGACTGTTTGCTTCAGGCGAGCCTCGATGCTACCGTTGGGAGACTTCAGGCTGAGCTGAATCCCCTGTGATAATCCCATGACTTCCTCTTTCTCGGTTTGCTTCCTTTTTATAGGAGCATGTCTTCCAATAGCTTCCCAAGAAAGAGGCCATGGGAATTAAATATTTTAATTTTGCAGGTCTGAAAATGTCTTTATATTGTACTCACAGTTGATTGACAGGTGAGCTGGCTTTGGAACTCTGGGTTGAAAACAAATTTGCCTTGGAATTTTGATGGCATTGATTCACTGACTTGTAACTGCCAGTGTTGTTTTTGAGATGTGGTGCCATCCAAAGTTTTTGCTTTTTGACATATGACCTGTTTTTTTTTTTTTTCTCTTCGGAGGCATTTAAGATCTTCTATATATCCCCAAATTATCTTTGCAAATTGAGACGAACAACCCCAAATATAGATTTGTTTTGCTGAGAGCATAAAGCCACCCCCTCCCCAGCGAGGAAAATGTAAGCCCCAAAGGGATTGAAGCCTTCATCTTAGATAGAGCATGATGCCCCGAAGGGATCAGCTCCTAATTGTAGGACTTTCTGGTAGAATTAGCCATCAACCAGGGATGATCAAATGAATCCTCTCCTGCTGCTCTGACTTGGTATATCTGGTACTTTGGGTAAGTACTTTGGACCCCTGAGGTATAATTATAGGAGCATCTTTATTTTTGGTTATCACTGTCCTTTCAAATGTACTCAATGGGAATGAGTCTTCCCCTGCTATGGGGTGAAAATCTAAACAAGACCAGGATTTTCTTTTTCACTAATGGGCAAGAATAAGTTCTATGATTAATTTAAACCAAAACACGGTCTCAATTCAGTCATTAAGAGAGCCTGCTGCTATATAATCAGTAAAACTTCAAACTCTATTTGATGTTAATTCTTCTCCAAAGGCCCTGCCATCCAAGGACAGGAGTGTGGCCTTGCTTCGTATTTTTCTCGCTTCTCTTTTCCCTTTGCTAGCTGTGCTTTCTCACCATTCCAGAAACCAGAAGGGTGGGGTGGGGAAAGGTGTGGGGATGGCTCTTACCTGGCTGATCCTGCCCTAAGATGGCTTTGTGCCTTGTGGGCCTGGCCGACATGGAAGATGATTCTTTATTATAAGTTTTGTGAGTTTTCTGGAGACTCCCCTGCTGGGCAGGTAACTACAATTTTTCTGACAGAAGCAGTGCCTCAGCTTTAACTATCTACTCCCAGTTCTCCCACAGTTTCTGACCCCCCCCCCCCCCACAACAGCACCCTGTTGAAGGATCCCTTGCCCTGACAGGCTGTCTTCTGGAGCGGGAGGTCTGTTAAAATGATGGCAGGCTGACATTCACCTAAGATTCTATGTTTGTGCACCACTGTCCTGCCATTCATTGCAGGAGGGTTTGGTGGCTGCTTTAGCTTTCACAGCCATAAGTCACAGACCCCCGTATTTCCCAACTTCAGGGTACATATATCAATTCTATAGGTGGGTTCCATTGATACCTGGAGAGGCACTAAGCTTGGAATGGGAGGTAGGTCATCCAACCTTTCCTCTCAAGGGGGAGACCCCCCAACTGAGAAATCCTCTTCCCAAATCCTCTCTTTAATCTTTAATAAACCATTCCTTTATCCTCTCAATCAGGGTAAATTGCTAATCAATTCCCAATCACACGCTTTAAGGTTTCACTTCCTGGTGTGTCTGAGAACTCGCTTGTGAATCTGCTATCCATTGTATCTTGACGCCCTGGTGAAAACTCCCAGTTTGGCATTCTTGTTACGTGGGCATCTTCAAGAATCTGCCTCCCCCTCGTACCTGTGTCACACCATGCTAGAGTTGTTATGGAATAGCCATCTTGAGTATCTAGGCACCTCTGAAAAGAGGCAGTGGGAGGCTGGAAATTTAATTCCTTCAAAGAGTTTCCTGAAAAAGGACATTCCAATTAGAGAGCTGATGGCTCAGCTTTGTCTCTGGAGCTGTCAATAGCAGAGCAAGTGTGCTGGGTGATGCTTTATGAGCCCATAAAGGAGGATGCCACAGTACCTTGAGAGTCATAGGAAGCACGTTTTATTTGCTTATTTATTGTCTTTAATTTTATAGGCTAAGAGAAATTTCTCCCTTCTGAATGTGTCCAATTAGCTCTATTTACCCAAGAGGAATTGCACTCCCTGGCTTTGAGTAGTCCACAGTCACCACAGGAGAACACATAGAAAGGGAACAGAAATGCATATCCCTGGCCTAAGCAGTTCCAGATCCTAATAAGTCAGCTACTGCAAGAGGAAGGGTCTGGAATCCCAGGGGAACATGACTCCGAGGGGCCACCTCTCTATGCTATTATTGATGTCTGGATGATCCTCATTCCATTGCCACTCATGAGAACCTTGTTCTGAGCCAGAGTTAGCAGCTGGTTTGCAGGGAGGACTGAGCTAATTGATTTCTGATTTCCATGGACCTGGCTGGTAGATATGAAGGGAACATATGATTCTTGAACTAATATGTTGAGACATGATAGTCTCCAGGGGACAAGAAGGGGAGGCCGAACAGAGAAGTCACTTTCAGGTTCTCCATGTCCATATTTCTATCATCTGGGGCCATCTCTCTATATAGGAAAGAAACTCTTAAGCTTAGAGAATGAGATGGGCCATGAGAACCACGGCTCCCCAACTCTGTTCCTAGATTTGGTGCCTGTTGTTTTCTGTTGTGTAGATAGTGGACTCAGGGTCTGCATGGTTTGCTGCTCTATGGAATGAAGAGACCCATATGGCAGGTGAATGTGTACTATGACTGATGCTCCAGAAAGCCACTGGGAATTGTTTCACTTGATGTGCCCTATGGAAGGGCTGCTGGGGCTCTCAGGCTGGCACTTTTCCAGTTTTCTAGTGTCCCTCTACCCAAGGCTCTGCGTCTTTCGAAATACAATAAATAAATGTTGGGCAGGTACAACAACCATCCAAATGCCTCCTCTCAGGCTGGCTAGCAATGCTGATAAGTGTCCTGCTGAGTGTAAGCGACAGAATCAGGCAGCCTCTGGCCAAGTTACAAAGACTTTGTTTTAAAGTATGCTTTTGGATTTTAACATTCATTATGACTAAAAGGCACAAAACTCAATTTAGGGTCTCGGAAGTTGTGACTCTAAACTCTCAGGATGTCAGAAGCCATGCTCTCAGCTTCCCACCCTGCTGTTTTAATGAGGCTAATGATTGTTTTTCCACTGAGCACCTACCTGTGATCTTCATAAAAAAAGTGAAATAAATGACTCACATGGAGATTTAGAAAGATATCACTGTGGAAAGTGGATGTTAACGGGCTCTAGAAATATGGTAATTATCAACTATTTGAGATGCAGTGACTGTAATATGATAACGAGACATATTATGCAGGTAGAAAGCTCCCGGAGAAATGACACAAGGTAGAATTATAAGAAGAAAGAAAAGGGAGATCTTGTTTGGTTACTCTCTTTGTTGTGATAAAAACTGAAGTGGGAGAAAGTTGAAAAATACATGGTATTTAGTAGTTCCTTTATATTTGGGGACTGAGTGCAACTTCTTCCCCCTGGAAGGTGGAGATATATATACATACACATAGTCATGGTGATTTCAGGTCTCTGCTACAAAGTCTTGCCTCCTCTCCAGCCCCTCTTTGTGGTTGGGAGCCTCCCACTTCTTGATCTTCAGCGTTTGTTGAAGGAATGAATGAATCCACCCTTACTTCACTTCAAAGCCAGGTGTTTCCACTTCAAAAGGTACCTTAAATCCAGCTACCCCTTTCTGCCCTCAACTACTGGCCTCACCCAAGCCACTTCCTGCCTGGACTACTCCATAGCTCTTCACTGGCTCTTCACTTCATCCATTCTTGGGCCAGAACTAACTTTTTGATGTGTTAATCAGATCATGCTGCTCTTTTGCTTAAGCCCTTCAGTTTTTCCCTTGGCATTAGAACAAGACCCCTTACTCCTTCCCACAGCTTACGGGGGTCCTGCAGGATCCTTCCCCAGCTTCCAGTCCCAGTAAGTCTCATGTTAGTTCTTTGGACCCTCTGAGTGCTTTCTGGCCATGAGACTCTCAACACGTGCTGTCCTTATTGCCCCGTGGCTGGCAAATTCTCCTCTTTCTGACACCAGCTCAAATGTGTCCTCATGATGACATGTGCTGACAGCTCTATCTAAAGCAGCACTCACCCCTGACTGATGTTCTCTTTATTGGGCCACTAAGTTTGTTCCCTTCGCAACAGTTGTCATGGTCCCCAGTGAGTTGCTTTGTTGGTTTGTTTTACTTCATGTCTGTCTCCATCAACAGAGCATAGGCTCCGTGGGGCACTCTTGCCTGGCCAGTACCCTGGTTCAGCCTCAGCACCAGGCACCTGACAGGTAATAGGTGCTCAGCATAACAAAGTGAGTGGTTTGGGACTGAACTCACTACCCTACCCCCACCCCCAACTTTGGCTTTGTAGAAACATAGCTCTGATGCTGTTGTCCCTAGAGACTTACTTTAGAGATGGTACTCAGGATGCTGAAAGTGACGCTCACATACTTCACTCTGCAAGCTGCCACCTTCAGGCCTGAAATGAGCCTTCTGGAATCCTCAGGCTCTCTAAATGCTAAATATAAAGAATTAATCGAATCTTGCGTCTCTAGTGAATAACTAAGACACCTTTATATTGAAATGCAGATTCTCTATTGAAAAGGCAAATCTTTCATTCCAAACCTTTGAATAAGACTGGGTTTGTATTTATAAAGTAAGTTAGATACAAGAACATATTCTGGGCCTAGAGCACTTTCGCGTGATTGCTCAATAAATACATTTTTACTCATCCAAACTCTTGCCTTGGAGTATTTTGCACTGAGCTAGTCAAATAAGTGACAGTAACCCTATTGAGTTCCACTTAATTTTATTCAGTGATGTTCTGTATGGTTCCAGGGGTTTTCTGGGTCTCTGTGTCCCAGAGATGGGTTGAGAGTGTCTTGTTTAGGGCCAGTTGGATTTTGAGGTTGTCACAGGGGAAGTGGGACTGAATGGGGTCAAGTAAGCAGGTGGGTAACATGGTCAGCACCCTGTCCTCCACTTAGTGTACCACTTCGGTTTCTTCGTCTATTAAACGGGAATAGTAATTCCTACCCCCTTGGGGGTTAGTCTGAAGATGACATCATGAGCATGAAAATTCTTAGCACATTGTCTGGCACATAATTGGGGTTTTTATAAACATAGCATAGATGAATTCAATTTAATTACGCATCTTAATTATTAGTTTCATCCCTCCAGCCAGACTCAGTTGTAACAGTGTATGTCTGTGCTCCACTCTGTGCATTCACCAGGAGCTCAGTAAGTACTTAAAGTATCACTTGTTATTGTTTTCTCCCTATAGAAATCATCATCATCATCAAATGAACAACCCAGAAATAGCTCCTAATAGTTTGGTGCCTCTTCTCTTTCTGGATAGTCTCACCTTGGATTGACTTCAGTTGGATTTACTAGGGGCAGAGAAAGGCAGCCTTGAGAAACACATCAGGCCAGAGAGAAAATGAGGGAAAGATTGCCCCTGGTGTACCCCCACTCCCATGCAACCCCTCTCGCCTGCCACCGTGAGCCTGCTCCAAGCCAGAGTCTGACAGCTGGGCATCGGCATGGGGCCCCAGAAATCCCTCTCCCTGCTCCAGCCAGGCAGTGCAGAGCAGTGGGAAACATGGCCCAAATCCAGACAGCGAAGCCCTGTCCTCCCATCCGATTTGGATGCTATCAGCTGTTCCTAGTGTGAGATAGATCACTCATTCTTTCCCTTCTGCACATTCCAAGGAAACCTACTTATCTTGCAAGCAAATCCCAAATAAAGCACAAATTGCTTCCTACAAGTGGCTTTCTGCTGAGGCCACCATTGTTCTCCTTACTGCTCAGCCATGGCCCTTGCACCTTCCAGGGACTGTTGGGTAGGCCCTTCATGCCTCCTGGACCCTGTGCTGCTGATGGAGGGAGTCAGGATGCAAAGCTGTTTTATTTGTTAAACAGACATCCATTCGGGGCCAGAGCAGGGCAAGAGCTCAAGAGGCCAATGGGCCACGGGTCAAGCAGAGCCACAAGAAAAATATCCCAGAGTTTGGCTCCAGCTTACGTATGTTTTCTGGCTGGGTATCCCCATGCAGGGTGCTGAACTCCAAGCCTCAGAACTCGGTATGGTTCTACAAGAGTTCTCCTTTCATATGCCAAGCCCAGTGCTATGGATGTTATAAGCATCATCTCAGTTAAGCTCAAAATCTGATGGCAGAGCTGGTGTGTTCCACAAAGCAAAAGGAAAGGGGGATCTGAAAAAGGGCCAGGGAGTCACAGCAAGAAAAAGCTAGCTGGGGATGAATGTTGCTACCCTCATCACCAGTGCTGTGATGAGCAGCCAGTCCCCACCTTCTGCTCATGATGTCATGAAGACGAAAGTCAGAGAACAATGACATGTCAGAGCTGACCAGACCTATACCTGCCTCACTGCTTGACAGATGAGAAAATGAGGCCCAGAGTGGATAATGATTTATCTGAGCACTGTTCATTTGCTCATTCATTCATTTATTCATTCCTTCAACATCTGTGGTGCTTTTATCATGTCTAAGCCCCATGCTGTGTTTTAGGGATGCAGACATGCCTTTGAGGGCATAACCCAGCAGTCAGGGAACTCTCAGGACCATGAGAGGGCTAGAGAACCAACTAGAAGGATGGATGGGGGAAGGCAGACAGTGTAGACTTCTGCCACAAGAAGGCTGGAATTGAAATAAATCAGGAAGATGAGAGGATAGGATGTGGGGAGCCCAGGAGAGGATGTATTAGATGGAGGAGACAGGACACGGGATCGCATAGATGATGGATGCACAATGAAGATGCAAGTGAGAGAGTGCCTGATGTGCAAGGGCTCTTGGGTGCAGATGGGAGGAATCAAGAGGTCATTGGGAAGGACATTTGACTCCCAGGCAAAGCTTTCTGGGTTGAGCACACAGAGGTGGGGAAAGTATTCGACAGAGCATAGAAGTTGTATCCTGGGGCCGTAGGTGGCTAGAGACCAAGGAGGCAGCATGGGCCCTCCATGGCATCTGCAGGTCATTCCTGCTCTTCAAGTGTGGGGACAGGCCTTGGGGACGTGCTGCTGAAGGCCAAGCATAGGGCTTACAGTGGAGAGAAGTTCTCTGGAGGAAGGAAGGAGTCTAAGAATCGTCCAAGCCAACTAGCTAGCAGGTCATAAAGGGATCTTTCAGTCAATTCCCTGTGTCTGCCAACACCTCAAGCAGCCACGTGGTAGAAGGGAGTCAGATAAAGATTAAAAGGTCAAAATTTTGACAGGAAATAGTCATCCTGTCATGGTCCCAAGCCTAGACCAGAGGAATGATGGGTCTAGCAGGTGGTCACTTACCCAGCACACTGTGTGGAGGATAGTGCCTTCTTCAAATCCTAGTGATAGAAAGTAAGATGTATGGAGAAGTGTGGACTTCTTCCCATCTTCTGAGAAGCTAAAAGTTCCCTTTGATGGGCCAGGACAGAAGCATGAGTCAGAGGCTGGCCAACAAGACACAGACTGCTGTATACAGCCAGTGTACTGAGTTTCAAGAGGCGAACAAGGAGTTGGGAGATCAAAGAATGCTCCCCCAAGGACAAGGACCTTCAGCTAGACCTTACTTGACCCCATTCCCACCTTAGAGTTTGGTATTGGACCTTATAAAAGACACGATCCTGGCAATGCATTCAGCAAGCTTCCCTCTGGGGCACTCCTCCTAGTCCTGCTGGTTAACAAAACCCAGCTTTTAGATGAGCTCTGAGTGGATCTTCGAGTTCCTTGGTTATCTGTAGAACAAGATCCCTCAGGTGTTGTTGGGCAGAGGGCCTCACTGTTGCAGGGGGCTGCTGTCCTATTAGCTCTGCTGAAGGATCAGATAAGCCACTCCTGCACCGGGCTGAGGGGCACAAAGAGACTATTCTAGATATGCTGATAATAAAACTGGCACAAAAATAGTGTTCAACACATATGCAAATCCTGTGTGGCAGAGGGCACATGCCATTATCATATCCATCTCAGAGATGAGACTGAGGCTCAGAGAGGTTAGGCGTGCAAGGTCATGCATCTAGGACAGCTCAGAACAGGCCCTTGTGCTTGGCAATTTGGTGTCTCAGCCCTTGGTCTTTCTGCGTTTGTGCTGCATCCATTCCACAGAGCAACGGTGACCTCAGTTGTACCACTGAGATAACAGATTGGATGCTTACCACGTCCCAGGCATTGACAGCACTTTACATGAAATATTTCATGTACTCTTCCCAACACTTCGGAGGCAGGTTTTTTTTTCTTTTTTTAATCCCCTTTTTACAGCCAAGTAAGCCAGGGTGCTAAGGAGAGATTCAGGAACTTGCCCAAAGTCACAGAAACTATAGGTAGAGCCCTTGTGTGTTAAATCCAGAGCCCACACTCTTGACCACTTTTCTGGGCTCCCACACCAGGTGGCTGTTGCTGATGGGTGGGTGATGCATAGGACCTGATCTCTGCGATGCTGGAGGGCAAGTGCTGCCTCACCTGCCTCCGAGGACCTCTCCTCTCTGGGGTTCCAAGGAACAGTCCGGGCCACTGATGAAGGGGAAGCTGCAGATGGATACAGTGGAGACTGCATGTTGCCTTGAGGCATTGAACCGCTTATAATGAGGGACAGATTTTCAGAGATGTCCTGGTGCCTTTCATCTACTCCCTCTGTGAAGTCCCTAGGAATAGTCTGGGACCATGGTTTGGGGCCTTCATTAGCTCTGCACTGTCTGAGATATTCACAAAGGCAAGAAAGCAGACTTGCTCCTTTGTGTTTATAGCAACTCCGACTGCTTTTTCTGGCTCCTGGGATCCAAGAAATAAAATCCTCAGAGCTGGCTCATTCGCAGTGACATAGAAAGTGCAGGGTTCTGCTGGTCCATATCAAGAGGTAGCGGTGGTGCCTGAAACTCTTCCTACCAAACCCTGGCTTCAGCAGTATGACCATCTGTCTGTCTGACCGTTCATCCATCCAGCCGGCCTGCGAGGCCGCCCAGTATGATGGTGATACACCTGTTCGCTGGTCTACCACCTACTAGAGTGTGAGGTCACTGAAGAAGGGAGCCTGTCGGCCTCATCTGGGTTTCCCTCCTGCAGTAGTTGGAGACCTTTCCCCATTATAACACCGGTGGGATCTGCCACACTGTCAGTAATAGCTGTTCACTAAGCCGGACATTCTTTTTTTTTTTTTTTTTAAGATTTTATTTATTTATTCATGAGAGACAGAGAGAGAGAGAGAGAGAGAGAGAGAGAGAGAGAGAGAGAGAGGCAGAGACACAGGCAGAAGGAGAAGCAGGGTCCTGGTGGGGAGCCCAACACGGGGCTCGATCCCAGGACCCCAGGATCACGTCCTGAGCCAAAGGCAGATGCTCAACCACTAAGCCACCCAGGTGCCCCGAAAGCTGGACATTCTTAAAGTGAAGTGTCCTTTGATTCCTGGGGCTCCTGTATGAAAAAGCCTCCAGTCCTGAGAATCCTGCCTACAGGTGCCTCGGGGAAGTGCAGCTCAGTGAGGAGGCTGTGAGGTACGGCATCCCCCAACCTGGCCCTGCTTTTATCTCCCAGCATCCTCCCTGCAGCCTAGCCTCAGCTGCCCTGTTTCTCAAAGTGTGTTCTAGGGAACACTGAATCAAACACCTAAAGAGTTAGTGGCACAGAGAAAAGACTCAGAATCTTAAAACAAGTCTGTTGTTTTAGAAATATTTAATAAACTTTTTATAAAACTATAAATGGCTATTTATAAAACTGCATGGCAGGAAGGAAGGAGGATTGAGCTTATCAGTCAGGGGCTGAGGGCCATTGCAGCCCAGGTCCTTGACAGACCTGCTTTTTCTCCCCCGGCTCGTGAGTATATCAAAGAATCCTCTATCATTTGTCTTGTGGAAAAGGGCCTTTTGATACTCACATTGGGAAAATGAGACATCATGATGCCCAAATGAGGAAAATAGACTCTGCAGTCATCAGTGATGAAGCTTCCAAAAGGCTGTATGAAAGGGGGTATGATAATATACTACTACGTCAGAGAGAAGGCATAGTGTATGTCCAATAAAACATTGATGGTACATAAAGGGATGATGGTATTGGGTCAGGGGATAAAACATTCAGGGTTGCTTGTTATTTGAGATTTGTGATGGTTTGGACTGACATGAAGTTCTGTTGATCAGGGGGGAGCCAATTTCTTGTGCCTGTCCCAGACCTTCTGCTCCAGAATCTCTGGGGATGGGGCATCTTGGGATGCATCTGTATTTTTTACCAGACTTTCCAGATGGATTCTTATGTATACACCTAATTTTGTAAATCATTTTCCCAACCTAGTGATTCTAAGTCTTGGCTGCTTATTGGAATCACCTGGGGAGACAAGGCAATAAAGCAAAACAAAAACATACAAACAAAAACAAAAAACAAAAAAACACTTGGATGACATCTCCAGATATTCTGATTTGGTCAGTCTAGGGTAGAGCCTGGGCATCAATAGGCTTGTTGTGCTTTTTTTATTTTTTTTATTTTTCTCTCCAGGTGGCTTTAACATACAGCCAGGGCTAGGAACTCAGGGTAAGCTGTGGCCTCAGGGGTGATGCCTGTCTGTACCCTGCATGTGTAAGAATATGTGCAGGTATGTCTCTTGGGCTGACTCCAACCCTCGGAGACATTTACAGCTAGCTGGGACCTGGTCTCAAGCTAGGATATGGCCTCTGTCTGGCCATCAGATCAGCATGGCAGCCTCTGCTGTGTTGGGAGGAGTTTGCTGGAAGCCCCAGGAAGACCATCTGTTGTCTTGCCTCTCTTGTCTGGCTCTGGGTCAGAAAAGCCCATCTGAAGGAACAAGAGGGCAGCAGCTACAACCAGAACCAATAGTTCTGGGATGGTTCTGATGATCAAGTGGTAGGTGATCTCCCTTAGGGCAGAGCACCTGATGTAGCAGGTGCTAGAGAGCCATGAGCTTGACACTCAGCATTGGCTTCTGTAGTCTCAGTGTATTAACAGAACCCCCCTCCCCACTCCACCATGAGCACAGGTAGCACACTTGGCTGGTGGAAACACAAAGAGATACCTGTTTTCTTGCCTCCTGGACCTCAGGTTAAGAAGATGCTCTCCTCCAAACACACTGCCTCTGTTCAAAGATGATCAGTTTATTTCCCATTTTTTATTAGTCAAAGACATGTAGCTGTTAAGGAAGGCTCTTGACTCCCAGTAGGGGAGACTTTTTCCACCCTGATCTTCCAAAAATCTAACCCATAGTCAAGGAATTGGGCCCCTTCATTGATCTGTGTGTGTCCTTATTGCTAAGCTTTTTTGAAATAGTTTAAAGGTTGGGGAGTGACCGCCCAGGTTTTACTTCCTGTCCTGTGTCTCCCACCACACTCACTTTGCCTTTCTGTGCCATCTTTGGCAAGTCTCGGAACATTCCTGATAGAATGAATAACTTGGCCTCCTTCTTTCCCCTGCAAAATGACATGGATTAACTCACCAGTTTGGGGAGTTTAAATCATCTTCTTTAGCCATTGACCTTTCTCTAAAGGGTTTCCTATGCAAAATTTTAGTGTGTAAACAGTCTAAATTACAGCTGTTGTGGGAAAAGAGGAAAGAGCCACTTCAGACCTCCCACACCCCCGATAGCTCCACCCTCCTCAAGGGGCTCTTGGAAGCTCTTAGAAACCACTGTCCTAAGCTATTTTCAGTGGGGAGAGCACCTTTTCTCCTTCAGTGGAGAAATCTGGATCAAAATCTTGGGACAGTTGGGTTAGGTGACATGCGTATATTGAAAAAGCATGTTCCAAATGCCCGTTGCTTTTATTTGTTTTTAATTGGGATATTTAATCATTTTGTTTCAAATTTCACGTAATAAGAAAGGAGAGTGGGGATTTTAACACTTATGTAAAGGGAGCATTGGTTTCTAAAAGGTCACAATCCATTGATCTAGATTCATGTTTTTAAAAATGTGAGTCCCAACTCATTTGTAGGTCACAGAGTCAGTTTCCTAGGTCATGACCAGCATTCCTTCTTAACAGAATAACATAGAATATACCAGAATCAGTCCCACAGAGTAAGACTAAAGATGGCTCTGTAACTTGTGATTTTCCTAATGCCAGTCTGCATGGGTGGACTAGTGTAACATGACCTATGGTTCTTACTGTGAGTTATGAGCCGTAGAGGCCAAGAGCTGGTCTAGATGCATGTGTTCCTGTGGTCCTTTCAGGCTCCAGCTTTGCCTCACATATGTATTGGGGAACCTTCTACCCTCTGGGTTCTGCACTGAGCTGGTGAGCACTGCATGGAGAGGAGGGCTCAGGAAGGCATGACTGCTAGGCCGGGTGAGCCTCCCCTCGAGAGAGTTTAGTGCCCAGCGCATGGGCAGCAGTAAGATTCCTCCTACTGGGGCCTGCAGAGGTGAAGAGGTTAGCATGGGGCTGACTTTGCCAGGGAGCTAACCATGATATGTCTTGTACAAGATGATGATATGTGTGTGCGAGAGGGTCTAGAGGCTTCCCCTTGATCACTCCCAATAGTGGAGAGGCTTGTCACCTTCAGGCCACTCTGGTTCATGCAGGCCATCTGCCCGAGCTCTGCCTCCCAATCTCATGCCCTGGGTTGCCTTGGTTTCTGTGATTGCCAAGGTGCCATGGCCACTGGGTTATGATCCTCAGGAGCAGAGGGCAGCCTGGAGGATCACCCCCCAAGCCGGGAGGAATCTTTGGTGTCTCCCTGCAGACTGACTGCCCTATAGGATGGGGATCTGTCTTTCCATGACCTGGTCTGCACAGAGTGACCAGCCTGGCAGGAAAAATTGCCACCTGTTCACACAATTCCCCAACCCAAGGTGATCAGTCTGGATACAGAGACCCTCACATTATGGCATTAGGCTCCTTTACATCCATATGGCTTTCCTGACTTTTCTTCCTCCCCTGACCTTAGCAGGAATGGGGTAGAGAGCCAAGAGCAGAGACAGACCTTTCTTGGGTATCCCAAGGCCCTTCATCCCCAGATACCAGTGAGCCCTGGGTCCCTCCATCCTTTTAGGGAGGGTAGAGGAGCCTTGTGTTCTAATTTACCCTGTGAACCAGACACTAGTAGGGACACTAGTAGGTAAGACACAGAGGTGTTAAGTAGCCATCCCAACAACTCCTCACTGTTTCTCTTTACAATTTTATCCCTAGCGCTCAGCAGAATGCCCGACCCATAATAATAGTAACAGTTGCCAACAATTATGTAGCACATAGAATGCAAGAGATTCTTTTGTTAATTTACTCAGTCCTCACAATAACCCCACAAGGAAGCAGGTGTTATGATTATCCCCAATTTCCCACATTAGGAAGCTGAGGTCCATAGGGGTTAAGTGATTTGCACAAGGCCGCACAGCTAGTAAGTCAGGATGCCATGTTCCAAACTCTGGCAGTGTGGCTCAGAGTCCTTGTACTTCATCACTAGGCTAGGTTGTCTCTCTGCACAGTAGCATCTTGATGCAAATTAGTTGGATAGGTTACTTTTCATTCGTAACTACACAAATGCATGGAGTTTAATTTTTGCCTCTCTGTGGGTCCCAGAAAAGGTCGGGCAAGCTAATGTGTCTTTTGTCAATGTGTTAGGACCTGTCATGGAGCTTCTGTTTGAGCCACCCACCCAGAAAGAAAGGGCATTAGAACTAGGGGGCCTTTCTTTTCTGAAGAGAAAGACATGCTCATGGGCACAGGAGAGGCTGAGCTTTTGAGTGCCCTCTCTGGTCACCCGTGAACCTCAAGGCGTAAGAAAGAGGTCGAACTTGAGAGCCACACAGTCTCTGAATAGAGTTCTTATCCTCGGATCTAAGCCCAGGAGACTTGGCTGGCCCGCTCACCATCCTTTCTGGGACATAGAATTGAGTTTTGTCATGCACTTTGAAAATCCCTTGGTCGGGGAAACACTCATGATTATGAAATTCCCTGAAGAACTTTTTCAGACCCTGTGTGTAATCCTGAGGCCCAGTGAAGTGCCTTGTGTAACCTTGTGTGTGAGGTATGAGTGGATGCTATCCAAAGCCATGGCTCACAGAGAGAGATAAACATGGGACCCCTATTCCCTGTGGCCGGGATGTGTTGAGTTTTTGTCCAAGTCCTTTGCTTATTTTGTCTGGCAGGAATGCTGGGCTCACTTCTTTCCTTTGCCTCATATGCCCATACAGCACAACTGGTTTGGTAAATTAAGAATTTGCCAGATGGAAAAGACTAATTTTTCCCACTATCAAAATCATAGGCATGACTGGGTTTTTTGCACACATTCCGCTGGACACATGCTGCATTCATAATACAGAGCATTGAGACATCATAAAGGTTTTCACATCTTTCATGTGATAAATATTTTTACCGTCATGCTCGAGAAATGGATTTTGTTTGAAAATGGCCTATTTTCTTTGATGGCTCTTTTGACGTAGATTCAAAGCCTTTCTGGGTCCTGCAGGGGTTTGGGTTTGGGAGGGCCTATGTGTTAACTTTCTCGAAGGGCAAACCCACTTCTCTTCACTGAAGTACAGGCACAGCTGCCAGGGCTAGGAGATTCATGGCTGAGGACAATAATGAAAAGATGTCGAGCAAGCCAATAGCTGCTGGAAGTGATGACGCAACCAGCCCTGGGACCTCCCTAGCCTGGGCACCCAGGAACCTGTGAACAGACTGAACCCAGAAACACCCTGGCTCCTGAGATCCCGCTCTGCTGTAAATTGCACTGAAGGACTCAGATGGGGGCTGTTTAACCAGAGTGGAGCCCCATAATATTTCTTCTTGAAAGTTTGTTTTTACAAGTGTTCTCTTGTCTTTGAAATGACACATTTTTAATGGTCTTGCTATATGTGGTGAGCAGCCACTTGGGACTAGAAGAATCTGTTTTCAGAACAGCCTTTGTCGGCTGCTGTGACCTTCTGTGACTGTGTGTGAGTCTGTGTGTGTGTGTGTGTGTGTGTGTGTGCCCATGTGCAAGGATACAGCTGGTGAAAACTGAGCAAACCAGGAATTCTCCCTCCTCTGGGAGCCTGGTTTAATGGTCCCTGGATCTCGTGATTAATGTCCTCTCCCTCCACACCTGCAGAGCACCTCTGAGCTTTCTGCTGGCCTGACATATGGGTTGCAGGTGTTTCTGTACTCTAGCTCCAGACACCAGCATTGGTGAGGAGTCTGTAGAGGGATTCACTGGTTTGCACAAGGCTCAGGCTCTAGGGTTTGGATGCCTCCGAGGTACTGGAAACACTTATTGGTCAAGCAGGTTGCCTTTTCCCAGAGCCATGTAGCAGCATCCTCATGGGTGGCAGAGGGAGCACTAAGCAAGGAATGAGGGCATTCGGGGGCTTTCTCCTTTTCCAGTCTAAGAATCAGCTGCTACCTATCTGTGTGACCTCAGCCAAGTCATTTAACCTCGCTGGACTTTATTTATAAACTACAAGAGTTGAACTAGAGGTATAAAGGTTCCCTTGACCATTCTGCTTCTAAGTGGAAGCAACCAGTCCCTGTGTGAGCCAGAATGTGTGATCTGAAGCACCCTAGAATCACTGCATTTGAAGGGCCTGAGCTCATCTTGTCCCATCCCCTTGCATTTACCCAGGAGAAAACAGGTAAAGAGAAGGGGAACTTGCCCACATATGGAGGGTACGAGCCGCAGAGCCAGACTAGAAGGAGGCCTGGGACTCCAATCACCTCTATAGCCTGGTTCCCAGAGCAGGCTCCCAAGCAGCAGCCTCGGGATCCCCTGGGAACCTGTTAGAAATGTATATTCGTATTCTCAAGTTCTACCCCAGACCTGCTGAGTTAGCGACTCCCAGGGTGCGGCCCAGTGATCACCTCATCGGTGATTTCACCAGCCCTCTGGGTAGGCCTGCTGCTCACTGACATTGGGAGCCACTGCGTTCCAGCACAGGGCTGCTCCCCTACCACCAGAAGATGCTTCTGTGGAGAGGCTGAGACGGGAGAGGAGGGGAGGGTAGAATGATATTAGAGGAGAGGTACACACACCCTTCCCAGCTTCCTTCCTGCTGCAGGCTTCCCAAAGCCAGCACTTCTCTGCAACCCGTCCCAGCACCTAGGAGGTGAGGCCACTGCAGGCATCCGGTGATGGGCTGATGGGTCGGGCTGCAGACTGTCCTAGTGCCAAGGGTCACGTTTCATCCCAGCTGAGCCCAGCTTTTCCCATCGCTACATCTGTGCCGGGAGAAGCATGCCACTTGAACATCATCAGGGTCGGCCAGCTAGTTCATTCCAAGAAATTGATGTGTGGAAACACTGTGTTTTATGTGTGAACAGTGAGGTGTATATTTAGAAGTCCGGGTGCTCAGCTCCAGGCTGTCAGCTCTGAGGGAAAAAAAAAATGATGGCATGTGCTTCAGAGTTCATTATATCTCCTAGGCAGGATTCTAGGTTTAAAGGGTTGTTTTAAAGTAGCACATAATGGCACCTATAAATCCTGGTTCCTAAGATACACACATTTGTCACTCCTTAAAGTGAGTTTTTCACATGTTCTTTATATGGTTGGCTTAGAGCATAAAGACTCGGACCTTTAATGGAAGCTTTCATTCTGCATAATTTCTAATCACGTCCTCTTGCATTTCCCGGAGTGTGTTTCCAGCACACGCTGGGCTCCGGCTGCCGCTGCCTGCCTGGCCCCTCAGTGGTGAGCTCCGCCACACCTGGGCCCAGACTCCTCCCTGTGCAGGCTCGGCTCCGGCTCCAGCTCCGGTTCCGGAGAACGCATGGGGTCTGGCTGGCTATGAGAGGTCGGCATATAGTGTCTGGAATGGTCTCCCAGAGTCCGATGAATTCCCGTCCCTCACCTGCCATGCCAGCCAGACAGAAATAATGATGCTTCTTCCTAGGCTCCTGGCTCATTCTCTAGTTCTTTGCTAGGATTTGCCACCTTCCTGAATCCTAGCCCACCTGTGGGGGCTGCTTTCTCCTAACCATTGCCAGCTCCCGGCCCCTGCAGGGCATGGGGCCTGATTTCTCTCTCACCCTGGCCTTGCTCAGCATCCCATTTGCAGGGACTTAAACATTCCAAATCATAATTGTGTTTTGTCCTTCCCAGTGGGGCTGAGTGAGGCCTCACTGAGCCCTGGCCAGGTGGGCTAGGGTTGTGTCCCATGAGGCAGATACCAAAGACTCAGAGGAGCTAGAGAGGTGTATGAAAGCCAGCTTCTTGGAGGCAGAGGCTCTTGACCAGCAGACAGACCCCAGACTGAGGGCGCTCGACTGAGCTTGCTAGGTGCTAGGCACCGTTCTGAGTGCTTGATGCAGATTTACTCCTACTTTCCTTACTACAACCCTATGAAGTAGGTATTGTTATCCTCATTTACAAGTGAGAAAACCAAGGCTCAGAGCGGTTAAGTGTCCTCCATCTAGTAGATGAAGCAGCCAGGATCCACGGTCTGTGCTATGACCACTCCAAGGTTTGGCAAACTGCAGCCCACAGGCCACATGTGACCTGCTGCCTGTGATTATGAACAGTTTTCTTGGCGCACAGCCACACCCCCTCATTTACATAGCACCTGCTTTCTCTTTAACACAGCAGAGCAGAGTGGTTGTGACTGAGGCCACGTGGCCCATAAGCCCGAAATAGTGACTCCTGGTCCTTTAAAGAAAAGAGTTTGCCAACCCCTGCTTTGCATCATACTGCCACTCATGGCTGCCATGAAACTGAAGGCAGATTGTTCTGTGCATGTATCAGTGTACATTTTCTGGGGGGTGGTCATAGGTTTCATTAGATTCTCAGATGAGGACCCGCCCCCCCCCAAAAAAAAAACCCAAAAGAACTGCAGCTTTAGGGAGTTTTGAATGCCAGAATTTTGGGTAGCCAAATGCCAGTTCCCAGTCCAAAGCACAGCAGGAGGAAGCAAGACCAATGGTCAGGAGCCATTTGGAACCTGGGATGCCTCAATCGGAGCCAGTGGGGATTCTTCCCCATGCAGAATGGTGACTGCCACAGTACCTGCTTTGCACCGTCTGCGGCTCTCCTTTGTTGTTCATTGGCTGCTGTGTGAGGGAGGCAGTGCCAAGGTGGCTTCAAGGTCAGGGATAAGGCCCCTGCATAGCCCATGGCCATGTGCACCTGCTCCTTTGGAGAACCTGGCTGTCGGTCCTGCCCTGATAACTCCAGTCACATCCCCATGTGCAATTTCACTGGAGTGTCAGGGATGGGCAAACACTGTGCTGGGATCTGTGCTGGCATATGGTTGAGCTCAACAAATGTTAGGTGTCATTCCTTTGCCTCCTACAACCCTAAGGGCAAGGTATTAGAATCTTCTTTTTATCGATGATGGTGAAACCCACCGTGATGGAACTCTTACTGGGGCGGGCAGAAGAACGACCACCTCCCCTCAAAAGGTGTGCGCGTGCTAGTAATCTCTGGAACCTGTGAATCTGTTACCTTACACGGCAGTGGGGAATTAAGGTTGCAGGTGGAATGGAGGTTGTTAATCAGCTGACTTCAAAATAGAGGAGCATCCCAGATGATCCAGGTGGGCCCGATGTAATCTCAGACTCCTTAGAAGTGGAAGAGGGGATCGGAAGAGAGAGTCAGAGTGATTGATGCCACATGAAGAGGACACCAGCCACTGTTGTTGGCAGCGGCCTTGGAGTAAGAGGGCGGTGAGCCATGGAAGGTGGGTGGCCCCACGAAGCTGGAGAGGATTCAAAGATGCAGGAATCCAGGGAAACAGATCCTCCCTTAGAATATTTGGAATGGAATGCAGGCCTGCCAACGCCTTGGTTTTATGTCAGAGACACCCTTGTCAGGCTCCTGGTCTCCAGAGCTGCAAGATAATACGATTGTGTTGCCTTCAGCCACTACATTTGTGCTCATTTGTTAAAGCAGCCACAGGAAACTGATCCTGAGTGCAGCGCCTTAGACCGCTCAGTCATCCTGATGACAGGAAGCTAATCCAGTCACCCGGCATCTGATGGTTGGCCAAACACTCTACTGACGGCCACCACCACACTTAATCTCTGCCGGGAGCTGGAGGTAGATATCATAATCCCCATTAAACAGATGAGCAGGGGAGGCCCAGGTGGCTCAGTGGTTTAGAGCCACCTTCAGCCCAGGGCGTGATCCTGGAGACCTGGGATCGAGTCCCACGTCGGGCTCCCTGCATGGAGCCTGCTTCTCCTCTGCCTGTGTCTCTCTGCCTCTCTCTCTCTCTCTCTCTCTGTCTCTCATGAATAAATAAATAAAATCTTAAAAAAAAAGATGAGCAAGCTCAGGTTCAGACAGGCTCAGGAGCTTGACCAAGGTCACCCAGCTTGACCAAGGTCACCCAGCTGACTCCAGAGCCCCTTCAGGAAGCGGCCCTTGCAGAGCAATCCCTGGCACTGCCTGATAATGAAGCATTCTGGAGAAGCCTCACACTTTCCCCACAATCTCCTTCAGGTGTCAGAGGAAGATCTCCCAGATTTGCCTTTGCCACGATGAATAAAGTCGTCGAGCAGAAGATTTTAATGGTGTCAGACCTGAGACTGTCAGGGCTCCTTTCTTCTGATTAGCTCCAAGCTTTTTCTTGTCAGATTTCACTTCTTTCTTTTAGCAGTTCTGAGGATCCCTAGAATAGAAAGCCTAATTGTGAGGGCTGCTGGCAAAAGACCTTTAGCATGAATTCTAATGCACCTCTAGAAGCACAGAGAGGGGAAATACCTTATGGAGAATACTTTATTTCCTTATTATTAGGGCTCTGAGCACATCAAAGGGTGTTTTAAAAATCTGAAAATATCCCCTTGGGAAGCCCCGGTAGCAGCACAGTGTGTTGTTTTTCCAGGATAAGGAAAGCACCACAATGATGTGCTAAAGTTCTTTCTTCTCCAAATAAAACCCAAACACTGGGTCCATCTTACAGAAGAGAAGGGGGGGCCCAAGGAGCAGCAGATTTGCCCAGTGTTGGAGGTGAGAGCGGGCTGAGGCCTCCTGGCCTTCTAGCTACTTCTAACCGTAAGCTCTCAGCACCTTGCTTGGCTGGGCCTGCACACAGGGTCTGGCTGTGACCTCTGGGCTGGATGCTGGAAGGGAAGAGAAGGGAAATGAGACACATATCCCAGGCTGTGGAGATGGCACAGCAGAAGGCCAGCTGCAGGTAGCCGGGACTGGCCTGCTATTCAGTGTGCCACCCATCCTTGTGTCGCAGGAGCAAATCCGGCCTCAGCAGTAGTATTGGGATGGTGGGTCCTGATGGGACCGGCCTGGGCTGCTCTGGCGAGGCCCAAACACTAGGCTCTTTAGTAGGAATAACAATGACTTCTCACCAGTGGGAAGCCAGCAGGCAGGAGTTTGCTGAAAGCCTACAAGAAAAATGTACCTTCTTGAATATCCAATTAGCCTTTTCTTCTTAGCCCCCAATAAAACTTGCAACAAGGCATCTCAAGCGTAGAAGAAAATTTTTCTAAAAATCATTGAATTGCACATTTGAAATGGGTGAATTTTATGATATATAAATTATACCCCAATAAAGCTGTTAAAAAAAATAAATGGAGTGGAAGAAAAGGAAACATCCTCTAAGAGTTCTTATCTGGGATATTCGGCAAGGCAAAGTCCATTATTTAATGCTTCGCCTTCATCCTTCCGAAAGCTGACTTCATACTGACTCTACACAGCAGCTTGAAAGGTTGTTGCCATTTTACAGGAGAAGACAGAGGCTTGAAGGGCCAGGCTGCAGGCCTTGTCCAGAGAGACCGAACAGCACCCCAGGAGTGGATAGAGAAGGATCTCCAGAACACTCCTGGAAAGTGTCTCTTCATCTCAGAACACTCCTCCACTCCTGGAGGAGGACCAGGGGACAGGACCATCTGTGCCTGTCCCCTAGATAAACCTCATACACAGGTTCTAGTGCCTGCAGCAGGCAGCTACCCGGGACAGGGACCTGCCGGTCTGTTCCACTTTCTCCCTGCCTCCTCATTACTGGGTTCTGGATCTCAGCACCAAACACCCAAACCTTTGGCTTTGAGCATGGCCTGAGGGCAGAAACACAAATAGCAGTGGCTATAGGACTGGCTGCGGGGCACAAGCTAGGCCCCTCCCCACACACTCTCAAAGAAGCCTTCTTGACCCTGCCGGAAAGAGGAACATATAGTAAACTGAGTAAAATCATAAGAAACAAGAAGGTTCCACCCCTTTCCTGGGAAGATATCCCTAAAGGTGACCAAAGAGAGGCTCTAGAAGCCCTAGAAGCCGAGCTGCTGCTTCCCATGGAGACGTGGCTCAGCGCAGGCAGTGGGCTGGGGGTTCCCAAGTGATGTGAGCTCAGTTCCCGGTGGCTCTGTCTCCCCTCCACAGGCTTCCACCAGTACTGCCGCCCAGCCCTGCAGTGGGAGCTCTAGATCACTTGGGCCTCCAGCAGCAAGTGTGTGATGTGACCCCCTCTCCTGCTATTTTAGGATTTATCCCCAAATCCAAGGAACAGAGATGGGTGTTGGGGAGGTCAGGGCTTAGCCTCTCCTGCAGCTTCTCCAAAGAGCTCCCAGTGCCTGGGAGTAAAGTGCACAGCAGGAGCTGGCTACATGGCTCCTAAAGATGGGGATCGCCAGGCATGCGGTCCTGGAGGGGACAGGCAGTCAGAAGTGGAGGGGGCTGGGCAGCAGCACCATGGCTGCTTCACTCCAAAACCCATTTTCTTTCCACTCCATTGTGTGGTCTCCGCACCGCCAAGACCCTGGAGTGAAAGCCGCTGGGCAGGCCCTCATTTGGGCTGCTCACCCAAGCAGTGGCCCTCACGCTGGAGGCATTCTCTCTGCTTCCAGCATCAGTGGCTTCAGGAGCTTCGAAAGCCTTGGCAGAGTCTCCAGATGTACTCCTGGTGCTGGCGGGTGCCCCTGTGCACAACCCTCAGAGCCGTGGCTTTTGTTCTTTAATTGCTTAAAGCCTCATAAGCGCCCCATTCTTGCCCCACTTCCCTCCTGTCTCTGTGAATTAGCATAGAGGCTGTCAGGACGTGTATCTGTAATTCTCCGCTCTCATTAGTGGGGCACTGCGGGCATATCTCTGAGACCATAATGTGGCGATTCTCGATGCCCCATGTGATCACGAGTAGAACTTTCCAGAAAACAGGTCAGGCACAATGAGAACTGGGGAAGCAGCTGAGCCGAGTGAAAGTTCTCTGGGATTCTTATTCACAGGGGGCCTCCTGGGAAGGGTTCAGAGCAAGTGATTGTCAAAATACACTGTAACCAGCTAGACACGGGCATGAACACTGGCTGCAGTGCGAGGCCAGGCCCTGGGACTGCTGGCCAGATCAGGTATATACCTTGTAGTTGCTGGAGTATTCCAAGAAGAGAGCCAGAGCAGCTGGGGTAGCAAGGCCAACCGGAGGGACTCCAGCGCTGTGGAAGTATTCCAGTGGTTTAACGTTGCAGTGAACCGTGCAGACCGGCTGGGAAGTCTCTCAGGGCCTGAAGTTTCCACAGTCTTCACACCAGTGTGTCTTGGCTCAGAACCTAGAGGCAGGCTGGGGACATGTCTCTGGGCTACAGTCTCCTCTTCTCTGTGATGGGAAGGATAGGCCCTACATCCCAGGCCACTGTGACGGCCTGGCCTCACCACCTGGCAGGGGCAGCACAATGGCACGGGGGTACAGCGTACAAGGGATCAGCTCAAGGGGCAGACGGTTTGCATAGACACCCAAGATTGGCCTGCAGTTTTGCTCCTCCCTGGACCACAAATAATGCATTTTGCCATTGGAGACAGCACTTTGGTGATGGTTAGTGTGTTGGGCTTTGGCATATGTGCTTACAGGCTTATAGATTATTTCCAAATGATATGGCCAGACCTGGCCTTTCAGACTTGCCGTTCTCATTATGGTTCTATACATCCCGCTGTTCCAGGTCGACTGAGGCCCCAGCAGCTCTGGCTCTTCTTCCCTGGTTTCAGCTGTGGATAGCCATCTGTTCAAGGCCGTGAGCCCCCACGCTGTGCTCTCTCCTGCTTCTGCATCTTTGATCCTGTTGGTCCTGCCCTAGCAGTGCCCTTCTTCAGAGTGAGCTTGTGAATCTCACTTACTCTTCATGTCTAACTGGAGCATCCTCTCCTCTGGGAGGCCTTCCCGGCATGTGCCTCTTCCCTCTTTGGTGACCCAGTGGCACATTATACACTCTGGAGCATCGATCACATTCTCTATATGTTGGTCACATTCTCTATATGACTGGCTTTTCCACTAGACTGGATGCTGCTTGAGGGTAGGCAACAAGTCTGAGTAGCCTTGTATTTCCAATGCCCAGCAATAGGCCTGGTGCAGAATAGACTTGCTTGAATACTTGTTGATTGTCTAATAAGAAGAGTTGGCTCCCTCTGGGGCAAAGCTGACAGAGACTCCCAAAGCTGAGCAATGCAGGAGAAGCAGCCATGGGGAGCCCTTTGGGATAAAGCTGACAGAGGAGCATTTCCCAGATGCTGGCCAAGAAGGGCATTCTAGGGATGAGAAGGAATAGTCTTTCCCTGAGCCAGAGGTTTTGTTTCCCCCACAAAGCAAAAGGCAGGTTCCTCTGAGAGATGTCAAAGAGGAGGAAGGAGCCAGCCTCTTTCTCAGTGTCAGAAATGTAATTTTTGCACAGATCCATCAATGTGCCTTTTCTCTTCAAAAGGTAGGGTGGTTAGTGACCTCTTAGGGAAATCCTCCCCTTGATTTTGTTGATGGGGATATCTGTAGCAAGAACCTTAGAGACTGAGCCAGAGGTAAGCTCTGGAGGAAGGCTGGCAGCCACATGTCTGCAGGAACTTTGGGACCAGACTCTCAGACTCTCTCAGGCTCTGTGGTTTTAGTCAGACACTCCCAGAAAACATTTTCGGTTAGTTTTCTGAAGACTCTGACTCTTACCACCTCATTGTCCTCTGCACCTTTGTTTTTAGGATGTTGGGCCTTCGTGCGGCCTTTCCAATTCTGAGTGCTTCCAGGTGAGAGTAGAAAGAGGAAAAGGCAAGAAACAGACACAGCCTTTCCCCCTCCTTCCTTATCTCTCTTCTCTCTTGTCCCCATGTGTTTTGGGGCGGCTCTTCTGTGCATGGTCCTGTTCTGGATGCTTGGGAGAGATTCCAGGTACTTCTCTGATATAAAAGATTTACCAAGGAGTCCTGAGAGAGAAGTCGGGGTTGTCCACCAATGACCACATTCCATGGAACTCCCTGGGAATCTTCTAAGAGCATACCAATGATCTCAAATGGCCTTGCATAAGTGAACTGGGTAGGAAATTAGCTACATGAGAATGGAATTTGCCTTGGCCTTTAATGGTTTCACACTCCTGCTTGCTGGCACAGGACTCCAGTCTCCATCCTCCCTCTGAGGATGTGAGGAGTTGGACCCTAATGGATCGGGGGCTTACTGACTCCTCTCCTGACATGCTGCTACTACTCCATTCATTTGTCTTCCTGATATTCATTAAGCATCTGCAGAACAGGCACTCTTCTAAGCACTGGGCATTCCTCAGAGAACAGAGCAAATCTGTGACTTCATGGGGCTCCAGCTGAGTCAGGAAAGACAACAAGTAAAACAAATAGAAAAAGTACTTTAGTGGGTGTGGAGGGAACACTGAGATCGAATGTTTAGGAAAGGCTTTGCTGAGAAAATGACTACTAAGTAAAGAGATAAAGGAAGTGAGGGGAGTTAGCCATAAGGGTATAGAAGAAAACACAAGAGCAAAGGCCCTGAGGTGACATGTGCCTGGTGAGTCTGGTGAGAGGCCACTGTGGCTGGAGTAGAGAGGACAGGGGGCAGTGGTAGGGTGTGAGCTCTCAGAATCTGGGTCACCAGGAGCTGTGTAGGGCCTTCTAAGTGTTAGTAGGGACTTGGTCTTACATACTGAGGAGACAGGTAGCCATTGGGGGATACGGTACAGAGAGGGGCATAACATGGTAGTGTCTCCCCTGGCCTGTGGGTCTGCTCATATCCTGCTGGGGGCTGCCCACCTGCCCATGCCATATAGCTCATAGTGAGGGAAGGTGGGAGGATGCCTCCCTGCCTCTGTGTTATGCAGGTGCCAATCGGGCCCTATGTGTGGCTGTCTGGCGAACTGGCCTTTCGGTGTCTGCTCTCAGTCTGCTCTCTCTCTCCTGTCTCACCCAGACAAGCACCCGGGCTAGGTGAAGAATGGGCTGGGATTATAGGATTTGTGCCATACCCAGAACCCTCTAAACTCTGGCTCTGCTGCCAGGCTGAGTTCGCTGTGCCTGCTTAGTCTCTGCCAGGAGTGAGCCGTCCTTGGGGAGTTCGGAGCCTGCTGGATATATACTTCTTCTGTGTCCCCCCTGTTGGCCAGCTGTGCCCAAGTAGGTCTGGACACTAGGAGGGAAAGTTATACTCCAGTATAGCCTAGATTTGCTCCTGAGAGGTACCTCATCCCAGGGTGACAGATGGCTCTTGGTCTGGTACATCACCGGATGTGTCCAGACACCCCTGGACTTTTGCAGAGGTCCCAGCCTAGGCACTTCCCTGAAGCCTCTTTGCCTGTCACCCCAACATGTCAGATGGTCCTCCTTTGCTGATGACCATGTAGGACTGCTTTCTTACCAGAGAGAGAAGGTAGTCGTTGGGTCTAGGACCAGTTAAGAGTTGGCCACTTGGCAGCAGGCATGGAAGTCCTTCCTCTGGGGGCTAGGCGGCAGCAACGTCTTTCAGAGCGGGGGACCTCAGGGCAGGGCCACTTATCTTCCCCACCTGAACTCAGGAGGTGTTGTCGGAAGGGCACCCTGGTGGGGCTGAGGGTCTTTGTGGTTCCTTAGTAGCTAACATTTATTATGTGCCAGGCCTTGTGCTAAGCTCCTGACATGGGACATCTCGTGGAATATGTATGAAAAGGATACTATTATTATCAATGACATTTTCTGGATGAGAAAACGGGGCAGTGCAGGTAAGCTAGACTAAACCAGTGAATGGTAGATCTGGAGTGTAACTGCACAACCAGTACTCTTAACCAGTCCTTTGGATGTCAAATGGAAGACAACCGGGGTTGTCTGCATACATTTCCTTAAAGGACCAGATGGTTAAGTATTTTCAATTTTTGGGATCCCTGGGTGGCGCAGCGGTTTAGCGCCTGCCTTTGGCCCAGGGCGCGATCCTGGAGACCCAGGATCGAGTCCCACGTCGGGCTCCCGGTGCATGGAGCCTGCTTCTCCCTCTGCCTAGGTCTCTGCCTCTCTCTCTCTCTCTCTCTATCATAAATAAATAAAAATTAAAAAAAAAAAGTATTTTCAATTTTTTAGGGCACATGGGCTCTTTTGCACGCACCTGACTCTGCCCTCTAGCTCTAAAGCAGTTGTAGATAATTTGTAAGCACATGGATGGATGGGCTGTGTTCCAATAAAGCATTATTTACAAAATAGGTAGTGGGCCAGATTTGGCCCTCAGACCATAGTTGGCCATTTATGGTGTATAGAGCAAAGAATGTGGGGTTTGGAGGGACCCAGACCTTTCTTCAATGCCCCTGACAAACCAGATGACCTTGGATTGGTCATTTAACCTTTTCATTTGGTTTCCTCATGTCTAATAACTAAGCTCTACGGAGTGCTTGTCAACTAACTTATTTTAAAATGGTTTATGGAACTCCTCTCAAGATGCTCCCATGGCAAAGACCAAGACAGATGTCACCCTGCCCTCATGGAGTCCACACCTGTGAACAAGACAGAGATAACTTTGGGTAAAGACATCGGCCAGCGTGGTGCTTGGCTCTGGGCAGGAATTCAGCAAAGAAGTCTTCCTGCCCCTGCCGTGCCCCTGACTTACATCATTCAAGACCCACCTCTTTCAAGTTTGCTGTGGTTTATTCCCATGCTGAGTAAGAAGACAGGAGCATGTGGTGGAACCTAGGATTTTAATATGTTTAGAATACATTTTTATGCAACACAGGTCTAATTGTGAATCATAATTTTTTCATTAACTGATCTCATTTTACTTGGTAATATCCATTTAGGTAGGTAGGCGAGAGCAGTAAAACTCCATTTCTTTTAAATATTATATGATTCAGTTGGCTCACTGATTTCGATTTTTACTGCTCTCAACATTCCAAGTGAATGAGTCATGCATCTTTGTAGAGATAGCAAGGACCTTTAGGATCTTGTGAGCCCTGTGCTTCCCTTCACCTATGCCTCAGAGGGGAGAACATGTGTGCCCCGAGTTCTGGGATGGAACTTTGGCCTCCACATCTCTTACTTTGTCATAGAAATGCTCACCTGGTTTGCATTTTACTCCTTATTAGACCCCAATCTGTTTTGTGTATCTGAGTTTCCTTCCATATCTTTAAGGAAAATTGGAAAATTGGAAAATTGCCATGTTTATCTGTGGAACTCATGTGTATCCCAGCTCCATTGTCATGTGGAGCCAGGGTGGTGTGATGGTCAGGACCACCGTCTCGGGGACAGACCTCTCGAGGTTGACTCCCCACTACTTCGCTTCCTTCTGAGTGAGTCAGGGAAAGGTTCTTATCCTCTCTGTGCCTCATTTCACTACCTGGAAAGTGGAAATGATAATAGTCCCCACCTAACAGGGTGTGATGAGTTGATGGGAGAAACAACCTTCACAGCAGAGCCTGACTGGTAGAAAGCACTTAGTGGGGGTTAGCTATGATGATTATCCTAAAGAGATAGATGTACCTCCAGTTTGGGGTATGTCCCAAGGACATGATCAGGAGAGGTGAGGTGCCTTCCACAGTTTCGCCCAGCACCTGGGAGTCCAAGCCCTGATGACACGTCTTTAGGCATCTGTCTCACTAATGCCTCTGGCATTGGCATACTTGCTCTGCTTCAGAATCAAGGGCTCGACAAATACCCACCATTTGCTTCGACGTGGATGGAACTGGAGGGTATTATGCTGAGTGAAATAAGTCAATCGGAGAAGGACAAACATTATATGGTCTCATTCATTTGGGGAATATAAAAAATACTGAAAGGGAATAAAGGGGAAAGGAGAAAAAATGAGTGGGAAATATCAGAAAGGGAGACAGAACATGAGAAACTCCTAACTCTGGGAAATGAACAAGGGGTGGTAGAAAGGGAGGTGGGCGGGGGGGGGGTGACGGGGTGACGGGCACTGAGGGTGGCACTTGACGGGATGAGCACTGGGTGTTATGCTATATGTTGGCAAATTGAACACCAATAAAAAAAATTATAAAAAAAAAGAATCAAGGGCTCTCTAATTTTTAGGGAGCCACAAAAGCCCCCTTCTCTCAAAGACAGCCTTTGTGCCCCTCTAGTGACAGGGGCTTCCTCCCCCACAGCACCCCTTCCATGATAGGAGGATCCTGGGTATTAGAAGGCCTCTTCCCCTCTCCCAGATTGGTTCTTATGAGAATCCCCCAAGAGGAGGTGGTAGTAAGAGCTGTGGTCTGCAGCTCTGAGCTCCCCAACCTTGAAGACTGTGGAACCTTAGATCCTTGCTTGGCTCTAGCCTGTACCTTTACCTGGCATAGGTGTGTATACTCCCACAGGCTTCATACAGATGGCTAAGGGGATATTGGCAAATGTCCCAAGCCTGCCTAGATGGCTGAGCGGTCATTGGTAAGTGTCCCAAGCCTACCTGTTCTGTCCCTAATCTGCTTCTGCTTCCTCTGGTCTCTGTCTCATTCCAGGCCCCTGCACCATCTCTCACTTACATCATGTTTTGTGAGCATAGAGGATAGCGTCCAGGGGGCTTGGCGTCCCTGTCCAATTTCTCTGATTTCTAACCTTGACTGCCTGTACCTCAGAATGAATTCCAAAGTCTTGATCGTATCAGCCTGTGTCCTAGCTGTTACTCCCATTAAAAAAAAAAAATAATAATAATAAAAAATAAAAAAAATCAAATGACCCACGAGGCTTCCCTTGCTAAGTGCTATACTAGTTTCCTTTTATTGTGAACTTTTTCTGAGACATATGCTGGCCAAAGTGCTGTGTATACATTATTTTATTTAATCCTCTCAGATCCTGGGCGGAGGGTAGGGAGGTGGGTAGGTATTGGTGTGCCCGCATTACAAATGGGGGAATCTGAGAGCTTGAGTGTTTACTAGTGGCCACGTAGCCAGTGAATGGTGAAGCAGGGGTTTATTTGAATCCGTGTCTGTAGAATCCAAAGCTTCTGCTCTTATAGGTAATAACGCCCCCTTCATTTTCTTAGAAAGCTCCAGGGAAACCATGAGCTCTTGACCTCCTGTAGGGTCTGCCCCTACAAATCTACTGGGAGCCCAAGAGCAGTGCCCAGAACACGTGGGTGCCTGGGATTTTTTTTGACTGTCCTCTCTTCTGGTAGGCACAGTCTGGAAGCAGCAGGAGGCAGTCTGGCTGTGGGTCCTTGGAGCCAGGTGAATGGCACTTGGTGGGACCAGACCACTCACAGCAGACCAGACAATGGAGAGAGAGGTGGGCTGGCAAGACTGGAAAGGGGGCCAGAACCCCAGCTAGGGTGCCTGAGTATAGGGCAGGCTCAGGACTGCCAGGGAGTGGGGGTACAATCTTGGGGGAGAGAAGCAGAAGCCCCGTTTGAGGGCTAGGGCTAGCATCTCTTGTGGGGAAAGGAGGGAGTTCTGACTTGAAGCCATGAGGCATCAGGATCACATCCATGAGCTGCTCAGTAGACCTGTAGGGTGTATTTCTATATCCCTTGTGCCTAGTGGTTGTTGGATGGATGGATGGATTGATGGATGGATGGATAAATGAGTTTGAAGAAGCATGGGGATTACAGTCTATCCTCTGCGCAGCCCCCCAAGTATGGGGAGAAGATTGTTTTACCCAAGGTGTTGGTAAGGAGGGGAAAGGGGTTGTCATGACATTTGCAGGGGTGCACTCTGACCCGCTGTCTCCTTGTCCCTTCTTTCTCCAGAGGCTCCTGCCAAGCCTGAGGAGGCAGAGGCTGAGCCCTTCACAGACTCCTCTCTGTTTGCACACTGGGGCCAGGAGCTCAGCCCTGAAGGCCGGCGCATGGCCCTGAAGCAGTTCCAGTACTACGGCTACAACGCCTACCTCAGTGACCGCCTGCCCCTCGACCGGCCCCTGCCTGACCTCAGACCCAGTGGGTGAGCAGAGTCAGTGGCTGGGCCCTTGTTGACCTGCCTGTGGGGAGATGGGGTCACCACAGTGCCGGAAACAGAGTCAGGACAGGGCATTTGGACTCCTGGGTGCCTCTCCTGCTTCAGCCAGGGTCTGTGCCCTCAGCCTTCATTGGACAAATCACTTTCTACCTCCTCTGAGAGCCTCAGTTTCTCCATCTGCTAAGCAGGGGGAAGACTTCTTCCGTGATAGATGTTGAGGATTAATAACCTAATTTATTCCTTACAGGCTCTAGAGTCATCTGGTGTTTCTGTTAATAAGTCATTTTAACCCAATTAGTTGCATTTTTATGAACAATTATTTTTTTTTATATAAATTAGTATTTAAAGTATCTCCATCTTCTAGGGCTAACAAGTCATTACACCCGACACAGAAGTCTGTCTTGACTTCTCTCTTTGTTACAGAAGATGTTCCTTTAAGGTTCAGTTAGAATTTTTATTACTCCTAATTATTAAAAGTGTGGGCACGTACCACAGCTGAGAAAATCTCATTAACTTTTGTGAGTCCCCCCTCCCCCAATGCCTTCTTTCCCCCTCTTTCTCCTTATTTTTAAATTTTTCTTAAAGCTACAAACTGCAGTGAGCTTATATCTGGAGTTTTCGGGAAGATCTTGCTGCTTGGTTTGAAGGCTGTGTTCTCTTAGGGAGAAAAGTTTAGTTCCATAGACATTTATTGAGCACCTGATATATACTGTATAATTGAGTATGGTTTTCCCTGGGCCATGGGGAACTTGGCTGAGCTCTAGGGATGAAAGAGCAACAGAGGATCTACAAGGGGCTAGAAGAGTATATATTCATTTAAAGGATATTTACTGGGCAGCTTGGGTGGCTCAGCAGTTTAGCACTGCCTTCAGCCCAGGGCGTAATCCTGGAGTCCCAGGATCCAGTCCCATGTCAGGCTCCCTGCCTGGAGCCTGCTTCTCCCTCTGCCTGTGTCTCTGCCTCTCTCTGTGTGTCTCATGAATAAATAAATAAAATATTTTAAAAAATAAAAAAAGGATATTTACTGAGCACTTCTTATGGGCCAGCACAGTCTAGGCACAGAGAGCAGTAAACAAAACAGACATCTTTGCCCTCACAGAGCTTACATTCTAGATGAGCAGGGACACATAATATACAAAACAAAAATGTCAAATATGTAGCATGTTAGATGGCAGCAAATGCTATGAAGAAATAGAAAGTTGGAGAAGGAAATTGAGACTCTTGGAATAGGAAGAGGGATTGGATTTTTAGCGAAGTTAGTTGGAAAAGATTTTCCTAAAAAGGTGAAATGTGAGCAAACATCCAGAAGAGATGAGGAAGCAAGCCATTTGCATACCTGGGGGGAAAATTCAAGGTAAGGGACTAGCGGGTACAAAGGTCCTGAGGTAGAAGTGTGCTTAGCATGTTTGAAAAACGAGGCCCGTGCAGCTGGAACAGAGTGAGCAAGAAGGTGGTAGTTGGAGATGAGGTCAGCGGGGCCACAGGAAGCAGATCAAGTAGGGCAGTGGTTCTCAAACTTGGCTGCACATTCAACTCATAGGGAGCTTTAGAATAATCTTGATGCCAGGCCCATACCCTAGACCAATCAGATAAAAGTTTCCAGAGGTGGCCCTCTGTATCTGCATTATTCAGAGCTCTCAGGTGCTGCCCAGGATGAGGGCTTGGTAGGCTGCTGCACAGGTGTGGCTTTTACCCTATGAGATGGGGACCCAGGGGAAGCCCCGGAGCAGACTGGCAATATGCTCTGTCATTTTCAAAGGCCCCATCTGCTGTGTGGAGAGCAGGCTGACAGGGCCGGGGCGGGGGTGGGGGGGTGGGGGGGGGACCCATTAGGAGGCTTCTGCCTATCAGGGTGAGAGGCGGTGGTGGTTTAGACCATGATGGCAGTCAGTAGAGGTGTTGGGTTGGGGTTGGCTTCTAAGAATATTCCAAAGGTGACTCCCCCTGGGAGTGTTTCAGAGACTGTGCCTGGCCAGAACCTAGAGGCTCTGGAAAAAGGGTCCTCAAGAGGCAGTGGGACCCCCAGGACTTCTGCAGGGGCCTTGGCCTGGATCTTGGCCAGCACAGGAGCTGCAGACCTCACAATCAGCTCTGACATAAAACTCAGACCTAGTTCAATGCTTGTTTATTCCAAATTAAAGGGGAAATAAGGAGTCTAAGGAAAGGATGGATCTTCTAGACTGCAACGTGACTATCACGATGACTGGTATTTACACAGAGCTTGACCTGTGGAGAACAGCCTTCCCAGTGGACCACAGCGACTGCCAGCAGCAGAGGTAGGGAAGGAACTGGCGTGTTCTCCTCATTCAGAGTTAAGGAAACTGAGGAACAGAAAGAGTAAGTGTTGTATCTGAGGTCACACAGCTGGATAAGTAGCTGAGCGAAGACTCGACCCCTTGTCTCCCGAGGCCAAATCCCGGCCTTTGATGGTAGCTGTCTTGTTAAGAGCCAACTGACTCCTGAGCCCCTTAACCCTTCATTGAGAGGTACGCCCCATCACTGTTTCTTGCTACTTCCCCAGGAGAGAAACAGGAAAGTGGAGGGTTGAGGGGACAGAGACCACGTGGCCTTTCTCAGAAGGACAGGCCTTCCTTCAAGCACACTTTGGAGGTAGCACGTTTTTTTGGGGGTGGGGGGGCAGTCCAACCTGGGCTTCCTGAGTTTGCTGAGAAAGAGTCTCCGAAGGACTCCAGAGGGGTCGAATTCTGAGCTGTAATCATGAGGGAGACCTTCCCTGTGCACAGAGCTACTGCTCATGGGGTTCCATGCCTCTCCTGTGGGGCAAGGTGACTTTCCATAGAAGAAGAAATGGAATCTCTGATAAAAGGTAGGGCTGAGCCTTCTCGGTGAGCCCTCATCAGTGCTCTCTTGCAGTGGCTTTCAGGATGCAGTTTCTCTTTGCACGCGTGCTTGGAAAGCTCTCTCTAGCTCTACTTCAGATCCGGGGCCAGACACACGTCCAAGATGGGAGAGCTGCTGGGATCCACTCAAACCAAGAGTGTGCTTAGGTAAAGCAGTGCCTCTCTTCGTTCATTTCCCTAAAAACGCTCCTACCTTGTAACAAGGTCATTGCTTAGCTTATCCTGTTGAACTCGTTTTGGAAACATTTTTTCAACGTCTTTGCTATCATCTTATTCCAAATTACACTGGCAAACATTTATATAGCATGGGCCGTGTTTGCAGGGATGCGTTTGGCACTTTATTTCTATTAACTGTTTGACTCCTCGCAGTAACCTCGGAGCTGGTACTTGTCGGGGAAATGCACACTGTTCTTTACTTTCCTACTCACAATCCTTCAGGTGCCAGATGTGTGGGGTTTTTCCATACCAACCAATTCTGTGACGCTAGCCGGGTGCCCTGCAATTCAATTCAGTTCTAGTCCTAGCTGCTGGCAGTCAGCATCGGTCCCACAGGTTGTGGGCTCAGGCCCATGACACTGCCCCCACTTCAGAGGCCAGTCCAAGGTCTCAGGTTAAGCAGCTGAGCTAAAACTGAGCTGTCCCCTGTGCTTCTCACCGACTAGCCATAAAGTGAGGTCCCCACGACCCGTCCTTGAATTCAGTCATTTGCTAGCAATGACACAGAACTCAGGGAAATACACTTAGCAGTTGATTATGAAGGATATGATACAGGACACAGATGAGCAGTGTGATGAGATATATAGGGTGAGGTCTGGGAGGATCCCAGGCACAGGAGCTTCTGTCCCCATGGACTTGGGGTACATCATCTTCCTGGTACGTGATGTGTTCGGCAACTTCTGAACCCCATGCTTTCAGGATCTGTATGGAGGCTTCATCATGTATCCATCATGATGGATTATTAACTCACTTTTCAGAGGATTGAGTAGGGAGGGTAGGCTGAAAGTTCCAAACTTCCAATCATGGTTTGGTCTTTCTAGTGACCAGCCCTCATTCAGGGCCTACCAAGAATCACCTCATTAGATCAAAAGATGCTCCCATCATGCAGGAAATCCCAAGGGACTTAGGAGTTCAGTGTCAGACACTCCTTCACTTGGGAAATGACAAGGGATTTAGGATTTCCATGTCAGGAACTGGGGTCTAAGACCCAAATATATATATATATATATATATATATATATATATATATATATATATATTTCTTATTATTTGACAGTGTAATTATTCATTCCCATTTTACCAAAGAGAAAATTGAAGCATGGAGAGACTATAACATTTGCCAAGGTCGCTAGTGGCATGACTGGGGTTGGAACCCAGATAGTCTGGCAATAGAATTTGTGTTTGTCACTGCCACCATGCTTACTGCCTGGAAGTGTTAATCTGTGACACTCTAATGGGATGGGGGCTGCTTTAACAGTATGTAGCACTGGGCCAATCCACTCATCCAAGTCGGGAAAGTCTTCTCTAAGTGCTGGAAAAATTGTCTTGGTGAACATGAAACCCATTATCAAGGCAGAGAATGATGCCTTTGCTCCTGGTAATGTTGGGATAATATGGCAAGGTGGGTGGAGGTGGGGGGTAGCATCTGAAGAGGAAGCACTGTGCTAAAGACAGTCTCTAGAAGCATCAGGCCAGGTGGATCTTGGTGGGATCCACTTGGCTTCCATCTCAGTGCCCTGGGGGATTTCTGCTCCTGGAGGTGTCCTTGGCTTTGCACTTTGCTCTTTGTGTTCTTGGGTTTGCTCTTCCAAGTTCTAAGCCTGACGTTATGCTTGGCTTCATTCCCTGAATGGAAAGTGGGTGTTCCGAGTCCTGCCCCAACCTCTCTTCCATCGTCTCTGGCTGGTCCCTTACTTTGTCTTCTTTCTTGGTGCTAAAAGATGTCATCTGACCCACTTTTGTCATCTGGCTGAAAGGACCATACTCTACTCAGTGCCTTATACACAGCAGAAGACATAACCAGAAGGAAAAAAGTCCATCCAGCCGGTTGCTAGGCTTTATTAATTTATTCATCCCACAAACATTTATTGAGCTCCAAGTGTGTGCCAGGCATCTAGTAAAGCACCAGAGAAACCTCAAGGAGTTTGCACTGTAGTAGGAATCCAGGTGGAAGGTGTTAGGAGAGCAGGGCGGGGGATCAGAAAGCATGCTGACCATCTCCTGGCTTCCTGGTAGAGGAGCCGCTCTCGCAGGTTTGTAGTAGGTCAGCGGTGGGAACTGGAAGGCCCACAGAAGCCCTGTTCTTCTGTGGCCTCTGCAGCAGGGAGACAGGACCAGAGAGGTGTCTGCAAGGAGCCTCCCCTTACCAGTAATGATGCCCCCCCCCCCCCCGCCCCGGGGAAGGAAGGACATTGGAACTGGAAGTGCAACAGTTTTATTAGCCTCATTTGGGCTCTTTGGTCTGTGCAGAGAAAGGACAAATTTCCTCCAGGCTCTAGGACAATTGGCTCTGAGGGAAATAAAAATGTCATTCATTCTCCCCTCATTGTTATAACAAGTGCCATCCCGGTGAGAAGGCCCAGGAGGGACAGGAGATTGGTGTCTTCCTCTGGTGATCCTCCTGGGCCTCACCCCACGAGGGGCCTTTGCCAGACCTGGACAGGCTTTTACCTTCTTGCCTTCTAGGTTGGAAAGATATGCAGGCCTCAGGATTGAAGGGGAGAAAAGCAGCAACTTACCCTGGCTGGACTTTGTCCATCCTTCACATCCCCAGCTGCAAACTCCAAATGTTCCTGTGGCTTCCTCTGGGTGCATGAGCACACAGAGTGCCCCAGTGTCCACCCTCCTCCTCCTTGTCTGTAGACTCCAAAATAACCTACCAGGGACAGAAAGACAAGGGGGAAAAATATAAGTGTTATTGGGATGTGGACTACATAGGCATATATGTTCATCAAAGCTTATCAAATTTACCTAAGATCTGTGGATTTTATTGCATGTAGATGGAACATCAATTTTTTTTAGAAGGAGGGTATATATAAGAAAGAGGTCAGGGAAGTTTTTGCCTGCAGGATGGAGAGAGAGAATGGGGCAGCATCTTTGGGGGGGCCACTGAGAGTATGGGCTATGATTGTAGGGAAGGAGGATCGTGACGGTGGGTCAAAGCCACTTACAACTCAGGGCTGGAAGGTACGGGCAGGGCCCCCACCCCAGCGACGGCAGGCCAAGCAGGTGGCATATGGGAGCCCATAGTTCCACAACAACAGGTGCACGCCTCATTCTTTTCTGCAGGCAGTGGCTGCTATTTCTGAACAGGAGCTGGGAAAATGTACGGGTTGAGTGCGGATCTAGTGGGCATTTGAATGTGGGTAGGAGAAGGGAGCTCCGGGTGCCAAGCTTCAAGGCTTAAAGTTGCCATGGCAACTCTATGGCCTACCTCCAAGGTAGTTCAGGGCAGAGCCTCCGGCAGGTACTATTCCTGCCTCTTGCTGGTAGATCCTCAGAGGCTCCTGAGTCTGTCAGTAATGATGTCCCCTTTCTTTCCAGTGTCCCCTGAGGTCCTTATCCCTCCCTGCCAGAGGATAGGGTGGACTGACTTCCGGGTTGACTGGTGGGCTCAAGCTTGAGATCAAGACATGAGGGGATGACTACAGGGGGGTTAGACTATTTTCTGCAGCCCCAGGAGGGAACAACTGGGACAGATGCACATACATACATACATACACACACACACACACACACACACCCTATTCCATACACACACACACACACACACACACACACACCCTATTCCTGAACTGGAGAGATCTTGTATGAATATCCAAGTAGAAAGGTCTGGGATGGGATTATAGCAGAGAGAGAACACAGCCTGGAGGCAGGGGCTCAGTCCCCCTAGGAGCAGGTTAGAGTCCATCCAAGGTGACTGGGTGTTTGCTGCCACCACTGGGGTGTGGTCACAGGTTGGCATGTATGGATCGGAGGGTTGGAGGGTTCTCACAGTGCAGGCTCTAGACACACATCTGAGGTCTCTGGACTTTGGTTTCGTGGGTGTATATAGTAGGCAGAGTAATGGTCTCTCATGAGCACCCATGTTCTAATCCCTGGAATTTATGACTATGGTCTGGTCCATGGCAAAGGAGAATTCAGGTTGCAGATAGAATTAAGGTTGTTCATCAGCTGATTTTAAAATAAAGGGATTATTCTGGATTATCTGGATGAGCCCAATGTAATCACAGGGCCCTTAAAAGTAGAAGAGAGAGGCAGAAAAGTCAGGGCCAGAGGGGATGGCAGTGTGACAGGGAAGGCAGCCATTGCTCGCCTTGAAGACAGAAAAGAACCATAAGCCAAGGCATGTGGGCAGCCTTGGGAAAAGGCAGGAAAACAGATTATCACCGGGAACCTCAAGAAAGGAACGTAGTCCTGCCAACACTGTGATTTTAGCTCTATGAGACCCGTGTCAGACTTCTGACCTCTAGAACTATAAGATAATAAAAGTGTGTTGTTCTAAGCCACCAAGTTTGTAATGTTTTCTCATGGAAGCAATGTCAGCATTAGGACACTCGCACAGCGGGCAGCTTGTTGCACAAGATCCCAAGCAGGCTAAAGAGGCTCTGTGCTTGGTTTCATGCACTCTTCTCACTGTGTTAAAATTTGGAATAATTGTGAATACCACCATCTTTTCCTTTTGCGTTGGGCTCCACAAATTATGTAGCTGGTCCCGGGGGACAAGGGGAATGGCTCTAGGTGGACAGCCGGGATCGTGATTGCTGGACCATGTGGGAGTTGCTACCCAAGGGCTAATGATTTTTATTAAGAGCGACCACTTGCTCACTTGCTGTGTGCCCAGTGCTGTGCAGACTGCTTAAGGTGCATTTTTCTAATCTCTCGGAGGTAGTTATTATTATTTCTATTTTTATAGGAGAATACCAAGTACTTGTCAAGTTAAGAAACTCAGGTTCCCACAGGCCTATGTGGCAGAAACAGTATTCTTACCTGGGTCTTGTGTCTTTAGGACACTGCCTCGACACCCTCGCCCTCCCTGGCCCAGGTGACTTTCTCTAGTTTGGGATCGGGGCTCTGTGGAGGTGACCCAGAGACCTGCGGAAGATGTGCCCTCCATGAGGGCAGCCCCAGAACAAAAGACGGTGATTCTGCTATTGCATTGAAAATGTTAACCACACACATTGGAAGGGAATACTCCTTTAGTAAAGCACCCTAGGCAAACTTTCTGATTTTCTTTTCAGATTCTTTTTTTTCTTCTTCTTCTTTTTTTTTATTGGAGTTCAATTTGCCAACCTATAGCATAAGATATTTGCAAATGACCTGTCAGATAAAGGGCTAGTTTCCAAGATCTATAAAGAACTTATGGGGATCCCTGGGTGGCGCAGCGGTTTGGCGCCTGCCTTTGGCCCAGGGCGCGATCCTGGAGACCCGGGATCGAATCCCACGTCGGGCTCCCGGTGCATGGAGCCTGCTTCTCCCTCTGCCTATGTCTCTGCCTCTCTCTCTCTCTCTCTCTCTCTGTGACTATCATAAATAAATAAGAATTAAAAAAATAAAATCTTTAAAAAAAAAAAAGGAACTTATGAAACTCAACAGCAAAGAAGCAAACAATCCAATCATGAAATGGGCAAAAGACATGAACAGAAATCTCACAGAGGAAGACATAGACATGGCCAACATGCACATGAGAAAATGCTCCGCATCACTTGCCATCAGGGAAATACAAATCAAAACCACAATGAGATCCCACCTCACACCAGTGAGAATGGGGAAAATTAACAAGACAGGAAACCACAAATGTTGGAGAGGATGCGGAGAAAGGGGAAACGTTCTGATTCTTAATGTTAAGCTGGTTGTGGGCCAGTAGTATCATGTGGACTGTTCTTAAAGGTAATAGAATCTTGAGCTATATTAATAGAAATATAAGGTCTTTAAAAGAGGAGGTGATAGTTTTGTCTGTTTTGCCACTCAGATGACAATTGCAGAATTGGATTTGAAGGGATATAGATGAGGAATATGGTCAGAGGAGAGCAAGCCAAGAGAGAAAGTGGATAACATGATAGATGCGGTTTCTGCGTAGATTGTAGAGTGCTGTTACAAGCTGGTTGACCTCCAGCAAGTCCCCCAGCCTCCCTACACCTTGATTTTCCTGTGCACAGATTAGACGTGGTGATACAAAGGTTGAATTATAATATACAGAGAGCTCTTAGAGCACAGCCTGACACATAGTAGCTGCTATTTACTTTTTTCAATACTGGTATCAGCTGGGCCTTTGATCTGTAAAAGAGATGGCCTGGGAGGACATGACCATGACTTGAACTACCTGAAGGGACTGCTGTGTGGACAAGGAGCCCCATGGGACAGGCCATCAGCTGCAGCAATAAGGTGAGAGGAGGAGAGGGATTTCTCTGCAGTCCCAGAGTTCTGGGCACCAGAGGCCAGAGCCAGTTCTGCTGGAGAGCGAAGATGCTCCATCCCACTTTTTTCTGACCCAAGGGTCCACTCTCCCCAACTGCACATTCTCCTTGCCAAGGGCCTGACCTGCTGGCCAACAAACTCGCCACCTGGAGACGCTCAGCCCCTTACGTGCCTTCTCCGCCAGAGCCAGCTGGCTTGTTCCCTGGGGCTGCTGTCCATGGAGCCCCAGGGAGTCCATTAACCCTGGATTTCTAGTAAGATGTTTTAGGAACAAATGGTCTGTTTCCCTGCTTCCTGTTGGTTGTTTACATTTCAAATGACTCTCTTCCCTCTTGTCCTACTTCCAACCGACATTTGATATAGCAGGCCCTTTCTCTAAAAAGGTGTAATCACCTGAAAGATGTTTGTAGAGGGTCTCCCTCTGGGTGAAAGCTGCACACTTCGATGATCTCATCTGCTTGGGAGTTTACCTGTCTGGTTTCTTATCAGATGGGCCTATATCTCCTGCCTTGCAGACCACCGAAGCTTCCAGTTCTTAGGCGTCCACTTCTCTCCCCTAGGTGAGCCAGACGTGGTGTCTCGCCAGGTCCCCGAAGCCTCTGGATATCCCCACCCTGGCTCCATTTACCCCTCTGGCTTATCAGAGGATAAGAGAAACTGGATAACATGACAGACAGATGAAGTTTCTGCTTATAGAGCGATGTTTAGTGCCCGCTTGGGTGGCACACATACTAAAATTGGAATGACGAGACGAGCGTGGCCCCTGCGCAAGGATGACACGTACAGAGCGATGTTTAAACCTTGGGTTGCAAGGCCACGTCTCTCATTTTCAAACTGGTTGACCTCCAGCAAGTTACTGAGGCTCTCGGACCTTTCTTGTAAGATAATTCGTTTCTGTTGTTTTAAGGCACCAGGTTTATAGTGATTTTTTTTTTATGGCAACTACGTGAGTGTGAGGAAACCATACAGCACGCAGTCAGCTCAGTGATTCCTGTTCTGTCGGGGCATGCTGGAATTCCCACCCACAGGGCTTTCATGGGCTTGAATTAGTTCTGCTGTTCATCATTCGAGTATTTATTCATTTGTTCGTTCAGCCAGACCCCCAGTGATTCCGGAGTTTCAGGGATACCCGGTGAGTAAAGTGGATGTGCTCTTGACCTCGTGCAGTTTACTGTCTAGCGGAGACACTGGCGTTTGTTAAATAGTCACATAAAACACGGCGGGAAGGCAGGCACGTGGCATTGCAAGTAAAGCAAAGGAGGCTGTGAGAGTCTGATGAGGGATCCACTCCCGGCCCAGGAGCCACTCTGGGCCTCTCCTAACTATGTCTCATGTGCGTTCCACGAGCGAGGAACTGAGCTCCCTCAGCAGCTGTGGGGTGTATGTGTGGGGGGGATTCTTCGTGGGTTGATGTTCCTACACAGACACATCATCACACAATCGGAAGCCACGTGTTCAGGTGTGGAAGAGTGAAGCATAGCTCAGGACGTCCTGGAGCAGCTCGAGCCTGCATCTCCTGTGTCCAGTGGTGACCGTCTGCAACTCCAGCTCCCTGACCTGTCCTGTTCCAACCCCATCATTCCTGCTGCCCCAGACAACTGCTTCCTGCCTTTCTGGGGCATCTCACGTTCGGCTCCCCCCGAACACACACACACACACACACACACACACACACACACACACACACGAGAGAGAGGGCTAGATCGAGTCACCGGTACTTCTTCAGTATTGCCAGATCTGGCTGTGCAGAGCTCTTGGGCTGGGCTGCCCTGCATGCTGATGGCCAGGCTGTTGATAGCTGCTTGGGGCTCAGGAATCAGCCTCTGGTCCCATCAGTGGGGGGCCAAATGATGAAGCCATAGGACAGAAGAGCCAGACCTCTTTATACAAGGAGTCACTGGGATGTTTTATCCCAGCAGGAACGATGTGTCAGGAAGAGTTCCAGGCTTCGGAGCCCACAGTGCTTTATCCTATTTGCACACATCACAGACACATGACATCCTCTCCATCTTTCATCGGAGTTAGCAGCCTGGAGTGACTTCTGTTTTGCCTCCCACCCACCAGGTCTCTGGATTGTCACAACACCATTGTTTTTCCAGATACATCTCTGGGTGAGCGTGGAAAGGAAGATACAGACCCTGGTTTAGCAGGGATTATGAGTATAGGCTTTGGTGACAAATAAGCCCAGGTTTCAGCCCTGGAAAATAACTCACTATCTTAGCCCTGTTTTCATCATCTATAAGACAGAGATAATGATGTTTACCATATAGAATTGTAGGAAGGAATAAATAAACGGAGGAGGGGAGAATAAAAATATCCATACATCTCTTAGCACGGTTTATGGCAAATCATGAGCTCTCAGAAAATGGAAATGATTGCTATTATAACTTCCAAATATTCTACGCAGGATCCATGGGCAGTAGGGGTGGCAAGCACATGCAGTCTCGTAGCTATAGAGGTCGTGGAGATATAAAATATAAGTGAAAATCTTGATTATCCTCACCCTCAATGAGAATCCCCACATTGCCCTCATTTTTGGGTTTCATTAAGTCCAGCAGACTAGATGCTAGCAAGCCTGGATCTAATCTGGAAAGGTCTAGAAGAAACCAGCAGGGTACCCACATGAGGCCAGAGGAGGATCAAGTAAGTCCTGTGGGTGCAGGTAGGAGCAGGGAGGCTGGGGCGAGGACACCGATGGTCTCAAAGGGACAAGAAGGCAGGATTGACCCCGGAGCCAGGCTGTGTCCCAGGGTTATGTTCTAGGTGGTTAGTGGCGTTCTTGATCCCTCATGTGCTGACCATGGCTGCAGGGGAGGGCCTCTTGGGAGAAGGCTGGGAAGAAAGGGATTGGGGACATGCAGAGGAGTGGGTATCTGGTCGTGTCATCTTCTTGCTGCTTGGTCCAGGAAGGTCCCTGCTCCACTCTGAGCACCCTGGCATATTTGGATCAGGTTACCCCTTGCATTGGCCGATAGCCTCAGCTCACGTTCGACTTTGATCTTCATCCTGGAAGAGGTCTACCCCGGTCAAGCAGCCTCCCCAGGAGTTATCACCCTGACAGACTGGGAGCTTGTAGATTGGCCAAGGTCATGGGGAGGGGAGAGTCTGCTGATGCCACAGGGAGGCATCTGGCTGCTGCCCAGGGTGGTTCCCGGCCACCAGGAGCCAGGGTTGGCCTCACTTACTTGGCCATTGCTTCCCTGCCTCTCACAGGCCACACTGGCACTGAAGCTCTTGATATAAATGTGCTTTATAAGGAGATCAAAACAGTGTTGGGGAGCTCTGCTGAGATGCTTCTACATAGCTGCTCCCATCCCGCATTGCCTTCTGTGTGCAGAGATCGATAAAGTCGAGTTTATCATGACCATCAATTCCAGCTTATTAGACAGCCGTAGTACTCCCCTCTCAGAAATGCCTTGTTTTTATCTCTAGTGGAAAATGCCTCGACTTTGAACAAGAATAAAAGTAAAAAGGGAACTTTTATGGCTTAATTTTATAGGAGAATATGCCTCTTCTCAAAATGAGTAGGGAACTGGTCTTGTACAGTCAGGCTTTCTCCAGAAGCATCAATAGGGAAAGGCCTGTGTGGCTCCTCTGACTCTTATGTGCTCTGATCCTGCTCTGGGGAAGTGAGCAGGAAAGAGGGAGGGTGTAGGGGCCAGACCCTAGAGGACAGAAGTGTGGGAGGAGAGCATCTCGGTGGTGTGAACACAGACGCAAAGCTCTCAAGGGTAGGGGAGGGCAGTGCTGATAGATGGGCGAAGCAAGTGGCTGGACTCTGGAGCAGAAGTGCTGGGCTTGAGTCCAGAACAACTCCCTTCCGTAGTGGTTCTTGAATGTGAACTAATTTTGAAAGCCTTGAGCTGCCCTGTGGCAGGCAGGCTTCTGCCCTGAGTTCAGTGTTCAGCAGGGACCGTGGTGAGTGTGACCAGCAGGTATGTGGGCATCTCGCCTGACACGCTGTTCTTCCTCCTTCTTTTTGCCTCCTTTCTCCAATAATGCAAGTTCTGGTTCAGTGTTGAGAAGAAAATACGAACCATGACTGTGTGTTGATGTGTGTGTGCTGGGAACTTTGAGAAGGTAGTACGAGTGTACTCAGCAGATGCGACTGAATGCCTGCTGTTGGCCAGGCACTGTGCTCGGCTGTGAGCACGCAGCTGTGAGCAAGCCCTGTCCCTACCCTCAGCCAGGCTAGGGACACTGGTGTACTCATTGGATGAGCAACTGTGCCGCTTTGCTGGGGACTCCCGGTGCTGAAATCAGGACATTTGGTCCCCTAGTGTAATCGTGATGACAGTAAGGGGAAGTTTCTTGTGGCAGTTGGTGGTGGCGACCAGGTGCTGCGTGAGAGGGAAAGCTGTTTCTTTAATGAGATGTCTTCACCATGTGGGAGAGAGAAGATCCTGAGTTTTACAGAATTTTATAGAGGAAAGACAACTACGTGGTCCTATCTTCTGCCTCCCTTATTCTATGACACAACATGGAGAAAGGTGAAGTGGCTCGCCCAGGGTCCCACAGCAAGTCAGGGCCGACCTTGAGCTGGGTGGCCTCATGCACCCTCCAATGCTCTGGTCCCACCTTGTCCTTATCCTGCCCACCCTTCACCCTCTGCTCAGCCACAGTCATATTTTCAGCTGGGCTCCAATTAGCTGAAGGGTGAGGGAGGGTGCCTGCGGTGTGGAGAGGCCAGGGCAGCGCAGCTCTTGCTGGAGAACTGTGAGCAGCTCCCAGGAGACAAAGGGAGGAAAGGATTTAAGGAGGTCAGGACGTTTGGCCCCGGAGGGATCCCTTAATCACAGTGCAAAGGACCTGAAGAGTGGCCCCAGGCTGAATATGAGGAAGTGAAGCCATAAATTCAGGGGAGGAAGGACCCGCTGGTGGGGCGAGGACCTGACTCTCCAACAGGGGGAGGAGGTTTGCAGGAAAAAAGGAACGTGCTGGGGTCAGCAGCATGCGTATAAAATTTAGGCCTTCCATAAAATAAATAGCCCTGTTAGCTTTGTTTAATTCCCAAAACCTACTGTGCGCCAGACTCTGGCTTAAGGGTTAGAGCACAGTAGCAACATAGAGCCCCTGCTCTGGGGTGGGGTGGGGGAGGGGCTGCATTATAACAGGGGGAGACAGACAATAAACATGTCCTGATAGGATGCACTACTTCAGGTGTTTTGTTATGTTCAAAAGGGCTTGGGTGTAAAAACCTTATGTTCGAAGGAGTCTGTTATGTGAAAATGGTGATCAGCAGAGTTTAGCTTGTGAAATGAATAGAATGTTTCCATGATGCTTAGGGAAAGACCATCGGGAGTCGGGTCCCCAGGCCCCAGGGGTTCAAACCATCAGGTGGGGGGGGGGGGCGTGCCACCACTGGGAGAGATGGGGAGAAGGAGTGGTGATGTTCAGAAGTAAGAAGGGAGGGGAGTAGAGGAAGACAGCCCCTAGCTCTGGGGGATCCTCAGGAGCAACCTGGAGCTCTACTTGGTGGGGCCGGGAGGCCCCGAGGAAGTGTGGAGGAGCACTGCCAGCCACAGGGTCTCTGTCTTCCCTGCTGGCGGCGTTAGCGGGAAGGACAGGGAGCATGTACCTCTGTACTGACCTTCCCGGGAGCTGTTTGCTATACTTTATTAAAAAAAATAATGATGATGATGTTAAAGGTCATGTGCCAGCAGTTTGACCATATATAGTATAATTTTTAAAATGCAGTTAGCGAGTGGGTTATATGTTAATGCTTCAGTCAGTTTTCATGCCTAAGGAAGGGCCAGCCACTGGTCTGGATAGACATAAATAAGCACCATGAACCTTCTCAATGGGTCTTACAAAATCACATTCATGACAACAAAACTTTTTTGCAGGAATGGTCCGATGAGCTTAAAGAGTCCTTCTGGTCTTTCTCCTTCACTAAAGTCCCTCCCTTCAGCTCCCCATCCCCTTCATCCCTTCCCTGCACTTACGTGAGCCAGGTTCCCCTCACAGCACCGTTCCCTCGGCCCCACAGGGCCTTTGCACGACTTGCATTTCGTACCATTTAAGTTTCTGACTAAATGTTGGCTCCTCAAGGAGCCCTTCCCCGACCACTCCTTCTGGAACAGCTGCCAAGCCAGCTCACTGTCCTCTTACCCCTGAGATACTTTCCATCTCAGTCCTCGTGTGAAACTGTATCATTTGTTTGCTTCCACGTTTCCCAGTTTCCCCTGTCAAAGTGAGAATAGGTATTTGGTCTGTGCCCTGATGACAGTAGTACCTGCCCCATGGAAGAAGCCCAAGAAATATTTATTCCATTAAATACAAGAATGAATGCCTTCTACACCAATCTGTTAACCTGGAGGTTTTATGAAAATTATAAGTACGATGTGGATTTGGGAAAAGGTTCAACTCTTCCCCTTCCCCCTTCTCTCTTTAGTGAGAGAGAGAAGGAGAGCTGGAAATAGAATGGGAGAAGTTTCTGTAAATTTCTGGTAACCATAGAGACAGTGATTTTAGTTTATTAATCTCCTGCTCTTAAGCAGGCTGGGGCCCCACGGTGATTTCTCCAAATTGCTCAGCGCTGGTTATCCTGCAGCCTTCCTCATTAGGGAAGAACAGGCCCATTCCTATCCGGCAGCACTTTAATTGCCGACAAGCAGAAGCTCTGTGCTATTATGCTCATTATTGCATGTTCTCACCTGGTCGCATCTCCCACCTTGGAGCCGTACAACGCGGTCACCAGCTCAAAACCCCAGGAGCTGACAGTGGCCGGTGACAGGAGTGGGCAGTCTCCTCTCTGAGCCCAGGGCCGGTCATTTCTGCTCTTTTCTTTCATTCAACGATCCTGAAGATGGGATCAGTGCCTTCTGGAACAATGTTTCACTTCAGCCAGAGCAGGGCACCAGCCATGGTTTCCTGCCCGCCAAGGCAATGCTTGCAGTGGTCGTGTGTTCCTCTTCCCATGGGGAATAGCATGCAGACTTTTATGGTTTTGCTCAAGTCCTTTGGGTGAGAGACCTTCAACTGACTTCAGGGATTTTGGAGAACTTGGAGGCAAGTGGGACAGTTGGAGGCAATCTCTCCAGCAACCAGTATTCCTTTTTTTTTTTTTTTTTAAAGATTTTATTTATTTATTCATGAGAGACACAGAGAGAGGCAGAGACATGGGCAGAGGGAGAAGCAGGCTCCCTGCAGGAGCCCGATCTGAGACTTGATCCTGGAACTCCAGGATCATGACCTGAGCCAAAGGCAGACACTCAACCGTTGAGCCACCCAGGCATCCCACAACCATTATTCCTTAAGAGAAGAATCCAGGTGTAGATGTCAGAAGACCAGAGATGGGCTTCTGTCTTGGCAGCTGACTCACAGTAGGGAGACTCAGTCTCTCTGAGCCTTCATGCCCTCATCTGTGAGGTGAGATTGAACTTGTCCTTCCATTCTTCATTCGTGTGGAGTCTTGGACTCTACCTTCAACCTGGTTCTGGAGGCCAGATCCTGGTGATGAATGAGAGGTAGGAGAGTCCCCAGGCAGTATGCCTCCTGGAGTGAAGTGGAGTGGATTCTGGTAGTAGAAGTCTCTGGAAGGACACATATTTCTCTCCAGAGGCAGATCATCTGAGGTCTGCCCTCACCTAGATATTGGCTGCCATTTTGAAAACAAAACAAAACAAAACAAAAACAAAAACCTAAGGCTTTCCTTTGGTTGCATTTTTCTCTCCTAGTAGGTTTAGAAATACTGAGCCATTCTTCCAGTAAACACTCAGTGACCACCTGCTGGCTTCCAGGTACTGCCCTTGGTGCTAATGATACAGCTATTCAGCTGGGATAGTCATTGACAAATTCAGACTCTGTAGAGGTACAAACCAGTTTTAATGGTGTGAGCCTGTCGGTTGCACACTTAGGAATTGTCTTAAGTATCGAACAAGAGGCCCTGGGAAGAACCTAGACTCCTGAGCCATCTGGCAAAGCTGAAGCCGACATGAGGTGGGCCAGCACCTGGGGTGACCTCATCTGAATAACCAACAGATCTAAGAGCCTGGCTGTTTGTCTTTCTAGGTGCCGCAACCTCTCCTTCCCTGAGAGCCTGCCAGAGGTGAGCATCGTGTTCATTTTCGTCAACGAGGCCCTGTCGGTGCTGCTGCGCTCCATCCACTCAGCCATTGAACGCACACCTCCACACCTGCTCAAGGAGATCATCCTGGTGGATGACAACAGCAGTAATGGTGAGTGCCTGAACCCCCCTGGGCCCAGAACTCTGTTCCGGGCCTGACATCTGAGCAGAAGGTTCAGCTTCCATTGGGGGTTCTCATTTTCTTAAGGCTCTCCATGCCTGCTCCTTCAGAGATGGAAGATTCTTGGTGGTCACTGCTCTGGAAGGTTCACTCCATAGGTGTGCCCTCTCTGCATCCTGGAGGGGCCTGGTCCCCACGCTTTTCCTTACTGGCTGTCTGTCCACCCTCTTCTCTAACATCCTAGTACAGTATAAGGTAAATAGCTGTGGGTATTTCACCCCGCCACATACAGAGTGGGTATTTCCTGTGACTCTTTTCCATGAAACATCATTTCAGTTCGTGGTGTTCCTTGGCATCTACCTGGATGATAATTCATGTCATCTTGGCGGCGGTGGTGGTGACGGTGGAGGTATCAATGGCGCTGGTGCTGGGGAAGGTCACAGTGGTATCAATGGCAGGGCTGGTCGTAGATGTGTAACACGGTGACAACCACAGAGCTGTTGAAAATCTGTCCTCTTTGCTGGATGCCCTGCTCGCTGTTCTGTCTGGCCTTAGCAAAGCCTCAGGTGGCCGCCAACCACATGTCGAAGCCCTCCTCCTTCTGTCTCCCCCTCTCCAGCTATCTGTCCCCCTTGGTGTGGATTCCAGGGTCTCTAATACCAACATATACCACCCCCAAAATCTCCAAACTTAGAGACCATGTACTGAGATGGTTTAAAAAAAAAAAAAAAAACAGTGCTCTCGATAGGATGATTAAAATGGATGTGCTTTGGCTAATGCATGATTTTAAAAACTAGACTGCTGGGTCACAGGATCGTAGAGTCACTGAGCCTGTGTTATCTTTAGTGCTTTTCTCTGGTATCAGGTAGTAAATTTTCCAGTGAATCAGTTGCTGTAATGAGAAGTTCAGATGGGCAATTTGTGTTTTGTTATCAATTAAAGCTGAAACATATCAGATAATTGAAATATATTTAATCTCAATAAGCAAATTTTCCTTTTCATTTTATCATGTAGCAAGAAGTGTAGGAGCAGAGCTATGAAGCGGATTTTAGAGCTTTCTGAAGGGCAGTGCTTATGAATCACTTGACTCTAATTGTTCCATGGGTGTGAAGGAATGAAAAAACATCAGAGGATGATAGCAAATAGGCAGCATAGTTTTAAAGGTGATTATCTATTATGAGGGATACAGGAAGGGCCCCAGCTCCCACTTCTTGCAGCTACTTGCTGTTAACCTTGCTTGTGTCCATGCAATGGGTGCCTAAGAAAGCTCCCATTCTCCAATGGCTGACACCAGAACAGCTTGACTAGAGCACCCATGCACCCTACCTCGCTCCACCCAGGCCTGCTGCCCCCACCCCCTTTTACATTATGAGAAGCCTAGGGATGAATGAGCTGTCTGTCTCTCAAAGAGCGAGGACATCAAATAAGCAAAAGGCATCCTTACACTATGTTCTGCTGTAGGGGTGGGTATGGGGATCAAGGGCCCTTTATTGGCCTGAGAGATACCACAAAGGAAGCATCCACTGAATCTCTTGACTAATAGAGTTACGGGCAGGTGGGCCTAAGGAGGGCTGGTGAATTATGGCTCAGTTTCAAGCCAGGGTGGCTCTGAGGATGATGGTGCATTCCCGGAAGAGGGAGGCAGAAGGGGCAGTGAGTGGGATGGGTGCAGTGGGATGGTTCTTCTTCGGGGGTGGAGAGCTCTCAAACCCCAAACACTAGGGAGTATTACACTGATGGTACAGTTAAGTATCTTGACTGTGCTGCTGGTTACCCAAAACTACATGTGACAAAATGGCACAGAACGACATACTCACACCCAGATGGGTACTTGTACTTGTCTTACTGGAGAGATCCGAGAAGCTCTGGGGGCGGAGGCAACATCAGTGTGCTCATTTTGATATTGTACTACAGTCGTGTAAGATGTCAACATTGCAGGAGGCTGGGTGAAGGGTGCATGGGACCTCCTTGTACATTTTTGCATACTTTCCTGTGACTCTGTAATTACTTCACAATATAAAGCTAAAACAAATAAACCTCTCTGTCAGAAGATTCTAATTCAGTAAGTTTGAGGGGGAATCTGGCCATCTCAGTTTTTAAAAGCATTCTTAGTAATTCTGTTGCATAGGTTGTGTTGAGAACCTGTGGTTAAATGAATGAGATGTAGCTTTGCTTTTGTACGTGGGAAATTCCAGTACTCCAGCACTCTGGGCTGAAGTCTCAAGTCATGGGTTCTGGATCCTCTCCACCACTGGATGAATGACCACGTAAACATGCCTCAATGTCTCAGAGTCTTAGTTTCTTCCTTTGTAAAATGGGGATGATGACCCTCCCTTGCTTGCCTGTCTGCCTGACATGGTCAAGTGCATGCCTGAATTGAACGCTGCCAGCTTTTACCCCTCCCCAGCCCTCAAGTCCATTCCCAGGAGACGGCTGGCCTGCAAAGCAAGCCAACTGCACGCAGGGTCTCAAGAGAGGGCAATGTGGGAATGCAAATTTGGAGTCTTTTACACAGAATAACTGAAGCCATTGACTGGGAGGTGACGGTGGCAAAGGAGGGAGAACCAGAAAAGAAGCTGGAGAGAACACTGAGTGAAAGACATTAAGGAGACAAAACAGGAGTGGGCAGGAGAATCTGGAAGATGACAGACTCCAGACAGAGAGAATTCCCGGAGTGAGAGTCATTTATTTGAACGAATCCACAGATAGGTCGAAGGACACAGAGTCTTAGAAGAAGCCCCCAGATTTGGAAGGTGCAGATCGTGGAAACCTCAGCGTGTAGCTTTGGTAAAATACTGGGGGTGGGGGTTTGTGGAAACCAGACACAGTCAAAGAGCAGACAGGGAGGTAGATTTTTGTCAGGGATTTCGGCTGTCAAAGAGAATCAGGAGCTAAGGCAGGAACTGGAGCAATGCTTCGCTCGCATTCACACACACACTCACACACTCACACACTCACACAAATTCTAACCATGATCCACAGCAAGAAAGTCATTTACATCATGACCCAGGATGACACGCCTACTTGCACTCATACAATAGCATACACTATTGAAACAAAACTTTTAAGAAACAATAGTTAGCCTTCTAATGTGCGAAGCACTATGGTATTTTCTATTATAATCTGGTCTGTGTATTCAGTTGTATTGTATTGTATTGTATTATTTCTCTCTTTTTTGAAAAGCAGGTTGTTCTCAACACCCTGACTGCACATTAGAAATACTTGGAAGGCTTTTAAGAAATCCGGGTGGCTATCTCTTAGCTCTGGTGATTTCATTAGTCTGGGGACGAGGTGCCTGCGTCCTTTGAGGCCAAGGCGTGGAAGAAGGCCTCTGAGGAGGGAGGAGAAGATGACATCCAGGGCGCAGAAATGAGGGCTGGCTCCGGGAAGAAAAGGCTCATCTTTGTCCCACTCGGGAAGAGCAGATGAGTGAAGAGGGAGATAGAGACAGTGAGGGGTGTCGGGAGGGCTGCCAGGAGGCTGGCAGGACAATAGTGCCCTGCAGTGTAAGGGACCTCAGGTGGGCGAGGGGCATGATGGGACAGACACTGGTCCCTGCTGAAATACCCCTGCATGGAACGGGGCAGAGAGGTGACCTGTAATGGGTCTGTCCCCAAGACCAGCCTGAGCTGAGCTCGAGAAGGGAGGAAGAGACCCTTAGACTGTGGCTCTTGGAGGAGGAGAGCCATCGTGCCTTCGCAAAGACCCAACCAGCCTGGCTTGGGGGAAGGTGGCTCTATGACCACCCGAGCAAGTCCCATCTGGGGCTGGTGTCTCTGGGGCATCATCACACACAGCACAGGAATTGTGTTTGCTTCGTGACAGGCCAAGGCAGTTTGGTTCCACACACATTTAGGGAGCACCCAGCCTGGGCCAAGGGCACAAAGGCAACCTGGCCCCTGACATCGGGGAATCGTGCAAATAAGCCTAAAATGGAGATGAAGCATAATGGGACTCTGTTTCTGGTCTCAGTTGCCACTTCCTGGCCATGGTCTTCTGCTTTGGTTTTATGTGCCACGTGGGGACATCGGGCCCTGCCCGCTCTGCCTGCCCCATAGCCACTGAGGATACATGAGGTAACAGCAGCAAAGGTTCTGTGCAAGCTGCAAGGTGCGAAGGGTGTCCTGAGAGTTTAAATGGCAGTAATAACAACAACAGCTAATAATAATAATAGCTGTTGTGTGGCTACTGCTTAAAGGCCAACTCTTGCTTTTCTCTCCTTCCTGAAGCAATTGCTCTGGTGGCAAGAGCGCAGAGGCGCAGAATTTGGCCTTAGGCCAGCTTTTCTGTTCCAGCTCTTTCTAGCTTCTTCCCGGCTGTGCGCTCTTAACCTCTGTGAACCCTATTTTTCTTATCTGTGAAATTGGGATGTAGGATTTCTACCTCAGGGATTGTTGGGAGGCCTGAATGAGATAAGGCATGATGGAAGGAACGTCTGTGCTTAAAACTCTAAATGAAGCCGGAATACAGAGCTTTCGGAATGTCTTCCCAGGCGATGTCACACTTTCTGTCTGTGCTCGTGTGGCGTCTCCCCCAAACCCCTCCTCTGCAGGCATTTTTGTTTTGGGGTCAGGCCTGTGTTTCCATAAACATAGGAAAGGAGCCACTGATGACCACTTTCTTCACCCAAGTCCCTCTAGATCTTTAGCTCTCTCCCTCAGAAGCCAAGGACTAGAGGCTCTGCAGACGGTCCTTGTGTAGGCCTCTGAGTCCTTGTTCTCTGCCTGCTTAGCAATTTCCTAAACAAGCTCCACTCTTTCAGGGCCTGGCTCCTGTGTAGGATGCTGTCGTTCTGCTAATGTGGTCTCAAATTTCAGTGTTTGAGCTTGATTAAAAATACAGAGGTTCACTCAGGCATGTTTTTGCCTCAGGACATTTGCACTTGCTGCTGCCTTCACTTGGAATACTCCTCCTCTTAATATCTGCATGACCTGATCTTTTGCCTCTTCAGGCCTTTGTTCAAATATTTAAAACCTGTTTGAAACGGCAGCCTTACCCCCATCACTCCTCATCCCTTCCTTGTTTCTTGTCTTCCACAGCACCTATTCCTATCTGATATACGGTACCCACTGGGTTACTTTATTTATTTGTACATTTTCGCTCCACCAGTATGTAAGTTCCATGAAGACAGGGACTTCTGTTTTGTTCATCGCTGTATCTCCACCTAGAATACTGCATGGTACTTGTAGGTGTGTGATAAATATTGATTCATTGAATGAATGAATTTTGATTCTGTAGGTCTGCGGCAAGGCTTGGAATCTGCATTTTAATAAGCTTTCCAGAGCATTCTTATGCACTGGGACATTCTCTGGGAATCACTGCTGTAACTATTGTCCTCCATCTGTACTGCAGCTGAGGAGCTTGGGATAAAAGGCACTTCCGCAACCCCAGAGCAAGCCTCAGGCCGCAGGCATTGCTGGGTGGAGTGTTTCTTCCCCTGGTGGGGCCCCTGGGACCCCCTTGCTGCATCCCAGGGAGATGATGTGAGTGGCGGGCCGACTGCAGAACAGACTGCAGAACAGGAGCTTCTCCTGCTGATGCCCCAACCTGATCTGAACTCAGGTCCTATGCACGGAGGCAGATGGCTGACCGCAGGCCTCCTCCCTTCACGTTACCCAACCTCTGCAGGCATTCCCGACAGTGGTGGCCATGGCCTGCCTGCCCCGTAGCGCTGAGGCAGTGCTTCCCCTCCCTGGCTCCTCTTCCTCATTATCTCGGGAAATGTTGGGAACACAGCTCTGAGCCTCTTGGTTTTAATTACTGTACTCCCAGCGAATCCCAGTGGGCCAACGTCTTTAGCTGGGACTGAGTGATTTAACCTTTATGGACCTCCAGGGTGTGTGTGGGGGGAGTAGAGTAGCAGAATTTGCTGCTGACAGCATCATCCCTGCCTTTGATTCTCCGCATTCACTTATTTGTTCATCTACTCATTCATTCATTCACTCCCGCAGTAGGCTTTTGACAACCGCATGCTTTGTGCTAGTACTTCAGCACTTACCCCTGCCCCCATGGTGAGCACATTCAGGTGACACAGGCATTCCAGTACCTGGCTAATGTGGTCTTCAATGAACATGAGCTGTTTCAGGTTCCCTCACCAGCTGTCACCACATCCCACAATCCAGCTGCCTCTACGTCCAAAGAAATTTCTTTTGCTGAATTCAGTTTCTGTTTCCCTTTTTTTTTTTTTTTAAGATCTATTTATTTATTTTAGAGAGAAAGAGAGAGAGAACCAGAAGGAGGGGCAGAGGGAGAGGGAAAGAGAATCTCAAGCAGATTCCATACTGAGCTCAGAGCCCGACGCAGGGCTCCATCCCATGACCCTGAGATCATATGAGTGGAAACCAAGAGTCTGGCACTCAACCAATTGCGCCATCGAGGCGCCCCATCAGTTTCTGTTTCCTTTTTTAAACTAATGTCCTCTTTTGGTAAACTTAAAAATCATATACCCTTCTTTTCATGCTACTTGAGATTTCCAAATGAATCTGAATTTTGTGGCTAAAAGCACAAAGCAATGGCAATATCAAATGTTCTTTTAAGAATCCCCTTCCCTAGAGATTTCGGTCTGCTCTTGGCTGGCAGTGACTTACCCAGTCTAACCCCTGTCTTAGGCTTGTCCTCTTCTGCTGCCTTCCAACAAGGGAATGGCCAGTTCCCAGTACCTCATACACTCAAAGATGGATGGTCTCTCTCCTTGGTGATGAATATGCTTTGCTCATAGATCCAGCCTTCTCACTGGTCACACTTGCTCAAAACCTTTGACAAATGTTGGCAGGATGAGGCATAGAACCAAGCAGCCTCTAGATACAGGGCAAATGGAGCTGTCCCTCGCTGCCACAGGGGGAGGCAGACAGACAGCCAATCCAACCCCATCTGGGAGGAAACCGAGGACCAATGTAGGACAGGGACTTTCCAGGGCCGCACAATGTGTGAGTGACAGAGTTGAGGTAGGACCTCGGGTCTTCTGACTCCCATCAAGCTGTCTCCTCCAGCCCATGCTGTGTCCCCATGGGGCCCTATGTCGGGTCTTTCCACTGTCCACACTCTACAGGGACATGGAAGCCCATGGCCAGGCCACACTCTACAGGGACATGGAAGCCCATGGCCAGGCACCCTAGGCTTGGTGATGTGGCTGCAGGCCATTTGCTTTGCTTAGCCCTCTTCTGAGAATGACTGACCTCCCACACCCATCCCCTTTGCCCAATTCAAGCCTCAGGGATCATTCAGGTGGCAGTGCTTCCAGAAAGCCTTCCACTGCTCTGCTTTCCACCTGCCAGCTGGATCAGGAAGTTCACCTTAGCCTTCCCATGTGCTCTGGCTTCCTCCCTCACACACTATTTTTACTGGTTATTTACTCACTAGTTATAGTGAGCAGTTTAGCAGAGATTAGCCAAGGTGACCAGTGTGAGAGAGACATGATATTAGGCATCTCAGTGTCCCTTGACCAACCAGCCCCATGTTCAGCACATAGTAGTCACTCAGTAAAACTGGTTATGAAAGGACACTCACAATCCCTTAGGGAAATAGGTGGGGTTGCCATCTCTGTTTCATAGATGAAGCAGCCAAGTCTCATTGAGGTGAAAATAAAAAGTGATCAGGGCCCAAGGTCATAGCTGGGACATAGTAGGATGGGGATTCAAATCCAGGTCACCTGGCCCTGGAACCCACATCTCTCTACTTACTACACTGTTGGGTGCCTGGAGGCTTTTTTTTTTTTTTTTTTAAGGAGTTAGACAGTTTAATTTAGAAATAAACTCTGGTCAGCCTCCTAATTAGAAGGGACCCACTCTTGGAGAGAAAGGCCATCATGGAGGATAAAGCCCTCAAGTGAGGAGGGAATAGCATGGGAGCTGGTACCAGGAGTGCCATGAAGCTGGTCCTGTGCTCAACTATGTGGACAGGTTCTTTCCTGTCTAGTTTTCCCCTGACAGCCAGCCCACCCCATTACTTCTTGGGGATGGTGGATCAAATCCAGGATGAGCCCTGCATACACACTAAAATGGTGGACCTGTGTCCCAGTGTCTCGTATAGGTTAGTCTCCCCCAGACCCCTCTCAGGTGCAGGACCTGGATCGACTTCAGTGCAGGGCAGCTGGCAGGTGTGCCCATGAGGGGTTCCAGGCTCCTGGCTAGACCGCTGTGCAGTAGGCTGCCTCCGCCCAGGGCTGTCCTTTGACCCCTACTTCTCCAGGCCTGGGCCTCCGACCAGAGTGGCTCCCAGCGCGTCTGGGTAGATAGAGTCCTAATCAGGCACCCCCAGCACAGTGAGTACACCAACTGTGCTAGCGCCTATTCATAGTATTTTTAATAAGCTAATCAGTGCTCTATGATCATGGTAAGAACCATTATCAATATCATTTCATATAACAGGGAAACAGACAGAGGAGTTAAGGAGCTTGTCCAAAGTCACACAGATAAGGGATTTGAACCCAAGCTGTCTGCTTTCAGACCTAACACCCTTGACTATGAAATAAGGCTGCCTCCAGGGCACCATGGGTTTCTGACTTCAAAAGACTTACTGGAATTTTGTCTTCATTCTTTGGAGAGAGAATGCTATTAGGCAGCAGGACCAGCAAAGAAGGAACTTAAGACAAGGGCAGGGCTGTCTCCTCAGCTGGGGCTTTGCCCAAGGTTCAGTAAGAAGGAGAGATGGGTTGCATGGAGGCTACTAGGCATGTGTCAGGGTTGAGAGGAAATCTAAGAGTTGGTAGCCAAGCTTAGGTCATCTCGTGAGAGAGGTGGCTTCCTATTTCCTTCGAAATAGAGAGAAGTCGGTGTGTGTGTGTGAGCACATGTGGAGTGAGTGGCTGTGAGCCGGTGAGTGTGCATTGATGACGTGTGAGCATAGGTAAGCAATGTGTACAGGCCTGGATGCACCTGGTGTCTTACTCCGTTTGGGCTGCTATAACAACATAGCATAGACTGGGTATCTGAAACCAAAGACATTTATTTCCCATGTTCTGGAGGCTGGGAAGTTCAAGATCTAGGGCAGGCAGATTCAGGTTCTGATGAGAGCCTGCTTCCTGGCTGATAGATGGCTCCCTTCTTGCTTGTCCTCACTTGGCCTTTCCCTGGCACATGTGTGTGGGTGGAGAGAATGCAAGCTCTGGTGTCTTGTCCTCTGGGATGCCAATCCCATCATGGGCTCCACATTCATGACCTCTTCTGACCCCAATCACCTCCCAAAGGCCCCACCTCCAAATACTCTGATGTTGGGGATTGGGACTTGACCATATGGATCCGGGCGGCACACAGATTTGGTCCCTCACATCTGCCCACAGATAGTGGTTAAGCCTCATCCACCACTACCTAGAGCCACCTTCATGGTCCTGAGGAACGACAAGTAATTGCACAACTGTGAATCATTGTTATTTTTAAGTGTTGGTGAGACAATCACAGAGCAGTGACGAAGTAGAATCAGAACTCCCAGATTGCTTGTCACCACCTGCTGGGTCCCCCGCCACCCCCTGCAAAGACCCCATCATCCCTTGGCCCAGAGGCTGCCTAATTGTTGTTTAATGTTTCAAAGATGCTGTCCTACACAAGAGATACTCATTCCAAGCTGTAAAAATACCAACAGCTTTGCATGCAGCTGGAATAATTGACAAAAATTAAAAAAAAAACAGAGGAAAAGAATGGTCCAACAGTATTGTGTTTTATGGAGCTCAAAGAATCCCATATAGCTAATCTAATTACAACCAAGGATCAGGAGCTTAAAGGTGTTTATACAGCCAGGCTCATGGGCTGGCAACCCACTCAGCTGCAGGCTTCTCCTCACCACCCACGCCTATGCCTTTGACTGGTGTGACGAGAATAGCCCATCCATAAGGCGGGCAGTGGGTACCCAGCAGCCTCGACATGGAAGCAGCCTAGTGCCGAATTCTGCAGGAGTCTTGGAGGCTCTCACCTTTACTCCGTGCTGCTGGGGGTGCTGACTGCACCTGCCACACTGGTCGTCACCTGCCGGACCGTTCCTCTTAGGCCAGGCTACAGATTCATGGACTCGGGTATTATCCAGCCCTCTCCCAAGGGAGACCGGATGACTTCTGAGCTCCTGGCAGCTCTGGATAGCAAATGCCCTCCCCTCCCTGATTCAAACCCCCACCTAGGCCTGGGAAGAGCCTTGAGCCCATGATCATAGTGGCAGAAAGGAATCAGATAAATATTTCTGGCAGATTCGGTTATGTCTGAACTGTCTCTCAGAGCTACCCCACGTGGTTTCGCAGGTTATGGCCTTCACCAGAGTACCCCGACATGGGGCCAGTGGGGGGATAAAGTCTAGCCCACGATCTCCGTTTGCGAAGCCACGCACCCTGGTATGAGTCTGTGTCAGGAATGCCTTTTTCTAATTGGGAGTCCAAAGGGGAGTACTTTCCTGTGACACATCAAGGTGCCATGTGCTAATTGCCCGGCCAGCGCTGACCTCTGCCGAGAACAGCAGTCTGTTCTTCCCATGGTGGACAGCCTGGCTTTAACAGAGCTGCTGCGGCCTGGGGTGTGTCCTCTGCTCCTGCTGCCCTCCACACCCCAGCCTTCCTCAACCCCCTCTGAGTTGGCCCTACACTTGGCCTTCTGCTTCTCTTCTCTCCCGATCTGCTGTTCCTTCCTGGGATGGAGCCCTTACGCCCTGAGTGGGGCTTTGCCTCCCCATCTAGCCCTGGCCAGCCCTCCTATTTGAGAGGCTTGACCCTGCTCTCTGTACCACCTGGCTGGGGCTCTGCTCCCTGGTCTGATCCACCTGCATCCTGGTGGCTGAGCCCTCCCACTGAAACGAGCATCCTAAGTTAGTGATGCTTGGATGTGCCCAGCGCCGGGTGACGCTGCCTCTTGGTGGACCAGCCCCAGATCTCGGTCAGTTTCTCCAGCTCTGGTCCTGCACGTTGTCAGCCCCTTCTCTGTCCTCACCAGCCACTCTGCCGAGGTCCCAGCGTGCCGCACGGCAGAGCCTGCCTGAGTCTGGCAGTGGGGTGGGTAGCACGTCACTTGTGCTGGACCCCTTTACTGATAAAGGAAACTGACTCAGGGAATCAGAAATTCCCCAGTATGCTTCCCTGGTGGCCAAGAAGAGCCCCCGGGAGGGCAAAGGGCCTGCCCTCCTGAGCTCACGAGCTCCCTGTAAGCAATCTGCAGCAGGAGGACTTTGGACCGTTTTGCTTTACAAACTAGCCAAGATGACCGGTATTCGATTCACAAAGCCAGCGGGAACCAAATACAAAAAGGCTTTCTTCCAGCGGTCAGCTGTGTGACCATCTGTCGAGGGGGAAATTCCTAGAGCTAGAGTGTTGAGCAAGCGTGGGGGGAAGTCAGGAGATGTTTCTCCTGCCCTCAGGTGAGGGGCCCTGCTGCCACCGCGGGGAGTCCAGCTGTCCCTGGGAAAGACCAAGGTCATGCTCCCTGCCACCAACCTCCCCCCCCCAACACACGCACACTGCAGCCAGCAGGAGACGTCTCCTTGTCCATTCTTGGCCCTCAGCCTATCTTGCTCAGCAGCTTGTCCAGACAAACTGGTGCTGACGGTGGAAGATCCGTGAATGCCGGGTGCTGCCGGGAAGCTGAGGTCCTCCCTCTGCCCCCCCAAATATTCAAAACTGCTTGAAACCCAACAAGCAAATATTTCCTACTGATGGTAAATCTTTGGAGCATGGAATGCCTTCTGGTGGAACTGATTTTCTGAAAGGCTGCCCCAAACCACACAGCGACTCAGGTGTCCTCCAGCCACAACAGGGTTTGAGGGCTCAGCAGAAAGGGGAGCATGTGGACAAGAGTCCGAGCTTGTGGCCACCCCGGCCGCCACGCAGATCCATCCTGCATGCTAGCTGTCAGAGTTTCCAGGAGCCCGGCCCACCCTGGTTTGACGTCATGGTGGAAAGTTGGACAGGACACATCATGAGGGGTGACAGAAGCCAGTACAAATAGCTGGGGCCTGAAGGTCCAGCAGGATGCATGGACCCACCTCTATTGCACGTCAATAGACATTCCGCTCTTATAGGGATGGTTGAGGGAGAGCAGACTTTTTTTTTTTTTTTTTTTTTTTTTTTTTACCAGGGCCCTAATGTACTCTCAGGGGCCCTAAATTGGGGAACAGCTCCATTGTTTTTTTGTTTTGTTTTGTTTTGTTTTTTTCAGAGACTGCCTCACCTATCTGCTCAGGCCCACAGGGACATAGGCCTCTTGTGCCCCTCCAGCCATTCACAGGCATTGATTCAACAAACTGAGAAGCAGGTTCCAAGCTCCCTCTTGGGGAGGCGATGGTGAACCAGATGTGGCTCCTGCCACTGACGAACTTCAGTCAAGTAGACGGACTCTACCCACGGACTTCCTTTGGCACAGATGTAGAAATGAGATGCCTCGTTTCTAGTTGTTTTCAGAAGCTCCTACCTTGGGAGTTCAAGATGTAAGGAGACTTTTAGGGAGAGAAGCTCTTGAATGGAAAGCAACCCCAGTTTGTCAGATCAGTGAGCAGGAAAGCTTCATTTGCAGCACCACTGATGGAGGCTGCTTCAACTGCACAGCCCCAAGGCTGCCCCTTGACTCCTGTGCTGCTGAAGTAGGACATTGATATTAGTCTAACCAAGGAGAGCAGGGCCTAGGTAACAAGACTTGTGGCTCCCTTTTTTGTCCCTTCCCTGGTCTCCATACTGTGATTGCCAGTGGCTTCCCCGTAGCTTAGGTAGCTCTCTGCTCAGCAGCACCTGACCTACGAATAGGGTGGGTGACCTAGTTCACTTTGTGGGTCTCTCTCCTACCTACCTGGGCATCTTTTATGGGACATTGGGCAACTTGAAGCCAGCACCCCTAAAATCTAGTCCAAGCTCCTCACTTTGCTGAAGGGAAAACAGATCCAGAGAGGTTAAGTGAGTTTCCCAGTGGCACACACCTAGTTAGTGGCAGAGCCAGAGAGCAACCCTGCCCCCGTGCTTTGCTAACTGTACTCATTCATCTAACAAACATTTGCAGAGTGTGTTCTCAAGTGGCAGGCATCACACTCTGCACCAAAGAAAGATGTAAGGATGGATGGAAACGGTTCCTGTGTCTAGAGAGCTCACAGCCCAGTGCAGGTGATAAACCAAAAGCAAATAGCCGTTACATTCAAGGTGATGGTGAGTGCCACCAGCCACAGTGAAAGGAGAGCGCTGGGGGAGCCCAGAGAGAGGTCTCGGTCACTCTGGGAGGACTTCCTGGAAGAGTTGGCATCTGAACTGGGCCTTAGAGATTGAATGGAATTTGGATATGCATATAAGGGTGGAGGAAAGGACAGAGCCTGCCTCTGTTTTTGTGTCTTTCTAATTAGGCTTTAGGGAAAGAGTCAAAATGGTCACATATCGGGCACCTGTTGTGTTCCAGACGCTGTACCACGCGCTTTTACACGCGATCTTAATTTTTCCAATACCTCTCTTCATCTTCCAGATTCGGAAACAGACTCAGCAGTAACTTGGCCCTGAATGAAGCCTTCTTTGGTTCCTTCTTTTCTCTTCCCCATGAGGCCTCACCCCAGAAGGGTGCCTGGTGCCCCACAAGGACTTGGTGAACCTGATGATTGAATGAAAACAGATACTGAGAGACTAGAACAGCGAGTTTGCAAAGTCGTAAGGAAGGCAACAGTCCTCCTTCCTTGGACACCGTGTGGCTGAGCACAGCGCTATTTAGGATTTCTGTCATCGGAATGTCTTCCCCATGCATATATGCCCGCCCCCGGGCTGGTATAATCTTAGCCTAAGTGAATGCTAACAAGAGCTTTCCTTTTCTCTAAGCATCTTTGATGTGTTATTTCGTGTGCATAAGCCTATGGGCAGCCAGACGAGGTAGGCATTTATATTATCCTGCTCATTTCACAGATGACAACACCAAGGCTCAGAGAAGTTATGGGTCCTATAGCTTAGAAACAGCAGAGCCAGCATTTTAACCCAAGTTGGCTCTGGCTGCAGAGCACTTAACCTTGTCACCATATTCGGGGATCCTGAACGCAGTTAGTTTCCCAGTGGCACACACCTAGTTAGTGGCAGAGCCAGAGAGCAACTGATAGATAGATAGATAAGGTGAAGCAACTGAGCCTAGATAGATAAGGTGAAGGGCAAAGGTGAGGCAGTGGGGGCTGGTGGGACTGTGGTGACCAAGAGAATGAGCCCCAGCTCAGCCAAAAAGGGGCAGCAGACACTGGCTCCAGCCTGTTCCTAGCCTGCAAGACTGGCCGAGATCACACTTCTATGTTTCATGTGGCTGAACAAGCCACGTGGGCAGGCCAGATCCAGTCCTGGTCTTTGCGTCTTGGCAGCCTCTGTCATATTGATTCCCAGTTTGAGACAGAGAAGCTTCTCCGGAGATGCCTTTTGACTCAAACATTCTTGGTGAAAACTTCTCCCTCTCACACTGGCTGCTTTCTCACATCTCAGAAAGCAGCCCGTCCAGAGAAGCAGAGTTAGCCACGCCTTTGGACATCTCCCTTCGTTGCATGCAGTTTGAGCACTTTCCAAGGCATGGGCCACATGTACAGTCTTAGTTCCACCCATTCAGGGAAGCCCCTTCTGGGCTGATCAGCCTTTCAGAAAAGTCCATGGTCCTGCAGTCGAGGTATGGATTCTGTCCCTAGGTTGTGGACTCGGATGCCATTCTTATGATAGCCCTGAATCTTGAGACCTTGCAACTTGCATCAGGTGCCCTGACCCAGGCCAGTAGTGGGGGAAGGGGAGCACCCAGTGCCCAGGAAAGCTGCCGAGGAGGCAGATAGTTTGAGTCACTTAGAGCAGCAGCCTGTGGCTCTGCTCATCTCAGCAGGACTTCTCTTAGGAGCAGGAGGTGGGGGAGGGACGCGGGAGGGAAGCAGGAGCTCAGGCCCTCCTGTGGGCTGACTCAGGCTGTGCGTGGCTATGATTTGGATGTGCCACAGATCACCAGGACAGACCCCAGCTTGCCTAATTCTCTTCTCGGAGACGCCTCTATTTCCTGCACTGCCTGTGACCTGCCCATCCACCCTGAGGGATGGTTGTGGAGTGTGTTTGTGGTCCTTGTGGTTGAAAGTGTGGTGGTTGCCATCTAGGAGTGAATAACCACAGCATTTCAAAGCCAAGTAAGACCCAGGGGGAAAAAAAAATCCTAGGCCTCATGTTTCTCTCATCTGGGGAAAGAAGTGTGAATTGGAACTTCACAAACCCAAATCTTTAAACCCTTTCGCACCCAGTAAATTTGATGGGGTGACAGAAATGAATTAGAAATTAGATCAGGGCTCAGCGTTTACATGGGTTCCGAGCCAAATGGAAATTAAAAAGAGTATCTCCAGCAGGGTTAATGGTGAAGGCAAGGCTTCTAGCATGCCTTGGCAGAGTGTCCTGACCTGGGTCTCAGAGGGGAATTGATCGAAGAATCCTGCTGATGAGATCAGGAGGTGGAGAGAGAGGGTTCCTTACCCAGAATAGTGGGAAGGAATGAACTTGTCACCAATTGACACTCGATGTGACAGAAAATGCCAGCAATGCAAGGCAGATTTTAATGCCAGGCCGCCCAGTAGCAGCATTGACTTCTCATATCTTCCCTGAGGTGCTTAGACATTGAAAAAAGGAATATTTTCCTCCACATTGAAAGAGGTTTCTAGCTAAGTCCCATGGACTGAGTGTGTCTGCAAGCTTGTCTGTGTTGTCAAATTTCATTTGGCTTAAACATGAGAACTAATGCAGAGAATCAAAGAAAACAAAGTTGTTTGCTGAGTGTTCCTGACCAGGGCTGCTCAGGCATGAGGCTGAGGTATTGCCTAAAGTGATTGTATTTTCCCTGAGAAGAACATTCAAGGTTGTTGTTTAATCTTTCTGGAGTGAGTTTCCATAGTCTTAGGTGTCCAACCACTACTCCCCTCCAGACCTGCATACTTGACATCCCCACAATATATCAGTCCAGCTGTGAATGAGGTTTCTCCTCACCAAATTCCTCAATTCTGTATGGCAGGAAAATCAAATCCCATCCTTCTACTTTACAGTTGGGCTCCTATATTATGCTGGGTGCATCTGTGGGAGATGGAGGGGAGGAGGAAGGGAGACACAGAGAGACAGAAAGGGAGAGAGAGGAAAAGTGGATAGGTAGGTGGGTAGATGGGTAAATGGATGGATGGGTAGGTGGATGGATAGATGGATGGATAGGGATGTAGATAGACGGTTGGATGGATGGAAAGGCGGATGGATGGATGGATAGATAGATAGATAGATGCATAGGTAGGTAGATGAGTCAGGAGATGGATGGATGGATGGATGGATGGATGGATGGATGGATGGATGGATGAATTTAATTTCTTTCCATTTCATGCCATAGCTATTTTATGTCCATTTCAGAGATGAAGGAATTGGGGTCAGGAGCGGTAGTGAATCACCAGAGTTCTCACTGCAAGGTGGTGGCAGAGCTGGGACTTGAATCCACATTTCTCAACTCAAATTGTGTCTGTCTTTTCCTTTCTTGTATTGCCCACTAGGCTTTCTTTTTTTAAACTGCCTGTCTTGTATCTAGAGATGGACTCATATAGGCTTGGATAAGCTGCTTATACAAATAGGTGGCAGAAGGAGGTCCATTTTTTTCATTTGGCAAATACGTACTGATCACACGTTGGCCAAATTCCAAGATGGAACCCCAAGACTCTTGGCCCCTGGTATGCACTCACTTCTAGTTATTCAATCAAATATTAACCTGCCTGCCGCTGTGAAGAGTCTTTACTGATGTAATTAAGGTCTCCAATCAGTTGGGCCTGACCTAATCACATGATTCTTTTAAGAGCAGAGCTTCTTCTGGCTAGTTGCAGAAAGTCACAGAGATGTGCTGTGGAGGCCTGAGAAAAATCAATCAAACATCCATGCTGTGAACTGCCTGTGGGGCCACAGGGCAGGGAACTACAGGTGGCCTCTCTTTGCCCTAGCTGACAGCTGGCCTGAAAACAGGGACTTCAGTCCTACAACTCAAGGAAATGAATTGTGCCAACAACTAGTAAGGCTAGAAGAATGCCCTGAGGCCCAGATAAGAGGTACGATGCCAGCTGACACCAGTGAAACCCTGAGCAGAGAATCCAGCCATAGCATACCTGGATTTATAACCTACAGAAACTATGAGATACTAAATTTGTGTTGTTGTAAGCTGCTAAGTTTGTGACATTTTGTTATGCAACAACAGAAGACGAATACAGGCATCTATGGTATGTTGGCCACAGTGCTAATCACTGGGAATATGCGACTGGCATGGTCCCGGCCCTCACGGAGTTCACAGTCCAGTGTGAGAGATAGATAAGAAACAAATCAAATGATTCCAAGGTGATAAAAGCCATAAAATATATACATAGGGTGATATGAAATAAATCAAATGTGGCCTTGCTCCAGGTGAGATGCTTAGAGATACCTCTCACCTGTGTACTAAAAGATGAAAAGGAGTTAGCCACATGAAGAGCCATGGAAGAGTGTTCCAGGTAGAGAGAACAGCACAGGCAAAGACCCTGAAGTGGGAGAGAGTCTGACATGTTCTCAGAGTCAAAAGAAGGCAAGTGTGTCTGGAAGGTGGCAAGGAAGGGGGAGATAATGTTGAAGAATTAGACGGGGGCCTCATCACATAGGACCCTGTGGAGTAGAACTATCAGTGCAGTGGGCAACATTGGGGAATTTTAAATGGGGAGAGGTGTGATCTGACTCTCCTTTTTGGAGAATCTCTCTGGCTGGTCTTTAGTGAATAGTCTGGGTATGGTTAAGAGTGGAAGCAGGGGAATCACTTGGGAGGCTATCACAATACTTCAAACAAGAAGTGATGGTGGTGTGAACTCTGGCGGCTATAGAGGGTGAGATCCACTTGGATTTGCTGGTGATTGAGGATGTAGAGGAAAGAAAAGGAAAGAAGTGGAGATGAAACCCAGGTTCCTAGCTTGGGTAATGGAGTGAGTGACAGTGCCACTTACTGAGACGGGAGGGACAGGGTTGGGAGAAGAACAGGTTTAGGGAGTAAGACCAGAGCGAAGTTTTGGATATGATGGATGTGAGATGCTTGCGAGATGTCTATGAGGATGTGTCAAGCAGCTGTTTGAACACATGGGCACTGCTGAGCAAGTGTGTCCAGGGCCCAAGGCCAGCCAACCTGGCTTGTTGGTGGAGCCAGCTCCCTGATTCCCTTGAAGAATGGCAGACTCCTTGGGTCTACACAGTACGGTTTCAAAGAGCAGGGACCTGGACCCATGGATGTCCTGTCATCCTTCCTGGACATCCCCTGCACCGTGATGCTCCCATGCTGAGCCCTGGATGCTGTCACACACCCATCGTGGGGCATCCTGGGGAGGGGGGCCTCCAGTGTGAAGCTGACGTCTCAGCAAGTTACTTCAATTGTTCTGGGCTAGTAGTAAGGTGCATTAAGCACCAAATTATATAAACCTGAAACTGCAGTTTAATGTTGTTAAGGGGCCTGAGGGAGCCTGGGAAGAATGAACATGCACAAGGAATCATCTCTAGGATGATCAAATCCCTGATTAGAATCACCTCCCAGGATCAAATGGCCTCTAGAGAAAGTGAAGAGTGCCTCTGAATCCTAATGGGGTGTGGGAACTCTGGAAGGATGTTTGACCACGCTGCCGCCTGCTTCTCCAGGACTGCTCAATACAGGAGGGTCTGATGTGGAAAGAGCTCCCACAGGGATCCTGACCAGCAGGCTCAGGGATGTAGTGGCACCCTATAGAGGCCCTAAACCACATATGGCAGGTCTGGTTCTGGCTTCTCCAGCCTTGCCTTAGAGGGGGTGTACCCTCTAGTTTGGTTCCTCCCCCCAGAACAGACTCTGAGACATGGATTCAAGGCAAGTTGTGTATCTAGGAAGTTCAAGATATACCAGTAGGGTGGGGAGTTAGGACAAGGTAGGCAGGTGGCCAATAAGAGGATGTTATCTGGTCAAGCACCACCACAGGCAGGTGGAGCTTAAACCTGCAGGGCAACTCTAGGAAATGGTGTAAAATACATGCCTCAGAACGATCACCTGAGGGGTGAGGGAGCTGGGGTATTTATATACCAGCTCCCTTTGGTCACCGGTTCAGGGCTGCTCTTGGGGAGTGTTTCTAGCACTTCAGACGGACACGTGCTGCGGAAGGGCAGTCTTCCGTGGCTTTGAATAAAGCCCTGGGGCAAATGTTCTGGAAGTTAACTGTGGTGGTGGAGAGAGGGGCGCTTTGAAAGGATGAGGTGCCGAGTTTATGGGCGAAGCACCCATAGCATCTACCACAAGGTTCACAAGGCACATGTTTTGGGAACTTTTAAAAATGGCATTTCCAAGAGCTTATGGCACTGACTCTGTGGGAATCTCCAAGGGCCAAGTTGCAAGGCATGCTGGAACCTCTTTTTTTTTTTTTTTTTTTTCATGCTGGAACCTCTTGCAATAGACTGAGACGATCACCCTAGTCGAGCAAAACCAGGGTTAGAACACCTCCTGCCCCCACGACATCCACCTGCCGCGGTGTCTTGGGACCTGGGCTCCGTTTTCTCTGTGCTTTTGTGTCACGGGGCTATCTGCGCACAGAGTACCTGCAGGAAGCTGTGACGGGGGTTATGGAGGTTTACTCAGGCTGGGGCCCGGATCGGAGATCTTTCTAGGCCTTCAGCAGTCTTCTAGCACAATCCAGGCAGGGGTGTGAGAGTAAGGGTGAGAGGCAGTCTCTGGGGGCAACGGGAAAATTCTAGTAGGGGCCAGGTCTCAGCCAAGAAGGACTGACCTAAGATGGCAAATGGAAAGCTAGGATAGAATCCCACTTCTGGCAACGGGCGTTGAGGGTATTCCCTCAGCTCCCCGGATGCCAGGTGGAGGCTGAGTGGTAGGACACCACTGGCTCCCCACGTGGGTTCCTTTCTGGGACTGGCCAGTCCACCTGTCCCCCAGGTGCCCAGAGGCCGGCAGCTCAGGGCTGCACCCTCCTCTGTGGAACCCCGCCTGTGGTGAGGGCCGCCTCCCCCAGGGACATCGTGCCCCTGCTGCAGGGATGGCTCAGAACTGGCGCCTCATCGATATGGGTGACTAAAATCCCACCGCTTGCCCCAAAATGGGATAAGCCTGAACTGCCAGTCACACTCGCTGTGGAGCAGAGCCAGATGTCAGCTGAACTCATGGCTTTGCCCTGCTCCCTTCCCTGCCCTCACTGGCTTCTCCCCTCCCTTACAGGGGTGACTCGAGAGCTCACCCTCAGCCACACCACTTCCTCAAGATTCCCCATCTCAGGCCGGGCTCTTAGAGAACCTGATCTAAGACTGCCAAGATGTGTGACATGTGGCAGCAGTACCAGGCCGAGTGGGTAAGAAGTTTGCTGGGGAGGGGGGAGCACCCCCCTCCCTCGTGTGCCTGGGCCTGCAGGATTCTCCACCCCAACCCAAACCCCTCTGGGCAAACCAGGACCGTTGGTCACCCTCCATGTCACTGTCTCCATTAGAAGGGATTGGGCTCCGTGTGCAAGCCCAGGGAGGTGCTTGATTCAGCAGAGACTAAAAAGAAAGACAAAAAGCATCTCTTCCGTGAAATTCAACTAAGCAAGGGCTTATTTCTAGAAGCCTTTCCCTCCATTGCAGGGTCTTCACTTCCAGTATATCAAGTCACTCCCAATGGGTTGATATGGGACGGGGGAGGAGGGGCAGAAGAAAGAACCAGAGGCTGGGACAAAGAAAAGGGACTAAGGCCAGAGGCAGAGTGGGTGAAGAGGTTTGGGCAACCTGACCTTGGGAGAGATGAAGTTAAATTGAGACCAAAATCAAATGCCCAAGCCCTCCACCACTGGCAGGCTTTTGAGGGGAGGAGTAGACCGAGCTAACCACAGGGCTCTGCTGTTTCCAACCCATCCCGGCCGGCAGCTGTCGAGGGAGTGCCCGCTGCACAACTCTTGGGTGTGCTGGGGGCTGCTTGCTCGATACCCCCTCAGCGACGGCAGATGCCCCGGCCTCTCCTCTGAAACAGCCCCGAGTGCCACCGCATTCCTGGAGCGGTGCAAAGCCTGGCGCCAGGAGCCACCAGCTCTGAAATTAGATACCAGTGAGGTAATCATTTAACTGGAACTCCAGGCTTGGGGGAGAATGCTGCTCCATGTGCACAATACTGTCCACCATAAAGCAAAACAAACCCTGCGTGTGTCATTGAAAACTGCAGAGGAGAAAGATCTGGAAAAAGTTTTAGGGAGCAAAGGTTGGCAAGGGGGAATTAATGCTACAGGGCTAGTGATTCCTCATGTAAGATATGTAAAAATGCCACAGATGGCCTCTTCCTCTCATCTGTGGTCTTTATTATTTGAGTATAACGGAGGCGAAATTGCGAGTTAGGACTCTGTTAGGCTCACTTCTGAACTCACTTCTCCACCCTCCGCTTTCCGTAGGGCTCCTCTGTCCCCCGACTGCAGGCTCAGATGGCGGGGCCCTGGCAGGAAGCAGGTGGCACCATCAAACTGGATGATTGGAGGAGAGTTTAATAACAGAGACAGTTTACAGAGGTGGGAGCTGGGTGTGGGGAAGCCGCGGGGCTGGAGACAGCAGGGATCCCTCTCACCCTAGCCAGAAAAGGCAGCAGACACAAGGCAACCGGAACCAGCCAGATCTAAAGGGCCCCTGACAGGAGCTGACCTTGTGGTGCCTAGGGGGACCGTCCCCACCGGGAGGTGCTGGGGAAATCAATCCCTTCCCTCTGATCTCCCACTGTCAGGATAAGGTTGCTGCTTGGTGTCTTTTCCCCATAGGTCGGCCTCCTGGGGCAGAGACAGGGTAGAGAATGGTGGGGTGGGCGGAGGATGCGCAGCACACTGCACAGTGTACACGAGCGTAGCTAACAGTGCTTCGGGACGAGGTCCTCGTGATGCAGGGTGGTTTGGTTTAACCTCTGCTTGCTCTAGTGGAGTTTAAGGGTTAGTTGTGTGCTCGTCATGTGTGCTAGTTCTAATCACAGGAGGGATGGAGACCACTCCACTCCAGGCCAGGAAAGAGTGAATACCCATCAGATGTCAGCAGCCAGGGGCACACACAGCAGGACACCGGGACTTCATCAAGAACCCTTGTGTTTCAGGTGAGGAACTGAGGCCCAGAGAGGGGAAGTGCCTTGTGCAAGGTCACGCAGTGATTTAGAGACAAAGCTAGGACCCATGGCAGCGCTGAATAAAATTCTAGGCATAGCGAGGTGACCGGCTGAAATCTGAGAATCCTGCACGAAGCTGCCTCTGGGGACAGCACGAGCGCAGAGCTGGAGTGGGGGTGGAAAGAGGGAACAAGAGCCTCACTCTAGGGGGTGGCAGGGTTCCCCAGAGGACCTTGCCAAGCACATAAAGGCCAAGCCAAGGTAGAGGTGGAAGGCTGACGGGGCCCAGCACTATGGCCAGGTGGTGTCTGAGCTTTTTCTAGGCCTTGTCCTGTCGCCAGACGAGACTATGCAGAAAGCAGGGGCTGTAATGGCCCTGTGACCTGCTGAGCCTGCCCTTGAGAAGGCAGGGGTTACGGACAGCCTTTGAGGAACCCAAGCTCCAGGAACACAGACTGACTAAGCTGTATGTTCCTAGAAGGTGAGGCTGCTGGCCCTGGGAGCTTGGAAGAACATTCTGTCTCCCCCCATGAGCCAGCAGCTGGGAGGGGGCGAGCAGGAACCAGAGAGCTGTGCCTTGCTGCATGTGCCTCAGCAAGGGAGTGAGGTCTGTTGGTAGCCTTTGGGGGAAAAAAAAATGGTTTTACCTTCATCCCGTGGTACCAGAGCTGTTTTAAATTAAAGATGTCTTCCCCCTAAAAATCTGTATTGATATCTCATTGCCTCACCTTGAGATAAAAAATGGCAGACTTAGTGATTAAAATGTAAATTTGTTTGTGGGACATTGCTTGTTTGCCTATTTAAAGCCTGAGCACCTGGGTTTGTGTCTGCCTTGAGAAGAGTCTAGGAATGCAACCTGTAAATGACCTAAATCAGGTGGTTCCTTCATACAGCACTGCTGTAAGCCAGCCCCAGGCACTGGGCCACTTTCTTGGTTATATATATATATAATATTATATATATATAACCAAGTCCTAGTCCTCAAAGAGCTCATGGTCAGTGAGTGAAGATGGGGGTTTGAGAAGCCATATAAACCAATTTTGGCCCATTAGGGACTGTTAGCACATCAGATCAGTGCTACAATGAAGCACAAGCCTTCTTCCCTTATGCTTAGGCTGTGGGCATGGATGCCTCACCAGCCACTACAGAGTATGGGGGGATCATTTTTTCAAGAACATTTTAACTGGAAAAGTAGGGATCACAATAGGTAACCACAAAGAAATGGTGAGTCTCAGAAAAAGAATCTGACTTAGTGTACATATGGCTCTTCCCATCTGGAGCACCTCCTTCCAGAGCCTTCTCCATATAGGTCTTGGGTGCTAGATAATCTGTCCATTGAGACAAACATTCCTCTGGGACACATGAGAGATACATGCTTTTAAGTTCTTTGCCCGGTTCTCTGTGTGCTTTTGTATATTTTCTCTGACCAGCTTGATTGTAAACTCCTTAGGGAGAGGGCCATGGATACACTTGTTCAAGTTGTGCACGGCTAAGGGTGGGCGTCCACCTAATGCACCTACTGGGTAGTTGGGAGTTCTTGCTTGGCCTCCTTTTCTCTCTTCTCTGGAGCCACTGTGTCTCCCAGATTTTCACTCATGCTGCTCACATTCCTAGGGGATTTGGTTCCTTTTCCTTTAGCCTAGCAAACTTTTGTTTGGGCATGTTTTTCCTTCCACTTTGCCCTCCTCCTAGGTTTATTAAGTTCGTGGCCAAATAAAGCTATGTGCTTCCCTTGTCCTATAGTGTACCCTGACTGTGTCTGGATAATAGCGGTCACCAGAAATATCTCCTCTCAGGTCCCATAAATCATCTTGCAGCATTGGCTGCCTACATCATGCAGCTGACTTTGAGAAAGCTCCGCAGTGCTATTTCTGAATAATAATAAATGGAGCTAAAGCCCAGTGGCCTTTGCTATTTATCTCTGGTTCTGCAAAGCGGAGATGTATGGGCTGAAGGGGTAGAGGTTATGTCTCAGGGGTGGTGACTCTCTCGGGGGAAGGCAGCTTCCCTAATTGCCTCTTCATTGTACAAGTTGCCTGGTCTGTTTCCTCAAGGGACAATTTGCTGATTTGAGTGGAGGATGCTTTCAGCTATTCAGCTCCAGCCCTTTGCTTGGTCTGTCAGAAAGCCACACGATTACAAAGTAGGGATGGATGCTGGCTGGATGCTAGCCCGTAAAGCCATCCCCTGTACTCCACAGCTAGCCCCAAACACTGCCATCCTCTGGCACTCCTTCCCTCTACAGCCTTGGCCCAACCACCTTGCCTCAGCCCATCACATGTGTAACATCCCAACCTGCTCCAGATCCCAGGTTTGGCTCACATCCATGGAGACTCAGCTCCTTGGCACTGAGCTTCATTCCCCCCTTGACCCTGATTAAGAGTCTTTCCATAGTGATGCTGTTGGAGGCCCTCCTAGTCCCAACCTGACCCGAGAAACCTCACCTCAGTACCAATCCCCTATGGATAATAGTCCTCCTGGGTTCACCCTCCAGGGAAAGACCTGAAGATCCACATCCATGGGGACAAGGCCCTTGGCTTTCCAAAAGGAAGTGATGGGAACACCACTGGCCAAGAAGATGACCATGGACTATATTTGAGAACTCTCATCTCCATTCTTTTCTGCTGGTTCTTATCTAGGACATCAACCATGAAATCTAATTTTCATATTTGTTTTGGTGGTCGTCCTACTACAATATGATTTTGACCATATTCGGAGATTATTTTGGACTCCCGACCCAACTTTTACGGCATTTTTACCCGCTGGCCCCTTGTATTCAATTTTGCTTTTATGTGGCACCTGGGACCACTTCCATCTCTCAACCTGGTTGAAAGAGCATGTAAATATCAAACCCTTTCTGTTTCCCAAAGCGGCTTTGGAGGTAGAGATGGGACTGGAAATACCAATGTTCTATGATGTTTACCAGCTGCTAGTGTACTTGGTATAGAAAGTTAGCCCAATGGAGACAGAATAGTTCAACCTTTACCTGCAACTTGGTAGTTGTCCCAAGTTGCCAGCATGGAAAAATCAGAAAAGGCATGATAAATCACTGATTCCAGTCATTATAATAGACATTTACATTGCGGAAGCTGCAGACATCACGGCAATTATTCTCCTACTTAATGGAGGAGGGATTTTTACCACAAACCCAGGAGCTGCTAACCCAGCCTGGATGCATGGCCATCGTAGGTACTCAGTAAATAGTGGCTATTATTTTAAAATTCAATGACCTATTCATTTCTTTAATAGATGTGATTTTTATGAAAATGATGACACAGGTTACAAAGTTATTCACAATAAGAGTGTCAGATATGTGGTGGGCAAAGTTTACCCACTCGTTGCTCATTGGGACTTTCATATCTCTCTAATAGAAATCTCTGTGGGATGAGATACTAGGCTTCTGGTCCGGCAGGACTGTCGATGTCCAGCTCGCTGTAAAGGACCACATCAGAGGAGCTAAAAATTAGGTTAGGGCTAGTGCATCAGTAACGCTGCCTGCACAGAGAAAGACAGATAAGCAGGAGTTCAAGCCCTAGGATGAAAGAGACACACACCCAGATAAAAGTCATATTTCTTCCTTGCCAAATAGAACTCTTATCCATCATTACTTGATTAATCTTGACTTTTTTCACTCTCAGGAGATATTAACTTTTTCTCCCTGTTCTAATTGTTCCTAGGCATTGAAAAGAGATTTTCCAGCTCATAGATTGGGTAAAAGGAGCCCTCAGAGGGCTTCCACTTATGGTCTACGTTCATTGCTTCTCTCTAATTTTCCTAAGGAGAAAATATTATCCTTTCCTGTTCTGCAGACCACGGAGACTCGATCCCTAACAAAGAGTCCTCTTGCTTCCATGTGGTTTTCTCTGCTCGAAGTCCTAAAAAAGCCATGCTGTGTGGCTGGAGGAGGAGGAACCCCCAAACCAGGAAACTCTACCCAACCCCTGCCAGCAAAAACTTGTCTGACCCTCTTCACATTCGGCTCATTCCTCCTAAAGTCCAGTCATTTCAAATTCACTTTGAAAAGGATTTATTTAACTGGTTTCTGCTGAGGAGGTAGCCATAGTCTTAGTTTTGTCCTAAGAGCATTTAAATACAATTGGAACAAAACCAAATGCTTTTAAACAATGATGCAGTGGCTTCCTCTTTGTCTCCTTCATAGCCTCGAAAACTAGGACAAAGGAATGGAAGGGACAAAGAGATAGTCCCCTATATGCCCCTTGCCCTAACCACTCGCATCCTACACACCTCCTCCCATGACCCCACAGAGTAGACAGGAAACGGTGATGGCCAGGGTCTGCAGCCAAATCCCCAGACCGAAGACACAAAAGCAGCAAGTAACCAGGTCAGGATTTTTCTCATTCAAACTTGTCTAAGAAACATTAGAAAATGGGCGTCTGGGTTGCTCAGCAGTTGAGCATCTGCCTTTGGCTCAGGTCGTGATCCCAGGGTCCTGGGATCGAGTCCCACATCAGGCCCCTTGCAGGGAGCCTGGCTGTCCTTCTGCCTGTGTCTCTGCCTCTCTCTGGGTGTTTCTCATGAATAAATAAATAAAATCTTTAAAATAATAAAACAATAAAATAAAATAAAATAAAATAAAATAAAATAAAATAAAGAAAATGCCTGAGCCACATGAAGTGTACTGGTGTGGGGAGGGTAGGGTGGGGAGGACAAACAACAGGGCAAAGCAATTCTGAAGCTTGAGTCTGTTCCCCAGTTACTGGTAAGACCCTTCCATGCTCTGCCGTCCCAAACAAGCCTAGGGCTGAGAGTAGAGTCGGGGGCTGCTGAGAGCTGGGTTAGGTGTGGCTGGGGCATACTGTACTGTACCTTTCTTTTTCTACTATATTCAAGTTGAGGCCAGGGCAGTGGTAAAGTCGTGGCTGGTGGAGTTGCCAGGGTGTGGCAGGGTGAGAGTTGGGGTCAACAGGAGATCAAGGTCAAGGTGAAGTCAGAGTTAGATTGAGCTAGGAGTTGAGATAAGGCAGTCACACCTGCATGAGAATATGGTTGTGGGCAGGAGAGTTTGAGAACTGGGTTGGGTTGGATGGAACCATGGCTCCACAGGGTCAGACTCTCCTTGATTCTCTGGCAGTAAATGTTCAGCCCACTCCCCTGAGTGTTCTTTGACCCTTAACTGCTTTGGGGCCCAAGGCTCATGCCAACATTTGAATGTTTTAACTCCTGCTCTTGTCCCTCCTGCCCTCCTATATTTCACGGGCATTAGCTATTTCCCCAGGGAGGGCACACGAATAAAAGCAGCTGAGTTGAATCCAGCTAATATAGTCACTTGCCTTGCCCATGTGCAGATGGATGGTGTGGGTGGAGACATGGGCACTGAAGCTCGGGGTTCCCCTGGGGAATCCAGTGATCAATGACATCCCCATTTCCCAGAGCAGGGATAATTGGCTCCGTGTTGTGCACGGATGCACTCTTCTTGACACTCACTCCTTTCCAGAAGAAAGAAACCCATCTCATGGGGAGCCCATGAGAAATGGGAGCTCTCTCCTCCTGCTGCCAGGCAAGTGACAGGGCACTAACTAATTATTTGCCTGGTGTCTCTGGGCACAGATACCTTGCAGTAGCCAGGCTGCCTGGAAGTAACTCCAAATGTCATTTCCTGGATCCTGTTCGTTGCACAATACTCCCTGGGAGCAGGAGCCAGAAGTTAGGAAGTCCCCCTACCCATCTGGTGGGCAGTAGGTATAGGCTCTGGCAGCAGGACAGGGTTCTCCCTCCAGCATCACAGCAACTGGACTGAAGGATGATGAGCAGCCTCACCCTCTTCAGCAGCATGTGAGCGATGGGACCAGGAACCAAGAGCACTGTCTCCTCTGTGTGGGAACTCCCAGCAGTCAGCAGAGTCCACAAACCACTGAGACATTGACACAGGCACTGCTCACAGTGAGACGAGGCTGCTGTAGGCTGGGCAAGCTGTCTGCATCAGGTGCCAGCACGAGCCTGAAACCAAGCCTTTCTCCACCTCGGCAGAGGGCAGGGGAGGAAGAGGTCAGGGCTTGGACTGAGACCCCAGGTAGGAACGTCCAGAAGGAGAAGTTCCAGGGGGAGGAAGATGTGATCTGACCCCTCAGAGACAAGAGGTTGTTGACACGTGAAGGTGGCTGAAAGACTCAGTCATATTCAGCTTCCAGAGGGGAAGACCCAGAATCTTTAAAGCAGCTTCATGGACCAAATGGGCTGGCTTGTTGCAGAGCTTGCCACAAGCAAAACTTGGGGCCAGTGGATAGAAGTGATTGCAGGGGAGGTTCCTTCTCTACCCGAGGAAGCAATTTCTCTCAGCCCGAGCCATTCAATGCGAGAATGAGCTGTTTTGTGAGATATTGAGTTTCCCAAGACAGGAGATGATCTAACAGGGCAGACAACAGCGTATCAGAAATGTGGTGCCCGGGATTCATGCAGTGGTGAAGAATTCAGTCGGCTGGCTGTTGAAGGCCTTCCTGTGGGTTGCTCTGAGGTCTCAAGCTCAAGGTCAGGGGCTTGATTACAGGTACTGCTTGGCTTTCTGGATGCCTCTGTCTGTTCAGGCCCCTGCTTTTTTGCCCTGTGCCCTATTGTCTCCTCCACACCATGTTTAAGCATTATCATCCCTTTGGCTCTATGGGGAACATGATTCTTTCTAAATGACCACCTTTCTTTCCTGGTTCTGAGGATCAGTTTCCTCCAGGGGGATGCCTTGGGCCAGGGAACAGAGAAGCACCCACCTCCCAGAGCTGCGCTCACTCCAGAGGGAAGCAGGCATCACACCACCCCCAAAGGCGCTACACGGCTTCTTGTCAGATGCCAGTGGCGCTACAAGAGGCCTTGGCATCTTCCCGTTTCCCTCCCACAGCCTCCCACAGCCTCTGCTCTGCCTGCAGCTACGAGACAGGTGTGTCAACATGCCACACTTGGGAAAGGGGAAATGAGGCTCAGTTCCCCCAAAGAGTTTTTGGGGTGCTGGCACTACCTTTAAAGGGGAGGACTTAGGCAAGAGCGGTGAAATCCTTCTCAGCAAGAGCAGTGGTGGAGGTCCTCAGTCCCCCCGTAACTCCAGGCCCCAAGCAGAAGCCCGTGGGCACCTTGACAAAAGGAGCTCATTATTTTGCTTTCTGTTGCTGCAAAGCTCTGCTCAGCGTGGCAGCCGATCCCAGGAAGCCGCCCACCATCAAAGCCTGGTTCAATAAGATACAAGCGGTGTATGATTCAAGACAAACTGTCATCACGGATTAAAACATGTCTACGCCCCCAATGACAATAGTTATTTTTTTCTGAGAATATTGAACGTGTTGCTTACATTTCATAGATGACGGGGAAGGAAATCTAATTCCACCAGGCTGGATCACTTAAAGGCAATCTACATTCTATAAACGCGTTGAAGGGTAGTGCTCCCGAGATGATATAAAAGAAAGCGTGATTGCGTGATTCTTCTGTTACCTTACTATTTAATTTCCAGCTTTTCAGCCTAATTCTTCTTTACATGGAGAGTTCTGTGCCAGCCACCTGTGAGAACTTTTCACTTACTCCCTGTATAAGCCCATTTCATACCTTCCTCTATTCCTCCCTCTAGGAGGATAGTCTCACCTTTATCCACCTGACAAACTTCTGTTCGTCCCTTAAAGCCCAAGTGAGATGCCACATCTTCTGTAAAACCCTCCTTACTCTCCCTGAGAGCTAGTTGTTCGGAGTTCCCTGAGCTACTTGCACCCGCCTCTTAGAAGGGAGTCTACTTGTCTCTTGTCATATCTGTCTCCCACTGGGCTGGGAACTCCTGGAGACCAGGGACTGTGTCTCTTCAGTGTTTAGGACAGTGCCTGGCACACAGTAGGTGCTCAGTAGGACTTCACTTAATATGTTTTTTCTAGTGTATGCAAAGCGGCCTGGGCCCATCTCGTTTACTACATTAAATGGTCATATTAAACATCTAAAAGTGAAATGTTTCATTAAAAGAACAGAAAGGGCTATTCCCTAGTTGAGATGTCCCAGAATTCTTGTTCCTAGATGTGTTTTATACCTAGAATGTCAAAGGGGAGCCTGGAGTGGATCCCCGTCAGCCTCCTCCTGCATGACAAGTGGCAGCGCAGCTGGACCAGGGACCTGAGCCTTTAGGACAGAGTGCTGGGAGCAGGCCAGCTCGACCAGGCCACCCAGCACTGAACTCTGCAGGGAGCTCATCAGAGCTGAAGTCACACAATAACCCAAAACCTCTCTTGGCTCCCCTGCAAAAGCATAAAGGGTGACATTTATTTGCCACATTCAGGAGGTTGATCTGAAATTGTGTTTACTTGTTCATTTCTTGTTAGGAAAGGAGGTACGTTCTCTGTGCTCTGGGTTCCCAGGCCTGGTATTTCTGAGGTCAAACACATCACAATGTCTTGATTCTCTTGTGGGTTGCACACGTTCCAGAAGCACCCTTTTCCCTGATTGTAAGGGCTCCAGAGATTTGTAGTGGGTCAGACAGAGATGCTTTTGGAAAGCCAGACCAATCAGTCTACTCTTTCCTTCCCATGAACGTAATTTCAGCAATTTAAGTGTGTGTATTTGGGAGGGGGTGGGGGAGGTGGAGAGTGTATTAAACTGGCTCCATGCAGGAATGTGGACAGCTCTCCAATCCTGGAAGTGATCCCTTGAGTGTTTTGATAGAAACCATGGAAAGAATTCATCTAATATGGGTGAGGTTCATGCACCCCCTCCTAGAGACAGGAGTGAACCATTTGTTCTTTTCAAAAAGCCTTTCCAGGTCACATTCTCTATGCTGAGTTCAGTGTGAGGCCCTGGAGCCTTAGCTGAACAGGCTGTGAGCACAGCCCTCAAAGAGCTTACCATCTAGTGGAAGAGACGGACTGAGAGACACTGGGGCTCCAGGGGAAGGACATCCAACCTAGTCTTTGGGGCTTTGCAAGCCTTCACAGAGCAGAGAAGGACTCCCTGAGACTTGAAATTAGGAGTCATACAAGTAAATGTGAAGAAGGAGTGTAAGCAGACTGGGGGAACTTAAAATGGCGTGAAAGCTTTAGTTTGTGGGAATTCTGGACTCTACAGGTCATCCTCAAGACAGGTGCAGCTGCCCATTTCCGGTCTGTGTGTCTTCCTGTCTCCCACAATATGACCCATTGCTGGAAGGATCTTGCCAAAGGAAAACTGATCACATTATGCCCCTGTTCAAAACAGTTTCCTATCCTCCCGTATTACATGACTGCTTAAAGCCAGGTGGCTTGGCCTCAGCTCACTACTGCCCTCCTGTGTCCTGTATCCAAGAGCTACCTGCATTCTGGCCCCAGCCACTAAAGAGGGGGCACTTAGCCCCACAGAGGCGCTGGAGCCAATTCTTTTTTTTTTTTTTTAATTTATTTTTTATTGGTGTTCAATTTGCCAACATATAGAATAACACCCAGTGCTCATCCCATCAAGTGCCCCCCTCAGTGCCCGTCACCCATTTACCCCCACCTCCCCTTCCACCACCCCTAGTTCGTTTCCCAGAGTTAGGAGTTTCTCATGTTCTGTCTCCCTTTCTGATATTTCCCACTCATTTTTTTCTCCTTTCCCCTTTATTCCCTTTCACTATTTTTTATATTCCCCAAATGAATGAGACCATATAATGTTTGTCCTTCTTTAATTGGCTTATTTCACTCAGCATTATACCCTCCAGTTCCATCCACGTCGAAGCAAATGGTGGGTATTACTGGAGCCAATTCTATTCCCAGTTTGGGGGAGTTGTTTAAAGCTCTTTGCCAGTAACTTGGTGGTATATACTCACGACAAAGTTCCAACAGACAGGGACTAGCAAGAAATGGAACAAGATCTGGATACTTATTCCGTGACCATCCAGCCAGAGTCATGTAAGGATTAGTCTGGTGACAGTACAGATTTCCCAGGTGACCTCAAACCAGGAGTGAGAAGCATATGAAGGAATGGAATGGGATCCAAGGCTGAAGGCTCAGAACTCTACCCAGGTACAGTAGTGAGTCCCTCGTCTGCTTCCCAGTAGCCATCATTATGGGCCTCATCCCGAGTCCTTCCCTTCCTCCCCTCCCCATTTCATCTGAACGATGATACAGTTATTCAGTTAGTGACTGTTTTGCTTGATTATATAAGCATCTAGTCCAAATATTTCAAGCATCCAGTCCAGATGTTTCAAAATGGTGGCACATGTTTTGTTTGGTCTGCACATTATTTTTAAAAATCTAAACTCATGTTAAAAACCACCAAAATATCCAGATTTCTGACTTTTCTTGAAAAATACTTCATAACAATCAGCTGGGGTTCAGTGGCAGATGCCTTTGTTAGACAGGCGTGTGTTCTCTGGCTTGTCCCTGATTACTTTACTCATTTACGTTTTGAGTTTACAAATTTCCTGAAAGGATATGAAGGGAGACTCTGTGTAACAATCATTGCATTAGCTATCTATTGCTGTGTAACAAATCACCCCAAACTTGGCAGGCTAAAACAACAAACATTTATTATTGCATACAATCTTTGAGAGTCAAGAATCTGGGAGTTTCTTGGCTGGATGGTTCTGGATCATGAGGCTGGAGCCAAGATGTTGGCTGGGAATGGAGGACCTGCATGGATCTTGTTTCATGGCATGGAAGTTGGCTTCCTTCAGAGTAAGTGATCCAGGAGAGAATGCCCAAGCTGTGATGATTCCTATGACCTCATTGCAGAAGTGGCACACTTCTACTTCTGCCTCATTCTGTTCATTAGGAGCAAGTCGCATTCAAGAGGAAAGGAATTGAGCTCCATTTCATGAAGAGAGAAATGTCAAAGCCCTCGTGAATCCCGCTTAAAACCACCACAGTCATTACAATGGACGATATATATAAAAACTTTTAGTGCTATGTATGTAATGCCTAGTAAGTGCTCAGTAAATGTTACTTATAGTAATAATAGGTAAGACTGAGTATTTAGTACCTTTCAGACAGTCTTTTTAAAGCTTTCTGTGCATTAACTCTTTAACCTCACAACAACTCTATAAGGTGGTCTTTATTATTATTCACATTTTACAGCTTGGAGCACACGCACAGTGAGGTAAAAACAAATAGCCCAAGTTCTCACACTAGTAAATGAGGAGGTGGGATTCAAAACCTACTCGTGTTAATTTAATCATTATACTACACTGAATTTCAAAATTCCTATTGTTGCTGTTTATAGTCATTATTGGTATATTATCATTATTATTATTATGATTGTCATCATCATCATTATTAGTAGCTGCGTGTTTCCCTGGCCTGCAGCACTAATAAATCAGGAAAGGAGTGTGATCCATTTACTAATTTGTTCTAATAAAATCTTTGTTGGGCCCTAGGCCTCACCATTTCATGATGTAGGTACTCAAATCCCACTCCTTTCCGATCTTGCTCCTTGCTCTTTGGATAACAACGAACCTCTTTTTTTTTTTTTTTTTAAGATTTTATTTATTTATTCATGAGAGACACACACAGAGAGAGAGGCAGGCAGAGACACAGGCAGAGGGAGAAGCAGGCTCCATGTAGGGAGCCTGATGCGGGACTCGATCCCGGGAGTCCAGGATCACACCCTGAAGGCAGGCTCTAAACCACTGAGGCACCCAGAGATCCCACAATGAACCTCTTAAATATGACTTACAGAGTCCCTTCTTCAGGGCTTGCCCCTCCTTTCCTTTCACTCCATCTCAATCCTACCCACTCTGTGCCCTCCACCCTGGCTACAGGGGCTTCCACCAAGTTTAAGCACCATACTCTTTCCATTTTCAGTGCATTTTCCCATGCTGGATTTATGTGCTTGGGACATCTTTCCTCCTCTCTTAAAAAAGAAATCATGCCTGTGTTTGGTATTAAATCCCATTGCCTGTAATTTGAATAATCCTCTCCCTTTTCTTGAATCAATAGTTGTTTTCCAGCTTCTTTCTTCTCCATATTAGCTCAGTGATACAATGCCCGGTGAGTCGCAGTGCCCTGTCTTCTTGGCTAAAGACTGGACTGATTGGCAACAGTCAGGGACTCTCTTCACATTCAGTTTTAGCAGAGTGGTTAAATACCCAGCACTGAGGCCTGACTGGGTTCAAATCCTGATTCTGCCATTTATAAGCTGGTGACTTACACTGATGCCTCTGTATTTCAGTTGTCTTATCTTTAAAATAGGAAGAATAACTTAAAATCGGCTTTCCTATAAGCTTGTGGTGAGGGGTAAGTGAGTTAGTTGTGGCAAGTGCTCAGGAAGTACTTACTGACCCACAGTCAGGGTTTCTTGTGATTATTATACTCCCTTCCTCCCCTTGAGCCAACTGCCCAGTGATCTCAGGCACATCAGCACAGGATGGGGATGTCTAGGTCAGAAGTCAATCCTATGAGATCCAATGATCCTCTAAGATTTAGAGAGAAGGAATGGGTATGGAAGGAACTCACTTTGCAGGAAGACATACACAGATTTCAGTCCAGCCTCTGCTGCTTATTAAACATGCAATCTTGGACACATCACTTAACACCTCAGTTTTCTCCTCTATAAAACGCAAATACCAATAGCTCCTCTCAGGGTTGTTTTGAAGATTAAATAATACCTGTAATGTGTGGAGCACTTTAGTGCAGGAACATAGCAGTTATTTAATAAATGTTAATTTCCTTTTTCTTCCCTTCAAATCAAGCATTATTCTCACAGGCATAGAGATAACTGCAGAACAGAAGCTAAGGAGCTGTGCTTTCTCTTCGGCATCTCGTACAGTATGCCATTGGCCCCAATCACGGGCCCCTTCTTTCTCATCTTCTTAATTCTTTTCTTACAGAGCCCAATCAACTGCAATTTTGAATATCCTTTCTATTTTCTCTACATGACCTTTGAAAAAATATGAGCCTCTTCAAGAGTTCCCCAGGGTCTGATTTTTCCAGGTTTTCTCCCATGTTATTCCTGTTTTGGATCATCGCTGGTTACATAAGCAGAATTTTGGTTCTAAGGGCCTCCTTCCAAAGCCTGTAATCCATGAAATCACAGCCTTCTTCCCCATCCACTTCTCGAAATCTGTCTCCTAAAGCCTAGGCTTTGGGTATACCTGGCCTGGCTTTCTCTAACAGGTCCTGTGAGATGATATGGACATTTTCTTCAAGATTCCCAGCACTCCACTTCACCAGTTCTTCATGGTTGATAGGAACTGATAAACCCAGAATAGCAAAGGGTCTTTTTTTTTTTTTAATATATACTGTTCATGTATCAAGCCCTGTTACAGCACTGGGAATCAGTAGAGAGGAAAAGCCCATGCCTATATAGAATGTACATTTTAGCTATAGATACAAACATCAAAATAACCAAATAAGGATTAATATGATTTTAAGATACTTAAAAACACTTGCAGAAAAATAAAGCCAGAACTGGCAGGTGATAGAACATGTAGGGATAGAAGGGAGTGGATTGGAAGATTTGATGAGATGGCCAGGGAGAGCCTATCTGAGCTTGTGATACTTAATAGAAACCAAACTCGGGGAGTGAGCCCTGCAAAGAGTAGGAGGAGATCTTTGAGGCAAGAAGTACAATTGCAAAGGCCCAGGGGCTGAGGAAAGAATGAGTGTTAGAGTCCGTGGAGTCCTAAAAGAACCATGGGAAGTTGTTGGGGACATGGGCAAAGGGTGTGTGTGTGTGTGTGCACGCGTGCATCTGGAGGGTGAGGGGTAGAAAGACCCATAGGTTTCATTAGACTCTCTGAGATCTCTGAGATCTCTAAGGTGTACAAAGGGCAATAACCATGGCATCCTTCCCTCCAGCCACCAGAGGTGGGAATGGCCTGCCCAGCATGTTGTCAGACATCCTGCTTTGAATGGAGTAGAAGCCTTCCCTTTGGTGTCTGGGCAGCCGGGACCCTCCCTATCCACTTCACCTCCCTATCAATCCTGCAGTCTGGGCAGCCTCCCTCTTGCCCCATCTGGTCAGAGCACCAATGGCAGATTAGAGAGCCAGCTCTCACCTCCATTCTTTGCCCTAACTTTAGCCTCACCAAACGCTTCCACCTTTGGATGAAGTGGTGCCAGACAGGACTTAGCCCTTCCTGCCCCAGCAGCGCTGTGCCCCCAGACTCAAGTCACCTACAAATCTTTGTGATACCCCTGGGATCACCCTGTGCCTGGCTTCTAGCCTGGAATTGACTGTGTTTGCTACCCCTGCTGTCAGTACTGCCGCGTAGCCGCCGCCTCCTCCTCCTCCTCCTCCTCCTCCTCCTCCTCCTCCTCCTCCTTCTTCTTCTTCTTCTTCTTCTTCTTCTTCTTCTTCTTCTTCTTCTTCTACTTCTTCTTCTTCTTCTTCTTTTATAGGTTGATTGATTTAGTTTAGAGAGAGAGAGAGAAAGAACAAGTAGGGGGAAGGGCAGAGAGAGGAGGAGAGGGAAAATCCCGAGCAGACTCCCCCCTGAGCAGGGAGCCTGCATCAGGAGGCAGATCCCACCACCCTGAGATCTTGACCTGAGCTGAAATCAAGAAACAACGCTTAACCGACTCCACACCCCCTGCTGCATAGACTTCTAAGGAGAGAAATTTCATCTTCATTTCCCAGCCCAAAGTTTCCTCATCTGACTCACCCACCCCCCACCCTCTCCCACCCTGAATTCTCGCTCCACATCCCTGGCTGCTCTCCATGGTAACCCGCTCACTGCTCACCAGTGGATCTCTCTCCTCTGCTGGGCCTAATCCCCCCGCCAACTCTGTCTTCCTGCCCTCACTAAATGTGGCTGTGCTTGATCCAGCTTTTGTGGATTCCAGTATCAAGAAAGCCAGATACAGCTTGTGAACACCACCAGCAGCCCCAGCTGATATCCTGCCATTCTTTGCTCTTTCGAAGTCAGTGGACAAAAAAGCAACAAAAGTGCCACTCGGCTGTCTGACGTCCTCAGTGTCCTGCCAGACTTTATTTTTTTTTTAAAGATTTTATTTATTTATTCATGAGAGACATACAGAGAGAGGCAGAGACACAGGCAGAGGGAGATGAGACTTGATCCCAGGACCCCACGATCACAACCCGAGCCGAAGGCAGACGCTCAACCACTGAGCCACCCAGACGTCCCTAGTGTCCCGCCAGACTTTAACATGTGCCTCGCTTCCTGTGTGGGGTTGTCCAGCCACAGGGGGTTAGCAGCAGAGGGAAGTGGCCGTGGCTGGCTAAGGCTCAGCCACAGCCCAGGACGGGGGTTTCTCCCACCTGGCTGTGCCCCAGCAGCCGTAAGCAGCAATGCCCTCCTTGGGCCCGCAGGTGCTCTGGAATCTGTAGCGGGTCGTTTCAATCAGGATTTTGGTCAAGGTACTAACAGAAGGTCTGGCTTTCCCATGCCATCTCCCCAGGGTCCCCGAGCCTCTTTTCCTCCCTCGTGACTTGTTCCTTCGCTCAGAGCTTGGTGCCCTCTGTTCACATCAGCTTGTTCTCCCTCTCCGCCGTCCCTCCTTCCTTCTCCTTTTCTTTGTACCATTGCCTCTACTCTGTAGGAAGATATGGGCTCGGAAACTGTTTTTTGGATTCCTTTCCCTTCCCCCAAGTGTGCTGACCACTTAGACTTGCCACACTTCCAGCTGGCTCTTGCCTCAGGCAGGAAGACCGGAGCTTTCTGAGATCCCTGAGGGTACCTCCTGCATTCTCCCTGGCCTCTGGGTCCCAGTTGGGCCATCTCATGGGATCATTATGAAGATTAAACGAGATGGTGTAGATGAAGCACCCAACACACAGTAGGTGCTCAGACAGGCTAAGTCCCTTCTTTCTGCTTCCCCTGAGGCCATCTCCCCCACTTCTGGTAGACACATTCACTTTGCTCTGACCAGGCTTTCCTCTGGAGCTCTCTTGGCGATGCAGCACTATAAGCCCATCGCAGAGACACAGGAACCCCATCTGTACCCCAAGCTTTTACCATGGGACCTTCCCAGAGCCATGTTGGCAGGGACTGAATCTCATCTGAGGTTGGGGATCTGGCATTGTGTCTTCCACATTTTCACTGAATGAGTGAATGAATGATTCAAAAAAGATGACGAGAAGCCCAGATTCTGAGACCAACATAGGCTCTTGCTGTAGATCTGATTGAATGTTCTGTGTTCTCCCCGGAAGACCGGACACCATGTCAGGTCCTGCTTGGGGACCAGGCTGGGCACACAGCTGGGTGACCCATGAGTTGTTTCCATGGTGAGATCATGCCTGGCTGCCATAACTCCGAATGATCTGGGGGACTGAGGAACCTATCATATGCCAAGCATAGTCAGGAAGGGGTGAGGACCGGCTTCAGTGATCCTGGCAGAGGATCTAACCCAATCTGTCTGCACCATCTCTAGTCATGGCTATCCACGTCCTACTGGCTCAAGCAGTGGTTCCAGCCCATATTAGAGCCCCGAGATAGGCCTGATTGAGGTTTGGGGCTAGGTGGAGAACATATAACTTGTATTATTTGGTGGAGGTGGGGAGCAAAATCCAAGTCTCATTTGCTTGAGTTTCTAGAATGGGGCAGTTTCTTTAGCTGTTATAGAACATTTTTTAATTAACAAATGTCATCCTGACATTTCGGCTCATCTCTCTGAGAATTTTAGGTGGGAGGACTCTGAATAAAGCTTCCTTATGATTTCCTAATACTTTCTGGCCCAGCCTTCAAGTCCCCTTGCAATCTGCCCAGCACACACAGATCCAGCGTCTCTCCTCTCATTCAGCCTGCACCCCACACTCAGCATCACCCACACTAGGCTGACCTGCCACTTCTATTTCCCAAACATGTCATGCACATTCATGCATCTCGGCCTTTATGCATGCTGTGTGTTTCTACCTGAGACACTTTTTTCATCATTTCATCCTAGCAAAGTCACTCACCCATCCATTTGAGACAAACTCAAATATCATCCTAGAAAGCTGATCCCATCCTGTACTTTATTACCACGGCACCTGTGACAACCTCTTTTAGAACATATTTCAGTGCACTAAAATGATCTGTTTCATTATGTCCTCCCACGACATTGTGAGCTTCTTGAGGCTGGAGCCCTGACTTACTCCATGGGCCCAGCAACAAGCACCGGGCCTGCCACATGCTGAGTGAGTGTTCAGCAAAAATCTGCCAATTGAACACATGAATGAGAGAAACACAATAGGGACATGAAGTGAGAGGGAGAGCAGTGTTTTCAATATTTGGGGCATGTCTATCAGAGAAGTAATATTTCTTGGGTTTTCTGAAGTCTCACGAGAGGAATATGATGATATATGCTGCTAAAATAGAGGGGTCTGAAAAAAATCAATAATCCTGAAAGGCCTGGCCGAAAAATATGCCAGCAAGCTGCTGGCTGTGAAGGTTGCGGACTTTAGAGGACAGCTCCTGGGCGAGGTTATTCACCCCATCCTGGAGTCTTGTGCCAGCAGTTGGTGGACTTATGTCTATGTCCCACATTCTGAAAGCATCTCTGGCCCCGGGGACTCTGCCTTTGGTAGCTTTATTTATTTATTTTTTTAAGATTTAATTTATTCATGAGAGACACAGAGAGGCAGAGATGCAGGCAGAGGGAGAAGCAGGCTCTCCATGTAGGGAGCCTGAAGCAGGCTCAATCCCAGGACTCCAGGATCACACCCTCAGCCGAAGGCAGGTGCTAAACCACTGAGCCACCCAGGGATCCTGCCTTTGATAGCTTTAAAGTGAAAGGAATACATGCAGGGTGGTCAGGGTAGGCCGTGTAGCCTGGGCTGCAGCCCAGGAACTGGCCAGTGTTAGTAGTCCATGATGAGATGCTGCTGGCCAAGTGGAGCCCCTTAATCCCAGGCTCTAAGCTTAAAAACAAACAAACAACAACAACAACAACAATCAGTGCTTCTGGCAGTTGACTGTTTTTATCTACACTTGGGGTCCACTGCAGGCCTCAATAGATACGAGCATTTGGTGAGTTTTACCAGATAACTCCATGTCCAGGAGCATAAGTAATGACACCCGGAGCCCACGCCCAGCTCGGAGTCTCCCTCAATCACAACCTCTCCCCCGTAGAACCTGAACAGGCCCCCTAGATCCTGAAGTGTGCATAGAAAAGGTTCTGCCTTGGGGGACAGTGCTGGCCCTCCCTTCTTCAGCCCCATCTCTGTTGAGTTTCACAGCTGAGGCTGGGCATCCCCAAGCTAAGCGGCCTTGAGAGGGATGTGTGGGAGCTAACCCTACCTTCCAGAGAGGCTGCATGCTCAGTTTGTCTGGACGTGCCTTGCCAGGCTAAGTGACATGCTCTGTCTCCCTTCACTTCTCAGCCTGGAGCCATTTCCCGGGCCTTGCTTCAGCCCACCCACAGGCCTACCCCTTTGCTGGGGTTCCTCCTGAGATCCACACTTGTCTCTGGCTTCCCAAATCCCTGCAGCTTCCTCCTCCATATTGGATAGATGGCATCTCTGCCCCTCTGGGTTAATGTAACCCTTGCTTACAGATCACAGCTGCTAGGTCCCCTCTCCTACATTTGTGTGTGCCTCACTGTGTTTGCCTTTTCCACACAGCACAAACCCTATGCCTGACATGATAGTGTGTATCCATTGAGCATCTACCAGTCTTTGAGCTCCTTGAGGGGAGGGAGCATGGTTTACTCTCTGAGCAGTGAGTGTCACAGAGACAGACACTCAGCTAGTCCTTGAATGAGTGAGTGCCCAGGGGACATGATGTGTCTCCCTTGAGCCAGTGTTCATCATGTCCTGTGAAAGGCCCATGGCCCACAATACTGGGTACTAGTGTATTGTTTGAAGATAATCGGATGTGGGAATAAGGACATGAAGCTGAGCCAGGGTGCCTGGCTTTGCATCCCTGTCCTCCTCACTTCCAGCCCTGGGACACTGAGCAAATCCCTCCACCTCTTCCTAGCTTCATTGTGTTCTTTTGTAAGAAAGAACCAAGAGCATGAAAGGTCCCTGCCTCCTAGAGGTTCTGTGAATGGGAACAGAGAGGACAGAGGCTTCCTTTAGGTTTTCATCTGTTTTAAATTACAAAGTGAGGCTGATGAGACATGCTGAACAGCCAGCATGCTCAGGGGCCAGCACAAAGCCAGAGCCGACAGGTGCCCATTGAATGCCCCCTCCCACCATTACTCCCAAAGGCAAGAAATGTATGAGGAACATGGGCTCTGGGGCTAGACTGCCAAACTCGGAATGTTGGCTCCACCACTTGCTAATTGTTTGAACTTGGACACATCACTTAATCTGTTTGTGCCTTAGTTTTTTCGTCTATAAAATGGGTTATCAGTGGTACTTAGCTAATAGAGTTTCTCTGAGGTTTAAATGACTTCATACAAATAAAGCTCTTCAGAGCCCTTGCGTAAGGGAATCGCCTTGTGAGATAGGGCTGTTGAATAAGCAGAGGGACCGTTAGGATGGGGAGGGGGCTTGAGGATTGAATATGAAGTGACCCCTGAGGACGAGCAGCAGTTCCCTGGGCCTGGGGAAGTCCCAGGGCCATTTGCTGCAGGCCTGGCTTTCCCAAATAATGCAGGGGGCTTTCTCTTGCCTCGGCCCTTCCTTTGAAAGGGAGGAAGCCAACAGAGGAGTTCAGACTAACGAACACGTAATAATACCACTCCTTAAACACTTACAACACGTCATACCTTGTCTCATGGAACCCTACAGCTGCCCAAAGAAGTAGATAACATTATTCCCATCTTGACAGTGGGGAAACTGAGGCTCAGAGAGGTTCAGTCACCTGCCCAAAGTCACACAGCTGATAGATGGCCATACCGGGAATGAAACTGAAGTCAGTCCCTCCCCTGAGTCCCTGCTCTTTCTGCTCTCTGTGACATCTTTCGGTAGAGAAACAAAAACCCAAGGACGGCGAGCAGAGCACTTGGGTTCTACTTTGCGCCTTTATGGGATCCTTCCTCTTCAAGAATAGATTGCCTAAAGGTGTTCAGGGAGCTGAGGAAAAGAGCACCAAACCTCCCGATGTGACAAGCACCGACAGTGGATTGGGTGTAAATATGTGTGCAAAGCCCACTCTGTCTCCTGAGTCATGAATCAGCCAGGCTGAGGCTGCTGGTCACACAGCCTGAGCAGCCTGTGATTTGCAGAAGCACAAAGCTGACTTACAGCCTGTGGGAGCCTTAGCTCTTCCCCAGGGGACACTCAGGGCTGTGTCGTAGGCCTTGGACCTCAAGGCCTACTCTTGGGCCTCACTGGTCTCCTGGAACACATGAGTGTTTCCAGTGCCTTCTGGGTTCCAAGGAGAAAACAATTCCCTCCCTTCCCCTAGCCTTTCCTCTACTTAGAGAGCTGCAGATGAAAGGAAGGTTTCCAAAGGAGCCTCAGCTGGGTCAGATGAGGCAGGAGGAACATTGTAGGCAGAGGGAGCCATTAATGCAAAGGTACCGTGGCACCCTGAGTTTGGTGCCTTTGGGAATGTGACCTGAGCACAGAGACTTGCCGAGGAGGCTAAGCAAGCAGGGGTCGGGACCTTCAGCCCTGTAGGCCAACAGCAACGGGGCCCGGGGAGGGAGTTGGGGGGAAGCTGTTACTCTGGCATTTATGGAAGCTTTGACTTCCAGCATCTGAGGATCATGGGAGTTGGTATCCAAGAATCACAGACTTTTGAGAAAAGACTCAGAATCTTGAAATTTTGGACTCATAAACTCTTCTGCTCTCGGTCATGAGATTTTGGATCGAGTTTCTGAGTTGGGCAGCACTCAGAGCTCTCCAAGTCCTTCCTGCACAAAAGGAGAATTTAGCACCAAAATTCCAGTTGGCCTCTGGCTTAACTTCCAATGGCAACTGGCCCTTCCCAAGTGTCCATACTAGACCTGACCGTCCCGGAATCCCCTTTGTATGCTGGGACACCATCCGGGTCCGTTCTCAGCTCAGATTTGACCTGCTGTCACAGGTTCTATGCCAGCATTTCCTGAGGGTTTGAGGTCTTCAAAACTTTCTCCCTTGAAGTTCATGGCAAGGGCTGTGCTTGGGACTCTTGAGCTGGAGGGGCAGCAGCTGGAGCAGTGTCCACTCCACTCCCCCTAGGTGCAGCTGACATTAATCACCCATCATGGCATTTTTAATTCCTGCTGAAAACTGTCAGAGTAGCAGGAGTATTTTATGCCCCGTAAGTAATGTCATAGCATTTGGGCCACTGCCCCACCTTGACTTTCTGTGGGTTTCCATCTCACAGAGCCCCAGGCATGCTGGCCATTGTCCAAGGTCATTTAGTCCACGAAGACAACCGATTTCTAGTAGTCCATTATTCTTGTTTTCATTTTTCTGAATTGCTCATGGTGGATGAATAGAGAATCAGTGGACTAGAGAGCCCAGAGCTCTAGCCCCAGGGGAAGGAAGCCCTGGATTCTTTTCCTGGCTACTCTGATGACCAGTTCTGTGACCTCTGGCAAGTCTGAGGGTGTCAAGAGCAAAGAGAGTGTGAGAACTCTGAAGCGCCCCCCTGGAGCCTGAGGCCCTGCCCCATGGCCCGTACCCCATGCTGAACACCCAGATTGCTTCAGGCAGCCTCTCGTCCTTGGCCCTCTATTGGATCTCCTAGCCACAAACCTACCTGAATTGTACCTGATGGTGAATTCTTTTTTTTTTTTTAATTTTTATTTATTTATGATAGTCACACAGAGAGAGAGAGAGAGAGAGAGAGAGAGAGGCAGAGACACAGGCAGAGGGAGAAGCAGGCTCCATGCACCAGGAGCCCGACATGGGATTCGATCCCGGGTCTCCAGGATCGCGCCCTGGGCCAAAGGCAGGCGCTAAACCGCTGTGCCACCCAGGGAATCCCCTGATGGTGAATTCTGAACGTGAGTGACTAAGCACTCTAGGAAACCCAGACTCAGCCACTCTTCCCTCATCTGTTGCTCTTGCTTGCTCAGGGATTTTTACCCCAGAGAAATTGGGTTTGTCTGTGAGTGCTCTATCAGCCCTCTGGTCAAAAGGAAGCTGAGCATGGCAGTCTCATCCCTTCCCTTGGGCTCTAAGGATGTATATAGTAGCTAGCGGAGGCGGTTTTCTTTCTGAACTGAGTCAGTGATCTCAGGATGCTCTTGAGGGAGGCCTGACGCCTGGGGCTCCTTTGGTAGGCTGTGGGGCAGAGTGGCAAATAGCAGTCTTTAGCGTCAGACAGATCTGAGTTTGAACCCCTGCTAATTCTGAACCATCTGTGTCATTTTGGGTATGTCACTGAAAATCTGATCCTCAACTTTCCTCCTTTGTCACTTGAAGATAATCGTATGTGAGATTAAGAACGTGGACCTGAGCCAGGGCGCCTGGGTTTGTATCCCCAACCTACCCACTTCCAGCCCTGGGGCGCTGAGCAAATCCCTCCACCATCACTGTGCCCGGAGTGCCTAATATGTGGAAGGGGGATCATAATATGCCATAGCTGGAGAGGTATCATAGTTGTTGAGGGTACAGAATGGGAAATATATGAATTTATATATGGATTTAGAACAGTACCTGACATGGGGTAAGCGATAAATAAATAAGCATTAGCTATAAATATCATCGTTTGCAGGGTGGTAGTGACATTTCAATTAGATGAGTAACTAGAATAGTGTATAACGTACAGTACTTCATATGTGTTTAACATACCGTTGCTGGATGAATGAATGAAGAACAGGATCAGTAGACATAAAGCACGGGGCACAGTGCACATGTTAAGTAAGAGGAAGCACCCTCAGGACTGCAGCCTTTCTGGCTGGGCATTAAAACCAGTGTGCTGGGCTGACCTGGACTGTCGCCAGCTGATCACGCACACCCTTCCCCAACGCTGCATGCACATCTCTCAGGGCTGGTGGTTTTAATAGCTTGAAACCAGCTATAGTGGTAGTACTGACACCACAGACATTGGCAAATGTTATAAATCGAGTTTTGGTTTGTTGTCGAGACAGAAAGCGAGAAAGGAAGGGAGGGAGGGAGGGAGGAGAGAGAAAGACAGAGAAAGAGAGAGTAGCATTGATTTGCATCGGACACATCCTTGACTGGCCAGGGGACCATTTTTACACCTGCCACTGCCATCTCTCAGAAACCAGTTCTGACCATGTTATTACAGCAAGCAGGATCTTTGGGAGAATAAGTCATTTTGGAGCAGGTAAGGAGGCGTTAGTGGATCTCGAGAGCCTGGATTTGGAGACCCCACCAAGTGAGGAGTGCATGTATATTGTGGGTTTGGTAGTCACTAATGCCTGGCTATGACCTGAAAGAATAGACCCAGAAACAGATGGCTAGGTCTTTTTGGGTGGTAATTCTGGGGCTTTCTGTGACTTGCCAAGACTGAATTAATGCTTGGAGACTCCCAGGCTGATTGTGACACTAATCCTGGACCCTCCAGCCATACTTTAAATGCCATCTGTGGGGCTCCTAGGTGGAGACTTTCCCCCAAGTCTTGAGTAAAGAGAAGCATTTGAGGCCATTCCAAATCTACTTCAGTATCAATTGACTTTGAAGAAGTACAGCGATTAAAGGAGCCGGGTGGAAGTGCAGCTGGTAAGTCTATAGGACAGAAGAAGAAAACGCGTGCAAGCATTTGTAAACTGCCCAGGATCTGAAGGCTTGTCCAAAGTGATCTTAAAGAGAGAGGGACGCACAAAGCAAGGCTGCCCTGGGTGTGCTCTGGGATCACAGCTGTCTAAGCCTGGCTCACGGTCATTTCAGCAAGCCCGAGCCCAGAGCCCCCTCCAAATTCTTTAAGGGGATGAGGGTGGGCTGGCATCTATGTCCATTTATTTTTTAGCTCTTTAGGTAAGTGGATGATCAGCTAGATTGGACAACCGTTGCATCCTAATGAATAATCTCTCTTTTAAAATGTGTTGACATATCATTTGTGTTTCAATGGCCCTAAATGGCTTTAGAGAAGAGTCAGTTAATCTTCTGATCTGAGGAAGACCAGCCACTGTTCACTCTTGGAAGAATAAACAGAAATGTGCTGTGCTTTTAATCTTTAAATTAGCACATCGGAGACTAGCAATTAGTAGCACTTCTCAGTGGTGGTGGGGGGGGTGGGGGGGTGTTCATACGCCCTCCCAGGCACTGGACAGAGTGGGGGGTGGCTCCTCTGACCTTGGCAGGGTTTAGGGGACAGCATTGTGTTAGAGGGGAGCACCGGGCTGGCTTACCTGAGACTGTCGGGCTGGACAGAAGGGACAAAGGCCATGCCCTGTGCAAAGGGCAGCTGGGGAACTACAGGGGACCGTCCAAAGCATGAGATCTGAAGATGGCCACATGCAGAGAAATGAAAACTGCCTGGAAAATGAAGGGTCTGTCACAGAGGGCAGCAAGTCAGAGCCCAGGGGTTGGGAAGAATGAAGAGGAAATTATCTGAGCAGGTGGAGGGGGGGCTGCGGAGAGCCTTTTTCAGACAGAGTCTGATGCCTCCTGTGGAGGGCTGGAGCCACACCTATTCCAGAGGAGGCTCCTTTGTTTCCCTTGTTATCAGGCTTAGCTGCCCATCAGCATCTCCCTGGGAGCATGTGTGAAATTCAGAGCCTCTGGTCCCAGATCCACCACCAAATCAGACCCTAAACAGGGCGGTGCCCCGCAACCTGTTTCAACCAAGCTGACTCTCATGCGGGCCAGTTTTTGATCCTAGAGAGGCAGCATGGAGAGTAAAGAGTATGAACTCTGGGTACAGCCCAGCTGGATTTAAGTCCTGACTTCACTATTTACTACCTGGGTCACGCTGTGCCGTAATGTCCCTGTCTTCAAAATAGAACGTTAACAGTAACTACAGCATAGGGTTGTCAGAAGACTTAAATGAGATGTTATATGCAAAGTGCAAAATGCCTGGTACATCATCGTCGTTATCTCCTTCGTTAAACATTAGCCACTTAACACGGAGATAGAAGGGGAGAGAAACTTCAGTCATCCTTCTCACATACATACACATTATTCACATCCATCAAGGGTTAAAAATTCACACGCTGCTGGGGGACCACCATGTCTTGGAGAACAGATGACTTCTTAGTTTGGGTTCTCACAGAAGCAGGCCCTGAGACAGGCGTTGAGGCCAAGTCATTGGTCGAGTTGGTGACCCCCAGGGAACAGTGATGAAGGAGTGGGATGTGACACAGGAGAGAGAAGAAGGTCAATGTCGTAGACATCACGAACAAGCTACTGCTGTGGCCCCAGGCCCAACCCAGCTGGAGACTGCCTACCACCTACCTCAGCAGTGCCCGAGCCAAGGGGCAAGGAAGCTGGGATGTATTCATTTCCTGGGGCTGCTGTGAATAAGGAGCATCAACTAGGTGGCTTAAACAACAGAAATGGTCTCAGTTCTGGAGGCTCAGTGTCTAAGATCAAGGGGTCCACAGGGCTGTGCTGGTGAATCTGTTCCATGCCTCTCTCTTACCTTCTAGGGTTTGCCAGCAGTCTTTAGTATTCCTAGGCTTGGAGATGTATCACGCCAATCTTTGTGTTTGTCCTCACATGGCATTCTCCCTGTGACTCTGTGTCTTTGTATGGCCATCTTCCTATAAGGACACCCATCATATTGGGTTAGGGGCCCCCTAAGTTCCAGTGGAACTATATCAGAGCTAATTACTCCTGCAATGGCCTCTTTCTAATTGAAGCCACATACTGAGGCATTGGGGGTTAGGACTTCAACATAGGAATTTTGAGGGGACACAATTCATTCCCATAACATGGATATCCATCCCCTAACAGATGGAGAGCTATGGCTGTAGATGGCGACTCCATAGCACCTGCAGCTGGCCCACAGCAGGCTGAGTACATATCTGGGGTCAGAGAAAGCCTCTAGGCAGAGAGAGAGAAGCCAGCAGTGCGTATGGGAAGGGGAGTGCCAAGGAAATGTGGGCAGGGCATCCATGGTCAGGAGCTTTAAACCACGTACAGGCCCTTCTGAGTGTGGGCCTTGCGATGCCCACTCAGATGGCCACACCAGGAAGGCGGCCAGCCAGCCAACAGCACCTGTTGCAGTGCCCTTCTAAAGAGGCAGCTCCTCTTTGACTCTGGTTAGCACCAAGCAGGAAGGCTTTGCAGGTCCCAGGAATAGGTCTCTCAGTAGGTGCACCCCTGAGGCTGTCAGTTCTCAAAACTTCATGTACCCCCAAGAGTACACGCTCAGATTTCCACAATGAGGCCTCCATCATTTAGAGCTGCACAAGGTTTCTCAAACTTGGCACTACTGACATTTTGAACTAGATGGTTCTTTCTTGTGGAGGGCTGCCCTGTGCGCTGGAGGAAATTTAGCAGCATCCATGCCTAGGAGCACCCTCCCCGGTTGCGACGATCCAAACTGTCTCCGGACATTGCCAAATATCCCCTCAGAGGATGAGAGTGTAACAAAATTGCTCCCAGTTGAGAACCAGCAGGCTGTAGGAAAGTCCAGAACGTAGGTCTAGCTTAACCCCTGCCTCTCTGACTGCCTGCAGCTGCACCAGGCACTGCCTCTCAGGTCCCGCAGGCCTGTTGCCTGATAGGCCTCTGTGTCTGCGAGCCCTGAATCAGTTTCTGAGGTTCTTTTTCCAAAATCTCCATCTTTCTCTCCTCACTCTCCCACCACCATCCTCTCCTGCCACCCTCTCTCCTTCCCCCTCTCTCCCTCCCTGTCTCCTCGCATCCCATCCGTCTCTATCTCCTCCCCCTACTCTCTCTGTCAGTGAAGGACATCACATGCCTTTTCAGCGTCCAGCAGAATGGAAGCTCCTTAAGGGCCGTCTCATTCACAGCTCTGGCCAGAGCAACTAGAGGGATACCTGGTACATAGTGAGTTGCTCAGTATTCGCCAAATGATGGGTGGGTGGCTTTCCCGTCACTCCTACTTCCCCCAAACCTAATGCAGGTGTGGAAAAGGATGGTGTGAGCACTGGGAGAAGGACGAGGACCAGGTTCTCCAGAGCAAGCCTGGGCAGGCCGTTTTGCAAGGATGTCTGTGGAGCTGCTGCCCTCAAAGAGCGAAGCCCCATCAGCCATCGATTCCCTGATCCTTTCTTTTTTCCTTCATGCAAGAGATAAAGAGTATCTCATTAGGTGTGTTTCAATCAGATTAACGGCCATTAGTACCAGACTTCTGCTCAGGCTGCGTTTTGTTTCCTTTGGGATGACCCTGTGAAGCTAATTGCTTTTTATGGGAACAGCACAGGAGCGTATATGGGGGGAAGTAAGAAAAGGCTCCATTCGCCCAGGCTGGCCAAATTTTGCATTTTTACTTGGCTTCTGAGTGGGAAGGAGGGAGAGCAGGCAAGCAGCCTGTACTCAGCAGGCTCTGAGGGGAGGCACCTCATGGGGTGGTGGAGAGTGGCCTGTGACCTCCTAAGAGGGGAATGGTGTTTGATGAGCTGGCTTCGGGGAGTGCTGATTCACAGAGGTGGGTCTGATGTCAGGAGATTAGGGATTTGTGGACAGCAGGAGAGGGCTGGAGGAGCAACACAGGCTGGATGACACCTGGCCCCCTGCAGGGTGCAAATTGTGTTTCTCTGTCAACGCAGGCGATCGACAGCTCCACCATTGATTCTAAATCTGGCAAAGGCACAGAGAGCAGCCTCCCTACCTCGTCTGTCTTTCCCCAACACATTAAAACAAACATGAACTACAGCTTTCCCCTTCTTTCTGCAGTTCTGCTCCTGCCCTGCTCCACCAAGGCACTTTATTAGAAGTTTCTGCTACATCTTTCAAGATGGAGTTAAAGGTAGCTCACGGAGGAAAAAAGAGAAAGAGTAAAAGAATGCAGCTTGTAGACAAGTTGAAAATCAAATCTTTAGCAAAGGTAGAGAAGCAGAAACGCTGAACCCTGTGATGATGAGCCCTTAGATTTTTCTCTCAACTTCCCGGCAGCCTTGGCAAAAAGGTTATTATGAGGGGTTATGCATTTGGGTGGAGGTCTAAAGAAAGCCACAGCTCTTCGTGTGTGTGTGTGTGTGTGTGTGTGTGTGTGTGTGTGTGTGTGTTGAGCTAAGTTCTGGGAGGTATTTATCATATATACATTATATAAAGATGTAATAGGCAGTGTCTTGGGGCCAGAGTTTCCTAGCAAATGTGGAAGTGCCTCTGAGGTAGTTCTTGCTCACTTTGGCAGCTGATAAAAGTTGAAGGTGAGCATGAAAACCTAATTAGGTAAAGGTACTTTACAAAGACCAGGAGCCAGTATTATCTGTGGTATTTCAGGACTTTTTCAATTTTTGATAGCAGCTCTTTGGTTGGGGCTCAGGGAATGCCCTCTTCTAATCAGTAGCCAATGTCCAGGATGCAGCAGGCTGAGAACAGAATTTTTCTCTGGCTGGTCCACCGGAAACCTTTATTAGTTCTTTTAACAGAGCTCAGAGGCACAAAGGGGCAAGCAGCTCCTATGAGAAGCAAAGCCTTTTCATCCCTTGCTGCCGTCTTCTAAGTGGTTCTTCTGTGTCTGTCTGGACCTCCACATTTCCTGTGCATCAGGAGTTCACAATCTTACTCTAACCTCAGCACCATACTGGAATAATAGAGCCTGTTTTGTTAGCCTTTTGTGTATAACAAACCATCCCTGAAGTTAGTGGCTTAAAACAGCAGCCGTTTATTGGCTCACAATTCTGCAATAAGGCAGCTTGTTTCTGCTCCACAGGGTGTCGTCTGGGCTCCCCCTGCATTTATAATCAGTGGAAAGATCCAGGGTGGCCTCCCTCACATGTCTGGGCCTCGGTGGGGTGACCTAAATTAATGGGGACTCCCTGGGCCTCTCAAGCTCAAGGAGGCTGGTCTTCCTTACTCAGAGCAGCAAGACAATGAAAGCAGAAACTGCAGGACTTCCTAAGCCCTAGGCCTATGCTGGGACCCCCAGCACAGGTCCCTCCTGCTGCATCCCCCTAGGGTCAGCCCAGTTGTAGCATGTGAAGCAGCTACACAAGGATGCAAATTCAGGGAGGTGGGATTTGTGGAGTTTCATTGGGGTGGCAATCGTCCACAGCCCCATCCCACCAATAAACTCAACGACAGAGGTCCTGTAGACAGTGGTTCTCACCCGAGGGGTGGGGACAGAGAGAAGGGGACAAGTATGTCCCCGCTGGCAGCCAGGAAGGGTGTCATTTGGTATCAGCCCACTTCTCACTTCAAGTTCCTGGACTCACCCCTTAGCTGCCACCATCAAAAGTCCAAATACCAGGCTTAATGAGTTCTATTTAAAACTTTCAAAAAGGGTACATGAGAGGTAGACCTTTGAAAGAGATGGAGCAGTCAATGTCTTAAGAGGCCTCCTGACAGCCATGTGTGAAAACGTGGTAAGCTCAGGGCGCACTGAGTTAGGGCACTCTATGGCCAACCTCCTGACACCTACAGACAGCGGCACCCCCAGGCCTCCCCAGTCGGCTGCATGGTCGGAGATCATGAGGTTATTTTCACATCAGCTAAAGTGGGATACAGAGTGTGTTAATGGCAGCCTTAAAATCTGCTGAATTTCCATCAGGCTGGGACGAGAAAGCCTGACAGGACTCATTGGCCCTAACTCTGGACAAGGTCACGCTGTGTAAAAGAATGACTGTGTAAAAGAATGACAATCAAGGCCATATGCTAATCACTTTTGCAGAAGCCAGAAAGCTGGAGGCTAGATAACAAAGGCATGGGTTAACAGAATCAAGGACAAAACATTCTGACTTCAGAAAGACAGTATATGGGGCATCTGGGTGGTTCTGTGGTTGAGCGGCTGCCTTTGGCTCAGGTCGTGATCCTGGGGTTCTGGGATCCAGCCCTGCATCAGGCTCCCCACAGGGAGCCTGCTTCTCCTTCTGCCTGTGTCTCTGCCTCTCTCTCTCTCTGGGTCTCTCAGGAATAAATAAATAAAATCTTTAAAAAAGAAAGAAAGATTGTGTATATCTTTAAAAAGATTGAATGAAAGAGACCTAAACGTAAGATCCTCTGTTTTGGCTCAGAGCATGCACATATGTACATGCGTGTGTGCACGCACACACACGCACAGGTATGCACCCACACAGCACACATCCATGACAAAGAGGGATGAAGGAGCCCTGACTTAGCAGCACCATGTGAAAAGGACCTGTGTAGTCTGTTTCCAGGAAACTCAGTTTGAGTCAAAAGCAGGCCAAGCTAATGTGACCCTCAACTCTATGAATAGGGGCATAGATTCTAGAATAAAGGAGGTGACTTGTTCATTCTATTCTGTATAGCACAGTTTATTCCATAAGTATTAGACCAATTTCTAGGTGCATAATTTAAAACTGTTAAAGAAAACCTAACATATTTAGAGAGAAGTTCAGAACCTGAACTGACAGATGTGAGGAAATATATGGAGGCACTGAAGACATTTGATCCAGAGAAATACTCAGAGAAATCCCCGGTGAGGACTTAAGGATGGTCTTAAATGGTTGTCAGGTGGAAGAGGGATTTGATCTGCCCTCTTTGGTCCCGAAATAAACCTTGGACCAGGGAATGGAAGGTTGAAAGACCCTGGCATTTGGCGCATCTATAATTGGAGTAACCCAGTAAGGAATGGGCTGTGTCATGTTTCTGGTCACTGCAGGGGCTGGATGATCACTTATCAGGATAGAGAGAGGGAATTCAAACCTTAGATGGGTAATCAGTTCAAAACAAACATTAAAAGCCTGTCCAACTAACTCTGAGGTCTTGGGATTCTTAGGGATTTGCCCAAGGCCACAGAGCAAGTTGGTAGCTGTCTAGGATCTGATTTCCTGCCTCCCTCTCAGCATTTCTGCCCTGGATGCCCAGTTCCCTCACCAACTCGATGATAACTCAAGCAGGATGCCTAAGGACTGTCTCCTACCCATCCATCCAGACCGGGTTTATTTGTTTTGGCCAGCATCATGTGTAAAAAGATTGAAATCCATGTTGACAGAAATGTGTACCAGTTCTGGCAGTAGCCACCATGCCCCATGGTCCTCCCTGGGCATGAGGCCCCTGCACATGTTCATAGCTCTCGCTTGGCCACCATGGCCTTGCTGCTCGCAGACTTCTCACCTAGAGACAGAGCAGAGCAAGAGGAGGTGGTCCTGGACCAGAGAATATGAAGAAGGCTTTGCAGCTCCTTCTTCCCTTACAATTCCCAGTGTGAAGGAAACTGAGGAGGGGGGAAGGGAACTTGTGGGTTTGGTTTTTTTTTTTTTTTTTTTTTTTTTTGAGCATCTACAATGAGCTGTGCATTTTTCATGCATGTTAATCCCACTTAATCCTCATAACAACTATATTAGTTTCCTAGAGCTGCTGTAACAAAGTACCACAAACTGAAGGCTTAGAATAGGAATTTATTGTCTCACTATTCTGGAGTCCAAAATCAAGTCCAAATCAAGCAGGGCCATGCCCCATCTGAAGGTGATAGGGAGGGATCTGTTCCAGGCCTGCTCAGAGCTTCTGGGACTCTCAGATATTCCTTGGCTTTAGGTGGTCATCTTTTTCTTTCTTTCCTTCTTTCTTTCTTTCTTTCTTTCTTTCTTTCTTTCTTTCTTTCTTTCTTTCTTTCTTTCTTCTTTCTTTCTTCCTTTCTTTCCTCTTTTTTAAAGATTTTATTTATTTATTCATGAGAGACACACAGAGAGAGGCAGAGACACAGGCAGAGGGAGAAGCAGGCTCCTCACAGGGAGCCCGATGTGAGACTTGATCCCCAGACCTGGGATCATGACCTGAGCCAAAGGCAGACGCTCAGCTGCTGAGCCACCAAGGCGTCACAATCATCTTCTCCTTCTGCCTCCCTTTTTGTCTTTCTTCATTGCATCTGCCTGTGTCCAAAGTTCCTCACTTTATAAGAACACCTGTCATATTGGATTAGGACCTAAGGATCTTAACTCGGTTCAATCTACAAGGACCCTATTTCCATATAAGGTCATCTTCTAAAGTCCTAGGGTTTGGGCTTCGGCACGTCTTTTTGCTGAAGACGTTTAGTTTAACCAGTTTAACTCCTAACACAGTTTAACACAGTTTAACCCTAACAGTCCACCCTGTGTTTCCCCAAAGTTCACATCCTTACCACGTGCAAAATACATTCACCACATCCAGATACCCACATGGACCTCAACAACTAGTTTAGTAAAAGGGCTAGGATCATAATACTAATACATAGAAGGCAGACTTAAAATGCAGTACTGCTGACCCCAAATACCATCCTCTTTCTGCTACGGAGTGCTGCTGCTATGGGACACGCCTACCGTGTGCCAGGCACTGTGCCTGCTACCTCATACCCTTTCCTCAGAGTGGGATGCGGGTCTGGCAGGGCCCCAGACTGAGCACCAAGGGACACGCAGCTCCTACCATCCTCTGATAAGGACCAGGCTCAGCCCACCTGGGGCTGACCCGGGCATAGGCTGGCTCAGAAGATGGGAGGAGGGCACCCGAAGGGCCAGTCCTGGAGAGCACAGGCAAAGGGTGGAAACTGAGTCCTGGGGAGGTGCAGTGGTTGCAGGTAGGAGAATGCAGCCCACTCAGGCCATTTTGGGGAAAGGGTGCGTAGGCTATTGCCCAAACCACTGTGCTGCCACTAGCTGAGAGGCAAGGGGACCGCAGGACCCATTGAGACTTATGAAGAAGCAGGGAATCAGATGCTTGGCCAGCAGCAGCAGGCAACAAACCAATACCAACTGCCCACATGGCATAGTGCCTGGTCATTCACTTCCTGGAAAGATGGAGATGCGGGCAGGACTGGGTTCTGGGCTATCATCGTCGCAGATGGAAGCTTTCTTTGGCCATTAGGAGAGAAGGAGTGGAGGGCACTGGGGAAGAAAGAGGCCACTGAGCTGATGAGAAGAATACGGCTTTTGAAGTCATTAGACCCGGCTTGAAGCCAGCCTGTGCCACTCACAAGCCGCATGGCGTTGGGCAAATTGGGAAACCCTTCTGAGCCCCATTTTCCCGTGGGCTGCTGGTGAAGATTAAATAGGACGTGTTGAAGCATGTGACCGTGTGCACTCAATACAAACTGTTTTCTCCTCTGTTTTTCCCTTCAAAGCTGAGCGGCACTGGCCTGGGGATCGTGAAAGAGACCTGGGAGGGAAGACAGACCCCCAGTCTCTTGGGTGGGGGTCAGTTCCCCCTAAAAGGGCACAGTCTAAATCACACCTTCCCCCTTCTCCTAACGATGCGTTTTGTCCCTCGCAGAGGAACTGAAGGAGAAGCTGACAGAGTACGTGGACAAGGTGAATGGCCAGAAGCCGGGCTTCATCAAAGTCGTGCGCCACAGCAAGCAGGAGGGCCTCATCCGCTCCCGAGTCAGCGGCTGGAGGGTGGCCACTGCGCCCGTGGTGGCACTCTTTGATGCCCACGTGGAGTTCAATGTGGGCTGGTAAGTGCCCGTCAGGAGAGGAAGATGAATCCCAGTGTGGTCCGGAGCTTTGGCTCAAATGAGTGCAAAGCAAGCTGGGATCTCAGCCACAGTGGGGGGAAGGAGAGAATTCTGGGAATAGCTGAGATCTGGATGTGTGACTACTGGAGGCAACGGGGCTGGCCCTTCAAGGTGGAGGAGGGTCGGGGGCCAACAGGTCAATACAGAGTCTCTAAAGGGTATATGGTGGCATCAGGTGTGACTCTAGCTAGTGTCTTCCCCTAGGAGAGCGGATCTGAGAGTGGGCTGAGGACGGAGCTGAGAGTGCCAGCCCAGCTCAGGACAGGGCTGCAACTGCTGAGCAAGGGGAGGCTGGACCAGACTTGAGGCACAAGCCCAACCATGCAGACAGGGTCAAGGCCCAGTGGTCAGAGGGGTAGAAGGTAGCCTGATGTTATCCAGGTGACCTGGACGCCACACCCCTCCCCCCCCTGCCAAATGCCAGGCCAGACAGAGCAGAGAATCTCAGATTTTCCCTACTGGTGAAAGTAGGTCTTACAAAAACTTCCTTTTTCTGGTCAGGGCTGCTCAGCTGCCACGTGGGGCAAGAGAAAAGGTATGTGGCCTCAGAGGCTGCAGCCAAGGTGGGATGGGGCATCTGACACCAGCATCCCTGCAGGGCCAGACGGTGTGCTGTGGCCAGCCCACTGTGTGTGGCTTTGTAGAGCGCCAGGTGAGGAGGGCCCTCTGGTAGGAAGGAGCAGCCGGGCATGCACGCCACATGGTTAGATTTAGGCATACTTTTACATAACAGGCTCAAATTAAGGCTGCAATGAAGCCGTTTTTTTATAGTTGAAGTCCCTGCTTGCCATTTGTGACTATTTAAAAAGCATTTTCGTTGGATTTATGGCCAGAAGAGGAGAGGGACACTTACTATTTCAAGCTGATTTGAATAAACAATTATGCAACAAATGCATTATTAATAAGAAGCTCATCATTCCTGTCTGCAAACACTTTACTTGCCTGGTGCCCATAGGGGCCTCCTGGCTGCTCGGAAGCCCTACTCCCACCTCTCCCCAGGGCGGTGGAGAACACGTGGGATGGGGTGGCACGTCTACAAGGATGGAAGGAGCATTGAGTAACTGGCGGAAATAAGTTTGTTCTCACCCTCCTCCCTTGCCATCCTCCTCTGCCTTTTCCTCCTGGTTGATATACTGAATTTTCACAAAATCAAAGCCCGAGTTGAAAGCTACCCATGGAACCTCAGATCTGTTCCTTTCTTCTTTCTAAGGTCTTGATTTTTTTTTTTTTTTCTACTGGGAAACAGGAAAGCAAATAGACACAAGGATCTAAGGCAGTAAGAGTCTCTCAGCTCAGCCCAGGACGTGCTGCAGGAGTGGCCAGGCCTCTTGCCAACCCAGAAGTGGAGGGGGGTGGAGGTTAAACAGAGGCTGTTTCCCAGGAGGCAGAGCAACCGGCTGGAGCAGACAGCCAGGTGGTTTTTTGCCTTTTTCTGCAGAGGAAGGAGCTTTAGGGGTCGCCAGTCAAGTATTTATCCACCTAGGAAGCAGTTTCCCTTCTCTCTCTCCCTCTTGCTCAGGGCGGAACCTGTGCTCACCCGCATAAAGGAGAACCGGAAGCGGATCATCTCACCATCCTTTGACAACATCAAGTATGACAACTTTGAGATAGAAGAGTACCCATTGGCCGCCCAGGGCTTTGACTGGGAGCTGTGGTGCCGCTACCTAAACCCCCCCAAGGCCTGGTGGAAGCTGGAGAACTCCACCGCCCCGATCAGGTAAAGCATCCTTACCTGTAGGTCTCTCTGCTCTGTCTTCCACTCAAGGGCTCCCCTCCCAGCTCAAGCCTTATTCCCCAAACTCCAGCCCCACTGTGGGATGATGGGGTAGAAGTGGGGGTTAGAAAGGAATTACAAATGACCTTCAGTCCCCACTTACAGGCCCTGATGTTCGCTTTCAATAGAATCATGGCCCCCAGAATCCATCCGGAGGCTCAGAGCTACTCATTTCAACACATCACTATGGGACACCTGCTGAGTGCCAACTGCTGTGCTGGGTGCTGAGGATCCAGAGTGATTAAGACTCCATTGCTGTCCCCAAAACCCTGCAGTCTAGCGATGACAGACAAAATAATTGGAGGAAACAAATTACTGCTGGAGGAAACTGCATAGAAAGTGGGGAGAATCTTTTTCAGAGACTAGGATTTGCACTTGTTTTTGAGTGAATGTAGGACATTGCAGGGTTGGGGCAGGGGCACCCATGTTTGAAGAAACAGGGTGAGTTTGTGGACACAGAGGAACTATAAAGGGACCTTTGGGAAGAGGAGTATGAGGAGGCAGCCCCAGAGGCTGGAAGAGCAGAGAGGCAAGACCAGACCCCACAGCAGCTTGTATGCCTTGCTGATATTTGAGTTTCTCCTGTAGGATTCACCGAAAAGTGGCTGCAAACTGCATTTCAAAGATCCCAAGCTCTTTCTGCCTTCACTGCTGCCTTCACAGACACCCAGGTGACTCCCTTGGGCAGCCTCTGTTCTATGGGTCAGGACTCCTGACACAGCCACCCCACCGGCCCTTATTTCTGTCTGGTTAATCACAGATCAGGTACCTTTATGCTCTCTGCAAAGTCCTGCCCACGAAACACACAGATGGCACCAGAGGTAGCCTAGGGGACAATTCTTAGAATGAAAGAAGAGATTAGAAACTGATGTTGCTTTGTATTACATGAGGGAGAAAGATTATGAAAAATTTAATTGAAACTGGGTGATTATTATCTGAGATCACATCTCTCCTTGCCAGAAGAAAAAACTATATTCATATTTAAAACAGGATGGAAGAGAACCATCCAGCTTTCTCGCAGTTATCTCTGTTACCCACCTGTGTTAGCCCTTGCCACAGTTTTGTGTTGTTAAATACTAATTCGGAGGTCGCTGTGTGCAAGGGCCTTTTACACACACGGTCTCATTTGCTCCTCGTGTTGGCCTTGTGACAGCCCATTGTGTCATCCCTGTTTTACAGCCACAGGATGGATGAAGGCGAATGGCCCTGCCTAAGGCTGTGGGCAGTAGAAGCAGGATCCAAACCTAGGTCAGCTAGATTCCATATCTAGCTGTCACCCTCGTAGATGCCCACTGTTGAGCTCAGAACTAGCATGGCGACACTCTGCCCCTAGGCCAGCTGATTGATACTGGAAGGAAGCGTGCTATCGTGCAAGGAGCTTTCTTGCAGAAGACTGCGCTGTACTAGCTGCTTTATTCTGCTCATCTTGAAATGTGTTGGCCTAGTCGTAGTAAACCTGCCTTCTAGGTCGTTGACAGAGAATATCATCTCGGCCTCAAAGTTTCCATCACCTAGTTTTTGCCAAAAACTTGGCCACCAGAAATTATATTCATGGATGAACATTATTGGTTTTACCCTTAGGTGAAGACAACCCCACAGAAAGCTGTGGGTTATTACAAATATACCTTGCCCACTTTGGCTCCCGTTTCCTTGGAGCTGTGCCCACACATTGTAAGCGATAAAAAAGAGCCCAGAGCTACCTTCTATTGCATTCTACAGTGACGTCTTTGGGAAGGCTGTTCACTGTGTCCCAAAGTGACCTCTTAGAAGACTGACATGAGAAATTTCTTTCAAACTGACTGCTAGACAAAATCTTGTTAACCCCAAGGAATGAGTGTGGTATTTTCACATGGGAACTATAAATCTCATCTCTAAGACAGGGTTGTTCATTTTCACCTTGGCTACCAGGAAGCTCAGTATGAATTTTGTGGGTCTCCTTTAAGAACTGTGAAGGAGGACCTGAAGGAGGGCCATTCTAACTGGCCCCCGATTTGTTGTGAACTTTTGGTCTTTTCAGACATTTATGTATTTTGTTTCTCAATGTACTGTACATTTTTTTCTTTAAAGATTTTATTTATTTATTCATGAGAGACACAGAGAGAGAGGCAGGCAGAGACATAGGCAGAGGGAGAAGCAGGCTCCACACAGGGAGCCCGATGTGGGACTCGATCCTGGGTCTCCAGGATCACGCCCTAGGCCGAAGGCAGACACTCAACCGCTGAGCCACCCAGGCGTCCCGTACTGTACATTTTTTGTAAGCTATCTCTAACCCTTTTGGGAACAAGGAAAGGGATAAACCAATAACATTTTTAGGCTGATTGGGTCTACATCATACCCCAGCTGGTTAATAAGTGATAGACTATCTAAGGTGGCCTATGTTCATTGCACAGTCACTGTTTCAGATTCTGCTGTTCTTCTGAGTGGGTTTCGCCAAATGGGGAAGGCCCCCTCCTGCAGGTCTTAGAGCACCATGTTGAAATACTTGACATTTCAGCAATGTCGAGAAAAATGTTGAGACTTCACACTGCCCACTCCGCCAGGCTGATGTTTTTAAATCACCATACTTTTCAAGAGGGGATTCTTTGAGCTGCTTCAATGTGCAAATGCATCTTTTTAAATGATTTTCAAGTAACAATTACATCCCAGAGGCTTTCAAAGTTTTACATTATTTAATTTAATCCGTGTGAGGTTATAGTTGATTCAGTTTCATAGATACCGAATCAGAGGCTCCAAGAGGCTAGGGAACTTTTCACAGTGACACACAGCCGGGGGGGATTTTACTCATACCATGCACCTCCAAGGACTGGATCAAGCATCCTCCACCAGCGCAGGAACTCAGCCCACTCTAGGAGTGGTGGATTGAAGTAGACTGACCGGCCTGGCTGCCTGCGGTCTATGGAACATGAACCCATCCTGAATAAAATGCTGTGATTTGAAAGGAGGAGGGGCAGGGGACCGACCCAAAGGCTGCAGAGCAGCCTCCTGCATCAGCATTGTCCCAAGAAATGGCTTACAAAAGAGCTGTTTCTCCACCTTGATGAGTTTCCAGTGTCAAAGATGGGTCCATTTGCACATGACTGACCGTTTTCTCATAACTGAGGATTCCTCATTTCATTTTCTCTCTCTTCCCCTGCGAATCCTTCAGCCACCAGCTGATAAAATGCTATGCAAGGGCTAGAAATGGTAGCTGTGTGCGGTGTCATTTGCGAAAGTTAATGCTCTCAGCAGAGAAGCAGCCCACATGCACTCACGCTGATTCTCCTAATGCGAATCACTCTAGTGAAGTCTCGTGCTTCACTAGGCACCTGCACACAGCCGGTGAGCCCCGCGCTCACACTCTCACTAAGGAAAGGCCCCCCAGCTCCTGGACCGACTGTTGCTGTATTGCTCTGGCCTAAGACCCAGCGATAGAAAAGCCCTCGCAGCTGGCTCTCTCCCTCTACTGCCCCTTCTTCCTTCTGAAACTAGCCTTTTCTCTATAGCCTGCATCGATGGGTGGTCCCCACCTTGCCATCACCCAAACCACAAAACCAGCTGGCATTCATATTTCTCCTTCTCTCTCACCTGTTCATCTGTTTTCTAAGTTCTGTTGATTTTTACATTAAAATGTGTCTTTAAACAGTCCCCCTCTCCATTCCTGATACTCTCGTCAAGGACCTCATCATTTTGCCGTAGACATAGCAATGAGCTTCCCAACTGGATTCCTGTTGCCACTCGGCCTCCTCCAGCCACCCCACAGCTACCCAAGGATTCTTTTAAAAACACAGATCTGTTTGTTCTCTATATTTAAGAGTCTGGATTTTTGTCTCTTTGTTTTCCTTGTTCATTTATTTTGTTTCTTAAATCCCATATCTGAGTGAAATCATATGGTATCTGTCTTTCTCTGACTTAAGACTTATTTCTGCTCATTCCAAAGTCAGCTGAAAATTCCTCACTGGCACCCCTTTGCCTCCAGATAAAATCCAAATCATTTACTATGCTCTCCAAAGCCCCAGCTAATATTTCTAAGTGAACCAGAGTTGATGTGCAAAACCCAAGCTGGGGAAGGGTAAGGAGTTAGCCTGGGTGCCGAGGTAGAAGCAGAGACTGGCTGTGTGATTCAGAATTCAGGCGTCAGGGCAGCTAGAGATGCAGATGCTCAGACCAGGCTGGTGGGGTGAGCACTATTTCCTGGGATTGGTTACATAGGCAAGCACCCCCTGGAATGACAACTGGCCCCAGGACAGGAGCTCTTGCTGCTGCCTTCAAGAAACAGCCTCCCTAGAGCAGCTGGTGAAGGTGGGCCTGGGAGGGCCCCTCGGAGAACAAGGCCCATACCAGCTCTAGTGGCAAAGGAAGGAAGAGGAACAGATCCTCCTGGAGGAAGGCACCACTGCTAGTATTCCTCTGGCCATCCCCAGGAAGCAGCCCTTCCACTAACTGCTGGCCCATCTCCCACATCCCTGTAGGAGCCCTGCCCTCATCGGCTGCTTTATCGTGGATCGGCAGTACTTCCAGGAGATTGGCCTACTAGACGAAGGCATGGAGGTCTACGGAGGTGAGAATGTCGAGCTGGGGATCAGGGTAAGTAAGAGTTCTTGCCCAGAGGACTTGGCTGAGCTCCCTGAAAGCTGAATGAGTCAAGGATGTGGAGAAATGGGACTCAAGGCTGAGGGTCACAGATGGATTCTGAATGTTTAGTCCCTAACCTTGCTCCATGTATGTGATCAGGACTGCTTGGAGATGGGATAGAGTCAGAGGAGGGGACCTATAGCATTTTCGAGAAGAAAAGCACTTCAGAAACTGCTTTGTCTAGGACTGGGGACGTGGGACAGTCAAGCTCCCCTCTATGGGAACAACCTCTTTGATAAAACCAAACACAGGCTCCCCAGAGCTGAGCAAAAGTGTGTTCCAGGAAGAGACCTGTAGGCATCTAGGAGTGGCTGGACTAGAGTGACCCTCAGAGTAACCTTCCTTTGGGATTTCTCACTCTGATATTCCCAGCCTCCTCCACAGTGCCCCAGAGAACTTTCCTAAAGACTTTGGCAAGAGAAGGCTGTAGGTGGGTGCCCAGGTGGCTCATTTAAGCATCTGCTTTGGCTCAGGTCACGATCTCAGGGTTCTGGGGTTGAGCTCCACATCAGGCTCCCTGCTCAGTGGGTAATCTGCCTTTCCCACTCCCTTTGCCCCACCTGCTCATGCTCTCTCACTCTCTGTCTCTCATAAATAAAAAATAAATAAATAAATAAATAAATAAATAAATAAATAAATAAAATCTTCAAAAAAAGAGAGAGTGGGGAGGGCTACAGGGAAATACACTCATGAAGTATAAAAGAGCAAAACACAGCCAGGCTCACTCCATTCTGTTTTCTGACCCCACCATGTGCTGGTCAGCTAGTCAGGGCTGTTCATTCCTCATGCCATTCTTTGGAGGTAGCACCATCCTGCCCCAAAATAGAGGGCCTTTTGCAGCTATCATCACATGATATGAATCCACAATAGGCATCATTTAATTTCTCATCCCACAGGATCATTTCCTAGGCTCTGGCTCTTTCTCCTGGGCCCATGAAAAGATAACTCTAAAATGACACCCCACCCCCATCATATCTGAGAGACACATGAGGTCCCCTGGTGGTTGGCAGGAATGTGATAGTGGATACAATGAAGGACCTCATCCTAGAGGGAAGCCCACCCCTCTGTCCAGGTTGTGGTCCTACCCTCACAAATAATCCAACATTCAAGCTGTGGCTTGTCTCCACAGTGGTCCCCATTTTCCAGTCCATGGGGATCTTAATTGAAGCAGCCTGACATATCCCTGTGTGACAGCCCTTGGAGAGGACCTTGTACCTGCTGGTGTTCATAGCAATCATCCAAGATATCCCTCCTCACTGCCAGCCCTTCATGCAGACCACCCCAACATCTGGCTGGTTCCGATGAATGACGCCACTCTTGGCTTCAGTATCGGTATCTCCAGTTCCCACTCAAAGACTTCAGCTTGGATACACCCTCCTCTTACCTCTGACTCCCTTAGACCAATGGGCAGTCTGCTGACCCTGGACAGACCTCACCCTGCCCCAAAGAGAGACAGGGCACCTCCACTGAGTCTTTCATAACATCTGCAGTGCCCTGACTGGCACTGTGTGGGCTGGCCTTACTGCCCCGACTTAATCCTAGGGCTCTGAAGACTGGCAGCAGGAGCAAGTTGTTCTGAAGCTGACCTTAGAGAACACTTGGAGTCTGGGCCTGGGTGAGGCTTTCAAATACATGTTAAAGATCTTTGGGTTTTGTGTTCAGGGTGTAAAATACAGGATAAAATGTTGTCTGGCATTTCTCCTTCTCTACCTCTTCCCTCCCACTTGACAGAGATGACGTGTCATAGTAGTTGAAGGAAAGGTGGTTTTTCAAGCAGAGACCCAACAACCTGTTGGCTGGCAGAGCTGTGAACAGAAGGAGGAGCTAGTTCATTGGAATTCCAATTTCCCCCTTAAGGGATACAGAACTGCTCATCATCTCCAAAATGACTTTCACATGTCACGTGGTTATTAGCATCTTCCTTTCGTGTTTTAGGAATCACATCTCAGTGCCTCACTTTCCTTATCTAGGAGTCCCTTGGATAAGGAAGGAGCCCCTGCAATTACTCCACAGGATTGTTTGTAAAAAGGACAGACACTGCTTTTCTCACTTCTTTGGTTCACAGACAACTTATTCAAAGTCCTTACCCATTTGGAACACAGAAAGGATTTTTTGCACAGTTATTCACTACCTGCTCTGGCATCTAAGTATGCCATCCGTCTACATCCCTAAAAAGTAGTTGTTATTATAATCCTTTTTATTCAGATGAGGGAATTGTGAAATTAAGAACTAATGTATGTTGTCAAGGTCATACCACTTATAAGAGGTAGAGAAAAGATTCAGCCCCAGATCTATATGATGTGAAAGCCTAGAAAGATATACCACAGTGATCTAGGGATAAAAGACCTATGAGCATCACCCACAAAAGTATTTCAGTGTCCATGCAGTAATTCTACTCTATTCAGAGTTCTATCTACTGAGTCACTATTTAAAGCCTTATTCTTATTTTGTGCTCATTTCTAATAAGCCTTTTTTTCCCCCTGGATTCTAATTCCACAGCTCAGTGGAAAAATGAAGGGAGTTCCTATGGGCAAGCAGAATGAAAAGAGTGAGAAATAAGCCCTGATGTTGAATAAGAGACAGAAAGATTGTACAGATGATGGCTATAAAAAAGTAGAATATACAAGAGAGCATTCAAGAGGTGGTAGGAAATAAAGAAATTTTTAGAGACAATAAATAAATTGAATTGACTCCCTTCAAAAATGTTGAAGTTCTAACCCTCTATAGCTGTGAATATGATCTCATTTGGAAATAAGGTCTTTGCCCATGTAATCAGGTTAAGATGAGGTCATACCGGGTTACAGCAGCCCTAATCCAATATGACTGGTGTTTTTAGAAGGAAAATTTGTGGACACAGGCAGGTACAGAGGGCGGCTGACCATGTGAAGATGGAGACAGAGATTGGAGTAGAGCCAAAGAGTGCCTGGGGTCACCAGAACCTGGAAGAGGCAAGGAAGGATCCTGCTCTAAGGCTTTGGAGAGACCATAACCTTGTCAACACCTGAGTTTAGACTTCTAGCCTCTAGAAGTCTGAGAGAATAAATCTGTGGTTTTAGGAGATCCAGCTTGTGGTGCTTTGTTATAACAACCCAAGGAAATTAATACTGAGACTAAAATATGAATGAAAATAGGAACCTAGAGAAATCCTAAATATATTATATTTGAAGAACCTGGTGACTTTAATTTCATAGAGTTTCTTAATTTCATAGAGTACAGAGGACAGGAACAAAAGCCTCAGAGTTTCCAAACCTGAAGAGTCTCACCAAATAACCCCCTGGCTCCCCACCATACCTCCCATAAAACTGGTATTTCAAAGACCAATTATTTCAGGGTAAGATGAGCTAGAAATACTCCCACTCTCACCCCCAATGTTAAGGTAGAAATACTCCCACATTCATACTCAATTTTATGCTGATGAGAGGAAAAACTCTCCTCTGTGAATCCCTCCCTTGGATTTATAACATAAAATCAAAATACTTCATGGTCCAGAAAATCTCAAGAGTAGAATTAAACTTAAAGTTGTTGGAAGTTCTTAGGCATCTACAAAAATGTATACAAACCCTCTCTGGGGAAAGACCTCTTTAACCCAGGCTATAAAACTTCCCATAGCTAGAGTTTCAAGGAATGTGAATTCACCTTAAAAAAAAAAAATCACAAAACAAGGGAAAAAGAAAGCACTAAAAGCAAAAGCATTGGACAGACAAGTTTGTTCTACAAAATCTTGAAATATTGATTCTATCAGACACAGGATATAAAATAAGCTATATACTAGCTTCAAAACAAAAATAGGAGATTGGTAGGGTGCCTGGGTGGCTCAGTTAGTTAAGCATCCAACTCGAATTTGGCTCAGGTCATGATCTCAGGATCATGAGACTAAGCCCCCTGTTGTGCTCCATACTCAGCAGGGAGTCGGCTTAAGATCCTCTGCTTCTGTCTCTCTCTCTCTCTCTCTCTAAAATAAATAAATATTTAAATAAATAAATAAGAGATTGGAAATATAAATAAGAAGAAAGAGACTATTAAAAAGACCAGTTGTATTGATAAAAATAGAATTTCAAACATAATAAATATAAAAATGGGGATGCCTGGGTAGTTCAGTCAGTTGAGCACCAGACTTTTGGTTTCAACTCAGATCATGATCTCAGGCTCCTGTGATGGAGCCCTCATGGGCTCTGAGCTCAGCAGGGAGTCTGCTTGAGATCTCTCTCTTCCCTTTCCCTTTGCCCCTCCTTCCACTTGTGCATTCTCTTTCAAATAAATAAATAAATCTTTAAAAAGATGGAAATTATAAATATAATGGAAAAATATAAAATGGAAATTAAAAGCTAGGTAGATGGATTAAACATCCAGATGGATATTGTTAAAGGGAAAAACAGTAAACTGGAAAATATGCCTAAAGAAATTATTCAGAATCAGCCCAAAAATACAAAGAAAAAATTGAACAAAACAACAAAACAGAGATTGAAAGATGGGTAGAATTGAGGGAAAGGGTCTAATATCTTAGAATTCCAAATGGAGATGGTAAGAAGCGAGGATTAGGCAAAATCAATATTTGAAGAGCTAATTACTAAAAATGTACCCAAGTTGATGAACCCTCAGATTCAGGAAGTCAGTCTGTCCAACGTAGGATAAATACAAATATATCCACACTTAGACATGTTATCATGAATGCTAGAGACAAAGAGGAAGATCTGATAGCGGTTAGAAAGGAAAGATAGACTACAGAAAAATTAATGATAGTTAGAATAACAGTGGACTTTTCAGTGACAATGGAATCCGGAAGACCATGAGATAATAGCTTAAATAATCTGAGAGAAGGTAATTCTGAACAGGTACCTGGGCAGTTCAGTGGTTGAGCATCTGCCTTTGGCTCAGGTCATGATCCCAGGGTCCTGGGACTGAGTCCTACATCAGGCTCCCTGCAGGGAGCCTGCTTCTCCCTCTGCCCATGTCTCTGCCTCTCTCTGCATGTCTCTCATGAATAAATAAATAAAATCTTAAAAACAGAAAGAAAAGATTTGTGAGTTTACATATGTGTGTGTGAGTATATATGTATATATACTCAATAAAAATATCTTTTAAAAACTAGAGTAAAAGAAAGTCATTTTCTGAAACACAAAAACTGCAAGAGTTTGCCACAAACAGATCCTCACTAAAATGAACTATAAAGGATACATTTTAAGAATAAGGAAAATGATCCCAGAAGGAAATCTGAGATAAAAGAAAGATACTTAGCTCAAAAAGTAGTACATTTATGAGTAAATCTAAAGAAATGTTGATGGTAAATAACACTACAGTAATGTCTCATAGGATTATTAAAACCACAATGCATGATGACAATTGCAAATAAGTTGAGAGAGGGTGATTGTAATTAGAGTGTTCTAAAGTGCTTATATGTTAATGAGGGTGGAAAGGATACTGGTTGACTTTCAGTTTTGATGAAATAAGCATATTAAAGTTTCTAGGGAAGGCATGAAAATCATAGATAGAGAAAGTATAACTTCAAAGTTATAGAGGGGAAAAATAAAATATGAAAATGGTAAGAAAGGGAGAAACAGAAACAAAGGATGGTACAAAGAGAAAACATATGAGGTGGTAGAAATGAATCCAAATACATGAGTAAATATAGTAAGTTACAGGGACTAAGTTAAAAGGCAAACATTTTAAAATTAAATTTTTTAAATTATCTGTAGGCTATTTATAAGAAATATGTCTGAAATGTAATAATACAGAAAGGTTAAAATCTAAATGGATAGAAAAATTAATAACAGGCAAATGCCAATGAAAAGAAAGTTGCTGTAGTTATATTAATATTAGAAAAATACCATTACAACATGTCCTGGTACAAAAAGAGATTTCTACAATGTGTAGTTCATGAGGAATATATAACAATTATGAACTTTTATGCACCTAACAGCACAGCCTTGATTTATATAAAGTAAAAGTTGACAGAATTACCAGGAGACATCAACAGCTCCACTGATATAGTGGAAGATTTCAATAAATTTCTTCAAGTAAATGATATACCAACACAATTAACAGTTTGAATCTAATAGGATATAGAAAACACTGCATCTAAGAACTATAAGATTCAACAAATTTCAAGGATTAACATTTTATAGAACATGTTCTTTGACCACAATGGAATTCAATTAGAAATCCACAACTAAAAACTATAGACAAAAGCCACACTTTTGGAAATTATGAAACATTTCTAAAAAACTCATGGTCAAGAAAGAAATTATACTGGAAATTTGAAAATATTTTGAACTAAATGATAACAAATATGCTACATATTACATTAGGTGAAATTCAGCTAAAATAGCAATTAAGAAAAGTTGTAAATTAAAACAGTATGGTACTGGCACAAAATCAGACACATGAGTCAGTGGAACAGAATGGAGAGCCTAGAAATAAACTCACACATATACAGTCAATTAATTTACAACAGAGGAGTCAAGAATACACAACAGAGAAAGGACGGTCTCTTCAATAAATGGCATTGGGAAGACTGGGAAGCCACATGCAAAAACTGGACCATTTTCTTACACCATACACAAAAATTAATCCAAAATGGATGAAAGATTTGAATGTAAGACCTGAAAGCCATAAAACCCATAGAATAAAATGTAGACAGTAAGCTCCTTAACATAGGTCTTAGTGATGATTTTTGAATCTGACACCAAAAGCAAAAGCAAAAAGCAGAAATAAACAAGTGGGAATGCATCAAACTAAAAAGATTCTGCATAGGGAAGGGAATCCATAATGAAATGAAAAGCCAATCTACTGAATGGGAGAAAATATTTGCAAATCATATATCTGATAAGAGATTAATATCCAAAATATATAAAGAACCATATAACTTGATAGCAAAAGAGCAAAAAATCCTATTTAAAAATGGGCAGAAGATCTGAATAGACATCTTTCCAAGGAAAACATCCAGATGGCCAACAGACACATAAAAAGATGCTCAACAATATTCATCATCAGGGAAGTCTAAATCAAAACCACAATGAGGGGATCCCTGGGTGGCGCAGCGGTTTGGCGCCTGCCTTTGGCCCAGGGCACGATCCTGGAGACCCGGGATCGAATCCCACGTCGGGCTCCCGGTGCATGGAGCCTGCTTCTCCCTCTGCCTGTGTCTCTGCCTCTCTCTCTCTCTCTGTGACTATCATAAATAAATAAAAATTAAAAAAAAAACAAAACAAAACCACAATGAGATGTCACCTTATACCAATCAGAATAGCTATTATCAAAATGAAAAGAAATAACAAGTATTGCAAGGATGTGGAGAAAACAATCTTTGTGCACTGTTTATGGGGATGTAAATTGGTACAGCCACTATGGAAAACAGTATGGAGGTTCCCCAAAAAATTAAAAATAAAAATACCATGTTTCAGCAATTCCACTTGTGGGAAAACAAAAAACAGTAACACTAACTTAATAGGACATATGCACCCTATGTTCATTGCAGTATTATTTACAATAGCCAAGATAGGGAAACCACCAAGCATCCAGCAATGGGTGAATGAATAAAGAATATGTGATATATATACTTATAATGGAATGTTATTCAGCATAAAAAAAAAAACACATGAAATCTTGCCATTTACAACAACCTGGTTGGACCTTAAAGGTATTATGCTAAGTGAAATGAACCAGACAGGGAAGACAAATACTGTATGATCTCACTTATATGTGGAATCTAAAAAAAAAAAAGAAAAAGAAAAAAGAAGGAAGGAAGGAAGGAAGGAAGGAAGGAAGGAAGGAAGGAAGGAAGGAAAGAAAGAAAAGGAAGGAAGGAAGGAAGGAAGGAAGGAAGGAAGGAAGGAAGGAAGGAAGGAAGGAAGGAAGGAAGGAAGGAGAAGAAAAACAAAAAGAAAAAATAAGCTCATAGATACAGAGAACAGATTGGTGGTTGCCAGAGGCAGGGGGTGGGTTATGGGAAAAATGGGTGAACGGGGTCAAAAGGTATGAACTTCCAGTTACAAAATAAATAAGTCATGGGAATATAATGTACAGCATGGTGACTATAGTAAATAATACCCTATTGCATATTTAAAAGTTGCTAAGAAAATAAATCTTAAAACTTCTCAACACACAAAAAGAATTTTTGTAACTGTATAAGGTAATGGATGTTAACTAGACTTATTGTGGTGATCATTTCACAATGTATACAAATATTGAATCATTACATCATACACCTCAAAAATTAAATTAAAACATTTTGCAAAAAATAAGAGAAATTGTATAGTATCCCATTCTTGGAAAGAAGAGCTGAATGTCAATGAGATGAATATATAAGTAGTTAGAAAAAATATCAGAACAAAAACTAGATGGGGGCACCTGGGTGGCTCACTAGTTGAGTGTCTGCCTTTGGCTTGGGGCATGATCCCGGGGTCCTGAGATCAAATCCCACATCAGATTCCCTGCAGGGAGCCTGCTTTTCCCTCTGCCTATTTCTGTGCCTGTCTCTGTATCTCTCATGAGTAAATAAACAAAATCTTAAAAAAAAATAGAAAAGAATAAAAACTAGATGAAAATAAAGATATGAACATAAATTAATGAAATATATATTATATGACATAATTCATTCTGATATATAATTCATATCTGAGATATATAAAAGATATATATATATATATATATATATAAAAGAAATAACTAGTAAAGCCAAAGCTTGGTTCTTTGAAAAGGCTAATCAAACTGACAAACTTTTACTAGGTTTGAGAGAGAGAGAGAGAGAGAGAGAGGTGCCACAATCACAAATAAATAATATTAGGAATGGAACAGGAGAAATGATTACAGTTGATACAGAGATTAAAACAGGAAGAGTATACTATTAACAAGTTTATTTAAAAACTTGAAAACTTAAAGAAAACAAACTTATAGAAAAATATAGCTTATAAAAACTGACACAGGAAGAAATTAAAACTAAAACTGTTTTATAACCATTAAAGAAGTTGAATCAGTAGTTTAATATATTGTCACAAATAAAAAATTAGAATGATGGTCATCATCAAGCACTGCTAAACTTCCAAGGGACCAAAATATTCCAAACTTATGCAAGTTATTTAAACATAGAGTTCAGAATAGATACTAAATGACCAAAACCACAGTGGCTTGGATCTCTTCTAGGGCCAAACATCCAGGCAGATCCCTGGGTTTATAGAACAAAACCATACAGCACAATTTTATATATTTTATATAAAAAGATTTTTATGTAAATTTTATATGTAAACATATATATATTTTACTTATAAATATATATATGTTTATATGTTTAAGAGAGAGAGTGGGAGATGGGGGGAGTGGGAGGTGCAGAGGGAGAGGGAAAGAGAATCTTAAGCAGGCTCCATGCCCCATGCAGAGCCCCACACAAGGCTAGATCTCACGACCCTGAGATCATAACCTAGCCAAAATCAAGAGTCAGACACTTAACTGACTGAATCACCCAGGCACCCCAAGCACAATTATTGGATGATCTTAATCATAGTCCTGAGACATAAAGAAAAATCTAAATCATATTGTGTGTACTCCGTTCAAGAAAACAAAAGGAGCATTACACATATTTAAAAATTTCCTTGGAAAATGTAAAACTTATTAAATTTCTGATTTGAAAGAGACGACTCTTCAGCTACATGGAATTGCCATAAGGAAACATCTGGAAGCCTGGCCTATTATTCTTTGAAGTTAAATTCTTCAATATAAATAACAGCTGTCTCCACCTTTCTGGAATGGAAGCCGTAGAGGTAGGAAAGGGAGGGAAGACTACTACCGCTGTGCCAATGCCCTTCCAGTGTCCAGAGCAGGCAGCTGGAGGAAAGAGCTCTCTCCTCTCCATATTGGCCCTAGCTGTAGATGACTCCACTGGGTTGAGCTCTCTGGAATGTAGCACAGAGAAGAGTCTTCCAGACAGGACTCTGTTGGACACCCATTTGGACATATCTGCAAGTCACCAACTCCTTGTCTGGATGTCCAAGCTTTACTCACTTGGGGCTTCTTAGTGGCATTTTAGACTCTCTGTCTTGGAACATTCACTATCATCATTCTCTTTAAAATATGGTCTCCTATTATAATGCCTCTTGAACAGCTTTTTCATCCTCTAGGCTGACTGACCTTTTACCACCTGCTCCAAAGCCTGGATGATTGCCTTTATTGTGGCTCACTGAGATAACCCAAACCCTCGTGATGGCCTTATGCAATTTTCATTGCTCTTGCTTAGCTTCATCTCAAGGTCTAACTGAGTATAGAATCTCTCCCTGTGAAGGATCCTCTCTCTTCTCCCTATGTAACCGAGCAACATCTAGGACAATAAAATATCCAGCTGACTGGCTCCACATATTGGCCCTGGGATCACTAAGGAATCAATCAAGCTCCTCCTTATCTGGGTATCCTTATTTAATAGCTTAATTAAGCAGAAATTTGCATTGGAGATTTCTCTGTACCTCAGATAGTGACTTTATTCTATTTCTATGACATCTTTTTATTGCCCTTATCTACCAGTGTGCATGCCCTCTCTTAAATTTTCATTCTTAGCCAAGAAGAATCTAATATCTCTCTATACCCTAAGAAAATACCAATGGCTATTCCACAGGGCATGTGGGATGAAGGAAGCAAAGCAGGTTAAAAGTATTATAAGATTAAAAACATTTATATTGGTCAAAAAAGTAAATTCATTCTTATGCTTTATTGTCTCATTACTATAATCATTATTTTAACAACAAAGCAAGAAATTAATTTAAGTACTTTGTGAACTATAAAGGGCTCTATACAAAACATACAATCATGTTACACATGCATATATATATATATGTAACATAAATATACTACCATGCAGTTTATATGGTGCTTTATTTTTTTAAACATGTTTAAATTTATGTTATTATAGTCCTATTAAACTTTATTTGGATGACACTCTGGAATCTATGTTGTAAGCAAAGAAAACTTGGTTCAGGCTGACTTATAGAGAAAAGGAATTTATTAGAAGGTCATTGGAGATTTCAAAGAATTAATAAGAAATCTAGAGACACAGATTCAGAAAACAGACAGGAACCAAGAGAAAATAGAAAGACCCATAGCCAAAACCAGCTGTTAAGAAATAGTATGTTTAGGACTGACCCCACTGCCATGATTAGGTGGCTCTGCTTCTGAATACTGGGCACCATTGCTTGGGTCTTGGTGATGTTCACCAAAATTCAAAGTCCTTATTGAAAACATACAGTTGACTAAACCTAGGTTATATACCCATGCTTCAGCTTCCGGGGGACAGAGACAGATCATCTATGCCTCCTTTCAGTTTCCTTAGGCTCATGAATTACGTGAGATGTGGTCCTTTATATAGCAAGGGGATTTAGAACTGAGTTCAAAAGTCGTCTGCAATAAGTAATCTAATATCCAAGGTATTGTGCTCCATGTTCCACATAGTTTATCAGAAATAGGATCTAAAACAAAAACAGAAACAGCTCTGTATTATGGACAATTTCAGACATATGCAAAAATAGAATGATATAATAAATTGCCTTGTATCCATCACCCAGTTTCAACATTGTGAATGCACAGACAATTTTGGCTCTCCCAAAATCTCCAATCCTCCCCCAACTTCAATTATTTTGAAGCAAATCCCAGACAGTGTATCATCAAAAAATATTTCAATATACATCTAAAATAGATAAGAATTTTTTAAAGAATATAACCACAATACTATTTTCAGTTCTAAAAGTGTTAAAAAAAATTCCCTAATACCATCAAATATTATCAGTGTTCAAATTTCCCTAATTGTCTTATCACTTTTTGTTTTTCAATTTGTGTGTTTGAATCAAAATCCAATAGGTTAATATGTCTTTTAAGTGTCTATTAACCTACTGAATTTCTCTCTCTGTCTCTTTTTTTTCGTCTTGTAATTTATTTTTAAAGAGATCAGGTCATTTGTCCTATAGAGACTCTCATAGTCCAGATTTTCCCAATTGAATTTCCCTAATGTCATTTAACATGTCCTTCTGTCCTCTATATTTCTTCTAGATTGGTAGTAAGATCTGGAGATGTAGGTTCAATTTTATAGCAAGAATATTTCATAGGCCATATTTGTATGCTTCCATCATGAGGTACATAATGTCTAGTTGTCTCCTCGTTTGCGATGCTAGCACTCATTGCTGAATATTGCCTAGATCCAATAATTCACTAGGGCTTGCAAAATGATGGTATTTTATTTTTACTTTTCTTCCTCATTTATTAACTGGAAAAACTTTTTTCTTTTTTATATGTGTATTTTTATTTGAGTATAGTTGACACATAATGCTACATTAATCTCAGGTATGCAACATAGTGATTCAACAAGCTTATATATTATGCTGTGTTCACCACAGCATAACTACCATCTGTCCCAATACACCACTATTACAATATCATTGACTATATTCCTTATGCTGTGCCTTTTATTCCTGTGACTTATACAAAGAGACATTTACAATCATCCGTTTTTGGGTTGCCTAAAAGTACAATAAAGTTCATCTGGAAAAGTCAGAATAAACAACTTTATAACAGCTTTCAAAATAATGAATTGATTCTCTACCATCTTCCAAAGGAGACCAATTAGTCTTTTTAGTATTATTATGAACTTATGGATTTAAATATATTGGATGTATTTCAATTCATTACATTTAATATCCTTCTTGATTTGCATATTTTCCCCTTTGGCCATTGGTAACCTATGACATTAGTTCCTGAGTCCTTTTGATTCTTTAGTGGCTTCCATGCCATCAGGATGTTCCAGGCTCATCTATACATTTCCTATTCCAAATCTATAATCAGTGATTTCCCTAAGGAGTCCAGTTCTCTTTTAGTGACAAATGGTATTTAAAATCACAGTCTGAAAAGTAAGTAAGTAAATAAATAAATATTAAGAAATAAATTAAAATCACAGCCTGGGCACTTAGGGATACTCATTGCTATTGGGTTGGTCCATGTTTCTAGTAGTCAGAGCTAGAAATTAGTAGTATTATGTTTGTAGAGATAAAATACTCGGCATTCATGATGATCTTTCTGACTCAAAGGTAGGACTAGAGAGTTTTTACTACTTCACCTTATCAGTCTTGTATCTTTATTTCCCTTCTCCCATGTCAAAAATTCTGATTCTTAATGATACCAATACAATTACTTGTTTATTTTATTCCCCAGTACGCACACAACTGTCTCAGAATACTAATAACAACACTATCACCAACAATAGGACTGCTAGAAACAGGGTTTTTTTTTTTTTTTGCTTTTCTTTTTGTCGTTTATGTTCCACTAGAGATGTATAGTCAAATTATTATGATTTAAAGTCATTTGGAGTAGTTCCTCTCTGCTATTATCCTACCAACCTAATAACAGGTTCATTTCTTTCATTTTGCTTTTGATTTTTAGGAATTATTTTCTCATATTTAATTTTTTATAATTATGTAAATATTTACATAATTTCGAATTCAAATCTACAAAATTGAGCATATTCAGAAAAATCTATTTTCTATCACTGTCCTCTCCATTCTGTTTTCTTACTACCATCTCATGTAAACATTTTGTTTGTTTGTTTTACTTTACACTTGAAAAACACGAGGGAATATGTACACGTATTCAGATCTTTCTTAAATGGTAGTACATGTGTATACTTTTCAGTACCATGGTTTTTTCAACATATATTTGTTATTCTGAAGATCACTTTATAATAGTATAGAGAGATTATGCCTTATTGCTTTTTATAGCTACATGGTACTCCAATGTATGCATGTTCCATAGTTTTTTCTACCAATTTCCATTTGAGGGCATAGTGCTATAATAAATAGGCCTGGGCATGCATTTTTCATATTTTTACTGGGTTATCATTTGAACAGATTCCTGAAACCATAATTGTGAGGTCAGAAGGCAAACGTATGGGTAATTTTGGTAAGACGTCATCAAATATCCCTCCAGAGGGGTAGTGCTTTTTCCACCAGGAACAATGAAAGTTCGTTTCCCCACAGTCAACTAACAAAGTATGTTGTGAACTATTTGGGTTTTTGCCAATCTGACAGATGAGAAATGGTTTTCAGAGTAGTTTTAATTTGCATTTCTCTTATTAAGAGCTAAGTTGAACAGCTTTTCATGTGATTAAGACCATTTGCATTTCTTTTTTCCGTGAGCTTTTCATATCTTTGGCCCATTTTCCTATAGGATTGTTAGTCTTTTCTCTATTTTTAGAATCTCTTTACACATTAGGGATGGTAATACTTTGCCTGTCATATACATTGCAAATATTTTCTCCCTGTTTGTTACTTGTCTTTTGATTTTGCTTCTGGTGGTTTTGTTTTGGTTTGGTTTGGTTTGTTTGTTGTTAGTGTGTGTGTGTGTGTGTGTGTGTGTGTGTGTGTGTGGTTTTTTTGGGGGGGGGGGTTGTTTTTGTTTTTGCCATGCAAAACCTTTTCCCTTCCTTTTCTTTTCTTTTTTTAATGTAAGCAAATGTATCTCTTTTTCCTTCTTGCTTCCAGAGTTTAGTCATTGAAAACTTACTCACATCAGGTTACAAAGAAACTCATCTGTTTTCTTCCAGTATTTGTTTGACCGAATATTTTTCCCATTTTAAACTCTGATTCATTCAGAATTGATGTTGATGTATGGTGTGAAGAATGGACCTAATGTCTCATTTTTCTACATGGTCAACCAGTTATCCTAACACCTTCTATTTAAAATGACACCATTTCCTCACTGAGTTGCAATACTACCTTTATCATATGCTAAATGGCCATACATGTTTGAATCTGTTTCTGATTTTATATTGTTTCCATTGATTTGTTGGTGTGTTTATGTACTAATATCACACAATTTCAATTATATAGCCTTTGTGTTATGTTTATAAGTCTAAACTTAAAAATGTTTTAAGTTATGTTTGTAAGTTGGCTTGTCAACTGTGTATTATGGGGATCTTGGATTCAAAGGAGAAGACCCGTAAGAGACACAATGTCATCATTCCCCCTTCTTGCCTGACTAGACTTTAAAACACTTGAAAAAAAAAAAAAAACACACGCACACACATGCACACACACACTTGAAATCAAGATTTATGGCTGCTTAATTTATATTGATGCTTGGAATCTAGTATGTGCTCAATGAACAGGTTTTGAATTTGAAGGCCCGACAAGTATAAGAGAATATGTTTTATATAACTTGAAAAGTCAGAATTATGATCTTCTGGGGTGAGATGGAAGTTGTAATGGATGTAGCTATCAATTCAATATAAGAAACAAATATTAGAGTCATTTTTTTTTAAAGGAAGCAATGCCTAATGGAATAATAAGCTCCCTATAATAGGACATGAATGTGATGGGATTTTTGACCATAATACTAGTGTTAATAGTGATGTAGCAGTAGCTATATGTGAATTATTGTCCTAACCGATTTACATTTTAACTCCCTTAATCCTTGCAGCAACCTTGTGATGTAAACACTATTATCCCCACTTACAGGTAGATACACTGAAGCACAGGGCAATGAGGGGTCATTTCTTTATGCATTCATTTATTCATTCTGCATATACCCACTTGTTAGGTGCTGGGAAGCTAGAGGTGAATGACACAGACCTTGCCTTTAAGTTGCATTCAATCTAGCTGGAAAAACAACCACCTCACCATTTTCTAAGTACTAGTCTAATAGAAAATGATAGAAGATGTCATGGATTTAAACAAGATGCTTTGACTCCTTCCTTCATTTTGACTTCAAGGACTTCTGTGTTCTTTGATCCACCAATGGCAACTGTAGTAAGAACACAACCCAGAAAGCCTACTTACTTTGAATTATGATATTCCTTTTTTTTTTAATTTTTATTTATTTATGATAGTCACAGAGAGAGAGAGAGGCAGAGACACAGGCAGAGGGAGAAGCAGGCTCCATGCACCGGGAGCCCGACGTGGGATTCGATCCCGGGTCTCCAGGATCGCGCCCTGGGCCAAAGGCAGGCGCCAAACCACTGCACCACCCAGGGATCCCGAATTATGATATTCCTAAAGATTTTTTAAAAACATAAAATGTAAACTGTTATTCTTTTTCCAAACCCTACGTAAAGATAATCAACACAAACTAAAGCATCAAATAAAAATGAACACAGTTGGAACGCCTGAGTGGCTCAACTGTTGAGCGTCTGCCTTTAGCTCAGGGCGTGATCCCAGTTTGGGAATCAAGTCCCACATCAGGCTCCCTGTGAGGAGCCTGCTTCTCCCTCTGCCTATGTCTCTGCCTCTCTCTGTATCTTTCGTGAATGAATAAATAAAATCTAAAATAAATAAATAAATAAAAATGAACACAGTAAAAATTTTAAAAACTAAAAAATTAATTGAAGAAATAAATATTAACAAACATACTTTACATCTGCAAAGTATAATTCAAATAAACCAAACTTGGAATAATGATCACAAAAGAAAACTCTCTGATAGAGACCATAATTATAAAATGTGATGTAGAGTTTTAAAAAGTACTGCTCGTTGAATCATTATATTAGTTATAAAAATCAGTGTAAGAAACTATTAATCCCAATGAAAATAATTCTGATAAAATAAAACTAGAAAATCAGTATGAAAGGAAGTATATGTTAATTATGCCATATAGAAGATTGACCAGGAGGATTAAATTGTTTAAGTGACAAAAATTCATTAATTCATTACTATGAATATAATCTGGGTTAAAGTACTAAGTAAAGCACACTTCATTCAGCATCAAAATGACAAGGATAAAGGATCCTATGTCCATTATAGTAGCACCCAGGAGGGAGTGACCACTCTTCCCATGGGAGCTGAGTGAGGCTTCACAGAGGAGGAAGCATTTATGTGGGGGCTCCAGGAGAGCATGTGTTTTTCAGGCAAGCAAACAGGGAATGAGTGTTGCAGAGAATTGTCGAGACATGAACAGTGGCAGCTGAGAACCCACATGACTTGCCTGGACTCTTAGGCTGGGAACTAAGGGTCTGTAATGGGACATGTGGCTAAACCAGAGGGTTGGAGACAGGTAAGATAAAGCTATCAAATGGAGGAAAAATCAGTCTCTGGGCAATCCAGAAAGCAGCCCTTGTGGGTTCTTTGCTTCTCCTGGCTTGTCCAACATTTTCCTCAGTGACTTAAGTGAAAGGAAAAAAGTGTGCTTATGGTGGATGACCTAGAGCTAGGATGTTTCAAACAAACATTTCCATGGTTACCAACACCAACCTTCTAAGTCTGAAATGTCTCAGATTTGGTTAGTGACATAAACTCTTGGGTAAAAGAAGAAAGTTATTATTTCATAAAGCAGGTACATGCTCCACAGTTGGTAGCCATACTAGCCACAATCTAGATGATTATGCAATATTAATAATAATGATGATGATGATGATGATGATGATGGAAAGAACTCCCATTTAGTATAGATTATTGACTCATCACTTCGTATATAGTATTGCATTAATTTTTATATAAGCACCATGGGGGCTGTGTTGTTATCCCCATTTTATAAATTAGGAAGCTAGAGGAAACAGGAAAAATACCTCCCTAGGGGCATCTGGATGGCTCCATTGGTTGAGTGTCTGCCTTTGGCTCAGGTCGTAATCCAGGGGTCCTGGGATCAAGTCCCACATCAGACTTCCTGCTCAGCGAGGAGTCTGCTTCTCCTTCTGCCTTTCCTCCTATCCGTGATCTCTCTCTCTCTCTCAAATAATAAATAAAAACTAATAAAATACCTTCCTAAATCACTCAAGATTAGAACCAGCCTGGTGGCTTTGAGACCTTATCATTGTGTTATGTCACTTATCCACCTCTGCCCTCGGGGTTTAAAATCATCCATGGCATGAAGTTTAATTTCTGTGTGGCCAGCATTGCTTTGGAAAATGACCACAGTACCATTCCAGTGCTTGGTGATTCCTCCAAATCCCTCATGAGATACAGGGCCGGGGTCAGACAATTTTTACCTGAGGTCACAGGAGACCTCTCAACTGGAAGGGGTGACAGACAACTGAGCCAAAAGCCAAAGTGCAGAGAGTCAGAAAGGAGGTAGATGGAGATGCTGCTAAATGAGAGGACCCAGAAAGAGACAGGAAGTCAAAATTCTGAGTTCAGGAAACCAGAGACACAGAGGAGGAAGAGAAATCAAAGAAGGGTCTGCAGCAACTGCCTAGAACAGTTGTCACTGTTATTTGAGACTTTTACAAAATGTATCTTTGGTTAAAGGGCTATAGACTTGGCTAAAATTACCAGTGAAAGAGGTCCAGGCAGGTTAATGTGTGCTTGTCAAGCCTGCTGTGTACTGAAGCAGATGACAGACTATATGGTTCTCCCCAGAGGCCTCGGCCTCAGAGGTCTGAGTAATCTCGGCTCACTGCTAGCATCATGGCTGTTCTCACCCAGCCACGAGGAGGATAATAAAAAACACTGGCTCCCACAGTTCCAGGTAAATCAATTCGTCTGCTAGCACAGTCAGAGAGACTTAAGAAGGAAGACAAAGGGTGTGAGCACCAGCATTCCCGCTCAGCTAAAAAGGTCTCAGGAAGCCACCAGATGCAACATCTCATAGAAAAGCTGTGCGTAGATTTTCTTACCTCCCATCCCTGGAGACAGAGAAAATTAAACACCTTAAATTGGATTTTGCTCGGGTTGCTTCTAAACATTATGGTTGGGCCAAGCCAGCTGGAGCTAGAGTTCAGAATAATCTGAGAACTTGGAATCACACATCCTTGTGTGTGCACACACGTGCCCTGCCACTATTTTATATCATTTTGTCATGAATTGAAATCTGCTTTGGCATTGTCCTTCAGCCACTGTCATGGGGCAAAGCCTATAGAAGGCTGACAGCCGCACGATGGGATAAGTATTCATCTGTGCAGTCTTCTGAGGCCAAGGACTTCAAAGACACCCAACACAGGTTTCAACTTTGCAGGCTTTTATACTTCCTAACAGAATTTTCCCAGTGACTCAAAGCTTTAGCTAAAGCACTGTCCGCATGCTCCCTTAGCACTGTGTTGGATGCTAATAATAGTTTGAGTGATCATTGGAGGTCAAGACCTAGCCTTTTCTGGTCTTTATAAATGAGTTATTAAAGGTCTGACAAAGATGGCATTGAGCTGGGAAGACCACATGATGGGAGATTTGGGGGTACCATTCACTAAGAAAGGGGTGTTTGGGATAGAGTTGGTTTGAAGGGGAAAATGGGGCATGTTTGATATTAGAAATAACAAAAGAAACAACCAGAAAGCTTGCATTATTCATGCATCTATCCATTCATACACTTAGCATTTCTTATGCTGCTTATGTTATGCACTTGGCCCAGAGAAATGAAATGCCTGGATCCTGACTTCAACACGAAGCCAGCACTTGCATCACTAAAGGTAAAGAGATTATTTGGAGGTGAGCCGGGGGCTCAGGTGCCCTCTTTGTGCCCACTCAAGGCAAGAGGATGGAGGAGCCCGGTGAGGACTAAAAAGAGACTTTGGAATTGAACATGGAGGGCAGGTGGCAGGGAGGTGCCCATCATTACACAGAGGAATCAGCTAGGAAGAGAAAAGCTGGATTGGTGGGAAAATCACAGATGTCAGGAGAAGGCAGCATCTCCGGAGTGCAATAGCCAAGCTAAGATGAATACTGACGATAATAGCTACCATCTTTGGAACACTCCTTTTGTGCTTACTGCATGTATTTAATCCTAGACACTGTGCTAAGCACTGGGTGTACTGGGATGAGCAGGATAGTGTAGGCTGTGCCCTCATAGAGCTTACATTCTAGTGAGTTTCATGCTGTATGTCATTTATGACTCCCAAGAACTGCAAGAGGCTAGAATTATTATCCCGTTTTACAGATGAGAACACAGGGACTCAGAGAGGTTGAGTCACTTGCATAGGTCCCACAGAGAAAGGGTGGTGGAGCTTGGATATGAGCATGGCTCTATCTGATGCCAATGCCTCTGAATCCTCAGCCTGTATATGAGAATGCAAGCAGAGAAAGGATCTATGGATGTGCCTGGAAGGCGGCTTGTCCCTGGAGGGGTATAGCTATAGGAGACAGATTTCAAAGGACTAAGGAGGGAGTGGAGGAAAGCTGATAAGAGGCAGGGAGGTTAGAGATTGTATTTGACCATGAATGGAGGGAGAGGGTGACCCAGTGTCTCCTTATAGGCAGAGGCCAAGTACCAGCACCCTGGGAAAGCACACACTTGACCTTAACAGTGTGGTTGAAATTTTCATTTCCTTCTAGGTGGTCAGCTATGGCTAGCCCTGCAGTGCTGGGATGTGTCCACTAGGTGTGGCCTCCTGGAACCCATAGGGCCTGAAATGCCCAGAGCCTTGAGGTCAGAGAAACCCAGGACCTACAGGGCCTAAACCCCAGGATTTGGGGTCTTCCTTGCTTCTGATCTTCATATGTGTGGGAAGCTCAGCACCCCCACCTGCCCGGAACCATGACCCTGCCATGTTCAGGGGCCAGAAGGCATCGGAAAACATTGAAAGGCTCCTTTGCCCTAGTGCATTACTGAGCGCAAGAGCCATGAGTAACTGCAGTTACCAACCAGCCGCCGAACAGACGCAGTTTAACAGTACATTGTAAAAGTTTTACGGTTGTAAAGATAAATGCAAAATTAATCCCTAAAGAACAAAGCAATTAAAAAAGTGCATAATGAAGCAATTAGCTAGAAATGGTGGGGAGCAGGAAAGGGAGAGCGCCCATGGACGATTTTACTCTGGAAGGGTCTTCACACTTATGTTTTTTTAATTGTGTTCAATGAGGGAGCCATAGGAGAGTAAGATTCATAAGATGCACAGAAGAGGTAATAATTGATAAAGAGTTTGGAGAGTCAAACTGAAGGAAATTTTTACATCCTTAAAAAGTTGGGACTAAGGAGGAAAAGAGCTATAAAGACCATTATTGGGATAATTAATGAAATTTTATTATAGGCTATGGATTAGATAATAGTAATGTATCAGAGTTTAATTTCCTGATTTGGGGGAAAAGGGAAAAATAAAAGCAAGAAAAAAAACCTGGACGCCAGCAATGTATGCTAAAGCTCTGGAGAGTCACTCATTTTCATTCTCTCTCTCTCTCTCTCTCTCTCTTTCTCTCTCTGTTTTTTCCTTTTGTGGTGTTTTGTTTTTCGTTAGCTGAGTCTCCCTGTTGTTTTATATCAGATACCGGAAGGTAGGCTCTTGCCACCATTACATTCTAGTCCTACTTTTCCAGGAAGGGGCCACCAGGAAAGGCCAAAATCAGTCCCTTATGGTGACAGAGAGTGAGCAGGGGCTCCTCCCCCTTCCTCTCCCTTCCTTTCTTCTCCTTTTCCTTCATCCTCCTCTTCCACATACTGTTGTAATTTTTTTCTCGACAAGACCTGATATTCATAAACCTGAAGTTGCAGAAGGGGAATTCAGAGACATCTACTCCCATTACAAGTGCTTTTTACTCTGGGGGTACCTGGCTGGCTTGCTCGGACTCTTGATAACTGCTCATGTTATGATTGTAGAGTCGTGGGATCGAGTCCCTGTGGAGCCCTGGGTTGGTGGCATCAGGCTTCACACTCAGTGAAGAGTCTGCTTGAGATTCTCTCTTTCCCTCTCCCTCTGCTCCTCTCCCAACTCACATGCGCTCTCTTTCTAAAAAAAAAAAAAAAAAAAGCTCTTTGTAAAGGGATGCAAGAAGTAGGATACTGATAAATATAATTTCCCAGTGCTTGTGCGTGACTGTTTACAGAAATTGCCTCTACACCCAAGTTTTTCTATCAAGCAAAGGTTACCTGAACATAAAGCCAGTCCTGAAAATAGTTAACCCCTGGTGTCAACTACTCCAGGAAATAACAAGTACTCCCATTAGGTCCTGTCTCTCCCTATGTGTGTGCTGTCTATCTAGTTTTGGAAAGTACAAGGGACAGACCCCAGTCCCTATCCTTGCTTGGTGCAGCCCCCAGCAGGTGATGGAGTGATGAATGTGATGTGCTCCACTTTATTCATTATGCCTGCTTCAGATGCTGTTCATCAGTGAGGGTCTTTATGACCTGGGTAATTTTCACTGCCCTGGATTGTAGCTATGTAAAGAAATCATGAAGTAGGGGAGATAAAATGTTAGTAATGATTGCAAGACAGTTTTCTTAGCTCTCAGCATTTCTGAAATCAAGTCGTGCCCTATTAAATTTGGCCTGTATAAGTAAATAATAAATAGATAAATAAATTACAATTTATTATCCCAACCAGAACACTTCTGAGAGTGAAAGGAGGTACTACCAACAATTGCACTAGAGCAATAGGCATAAACCAATAGTACCATGGGCAAACCAGGACACATGGCCACTCAATTTATAATCTTATATGTACATTTAATGCAGTTCTTTCCTTTGACATCATTTGTTAGGTGCCCGTCATATGTGACTTTGAACATACGATGCTTAAAATTACATGTTTAACAGTGAGCATACAATGTTTAAAAAGTAAACACAGCCCCTTCCCTCTTGGAGCTAATGGCATAATGGCACAGACAGCTGATAAAAGGGAACAAAGAATAAATATACAGTCACAAATTTCAGTAAGTGCTATATCAATCAACTCGGGCTGCCATAACAAAACACATAGATGAAGTGGCTGAAACAATGGAAATTTGTTTTTTGACAGTTCTGGAGGCTAGAAGTCTGAAATCGGGGTCCCGGCATGGTCCGATGCTAGTCAGACCTCTCTTCCTGGCTTGTGTACAACCACCTTTTCACTGTGTCCTTACAGGGTAGAGCTCTAGTGTCTCTTTTGTCTTCTTATGAGGACACTAGCTCTGTCTGGCCAGGGCTCCACCCTTATGGCGTCATTTAACTTAATCACCTCCTTAAAGGCTCTATTCCAGTATAATCACATGGGGGAGTTAGGGCTCCAACAAATGAATTTGGTGGAGGGGGGGACACAATTCAGTTCACGGCAAATGCCACAGCAGAAAACACGGAATGTAAGTTCCAGAAAGTCAGGGACTCTGTATGTTTTGCTCAATGACAAAATTCTCTCATACAACAGTGCCTAGCACATAGTAAGTGCTCAATAAATGATTGTTGACTTGAATTAAAGCAGAGAAGGGACATGATCTGACTTAGAGTTTTAGAAGGTGGATCGCAGAGCAAGAAGAGTTGAAGCAAAGGGACTTTTTAGGAGACTGTTGATAGAGTTGTCCACACATAGAAAATGGTGGCTCAGACCAGGCTGTTGACTCTGCAGATTGAGAGATGTGATTAAACTGAAGCTATACTTAGGCAGTAGAACTGAGTGCATTTGCTGATGTATTATTGGATGTGGAGGGGGAGGAAGAGGATGTAGTTATGGATGAATTACATAATTATTGATGTAGGCTTTAGGCTTTAGCTATTAGGTGGACGATGGGAAGACTAGGGGACAGATGGGGAGGCAGGGAAGGAAATTGAGAATGTGGTTTTGCACAAGGCAAGCTTGCGATGCCTGAGAGACACACAAGTGGAGGTGACATGTAGGCAGTTGGATATATAAATCTTGAGCTCAGAGGAATGTAGCTCATTTAATTCTCACAACTATTTTTGCAGTGTGTCATTTTTGTCTCCATTTCACAGACCAGGAAATTGAATGTTAGAAGGTGAAATGAATTGCCTAAAGTCACCAGTCCAGCAAATGAGAAATGTAGGCTTTGACACCAACACTGCTTAACCCCAGAGCCTGTGCTCTGAACCACAGGGACCTCCTGTCTCTCAAGAGGCACAGGTCTTAGATACATTTCCTACTCTACTTCTAAATTATCACCTGACCTTGAGCCTCACTTTGCTCACCTGGGAGATGATGGGAGGTAAATCTGTTTGGTCTCCTTCAGTTCTGTACTGCAAGCTGATCTCCTTTATAAATCCCATTTTTAATGTGAGTTTGCTGTAGGTACCTTTCAGAGATCAGACTCAGACTGACAATTCATTTTGATGCGTATGAAAAGGGCAAATCTCTAAGTGAAGACCCAGCGCACCAGCTTTTTAAATCTGAATTCCAATGGAGTAAGAGGAAAGCTGCTAGAACAAATACCATTTCTGAGGGAGAGAATATTCAGCATCTCAGATTCCTTTTTATCATCTGATTGGTAATCTTCAGGGCCCCACTGATCCAAATAAGGGGATGATGCTTGGGCCAGACACATAGACTCCTCGAATGTCTGTGCCCCAAGTCCACCAAACAGCCAAACTTTCCCACCTATGCCATCTCAGTGACACATACGTGACTGAGCCATGTGGCCCCTGATGTTCTGGGGGTGTTGGGGGGTAGTGATGACAGAGCGTATCCTTTCGTCCAGTGGTTTCCTGGTTGCTTTGCATTTCAGAAAGGATTCTCCTTACTTACCATGAGCTATAGTCTTCAGACATTGGTCCAAAGAGTCATTCCTTGGGCCAATGTCACCCTTTGGAGGGGGCACCTGATAGGGATCATCAATTTGAATTTGATTGGGACATGCTAATGAGCCATTCATATGTGTGGGATTTGTTTCTGATTAGATTAAGCTTCTGAGAGAGGAGAGAAACAGCCACTGATTAAAGACATAAAAAAGGAAACACTTTAAATGAGTAAGTGGTTCATCTTCATATAGCAAAGTATAAATTAAACATAGTCCAGGGGATCAGCTTTGAATAACAGCTGGATAGAGTGGGCTTTTCTGAATACGTCCACAAGGAGAAGATGCTCACGGCAATTCAAAGGGACTTAACCCACCAGAGAGGGCATTGAACACTCCGGAGTAAATGGATGGGCCAACTTATCTGATAAAAATGACTCTCGGGCTAGCAATGAGAAAGGTTTTATTTGGATTTTAGAAAATTGCTCCCCGAGTCCCTGTGACATTCAAGCTTATTATTATTCTCTAGCAGCATCAGTGATGGTAATGGGGCCAGAGATCTTAGCTCAAAACAAAGACTCGATTAGAGTAGACACCACACGTGTCAATGGGACCCTGATTTGGAACTTAGCTAATACTTCTCTCTCAGAGCATGGGACTTCTATAGTTTGGGTTCTATAGAAATGCCTAGACTGGATTTAGCCAGCCTTCCCAGCCTCATGCGTGAGAAGCTGTGAGGGTCAGCCCTGTCACGTTACCTGACCAAGGCCGGGGTGTGGCTGCAGCCCTGGACTCACCTGGCTCACTCCAGAATTAGAGGAGCAGCCACAGGGCTACTGCCTCGTCGTCTGGGGCACCCTGAGCTGTGCATGACCTCCAAGCCACAGCCTTATCCTCTTCCACTCTGCTGGCTTCTTTCTTTGTTTTCTGACCTCTGCTCTGGTTCTGAACATGAAGCAGACTCTCACCTACAGCCTGTTTTGCAACAGTCCTAACACCGCCTTCTCCTGGTGGCCCCACTCCCTGGGATCAAATCTATTTTCTGTAGATTTCCCAGCCTCTGTGGGGTCCAGACTCATCTGACCAGACTCATCACCTGGACTTGGGAAGTTGTCACCTTCTGAACAATCTTTCCCCATGCCTGGAACTTTCTGTTACAAAGTCCCAGTTGATGGACTAAATCCCTGATTATCGGTGCTGCAGAGCCCAAGCCTCTCTGGTCACTTCGCCCCTTTGACAGCTTGTATTAATCAAAGCTACACCAGTAGCCCTCAAGCCCCAGAGGCTTAACCCAGAACAAGTTTCTTTCCTGCTCACATTAGTCTCCTGCAGGGTGGGAGGCTGTCCTGGGCAGCTAGTCTCTTAGTGGTGACTTCCCTCAGGGGGTTCACCATCTTTGAACTTGGAGATCATCCTGCCTTAAGCATCCAGCAGTTGGGAGGGAGAGATGTAGAAGTGCTCATGGACTTCCCACACTGGATCCTTACCGACCTTGGTCCGGAAATGACCATTTCATTGGGCTGCTCACAGGATCCCTCCTGACTGTGAGGGAGGATGGGATATATAGAGGAGCAGACATTCGTGAGCAGTAGAAGTCTACTGCACCCTTGAGGACTATTCTCCCCCTGGCTCCACTTCACTAACCTCAATATGTTCAGGCCGGACTTCTTCCTTTTGGTCATGAATTCAACCTAGCTTGAGTGTGGGGCAATATTAACCAGGCCCACTGGCTGGTATGAGATCTGAGGTTACCATGAATAAACTCTACTTGGTTGAAACCATTAAAAGATGCCCGCTGTTCTCAATGACCACATGTTTGCAAAGCAGTCCTCATGAAATTTCCCATGACGAAGTGAACTCCCTGACCCCAGTCTTTATAGTCAGAGCCCTGGGGTCTGAGGAAAAGCAGAGTTCCCTGTATGTGATGGGTTAGTTTGCTGAGCCTGGAGCCATCCCTGCCCCTCGGTTTCCTGTAGGTAAGAAGCTGTTTCAGCAAATCTCAAGTCCCCGCAAAACAGCCTTTTAACTTTCTCTTCATGAAAAGCTTCCAGACATTCCAGCCCAGCTGGTCTCTTCTTGGAATTTCGCCAGACGAATCCTCCTGCTGCTTTCTGATAGTTATGAAGAATCCTTTTCAAACAGGGAAACTGCTTCAAGTGCTTCTTAGAGCTGACCCCCAAATCAGACCCCTTTAGGGACACCTTCCAAGAAAAAGCATCACTTTTTTTTTCCCAAGCAGCAATTCTGTCCAGAGGACTCTTTGGCAATGTTTATTGCCAGAAGAGGGCTTGGAGAAACTATATCCCCAGGGAGTGCTTTTCTGTGGGGTCTGATGGAAGAAATAAGCATTGTCAGACTTTAAAAATGTTTTTTTTACACTTTAAAATAATGAAGTATCTACCCTTAGAAACCTGGAAAGACACCAAGGAAAGTATACTGGAGATAATTCAGCACTAAGGCCCAACTCTTGATTCCACATTCATGCAGTAAGTATTTATCAAGCACTGGTCATGTGCCAGGCCCTGTGGAGACACTAGAGATTCCTTCATGAGGGCAAGGTGCCCGTGGGTCTTCTCTTGAAGGCTGGTGTTGCAGACCTAGAAACAGGCTAAAGCCCCAGCCCCCTGAACACCAAGGAGTTACAGATTAAAGCTACGGCAAGAGTCAACTTCACATCCATTGGATTGGCAAGAATTAAAAAGCTGGACAATGCCAAATGTTGGCGAGATTGCGAAGCAACCTGAGAGCTCATCTGCGCTGGTGGGAGCAGGGCTTGCTATACTCACTCTGGAAGAGTTTCTCTTTCCTGCGGAAAGTTGAATGTGTATACAACCTATGCCTCAGAAATTCCCCTGTGGTGTAAACACACACGGAGAGGTGCTTGCTCTTGGGCGCCAAGAGACATGCATAAGAATGTTCCAAGGAGTGCTCTTCATTATACTGGAAACAGCCAGGCTGTCGACCAACAAGAGGATGTATAAGTAAACTACTGTGTATTTATACAATGGAACACTATGGTGATGAAAATAAATGGACCAAGAAGCAAGCTGCAGAATGCAGACAATATGCTTTCATTTATATAACGTTCAAAAACAGGTAAAAACCAAATAGGTAGTGTAGGTTGATGGCAAGGAAATTAACAAAATTCAGGATAATGGGTTGCCTTTGGGAGTAAGGAAGAGCACACAGTTTTCTGAGTTACTGCTAATGTACTGTTTCTTAAGCAGGATGGTAGGTAAACAGTTGTTCCTTGTATTATGCGTCTTTAACTGTGCCTATGCACACAGCTACCCTAAGTGCTGTGCACGAGAAAGTATAGGTGATACAGCAACATGTGGCAGAGGCATTTAACCAAATTTAGGGCAGCCAGGAAAAGTAGATAGGAATTACTAGACAAATAAATGTATTGCGAGGAAAGAATTCCAGAAAAGGGAATAGTATGGGTGCAGGGCAGAAATACCAAGAACAGGACTCCCAGGTCTGCCCCAGGAATTAAAGAGAAGTCGGTGTAACAGGATAGCAGAGGATGGCAGATGAAGCTGCAGCAAACAGGAGGGACCAGGTCTCAGAAGTCTTCCAAATCACGTTGAGGAACGTGACCTTTCTCTGGAGACTGAAGGTTGCAAGTATAGGAATGAGATGCGTTTTGGAGCAAGGTTGGCTCCATGCTTTACATTGTCTCATCCTGGCTCCCCCTCTGCGCCATCACACCCTTAACTTCAGCTTGCTGGTGGCTTCTGGCATTTGTCACAGCTTTGCCCAGACTCGGTCCCTCTTCCCTTCTTCCTCCCGTGAGGACCAGGCCTAGGGTGAGGTGAGAGCAAGGTGCCCAGGGCACAGAATGGAAGGACACCCAGAGAAGGAGGGCCCTGCGCAGCCCTGGTCGGCGTCTTTGTTTGCCTGCATTTCTGACCCTACAATCATCCTGCAAATGAGTTCCTGGCCTTGTGCCAGCTATTCTCAGGCCTCGATCTCAACCTCCAGCCTCCTTGTCTTCCTTCCCCCAGCCTGCCTGCTTTGGCTTTCTACTCTGTCTCAGCATTTCACAGCCAAGTTAGGCGAGACAGTTACACATAAAAAGCTAATTAACAACATGAGCCAAGAAATACGGACCACATGAGTGGTACAAATCATGTGTTTCAGGAGTTTGGGGGAACTGGGCCAGGCTGGCTTTGGATGGATGGAGAGCAGGAAGGAGGCTTTCTAGACTAAAGGAATAGTGGGAACATTTTGGCAAGAGCAAAGAGATCATTAAAAGTCATGAGGAGATAAAAAGCTGGACAGGATTTGGGATCCTGTGGTCCATGGCTGTGAAGTACAAGGCTGAAATGCCACCACCCCTGAGCCCTTGCGTACAGTAAACATTATTAATAAATTGTGGCATGTTTTTCCATTGAGCCCGGAGAATCCTTCTCAACACAGTGCTTCAGAAGGACATTAATAAGTGAATGGATTTAACATGGAAGTATTATCTGCTATCCTTGACATAGACTGTGGAGTGATCACAAGTCTCGGAGTGGGAGAAATGGTCCAACTGTATCCTGTTTGCCTTGCCTCCAGTGTCTCCCTATTTTACAGCTTCCAATTTATGACTCTGCCAGTCGTGTCTCAAATACTTGGTGTCATTTGAGGTACTGGCAAGAAAGCGTAGAATCACAGAATGCAAGAAGTAGAAGGGATCTATCACGTCACTGAGTTCAGTTCCTCCATTTGGCAGTTAGGAGAAACCTGAGGCTGGGGAGGGAAACAGGCTTGTTTATGTAAGTGGCAAACAAACAGAACATAAACTCAGATCTTTTAGCCCTGACCTTGTACCAGCGGCTCCCAGTCCAGGAAAGGGAAAGGAACCTGACCTTTCCCGAGAACCCGTGACATGCCTGTCTTTGCTAGTGGGAGTTTTCTATAAAGCATCTCTTTTAAACCTGCCAGGGCATCATAATCCCCAATAAAAAGGCAATTGACATCCAAAGACAGGTTCAAGTCAAAGGCTAATGTGCAATGGAGGCAGGATTCAAACCCTCTCCATCAGCCCCCAAGACCTGCCTTTGCAGATGGTTCCCAGGCTTGGATGCTCCAAGCCTTTCTGCAAACAATAATAGGATTAGGACTGTCTGGGAAGGGCTGGCAGTGAGTGAGACTGTGCTCCACGCTGAGTAACTGTTGTTTACCATCTCCTTCCCGTTCTTAGTCACCTCTGGGGGAAGCCCAGCAGCTCCTCTGTGGGTGTATGCAAGCCCCGGCCAGGTTGAGGGCTTTCTCTACGGTGCATTCATGGCTTCACAAGATGAAGCCGCCTGCTTTCCACGACACTCATTTGACGACTTGCCAGGTTTTACAACGTTAATTTAAGCTCTGCAGCCAAAGTGACTCTCTTCAGTTACAGCAGCGTGCACTTAAATGTCAGAGCTTTGCTGAAAAACCGCTTGGGTTTGAAGGAAGTCATTGTGTTCAGTAAAATCTGGCCACATTTTATGTTTATGGCCTTGATTAGGGGATCCAGCTGAGCGAGTTAAAACTGCCTCTCCGTAGTCAGTGAAAGCCCAGGACTCAGATTGCTGGAATCACTCGTTGAAGTGACGGTTATTGTGAATGTATACCGAATGCTTTGTGCCGGTGTATGCAACATGATCCTTGTCTTCCTGGAGCTTCTAGTCTAAGCAGGAGCAGGGGAGAGACTTTGAGAGAGTAAGGACATTAAGTGGAAGTGTTGTGAATAAGTGTTGCGGGGAGAAAGCGTGGGGCGCTGTGAGTATTCCGAGGGAACCTAATGGGGGTGATCAGAGAAGGTAATATTTGAGCTGGGTAACAAGTTGGGGGGGAATTGTTCCAGAAGATGGAATAGCAGGTGCAAAGAAACAGGGATAGGGAAGAACTTGGTGTGGTCAAGAAATATATTTCCCCTCGCCCATCCAGAAGCCACAAGATCCAGCCTACATCCAGGAGTCCCCAGTGCCTCCCTTGTTGTAAGGAGCCAGGCTCACATGCAGCCTATGTATAAATCAGGCTCTACATCTTGTAGGTGCTTCCTGTGATCCCGTGACCTCATCTGCCTTCTTGTTTACCCTTGGCCTTCATTTCTCAGCTGTGTCTTTGGTGCCCACCTTCCCGACCCTCCCTCTGTTGGCACCCTCACCCCCTGGAACTTGCAAGGCTACGCCATCGCTGTCTCCCACATCTTTGCCGTCCATCCAGTGGCCCTGCTTCTCTGGTACAATCCTTCTTGTCTGTAGCCTCCTTCTGGTTTGGGTCTTTCTACCTCATGCCAGCTGTGAAGTGTCCCAGACACAGCTCCCCTCCCCCATGTCCTCATTCCCTACCCCACCCAAAACTCCATGGAAGTTTCATGATGTCATCTTCCACAAGGTCCAAATGCCAGTGATCTTCTTTCCTATCCTTTGTCTACCATCCACGAGAGGGTCTCTGAGATCACCTGTAGATAAGACTTTGAGAATCTGTGTGTGTCAAGTTATTGGTCAGCAGAGCTGCTCATCACCCAGGGATCAGAGAGCACGGGCTTCCTCTTATTTACATCAGCATCATTGGGCAGGGTCCTGAAGCAGTGGAATAAGCCTGCTGAATCCACTCCCTTCTGCTCCAATGCCCAGAGACTGCTAGGAACCCAAAGGTGGCCTTCAAGACAGCTGCCACCACCCTCTCCGTTGATGAGTTCCTTTGCACAGAAGGGAGGAGAGCGAGGATGACGTCTGGGTTAGCAAGTGCTCTGAGTCTCTAGGGAGGAGGCTGGTGCACCCTTCCACACTGGGCAGGGCACTCTGGAAGGCAGCCTGTCTCTTGGCTGGTGGGCTTCAACCAGATGTACAGATCCTCTGCACTTATATTTCTCCCGAAGGTGAATGTACAGGACAGCCAAATAGCAGTGATTATAAGGTTATTATAAAATAATAACGTGTGCAGGGGCTTCCTGAGCCCATAGCCCTATATGAGAATGACCTCTGTTACGCATGTTTCGTAGACAAGAGGTTAAGTGGCCCGAAGTGGCCCCTCAGCAGGCACACAGAGGCAACAGAATGGACTCAGGTATCTCACCTCTACCTCCTTGGTAGGGGCGGGACCGAAGCAGGCCCAGGGTTGAACACGAATCCACACATCATCCCCCTCTTCCACTGGAGAGTGGAATTTGAGAGTTGGGCAGAGAAGTAACCTGCCAAAGGTGGCACAGCAGCAGGTGGCAGAAGCAAAATATTTGAATTTAGCTCTCACTGGTTCCAAAGCTGTGCTATCAAATTCTATGTGGGCCAGCCCCACCTCTGCTGGAAACCCATGATCTGTCCTGGACACCATTTAGCCCATGTCCTAAGGAGACCCCGGGGCAGGGGTGGAGTATGTAAGTGTATGTGCAGAAGTCCAGGGTTGGGAGAACAAACCATGCTGGGCAAAGTGAAAAAATGTCAGCGTGGCTATGGCATAGAGTGCTTGGGAAGCAAGCCCTGGGCTGGGGGCGGTGGGCAGGCCTGGGCCCCAGGAGCCTCGGGACTGTGCTGGTAGGGTACAGGGGGGAGGTGGTCCACTTGACACCTTGGAAAGATCACTCTGGCTGCTGGGAGGAGAAGAGCCTGGAGGAGCCAGGAGGGAGGAGGGAGATCAGTTGTTTGGAGTCTGTTGCAGAGTCTAGATGAGACATGACAATGGTCTGGACAGGGGCGGTGGCCATAATGAAGGAAAACAGGAGTGGGTTTGAGACCCACCAGTGAGATCACACGGTTCCTTGTCCTGTGCACTCCAGGCGGATGGGAGGGGCAGCCGCCACCCTTCTGATCAGAACCTCGGCAGATGCGCCCACTCTAAGGTGAAATGGTGAACAGACTCTTTGAGAAACAGGTCTTGTAATAAAAGAGCTTTGTTATGAATCATGTTCTGTGTTGTGTTGCTGAAATATGCCAAGTAATAGCCTCCCTTCCAGTTGCAAAAGAATAATTACCCCGACTCTTTGTGTTGTCAATAACATATTCGGAATATTCACAGGCTTTCATTGCAAATCTGAGCAAAGTGAATGGGAAGTCAGCATGATCCCCAGCATGTATAGGTCATGGAAATGAAGCTACACAGCCTGAGGCCTTCCATGGCTTCCCCTCTTCCGTGAGCTTCACTGGGGATCAAACAGATCCTTTTGTCTTCAGTACCAGCTGTGTGGCCTTGGCCAAGGGACAGTCTTGAGTCTCAGTTTCCCCATTTGGAACTGGAGACGTTAACAACTGCCTCACAGGGTTATTCCGAAGAGCCTGCTGAACATAATTTGTATAGTAATGGCTGAGCTGATGGCATGTTTATTATGTGCCAGGCATTTTTCTAAGCACTCTGTGTATAATCACTTTAATCTCCTTGGTAACCTCATGAGAGAGGTGCTATTATAATCCCCATTTGACAGGAGGAAACTGAAACACAGTGAGATCGAGTGACTCACCCAAGGTCATGCAGCTAGTGTGAAACAGAGCCAGGATTTAAATCCAAGTAGTCTGGTTCCAAATCTTCTGCTCATAACCACCACACTGTGCCGCCTGCCCACATGCATAGTCCAGTACCTGGCACATGGGAGATACCCAGTGGGAGCGCTGGTTTCCCTTCCAGTGGTCCTAAATAATATACTAAATGCAAGATAAGCTCAGAAAGTAGAAAGGTGATCAGTTGCTTTCTAACTCTGACAGTCCCTAGAGACCAACCTACTGGTACAAAACAGGCAGAATAGAAAGCATTCTGTTCCTAACTCAGGGGTAATTAAGGGAAATTCAAAGGTGACCCTGGGGCAGCCCCGGTGGCTCAGCAGTTTAGTGCCACCTTCAGCGCAGGGCGTGATCCTGGAGTCCCAGGATCAAGTCCTGCGTCGGGCTCCCTGCATGGAGCCTGCTTCTCCCTCTGCCTGTGTCTCTGCCTCCCTCTCTCTCTCTGTGTGTTTCATGAAAAAATAAATAAAATCTTAAAAAAAAAAGGTGACCCTAGAGTCCACTTATCTTGATGAACACTGAGAAATGTATAGAATTGTTGAATCATTACATTATACACCTAAAACTAAGTATGTTAACTATACTTGAAGAAAAAAAGAAAGAAAGAAAAAACAAAGTTGACCTCATCTTGGATGAAGACTTATGGTCATTGATGGATACCTGTTATAAGTGTGAACATTATGTACCAAACTGTCCAGCTGACAGTGCCTGACAGGCAGCCACTGCTGTCCGCCAAGAGGGGATGACTGTTTTCCCTCAGAAGCCTCATTTATCAGCTCTGCTCAAGTATTTCAGATTCATCTCATGTTTATTAAGCATCAACCACTTATTGATTGAGCGATTAAATATCATCATCCATATATTTATTCAACAAGTACTTACAAAGTACCTATATGTCCCAGGCCTTGTGTCAGGTGCTAGAGATGAGAAGTGGGTGAGATCCTGGTTCTTCCATCTAGGAACACAGAGAGAGGAAAGGAGGGAGGCTCATAGTTAAGCAGGAAGTTGTGATACCAAGAGCTTTGAGGGCCAGAGAAGGGAGCAATTGGCTCTGCCCCAAGAATTTCACAAAGACCCTGCAACAGAGAGGTCATGTGACCAAAATCTTGAGAGATTATATTTTTTCATCTGGAGAAGGAGTGGCATTCTAAAATGACAAATAGGATAGGCAAAAACCTAAGGGTACAAAAGGATATGCACATTCCAGAACACTGAAAGTTCAGAGTGACTGGAATGATTGTGGCAAGACTTCTAAGACATTGTCCCTTGACACTCGGAATAGAAGATCATTTTTCCTTTAAATAAAATTGCACCTAGTTCAAGCTCTTAGTCACTGAGGTCAGAGAGAAGTTTCACAGGGTTCCCTTCTTTGTCTCTCCCCCTCTCTTGGGTTCTATCAGAACTCAAACCTGAGGACAGATGGACCTAGAGACGGACACCTGGCTCTCTCCCTCTGATGATCACTAACCTGTGTCCAGACCCCTGTGGTCCATTTAAGGATGCTATCTCTGCTGGGAGTCTCTGCTGCTTCCTCCATGTCAAGCGTGGCTGCAGAGACCTTTCTGAAAATTTTTGTTAACTTCTCCACCAGGAGCAAAGAGAACTCAGATCTTTGGTCACAAAACATTTAATCTCCTCTTTGCGGAGTGGAAAGAATAGAAAGAGAAGGTGCATTAATTCTTTGCTTGTAAATCCATAGCAACAAGAAACAAGACAAAATGACTCAATAATCTTCCCTCTATAGGAGTACAAATAGGATAGAGCTCACTGCCTTTGCAGACAGTGGTCTGAGGAGACAAGATGAAGAGAGCTGGAGTTGCCCATGCTCAGGTTGCATGGGCACCTGTGGTCTGGTTTAGTGGCTCAGAGTCGGGTCCAGGCACTGATGAGTGGCTCTGTGTCTTCTACAGGTATGGCAGTGTGGCGGCAGCGTGGAGGTCCTGCCATGCTCGCGGATTGCCCACATTGAGCGAGCCCACAAGCCCTACACCGAGGACCTCACGGCCCATGTCCGCAGGAATGCTCTCAGGGTGGCTGAAGTCTGGATGGATGAATTTAAAAGCCATGTCTACATGGCATGGAACATACCCCAAGAGGTAGGAAGCCCCTGTGGATGGGTTTTGGGGGCTTTTCTGGGGAAACAAACACAAAAACAAAAAATATGGGACTAAATCCTTCTTCCCATGGATGAACCAGAGTTTTGTTACCCATGCTAGAGTAGACTCTCAACTCCCTGACATACCACATGTGGAAGAAAAGAGGCATTAAGCCATGTCTTACCCCACCCACATCCCTGGACAGCATGCTTAATGGGAGACTTCTTCTCTCCTGACCTCAGTATCCTTATTTTATTTTATTTTATTTTATTTTATTTTATTTTATTTTATTTTATTTTATTTTATTTATGGTTTATTTATTTTAAAAGATTTTATTTATTTGAGAGAGAGAGAGAGTGAGTGAGCATGAACAGGGGGAGGGGCAGAGGGAAAGGGAGAGAGAACCCCAAGCAGACTCAAGGCTGAGTGCACAGCCCAATGTGGGCCCGATCCCATGACCCTGAGATCACAACCTGAACTGAAACCAAAAGTTGGACCCTTAACCGACTGAGCCACCCAGGTGCCCCATCAGTATCCTCATTTTATCTTTTTTTTTTTTTAAGATTTTATTTATTCATAGAGACAGAGAGAGAGAGAGAGAGAGAGAGAGGCAGAGACACAGGCAGAGGGAGAAGCAGGCATCATACAGAGAGCCTGACGCGGGACTCGATCCAGGGTCTCCAGGATCACGCCCTGGGCTGCAGGCGGTGCTAAACCGCTGCGCCACCGGGGCTGCCCAGTATCCTCATTTTAAATGAGAACATTGGGAAGCTCCTGGGTGGCTCAGTCAGTTGGGTGTCTGTCTTTGACTCAGGTCATGATCTCAGGGTCCTGGGATTGAGCCTCTCATGGAGCTCCACATTCAGCCGGGAGTCTGCTTCTCCCTTTCCCTCTGCTCCTCCCCCCATTCATGCTCACTCACTCTCTCTCTCTCAAATAAATAAAATCTTTTTAATAAATAATTAAGTGAGAATGTAAGAGGTGGCTCCAAGTTTACTTCATGTTCCCAGGTCCTCAGCTTCTCTGCTATACAAATATATCAGAATTCACAAAACGCCCCTTAATCTCCCTGTAGACTGGGATCAGGCTTCTCCATGGAACCTTTGAGCAGAGTGATAAGAAACACCCATATGCCTCTAGGATTTCTTGAACCACGTGCATGCGGAGGGGATACACTCTTACAGGGAATCTCAAGAGGAGAAGGGAAGTGTTCTGGACATTCATAGGCTGTTTCTGACCTTCACAGAATCTCACCGTGGCTTGCTACTGTCCTCTATCCTTCTTGTCACCGACACTTAAGAAGTGCCAGAAAAAAAGCATTGTTTCTCTAGTAGATTCGTTCAGCCTTGCCATGTGTCATATGGAAATGACCTTAGACCACTGAATTGGGAAAACCCAACAGATGCCAGCCGCGGGATCCCAACCTGCTTACCAGCCTGTCTGCCTGGAGATCGTTGCTTATGTTGCAGTGTCTGAGACAGCTGTTGACTGCATGACCTCCTTCTTTCCCCTTGGGAGTCCTTTAAAAAGCTTCAGTTCTTTCTTCCTAATAGGGACATGATTGATTTTTGCCTGAAGTTTCCATATGAAGGCCCTATTCCCTGATCTCTACACCTAGCTAATACTGCTCTGGCTAAGTGATTGAGAAAATAGCCTGGGCCATGCGCAGGAGCTTTTGGGCAGCACCCCCATTACCACCACCATCATGGAGGAGGAGGCTTGGGTTAAGATGTAGACTCCGGAACCAGTGACATTTTAGCAGTAGAAAGAATGAGGAGCCGAGAAGTACCAGCCAGGGTGCAGGCAACTCTAATGAACCAGCCCCAGGATTGCATCCCTGACTGTGGGAGTGTTTCTAGGGAAACAGCAGTGCCTTCTGGTCCCATCTGTGGCTGTGGGCGTTGGATCACAGTATTCTGGGGAGCATGCTAAGTACCACTGTGGGTGTCCTTTGATAGCAAAATGTTAAGAACACATGGAAAGTCCCCCAGGAACTTAGCAGTAAAGCATCAGAGATCCCCAGTCCGTTCGCCAAGTCTTGTCCATATTCCTGGCCCCCTTCTTTCCAGACCTCAAAACTGCACACCTTTTAGACTACTCTCTCGCATTGTGGCTGCCAGATGTGGAAATGGACAGTAAATCCATTGAATGGCAGAGAACCAAGTGAAACAAGCAATTAGAAAATGATCAAACTTGGTGTATGTCTGTGACTCTGCAGGGGAGTGATTCAAACCCAATCAAATAGGTGGGAGGAGAAGGTGTGAACTCAAGAAAGGCAGAAGAGGGATGGGAGTGTCCAGAATAAAGTCTCAGGTGGAGAAGGAAGAGGTCAGTGTGTTTTCTCAAAATCTATTCCCTGACCCCCACTTTCCCCTGCTTTATGCAGATCTCCTCACTTACCTCTTCTCAGGCTTCTGGAAAGAGTCAACACCTTTTCCCCTCCATTCACTTCTCAAGCCACATCCTGGGATTGCACCAAAACTGCTGGTGACAAAGGATCCTAACTGCTTAATGGACATTTTAAAGTCTTCAACGGGATGACAGCTTTCCCTTGAAACTCTATACTCACTTGGCCCCATGACACCACACCCCAGCATATCCCCATCTCTCTCCGATTGCTCTTAATTCCCTTGTGGGTGACTCTCACCTCCCTCGGATGCTTAAGTTAAGCTCCCAGGGATCCATCCTTGGCCAGCCACTCTCACTGTACATCATCTCCCTGGTGGTCCCATCTGTCACTGGGCGCTTCTCCCACCTACCTGCTGATAACTTCCTAACTAAGATCTCCAGCCCTGACTTCTGCCTGAAGCGTCAGACCCACAGCCGCACATCCCCAGCTGCTCCCTCGGGCACTTTAGTCTCAGTCTGGCAAAACGGAGAACATCTTCCCCCCCCAGAGCAGTTCCTGTTCTTCCTCCCCATCACAGTCTAGGATAGCACCGTCTGCCCAGATCTAGGAGCTTGAAACTGAGCATCTTTCCCCCAAACCCCATTGCCAGCCCATCACCGAGCTCTCCTGTCCGTGTCTCCCCCCTCACATCTGAGTGCAAGCCTTGTCCCTTCCTCTGCAGGAGCCTCTGACTAGTTTCCCAGGCTCAAGCTTATCCCCTTCAAATCTAGCCCCCATACTACCCAAAGTTATTTTAAAAAACCCCAAAAACTCACAGCGACCACGTCATTAAAGGATGCTTAAAATCTTTAAAGGACTCTCCGCAGGGCACAAAAGCAGGCAGAAAGCCGGGTGTTTGACACGCTTTCCCCTCTGCCTGCCTCCAGCCCGCCGCACCCACCCTGCTCTGGAGTCCGTGGGGGGAACGGACAGCGAGAGCCCCAGTCCATTCCACGCTTTCTTCCCTCCGTGTGTTGGCTCATTTTGTCCCCTCGGCTTGGAATTCCCTACCCGCTGCCTCTTCCCCAGTCTCCTCCCTGTTTCCCTCTGGCCTGTTAGACCCAGCACCAGTGACCCCTCCTCTAGGGAGTCAGCCTCAGTGGGAGAAAATGCCCCCTTTGCCCGCATGTCTCTATCATTGCATCACCACCCTGTAAAAGAATGTTCTGTTGTGTAAAAGTCTCTCTTTCTTTCTCTCTCCTTCTCTCTCCTTCTCTCTCTCTCTCTCTCTCTCTCTCTCTCTCTCTCTCTCTCTCTCATTAAACCATGGGCTCTCAAATCTGGCTGAACTTTAAAATCGCTTGTGCTCCAGCCCCAGAGATTATGACTTAATTGGTTTGGAAGGGGACCAGGAATCATCTTTTGGAAAGCTCTTCAGAGGCTCTAATGTCCATCCAGGGCTGGGAACCACTGCGTTAGACTCCAGGCTTTCTGGGGACAGATTGTACTCCTCATTTTTGTGTCACCAGGCCTCGCACAAGGCAGGGTACATAGTCAGAGCTCAGTGAAACCTCACTAATGCTTATTAACAAATGGATCTGCTGGCAGTGTATGTAATTCCTTTCTCCCTTGGTCAGTGGCTCCTAAAAGCACATCTGCAGGCCAACTGTATCAGAATCACTTAAAGAGCTTTTTAAAAAATACTGATTCTGGGTCCCATCCTGAAAGATTCTGATGAGTAGGTGTGGAGTGGTGCCAGCATCTGTTAAAAAAAAAAACAAAAACCCACAAACTTTCCAGGTGCTGGTTTGGGGCTGCCAAGTTTGAGTGATAGGAGTTGAGCTAATTCTGCTAGTCTTTCCAAATCCACCTTGAGTGTCACCTACTCCAGGAAGCCTTCTGTGACTGCTCACCATCCCGGGTGTCCCACACAATGAAAGGGACTAAGGGCTCCTTCCTCTTCTGCTTCCCTACGTCTTCACGCTGTTTACTTGTCTGGATCTTCCAGATTCTCCTTTCAGGCAAAGTCTGTATCTTCTTCCTATTTGTAGGCACGTATTTGTATGTTCTCTGTGCTTAGGACAATGCCTGACACCTCCTGAAGACCAGATGACAAAGAAAGAAGAGGGAGGAAGCGTGGTGCTCCGTGCCATCTATGTTTTCCCGGCTGCCCTTGATGTGGTGGTGTCCCAACACCTTGTGCTCAGCCACAAGCACATCCGTTACCTGTTTACCTCACCTTTGGTCTACAGCATCCCAGCTGTAGGTATAGAGCTGGACCCCTTCGACCCTGCCCTGTGGCTGCCCTGAGAATTATATAAGTTAGTGTATGTAAACACTTGATCAGTGCTCGGCGAATAGAAAAAGCACCAGATGAGTATTACCTCTTATTGTGGCCGGCCTTGCTTATGCCCTCTGCCTTCCCACCCCAGCTTTAAAATGCCCTTGCTGGGGATCCCTGGGTGGCTCAGCGGTTTGGCACCTGCCTTTGGCCCAGGGCATGATCCTGGAGTCCCAGGATTGAGTCCCGCGTCCGGCTCCCTGCATGGAGCCTACTTCTCCTCTGTGTCTCTGCCTCTCTCTCTCTATCTGTGTCTCTCATGAATAAATAAATAAAATCTTAAAAGAAATTAAAAAATAAAAAAATGAAATGCCCTTGCTGGGCCACCATCCTCCCTGGTTGCCTTCTCTGCTGAGTCCTCCCCAGGCTGTGTGCCCGCCAGAGCAGCTCTTTCACCTACTTCCTTACCATGTTCAGTCCTAAGCTTTTGGAAGGCCAGAAGAGCCTCCAGCTCTGGCATCCCTTCTACTTTAATTGGAAATCAGTTTGTTTATCAACAAACGGAAAGTTAGCCTGTACCAAAGCGTCGATATTTTCCTACACAGAACTCAGGAACTCTAGACCTACTCCTGCTTCTGGCCCAAAGACAGGCTGAGTGCCAGCGATGACTCACCATGGTGCATGGGTGATGGCCCTCCTTTGGGTTTGGCTACAAGAGACTGTGCGTGGCTGCACACACAGGCAGGAATACCAGACAGCTTTTTGTGTGGCTGAATATATTAAGTTTCCGAGGACTGCCATAACAAATTACTGCAAATTGAGTGGCTTTGAACAACAGAATTTTATTCTCTCACTGTTCTGGAGGCCAGAAAACCAAAATCAAGGTACTGGCAGTACTGTGCTTCCTCTGGAGGCTCTAGGGGACGATATTTCTTGCGTCTTCCAGCTTTTGGTGGCTCCTGGCATTCCTTGCTTTGTAAATGCATCACTCTAGTCTTGGCTTCTGTCTGTATGTCTCTCCATGTTCAAACGTCCCCCTCCCCTCTCTTATAAAGATAGTGGTCATTGCATTTAGTGCTCGTCTTAAATGCAGAATGATTTCATCTACAGATCTCTAATGAATTCTAATGAATTCAACTTATTTCCAAATAAGATCACATTCAGAGGTTCTGGGTAGACACGAATTTTGCAGGAGACACTATTCAACACACTCAGTATTTGGCAAAGGAGGAAGATATGTTTTGTTTTGTTTTTTAATAATAAGGGCCCTGGTGACCTTCTCTGAGCAAGTTGGCTTATTTTTCCATTTCTGCCCCCAATCTGAAAAGAGTTTGATGCAATTTACACTAAACACACAGTACAGATATACCAAACCATTAAAACAGAAAGGCAAAAGTCAACTAATAATCAGGAAGAAGAAAGGGGCATGAAATCCAGAAATATAAGCTGGCAAAACACTGATTCTTGAGTCTCCTAGAAGTTAAAGCAGATATGGACCTCTGTTGGATAGTTCTCCCACCTTCCATTAGGAGAGAGACAAACTTTCCCTTGATCCTAAGTGTAGAAAGTCTTCCCATGGGAACCCAGAATTTAAGAAAACATGGAAGACTTCCAGGGACTGGTTCTTCTGGTGGCCTCCCATAAAAGCTGAGACAAAGTGTTAATTTGTTTTCTTATAAAGGCAATTAGAACATGAAGGAGGAAGGCCTTCATGGGTCCTGGCAAATAGCTGTGAGCTGTAAGGATAAGGTGCAGAGAAGCTTAAGGGGCTAATACTTAACAGATCCCTTGAGGGGGGAGTGAGGGGAGTGAGTAGGTCACATTCATTGCCAATTGCTATGTTCAACACTTCATAAATATTTTCTCAATCTGGCCTCGTCCATATAGCCAGGCTCAGTGGTAGGTCAGGGGCACGGAGTTTAGTCGAACGTGTTTCCTGAATCTGGAAGAGAAAGGCCAAGTAGCAGTTGCTGGGAGGGCTCTGGGCAGGAGCCGAGGAGTAGGCAAATCATAGATGAGGTCATTAAGACGGACTCAGAAGGTAGGTCCTTGCTGACATTGTACCTTAGCAGTCTGAAACCTAAACCCTCAGGTCATAGCAGATTCAAATTTTTATATGACCTAAGTTCTGGTGGGCAAAAATAAATATATTGCTTCCGTATCTAACTTTGTTCCTGTTGAGCCCCCATGGTCTAATTCCAAATACTTTGTTCCAAATACTTTGTTCCAATCACATGCAGATATGTGGAGCAGCTATCTTTGCCATTTTTCTCAGACACTTCAAATGTAAATTCTATCCATTTCATTACCTTCCCAAGCCCACGAACTCGACCCCAGAGTTGACACTAGAACCAGGGGGCTCACACAGCCAGCGCACAAGCTGCAGTGTCAGTGGGAGAGAGCTGTACCTCCCTGGCCTCCTCTCTCTCCACTCTGGGATATTGTCTTATGAGATACCACAGGACCTCGCTGGTCCCCGGTTCCATGGTGTCATCCTCTGAGATTCACTGAGTCCCCATCTGATCTCCAGCTGCAGAGACTCCTCACCATTCTCTGCTGTGGCATCATCCCTTCCTTGGCTGATTCTGTACCCTGTTCAATGGCTGGTGTCCTGGCCCAGGGACTCAGGGTCCTCCCCTCTGCTCTGGGACCACCAGAAACATGAGGGCTAACTCAAGGACACATCCATGTCTCCATCACTACTCCTTGCCTGCTGTACCGTGATGGCTCAGGGGGCCACCTTTCTGATACCCCTGGGAAGTGAGAGACACAAGTACTCTCTACACAAAGGTCCCCAAGCTGAGAGAGAGTCTGTTTCTCCCACAAGAACTTGGTTTTAGGAGGCAGAACAGCAGGCTCTTCCAGATGCATAGCATAGGTTAAAAGTGCAAACTCCAGACTCAGGTTAATGGGGTTTAAATCTCAGCTCCACATTTTATCAGCTGTAGGACTTTGGGCAAGAGGTCCCTGAACCTTTCTTTGTCTCATCTCGGCATCTGTAAAACAGTCCTAACCCTATAGGTTTAAACAGACCACTATGCATTAATGTAAACATACGTGCACGCCTACAGAACAGAACCTCGCACTTCACAAGTGTTCTACAAGCCTTTGCTGTTGCAATTATTAGGAATAGTGTTTGGATTAACATCAATCCATCTTCAACTCTCTCCCTTCCCTCTCTCTCTCTCCCCCCAAAGCTCAGAATCTCTTATGAGGTAGGAAAAAACCGTACACTGACTGTATGCTTCAGTTTCTTTCACCTACCCCTGGACCACAGCTTTTCTTTTCCTTTTTTTCTATTTATTTGCAATGGCCTTAGCTGACAGTACCCATCAGTGCTGACCCCATTTTTCAGTGTCCACATGGGGAGAGTCATGGGGTTAAGGGCATGCGGGGAAATGAATGAACTAAGTTCCCATGTCCTCCCTTCACTAAACAGTGTCTGGGAACCTTGGTGGGAAGAAGCTGCGCCCTAGTGGTGGCTGGATCTGTGCATTTGTGTCCCTGTGCAGGACTCGGGGATCGACATTGGGGACATCACGGCGAGGAAGGCTCTGAGAAAACAGCTGCAGTGCAAAACTTTCCGATGGTACCTGGTCAGTGTGTACCCAGAGATGAGGATGTACTCAGACATCATCGCCTATGGTGTGGTAAGAAGCGTCCCCTCGGGGCTTCACGCAGACACAGAGGGCATGGCCAGGCAGAGGGCTAGAGTTGGGGGAAAGGACTGAAGGAGCCTTTAGTCTCCTACATGAGACCTCTGGTAGACCAGCAGGACAAGGGGCAGCCTCCCATGTGGGACCTCTGGTAGACCAGCAGTTGGGACACAGCCTCCCATGTGGGACCTCTATAGACCAGGAGATGGGACACAGCCTCCCATGTGGGACCTCTGGTAGACCAGTGGACAGGACGCAGCCTCCCATGTGGGAACTCTGGTAGACCAGCAGATGGGACACAGACTCCCATGTGGGACCTCTGTAGACCAGAAGATAGGACACAGCCTCCCATGTGGGACCTCTGGTAGACCAGCAGACAAGGGGCAACCTCCTATGTGGGACCTCTGGTGGACCATCAGACGGGACACAGCCTCGCATGTGGGAACTCTGGTAGACCAGCAGATCGGACACAGCCTCCCACATGGGATCTCCGGTAGACCAGTGGACAGGGGGCAGCCTTTGGTGTCATAGCCAAACCTTTCTGTTCCCTTGTTCTAAAGTCTCTCCTTTAGAGTCTTAAGCAATTTAGCTCTAGCTTCAAACCTGCATGTTCTACTTATTAAAACAAAAACCTGCAGTTAGGGTAGCCTTGCAAGGTAACATAAAAAACACCCACTGTTCCCCAGAGTGAGTGCCAGAGTTCTAGCAACCAGCCCGCATGCTCCCCTGTCTAAGGGCTTACACTCTCCACTCATGCACACGGCCTCCAGGAAAGGAGTTCTGGAACGTAACCTTCCCTGGTTCACTGTATTTTGAGGGATGTTTCAGTCCCACCTGTTGGTTGGCACAGAGCAGTCACACCAATGGAGGGCAGAGCACAGGGTTTGGATCCAGAAAGACCCAGTACCAATCTTGGCCAAGCCACTTGTTAGTCAAGTGTCTTAACATCTATGGGCCGCTGTTTCTTCCTATGGGGCAAAATAATACTGTGCTCCTAGAGTAGAAAAAAGCCTAAGATACATAAATATCATATATCCTGACAATTTGCATGTTCTGTCTCAAGTTAAGATGCTTTGACTATGACAAACTACCATTCTCCCAATGATCTCAGGACCATTCAGCTCAAAGTATTTTCAATGATAGCTGATTGATTTTTTTGATATCTCATCTGGTTTTTGCTTCCTGAACACATAGAGCTTTTCTGCTGACAGTTATAAGCTCTCAAACCTACATAGAGGACTGCTGCCATGTTACACGAGGAAACAGAAAGGCAAAGTGACCTTCCCATGTTCACGTAGGTCATCGATGGAGAAACTGAGTCTAAAACATCGGCTTCTGATATCACTCTGCTTCTTCCCTTTGGAGAGTATTCCCTCAGGCCTTTTGGATATCCCGGGATAAAACTTGAAGGAAGAACTGAGGCCTCTTCCTTGGATGAGCTGTGATCAGAACTGAGTTCAAGGCCTGCCTCAGCAGGAATGTATCACGCAGAGCATCTGCCTGGGAGGGGAAGAAGAACGCTTGCTGAAGATTGGCCTCCGTGTTCTCTGTGGGCCTCCCAACTTTAACATCTTGGATTCTCCAGAACACAGAGCCAGGATCCCAGGAATCCCCGTATCCCCCATCAGACCTCTGTTGTCTAGAAGGCCAACCTGTAGGAGGGGGTCATATTCTCCCACAAAAGTTTCTACGGCATGGTTGACACATCCTGAGGAAGTTACTCAGTGGCCCCTTCCGTCTTTACTTCTCAGGCTGGTGTAATTCGGGTGCCAGAAAACTTAGCTGGTGCCACCTGGCTATTACCTGAAACTCCATATGCTGTTGTCTGTGAAGTGCCCGTCAGTCCCATCTCCCTCCCCAGGGCCGTTCTGAGGACCAGCTGTTGCTGGTGCCCCCACACTCTGCCCATAGCAAGTTGTGAGTGATGCTTGGCCATGCTTGAACCCAATCCAGAGAGGATGGTTATGCTGCTGTGGCTCTGGAGAAACCAAGCCAGGGCCAGCTTCTAGATTCATGTTCTCACCAAGCTGTCGTTGTAGCTGAACAGTATCAGCCACAGTGGGAAAGCAACAGTGGAGGGGTGTGTGTGTGTGTGTGTGTGTGTGTGTGTGTGGCCATTGCAGTTCTGGGTTTTGATCAAAGGTATCCTTGTCTTCCAAGCAAAAGGGTCTCATCTTAATGACACGTACAGCAGGTTTACCATATGGCCCTTTTACTGCCACACCCAGAAACCTTTAGCTGATCAAATAGTAAGTGGCATATACAAGGTTGTGATGTGGATCTGTCTGAGTCCCTAGTTCAAGCTGTTTTTACTCCTATGTGCTGAGAAGTCATTCTCTCACCATCCCAAAGGACTGAGCCATGCAGCCATCCCTGGGGCTGGCGGAGGTCTCCGACCCCCCACGTGTTCATCTACCAGCTGCTGTTTGGGGCCCAGCCACCTCCCCTCCCTTCTGGCTCCTCCACAGGCAGGGCTTGGACAGAGCAGAGCCACGCTTGCTTGTCAAGGAGCGTAATGAACTCTTAATGGGGGCAATAGGGTGAAGATGGGCAAAGCAGGCTTAGCCGCAAGAGCAAGAGGATTTGCTGAGGCTGAGTCATTCTTCCTGGTGATTATTTTTATTCTGAAATGCAGAGACCAGATGTCCTCTCAGGGGTAGAGTTTCTTTTTACTTTTTCTGTTCTGACTTATGCCAAACTACATTGCTCAGGTCAAATAACCTCCTGGGACTCTCAGTGGGGCCGGGGTCAAGTCTATAACCTAGCCCATTAATCCACTAATAGGTCCCATTAATGACACCTGCGGGCAGAAGGGCCTGTGGGCCCCATTGTGTGGGCATGGGTTTCCCCTGGATCATTGAGCCCCATGGGGGTCTTTGGATTAATCCCAGCTCTAGTGCTGACAGCAGAGTTGGAGCAGCATCTAGAAACAGACATGCCCGGCTTCTGAATGTTAGCTTTGCCATTCACTCCTTGTGTAATCCCGACAATTTACAAAACCTTAAAAGCTACAGTCATACCATCTCATGGGCATTTTTCAGTCTCAGGATTGTCCCCATCTGGATGATGGGAAGAACTTGTCACTTGCCCACTTCCCAATGTCATTCATCTGGGAATGCCATTCCTTTGTTCACTATCTTCATTCATTCCTTCCACATGTATATTGACTGTCTGCCATGTGCTGTGCTGGCCCATGTCAGAGACCATGAGAAAGACCAAGACCTGGCCTGGTCAGACAGGGGAGAGAGACAGACACATGGAGAAGTGCCAGGAACACGCACACTAAGTGCAGCAACAATTTAAATGGAGGTGCTGGTGGAGCACAGGGCCATGGCCTTCCACCCACACTTGAGTCAGGAAAGACTTGCAGAATGACAGAGAAGCTGAAGACCAAAGGAAGAGAGGGGTTTAACCAGACTAAGAGAAAGCATAAGTAGAGGCAGTATGGGGAGGGGTCCGTGCCACAGGAGCGGCATCACAGCCAGGGAAGTGAGGCAGACCTACTTGCTATGCCACGGCTCCTAATCCTTAAGAGAGAATATTGCCAACCTGGCTGGGTTCTGCTGAGCATGAGATGGGGTGACCCGTGGAAAGCGCTGAGCACAGTAGCTGGCACACAGATGCAGCTCTAACAGCAGGTTTCCCTTAGTGGCTGTCTGCAGGGTTACAGCGGTCATGAGAATAGCTAACAATTACTGCACATTTGCCATTTGCCAGGCCCTGTACTCCGTACCTGCGGGTGTTGTTGCACTTACTCCTTCTAACAATCCTCTGAGGTGGGGGCACCAGTCCTATCCATATTTAAGAGAAAAGAAAACAGACAAGAAGGAGTTGTGTTCTCTGTCCAAGACCACACAGCTGGAGCCAGGATCCCATCCCAGCCTGTGTGTCCCCACAGCACCCACAGACCACCTGCTTCATGGGGAAGGGATGACACAGAGCCGGGAGGCCTTTATCAAAAGGTACCACCTAGGTCCTCACCCAGAGGATGGCTTTGAAAACCTAGGAGAAAGCCAAGTCTGACACCTGCGCTCTCTGGACCTTTCTCCCTGTGACAGCAGCTCGAGGGTCTCACTAATGGATTACAGTCCTCAGCTTCATAGAGGGTGTTTACATGTGCTCCCTCACAAAGGCAAGCCGAGTAGTTGTTTTATAGAAGAGCATGTTCTGCATAGATGTTTCTGGGGCTCTGCCTAGGGTTTATATTTCTTCAGGATCTCCAAACTGCAAGTTTGGGATTGAGACGCCTTCACCGCAGTAGAGGAGAGGAAGTTCAGGAGAAAAGAACTGGACTCTGTTCCTTGCTCCCTGTCAAGAACAGGGTATACATAGAGCACACATGTGCCTCTGGCTGTTCCATTTCGTACCCCTTAATTGGGTTCACTGCATTCCTGCCACAAGTCATCAGGACCGTGGAATATCAGGCACTGTCAGTCTTTGTCTGGCCTCCTTGGATAGATGACCCACCTGTGGTCCATTGCCCTGGTCTTCCCTGAATTCCAATATCCATTTCCTGGTCAAAACAGAGTTTTGCTGCTCACACGAGCTATATAAGCAAACTCAAGGTAAGGTGGGTAGTGATGCCACAAACTCTCCTATGGGCACAGGAACTGAAGTACAGCTGGACAGGGGCACTAGAGCTGGGAAGCCATAAAGCCATAGCAGGGGCACATTGTGTCTAGTCCTGTCTCAGGCTTCATATGTTCCTGGCCACAGCTGGATTTATCTGCCAACACATGGCCCAGCAGATCCTCCATACCCAATCTAAATGGCCTCACAATTCTAGTGGCCACCACCCACTGACCCCTGACTCTCTCACCGAGAGTTCTAGCACAGAAGAGGATGATGAGACAGTTACATTCCAGAAAGAGAAGGATGGAGGAGAGAGAGAGAAAGAAAGAATTCTTAACTCATCCTAAACTGCCTGTTGGTGTCCACTGTGGTCTACTCAGCTGTGGCTGGTGACCAGGGCCATGTGAGCTATGTGCTGTCCTTTCCAGAGACTGGGAGTGGGCTTATTCCAGAAAGGGACACTGAAGATTGGCTTTCTTACCTGACATGGTAAGGCATTGGTTCTGTTGATTGCTATGTGCCTGTAGGTGAGGCTAAGAGATCCTTCTCTCTTTACCTACTGCCTTGGCCCCCTCCTCTCTTATTCACCTGCCACTCTGGAGAATCTTCATCATCTGGGCACCCCTGGGGCCAGGCTAGCCACTGCTGGATCTGCAGGAGGCAGAGAAGACCTGGTCCCAGAGGACATCTCAGGCTGGAAAGCAGCTAATCTGTTGCCCACTTCACCCAACCTTCCAGAGCAAAGACTTTTATCCAGGGATTATTAAAAGCCTTTGTGCCACCTCTGTGGAAACAGAGAGAGTGAAAACCCTAGCACCATCTTTTGTGTGTATGCATGCGTGTGTATCTTTTATTCCTACCTAGACTGTCTCGGTTTATTGTTTAACAATATGAGAATGTTTCTCTTTCACAGGAGACTGGGTTCCCTCAGCGGCTTTCTGCCAGCCAAAAGCTGGTGCTTGTTGCTTTCATAGTATTCCAAGGGCCTCGGGTTGATTATGGAAATGGAGCCTGTCTCAGTGGAATGCTGGCTTCTCCTGATTTAATGCATTTGTTTCTCTGCTCCTTTCTCTTTGGTGTGGCCGCCTCTCCTCTGGCGTGCAGCTGCAGAACTCTCTGAAGACCGATTTGTGTCTTGATCAGGGTCCGGACACAGAGAATGTTCCCATCGTGTACATCTGCCACGGGATGACACCCCAGGTGAGTTCCCTGGGAGAGCCCCCTGTGGGGGTGTACTCAGGTATGTCTGGCATGGGGAAGGATGGTTAAACTCGTGTCATGGTGATTCTAGGCCCAGGGGCCTCCAGGATTTTTCATTAGGAGTATGCACATGAGTAAAAGGGGAGAATCATACCTGCCTTGCCTGGAAGGAAGCTGGGATAGCCAATGCTGGGGTGCCTGGATCCTCAGGAGTGGGGAACAAGGAAGGCGATCAATTCCTAAAGGGGAACACCTGCCTTCTTTGGGGAGGCTGTGGGTAAATCACAGTCCTGGTTCTGGCAGCCATGCCCTTCCCTAACAGGAGGGAACCCAAGGGCCCCCCAAGCTCCCCGACATCTCATAATCCCTTCAGAGTGCCATTTCATAGCCTTTGGGGCTCTGCCCTTTAGTAGATCACAGCTGCAGTCCAAAATTTATAGCCACAAGAGCTTTTCTAGCTCGTCTGACCTTCTCCTGGTGGAGAATGAGGGGAAGCTATCAGGAAAATAAGTTATCCTAGGAAAAATCAGCCAGTCACAGCCTAGGCTTCAGATATCCAAAGAGGATGCGGAGACACAGACAAGAGAGATGACATATCCAACAAAGTGCAATGGACCATTGCCCCTGGCTGCCATAGACTAATCTGTTCTGATTTGACATTTCCAAGTTTACTTATCTTACCCCCAGAATTGCAATTTTTTTTAAAAGATGGTATAGAAGATATGTATATTTGTGCAATCATACTTCAGTGTATATAAAAGAGCCGTTACCCCCCTCAACACGCAACCGAAGGCTATCATGATATACGCGTGTCACCCGGCATACTGTGCTGGGCCTTCACGTCAATTGTCCACTGTGATCTCCTCCATCTCTTCCTTTCTGTGGGCCCAGCTGCTGTGGCATCACTGACTGGTCAGTCAGATCACACTATCCCCACACCACACCGTACAGCAACTCATTCTTCATTCTTACAATGCTGTGATATTTTTCAGGGTGGACTATTTTTATGTAAACTTTTTATTGACGTGTAACATGTGTATAGAAAGTAGACAAGTTTTAACTGTACAGATTAGTGAACTTTCAGAGCAAACACACCCACATAACCAGTACCCGGATCAGGAAAAAAGCATTATTGCCCGATTCTGAATTTTATATAAATAGGATCATAGGGTGTATGTCTTCTCGTGTTGCCTTCTTTCTTTCATCATTATATTTATAAAGTACCTCCATGCTGCAACATGTAGTTGTAACTTTTATTACTATGTAATATTCCATTTTATGAGTATACCATATTGACTATACACTTACGGCTGATGGACACCTAGGATATTGCGAACTTGAGAGTATTATGAATACTGTTGCTCTGACCATCCTTGTTCATGTCTTTTGGTGCACATATGCACTCATTTCCTGTGGATTTATACCTAGGAGTCGAACCACTAGTCATTGGGTTGCTCTGGTTACTTATAGCAGACATTGACTGTATAGTGTGTAGTCTGCTGGGGCTGCCATAACATAATGCCACAGGAACTTTATTTTCTCATAGTTCTGATTCCTGGAAAGTTCAAGATCGAAGTGCTGGCTGATTTGGTTTCTGGTGAAGGCTATTTCTGGCTTGCAGATGGTTACCTTCTCTGTGTCCCCACATGGGAGGAAGAGAATGAGTGAGCTCACTGGTATCTCTTCTTGAAGGGACACTAATCCCATTGGATCAAGGCTCGACCCCTCATTTAACCTTAACTTGAAGATCTGGACAATTCTCAGCCTGCTCATATTTTTTAAAAATGAGAAAGCTTCTTCTGAAGAAAATACTGAGTGCAGCAAAATGACTATTTGATTAAGAGATTGTGGTGGGACTCATGGATGCAATCCACCATCGCAGCTGCAGAAGCCATAAATGTCGAGATGGGTTCATAGCAGCAGAGACACTGGCAGCCTGAACTAAAGAGAGAGCAGGACAGAATGAAGGCAGGCTGATGGGCCTCTTGACTTTCCCAAGACAGGACCGTAGAACATGCCCTCTTCCTCAAGAAAAGGGAAGAATGGTGCTGAAGACCATTCAGAGATCATCAGCGATGCCAGCCCACCATAGCCCTAAGAGCAAGGCTGTCTCCTCACAAGGTGGGCCTACCTCTCCGGTTTCAGTGGGCCAGGATGACCCTGTCCAGTGCCTCAGGAGTGGGACCAAAGCAGGGAACAGCTTGGGCAATGCCACTCCAGCAAGCCAAAGGGGCAGGCAACTGCACAGAGCCACGGGGGTGACGCTGCCACTCCAGTGGGCCTGGAGGGCAGAGCATCAAGACCAAGAGGGTTATTCTCAACCCTTGAGAGCTAACGGAAATAGTCTTGCCAAGGGTTTGGGCTTGTTTGGGACCCATCACTTCCTTCCTCCCAACTTCCCCCTTCTGGAATGCGCTTGTCTAGCCCATGTCTGTCTGACCACCGTATTTTGGAAGCACATAACTTATCTGATTTCATAGGCTTTTGGCTGGAGAGAAATTTTGCCTCGGCATAAATCATATCTTGAGCTTCACACACATCTGATTTAGATGATACTTGGATGATATTTGTACTTTAGACTTTAGAGTTGACGCTGGAATGCCTAAAGACTTTAGGGGCAATTGGGATGAAATGAATGCATTTTGCAGCGGAGAAGGAAATGAACTTGGGAGTCCAGGGGCAGAATGCTACAGACTGAATTGTATCACCCCAAAAATCATATGTGAAAACATTAATCCTGCCTGTACTTGGAGTAAGGAAGTAATTAGGGACAAATAGGTTATAAAGCTGGAAACCAAATCTGATAGAATTAGTGTCCGTGTAAGAAGAGACACAGAGAGTTCAGTCTCTCAATCTCTCTCTCTCTCCCCCACCCCTACCATGTGACAACACAGCAAGAGGGCAGCAGTTAGGGGGGTAGGAAAAGAGCTCCCACTAACAGCTGAACATACCAGCACCTGGATCTTGGACTTCCCAGCCTCCAAAACTATGTGAAAATGACTTTCTACTGTTTAAGCCACCCAGCCGGTGACATTTTGTTGTGGCAGCCCAAGCCAACCAATATACAGTGAAATAGTTTTCCAAATTAATTACATCAACTTTTACTCCCACCAACCACATATTAGAGTTCTAGTTGTTCCACATCCTTGCCAACATTTGGAATGACCTCTCTTGCTAAATTATAGACATTGTGTCAGGTGTATAGTAGTATCACACTGTGGTTTTAATTTGCATTTCCCTGATTATTAATTCCCTGAATTTTCAGCTCAGAAAATACCCACATTGTCCTTGAGTATCGGCCAAGGTGGCCAGGTCACAAGTAGTTTGGTCTTTTTGTAAATTCCCTGCCTTTTATTCCTTGCAGTCCAGGAGGCAGCTTATGAACTGGCTTGTAACAAGTTGATGTGGAAATCTGCAGGGTTGTTGCTTATCTGGGCCACTGGACAAATAGTGAGTGTTTCCTCTGTGGGATGGTGGATGTCAGTTGGGCAAAGGCTGCCAGGCTACCAGCTGCTGCTGATTCGATATAGGGTAGTCTATGCTGTGGTTAAGAGCATGGATTCTGGAATTAGATTATCTGAGTCCAAATATCAGCTTTGACACTCTAGTTGTCAAGTTTTTAAATGGGGGCCTATTCTGTTTTCTGTAAGATACATGTTAATAATGGTATATACCATGAAGGTGGTTGTAAAGATTTAATACATGTCAAGTATTTAGAATAGTGTCTGGCATATAGTAAGTGTTCGATGAGTGTTAGCTAATAATATTGCTATAGTACTATACTATTATTATTGCTCACTAAGCTTTGCTCAGTCTTTGCACTCTCAAGATTCTACCTCCAGCCCACGCTGAACTGACTTAGCCTCATGTGCCTGCCATGTCCCATGGATTCCTGCCCTGGTCAAAGCCTACCTGTAGACTAATGGAGCATCACTGAGTTTCTGTGGTAGCAAAACTGCAGTGGAGTGTGGGGGGAGGGCTTCAGGAAGTCTGAGTTCTAGGCTTGGTCTTGCCACACAGTGGCAATGTCACTTTTAACCCTCCCTGGGCCTTTATTTTGTTCTACTCTTTTATTGAGATATGATTTTACACTAAAATACACACATCTAAAGTGTACAGTTCAATGAATTTCCACATTTATGAACAACTGTGTAGGTACCATCCTGTCTGAGCCCATTATCCCACTGGGTTTCCTCATTCCTCCTCTTGGCCAATACTGCTACCCAAAGGTAATGACGATTCTGGTCCCTGGCACCATTGATTAGCCTCATCTGGGCCTGTCTTCTTCTCCACAAATGAGGAAGCTGGGCTGGCCAGCTCCAGGCCCAGCTTTACCAGCTCTATCTACTTCCTCCAGTTTTTCCTTTCTGAAATTCAGTCTGGGAAGCTATGAGTTTATACTGTGCTTGCCAGGAAGGCTGGGGGCTTCTTTCCCTTGGTGCTTTATAATCAGCTTCTTGATGTAGATCTATAGCAAGTCTTAGAGACTTGGGTCCCCCTCCCCATTCCTCAAAGCCACAGTCATGTGTTTGGACTGTGCAGGAAACATAGGGGCCCAGTTACTCTCTCCCACCAGGCTTGCAGTTGCAGTGCACAGCTCTTAGTGCCCAGAGGTAAGGAGGCTGGACACTAACCTCGGATCAAACACAGTTCCCAGAACGAGCTGCTGTAGGGACCCTGCTATAGCAGGAAATAGTTGAGCCTGGCCGGCCTAGTGAGCTGGAGATAGGGTCCACCTGGAGATGGGCTGTGTGTCCTTAGTGGAGTTCATCCATCCACCAGAGGTAGACACGGGTGCAGGAGAGAAGCGGTGAGTGATAAGGCAGGGCTTCTGACTGGCAGGCCTTCCCAAAGGTATCTACTTGCCCCTAAGAACTTCACTGGCACATGGAGGGGATGAAAAAAGGAGGAGCTCGAGGATGTCACCTCAATATGAAGCCAAGGTACACTTCATAAGGGGACTGTGGACAAAACAGGCCCCAAGGATTCTCTGAATCTGCTAGACTTAGTCCAAATCAGACCCTCAATATGTGTTTCCAGGGACATTTTTCCCCTGACTGGCAGCTCTCAGCAAAATCTTTGTTACCATGGCCACAGAGGCCAAGGAAAGACCAGGGAGATTCACATATGCACAGATGGGACTGCCAGGACTGCCACATACAGCAGTACAGGTGGTGCACTGCATAACTTCAGGAAAGGGACGTGGCACCTCATGTTGTTGGGGAGCAGAGATGAGCCCAGGTGACAGTCTTTGTGCCGTCTGCTATGAAATCTCACACATTCCTCCCTACGCATCACATATGATAGGAAGCTTGAAAATGTTGAAAGGCAAATGGTGAGGCAGTATGTAGTGGTCAAGAACCAGGCTGTCTGGGTTCAAATCCCAGCCAGACCACTTACTAATCAGGTTCCTTGAGAGATGTCCAGATTTCCTTGTGCCTCAATTTCCTCACCTATATTATAGTAATACCTACCTTACAAAGTTGTAAGAATTTTAAAAATCGATGCACATAAAGCATCGAGACAACAAAACCTGGTACACAGTCACTGGTTACTAGATTTTGGCTATTCTTTACCAGGTTGGTAAAGAGATTCCAGACCATACCCTTGAGATGTGAATCATGTAGCCTGGAGAGGAGCAGATTTAAGAGGGACTTGAAAATATCCAACATTATAAAGACACAGATTTTTGGCTGAGTTTAAGGAAACTCATCCCAGTCATTGACTCAGGTGATATTGTGACTTCTCCATCCTCAGAGGCGTCCAAGTCAGGTTTGGTGAGCTCCAGAGGCATTATGAAAGGTTCCAAATCATGTAGACAGATGCTTAAGCTAAGAAATCCCTAAGGGTCCTCCCACCTTGAAATTCTATGACTTTTTAATTCTTTGCATTTTTTTTTTCTTCTTATATCAACGAGAGTCCACCAAGTACCGGAGAGTGTTCTTGGCCCTGGGAAAGAGGCATGAACCTGATGAAAGTCACTCTCCTCACTAAGTTCCCATCCTAGGGCTGTAGGCAGGCTATTCTTTATTTTTTAATCCTCCAGCCTTCACTACAGCCAGGACTTGGACTCTTCTCTCTCTCTCCTAAGAATTACATAAGTGGCCAGAGTTGAGCTGCCTACCTTGGATCTCAGCCAACCATGGCCAAGAATGGCTGGCGAAGGAGGAAAAAGGTCAAGAAGGCAGGACAGCAAGCCGGCTCTGTTTATCCTGCTGACCTTGACAGTCACTTCCCTTCCTTGGTTCCTTCTTTCAAATGTCTAAGTTTATCCGTTCAGGGTTTTAAAGCCAGAAAGAATCTGTAGTGGTCAGGTAATAATCCTCAAACCTCATTGCCATTAACCAAACAAGTTTATTTTGTTGATCCCAGAAAGTAAAATATGATTCTTAATCAAATTAAAACGAACATGTGACAAAAACTTAGTTGACTCATTCATAAGGAATCTAGTAAGAAGGTGAGGCAGGTACTGAGAGCATTTAAGGAGCTCAGGATCTGCAGGCACATTCTAAAAAGGAATGTTAGGATAAGATTGCTAGATTAGATACCGAAGTGGTTAGTGCCCTATAGGGAAATAAAATCATAGCCTTTAGTGTGATCTTTACTACGAAGGCAGAAATCTGGAAGTTAGCTTTTAACTTCATAGTGTCTGGGTACTAATCAAAAGGCAAATAGCAAAGTCAAACACAAGCACATTCTCCTGGAAAATTGCATCCTCTTGGGTGCGCCTGTTAGACAGTGGCCCAGTATGAGAGTCAGAGGGTAGACCATTTCCTCTCCCATTTTGTCTTATTTCCAGGTCTTAGATAATTCTCTTACCCTGTTTACAAAGTTGGCTAAAGGTGGAGCACCTCCCCAGGCCATGAGCGGTGCAGATGCTCACAGTGGATTCACAGTCTGACCACGCGGACGTTGCCCTGTACTATTTCCTAAGGCAGCCACCACCAAAGTCTGCAAACTGGGCACCTCCAGCAGCCAAAATACTTTGTCTCACGGTTCTGGAAGCTAGAAGGTCAAGACCAAGGTGTTCCTGTGCCCTCTCAAAAGGCTCCAGGAAAGGATCTGTTTCAGGTGTCTCTGCTAGCTTCTGTTAGTCATTGGCCAACCAGCATGGTGGTTGTGATGGCACAACTCCGCCTTCACGCGGTTCTCCCTGTGTGCGTGCCTCTGCCCCTTGTTTTAAGGAAACCAGCCATTCCTCATCATAACCTAACTAATTACATCTAACTAATGACTCTGTTTCCAAAGAAGGTCATGTTCTGAGATACTGGGGGAGGAGAGTTAGGACTGCAAATGTATGAATTTTTGAGGTACACGGTTCTACCCACAACATCCCAAAGAGGATGCAAGATGCATCCCACTTGCATCCCATAGTGCAAGCGTGACTGGAAATCTGACTTTCACACCTCAGATGAAAAGTGCCTCACATCCCTCCCTCTCACGTTTGATTCGCCAGAGCCAATCACGTGGCCCTGCAGCTAACTCCCAAGGGTGTGGAAAGTCAAGGTCTTCTGCTGACCCTGGAAGCCTGTCTCTGCTGCAGACACTTAGATATTTGCTAAGTCCGGTCCACCTCTGACAAATAACAAGAAAATGACATCTGGGCATGTAAGCTGGTTGGCCTGAGCCCAGATGTACTGCAGGTCACTGGCAGACACAGGCCTGGGAAAGGTACCTGTATTTTGGCTTCTAGTTTCTCCTCCATTTTCATTCTTTCATTCTTCAAACATATGACGGGTTATCTTTCAGGAAGGCCCCATAGTTGGGAAAGTTTCATTTCCCTTGAGAAACAGACTTGGTCTAGTGATAGGAGTGGTATCATGGGACTACTCATAGTGGGGCCCAATGGGGCCCAAAGACTGGGCTGGAAAGAGGGGCTGGATTCACATCCGTGTTTAAACCCTTTGAGAGATTCTGCTTACATGTTGTTTAAAAAGTTTACTCTGATACAGTTGTGATATTCTCAGCTCTCAGAGAAGGCCCTGGGTAGGAGAAAGCATGGTGTAACTAATCAAATTAGTGAGGTGAAGCTGCTGGGAAGCACGTAATTGGTTAATGAGTAAACGTAACCATTTTATTTAAATTAGCAGCAAATTTCTAGCTATCCTCAAAATAACGGAGAATATTAGCCCTCATTAGTGTAATAGCCTGGAAAATCTCTTCTGCTGGGAAAAATACAACAATGGGGTCTCCCCACAGACTATTTATTTATTTAATCAATCACTCCTTCACTCATTCATTCTTTTGCTCATTCAAGAAACATGCCCTCGGTATTACTTTATGCCAAGAGTTGGGAGAGGCAAAGGCAGCTTTGCCTAGGCCCCAGACCTGGGCGAGTCCCAGTCTGGAGAGGGACCCAGGCACTTACGTCATAACAGTTCATATGACGCAACCTACTGCCCCAAACCACCTTCTCATGAGCCCATCAGGATGGATAGTGCAAGACAGGGCCTGGGGACTTCTCCCATTCTTTCTGCCTGCATCTTCTAGACTACAGTAGACACGGGAGAAAATAGGTTTCCTATGGCAAAGTAAGTTCATGGCTGTAGAAGAGAGAAGATAAAGGGATCTTTAATTCCCCCTAAAGTTTTAGAAATACTTAAGCTGTCACATTGTGCTTTAGGAAATGCTTTCTGACTAAAAGTATGAAGATCAGAGCTGATTTTAAAGAAGCATTCTATTTTTACCCAGAGACGAATGCCATGTTAGGTCAGGTAGTATGCATAATAAAAGTATGAAAAATACGGCATTTTTTATGGACTTTGGTGCCTTTGCTTTTTGGAATAGTTTGGAATTTCTTCCTCACGTTTTAAAGTTCTCACTTGGCTGGACACACATACACACATGCCATTCCCACTTGGGGCTGGTGATAAGCCAAGTCTCCTCCTCTGGCCAGCGGTGCTCCTGGTGGCAATGCATGGGGCATTGGAGGCCGCTCATGGATTGTGCACAAACCCCACATCTTTCAAGTAACATCTCAGAGACAATTGAAAAAGTTTTACCGTGTGGGCCAAGAATTTAGATCACCAGCCACTTCTCTGTGACTTTTGGGAGATTTCTCCACCGCTCTATGATTTTATTTATAAATACATCAGAATGTCGGGCACTGAATGGCTGTAAGGTTTTGAAACAAAAAGTCAAGTTTACTTCTTGGCTCTGATGTGGTTACACTGTGCCCCGCACGCCCCCTTGTGTGTGATTGTAGGGCCCGGGTGCCAGCTGGCAAGTATTGGTACAGTGCCCTCATGGGGCTACAGTTTGAGGGGAGCCTCAACCAGTCTTGAAACTTTGCTGACACCTCCAGCTCTGCATGATTCAGGGCCTGACCCACAGAGGGTTATCTTTATTTATTGGCCTCTGAGCTGTGGCATCTCATAATTCTGGGCCACAGGACGCAGAATAAGTGGTGCCTCTGGCTGAATTACCAAGAAGGCTCCAATGGCCTGTATGTGACAACACCTAACCCTGTGCCTAGAGGGTGATGGCAGGTGTTATAATGTCACACTGAGGACGGTCTCTCCAAGTATGAACAAGTGTGACACTCAAGGCTGGGATGAGGAGAGCTGTCTGCAGTCATCCCCCTGGACCCAGGAACCCCGGGGCTGGAGGGGCTCCCTTCATCCTTGCGGCTCTGGAAGCATCCATGGAGACCAGATGCCTAATGTGTCCTGACTGCACCTCAGGGCTCAGGAACTCACTGTTCTCTGTGTCTGCTCATCAGTGAGGAGTGAATGCATTGTTTTCAATCCAGCCTGCAATCTCATTTCTTCCATACAGCCCTACTAAAGGACAAGAACTAGCCAGTCCTGAGCCCCGTGGGGATCCTGACTCTCCACTTATTAGCTCACCTGGGACAAGATACTTCATTTCTCTTTACCTCAAATATCTGTAACTTAAAACCTAGTTCATAGGTTTTAAATGCTACTTAACTACAGGCTATTATGTTATTTTTATTAATATACATATTTATATATGTACATATAATAGACATTTTATTTATATATATGTGTGTGTGTAATTACCATGTGTTAGTCTCCCTAGACATCTTCCAGATGTCAATTCATTTCATCTTAAAGCCATGTTGTCACTATATTCTCAAAGATGTTGGCTCAAAGGCATAAAGGTGTCCCAAGTCCCCACCCGACGGGTGGTGCATGCAGACCCACAGGGTGCAGAACACCACGTAGGTGTAATTATGTCACACCCAAGAGCACCCTTTCTCCGAGCGGAAGAAGGTGCTCACAGCTGGGAAGAGCAGGCTGTTTTCTCTCCCGGCACTGCCTCCCTTAGGCTCTAGATGCTTCCCCAGGGCACAGCCCAGGTGACCCGCCATAGGGCTCCTTCTCCATCACCGACAGACCCTGGACCTGCCCACAGTTAGCAGCTGGAGCTTGTCCCTGCCCGGGGTGGGTGAGCGCCAGCCAGTTCCGCAGCCTGCTTTGGGAAAGCGCCCCTCTCCGTTTCCCTTTTGGTGGTTGCACTGGGAGCCCACACATCAGCTCGGTGAGGGGGGGTGTGCACACAGGGAGGCGCCGATGGGTTCGTTAGCACACAGATGTCGGTGCCACAGTGGTAACCTACTCTCACAGAGAGATGGTGAACTCTGCGCGGCTCCGCAAGCTTCGCTACAAAAAAAGGAAAGGAGCCACGTGATTTGTTATTCATTCCACACGATACGTTCTTCACTTCATGACCAAACTCCACAATTAGAGTGGTACACAGTGAGTTCTGCGTGCCTTTAATGAGGCTCCCACAGGTGGGGAGAAGCAGTCATTGGCAGCACCACAGTAGGCCAACACCGGGGAACGTGGTTGTGGCTCAGCACCCAGTGGGCCAACACTGGGGAACGTGCTTGTGGCTCAGCACCCAGTGGGCCAACACCGGGGAACGTGCTTGTGGCTCAGCACCCAGTAGGCCAACACCGGAGAACATGGTTGCGGCTTAGCACCCAAGGGCCAACACCAGGGAACATGGGGGTGGCTCAGCACCCAGTGGGCCAACACCAGGGAATGTGGTTGTGGCTCAGCACCCAGGGAGAGGCTGCACCTCCCACCCACCACTCCCGACCCTTGGAGAGCTTTGCTTCTCAGGCCTCTGGTTGGGGGCAGGTCACTGAACCAGCCTCAGAGCAGCTGACTTTAGATCCCGCCTTGGACCTGGCTCTGTGCTGACAAATCACTTCACCGTTCCGAGCCTCAGCTTCCTGATCCGTAAAATGGGACGGACACTGAGGTGTAAGTGAAGCAGCACACCCTAATGCACCCAGCACCAAGCCTGGCACAGGATCCGGCTCAGTAACGTGGGTTTCCTGTTCTTATTAGGGCATCCTCTCAACATTTTTGAAAGCTCGCTAGGCTGCCTAGACATAATAATACTGACGACAGCTTCCGTTTCTTGTTTACTGCTCCCTGGCATCTTGCAAATGCTCTGCGTGCATAACGTCAGCTCCTGCTCTCAGCTGCCCTGGGAAGTAGGTTCGGCTGTTACCCCATTCAAACAGGGGAGGAGCCTGGGCCTCAAGGCAGTTTCGTAACTTGGTCAGGGTCACAGAATTACCACCTTGTGGCACCTGGTTGCCCAGCTGCCGAGCCCATGCTCAGAGCCATGACTTAATACTGCCTCCCTAGTTTCATCAAAGCTGTGGCCTCTGCTCTCAGGAAGTTCTCTGGGCAGGAGGACGAGCCACTGCAGAGTGGCAGGATGAAGGCCTGTACCTCGGAGGTATTCAGAGTGCACTTGCTGGATAAATAAAGCCTGCTGTGACCATATAGGGGAGGGAGGGTTTAGCCCACCACCAGCCATGCTCTTCCTCTTAGGATCTAAAGGAAAACCGGGTCTGACTTGCAGTTTTCTCCCTAAAGGAACTATCACAGGTTCCTGAGACTAGGCTGAAGGGGATTTGAAAATACTACCTAGCTGGGGATGCTTGGGTGACTCGCTCGGTGAAGCATCTGCCTTCAGCTCAGGTCATGATCCCAGAAGGAAGGAGCCTGCCTCTCCCTCTCCTTGCCACTCCCAGTGCTTGTGTTCTCCTCTTGCTCTCATTAGATAAAGCCTTTAAAAAAAAAAAAATACTACACAGAAGGCACTGCCCTTCCCCATCCATCCAGGGCTTGAGCACAGGCGAGTCAGCTTCTCTTGCTTCTTGAGAACTCCTTACATGTGCCTCTGGCCTTTGAGGTTCCCTCTTCCCCCTGAGGAACTGGGGTAACCATTTACCCTTTGGAAGACGTCTAGTTTCAACAGTCCAGGAGCAAAGCACCAGAGCCAAGGCTGCCCCTGCATCTCCCTCCTTCTTACCCCTCAGGTCTCAGCCAGAGTCCACTTCTGCGGGGCAGCCTTCTTCGGACCACCCTGTCCCAGGTGCCCTCACTAGTTGTTCTCTGCACCCAAGGCTGGGTTCGCCTGATTGCTTCGCCGCTCATGCAGTATATGGACAAATGTGACCATAATCACAGTGGGCGGTTAACCATGAAATTGTTTACTTGTTAAAGTTGTGATCTACCACTAGATCTTGAGGGCAGGCACTTGCTTGTCCTCCAGCGTATCGCTTGAGCCTAGCACACTGCCTGGCACAGAGCAAGCGCTCCGCGCCCTTCTGCTTAGTAAATGAATCTGGTCATAAAGTTGGTGGATTTTGGAGTAATTGAAAGTAGTCTTCCCAACAAAGGCCTCCTAGCAGCCTGCCCAGCCGCGTTGGTTTTGCCACTAATCAGCCTTTACCCAAAGCCTGATTCTTCCGTTAAGTAGCATTAAAAACATCCATCTGATAAAGGTTTTGTGAGGATTAAGTGGAGAAATACATAGGGTGCTCAGCTCTATGCCTGGTACACTGTAAATCCTCAATCAATATATTGCAATTGCTGTTATTTTTAGTGGTCATATAAGTTATTATTAGTGAAGATAAGCTCTAGCAGGATCTATATCTCTTCTTTTAGACCCAGTATCTTTTCGTGGGGACCTGGGGCTGGGAGCTTGAGAGATATAACCTCCCCCACTGGGATGGAAGCCAGATCCGGTGTATTTTTCTGAACGAGGGCCAGTTGTTACGGGTGCAGGTTGGACAGGAGTGGGGAAGGAGAGCCTTCCCACCAGGGCCTACAACTCACCCTTCCACTCTAGAGGGTTCCACAGAACACCCAGGAGTGCCCGGGATGCTAGCAGTGAGCCAGGGACAGAGGATAGGTTACAAGCACTCCGTCTCTGGTGGACTGCTGATACAGTGGCCCCCTTCCCCCTGTCCACCCCCCTGTCCCCCGCAAAGCCTCTTCCTTCAATCTGGAGCAGGAAATGGGGAGGTTTCCCACAGTTGATGTGTGTGCTCTACTGCTCTTGGCACAAAGGCAGGCCCTCAAGCAGTGAGCTGTAGCATTTATTGCTCCTTGCTCCTGTTTCTTAGCAGGGTGTCACTAGCATGTTGGGAGGGGCAGTTCTTCCCTGTGTGGGTCTGTCCTACTCAGCACAGGATGGCCAGCGTCCCCAGACTGACCAGCAGGAGACGGCGGTGTGGACCAGACCATCCCCGTGCACCTGCCAAAGGTGCCCTGGGGAGGAGGTGATGCCGCCCCTGGCTGAGAATGTGCTAACGAAGGAGCATAAGACGCAGGCTCCAGGGTTTGGGAATGGCTAGTAGCATTGCGTGGGGACGGCTGGATGGTGTTTATCCCAGGGCAGCTTAAGGATATGCTGGTCTAGTTCAAGAAATTTCCTAAGCAGATGTGTTCAGAATGTATTAGGGGCATAAATGGATTCTTATATTTGATTTTTCCAGCTAACTTCATTGTCACCACACTGCCTTTGTCCCAGCTGCTTTTTCTGAGATCTGCTCATTGCTGTGCATTAGTCCTGCCGGCGCAGAGCTTTTGTGGAGTCCTTGAGGTTAGCACTGTGTTAATATACTGGGAATTTCAGCGGAGCCGGGCCCTCTAAATCAATCACTAGAACAGCTTTATTTTTTTTTCTTGCTCAAAAATACACTATTAAATGCAGGAACACGTGTGGGAGTGGAGGTTGACTTGGGTGAAGGACACGCTTTAAAAGGAAAATCTCATAACATTTTTTCTGCAGGAAAAAGGCCTTGCTGGTCTTAATTCTTGTAGAACCGAGCTATAGAACACCTTTACGTCTCTGCAGTATCTTTAGCTCCTCGGAATATCCTGAGCTGCTCAGAAGTCACTCAGTCATATTTGCCTGGGGCATTCTAGGTGCTTAACAAGTATATATTAAATAAAGAAATGACCGAGTTCATGAAAAATTAAAGCCTTTTAAGTGATGATCACAAAATGGACTGAGCCGATATTCACCTTCTCAGTTCCCAGTTGCTCAGGGGTTTCTAGGGTGGCAGGGTTTGAGCTGGCACCTACCTCTGAAGAGTGAGGATGATTGATGCCATTGGTGTGGTTTACGAGTATGTCGAGGTCACGGGACGTCTGGGAGGACGTGGTAGGTAGAGGGCCTCCGTCCAGGGAGGCGAGTGCAGCAGACAAGGAGCCAGTGAGCGTAGATTCCTCTCCCCTTGAGTTTGCCATGAAGGGGTGGAAAGGAAAAGAAGCTGGCTACTAGGGGGGACATGGAATTGAGAGCAGGTGTGTATTCTGATTTGCTTTTTAAGGGAAGCTAGAGGAGCATGTCTGAGGCTGAGGGGAGGAAGTCTGTAGAGGGAGAGGTCTGATATATGGGGAGAGAATGAAGCAACGTTCTCAGGGTGGGGAGAGGGCAGGGACAGGAGAGGATGGGGCGCAAAGCCAGTGGGGCTGACGCTGGGCTTCAGGGGAGGAGCTTTGTCCTCTGAGGGCCGAGGGCAGGATGGAGCCTGGTCCAAGAGGAACAGGTTTGCAGGTTGCCTTGCAAGTCAAAAGCATGGGGGCTCTGCTTATACTCCAGGGTGGCTCAGAGGCCCAGCAGGCACCCCCAGAGGCCCTAGTGGGGAGGGCAGCATGGAGGGGCATGGCTGCAGCTGAAGACCATGAGTCTGGGGGGAGGGTGTCTCTAATTTGCCCAATTCCGTGATTTGTCGTGGGTCATGCCCAGCTTCCAGGGAGAAGGTGTGGAGAAGGCGAACAGGCTGCAGGAGCGGGCCTTACAGGGTGTTGAAGGCAAAAGGAATAAGGAATTAAAGACTGGGAGGTGCTGGCAAGGGGGTGGTTGAGGGAATTTCAGTGCAGCCTTTCAAGGAACGTGGAGAGGCTGGGAAGGAGATAAAGAAGGGGAGGAAAGAAAAAAAGGTTATTATTCTGAAGGTCTCAGGTGGATGAGCAGGCATTGGGGACGTGAGAGAGTAATCAAGATGAATAGGTGGTTGGGTGAAAGTAGGGCAGCGGAGGGTGAGATCCTGGGGTTCTCCTGGGGTAGATCCTGGCAGTTCTAGCCGCCAAGATCTCGGGTGCAGGTGTGGGTGGCTGAAGCGCAGTACAAGGGGCCCCCCAGAACCGAGGCCCGGGTGCAGGTGGGGCCGTTCATCGCCCACAGAGCTGCCCAGGGGATGGAGGGGCGACGGCACACTGCTGGGGAGCCCGTGGGCGAGGAGCACACAGCGGGCAGCGCGAGGGGGGCCTGACGGCCGATGCCTAAGGAGGCCGTGTCTCTGTCCCGGATGGAGGGCTGAGGTGAAGGGGCACTGCTGTGGGGAAAGGGGAGTCTTGGCCCCGCCTCATGTCCCTGGCGGGAGAATCAGCAGATTCATTTTTTAAACATTTTTTTAAAAATGTTTACAAGCTATTTTTTTAAAAAGATTTTATTTATTCATGAGAGAGAGGCAGAGGGAGAAACAGGCTCCTCACTGGGAGCCCGATGTGGGACTTGAACCCAGATCCCAGGATCACACCCTGAGCCAAAGGCACTCAACCACTGAGCCACCCAGCTGCCCAAGAATAGCAGATTCAAAGCCCGCAAGGGTGGAAGTGTCTTCCAGAAGAGCCATGCGCAGTAGTGACAGAAGTCCCTTTTGGGTGGAAAGGACTGTTCTTGAAAGCTCCTGGGAGTTGGGTAGACATTAGGGGAGGGTTTGGGATGAGGGGGAGCAAAAGAAGCTCAGCCAGGAAAGAAGCACAGAGGGGTAAGAGGGGTTGAGCGAGGGCGAGAAATCCCCACAAAGACAACAGAAGTTAGCCGTGCTGAACACACGGAGGCCCATGGGAACTGGGAGGAAAGGGCTCGGGGGCCCATCCCCTCGTCCTCGGCCGCTGCAGTCACCCTGGGTCCCCCAGAGTACCCACTCCCCAGGCTCTCACGGCAACCGACCTCCATCCCCATCACACCCTGGTCCAAGGTCAGCAGGGCTTCCCAGCTGCCAAGGAGGAAAAGGGCTGGGTCCCGGTCACCTAGAGAGGTCAGGGAAGGCTTCCTGGAGGAGGAGCCGCATCTGGACCTCAGAGAAAGAGTAGGATGTGCACAAGCGAAAGCGGACCAGAAAGAACACTTCAGGAGTGGGAGCCGCAGGTGGGAAGAATGGAACCTTCCTTTCCTTCTTCAGTAAGAAGCAGTGCATTGTGCCTGGGAGCTGGGTCTCGGAGCCAGGGGCCCTGAGTCCAGCTCCCAGCTTTGCCCCTTGCTCCACATTCATTTGCCTCTCTCGAATTCCATTTTCTCACCTAAAAATGGAGACAATAATACTCCACTTATCCAAGGCTCTTTTGAGGATAAAACCAGTGTATTTGTAAAGCATTTAGCATCCCCGACACACAGTCGGAGCTCTTTGCATAATATCATTAGTATAATTATTTTCTGTAATCGGGAGGGGGAAAAAGAGCAGCAGTTTGCTGAGGACCCACACCCTGTACCATATACTTCACAAAACATACCTCTGAAAGGAGCTACCTGTGTCATTTTTAGCACATAGAAAACTACCCCCAAAATTCAGTGGCGTAAGATACATCCATTTGGGACGCCTGGGTGGCTCAGCGGTTGAGGGTCTGCCTTCGGCTCAAGGTGTGATCCTGAAAGTTCTGGGATCGAGTCCCACATCGGGCTCCCTGCATGGAGCCTGCTTCTCCCTCTGCCTGTGTCTCTGCCTCTCTCTGTGTGTCTCTCATGAATAAATAAATAAAATCTTTTTTTTTTTTTTTAAGATATATCCATTTATTGAGCTCAAGACTCGGAGGGTCGGCAGTTTGGGCTGGGCTGATCCTGTCTTCTGCTAGCTTCAGCTGGGCTCAATCAGGCATCTGTGGCCAACCGCTGGTCAGCTAAGTTGGGTCGGCTGCTGGAGGTTGGCGGACTGTCAGCTGGAAAGAGGGAGCTTCTGGGGCATGTGTGTTTCATCATCCAACGGGCTCATCTAGGCTCCTTCACATGACGGCAGTGACGGGTCTTAGGAGCAACAAGAAAGGACAAGCATAACTGCATGAGTTTGCTGGAAAAAGCTTGTCATTGCCAAAAGTCAGCCACAAGGCCACGTCCAAGCCCAGCTTCGGAGTGCAGACAGAGGCAGAGATGGCATGCAGTGATGGGGAAAATCTGTGGCCATTTTTATAACATCACAATGGCTATGGCCACTTTGTATTATTTCATTCATTCGCTCATTCATTTGTTCACCGATTCATCCAAAAGTATTTATTGAGCACCTGTCTTGTGGTGTGGCAAGAAAAGGCATCCCCCAAAGAATGGCCTCAGTCTTCTAGCACTCTCTGCATCATAATGCAGTCCATCTGGCATTGCTGTCTGAGGTCTATAACATCCAGTAAAGACGTGAGCTGGACCTTTTTTCCCCAGTAAAGAAGGTTTTATTCTTCTCAGGGAAGAAGGAGGTAGAGATGGAGACGGTGTTGGAGCTTGCACAATCGAGATTTACATTTGCAAACTACAATCAGGCACCAATGTTTCATCCACATGAGGTCCATGTCTCTGAGCTAACCTCTCCCTACTGGATCTTAACTTGTAGGTTTTATTACCATGATCTTTCCCCCCATCTTCCTGACCACTGAGATTGCTGGTGAGTCGAGCTCACCATTGACCTCATATGTGAAAATCTGCCAAATACACACACACACACACACACACACATACTCTCTCTCCCACTCCCCCTCTCTCCCTCTCCCTGGGAACATTCTAAGCTCTTCTTTATATATATATGTGTATATATATATATATATACACATATATATATGTATATATATATATTTAAATTTATTTTTTTATTTGTGTTCGATTTGCCAACATATAGAATAACACCCAGTGCTCATCCCTCAGTGCCCGTCACCCAGTCACTCCCACCCCCCGCCCGCCTCCCCTTCCACCACCCCTAGTTCGTTTCCCAGAGTTAGGAGTCTCTCATGTTCTGTCTCCCTTTCTGATATTTCCCGCTCATTTTTTCTCCTTTACCCTTTATTCCCTTTCACTATTATTTATATTCCCCAAATGAATGAGACCATATAATGTTTGTCCTTCTCCGATTGACTTATTTCACTCAGCATAATAGCTCTTCTTAACTCAATGCAGGATAACCGTTGGGCTGAGCCTTCAAATAATCGAGCACCCAGCCCCACCCCATTGCTCATGGGGCCAGGTGAGAGTTAGGCTTGGCACAGACTGCATCCTGGGAGCAAACACTGAGAATCTTGTCCTCAAGAGAGAATTCCCATTCCATCTTCACTATTGATCTCCAAGGTGCTGGTTCAAAACAGAACAGGGACCCTTAAGAGAAGTCTTAGAGGAAGGGCCATGAAACAGGCACTAGGGAGGAAGCCTGGATGGACTTCTGACCTGGAGTTCGAGGACTTGAATAGTTTATTAACACATGCACTTAATGAGCTAACGTGTTTTGAGTACGTGTCCCATGTCAAGCAGTGTTTTGGACAATAGAGATACAATTGTGCTTCCTGCCCTTGGGAAACTGGTAACGTGATGGGAGAGATCCCATGTTACAAGAACAGCACTACTGGCTAACACTAACGAGCCCTCTGGCCATACAGTTGCCCAGCAGCTCTGGGCAACAGGTCCTGTTCAGATCGCCTGCTTTTGCAGATGAGGAAATGAAAAGAATGCGTGGCCAAGGGCATCGTCAGCAGTCACACAGCTCACCAACAGTGAGGGGAGGGGGACTTAAATTAGGCAGTTCAGATCCAGAGTCCAGAGTCGATCTTTCTAGAGCCAACCCCTTGCCCTCCCCACCCCCTGCTGGATCAAGTTTTCTCGTTACCTACTTTCCAAGTCCTTTGTTGTTTTCCTCAAGAGCATGCATCGCATTCTGTGATTCTATTTTTGTGTGATGATTTGGTGAGGGAGCATAGCAAAATGGTTGTGTCGGTTAGTTCAGGCTTCGTTATGCTCCAGTAACAGATGCCCTCGAAATCCAAGTGGCTTACAATAACAGACGTTTCTCGGTCATGCTACTTGTCCAAGTCTTTGCTGACCTTATCTCCCTCTTGCAGCGCCTTGTCGAAAGCAGCCGATAGTAACAAAGGCCTGCGCTTCGTCTAAAGCCCCGTCCACCAAGTGACTGCAGGCAGCGGTTGCACCCGGTGTCTCCCCACTGCGTAAAAGAGGTCACCACCTCCGCAGCCTCCACAGAGGCTTCCTCACTGCCCACTCTCTGGCCCCAAAGTCCATGTCCCATATCTTAGAATTTCACAGCACCCCTCATCTAGTAGCGATTTATCATTCAGCTTAGGAGGAGGGCCCCCGAATGACTCACAGCAACAGGTGCTTATTTCTTGCTCATGCTCTGCGGTCATCATGGTTCAGCGTCAGCTCTGTGTCATCTCGCCTAAGAAGCAGCTCCCATCTGGGACACTGCCAGGCCGGTGGCAGAGAGTAAGAAGAGCTATGGCACATCACAAGATTGCCCTTAAAGCTTTTGATTGGAAATGGCACATATCTCTCCCATTCGTATCCCATTGGTGAAAGGCATGTGGCCAAGTGTGACACGAATGCTGCAGGGACGTGTAGTAGCTCAGTCAGGAGGGGGAACACAGGAGGGGCATCAAAGGCCAGAACGGTGAATCGATCTGCTCAAGTAGTGGAGGAGCATGCACTGGCCGTCGCAAGCTGACGCCGAGCTGGCAGGAGGTAGTGTCTGGGGACCGAAGAATCCCGGGACACATGATCTGTTCCATCTTCGCTGTTTGTCAGTGAGTAGACGCAGCTCGTAGCAGACCAGCAGACCCAGCTATGAAGGGCTCTGAGCAGCACCGTCCAAAATAGGGACCAAATTGGGACCCGGCGGTCAGAGAGCAGGGGACTGATATTTCAAGATAGTGAACTTCGTATTGGACAAGTGAGCTGTGTTTGTGCATTCGAGGGGAGGCGGTTATTATCGACCACAACTGCAACACCTTTGGGCAGCTTCAGCTACACACAAAGGGTGGGTGCTATTACAGAAACGCGGGGTGACTGCATTGCATAGACTCAAAAGGAGGGTCAACAGTGGTGCAGGGTGGGGAGGGGGGTGGGGGGGCAGCTCCAGGGGCCTCATGGATCTGCTTGAGCTAAACCTGTCTTAGCTACAGAGCTGCCTCATCTCTGCGTCTTTCCAGCTCATGTTTTAAATTCCTGGGAGGAGACAGGCTTCTCAGCCCCTTGACAGCCCCTCTGCCCCGTGGGCAGGTGGTAGAGGCACAGGACACAGACTGTCTGGGGCCCGCCCCTGGCCGGAGCCATTCTCAGGGGAGGGGTCATTGTCAGACACTCTAGGCCAAGTGCAGCGACACCTGCTCCTGCTTCGTCACAACCGCCGGCACCAGTCCTTGGCTTTGTGCCCTCTCATCATGTTCTGAAAAGTACAGAGAACAGGGGGGACAAGGGAGGGGTGGCCCCAGATCCAAGATGAGCAGCTAAGGCCCAGGGCGGGGCAGGCGGCGAGCACTGCTCCCTAGAGGCAGGTGCAGGAGGCTGCAGAAAGTCTGCTCGGCCAGGGATCCCAGTCCAGGGCACCCGCTCCTCGTCTCACCCCAGGCCGCACCAACCTCACTTTCCCATAACTCGGACTTCCTTTTTGTCCTCAGCTTCTTCTCCTCTTATACCCACATGATAGATAATTTTCAGAGACTCGGCTCGCTCCCAGGGGCTTCCTAAGGCGATGTGAACCTCCAGGCTCACTAGCCTCCCACCCACTAAAGCAAGCATTCTAGGCTGCAGATGAGTGAGCTGGGTCTTTATCTTATTAAAAAACAATCAGACGTTCACAAACTTCAGTAACATTTTTTAAGTGACTTGTTTTATCATAGTAAATGAATAAATCCTATGGGTACATACCATCTACATTCACCCTGTAGCTAAAGACCACTGTGGTTTGATCCTTTCACTTCATTCCCTTTGGTGTTCTTGAAATATCTCCCGGGTATTGTATATCAGTCAAGACTCTCGGTTGCCAGTGACAGAGACCTAACTCGAACCAACTTAAATGCAGTTCTCTCATGTAATCAACAAGTTCCATGTCTGGGCCCAGCTTCAGGCAGGGCTTGATCCAGGGGCAGAAATGAAGCTTGCTGCACTCCTGTCTTCTCTTTTCTTCCCTTCCCTTCCCCTCTCCTCTGTTCTTCTTCCTCTTCTTTCTCCTCCTCCTCCTTCTCCTCCTCCTCCTCCTCTTCTTTTCTCTCTCCCTCCCACCTGCCCTCCCTCCCATTTTTGGCTACGGTTCCCTTCATATGTAACCTTAGTCTTTCTTATATTCAAACGGAAAAGGCTTCCCTGATTTTCCTGAAGAAGAAGGCAGCAAGTAGCTCTGGGCCTAGAACCTTCCAACATACTCCCACAAATAAAAAAAATCTGAGGGAGGACTTTGATTGGCCCAGACTGGATCAACATGTCCATCCTGGGACCAATCCCTGGGCCAAGGCAATGGGGTACTGTGACTGGCCAGACGGTGAAACATGCCTACCATTACGGTCAGAGTGAAGCAAGATGCTGTTACAAGAAAGCAAATAAAGCTGTCAGCATCACAAATCTGCAGCTGCCTTCTCCAGTTTGTCTCTGGTCCCTCGCTGGTAATTCCCTCCTGCTCAGCCCTCAGATTCTATGCAGGAAGCCCAGGATGGCTCCTGCCACCTGGCTCTGTCCTGGGGCAGAGGGGCTGACAAAGGAAACACTGAGCCCAGGTAACACTAGGAGCTCAGAATGACACAGGAAGAGAAGATGAGCAAGGGGGGAGATTCGGGTTGCTGCCTGGGTTGGCTGGATGGCAAACAACCCCATAGACGGTGGTGGAGAGACGCTGACCCCCATGCTGTTGGTACCAGGCCCAGAATGAAGCACACGAGCTATGGCTCTAAGTCAAAATTTCCAAGCCTCGCAATGGTGCCGAGCAGCTGCTTGCCTGGCTGCCCTGCTCAGGTGCACAGTGGGAGGCAGAAATCAAGCCAAGCTTCGTCTTCCCTATTCAGTCTTACGCTCAAAGACAGCACTCTGGTCCAAAGCTCCCCGTCCTGCAGACAGGCCTGCAGAAGTGGCTGTGTCACCTCTAGCCCTAGCTCCCTTTCCAAGCCCCTTGGATGGCTTTGACTCAAAAAACAGAATTTGGGGCACCTGGATGGCTCAGCGGTTGAGCACCTACCCCTGGCTCAGGGCGTGATCCGTGGTCTCAGGGTTTGCTAAATCAAACTGGATTGACTACTGGCCCTGCACTGAGTGCCTGTTACAGACCTCCCCACACACACCTGGCGGGCTCAGGTACTTAGCCTCACCTGTTCCCTGCCCCCCAGGGAAGCGGGCTCACCAGGGGGACCTTGCTTTCCACATGTGTGCTCCCTCACAGCTACGGCAAAGAGAATGTTTATAAATGTTTTCATTCCCTTAATGTACCTGGTTCTGTGGCCAGTGAACAGGAGATCTTTTTGAAAATGACTCCCCTTCACTCCTGATTTAGCGTCGGTGCCCTGCGGCCCTCAGCACTGTAGCTAACCTCTGTGTCCAGGGGTTAATGACCAGTAACCAAACCCTTAAATCAGCCTGCCCTATCTGCAGAGGCGCCCGCCGCACGTTCTCGGTAAAGAGGACAAAGAGCCCATTTCTAGCACACATTACAGATGTCACAGTCCCTACTCTAAATTGAGATTGAGTAAAGCAAGCCTCTGCTTCGTCTCTGCCCCCACCCCCCTGCGCCGTGCATGCCCGTGCCCCGCCTGCCGGTTCTGCGGACCCTTACCCACAGGCCCACCGGCCAGGAGACTCAGGACGCGGGCCAGAGGCGAGGGGGCTGAGGCAGGGCCGCTGGGCCTGCAGTCCCTTCCCTACTGGGTCTCTCCTTGCCCTCCCACAGAGACCTCCTCCCTGCCTGCCTTGTTCTCGCCCTGCAGTCCCCGTGGCCAGGCTAGGGGCTAGCAGTATGGTAACCCTCACAACTGTCCTCTACAGGTCAGGAAACTGAGGCTCAGAGTGGCTTCCCAGCTACCAAGTGAGGGCAGGGATGCCGAGCGGAAACTCAAGCCCACTTGACTCTATCCCACCAGGACACCTTTCTCCTAGACTAGTGGTTCTCAAACGTTCACATGCATCAGACTTGCCTGGAGGGCTTGTTTTTGGTTTTGGGTTTTTTGGTTTTTGGTTTTTTTTTAGATTGTATTTATTTATTTGAGAGAGAGAGAGATAGCAAGAGAGAGCATGAGCAGGAGGGAGAGGGGGAACAGGCTCCCAGTTGAGCAGGGAACCCCACATGGGGCTTGATCCCAGGACTCTGTGATCATAACCTGAGCCGAAGGCAGACGCTTCACCGACTGAGCCACCCAGGCGTCCCTGGAGGGCTTGTTAAAATACAAACTCCTGGGCCCTGCTCAGAGTTTCTGATTCAGCAGGTCTGGGGTTGGGCTCAAAATGTGTTCTTCTATTAAGTTCCTAGATGATGCTGGGACCACACTTTGAGAACTGTTCTCCCAGACACTGGTGCTTCCTACCGCTGTGGCCACCCTCATTAGAGTCTTAGGAACAGTGTCCCTGCAGATGGGGATCTCGTGTGGCCCCAGGATGAGAAGGGAGCAGGAATCCAGGTGGTTGTAGGTGCTGTCCCAACATTTCCTCTCTAGGCTGCACAAAATGTCCTTCATACAGCTAGTTTTCAACTTTGGTTGTGCATTGGAATCACCTGGAACAGACCCTCAACCTAGGCCTCACCTGCTGAGACTGATGTAGACTTTTCAAAGCTCCCCACCTGGTTCTCCTGTGTGGCCAAGGTAGAGAGCACTGCCTTTGCTCGATTGCATTTAGGAGTGTGTCCCTTTGATCCCTGTCCCCTCCCTCACTTCATTTGCCCACAGATCCTTCTCCTCTTCCGAAGCCCAGCATCCCTCCCCTCCTTCCAGAAGCCGCTGCTGCAGTGGTCCAGCCCACAGGTTGCCTCTCCCTCTAGGGATCTTTGCCACCACCCTCCATTTTGACACTTTGTAATTGCACTATTGTTTGTGATTTTCAACCCCTAGACTGTCCCTCCCCTGGTGTGCTCCCCACCCCACAGGAGACTGGGCTCTTAAACCCTTGTTGGGCTGCAAACAATCCATGAGGGTACATATCTCCTACAAGTATCCGAAGAAATGGCCTCAAGGACCCTGCTTCACCCTGGGTCGCTTTCCCCATGAAAACATCCTGCAAATAGAGTTGTTTCCCCCTCTGGTAGGCTCTAGAGCCTCTCGTAAGGAGTGCCCTGCAATGACTCCCCTCCTCACACCCCCTCGACACCCTCCAGGCCGAGGCAGGTTTTAGTGAAATACCGCCACTGCCGCTCCATCTCCCGATGAGAGAGTATCTCTAAATGTCTCTAACTTACCTCATTTTTCAAGGGCACCCACTCGATAGGCCAGCAGTATTGCCAAGGAAACATCACTTAATGAAGGAAATAAAGCTGCCCCAAATCCACAGGCCCATTGTTTGGAAGAGAGCTGGGACTTCCCTTGCACCTTGGAACCGTGTCATTAAGTCACTTAACCACCCCCATTTTGCTCCTGATTTGCCTGGGAGCCCTCTTCCCTCTCCCCCTGCCTGTCTCAGCCTTGGCTCTGGGGGAGGCCCTGCCGAGGGTTGGGGGAGACGAGACTGTCTGGGGTGCTCGACTCGGGAGGGGGATGAAGGCCCTGAATTGCCAAGGTCTCAGGCTCCCCTGGAACCTCCCCAGGAGAGGGAAGAGCAACCTCCCGCCTCTGCACCCTGGCAAGGCTCATATACCCCCTTAGCCTCAGTTTCCTTATCCTTACAACTGGAAGGTGACTGCCGCTATGGACAGTACCCAGTGTATGCAGTTGTACAAAACTACGTTTCTTCTCTTCTCTCCCTTCCCTTCCTGAGGTGGCTCCACTGCCAGTGTGCTGCTATTTGGTGGGTGAAGGACAGATCTTGGGGACGGCCATACCTCAGCCTCAGCAGAGGCAGGTCCCACCTCCACACCAGCCAGGTAGAGAAGGGATGCTGAGGACAGCCGGCGGGGGTCCAGCCAGGGGTCGGCCTGTACCCTTCAGGGTGGGGGCCCTTGCTTATCCAGAAGATGAAGTGATAGAGCAAGGGGGACCCCCAACTCTGAGGGTCTTTGCGTGGCCTTGGCTCAGTGGCCCTAAGGGCAGGAGTGTGCACCCAGGGGTGCTGTGGGCTCCCCAGCTGGCTTTCCAGCTCAGCTATTTGTCATGACTCTTGCTCTTGGGCTGATGAATTCCAGAATTCCACTGGGGTGGACCCCAAGCTACGGATGTGTGTGTTCTGTGACACCTGCAGGTGCTCTTTCTCTTTTCCTCGCAAGCATCAGAATGAAATGCCCTGACCAGGTTGGCAGCCCTGCCGAGGTGAATGAGGCTGTGTGGGAAATGAGTGGAGTCAGTCATTTGCACCTGAGGATTTGCCGAGTGGTCAGGGTGTCTATTCAATGCCCCCTCCCCAGGTGTAGAAGGTGGTACAGAAGGTGGCAGAAGGGGTGTAGAAGATCCACAGCAGGCTCCCGCTCGCCCTCCACCGCTGACGGGAGCTCCAGGAGGAATGTCACCGTGTAGGCCCTTCTCGCCTTCCTGTATCACAGGTGTTTGGGCACAGGCCCCACCAGGCCTCTGCTGCTTCTTTAGTCTGGGCCCCCTCTCAGAGCTCAAGTGGATCACCGGGGGCAAGCGTCCTAAGCCAGCTTCCTGGCCTCCCCCTCCGGCCTCTGGCTGCTGCAGCTACAGTGACCCAAGGGAGGTAGGCGGTCAGGTGAGAGGCTCTGGAGTCAAACTACCCTGTTTAAATCTCAGCTACTCCACCTCTGGGACTTTTACCTAATTTCCCATGCCTCAGTTTCCCCCATCTACAAGACAGGGATTATCGCAGCCCCTGCCTCATAGAGTTGTCTTAGGATTCAGTGGGATAGAAGCATGCACGTCACTTTGTGTCTGGCAGATGGGAGCTAAACACATTTCAACTTTTGTTAGGAGCCTCCTCAGGCAGCGGTTCTCAAGAGCAGCACGCCTGAGCGTCCGGGGTCGGGTGACTCTTTGCTGTGGGCTGGGTGGGGTGGGGCTGTCCTGCACATCGCAGGAGCTTAGGCGGCCAGCATCCCTGACCTCTACGCCCTGGATGCCAGTAGCAGCGTCCCTGCCCCTGTCGTGACAAGCACAGATGTCTTCAGACATTGCCAAATATCCCCTGGTTGGCAAAACCACCCCTCTGTGGGAACCACAGTTCTAAGACATTTCGTGCTGAAACCTTCCAGGTTCCCCATTACGCAGAAAGCACAGCTCTGCTCGCATGGCCTCCTAGTACCAAAAGTGGGACATCTTGTAGGAAACGGTTTCCCCTCTTTTGTGTTCAGGCCGTTTACCGACTCCATGCACTGTTGGCTGGACTTCTGAGGTGTCCGAGGGATGGCTTGTGAGCATCCTCAGCCGAATCTCTCTCTTTGATCCGCCAGCTTCATGGTCCTACCACTCAAGATGCGCTTTGGTGTTTGCTTTTAAATAACAAACAACTGTCTGTCCCTATTATGATTTTCCCAGACTCTGGAGCAATAAGCAGTTCCGATGACAGCTGTACCAGCTAGGAAGTGCACGCATGTCTCTCAGAGCATCTCCCCCAAGCACTTCGGAGCAGCTAAGTGAATAAAACTGATTTGAGCTATTACCTGGGCAGCCAATTGTGTCTGCAGAGTCTGCCCTAGAGACCTGAGTCAGGCCCTGATGACAGGGATGAAGGAAGGGGTGGGTAGCAGCAACTGACTTCCTGGCTGTCCTTGTCTGGCAGCCCGCACTCCCAAGCCTCCGGAAATCTAGGGGACTAAGAGCTGTACTGTGTCCTGAGGAGATGGTGTGGTGCGTTCAACCCAAGGTCATAAACAGCTCTGCACTTTTTAGAGAGAGCTTCAGGTGGCCGGCTGAGGCCCCAGGCTTTTGCACATTCATAGAAGCCTTTCTGGAGGTGGTGGTGAGTTTTTATTTCTATTTTTCAAGTAGCAAGAGTCAGGATAGGCAAGTGGAGGAACAGAAGCAATGCTCATATTAGTGTGATTAGAGCCATTATTTCCTGATATGTTAGTTTCCCCAGCTTGGCTGTTGGATCCTCCCGGATAGAGACCACGGCTCTCTCACCTCTATTATCCTCAGATCTCGACTTAGAGATTGATGTTGGATGGATGGATGGATGGATGGATGGATGGATGGAGAGGTGGATGGAGAGATGGTGGCTGGATGGTGAGATGCCTAACTGTGTCCATTTAACTTCCTAAATCCTACAGTCATCATGCTCTCCCTCACCTCCAATAAACTGGAAGCCACAGGAGGTCATTGGCTTTCCTTGGTAGTGAACGGGAAATCCGGGCCACACTATGGAAGGTCTCTTACCCAATATAGATGTTGAATAGGCTCCTCTATCCCTCACGTTCTGGTCACATTTCCACATTGAAGCTAGGAATTCCACATTTGGCCAAGGCTCAGAACTTTGATCACTATGATTCTTCACCTCTGTTATGGGAAGAATCGGTCATCTGGGTATTTTAATGCCTATTTCCGTGGATTACTAAACCTGATAATTTATAAGATTATCTGGGTGTCTCCTATTTGGCTCTCCAGATCCTCTCATTATACTTCTTCTACCTGAGGAGGCTGACTTCATGGAATGGTTCAGTGGGCTCCCATGTTCTCTGGCTTCAGGCTGGATTCTACCAATGGGCTGACCCAGCAAAAGAACGGAGTGGAGAGGGGAGAGTAAGGTCGGGGTGTTTATTCACCACCACTCACCATTATCCCCAAACCCTCCCACCCTGAAGCCTTCTTGCAAGTCAACCCCCGTGTACGTAGCTTTTCTCTTCCAGAGCCTCATAAGTGCTCTCTTCTCTCATCCCTTCGGGTCTGGGAGTGGTAACAGCTTCATGTTATTATCTTCAAAGAACTACACAATCCCTGTGGCTCCCTTACATCCTACCCACACCATTGAGAATTGTGCCTTCATTACCACCTCTTTGGATTCCACTAAGTTGAATGTGCCATCTGTTTCCTGTGTAACCCCTAGGAGAGGACCCTTGGAAGCTTGCACCTGGTTTCCCCCAGACTTTGCCCTATGTGCCTCTTCCCTGGGCGGATAATGTCTTGTATCCTTTTTTTGTTTCCTGTCGGGACCTTGACTGATACTCTGGCCTGAGAATCTTCTTATGCCTGAAGGGTGACCCTGCCTGCCTCTCCACGCCCTCCCTGGACTTCCAAGGGTCAGGAGGAGCATGCCCCCCAACGACCACCCCTTACTTCCTTCCCTGCACGTCCCTTCTCACCCCACAACCCCTTTTATGCCCTGCACTCATCTTTAAAATTCCTTGTCAACCACCCTCTTCTACTAAAACAAGAAATGCTTCATTTTATCATTTGTAATTAATCAAAAATATTTACCCATGAGCATTTTTTAATATATGAAGATAATAAGAGGGCCCACCCTAACTCTAACCCCAAACAAAAACCTATAATATCTTTTTTTTTTAAAGATTTTATTTATTCATGAGAGACACAGAGAGAGAGAGAGGCAGAGACACAGGCAGAGGGAGAAGCAGGCTCCACACAGGGAGCCTGATGCAGGACTCGATCCCAGGACTCCAGGATCACGCCCTGGGCCGAAGGTGGCGCTAAACCACTGAGCCACCCAGGGATCCCCAGATATTTGTCCATGGGGCCTAATCATAAGCGAAGGTGTTACTTTCTCTAGTGATATGAAGAGAAAAGCTCACAGAGCCCTATGACTTGTCACTCGGAGCCCTTTTTGGGAACCACGGCTTGAAGTTGAGAGAAGTCACTGAAAACTTTGAAGGGCAAAGGTCATGTGACCTTCCTCCAGACCAGGGCCAGTAAACTACAGCCCATGTCCAGCCCTTACTCTTGGTAAATGAAGCATTATCAGAACAGCCATCCAACATATTGCCTTTGGCTGTGCTCATGCTATGATGGGAGAGTTGAGTTTTCAGATTGTATGGCCCTCTGCGCGGGAAAGAGTTAACACAGCAGCCCTGACTGGTGTCCTTTGAAAAGCCTGCTTACCATGTTGGCCCTTGACAGGCACTGGGAACTTGGATTTCAGACGGGTTTCCCCCATTCCCAGATGCGCAAGAGTGGCTCACTGTGCCACTGTACAAACAGTGTGGTTTATGCTAAACGCCTGCTTTGCCTCTGGGAGTCTGGAATGTTGGTATGTACCAGGCAGAGGTTGCCTACATGACCAGCCCCGATAAAAACCCAGCTGAATCTCTAAAGAGCTTTCCCTGGGGGATAACCTCTCACGTGTGTTGTCTCAGCTCCTTGCTGGGGGAATTAGGCGCACCCTGTATGACCCCTAGGAGAGGACCCTTGGAATCTTGCACCTGGTTTCCCCCAGACTTTGCCCTATGTGCCTCTTCCCTGGGCTGATAGGTCTTGTATCCTTTTTGCTGAAATCATAACTGTGAGCACAAATATGGGCTGAGTCTTGTGAGTCCTAACGAATCATCAAACCTAGGAGTGGCCTTAGGGACCTCCCAACACCCTGCAAAGCCAAAAATATTTGCCACCTGGCCCTTTGAGAAAACATTTGCCAATCCTTGCTCTCCACAGTCTGGATGGAAATTACATGTTACATGTCTCCTATCACACAAGACTCTGAACTCCCTAAGGCATGGCACAGGTCTTTTGTTCTCTATCTACTGGCCAAGTGCAGTATCTTGCACAAAATATTTATGGAGGGAAGAAGTCAGCAAACCTGCAAATAATGGATTCAAACCATGTTTTTTAAAGTATAGGTGGTGAAATCAACTGAAGAGTTTATGACCAAGGCTTTTCAGTGAAAGAATAAGATAGAAAATAGCAGATTGCTTTGCATATGGTGAGACTACATTTCGGCTCTTGAAAATTTTGTCTCCATTACACATGTATACCAGATACTATCCTGGATCATGATGTAAAAGGATTTATTGTCCATTGTGGTACATAATATTTTGAAGACCACTGGATTGTGGTCCCTTTGCCAGTTGCCCAGGGAGAGGCCCCCCTGACCCTCCCCATCTCTCTGGTCATGACATCTGACCGCATTCTTTCCCCTTCCCCCCAGAACGTGTACTACACGAGCAGTCAGCAGATCCACGTGGGCATCTTGAGCCCCACAGTCGATGACGATGACAACCGGTGCCTGGTGGACGTCAACAGTCGGCCACGGCTCATCGAGTGCAGCTATGCCAAAGCCAAGAGGATGAAGCTCCACTGGCAGTTCTCTCAGGTAACAACCCCTGAGGCCTCGGGAAGAGCAACAGGAGCAAAGTGCAGGGAGAAGGTCCACAGGGGCCAGGAAACATGCAGGAGGAGCGGGGGAGGAAGGGTACACGGTGACAATAGGGCGGCTGTGTCCCTGGGCCAACTCTCAGGATTGACTGGGCACCAACTCGGTGCCAGGGGTTTCACATACATTATTAGCTCACTAGCTCCTGATATTGTCTCTAAAAGGGAAGTTATTATTGTTGTTGCTGTTTTATTATTATTTAATTTGTAGATATAAGGAAACGGGCTCAGAGAGGGAAGTCAACTGCCCAAAGTCACATAGTAAGGAGCAGGGCTGGGATTTAGACTCAGGCCACTCTAACTTTAAACCCTCACATTTCTTCTCCACCTGTCCTTTCCCCTGAGATGAAGCCCAGTAGTCCCAGGTATAGACAGTGCTGGGGCATCTCTGGCCTGTGCCCTGCTCCGCCTTCCTCCCAGAATAGGCTCACTCTAGGGAATGAGGTTTCTTCAAAGGGCAGTGTGCACACGGGTGACCAGGAAGCATTCCTGTGTTAAATCTCCATCAGTTCTGGGGGCACATATTGGACTTCTTGCTCTCTCCATTGTCCCAGTTATAAAATGAAGCCCAAAGATCAACATGCCCAGCCAGAGATGGCCCAGTGACCCTGCTTTGAAGAGAACTTGTGCCTTGGCCCAGAGGCCTCCCAGGCCCCAGGGCACCCACTAAGCTAGGGCTGGTTTCCTCCATTGGTAGGGACCCCCGTCACCCAGGTGGTGCAGAGGAAGTGGTCAGAACAGGAAGGAGGGAACCCACGACATTCTAAGGTATCAGGGGACTAGCTGCGGTGGATGCTTCCAGGGAAGTCAGAAAGGGAATGTCCGTATTCATGGAACTGAGTGGCAGGACCCTGACTCAGGCCTCCCAGCAAGCTGCTCCCGCCCTGGGGAGGAGGTGACAGGCACTGGAAGGGGCTGTGTCGTTACTCTCCCCTTGGTGGGTGGCAGGGAAGAAGAGGCCCCGGTGACTTCATATTCTACGGGCATGGGGAACCTGTGACCTGTGACCTGGGGGATATGCAACCAGAGGACTGGGTTGGGTCCTAGATGAGTGGTGAAGGTCAATACCAAGTTCAAAACAAGGTCATAGATTTAGGGGCTGGTTGGAGAGCAAGTGCAAGGGCCCAGACAAGGGCTGTGTGACCCCAGGAGAGCAGATGCTAGGGAGCAGCACAGGGAGCCAAATGGGAGCACTTCGGAGGGCAGGTAGGAGATGTGTGTGGCAGCTCGGAGTCCTGGCTGGGCCTGTGAAATGCGTGGGGTTCAAGGAGAGGGAGTGGTGCACCAGGACTGGCAACTCTGACCTGCTCCTTCCTGTTCATGTGACCTCTACCACGTGTGGTGAACCCTAAAGATCCATCCCTGTCGGAATAACAGCCGACCTTCATACGGTGCTCACCAAGTGCCAGACTTTCTAAGCACGGGGCACATATCAGCTTAGTTAATCCTCACAACAGCTGCTTGCAGGTACCGTTACCTCGACGTTCTCAGTGAGAAAACGGAGACACAGGGTTATTAAATAACAAGCCCAGCGTGGTCATGTTGGTGACTACCCACACATTATTTCTAATTCTTCTTTTTTAAAAAAGATTTTATTTATTTATTCATGAGAGACACAGAGAGAGGCAGAGACACAGGCAGAGGGAGAAGCAGGCTCCCTGCGGGGAGCCCAATGCAGGACTCGATCCCAGGGCCCCGGGATCACACCCTGAGCCAAAGACAGACACTCAACCACTGGGCCACCCAGGTGCCCCACAAATTGTTTTTTGTTTCCAACTGAAGTATGCTGGTGGAGGTCACCTGGAAGAAGATCAGGGTCAGGGCTGAGGTTTGAGAATACGGGGCACGTCTTCCTCCTGCCTCCCTCTCTTTCACTGAAGCATCTGTTCTAACCCCACACTCTGCCTTTGTGACTCCCCCTGTCAGCTCTCTGGCCCCGAATGACACAGGATGGAGCTACATTTCCCCTCTGCCCTCCTTTAAATTGAGAGGCAGAGAGAGGGGTGAAGGCATGTGGTCAAGGAGGAAGGCTGGATGTGTATGTGGTGGTGAAGTGGCTGCTGTGTCCCAGCTTGGCAGGCTGGAGGCCACAGAGAGAAAGGGCCACATGGGCCCTGGGGAGGTGAGCGGGCCTGACTTTGCCAGGGTGAAACGGAGATCATATTGTCTGGAGGGTCTGTACAGAGGCTCACAGCAGGCTGCTCTCTGCTGCTTTCAGCTGGGCCTGCTGGGCCCCCGGATCACCTTCCTCCTGGAGAGTGGGAAGGAAACCGTATAGGAAGGTAGGGGTGGGGGGCCAGAGCAGGGCTGATGGCTTTTCAGAAGACACAGTGCTTATTTGGGACCTTGAAGAATGTGTAGGAGCTTGCTCCATATGAAAATAGTGAAGGACGTTCCAGGGAGAGGGAACAGCATATGCAAAAGCTGTGAAGCATCAGGCCCCAGCTACTTTCGGGGAGCTGTGAGTGGGCAGGTGTGGCAGGTCCTGGAAGGCACGGGGGCGGGGGTGTAGCTGCACATGAGCCTGGAAGAGTAGCTGGGCCAGGTCGTGGACACCACTGGCCTGGAGTTGGGCCTGTGGGAGTCAAAGTGTACACAGAGGACTGGCCTGTTGAGATCTGGATTTTTGAATGGCCCCGTGGCAGAGATCTCGGAGCAGAATGGGAAGGGGAGATTGTAGGAAAAGGAGACGGGCAGGAAGAAGAGTTCACAGGAGGCTGAAATGAAGTTTGAACATTCCCCCCTCCCTCTCCTCCATGAGGGACCCCCTGGGTCCTTATGGCCCTGCCCGGCCACCAAGATCTCCTCTTGGAGCAAAGATCTGAGGCTGGCCTGAGGAGGCCAACTTCTGGTGGTGTGGGTCAGGCAGCCTGACAGCTGTGGCTGGGAGTCCTCTAATGGACAAGCATGCTGCTCCAACTGGCCGGCAGAAAGAGAAGATTCGGGCAGTCCTGGAATAGCCCCAGGAGGTCGCGGCCCAGCCAGGCACCTGATGCTCTGGGGACTTTGTGTGACTGAGATGCGAGTGCTCGTGAAGTGAAGTGAGCTCCCTAGCCCCCCTTGGAAGCCTTGCTCCTGCAAGGTGCTCCGGAATCACCAGGGAAACCGCTCTGTAGAGCCTCGGCCTCACTGCATCCAGCCTGGTGAAGTGCAGTGTTAATAAACCAAGCAACTCCATGTCAAAGGTGACAAGACAGGATTAAGGCCACCTGGCCAAGATCTCACGGCCTGAGAGATGGAGCTGGAGTTCAGACAGGCCAGTTGAATCCGAACCCAGGCTGTGCCCCCCCCCCCCACACACACATATACAGGCACATCTGCCTTTTTTCCAGCCCTCCCAGACAGACCCCAAGGTGTCAGGCTGAGGTGACATCTCCATCTCCAGAGAGCCTTGACACACCTGGCTGGCCTTCCTCTCATCTGCCCATCCCTGACTGGGGCAGAGAAAGGAAAATACCCCTCAAATACGCACCCTCGAGGCCAAGACACCCCCAAACCCAGCTCTTTCCCCATCTCAGTGCATGATCTTGAATAGGCATCCTCACATGGCTCCTACTTGAAAGGACACAGCGACCGACAAAGCAGGCCGTGTTGGAATGTGGAACCCTGGAGCCGGGGCAGTTTTCAGCCACTTACACATATATCTCATTAAACTCCCAGGGTGCTCTGGTAGTCACATCTTTGATCCTTCTACCAAGAAGAACTGTTCGGAAATAATAGTTTTAAATCCCTAATTTGCAAACCTGGAGCAGCCACTCTCACTTGATATTTAAAGATTAATGTATGTGAAATTTTTGTTTAATGCATAATGATTGACATTTAGCAAGCAACCTGGAATCTGTCCACAAGCCCTCATTCGTTAGGGCCTACTGTTGACAAGGCCGAGGAGGCTGGAAACCTCTTCTATGATTAAATCACGTGCTTGGGCTAATTCTTTTGCAACAGGTTTTAAGCTTTGCAAATTACATAGGGATCCTACCAACTAGAATGATCTGGTGCAGAAGTTGGACCGAAAGAAGCTTTTACTGGTGCATCTCAAATCTCTTTTCTGGTTTCACATTCTGCATTATTTACTCTCCTGAGGGCTGCATTTAAACTCCACAGACACTCAGGCTGAATTAATTTCAAAATAATCTAGTATGATTCTCCCAGGTTCTCCTACAAAGAAGATAGGCATTTGCATATCTTAGTGCTCCATCTCATACCCTGATTTTCTGTTTAACAAATAAAATGCCTTTCTTCTATCCCCGGCAAGCTCTTCTGAATTTCTGATGCTCCAGGATGAATCAGGACAGCGTTAGATACTGACACTGAGCAACCACATTTGATGAAAACATCTCTTGGCAACACTGATGTGCAGGGCTCTGATGAGCAATTTTCTGATGATGAACATTCTTTCCTTCAGTCATTCATCAAACATTTATTGAGCACGGGGGTTGGGCAGGAGGGATGCAGATATGAAAAAGACACAGCTTCTGCCCTGGAGGAGCTCATGAGTAGATAAACATGCAACAAATGGAGGATGGGACCAGAAATGAGAGAGGTCTGGTGTTCGGGGACCCCAGAGTGACGGGCTCAGGGATGGTTTCACAGTCAAGGCTCGTTTGATCTGGATCTTGAAAGTTGTAGGACAGTTCCCAGGTGTAAAAAGGGAGAACATCCTGGGCAAAGGGAAGAAAAACCAGAGCATGTTTGAGGAGCAGAAATCCAGTGTTGGTGTGGATGGAACTTGGAATTTCCAAAGGAGCATGAGAGAGATCAGACATAAGAGTCAGTCTGGGTGCAGGTAATGGTGATCGTTGAAACCCATGCCGACAAATTGGACTTCACCTTAAAAGCAAAGGGAGGAACCGGGGGAAGGTTTAAGCCGTGGTTGGCCATGATGGGGTCTGAACCCCTCTGGCAGCAGAGTGTAGGGTGGACTGGGACAAAAGAGACACGGAAGCAAGTTAGGGGGCTGTTCCATCATTCCCATGAGGGATGGGGCAGACGTGGTTGCTATGGGGGCATGGGCCAGTCAGCTGTTGGGGGGACTTTGAGAGACATTGCTGCAGTCTGTTGGAAGTAGTGATGGATGAAATGCAGGAAGTAGTGATGGATGAAATGCAGGTTGTCGTGAGGGGGGATTATTAATCCAGGACCACTGTAGGCTCTGGGTTTGAAGAACAGTCAGTAGGCAGCCAGAGTTGTCCTTCTCAAGCAACACACCTGTGTCTAGACAGCAGCACACAGTGAACATTTCCCACATCAACACATGATGAAATTTCACGAACACCAGAAGTCCTGGTTATTGCCTTCTGCAATTTCTCTAGCTCGTGATTCCTCCTGGGATAAAGAATTTCCTAAACTAATACCTATACATTATAGGTACTTTCAATCTTTGGAGAGTACGCCACATACTGAGATTTGGGGGATTCTGGGATTTGGCGTTGACGTGTTAGTGAAAGAGGCATCTAGTCAATGAGCGCTGCAGCAATGGAAGGAGAGGGAATAGCAGGTATCCGGTCACTACAGAGGACTTTGTGGCAGGACCCTTGCCAGGCAACACAATGGACTGGCCCTCCATGGTAATGAGATGCCGCCCCTCCCCCACTACCATTACCTTGGATGGTTAAGCAAATGCTAGAGCCCTCTCTTCCAGATGTTCCTGAAGGGACTCTTGCCATAGGAAGGCTGTTATGGTGTGTGTCTTCTAAGGTCCAACCTCCTTAAATTCTACCCATCTATTTGAATACATGGCTGAAGGAATGCGGGCTGCTGGACCAGAAAGACCCGGAGCGTCTCAGCTCTGCCTTCTAGTAGCTGAAGGGCTGCCCTACACACAGGAGAGCAGTCTTGTCCTGTTGGCTCTGAGGGAGGACTGGCAAATCCAGGACAATCGATAGAGCAGCTCTCTCGTGGTCAGAGTGGTCCAAACATGAGGTTGGCAGCTCAGAGAGAGGTGGGCTCAGGGGATCACGTAGCAAGTCATCTAAGGCTGTATAGCCCTACGTGGATTTAGACTGGTTGGCTTTAAGGACTTGCCACCCCTGAGATTCCATCTGCCTAGGCTGAAGGTAGATAGTAAGCCCTGAGGAGCACTTCCCCACCTAGAAGCTCCTCTGGACTTGCCTCAGGATAAGGCACTGCAAGTTCGAAAATGAGCCGAACTCCTTGTATGAGGAGCAGCTTTATCCTACTCTGTGCAGCTGGGTTTTTTTTCCATTATTTCCATGTCCCTCTCTTCCATCAACCAGTACACCAGAAGGCAGGACTGTGTCACACTTCCAGTGTTTCCAGCACCTAATGGAGAGCTGAGACAGAGGAGTCCTCCAAAGTGCTGTTGATCGAATGAAGGATTTCTTTTTTAGGAAAATTCACAAAGAGTAACCAAAGGCCTCCTGTGCACCAAGCCCAAGCTGAACAAAATTTTGCCCTGATGACCCTGTGTGCATGCATGTGTGCACGCTGAGAAAGGGTATTTCCACATAATGGTCAAAGGACGCTGCTTAGCTGCAGAAATCTCTAGTTCCTACAAAGAGCACGTTGAGGTGGTGGTGCAACACGCTGACAGGTGTTAAGTGGGGCACTCAAAATCATAGGATAAATGTGTACATCTTCCTATAACTTCAGATTGGAAGGAGGGAGGTGGAAATGTATGCATACCGTGTGGAGTGGAGTACAAATTTGTATGAACATTTTTTTTAAAACAGGAGGCTTTGATGAAATGTCAGGATATTCAGATTGTATTTCATGTTGCTCCCAGACCTTGGGGCATGCCGTCATTCCCCCTTGGCTGTTGGGTTCTTTGGTGGAAATGCCAGCAAGGCCCATGGGGGATTCCAAGTGCACATAGATCAGGGTTCCCATGGTAGGCTGTGCCCACACCTAAGCTCCTGTGCTTGCCTCATTTTCTGAGAAAGATTTACACATTTTCCAAATGAGGAACCTCAAGGATAACCACAGAGATGTCTATTGATGCCAGGAGAGAAGAAACTTTCTAGAGTATGAGGAGCCTTCCCGGAAGAGAGCTGAATGTAGAGCCAACTCTGCCTGTCTGGTATAATTGGCTCTGATTTGTGGGGTCTAATTTGATAATTTGATGCAAGATGAGTAACCTACTCAAAAAAGAACCTATTTGCAGAGCACATTCCCCAAGGAGCACGGCTAATTCTGCCAAAGAATTTCCTCACACGCAAGGAGGAGGAGTCTTTGACTTTCTCCTACTCCGATCCCCAGTCGCTATTGGGAAGTCCGACTTCAAGAACATTTTGTATCAAAAAGAAAATCTATAATTAGGTATTTCATTATAGCTCTGGAATAAAACACCTTTTTATTTCCGTGTCATATGAAGGGGCAAATGTGGAATTGTCCAGTTTTGATGGACTGACAAAGCCTTGCGTGGCTCTGGAAGTGTGTGATTTTTCAGTTTACGCCAGTCGGCCTGCCCCCTTCCTCCTACTCATCCCACAGAGATCAGGAGCCAGGAGCAGATGTAGATGGCTCAGATCCCCACTACTCAGACCTGAGGAAGATGCTAAAATCTATTATCAAACATTAATATGGTGCTTACTATGTGCGGGGTGGTATAGTAACTGCTTTAGAAATATTTCTTAACTCCTCCACAACAATGCTAGTAGGTACCTTAACTATCCCCATTTTACAGATGAGGAAACTGAGGCACAGAGAGATTAAGTACTTTGTCCAGGGCCAAATCTAGGAATTCTGACTCTGGGATCAATGCTTTAAACCACCAGACCATGGTGCCTTTTTCTTGCCTCTAGAAAACCAGTGGGTGGCTACAATGGAGTTTGGGCTGGAGTCTCCCTCCAGGCCAGTCACTGGTGTGTGTGAACTGGCTGCACTCCTGCCTCCTCAGCGAGCTCCCTCTAGCCACCCTGCTATCTTCCTAACCCCCTTCACCCTTTTTGTTTTCGCACGTGACATTACCATTACCCCATCTTCGGTCCAATGGTCCTTCTCAGCAAATCCCAGCCAGACTCCCACCCAGGCACTGGTGAGTCTCCTTTAGGAAAGACAAGTGCCAAAGAACTTATTAAATAAACCTACTGTTGAATATTCATAATGCAGAAGGACCACTTTCCTCTACGAAAAGACTTAATCTCACAGTTTCTTTAACTAGTGCTAACATCCCACCCATGCTTTGAAGTCTTTGATTACTAATCATTAACTACTTAACCTGGAAACTCCCAAGCCCACTGTGCTTAAAGCCGGAGACCCACTGGGCCACTTGCCTGTGGAAAATTAATTAGAAAGGAGAGTGCAACAGGAGCTCTGAAATAAGCAGCAAAGGCTCCAGAATAGTCAGTCCACACAGCCTCCTCTGAACACCTACGTGGTAAATGTGAGCGCAGCCTGAGCTCAGCTCCAGATGCTCGTCCTCAGGTCAGGAGAGCAAGCGACAAGCCAGGCCTGATCCTTCCCTGAAAGAGGGTGACAGCTGGTGTGGGGTTCTCGTACCAGCACCGCAGGTGGCAGCAGCACCTGGGAACTTTAAAAGGCCCATTTCCGGGCCTCACTGCAGACCAGAAGAGATCTGTGCTAAGTAAGCCCTCCAGGGACGCAGTCTCATCTGTTCACCCAGCCTCCACCCCAGGGGGAACTGGGCTGCTTAGGGAACCTCTAGCTGCCACAGGCCCGTAGGTAGGGAAACTGAGGCAGAGAGGGGGTGCATGTCTGCAAGATGTGGGGTCAGCTCCCCAGTGCCTCAGCCTAAGGGGCTCATGCACACGGTCAGTGCTCCATGGCAAGACGCAAATCTAAGTGCCCCGCAGCTCAGGTCAGCAAATGAGAAGACTGAGGCCCAAGGTGGCTCCGCCACTTACCCAGGGTCAGGCAGGAAGGCCGGGAGCAGGGCCCCGAGTTCTTTGCTTCCACCCGCAGGCCTCTCGTGCCCTTCCTAGTGACTATGCCAGTGAGGCCCAGGAGAAGGAGCTAGGCTGGGGGCTGGGAGCCCACCTCGAGGAATTATTATCAGCCTCCTTCACTCTATACATTGAGCTTTTGATTTTTTTTTAATGCTGTTTCCATATTTAATTCGGTTTCCATTCCAATTAAGCTCGCTGTGTGCTGTAGCATCTCTCCTGCCAGGTTTAATTGCCCTCATTTAAATTCTTTAATTAAAAGTATTGTATGTTTCCAGATCCTGTAGTTGTATGTGTTACACAAATAATTTAGATGGCTGGACTGGTAAAGCAAGGGACTGTGCCCTCCCTTGCTTGGGCAGGGTCAGCTGGAGGGCAGCGTCGGCTGGGGTCTCTACAGCAAGCTCCGGCCCCTCAGAGCCTGGGGCCTGGCCCACGGGCCTCCCTGCCTCCTCCCTTCCCCACCGTGCTCCACACCCCACACTCCACACCACAGCCAGAGGGGCCCGGTAAATGTCAGTCCGACCCTGCAGTGGCCGGCCCTGTCACCAGATTAAAAGTCAAAATCCCTCCGGTGGCTGTGACTCCCCACACAACCTGCCCCTCCCTCGAGGACCTCTTGGACCTCATCTCCTACTCCCACCCCGCCCCCGAGCTGCACCCCAGCCCCGTGCTGTTCGCTGAACTCACCAAGCCTGTGCTGGTGCGGGATCCTCGCTCTGGGGACACAGGGACTGTCCCCAGATAGCACCTAGGCCACCCCCCCTCCTCCATCGCACCTTCACTCAGCTCTCCCCTTCCCGGCGAGGATCACCCTGACCGCCTGTCACTGCCGCAGCCTGCCGCCTGCTTACCACCACTCCCCAGCTCTCTTACTGAGTCGTCTGAGGCCATTGAGGCCACTAGAATACAGACCGTAGACTGAGAGGCTTAAACAACAAACATTTATTCTTCACAGTTCTGAAGCCTGGGACGTCCAGGATGAAGGTGGCAGTGGACAGTGTCTGCTGAGAACCCTCTTCCTGGCCTGCACGTGTGCACCTTTTCAGCGCGTCCTCACATGGCAGAGGGAGGGCTCATCTCTCTTGTGTCTCTTCTTAGAAGGGCACTCATCTAATTGGTGAGGGCCCCACCCTCATGACCGAATTACCCTCCAGAGGTCCCACCTCCGAATATCATCACACTGGGCATTAGGGCTGCAACATATGAATTTTAAGGACTCCCATTCAGTCCGTAGCACTGTTCTACATTTTTGTGCATGGCTTTATGACTTTCTAACACACCAGAGAATTGACCGTTTGCTCGCCTTCCTGGAGTATCGTCTCCATAAGGACAAAGATCTTCTCCTGTTTAGTCACTGGTGTATCTCCATGCCCTAGAACTGTTTGGGCACACAGTAGGCTCTCATGAAATATCTGTTGGATGGATGAAGAGATGGACGACTCATGTATCTGCAGAAAGCCCGCAAAGGAACTAGCCCGGACTGCCTCCACTCCAGGCACTGAGGCACCAGCAGCTCTCCGTCTAGACCGCTACTTTGAGACAGGCATGGAGTGGGAGGAATGGTGTGGGTCTAGCCATGCGTCCTAGTGAGGAAGAGTGAATGGGGTGCCCAGCCTGGTTCTACTGCCTACTGACTATGTGACCCTGGGCCTGTGTCCCGAACTTTCTGGGCCCCTGTCTCCAATTCTGTGAAGTGGGAATAACTGTGATCACCTCTCAGGGCTCTTGTGAGGAGTACGTGAGGTTGGGCTTGTAGGGCCTCTGACGCAGTGTCACCCCTGACTGCGACTGGCTCTATCTCAGAGCCTAGGCTGCAGGCAGAGGGCAGAGGGACAGAGAGAAACAGCACCAGGCTGCTCCCGAGGGTGCGAAGCTCACCAGGAAGGGAGCAAATGGAGGAAAGGAAGGCTCCTTTGCAACTGTGAACAGAATTTGCCCGGAGAGCAGGTAAGAGCCCAGAGTTTATTGCGTGAGACAGGCTGAGGTCCGGAAAGGAAGAAAGGAGGGAGCCAGCACCCGTGGCCGGTACTAGCTCTAGCACCAGAGGCGGCCTGTCTCCTCTTCCCATAGCCCAGATGTGCTCCCCAGACACATTCCAGGGCTGCTCAGTGTGGCCTCCAAGAGGCCTTACTCTTCTGCTCTAGAAGATTCTCCTCACGGAGCCTCTAGGGAGGGAGCTCGCCTGGACCACACACTTCGCCCTCCCTGAAGGTCCAGACACTCACTGAGGCTGCGTCTCCCTCACAGCCCTGCTCTCGGCCTCACTCCATCTCTTCCCATCCTTCCCAGAGGCCACACGAGCTGTTTCTGCCCCAGGGTCACCACATTTCCTGTCTCCGGGGTCCAGAGGGCCAATATGGGGTCTGGGAAATGTCACATTTGAGTCCCTGAAGGAACACTTTACTTCCCAGAGACCTCCCTCTCTCGGGCTTGGCAAGGTGCCCCGTGGAAGGCTTAGAATGTGCCAGAGTGGCAGCAGGAAAGACGAGGCTGTGGCCTTCTCTGTTTGGGATCTGAGCTCAGGGATCCGGGGGTGGCCGAAGCAGCTCGGCCCCTGGCAGGCAAGGCCCAGCTCAGCCCCTGGGGAAGAGCCGAGAAGTCAGTCCTCAGCAGAGCGAATGGCCACTTGGCCTGGCCGCGTCCTGCCCATCATGGGCTTTTTCCAGAGCCGCCATCCGGTGCCTTGAGCACCCTCACATCTGTTTGTTGTTTCTGAGCTAATAAAAAGGTTTCCCATGACTCCTTGTGCTCATCCTCCAGTAATCAGGACAGAAATTAGCATCTGGTCCTAAACCCAGTAGAAGCAGAGGGTGGAGCGGCTCGCCCACGGCCACCGGCTGAGGGGCAGGAAAGAAGCCTCCTGGGTCACACCTGCCCCTTCCCGTCTCACCGCCAGGAAGGCAGGCAGACCTTGAGCACTAGCGAGCACTGTGGCCTGAGCCTACCCCTGGCAACACGGGCTGGGGCACACCGCCGGCTGGCAGGGGTGCTGGAGGGTCAGGGGAGTCTGGCCACACACGGGCCAGAGAAGCAGCAGCGACGCCACCCAACCCAGGTGTGGCTGCAGGTATGCTCAGGCCACAGAAACACAAACCAGAGAAACCTGGGCCTGGCAGAGGGATGGGCTGGCCTTGCTCGGAGTGTCACAAGGGATGTCTCTGGATCCAGAGGTCCAGCTTTTAAGGGACGGGATGGGGACCCACAGCTTGCAAGTGGACAACTTGAAGACGTCACCCCGTCGTCATCCCAGGATCCTGGCGTGGCCACCACAGGTGCCGACTTGTTGGCTATGTTGAGGGAGCCCGTTGTCCGGTGGAAGTGAGGCGGTGGCCCTCTGCTTGGCAGTCAGTTCTGAGTGACACAGAATACCTGGAGGTGGTCCAAAGGAGGGCAGGCCAGGATGGAAGAATCATTCAAGGCTGTTGCACGCAGAACTGGGCCAGTTTAACGTAGAAAAGCATAGAATGTGCGGCACATGGGCCTCACCATCCCCTATTGGGAGGGAAAGGTGGAGGAGAAGCAGGAGATCCCAGTGTGGCAACCTGGGGGACAGTCTGGGACACCTTGCTGGATGCCCCCAAGACAAGGATTTTAGTTCAAGGGGAGGAGAACACTCCCGGGCAGGGCAGCTTGGGAAAGAGAGCGCTGGATCAGGAGGGCTGCGTGTGTCCTCCTGGAGGAAGCCAAGCAGAGCTGGAGGCCCAGGCTGGAGTAGAGGCCATTGAGGCTGCTGGTGAGAGCAGGAGGCTCGACCTTCAGAGTCTCTCCCACGTGGGGACTCCAGGGTCCTCTCGGAGGCCTCGTCGGACGGCCACCTGTTCCTCTGACCCTTAGGGCGTCAGCCCGCCAGTGTCTCTCGGGCCGAGCCCGTGGTCCCCAGATGAGCTCGCTGCTCGGGTATCCCCTTGTTGTCTCCTTGCTCTTGGTGCCATGAGTCACCGCTGGCCTCGAGACGCAGCAGGAGACACCTGCTCTCCTCCCTTGAAGACGCCTAAAGAAATGTGCTGGGTCGTGTCCCACACACTGGAAGTTGGGAATTCCGTTCCTCCACCCCCGACGTACACACAGACATACAGACACAGCCCTGCTCCCCCTAGCCACCCAGCTTCTCATCACCTGCCTCCTTCACCCACTGTTCAAAGTCCCTTCTGAGGGAGCTGTGTTTTAAAAAATTGTTTTAATTGAAGAATAACACATATATACAGAAACATGCACAAATATAAATGTTCAATTCAATGATTTAAAACAAAGCAGGGGCGCCTGGGTGGCTCAGCGGTTGAGTGTCTGCCTTCGGCTCAGGCCCTGATCCCGGGGTCCTGGGATCGAGTCCCACGTCGGGCTCCCCACAGAGAGCCTGCTTCTCCCTCTTCCTGCGTCTCTGCTTCTCTCTGTGTCTCTCGCGAATAAATAAAATCTTAAAAAAGCAAACACCTATGTTACCAGCACCCCAGCAACCCCTCTCTGGCCTCCTGTCCATCATTTTCCCACGCCCGCCTCCCCAAAGATCACCCCCATCCTGGCTCTAACATGGGTCCTATGTTGCCTGTTGGGCAAGCGTATACAGGTGGAATTGTGTATGTGTGGTGTCTGTTAGGTTTATTCATACTGAGCGGAGCTCTAGTTTGTAAATTTTTGATGCTGTACAGTATTCCAGCATGTGAATAACCACAAGTTATTTATGCATTCTACTATGGATGGACTTCTGGGTTTGTTTCCAGGTTGGAACTTTTGCAAATCATGTTTCAGAAAGCACCCAGGTGCTTGTCTTTGGTGCACACATTCCTGCTAGATACACCCCTGGCCGTGGGAATGTTGGGTCTCGGGGATGTGTGTGACCAGCCACAGTAAATCCTGCCAGCTTCTTAGGTCACTGTGAAAACTGAATCTTAATGTTCTCTTGACATATCATTTGTCACCACAGGGACAGTGTCAGCCAATTGGGGATGACCCCTTACAGTAGAAGTTTGCTGTCTCCCTCTCTCCCAGTGTGCTGTTCACTGGGATGGGCATGGGACGTTGCTGGGGGTGGGCTGCTGTCATACGAGGCAGGGCCTCCCTCTCTCTGCTGTCAGGCCTGCTCAGGGCCACTCCAGAGTGAAACACCTGACACTGCCATCCTGTCCTGTGACCCATCCCTTCTCAACCTGTGCGGGTTATGACAGCCAACATTTACTGATCATCTGTTACGTACCAGGCTCTTTGCTGGATGTCGAGGGCACAGAAATTGATAAGGCATAGAACCCTCAGCGTAGAGGAGGGAGAGATGGGTAAGCAAATAATTCCACCAGCACTCAACAGTGCTGAGCTGGAGAAAGCGCAGGGTGGACTGGAGGAGAGGTGGAGGGGATTAGGTGGGAGGTGAGAAGGCTTCTGGAGGAGGTGGAGCAGGAGCAGAGCCTTGAAACATGACTGTGGCTTGGCCTGCTATGGAAGCCTGCGGAAGGACCCCCAACCCAGGACACAGCTTGCTCCATGTCCAGGAACCCTGATATAATGCCAGTAGGTCTAGACAGCTGCAGGGAGTTGGGCATGGCTGCACAGAAGCTGTGGGAGCTGACGGGGGAGGCGAGGCCAGGAAGACCTTGGGGGCTGCGCTTGGACTTGAACTCTGTCCTCCAGGCCAAATGCACATTTTAGAGAGATGGCTCTTCCCTGCCTCGGGAAGTCAGAGGGGGGTCAGCTAGGAGGCTGGTCCAGGTGAGAGAAGACAGTGCCTGAAACTGGGCAGGTGTGATGGGAGCAACAAGGACCCCAGCCCATGGTTCTGGGGAACAGGGCCTGGCCCCCAGGGTAGGAGCTGTAGGAATAAAGCAGCACACCACACCCCAGCCAAGTACATGGAAGTTGGGCTAACAAAGATCTAGGGCCCTGCGAAGAAAACGGAGGCGCACGTTCAGTCTTAGGGAAGAGACCGGCACATCACAGATGGGGAGCCTGAGGCTACATGGGAATGGTGGGCCCCACTCCCCCCGGAGCCTCTCTGCTTCCCAGGCATCCAGACACACCGATGATTCTAGCCCCTACTAGCACCTCGGCCCCGCACCCCCCCGCCCCACGTTACCTCTCTGCCCTGACTCCACTCTCCGCCCCGGCTCCTAGGGAGGCCCCATCCAGAACCGCAAGTCCAAGCGCTGCCTGGAGCTGCAGGAGAACAGCGACTCGGAGTTTGGCTTCCAGCTGGTGTTGCAGAGGTGCTCGGGCCAGCACTGGAGCATCACCAACGTCCTGAGGAGCCTGGCGTCCTGACCCTGCCGGGAGCCGCCCCTGCCCGTCCCTTTGCTACTGTGTAGCACCTGCTGCCTGCTGTCCGTGTGGGGTTGTTTGGAGTCTGGGGGAACCGGGTTAGTGGGACCCCCCCCCCAAAAAAAAGAGCTTTTTATTTCCTATGTGATTTTCATGGAGTTTATAGAAGGGTGCCGAATGGTGGGTGATGGTATAATATCATAAACTATTTTGCAACTGTAAATAGGGGACAAATGGAAAATATTTATAACTGACAATAAAATACTATTGATTAAGAAAAGGGGTTTTGTGGTCATTTGGTGCTCAGTGCAGATTCCTGCCCGCTTCCTCTGAACTTGGAATTCTTGTGGCCAGAGATGGGTCCCTGTGTCCTCATCCTGGAGAAAGGAGGCTTGAAGCCCCTGCCAACAGTGGGAGCCCGTGCAAACTGCCAGCTTTCTTCGTTAGGCCCCGGGAGGGGGGGCCAGAAAGGCACTGTGCCCTCACGGTCACCTCCACGGAGCAGGTTCCTTCTGCCTCCACCACAGCAGATGCGTCCTCTGGAGAAAGCAGCGTTGCTCACTGGCCACTGGAGCCTCAGCTGCGGGGCTCCGGGCTCCGGGCTCCACTGCCCTCCCCTGATGTCACCTCCCTCACCTCCCAAAGCCCTCAGCAGTGACCCTTGCCTCCAAACGCCCCCATCCAGTCGCTCCTTCTGTGAGTCACAGTGTACTTGTTTCCTGGGGCTGTCATGACAAAGTGTCACAGGCTGGGTGGCTTAGGCAGCAGAGATTCGTTCTGTCCTGATTCTGGAGGCTGGGAGTCCAGATGCAAGGTATGGGCAGAGTCGGGTCCTTCCGAGGGCCGTGAGGGAGGATCTGTGTGAATCCCTCTCCTAGCCTCTGGTAGCCTCCAACGTGCCTCGGCTCGAGGTGGCCGTGTGCCTCGTGTGTCTCCTTGTCATCCTCCCTCTGTGTGGATCTGGCTCCCGGTCCACATTCCCTGCTTGTATAAGGACACCTTATATTAGGCCCCACCATGGTGACCTCATTTGAACTCTGTAGAGACGGTATTTCCAAATCAGGTCACGTAGTGAGGTGCTGAGCAGCGAGGACTTCTTATCTTTTGGGGGATGCGGTTGCACCCATAACACAGGGCTTGTTCCGTTTGGGCTCCACGTCACCCCTCTGGGCCCAGCCTTGGGGGACCAAAGGCCCTCAGGGTAGGACTGTGTTCCTTGGAGCCTGTTCCCCAGTCCTCTGTCCCTCCAATAGCTTCTAGCTGAATGGTTTTTGTCCCAGTCCAAGGAGGCCTCCTCAGGTTGGAGGCTCCTGTTTTTAGCTTGAAGGACACCCCCAGCACCGCCCCCAGCACTCCCTCCAACCCTCTGGCTCATAGCAGACCAATAGTGAGTGACAGGCTGCAAGACTCGGGGGGGGGGGGCAGATTTTGGCCCCATTCACCCCCTCACGTTCTCTGGGTCGCAGGGGCCTCCAGCCCCAGCACCTGCCCATCTGGGATCAGTACTCTATAGCTGGACATTGAGTGAACATAGAGAAACCCCCTGTGCCTGTGGGACCCCCGGGGGGAGAGGGTCCTCCTGTCTGGGCCACCTGGCACACCGAGAACGCCATCTAGCAAAGGCTTCACCCTGGAGGGGCCACTGGGGCTTCCCAGGCCACCACCATAGCCTCCCCTTTAGGCTTCCATCTAACTCCCACCACAGAACAGAGAGGATGCCCAGACATTGGCCAGACAGCCCGCACCCCACAGCCCCCACCCGGGAGGTGGACACGGGAAGCAGGACCCTCAAAGGGAGTCGTAGGCACCCCGTCTGGCACGCTCACTTCCCCCACACTCACTCCCCCACCCCATTCCAACAAACGCCTCCCCGGAGCTGCAACCCACCCATGCTTCTGAGGTCACCTCTGTGCTAGTCTCACCTCCCCACCGCCTTCTTCGCCTCTCCACACCACTGCCTGTGCTTCACGCCCACCCCCACGCACTGCCTACCAGGGGCCCCTACGTCTGATCCCCAGCTCTCAAGCCCCACCTGACACTCCTGAACCAGAAACGCGGGTTAACAAGTGGTCGGGGTAACTCTGATTCCCTGCTGAAGGCTGAAGCCCCTGCCTGGCACCAGGCTGGATCAGTTGCCACATGCCCAACCTCCTGCACCCACCCAGGCCTCCTGCTCCACACACGGTGGCCTCTACTTCACGCCTCAACACCCTGCGTCTGAACACCCCGCGTCCCCAGCCTCATCCATCACACACTCTCCTACACGCGGTGGCCTCCACTTTGTGCATCCCAACACCCGTGTCCATCCCCCACAGCTCTCCGCTGCCTGCACCCTGTCCCTGCTGTAGGGCAGAAGGACCAAGAGTGTGGACTCTGAGTCACACAGCCCCAGTTACTGGCTGGACCATCCTGGGCAGCTGCTTAACCTCTCCCAGGCTCTGTGTCCTCTCCTTAAAAACTAGGACTATCGGGGCATCCTGGTGGCTCAGTGGGTGAGCGTCTGCCTTGGGCTCAGGTTGTGATCCTACATCATGGGATGGGGTCCTACATCGGGCTCCCCACAGGGAGCCTGCTTCCCCCTCTTCCTGTGTCTCTGCCTCTCTCTCTGTCTCTCATGAATAAATAAATAAAATCTTAAAAAAAAAACTAGGAATATCTTTTATGGGATTGTTGTGAAAATTCAATAAGTAAATGTATGTAAAACAGTGATGGGGACATAATAAATACTCTAAGGTCTTAGCTGTTAGTACTTTATCTACTGACATCCCAACACCCAGGTGCTCTCACCGATACCCACACCCGTGTGCCAATCTATGCCCACACTTGGCCACACCTGTCAACATCCATGGCCCACCCAACCGGTGCCAGCACCTACCCTGTCTGTATCACCTGCCCAGAGGCACTTGTCCTGAAACTCATCGCTACCTAAACCCATACTTTTCCAAACCCCACACATCCTTGTTCTCCTCTCAAAGGCACCTTGCCCTCGACCTCTCCCAGTGTCTACACTCTGAGAAGCAAACCCCAGGATTGCGCTCTTTGAGCTAATCGGGGGGGGGGGGGCAGTTAAAAGGGGGGCTCTGGGGGCAGCTCCTTCGACACCAACTCGCCATTTCCCTGAGCCCAGATATCCAGGCCCTGGCGAGAGAATTGGCTGAGATGATCCCTGAGGGCCCTGGCCTCCTAAGAGTGGGGACCACATGGCCAGTCCAGGCTCAGTTACATCCCAGAGAGATAAAGGTGAGACATCCAAGGTGCGACTCCAAGGCTCATGTGTCCAAAGCAGAGGGGCTGGGTGAGTGTGGGGCAGAGGCAGGAGGAGAGCGCACAGACGGAGGAGGCCGGGGGCTCTCAGCCACATCCAGCCTCGAGCCACCCCAGCCTCACCCCACTGCTTCTACAAGCTGATTAGCAGCTGTTTGGGGGCTCGCTGAACACCCCGGAGTGAGATCATTATTTTTCTTAATGATTTGCACATTAAACAACTTGCTTTCCCGTTTTCACTGCCTTCCCTGACACACGTAGCCGGTGCCTAAGAGCCCCTGGACAGGCAGCCGTGCCGCGTGCCGGCCCACAGCCTGTGGCCACAGCTCAGCCCCAGCCCTCGCCTGCCCCTGCCCTGGGGCCCATCCGTCCTGCGTAGTGAAGGGAGAAGATGGGCCCCTCACTCCCCACGGCAGAGGCCTTCAGTGACCTCGCCATATGCTGGCTGGCCCCAAAGGTCACCTGCCGGCAGCCGCAGACCTACAGCTCCTGCAGCTTCCTGGGTCCCTGCCGGGGGCCCTTCCCTGGCCATAGGCACGTGCTCAGGCCCGTGCATGGGCAGACGGAAATCCTGAGGGTTTGGGCCTCGGAACAGGCCCCAGTCAATGAGGGATGCACCTCCTCACCTTCAGGGTGACAAATGTGAGGCCTGATCCCCCAGTGTCTCAAGGGGTCCCCCATGGGACTGAGCCCCAGCGGCCCACTTGAATGTCCCCCATACGGACGCTCCTCCCTCCCTGTCTCATGCCCCCGCTCCCTCTCTGTGTGCCACACATGCCCGGTCACCTCCCACAGGCCAGTCCCTAGGTCTGCTCCGGGAGAAGCTGCTCACGGCCGCCCCTGCATAACGGTCCTACACCCATGCCACAGGGCCACCGGACACCAGGACCACCCAAACCCACATCTGTACCCTGACCTCTCCTCCGAGCTCCGGACCCAGTCTCCCACTGCTCACAGGCCCTGGGTATCTGGGTGAGCATCCCTCAGACAATGCAGGGGTGACATGCGGAGAGCCCACCCATCGCTCATCCCCCCTGCCCACTCCAGGGACCACACCACCCTCCACCAGGTGCTCACGCCAGAGACCTCCTTTCGTCCCTAGACCCCAACTCCTCACCCCCCGCATCTTGTCAGTACAGCATTCTGGAGCTGCTTCATCGCTCACCCGGACCCTGCCTCCCCACCTCCAGTCTCCCCCTTCTCCACATCATCAGCCCTCCACACAGCAGTAGTCAGAGCAGCCGTCCTGAAATGCAAGAGGACCCGTTTCTCTTCCACCTTTGGGTCTCACCAAAGATGGTAAATTGAGTCCCTCAGGCACCAGCCTCAGACTTTCCTCCTTCTATGAGTCCAGAAGCTGGGTGTTGGAAGCATCCAGATCAGAAGCCCTAAACCCAGGGGTGGGCTGTGGGCGTGAGAGGGCCTGGCTTCCTGGCTGTCACATGCTCTGGACACCTGGAGCCCCAACCCACCCTCTAGGGATGTTGGTGCCCTGTGCCTTCTTCCCTTTTTATCAAGTTTTGGCGCAGCGGTTTGGCGCCTGCCTTTGGCCCAGGGCGCGATCCTGGAGACCCGGGATCAAATCCCACGTCGGGCTCCCTGCATGGAGCCTGCTTCTCCCTCTGCCTGTGTCTCTGCCTCTCTCTCTGTGTGTGTGTGTGTGTGTCTATCATAAATAAATAAAAAATTTTTTTAAAAGTATCAAGTTTTTCTTGGAGTGGGGGGAATGTCAGTTTTCCAGAGCTTCTATAAGACCACACTGCACTTTGGGGGGCCCAAACAACAGAAATGTGTTGTCCCTCAGTTCTAGAGTCCAGAAGTCGGAGATCAAGGTGTCGGCAGAGTTGGTTCCTCTGTGGCCTATGAGGAAATATCGCATCCAGGCCTCCCTCCTTGGCTTATAAACAGCCTCTTCTCCCTCTGCCATTCTACTGCCTTCCCTCTGTGTGTGTCGCTGTTTCCAAATCTCTTCCTCTTGTAGGAAGAGGTCATATTGGATTAGGGTCCATCCTAATAGACCTCATTTTAATTGCATTCCTTCTGTAAAGATCCTATCTCCAAATAAAGTCACATTCTGTGGGGACTTCCAGGACTTCAACATATGGATTTTGAGGGAAAACAAAACTCAAGCATAACAGGGGAGCAGAAGAGGGGTGGTAAAGGGCAGACTCCAGGCTCCAGGAGGCTGCCTACACTCACACCCACCTTGCCTGGCCAGTCCTGCCTGTTGGGGGCAGCCTGGCTGTCCTGGTCACCCACAGCGTCCTGAGCAGGTGTCAGGGAATTTGTGCATGGGGACCTGAGATGTGTGTCATTGCCCTCTGTGTCCACACCCCTTTTGAGGAAAACTGTCCCAGCCTCAGCCCCAGCTGTGACCCCATTTGTACCATGACCACGCTCTCTCCCTCCACAGGGATTCAAGCTGACCCGAGGGCAGATGTCCATAGGCCGGCCAGTAATCAATGACTTAACACAGAAAGATGAACTGGGTCAATCAAATTCTCCCTGCAAATTTGCACTTAAAACACATGTAAAGAATGAGACAGCAAAGAAGACCCGAAGCCATGGCCACACACAGAGACAAGCCATGAGACAAGCCACACACAGAGACAAGCCAAGCCATCAAGGCCCAGCAAGACCAACCATGCCGCGGCCCTGTGCATGCTGAGGTCACGAGGGGGCCACCATAGCAGAGCCGAGCACAAAACAGAGCTGATGATCAGGGGCAGCAAACCCCCCCTCCCCCCACCGAGGAACCCAGATCACATGTCCATGACACAGATGGAGACCACAGACAGCCATAGCCCTGCCCGCACTTCCTCTTCATCCCAGACCCCACGGGTACACACCCTACTGATTCTTCTCCCGGAGTTGGCTGAGTGCATCTCTGCTCTTTACAACAAACAAGTCTGACCTGAGCAGAATATAAAGACTTTAGACACCAGAACCTACCAGAACCTACACCCTCCCCCATGTGTGAACATATGCACAACAGAGGGACGTGCAACTACCGCCTCCATGTAAACACATGCCCGGCTTACACAGCCACTCACATGCACATGCGTGTGCACACATATGCAGTAGTCACATAGCTAGAGACATAAATACACACTCTGACCCCAAAGAGAAAAGCCATTTCAGCCCCTTCCCCAAAGATCTTTTTTATAACCATCAGGTTGCTGTCACTTAATACCGTTTAACATGGTTCTTGGAAAGCAGAGGAAATCCGAGTTCTTTGGTTCTCACGGAAGAATTCTTGCTCATTCCAGGTAAGAGACACAAGGTAGTTCTGAGGCAAGATGGAGAGACTCTTTGGCCCTCAAAGTCTATGTTTGCTCTCTTTGTGATCACAACAGTCTAAATAAAGCCCAGGAAAGCAAGACCTGGACAGAGTCACCCAAAAATGTATCCTCCCTCCGCCATGCTCCTTCTGCCTTCCCCGCCAAAGAGGACCGAGGGGAAGGCGGTAGATGCCTCAGCCACATCCAGATCCTGACCCCACGAGACCCTCAAGTCCTGCTGCCCGGGCTGCTGGCCTCTACCCATCTCTTTATACCCATAGACAGGAATTTTGGCCTTCCTTGGTGTTTGGCTGACATGATTAGTCAGAAACGGCCTAGGAAGGCATTGGCCCTCATATGAGTAAGTTTTCAAGTTAGTGTAGCCATACGTGGGAGCCAGACTTGAAAGACTGTCGCCACATAACGCCAGTCTCTGTTCAGGTGCCCTTTTGCTCTTCCCAGGGGACGGGGACCCACCTGGTGTGTGGCATGGGACCTCGAGCCCAGAGCCCCCACTCCAGCTTAGTTTCATGCTCCGGTGTCTTGAAATCCTTAATAATTCCTCAATAAGGGGCCCTGCATTTTTATTTTGTACCAGGCCCATCAAATTATACAGCAGATCCAGCCTGTGATACAGCACTTTTTTTGTTTTTTGTTTTTTGTTTTTTGTTTTTTTAGAAAACACCCAGAATCTAGCCGATGACACAGAACCTTCTCTCAGGAGGAGCTGCTCCTGGTGAGAGAAGCAACTGAGGCCAGGTCTAGCCCCTGGGCCGCTCCCTGCCCTTCCCCTCCTCCTCTAGCGGGCAGGTTCCTGCTGCCTCCCTCATCACAGCCCCTAGGGGGCGCTGTGCTCCCTTCGAGCTGGGGAGCTTGGCCCCAGATCCCACCCCTGGTTCCAGGGTGAGACTCCCCAGGATTTCTGGGAGGGATTGGGCCGCTAAAGGGGGCGCCAAGGTCATGATCCCCAAACCAAGAGGCAGCATGCGAGTTCTTGCCCCCCAGTACTTTCTACACCCCTAGGATGCTCTCCTCACACTTTTCCACAGGACTGGTCCATCTTCAGCTCCTGAGGATGGAAATGCAGCTCCTGGGAAAAGCTGACCCCTCCCCCTGCTAGGACAAAAAGGACCCTTCTGTACTCAGTGTATGAGTCAGGACCCTGGCGGAGACCTTGGTGGCAGCCCTCAGGGGTATCTAAAGAGCGTTTAAGGAGAGGGACAACAGTCCTTCAGGGGTGTGGGAGGGGTAGGGGCAGCACCCAAAGACAGGAATAGCAGGATGACTAAAGGGACAAAGAGCAGGTGCTTCCAGGGCCTACCGATGCTGTAGCCATGGAATTGGGCTGCCCAGCAGGACCGGCAGCCATGGCAGGGGGAGCCCCCACTGTGGGGCCCACAGCCCAGCAGGGAGGGAGCCTTTGGAGGGCAGGGGGAGGCTTAGGGAAAATACCTCTACTTCTCCTTCCTCCTGCTGACAGATATGCTACCAGAGACTCCCACTGACCACACTCAACAGGAGGCAGAGGGCCAAGGAGCCACCGATGCAGCCCACACAGCAGACCTGAGAAGAGCCGAGAATGAGAACAACCAGCACCCACACACTCAGCCTCCCTGAAGTCTAGATGCCCCAGGCTGCCTCTTGTGCTCCGAAAGCCTCCTGCACTGCAACCGACCACACCTCGTACTCCCCCACTTCATTACCCCTTCCTTGATGTGAACGAGAAGGGAGAGAGATCTCCCCACTTACAGCCTGAGGCCCTCAGGGATGTCATCAGCCTCGCCTCCTCCTGTCCAGTTCCTCTGGGGGCCACAGCAACTCAAGGCTACTTCAACAGCTTCAGCCCCAGCCCCTCCCCAGCTTGGGGGGCTAGAGTTGGCCTCTCCGCCCTAGAAGAGCCTAGGATGGGCCTTGACCTTGTAGCACTGGTCTAGCACACGGGTCCCATCCATCTGAGGGAGTTTGGTTGGTCACGGCCCCCTGGAGTGACATTTTGGGAAAGATTCTGGCTCTGGTGCCACTGGTGAGCAGGTGAGAGGCGAAGCATGCATGTGTGCTCCACATTTGGCCTTTCCGTCCTGCCGCTCCACCCCCTCCACTATGCTATTCCAGAAGACTGACTCCCAGCTGGGGCTCAGTCTCCCCAGGAGCCTCAGTCCACTGGGTTGGCTCTGGAGCCCCTCACTGGCTGGGGTGCTGCTGCCAAGAGGTCACCTACTCATCCGCGCTGTGCTGTCCCACACACCCAGACCCCTGCTCGTTGCTGTCACCTGCCCAAACCATGGGGACCCTCCGGCTGCACAGCGGCCTTGGCTGTAGGCACACTTTCCTCGGCTCTTCCCCCTTTGGGGCTCCGGCCTCCTCCCCCGCCCTGCTGGGGAAGGGGCTTGAAGTCCAGCCTGTCTGCTCACCTCCACCATGCCTGGGCCATGCCTGGCCATCTGGGGGGAAAGCCACAGGCTGGGGGAGGTCTTAAGCATGATCATTAAAACAACAAATATTTGATTGCTTCTACAGCCAGGCACTGAGGTAAGCACTTTCCATGTATTTCCTCATGTGACATTCATTATAATCTTATAACTAGTGCTACTGTAATCACCCCCATTTTACAGTTAAGAAAACTGAGGCACAGAAAAGCCAAATCGTTTGATAAGGACATATAACCAGTAAGAGACAGGTTGGATTTGAACCCAAGAAGGCTGCCTACAGAGCCTGACCCCATAGCCTCTACTATCATATTGGGCCTCCCTTGGGGGCCCTGGGTACCCCGTAGTCACCTTGTGCTCCAAGCTTCCAGTGATGCCAGAGTGTCCCAGCCCAGGCTCCTCCTGGACGGAACAAGCAAATGCAACTAACGTCCATAAGAGCCCCACACCTGCCCCCAAGGCCCATGCTAGTGCTTTGTCAACTCACTTAACTATTGGCACCCTACAAGTTAGGTGCCATCACCAGCATCATTTTATAGATGAAGGAATCAGGGCATCGAGGTCAACCAGCTTGCCCAAGGTCATACAGCTAGGAGGCAGCAGGAGCCAGGATTTGAACTCAGGGCCCCCACTGCCCGTCTGTGGCCGTAGCCACTGTGCCGTGCTACCTTCCATCCGCCTGGGTGCCTCCCTGTGATACGGGATCCCAGGGACAGGCCCCGGCCCCCCGGGGGGCCAGCCTCTCTGGGCTCCATGCCTCGCCAGGGCTGTCCACAGCACTCCCTGCTTCAATTCCCCGGCGAGCCTGACCTTCTGAACGTGACCACAGCGAGAGCGTGATTAATGAGCCAATTATTTCTGTGGAAGACATCGTGCAAAATAAATAGCCCATTTCCCTTCAATTTACTGTTTTAATAAATAAATAGCGCTCCATGCTCCGGTTTTGTTTATTGCTGCTCATACCTGAAAGTTTGTGATGAATCTTCGTGTTGTTCATTTCCAAAATTAATCAGATCTGCCCGATGACTTTGAAATATAGGCCTGCATTTGTCCTTCGATGTTAACAGCGAGACAGGCAGGCGGGGCCACAGGGAAAGGCAGGCCCGGGGAAGGGTGAGCGGGGAGGCAGGTGCTCAGAGCTCTGGACCCGTGGCCGTGGCGGCCCAAGTGCCCACACATGACAACTGTCGTCAGGGAGGCTGACTGTAGCTTCATGAGCCGGGGTTCAAGGAAAGCCACCAGAGGGACAGGGGCGAAGGAGCGGAAGAAACTTCTCTTTCCTCTACTTTAAACTTGGGCAGGCTGGCCAAACTGGGGACACTGAATAAAAACAGTGTGTCCAAACCTCACCAAGGGGGCCAAACTCAAAAAGGCCTTTACCTCCTTTCCAGGGGTGACGAGGGATTGCAGAGTCACGTATTCGGCTGGCTGTCCTTTGTCGGTCCCTGTGTGCAGGCACAGAGCAAAAGGGCAGAGAGCCGGGCGTCTCCTGCGGGGCCCTCACCAGCTGAAGGGAAGGCTCAGGTGGGGTGGGAGATCAGCGGGGTTTAATGTGCTCAGACGTGAAAACAATTCGCCAATGGGATGTTTATGATGTGCGTTTATAGTCTACATACCCATCTTGACGTCTATCTTATTAAGTCTCACACTAGTCCAGGAGGTGGATATTAAGTACCCATTTTACAGATGAGGAAAGGAAGAGGTTCAGATAGGATCGATCACTTGCCGCACATCTCAGAACTAGTAAGAGAAAGTGAGATAGTCTGGATTTATATCTAGATCTTCAGACTGCAAGACCGGTGTTGTTACTGTTTCTCATGTAGACACGCTGTGTGTGTGTGTGTGTGTGTGTGTGTGGTGTAGCCAGCCTGAAACAGTCAGAGGATGCCACAGGGAAGAGGTGGTGACTATAATCTGGGCTTTGTTGGGTGAATAGGAGTTTTCTGAATGGAAAAGGCAGGGGAAAGGAATGCCAGCAAGAAAGAAGAGTTAGGTCTGACTTACAGTAACGGTGTGGGATTGGGGAGGAGAGAAAAGAAATGATCAGGCCTGGCGAATGAACGAATGTAAAGAGTTAGAGAGAGAAGGGAGTAGAATTAAAACATGGTCACTGTCCTTCATCTGTATCTCTTGAGAGTGATACATCCCTCTTGGGAGGGATCCGTCTCACATTTGCCCTCAGGTCTTCCCTTGGCTCTCACCTCTGTGACCTCTGGGACACAGCCCGCTCCTCCAGAGCAAGGAGGGAGTAGGCAGGCTGACTTCCCATGACTCTCCATGTGCCTCCACTGCCCAAGACTGTCGGGGGGACCAGACCTCTCAGCCCGGCTAGAGCAAGGGGGAGTCACGGATACAGGAGCAGGCCCTGTGTTCCACTTACACATGCTTTATGAGACTCCCTTGCAGTCAAGGGGAAACGCACAAACATTAAAGCTAGGCCTTCGTAGGGTCTCCCCCTGTGAACAAAGCTCAGCTCAGAGGCTCGGCCTCCAGGCCTCACGTGTGCATCCTGGGAAGGTATCCCCATCTTCAGTCTGTGCGACATGCCATGGAGTCCTCATCTGGAATGTCCAGCATTTAAAGAAGACCACCCCCTACACCCCGACTATCACAGAAGCCCCCTCACTTGTCTCTCTCCCTAACCCCCCACACCAGTGTCTCCCAGCATGTGATCCATCCCCATCCCCATCCCTACCCCAGTTTGAATTACGCGGGTGTTTGTAAAAATGCAGACTTGGAGCCTCCTTGCTGCCAATCTCACTGATCAGCATCACCCAGCTAGTGCTTTACTAGTCCTTTGGGATTTGCCTTAAAATCTGTCTCCTCTGAAAGCGTCCCCGAGCCTCCGGGACCAGCTAGTGCCCCTCTGCCCTGCACAGATTGGCCGCCTACTTGTCCGCATGTTGTGCCTGCCTGTGGGCTCTGTGAGAGCAGCGACCTTGCTTCCTTCCTCAGTGTTCCTAGTATCAGTTCAAAGGAAGAAAAGAAGAGAGGGAGAAAAGGAGAGAATGGAGGGAATGTGTTTGGCTGCTGCTTCTTCCAGAGGGTGAGGATTTAGACCAATTCTACCTACCATAGATAGGCTCAGCAGCTGACCCTGAGCTGCAGCCTTGACTCCCAGACATGGAACCAAGTAGGTGTAAAGTGGACCATCCACCTCAGACTCTCAGTTAATAATCCACTCCCACTGGGGCTGCAGCCTTGACTGGCCTGGGCCTGGAGCCCCTGTTGGCCTGGCCAGGGCCCTCCTCCTTGGGACATTGCTCTGGCTATAGGATAATCTTGCTCTGAGACTCCACCCGCATGTTGACCCATATTTAAAACCCTGGGAATCCCACCTTTGCAAATAAAAGACCAATATCCACTTTGCCTGTGTGCGCATGTGTGTGCCCCTGCCTGTGTGAGCGTGCATACAGGGGCAGACGTGAGGTATGTTTGTGAGTGTGGGGTGCTTGCTTGTGCGCATGTGCCTATGTGCCTATGTGCAGAAGGCTGCTATTTATGTCCATAAGTGGTGCTTGGGAATATGTGGTGAAATGGCCTCTATGTCTGTGAATATATACATATATTTACACGCATGTATGTGTGTCCATGTTTTGTGTATGCGTGTGTATATACAAGTTAGTTCTTATGACATTGATGTGACAGGTCCTGTTTTTATTCCTGTTTGCATGTATTCTATTCCCATTGAACAGTTCTTTGGAGGGTCTCTGGAGAACTCTCCAAGTCTTCTATCTACCTGTACTATCCTTCCTTCTAGGCTATGAGAAACTTGAGGGTAATAACATTATTTGATTTTTTTTTTGTATCCCTAGCTCCTAGCACAGTGTCTAGCATCTACCCATATATTCATTCATTTATCCATTCAACATATGTGGACAAATCATCTGCTGGATGCTGTGTGCTGGGAATCAGAGAGAATAAAAAAGAGACATGGGTCACTGCTCTTATAGACCTTACAAACTGGTGGAAAAGACAAATATAAATCAAGTAATTAAATAATGTAAAATTGCAACTTTAGCAAGCACTAAGAAGGAGAGACACAGGATTCTGATGGAAGATAATAGGCAGATTAACCTCGTCAGGGAACTAAGAGACAGATGCTAAGGAAGTGCCCTTTGAGATGTTACATATATTGTGAAGGATTAACTGGAAGACAGAGGAAAAGTCTTACTAGTCTAGGGGAAGAGCCCATGGAAAGGCAGGTGGGAGGGCCTGTAAGGAAGCTCATGCAGGGGAGCTGAAAGAGTAAAGGGGTGGGTAGCAGAGGAGGGCAGAAGTAGGTGGTACCCTACCATGCAGGGGACGTGTGAGCTTGGTTAAAGATGGAGCCTGGAAACTCAGAGTGAGGAAGCTACGGAAGAGTTTGAGCAGGCGACATGATGAGAGTTGTGTTACGCTACAAGTGGAGTTGGTTGGAGGAAGGGAAGCCCTTCCATGGGGAGATCAAGTAGGAAGTGGGGTGATGGTAGCCTCAATTAGGGTCATGGCAGTAACGATGGGGAGAAGAATAAATTTCAGAGACACATAGCAGGTGAAGTAGATAGATCACAGCAGGGGCGTGAATATAGAGCATGAGGAAGAGAAAAGAGTTCAGAGTGGAAAGATTCACTGGGTTGGAGAACACAAGAGAGCCGGTTTTAGAAGCCAGATCCTGAACTCAGTCTCAAACCTTTTGAGTTTGAGAGCCCTTCAAGCTTTCCAGAAGGAGACGTCAGAAGAATCTGACACTCTGACAGTAGAATGTGTGGGTGTGGAGCGTGCACACGGCAGGGGATTAATAATGTGTCCTAAATTGATGTTCCCAGCTTCTCTCTCTCCTACCGTAACTTTTCATCAAGAGATAATGATGGCTCTTAGGAAATTTAGAAATAGACATGACTCACCTTGGATAGAGGTTTTGGAATGAGAAGGCTCTATAAACCCAAGCCATTACCAACTGCCAGGTATACAGAATTTTACAGCTCACACGGGGCTCTAACTCATTTGAGCTTCACAATAACCTGGGATTATTACTTCTGTTTGAGGTTACATGGTTTGTCCTGAGAAATCATGTATTGGATCAAGTGTAAACTACTCTCTCATTATCATCTGTCTTCTGAAAGAATTGGAACTGCAGAAAGCTTCCTTATGAGACATGTGAATTCAATCCACCTTACATATATCTTTGAGCACAAGTTGAAAAGGCAAGGAAGGTGCTACAAAGACACATAAGGAAATGCCCTTGCTCTTGAGGACATTGTAGTCCAGGGAACAAGAGTCCCAGTTGATTATACTACATGAAACAATGTGGAAAATGCCACATAACCTCCTTTCAAATAAAGTCTCTCCGATTATAAAAACAGCAAATGCCTGGTGTAAACAAATACACAATATGGAACATAAAAAGGAGAAGAAAAAATATCCAAGATCCACCAGAGGCAACCGTGTCACTATTTTATTTGTTTCTTTTTGGTATGTGCTTGGATTAGACTTTTCAGTGACTTAGGTCAATAAATTGCCTCATATATAAGCTGGATTTCATTGAATTTTCTGTAATTTTTAATCAAAAGAATCTTAACTAACAAGGCAATTTTGAGAATTGAATCAATTAAAAGTATACAAAATGCTTAACACAATATCTGGAATACGGCAAATACAGACAGTCCTTGGCTTCCAGTGGATTTTTCAACTTTATGATGATGCAAAAGCAAAGTCCAGTCAGTAGAAACCATTCTTCAAATTTGGAATTTTGATCTTTTCCCAAACTAGCGATCTTTCCCTCTCCTGTGACGTTGGGCAGCAGCAGCAAGCCACAGCTCCCAGTCAGCCACGCCATCACAAGGGCAAGCAACCGACACACCTATAGCCATTCTGTGCCCATACAGTCATTCTGGTTTTCGTGGCACAGTATTCAATAAGTTGCATGAGATGTTCAACACTTTATTACAAAACAGCCTTTGTGTGAGATGATTTGGCCTGAAGGTAGGCTAGTGCCAGTATTCTAAGCACCGGAGGCTAGTCTAAGCTGTGATGTTCGATAGGTTAGGTGCAGTAAATGCATTTTCATCATATGGTGGGTTTACGGAGGCATAACCTCACCTCGAGCTGAAGAAGACCTGTACTCAATAAACATTAGGTGCTACTGGTTTACTCTTACTGTTCGATCTATTGGGGGGGGCGGGCAGGCACACAGAAGGCTGCTTACATGAAACTGAAGAGCTTCCTGGAAAAAATGAATCCTAAGGGAACAGGAATCCAAGCACGTAAGATTCAGTAAGAAAGGCTCAGTCAGCAGGGGACAAGGGACAGTTCAGAGAACAGCCTGGTTGGAACTGTCTCCTGGTTCTGCTTGCACTGGAAGGCCGGGGGTGTGCTCTGTGCAGGGCTGGGTGAGAAGGGCGGGAAAGCATAAACCGTGTGTGCTCTCTGTGGGTCGGCCACTAACATGGCCCAGCCCAGGAATGAGGGAGAGGTGGTCTCTCCAGCCACAAAGCACGGGAACCTTTGTTACTTTGAGTCATCCCAGGCCACAAGGTCGGTTAGCACTGCTTTGCTCTGAGGGGCCCACCAGCTCAAATACACAAGGGGACCTAACTCCTCTTCCAAACGTTGTTTCTAAGCAGACTCAGGGGGAGAAAATAATATAGAGGTTCTGCCTCAGGAATTAATCATCTAAAGAAAACAAGTATGTATGTAACTATTTATTACTCATCAAAGTACCCCAATAGCATCTGTGGATTGCTCATATGAAGCTAATGGGTCTTCATAAAATTTTCACCATAATTTTAAGCTCATATGCCCCATCTGTTACGCTACTGAGTTAACCAGTAGCTCTGTGACATGCTGAGAATTGCCATTTGAGGAAGAACCAAACATATTTGAGCTGACGCTTTTATAATTTTTTATCTTCCATGCTGGTCTACATGGGAGCAAAGGCTATAACGAAGCCAGCTTAAGTGTTGGGAGACTTTGTCGGAGATGTTCTCATTGATTCCTTCCCTCCCAGCGGAGCAAGCGCTTGCCTAGTTCGTCCCTGAGAGCTGGCCCCAGCACCTCTTTGGAGGAGGCGAAGGAAAGAGACGTGAGCTCCAGCTTATCTGAATCAGCCTTTCCCTGTTCTCCTCAATTCTCTCCCAAACCACCAGCGAGAGCATTCAGGTCTCAGCGCTTGGTGATTTTCTCAGCTCCGACTGTTGCTCTGATATCAAGCAATCCTCCTTCTATGAAAAGCCAAACCTCATCCCATAATTCCCTTAATTCCTCGAATAAACCCTTTGTTTCAACCCTGAGTCTGAACTCTCGTATCTCAGACCATTGACAGCTCTGAGGGGAGCTAAATTTTCTTGCATTCCATTTTCAGAGGGATAATAGTGCGGGCAGGAGTTAAGAGTAGAGATCCAAGAAACTATAAGAGAAACTGCTCTTTAAAGCATCCCTGCAGTATGGCTGTGCATGTCTCCTCCTATGACGTCATGAAGCCTGACTCAGGCTCCCCATCCTTGCAGGTGCTTTGCCTCAAACAGATATCCAAGGTCCCTAGGAGGTCAGCCTGGGTTTCAGAGCGTCCCAGTGTCTCTGCCCTTTGCTGGTCCCTATGAAGTGTGCCTTGAGGAACCTTGGAGGCAGCTGTCCTAGGTACTAGATCTGACCCTAGCTCTGGCCTCTTTCCATCTGCCCCCTCAGCACACCAGCTGCCTCAGGCCCCACCTGCCATCCCCAAAGCACATGGCCACATGTGAGAGGACGTTACCAGCAGGTGCAGACAGGGCCTGCCCGGTCAGCTGTGCCTGGGGGAGGCCCTGCCAGACTGGGAGCTTCTCATCCATCATCATGGCGGTACTGATGGTACATCTTCAAACTGCAGCTCCTCTAAATGAAGAGATGGCCATTTAGCTGCAATGCACAAACCCAATTTGGGAACCCAAATGCCATGGCTCCAGTCTCATTGGCAGGAATTATGGCACTTGAATCAGGCACAATCTGCGGAATAAGTGAAATTGTCGACACAGAGAAATGTGTTTGAAAACATGATGTGATCTATGGTTAAAGCCTATGGATTCTGCATCCACCTCAAAAATATTCTACTTCCAGAGCAATTTCTTCACTAACTAGCTGTCTCTTGAATGGACCATATGTCTTTTTCATTACCATGTCAGCCCTGCCTCCATTGGCAGCAGTTCCCAGCTGCCAGGCCCACAGATTCCTCATCCAAAGACCCAAACCTGCCCAGATCCTAGGGCCATGATTCACAGAGGCTCTTTGAGCCACTATATCTATGTGCACATCTTGGTCCCTACCCCAGCAATTTTTTAGTGGGTCTCATCTTGTTGATACCACTGCGCCCTGTGACCTGCTGGCTACCTGCCATGTGGACCTCTGGGCATGGGCACCACTTGCCTGGATTTTCCACTGGTTAGTTGATGCATCCATCCATTTATTCAATCAATAATTATAAAGCATTTGCTAATGGCACCTACTTCCTGTGCCCTAGAGGCACGGTGGGAAACAAGGGGACCTAACTCCTCCTCTCAGACATGCTGGGCTAGGACAGCCACTCAAGGCCCAACACAAGGCAAGCATAGTGTTCTCAATTCCTTCGCGTGCAGACGTGGGTAAGGAAACAAAGACATGTGGGCATGACAGCCTTCAGCCACAGTTGAGGGAAGCTGCTGTCACTGGGAGCTCAATAGAAAGCTGGATCTCCTGGGACTTGTGCCCACAGCCACCTCTATCTATGTCCCTGACCTGACACTGATCACACTACAGGGCTACCTTTGTTAAATATTTGGTCTACCCTTGCCTCTGGTGACCTCAGTAGGTGGGGATGATGTCTGTATCACTTAGTCTATCTAGATCACAGACGGCCACTCTGCCGATCTCTCCCAATGGGGGACGACTACTGCACTCTCTGTCCCCCTTTGGTGTGTTCTCTCCCCTGGTTGGGTACCCTCGTTTCACCCACTTTGGGACATAGAAAGATGCAGATATTTGCACCCTGGTCTGGGTCCAGCTTACCAGGCTCCCACAACTAATTTTCTGAACCCAGAAAAGAGAGATCTTAGTGCGATTGGACCAAACAGCTCAGCTATGCCAGCTCACAGTCCCTGGGCTGTCTGTGCACAGGCTCTTCCAGTGCTGGGCTCCTCCATTTAGTTCTCTGCTACCCACACCCTTGGCCACTTCCACAGTCTTGGCAGCATCTGTCCATAACCATATCCGGGTCTGTGGCAGATGTAGTCACAGCTATCCCTGGAAGAGACACCACTATGGTGCCAGGCCCAGAAAGCTGGTCCAGAAGCAAGTGAGGCTGGTCCATGCCCAAGGAGGAGATCCTCAGCAGGGTGCCCAAGATTTACAATAATACCATTCAGTTTTTAAAAGACAGAGGATGAAACTTTCTTTGTAACACATTTGGAGTGTGCCAGAGGCATGGAAAACCCAAAGGCCCTTAAAAAGTCATGCAAGATCTAGGTGAAAGGTTATATCAGAGCCAATACCAATTCTTGTAACAATGGACTCTGGAGAAGGCATTTTATAAGCAAGATGCCCAATAACAAAAATGGTAGCTTAGGGTGCCTGGGTGGCTTAGTCAGCTAAGCATCCAACTCTTGATTTCAGCTCCAGGTCATGATCTTGTGAGATCGAGCCCCAAAACATCAGGCTCCATGCTTGATAGTCCAAAAAATAAAAGTCCAAAAAATAATGAGTGAAGCATAACAGGGTTTCACCGTCTTGGGAATGGAACCAGGAATGTATGTGTGTGTGTGCATAAACATATAAATAACTATAAATACATATACCAATTAATATATATAATAATCAGCGGGGAGTCTACTGAGATTCTTTCTCTGTGCCCATCCCCTTCCCCCAGCTGGCCCTGTGCTCTGTCTCTAAAATAAATTTTAAAATCCTGAAAAAAAATGATGGCTAAAGCCAGACACTTAACTCCTAATTTCCATATGTTAGCTCACTGGCGTCTCAATGAATTTACAATATCACTACTATTATTGTCATGCCTATTTTCCTGATGAGAAGACTGAGGCACACGTGATCAGTAGGAAGAACCCCATACTCCCCAGAGCTGCCATTATTTGGAATAAGAAAGCCATCTAGAAAACAGAAATATCAGAATTCTGCAACGAAATTAAGAAGGCTGTGGTCTCCAGGCCCCAGCAGGATGTCGGATGAGGACATACGGGAGGGTTCGGGAATGAGGTGTGACCGTTGCTGAAATGCACCTGCTTTCTGCTGTGCTGTGTTCCTTACCTGCCCTCTCAGACAGAGGCCCTGCAGCCCATCTCAGCAGTAGGCTCAACCTTGGCTGCACATTTAGAATCACCAGGGGAGATTTTCAAAATGACGATGCCCAGACCTACGGAATCAGAATCTCCGGGGGTGGAGCGGGCATCAGCATCGGTTAAAGCCCCCCACTGATTTAAGGCAACACTTGATCCCCTCCGTGGAAAGCTTTATGGCCCAAGTGAAGGTGAGTGTGGCCGTTGAAATCCTGATCAGCAAATGTGAGTAGCTAATCACAAGTCACCTCTTGTGGAGTGCGGGCCACCTGGGAGGAAGGCCCGGGCCACGCACCAATAAGGAATGTGTGGTGGCAACCGGGTCACAGAACAGCTGCCCCCTGGCCTGTCAAGCATGATGGAATTTAAGCACTGCCTGAAAACCTCAAAGGCAAGGTGTTTGATCCACAGAGAGGTGAAGCAATTTCAAAGACCACAGATGCTGCTGACGAGGTAAATGCTTCTGTGGGCAGAACAAAAACCCTGCAAACAAAGCACAGTGACTGGGCAGGCTGCTTGCTTGGTGCCTGGTGCAAACAGTGAATATTCTTTTCATGGCTGCATCATCATCTCATGGAACAGCCCCTTGCCCACAGCACACATGCCTGAAGTCTGATGTCAGAGCAGAAAGTAAAAATGTTTTGAAGCAGGAATTCCTGAGTTTGAAATCTTTCTTGACACACACTAGCTCTAACTACCTCCTCTGAGACTTTGCTTCTTTATCTATAAAAAGGGATCGTTAATGCATTTAACAATGATCTTTGGAGCATCTGCCACATTCTGGGCATTGCTTTAGATGCAAAGGATAGAGGAAGAAACAACACAGATAAAAACCCTTATTTTCTTGGAATTTATATGGCTTTGGAGACAATAACAAATAAGTAAAATATATAGCCTGTCAGAATGTGAGAAGTGCTAGGAGGTCATAGGAAGCAAAGGAAGGAAACAAGGATTCTGAAGCATGAGGAATGCAAACTTATAGGATGATCTTCTCCCTGAGAAGATGACATCTGAGCAAGAACCTTCATGAGAGAAGGGAACAAGGCCGGCGGAAATCTGAGAGAAAAGTGATTAAAGCAAAGGGAGCAGCAGGTGCAAAGGCCCTGTGACAGGAATGTGCCCGGTGTGCTGTGCTTAGGAATGACAGTATCTCCCATCCCATCAGGGGAGTGTGTGTGTGTACATGTGTGTGTGCATGTATGTATCATGTACATATAACTTGGGGAAAGTGTGGAAATAACTTAGGAATCCTCCAACAGAGTTGAATAACTTGAGAACCATCCTTCCCAAAGGAGAGGCTGTCACCGATTTTGAATGGCAAAAATGAGCTGTATATGGCTCAGTCGGTGGCCTTTGTGAGCTAATCTGGGCCCAGACAAGAGCCAAAGACCCCCCACCATGTGAATGAAAGGGGTCACTGTTTGGTAAAATGATGAGGTCAAAACTTCTGACCAAGAAAAATGTTCTTTTCTCGAATGAGTCTGTGCTAGGTTGCCTCTGAGGAAAAAAGTACTGCTCCTGTAGAGAGGTGTACTTGCTTCTCAGATGAGCGTATGAGGAAATCAGTCCCAGCCCCTTATGTGTGTGGGGTGGGGGTGGGGGGAGTGGTGGAGATAGAAGATCGTGACACCAACCTATAGGCACCCTGACCCCTTCCTCCCAAGGACAGCAGAATCACCATTATCAAGCAGATAAATGGTGATTAGATAAATGGTGATTAGGTTATAAAACCTAAAGGATCTGAGGGAAGAACCTCATCATCTTGTGAAGAACAAAGAACGAGGAAAATTCCAGTGGATGTGAGAGGGCACCAGGGAGAACCAAAACGGGGGGCAGAAGCTGGGCAGGCTGCTTCTCTGAGGTTCTCCTCTTGTACACGTGGGGAACAGTCGCAGTAAGTTACAAACTCCCCTCCTCTCCTGGAACATGCTCTTCTGAAACATACCTGACCCTTCCCATGTCTCCATCATGATCATCCTGGCAAAGCCTGATGAGCCATGGGGTAGCAGAGAGGAGATATAACTGCTCCCAACCATCTTGGGGCCCGTATGGGGGCAGGAGGGCTGGAAAGGCCCGCCCCCTGCTTTGTTAGTATTAGTGAGCTAAGCTCCAGTAACAAGCAATCCCAGATCCCAGTGGCTTAACACAGCCTGACATGCGGCAGGTGCCTCTCCTGGGTGCCTCCACCTGCAAGCGGTGTCGAGGATTGAGTTCTTTTCAAAACGGGCTCCACCCAACTGGAGATCTTTGCTTCCAGCTAGGTGGAGGGGGGAAGAGAGAAAGTTCCCGCAAATGCACATACATAGAATTTTAAGGCCAGGACTGAAAGTGGTATATATCTGCCTAGATCCTATAAGTTGTCACCCAATCTGAGGCCACATACAACTGCAAGGGAAATTGTGAAATACGACACTTCCATGTCCCCATGCTAGCATTGTCTGTGCCCTACCTCATTGGTGACTACCGGGCAAAAGCACTGCTAGTGAAAACCTGCCGAAGAGGGACCTGCAGTCAACATGGGCAGAAAAAATCCCAGATTGGTTCGCACTGCTCCAAATGTGCATAATGAAGTAATGAATTCCAGGCCCAAAGTCATGGTGAAGGCGCATGTTAACACACCAGAGGTCCACCCCGGTTTTATTTTGTCTGGAGTTTCAAAGGCTGTGTGGGAGCTTTGGCTCAAGTGCTGAGGTAAGATCATCCAAAAATAGCCTTCAGACCTGATATTCCATTAGCTCTTGGTCCAGAAAGCAATATAGTATAGCCCAACCGTGGGAGCAGCAAAAGGGGTTATATCCTAGAGCAGAAAGGTAGCATTCAATTGATTCCACACTTATGGCAGTAAATATTCAACGCCCCCAGAAAGTCAAGAATGTAGGTAGGCCTTTTGATATTTTTTTTTAAATATTTGAGATTTCTTTTTCAATTTTTTTTTATTTATTTATGATACACACAGAGAGAGAGAGAGGCAGAGACACAGGCAGAGGGAGAAGCAGGCTCCATGCACCGGGAGCCCGACGTGGGATTCGATCCCGGGTCTCCAGGATCGCGCCCTGGGCCAAAGGCAGGCGCCAAACCGCTGCACCACCCAGGGATCCCTAGGCCTTTTGATATTAAAGCCATCTACCTCTGTCTGATTGCTGCTTAGCCCAATCTAGCTCATCGTCACCATAGAAACTGATGCCTTCGACATTTGATGGGAGCCTCTTGTTCTAGAGAGACCCTGCTCTGGCAACTAGCTCCTCCTGCCACCCCCAAGCCAAGACATCCTCCTGCCTGAGCACACTGTAGCCACCAGATTCTGGCTATAACTAATAGAAACAACCCCATCGTGCTTGATCATTGTGGCATCTCTGAGAGCTCTGGGGCCATACAAGCTGTGTCTTGGGACCATCTCTCAGAGGAGAGAATGAGGGGAGAATGTATTTGCTGGCTTCTGTCTCCGATTGGCCAACAATCCACCTTGTGAGGCACTAACTCCCTTGCACTTCCATGTTCTCCTTGTGGGGTGCAGAGTGGTGTTTTATACTGGTTTTATACTGGCATCAACAGAGAAGCCTCAGCATGGGAGGCAAGTGGCATATGCACATGTCTGAGATGTGAAACTATCGGGATGTACCTGCAGGAAATCAGCCAAAGCCCACGCAGGATTGGCCATGGCAATAGCAGGTGCAACAGGAGAAAGGCAATCCTTAAAGGTGTTGCATAAGGGGTTTTGATCCACAGGAACTCAATCAGTGGCATCTATTGTGGTTACTATTATTACGAGCTGGCTGGGCACAGGCACCAACTCTTGAACGTGGGCCTCTTCCTGGAGTCTGGTGCTCTGAAATTTGGTCTTGGGCCAGATACAAGCTGTCTCCTACAGACTTGGGCTGATTCACACCCCAACTCTAACTGGAAACCCAGGGAACACTAAGGGAGCTGGGACTCCTGACCGTTGCTGTACTGAACCCCCTCCAGAGACCGAGGGAGATTTCCAGTAAGATGAGCTTTGGCCTGCTACTCTGACAAGCTGTGTCAGACTTCCAGGAATTGTACTTTGTGTAACTTAGTCTGAAGCAGCATGGTTAAGAAATGCAATTAGCTGCTAAAAGCATGGATCGCCAGCGAGATGGCCCAATCCCTGGGAGGCCATCAGTCAAGAAGTCGACAACAGCACCCTCAGCCCACAGTGCTTATGGCTCTACTTCTTGATAGAGTTGGCTCACTTGCCCCCACTGTGGGCACAGCATGAAAATTTAACTCTAAAGAGATGGGTTTAAAACGGTGAGTGAGGGTATTATTGTCCACCCTGACAGGACTCCATATAATTTTGTTTTTTAGGGTCACTGGTGATTAAACACTAGGGGAGAAAGGATAAGGTAGGAGTGAAGAGTGATATGATAAGCATGATGTACTGCCAGGTTCAGAGAGGTGGAAAATTACCACCATACACCTGTGCCCTCAAGTCCTTGAGGCAAACGTGATGGGAATGACCCATTGGGTGGCATGGTAATAGGGTGTGAGCATCATTCAGACACTTAGGTTCAGGCTCTGCTGCCAGAGGGCAAGCATTGAAGCGCATCACCCACTGCACACAGAAATGTGCCTGCTGATGAGCAATTGTCCTGCCTGGCTTGAGTGGGGCTAAATATATACTATCAGTGGCAGCTGGGAGTGCAGTGGTTAGAGGTCTGGCTTGGGAATCTTTTTTTTTTTTTTTAAGATTTTATTTATTTATTTATTTATTTATTTATTTATTTATTTATTTGAGACACAGAGAGAGAGGAGAGGCAGAGACACAGGCAGAGGGAGAAGCAGGCTTCCTGCAGGGAGCCCTATGCAGAACACATCCTAGGACCCTGGGATCACGACCTGAGCCCAAGGCAGACTCTCCACCATTGAGCCACCTGGGTGCCTCAGAATCTATATTTAAATCCTGACTGAGCCCTTACCAGATAATGTATTTAACCTCATTGTGCCCTAGCTTTATCATATGTAAAATGGAAGAAATGATTATAGATCTCTCATAGCATAGTTATAAGGTTTAAGTGAGATAATACATAAAAAGTGCATGAAAGCATGGTTAGCATATAAAAGGCCCTCAAAAAATTAGCTATTAATATTGCTGACATTTATTGAGTTGGCTTATGGATATAACCCTGACCCAGACAGTATGTTAGGAATAAGTCTTCACCTTTATCGTACGATTTCTATAATATTAATATCCCACCAAGGAAACAAAGATGTAGGGAGTGACATCCCCAAAGATACCCAGCTGATTTCTTCAAGAAATTTCTTGAACGAATATTTTTAAATTGTCCGGATTCCTGCTAACCCGTGTAACATCAGCGTGATGATACCTACTGTCAAGATCTGTTCCCCACTTTGTCCTTCTCTAAAGGGTTAGCAAACTATAGTCCTTGGGCTAAATCTGGTGGGGGTTTTTTCGCTTTTGTTTTTTAAGATTTTATTTATTTATTCATGAGAGACACACAGAGAGAGGCAGAGACATAGGCAGAGGGAGAAGCAGGCTCCCTGTGGGGAGCCCCATTCGAGATTCGATCCCAGGACCCCAGGATCACAATCTAAGCCAAAAGCAGATGCTCAGCCACTGAGCCACCCAGGTGTCCCCTATACTGTTTTTTTTAGTAAAGTTTTATTGGAACACAGCCATGCCCATGTATCTCCACATTGCCTATGGCTGCTTTCATGCTACAATGGCGGAGTTGAGTCATTGCAGGAGACCATATGGTCCACAAAGCTAAAAATATTTGCTAGCTGGCCTTTGTAGAAAATGTTTGCCAACTCCTGAATAAGACTACGAGCTCCTTGAAGTAGGATTCATGTCTTCCATCTGTGACCCCCTCATCTTGGTACATGATGGGGGCTCCCTAGTTACATGTTGAATGGGGGAAGGAATGAATATGTGGCAGACACAAGCTGAGGTGTCAGGATCTGAGCCCCACCTGGATCCTGGGAAGCCCCGCAGCTCTGTGATGCTACCACCTGCACCGTGGTCCCCTCAGGTGATCCTGAGCCAGTGCCGGTAGCAGGTGTCACCCCAGCACCAGTCACAGCCCCTGTCACGAGAGGCTCAGCATCTTCTTAGAAGAAAAGCCCTCTTAAACCCTCACTTGCGAAATGGAAAAGATGCCTCTGGGGGTGCTTTGGGGCGCCGTACCCTTTTCCTTTTTGCCCACTAGCTCCTGCCTCTGGCTTTGGTGCTATGCCTATTCTGAGAACCTTCGTGAATTGGTCAGAATTTGCCTTCCTGCCTGAGGCAAGCTATCCCACAGTGACCACTCCAGCCTCTTGTTGGAAAGCAATACCAAAAAAACAAAACAAAACAAAACCCACCCAAAACCCAAAACCTCACACCCACCATTTATTGAGCTCCTGTTCCTCCAGGCACCGTGCCATGTACTTCATACAGTCAACACCAGTTCTTAGAAAATACTTGAGAGGCGAAGTGGGCTTTATCATCCCCATGTAAAGATCAGGAAACTGAGCCCCCTGAGCAGGGGTAAAGCCACCTGCCCAAGGTCACATAACCAGCAAGTGCTGCAGGCAAAATGCAAACCCACCACTCTCTCTTTCCTCGTGTCCCTGATCTGCTTCCCCAGGGACCAGCACCCAGCAGCTGGACCAGTGTTGAAAGTGCCTTCCATGATCTTGCATTCACCTGACCCAGCCCGGTTCACGACACGGTAAGGTGTCATTTATGAGTGATGCATTCACCGTTCTTGCCCTGCACCAGGTTCGAGGCTGGATACTGGGGACACAGAGGCAGAGAGCCGGCTTTATCACTCAAGGACCTCACCGGTTCAGTAATGGAGAACTGAGCAACTAGCACCACTGGGAAGCCCCTGAAGGGGAGTGGGGGGTGAGGAGGGGCTCTGGGTGGGCGTGGCCCGCGGTGGGCGTGGCTGGGAGCCCCCCGCCCCCCTGCTCTCTGGGATCTCTCTTCCACGTGTTGAGGTTCCTTATAAGAATCCCCTAGAACAGCTCCTTGGCTAGGTTTGAAACCGTCGGCTCTAAGGAACAAACAAAGCATGAAGAGCAAAGTGCTGATGCCATCACCGTCTGAAAAAGAGGCTTCTTCCAAAAACCACATTCTCTCAGAAGTTCACAGAGACCAACTCCTAAATACATTCCTGGAGCGTTTTTCATCTGGGAGGACAATTAACCTTTGCAATTAGCTTCATCAACAGGAACTTAATATCAAATATTTGGTCGCTTGGCAACAAGGAAGCAGCCGCCAGTGGGACTGCAGTGTCTTTGTTGCTCGAGTCTCATGGGGCTGAGGAAACGCTGAGCTGGATTTCCAGACTCCGCAAACCTCTTTGCCCGAAAGTCCTGACCACGCGAGGCCCTGCTGCCTGCGACCTACAGGGCTGGGGAGCCTGAGTGGGGACCCAGCCTGTCAGCGGTGATGGAGGGAGGAGAAGGCTCCAGAGCCCGGTGTGCTCATCACCCTCAGAGGAGTCTCCAAGAACACCCGGCAGGGGCAGGGTGGCCGCCTTCCAACGTCAGAGGCGTGCGGCCTGGGCGAGCTGGGCCTGCTCAACGCCTGCTGCCCCGTCACTTGTCGCCTTTCTGATTTCCATGGGGCCCTCCCTATCCCCATGCCAAGTGCAGAGGCTAAGGCTCCCGTTAGCCCCAGTGTGCCCCAGTAGGTGGGGCGGGCCATGGTCCACCGTCGCCCGCTCTTCTGCATCCCCACCGCGGCCTGCCATTTACTCCTTTACTGGGCCTGAGCTTCACCCTCGTACCAGATGAATCTCTCTGCTCCCCCCTCCCCAGCTTGGGGTGTCTGCACCTTCCTTCCCAAATTCACACCAACTCCGAAGTCAGTGTAGGCTCCTGAGGCATTTGCTTGGACCCCTCTGTCCTCTCATGTCACTCGCCACGTTTCCCAGAAAGAAGAGCGCTCCTTCTTCTGAGCCTCGGCTTCCGAACCCAAATGTGGCAACATCCCGTGGTGAAGAAGGCAAGAGCTTTCCAGTTGGCAAACCTGGGTTCAGGTTCCGAGTCTGAGAGCTGCCAGCTGTGTCACCTGGGGGACCTCACCTCTCCGTATACCCTTCCTCTCATCTGGAAAGGGGAGACGGCAACACGTACCCAAAAGGTTGCTGTGAGGACCACGAGAGAAGCCTGGCTTGCAGGAGGCGCTCCGGAAACAAAACACAACACAACCACACAAAAACCACTGCCAGACTGCTTAATTCCTCCGTCCTCCCGGGTCCCATGGGGAGTTCGAAGATTTCTGTCTCTACCTCATTTTCCCCAGAAGGGGCTTCCCACTATGGAGTGAACCAGAGACGTGTTAGATCCGGTGACTGCAGGAGGCCGAGGCCACCCCATGCGTGTCCCTACAAACCCAGACAAGTACCTTGAAGAAAAAGTCCTCCTTTTCCACCGAAATAAAAGTAATTCAAGGCAGGCTGATCTGGTTTGCGGCCTGTCCTCACCACGTGACAGCTGTGTGACCTGGACAGACACTTCCCTTCTCTCGGCTTCCATGTCATCCTCAACTGTAACGCACGGAGGACACGACACCTCCTCAGTAGGGTTCTGTGAGAACTAAATCCAAAAACTGATGGGAAGGGGCCCAGCCCAGGGCCCAGCCTGAGGCTCACAGGAGGCACCCAGGCACTATCCTTGTGTCTGAATCCACTTGACAAACACGGCCCTTATCAGCTCCTGTTGTGAATGTCCTTTGAAATCCTTATCGGTTTATTTTTCATCAAATTAGGCATATCTGCGCTGTTTCAGCACCAGCTTTAAGAAACAGCATACCTGCTTCTATTTGCAAAGAAATACACAAAAAAGTAATTGCAGCCCCATATCCTTTGGCTCTCTGAAAGTGCTGCATATGCATGACGTGGCAGCTTGAGTTTTAGAAATACTCTTTGGAGCTACCAGACTGCCTGCCATCCCCAGAGCTCCCGCGTGGTAATCTCCTCAATCTGCCCAGCCGTCAGCTTGCCTTGTTTGAAACATTTTGCTGGCCACCCGGGATATGCAAGAGGCTGCAAAACAAACCTCATCAAGTTAAACAGAGTTATCTTATGACCCAGCAACCCCATCCCTAGATATATACCCAAGAGAATTGAAAATATGTCCACCTAAAAACTTGTTCATGCATGTTCATAGCAGCATTATGCACAATGGCCAAAAAAGCAAAACAAACAAACAAAAAACCAAACCCAAATGTCCATTAATTAATTAATCAAGAAATGAAACAAAATGTGCCATATCCCTAGTATCCGTATCCTATTACTCCTATAACAAATTACCACAAATTACCAAAATAATATAAATTTATTCTCTTACAGTTCTGGAGGCTGAAAGCCCTTAATTGGTTCACTGGCTAGGGGCAGAACTTGTTCCTTCTGGAAGCTCTCAAGGGGAAATCTCTTTCCTTTCCTTTCACAGTTTCTAGTGGTCTCAGGTATTCCTTGACTTGTACCCCTCCCCCCCGTGTCTACAAAGTGCAACACTGGGATCTCTGCTTTTATCCTTATCATTATCATGATCCAGGATAATCTTCCCATCTCAAATCTTTAGTAGTTAATCACATCTGCAAAGTCCCTTTTGCCTTATAAGGTCACATCCTGGAAACGGGCCATGGATGTCTTTGGGAGTCATTATTCAGCTTCCTATACAACAGATTATCCAGCCACAGAAAGGAACGATGTACTGATCTGTGCTACAACTTGGAGGAAACCTGAAACATCACACTAAATGAAAGAGGTGACACAGGGGTACCTGGGTGGCTCAGTCGGTCAAGTGTCTGACTCTTGACTTCAGCTCCCGTCATGATTTCAGGATCATGAGATGGAACCCTGCGTGGGGCTCCACACTCAGCCAGCAGGGAGTCTGCACTCCCTCTCACTCTGCCCCTCTCCCTGTTACCACTCATGTCCGTGCCCATGCACGTGCTCTTGCACTGTCTCTCTTAAATAAAATAAAAAATAAAAATATTTTTAAAAAAGAAGTGACACAAAAGGTCCCCAAATGTCTCGATTCCATTTATATGAGATGTCCAGCATAAGCCAACCCATAGAGACAAAAAGTAGATTAATGATTGCCAGGGGCTGGAGGGAGGGCTGATGGGAAGTGACTGCTAATGGGTATGGGGTTTCTTTTTGGGGGTGATAAAAATGTTCTGGAATCAGATAATGGGCTGGTGATGGTGGCACAACTTTATGAATATACTAAAAACCACTAAACTGTACACTTTAAAAGGATGAGTTTATGACATGTGAATTATATCTCAATAAAAATAAGTACATTAGAAGAAACTTCATCACGCATCGACATTACCTATAAATGATAGAAGCGAAAATATTCTTTTTAAATCAAATTGTGATCTGAATGAATTTTATTTAAATAAAGCGCTTTCCACCAAAGTGCTCTGTGAAACTGGATGCTCCTGGGAGACAGTCTAGCGTGGTAGTTGACGGGAGACCTGGGAATCAGGTTGCCCAAGGTCAAGCCCTGGTTCTGCCCCTTCCTAGCTGTGTCACTGTACCTTGCCCCAGCCTCAGTTTTATCACCTACAAAGTAAGGATAATACGAGTCCTTGCCCTCACACTTGTGAGGATTCAATGAAATAATCCATGTAATGCTCAGCCCATAGTAAGGGCTCAACACATGCAAGCTACTACGTTTGTCACCCGCATCTCTGCTCTGCCCCCCAGTGGGGAGAAGGAGTGGGATTCTGAGCGACCTAAGGGGACCCAAGCGTCCTCCTTGAGTCTCAGATTGGCTGTGGGAATTAGAAGGCATCAGGAAGCTTCAAAGGGTAAAAAAGAAATTAGCTGGTTTGAGGAAGCTTGGTATTCACGTATGCATTTATTCATTTACTCACTCATTCCTTCCATTTCTTTCATTTAGCAGACATTGACGGAGAGGCACTGTATGCATGTCTGGCACAGTGGTGCTACTGGAGATAGGCTCCCGTAGAACACACTATCCTTGGGGAAGGCAGATAAAAATCAGTGCAATAAGATGTACCAGGCACTGTGCTGGAAGTTTCTACAGAACCCAGGGTGGGCAAGTGCAACGGGTGAGCGGATGAGAAGACACAGCAGACAGAGTGGTTAATTCTAAGATGGTGAGGAGGGGCAAGGAAAGGCTTCATAGAGGAAGTCTAGATATACCCCTGTATTCTCGAGTGTGTGCGCGCACATGTGCCCGTGCATGGGAGGGGCAGTAGGTGACAGGATAGAAGACTAGAAGATAGGAAAGACTGCATAAGCAAAGAGGGTGCATTCTAGGCATGAGCAAAGACCCAGAGATAGGATGCTGCCCAGATTTTTCAACAAGTGCTGGTAGTTCCGGCAGGTAGTGGCTTGGCTAAAAGTTGAAAGAAAAGCAACCAAAATACCTTAGACAGGGAGACAGTGAGCTGATTGGATTGGCTTTTATGAAAGTCTCTCTAGGGGTGCCTGGGTGGCTTAGTCGGTTGTGTCTGACTCTGGATTTCAGCTCAGGTCATGATCTCAGGGTCATAGGATCAAGCCCTGTTTTGGGCTCCACAGTGGGCATGGAGCCTGCCTAAGATTCTCTCTCCCTCTCCCTCTGCCCATCCACACTGCCCCCTCCCTCAAAAAAAAGGGGGGGAGAAGAAGAGGAAGAAAAAGAAGAAGATCTCTCTGGCTGTGGTGTGGTAGAGAAAAACCACGGTGGTGAGAGAAGAGGCTGGAAGCCATGGTTGGGAGACTTGCGGTGCTGATCAAGCTTTGGGTACTGGGGACCTGAACCCAGGCAGGGGTGAAGGAGAGGGAGAGTCCATTCCTGTCCCCACCAGACACCAGCATCCATCTCTGTGTACAGATAGGCAGGCAAACACCCCGTCCCCCGAAGGCACTGGTACTCTACAATCACATAGGGGATCTAGTGGAGGTGTGATGATTAATTTCATGTGTCAGCCTGGCTGGGCTACATCATCCAGTGATTTAATCAAACCCCAGTCTAGGTGTGGCTGTGAAGGTATTTTGTAGATGGAGGGTTAACATCTACAATCAGCTGACTTGAAGTAAAGGCAATTACCCTCCGGAACGTGGGTGGACCTCATTCAATCAGCTGAAGACCTCACAAGCAAAAGCAGGCTTCCTGGAGAAGAAATTGGGTTCTGTTTCTCTGGAGAAAACCCACTGATACAGAGGTCGTTACCCACTGCTTAGCAAGGCTCTAGAAACCAGAGCTTCTCTGTAGTCCTGCCTTGAAGTTGGTGTTGGCTTGCGCTGGTCCCACGTGAGAAGTGACTGTTATTCACAGACCCCCAGTTGGGAGGCGCATGAGGCCGCCCATCTCCTGGGCACCATCCCCTCACCCCCACCGCCATTCCCTGTGGCTTGGCCCACCCACCGACCAGCCCAGGTCAGGAGGAGGTCCAACTCCACGGCAGCAGCCTGGCACCAGCACCTACCTCTCCTCTGGCCAGTCCTCCCCTGTCCCTTGTTCCCTAACTCCAAGGATGGAGTCTCTATCTCGACCCCCAGGTTGGAGGTCCTGCTTCAGTCCCTGTCTAGTGCTTTAGAGGTTCTAGAACTTGAGGTAAGTTTTGCCCTGCCCTTAGCCTCCCTTTTGCCAGACCCTAAGAGTCATGTCCCTGGCTGCCAGGGTCTGTGACTGGGGCCTGGCTACCTTCTCATAGGCACCGCTAACCTTGGGCTCCCCACTCAATGTCCACTGCCTACCCCATCACCAATCACTTGACCATCTGTGAGTCCATCTGGTCTTGGGCCTTGGCCACCGTGGGTTGGTATGATTGTGCCCTGGGCTGGGCCCTCAAGGACATAGCAGCCTCTAGCCCCAGCTGACATGGGTACAGGCAGCACAGAGGGCATCTGCTGGGTGTCCAGGGAGTCCCCACACATCTGGCTGGGGGTCAGGAAGCCTCAACTGGGGAACGGCATGGGCCCCTCCTGGCCTCTGCCTTCGAGTCATGGAATGGTCCTGCCACCCCGGCTCCCTGCTCAGCCGCCTCTGCAGGCTTGGAGGCAGCCTGTATGTCAGGAGGGGGTCCAGGTCAGAGGGGGAAGCAGCTCCCCAGCAGCTGCGGGGAGAGGCTGGGGGCCGGAGAGGGGGGTGCTGCTGTGGCCACCCAATGCTCTCCACAGTGTGGCGTTTCAGGGCCAAAGGAAGTCTCCACCCCAGATGCTTCTGGCTGACTGTAGAGACACGGGCAAAATCAGACAGACCATCGGGACGTCCTTGGTCAATAATGAACATGAAACGGACTCCGAAGCTGTTTCTCAATGCCCAGCGCCTCACCCCCCACATCCCCCCAGATTCTGATTAATTGATCTGAAGCACAGTCTGGGCATAAGTATTTTTTAAAGCTCTTCAGTGATTATAATGTATGGTCGGGGCTGAGAACTTCTGCTCTAGTGCTCTGCTATTCCAAGTGTGGTCCACGGGCCAACACAGCTGACATCACCGGGGAGCTTGTTAGAAATGCAGACTCTTGGGCTCCACCTACTGAATCCCAGTCTGCTTTTTAAGATCCCCAGGGGATTCAGAGGCACATTACACTGTGGCAAATAAAGCCAGCCTTTACCCAAGGAGGGCTGCTTCAGGCCACTATTGGCTGCCACTCAGTGACAGTTGTGGCTCTGAGTCCTACTAAGCAGAGCCCGGAGCCGGGAGTCCTAATGACCAAATGTCTAGTGCACTGTACCCCTGGTCTTAGGCCCACCCACCACCGTTTGTCAGGCTGCAGATCCACTAGTTCACAAATAATTATTCTTCAGAATAGAACCACTCACAGCATCCAAACGCATGCATTTCTTTCTTTTTTTTTTTTAAGATTATATTTATTCACGAAAGACACAGAGGCAGAGACATAGGCAGAGAGCGGGATGTGGACACAATTGCGGAACCCCAGGATCACGTCCTGGGCTGAAGGCAGGTGCTCAACCACCGAGCCACCTAGGTGTCCCCAAACACATGCATTTCTAAAGCTGTTTCCCTACACAGGCTTTGTCAGGTTGGCCTTGGACTAGTCACCTACCCTTCACTGGGCACTTACTAAATGACAGGTACTTTACAAATACTAATGAGTTGTATCATCCCATGACCCCTAATAAGTTTTATTAGCCTCATTTTACACATGCAGATGCTGGGGCTTGATTAAAGCTAAGAGCCGGGCAGCCCGGGTGGCTCAGTGGTTTAGCGCCTGCCTTCAGCCCGGGGTGTGATCCCGGAGACCTGGTATCAAGTCCCACATCGGGCTTCCTGCATGGAGCCTGCTTCTCCCTCTGCCTGTGTCTCTGCCGCTCTTTCTCTCTGTGTCTCTTATGAATAAATAAATAAAATCTTTAAAAAAAAAAAAAAAGCTAAGAGCCCAGGCTCCTACAGCTGGTAGGTGGCAGAGCTGTGAGGGGCACACCAGGTTTCTGATTCCCAAACTCGGGACCTGTTCACAGCGCTGTCCGTATTGTGCTCGCTCCATCAATAAAAACACGATGGAACTTCAAACACTAGACTCAGAAATTCTGATCGATGGTCTCAGAAAAAAAAAAAAAAAAAGGAATTGCAATATACATTGCAATTCTCTGAGACCAGTAACCAGGGGGTGGAAAGATTTTACATAAGCAAAAAGTGCCTTTGGGAATTTGAGCCCGATGCATTCATGTAATGATTATTCCTCCCGCCTGGGCCCTTAACTATATTTTTATTAGGATGCTTTACATATTCTTTAGCTTCTTTAAAATGCTAAACTGACTCTGAGTCCCCAAATGTGCCAAAAATCTAGGCAATGCATTTATAGGAAGTGAAAGCTCCCCACGAAAGAACTCCCAGAGGCCTGAATTAGTGGTTTGTATTGTATTCCTCCCATTAGGTTTCTTAGCATCCCTACTTGCCCTCAAGGGAGTTTCTCAACCTTTCTGTGCCCACAGCAAGACTGGCCCTCCTGGCATTCTAAGGAGGTGAGAATCCACATTTCTCCCAGGAATTCTATGGACATAAAATTCAAACCAAACTAAATTTATGAAGGGAATTCAGACTTGAAGGCTCATCCAGTGGCCTGAATAGTTATGATCACACGCCGCTCTGAGATCTGCACCCGGCTCCTCTGTTAAGGTTGCCTGGGGTGTAGGCTCTGGAGAATTCCATGGCTCTACCTGTGGCCAGGGTCAGAAGTCAGCCAGTGATGGGGATGGGGTCCATGTCTGAAATTTGAACTCAGTAAATGACTGAATCTCTAGCTAGAGACAGAATCTGTGTATGAGAAAAGGTTTCGTAAATTATTTTCTCTCTCCAAACTCAGTGATTTGCAGGGTCACAAGGTCTCCCGTTATTGGTTTCTTGTTATGATGTCTGTAATTTACTTCCAAATACTTCAGCATAGAGAGGAACTCAATTTTCCAAGCTGTTGCCCTAATTGAGTGTCCACAGACCAGGGTTCATCAGCTAACACGCACACTCAAGAGGAAGCCCATACGTCAGAAGCGACCAGTACGAGCACTTCTCTTTGTATTTCGAGCAGCAGCCGAGACTCGGACCACTAGCATATTGCATGTCACAAATGAGTTTTATTGGAGAAAATAGTAGCCTATTGACCAGCAACATGAATATCAGAAATAAGTTCGCATTGGTGGAATGAAAGGGGTTCAGGTATGTGGCCTGGCTAAAAACAGTGTGGCCACAGTACCCACCTTGGCATGACAAGGACAGGAGGATCCAGGGAGGCCTGTGCCCTGCAGCCCCAAGGCGTGGTTCTCCATCTGCCCATTGGTTTAGGAGGCTTTCTTGCTCTCTGATGGTGACCACAAGCAGAGAATCCCATGTCTGGGCTTTTGTTGTGTCTGTGTTGTCCTTTCCGGCAAGGTGAGGTTAGATGTGAGAGGATGGAGAGCTGGGACTTCATTCGAGCTCACAGAACAGGTTGTGGGAACTGTTTTCCTGTCTGCTTGGCAAGTGGACATATGTCCACCTGTGGGTGGAAGTGGGCCTAAAGCCCGTTTTGGTACAGCACGGGAGTGAAACTGGGGGGCTGCTAGCTCTTTCCACCTTAGGCTTCTTTGGCAGCTTCTTAAGATTGCTTATGACCTACTGCCCGCTTCGTGGGTCTTTCCGCAGGAGCCAAAACCTTGGGGTATCTTTGTCCTTCATCAAATTCATCATCCATGCATCTAATTTGTTTTTAATTTTTTTCTCCTTGGGAGTGAGAGCTGGATCAGCCACAGACAGATTTCAGAATAGCTCCTAGCGAGGGGTAATCTGATGAGAAGTGATTATGCTCTCATTGGCCAAGCAATTTATTGCCAACCAAATTCTTGTTGCCAGATGAATAAAGTCGGTGTTAATTCTACCCTTTCAGGGTCCTAAAGGATTTCTCAGAGCCGCGGGTAAGAATCAAAGAGCGTTAAAGACAAACGCTGGATACAGAGTCTGCCCCCACAGAGCCCATGGTGAAGGGGGTGCAGCCTCTCAGACAACAGGCTGATCTCTGCTTGCCCACCTTGGGTTGTTCCATCGCTAGAGCATTGGGAGATCAAAGCTGAGGGGGTGCTCAGAACCATCCTGCCCAACCCTCTCCTGATCAGACGAGGAGACAGCCCAGAGAAGTTTTGTGACTAACCCATGGTCCCACAGTAGAGCTAGAAGGAGGGCTGTAGCCGTTCCCTGAATATGCCTCAATTCAATTCAATAAATATTTGTCCTGGGAGGACTCAAGTTCCCCACACTTGGTGAGCTCACCTACATGCAAGTAAGTCTGACGAAAGGCAGAAAGTGGACACACAGAGCTGTGAGTCATGCAAGAAGCTGGGCTTTCTTGGCCTTGCAAATAGCCTGGAAGCTTCATGAGGGAGGCAGCCTCTCTGAGCTTGGCCTTGAGAGATGAGCAGGGTTTTCAGAGAAGGGAAGGGGTATACAGGGGGAGCCCTGATGTCAGCAGCTGGAGACCTCTGGGCTGCACAGAGCAGGTCAGCAGTAGGAACACTCTGCTCCAGCGGAACGTCCAGAGGTCCCAGCAAGCTCCCCAGATGGGACCTCACATGGAAGAAAGCCCTCGGACACCATCTCTGGGTCTGGCTGGCCTGGGGAGGTGGGGCGCTGATGCCAGGCTCACCAACTTTCCTGGGAGTCCTTCTCTTCTGCCTCTTTCATCTCCTCTCCCTCTTTCATTTCATCTTCTCAGTGTCTCCCCTAGAATCCCAAGAGTTTCTAGGACACCAGCTGGGTTCTCCCTGGAAAAGTCAGTCTCTCAGGCTCCCACCTCCCCTCACCCCAGGAGCAAACTAACCTCACCAAAGGTGTGCCCCCAGCCCTTACCCTCCATTTTCTCTTCACCGTGACCCACTAGTATCCTCCTCTCCCCATTGTAGGTGAAAATCCAAGGGTCCCAGGAACTCACCCACACTCCAGAGCCCATTCTGGTGCAATGGCTCTCAGCACAAACCCAGAGCTGATTTCCCAGCTCTGAACCCTGCCTCACCGCTCACCAGCTCTGTGACCTGGGCAAATCACTCCACCTGTCTCTGCCTCAATTCCCTCGGCCAGAAAATGATAATAATGACATTTATCTTGTTGTGAGGATTAAACAGGTATTAATAAGTACAAAGGCTAGCATCTGGCACATCGTAAATGTAGCAGAAGTATTAGCTATTATTAACATTAACCCTGATCCAGGATTCCAGCAGATTCCTCCCATTAGGTTTCTTAGCATCCCTACGTGCCCTCAAGGGAGTTTCTCGACCTTTCTATGCCCACAGCAATACTGGCCCTCATGACAACTGGCATTCTAAACTGGTCTCATCTTCCCCCATCCTTGGGACCCCTCTAATGTCCCCTCTGCCCTCAACATTTCCTCCCCATGAGCCCCCTTCCCCACACCCACACCTGGACAGGCTTTCCCAAGAGTCTATGTGAGGAAACGACTCTCTCGTGTTCAAAAATTGTCCTTTACCGTGGTGGTTTGAATGTTCCAGACAAAAAGAGTTAGTGGTCTCCTTTAAGAGCCCAGTTTTGAATTAAAAAGAAAGCTTCCCAGTGAGCAGCAGCTTTGAATCAGCTTCCTAGGAGCAGCAAAGGGATTATCAGCAGAAAACCATATCGCATACTTAATTGCAAAACCATCCCCAAGGCCAAAGTCTGGTCTGGGCTGAGTGGCAGATTTGGGTCCTTATAGCCGCTACTTCCAAGTTTTGCAGAAGACCTCACAGTGCAGTAAAGGGGATCTTTGCAGGAGCGCGATTCTCCAACCCTCGGGAATAACAGAGGTGACCTGCCATACCGGTGTTTGCTTTGACCTGTGGCCTGTTAGAACCATAGTCTTTGGATGCCCAAGAATTACCTTCGGGAAATGGAAGAACCAAGAAAGGAGCAGTTCCTGGAGCTCCTGAGTGGATCTGGCCACTGATGGTGCCCAAGTGCAGAGCCGGCTTTGCCTAATGGGGACTATAAAATACTGCTTTGGATTTGCCTTGACCACTCCTATCTACGGGCTGATGTGTTTTGTGGTGTATACGTGTGAAGGGAGCAGAAGTGCCTGGTGCCCAGTAGAGCCTCAGCAAACGCTTGTTGAATGAATTTCCCCAAGGTTGATGATCCACTCATTTCCAGTTGTGATCATTCAGGGACCCTCTCAGGGTTCCTGGTAGAGTGTGATTGGTTCAAGGCCTAAGCCACATAAGTACACCCCCTCCAGCAGTGAAGGAAGGAGCATTCTTCAGAAAACTTTATCTCAAGCTTTTCGAGTAGAGATAGTCAAAGCTTAAATAGCTCAGCAGCTTCTCATTGATGTGTATCAGAGAACTGAAGCTTTTCAGAATCCCAGTGGAGCACCCAAGTTAAGGAATGGAGGGCAGTATCTTGTAAGGGCAGGTTTCCTGGGAGTGTTCAGGAAGTCCTAAATACAACATGACAGTGAAATCCCAAAGACGGCCCAACTCTTAGCCCACACCATCAGAGAAAGTGTCACGTTTTATGGAGATTCAACTAACCCCCACCCCATACACACACACACACACACACACACACACACATCATCTCATGGCCAAGTCCTTCCAAGCCACTCAGTTCAATAGCCCCCAAAGGGAAAAGATTATTCTAACACCGAACCTCATCTTTTTCCTGGCCCATTGTCACCAGCCTCCTGCCAAGGTTACCTGTTTTCTTGTCCTTTATCCAATCATCTTCCACACTGTCACTAGAAACGTGCTTCTAAATCACAAATCTGGTCAGGTCATTCTCCTTGTATACCCTCAATAGTTCCCAATTGTCTTCAAGGTAGAGTAAGGATTCCTCAACCTGGCATACAAAGCCCTTCAAAATCAGTTTCCCTTCAGGCCTGAAGTGTAGCCAGCCCTCACCAGTACAGCCATACCAACTGGTAGAATTGGAATCCTGAAACACTACCACTCCTCCAAGGACTGTTTGCTGTACGCCAGCCAAACTCTTGCCCACCTCTCCTGGCTACAACCCTGCTGGGAGAGATGCTGTCTCTGATGACCCTGGACACTGGCTCCCGAGTAGACATATGCTGGGTGGAGACCTCTGACATGGCCAGCATTCCCTATAGGTGCCCTAGCATGGACACACTTGGAGAACTAGAGCTTCTACAGTATACTACCCTGGTTGTTCAAGGCAATATTTTGAATATTATTCCTGACTCAGTCAACGGTACTAGATTTTTCACCATTCCCTTGTTTGCTTATCTGCTGAATGGATTAAAGAATATCTGAAGAAACAAAGTAATGAATGACATGTGACCTAATATCTGTGTTCTTCTCCACCTCATCATGAAGAAAGCCCATGGGGGTGTGTTGGTGAACAAAAAAGGTGCCATTCACAGTGACCACAGAGATGTCACTCAGTGCCAGAAATGGTCACTTGGGCAGGTTCTTCCGTAGGTGGGTTATACCCAGACCAAGTGACCAGCCATCCGAGTTCAGAAAGTAGACTTTTTCAGTGTACCCCAAAGCCACCAGTCAGACTTTTTCAGTGTACCCCAAAGCCACCAGTCTTTTCAGCTCAAAAGACACTGGGGCAAAGTGAGAATGCCAACCTATTTATAAAGGTGACTGGAAGGCTACTATCCCTTGTCCAAGTATTTCAGTTGATACCGTTGCAGTTAGTTGCAAGAGACAGAAAGTCTAACTCAAAATGACTTTAAACACAAAAGAAATTTATCGGCTTTCAAGGCTAAGAGTCCCAGAGGTAAGTCCAGCTTCAGGTACTGCTGGACTTGGCTCAAATGGTCTCCTGGACCTCAATTTCTTCCTTTCTTGGAAGTCAGTTACCACACTGACTTCCATCTTAGGCTCCACATCATTGCAAGAGAGCCTCCTGCTCTCCAGGATCCCATCCTCTCAGCTTCCAGTTGAGCTGGCAAGAGTGAAGATTCTCTTCTGGAAGCCTCAGTAAGCATCTCACTGTATCTCTTGGGTTCTAACTAGGTCATGTAGCCATCCCTGAATTCACCCTTTGTGGCCAAGGGAGGAACATTATGTTCTGACTGCCTAAAGCCTAGATCACCTAGAGATCTGAGGATGGTTCATCCTTATGCCAAGAGCTGGTAGATGAAAAAAAGGAAATAAGGATATAGGTGTCACAATGCTTGGTGGCAAATCCAGCTGATGCCCACCATTTCAGTATACTCCTTTAGAGCATTAAGGATACCAAAACATTCTTCAGAGGCTTACTTGGTATGTCTGAACAAAGCAAGTGGAACATAAGGAAGCAGGGAGAATTGTTTCCACTGAGATTCAAGAACTGTCCTCATCTCAAAGCTGACCTGTCTCTAGGACAGAGCTGGGGCTGGATTAACATCGTTCTTCTCTGAAACCCAGTTTCTGCACTGGACCCCTTCCTTCTGCTGGCACATTCTATCTTTATCCAGATGGGTTAACACCACAGATACTCTCCCAAAGCTACAGCTACACCATGCCCAGCCTCACCCGTCCCACTGTGCCCAGCTTCATCCATCCCACACAAGGTGTTCTTGACTTTGATTCATTCATGTGCACCTGTAAAACAAATGCATCTCCACAATTCCTTCTACTTTTCTTCGTGCTATCCTGCCCCAACTCTGGTCAGCAGCGCAGTGAAATCACACCAGGCAGAGACTTCCATGCTTATTTCTTAGGTGATGGGATGAAAGAAACGAGAGGGCAAGCCACACACCCTGGTCCACACGACTAGACAGAAGCAAGCTCCAGGCTCCCATGATGAACCCCCACCCACACTTGTTCCATAAATGAAGCTGCCTGTGGAGGTCCGTAAGCAGGTCATAATCTCTTCACTTCACCACCGAAATGGAAGGCTAGACCTTATAGTGGAGGCAGAGACACTTCTCTCAGCCAATCCAGGCAATTTGCTGATACTTTCTCCTGTCCTTGTCCCCTAAGCCAACTTCAGAGGCACTGCCCTTGTCATTAACAGGCTGGAGGGACAATTCCTCTCCATTGTGGGGCGAGGGGGCAGACGAGGGGAAGTGGCTGTGTGATGATCTGTCCCCAAAGACTGATGCGGCTCCTATCTAGATACAGTCAGGGCTTAGATAAGACAAGACAAATAGCAAACAACATTTGGACTGACAAGTGCCATTTATTAATGTGCTCTAGATCAATGGCTTCCAAAATTAAAACGTTCTATATCTGTCACATGTCCCCACCAAGCCCTCTGGCAGGGTAGAGGTGCCAGCTACAGATTTCTGTGAGGCTGGAGCTGTGGAGGACAGGAAGACTGTCAGCCTTAGGGGGTGTGACATTTCCCACCAGGGCCACAAGCAACGATCCCCAAACCACAGAGGCTCCAGAAGCTTCCCAATAAGTCAGAGGATTGGGAGATGGAAGTTCAGACACTAACATTCCATAGCTGGAGAGTGGAGGGGCACATTCTCTGAGTATTCCAGAAGATCAAGCACTGAAGCACTGTCCCGGGCATCGACATGGGCCTGAAACACCCAGGCCTCTCTGGCTCACATGGAGAAACCCCCACACACACAAGGGGGAAAGGCTGTTTCCTATTTGCTGGCATCCTTTGGGCTCTGTGCGCATAGCAGAAGCAGTGGCGGACCCATCCCAAATCCCTCCAGTCCCCTAAGTTCACTGGCAGTTGTGAAGACTGTCCTCAGGCCTCACCCAGAGTGCCCAGCCCCTCATCTCTGAGTAGAAGTCATGCTGGGGGATGGCAGAGGGTGAATAAATGGCCCACGTCCTTGTCTTCCTCTGGCACAATTCTGAAGCAAGGGCCACACAATTTTCGAAGGTCTCCGGGGAACACCCCCGATGGGGACACCTTCATTAGCCCTGGCTTCACGGGTCCTTTGCTCTCTGTATCAAACTTTCCCCACTTCCTCCTCTGTGTTTTCTCTGTACCATCCTCTCTTCCTCTGAGCCTCCCTAGGGTCCTAGGGCTTTGCGAGCAGAGGGCACACAAAGGCTCACGCTGGCCTCTCAGCTCCACCCGGACTCCAAATCCCAGAGCACCAAGGGCCCCTCTCCCACCCTCACTCCCACCTGGGCCCTGGGCCTACCAGTTGGCAGCTCGGCCACAGCTGGGGGGTTTTCTCTAGATCTTCCTGCCCCCAGTAGAGCCCCAGCACCTGTGCAGACACAGGCCAAATAATGTGATAGAAAACACAGGAAGGGTGCTTGGCTTCTGGCTAGGGCTTCAGCTATGGGGCTTCGGGGAGGACACATAACCTCTCTGAACCTCAGTTTTCCCACCTCTATAATTAAGAGAGTGTCCACACTCATCTCATGCGGTTGTGGCTACAATCAAACAGGGAAATGCATGCAAAACTCTTTGTAAACTCTAACTTTTTCCACGGCTGATATTCAGCAAGTAGCCACCCGAACAGCTCTGTTATTTATGGCTGGGGTTTGTTCTGATTGGTTGGAGGCTTTGCTATCCCTATTATTAAATATTTCAAATATCACTTCTGACTAACACCACGCTGCATGTACATCTTGTAGCTCCTGCTCAGCAGCAGCTGGCCACGCTCCCTGAATAGCAGAAAACCGGCTGGTCTCTAAGGAGAGTCCTGGGGAGGGCCATGCTCCCCTGAGCTCTCCCTCGTCCGACTGTGCCAAGAGAGGATGTGCTGAATACCAGACACACAAGCATCTCCCAGACAGACTGATCCCGTTTCAAACATACAAACACAGAGCACATTGTGCAAATATGCCACAAGGCTGGCTCGGAGGCCCAGCCCGTTGCTAGGGAGTCCAGTAATTCATCCAGCTTAATTAAGCATGTTTACAGGGTGACATGCTCTTCTCCACCCATCCACAAAAAGGCCCTCACCAGCACTTGGTTAATTAATCAGAGGGCTGTGTGAGCGGGTGTTCTCTCGCTAGTGGAGAAAGGTTGATTCAGGTCAGGTCTACAGGATTCAAGCCCTAGAATAATCCTGGGAGGTTGGGGAGGGCAACCTGGGGACAGGCCGGCAGGTGCTCAGAGTTGGGCACGGGAGGGATATAGCAACAATCCCAAATGTGGCTGAATATTCAAAATGAGGTAGGAAGATGAGCAAAGGCCTTAGTTAACATCTGTTTGCATATTCATCGTCAACCATGAGTTATTTAAACTAAACTCAACCATCACAGAAATCTATATAGTGACTGGCAGCAGAATGAGACTTCTTAGTCCTGAGCTTTGCTCTGGAGTAGGGAGGACTGAAAATTTGCCCAGTGTGATACTCATTATCCAAATAGAGTCCAGTTTAATTAAACTCACTAATGAATATAAACACCCCCTCCCTCACCCCACTCCTAGCACAGGGAGTGAGGGTTAGAGCCAAGAACCACGCTTTGTCTCACCCCAAAGCCCATGCCCTTTCCCCTGAGCCACTGCCTTGTCCTGGCTTGAGTGGTCCAGAATCCATTATTCTGTGTCCTGTGGGGTGAACTCTGATTTAATCCTGACATTCTGGGTGGATTAAAGAATTTGGTCAACAAGTCGGGAGAGCACTGCTGAAGGAGCTCAGACACAGAGTCACAGGCTACAGCAGGGAATCAGCAAGGGTCCCAGAGTCCTGGGGACAAAGCCCTGTTTCTGGGAAAGCTGTACAGGGAGAGAATCCAGCCATGTCGCTGGAGCTCAGGGTAGAGTTCCATATTTGGCTGGATTACCAGGGTGGGCTCGAAATCCAAAGACCAGTGTCCTTAGAAGAGAAGGGGAGCTGGGACCCATAGGGAAGGTAATGTGATGGCAGAGACAGAGATTGAAGCAGTGTTGTCACAAGCCATGGGACACCAAGGACTGCCGGCAGCTACCAGAAGTGAGGACAGAGACATCTGTCTCCTTACAGCCTCCAGAAGGAACCAACGATACCAACGTCTTGATTTTAGACTTTCAGCCTCCAGAACTGTGAGAGAATTATTTCTGTTGTCCTAAGCCAGCCAGTCTATGGTAATTTGTCACAGTAGGCCTAGCAAACTAACAGACTCCATTCCTCCTTATATGTAGGGACAAACCAGGAAATACCAGCCAGCCAGTGACTATAGGCTGAGACTGGTCTGGGGCCTGAGAAGAAAAGCCAGGGTCTCTCCCCAGGATGCACATGCTGATTATAGAAACCCAAAAACTCCTCCCTCAGCTTGAGGGACTGCCTGAGGCTTCATACCCTCCGGGTCCCCCCCAAGACCCTGCATTCAGGGTCTTGATGACACTTGTCAGAATGGCCAAAGTCAACAACATAAGAAACAAGATGTTGGAGAGGATGTGGAGAAAGGGGAACCCTCCTGTACTGTTGGTGGGCATGCAAACTGGTACAGCCACTCTGGAAAACAGTATGCAGGTGCTTCAAAAAGTTAAAAATAGAACTACCCCACAATCCAGCAATTGCACTACTAGGTATTTACCCAGAGAATATAAAAATACTAATTTAGGGATCCCTGGGTGGCGCAGCGGTTTAGCGCCTGCCTTTGGCCCGGGGCGCGATCCTGGAGACCCGGGATCGAGTCCCACGTCGGGCTCCCGGTGCATGGAGCCTGCTTCTCCCTCTGCCTGTGTCTCTGCCTCTCTCGCTCTCTCTGTGTGACTATCATAAATAAATAAAAATTTTTTTAAAAAATACTAATTTAAAGGGATACAGGCACCCCAATGTTTATAGCAGCATTATTTACAATAGCCAAATTATGGAAAAACCCAAGTGCCCATCAACTGATGAATGGATAAAGACAACGTGATATGTATTTATATATTTATATAACAGAAAATTATTCAGTCATAAAAAAAGAATGAAATCTTGCCATTTGCAATAACGTGAATGGAGCTAGAGAGTATTACACTAAGTGAAATAAGTCAGTCAGAGAAAGACAAATACCATATGATTTCACTCATATGTGGAATTTTTTAAAAAGATTTCTTTATTTATTAGAGAAAGAAGAGCAAGCAGGGGGAGGAACAAAGGGGGAGGGAGAGGGACAAGCGGACTCATGTAGAGCACAGAACCTGATGCAGAGCTCAATCCCAGGACCCTGAGATCACAACCCAGCCAAAACCAGGAGCCAGAAGCTCAATCGACTGTGCCACCCAAGCACCCCACTCATATGTGAAATTTAAGAAACAAAGCAAATGAGCAAAGAGGGGGGGAAGAAGAGAGGCAAACCAAGAAACAGACTCTTAACTACAGAGAACAAACAGATGGTTACCAGAGGGGAGGTGGGTGGAGGGCTGGGTGAAAGCTAGGTGATGGGGATTAAGGAGGGCACTTGTCGTGATGAGCACCGGATGATGTATGTAAGTGATGAATCACTAAATTGCACATCCGAAACTAATATTACACTGTATGGTAACTAACTGGAATTTTAATTAAAATTCTAAAAAAAAAGTTCTTGATGATGAAGTGACTTGGTGCCTGCTGCCAAGCAGGGCCAGGATAGGCAGGAGCAAGCCCAGGCCTCAAATCCAGCAGTTCCAAAGATCTATGTGGTGCCTGGTGATGGGAAGTGTGGTCTGACAGGAATGTGTGGGAAGGGGGAGATGTACTCATCTGAATCCATCTTTATGAATTGACTATACATTTGAGTCACAGTCCATTTGAGAGGATGGAGGCAAGGGCTGGCTAGCTATCACCTCCCTGTCCCCAGGTTGGGTTCAGCTTCTCTGATACAGAGCTCCAGGGTCCCCTTCATTTTCTCCTCTCCACACTACCCCCACTATGCACCCATGCACATGAGGGAAAGAGAGTCCAGCCCTGGCCCTACAGGGACTCTGGCTGGGGGGCTGAGGTCAGAGGCCAGGACTCAACACAGACAGGAACTCCTACTTGCAGCATCTTGGAACCTGAAAAGCAGAGAAGCTAGTGCATATGAATTCTGGAGAAAACTGAGATCCAGACACCTGAAAGACAAAATATTGACACCAGTTCCAAAGTCTCAAGATACAGAATCAAAATCTGGGTGTGGGCAGCCCGGGTGGCTCAGCGGTTTGGCACCACCTTCAGCCCAGGGCCTGATCCTGGAGACCTGGGATCGAGTCCCAAGCTCCCTGTATGGAGCCTGCTTCTCTCTCTCTCTCTCTCTCTCTCATTAATAAATAAATAAAATCTTTAAAAAAAGAAAATTTGGGTGTGGAGCCAAGGATTCAGAATGGGGCAGAATGGAGTTTGGAGAGAAAGCAGGGCAGGGACGAGCAAGGAGAGTCCAGGGCACCTGCCTTGCTGTGTCATGCTGGGGGGCTGTGGCTCCCTTTCAAGGGATGGTGGGACCTCAGTGCATGACTGGGCAGGAGGAGAGCCTGGTTTAAAAGCCCCGAAGTAACCTGACATCAACCAGAGAGCCCCATGCTCAGCTAGAAAAGTCAGGCCTTCCACACCGGGATTCAGTTGACAGAGGGTCAGATGCTCCCCTGTAAAACCTCCAAGCAAGCCTTCAAGGTCCCAGTGAGAGCACCATCTTATCTTCAAGCTCCAAGCCTGAGACAGGGAGGAGTAGAGGGCAACTGAATTAGTAGCAGTAAACATTCCAGAGTCTTCTTTGAAGTGCAAACCCCATGAACTCAGAGTTGAGGCCCTGCCCAGGGCAGTGATGCTCAAAGTTTCCTTTTGTAGGCCCTTGGACAAGGCAGCAAGAACTTTGTGGGAAAAGTTCTCAGACTTGGGTTGGCCGTCTGGCTCTCCCTGCCCTGACTGACCTCTGCAGAAGCTTCTAACTTAGTGCTGGGCCCTGGGACCCCCCCAACTTGCAAAAGCCCTGGGCAAAGCAGGGGGTTCATCATCTTCAATCAAGATAAAGCAAAAAAACCAGAGCAGGCCTTCCCCAGGGCAAGAGGACGTGCGGGTCAAGAGTTGGCCCAGAGCCTGAAATGAGCTCCAGAGATGACAGAGACTGCACATGGGCTGCTTGAGTGGATTCTGACGTTTCCGTGACCCTTGGGACATCCCCAAGGACCACATGGGGAAGGAACTGAATGGTTATTCCCTAGGGAGCTGGCTCACCATGGAGCCTCATTAGAGTTTCAAATGCAAATTTAGGTAGAGCAGCAAAAAATATATACATTAGTTACAGAATCACATTAATATGTAGAAAAGGTCTGATGCAAATTGGAAAGTGACATTTGGAAACTCCTTGATAAATGGCTGTGCAGAACTTAAAATTCCATTTGGAGGTTTGAAGTCAAATAGGTGACATGCGGGCTCCCACCCAGGGCTCTGGCTTCCCAGGCTCTGCCCACACAACAGCTCAGAGACTGCTTTCGGAATCACATCAACACCCAGATGTGACTTCCGCCCATCGAAATGGCTAATTCCTTCCCCCTCCGGATTATAGCATCCATAGCTGGCCAGGCTAGCAGAAAACGGACCCTCACACCATCATGCTGGAGGGACAGGAGATGGCACTCCTTTCCACAGGACAATTCCGCAAGAACGAGTCAAAAGTCTCGAAATTCTGCACAGTACCTGAGCAAGATTTTCACTCTGAATTTCACTTTACATGTCCCTCCCCCACCCCCAATTTAGTTAAAGAAAAAAAAAAAAAAAAAACACTGAAGACTTTTTATTTCAGGAGAAGGAGAAAATAAAATAATAAAATTAAATGAAACTCCCAACTACTTCTCTCTTCTACGGGGCTGGCAAAGTCATCTCAACCAGTAGTTGGCTGTTAGATTTAGAAACGTCCTGGCCTCTTGGCTGTGAAAGGAGAGGTCTTGAGCTAGTCCATAGGTGAGAGATGGAGACAAAAAAAGAAACTAGAGCACCTAGCACAACAAAGTGACAGAAACTTGAGAGTGGTCCCTTGGCAACTCGAGTAAGGAGTCTGGGAAAGCAGGACAACCAAGAAGAGAGAAGACAGAGGAAGCGTTTGGGGGGAGAGAGAGCCAAGCAATCTGCTGGCAGGACCTTGGACCAAGCAGGGAGAGGCAGTGAAAAGTCCTCAAGGAAGGAATAAGGACATCTAATCTAACTTTTTCCATCTCAAAATTCCATTTTACCCGAACCCTTTAACATAGGCCATTACACAAGAGACTTGGGTTAACTGTCCTGTGGGAAGTGGAGGAGGGGGAGCGAGCCAGCTCATGATTTTCATAGGAACAAACTCCTGGAACAGCTAACTGGAGTGGTGGAAGGTAGTGAGAGGGGTACAGTGGGGCCTGAAGCAGGAGTTGCAGAACCAGAAGCAGCAGGAGAACATGAGCTCTGTGCTCCATCCACCCCTCCCGCATTCCCCAGGGGCCTCAGAAACATTAGCCAGGAGGTGCCAAGAGGCAAAAAAAAACCACATCAAAATGTTATCAGTGATCATCTCTGGATGCTGGAATAATGCTCTGTGGGTTGAATTTTAACCGACTGAGCCACCCAGGTGACCCTGTATTGTGAAATTTTTTTAAGTGAAACTAAAAAAAAAAAAAAAGATGTAGAAAGAAACCAATTTGCCAACATGCCTGTAGCAGGACTTAACACACCTGATGGGAACCAGCCAGCATTGCCCCAACCCACAGGAGACACAGCCATTGGAGCCTGGTTCCTCTCCAAAACCTTCACAGAACATTTATTCAAAGCACTTGCTAGGCCAGCTCCATGGGTAGAGCCCCTTTTGTTCTCAGGCTCTACCAACAAGTCTTCCAGAACCTCTAAGAATTCTCATGCAAGAAGGCAGCCAAGGTGGGGGGTGCCTGGGTGGCTCAGTTGGTTAAGCATCTGCCTTTGGCTCTGGTCATGATCTCAGGGTCATGGGATCAAGCCCTGCATCAGGCTCTCTGCTCAGCAGAGAGTCTGCTTCTCCCTCTGCCCTTGCCTCCTCCCCCCTGCTCATGCTCTCTCTCTCTCCTCTCTCTCAAATAAATAAAAAAAGAAAAAGACAACCAAGGCAGAGTGATTATAAAAAGGATCATTGTTACACTCGCATTTTCTAGATTCTAGTGTTCAAATGTCGTAAAGAAGATGGAGAAAGTGGGTCTTTCTGGAGAAGGAAATGGTCATGCCTCCCAGCTAACACCAGACTCCTGCTTTTATCCTTTCAGAAAATTCAAAGAGCCGAGGTTGCTGAGCTCCAGCCGTGGCTGCCCTCATTCCCAACGAGAACCACGTTCTGTTCTCCATGCTCTCTCTCTGGCCTCGTGAATCTTGGCAGAGGGCTGCTTTCCTATGGTGATGACGCCCATATTAATTTAAGTCTTTTCAAGACATACTTGCTAATTAAAATGTGAAACAGTTTTTATTCCTTTAATTAAGATACAAGATGGGAAGCATAATTTAATTCGGTCCATTGAAAATATCAGTATTATTAGCTCCATAACTTGCTTCCATTAAAGATGACTATGTTAAACATTTTTTTTTTACTCCTGCACTCGCTGGAGCTTCTTCGGCATGTGCACTGACTCGGTCCTGAAACTTGTGGGAATTTGGCAGCTGTGATCCCTTTGAAAGAGTTGCATGGAAGCCAGAGCCACCGAGTACAGTGGCTTTAGGACCCTGTCTTAGGTTGGTTTCCCCCAGAAGCAGACCCCAAGAAGGATCTGAGTCCTAGCAATTTGTATAGGAAGTACTTTTAGGGCCTTGAGAGGTGAGACAGCCATAGTAAGAGCGGCAACTCAGGTGAGCGAATGAGCAGGATACTGATGGAGGGAACTAAGGGTAATTTCACAGGGGACATCTGATAGTGTAGACTACACCTCAGAGCTGTCCCATCTGGGGGACAAGAAAGCCAGGATGTCTATCCATCCGCCAACTCCCATTCGTAATTGGTGGAGGGCCGCTCCCAGGGGTATCCACCCTACAGTACGTCCAGCCTCCCCATCCGGCAGAGAATTGCAGACACCACAGAGGGAGCTCAGAGTCAGAAGGCAGCCAGAAAGCGGAGATAGGAGGGCATCGGTGGCATGTTACACACCCACAGCCCTGTCCTTTGCCACTGCACAGGCTGGGCAGAGAAACCAGAAGGCATGCGGGGAGACTGTCAATCACCGACTTGCTGACAAATTCTTTCCATGGCCTTAGAGAAAAAATCATGGACTGGTGGCCAGCGTCCTCCCTCGAAAGTCTCTAGAAAAGGCTAGGCGCAGAAGTGTCACTCTCCCACCCAAAGTCGCAGATAAATGTGGGCAAACAGATAATGCACACAGATGTATTTTAGATGTGGGGAAACAGGAGAGGCACAGCCCAGGGCCCAGAGACAGGAATGAGGGTGCAGTTCTCCATTCATTCATTCATTCATTCATTCATTCAGGGAAGCCTGTGCCCTTCCTGGCGGAGCAGGCTACCTGAGAGGGAGGAAGTGGCCCCCATGCCCTGCTCCCCAGGCCCGTGAGGGATGGAGAACTCACCCAGGTGAGCTCCATCTGCACCGACTGGAGGCGCCCTGGTTGCGGAGGGGTGCCCTGGGGCCAGCTGTCTGTCGGGCAGGTGGAGGTGCCCTTGACCCCTGGGCTTCAACACCCACCTGCCTCCTGGGCCCCCGCAGGGGCCAAGGCCGCATCAGCTCCTGGCAGGTAGGACGCGGGCTGCGGGGTCCAGCCCTCCCCCGCCTCTTCTGTGGCTCCGCTCTGCCATCGGGGTGTTTCTTTGCAAAGTCTATGGCGGGGGGGGCCCAGTTAGTTGAAGCTGAAGGGCGCCTCTTCAGCCCGTCCTGGAGCCCTGAGCCGGGGGAGCAAGCGGGGGACCAGCAGCCTCCAGCTGAAGACCCAGGGGACAGCGGTCGGTTTGAGCCCGTCCTAAGGGGGACAACTGCAGCTGGAAAATAGGAAGTCAACGTACTAAGACAGGGTCTGAGAAGTCACTGGTTGGCCAGAAATGACGCTGGGCGGTTGGCTCAAGGGAGATTTTGCAGGTGAGACCTTGCATCCTGGACTGGGTTGAAAAGGCGGGGCGATGGGAATCAAAGAAGCAAACTTCTGGAAGGAGGATGGGCCCGAGAAGCTGTGTCAGGGAGCCAAAAGCCAATCAGCCAGATAGGAGGAGCTGGACTGGAGCCCAGACCAGGGGATGTGGGACAAGGTGCTCAGCAGTAGACGTCCTGTGTCACTGGGCCAGAAAGAGCCTAGCATTGGGAGCCCGACCTCCCCGGGTTCAAGTCCTGGCTCTACCACTTTCCGACTGAGTGACCCTGGGCAAGTGGTTTAGCTTCTCTGAATCCCTGCATAGAATTCTGTGAGGGCTAAATAAGGTAACAGAAAAAAAGCACAAAGTAGGGTCTGCCCCATGGGGAGACTCCATAAAAGTTATTCTGTCCCTCCCTTATCTTAAATTGTGACCTGTATGACACTCTGGGGATCCACGCCTTCAGGGAGCCGCTAATGGCATCTCCTGACTGTGTGGTGTGCACACGGGTGTGTTGGGGGGGGGGGTGGTAGGCTGAAGTAGAGCCACCTGCAGGACCCCAGTTTTTTTGCATATACCTGTCCTAAACAAAAGAAAACCAACTTCCTGCCTCTGGCATTTCCCAGACAAGTAAGGACATTAAGTCAGAAGGGACCAAAGGGTTGTCACCCTGCTGGTGATAGAGCAAGAAGTGGAATGCTGTTAGGCGCCCTCTCTCCCCACTCCTGCCAAGTCCAGCCCCTGCCTGGAAGGTCAAGCCTAGGACATCGTATCCTATGTGGGATATGCGAGGTGTCCGGGTCATTTAGGGTTGTGGTAGAGGTGAGGAGAAAGTGAATATTGGAATCTCAGCAGACCATGTTCCTAACTGAAGAGATTTTTCTTCCCACCCTATTGGGAGTCCCTTGGTGACACATCCACCAAGAAGTGACAGGTGAAACATCCAAAGTTGGAGGAGGAGCATGGCTCAGCCTTTGTAACATAGGCCAGAAATTCTATCCAGGAATCCTTACACTCCAGGAGAGACAGGGGCTGGAAACAGGGCCTCTGGCAGGCTGGCTGCAATGCCCCCCTAATGGGTGAGCCCAAGGAAGGGTGAGAGTCTGAGCTTCCACCTGTTATGCTCAGACCTTCCTCCTGCCGCCTCTGGTACACACTCCCTTTACTCTGAACACCCAGAAGGTAAGAGCATCTTAAATCTTAGAGGTGAGGCCCTTGGGATGCCATGCTAATGCCAGCAACCCAGCAGGTCACCCCCTTCTCTGAACCCAGAGCTCCTCACACAGAAGCCCCTAAGGCTTGCAGCCCAGGAAGAGAGTGAGCACACAGCACAGCTGGCTTCCCTCCTGTCACACTTCATGCACTGTGGATTTTAAAATAATATGTGGAAAAAGTCACCTCTGGCTGTCAGACCACATTTTAAAGGGCGCACTCTCCAACTCAGAAATCTGCCTAAGCTGGAGAGCTGTTCCTAAGCACAGAAAAGCCCCCCTAGAGCAGATGGTGGGGGCCAACCTCCGGCCCCCTGACCCAGCAAGCCTGTGCTGTAATGGTCCCCCCATCTCCTGATGCCTGTGCTCCTTTGCCTTGCTGTTGGAATCTGACACTGGCCACTTGAGCTCTGCTTACCATCTTTGATGCTTGCAGCTCTGATTATGCTGTTGCCCACTCAGAGGTGGGACAAGCTAGGGGACTCAGAGGCAGGCAGGTGAACAAAGCGGAAGTGAGGCCATCAGGGCGTCCTGGAAAACCCACAGCTGAACAAATGAACCCACAGAGAGGAGGGCTTCGGTGGGTCACCCCTGTCGCAACTTCCCCACTCATGGTTGTTGACTTCACAGAGCATCACCAGGGCCTGCTGTGCTTCCCTGGATGACTCTCAAACCTGTATCTCCATTCTGTTCTTTGTCCTAAGCTCTACATCCCTTCATCCAGATGTTTCCTCCCGAGTGTCCTCCAGCACTGCAGACTCGCTGCTGGAGAGGACAGTCCAATCTTTCCTCCTCAAGTCTGTTCCTTCCCAGTTGTCTCTCATCTCTGGAGTCCCCTTGCAAGGGACTCCACCTTCCTGTCCCTCTTGTCCTGTCTTCCCCCCAGTGCAGGCCGCTCCACCTCCCGTATGCTTCTCAGCTCTGCCTGCTTTTCCCCACCCCTGCTGCATCATTCCAGTTCCTCTCAGCATCTCACATCTTGACTATTTTCATACTCCCTTTTTTGTGCTGGCCGTACCCCAACATTTAGTCCATCTGCCTGGAACACCCTTTCTTTTGTCCATTTCCCTCCCTGTAAGTCTTCTTCTTCTGTGAAGCCTTTCGTGATTTCTCCCTGTACGATGCAATCCAACTCCTTCCCTGTAGGCCCCTAAACCCTGGCACTTGTGCCTCTGTTTGAACCCTGGACATGTGGAGCTGCCATGGATTGTTGTCCTGTCTTCCTCCCAATAGACTCCTTGAGAGCAGGGGCCATGCTTTCTCCTTTTCTGTGTCTCCAACTGGAACGAACTCAGTTCTTGGCAAACAGTAAGTGTTGCATAAGTATTCTGTTGACCTAAAGAGCCCTATAATAAAAGGACAGTTCTTTTTCTCCTGTATCTGAAGGATACGGAAAGTGAATTTTGTGCTGGTATCTTTCTAATCACACACCCAAAATATCTGAGCCAGCTGAATTCTTTAGCAACTGAATCTATCCGGTGCAAGCACATCCCCCTCTCCACAGCCAGGAAACCTTTTGCACAGAAATTTCCTTGTCTGTCATCACATTTCGTTGTTTCAAGTCTGTAGAATTGGAACTGTACCTCCATTTCAGAGCCTCAGCACCTGATATTCCCTGTGGGCAGGTGAAACACAGCTGTGGTACCCTGTCTGATTCTTCTGGCCCCAACATCAGGGAAAACAGATTCCTTCTCTTGGCTGAAACCTCCATGCTCAGGAGAAGAAAGACCTTCTACTTGACAGCCCAGAGCTGCACACTTGGAAATGCTCAGTGTTTGAGAATGAGGGTACCACACACACAAAATGCGTAAGAGAAAAATCAGTCCACGTTACTTAAGCACCTAGGTAGGTATAACTTGGCATTCATAGAAATCACAGAATTCTCTCTCGGTGATGTTCAGAGACAAAGACTTCCCCTGACCATTTACTGCTCCTGGAGGAGAATATATGTGCTTTGGGCTCCACATGTGCTTCACACATATGCTTCCTCACTCATTCGGTGAGCATTTATTGACTACCTACTGTGTGCCATCTAACTGAGTTGGGCTCTGGGAGATTCAGAGATGAGTAGTGAAATCCTTCTTCACGGTTTGGACTTCTACTTACCCTTTCCGCTACAGTGGTTTTCTCCAGCCTTCCTTCCTTTCTGTCTTCTGAGTGTTGGCAGGGAGAGCCTGATTTCTTTCTCACTTATTCTTCTGTGACTCCTACAATTTCTCTGGAGGCCATGCTTCTTCAGGAAGAAAAACAAGTTTCCCTTCCTATTTTATATTGCAACTTCCTTTGGTTTTATAACAAAATCAATTGGGGCCTTCCCACTGCAGGGAAAACAATTGCCCTTAAATGGACTTCAAGCTTTTAAATCTATTTGGGGTACATTTTCCCTATCTCATCTACAGTCGCTATACCCTAATCCATCCTACCTTTCCTTCCTTCCTTCCTTCCTTCCTTCCTTCCTTCCTTCCTTCCTTCCTTCCTTCCTTCCATCTACTAATATATCCATGCATCTTCCATCTAATCCATACATACACTCATCCACCCATCCACTCATCCATCCATCCACCCACCCACCCATCCATTCATCCATCCATGTACCCATCCATGCACCCACACACTCACCTGTGCGTCCATTTATCTATCCATCTACTCATCCATGCATCTACCACCCATCCACCCATCCATCCACCCATATACTCATCCACCAATCCATATATACATCCATTATCCGTCTATCCATCTAAACATCAATATATCCATTTATTGAGCAGACACTGTGTCATAAACTGAACCATCCACTGGACAAGTGGAGCTGAATAAACACAGACCCAGCACAAAAAGAGCTCATAATCTGGTAGGGGCAAAAAGGAAATTTTTACAAATGTTTACAAAGAGTATAAAGAGAGCAGTGTGAGAATCAAAGGGAGGAGATGATTAACTCTAGAGAATATGGGAAGATGACATCACAAAGTTGACATTTGAGCTGAGTTTTGAAAGTGAAGCAGAAGGGAAAAATGCCATCCAAAAAAAGTAGCCACTGCAATGACTTAGAGACTTAAAATAACAGGCTGTGAACAGAAAAAACAAATGTTGAGAAGCTCAATATGATTGGGGCAAATAAGGCAATATGATTGGGGTAAGAAGGATATAAAATAAGGCTAAAGATAAACTAGCCAGATTTGGAGGGTCCCAAATATCAGACTAAGGTTTCTGGACTTTAGTCTGGAAACCGTGTGAAGCCACTGGACATCAGCAGTTTGGAAAAAGGCTGCAGAGGATCAATGAGAAGGGGCTGGAGAGGAGGCTGGGAAGCCATGTAGGAGGCCAGTACAATGGACCAAATGAGAGATGAGGCCTGGAGTTAAGGCCCGGAGAGGGTGGAATGAGAGCAGGCAATGCAGAGAAAGGATGTCCCTTTAGATGTTGAAAGCAAGACGTCTGTCTCAGAGGAGTCAGAATAAATAAAGGCTTGTTATGCTGCAGCCGAAGAGCTTGGGAAGGCCAGCTCAGGGCCCAGCTGTCTGCAGAATGCTCCAAGTCCTGCCTGGCAATCAGAAGAAGCAAACCCTCTGCCAGCCTGAAATTAATGACTCCCCTAGAGAAACGTACTGGTTTCTGTACCAGCAGCCTCATGCTGACCTCTGGCAGCATCAGGACCCAAGTCAGCAAACTGTCCCTCTGGACTGGAACTCATGATAAGGCAGTAGTCAGAACACAGCCCTCAGTCCCTCCGTCTGAGGTGACGTGGTTTCTATAGCTATAAGCCTGACTGGAAGACAGAAGGCAGGGTGTGATAAATCACACTCTCTCTTTTTCTCAGTTCCACACCCTCAGAATTCGACATCACTTTTTCATTAACAGCAGTTTACTTATTAATTCCATTTTTTTTCCTATTGATACCAAGAGGTTCTTGTTACCCAATATGAAGGACCATTCCAGAGTGATGGCCACGGAGAAGAGAAAACTTGAATTCCTATCCTGAGGAGAAAGAGTAATCAAGAGCTCTTCAAAATAGTGATAAAAAGAAGGCAATACAATTTATACCATACCTCCTGAGCTCATGACACTGTTTTTTTTTATTATCATCATCATTATCATCATTATTATTATTGTTATCTTATTCCATCTTCTCAATGGTTCTGGGAGGTGAATTTATGATTACCATTCAACAGATGGGGAAATTGAGGCACAAAGCATTCAGGCCACTTGCCCAATGTCCCCCAGATACTGGTTTGGAGAGCCAGGGTTTAAATCCAATTCTGTCTCATTTGGAAGAACCTATCTGTCCCATCACATTATGCCACCTCAGGGTGGCAGTGTTGGGGGAAAGAATGAGCATGGACAGAAGACTGGGGCTGAGGAGCACCCAGCCTTGGAGTTGGGAAGCTTGAGTTTAAGTGCTGGGCCTCCTCAGTAGTTCTGGGACTCGGACAAATCACGTGGCTCTGTGAGCATCTCTCACCTCTAAAATGACAAGGTGTGTTGGTTCTCCAGGCCCATGGTTCTGTTTCCAAGCCAAGCAAGAGAATGTACTTGCTGTCAAATGAAGAAAGCTCTTCAAGCTCTACCTTATTTGGTGTTGGAACATCTCTCCACATGCGTCGTAAACACAAAACAGAGCCTGGATTGTGAGCATTCGGTTGAGCCCATGGCTTCACTGACTGGGGTTCATAGTTTCCTCTGACTCAGCTATTTGTGCAGGATTTGCTGTGCCAGGTATATCCCACCAACAGCCCAGTGAGGCACCAGGGAAGTAATTTACATGGTTGGCACAGTTGTCCTGTATCTACATGCTAACTGAAATCAGTCACTTTTCCCAAACGCTAGTTTCTGAACACTAATTTGAGATGTAATAGGATTGAGAGCATTCTGTGCTAAAACACTTTGGAAAACACCATATTAAACAAGGATGAACAAGCTTCTTCACTGTGGGACTCCCCCAAGCAAGATCACCGATGCCATTAGGAATCTTCAAGAAGGAAAGGAATAATCAGGGTTTTCCCAAACTTTCTGGATTATAAAACCTTTTTCAAGGAACACCCACCCAAAACAAACGCTCCAGTGAATATACTTTGAGGAGCTTAAAAAGCTTTATTAAGCAGAGCTAAATTGTAGTTATTAATGTGCTGCAAAATGAAAGCTAAGAGGCCCCTGCCTGACAGAGAGTTGGTGTTTATTAAACGTCAATAGAAAGGGGATCTAGTCTATATCATCATGAGCCCTGTCTCTGGCTAGCAGGTGGCCCCATGGGTGACACTGCTCCCCTCACCTGGAAGGGAGCAGGGGGGTCAGATCACCTCTGACATTCCAGGAGTACATTTTCTGCAAAGGCATTCACAGCTTTTAGCCAAATGCCCCCTTTCTTCTCTTTCCTTGTGACATTTTGGGAAGATGAATCATTTGGCAAGGATGGATCGTCACCCCACTTCTAAGCACATGCGCTTGTCAGCAGGAGGTTTATTCGGGGAGTCCTTTGAGAATCTGTCCTTGTCCAGAGTGACTAGTTGGTGTGTCTTATCCTGAATCTGCAGGCACCCGCAGTGTGGGAGTCGGGCCAACAGCCTCTTGCGGTGTTTTCATGAGCTGATATTTTTAAAAGTTGAAGGGTGCTGCTTTTCTTTCTCAACTATAGAACCAGGACAGGAATATCCTGATGATGAGGATCACATTTGTGAACATGGTGAGTTTATTTTGTCATTTTCTTGTACAAAAATAAAAATAATCTTAAAATGCCAACTAAGTAGCACACCCAATTATTACAGAAGAATCTGCTTCTCTTTTCAAAATAATTTACTTGAAAAAGAAAATGTATCTGTCTTTTTATTCCTTTCTATTTCTACCCTTCCAATAACCCTTAATTTTTTCTTGGTATAAAAAGAGTACATTCTTCCTATAAAATTTGTGAAAAATACAAAAAGTCATAAAGAAAAAAATTAAAATAGTAATCCCGTCACCCAGGAAAAATTGGGGCTTCTTTTATTTCTTTTATACGTACTCTGTGTGTACTGCTCTCACTTTGATGTATTTCTTTCACTAGAAAGAAATATATTTATTTATATGTGTGCATACATATTCATAAATACATGTATCACATAAATATAGGATAAATATATCATACAAGGAAGACACGTATATATATACATACACACACACACACACACACACACAAAGAACTGTTGTTACCAAATCAGGAATGCACCACATATAATTGTCAGGCCTGCTTTTTTTTCACTTAGCACTGTATCATAAGCAGTTTCCATGGGCTGAAGCTTCTCATTCCAGATCACCTGAGGTGTTGGCTCGTAGATGAACTGATGAATTTACAAGCTGCTGTCAAACATGACTAGTGATGGCTGTGGCATTAATATCAGTGGTTCTTCTTGAAAGCAATTAAATCTGGCATTGCTATCACTACCTAATGTGTTTATATCAGCTCCTGTAATTGTTTTCTAAAGCCATAAATTTCTCAAGTTAATTATAAACAAATTGCTCTGCTTAATTAATGGGCATCACTAACGGGTATTATCTAATATGCATGTGAATGAACCTTGTGACAGCCTCACAGGGGCTGGATTAACAGTGGCAGGTGGTAGCCCTGGGAGAGGAGTCAATCACCCAGAACGTGGGTCTTGACTGTGCTCCAGAAAACCCCAGGTCTGGAGTCTGCTGGAGCAAGAGTGTTCCAAGGCTACTGGTGCCCATGCTGGTCTTCAGGGTGTATGTCACCTTGGACATGACCTGCTATGCATCAAGAAGTACACAGGAGCGGAGGTGGGGGTGACCAGGCACCCTCTCAGTTTATTAATGAAATTCCCTCTTCTTCAGCACTGATTTCTCCTCTATGTCACCCCACGTGGTCCTCCTCACACCCACCCTGCACAGGAGCTAGTTTGGCAAGGTGGTGATGAGGGTGGCCCCTGGGGCCAGGCCCCCAGGATTCAAATCCCCAGCTCTGCCAGCTACTAGATGTGAGAACATGAACAAATGACTGCTTAATAGTATGGTGCCTGAGTTTGGACATTTGTCAAATGGGGATAAACATTGTACCCACCTTGCAAGCTTGTTGTGAGGACTAAATCAGTTAATATGGGTTAAGAGAAAATAATCATGCTCAATAACATTGTTATTATGAATCGTCAACACCCTACATATAGATGAGGTAGCTAGGATTCTGTGACCCGGGGCCAATCCTAGGGTGAGGCAAGTGAGGCAGGCACCTCGGGTGTAGAATTGAAGGTGGCACCCCTCTCAAGGTGGCTGCCTTGCTCCAGTGTCTGCCAGTGTGATCTGTCCACACCCGCTCAACTTGGAGCCAGATCCAGATGACTCCAGGGTCCCTCCATTCTCACCAAGACATTCTTTCCTCTTAGTTCTCCTTCCAGGCTTTGACAACCTTGTTCTGAAAAAGGACACCACCACCACCACCCCTGACCAAGTGATTGAGGGACTTCCCTGGGCCAGTGCTGGTTGGATGCCTGGTTTCCCTCTGCAGAAACTGTGCCCACTCTCTCCTCAGCCTCTTTCTAACTGACACAATAGAGGACAGTACTGTCAGCGGTGCTAAGGACCCACCATTCTCTCCAAGGCTGTAACAAGATTCTTGATCTTTGATAGATAAAGATGGCAAAATAAGCTTTGTCCTGAAATAAGAGCCAAGGCATCCACCATGCCCTTGTCTTGGGTCCTTATCCATGTGACACTCTCTAGTTGCTCGATTGCTCAGCAAAGCAGCCCCAGTGGGAGGTGCAGGCTGTCTTGGGAGATGAGCCAGGAACCCTAGCATTGCTGAAGAGGAAAGAATGGGACTACTAGTGGGATCCAGTGGAATCAGTGCCTTTCTGGGTGCCTTCATCTTGGGTGGTAATGCCAGGAGCCTTGTGTCAAGGAGCAGCTTCTCTCCTTCAACTGCAACTCTTTTCGAATTTTTTTTTATCAGGCAGGAAGGAAACTGGCCCTGATCATGTGTTTGTTCTTCCTAGATAGTATCTCCACTCAACTCAGTAAACTGAGGCTCACAGAGGTTACACTAGTTGTGAGGAGCAACTGAGGAGCAAAGCAAGGATTTGGGGCAAGATTTGCTGTACTCTGTGCTCCATGTATGTCCCTGGATGATAGTACTCTGGGATGTAAACTCGGGCCTTATTTCAGCTGAAGTGTCTTCAGACTTTATATCCTAGACCTCTTGCCCAGTCCTCCTTGGAGGGAGGGCAGGTGTCAGGAACTGAGTACAGATACTAATGGTCATGGTTATGTTCTGACAACTCTGTTGGAATTCAGTGATCATCAAAGCCAATAAGCCAAGGAAATCTTCTGGGTGGAAAAATGAGAAAAAGTTCCTTGAATGGGAGGACTCCCAGGAACAAAATCATCGTGGCCAATCCATAAGAAGTAACTTCCTTCCTGCAATTTCCAATAGGGAATCAGGCTACTCTGATTCCCGATTCTCTCCAGATGAATGACCTCAGAACCTACTGGTATCTTCCTGAGGATGCAGAAATAAGTTTTAATGTGGGGGAAATTCAGAATGAATAACATGTGTTGTGAAATTTTATGTGAACATATATGCACACACACAAATATACAGAGAATAGACATTTATTTGATTTATCCACTGGTCCACTCATTTGTATTTATTTACTTTTCTATTCTTGAATGTATTTATTCACTTGCAGTTCATTTAATCATTCATTCATTTACCCATTCATCAGTCTATTTATTTATTCAACAAACGTTTCCTGAATGCCTACCATATGCTAAGTATCATACTTTATATTAGGAGTATAGAATTCGATTTGACAAAATCTTTCCTCTTAAGGAACTTACAGTCTAATGTGATTAGATAGCCGTTTAGGTACACAATTGTATTACAATGCTTTAGGTTCCACAGTAGAGATATATACAACCTATACAACATATTTTGGGAGTCCAAAATTGGTTATCCCTACTTGGAAGTGTGGAAGCATCTTGACAGGAGAGGGAATACTTGATCTTACTCAAGTAAGGATAAGGACAAGAGAACAGCCAGTACTATTGTATAGAAATGAGTCCATGGTTTCTCTTTTTTAAGATTTTATTTATTCATGAAAGACACAGAGAGAGAGGCAGAGACATAGGCAGAGGGAGAAGCAGGCTCCCCGCAGGGAGCCCAATGTGGGACTCCATCCCAGGACCCTGGGATCCCAACCAGATCTGAAGGCAGACACTCAACCACTGAGCCACCCAGAAGTCCTAAGCCCATGATTTCTAATTCATACTTACTCAGATAGTCATGAGTCCTCTCTTTGGGAAGAACGCATGTGGGCAGAAGAGAAGACAAAACATTCTTCATTTTATCTCCCCACGTCTACCTGCCACCAGAAGATGGAGGTGATGGTTTTTAATTTCTCAGAAAATGACCTGAGGTGAGAAGGATATGGACTCTGAGATGTAGAGTGTGGTCAGCAGGAGCCACTCAGCCCTCCTGTTACAGCCCAGTCCTCTTGGCTCTGTCACTCTCAAGTGTCATCCTGGTCATCCTTACCCATCAGAGGCATAAACAACTAGAATATAGAAAGCAATTCACTCCAAACACTGAAAGGGGTATTTGTTTTAGGGAGCAATACTGTTTACCACTTTCATGTGGAAAATTCCTAGTTTTTCTCTAAAGGACCCGTAAGACTTATTCTCAGTTTATGGAGTATCTTTCCTCCAAATAGCGTTATAAATTTTTAATCAAAATTGTATTTGAGAAACTGAAAAATACTTGGTTTCCACCAGACTGTCACATTTGAAAGGAATTTTATGAAACCCAAATGGGATTTTTTAATGCCTATATTTCTTCTTCTTCAAGTGGGTTTCCAACCAAGGCTTTCAGATTTTCTCTCCTTTTTTTAAAAGGACCTTTTATATACAATGTCAAATCCAGAAATGTGACATTCAGTAAGTGACATTCTATTTTAATTCACTTTGACAAAATAATGAACTCCATTTGTAGGAGCAATATAGTCTCATCTGACAAAGAGATGTCTCTGGAGTTTTTCTATAAATGAAAAAAACATTCCTTTTTTTCTGATAAAATGGCAAGTTTGAGATTTTGGAGAAAGTTTTGGGAAGTTATGGGGAATGTCTGTGAATCAGTAGGAAATGCCCCACCATAATCACACGTCAGTGTGATCACACATATATAGTGTGTCAGCTATTATCTGTCAGTTGTGTTTGGATTTCTGATTTGGGCTAGCACAAATGTTCTCCACATTCAGATTTCCCAACCCTGTGAGCCACTTCCAGTGCCTGGAGGTAAGCAAAGCCTCTTAGTTCTAGGAAAGCTTTGGCTTCCTGCCAAAGGTGGGTGACAAAAGTGTACTGATCTCTTTCCACTCCTAGTGACACACACAGGTGCTGGCGCAGATGAGAATCCACAGGAGGCTGGAATTAGCAACTCTAAGGCAGGACTCCTGGTCACAGATCCAGCTCAAAGCGCAAATCAGGTTTTCCAAAGAAGCAGAAAATCAGATGTCTTCATAGCTTCTTTGTTTTGACCTGTTTATGTTTAATACATCTCCCTAGTCATTTTTTAAAATAAAAACCTAAAGTGGGGAGACTAACTTTCAAGCTGAGTGTAGGAACCTTGAATTATCAGGGAAGGTCACCAGGATCTACTGGGAAAATGGGGTTGGAGACTTTGGTCATAACTGTCCAGCCCTTGGACTCCCTACAAACGATGGATATGAAATCTGCCTCAGTCCCTGGAGGAGGGAACACGAAGCTTTCTTCATGGTAGGAGCTAAAGGCAGGTGACCTTGCTTGGGAGCTGTCACAAAAAGAGATGCCTTCTATTTCTATTTTTTATTTGCAAAATATGTTTTAAAAAATAGGATGAAATCAGGTATAAACCCACTACACCTTTTAACATTATTGAAATAGAGAAAAGGAGTTTCATTTCGTATCTTAACACCAACACCCCATTGTATAACAACCATTGTCCATCCTTCCTGATATTTTCTGTCTACAGACAAGACACTTACATATATCCACAGATCTATGGATATCTTCTAGTTTTATTGACAAAATAGGATACACCATATATGTTGGTCCACATGACTTTTTTTCCCTTAACAATAGAACTTTCCACACCGTTATATGTAAAAATATACTGTTTTTTTTTTTTTATTAGTAGTAGTAGTATTGTCATTTGCCTTCTGAGCCTATCCTTGGAGGAGCATATCTTAAGTTCTTGGAGAAAAGACTGCAAAGCAGAAAGGAATCTTGACTCCCAGTGGCTTTATTAAGACAAGACTGTAAGACAAGGACCTCTGGAATTATTACCCAGACCTGTAGTTACCACTCCAGGCTCTCCTGGCTCCAGCCAAATAAGATTAATGCAGTGTGGGAATGTTAATGTCTGATATTCTCTTGTTTGAAAATCCAGTTAAAGACACCATAGCAAGCATTTTTTCATGAGAAGAACATTTGAATTCTGGTGGACTTTTGAAGGTCATTTCATCTATCTGGGGATGAAGGAAGTAATCATGTTGGCTCATTGGCTCCCCACATAGGGCTGCATTTCTTTTTTCCTTTTTTTTTTTTTTTTTAAGATTCTAGTTATTTATTTGGCGAGAGTGAGAGAGAGCACGAGCATGTATACATGCACAAATGAGGGAGAGGGGCAAAGGGAGAGGGAGAAACAGATCCCAGGGCTTGATCCCAGGACCCTGAGATCATGACCTGAACCTAAGGCAGATGCTCAACCAGCTGAGCCACCCAGGGGCCCCAAGAGTTGCCTTTCTGTTGTCCTTAAATATAATGTATTCCAATTGTATCAGCAACAGTCAAATTACTATAAATTAGATTTCTTTCTTTTTTATTTTATTTATTTAATCATGAGAGACACACACAAAGAGGCAGAGACATAGGCAGAGGGAGAAGCAGGCTCCATGCAGGGAGCCCAATGTGGGACTCAATCCCAGGACCCCGGGATCATGACCTAAGCCAAGGGCAGATGCTCAACCACTGAGCCAACCAGGCATCCCTATAAATTAGATTTCAAATCACTAAAATATAGTTTTCTCTTGAATGTTTAAAAAATGTTATTGATTTTTGTTACAAAATAATTGTACATAGTAATATTTAGAAACAATAACATGAATACTCCTGAACCTGGTACTCTATTTAAGAAATAAAATGTTACCAATACCATTGAGGCTTTCTTTCCCTGATCACGTTTTCCTGCCTCCCACATACTCCCTGTATCCAGGGATAGTCATTATGCTGAATTCTTTCCCTTTTGTTTCTTTTGAGCCATCATTCCCCTTCAGACATTACAATCAGTGGGAGATCTGTTTTAGCTACCGTGTAGTTTGATTGTTTTAGAATTCTACTCTTTCCTTTTGGAAACCATAGAGAGCAACAAAAAGCGAAGGAGTGGGGAACACAAGTACATTTTGAACAGAAACTAAAAAATAGAGGAAGCCTACAAACTCCAAACTACATGTAAATAATGGCCAAAACAGGCGTGACCAGCTGAATCTTGTGGGAATCATCCTCACCAGAGACAGAAGGGGGAGGGGAAGACAGGAACAAGGTCCTAGCTAGCAGGTTTCAGATCATCGAAAAAAAATGCATTCCCAGAAAGAGAAGAAAACTACCCTAGGAGGGACTTCTGTGAGCAGACCTAAGAAGGAACAGAGAGAAGGTGCCAAAGAGCCGCCAGAGGGTCCAGTAATGGTATACCTCAGAAAACACAAGCAAATACATACTTGGGGGCAAGTTTCCTTATGTCTTTTTGTGGTGATGACCAATAAGGAAACAAACAGGAAAACAAGGTTAGATTGCCAGCCCTTCCAAGCCAGGTTATGTGCAGAGAAGCACAGCAAGGACAAATGCATGGAGGTGCCATATTTAGAGGAAATGGTCCACTGTTTTATGAACAGAAGAGGAAGCCCTTGAGTTACAAAGCTTAGAGATTCTCCATATCTTCTTTTCTCATCTCATCTTACAGCCCTCTCCAACATATGCACAGAGCAGCTTCCTGTAGATAGTTGGTCCAGAAATTCATCCAACCTAATGGACTAACAAATATTGAATGGGCACAAAACCTATTCAAACACTCACAAAAATGAAATACTCCCAAGGACTAAAGAAACTTTCCTACAGATGAAGAAGACTCATGACATAAACATTATAAGCAAATTTTCCATCATAAAATTTTAAAACGTGATGCATGTCATGAATGATGGGGGTAAAAAAGGTGAAAACCACAGAAATACAAGAATTCGGGGAAGAAGTGATGGGAATTGGCAGAATTTAGGAAGTAAGTAGGAGATCCCCAAAAATTGTTTGAAGAAAAGAAGAAGAAATTAGAAGGAGGACAAGGAAGATAAGACAAAACAGATAATAAAGAAGATGCCTGTGGATGTCAAGAACAGAGACCAAAAGTCCAACATATGCATAATTGGTGTCTCCAAAGGAGAAAAACAAAACTATGAGACAGCATAATTACTTAAAGTATATTTCAAGAACACTTTCCTAACGTAAAAGAAGACTTGACTGTATATACTAAAGGACAAATCATGTGCTAGGGAAAACTGACTCCAGATGGTCATAACTGAGACATAGCCTAATGAAATTGTGAGATTTAAAGGTAAAGGATTCTTTCAGCTGCTAAGCACAATGATCAAATCACTTGTAAAGGAAAAAAATCAGGCTGACATTAGACTTCCCCACAGTGCTATTTAACTCCAATAAATGAAGCAATTCTTATAAGATATTCCTGGAACATAAATTAGAGACTGTAATTTTATATCCAGACAAACTGTCTTTCAAGCCTAAAGGCTAATAGTTTGAACATACAAGAACTCTGAGAAAATTGTTCTCGTGAGTCATTCCTGAGAAAAAATAGTAGAATGTGATGTTGAATTTTATGTGTCAATTTGACTGGGCCATGTGGTGCCCAGATATGTGGTCAAACATTATTCTAGGTGTGTCTGAGGGTGTTTTGGATGGGATTATCATTTTAATAAAACTGAGTAAAGCAGTCTCATCTGAATGATGCCTGGGTGGCTCAGTGGTGGGCAGCTGCCTTCGGCTCAGGTCATGATCCCAGGATCCTGGATCAAGTCCCACATCAGGCTCCTACAAAGAGCCCTCTGCCTAAGTCCCTACCTCCCCACTCCCCTCTCCATCTCTCATGAATAAATGAATCTTTAAAAAAAAAAAGTCTCATCTGATCAGTTGAAGACTTGAAAAGAACAAAAGGCTAACCCTCCCCTAAGTAGAGGGAATTCCTCCTGCCTTATGGCTTGACGTGGAACAGACTTCAACTCAAACATCAACTCTTCTTGGGTCTCAAACCTGCTGGCTTCTGACCTAGAACTACACCATTGGCTCTCCTAGGTCTCCAGCTTGCCAACTACAGATCTGGAGATTTCTCCCTGCCATAATTGCATAAGTCAATTCCTTGTAAGGAAGGAAGGAAGGAAGGAAGGAAGGAAGGAAGGAAGGAAGGAAGGAAAGGAGGGAGGGAAGGAGGGTAGGAAGGATGGAGAGAAGACCCAGTTGGTTCTGTTCTCTGGAGAACCCTGACTATTAGAGTAGGGAAAGAACGCCAATGAAACAAGATAACTGGGAAAAAACAGGCAAAAAGAATGTCAGTGAGCATCACATATATTTGACTACAGACCCAAATAAAAACAAGGGCAGAAGTAAAAGTGACATAAAAAATATAAATGGGAAGTGCCTGGGTGGCTCAGTTGGTTGAGCATCTGCCTTTGGCTTGGGTCATGAACTCAGGGTCCTGAGATTGAGCCCCATGTTAGGCTCCCTGCTCAGCATGGATCTGCTTCTCCCTCTCAGGCTTTCTCCCTCTCTCTCACTCACTCTCTTTCTCAAACAAATAAAATCTTTAAAAAAAAAAAAAAGGGGGTGGGTGGGTGATTCATAGGAGACACCACCACTCTGTTTTAGCTCTCTGCTCTAGAGGGCTTGATGTGCCCACTAGATCCTGCTCAGATTTTTTCCTATTTCTTCCAGCTGATTCCTACCCAGCTGCTATTTTTTTTAAGTTTCCCTCTCTCATTATAAACCTTTAAAAATTGTTTTATTTCAAGATATCTGTCTAATCTTAGAGGACACTTATCATAATGAGCACTGAGTAATGTATAGAATTATTGGATCATGAAATTGTACACCTGAAACTAATATGACACTGTTAATTATACTTCAATAACAATGATATTTCTCCAATCTTATTCCTGTGATTTTATGTATTTTTACCTTTACGATTTTAAGATTAGTTCTTAATCCTTAAATCGCATCTACTTATACTCCTTTTTATACTTTTTACCTTATGTTTACTCTTTTATCTTAATCTTTCATCTCATTTATTTTCATATTTTTAACCTTTTCGTTTGCTGGTTTGTGGCCTTTTGCATTTTCTTATAACTGTCATCCATTGTCTTCTATTGTTATTTTTCAGTTCCTAACCTTTTGTCTTTATTGTGATTTATATTCTTTTTAAAAATGCATGTTGCTTTTCTATTGTTGTTTTAATCTTTCTAGCCTCTATATTCTCTCTCATGATTGAAGTAATCATATTTGCTTTCCCCTGTTCTTATATATCTGTTATAATTTTCATTTCTTTTTGCAATGGCCAGCCAGAACACATTACTGCAGCTGTGGTAGCAAAAGAAAAGCCCAGCCCTAAGGAAAGGTTGGGGCCCTTGTTCCTTGCACTCATCCTAAAAGTTATACTCTGTTCCTCCAGAAGCTGTCCCTTCTTATTCAAGAGTCTTTACTCCACTCCACCCCCTGAAAATCCAGAAGACCCACCAGTTAGCTCTCTCAGGAATTCTAATTCTCTTTGTACAGCTCACACACCTGGCTGAGGGAGCTGGGTTGTTGCCTACCATTTCATGACCTCCAAAACTCTAGGAAACACTCCTTGTTTTTTAATTATTGGTCTCCAAATCAATTAGACCTGCTAGGATCAGTTTCTATCCAGCTGGATATTAGAGTTTTGTCCCATTGCCTCAAGGGAGATGTTTTCTCTCTGACTTCCTACCAAGCAGAATGCTGATTATACTTGATCCTTGAATAACATGGGTTTACATTGTGCAGATTCACTTATGTGTGGATTTTTCTATAAATTAGTACTGTAGGGACACCTGGGTGGCTCAGTGGTTGAACATCTGCCTTTGGTTCAGGGCATAATTCTGTAGTCCCAGGATCGAGTCCCACATCAGGTTCCCTGCATGGAGCCTGTTTCTACCTCTGCTTATGTCTCTGCCTCTCTCTCTCTCTCTCTCGTTCTGTGTCTCTCGTGAATAAATAAATAAAATCTTTTAAAAAATCAGCACTGTAAATGCATTTTCTCTTCCTTATGATTTTGTTAATAATATTTGCTTTTCTCTAGTTTACTCTAAGAATACAGTGTATAATACATAAAGCATTCAGAGTATGTGCTAACTGACAATTTATGTTACCAGTAAGGCTTCTAGTCAGCAGTAGGCTATTAGTAGTTAAGTTTTGGGGGAGTCAAAAGTTAGACACACCTAATCCCCACCATATTCAAGGGTCAACTGTATACGGAGAAAGTAGACTTCAGAACTTGGTTTTTCAAAAGACATCATTAAGTAAATGCACAGAGTGGGAAAAGATACTTGCAAAATATACATCTAAGGATTTATATCCAGAATATATAAGGAACTCCTAAAAATCAGAAAAAGACAATGCAACTGAAAAATGGACAAAGGGTTTAAGTGGACACTTCACAAAGAGAATAACCAAATGGCAAAAAAACCAAGAACCCCAAACCAACGATATGAAAAGATACTAAATTTTTTCAATCATGCAGGAAATGCCAATTAAAGCCACAGTATGCCACCACACACCCACCAGAATGACTAAAAAGAAAAAGATGGGAAGTTTTGAATTAGGGCTGGTGAGAATTTGGAGCAAAGTGGACTTTCCTACACTGCTGGTACAACTGAATTGGTACAATGATTTGGGGAAACTGTTTGTCAGTGTCTAATAAAGCTGAACATATGCGTATCTTACTACCCAGCTGTTTCACTTCTAGTTATATCCCCAGTAGAAATGCATTCATTCAGAGTCACCAAACAATATGTACTAGAATGATCACAGCAGCAATATTAGTAATAATAAAAAACTGGGTATTACCCAAATGCCCATCAAAAGTAGACTGACCTAATCAATTGACACATATTCACATAATGGAACACTCCACAGAAATGAGAATAAATGGTCTATATCCATGCAAAAATATGCATGAAATTCAGAAGACATAATATTGAGTGAAAAAAGCCAGACCCAAATGAGTATTCATTCATTATTCCATTTGTATGGAGTATAGAAACAGGCAAAACTAATCTATACTTTTAGACGTTAGGGCAGTGGCTGCCCTTGGGTAGGCACACTAACTAGAAATGACAACGAACTGGTCATGTTGTTTCTTGATCTCGGTGCTGGTTATGTGTGGGTTTAGTTTGTGAAAATTCACTGAGCTCAACATGTATATCATATTCAGTGGGAAAGCATATTATGCTTCAATATAAAATTAATGAAAAATTACCTTATGCTCCATAGCATTATGACCAGGACTAAGGAAAGTAACTTCTTATCACAGATCCTGGTGCATAATAACTATTCAAAAAAAAATGACAGCTATTTTTATTACTGCTACATAATATAAATTATTTCCTGATGAACATCTGCTACAGCTCATACTACCAGCTTGATTTTACCTTGCTTGATGTTAGCTTGACAAATGAGACCCTGTCCAGTCCTGACTCTGCTGCAGTGACTTTGAAATTTGTCAAAATTTGTGCAGCAGTGTTGAGCATCATCAGATGTGTGAACCAAACCCCAGGGAACAGTAACGTCTGTTAACGTAGAATCACTGCTCTCTACTTTTAACATTTTTCTAAAGCAGTTCTGGCAAGTGAGGCCAAGAGCCAAGAAAGGGCAAAGACTTGAGTTTTCCAGAGTCATGTCCAGCATGAATTTCACATCCAGGTGCATTATCTAGGAGAGATTCAGAAATGGCTATACTCGGGACTTTTGCAGGGCCCAGTGAGTTTAAGGAGCACTTGAGATGCTGAACTGTCATTATTTCCTGCCTCCTCAGTGCCCCGCAGTCCCATTTGCCCACCATATGAAATTCTTCTATTGTCCCCCATTTGTTATGGGGATCCCAAGGCTAAACTCTCAGGTAGCTCCTGATGGAATTCATGATGAACATCCTTATCCATGTTTGTTTACACTCTTCCTTATTCTTAGAGTGGCTTACATGAACCCTCCTTATTGGAGCCATCCATAAGGGCTCCCAATAGCCTGTGCTCTAGCTAGGTTCTACCTAGCCTGTGACCTTCCCCCTCTAAGAATTGCCCCTCTTAGTTACAATGGTGGGTCTGGAAGCCATGTTTGCACTTTATCACCCTGCCCTCATGGTCCTTGGTGAACAGACCTGGTGCAAATGACAGACTCAACTGCAAGTTGAGCCAGTTGCAGTTTTTCTCCTGTGACTTTGAATCTGATGTTTGGAAACAGAAGGTCATTTTCCACTGACTGGCTGACTGAGACCATGTCCACTTACCTCTTTCACAGAGAAGAAAGGAAAGCCAGTCTACAGAGGCAGACGGAATGAAACAAATGCATAGAAAAAAAAAGTAGAAATGGGGTGTTTAAAGAAGAGAAAGGAGCAAAGACTAGAATACAGAATGCATTGGTCTCCAACATTTCTCTCAATCCCAATTTTAGTTCCTTCTATAACCTAATTGCATACTTCCTCCCCTGTGTCTCTGAGATACCCCTATAATATTACAACAACCCCGTCCTATTCTTTTTAGGTTAAACTAGCTCACATAAGTTACCCACAAACGGTCTTCAACTAAAATAAAATACGTTGCAACAAGATAAAGTCACATTTAAAATGTGTTGACAAATGGAAAATGAGACCTGAAGGCTGGTATGATGTCAGGAGAGAGGAGAGGACATGAATGACAGCCACAGGACCCTGGCCATTGTGCTGGCAGCCAGCAAATGCCCCAGATGATTCATCAAGGATCAGCTGTTTTTGACCCTGACTGCCCGGTAGGGACACATGGAGCTTCCCAAATGTCCTCCTTGGCCCCACCCCAGAGACCATGATTTAATTGGTCAGGGCTGGCATCTTTATGATGTAAAAGCTCCCTTGTGTATATCTAAAGTACAGCCAGAGTGGAGAGTCACTGAGTTACATTAGTCACCACATGTAGAAAGAAAAATAAATAACAACCAAACAAGAACAATTTCTCAAAAGAGGTACAGGAACAGTCCTGAGGCCAGAGAGAGGGGTCTCTCCCACAGATCCTCATTTGCAGGGTGTGCACGAGGCAGTAAACAGTGTCCTCAACAACCTCATCTTGAAGAAGGAAAGGGCCCTGGATGTGATAATCCCGAAATGCTATCCAGGAAAACACATCCCAGAGTGGTTCGTGGCATCTCTGTTGCCCAGCTTCAACTTGGAATGGGTTTTAGAATATTTAGGACAGATGTTTCTACTAAGATTCCTGAAATTTAAAACAACTTTTTTCTCCCCCAAGGAGAGGGCCTGTGAATTTCGTCAGATTATCAGTGGTGGCTCTGAGCCTCCAAAAGTTTCAAAATCACTGGAGGAGAATTCACATACAAGACTCTCTCAACTGCCTGGTTGGGCTTCTAGGGAGATTCCTTTACAAATACCTGGAGTGTGCTGGAGCTTGCCAGGTTGCTGAGTTGAGTAAGGGACAAATCTGCCTCCACGGTCATCTAGTGGGCTCAGGATCTGTGTATCCTTCAGGAAGCTGAGGAGCCTGGCAAGGACACATGCACGAAGAGAAGGCAAAGGGGAAGCCTGAAAGAGTCCTTGATGAACCAAGATCCTCCTCAGAAAGCATGTGAGATACACTCTAGTACACACACAAAAGAGAAAATAAGCCCCAAAATTTCTTCAGCCGGGTGCAAACCAGCAATAATTTCTGCTTGGAAAAAATTTAAAGCAGGTGGACCAAATACCCATCTTGTTCATAAAACATCTCTGCAAACACCCATGGAACATTTAACCTTGAGAAATATAGTTTCCTGGTGCCCTCTCTAAACTAAATTGTTTGCAAAATATACGACTATGTGACTGAATTAGTTAACTTGTTCCTTAGGGTTATTGACCATAAGTCAATTTAATGTTGGAGGCTGTCTACCAAAAATGATGACTTTGTTTTTAGAAGCATTTGATATGTAGTCCTTCCTTGCAACATTAATTTGATAGTAGGTTAGTTATCTATTAAGGTCGGTCTTGGCTCATGACACAAAACTATGATATCTATGAATAAGTGAATTTCTCCTTTCAATTTTTTATGACAAGGGGGTGATATCCTAATCACTGAAGAGGAGTAGCAGGACTTTGAGGTGTTGAGTAAACAAAAGAAAGGCCAGAAAAATGCCTGTTTTATTTCTTTGGGAAATGCTATCTGATCAAAAGAATACCCTTATTGGATAGTTCCTAAATCAGGGGTTGGCAAGCCACAGGCCATGGCCCAAATCTGATCTGCAGCCTGTTTTTTGTGTGGCTGACAAGCTAAGAATGTTCTTTTACATGTTTAACTGGTTGGGAAAAAAATGAGAAAAATCGTGTTTTTGTAACACATAAATATGATATGAAATTCAAATTTCAGTGTCCATAAATAAGATTTCACTGGACCACAGCCATGCTTATGTATTTACATGGTGTCTTTGGCTGCTTTCATACTACAATGAAGAGTTGAATAGGAGCTGCACACAGTACATGGCCCACACAACCTAAAATATTTATCATCTGGCCTTCTACAGCAAAAGCGTGTAGAACCCTCTTCTAGATAAACATAAGCAGCATCTATGTCGAGGCCAAGTAACCCTTGCCCACAGATCAAAGGCCAAAGAAATGTCAAATACCACCAGTGATCTTCTATTATTCTTAACAGATTTTTCCCCATAAGAAATAGTAGAATAATCAGTCATAGAGTAGCTATGCCTAAAACATACCTGTGTCTAGTATAGAACACTAGCCTGAGAAACAGAAGATTAACTTTGGATTAGAAAACCAAAAGGCAACCAAGCATAAATGTAGAAGAAATATCTAATAATCATAGAACCTAAAGGGAATGCTCTTAAAAATGGGAGATACCAGGTTTTGAGTCATTTATTTAATTTTGTCAATAAATACTTATCAATAAATTACAATGTGCCTAAAACATCATGTTCGGAGTATGTATGACAGACTCAGAGTCCAAAATCAGACCACTGAGACCATTCTTGAGTAGTTCTGGGCACAGGAAATTTTGCTCAGGTGTTTTATTTCGCTTGAAGACTTGTTTTAATCAACTGTATAAAAAGAGGTCATTAGCAGGCCTCCATCAGAAGGAGCCTGGGATCTATAAGGTTTGAATAATTGACCTTCCTTTATGAAGTTGCGAAAATCAAGCTCCCTGTCCCTCAATCACCACATGCGTACCTCCTGCAATTATTTTCTAGACTGTTCCCACTGTTATTGTTAATCCACGGATCAGTTACATCTTTGGAAACTTAGCATATGAACTGATTTGCCAGGGAGGTGTCTCTCTTCCTTGAGGTTGTTCTTTAACCACAAACTAGGTGAGCAAGCACTTATTTCCTAGGATATGACCTGGACAGAAATGTACTGAAGTACAGTTGATCCTTTAACAGCACAGGAATTAGGGGCACTGACCCCCGCAGTCGAAAATCTGCATAACTTTTGAGTCCCCAAAAACTTAACTACTAGTAGCCGAGTGTGGGATGGAAGCCTGACCCACAACAGTCAACTAACACATAGGTTGTGTGTGCTGTGGAGCCTTACAAAAAAAGTAAGCTAGAGAAGATGTGAAGAAGATCACAAGGAAGAGAAAAGACATTTACTGTCCTGTAAAAATCTGCATCTAAGTAGACCTGCGCAGGTCAAAGCCATGTCATTCAAGGGTCAGCTAAAGAGGAAATGAAATTACTTTTTCTCTCTCTTTTTTTTAAGATTTATTTATTTATTTGAGAGAGAGAGAGAGAGAGAGCACAGAGGGAGAGGGAGAAGCAGGGAGCCCGATGCAGAGCTCGATCCCAGGACCCCGAGATCATGATCTGAGCCAAAGGAGGTTCTCAACCAGCTGAGCCACCCAGGTATCCCTGAAATGACTTTATTAAGGACCCACAGACAATGAGGTCAGAAGCAGAGTGAGAGACAAGGGCTCTGGCCCTGAGTCCAGCCCTTGTTCCTCTCCACCACATGGCCCTGATGCTCCTGCTGGCATGTTGGGCAATGATCCTGAAGAAGCCAGAATCCCAGGAGGGTTTCAGGCAGCACAATGTCCAAGCCATGCTGTGCATCTAGGGTTACAACAGGACAGGCCTTGTGGGAAATGCCAGCACGCAGGGTGCTCCCTCAGAAGGGCCCTCCTGCGCTGGGCTTGAATGCCCTCTGATCACCATCTTGAAACTCTTGATAATGTCATCTTAGAACTTGTTTTCATGTGAAGTGTGATGGGACAATGGACCACTCACCATGGATTAGAGGGCCTCAGTCACTCCTAGTCCTGCCTCCTGCCACCTCCTCAAAATGCACTGTCAGGGGGCCAGTGGAACCTCTCTCTCCCCAAGTCCGCACCCCACAACTGCTGTTGCCCTCAACCCCAGGCAGGGCGCAGCAGGAGTCAGGGTCCAGTGCATACCCTACAGCTTCATGGGGTGGGGCTGGGCAGCACCACGGTGCTTCTGGTGGGCCAGCCAGAGGCCAAGTCTCCAGAGCATTGGATTGTTCTCCTTCTCCTACCCCCAACCCAGCTACCAAGATGTCCCGACAACATTTCAAACTCTGGAGACCCCATCTGCTGCATTCCGGAGTGGTGAGCTCACAGGAAGGGGAGATGCTGGCTTGATTTCTCCAGACCGCCCCCCCCCCCCCCCCCCCCCCGCCAGCAGCTGTAGGAAGCCTCAGTCCAGAGGCTGGCCCAGGGTAGGGATGGGGGGTGAGAGATGGGCAGGCAGGGGAAGCTGGCAGCCCTCAAGCCAGAAAAAGCATGCACGGGCCTTGCATTCTGAGGAGGGGCCCCAGGACACCCATGAGGATCCACAAACCCCTGCGAGTGTCGCCATGCCTGGAGTGCCCCCTCAGTCAGCTCCATGCCTGGGGTGATCCTCTCTTCCTCCCTCTACCTTCCCAAGCCTGCAGTGGGCTTGCCTCCTCTGGCCAGCTCAAGGCACCTTCTGGGGAGGAGCTGCAAAGGATGAATTGTATAATTTCGTTGATTCCACCCAGGAGTCATATGCTGTCCTATTTGCATTTAAATTTGCATTGCACAATATAAAGATGAACAGTAAAATTCATGCTAATAAGTGAAAACTTTAATTTTTCTTAGAATAACATTAAATAGTAAATGGAAAACACCATGACAAGTGAGCGACAGCCTACGAAAGAAAAAAGCTTTATCTACAGTAGCACTTTTTTCCTGCTTTTTAACCTTGAGGCCCTGCATTTTCATTTTGCACCGAGCACCGAGCCTCACAAATTACGTAGCCAGTTCTGGTTACAACTTGCTCTTTGCATCAGCCAACGCATGGGCAAGCCTGGCAGCTGACCCTGAAACCAAGAGCTAGGACCCAGTCCCACAATAATGTTACTTTCCGCGAGTGCCCTGTGGTGACTCACAGCTCAAGACTGTATATTTCTCACTTGTCTGAATGCAAAGTAAAAGTGGCTATTTTTATAGAACAAAAAACCAGGGAAAATATGGAATTCAGCCCATCTCTATGCACCACTGCACCTGAGACACTCAGCACACATAATAAATCTGTCTTTGGAAACTTGCTCCTTTGCAGTTTTGACACAGATAAATGACAAGTATTAAATCTTAAGGGAAAAGAACCAGCTGCTGTAGTTGTTGAATTACTGAGACATAAGCCTCTAGGCCTACCAGCCAGAGGCCTCCTGGAAAAGGAGACAGGTGCGCTGGGAGAATGTGAGAGGTGACCTCGGAATGGCTTTGTCTTCACCAACCCAAAGAAACCCAAGATCCTGTCTAACACCATTGGATCTGTACTTTGGAAGCCACTGGACTTTGACCAGTAAGAGGATCTTGCTGGGGACAGATGCCACACTAAGACAGTGGTTCAGAACTTTGTCTTCTGAGGCAGCTGGGTAGCTCAGTGGTTGAACGTCTGCCTTTGGCTCAGGTCGTGATCCCAGGGTCCTGGGTCCTGGGATCGAGTCCCGCATCGGGCTCCCTGCAGGGAACCTGCTTCTCCCTCTGCCTGTGTCTCTGCCTCTCTCTCTCTCTCTCTCTCTCTCTCTCTCTATCTCTGTGTCTCTCATGAATAAATAAATAAAACCTAAAAAAAAAAAATGAACTTTGTCTTCTACTCAAATTTTTCTTTAACTGGAAAAGAGGATACCTGGCAAAAGAGCAGGACTAGCAACAGACATATTTGTTTCTTCCACGTACAGCACAATATTGTTGGTAGGACCCAAAGGTGAGAAGGGGGCTAATTCTAGAATGTCACAGCCAAATATAGCTAGAAGATGATGCATCCCTCTGCTGGGGTGTTCCTCCACACCAGAATGGAACTCCTTGAGGGGAGGGGCCTTGGCTTGCTTCTTTGATTTTTCAGTGCAACTCCTCCATTCTTTAGATGGGGAAGCCATGGCCCAGAGACATTTAGTGGTATTCCCTAAATCACACAGCAACCTAATGGTAAAGCTGGGACCAGAACCATTATCTCTGACCCCAATGTGAGCTGTTTTTCTATAACATTTGGAGAGAAAATTGGTGTCCTTTTCTTTGAAGGTTATATATGCTTTATATGGATGGGAAAAGAGTCACAACAATGAGCTGTTTCCCCAAATGTTAGCAGAATTGAGCTCTGGAGAAGGATGGAGGTTCAGTTGACAAGGTGAATGCTGCCAGTTGCTCAGACAAGGAAGTCGCAGCCCCTCAGCTCAAGGGGACTCCCTCCCTGACTCCCAACACCCTGAGGTGACAGCTCTTTGCAGGGAGATGAAACCTATCAACAGGAGGATGAGCCAGGCTCTCTTCTTGGAGCTCTCCATGGATTACTCATTGAATCTCCCTAACAAGGGACTTAGGGACACTGTTAGCAATTCCACTGACTGAAGCACAATGTGTGGGGGCGGGGGGGTTGTCAATCAGACCTGAGAGTCTGAGGCATTACCCTCACCCTTTAGCTCTGCTGCCTGTCTGACCCCAGGAGGGGCAGAGCAGAGGAGAGTCCCTGGGAAGCGGGAGGACTTCTGACCCCCTCCTATGGCAGCAGAAGCCCAGCACTAGCTGAGGACAGGCCACACCTGGGAGTAAGTACCTCCCCTACCCCTCAATTTTGTCCTAGAGTTCTCCCTTCCTTGGAGCCACTGCCTGAACTTGGCAGACTTGGAGCCTGGAAGCCTGTCTCCTCAAACACTCCCTTTCCCATTGTCCCTCCAATGGAGAAACAACACAGCTTGAGGCACCCACAGAGTCCCAGTGCCCTGGGCCTCACATCTCCCACTGACTGGCTGGGAACATGGACAAGTCACCGAACATCTCTAGGCATCGATCTCTTTACCCAAGACTGCTTCACAGGGTGCCTGTTGGGATCCCATAAATGATCACCTGGGACATTGTTTAGTGATGGCCCACATTCCACTCCTTCCGGTTTGTCTACCACTAGGACAAACTACTTGAGGGTGTTTGGGAGCATGCACTTTGAAGCCAGGCAGATATGGGCGAGTAACTGAACATTTCTCAGTTTCTACATCTGTAAAATGAGCACAATAATAGGACCTACCACAGGGATTTCAGAAGTTTTGCCAGATAATGCATGAAAATCGGTAGTAAAAAGTTTGTATGACTTTAAACAAGTTAATATATAATACAACCACCTGTCATAGGGCCTTGCACATGTGTACTAGCTATTATGAATAATTTCTAACTACGTACAGTTATAAACCATGAAAAAAGACAAGGCCTATAACGGGCTTAGTATGGTTCCTAGCGCATGGTTTATGTTCAGTCAGTAGAAACTACTAGGTAATGTTATTTTGTTGTTGCTGTTATTGTTATTGGTAACAGGATTGAAGCAGACAACCCCTCTTATCAGATATTAAATTCCTATCTTTAACTCAAACCCAGTCTGACTCCCAGAATAACATTCCAGTGTTCTCCTGTTGGTTCAGGATAGAAGTGCCATGTCCCTGAGGATAAGGCTGGTAGCCTGGGAAACTGAGAGGAAAAGAAAAATTGTTGGCCAGGCTCCCATCACCCACGTGGGCTAGACCTAAGGTGTTTCTTGGGATCTTGCTACTCAAAGTGTGGCCTGAGGACTGGCAGAGATGCAGACTCTCAGGCCCCACCCCAGACCTCCCAAGTCAGAATCTGCCTGTTAACTGACCCCCCAAACCCTGTGATTCCCATTCACAGCAGAGTTGAGCAGCAAGCACTGCCTCCGGGCTTGGTCCGATGCTGCCCATGTCAGCCGGGGGAGGGCTTGGTCTGGGTAACAGGATTGAGTTTTATCTTTGATTCCCCAAAGCAGGTAGAGCTGTTTTCAGGGAGGTGCAAACTGTGCAGTTTCCAGGGCCCCCTGCTCAGAAAGGCTCCATGAATTTAATGCCCCGCACTGCTGTCTTGAAATCCATAATATTCTGAACAAGGGGCCCAATGTTTTCATTGCACACTGAGTCCCAGAAATGGGGTACTCCTGATGCCCAGTGCCCTGGGATCCCCTGAGCCTGGGGCCTAGAATCGGCCCAGCTTTGGCCACCTTCCTTCCCCAAGCCAGATGCCAGGCCCTGTGCTGGTACCCCACACAGACACGTCCTGACGCTGGCTGCAGCCCTGGCTAAGTGGGGAATTTAAGATGCACTGAGGCAGCATCAGGCACCCCGCCTGATCGGAGGGATTTATCCTCCTGGAGGCAAGTGTTCCCAGAACCACACCTGAATCCCACACTTGAGTTCTCTCTTACTTAGCATTTAAATGTGCTAGGTGCTGGGCACTATTTTTAACTTGCCTCATCGCGTTAAATTCTTCCAATAGCCAGGAGGGTATGTTTTATTTTTCCTGTTCAACAGAGAAGGAAACTCAAAAACGTTAGGTAATGTGCCAAAAATGAAATAACAGATCAGAAGCAAAACCGGAATATAAACCTGAGTTTGTCTGAATCCACAGCCTCTGGACAGACTGCCTCACTGCACCCGGTGATCCTCTTCTGCGTCTGAATGAGGCTCCCCCCGAGGTCCCCGCTCACTGAGCACCCACCCAAGCCTTGCCAATCCTTCCTCCACCGTTGCTCTAGAGGCCCCCACTCTCCAGTGTTGATGAAGGAGACATTGTAGGGCAAACACGTGATGGGCCTGTGCATTCTTTTCTCATGGCTGCTGTAACAAATTAGCCACAAATTTGATGTCTTAAGAGAAATGTAAAAAAATTAAATTAAATTAAAAAATAAAAATAAATAAAATAGAAAAAAAAGAAAAGACAAATGTATTATGTCACGGTTTTGAAGTTCAAAAGTCCAAAACCAATATCTTGGTCCTAGAATTAAGGTATTGGCAGAGCTGTAGTCCTCCTCAGAGGCCCGAGGGGGATCCGCTTCCAGGTTCCAGTTGCTGTGGCCTTCCTTGGCCTGTGACCACATCGCCCCAGTCACTAGGGCCAGCAGCAGCAAGTCTCTGCTCTGATTTCAATTCATCTTCTCTGTGTATGTCAAATCTCCCTCCACTTCCCTCTCAGAAGGATATGTGCGATTGTACTCAGGGCCCACCCGGTAAGGCAGGATGACCTCCCCCAACTCAAGATCCTTAACTTCATCCCATCTGCAATGGCCCCTGTTAGCTATAGAAGGTAACACTCACAGGTTGGATGGGGGGGGTTGGGATGTGAATATCTTTGGGGAGGTCATTTTTTAGCCAACCAAAGTCAGCAAATACTCTAATAGCTGGAGGAATTCAACAGAAAAAAAGGTCTCCTGGCCCCATCCTCAGGGTGCTCTACTCCTGGCCCTGTCCTCAGGATGTTCCACTCCTGGCCCCATTCTCAGGAGGCTCCACTCCTGGCCCCGTCCTCAGGAGGCTCCACTCCTGGCCCCGTCCTCAGGAGGCTCCACTCCTGGCCCCATTCTCAGGAGGCTCCACTCCTGGCCCCGACCTCAGGAGGCTCCACTCCTGGCCCTGTCCTCAGGATGTTCCACTCCTGGACCTGTCCTCAGGAGGCTCCACTCCTGGCCCCGACCTCAGGAGGCTCCACTCCTGGCCCCGTCCTCAGGGGGCACCACTCCTGGCCCTTCCTCAGGAGGTTCCACTCCTGGTCCTGTCCTCAGGGGGCTCCACTCCTGAGCACCCTCCAAGCAGTGCACCACCTCCTCTGTACCCAAGGCACTACTCAGAAGGGAAGGCTTGGGGAGAAGGCATCAGGGAACCTAGATAAAGCCCTAGAGCTAAAGAGCCCAAGGATGGGTCTTCTCAGGACAGCAGAACTGAAAGGTAAACTGCTCTGGAGTCTTAACCCTTCTTACAGAGTTTTTCCAGCTTTGCAGATAAAATACGTGCAAAAATCATAGAATCTGTTAAGAATTCTGCTCTGGGACCATCACATTTTGAAGCATTGGCTAATAAACCTCCTTCTTCCTATTTCCTTCTGTTACCATTAATTTTAGCCCCTCTTATGACTCAGTTGGTAACTTTCCGTTTCTGCTCCCTTACGCCTTCATTCTTACTCATCCTTCCCTGTCGGGTAAATCACCCCCAGCCCCGGAAACTCTGAGGGGCAACATCCAGGCACACTCAGAGGATGGAAATTAAAATAACTGTTTCCTGAAAGAACACAGAAAGAGAATTGCTTGAAAACAAATGCCCTTAAATAAGGCCAGACGTCTCAGGAAAAGTCTCGGCATGGACCCGGATCTGTGTAGGATGGGGCTCCTAATCAGCAACACCTGAGTACTGCACCTGTCGGGGGGGGGCATTAAAACTCGGCCTTTTATGGACCACAAAAAAAAAAAAAAAAAAGATGCTGAGAAGATGTGAGGCAAACTATGGGTGAACTGTGTTGTTTAAATATGGACACACACCCCCGAAACGGTGCCACTAACTCTGTGCAGGGGCCAGGTAAGGATTTCACTATCAGCCCCTCCCAGTTAGACACTGGGGCTGTGCTGAACTGGGAGGCCGGGGCAAGGTCTCCTCCAACATGGTCAGAGCCTGTCTCTCCAGGACTGCCCACCTGCCCCACACTCCCGTCTGGACTAGGACAGCCTCGTCTTCCCTATCCTAGCACCAGGGTAGATAAGCCAACTGCTCCCATATCTTTCTTCAAAGAGCAGACATTGCCAGCTGCGCTCCTATTATTCTAGCCCATCCCGACCCTATTTGCCTCTGCACTGATCCGTGCGGCAGCTTCAACTTTCCCCTCACTAGAAGGTGTGTCTGCGCCAGTGACGGTTGGACCAGGAAGGAAGGGAGAACCAGTAAGAGGGCTCTAGAAGAAGAGATTGGTAGATCGAGGGATGTGTTGCAGGGAACTGACCCCTGCATTGTGGGAACTGAGTACAAGGCCCACCCCCCACCCCACCCCACCCCCGTCCGGATGTCTCTGCATCTGATACTAAAGTTCGCGGTCTGCAGGGCAATCAGGAAGCAAAGACCACCAGCAGGCTGGAGGCCCACAGGCAGAAGCAGGGACCCCACAAGGACAGCCTGGAACCTGTGTCCATTCTTGCTGCCCCTGACCTTGTTGCAGCTAAAGCCACGCAGAGGCTGGGCCCCTCCTCACTAAGCTACGTTCCCACACCTGGTGCCCCTGCTGCTTCCTGCAAGGAGCTGAGGCAGCACATTAGAGGGCTATGAGATGGCCTGGGCCTCCCTTTCACCCTCCAAAATCTCACAATCTCTTTTAGGTGGACAGGCCAAGAGGACCCATTCCAAAGCCATCGGAGCAGGAAGTCGGACTCCCCTGCAGACGGACTCTGCGAGGGAGGTGGAAATGCAAGGTTTATCAGGCATAATCTCCGAGAGAGGGAAGCAGGATGGGGCCAAAGGAGAAGCTGAGCTGCGAGGCCGTCGCAGCAGGTGCCCCTTCCCGTGGAGCTCTGGAGCCAGGGTGGCCTCCGGGGTTGGCTGGCATCAGGCAAGGCTGCCTGGGGAAGGGCCTCGGGTGCAGCAGAGAGGAGGAGGAGGGCCTTTGCAGGAGGGTCTAGGCTGGGAGCCGCCGGCGGCCTCCACTCCTAGCAGCTGGAGGAATGGGTGCCGGGGTCCCAAGGGGCCTTCTGGACGGGGGCCACCGGGTCCCATAACCCCACTTCAGGCTTCACACCTGCCCCGTGCAATGGCTACATGGGTGTCCCCCGGACTGGGGCTTCCCTGGGAGGACCTGGGTTTGGAATGTGGGGCGTGATTCTAGGCCCCACGAGGCACTTCCTGCAACTGAGCTTGGAGAGCCAGAGCTGAGACCCGGCGTCCAGAAAGGCTGCCGAGAACCCATTCCCTCTGCTCTGCTGCGGGCGGGCCCTGGCGCCCCTCCTTGCCATTCTCCCCGTGACAGTACAAGGCCCACAAGTGGCAGGAACGACAAGGCTGTCATTCTATCACTTCCCAGAGGGGGCAAAGCGCGCCCTCACACACAGCTGTTCTTAAATATCCTCAACGGAAAATCGTCCTTAGAATTTGAGAGCCGGGGATCCCTGGGTGGCGCAGCGGTTTAGCGCCTGCCTTTGGCCCAGGGCGCGATCCTGGAGACCCGGGATCGAGTCCCACGTCGGGCTCCCGGTGCATGGAGCCTGCTTCTCCCTCTGCCTGTGTCTCTGCCTCTCTCTCGCTCTCTGTGACTATCATAAATAAATAAATAAATAAATAAATAAATAAATAAATAAATAAAAAAGAATTTGAGAGCCACCCTTACACACGAGGGTGGACGAATGCGGGAAACAAGCCTGTCTTTCCAGCGCCTTCCCTCCCAGTGTCTGGCCCTTCTCTCCATCTGGTGGTACAAGCCAGAATCTGAGGCATCCCAGGACACCTGTCTGTCCTGCAGCCCCCCCTTCACCGACCACTGTCCATGTGACCTCCCAGAGAACTTTCCTGACCCCCTCCCATTTCTCTTCGCTGCCCCCCTGCCCCAAGCTCCTGCTCTGGGGCCCTGCAGTGGCCCCTCTGACTTTGTCTCCTCACATCTATCCCTACCCCCTTGATCTCCTCTCCTTTCTGCACAAAGAAGTCTTTTAAAAATACAATTTTTTAAAAAAATATTTTATTTATTTATTCATGAGAGCCCTACACAGAGAGAGGCAGAGAGAGACAGGCAGAGGGAGAAGCAGGCTCCCTGCAGGAAGCCCGATGTGGGACTCGATCCCAGAACGCCAGGATCACGCCCTGGGCCAAAGGCAGATGCTCAATGGCTGAGCCACCCAGGGATCCCTAAAAATACAGTTCTGATCATGCCTTCTCTGTTGTTAAATTTATTCAGTGTCTTCTTACCTATTATGCTCTAGATAAAGAATAAACTTCCTAATGTGGCCCCCAAAGGCCTCCAAGGCCTCAGGCCTCAACCTGCTCCCGACTGGGCCTTGCTCACTGTGCAGCAACCAGGCTGGCCTCCCCACCATGCTTCCCACCCCCCGGGGGCTGCCCTGCGGTAATGCCCCCACCTGCTACTGTCTGCTGCTAAAGTTAGGGGTTCCACACTTGGGACCTCCAGTCAGATCCTCAGGCTTCCAATCTCCAGCTCTAGCACTTTTTTTTTGTTGTTATTTAACCCATGTAGCTTTGGGCAATTTACCAAGGCTCTCCACATCTCAGTCTCCTCATCTGTAAAATGAAGGCAGTAATAGTGCCTGGGCTGCAGGAGTACATGAGGCCTGCGTGTAGTGCACAGTGCCAGGCACATGGTGAGTGTTCAAAAATGTTGGTGATCATCCTAATGCCCCTGCAGGCCTCAGCCCAGGCGTCCTTCCTCAGGGAGGTGTCCCCCGCCCTCCTGTGCTCTCACGGTCCCTCCCTTGTTCCTTCCTTCCTTTCCCAGCATGGACATAGGGTGGATTTGACTGCCTTCTGCTCAGGGCACGAGCCTCTTCGGGGCAGGAACACATCCTGTTTGCTCACCATTATATCCTCACAGCCTAGCACCATTTCTCAAAATAAACATTCCCTTTCCTGGTGCCGCCGGGAGGGTGTGGGTATGGGTACAGTCTGGGCTCTCGACCACCATACATGGAGTTGGAGATTGGGAGGCAGGAGGTGTGTCCTGGGGATGCCTTCTAGTGCTGATAAGCTGTGAGCAGAAGTGCCACGTCCATCCCAGTGCCCCCCTAGAAGCCTACGCAGCCCTGCCTGGGCCCCCCCCTCCCTTGGCCTGTAGGCTTCAGAGTACACCCCACAGCACTGCTTCGTGGCTCTATCATGGAAGGCAGCCCTTCCCATGCACGTTAAATTCCCAGCACGTCTGGCCTGGCTGCAGAGGGGTATCACTTCCATCTATTGATTTCCATCTATTACAGGACACGTCCACCAGCACAGACACTTGCCTGAGTCTTCACAGAAAAGGGCGGGAGGGGTGCCAAGGAGGAGTCCTGTATGATGGGTTTGCCAGCCTCCCCCTCTCTGCCCTGCCGCACTCTGGCATCAGTTCTGGGTGATGTGGGGTCCCGCTCGACACATAGTCCAGACTGGACTAAGGGGAGACACCCCACCAGGATGGGTCTGAGGGCCCAAAGACAGACTTAGCTACATGGTGTTGGGCGCTGAAACTGTAGGTTAAGAGAAGCGAGGGCCACACACCCCGATGCCAGGCAGGGCTGAATTCTGGGGCAGAATTCAGGAGTACGATTATGGGCATTGGAGAAAGGGCTGGTCTACAGAGAGGAGAATGGAGCAGAGAGACACGTGGCCCCAGCCAGGGACAGAGAGAGGAATCTCCTATGACTTTCGTCCCTGTGAAGGCCAGCTGTAATTCCTCTAATAGTTTGCATGAGGGTTCCCCTATATCCTCTTCTTTAAGTGGGGTTCAGACTGTGTTTATTCCTGGTAGCCAACGATGGCTGATAAAGATGTCTTCTCATATTGGATGTCAATGAAGCAACACCTCAATCCATAAGGCTGCCTTACTCATGACAGCTTTATACTGTCCGAAGACCTCTGATGTCACCTACCCTGCTTTAAAGGCCACTAGACCAGGGACATCAGTGTCAAGGAAGGGTTTTCACTGACACATGAGGAAACCAAGACCCAGAGTGGGAAACAGACTCACCCAGGGTCCCTCAGTGAGTTTGTGACAGTCAAGGTAAAAGCAGAGCCCTGCATGCTCACGCCACAGAGCATCTCTGGAAGCGCCATCAGAGGGCCCTCCCTCTCCCACCGCATTGGCCCTCTCCAGGCCAGGGCTGTTATGAACTCAGACCATCTGCAGAATTCTACTACGGAAGAGCATCTGTTATGGTCTGTTGTGTGTTCTTATGAATTCTGAAAACAAGGGACAGACCATGGGGATGCTAGAGCTGGGGGACATGGTTGCAAGGTGCAGTCCTGAGCAAAATTGTGGAGACACCTGTGCTGTGAAGCCAGCAACAGGCCCCGAGCTCCCAGGCACAGCATGAGTGTGCAAGAATAGGGTGAGCACTACAGATGAGAGGATGCTGTCCTAAAGTGGGAACAGGGATCCAAGTGGCTGGGAGATGTTTGTGGGTCCCAGGCAGCCTCTGGGCACTGGCTACTAGCTGCCAGAGAGCCCCTGGGCTGTGAGCAGCAGGAGAGGCAACACAGGTGGGACCCGGTCACCAGGGCAGCTCCACAAAAATCAAGGAACCTGGAGAGGAGGGTGAGAAAATTTTCTGATCATTATTCAAAGATCTTTCTGTTCTGTTAAATACTCCAGGAGCAGGGCGCCTCGGTCGGCTAGGTCACGATCCAGGAGTCCGGGGATCCACCCAACATGGGGCTCCCTGCTCAGCGGGGAGTCTGCTTCTCCATCTCCCTCTGCCCCCTGCGTCTCCCATTCAAGCTCGTTCTCTTTCAAATAAATAAATAAAATCCTTTAGAACAAATAAATAAATACTTCAGGAGCTTCAGGAGAAAAACCAAAGCTACAGTTTTCTAAAGGTACCATTCCTGTGAGCCAAAGTCCTGTATTGTGAACAGATGTTAGCACTACAATAATACACCGTTTTGAGCGTGAGCTATCTCTGTAGCCTCACTATCAGGCACAGACGTGGCACAGACGTGGCACAGGGCAGGCTCTTTATGGAAATAATGGAGTGCTTGCTCTGAGCCTGGGACAGGTTTGCCTGCAAGCACTCTCATGTCCCATTTTACAGAGGAAGGACTAAGGTGTCAAAATCCCAGGTCGCACAGCTACTGTGAGGTGGACACCGTGTTTGAGCCCCGGCAGCCTGGCTCCAAACCCTTGCTTAACTTCCGGACTATATTTGATGCCCCTTGGCCTTATCCTTGGAAGGACTAGTATGGATAGGCAGGCTGGCAGGAGTCTGGGGAGGGGCTTGGGGCCTAACTACGTAGCCTAGCAATACCAGCTCTGCTAAGGCGTTTAGCTTCTCTGCCCTTGCTCGTGAGAATGTTTTCATCTGAACCTGTGTTTTGGCTGCCCTGTCTATGAAGAAGTAGAGTCTTTGAAAGAACAAGGGACAGAGTCAGGAAAACCAGGGGTGTGCACGTTGGACAGGATTCTTCCCCTCCCTGGGCTTCATTTTCCCCCACCAAAAGGAGATGGCCTTGCATCTCCTCTCACGTTCCTTTATTTCCAGATGATTCTCACATGTCATCTGAATTCTATCCACAGAGGAGACGCTTACTTAAGCTTCAGGTTAAATAATTCAGCAGCTGGCACATGGTCAGCCCTCAGTAAATGTCCCAGAGTAATTTAAGGGATGCCTTAGGCATCTGGACTTTCTCATCATATCTGTGTCTATCCCCGTAATTTCCTAACACTCGATGAGCCATGTGAGCCGTCATAAAGCCTGTGGTTTATGAAAAAGATTTCAGGGCTCAAATCCCAACCAGGGGGCATGAAATCCCTGAGAGGAAGAGTCCAGAATGTCATTGAAGCTGACAAAGAGACAGCATAAAAGAAAACAGGACCAAACTCACTCATGAATATAGATGTGAAAATTCTAGACAAAATGCCAGCAAATTGAATTCAACAGTATATTAAAAGAATAATTTACCACAACCAAGTAGGGCTTACCCAAAGAATGCAAAGCTGTTTTAATATTAGTAAATCTGTTTATAGAACACATCAATGGGTCAGATAATAGAAACCATATGATTATTTTGCTACAAGCAGGAAGATCCTTTATGAAAATTCAACATCTATTCCTAAAGGGGACATTCCTTAAAATACCAGGAATAGATGGGACAAGTAGACCTTCGCGGCAGGGGGCGGTTAGTGGGACAGCACTCCACATCTGGACCCTTTCCCTATGTTTGGGAAATTCCTCACTTTCTGAGCTTTGGTGAGAGACAGAGCTACCTCCAACTGTAGAATTGGAGAAAATACCAGATGCTCAGTGTTGCGAGTACTGGCCCCACCCCAGCAGCAACAGTGAAGCACTTGGCCTACATGGTGGAGTGAAGAAAAGAGGCAGCAGAGAATATTTTTCTTTTTTAATTCAGATTTATTGGATGTAGAGAATTTTTTTATGGGGTTCCAGTAATAACAGCAACATGGGCTTGCAGGGATGGTAGGGACAAAAGTGCAGTAGCTTCATCCGGGCTCCAGGGGCCAGTCATGCTGGTGTTTCCAACTGTGGCATTTCTCCCCCCCACACCCCACCTCCTCCACTCTCTTCCGTGTCCTCTGGGCCACGGCCCCAGCTGCCCAGGCTCCATCTGTTCTTGAACTTCCAGTGATTCTCTGAGCTATTCAGGATCCTGTCGAAACTTCTTCTCCACTACAATCATCCAGCGTCAGTGTCTGTTATGGGCAGCTAAGAAAGCTTAATGATACAGAAGGCTGTTTCCTTAACATTACAAAGAATATGTCTCCTGTTTTCAAACTTGCTGCCAAAATAATGCATAAATCTATTAAAACAAAGAGTAGGGGCCCCTGGATGGCTCAGTCGGTTTAAGTCTGCCTTCGGCTCAGGTCATGATCCCAGAGTCCTGGGATGGAGCCCCACATAGGGCTCCCTGCTCAGCGGGGAGGCTGCTTCTCCCTCTGCCTCTGCCTGCTGCTCCCCCTGCTGTTCTTTCTCTCTTTCTCTCTCTCTCTGTCAAATAAAATCTTTAAAAAAAAAAAAAAAAAAAAAAAAAACAGTAAAATGGGGTGCCTAGGTGGTTCAGTCTATTACGCATCCCACTCTATTTCAGCCCAGATCATAATGATCTCAGGGTCTTGAGATGAAGCCCCATTTAGGGCTCTGCACTCAGCAGGGGTTCTACTTCTCTCCTTCTCCCTCTGACCCTCCCCCTACTCTCTCTCTCTTTCTTAAAATAAATAAACCTTTTTTTAAAAAGAGTAAAAAAAAAAGACTATAGCCAATATTAATTTTTTGCCTATGTATCCATGTCTTTTTTAAAGGTCAGATTTTTTTTGAGGTCCTATTTGCAAATGCTAAAATCTACCCCTTTGAAATGTACAATTTGATGAGTTTTATGTATAGTTATTTAAGCACCACAACATTCAATATATAAACTATTTCCATCACCCCAAAAAGTTCCCATAAGCTCCCTTAGAGTTCATTCTCTCCCTAACCCTAACCCTGGTAACCATTCTGATTTGTCCCTGTAGTTTGGCCCTTTCTAGAATGTCATATAATAAAATCACGCAGTAGACTTTGGTGGACGGCTTCTTTCACTTAGCGTACTGCTTTTGTGATCCATGCATGTGGCGGCATGAGGAGTATTCCATTGTATATATGTGCTAGAATCTGTTTATCAATTCAATGAATGATATATATCAGGTTATTTTCAGTTTCAGACTATCATGCATAAATCTTCTATGAACACTTATGCAAAAATTTTTTGTATAAACATATGTTTATTTTTATGGGGTAAATATCTAAGAGTAGGAATGCTGGGTCAAATTAAGTAAATATTTAACTTCAGAGAAACTATTAAGCTGTTTTCCAAAGCGCTATACTGTTTTGCATTCCCACCAACACTACATGAGAGTTATAATTGCTCTGTGTCCTATCTGCACTAGCACTTGACATTATCAATCTTTTCATTTTAGCTGACAAGTAAATGTAGTATCTTGGTTTGGTTCTAATTTTTATTTCTCTAACAATGGAGAAAGTTGAGCATCTTTTCGTGCGTCTATATCTATATGCCACCAAAATATCTTTTTCGGTGAAGAGTCCATTCAAACTGTTCGTCTATTTATTTTTTGTATAGCTATTTATCTTATTATAATTGAGCTATGAGGGTTCTTTATATATTCTGAATACAAGTTCTCTATCAGATTTGTGTTTTGCAAATATTATCTCCCAGTCTGTGGCTTGTCTTTTCATTTTCTGAAGAGTGGCTTGCAAAAAGCCTAAGTTTTTATAAAGTCTAATTTAGCAATTTTTCTCTTATGATTCATGCTTTTTGTGTCCTAAAAAATCATTGCCTAACCCAAAGACACAAAGATTTTTTTCCTATGCTTTCTTCTAAAAGTTTTATAGTTTTAGCTCTTACATTTGAGCCTATGATTCATATTAAGTTAGCTTTTATAGAGATGAGTGAGAAAAGAGTCAATGTTCATTTTTTGCATATGAATGCAAACATTTTCCACTATTATATCATATAACATTGTCCTAGAAGTTCTGGTTGGCATAATAAGATACCAAACATTAGTATGAGGTAAGATTATTGGAAAGGAGGAGAAAAAAATCATTATTTACAGTCAGTATGATTTAATACCCCCCAAAATTCAAGATAATCTATTGAAAACACATAGAATTAATAAGAATAATTCAATAAGATAACTCACTGCAGAATAAACATGCAAAAATCAATAACTTTTCTATATAACAACAGTAATCATTTAAAGGTTATAATATAAAAATAAAGAATCCTGTGCATAATAGCAACAAAAGACATACATGCCTACAAATACTTATCACAAAGAAAGTGCAGGGCCTATAGAATGATACTTAGAAAGCTTTATCGAGGGCTTGAAAAAAGATAACTAAATATAGATGTGTCAATCTCTTAGATGGAAAAACTCAATAGTATAAAGATGTTCATTCTTCCAAAGGAACTTATAATATTGAAAGATTTGGGGAACAGGAAAAAATTATTCTAAAATTTATCTGGAGGAGGAGGAGTAGCTGGAAAAAAAAATGTGTTGAAGCATATCGAGGAGGACCTGCCCTACCTGGTAGGAGGATATTTTATAAAGATATCATAAGTAAAAGATTGTGTTAAGGGCTCCAAATCAAATAAGTGATATGTGCTAGAACAGGATAAATGAGTCTAAACAGAACCTGACATGTATTAAAACTTCACGTATGATAATATCATTTATCAGCTGGGATCACGATATGTTGCAGGGTAGCAAGAATGGGAAAAAAAGAGATGAGTTCTAAGAGGCTCTGGGAATAATTCAAGAGACATGTGATGGCAGGGGAGTTTGCTGGGTTGCTAAGCCAGAGCTGCAAGTTGTCAGGCAAGTAGGAGCCTCTCTGGGCAGCAGGGCATTGCAGGCTGGTGGGCCGGTGTTCAGAGGGAGTTGGCCACCTCCCGCGCCCTCTAGTGACAAAGTTTGACATCATGTGGGCTGGCAAAAGGTCCCTAGCCACTTCTATGGATCAGGCAATGAAAAGTAAAATTTGGTCTGAGAGGTAATATATTGATAACCAACAGAATGTAAGTGCCAAACCACATTTTTCAAATACCACCAGGGTCTCAGCTCTGGACACAGGTGCTAACATCCCAATGGCCAAAACAAATCACCTAACCAAGTCCAGTATCAATGAGGAGAGTGGGGAGAGAAGGGGAGGGGAGTGAACACTCAGTAAATAATAATAGCAGTAATCCAAATGATCACAGAGATAGTATACTAGTAGGATGTCCTGATGGATTGAAAGGATAGATAAAGAAATGGGATGGTTTTTAGAGTTTCAGAGATAGGAGCAGTCGGTGGCTGATGATATTAGTATAATTAGTATAGTTTTCAGTGACCCCCCTCCTGAACACAGGATCTTTGTTTTAAAGGATTGTTTGAGTCACAAGAAGTCAATTTAAAAAAATGTCTTGTATTTGCAGCTGGGTTTTGTTTTGTTTAATATTGTATTCATTTATTTGAGAGAAAGAGAAAAAGAGCAGGGGGAGGAGCAGAAGAGCTATTTATGAATGTAGGAAGGACCAGAAGATGAACAGGTTTGCTGGGTAAAATCAAGAGTTTTGTTTGAGATTCGTTAAATATTGACATCTAAGAGGAAATATCAAATGGGAGTCTAGAACTCAAGAGTAAGATTACTTTGAAAGATCTATGCATGATAATCATCAGCTTCTAGAAAGTGCTTTATGCTGTGGATGTGCTCGAGGTCACCTGGGGAAAGAGTGTAGCTGGAGAAGAGGAGCTGTTCAGGAATGGAGCTCTAGGCACAGGAAAGGAGAAAGATTCTGCAGGGGGACTGAAAGGGTGTTGCTGGCATTGTGAAAGAAAACCGGGAGGGTATGGTGTCATAGGAGCCAAGAAACAAAGGTGTTTGAAGAAGGTGCCAAAATGATTTGAATGAGATGGAGACTGTTGGTGACCTTGACATGAGCTGTTTAGGAGACCAACTCTATGAAGAAGCACTGTGCTAGGTGCTAGAGATAAAAAGATGAATAAGATCCATTTCTTGCCCTTTAGGAAATCATAGCCTGGTGGGAAAGGCAGACATGCAAATAAATCATTGCAATACAGTGTGAGAAATCTTATAATAGAATAACATTTTCTTACATGTGTTCCACTGAACACTATTTGAGGGAGATGTTAATCAGTCTCTAAAACCAGAGTGTTCCAAGACCAAATAAGCTTGGGAAACCCTGCAGACTGCACGCCACCTCGGGCTGCAGCGCCAACTGCAGGCCTCTTAGCGTTATGTTCAGGGCTTAGGTAACCAATGTGTTGCACTTCAGGGTCCTCTCTACATACCCAGGTCTTATCTGGCACCCCAAGAATTAAGGGGAAACCATGCCAGCTCCACAGTAGAAACAGCTACCAGGGGCAGGGAAACAGACCAAAGAGGAGCAGCTTCCGGCAGGGAGCTGAGCACAGAGTTGCTCCCCGCAGGAAGGCTGAAGCAGGATTTCCCTGCAATGTGCTCTGGGTCCTGTGGCTGAGCAGCAGGGAGATGGGAACAAAGGTCTCAGGGCCTCCAGGGGCCTTGTCCCACAGGACCCGGTGCCTGAGACCTCCCAGCTGAGACGGTGGACCTGCAAACCCGAGGCAACCACTCACATGTTGCAGCTATGTTGAGAGGTCTGGCTTCCGATTAATTTGACAATTTCCCTAGAGGTAGAAAAATTAGAGAAAATTAAATCACCAGCCAGCTCCTCAGCACTTTTCCCTTGACGACTAAAGCAATGGAGACATCAGAAACACTACTAATACTTTGTTGCACAAAATGAGTGCTGCTGAGCAAGAATCAACTCACTAGTCCATGGTTCTGGGATTCCCAGGTGCTTTCTGAAGTGCCCTATCTTGGGCAGGTAGGTAGAGAGGCAGAGGGGCTCTCACTCCTAAGTACTGGTGGGGACCAAGAGGAGACCCTGACCTAGCAGAGTAGGTGCATGACAAAGAGGAGCCTGTGGGAGGTTGGAAGGTACGGGTCGTGATGTTCAGAGGACATGACAAACTTGGGCATGGTGGGAGCAGGTGCCAGTGCCTGGTGGGTGTGGTAACAGGAGTCCAGATGGCAGAGGGTATCCAGTAATATGGTTCTGAGTGATGGCTCAGTCACAGCAATGTGTTTGTTTTTTCTCAGCAACTCAACCTTGAGAAAATTGTCAAGTAACCCCTTGTCCCATTTAGGATAGGAGAACCCAGGTCTGCCCTTACAGCTTCACTAGTTCTAGTTATGGAGACTGAGGACCACCAGGCATAGGAGCTAACATACCTTGGATATAAGGGGACCACCAGGGCCATATCCCACCTCCTCATTGCTCTTCTTGAATTTTCAGTGACCCCCTCCTGAACACAGGATCTTTGTAAAGGATTGTTTAAGTCACAAGAAGCCAAGTAAAAAAAAGAGTCTTCTATTTGCAGCTGGGTTTTGTTTTGTTTTGTTTAATATTTTATTTATTTGAGAGAAAGAAAAAGAGCTAGGGGAGGAGCAGAGGGAGAGGGAGAAACAGACTCTCCACTGAGCAGAGAGCCTGACACAGGGTTCAATTCCAGGACCCCAGGTTCATGACCTGAGCTGAAAGCAGACATTTAACCCCAACTGAGCCACACATGTGCCCCTGGAGCTGTTTCTGTTGCAAAGAACCAAATGCCATTCTGGCTTGAGAACAGAGTTGCAGTTTATTGCAGTGGCACAGAAGGACATTAGACTAAAGGGACAGGAAGGATAGGAAGCATAGTCAGACCCCACAGGGCCCAGACCTGAGGACAACTCAGTCTCTCTCTGGCCACATGGTCTCTCTAATTCTGTTTCCACTCAATTCTTCACTTGATCAACTCTCTTCCTCTGCTTAAACACACTGTGCATGCCCCTACCTCCATGTGTATCAATCCGCCATCAATCCTGATTCTAGATCACTTTTAGTTTAAACAGCCCTCCATCAATTGGCCACAGTTCCTGCGCAATCTCATCCAAATTCTCTGGAAGTCAATGAGTCACTGGCTAGTCATTGGGTCATTACTCAATAGATAGCCACCAGAAAATAGATCAGCTATTCACCAACTATTGCCAAGGAGGGTGGAGCCACATGATACTTGCATTGTCCCTTCCAGGGGTGTGGGCAGGGTAGATATTGAAGCCCCAATGTGCAGAATTATATAGATGATTACCAGAAATGCAGACTTAAAAGAATATACAGCAAAGCAAGTGTGGTAGCTGAATAATGCCCCGCCCCCAAAGATATCCATATCCTTATCCCTGGAATCTGTGATTATTACCTTATATAGCAAAAGGGACTTTGTGTTGTGATTAAGAATCTTGAGATGGGAAGGTTGTGCCGGGTTATCCAGCTGAGCCCAATGTCATCACAGAGTCCTTATAAAAGGGATGCAAGTGGGTCAAAGACACAGTAGGAGGAGATGTAATGTTGGAAATGAGAGATTGGAGTGATTCAAGCTAAAAAAGGTGGAATGGGGCATCTGGGTAGCTCAGTGGTTGAGTGTCTGCCTTTGGTTCAGGTCGTTTACCCTGGGGTCCTGGGATCCAATCCCTCATCTGGCTCCCTGCAGAGAGCCTGCCTCTCCCTCCGCCTGTGTCTCTGCCTCTCTCTCTCTCTGTGTCTCTCGTGAATAAAGAAATAAAATATTTAAGAAATAAATAAAATAGAATAAATTAAAAAGGTGGGAAAATAAATTCTCTACTGAAACCTCCAGAAAGAATACATCCCTCTTGATATTTTGAGACTTCTAACTTCCAAAACTGTAAGAGAGTACATTTGTGCTGTTTTGAGCCACTAAATGTGTGTGAATTAGTTAGAGCAGCCCCCGAAAATGAATACAGCCAGGAAGCCTGGGATGTTCTCATCCTTACTCTGCACGCACTCTAGGACCAGGTCTTCTGGTAGAGAATCAGAACCATAGCCCACGACCATCCAGGATGTAACTTGAGTTCAAACAAACCCTACTCCATTGTGTATATCTTGAGTTTACTCTTTCCAAAAGTGAAGGTTCGGCTGATTTGGTTCATCACTATCCAATATGCAGTATCAGATACTGCGATATTCAATATTCCTATTGAACAGAGAGAGACTCACACTAATGGAGCACTCCTGGGGAGGTCTCACGCGGGTACCCCTTAGTGAGGGTGGGGCTTCTCTCTTGTCCAATCAACCGTGTCCAGGGCAGCAAGACGGCTGTCAATCAGCTCAGTCAGGACAATGTTTCTGAGGAAAGAATGAGTCTGGGCTACTTGTGAGAGTCACTTGAGGACACCTCCCAGAGCCAGCAGGCTTTAACAGAGAGAAGTTTAGAAAGCAATCTTGAGGTTTGAAGAGAAGAAAGGCCCTTTCTGACCTCTTTATACCAACTTTAATGCTGTAGCTTGAATTGTCAGAGCTTTAGAGCTACAGACCCGGGGTTCCTTTCTTTGGGGTCCTTTGATCCCAGCCCACTGTCTCCTACCGCCAGCTCTGAAGGCAGTCCTCCTCCACAGGTCAAAGGGGACCGTTTCTCCTGCATCCCCACCTTGCCCTTGGCCCTGCAGATTGGTTTGAAGGAGGGCACAGGCCCACTGCTTGCCCAGAAGCAGTATTTTTAGGAGTTTAAAGAAAAGAAAAGAGAAAAAAAAATCTGTTGAGGCCAATTTCAGGTTCTAGGCATGAAAAGAGAGGCAGTGCTTGAGCTTCTGGAAATCAGGATGGCTTAAGAAGTCAAAGACATTTGAATTACTGCCTTTGGGAATGGAAGAAACCCAAACAATTAGAAGTGTAAATGCACAGGATTCACGGCTTGATAGGTGTTGATATATCCCTCAAACCAGGTCTCCAGGCCCACTGGAGCCTGACCTCATTTAAAATTGCTGGGAAAATGCATGTAATAAGCTCAGTCTGAAGATGAAGACAATACAGTTTGGATCAGCCTCTTTCATATAGGGTTTGTTTTACTTATTGCTATTATTATTCAGTTATTTATATAATATGCTACCTTTTTATTTTAAACAGTTGGGCATCTCAGACCAGACTGTCTAGAAATAAACTGCTGTTTTCCTATGATGTTTGTTAAAAGGCGAGGATTTTGTTTTTACTCATTATTATTTCTTTTTATGTACTGTCAATGACTTGTCTCAAAATTGTTCCATCACCTTTCTTAACCTGAATCCTCAATTAGGTTTCCCAGTCACTATCATTAAATGAAAACCTTTAAAGTGTTTTCATTTAACTTTTATTTGAAAGGATCATACATCTCTCTTATGATTCCTTTAATAAAGACTAAATAACTAAGACACATATATACTTTTAACAGGCACATTTGTATAATAGATATATCTACCTAAGAAGGCAAAGTTTATACGCCATATCCTAGCTTTTTGTCAGGAAAAAAAAAAAAAAAAAAAAGATAATATGGTCTCTAGCCCCAGAATATGCAACCTCCCACAGGGGGTCTCTTGGGTCAAGGTCATGTCTAAATTCATCTCACTTCCACCCAGCTGCATGGGCCATGGCCTCGCTCCTGAAGGGTCTGACTTCCTCATGCCCAAGGCCCATTAGGAAGATTTTGGCAGCTGACCTGGGTGTCCACCCCTTTGTTAGGCCTGGATATGTTACACCCACAGACACAGGGCCTGGAGAACCGGGGACCATTCCTAGGTCACCTTGGGCCTTCACCACCTCCCAGAGGTTTTGCTGGGACCTCAAATTATCTGTTTTAAGGAGCTAATCACAGTTTTGTTTGAAGATTTTATTTTTAGGTAATCTCTACACCCAATGTGAGGCTTGAACTCACAACCCTGAGATCAAGAGTCATCTGCACCACTGGACTAAACCAGCCAGGCACCCCAGCTAATCACAGTTTAAATCGTGCACACTTGCCTGCCTCCCCAAGTGTATCTGCTTCAGAAAACAAAAGAATTAGAGCACTAATGGTAAGCAGTGTAAGAGGGGACAGAGGGCAGAGAGCCCTGCCTGTTTCCCCTTAAATAAGAAGACACCTGGTCCTGCTCCAGTGGGCACCAGGGACTGGCAGTTCAGTGTCTGAAGGACCTGTTGCCTTTAGGCACCTTCTAGCAGAGGGCTCCAGAAGCTCTGCAGTCAGCTGGGGTCTCAGGGCCCTGTTCTACCTCCACAGTTATAGCAGTCCTCGAGCTCTATGTGCTATTTTTAAAATTCGAAAGCTCCTCATGGAATCTGCACATGCTTTTCTCAGAAACCTCCTCTCCAAACTAAATGAAGCTACAAGCTTCAATTTATATCAACTCAATATTTATACCAACTATGATGATCTCTTATGGATCAGAAGCTCTGATTGGCAGACACATATGGTTTTGATGAATAAAGCTGTGAAAACAAATTTATTATTATCTGCAAGGGAAGAGTATATGGTAGATAAGACTTTCCAAAGCATGGAGTCTGAAAGGGATAATGACACAAAAGGCATCCACAGTGATGAAAGTTAGGAGTGCTGAAATAAAAACATCAGGGGCAGGGGCGATAGCTCAGGAAGGGCTGTTGGATTGGATTCAATCTGTTAAAGTGAAAAGCCAGGCATCGTACTAGAAATAGTATAGGATACAGAAGAGAGCTCTGGGTCATTGCCTCCAATGTGACCTTGACAAGTTCCATCCCTCACTGGGTCTGTTTTCACACTTGGGCAATGATGAGGATGGACTCACCTGATTCCCCCTTCCCCAGCCAGGGCTCAGTGAGGAGAAGGGGGACTTGAGGATACGATGGCATTTCATGGCGGTGTGACCTTAAGCGAACTGCTATACCTCTCTGAGCCTCAAGTTCCCATTAACACTAGTACCTACCTCTCAATATTTTATGAAGTCTCTAGGATTATTTCAGCTATGGATTTTACTGCTGTTTCTGACCTCTTTTGAACTCTGGCCCCTGGCTTAAATTTAGGGTTGTGGCACAGATAGTCAGCTCTGGGATTCCTTGCTGAGCCCCAAGACTCATTGCTTACAGGGGTCCTATGTCTGCCTCCATCCCTCTCTTCCCTGCCTTTTCCCGAGGCTGCTCCCACTTTGCTATCAGCTCTCCCATCTCAGCCTCTCTTTCGCTCTTTGCTTTTCAGCCTGACTGCTACTGAAGCCTGATGACATGAGTCCTAGCGGAAGAAATCAGCAACCCCTAACCAGATGTGTCTCAGCTTTGCTGTGGATGGCAGGGCTAATCCGTCCCCACAGAAGCAAACACACTCTGCCATCTGAGCCATGCCAAAGGCAATGTTTCAACAGTACTGGAGTTAGAAGTTTTCTGAATTCAAGATAAAGGAAGAATTCAAGTACCCTGTAGTAAAACACATGCTTAAGACAGAATTTAGCTACTACAGTTTCCTGGGAATGGGTGGAGGGAAGAGCTGGCCCATCTCTGTTTAAAGAAATGGAAACCATAAAGGGATCCAGGGGGAAAAAAAAGAGAGAGAGAAAGAGAGAAAAAATCTTCAAGTGAGAAAGTGAAATTACCATATTAAGAGCCTCTATTAAGTTAAATCTCTTACTTAAAGACTGAAAGCCTTGGTGCCTGTGGGATTGGGCTCTGGTTGAGGGTGGGGAGGGGGTAAAGTGAAAAATGATTCAGAAAATCAAAAATGATTCAGTTGTGGTTAATGGTGCCTTTGGAGAGGGGACAAGTGTAGGGCCAAGGGTGGGGGGAGAAGCAGTTTCAGAGCGTAGTAGGCAGCCACAGAGACCTCCAATGATCCCCTGCCCCTTCCTATTCACACCACAGTGTAACTCTAGCCCCCACCTCTTGAGTCCGTTGCTAAGGAAGAGGGATGGGAATCACTTCTGATACTGGGTCACAAAGACTCTGGCTTCCATCTCGTTCACCCTCATTGCTCTCTCGCTTGCTCACTGTGAAGGAAGCCAACTGCCATATGGCGAACGGTCCTATGGAGAAGCCCCTGTGGCAAGGAAGTGAGGGTGGCTTCTGGCCAGCAGCCAGCTGATAACCCTCTGTCCATCAGGCTTCTAGGGAACTGAATCCTGCCAACAGCATGGGAGTGGGCTTGGAAGCCAATCCTCCTAGCCCAGCCCAGGAGAGCCCTCAGACGAGACTGCATCCTTGGCTACAGGGGGGGTTGGGGGACGAAAAGAGCATTGAGTCACAGGCTTTACACACTCTATCTTGAAACTTGAACGCATTCTGCGAGGTAGATATTGGCTCCTCCATTGTGTAGGTGAGGAAACCGAGAGTCCAAAAGGCTAAAACTTGCCAAGTGTCAGAAGACTAGCAAATAGAAGAACGGGGGTTAGAACCCAAGACTGACTAGTACCAAAGCACACACACTCTGGTCATTCCACAAATATACCATGTGTATTTTCTGTGTTTCCAAGGGAACTTAGAAATACAAATGGAGGGATCCCTGGGTGGCGCAGCGGTTTGGCGCCTGCCTTTGGCCCAGGGCACGATCCTGGAGACCTGGGATCAAATCCCACGTCGGGCTCCCAGTGCATGGAGCCTGCTTCTCCCTCTGCCTATGTCTCTGCCTCTCTCTCTCTCTCTGTGTGTGTGACTATCATAAATAAATAAAAAATTTTAAAAAAAAGAAATACAAATAGACAGTTGTCTAATTATCCCACCAATAAGCACACAGAGACAGCAAGAGCTAGGAGTAACATGGCAAGGCCAAGCCTTCCCTGGAAAGGGAACATACTTCACAGTAGCATGAGAAACTACATACCCTTGCATCAGAATTCTCCATGTGCAAAGTAGCCCTGTTTCTTTAATTTCTTTAAAAATTTAGGAAAATGGGAAACCATTTCCCTAAATTTTTGAGCCAATGTGTGGCTCATTGGTAGAGCGTCTGCCCTGGGCTCAGGTCATGATCCCAGGCTCCTGGGAACGAGTCCCATATTGGGCTCCCTGCAGGGAGTCTGCTTCTCCCTCTGCTTATGGCTCTGCCTCTCTCTGTGTGTCTCTCATGAATAAATAAAATCTTTAAAAAAAAATTAGAAAAATGGCTGAATCCAATGCCACTATGGGCCAAGTGCCACTTCTAAGAACTGTACATGTGTTCACTCACTTAGACAATCCTGTACAGAGGGTACTCTTACAGTCATCCAGTGTACAGATGGAGAAACTGAGGCAAGAAGCAGTTACATAATTTGCTCCAAGTCACTCAGCTGTAAGGGATAGCCAAAATTTAAACTCAAGTGGCCTGGCTCCAGAGTTTCATAAAGGTCTCCAGCAGAGTCTCTTTGTGTCCCAGGTTGCCACATTACCTGGGCTCCCAATATGGCTTTGGGTTGAGCTGACCTGAGTTCTAAGCCCCCAGCTTCTGAATTTAAGCAGCTACCAAGACCCTCACCTCAGACTCAATCCCTGGCTTCCAGTTCCCAGCAAGCCCCTCCTGCTCTAATTCCATCCGTCCTGGCTCCTGAGCTCCCTTCACGCTGGGCAATACCTGCTTCCTGGCCCAGCTTGCAACCCACTACCTGCCAACCTGAGCCTCGCCCATTGCTATGCTGCCCCAAGGACAAGACCAGCCCCTGGGACGAACCCTGTGCCCAGAAAGCACATCACTCAACAAGCCAGGGGCGAGCCTGTTAGAGTAAAAAATGGCCTGAATTCTAAGGGTATTATCTGAAGACAGGTTGTTTCCAGGAAAGGCAAATGGCCATACAGAGGCAGGAAGAGCACTACTGTGTGGATAAAAAGATGACATATGTAAATAAACCCACGGAGCCGAGAACCTAGATTAAAGTTACAGACAGATATGGCAGGCAAGATAATAGAGGCTGTTATAGACCTCTAGGGCACGATGAAAAAGCAAATCTGCCCATGTTTATGCAGATAACAGAGGCTGTTAAAGAAGCCATAACATTGATCATATAGGATCTCAATAGCCCCGCAATGGACTAAAAGAATTGTCGGGTGGTAGGGAGGAGGGGCCGTGGAGCCAGCAGGGATCCCAGGCTCTCCTCCAGGAGACTTTGTTGAGCAACCAGAAAGATCATGGGCTATTTGGGGCGGCCATCCAAAAAGCTGAAAGCAATGAGGGATGAAGAGATGGGGCAAAAATGCTAAAAGCAGCATTTTCAAATAAGTCTCATTTCAGTTTAGTCTTCCCATCTGTGGCGATTTTAAAAATATAGCTCCCAAATTGCCTATAGCATCTGGGGAGCAGGGTCTGTGGGCAGACACCTGCTCACCAGTGAGACTTTGGAATAGCATTTCCGGATGAGGTCCTTGTGGTTTCGAGATTAATCTGGAAAGGCGGTAGACTTATGGCATCCCAGAAAAGCCCAGCTGGGAGGTCCTTAGAGATGACTTAAGCTGCTCCCAGGGGGTGACTGACACACTCCCAAGCCACGCAACTGGTCCACGAGCAGCAGAGGGCTGGAGCTCCACATCCCTAAGTCCCTGCTCTGGGCTGAGTCTGCTCTGGGAGATTGTGAAAGGAAGGTGCTTGGTAGTATCTCCTCGAAGGAAGTGTAGCAGAAGAGGGCGAAATGGGAGGACATGAACAAAGGCAGACAAATTCAGATTTGACTGCTCTTTAGGAAAAAAATTCTTTAAAAAAAAAAAGATATTATTTATTTATTTGACAGAGAGAGAGCACAAGTAGGGGAAGTGACAGGCAAGGCAGAGGAAGAAGCAGACTCCCCACTGAGCAAGGAGCCCAACTCAGGGCTCCATCCCAGGACCCTAGGATCATGACCTAAGCCAAAGGCAGATGCTTAACCAACTGAGCCACCTAGGCACCCCTAGAAAAAAAAATCTAATAATTGTTATCTCTCACTAGCTTAGAGAAAGAAGAACAAAGATTGTCCTAACACAATTGCGTAAAGGCAGGACTGGGAAAGAAGATGCAGTTGCTTCCCATAGAGGTCAGTCTCCTGGGTGCAGTTTATCCCACCTGTTGGTCCTGCTTTTGAGGATCCATGAAAGTCAGCAGCCAACACTGTACCTGTTGTAGGTGATGGTTCTAGAGCCTCTTCCCTTCCTCTGTACCCACTATGCCTGCTCTTGCTTCCCTGGTTTCTAGATTCTGCGTCTACTCCCCAGTTTTGACACTCCTGGCTCTTTAGATAGTCCCTTGTGTCCCTCTTCTTGGACCTTGGCATTCTGCTTCACTCTGGGCTCCGCTTCACTGTGACACCCACTGTCCTCCTGATAGATTCTGTGCTCCAACTACAGCCCCATGAGGCCCACATGCTGACCAGCTCAGGGTCCTCTCAAGTGACTCTGAATTTAGGCATTTTGTCTTGAACCCTAAGTTCCCACCTGGGGGTGAGGAACGTGGTCGTGATGACTCTCCCTATCCCATCTCTCTGGAATGTGGAGCTGTTGGACAGAAAAGAAGACCCATAGCGCAGGCTGAGGAAAGGGCAGGGCAGCAGGTGCCAAGCTCACCAGCGCTGCTCTGCTGTGCCTGCCTGTGCACAGGTGCATGGGGCAGGGGGCAAGGGGCAGAGGGCCGGTGGGGAGGCTGGAACACCTGTTCAGGGGTTGGGGATGGGCCAGAGAGCAAATGAAGCAACTCCCACAAATGAAGTTTCACTGTTCATTCATTCATTTCATAATGTGAATATATATATGCTGACTTTTCCTACTGTGTGTTAGGCTCTATTTAGGTTCTGGAGATATGGCAATGAAAAAACAGGAAACACTCTGGCCCTCATAAAGCTTACAATTTAGTTTGAAACAAATCATAGAGATCCCTGGGTGGCGCAGCGGTTTGGCGCCTGCATTTGGCCCAGGGCGCGATCCTGGAGACCCGGGATCGAATCCCACATCGGGCTCTCGGTGCGTGGAGCCTGCTTCTCCCTCTGCCTGTGTCTCTGCCTCTCTCTCTCTCTCTGTGACTATCATAAATAAATAAAAAAAAATAAAAAAAAATGAAACAAATCATAAATAACTGAATACATTGTATAACATTGGGTGGTGTTAGGATGAAAAATAAATAATATTAAGGAGATGAAAGAGGGACTCTTTTGAATACAGTGGCCAGGAAGGACCCTGTGGACAGATGACATTTAAGCAGAGAGCTGCAAGAAGGAGGGCCCGTGGCCTGCAGGCTGGTGGGGAAGGGCATCCAAGGAAGACGGAACTGCAAATGCAAGGACCCTGAGTGGGGGGAGCATGCCTGACATTTGAACAAACAGTAGGATGGCCGGGGTGTTGGAGCCCGGGGAGCATTGTGAAGTGTGTGGGATGAGCTCAGAAGCAGTGGGAGGTAGATAACCTAGGGTCTCATAGGTCACCGTGAGAGCTTTATTCTCAAGGGATGGGAAGCCAGCCCCGTAGACGTGTCTGAAAATACCTTTGAGGCTTTTCTGGATCCCCAGCTGCAGAGGAAGATGCAGGGTGTGGTGGGGGCACGGAGCTTCCCATAAGAGTTCACATTTGAATGAGGTTTTGAGGACTGACCAGGAGTTTGTCTGGTGGAGAAAAGGAGAGGAATGCACCCCAGACAGAGAGAAGAGTAAGTTCTCAGGGAAGAAGGGCGAAAGAGCAAAGCACGTACCAGGGACAGCTGGCAGTCTACCCGGCTGGGGTTTAGCAGGAGAGGATGTTGGACCAGAATACAAGGCTCAGAAGCAACGGGGGCCAGATGGGAAGGACCTGGCATAAAGCAGCATCTCCAGCTTTGTTAGGAGCACCCCACCTTCTTGGAGAGCCACGTTGGTCCCTAATGAGCTGAAATCACTGTTACCACAGAGTAAACAAGTGCTGCTCTGGAAGGCATATGGCCCATCTCCCCACTCTGCCCCCCCCATCCCACCTCCACTCCCAAACCCAGGCAGCAGCCGCGGGCAGCATCGGAGGTGCCAAAGTGCTGGAGGCTTTCACACAGCTCGTCCTTAATAAGACAAGCTCTTTATTGAATCTGGGGAAATAAGGTGCTTTTAAATGAATTTCTGAACTGCCACTGCCAGAAAGCTAAGGGCAGAGGATGGAGCAAGGCGGTGGGGTGGGTGGGGTGGAGAAGACAAGACAGCCACAAAGAGGTGGCAGTTTGTGAGTTCCCGACCCGGGTCTGCCCGACAAATTCATTCCAACATGGGAGCTTCCTTCTACCCTAAAGACACTGGGTCGAAGAGACTCAGTAATTAAAATCAGAAATGAGAGTTCCCTGATAGGTGACTGGACTCAGGGCCCTAAAAATGATGGAAAGGTGGCCTGCCCCCACCGTGGGGGGAACCCAAAAGTAATTACCAGGATACTTTGCAAATTATTGAATAAGTCACTGGAATTGGCACATTGATTTATAGGAGGCTCAGAGATTTTGAGAGATTTGAGAGAATATTAAGAATCAATCAATATTTTAATTTATCTGGGGGTCCTAGAGAGTTCAGCTCTGCAGAAAACCACTGGGAGGAAATAGTGACCTTTGAAATACAGCTGGCTGGCAGGCAGCTGGGAGGCACCTTGGACAGGAGCCTGTTGGCAGCAGCTGCAGGGAAAGACTTCTCCACTCTGGAATGTTCTCTGTCTTCATGGCATCAGTCAGCCAAGGAGTGGAGGGCCTCAGGGGGAATGTGTTCTGGCTGTGTGGCCGGGAGGCTCTGGGCTGAGCCATGCGGAGCCTGCTCCTCCCAGGACAGAGCCCCATGCAGGAGAGAAGAGCCTGCAGACTTTGTGCCCCTTTCTAGCACACACTGCTGTGAGCTGGAGACATCTTGCAAGAGCCACCTGATGACACAACATCTTTGGGGGAGATCCAGCACCTTCTCCCCTAGGAAGCCAGACTCCCTGGGTCACAGGCCCCTGTGAGCTCCTTTTACAGGGTGAGGGAGGTAGAGCTCTTGTCACCCTAGGCCTGGTGGGGCTAAGGGTGAAGCAGTGACAAGAGCCTGGAAGGACCACCTGACGGCAGCTGTGGCCTTTGGCAAGGAAGGCAGGCAGCCCGTGACACCCTACAAAGAAGGAGTGAGGGAACAGATACCGCAAGTCCACACTCCTCCCTTCCTCAGATCTCTTCCTCATTCCCCATTGGCCAAAGCCACATACTAGCCAGAGGGCAGGGGAGTCCTTTGATTCAGTTGCGGGGGAGAGGGGGTGTTAAGGAAGGAGAGAGAACCAAAGGTATCCAGCCTGGGACTGTCAGATAACTCTGCCAATGACGTCCCAGCTCACCCACCCCATGAGAAGGACAAGCCTGGGCAGGCCCAACTGACAGGCCTAACCACTGGGTTTTGGCCCCCAGGTAATGCTTAGTAATGTCTGCAGACAGCTTTGGCTTTACAGTTTGGGGAAGGAGGGAGGATGCCACTAGCATGTAGTGGGTAGAGGCCAGGGATGCTAAGAAACAGGAAAATGCACAGGACAGCGTCCCATAGTGAGGAAGAGGACCCCAGGCTCAGGTCAGGCACTACTACCTTTGCTTGGGCCGGAGAATGTTGCCCTCACTCTTCTGGAAAGATGGCACCCAGAGCCACTGGCCAGTAAAGTGACCTGCACCCTGCCTTCTCGTGTCCCTTGGGGATGGTGTCATGTGCAAGCAGAAGCCCCCCACACCCCACCTCTTCTCACCAACAGCAGAGGCCCTGGTGTGATCAGCATGGAGCACACTGTCTGACCCGTGGGTCTCCAGAGCCTGGCTTTGCCTCCTCTTGGAGGCCAAACCTCCCTCTCATTCCCCTCGTTTTCAGTTTTAGATTCACACCCTAAAAACATTTGGTAAAAGTGAATCAAGTCTTGCCATCTGTCTCTTCCACTTTTATTATGTTTGTAACAAAAAGAAGAGTCAGGAGGAAATTGAATCCAAACTGCAAATAATGTGCTGCTCTCCTGGCAGCTGAGCCCCTTCTGTGCAAGGCTGCTCCCCACTCCTCCAGGAAAGGGTTGGCCTCCGTAGGTGCAGAATGTGTTCCCATAATGATCTCATGCAGCTCTCTCGGTGGCCCTAGGAAGTAGGGATTGTTGTCCCCACCGGGAGAGGAGACTGAGCTGTCAAGAGGAAATTCATGGTCCAAGGTATACTCCCAACAAGTAGCAAAATGAGATCTTAAACTCCTCACTGGGGCTGTCAACTCCAAGATGTAGACAATGTCGCTTCTTCCTGTTTTGTCCTCATTAACTCATTCCCATTAGGGTTTAAGTACCATATTGAAAACTGTCAGAAAAAAAAAAAAAAAAGAAAAGAAAACTGTCAGAGTTTAAGTAAGTGTGGTCCTCAAGAGATCCCTATTATTCTCCCTGCCATATCTTAGTTTGTCCCATATCTGGCCCTCTGGGAGCAGCCTTGAGGACAGATCTGAGCAGACAGAATGAGAGGGGGTAGGGACAGGGCTGACCCCGTAGGACTTACAAGTACAGGTCTGGCAGCCGAATCTCTGAACTCTTGCCAGGCAAGGGGCAGCCTGTGCCAACGGCAAGGGATGATTAGGCATTAACTCAGCAGTGTGGACATTGTCTACCTTCTAGAAATTTTGCCCAGGTACCGGGCTATTCTAGAGTTCTGGCCCACCTGGGCTCTGAGACCTAAAGGATACCAGGCAGACATGGGGGCCAGAGCATAATGTGCCCTGGGCCTCTCTAAGCTGGCATCAGGGCCCAGGAGGTAGTTCCAAGATGGTGCAGGAAGGTGGCTGGGGCCGGGATGAACAGGATTCTCTCCCCAGAGAGACGTGTTGTCAGTAGTCAGGAAATGGATCCAGAGATTGGAAGATTGGAAGCTGGAAAGAGCTGCTGGATACAGCCAAAGGAGAGGCCGGATGGGCGAGGGGACAAAGGACAGGTGAGGGCTGAGGCTATGCAGGTCAGAATACCGAGGAAGGCACGGATCAAATATACGGGTTTAGCAGCTAAGTCTGCAAAGTAGAGAAGGGTGATCCTGGGGCCTGCTCCAGACAGGTCTTTAAAGGGCCTGGTTTCCCATGAGTTGACGTCCCTCTGCAGGTACGATGGGTCTAGGGCGGGTGTAATGATCACCTTTAGAGAAGCTCAGTGTGCTGGCGCAGACCCACATCTGGCATCTCACCCCAGACGCATTGTGGTCTATGAATTCCTGTGCCCTCCCCAGTAAAGTGGGAGGATAACACGTCACAGGCGTGTTCTGAGGATCAAGAGAAAGCCCTGTCACATCCACGGTGGGTGATTCATTTGTCAGTGGCCTTGAAAATGTTAAATAGCAAAACTACAGTTGTGCAGAGGCCCATCCCTACCACTAGGAGAAGGGGAATGACATGACTTCGGAAATCCACAAGGACAGGCAGGAATGGTGAGGAAGTGGGACTTGCTATACCCTAATTAGTTACTATATTCTAATTTAAAACCCAAATCTGTAAAACCGGAGGTTTGTAAAAACTGCTGCTATAAAGCCAGTGTCAGGAAGAGCACAAAATTGCAAGCAGAGATTTATGAATATGACCAAGCCCAGCCCTGGGTGGCCAGGAGGGCTGAGCAGCAGAGACCCCAACCCAGGGAATGTGGGTGGTGGTGGTGGTGGAGAGCAGAGACAGATTTCCTTTCCCCATGCCATCCCATACTAAAACTCTCAGTCCATCCTTTCTTTTTTTTTTTTAATTTTTATTTATTTATGATAGTCACAGAGAGAGAGAGAGAGAGAGAGGGAGGCAGAGACATAGGCAGAGGGAGAAGCAGGCTCCATGCACCGGGAGCCCGATGTGGGATTCGATCCCGGGTCTCCAGGATCGTGCCCCGGGCCAAATGGCAGGCGCCAAACCTCTGCGCCACCCAGGGATCCCTCTCAGTCCATCCTAATGCCTTTCATTTCTAGTAAGTTCCATAAAACCCCTCCCATTCATTGCACCTGGCCCCTCCCAGTCCATCCAGTCTTTAAATAAAATCAGGATTTCATTAAATAACAATAACAGTGGATACCAGGAACTAAGCAACTGTGCCTACATCTACCCTTTACCTCCCACTGGCCTGAGACCTGTGCAATATTTTGCACCTATCGTCTCCTTGCATCTTAACAACTGCACATTTGATATGGAGTGAACTAAAAGTTTTGAGAGACTAAACAACTTTTCTAACGTTGCTCCCCATCCCCCAGCAAGAGGATCTGAACCCAGGTCTGTCTGGTGCCAACATGAAGCCCATTAGCCCACGGTGCCTCTGGTATCTTGAGGACTCGCAAGAGTGTTGGGCATAACTTTGCCTGTTGTGTATATAATCTCACGTCTGATGGAAAAGAAAATGTCAGTACGATGAGCTGGACGATTTAAAGTCATTTAAAGATTAAAGAACCTGAAAAAGCAACCTCGCTCATTGAGGATTCCCAGGAGCAAAAGGCGTAAATGAATCTAGGAGCATCCTCCGGATGCTTGGCCAGCAGCTGTAAATAACATTCCCTCACGTCTAATTTCCACGTAATGGCTCTTGGTGTATAGAGTTGAGTGAACAATTGTAATAATAGGAGGTTAATCTGCCCTGTTATTTATACTTCGCGAACTACTGATGGGAGGCTTTCGAGGCTCGAGGTTTGGCCAAGGCAGAGCAGATGTCAAGAAGGCATCTGTCTCTGCTTTAACTGGTGCTGGAGAAAGGTGACTGTTTCATTTGTGACTCTGGGCATATTGCAGAGAAAACAGAGGATGAAGCGCCCATAGGGATTGAGTGGTTGGACAGTCCTGTCATTTCATTTTAATGGCTGGCAGAAATGTTTGGAGGGTGGTGACGATTAAAGCCATCAATCACCTGCAGGTTTCAGGAGCTCTGCAATCAAACTTGAGTTTCAAGATGGGTTCCCCTGTGTAACCATTAGAAGTTACCAGAACTAGAAGTTTACAGAGCCCTGTTCTTTCTGACCCTCTCCCCTGAAAGCCTTTTGTTAAAACGATTTATTTAGGAGACTAAAAACACAGTTTGGTTAAGCGTGCTTTTTCTGTGTTCTGGAGAAACACGTACTGATTAAATTTAGGGGCTGGATCTAGGCCTTTAAAATGCTTGAAGATCAGGACTTTCTCCTTCTTTCTCTATTTGCTTCATTTCTTTTCTTTCTTTCTTTCTTTCTTTCTTTCTTTTTTTCTTTCTTTTTTTTAGATTTTATTTATTTATTTATTTAACAGAGAGAGAGAGAGAGAGAGAGTACAAGTAGGGATACCAGCAGAGGGACAGAGAGAAGCAGACTCCTCACTGAATAGGGAGCCTGATGTGGGTCTCTATCCCAGGACTCTGGGATTATGACCCGAGCTGAAGGCAGATGCCTAATTGACTGAGCCACCCAGGCTCCCCGCTATTTGTTTCATCTCTAACAATAACCAGGAGACAGTCTCCATGGTATAGTGGAAAGATCATGGGCGTTACACTGAATACAAATCGTACCTTTCCCACCCAAACTCTGAGATCCAGGAAAGACAATCTCTGAGCCTTAATTTTTCCGTCTGTAAAAGGGACTCCTGTTTTGACTGAAGGCCTCCAAAAGAAGATCAACCCTTCAAGCAGTTAACTCAAAACTTTCAAAAGCCACACTTACGATCTTGCAAGAGACTTTCAAAATGAGCGAAATCTGCTGAAGCTTCACAAACTCCTCCTCCCTCTCTCCTCTTGCCCACCTGCCCTTCTTTCCCCCAAGCCTCTCAATCAATCCTTCTCTCCTTTCATTCCCTGACCCGGCAGTTCCTACCCCTGCCCCTCCACCTCTTCCTCTCTATCCTCAGCAAAATAGCACGTTCAAAAAGTTCAGCTTACCTTCTGGATTGTGCCATTTCTTTAAAATGTCTAAGGCAAGACTGAAAGAGTTCAGAGCATGTCTCCCCTAGATGTGCCACGTGGCACGCAGGTGATTTTGAGCTGCAGGCAATCGAGACCCTGGGAGCTGAGAGGACACAGCTATCGCCTTCCTGCTTGTCTTGTTTGGTCTTTTTGCCTGGGACAGACAGGTGATCTGTTCCTTTTTGCTATCTTTGTGGGTGGGTAACTCTGCATCTTAGGAAGGTAGCCGTCACACCTCCTCTGAGGACACGTCTTACACCAAGGGATGGGTATTTAATACTGCCAGAAATATTTACTCTTTGTCTCGGCTGAAAACTGTCAAGACCTTTTTTTTTTTTTTTTTTTTTTTTTAAGTAGCTCTGTAGTCAACAGTAAGCCAGCCTGGAAGTTGATATTCCAAGACTGACGGCAATTTTTCAGGGCCTTCTCCCCTAAGTTAACTACAGACCCAGAGGGAAAGAAGTGAAATGAAGATAGTATAGCTGGATGGGTGAATCAAACTGTGAGGTCATTTAAGCTACAACCTAGTTCTTGGAAGAATTGAAAGCAACCTTCCTTACAAATCTTGGACAAAACTTAAGATGCTGCTCTAGAGACCATTCAAAGTTCACTGATTCCTTTACCAACCCCCAAAACTTCCCTTATTTATCTCAAAAGGCTTGCAAATGATCGGCTTTAGTTTCCTAAAGCCCTCCTTGGAGGAGCTTTCGTTCTTTCTCTGTCCCTTGCAGTTAAACATTTTATCATGTCTGTGAAATGTAAACACAACCGACAATCACCTGAGCCAGAAGGGGAAGAAGGAGGGTAAGGCCTTTTTAAAATACAAACTGAAAAAAAAAAAAAAAAAAAGGCTAACAGGGCTCTCATTCCCAGAATCTAGCACAGCCCCCTAAAATTAACTCCATGGACAAATTAACTCCAGGGATTTTATTTATTCATGAGAGACACAGAGAGAGAGAGGCAGAGACACAGGCAGAGGGAGAAATAGGCTCCATGCAGGGAGCCCCACGTGGGACTCGATCCTGGGTCCCCAGGATCACACCCTGGGCTCAAGGTGGCGCTAAACCACTAAGCCACCAGTGAATAATGCAGCTATGCATATTCTCACATAAAACTATTAGTACACACGTACATGAATTTCTGTTGGGTATAAATCTGGGGATGGAATTGTTGGGTCATAGGGCTGTAATATGTTCAACTTTATTTTTTGTTTGTTTTTAATTTAAAAAAAATTTTTAATAATTAATTTATTTTTTATTGGTGTTCAACTTGCCAACATACAGAATAACACCCAGTGCTCATCCCGTCAAGTGCCCCCCTCAGTGCCCATCACCCATTCACCCTCACCCCCCGCCCTTCTCCCCTTCCACCACCCCTAGTTCATTTCCCAGAGTTAGGAGTCTTTATGTTCTGTCTCCCTTTCTGATATTTCCTACCCATTTCTTCTCCCTTCCCTTCTATTCCCTTTCACTATTATTTATATTCCCCAAATGAATGAGAACATATAATGTTTGTCTTTCTCCGATTGATTCATTTCACTCAGCATAATACCCTCCAGTTCCATCCACGTCAAAGCAAATGGTGGGTATTTGTCGTTTCTAATGGCTGAGGAATATTCCATTGTATACATAGACCACATCTTCTTTATCCATTCATCTTTCGATGGACACCGAGGCTCCTTCCACAGTTTGGCTATTGTGGACATTGCTGCTGTGAACATCGGGGCGCAGGTGTCCCGGCGTTTCACTGCATCTGTATCTTCGGGGTAAATCCCCAACAGTGCAATTGCTGGGTCGTAGGGCAGGTCTATTTTTAACTCTTTGAGGAACCTCCACACAGTTTTCCAGAGTGGCTGCACCAGTTCACATTCCCACCAACAGTGTAAGAGGGTTCCCTTTTCTCCGCATCCTCTCCAACATTTGTGGTTTCCTGCCTTGTTAATTTGCCCCATTCTCACTGGTGTGAGGTGGTATCTCATTGTGGTTTTGATTTGTATTTCCCTGATGGCAAGTGATGCAGAGCATTTTCTCATGTGCATGTTGGCCATGTCTATGTCTTCCTCTGTGAGATTTCTGTTCATGTCTTTTTCCCATTTCATGATTGGATTGTTTGTTTCTTTGCTGTTGAGTTTAGTAAGTTCTTTATAGAGGGGATCCCTGGGTGGTGCAGCGGTTTGGCGCCTGCCTTTGGCCCAGGGCACGATCCTGGAGACCCGGGATCGAGTCCCATGTCGGGCTCCTGATGCATGGAGCTTGCTTCTCCCTCTGCTTCTCCCTCTGCCTATGTCTCTGCCTCTCTCTCTGTGTGTGTGACTATCATAAATAAATAAAAATTTTTAAAAAAATAAGTTCTTTATAGATCTTGGAAACTAGCCCTTTATCTGATACATCATTTGCAAATCTCTTCTCCCATTCTATAGGTTGTCTTTTAGTTTTGTTGACTGTATCCTTTGCTGTGCAAAAGCTTCTTATCTTGATGAAGTCCCAATAGTTCATTTTTGCTTTTCTTTCTTTTGCCTTCGTGGATGTATCTTGCAAGAAGTTACTGTGGCCGAATTCAAAAAGGGTGTTGCCTGTGTTCTCCTCTAGGATTTTGATGGAATCTTGTCTCACATTTAGATCTTTCATCCATTTTGAGTTTATCTTTGTGTATGGTGTAAGAGAGTGGTCTAGTTTCATTCTTCTGCATGTGGATGTCCAATTTTCCCAGCACCATTTATTGAAGAGACTGTCTTTCTTCCAGTGGATAGTCTTTCCTCCTTTATCGAATATTAGTTGACCATTAAGTTGAGGGTCCACTTCTGGGTTCTCTATTCTGTTCCATTGATCTATGTGTCTGTTTTTGTGCCAGTTCCACACTGTCTTGATGACCACAGCTTTGTAGTACAACCTGAAATCTGGCATTGTGATGCCCCCAGCTATGGTTTTCTTTTTTCAAATTCCCCTGGCTATTCGGGGTCTTTTCTGATTCCACACAAATCTTAAAATAATTTGTTCTAACTCTCTGAAGAAAGTCCATGATATTTTGATAGGGATTGCATTAAATGTGTAAATTGCCCTGGGTAACATTGACATTTTCACAACATTAATTCTGCCAATCCATGAACATGGAATATTTTTCCATCTCTTTGTGTCTTCCTCAATTTCTTTCAGAAGTGTTGTATAGTTTTTAGGGTATAGATCCTTTACCTCTTTGGTTAGGTTTATTCCTAGGTATCTTATGCTTTTGGGTGAAATTCTCAATGGGGAAGCACTGGGAGCCTTTCCCCTAAGATCAGGAACAAGACAGGGATGTCCACTCTCACCACTGCTATTCAACATAGTACTGGAAGTCCTAGCCTCAGCAATCAGACAACAAAAAGACATTAAAGGCATTCAAATTGGCAAAGAAGAAGTCAAACTCTCCCTCTTTGCCGATGATATGATACTCTACGTAGAAAACCCAAAAGACTCCACTCCAAGATTGCTAGAACTCATACAGCAATTTGGTAGCCTGGCAGGATACAAAATCAATGCCCAGAAGCCAGTGGCATTTCTATACACTAACAATGAGACTGAAGAAAGAGAAATTAAGGAGTCAATCCAATTTTTTTTAAAAATTTAAATTCAATTTGCCAACATACCCAGTGCTCATCACATCACGCACCCTCCTTAATACCCATCCCCCTTTCCCCCACCCACCTCCCCTTCAGCAACCCTCTGTTTGTTTCACAGAGTTTTGGAGGCTCTCATGGTTTGTCTTCCTCTCTAATTTTTCCCCACTCGGTTTCCCCTCCTTCCCTCATGGTCCCTTTCACTATTTCTTATATTCCACATATGAGTGAAACCATATGATAATTGTCTTTCTCCAATTGACTTATTTCACTCAGCATAATACCCTCCAGTTCCATTCATATTGATGTAAATGGTGGGTATTTGTCCCTTCTGATGACTGATTATATATACATATATACATATACATGCAATCAGAATATATACATATATATGTGTATGTGTGTGTATATATATATATATATAATATATCACATCCTTTTTATTCATTCATCTGTGGAAAGACATCTCAGCTCCCTCCGTATACATGTTTTATATATATGTATATATATAAAACATCACATCTTTTTTATCCATTCATCTGTGGAAGGACATCTCAGCTCCCTCCATATACATGTTCAGCTTTAGAGTATAAGGACCACTCTTCTGTAGAGGCCATTTATAGGCAAACAGGGTTGCGTAGTAAAGGGCCCACAGCGACCCCCTGCCTGAATACAAATGGGCCCATCAGGCAACCCACCTCAAGATATCCAAGATATCGGGATCCCTGGGTGGCGCAGTGGTTTGGCGCCTGCCTTTGGCCCAGGGTGCGATCCTGGAGACTGGGGATCGAATGCCACGTCGGGCTCCCGGTGCATGGAGCCTGCTTCTCCCTCTGCCTATCTCTCTCTCTCTCTCTCTCTCTCTCTCTCTCTCTCTCTGTGTGTGACTATCATAAATAAATAAAAATTAAAAAAAAAAAAAGATATCCAAGATATCCATAGTCATCCCTAACTCACCATTTGGCTACTTACAACAATTATCAATAAAGGGAGAATTCAATACGTTGTCATACCTCCTCGCCCTCCCCCCTTTAAAAACAGCCCCCACCACTGCCTCCCTGCTGACAACCTCTCCTTTGCTGTCAGCCCACCTGCTCCCTTGTGGTGTATTCAGTAAACCTCCCTTTTGTTTTGCCTCAAGTGAATTCTTTCACTGCCCACTCCACTCCACCAGCTTCCACTGGATCATTGCCCCATATTTGGTGGCCCCCATCTGCTGGAGAGAGATACTGCATTTAGACACCACATCTTCCACTGAAGTGGTATGGATTTACACTTCTACCAACAATGAGTGTTAAGTTCCAGTTGTTTCTCATCCACTCCAGCACTTGGTAGTACTAGACTTAAAATATATTCATTCTGGTTGAGTGGAGAGGTGTCTCATGCTTTTAACATATATATACCTTGATCAGTAATGGAGTCCAACACCTTCTCAAATGTTCATTGGTCATTAGATAGCTTCCTTTGCCAGGTACCTACTCAAGCCTTCTGCCTGTTTTTCTCTTTGGTGGTTTGACATTTTCTTATTGATTTGCACAAGTTCCATTTGTATTCCTAGCATCAGCTCTTTGTCTATCATATGCATAGCAAATATTTTCTCCTACCCCTGGCTGAATTTTTACCTTTCTAGTGGTGTTATTTGATGAACAGACAAGTTCTGAATTTCAATGTAGTAAACTTCATTAATATTTTCCTTCATAGTTTGCACTTTTTGTATATCCTAAGAATTTTTTCATATACCAAAGTTTATGAAGATCTTCACTTTTGCTAAGTTGCATCTTTCCAAAATATTGCTCATTGAATCTAAACCTGGGCTATGTTATTAATAATAGGCTATTAATATTCTCTTATTTTTTAGTATCAACAGAATCTAGCCATGTTGCCTTTTTCATCCCTAACATTGGATATAGGCCTTCCCTATTTTCTTCTTGATATACTTGGTAGATGTGTATCAAGTTATTAGTCTTTCCAAAGGACCAACTTTGAGTTTCTTCTTTGATCTTCTCCATGGTATTTTTTGTTGTTGTTTCATTAACTTTTCCTTATATTTATTATTCACTTACTTTTGCTTTCTCTGCTATTAATGTGTTGTTCTTTGTGATGCAGGAAACAAAGGCAGAAAAGAAATTATTAAAGTTCCTTGCTACCTACTGCCCATTGGCAGGTCCTTGAAGTAGGCAGACTGACATTCCTCTCAGAACTCAGCTGCCTCAATGTTAATACTTTGCTAAGGGCAAAAGGCAATCTTAGACTGACCCCCAGGATCCTGTAAGTCTCCCTTAATATATAAAGATTCCTTTGGAAACTTCCTTCATCTCTACCACCCAAGATACATGTTGGCAATCATCCTCCAAGTGAATGAACCACAGATAGACATCTGAAGGGTCTTATGACTCAGGCATCATTAGACGGTAATAAATGACCCTTTCCCAACCATATCTAGTCCACTCAAGGTCCTGGAAACCTTGTTTCCAGAATTCCTTAGAGTCTTACACTATCCCTAACCCCCTCCCAACTTGAAAGTATATAATGGGCCACTCCTCATGACCCCAGTGCAGCTCTTTCTGCCCATGGATCCTGTCCCCATACTTTAATAAAACCACCTTTTTTTGCCAAAGACATCTCAAGAATTCTATGTTGGCTGTCAGCTTCAAATTCTAATGTCTTTCCTACATCACTTTGTCTAATTTGTTGACAAAGATACTTAATTCATTACTTTGTACTATGATAGTATAAAGATGCTTTCCTTCTTTACTTACCTACACACAAAAACTTTGATGTTTTATATCATTCAGTTCAAAGAAATTCCTAAAGTCCTTTGTAACTTCATATTTGACCCATGAACTATTTTAAAATGTATTTCTAAATGTTTAAACATATGGAGAATTTATCATTATGTCTTTGTTATTGATTTCAGATTCAATTGCATCATGAACAGAGAACATACTCTGTGTGATGATTTCAATTCATTGAAATCTGTTGAGACTTGTTTTACAACCCAGCATACGGTCAATTAGAATAAGTGTTACATGTATACTTGAAAAGAAAAAATGTGTAGTCTTAATTTGTTGGGTGGTATATTTTCTAAATGCTTATAAGGTCGTTTGTTCCTCATACTGTTCAAACTTTTCTTTTTTTTTTTTTTTTTTTGTTCAAACTTTTCTTTACCTGTTTTTTGTTTCTTTTGCCTCTCAAATATTGAGATCAATGTGTTAAAATTTTCCAAAAAAGTGTGAATTTGTCTTTCTCTTCCTAGCTCTGTCAATCTATACATTTTTGAGGGTATGTTAAGTATAATTAACATCTATAATTGCTGTATCTTTGGGGTCCGAAAATAACCTCTCTTGTGTCACAGAATTTAATTAAATATTTTCAGAATTTAATTAAATATTTTCTCATTCTGTAATGTCCCTTTTTATCTCTTGCAATGTTTTTTGTTTTGAAATCTATTTTGTCTGATATTAATATACATATGTAAGGTTTTTTTGTTAGTGTTTGCGTGATAAATCTTTTTCCATTCTTTTATTTCTATGCTTTCTGTGTTTTAATGTTTTGCTTTGTGCCAAGGTTTGAAATTGTCTAATGACTTCTCTTTTGTTGTGTCCAATCTGCTCTTAAGCCCATGCATTGAGATTTAAATTTCAGATGTTATATTTGTTTGGGTTCTAAAATGCCCTGTCTAGACATTCTACATGGATCTATGGGAAGACATTTTGAGACCATCAAAGCATCCTGCTCCTCATCAAACTTCCACCTTTGAGTCAGTATCTGTTGATGATTTGTGCCTGATGCAACCATAATTGAACTAGTGGGAATTTCACTTCTTTGAGAGTTACAGATAGAGACTCTACCAGGTGGAGTTGTCACACAAAGGAAACTTTATTTGCAGCAGGTAAAACGATCACCGGAAATAACTTCTGAAGCTGTGAACACCCCAGCAGGAATGAGCAGGTTCCTTTCATGTGGAGTTCAGGATTAATATTCAGAAAGGCGACCGTTGTCATTGCCTGTAGAGACTGGCACAGGTTGTGCAGGGGTACTTAGAAAACATGCCTATACATGCATCCTACTTTATGTTAATGAAGTTTGTGCTCCTCCCAGCGCCAAGACTTTAGCATTATAATGAAGCAGAGGTAACTGTCCAACAAGGGGAAGGGACTATGGGCAATCTCAGAGAGCCTGTATAAACTGGATGGGGTCCTGGGCTCCTTATCTCAGGTAAGGAATGAAGGGTCTTGCTTGTTCCTAGGCCGGAACTGTATCAGTTGACCCCAAGTCCAGGCTTCTGCAGAGACAGCAGTGGGTTTGTTAGTGGGGTCTGAAAAGACATAATAGCTGGTCAGGGGAAAACAGTTGCTCTGAAAATCAAGCTTTAAATTTTCTGCTAGTTTCAACCTCGTTAGCTCTCTGGGGCATGGTTTCAGTCCTGCAAAAACAACTCAAGAATGTGCATTAGGTCAATCTTTACTGTTGAAATAGCCCTGGGGGTTTTACCATTGATTTATTGTCTCTGATATGATTAGGCTATTTTCCTGGCCTGGTAGAGATTGGTGGTTTTCACCTTCCCTTTAAATCTTTAATTATGGATGTTTTTGCATTTCTTTGTGATTCTGACCCATCCTAGGAAGTTCTACTTAGAACTGTGCTAGGGCAAGTAGAGCTGTAGGGCATGGATCAGGGAAAATAGCTGGGGTCCGAAAATAACCTCTCTTGTGTCACAGAAGCTTTGTCTTGTCTTTCTTCTTCTAGGGACCCCTAACTCTTTCTACTTACACAATCAACTCTGATGGTTATAAAATGGTAATTTTTACCTCCACTACTCTCTTGCATTTGCCAGTGGGTACTCTACTGTAAGACTTCTCTTCTCATCCATCTAGCCATCTACCATCTATCTATGCATCTATTATGGTGAATTCATGATTCCTATTCAATGAGTTGTCATCCATTAATACCTGTATTTGTTTTGATAATCAAATTGTCATTGATTTGGCCAGTGGGTCCCCCTTTCATGCAGGTTTTCTATATCTTTGTTGATATGTTCCCCCTCATTTGATTCTTTGGAAACACTTTCTTATTTTCTGGCACTAGAAGATGTTCTAGGTCTATCTCATACCTTTCCTGTTGCAGCCTTGGAATTGGTTATTTCTCCAGATACCTGGTTTCCTCTTGGTTTCTAAATGTCATTCCTCACTAAGACTCCTTGCTATTGGAGTATTATTGCTTCTAAATTCTTTCAATGTGTGGAGCTAGGGAATATGTACATATAAGAAATCAGGAGTTCCTATTGGTATTTACAATTCCAATCCAGCCCTAAAGAGTTCCTCCTCACTTTCCCTTACTTAATATTGAGACTTCACTCTTCCACATTTAGAATCCTAGTTCCCCAAAACATCAACCCACTCATTCAGTTCCCCCCCCTTTTTTATTATATTTATTTATTTGATAAAGAGAGCAAAAGAGGACAAACAAGGGGAGCAGTGGAGGGAGGAGGAGAAGTAGGCTCCTTACTGTGTAAGGAGCCTGATCCAAGGCTTTATCCCAGGACTCAGAAGGCATCTGCTTCACCGACTGAGCCACCCAGGCACCCTACTCTTTCAATTTTATGATGCACTTAAAATAGTTTCAAAATAACTTTACCTATACCACCAAAAACATTTATAATTCTTTTACAAGGATGAATAGCATAGTCAAAGAGTTGCATTCAAGAGTTATTTTGGATTCTTTCTTTTCCCATTAATGTGGTTATGTTATTAATTCAAAATACATTTGGTTCATTTATTTCTGTTTGCATTCAGTTTCAGTTAATTTCTCCATCCCTGATTATTTAATCTTGCTCTTTTGAGTATGTAGAACATTGGCATGCTTCTAAAAAACCAAAAGCATGCAAAGGCATGTACAAAAAAGTGACAGTCTTTCTTTTGCCCTATTGATCCCATTCCCCCTCATCTTTGTAAGTAATCAAATTTATTTCTTTGTTTATTTTGGCAAAAGTAAACAAATACACATATGCTTCATTATTTCCACTTCTTTCTTAAACAAAAGATGGCATACTGTACATACTCTTTTGCAATTTGCTTTTTGTCAGTTGACAATATAGCCTGGAAATTACTCCATATTAGTTCATAGAAATAATCTTCATTCTTTTCCTACTGTTCCAGGATACTCCAATGTGTACATGTGCCATGTTTTTCCTTTTTTTTAACCAGTCTCCTATATATGAGCATTTAAGTACTTTACCATATTTTGCAATTATTCAAAAATGAAGCAGTGAGAAGCTTTGTGAATATTGTTGTAGTGCATATTGGTATTTTCAGGGTAAATGCCTAGATGTGGGAATGCTGAGCCCAAGGCTTAGTGACTATGTAGTTGTGTTAGATATTTCCAAATTCCCCTCCAAATGGCGATTGTACCCATTTTCATCCGCACTAACAATGTGTGAAGCTCCTTATTTTCTTGCAACCTCACCAGCTAGGTGTATTATCAAGCTTTTGAACTTTTGCCAATCTGATGGATGAAAGTTTAGTTTAGTTTAAATTTGTACTTTTTGTGAGTAGAGTTGATCATATTTTCATAAATTTAAGGGCCATGTTAATATCTTTTTACAAATTGGTTACTCATGGGTTTGTCATTTTAACATCAGATTGTTGGTCTCTGCCCACTTCACTTAGCTAAAAAAATTCTTTATATATTAGGGATATCAACCCACATCTGTAATAGATGTTTTCTCCAAACTTGTCATTTGTCTTTTGACTTACTTGTAGTATTTTTTGCTGTTATAAAGTGGGTTTTTGAAATTGTGAGGGTTTTTGCTTTGTGGTCCTATTTATTTATCCTTTCCTTTATTTCATCTGGATTTTGAGTCAGAGCTTGAAAGCCTTCCCTACATTCAGGTTATAGAGGACTTCTTCCAGGTTTTCTTTTAGTACTTATAGTTTAATTGTGTATGTTTAGATAACTGATCCATTTCAAATTTATCCTCATATGATGTAAAAGAAGGATATAATTTCTTTCCTTTTTTTTAATAAATGTCTATCTCATTTTCCCATACCATTATTAAAAAGTAATTCTTTTTCCCAGTGATTTGAGATGCCACTGATGTTATATGCATGATTCCTGTATGTACTTGGATTCCTATTCCATTTCAATAGTCTTTTTGTCTATTCATATGCCAATACAGCAATATCTTAGTTATGGGGCATTTGTAGTATGTATTAATAACTGGTAAGGCTAGTTCTTTCTCAGTACTTGCTTTTTTTCAGTATTTTCCCTAGTTAGTCTTATATGTCCATTTTTCCATGAATTTGAATACCAACTTGTTTAGCTTCAGGGGAAAAAAGTTTATTAGTATTCTTTTGGATCACAATGAATGTATAAATTAAACTCAAGAGGAGTGATATCCTGATGGTGATGGGATTTTCTGACCAGAAAGAAGGGGTGCCCTGTTTGGAAGGTAACTAGAGCGAGTTATACCCTTTCATCTCTCCTTATTTCTCATACTTAGAGGCTGTTGTCATTCACATCAATTCTTTTTTTTTTTTAGATTTTATTTATTTATTCATGAGAGATGCAGAGATAGAGAGAGAGGCAGAGACACAGGCAGAGGGAGAAGCAGGCTCCACGCAGGGAGCCCGACGTGGGACTCCATCCCAAGTCTCCAGGATCACGCCCTGGGCCGAAGGCAGGCACTAACCTGCTGAGCCACTCAGGGATCCCCACATCAATTCTTGAATCATTAAATGTAATGTTAGCTCATATTTTTTTACACTCTTCCTGATCAGTATAAGGATCTTAGAGCACTTCAACTCCATTTTCTCACCTTTTTACTTTTACTTTTATGTATCTTTCAAACACAGAAAAAGCATTTTGTTTCACATAGTCAAGATCAATTTAGACTTACCTATGTATTCATCTTCTCCATTGTATTTCATTTGTTCCTGCATCTTTGATTTTTTTTAAGATTTTATTTATTTATTCATGAGAGACACAGAGAGAGAGAGGCAGAGACACAGGCAGAGGGAGAAGCAGGCTCCATGCAGGGAGCCCCATGTGGGACTCGATCCTGGGACTCTGGGACCACCGCCCTGAGCCAAAGGCAGACGCTCAACCGCTGAGCCACCCAGGTGTCCCTCACCTCTGATTTTCTATCTAAGATCACTTCTTATCTAAAGAACATACTTAAGGATTCCTTTTGAGAATCTTTTGGTAGCTAATCTTTTGGTAGCTAATCAGTTTTTGTCTGAAAATGTCTTCACAATAGCTTTATTTTTGAGGGGTACCTTTACTGGGTACAGAATTCTTGATTGGCAGTTACTTTCTTTCAGCATTTTAAATATATAATTACATTGCCTTTAATTTCTATAGTTTTTCTTGAAAAATCAATAATTAGGACAACTGAACTTTCTTTTTTACTATCTTTGAAGATGATTTACATTGTCTCCACTGATTGCTTTCCAGATTTTTCTACTTGTTTAAGAGTTTCAGCTGTTTATTACGATTTTCTCTACGTGTAGATTTCCTTTATCTCCTGTTTGGAATTTTTAGGGATTCTTGTAGCTTAAAACATTTCATTGATTTTGAAAAGTTCTCAGCTGTTATGGATTCTTGCTTCTGTTCTACTTTCTTCTTTCTCCTTCTGAGACTCCAATTATGTTTTTAGACTATTTCGTAGTACTTTCTCTATTTCTTCCCCTCTCTATGTATTTTCCTTCCTCTTGTTTCTTGCCTCATTATTAATATGTCCTCAAAGTTATACTCAACTTCATGAGTTCTCTTTTCAGTAATGTCTAGACAGTTATTAAACCCAACCACTTGGGATCCCCGGGTGGCGCAGCGGTTTGGTGCCTGCCTTTGGCCCAGGGCGCGATCCTGGAGACCCGGGATCGAATCCCACGTCGGGCTCCCAGTGTATGGAGCCTGCTTCTCCCTCTGCCTATGTCTCTGCCTCTCTCTCTCTGTGTGTGTGACTATCATAAATAAATTAAAAAAAAATTAAACCCAACCACTTGAAATCTTATTATATTTTTACTCCTAGAACCCCCATTTGGTTTGTTTACATAGTTTCCAGTTATCTACTAACATCCTCAATCTTTTCTATTGTCCTCTTGAATATAGTAACCATAGTTATTCTAGATTTATCTGATAATTTCAATATCTGAATCCCCTGTGGGATTATTCCAGTTAATAGTTATTTCTGCAATTGCATTTCTGCTGCCAAGCAGATAGAATAAAGGATTCCATATTCATTTGCTTATTGATGCCTTCTTTTTGGTTTATTTTATTTTATTTTTTTAAAGCTTTTATTTATTTATTTATTTATTCATTCATTCATGAGAGACAGAGGGAGAGGGAGGCAGAGACACAGGCAGAGGGAGAAGCAGGCTCCATGCACCGGGAGCCCAACGTGGGATTCGATCCCGGGTCTCCAGGATCGCGCCCTGGGCCAAAGGCAGGCGCCAAACCGCTGCGCCACCCAGGGATCCCCCTTCTTTTTGGTTTAAATGAAATACCTATAAGGGCCAGATAGGGAATTCAAATTAATAAATTGAGCTAAGAATAAGGTAATAGGGAAAGTTGGGGATTGTGGCCTAACTGGGGAATACAGCTCCCACCCAAAGTCTTCAAGTTCAAAACTGTAAGTATTTTTAAGTCAAACAGAACACATATGTGAATGGAATTTGCTTTTCTAGGCTCATGAACTTGTGGCCCGTAAACTAAAGATTGGTATTTTCCTGCCTTTAGGAATTTTCTGGTGGTTGCAACAATTTACTCCTAGTAAGGGCAGAACCTGAAGAATTATTGTGAAGCCTTGATAGTAACAATAGCTAATATTTATATAATCCAGGTTATATGCTAAGAATACCTCAAAAGACTTTACATATAATAATTTGGTCCTTACAACAATATCATGAGGATATCTCTCATTGTCATTATTTTGTAGATGAGGAAACTGAAGCACAGAGAGATTGAGAGACTTGGCCAAGGTCACTCAGCTAGTAAGTAGCAGAGCTGGGATTCAGAGCCCAGCAGTGTGGCTCTAGAGTTCATGGTCTTTACCTCTACAAAATCCTGCCTCTTGTGATTCAGAGGAAGAAAATAGTACCAGTTCTGGAGTTTCTGACTGAAATTCTTGACAGGGTCCTCTTGGTTCAGTGACTATGAAATCCACAAAAGAGTAGAAAGAAATGTGCTAATTTTGTGAGCACTCTGAGGTCCTCTGTTCCTTGAACTCCACCGTGTTATTCTATTACAAATCAGGTTGTATTCGAGGGTCAATTCAATTAGTAAATGTATAATTGCTGTTGTCATAAACCATACTTTGACATTTAATATGCCAAATATAATCATTTTATGAGCAAACTAAGTTATCCATAATACATTTTTATGTTCTGCAGCTATCAAGTTGGCTTTAGATTTATAGAGTGCTAAAAAAGTAACTGTATCATAAATTTCAATTTTCCCTAAAATTGCCTTTTTTAAACAAAACAGGAAAAATGATATTCCTGTCAACGTCTCCCCTCTAGTAGGCCCAGAATTCCTGAAAAGTTGAATGTTCAAAGATTGAGGGTCATTGTGCTGTTCTGAACAGTCACACATATCAAAGTATATTTTTAGATCTATATTCTTCTGGGGGACTTGCAGAGTTTTCTCTATATTCATAAAATTGAGAAATACAGACTTACTAAATAGTTTAGATGCTCAATGGTATGTAGTCTTTGAGTTCTACAAAGTGGTTGCTAGACAAAGGCCCTGCTGATTGTCCTGAAGGTGTAGGGTCTTCCTGTGGCCATAGTGAAGGTCTGAGAAAGGAGGGGCTGGAAATTCCTGCATATTCACACCCAGCAAAGCTCTTTTATCTACTAAGTCCAGGCCTGTGGGTGGTTACACACTTCTCAGGTCCTGGAAACCATCCATGTCCCCATGGAAATACAAAGTAGGTGAGAGAACCTCTGAAGATTCAGAAGAATCTCAGAGTGAAAGGCAGATGCAGCCATATAAGGAAAGAGAGTATACCCCATGCTTTGGAGGAGTAAGGGAAATATGGGCACACTGGATTCAAGGGTGGTTATTGGCTAGGACTGTCACATCCCAAACACAGTAAATGGATTTGGGGCGGTGGGGAAAGGGGGGTGTAGGTAAGGGGTGACAAAATAATAAAATCATTGAAACAGAATAGAAAGACAAAAATAGACCCAAGTATACATGAGGATTTAGTTCACAATAGAAGTAGTTTTTCAAATGACTGGGGAAATCATGATTATTCAATAAAAACTGGTACAAAACACTAACCACTGGGCAAAAATGAAGTCAGTCTCTACCTTATACCATATAGAAAAATAGGCATGAGATAAAGATTTAAATCTGAATGTTTTTTATTAAAAAAAAATTAAGTATTCAGGAAAATATGAAAGTATATAAGCAGATTTATAACACTTTTTTTCCAAAATGTATTTAAGTGAACAAAAGGGAGTAGATACCAAATATACATCATATCATTGAAACTATAGTAAGATCCCAATCTCATATCATAAATTTCAAAAAAGCTTATCTTGAAACTGAAATAGAAAAAGTATTTAACTCCAGGAATTGACACACAGAGTGCAAAACAGGGCCATGGATACTAAAATGAAAATATTCTTTAATATCTTTATGGAAATATCCACCTTTCCATACCCAATTTGGAGTAATGGAACTGAGGCTAAAAGTGGCCAGAGGGGAAACATGCAATGCCTCACCAAGAGCTCCCCTTTCCTGGATGCAGATAATTTCCTGAGCACAGTGTAGGAAAGAAACAAGAGAATGGCCTCTAAGGATAATTGACAAAAGGCCCAGTTGGGCAAGAGAAAAAATAAGGCCATTTTAAACCAAAAGCCAGAAAAAAAATAGATCATTTCAAACCAAAAGCCAAATTTTATGCAGACACAGCCAGCTTACCCAAACGCGGAGAGAACAAACTGAGAACTAAAGAGCAGCTACGGGATTGAATCTAGCCCCAAATCAACACAATTCTCCAGAGCAGTTAATTCCTGTAAGCCTTTGGGTCTCAGTAACTAAAATAATCACAATCACACAACAGACAATGAAATTTACAATTCTTGAAATAAAAGCCGCATCACGAAAAAATAAGTATCATAAAATGAAACAAAACTCACAGAGACCCTACCAACAAAATCTTGGAAGTGGAGAGGCGTGAGTAAAGTGCATATTTTCTTATCTTTGATGGAAAGTGGAGCTATCTGTAGCTATTCCTTCATCTATGAAATTGCTAATCAGAGACTAAAAGTATGTTCAGCTGTGTTATTTAAGTGTACCTGCAGACTTACCATGTCGTTGAGCTGAAGACAGACTGTATACATTTCAAGATAGCAAAACAGAAAATATAAAAGAACAAACTAACAATAGCAAATAATAAAAAACTAAGAAAGAGGAAGAATTTAAAAAGCAGAAAGTAGACATTAGATGACAAATAAAACTAAAAACATCTGCTATGACAATAGCAGTGTTAGTGCAAAAAAAAAAAAAACCTAATGCATAAAAAGTATTCTCAGATGAGGCCAATAAACTAAATCTAATTATAACTATTCTATATAAAAACAACACTTCTTACACTAGATATCCTTCATTTGCCCTCTGAATCTACTCTGCTGTTCTCCATTGCTTGTTAGGCAGCAGGCCAACCAACACCACCTTAGCACCACGTTGCCTTACCCTCTGGCTTCTAGTTGGGTTTGGTCATAGGAAGCACCAATAGGACCTCTGAAGGAGGGAGGAGAGTGAGGTCAGGGCAGTCATTTCCCTGGTTCCCTAATGGAAAGTTACCATGGATAACTACCTCCTACTACCAAAGGCACAACTCCTGTCAGGCACATTTCTTTCTACTCTTTTGTGGATTTCATTTCTCTTCAGGTTCTAGTAACTGATGCAAAGATGCTAATGCCTCATTATGTCCAAGGATACTAAATTGTCTCTAGTAGTTTTCCACACACCTGTTCACACTGCTGCAAATGGTCCCTTTGTAAATTGTCATTAAATCACCCAGTTTGTGGGGATCCCTGGGTGGCTCAGAGGTTTAGTGCCTGCCTTCAGCCCAGGGCGTGATCCTGGAGTCCCGGGATAGAGTCCCACATCGGGCTCCCTGGGAGGAGCCTGCTTCTCCCTCTGCCTGTGTCTCTGCCTCTCTCTTTCTCTCTCTCTTTCTCTCTGTCTCTCATGAATAAATAAATAAAGTCTTTAAAAAAAAATCATCCAGTTTGAGCATTGTACTCTTTGCTGACAGGACTCTGACTAATACATGCCCAAAGTTACTCATAAAGCTGAAAGTAAGGGGCACCTGGGTGGCTTAGTTGGTTGGGCATCTGCCTTCAGTTCAGGTCAGGATCCCAGGGTCCTGGAATTGAGCCCTGGGTCAAGCTCCCTGCTCAGCAAGGAGTCGGCTTCTCTCTCTCCCTCTGTCCCTTCCCCTGCTCCTGCTCTCCCTCATAAATAAATAAATAAATAAATAAATAAATAAATAAATATTTTCTTTAAAAAAGTGAAAGTAAAAGAATTAGGAAAAGAATATGAGGCAAATTTAAAGAAATCAGGGTTTGTCTTCCTCAGAAAATGCTGAATTCAAGGAAACAGCATTAAATGGGATTTTTAAAATCACATTATAGATATGAAGGGTAAGATCTCCATTGATGTAAAATTGTGTTACTGCTATATGCAGTAAATTATGTAGAATTCAAATACATGAAGCCAAAAATTGCTGGAAATGCGAAGAGAAAGAAGTCGATTTTTAATACATCCTAGTTGTTGAAAATCAAGTTCAACATTATTGGGAACGCTAGTAAAATCTGAACAAAGTCTGTAGTTGAGGTAATAGAATTTCTTAGTTTTTACAAATATATTATAGTTATATTGACCAATATTAAGGGAAGCCAGGTGAAAGCTATCTGGGACTTATCTGTACTGTGTTTACATACTCTTCTGTAAATCTAAAATTATTCCAAGATAGAAAGTTTGGAAAAAGATCAAGGTAATAAAAGATAAAGATATAGAAAATCTGAAGGACATAATTAACAATATCAACCTAAGAACAGAAACTACCCTTTCTTTTCATATGACCATAATATGTGAAAACTCTCTATATATTAGATAAGAAAAACTTTAAAAGTTCCAAAGAGTAAAAACTTAAAATCATTATTATCCATAATCCAGAATTGAAGTAGAAACAAACCAAAATCTCTGACCCTTTTAAAATGTAAGTTTCTTCAAGTTTAAACAACTCCTAAGTTTAAGAAGAAATCAAAAGCATTTTTAAAAAGATTTCATTTATTTATTTGACACAGAGAGGCCACAAATTGGGGGCAGAGGCAGAGGGAGAGGGAGAAGCAGACTCCCCATTGAGCAGGGAGCCCAACATGGGGCTCCTTCCCAGACCCTGAGATTATGACCTGAGCCAAAGGTGGAAGCTTAACTAAGCCACCCAGGCCCTCCTCAAAAGCATTTTCAATACTATTTTCCTTCCTTGTTTCAGACTTTATTCTGATTTTTTTCCAAATGCCCTCCTCTTCTCCAGGCAGCCATCTGCTCTAGGTGAGGGGCTCTACTCCCACATCTAGGAGATGACTATTGATTAAGACAAATCAGTGGTCTCACTCTCACTGCTGGTGGTTAGTTTAGGAATGGACCAATTAAAAAATCCTAGAAAATAAATTTTGAAAGAGTCTGATGAGTGACTTCTGGGAAAGGCTTACTTCAATGCTGAAACAAAAGTTCCTTTTCTGCCACAGGAAATTGTTATGGGCATGTGACACCCAAAGCTGCATCTTACCACCATGAAGGGAACCAGCCCTATATACTGATATATATATATATATATATACATATATATATATATATATATATATCCCAGGTGTGTGTGTGTGTGTACATATATATATATACTGTGTTAGTAGATAGATAGATACAGATAAATAGATATCTCTATATAGATATAGCTATACAGATATATATATAGCTATTTTAGAGCAGTCAGAAGAATGTGAATTTTTGAAGGTATCGTTGAATGGCTAGATTAACCAGCCCTGAAACCCTCTTCAAACTTCTTGTTATTGGAAACAATAATTCTTTTAAAAAAGATTTAATTTGTTTATTTTGAGAGAAAGAGCAAGACAGCACAAGCAGGAGGAGAGGGAGAGGGAAAAGCAGGCTCCCCATTGAGCAGGGAGCCCAACATGGGGCTCTATCTCAGGACCCTGGGATTAAGACCTGAACCAAAGGCAGATGCTTAACCAACTAAGCCACCCAGGTACCCCCGGAAATAATAACTCCTTAAGGCATTTGGGTCATGTAATTTTTTTTGGGGGGGGGGGGTCATGTATTAAATCCTATTTGGTGCAGCTAAAACTTTATTCAGAGGAAAAGTCATTTCCTTTTATCTCTTTCATGACTAACATACACACTCTGACTCAAATAGATTAAGCATTCAAATCAAGAAGTTAGAAAAAAGAAAGGCAATATAATATCAAGAAAGGCAGGACAAACTAATTTAAAAGGAAATTCAGGTGCACCTGGATGGCTTAGTGAGCTAAGTGTCCGACTCTTGGTTTTGGCTCAGGTCATGATCTCAGAGTCATGAGATTGAGCTCTGCATTGAGCCTGCTTGAGGTTCTCTCTCCCTCTCCCTCTGCCCCTCCCACTCATTCTCTCTCTCTCTCTCTCTTTCTCTCTCTCATAAATAAATAAATAAATCTTTAAAAAATTTAAAAGGAAATTCAGTGTTTATTGCCAACCAAATGCTGCATCTAGGCCTACAACAAGCATTTCTTCTTTCTCAGCTTTCCTATCATCCCTTGGCTCATCTTCAGATTTTCTTTCCTCTACCACTCCCAAGGGAGAGAGGGTAAATGGCAGTCCTCCTGTTGTCCAATCCTTTCTGGGAAGATGAGCCCTTACCAGGTCCCCACTCTACCTTGCTCATCAAACGAATCTGTCCAGCCCCAGGTCATTAGGAGTGGACTATGGTGTCAAAGCTCTTAATATATGAGAAAGAAAGATTTCAACTCAAATATTGTAGGAAAAAAGCATCAAGAGGTATGGAAGAGAATCTTTTGAATCCAGGAAGAACCTATATCAAGCCAGAGCAGACTTATCCCCCTATTCTCTAATAAGGGTGCCCATTAGTTCCTCATGAGGAGCCAGTTGATGTTTTCATCAGAACACTTTATAGGTCATTCATAACTGGCTGCATCTATTTATGCTCAGATCAAAGTAGAATACATTCTAGACCACGAATTTAGAAATTCTGCAGAAGTTCTTGCATCAATATCTTCAGATCATATGTTAAAATGCCATCCAGCTAAAGACGTATTTGGACTTGGAAGACCTTGGCTCTAACGAACAAATGTCCTGATTTCAGTCTGGGTAAAAACAAAGAATCAGACCCCCTGCATCATCATCTTCTCCACCACAGAACAGCAATAATAGCAGATAATCCTTACTGAGCATTTGCCATATGGCAGAAACTAGGCTAAGCACTTCACATGCATCTTTTCAATGATTCCTGACAGATGAAGTAGAAAGTGGGATTTGAACCCAGGCCTGTCTGGCTCCAAAACCTATATATTTAAGTGCACCACTGAACTGACCAAACCAGGTTTTTCTTTGTTTTCTATCTGATGGTACAAAATGTTACCCTTTCATGGTGGTTTCCACATTTGATCCTCACAACATGATTAGGGCGCCTGGGTGGCTCATTCGGTTAAGTGTCTGCCTTCTGCTCAGGTCATGATCTTGGGGTCCCTGGATCAAGCCCCGCATCAGGCTCCCTGCTCAGGGAAGAGTCTGCTTCTCCCTCTGCCTGCCACTCCCCCTGCTTGTTCTCTATCAAATAAATAAATAAGATAAAATTTTAAAAAGAATGATCATTGCCATTTTACAGATGAGGCTCAAAGAGGCAAATGATATTATCAGATTTTGCATTTAGCAAGTAATAGAATTATAATCTGAATTTCCTTCTTTCCCCTCTGAAGCCCAGGCTTTTTCACAGGGCTGTTTGTGATGCTCACCATTGCTCTCCTGACTGTCAGGGGCACAAGGAAAACAACAAATTACCCATTGGTTCAACCTGACGCTTTTTCTCTTCCTTTTTTCCTCACTCCTGGAAAACTAATTCATTAACACCTTCATTATTTTTAGGTATTTTTAAAAATTTTAATCTTGGTAATTTTTTTTCATCTCCATTTTCATATCAAGGGTTTGTACATCGCCTATAATTATACCACTCAAGGTGACAGCCACTTTGGAAGTTCTCCACGCATTAGCACACAATTGAGGGAATTAACAGCAGCCCCAAGGAAAGCATGTATTTCAGCCAAAACAATTGTTTAAATAGGGGACGTTTCCCAGAAATGAGATCAGCTCTTTTCCAAAAGAGCTTTTGAAAGGCAGTCCTTTTTGAAAGGCAACTCAAGTAAAATGGTAAATGCTTTCTTTCTACCAAATATCGGAAAGTATATCCCCCCCAGTCTCTTTCCTCAGCTGCAACAGTACCAGCCAGAACCAAGGGCTGAAGAGGTCAGCCCTGCACCTGCACAGAAAGATAGATGCATAACATGTAAACTAATAGTCAAAGAAAGTTAAATCCTCAGCACAATGGCAGACATCTCTAAGATGTTTGTTATATTATCGGCATCTCTTGTAAATCTTTCTTGAAATTCCCTAATGTAGGCCCACTAGATTTCCCTCAATTCCCATGCGTATCATGAGATGTTTCCCACCTAAGCATCAAAGCCCAGCTCCTCCCTTGTGGACCATAAGGCAATTCTCAGAAATGATCTTAGGTTATATTTGTGTACAAAAGAAAGCCTGTAGTTTTCAAGGGCTGAAGAACTAGGACATGGTAGTCATCCAGCTTCTGGTTGCTAAGCACTTTCCTCCTTTCTTCTGCAAGAAACAGAAAAGTCTTCTTTTAAATTCTGAGATGTGGTCTTTGTACAACAAATTAATCCCAGAAGAATATCTTGAGAAACTCTGTCGTGGGTTCTGCTTCCGGCAATGGTTGTTTCCACCCAAGTCTCTCTCTGAAAACTGTTCTACAATCTTAACCAAATATTGTGAGAATCTGTTTGAAGGCACAGGAAACGTTCTGAGATTATACAAGAGCATTCAGCCCAGCATTTGGGGTTTCCTTAGAGGCACAGGACAATTCCAGAAGCAAAAACAGTGGTGGAAAGACTGAGAAACCAAGTGAGGTTTTCAGAAGTCACAGAGCTACTGTGATGAAACATAAAGTCAACGACTTCCAAGAAAGCAGAAGTTTTCAGTTCCAGAATTTCCTTTCAATTATTTTCAGTAGTTTCTAGTTTTTTGCCAAATGCTCCTATCTTGATATCTAGTCTTTAAAATTATTAATATAACTATTTCAAAATCTGAGTGAGATAACTCTAATGTCAGAATCTTCAGTGACTATGTCTTTGTCTATTTTTTTCCCCTTGAGCTTTTGCAAAAATCTGATCTTCTTGCATGCCTGATTATTTTCTAATACATGCTGCCTATTGTGTATGACAAATTGTAGAGACCATTTGTGGCTCTGGTATTTTACTGCAGAGAGGATTTATTTTTGTTTCTGGCAGATCACCTTAATTAGAATCAGACATTAGATGATTTAGAGTTGAGCTTCAGACCTTGTGAGGACTCCTCTATTTCTGGTTGATCCTTCCTTCCAAAGAAGGAAGGATTCTGGTCAACCCCATAGGCTTCTGGTTTGCAACCCTAGATAGAAGTTTCAGAATGGATGAAAGTAAAAGGATGGAAAAAGATACACCATGAAAACATTAGTCGGAGGAAGACTGGGGTAGCTATCCCTAAACAGACATTAAATTGATAAGCATTACTAGAAATAGAGGTTTCATAATGATAGAAGAGTCTATCCAATAGGAAGCTGTAAGAATTCTGTAGGTATATTGTGGGACCCAAGGAATTTAACAAAAATCCCCTACCCCTGGACAAGCAGAGCAGGACTAACTCCATTTTGTGCTACACCCGCCATCTCATGTATAACCCCCACATGACCTGTTTATTGCTTAAGGCACTCCCCTACCCTAGTCAAGGCGCTGAGCACACCCTTTCCAGAAACCAGTTCATATAGGAATACGGAACCCCTAACCGCCAAAGAATGTAAACCCCGCCTTTTGCCCACCAAACCTGCGTGCCAATTCTGACCAGAGTGATAGACTAGTTCAAACGGTCACTATAGGGTAAATTGTAATTCAATTGGCCGCCTGCGTGTGGACTGACATGACTATGCAACCTTCTGTGTGTGTTACAATCTCATTGGCCACTGGCCCCTATAAAACTGCTATGCCTCTTAACCTCGGGGTCCAAGTCCCTTCTCTGCTGTGTCGGGTATACTTGGACCCCAGCTCGAGCTTGCAAATATACCCTCGTGCGCTTGCATCGGTGTCGGCTCCTTGGTTATTTCTGGGATACGCAATCTTGGGCACAACAATATACATTTAATAACACAGCTACAAAATGTAGTAAGCAAATAGGTCCAGCTTACCAATTGTCACAGATGGGGTTAGTAGACTGTTTCTGTTTAGCTTGCTTGTACCACTAGTGCCTGATAAAATGCCTGGCACATACTCAGTGGACCACAGATGACTTAAAAAGTCAGTATTTCACACACACACCAGGAAGTCTAATATTTCTACTTATACACCCACTCCTATAGAAATTCTAATAAAAATATTAGTAGTACTTAAAACATACACACACACAAACACACACACACACACACACACACACACTCTAATCTAACCAGTTAGGATAGTGTTTACAGGTGTGGTAGACTTTGGACTCAAAAAGGCCTCAGTTCAAATCCTAACTTCTGAGACGCCAGGGTGTTTCAGCAGTTGAGCATCTGCCTTTGGCTCCCATCATGGTCCCAGGGTCCTGGGATCTAGTCCTGCGTCGGGCTCCCCACCGGGAGCCTGCTTCTCCCTCTACCTATGTCTCCGCCTCTCTGTGTCTCCCATGAATAAATAAATAAAATCTATAAAAAAATAAAAATCCCAGCTCCTTTCCTATGCTCTATGACCTTGGGAATAATAACCTCCATGAGCTTCTATTTCTTTATCTATAAATTGAGGAATAATAATACTCCCTTGCATAATAATACTATGCAATATTATTATAGTGCTATATAATGCTACACAGTAATACTTCCTTTTTATTTTTTATTTTTGTGGGTAATACTTCCTTTTTAAAGTATGAAACAGAATAACATGTCAAAGGTGTCTAGTGTCAGGCACTAAGGAAACTCTCTATGACAGCAATTAGTATTAATCATTATATATAAGAAATTTCGAAAATAATTCCAGAATAGCAGTCAAGACTCCACCACTAAAAACTGGAATCAGAAATGCCACTGAAAACTAATTATTTTACCTAATTATAAAAATTGTCCCTGAGACTATTACTGTAGTGAATAGACTTTAAGATGGTCCTGATCCTTGCCTCCTATTCACACTTCTGCACAATTTCTTCCTCTCGAAAGATAGAAATTGTGATTTGCTTCTAACCAACAGAGTGCAACAGAGATGATAAGATGTACCTGATTCCGTTTCCATGATCACATAGCACCCACACTGGAGTCTCTCTCTCCATTGCTGGCTTTGGAGAAGCAAGCTGCTGTGAATCCAGTAAGTCACAAGGAAATGAATTCTGCTAAAACCCTGAGGGAGCTTGGAAATGGATGCCTCCTCTGTCAAAGCTCTGATGAAAACCCAGCCCTCGATGACACCTTGGTGGCAATCTAGTGAGATCCTAGGGAAAGGGCTTGACCCACAGAAACTCTGAGATAAAAATGTGTGTGTAGGTGTGTAAGTAAGAGCTGTATTAAGATATAATTCACACACACACAAAAAAAAGATATAATTCACATGCTACAAAATTCACCCATATAAAGTGTACGGTTTATAGTTTTTAGTGTGTTCACAGAGTTGGGCACTTTTAGAACATCTTCATAACCCCAGAAAGAAACTCCATGCCCATTAGCACTTGCTTCCTTTTCCTCCCAACCCCCACCTCCTGGCAACTGCTAATCTTTCTCTATCAATTTGCCTATTCTGAGCATTTCATATGCATGGAATAACAGGGCCGTTCGTATCTGGCTTCGATCACTTATCATAATGTTTTCAATGTTCATCCATGCTGTAGCCTGTATCAGTACTTCATCCCTTCTTATGGCTGAATACTGTTCCACTGTACAGATACGCCAGTTTGTTTTTCCACTCATCACTTAGTGCACATTTGAGTTGCTTTCACCCTAGCTATTATGAGTAATGCTGCTATGAACATCTGTGTGTAAGTTTTTGTGTGGGCATATCTTTTCCTTTCTTTTGATAGAAACCTAGGAGTGGAATTTCTGGGTTATACAACACTATGTTTAATGTTTTGAAGAACTGACAGGCTGTATTATAAAGTGGCTGCACCATTCTGTATTCCCACCAGGGTGTATGAGGGTTCTGTCTCCACCACATCCTCCCCAACACTGATTATGATCTCTTTTTATTAGAGCCACATTAGGGGATGTGAAGTACTATCCAATCTTGATTTTGATTTGCGTTTTCCTGATGACTAATGATATTAAGAAATTTTTCATGTGCTTATTGGTTGTGTATCTCCTTTAGAGAAATGTCTATTCAAATCCCTTATCCATTTTTTATAGGGTTGTTTGTGTTAGTGAGTTGTAAGAGGTCTTTATATATTCTATGTAGAAATCTCTTGTCAGATATATGATCTACAAATATTTGTGCCTATTTTGTAGGTTGTTTCCTACCTTATTGATGGTGTATTTTGAAGCAAAGAAGTTTTTAGTATTAATGAAACACAATTTTAGCTCTTTTTTCTTTTGCTGCCTGTGCTTTGAAAGAAGCCACTATGTAATCCAAGGTCATGAAACATAGGGGTAAATGTTTTCTTCTAAGAGTTTATAGTTCTTATGTTTAGGTGTTTGATCCATTATGATAGAGCTCCAACTTAATGTTTTTTTCTTTTTGCATCTGGATATCTGGTTGTCCCAGGACCACTTAATTAAAAGACTGTTCTCTCTCACACTGAATTCTTTTGGCACCCTAATTAAAGACCTGTGGATCAGGGGCACCTAGGTGGCTGAGTCGGTGAAACATCTGCCTTTGGCTCAGGTCATGGTCCCAGGATCCTTGGTTGGAGCCTTGCATTTTCTTCAGACTTTCTGCTCAGCAGGGAGTCTACTTTTTCCTCTCCTTCTGCCCCTCCCCCTGCTTGTGCTGTCTCACACTCTCTCTTTTTCAAATAAATAAGCAAATTAAATATTAAAAAAAAAAAGCAAGCAAACCAAAAAACCCTGTTGATCATAACTGTCATGATGTAGCAAGAATAAGTCCATCTTGAATTCATTCTTCCTCTGACATTTCTCTCTCCCTTGTCATTCTACATTAGATCTGTTTGTGCATTATGAGCGAGTTAGGGAGTTACTCAACTTTCAGTGGGAGCACTGAACTAAAACATAGAACTCCTTGCACAAAGCAAACTAATCAACACATCCTGCACGTCTGACTCAAGCCTGAGTGGCAGCTGTAACCCATTTCTTACTGTCCCCCTAACCCCCGCTTCCCTTTCCTCCCCCCTTTAAAAACCCCTGCCTCCACTGAAGTGTCAGGATGATTTTTTGGGGACATTAGTCCACTATCCCCTTGCTTAGCCCACTTTCTCAAATAAGGTCACTTTCCTTTGCCCTAGCACCTTGTCTCTTGACTTATTGGCCTGTCCTGCAGTGAGCAGATTGCATCTGGGTTCAATAACAACAGGGCTAATTTTTGGACTTCCAGTTCCATTAAATTGATCTATATGTCTATCTTTATGTCAATACCACACTGTATCTTTGCAGTAAGTTTTGAAATCAGGAAGTGTGAGTCCTCTAACTTTGTTTTGTTTTTAAACATTGTTTTTGATACTCTTGGCTCCTCGAATTTCTGTAAGATTTAGGATCAGCCTGTCAGTTTCTGCAAAAAAGACAGTTGGGATCATGGGTGTTGTACAGAATCAATAGGCCAATTTTGGAATATTGCCATCTTAACAATATTAAGTCTTCCGATCTACGATGCTCCCAGAGGATAAGCACCCTACCCGTGGCCAAGTAACTCTTCATACACGGTAGAAGTGAGCCAGCTCTCCCCTCTGACTTCTGCCCTGGTTGAATGCTAGGGAGTCTGACCTATCCTGGCACCATCCCCAAGAGCCAAGACATCTGAGCAGTGTCCATGGTGTAATTTGAAATGTAATTTGAAAAGTGAAACTAAACTTCTTAAGAAATATAACAAAGTACAAAAAAAAAAAAAAAAAACCTATTTGTTGAAAGGTCTCTCCAAGAGGGTTCCTCAGTGAACAACTTGGTATGGAAGGTAGAACCTCCCAGGGACATCTCTAGTAATCTTTAGAGGTTGAAGCAAACCTGCTTTCTAAGGAGGGTAGGCCTATGACTACACTCTTGGTTCATTGAGTTCATTCTAAAGGTTTGGGCCAGAGCTGAATTGCTTGAAACCACAAAGGGAACCCTGCACCTAGCCCAGTACTTTCCAACTCTGCTTTTCCTCAAGGCCGCACTCAGCTTCTCCTCTACTAAATGGTGAACAAATATTTAAAGACTATTTTGTTGAAGAGGTATCAAATTATCAGCCTGCCTGTGGTGCCCATGTGTCTCGGTTTAGCCCTGCCTCCCCCCATTAAGATGTGGCAAAGCCAAGGGCTCTTTAGCCAATCTCAGTAATTAACAGGAGTTAAGCTTTTCGCTGTGTCCACAAACCGTATGGATTGCGGTGTTTCTGCTTAGCTGATCGGAAAATTGTAACACTTTGGCTTCAGTGTTTTCAGCAGCTTATAGCTAAGCATTCATTAATTATGCAAAACAGGCTTCAGGGGAACGATTCTATTGAGTTAATTAATATCAAGTGTTTCTAGCCAATTAGCAGCCTTCTCTCTTATTTTAGGGAGGCTACTGTGGGACATGCCAGGCAGAAGAGGCTCCCCTCACACTCCTCTGCTCTACTGCTCTCTTCTATGGTGGGAGCATTCCTGATGGGAAGGCCGTAGGCAAGGACTTTCTCTCCACCCCTGGATCTCCCTTCCTGCTGGACTATTCCAATGTCCATTTAGACACTGCATCTCAAAGTGTGGTCTGTGGACCAACAGAACGAGCATCACTAGTGATGCTTATTGAAATGAAGAACTCAGACCCCAGCTAGATTTCTTTTTTATTTTTATTTTTTTTTAATTTTTTTTTTTTTATGATAGGCACACAGTGAGAGAGAGAGAGGCAGAGACACAGGCAGAGGGAGAAGCAGGCTCCATGCACCGGGAGCCTGATGTGGGATTCAATCCCGGGTCTCCAGGATCGCTCCCTGGGCCAAAGGCAGGCGCCAAACCGCTGCGCCACCCAGGGATCCCTAGACTTCTTTTTTAAAAAGGTTTTATTCATTCATTTGAGAGAGAGAGAAAAAGAGAGAGAGAACAAGTGAGGGGGAGGAGAGGCAGAGGGAGAGGAAGAAGCAGACTCCCCTGCTGAGCAGGGAGCCTGACACGCATCTCGATCCCAGGACCTCGGGATCATGCCCTGAGCTGAAGGCAGAAGCTTAACTGACTGAACCATCCAGGCATCCCTCCAGCCAGACTTCTTGAATCGGAATTATGTTTTAAGAAAATCTTTTAGGGACACCTGGGTGGCTCAGCAGTTGGGCACCTGCCTTTGGCTCAGGTCATGATCTCGGGATCTGGGATCGAGTCCTGCATCAGGCTCCCTGTGAGGAGCCTGCTTCTCCCTCTGCCTGTGTCTCTGCCTCTCTCTCTCTCTTTCTCTGTCTCTCTCTCTTTCAGTCTGTGTCTCTCATGAATAAACAATTCTTAAATAAAAAAAAAGAAAAGAAAATCCTTTAGTGACCCATATGCATAATCTTAAAATTTGAGAATCACTGATACAGAAGACCCATCCAAGACCCTGACCTCACAATTCCTGGGCCTTTTGAATCCAGAAGCTTCCTGGTCATTTACATTACACCCCCAGACACCCACAAACTCATCTGGAATTTCCTTTCCTCCACCTCTGAAATCTTATCATCCTGTTCTGTGCTTTGACCATTTTCAAATACCAACATGCATCCCCAGTGCACACCTAATGGAGACTTGCCACAATCTCCCATCCAGCTGTCCCCCTATAGATTCCTCTCTTTTTCTGTGATCTTTTTTTAATTGATCTGTTTTTGTTGTGCTCACCTTTCCTGCCCCGTGTGATCCTATGCCATATGCTAAGTCTTCCTTCCCAAGTATAGCGGGTCCCCTCCATCACGCCTGCTCTTCCCTCAGACTTCAATGTCTCCTTCTCCATGGGTTCCTTCCCCACACATTATAAGTGTGGACACATCTCTCCCTTCTTTGAAAGGAGTGCCTTGTCATAGCCTCGTAGCCTTCCTGAGGTAAACAGTCAAGCTTTTCAACTCCCGTTCACTCCTTGGCTTTGAACAATTCTCTGTGAGGCCACCAATGACTGATTATCAGACCCAACATGCCTTACCTTGCTTGGCCTCCCTGTGGCATTTGTAGAGCTGGCATGTCTTCCTTCCTAAAGCTTTTCCTCCTATTTGACTGGGTGGCACCAGTCCCTCCTCCTGACCCTTCACCCTCTCTATATCATCATTTCACTGGCTCTGATTGGTCCTCTTGCCCTGAAATGTCTATGTTCACCATGTCATTTCTTTAGCTTCCTGCTTTACACACCTCTTTCCTAAATGACCTCGTTCAAAACTTGGCTTCAACTTTCAATATGAAGAGCAACCCAAATTTCTTTCTCCAGTCCAGAGCTTTCTGAAGAGCCTCAGAATTCTCTATTCAGCTCCTCACTGAAAGGATATTTCTATATGGATAACCCATAGATACCAAAACTTGTGTCTTACATGCATCTTTCCTGGTCCCACCTCCAAGACTTTCTAGTCTCAAAGAATGAGGCCACCATTCATTCTGAGGCCAAGATAGAAACTTGGAAGTCAGTTCTGTCCATTTTCTCTTTCCCCCCTGGCCGACTGCCTCTCCTCACACTTCTCCCCATGTAATCTCCCAATCTCTTCAATCTCTGTCTGTCTCCATTGCTATTGTCTTAATTCAGACCCTTGTATCTTCTCTGATCACTAACATATCCCGTGTCTCATCAACCTTTCTCCAGTTCATTCCACATTATTGCCAGAGTAAGCTTTTAAAATGTAAACCGGGTAATGACCCAAGCCCTGCTGTTCAATATTCTTCAGTGGCTTCCCTAAAGTCTTCCAAAAAAAGTTCAAACTCTGCCTTCATAGATTCTGACTCCCTTTCTTGCTCTGCATCCCCTGCCACTCTTTATGCTTTCTCACCACAGCGCCAGCACTGCGTTGATCAGGTCCTATCAATCTGTTGGAAGTCCCTTAAATGTAACATGCTATTTCCTGTCCCCAATAACTGCAACTTCTGTTCCTTCTACCTGGAATGGCTTTCACGTCTTTCTTCTGGTTAACTGCTACTCGCGCTATAAAATTCAGTTCTAGTATTATATCCTCTGAGATGATTTTTTTGACCATCCTTCCAGCGATAGCACTTAGATGCCTTTTCCAAGTGTTGTTAATGATAATTTTGTAAATAACTGAGTTCTGTCCATGTGTCTGTGCTAAGTACCTTATCTGCATAACTTTATTTATTTATTTATTGCATAACTTTATTTAATCCTCATAATAACCCTCTGAAGAATTATAATCTCAAAAAAAAAAGAATTATAATCTCTATTTTACAATGAGGAAAACAAGGTTCAAAGAGGATTGGTAATTTGCCTGAGGTCACACTGTAAGGGCTTGTTTCAAACACAGGTATGTGTGATTCTAATGCCCAATCTCCCCACCACTGTGCTATATGCTATTATTCCCCACAGCACACTGTGCTAGCTTTTACCAAAATAATTCTCATGGTGTCCCTTAGCCTCTGGTCATATGTCTGTCTCTACCTGCCCTTCTTAGTAAAGGCAATGAGGTCTTTGAAGTCAGAGACTATGCTTTTCTTATTCGTGTACCCCCAGTGCAGACCACAGGGCCCTACGCGTTAGCCATGCAATGAATGAGTACTTTACCCTGCTTGGTCTGCCATGACAAAATATTATAGACTGGGAGGCTTAAATAACAGAAATTTATTTTCACACAGTTCTGGAGGCTGGAAAGTCCAAGATCTGGCAGGGTTCAGTTTCTGGGGAGGATTCTCTTCCTGATTTACAGACAGCTACTTTTTTTACTGTGTCCTTACATGATGGAGAGAGTGAGCTTTCTGGTGTTTCTTTGTCTTATAAGAGTATCAGTTCTATCAGTTCAGAGCTCCACTCTGTGTCCTCATTTAACCTTAATACTTCCTTATAAGCCCTGTCTCTAGTATAGTCTCATGGTGGGTGGGAAGTTAAGGCTTTAATTTAGGAATTTTCAGGGGACGCAGTTTCTAACAATAGCAATGGGCTGCGCCCCTCTCTCCATTGTTTCAGTGACCATTCTGCATAAATCCTGCCAACAGTGAAGACTGAGTGGCTGAGGTCTTCAGAGCTGTTGGAAGTACCCAGATGATCCCAAGAAAAACATTGCAGAGGAGGAATCTTGAGAGATGCATAGGCTATGTGTAGGTTGAAAGAATGCAGAGAGTGTTTCTGAATGCAGGAAGAAGCAGCAGAGGTAAGGTGGGACAGTGTAGTCAAACCACGGAGTATTCGAGAACTGAGTGGTAGGGGAGAAGGCTTGGAGGCCAGGTCATGGACCCTGAGAACTCTGCCCAGAAGCACAGATTTGCTATAGATCAGAGACAGCATAGCTTTTCATATTTCCAACCATCAACTGGTTAGTTGGTGTTGCCTGTAATACTAAGTTGAGAAAGATTCTGAGGCTGCATCTGAGCTTACCAGAAGAAGGTTGTGATAGATAAGTGATGTCTTCCGTGGCTCTGAGGACAAAGGAATAAGCGTGACAGCAAGAGGGCTGTGGACTTGGGACCTCCTGCTTACTTGTAGAACTCAAGTAGATTCCCACAGAGCTGCAAAAATATCTCCTCCCATTACCACACCACACGGTGTCCACCGTGCCCTGCCAGGGTGTCATTTCTGAGTGCACGGGGGAGCCAGGACAGTCCTGGATGCCATGCAGGGTTGGAGAGAATGGCAGGTTCCCAAATCTGTATGAGGCTTTTTCCTGGGACTCCAAAGTAGTTCTACTTGTGCCCACAACTCACCAACGTGCCTCATAAAAGCCCGTTAGTTCTTTTAGCTTCTGACCCTCACCTTCCTGACCTTAGGGACTCAGGCACCATCCAAAGGGTCAGGCAGTGAACAAAGGTTATGTCGTCATCTGCTGTCCTTGTCTCCAGTCTTTCCGACAGCCCTGACAACAGCCAAACTTCTTGTGGCTTCCTCGATTATAAAACAAAAGTGTCCTTATATGAGATAAGTGTCCTTTAATGAGACAAGCAGATCTATTGAGAAGCTGGCTGTTGATGATACCCCGAGCCCCTGGTCCTCCATCAAAACGCCTTATTCTCCGGGGAGAGTTCAACTCGAAAACACATGAAACACTCTGTAAATTCCTCCCCTGACTCTATCACCACTGGTGGTACTGGGAGGGTGTTAATAGATCACTCTGCAAATGCACTGCGCTAAGTGCTGTGCACACACCATCTTATTTAATCCGCACATTAAGTCTTGAGGAGGAAGGTAAATGTTGTGTGTGTGCTTTGGATTGTGACGCTGCTGCCAGTCGTCTAAGTGTTGATTTCCCTGCTGTCTTTCCTTAGTAGACTCTTCAAAGCCAAAGATGGAATTTATATCTCCATCTGAGCCAAGCATTCAAAGGCAAACAGCTTCCCCCAACCCCACTTCTGAATCTCAGACCTAAAAGGAAGGTGTTAGTAAGAAATAGTGATAATCGCCAGCATTTATTGTACCCTTATCTGTGACTTAAGAGTTTTACATATACTTAATCTTCACTACAACCGGAGGAGGTAGATGCTATTTAAGATTAGGGAACTGGGGCTGGGAGTGGTTAAATCACTTGCCCAAGGTCAAACAGCTGGATGGTGGCAGAGCCAAAATTCAAATGCAGGCAATCAGGCACTGGCACACAGACTGGAGGCCACTAGGCCTTGTGGCCTCCTCCAAGAAGGGGAGGCTCGACCCGGTCACCTCTGGTTCCTCAGACCTCCCTTGAGAGGTTAACACTCTTCTTGTGAGCAGAGACCAATTCGAGGTTTGGTTCAAACGCTGGAGGCCTTCCTGGGCACAGCGCACCCTCCCTGCGTGCAGGTGGGTGCAGATGGGCTGTTACCACACTGAGCCGAGTGCACCTGCTGGTACTAAAGACCGTGAATAAACAAATTGAAATATAACTGCCCTGACACTGGGAGGGGAGGGGAGGAGTTAAGGCATCACCATGGGAAATCTGTCCTCTTGAATTTCTCATATTTCTGCTGTCAAAGTAAGTCAACCAGAGCCTCCCTGAGAATAAAATGAAGGGGCCCAAAGCAAAGCAGACTAAAGACCGCATTACGGTGACCAGTTCGGGCAGCAGGTGGTGGTATTAATGCATAATTGCCACGGTTGGTTTGAAGGTTCTCTCTCTCTCTCTCTCTGGTGTGCATGTACATGCACAGATGCACACACACAAACACATACACACATGCATGCACAGACATATACACAACCTCAAAGTGTAGGGATTTCGGGGGGCCTCGAGGTAACTGGAGCGGCATTTCCCACCAGGTGTTTTGTCAACATTCACATGAAGGAAGGTTAACAGGCTTGAGGCTAATGCCCATCCTATGCTCTGATCATTTGGGGAATGCTGGATGAAACAAAGCTGTTTCCCGCAGGGTTCTGCGGGGCGGTGAGTCTCCAAAAGGAAAACAAGAGTATGCGGATCTGACCAGATTCCTTTGCCCACTGGTACCGCAGGGAACACACCCTGGGAACTGCTTTCTACAGCGGAAACTCTGACCTTCCCCCTCCTCAGAGATGGAGGTACAAGGCCTCTGCCTGCAAATTGTGCCCAGCCCACCTCTGCAGCCAGCCTGAGCAGCACACGACTTAAATGACCTCAGCTTTCCCGGTGGGGGGCCTTGAGAAGATCGTGAGGGCAAAGCAGCAGCACCCTGACTCCCAGGAACCTGCTGAGCATAACCCACTCCTCTTCTGACCTTCCCCTCACCACGGGTAGGCTCAGCTCTTACATCTGGGCTCCTGTCTGGCTTTTCTGCCCATGTCTTGATTCCTATGCTGGACTTGAACCCCTTCCTCAACCTTGCCACTCCCTCCCTCCCAGGGGCTGTGTTCTATAACGATGCCCTGCTTCTTCCTGGGAGCCTTCTATAGCTGGAATGTCTCCTGACTATAGCACTGCACCCCTGCTCTCATGACTTCTACCACTTGAGCGACCACTACCTTACTCATCAGCTGGCCCCTGGCATGGATGTCTGTCGTATATATACAAGTTTGGCAAGCCTTTTGACCTTTGGGCAATAGGATATCCGCCAGACTCACAGCCAGGCCATGTGCCGGTCCCCAAGCCCACCAGTGCTAACTACCTGTCAGCCCCCATTGGTCTCTGTTGATAAGGTCCTGGTGTGCTCAGTGGCTAGGCCTCTGCAAAGTTCCAAATAGGAGCTTCACATTTCTTAGACAATGTCTCCATCCCCCCCACAGGTCAATAAGACACATAGCTAAGGTTCAAGACTCAAGAATAAGACATAAGTGGTAGGAAGTGATGGGGCTTCCTTTGTACGTGGTGCTGCTGAGTGATTCTAATGGTTTAGATTTTCTGGGAAGAACAGGACAGTTATATTAGATCAATGATTCCAGGCATTTGGATTTCATGGGCCATTACAATTTCAAAAATACTCTTTGAGAGACTTTAAAATGTCAGCAACCAAATAAGGGACAGTAAAAAAATAAACAATAATCTTTATCAGGAGGCTGTGACAGGAGGCTGTATTTTAATACCAAAGCAAGTAAGGAATATAATCTCAGCATTTGAGAATTGAGTTCGATGGAAAATCTCTACACTTTCTCTGTTTCACTAGAGACCAGTAGAAGTTGATCATGGATCATCCCTAGCCTGGGGCCTAGAATTTTGGGGTCCCTGCCCAAGAGCTCTCTGAAATCTCCTCAGATCTTCTCATCTTTACTGCCTGGCAGCCAGACATATTTGGCAGCTCAAATTATTGGGTGACACTTCTTTCTACGAAAACAAATCTTTCTGTAACTCTCACACCTTGATCTTGGTTCTGCTTTGATCCAGAATGGGTTTACTGCCTGTTTTCTAAGGCACCCTTCTGGATATTTAAAGCCTGTGCCAAAAACTTTCCTCAGGCTACCTTCTCAGCCCATGCACCAGGTCAGGGCTGGACAGTGAGGAAGACTTCCAGAGAGAAAGGGAGCAGTCCAGGCACTGGGGAGGCCTGTCTCAGCCTGCCTTCAACAAAACAGGATCAAGAGGATGCCAGACAGAAGGAAAGAGGCTGGAGAACAAAGGAACAACAGCAGGAACCCAGAGCCTAATGTGACAAAAGAGAGCCTTGGCCGGGTCCGGAGACATCATGGGATGGGCCTCTCCCAGCTGGTCCAGAGCAGGTCCAGAGGCAGTCCTTGCAGCATGGGAGGAGACATTCTTGCAAGACCCTACCTGTCCCCTTCCTTCTCAGAAGAGAGAAGTAGGTCTGTGCCTTGTTTGAGGAGCATCGTCCCAGGACACAGTGGTCTATAGGCACAGGTTAGCAGCTCTAGATGGACATGGAAGACAGGGCAGAGAGGCTGGTCTACCTCCTGCCACTCTGTGAGTCACAACGACTCAGAGCCTGCAGGAAAATCCTGGCCCCAGAAGCGACAGAGAGAAAAGGAAGGGATGATCCCCATGAGGCTGTGAGGCATTCGTGAGCCTCACACCCATGTATCGCCCTTTTAGCTTACCATTAATTCCTCAGTGGCTGCCCATTCTTCTTGACTTAAACTTAGACTACCAGCCTCTGCCTGGCTCACTAAGACCAACCACACTGACTGTCTCTTAGTTCGAATGTGCCCTATTCTTAGGCCAGGGCTGGCCCCTTCCTGTGACCCCTTCTTAACACATGTCCCCTTAGATCTCCCCAATCCTTGCTCATCCTTCAGATCTCAGCTAACTGGTCCCCTCCTAGGGAGGCTTTTCTTGACTCCCTGGTTGAGGCCTGTGCTGATACCGTAGCCACTAGCCACGTGTGGCTGCTGAGCACCCAAAAGGTGCCGAAGTCCAAATTGAGATGAACCTTAAGTATAAAATACACACCAAAGTTTTGAAACCTTTGTACAGAAATAAGAATATAAAATATTCCATTGATAATTTTTAGCACCGACTACATGTCAAAATGATAGTATTTTAGGTATGTTGGGTTCAGGAAAATATTATGTTACTATTTCACCATGTTTTTGTTTTGTTTTATTTTTGCTAATGTAGCTACCAGGAAATTTAAAGATAGGTATGTGACTCGAATTTGTGCCTCACATTATATTTCTGTTGGATAGTGCTGGTTCACAGCATAACGCCCTGGTATATGTTTGGATAGAGCTTAAAGTTTTTTCTTCCTGACCTTTATTGCCCTTTACAATTATGCTCACCCCCTGGACTATAAACTCCATGAGGACAGAGACCGTATTTATGGTGTGGCCTTTGTGACCTTGACGATGCTGGTCTCCACTCTGAGATAAATGGAAATGAATAGATCTACTTTGAAAGGCTTGCTTGGGGGAATTAAGAGGATGTATGTACTAATATAGAGTAGCATATAGTAGGGACTTAGTGAATGTTTGCGGTTATCATGATCGTGGATATTAAAAATAAACACACATAAAGACTCCTAATTCTGGAAAATGAACTAGGGGTGGTGGAAGGGGAGGTGGGCGGGGGGTGGGGGAGAATGGGTGACGGGCACTGAGGGGGGCACTTGACAGGATGAGCACTGGGTGTTATTCTGTATGTTGGCAAATTGAACACCAATAAAAAATAAATTTATTATTTAAAAAAAATAAAAAATAAAAATAAACATGCAGGAAGCCCTGGCAACAGCCATCTAATAGTGACATACTTCAGTCCCTTGCTAAACGTGTATTTCCTTGCTGTAGTCGTTAGTGCTCAGTACGTATGACCTATACTTTGTATAGGTAAAAGCAGGCACACATGGGTGTACGCACTAAATATACATGTCATTGAGCTGTGCAGTCTGTTTTCGTAATATATGCAGGGCAGGAACTGAGTGAATATATTTCCATAAGTGGTCCTGCACAGAGACGCATGATTCTCAAATAGAAAACCAACTGTGTCACCTCGCAAAAAGTTTCAGCACCACTGTGTCTATGAGCTGAACAAGGGGCATAAGAACGTTTGTTTCCTATTAACAACAACAACAAAAATCTGTCTCACTTATTCTTAGTAACCAATCCTAACCTCAGTTCCTGCGGTGCTACTTGTCATGTTGCATTTGAGAAAGGCATCATCACGTCTCCGTGGTGCCAAGGAAGGACTCCAGGTCTCTGCACTGCATACAAAATGGCAGCTCCCCATTTGTCAGGCATCAGCGCGGCAGCAGGCCAGGGGGACTGGCTGCCCAAAGACTTGGTGACAACCCAGCACCTGTCAAAGTGTGGGCCAATGGAGCTAAAAACTCGTGTTTCCACTAAGAACTCTAGGGGCAAGAGCATCCAAAGCAAGACCTGCCAATCAGTGACTCATTTATGGACCTCTCAGTGGGCCTCACTTGCAAGATCTGGGCCTGGAAACCAGGCATGGTTCTGTTCCTTCCATCTTCCTCCTGCCCCACTGCGATAAAGAAGTGCTGTATTCTCCGACCCTTCCCCAAGGGGCCATGAACCCAAAACTGGGGTTGCAAAAGCCTCCAGCATACAGAAAGGCCAGCAAATAGCACTCCAGATCCCAGGCTCTTCCTCTCCGGTGGCCAGAGGTTCTGAAAGCATCAGCAGCTCCAGGCCCAGAGGCCTTTCCCTCCCTGTCCTCCACCCTTTCCACCCATTGTCACTCTCTATTCATTGCAAGAGGCTTGAAAAGATTCAACCAGCTTAAAGTGAGGTTACTACAGGGGTTCCCAAACTCTGTAAATGGCCAGATAATTGTTGTTGGCTTTGAGATTCATGCAGCTACTCAACCCCATTGTTGTAGTACAAAAGCAGCCATAGACTACAGTAAATAATGGGAGTGGCTGCGTACCAATAAAACTTTATTCACAAAAACAGTGGCAGGTAGGATTTGGAACATAAACCTTACATTGCTGACCCCTGCTTTACAATGAGCAAAGCAAAACAAATTTAGGTGTCGGCCAGACCTTTTGTATTTGAGTGAACTAGATTGGAATGAGGTGGGCTGGGATGGAATGACATAGAATTAATTGAACATGCAGTTTATTGAATGGAGAAATACATATCGTGTTGTGAATATTCTGATACAAAGATGTTTTATCCGAACACTACATGTGTGGGTGTGACTTTGTTCTAGATGGGAATTACAGTATATTTCTCAATCTGAGTCAGAATCAGAAAAGTTTGAAATACACTGGGAGAATGGATCGACTCTTCATCTGGAAGCTGGGTAACCTGGGTTTAAAAAAATCTCTATTCGGCCACCAGGTTTCACTTTGAAATTTTAGAAAGTCCCTTCCCCTTCCCGAGCCTCAGTTTCCCCATCTGTAGGCTGGGAGATTTAGAGATGAGGCTCAAGGTCACTTCTGGCTCTGAAATTTTGTTGGTGGTGGTGGGGGGGGGCATTGTCAGCATCTGCTATAGCTGATCCAGGACACCTGCAAAACAGATGATCCAGCTCAGAGGCTCATAGGCAGTCTAGTTTCATCCCCAGGGTGTCTCCAGCCCCGGATCTTTTTAGCTGAAAAGCATTCCCTTCATTTCATGGCTTGAAGCTTCATTGAACAAATCAGCCCTGGTTTGTGGATGAAACTAAAGCCCAGAGAGAGGAAGGAGGACACGTATCTCATCGGTGCCTGAACCAAACTCAAAGGTTGGTTTGTGTTTTAAATCTGAAGCCCTTGTCTTTCTCTCAATAGCATGGTCCTCTTTGGGGAGAGGAGTTTGCCTTAGCCCTGGACCCCAAGCTTCAGCTCACCTTCCCTTCTTCCTTGGGAATAATTCCTTTTATTTCTATCTTTTTGATTTTATTTATTTATTTATGAGAGACAGAGAGAGAGAGAGAGAGAGGCAGAGACACAGGCAGAGGGAGAAGCAGGCTCCACCCAGGGAGCCCGATGTGGGACCTGATCCTGGGTCTCCAGGATAACGCCCTGGGCTGGAAGTGGCGCTAAACCGCTGAGCCACCGGGGCTGCCCCTTGGGAATAATTCCTAATCAATTCCTAAACACTTAAAAATGAAGCATTGACTGCCCAGGAGCCAGTGCAGGTTTACCAAGAGTAAGCTGTGTCAACTCACATCCTTTCCTTTTTTCTTGGTTTGTTAAATCTGTGCCAGGGAAATCAAGTAGAGAGTGTGTATCTGAGTTTCCAGAAGATTCTGACTAGGTGTCTCACCAGGACCTGTGGTACAGCTGGTGATATGAAGGCTGAAGAATGAGTGAGTGAAGTTGGTTCATGGTTGGTAGATCAACATAACCAAAAAGCATCATTTAATGAAGCAAAGAGGGTCTCAGATGCCTACACATGAGTGGAGGGAGTGGTAAAGACTCCAGCATACAGAAAGGAGTACAGTCCACCTAAAGAGAGCAGCCGCCATCACCTAGGGGCAGCCTTCTGGGGCCATGAGGAGATTTAAGCGAGTAGGAGTCAGAGCCCTTGGTTTTCAAAAAAGGTGAAAATCTGGATTTGCCATTTAAAGATGTTGCAAGCATGTTCCTTTATTTTTGTTAAGATTTTATTTATTTATTCATGAGAGACACTGAGAGAGAGGCAGAGACATAGGCAGAGGGAGAAGCAGGCTCCATGCAGGGAGCCCAAATCAGGACTCGATCCCGGAACTCCAGGATCACGACCTGGGCGGAAGGCAGGCGCTAAACCGCTTAGCCACCCAGGTGTCCCAGCAAGCATGTTCCAATTAAAAAACAATACCCATCTGTGGCTCCAGTATGACCCCCCTAAACACATCTGCAGGTCCAAAGACTGTCAGCTTGTAATGTCTGGATGGAAAGTCTGCTGTCGACCTAGAGAAATTTCTCTGGGAGATGACACAAAGCCCTATTCTCTGTCCTGTCCTGTTCAACATATTCACTGCTAGCTTGAATGAAGACACAGAAGGCACAATTATCACATAAACAGATGTCAGGAAACTGGGGAGGGGGGGCTGGCAGGATCAAAATTCAGAGTGGTTTTCACAGGCTGAACCCAACATGTCTAGATTAGACTTATTAGAGAAAAATGTGAGGATGTATCTCATAGGTCAAAAAAAAAAAAAAATTAGACCAGGGGCACCTAGGTGTTCAGTGGTTGAGCATCTGCCTTCCGCTCAGGGAGTGATCCTGGGCTCCTGAGATCAAGTCCCACATCAGGCTCCTCACAGGGAGCCTCTCATAAATAAATAAATAAAATCTTTATAAATAAATAAATAAATAAATAAATAAATAAATAAATAAATAAATAACACTTTTATTCCCTTGGCCTTCTAGAAGAAAGAGGATGCTGTCTCACAACCCCCAAAGCCCTTCCCTTTCCCTAAGGGATGCTATTGTCCTCAGACTAGAGCCTCTGCAATCTACCTTCTACAGGCTAGAGCCCAAGCCTATTGCCAGTGCCTCTCCATCCAAACTGAACCAGCAAAGCAGGCCTGATTGGTTTGGTCGTGTTTGGAGGGCTCAGCCACTACAGAAGTCACCCAGACTTCTGAGCAGGCTCAGTTCCAAGATGGCCTTGTTCCTCAGGCTGTGAGGAGCAGCAGCCTTCACACCTTCTGGGCCACGCATGAGAATGCAAGCCCAGGATCCTGTGCATAGCATTCTTCTGCGAGCCCAGAATTTAGCACAAAACCTGGCCCAGAGGATGTAGGCAATATATATTAGTGCTCAGCGCTATGAAGACATACTTTTTAGTCAGTCAAACAAATTTGAACATTAACTATGAACTAGATAACATGAAGAAATTGTGATTTTTGTTAAGTGTGATAATGCCAGTGTCACATAAGATCATACCTCTCCCTTTCTGTTTTTCTTTCATTGTTATGTGGGGAGGTGTGCAGTAAAGTAATTCAGGAGTGAAATGACATTTCTGATATTTGCTTTAATCTGCTCTACCCTAAGGAAAAAATGGGGTGGGCTAGATCAAACTCTGTGCATTTGCGTGTGTGTGTGTGCGCGCGTGCGCGCGTGTGTTTGGGGACATTTACATAACAAAACCTTTTTAAAACTTGATGAGGCTGTAACTTGGGCCTCCCATCAGTGGAGGTGTTCTAACTGGGACTGAGCCCAGCAACGCCAGCCTTGTGTACATGGAGCCCTTCTGGCCGAGGCCCACTGTCCTTCCTCCTGGGTTCCCACGAAGGTGGGAGGAGAGATTCCCACCTTGTGATGAGAAAGGACCCAGGATTCTCTTGGCCCACTGACCATCCCCCATCCCAGCTCCCAGCAAAGCCCCAAAGCAGCCTGCCCCAACCCTGGGGCTGAAGTGAGCAATATAACCATCAGAAAAATGATTCAAAACTTGGAAACGAGACAAAGGGTGAGTGGCATGGCCTTTCAATTCCACAGAGGTATAAAGGACACTCAGGAAATACCTAGGGGATTGTATTTGGTTCAACTCACTACTTACTATTGATTTAAAATCTCAGATTTAGTAAAAATACATATGAACTTGACCATTTTGACAACTAAAAATGCAAATAATTTCTACCCAGTGAAGGACATACCCTCAAATTCTATATTTATGACCCTCTTGGACATTAATCAGTTTTGGATCTAACCCGGCAACCTTATCCTAGCATTTCCTACAAATACCTACCTTCTTCATGTTCTGTAAGCCTGTTTCAATGTTAATTAGACTGGTTCCCTCATTAATTAATGTGTAGAATAAAATCTTTGACATATGTTCCTTTTATATCAGTATGAGAGTGAAGTTTCTTAACCTTTTGAAAATTATACTTTATCAACATCCTGGGACCTATCTCCTGTGAGTCAGCTGTTCCCATTCTGTTGACATGGGAACTGTGGAATTGGCCCATTTCCACATCGGATAATTCCAATCCTTTAAAAAAAGAAAAACTTCATTAAAAAAAAAAAGCTAGAATCTATCTCTATAGAGTTTTCTTCCTCTGCTTAATACAGTGAAAACAGTGAAGGCTTTGGAATCAGACAAATCTGGGCTCAAATCCCAGTTTTACCATTTATTAGCTACTTGACCTTGGAAAAGGTGCTTGATCTCCCTGAGGCCCTCCCTTTCCTGATCATGCCACTGGGAAAATTAACTGAGGTAGTACATGTAAAGCACCTAGAACAGTGCCTGGCATGTCCTGGGTGAGTTTATCTTCTTCATCATTTGCTCATTCATTCATTTATTCAACAAACATTTCTTGAGGCATCGGTGGTGACTGCTAGAGATGCAAATGTGCATAACAAATAGCTCCTGTTCTGAGGATGCATGCAAATTAGAAGGGGAGAAAGAAATGTTTAAAAAGAAATTCTAATACAGCATGATAAGTACAACAATAGAGTCGTGTACAATGCACAGAGGAGAAAGTGATTAGCTCTGAGGCAGAAGCAGAGGTGGTTGCCAAAGTCGACTTCCCAGAGAAGGTGATGTCTACAATGTGTTTTGAACATAAATAAGGGTTTTCCTGGCACTTAGGGAGGGAGAAAACATCGCGGAGACTTGGAGAATTAAAACTGCATACTAAGCCTTGGTAGAGTAGAAGGAGCAAAGGGAGGGAGATGAACTGAGATGACTTGTGTAGATGAAATTGGTAGGCAAAGGAGGTTTCACTTTTTCCTTTGAAAATGATGGAAAGTTTTTGAAAGATTTTAGGCAGGGGAATGATATTAACATGTATGTGTGTTTAGAAAAATTGTAGTGACAGCAATATGAGGAATAAAGCAAGACTCAGGTTAGAAGACATCTTTGACATGCCAGTCCAAGTAACAGTGAAACAGGTTCAATATGGCAACAGAGAATGGAGAGGGAATGTCGAGGAAATAGAATTAGCCAGACTTGCCAAACATGGCAACCATGGTGACTGTTACACCCAACCTCCCTTTGGAAGAGAAACTAACAAATTGGCCCTTGAGCAAAGACTGGCAATTAACTAGACCAAAGTGGGCACCTGGGCCAAGATTAGCCCATCCATAGGCTGCTCAGTTCCCAAAAAGTAGCTGGGTGTGAAAAGCTCTGTCCAGCAGGGTTGGTGGTAATTCACTAGGACAAACACTTTCCTTCCAGAATTTGAATAGGAAAATGCAAAGATAATTAGTCAGCTGGGAAAAGGAAGAGAAAGGAGAATGGCAGGCAAAGCAAAGTGCAGATGCTAAGGAAGAGAGACCAATGCCAGAGGCAACAACAGCCCTGACACCACCCAAGAGCCGGAGGCTCTCCAGTAAAGTTGTCGTTAAAGTCTTAGAGTCATTGGCAGCATCTGGGCATAAACCCATCTAAGGGAATCTAGCTTCCTCACCACCAACACAATTCTATTCTCTTGCTTTGCAACTGGTCCCATGTTAGGGGAAGAAATGCATTAAATATTTAATACAGGTCTCATGTCCTCCATGTCTTTCCTTCTTTAAGCTAGATGCCGCCTTCCTTTACTCCTCCTCATTGACCAGGACTCTGACTTTTCTCCCCACTCTGATTTTCTCCACTGCATAAGCTCCTGACAGATCTTCCTTCTTGTCCTTGGGATCCAAAATCAGAGCATTTAGTTTATTCCCAATTCCTATCTCTACTTGACTGGAGCTCAGCCCTTCCCCACACTCCCCATCCAAACCCTAAGTTGCCCTACACTTTAGCAGGTCAGGAGAGAAAAGTGGTAAAATGAGACAGAAACCCTTAGGGAGCTCAACTTGGTCACAAAGAAGGCAGGAACAAGGAGAAATTTCTTACTTGCGGGAAAGAACTGCATTCGATCCTCCATTCAGGAGTATATTTCTCCAGGTCCCTGGCTCAGGAGGTTTGAAACTGGCATTTTGAAAAGATAAAGGATCTGCTGGAACCCAGATATCCATACATTCCGCTAATGGTCAGATACATCCCCAAAGTGGACTCATGAAAATTTAAGCTCTATGAGGACAAAGATTTGTCTTATTCATCACCAGATCTTCAGTGCCTAGAATAATGTCTGGCATGCACTAGGAACTCAGTAAATATTTATTGAGTGAACAAATGTATGGATTCACAGCAATTCTGCAGAGAAGTCTCTGATGAGATGCCAGAGTTCTCTGTGCTCAGCTTAACGTGATTAATAATTCAGTGAAAACGTAAAGGGATTTCTGGGGGGAAATAGATAAAATAAGAATGGAGCTGGGAAGAATTTGGAATGCATTGATGAATCGACTCAGGATTTGAAACATCTGTTGAAGACAGAGCAATCATCAATGTGACGATAAGAGATTCTAACAAACTGTCATACCAGTTGAGAGACAAGAGTTAGCAGCAGTGCACCTGGAGAAGAATAACGGGTCTTACTTGACCATAAACTCAATAGGAATTTGAGATGCCAAAAAATTAAAAAAAAAAAAATTAAAAAGCTGCCAAGAAAGTAACCACACTCTGAGGTACAGAATCCAGAAATGGGGGAGGCCATGGTCCCAGGACAAGATGTGTCTCTCAGAACACCTTGAGAGAGGTTGGTTTGGCACAAGAAATATGCTCAAAGGAGTGAAATGAGGGGAAGGATGGAGATTATATGATACGAGAAACAATTGAAGGAACTGGGTGTGTTCAGTCTGAGGAAGTCTCAGAGGGTATATGACTTTTCTAGGGTTGCCATAACAAAATACCACAAACTAGGTGGCTTAACACAACAGAAACCTATTCTCTCCAGGTGCCTGGGAGGCTCAGTTGGTTAAGTAAGCATCTGCCTTCAGCTCAGATCATGATCCCAGGGTCCTGGGATGGAGCCTGGAACCTGCATCAGAGGGCTCTCTGTTTCTCCCTCGCCCTCTGCCTGCCACTACCCCTGCTTGTGTCTGTCTCTCTCTGTCTGTCAAATATATAAATAAAATATTTTTTAAATAAATAATGGAAAAGAAACTTATCCTTGCATAGTTTCAGAGCCCAGAGTCCAGAGTCCAAAATCAAGGTGTTCACAGCACCATGCTCCCTCTGAAGTCTCTAGGGAGGATCTTTCTGTGCCTTTTCCAGCTCCCAGGGGCCACCCAGGCATTTTCCAGCTTATGGCTACCTCATTCCAATCTCTGCCTCTGCCTTCATGTGATGTTCTCCTTTTATGTGTCTGCGTGTCTTATAAGGACAACAGTGATATTTGACGAAGGGTCCACCCTAACTCTAGTAGGACCTCTTTTTGACTAATTACATCTATGACAACCCTATTTCCAATCAAGGTCACAATTCTGAGGTACTAGGGGTTAGACCTCAACTCAACATCTATCTTTGGATGACACCATTCAGCCCATAACAGGGCAGAGAACTGTGTTCCTACAAAGAACTCTCCTGCAGCGGGTTTTATCTATATGGCCCAAAGGGGAGAACAAAGAACAGGAGTGAATGCGGGAACCCACACTGTAACTACTTAGAAGAAAGAATCTTCTAAGTGTCTAAACTGTCTCCTTTCTGATTTCTGACCCTATCGCTACTGAGGAAGATGTGAAATGACTCACAGGGGTGGTGCTGGCAGGAATTCTTTCCTAAGAAGTGCGTCAGGCTGTATGGCCTCGTGTCACTCTGTTGACTTGATTCCATGTGTCTCTGCCCTCTGGTACTCTGTCACAAAGGAACCATTTCTAGCCAAGCAGAGATTTAAGTGGTTGTTTCCAAGAGGTGATATAAGCAGATGAGCTCCGTGATAATGCAGGCTGCTTATGAGAAATGGAGCGTGAATTGCAGACCCAAGAAATGAATATAAATTCAGCTGCTATTTTAATTTTTAATTGGAAAAAAAAGCCCATCCCAGCCAGAAAGAATAGGTGAAGAGTGTACTTTGCACACCACTATAGAAAACATCAGTTAGCGCTGCCGAGACGAATGGCATAGTCTTGTCGCCTCTGCCACCCTTGCAATTGGGACGGGAAAGATTTCTACAGGGTCTGCCCCTGCTGGCCGCCTCCGTGGATAATGAAGGTCATGGTTTATGGGCACAAACTATTCTGCTCCAGATGCAGCTTCATTGGTATGCAGGCATAGAAACCCAGCAGCCAGCCCCATGCACTGATCAGATTTTGGAACATAGTCATAGTATATCCCCGCTCGAACTGCCTCCCATTTTTCTGGACTGTCTACCACAGAATGGAGCAGCTGGAAGAAAGAAAAGGGTCAGGGGAAGAGAATTGACATTTATTAGGCACCCACTTTGTGCCAGGCATTGGTCTCACTGAATTATGGAAGCTTTGGACTCTGTGGATGAGGGGATCAGTGCATGTGCGTGTGTGTCAGTGCACACGTGTGGGCACACATGTTAACACATTTGTGATCTAGATAGAGAAATGAGGGAGAGCAGTGCAAAGGGCTTAGAAGATGGCAAGAGTATGGATCAAAAGGTGCATCGTCAAGGTGGAGGCCTGGGACCAGCCTCATGAGACCATGAAGTAGGCAATGTCTTTGGGGACCAGGAGTATCCAACTGGGTCAGGATCCACAGGGTCAGCTCAGACTGGAGTTTTAAGGTGCTTGGAATCAAGGCCTGAGATGGAAAAAGCTGAAGGCCTGAGAGGATGGAAGGGCTTCCCGGCCAGATGGATCCCAGCTGGACATGCAGGTGTCTCTGTTGAGAATTCCAATGCAACCAAAGACCTAAAGTTGGTCACTTTTGCTACTTTACACTGATTTATTTGCTTGATTTACTCTGATACTAACCCCTTTAAGGCTTCAGACCAGTGGTTCTCAGGCACTAGGATGTAAGTGGATTGGTGGGGAGATTACTTATAATGCAGATTCCCAAATCCCACCCCCAGAGAGAGAGTCAGATTCAGTAGGCTTAGGATGAAGTATGATGTGTATGTATCTCAGCATACCAGGTAAGATAGAGGGTCATGCTTTGAGATTTTGAGATTACTACTCAGATCAATTATGGCTTTGTCAGAAAAAAAAAAAAAAAAGGGGGGGTATGTGTCCATACCTGGGCTACAAAGGAAAAGAAAGAAAAGTGTCCCTAATGGCCAGGTGTGCTGATGCCATATCATGGGAGCCTGGGGCCCCTGAAGGCTGCCCCACAACTTTCCAGCTCTCAGAAGTTTTAGAGACTCTTGGTGTGCCTGAACACTTACCACTAATCTCTTCCTTGGGGTAAAAGAACATTCAGCTTTTTCAGCTATTAAGACTTTAGTACGAATTAGACCATACTCAGCCAAATCCTCTCCCAGAAAAAGGAAACACACAAGAAAAACTAACTTTTCTGGAATGTTCCCCTGGGTGTCTGGAACTGTGGTCAGCACTCTGTGATGAAGACCATTGAGTGAGGCTTGATCAGTGCTCGTACCAATCCTCTAAGAAGATATTTTCTGCATTTGACAAATGAGGCTCAGAGACATTAAGTAAATTGAATGACATTAAGGTCACTCAATTGGTGGTAGTAGACCCTAGGTATAATCCAAGGTCTATCTACCTCTAAAAACCATCCTTAGCCCACAGGACCACTCTCCAAACATAGACTCTAATAAAGGAAGGAAGGAGGGAACCCTACTGAGATCTGGCCCAAGTGGGCTGCCACAGAGGGAAGGAGATGGTGACCAGGACAGGACATTGGCGTAAAGGTAGTGGGTCTAAAGACCCATTTACACTTTGATCTGTTTCTTGAAGTGAAATTTCTGTCAGTCTAAATGGCCTTTATTCATCCATTGGATAAAGGTCAACGTCATCGGCCTTTATCCAGAAAGAGGTAAGGGTAGAAAATGGCTCTTTCTCTAAAAGGCTGGCACTCTGGGAAAGAAAGGCCCTAGCCAGTGGGCAGCCGGTCACTCCTTGGATTGACAACAAGGATGAGGTCAAGGCTTGGTATGGCTGGCTATCCGCTCTTAGCCAGGCACCAAATGTGCCTCTTCAGAATGGGAAGAACTGACAAGAAGGCTTTTAAAAAATATAGTTGTGTGGGGGCAAGACTCAAGTGAACCTGTGGATGCTGTCACTGTGGGACCATTGAGAGAGTATAGTGGGAACCAGTGGCTCCACGAGCCGACTCTCAGGGCAGGTTGGGAAAGGGCCCTCACCCCTCCTGGAAGCATTTGTCTGGCAGCACCCTGGCTATAGACATCTCTGCCGAATGTCCTACCATTCCCTCAGCTTCACCTAGCTCAAATGGAGCCTACCTGCCTGCCTCCAAAATCACTTTCTACCCTGACTTCACTGGTATTGTCAGAAGCACCAATATTCTTGGAGGTTGAGCCGCTGGACCACCTCTTTGGATTTTCCCTCTCGCCCCTATCCAGTCACTCACCACATCCTGCTGATGGCTTCTATGTAACATCTCCCCACCTTTTCAGTTCTTACTGCCATATGCCCTGTCCAGGCCCAATCCACACATCCCCCAGTTGAAACAACTCCGCAGCCGGCTGTTCAGCTGGCTTCTGTGATCTAGCTCCATCCCACCTCATAAACAGCCACCCGTTCTCCCACCGTTCACTCACATGAGCCGCTCCCTCCTGACAGAATGGTCTGCTGCCAGCCAACCTGATTCCCTTACTCGTACCATTTCTGCCACCTGCATTTCCATCTTCACTATGCATTCAGCTCCCACCCCCTTCCGTCCTTTCAATAAACATTAATGAGTGCCCACAAGGTGCCAAGGACCCTTCTAGGTGCTGAGGATCCAGTGATGATCAGAACAGAGTCTCTCTGCTCTGGGAGCTTATGTGCTAGTAGGGACTGTGGAAAAATAGAGCATGGTAAATGGACAAAGGATGGCACAGATGGTTAGGAGAGGCTTCTCTGGGGAGGTGACTTTGGATCTGAGACTTGAATAAAATGAAACTTAATTACATGAAAATTGGAGCAAGGGGCGCCTGGGTGGCTCAGTTGGTTAAGCATTTGCCTTTGGCCCAGGTCTTGATCTCAGGGTCCTGGGATTGAGCCCCATGTTGGGCTCCCTGCTCAGTGGGGAGACTGCTTCTCCCTTTCCTCCCCACTCATGCTCTCTCTCGTTATCTCATTATCTCAAATAAATATATAAAATCTTTAAAAAGAAAAAAAGAAAGTTTGGGCAAGAATTTGAGTCTTCACAATTCTTCAGACTGAGTCTTCTCCTTCCTCAGGGATCAACATAAGCTCTTGAGGAGCCACCCCCACTCCAATTCCAGGTTTCACTACCTGACATATTCACATATCCCTGAGCATATCTTGCCTTGAGTTGCTTTTTACCACTTTGTGCTGAACCAGATGCTAAAGTTCCTTAAGGACAGGAGCTTCATAGGAGTCACAGGTTAATGAGGGTTACTGCCTACAAGGATCACCCGGCTCTGGCAAAATAAAGGTGAAATCATTTTGCTCTGTTTCTAAAGCTGACTGTGAGGAAAAACATCTCTTCCCTGTGACTTTTTTTTTAAGATTTTATTTATTTATTCATGGGAGAGGCAGAGACCTAGGCAGAGAGAGAAGCAGGCTCCCTGAGGGGAGCCTGATGCAGGAGTCGATCTCGGGGTCCTGGGATCACGACCTGAGCCAAAGGCAGTTGCTCAACCACTGAGACACCCAGGTTCCCTCTTCCCTGTACTTGAGAAACTGTTCTGTTGGTGTCCCTCCTAGAGGAGGTGTTCCTAGCTGGAAGTGAGGAAGGCAGTGAGGGCCTCTCTGATTTGAATCCATGAGCAAGCGATAGACTCCTTATGACCGAGGCAGAAAATGCCAGGAACCCCTCTAAGATGGAAGGGCATCTGTTGTCAAACTATCTGGAAATCACTGAGCTGAAGTCACAGAGAAATTGTTGTCCTGAGGATGCTTCTGACTTTAGAATAATGATTCCAAGATAAATCAGTAAGAAATGTTTTCATGGTGAGTAGCAGTTAAAGATCAATGAGAAGGATCCTGGAATGTGTGTGTCGTTTATTGACTAGAATCTTGCCTTGTAAATGGCTTTAAAGTGTCTAGTGTTAACATTTAAAAGTGTGTATTCTTTTACTTTAATGCAGCTAGCTGTTTTAACAAGGAATTCTATTTTGGCCACCTGTATTTTTGCTAACACCTATTAACTGAGTGCATCCAGTCACCGTGGATACGCTGTAAGGAAGGTACAGTAGTGAAGAACAGATACAGTCCCTGTCCCCAAGGAACTTGCTGTCTAGTGGAGAAGACAGGTGTTAAATAAATTAGAATCAATAATTAGATGATTACAAGTGAGCAAAGCACCGCAGTATAAGCACGGGCTACTGCAGTGTATGAGGCGGTGAGACAGAGGTTGGCTAGTGTAGCTGGTGAAGGAAGGTAGCACCGAAGAATGCTCCAGGGAGAGGAAACCACACTGCACCCCAGTTCGGAGCGTGGTGTGTGAAGTCCCAGTGGGGCTGGGAGGCAAGAGGCACAGGACTGGCTAGGAGGGCTGCGGGAGGCAAAACCAGAGGAGGCCTTTGCAGGCTGCTGGCCTTACCCTCTCAGCTGTGGCAGGTCATTTCACATTCGGATGTTGAGGAAGTACGCTAATCTCTGCAAAAAACCAGAATCATGTAAGTCCCCTCTTCGAGAAAGAAAAATGTGAGATGAGAAATGAATCACCTTTTAAGAAGGGAATCAGCTGTAATTAAAGGGAAACTGATGACAATCACTTGGACCTCGAAGTACTTTTATTTACCCAGGCATTATGCTGTAAATTGCTTTTCTTGGCTGATAAGAGAAGCTGGAGGATAAAGATTATTTACAACCCAGGTAGTTAAAGAATCTATTTGCTTACAAATCAGATTGAGACAAGGTCCCCAGTAAAACTAAACTAGATTTTACCCCACTTAAGTGACAAATGTCTCCCCTGCCATTCTACAGAAAGAGATAAGGACTATCTTTCCGTCAAATTCTTTGGACACGCCTGCCATTGCCCATCTGAACTGCAAACCTTTAATGTTAATATACAAACATCAAGAATTGTGAAACCTGTTTTAGATAATCGTGGGAAGTCAGGAGCATAACTGGAGGTTGGAAATCTGTAATTATTATTAGGAACTCCAGAAGTAATTAAACATAAAATGAATTGAAATTTTTTTTGTCTTCTGCTTTTCTTTTTTTTTCTTTTTTTTTTTTTTTGTCTTCTGCTTTTCTTTGCCCAATTCCCGTCGTTGACCAAGAACATAAAATTCCAGTTTGCAGTTTCTGGAGTTTGCAACAGTAGCTGTTAGCCTTTTTCTTAGTCTTTTTCTTTTTTGCTGAAGCTGTGGAAATAAAAATGGGAGCTTCACTGTTCCCCAGTTAACCCTATCTGTGGCTGTCCTCAAACTCCAGCTTCCACACCTTCGCTTGTGCTATCACCCCTGCCTGGAATTCCCCTGTCACCTCCAGCTCCAGAACCTGGTATTTCAAACCAAATGACTAAGGAGACACTGCAGCTTACTGATAAGGAACCCATACAGCAAACTTAAGACTTTGCAGTGATCAATACACTTCTTGAAAGTTGCAACTCTAAATCTGGTTTGCCACCATTTGTTGATTTTCTTCTTTACGTAGAAAACAATATCCAAGGCAGGAACATGTTGACTGAGAAAGTGCAGTCAAAGGCTACCTTCCATAAATCCAAGTGGTGCCCACTGACCTACTCTTAATAAAGCTGTGTTTTGTGCTGCCCCTCCTGAAAGGGCCATGAGCTACTCTCCTCTTTGCCAGCCCTCAACGATCAAAGGGACACACTGCCTGCCAGTGGCCCTGCTAATAGACACATCTGTGGCCAATGTGAGGCTGCCTGGCTCACATGTGAATTGAACCTGTTCACCTTGGCCTCAACTAGTGCCTGCCAAATGGCAACAGACAATTTGGGACCGGGACAGTCCTGGATATGTGTTCCTTGGTCAATCTGGTGGTATTATTAACACAGATGCCCACATCATTTAAGATAGTTATCAGAAGGTGGAGGTCAGGAGAAGGAAAATACTCTTCATACTGCTGGGGAGAGGATGAAGCCAAAGTGAGTAACCTCTGGGTGACTTCCGAGTATAGTCCTTTCGGGCATTATTTCCAACATTGAACCTATAAACCATCTACCAAAATAGCACCATGGAAATCTTCTGGGGTTTGATCTGGGTAGACAATCACATCAAATCATCCCAGCCAGGAACTTCCAAGTTCATTTATTTATTTTTTAAAGATTTTATTCATTTATTCATGAGAAACAGAGAGAGATTGAGAGACAGAAGCAAGCTCCATGCAGGGAGCCTGACATGGGACTTGATCCTGGGCCTTGAGGATCCTGGGCTTTGAGGATCATGTCCTGGGCTGAAGGCAGTGCTAGACTGCTTAAGCCAGCCAGTCTGCCAGGAACTTTCAAGTTTAAAGCTCCATGAGTCTTCATGGATTCTAATAGTTCAGAATTGGCCCCACAGAGGAAGCCCCCAGGACTCCTACAGCTCACTGTGGCCTCCCTTGTCATTCTAAGCCACCACTGTGCAGGGCAGCTGCTCCTCTCCAGACTGCCCTAATTAGCAGCATGACACTCATTAACAGCTTCTGTGTGTTTAAATGTTCTCCCCCACATGGCAGGGGCCTATAAAACCTCCCTGAAATACATCCTCCTGTAAAAGTGTTGCACGCCATGGCAGCAGCTGTTTGTCAACAACAGACCTCACAATTTGCTCTGCCAGGATCTAAGGCTCTGATTTCCTCCCGAGCCAGTCAGGGCAGGGCAGTGCATCCAGAGGCAAAAGCACCATCGCACAGATTCATGGTGCCTAGCTGAGCACCTGTCACGTAATAGGTACTCAGTGCTAGCTACCAGCAGACCTGATATTCTGATAATATGTACCAAGATAGCACAGTAGTTGTCAAAATGTGGGGAAACACCCACGGGGAATGGTAAATAGCTGCTTCCCCACAGCCCTGGCCACCTAGGGTCCACCACCACCGCCATCACCATCACATGGCCTTCCCTCAGGGCCATTGGGACTCCCCGCAGCCCATCACCCGATCTGATTGGCCAATGCCATAGATACCAGTCATTAAATTCACCATCATGCCTGGCTATCATCATCCTCATTATCCTCATTATCGTTTATGGACTCATATCCTCATTATCCAAACACTATGCCCAGAAATTCAGCCCTGCCTCCCACACATTCCCGCCTACCCCACAGATTTCTCCATCCATTCTCCATGGTGGGTTCCTACCCTGTGTCTATCCCTTAGATGATATTTTCTGGTTTGGCACAATCCCTGAGTCATCTCCTCTGTGGCCTTGACTTCACTTACATCGTGTGAGCATTTGCCAGTCCCCACCATAAAAGATTTGTCAATTTTGCGAGGCTGAGCCTCTGTCCCCCATGCCTCCCCTCCCTTCATAGTTCTGGGTTAGGATAGGCCACAAAAGACTTTTTATGCGAGAACTTGGAAGATGGAAGCGAAGATTTTACTCTCCGAAAGCCGCTGCCGGGCAGCAGGTGCTGGTGCCACCCATCCACACATCCGGGTGAGCAGGAGCCAGGCAGGCAGCCCCTCCAGCCCCTCCAGCTCCTGCTGGATCTCCCCCTCAGCCCTCACTGCTGGCCCAGGTGCATATGAGCAACGTGATGAAGGAAAGCAGCGTCTCTTGCAGTGAAAACTTAAAGGCGGTGACAGAGCCATACAGGTTCTAGCCAGTCCCCCGGGTTCCAGCTCATGCTTGCAGATTCCCATTTGTCCTACATTCCCATGTCACGTCTGTCTTGCTTTCCTGCCTGCCCTGGGGACACCAAAGTAACTGCCAGCCAGAATCTGTTGACCCAGCTCCCACCTTGCATGTCAAACCCCTATAGCAAGTCCCTATCTGTGCAGATCTGTAGGTAGGTAGATGATAGATCAATTGATAGAGACATAAATCTTGCGGTGCTGCTTCTTCTGATTGAACTCCGACAGATACACACATCCACCAGTCCACCTGAGCCAGAAATCAAGTATCCTCCTGATTCCCGTCTCTTCCTCGGTCCCGACATCTAAGCATCCACCCAGCGAGCCATTCTGCCTCCCAACATGTTCTGTTCCCCCAAGTACTCAGATCTTTCTGTTGTTGTTGTTGCTCTGTTCCGTGTTGGGATTTGACAACGGAGCTATGTTTTTATAAACAGCAACTGGAACATCACAGTAGAAAAAACGGAAGGGAATTCATGAGTGACTGTTACTTAAAGGCTCAAGAAAGAGCTATGCCTAAGTGCAGGTCAGCTTGCCTTTTCATCCTCTCATGGCTTGGCAGACATTAAACAGCCAGACAGGATCCCTTGGAAGGGCAGAGCCGTGGAAAGGGTGCCCACGTTTGTAGGTCAGAGCCCTTTACTGCAGAGCATTTGTTGTAACAGGCAACAAGCATTGCACTCGCTGGGGGCTTGGCAGCAGCTTAATTATTAAGAATGCCTGTTACAGAAATGTGTCTGTATTTATTTATCATAAAGGCGACAGGAGTTGCTAAGCAAATTCATAATGCAAACAGCAGAAACGTTAGCTGACTGAGGAGCAAGGGGCTTAAGTACTAGCCTTTATACTCAGATAATAAATATGCTCATTACACATCTTCCTACCTCTTTAATAATGTCCTGGCGTGGGTCTCTAACACGTCCTCCCTCTTCCCTCTCAGCATTTGTTCTGTGGGTGCTTGATTATAATGGAAGTACATTTCTTTACAAATGTTCTGTTTCTCCAGCCTATCATTCATTATCCATTAATTCACAAAACATTTATTATGTGCCTGTTGTTTGCCTGGTGCTAGGAATATGACAGGTTATTAGCAGAGGATTTGCATTTGTGGAGTTTCCATTCTAATGGAAGAAGATCATATATCAAGAAGTAATCAAATAAATAATAGCATTTCATTCAGTGATCGGTGCCACTACACACACACATGCACACACATGCAGTTGGATAAGGGAGAATGAGTGTGAATGGGTGGTCAGGGGCCTCTTGGAGGGGGTAACACCTAAGCAGAGCTCAGAACAATGGGAAGGAACCAGGCTGGGGACCCCCCTGAGCAAGAGCTTCCAAGGGGAGGGAATAGCAGCATAGAGACCCCAAGACAGGAAGGGCCCTGGTGTGCATTCATGCTGTGACAGAAAATAATATAATAATAAGAGTAATAACAATAATGAGGAGGAGGGAAGGAGAAGAACTAAATTTTTCTTCCTTCAGGTTCTAAAACACTCCCAAATACTCTTCTGCCTTTGTACACTCTGTTCCCTTACTGGATCACTCTTGGCCCTGCTCTTAGCTGGATGATTCCTCATTTTTCAGGTCTCAGACCTTCAGAGAAGTGTTCCCCACCTGTCCAGTCGAAGGCAGGTCTTCCTTATGGAAGGCTTCTCCCTTCACAAAGTGTAACTGTTTATGTGTGTATTAGTCAGGGTTCTCCAAAGAAACAGAACCAATAGGACGTGTGCACATACATACATGTACGTGGAGGAAGAGGGAGGAGATTGATTTATTAGAAAAAGTGGTTCGTGGGATTATGGAGGCTGAGGAGCCCCATGCTCTGCTCTCTGCAAACAACAGAACCAGGAAAGCTGGTGATATAATTAATCAGTTCAAGTCCAAATACCCAAGCATTGGGAGGAGGTGGGGAATGGTTTAAGTACCTGCCCACGTCTGAAGGCCTGAGAACCAGGAACACTGATGTTGAAGGTCAGAGCAGACGGATGTCCCAGCCCCAGCAAAGAGCAAATTTATCCTTCCTCTGCCTTGTTATTCTATTCAAGCTCTCAGCTGATTGGATGATGCCCACCCTCATGGTGAGGGCTATCTTCTTTACTCAGTCTATTGATTCAAATGCTAATCTCTTCTAGAAATACCCTCACAGACATACTCAGAAATAATGTTTTGCCAGCTATCTGGACAACCTTTGGCCCAGTCAAGTTGACATAAAGTTACCTATCACATACGTATACTTATTTAACACACAGAAAGCCTTCAGGATAATTGCTGAATGAACGAACCATGAATGGATCATAAGACAGTTTTCCACAAAGCACCCAAGCCAGACAGGTTGAGAATTGGCAAAAGGGTGGGGACAGAATACAAAAGAAAGGAAGTTGGGGCACATAGATGGCTCAGTCAGTTAAGCATCTGACTTCAGCTCAGGTCATGATCTCGAGGTCCTGGGATCAAGCCCCATGTCTGGCTCCCCGCTCTGAGGGGGGTCTGCTTTTCCCTCTCCCTCTGCCTCTCCGTCTGCTCATGCTCTCTCTTTCTCTCTCAAATAAATAAAATCTTTCTATTAAAAAAAAAAACAGGAAAGAAAATTAGACAAAGGATTTAAGAAGAAGGGAAGAAGGTGGAAGGGGAGTCTGCTAAGAGAAGCCAAGCTGAGGGGGTAGGTTAGGGAGGAAGTGGCTGAGAACAGGCCAGAACAGGAGCAGAGAGCGTCTAGTACCAAAACAGCTGCTGTGCTGCAGACGGCCTGCCAGCAAAGACTTCAGCACTACTCAAAGGGACAGTGTCACGCAACCTGAGAGGCAAAGCCTAGGGTGCCCACCTGGGCTACCTTCTGCCTACCACAGAGTGTCCCTGTGCCTAAATACATTCAACACTGGACAGGGTGCTCACTCCAGACTCACACAATAACTCACACTTCCAGCACCTGCACACAATGAGTGTTCCCTACTCAAAGCACCCGGAGTCCCTCACCCATTCTTCTTGGGACAGTGGCCACACCAGCCACCCTCTGGTCACCCACCCCCATGACAGATTCCGGTTTGTCAACATCCCCCTTTGCAGGGTGTTGCCCACAATGGCACTCGTTGTTCCAGATGTAGCTGAAGCCCAAGGCACTGGGACAACCGTGACATTTGGAATTATGATGGCATGACCTTCTCAAGGCCTTTGAAACCGACAAGCCTGCCAGTTGGGAGAAGGCCTGGAATGGCTTTGAGCCCTCCTGCTTTGACAGGAGAGGTTACAGCAGATGCTCTTGTATTTCATTGTGTGGCAAATGAATGCTAGGTGGGAGGAGAGGAAAATAGAACCCAGGAAAGGGCGCGAGCCTTTCCGGGCGGCCCCAACAGATGGGGCCATACATAACGAGATAACGCAGCTTCCAATCTCAGGGCCAGCTGCTGAGGCGTGACTTCTTTCTTAACGGAAAAAGAAGAAATTCTCCTTGAAATGAGAAATACAAATCAGACAAATGTGCCCAAGGAGAGCTTGAGGATTGAATGCCCCCACAGGGCTCTTCGGGGAGCCAGCAAGTTCGATTGAAAATGCCACTGCAGGTGGAGGCAGACTCCTTGTTACCTGCTCAGATTGGATGAAAACCAGACCCTGAGCATTCTGTGTGCACCTTCCGTAGGCACGGGGCGCCTGCATCTCTGATTGATGTCACTTCGGACAGCTTTCTCTTCGGAGCTATTATCTCCCCAATTTTCTTTCGCCAGAAAAATAACTAAAGGGCTCTGGTACCCTCCTTCCCTAAGACATCTTTCTTTTAATGTATCCATAAAAGTATATCTTAAAAAGGAGTTGCTCAGTTTTCAACATGTGGATAATTGATTTGTTGCAACTCACAAAAGAGCATTTGTCATTTGGAAACAACCAGGACCCACGTGCTTCTTCCTCCCAAGATGAGCATGCAGGCGCTTGACTTATTGCTGCCATTAAATTGAAGTGTTCGCCTGATTATTTGGTATTTCAGAATTCCTTATAAATCACCGCCTTATTTGGGTGATTACAATTTGAAGAAGAGACGCTTGATTTATAGGTGACATCAGGGAGGAGGAGGGGGAGGGAGGGAGGGGCCAGGAGGTACAGCGGTGGTGGCAAGAGGCTTGATGAAGATACAATTGGAAACATCTGTTTGATACATTGCCCCCTTCTCCCCACACTGCGGCCCAGGAATATGCCTATGCCTGGGAGATTTTCATTACCAGGAGCTTTGGCAGATAAATAAAAAGAGGGGGAGGTGGGAGACAGGAAGGAGGGGTGGTATCCAGGGCTCTTTACAGATTGGGATGTATAATTCCATGTAGGATTCTGGTTTCTTCCCAGTTGGGTGTAGAAGAGAGTGAAGCTCCAAAGTGAAATTCATCCTATTGTGATGCATGAGCAAGCCATAGGGTCTAGGTCCATGTTCACAGAGGAAATGGGTGAGCTGGAGATCTGGCTCCAGCTGGACACAGCTGGACTTTGAAATGCAACAGAGTGGAAAATAACTTCTTAGGCCCCAGTGAGTCCATCAATCAAAAGCATTTATTGGCAGCAAACGGAGGCAGATGAATACAGCAGGCACTTAGGAGGAACCCAGGAATGGTTAGACATGATACCCGCCCTAGATAAACTAACTTACATCTAATAAGGAGGACCAGAGTGACAAGCAGATTGTCCCCATCAGGTTAAAAAGTCATCTAAGGGATGCCTGGGTCGGTCATTAAGCATCTGCCTTCAGCTCAGGTCATGATCCCCAGGTCCTGGAATCGAACCCCAAGTCGGGCTCCCTGCTGAGCAGGGAGTCTGCTTCTCCCTCTCCCTCTGCCACTTCTCCTGCTTGTGCTCTCTCTGCCTCTCTGTCCCTGTCTCTGTCTCTCTGTCTCTTCTCTCTCTGTGTCAAATAAATAAATAGAATCATTTTTTAACCAATCATCTAAAATGTGTCATGGGGCGGTTATGCATACATGGCACTTGGTTCATAATACCTCTCCCAGCTAGAAGTTAGTGTCTAAAATTTCTTTCCCAGGGAACAGAGATCTCTACTCCGGCAGTGAGAGGTCAGGCTTGAGCTTCAAATGCCCCACCAGAAGGACCCTGCCTGGTGACATATGTTCAGTGCTGTATTTTTAAAATTGGAGCCTGTACAGACTCACAGGTGGCCAAGATGTGAGAGGGTCCAAAACTAGTCCTATCGGAAATGTGTCAAGAAAATGGTGCATTCCACCTGGAAAAGAGAAGGGATATGAGAACTCACGCATATCTGAAAGGTTGTCATGGGAAGGAGGAAGCAGCTTTATTTTGCAATTGCTCCAAAGAAAACAGTAAGGATTGCTAGTGGTGAGCTGCAGAAGCAGATTTCAGTTCAACATAATTTACTAATAAGCGCTCGGTGGATATAGAGAAATAGTAGATGGCGAGATCCCTGCCGTGGGAAGCGTTAAAGGACAGTCTGGTGGCCACTGTTCACAAGAGTCTGCCTCGGGTAAGAAGCAAAGCTAGATGCAATCTAAGGTTCCTTGTCACTGTAAGATTATATGACTCAGTGACTTGAATTCTCATTAAAGTGTGAATGGCTAATAGGTTCTTTCCAGAAAGTATATTGTGTTAAAACCAGAGGAGGATTTATATGTTAATGAAACCCTATGTGCCCTGACATGAGAAATGGATAATGACTGTGGGCATCCATATAGCACTAACCCTGGTGTCCTAAATTGGAGAGGCAACCACACAGAAGGATTAAGAACAAACACACCAGCATCAGTCAGTGGTCATAGGCTCTGGTTCTAGCACTTGCTACCTGTATGGCCTTGGAAAAGTTACTTCAACTTTCCGGCCTTCATTTTTCTTATCAGCCAAGCAAGGATCGTAATAGTGCCACTGAGGTAGGGGACACCATGCAGATTTGAGGATGCAACTTATGCAAGGAATTTAGCACGGTGCACATCTCGTAGCGTAGCACTCAATCATTGCAAGGCATTAAGAGTAGTATTGCATTTTCTTAATTTAAGATGCAAAATTTTCTATATTTTAATGTTCTGAAATAAGAACATATCTTATAATAGATATTTACATTGGATATATTATTTCTCTCTCTCTCTCTCTCTCTCTCACACACACACACACACACACAGCTATTTCTAAACACGAGGGGCACTTTACAAATGACAGAATCTTAGAATCAAGATCTGCATCCTCCTTCATGGATTCTTTTGTGGCTACCAGCCTGAAGTCCTGCCAGGAGAGTAAAAAGTAGGATCTGCTAAACCAAGCACCCAGCTGTAGTTGATTCTTCTAACATCCATGCAGGGAGCCCATTGAGAATTTAACAAATATCATAGGCCACCATTTACTCCGCTCTTTCTGGGTGCGTAGTTGCAGTTCTATACTAGATGGTAGCACATACATCACCTCATCTAGTCCTCATACGAACCAAGCAAAGGCAGCATGATCATCCCATCTGGACACTGAAGCATGGTGTGTCTAATGGGTTAGCCCCAAAACATACAGCTAGGAAGTGGAGTATCTAGTTCTGAACCAATGCTGTTTGACTTCATTGCCCGGACGATTGCCCAAAATGTTATAAGAAAGGTGGGAATAATAGTTGGTCTTAACTTTCAGGGTTTGTTTTTTTTTTCCCAGCCTCACACTTCATATGTGACTTTTAACAAACAGTGATTCCCTGAGGACTGGGGAGAGGCTTGTGGGGGAAAGAGAGTAACATGGGCTCCAGTGTCCCATCCTACGCTGACCCTTCACATACCTCCTGAAGGTGTGTGTGGGTGTGTGCATGCACACTCACACTCACACCCATACAAACACACACAAGTGCATACATGTACTGGCAGCCATCCGAGGGAAGGGCCCGGGCTGAGGTGGGCCTCACTGGAGCAAGGACCCTGATGGTCCCCTGGCAACCTCCCAAGATAGCATTTACCACTTTAGCAAATTTTCCAGTCCAGAGACCAGTCCTCTGCCTTTCTAGGCCTCTGAGGCAGGGTTTTTGTTTTTGTTTTTTTGTCAGTCCCCAGAGAAAGAGGATTTGGAAGGGCTGATTCAGACCAACACTCACAGCAGCCTGATGTCTAAAGCAGTGGTCAGTGTGTTAATCTGCAGTGAGAGCTGAGTGCCAAGTGGCCCATGTGGGCCAGTCTAGGCTGTGCGCCCCTGGAGACAGCCAAATTGCCAGCAGGTGGCTCAGTGAGCATGGGGTCAGGGTAGGGTGACTTTGAAGGCCTGATGTCTGGTCCCAGGGAGGGACCACCTGCCAGGAGACCAGACCCAAGGTCAGGCCTGGCCTATTCTCTTCCCCTACACAAAGCCCTGCTCCCTTTGTGCCTGGGGCTACTTTTGGGGTGCTCCTGAGGCTGCCAGCCCTCCTCCTCCTAGCAGTCTACCTCTTCCCAGAGGTCTCAGTCCTCATGTCTGGCTGCCTGTCTGAAGTGTTGCTGAGCCCTACCTGATTACTGCCCAGCCCCACACTTCCCCAGCGTACTGCCCCTCCCACCCCCATATGTACACCGATGCCTCTCTCATCTGGAACCATATGGGGGATCCTTAACAGCCAGAGTCTGCAGCTCAGAGAAAAAGGTGCCCCTAGGGTCTCAGCCTACTCCCTGCTGCTTCTGCGGTGCCGGCTGAGGCCACATGCAAGCCCTTGCCCCATCCTATCCCACCAGAGGGGGTCTCTGGAACTGTGTGTAGCTGTACCATCCTCAACCTGGAAGGAAGCTCTCCTGCCCCAGCCCTGAGGTCTATCTTACAGATGAGCACTGAGGAAGGAGCACTCCAAGCCCAGTTCACAGCCCTCTACAACCGTTGTCTCAGAGGCTCCTCTTTCAACCCCATCGTCTGTCCTGTTCCCTGCCAGGCATCCCAAACTTCCTCCAGGCCTGGGCCCAACCCAAAGCCTCAACACCTACCAAGTTCTTGTAGCCACTCAACTTCAGGAGTGATTCTGGTCCTTGGGGCTCCCCCTGGCCCCCTGGTTCTGCCTGTGCTCTCTCTGAGAATGGAAGGTAATACTAACAATAGGATCTGTTATCACATATCTTTATCAACTGTATGCTGGGCACCCTGCTAAATGCTTTATGTGCAATAGAATCTCATTCAATCCTCCAGGGAACCCTAAGCTTTTGGTGTTGGCCATAGTTCATGGATGAGAAAACCAAGAGGGCAAGAGTTGAATCCTCAGCGTCATGCTAATAATGTCACAGCTGATATGTGGCAGGGTCAGAACTTGAACTCAGACCTGTCTGACTCTAGAGCCCATGGTTGCAAGCACTACTCTGTCCTGCTGCCCCTCCATGAATTGCCACCTATCTGGTGACACAGCAAATATGCTGTCATGGAAGGAGTAGTGGAAGGCTACTCCTTCCACTACTCCTCTTCCATAATTTATTCAGAGTTAAGAAAAGAACAAACATAGCTCATGGGTTAGGAGTAATAGAGGGTACAATTTAGACGGGGTGATCAGAGTTGAACTCCATCAGTGCCTCCATACTTTCATATGGACGAATAAACTCTAGTTTAGTTCTGCATATGTTGTTAGGCAAAAGCAGTGTAAGTCCTGTTTCAGCCAAATTCTCACCCCCTAGAGATTTCCAATAGGAAAACTCTGGAACCACCCTAATCTGATTTCTCCATCACTATTCAGGGCTAAGACCATTCCCAGATGAACTTGCCCACTCAAGTGGCATCCTGGTGCCAACATCTGTCCTCCCTAGGACTGCCCTCCCAAGCCAGGACAGCTTTCACCTGGCTGGGCCCCATGCCCTGGCTAGCAGACCCCTCCAGGTCCCCCTGCTCCCCAGCCCACAGGCTCTGGAAGCTCTCTGCTCCTTGTTAGAACCATCCTCATTATGCATGCAAAAAGCTCCTTCCTTCTCATGGTTCATTGGCATGGCATCCAAAAAGAGGAGAATTACAGTGAGAAAAAATAAGGCTCTAGTTTTGAGTTCCTGGCATAATTCAAAGGAAGATTATGCTAAGTATACGGAAAAAAATATTTTTATCAAAGGAGCATCATTAGAATTTTCCACATCATTTAAACTGCTGTGATGATTTAAACCAGTGAGTTTATTTTTTAAAAAGTAATAATAATAATAATAATAATAATAATAATAATAATATGGTGACCATTCTAAAAGCACACAAAACATGTTTAAGACATGCCTGAGAAGTCACTGAAGATGTCTTCTGATGGCCCCTCTCTTCTAACACTGACAGGGACAGATAATTATGGTTTCCTGAATAACCAGCATAAAAAGGGAAGCAGCCAGAAAATCTTTTCCAAGGCCTATGGCCTGCAAACAAGGGAAATGAAGAGAGACCATAGAAGAGGACAAGAGGATGGCAGGTCTGTTCAACAGATATATTTTAAGCACCTACTGTATACCTATGCCAAGCCCTGTCCCTGACATTTATGACCCAGCAATAGCAAAAAGACCTGGTCCCTGGCCTCAGGGAGGCCTAGTTCCTGGCCTAATGGAGGTGACAGACCAGTCGGCCAGTTGCCACAGCATGATGAAAGCACAGGACACATACGACACCCAGACAGCAACGCTGGAGTTCAGTTTCCAGGTATGACTCGGCTGGGAAAGTCGCCAAACCTCTTTGTGCTTTCCTTCTCGTCACACAGAAAATGAGTATTCATGAGCTTGGGTGTGTAAAGGGCCCAGAAGAGTGCCTGCTTCACGCTGTGTATGCTGGCCATCACCATTGTTGCTATAATAGCCAGGACAGCTGGTCTGGTCTCCATCCCCTCACCCATGACCACCAAAGGCAGGGTTCGGGGAGGGTTTGGGGAGCTGTGTTATCAAGAATGGAGTAGTTGGGATCCCTGGGTGGCGCAGCGGTTTGGCGCCTGCCTTTGGCCCAGGGCGCGATCCTGGAGACCCGGGATCGAATCCCACGTCGGGCTCCCAGTGCATGGAGCCTGCTTCTCCCTCTGCCTGTGTCTCTGCCTCTCTCTCTCTCTCTTTCTCTGTGACTATCATAAATAAAAAAAAAAAAAAAAAAAAAAGAATGGAGTAGTTGGCCAAGTGGAGGACATGGGAAGAAGAGGGAAAAGAATGGGCAGAGCAGAGGCATTGAAGGATGTTGTATGTGAGGAACTGTATGACGGGGATGATGGACAGTGAGAGTTGGAATGGAGAGTAGCTGCAATACAGCAGGGAGGTACAAAAGGCTCCGCTCAAGGGGAATCTTCTTTATCAGGCTAAGGAGCTTGAGTGTTTTTGTTTGTGTGTTGGAAGCTGAAAAAGAGCTTTGCATGGGGAGAGGCTGGAAGTAGTAGGGCCAGCTAATAGATATTTGATGGATCTTCCTCCTAAGAAATGATGACACAAAGTCGGATGGATCAGGAAAGGGAATCAAAAAATCCTGAGGATTTCCAGTTTAAGATGGTGGATTGGATACCTGCATTTTTAGCTCTATTCCCTTCTGAAACCTCACGAAAAACAACAGTAAATTATTTTTTAAGTATAAATCCCCAAGATAAAGAGAATAGATGAAGAGTCAATAGCAATAAACTTTTGGAAATCTGAAAGCAGACAACTAGTTGGTAATTGACAAGCAAATCCAGTGAAACTGGATTCTACTCAGGCAAAAAACAAAACCAAAAAACACCTGATTTGTACCATGCAGGCCCCATAGGCAGAGGCACCAGTAGCCCTTGACCTCTGCAAGGGGCTCAGAGGGGAAGACTGGCTTCATGTCCATCTGCACAGCAGTGAGACTCAGCCCGAAGCTGAATGACTGTCCCCACAGGAGCATCATCTCTAGCCCCTTGGGCAGCACTACCCATAAAAACACAGTATGCGCCACATACACATTTTACATTTTCTAATATCCTCATTTTTTAAAAAAGGAAAAAGAGGGGCACCTGGCTGGGTCAGTCACTTAAGCATCTGACTCTTGATTTCAGCTCAGGTCATGATCTCAGGATCCTGGGATCCAACCCAGAGCCCCATGTGGGGCTCCACACTCAAGAGTCTGCTTGAAGTTCTCTCTCTCCCTCTGCCTTGGCCCCTCCCCCTGCTTGTGCTTGCCTTCTGAATGAAAGAATGAATGGATACATGAATGAATAAATAAATAAATCTCTTAAAAATGAAAAAGAAACAGGTCAAATTAACTTTAATAATATACTTTATTTAGGGGCATCTGGGGGGCTCAGTCAGTTAAGTGTCCAACTTGATTTCAGCTACGGTCATGATCTCAGGATCGTGGATTGAGGCTCAAATCCTGAGTCTGGCTCCATGATCACTGGGGAGCCTGCTTGAGATTCTCTCTCTCCTCGCCCTCTCCCTTTGCCCCTCCCCCAACTCATGCATGCACTCTCTCTAAAATAAATAAATAAACCTTTAAAAATGTACTTTATTTAACCCAATATATCCAAAATATCATTATAAAAAATTATCGGTGTGAACTTTTACATTCTTAATTTTCAAAATACAGTGTGTATTTGATACTTTAAAATATGCATTGGTTTTTTTATTAATTTTAATTCCACTATAGTTAACATACAGTGTTATATTAATTTCAGGTATACAATGTAGTGATTCAACACTTCCATATATTATTCTGTCCTCATCAATTTTAACCCCCATCGCCTATTTAACCCATCCCCCAACCACCTCCCCTCTGGTAACCAACCATTGGTTCTCTATAGTTAAGAGTCTGTTTTTTTGGTTTGTCTCGTTTTTTCCCCCTTTTTGTTTATTTTGTTTCTTAAATTCTACATCTGAATGAAATCATATGGTATTTGTCTTTCTCTGACTGACTTATTTCTCCTAGCATTATATTCTCTAGATCCAAACACATTGATGCAAATGGCAATATTTCATTCTTTTTTTATGGTTGAGTTATATTCCATTGTATATATATATCTACATATATATATACCACATCCAATACCTGGGCTGCTTCCATAATTTGGCTATTATCAATAATGCTGCAATAAACATAGGGGTGCACATATCCCTTCAAATTAGTGTTTTCATATTCAAGGGTGAATACTCATTAGTGCAATTACTGGATCATTGGGTAGTTCTATTTTTAATTATTTGAGGAACCTCCCTACTGTCTTCCACAGTGGCTACATCAGTTTGCATTCCCACCAGCAGTGCACAAGTGTTCCTTTTTCTCTACATCCTCGCCAACAATTGTTGAGTTTTTGATTTTAGCCATTCTGACAGGTATGAGGTGATAACTGATTGTGGTTTTGATTTGCACTTATCTGACAATGAGTGAGGTTGAGCATATTTCATGTGTCTGTTGGCCATCTGTATATATTGGCTTGGAGAAAGGTCTGTTCATGTCTTCTGCCCATTTTTTAATTGGATTACTTGTTTCTTGGGTGTTGAATTTTATAAGTTCTTCGTATTTTTTGAATATTTCCCTTATTGGATTTATCATTTGCAAGTATCCTCTCCCATTCAGTAGGTTGTCTTTAAGTTTTGTTGGTTGTTTCCTTTGCTGTGCAGAAGCTTTTTATTTTGATATAGTCCCAGTAGTTTATTTTTGCTTTTGTTTCCCTTGCCTCAGGAGACCTATCTACAAAAATATTGCTACAGCTGATGTAAGAGATATTACTGCCTGTGCTCACTTTTAGGATTTTTATGGTTCCAGGTCTCAAATTTAGGTCCTTAATCTATTTTGTGTTAATTTTTGTGTATGGTGTAAGAAAACTGTCTGGTTTCATTCTTTTGTATGTTGCTATCCAGTTTTTCCAACACCATTTGTTGAAGAGATCATCTCTTTCCCATTGCCTCCTTTGTTAAAGATTAATTGACCATATAACTGTGGGTTTATTTCTGGGCTTTCCATTCTGTTCCTTTGATCTGTATGTCTATTTTGTGCCAGTACCATACTGTTTTGATTGCTATGGGTTTGTGATATAACTTGAAGTCTGGAATTGTGATGCTGCCAGTTTTGTTTTACTTTTTCAGGATTGCTTTGGCTGTTCAAGGTCTTTTGTGGTTCTATACAAATTTTAGGATTGTTTGTTTTAATTCTGTGAAAAATGCTATTAGTATTTTGATAGGGATTGCATTAAATCTATACATTGCTTTAGGTAGTATAGACATTTTAACAATATTTGTTCTTCCAATCCATGAGTATGGAATGCCTTTCCATTTTTTTGTATTGTCTTCAATTTTTTTCATCATTGTTTCAGAGTACAGGTCTCATTTCTTCGGTTAAGTTTATTCCTATTTCTTTGTTGCAATTGCAAATGGGATTATTTTCTTAACTTCTCTTTCTGCTGCTTCATTATTAGTGTTTAGAAATGCAACAGATTTCTGTACATTGACTTTGTATCCTATGACTTTACCAAATTCACTTATCAGTTCTAGTAGTTTTTTGGTGGAGTCTTTAGGGTTATCTATGTATAGTATCATATCATCTTCAAATAGTGAAAGATTTGGGTGTCTTTTATTTATTTTTGTTGTCTGATTTCTGTGGGTAGGACTTCAGTACTATATTAAATAAAAGTAAGGAGAATGGAGGTGCCTGGATGGCTCAGTCAGTTAAGCGTCTGCATTTGGCTCAGGTCATGATCCCAGGGTGCTGAGACTGAGCCCCAAGTGAGGCTCTCCACTCAGCAGGAAGCCTGCTTCTCCCTCTGCCTGTGTCTCTGCCTGTCTCTCTCTCTGTGTCTCTCATGAATAAATAAAATGTTTTTTAAAAAGCCGTTTTATTATCTTGAGGTATGTTCTCTCTAAATCTACTTTGTTGAGGGTTTTTTTTTTTTATCATGAATGGATGTTGTACTTTGTTAAATATGTTTTCTGCTTCTATTGAAGTGACCATATGGTTTTTATCCCTTCTCTTATTGATGTGATGTTTCACATTGACTGATTTGTGAATATTGAAGCACCGTGGCATACTGGGAATAAGTCCCATTTGATCATGGTGAGTGATTTTTTAAATATATTGTTGGTTTGGGTTTGCTAATATTTTGTTGAAGATTTCTGCATCTGTATTCATCAGAGATATTGGCCTGTTCTCTTTTATGTAGTGTCTTTATCTGGTTTTGGTATCAGAGTGATGCTGGCCTCATAGAATGAATTTGGAAGTTCTCCTTCTTTTTCTATTTTTTGGAATAATTTGAGAATCATAGGTATTAGCTCATCTTTATTTTAAAAAATTTATTTATTTTAGAGAGAGACAGATAGAGAGAAAGCTTGAGCAGGGGAGGGACAGAGAGAGAGGGAGACAGAAAATATTAAGCAGACACCCAGCTGAGCATGAAGTCCCATATGGGGCTTGATTCCAGGACCCTGAGATCATGACCTGAGCTGAAATCAGAGACAGACACCTAACTCCCTGAGCCACCCAGGCACCCTGGTATTAACTATTCTTTAAATGTTAGGGAGAATTTACCTGTGAAGCCATCTGGTCCTGGACTTTTATTTGTTGGGAAGGTTTTGATTAGTAACTCAATTCCATTGCTGGTAATCATTCTGCTCAAATTTTCTATTTCTTCCTGCTTTTGTTTTGGTAGATTATATGTTTCTAGGAATTTGTTAATTTCTTCTAGGTTATCCAATTTGTTGGCATAATCATTATATTCTCCTACAATCCTTTGTGTTTCTGTGGTATCAGTTGTTATTTCTTTTCTTTCACTTGCGATTTTTGTGTCCTCTCTCCCTCTCATTTAATGAGTCTGGCTAGAGGTTTATCAATTTTGTTGATCTTTTCCCAGAACCAGCTACTGGTTTCATTGATCTATTCTATTGGTTTTTTAGTTTCTACATCATTTATTTCTGCTCTAATCTTTATTATCTCCTTCCTTTCACTGGTTTTGGGTTTTGTTGTTCTTTTTCTAGCTAATATAGATGTAAAGTTAGATTGTTTATTTGAGGTTTTTTCCTTGTTTCTTGAGATTGGCCTGTATTGCTGTAAACTTTCGTCTTTAGAAGCACTTTTGCTGTATCACAAAGATTTGGGACTGTTGTGTTTTCATTTTCATTTGTCTCCATGTAATTTTTTATTTCTTTTATTTCTTGGTAGATCCATTCATTGTTTAGTAGCATATTATTTAACCTCCATGTGTTTGTGTTCTTTCTAGGTTTTTTTCCTTGTGATTCATTTCTAGTTTCATAGACTTGTGATCAGAAAAGACGCACGGTTTTATTTCAATCTTTTTGAATTTGCTGAGGCTTGGTATTTTGGCTTAATATATGGTTCATTCTGGAGAATGTTCCGTGTGTTCTTGAAAAGAATGGGTATTCTGCTGTTTTAGGATGGAATGTTCTGAACATATGTGTTAAATACAGCCTATCCAGTATGTCATTCAAAACCACTGTTTACCTGATCTTCTCTTTAGATAATCTATGCATTGATGTAAGTGGGGAGTTAAAATCCCCAATATTATTGTATTACCATCAATTAGTTCATTCATGTTTGTTATTAACTATTTTATGTATTTAGGTGCTCCCATGTTGGGTGCATAAATATTTACAATTATTATATCTTCTTATTGGACTGTCCCCTTTATTATTACAGAATGTCCTTCTTTGTCTCTTGTTACAGTCTTTTTTTTTTATTTTTTTATTGGAGTTCAATTTGCCAACATATAGCATAACACCCAGTGCTCATCCTGCCAAGTGCGCCCCTCATTGCCCATCACCCAGTCACCCCAACCCTCCCGCCCACTTCCCCTTCCACTCCCCCTTGTTCATTTCCTAGAGTTAGGTGTCTCATGTTTTGCCACCCTCACTGATATTTTCACTCATTTTCTCTCCTTTCCCTTTATTCCCTTTCACTAATTTTTATATTCCTCAAATGAATGAGACCATATAATGTTTGTCCTTTTCCAATTGACTTATTTCACTCAGCATAATACCCTCCAGGTCCCTCCATGTCGAAGCAAATAGTGGGTATTTGTCGTTTCTAATGGCTGAGGAATATTCCATTGTATACATAAACCACATCTTCTGTATCCATTCATCTTTCGTTGGACACCAAGGCTCCTTCCACAGTTTGGCTATTGTGGACATTGCTGCTAGAAACATTGGGGTCCAGGTGTCCCGGCGTTTCATTGCATCTGTATCTTTGGGGTAAATCCCCAGCAGTGCAAATGCTGGGTCGTAGGGCAGATCTATTTTTAACTCTTTGAGGAACTTCCACACAGTTTTCCAGAGTGGCTGTGCCAGTTATTCCCACCAACAGTGCAAGAGGGTTCCCTTTCTCCACATCCTCTCCAACATTTGTTGTTTCCTGTCTTGTTAATGTTCCCCATTCTCACTGGTGTGAGGTGGTATCTCATTGTGGTTTTGATTTGTATTTCCCTGATGGCAAGTGATGCGGAGCATTTTCTCATGTGCTTGTTGGCCACATGTCTTCCTCTGTGCAATTTCTGTTCATGTCTTTTTCCCATTTCATGATTGGATTGTTTGTTTCTTTGCTGTTGAGTTTAATAAGTTCTTTATAGATCTTGGATACTAGCCCTTTATCTGATAGGTCATTTGCAAATATCTTCTCCCATTCTGTATGTTGTCTTTTAGTTTTGTTGACTGTTTCTTTTGCTGTGCAGAAGCTTCTTATCTTGATGAAGTCCCAATAATTCATTTTTGCTTTTGTTCTGTCTTTGTTTTAAAGTCTTTTTTGTCTGATATAAGCATTGCTACCTCAGCTTTCTTCTGACATTTGTTTGCATGATAAATGTTTTTTCATTCCCTCACTTTCAGTCTGCAGGTATCTTCAGGTTTAAAATGAGTCTCTTATAGATATCATAAAGATGGGTTCTGGTTTTTTTATCCATTCTGACACTCTATGTCTTTTGATTAGACTGTTTAGTCCCTTTACATTCAAAGTAATTATTGATACGTATGTGTTTATTGACATTTTATTACTTGTTTCATGGTTGTTTTGTAGTCCTTCTCTGATTGTTCTCTCATGGTTTGTTAGCTTTCTTTAGTGATTTATTTGGATTTATTTCTCTTTATTTTTTGCATAGAAATTATTGGGTTTTGATTTGTGGTTACCATTAGGTTTGTATATAACATCTTCTGCATATATCAGTCTACATTAAGTTGATGGTTGCTTAAGTTTGAACCCATTCTTACTACTCTCCTTCAATCTCACATTTTAGACATATAGTGTCATGCTTTACATCCTTCTATTAAGTACCTTGATTGAGATTTACAGATATACTTACTTTACTGCTTTTGTGCTTCTTACTCTTTCTTACTCTTACTTTTATTACTTAAAAGTAAGAAAAGAGTCCTGCCTTTCCACTCAAAGTGTCCCCTTAACATTTCCTGTAGCACTGGTTTAGTGGTCATGAATTCCTTCAGCTATTTTTTGTCTAGGAAAATCTATTTCTCCTTCTATTCCAAATTATAGTCTGGCTAGATTCTTAGCTGCAGATTTTCCTTTTCAGCACTTTGAATATATCATGCTACTGCCTTCTGGCTGGAAGAGTTTCTGCTAAGAAACCCTCTGATAGCCTTACAGGGGTTTTCCCCTGTATGTAACTATCTCCTTTTCTCTTGCCATGTCTAAAGTTCATTCATTCTTTCATTCTTTCTCTCTCTGTCTTTCTTTTTAAAATTATCTTTTTCACTACTTTTTGCCATTTTAATTACTGAGTGTCTTGGTGTGGACCTTCTTGGGTTGATTTTGTGGAAGCAAGATCTGTTTCCTTCTCCAAATTCAGGAAATCTTCAGCTATCATTTCTTTAAATAAATTTTCTGCCCCCTTATCTCTCTCTTCTTCTGGGACTCCCATAATGTGAATGTTATTACACTTGATGGAGTCCCTGAGTTCCCAAAGTCTATTCTCATTTTCATAATTTCTCTCACCTGCTCACCTTGATTACTTTCCATTACTCTGTCCTTCAGGTTCCTAATCATTCTTCTGCTTTTCTCTAGTATATTTTTAATTTCATTACTGTGTTCCTCATCTCCAACGGTTCTCTTTTATCTCTTTTATCTCCTTGTTAAGGGTCTCACTGATGTCCTCTACAGTTTTCTCAAATCCAGTGAGTATCTTTATTATCATTACTTTAAATTCTCTATCAGGCATATTACTTATATCCATTTCACTTAGGTCTTTCACTGTGATTTTGTCCTGTTCTTTCCTTTGAGACCTATTCCTCTGTCTCATTTTGTCTTTCCGTGTTTCTGCGTGTTTGGAACATCAGCTATATCTCCTGCTCTTGAAAGTAATGGCCTTGTGAAGAAGAGGTTCTGTAGCACCCTGCAGTGCAGTGTCCCCCACTTACCAGAACCTAGTACTTGAGGCGTCTCTCCTATGTGTGTAGCATATGCTCTGCTCTTGTGTCTTGACCATTTTTTCCTTCAGTCCAGTGGTCTGCAGAGGCTCTTTTTGCCTTTTGGGGTAGTGTTTGATCCCTGTTGTGTTAGTGAACCAATTTTAAAAAGGTGTGTGCCAGTCTTCCATGGAAGGTGACCTGCCAGTACCTTCAGATAAGGTCCCGCAGAGCATGCAGATGGAGAGATATGGTGTTGTCAAGGTTTGTGGGTGTCTTCTCAGGGAAGAACTGCAGCATGGGGACTGAGGCAAGTATGACTGGGAAGGATGGATCCACCATTCTAGATCTTGGTGTAAGCAAGTTAGGTAATGAGTGACTGTGCAGCACAGGTTCCTACAGGTGTTTATGTTGGGGGTGGAGGAAGGAAATGGCACCTGCCATCTCCTTTGTTCTTCAAGGACTGTCCCTACAAACACTTGTCCCTCTGGAACACACTCTGAGATGCCCCAGTTTTTCAAACTACTACTTCTACATTATATCTCGGCAGGTTTTTTGTCATGCTATGTTTTTAAGGGCTTGGCTTCCTCTTGCTCTCCAGACTCTCCTAGAACCAAACCTGCTGATTTTTAACATTCCAGGCTTTAAGTACTGCTGGTTAGAATTTGGCCCCTCTGGTTTTCAAAGCCAAGTGCTATGAGGATTCATCTTCCCTGTGCAGGTTCCCTGGTCTGAAGGTCTGTTTCTCTCCCCTCCCCACACCCACAGCACCTTCTCAAGGATGCCTCTGGTCCATTTAGTTCCCCACCACCATGTCTCCACCTTTCCTACCCTTTCCTACCCTCTTCGATGTGGTTTTTTCTCTACCTTAATTGTGGAGTTCGTTCTGCCATTCTTTAGATCATTTTCTGGGTTTATTACATTGATGTGAGTGCTATCTAGTTGTATCCATGGGATGAGGTGAGCTTACAGTCCTCCTATTCCTCTATCTTCCCCATCACTCCAGCACACATTAATATGAACTAAATTTTCATTGAAAATACTCAATCTATGTTTACATTTCATAAAATCTGGAACAAAAAGCATATCTACATACCTAAGTTGTTCCAAAATATGTGAAAGTTTCCCAATACCAAATAGAGTGTGCAATTTTAAGAATAAATTGAGGGGGAGGAGCAAGATGGCGGAAGAGTAGGGTCTCCAAATCACCTGTCTCCACCAAACTACCTAGAAAACCTTCAAATTATCCTGAAAATCTATGAATTCGGCCTGAGATTTAAAGAGAGACCAGCTGGAATGCTACAGTGAGAAGAGTTCGCGCTTCTATCAAGGTAGGAAGACGGGGAAAAAGAGATAAAGAAACAAAGGCCTCCAAGGGGGAGGGGCCCCGCGAGGAGCCGGGCTGAGGCCGGGGCGAGTGTCCCCAGGACAGGAGAGCCCCGTCCCGGAGGAGCAGGAGCTGCACCGACCTTCCCGGGCGGAAAGGGGCTCGCGGGGAGTTGGAGCAGGACCCAGGAGGGAGGGGATGCCCTCGGGCTCCCGGGGACAGTAACAGCAACTGCGCGCCCAGGAGAGTGCGCCGAGCTCCCTAAGGGCTGCAGCGCGCACGGCGGGACCCGGCGGGACCCGGAGAGCTGAAGGGGCTCGGGCGGCGGCTCCGCGGAGGGGGCTGCGCGGCCCCGGGAGCAGCTCGGGGGGGCTCGGGCAGAGGAAGAGGCTCCGTGCGGAGGGGCCTGCGCGGTTCCAGGAGCAGCTCGGGGTGCTCGGGCGGCTCCACGGAGGGGGCTGCGCGGCCCGGGAGCGCGAATCCAACAGCGCAGGCTCCGGAGCACAGGGCGCCGGGACACAGCCCAGGATCCCGCCTCCCCCGGGACAGGCAGAGGCCGGGAGGGCCCAGGACAGCAAGGACGCTCCTGCCCCAGCTGAGCACATCAGCGGCCCCGCCCCGGAGCCTCCAGGCCCTGCAGACGGAGTTCCTGCCGGAGCTGAATCCAGGTTTCCAGAGCTGCCCCGCCACTGGGGCTGTTGCTCCTGCGGCCTCACGGGGTAAACAACCCCCACCGAGCCCTGCACCAGGCAGGGGCACATCAGCTCCCCCAACTGCTAACACCTGAAAATCAGCACAACAGGCCCCTCCCCCAGAACACCAGCTAGACTGACAACTTCCAGGAGAAGCCAAGGGACTTAAAGTACACAGAATCAGAAGATACTCCCCGGTGGTTCTCCTTTTTTTGTTTGTTTGTTTTTGTTTTTGTTTTTGTTTTTGTTTTGTTTTGCTTTTTGATTTGTTTCCTTCCCCCACCCCCTTTTTTTTCTCCTTTCTTTTTCTTTCTCTTTTTCTTCTTCTTTTTTTTTTTTTCTTTTTCTTCCCTTTTTTTTTCTCTTTCTCTTTTCTTTCCTTCTTTCTCTCCTCTCTTTTTCTCTTTTTCCCAATACAACTTGCTTTTGGCCACTCTGCACTGAGCAAAATGACTAGAAGGAAAACCTCACCTCAAAAGAAAGAATCAGAAACAGTCCTCTCTCCCACAGAGTTACAAAATCTGGATTACAATTCAATGTCAGAAAGCCAATTCAGAAGCACTATTATACAGCTACTGGTGGCTCTAGAAAAAAGTATAAAGGACTCAAGAGACTTCATGACTGCAGAATTTAGAGCTAATCAGGCAGAAATTAAAAATCAATTGAATGAGATGCAATCCAAACTAGAAGTCCTAACGACGAGGGTTAACGAGGTGGAAGAACGAGTGAGTGACCTAGAAGACAAGTTGATAGCAAAGAGGGAAACTGAGGAAAAAAGAGACAAACAATTAAAAGACCATGAAGATAGATTAAGGGAAATAAACGACAGCCTGAGGAAGAAAAACCTACGTTTAATTGGGGTTCCCGAGGGCGCCGAAAGGGACAGAGGGCCAGAATATGTATTTGAACAAATTCTAGCTGAAAACTTTCCTAATCTGGGAAGGGAAACAGGCATTCAGATCCAGGAAATAGAGAGATCCCCCCCTAAAATCAATAAAAACCGTTCAACACCTCGACATTTAATTGTGAAGCTTGCAAATTCCAAAGATAAGGAGAAGATCCTTAAAGCAGCAAGAGACAAGAAATCCCTGACTTTTATGGGGAGGAGTATTAGGGTAACAGCAGACCTCTCCACAGAGACCTGGCAGGCCAGAAAGGGCTGGCAGGATATATTCAGGGTCCTAAATGAGAAGAACATGCAACCAAGAATACTTTATCCAGCAAGGCTCTCATTCAAAATGGAAGGAGAGATAAAGAGCTTCCAAGACAGGCAGCAACTAAAAGAATATGTGACCTCCAAACCAGCTCTGCAAGAAATTTTAAGGGGGCCTCTTAAAATTCCCCTTTAAGAAGAAGTTCAGTGGAACAGTCCACAAAAACAAAGACTGAATAGATATCATGATGACACTAAACTCATATCTCTCAATAGTAACTCTGAATGTGAACGGGCTTAATGACCCCATCAAAAGGCGCAGGGTTTCAGACTGGATAAAAAAGCAGGACCCATCTATTTGCTGTCTACAAGAGACTCATTTTAGACAGAAGGACACCTACAGCCTGAAAATAAAAGGTTGGAGAACCATTTACCATTCGAATGGTCCTCAAAAGAAAGCAGGGGTAGCCATCCTTATATCAGATAAACTAAAATTTACCCCAAAGACTGTAGTGAGAGATGAAGAGGGACACTATATCATACTTAAAGGATCTATTCAACAAGAGGACTTAACAATCCTCAATATATATGCTCCGAATGTGGGAGCTGCCAAATATATAAATCAATTATTAACCAAAGTGAAGAAATACTTAGATAATAATACACTTATACTTGGTGACTTCAATCTAGCTCTTTCTATACTCGATAGGTCTTCTAAGCAAAACATCTCCAAAGAAACGAGAGCTTTAAATGATACACTGGACCAGATGGATTTCACAGATATCTACAGAACTTTACATCCAAACTCAACTGAATACACATTCTTCTCAAGCGCACATGGAACTTTCTCCAGAATAGACCACATATTGGGTCACAAATCGGGTCTGAACCGATACCAAAAGATTGGGATTGTCCCCTGCATATTCTCGGACCATAATGCCTTGAAATTAGAACTAAATCACAACAAGAAGTTTGGAAGGACCTCAAACACATGGAGGTTAAGGACCATCCTGCTAAAAGATAAAAGGGTCAACCAGGAAATTAAGGAAGAATTAAAAAGATTCATGGAAACTAATGAGAATGAAGATACAACCGTTCAAAATCTTTGGGATGCAGCAAAAGCAGTCCTAAGGGGGAAATACATCGCAATACAAGCATCCATTCAAAAACTGGAAAGAACTCAAATACAAAAGCTAACCTTACACATAAAGGAGCTAGAGAAAAAACAGCAAATAGATCCTACACTGAAGAGAAGAAGGGAGTTAATAAAGATTCGAGCAGAACTCAACGAAATCGAGACCAGAAGAACTGTGGAACAGATCAACAGAACCAGGAGTTGGTTCTTTGAAAGAATTAATAAGATAGATAAACCATTAGCCAGCCTTATTAAAAAGAAGAGAGAGAAGACTCAAATTAATAAAATCATGAATGAGAAAGGAGAGATCACTACCAACACCAAGGAAATACAAACGATTTTAAAAACATATTATGAACAGCTATACGCCAATAAATTAGGCAATCTAGAAGAAATGGACGCATTCCTGGAAAGCCACAAACTACCAAAACTGGAACAGGAAGAAATAGAAAACCTGAACTGGCCAATAACCAGGGAGGAAATTGAAGCAGTCATCAAAAACCTCCCAAGACACAAGAGTCCAGGGCCAGATGGCTTCCCAGGAGAATTTTATCAAACGTTTAAAGAAGAAATCATACCTATTCTCCTAAAGCTGTTTGGAAAGATAGAAAGAGATGGAGTACTTCCAAATTCGTTCTATGAAGCCAGCATCACCTTAATTCCAAAGCCAGACAAAGACCCCGCCAAAAAGGAGAATTACAGACCAATATCCCTGATGAACATGGATGCAAAAATTCTCAACAAGATACTGGCCAATAGGATCCAACAGTACATTAAGAAAATTATTCACCATGACCAAGTAGGATTTATCCCTGGGACACAAGGCTGGTTCAACACCCGTAAAACAATCAATGTGATTCATCATATCAGCAAGAGAAAAACCAAGAACCATATGATCCTCTCATTGGATGCAGAGAAAGCATTTGACAAAATACAGCATCCATTCCTGATTAAAACTCTTCAGAGTGTAAGGATAGAGGGAACATTCCTCGACATCTTAAAAGCCATCTATGAAAAGCCCACAGCAAATATCATTCTCAATGGGGAAGCACTGGGAGCCTTTCCCCTAAGATCAGGAACAAGACAGGGATGTCCACTCTCACCACTGCTATTCAACATAGTACTGGAAGTCCTAGCCTCAGCAATCAGACAACAAAAAGACATTAAAGGCATTCAAATTGGCAAAGAAGAAGTCAAACTCTCTCTCTTCGCCGATGACATGATACTCTACATAGAAAACCCAAAAGTCTCCACCCCAAGATTGCTAGAACTCATACAGCAATTCGGTAGCGTGGCAGGATACAAAATCAATGCCCAGAAGTCAGTGGCATTTCTATACACTAACAATGAGACTGAAGAAAAAGAAATTAAGGAGTCAATCCCATTTACAATTGCACCCAAAAGCATAAGATACCTAGGAATAAACCTCACCAAAGATGTAAAGGATCTATACCCTCAAAACTATAGAACACTTCTGAAAGAAATTGAGGAAGACACAAAGAGATGGAAAAATATTCCATGCTCATGGATTGGCAGAATTAATATTGTGAAAATGTCAATGTTACCCAGGGCAATATACACGTTTAATGCAATCCCTATCAAAATACCATGGACTTTCTTCAGAGAGTTAGAACAAATTATTTTAAGATTTGTGTGGAATCAGAAAAGACCCCGAATAGCCAGGGGAATTTTAAAAAAGAAAACCATATCTGGGGGCATCACAATGCCAGATTTCAGGTTGTACTACAAAGCTGTGGTCATCAAGACAGTGTGGTACTGGCACAAAAACAGACACATAGATCAGTGGAACAGAATAGAGAATCCAGAAGTGGACCCTGAACTTTATGGGCAACTAATATTCGATAAAGGAGGAAAGACTATCCATTGGAAGAAAGACAGTCTCTTCAATAAATGGTGCTGGGAAAATTGGACATCCACATGCAGAAGAATGAAACTAGACCACTCTCTTTCACCATACACAAAGATAAACTCAAAATGGATGAAAGATCTAAATGTGAGACAAGATTCCATCAAAATCCTAGAGAAGAACACAGGCAACACCCTTTTTGAACTCGGCCATAGTAACTTCTTGCAAGATACATCCACAAAGGCAAAAGAAACAAAAGCAAAAATGAACTATTGGGACTTCATCAAGATAAGAAGCTTTTGCACAGCAAAGGATACAGTCAACAAAACTCAAAGACAACCTACAGAATGGGAGAAGATATTTGCAAATGACATATCAGATAAAGGGCTAGTTTCCAAGATCTATGAAGAACTTATTAAACTCAACACCAAAGAAACAAACAATCCAATCATGAAATGGGCAAAAGACATGAACAGAAATCTCACAGAGGAAGACATAGACATGGCCAACATGCATATGAGAAAATGCTCTGCATCACTTGCCATCAGGGAAATACAAATCAAAACTACAATGAGATACCACCTCACACCAGTGAGAATGGGGAAAATTAACAAGGCAGGAAACAACAAATGTTGGAGAGGATGCGGAGAAAAGGGAACCCTCTTACACTGTTGGTGGGAATGTGAACTGGTGCAGCCACTCTGGAAAACTGTGTGGAGGTTCCTCAAACAGTTAAAAATAGACCTGCCCTACGACCCAGCAATTGCACTGTTGGGGATTTACCCCAAAGATACAAATGCAATGAAACGCCGGGACACCTGCACCCCGATGTTTCTAGCAGCAATGGCCACTATAGCCAAACTGTGGAAGGAGCCTCGGTGTCCAACGAAAGATGAATGGATAAAGAAGATGTGGTTTATGTATACAATGGAATATTACTCAGCTATTAGAAATGACAAATACCCACCATTTGCTTCAACGTGGATGGAACTGGAGGGTATTATGCTGAGTGAAGTAAGTCAGTCGGAGAAGGACAAACATTATATGTTCTCATTCATTTGGGGAATATAAATAATAGTGAAAGGGAAAATAAGGGAAGGGAGAAGAAATGTGTGGGAAATATCAGAAAGGGAGACAGAACGTAAAGACTGCTAACTCTGGGAAACGAACTAGGGGTGGTAGAAGGGGAGGAGGGCGGGGGGTGGGAGTGAATGGGTGACGGGCACTGGGTGTTATTCTGTATGTTAGTAAATTGAACACCAATAAAAAAAAATAAAAAAATAAAAAAATAAAATTTAAGAATAAATTAAAAATTTAGTTCCTCGGTTACACTAGCCATATTTCAAGTGCTGATAGCCCTGTGTGGCTAGAGACTACTGTATGGGGCAGCATAGGCCTAAGATCTCTGGGTTAAGTGATGCCAAGTCCAGTTGATACCAGGAACTCCATACTAAAAACAGACAAATTAGAAAAGTGCTTATGTACATACTGGATGTTGAGACTGACAGACTTTTTCTCCAAATGGACTCTAGTGATTGCTGTTAAGCTAGACTCATACCCTCGAGGCAGGAAATTGGAAGGTTCTTCTCTAAAAAAATCTGATGAGTACAAAAGGAAAGCTCAAACCTACGCTATAAACAGATCCAATAAGGAGTCTAGCAAAATGACCCTATATTGATGGACAGAATTGATGAGTCCCATCCATGAACAGATGAAGATAGACATAAGAATCCCCAGACATATGAGGAACATCCCCACCCTGGAGACAGATGGGAAAAAGTAATTTGAGGGACAGAGACTATAGAGGAAAAAGAAAATATCCAGATACCTATTGATAATAATACCAAGAGAGGTATGTGAAGCTTTTGAATACACTAAATTAGAGCAGGATACTATTATAAAGCAATATTCAGAAAATATGCAATAAATAAGAACTCTTAGAAACTAACAGAAACCAGTGAACAGAAATTAAAGTTTTGACACAAGAGCTGGAAGATAACAAGTCACCCAGAAAGTACAACAAAAAGAAGAGATGGAAAATGAGAGAGAGAATGATAAAAAAAATTAGTGACTCATCTCAGAAGATCCAGTGCTGACAAATAGGAACTCTAGATCTAAGGAAGGGAAAATAGTGGCAAGGGAAACATTAAAAAAAATTTTTTTTCCAAGATAATTTCCAGAGCTGGAGGACTTGAGTTTCCATAATGAAAAGGCCCATTGAGAATCCAGCACAAGGGGCAAAAACAATCACTTTAAGGCATAGAAGAGAAATTTCAGAACCCTGGGATGGAACAGAATACCCTAAAAGCTTGCAGAGAGAGGAGAGAAAAGATTACAGATAATGGATCAAAATATGATTGACATGAGGCTTTCTAACAGCGACTTTGAAATCTAGAAGAAAATGAAACAATGCCATCAAAATACTGAGGAAAAATAATATTCAACTCAGAATTCTATACCTATTTAAAATATCAAATAAATGTGAAAGAAGAATAAAAACAGTTAAAGACTTGCCAGATTCAAAAAGAAAAATACCAGGGTGCCTGAGTGACTCAATCAGTTAAAGATCTGACTCTTGGTTTTGGCTCAGATCATGATCTCAGAGTCCTGAGATGGAGCCATGCATCAGGCTCAACACTTAGCAAGGAGTCTGCTTTAGATTCTCCCCCTCACCCTTTACCCCTCCCCTGCTAATGTCCTCTCCCTCTAAAATACATACATACATACATACATACATACATACATACATACACATACATACATACATTTAAAAAAAGAGAAATACCTCCCATGAGCCCTTATCCAGAAAATTATGGAGGATATGCTATAGTAAAATGAAGAAGTAGAATAAGAAACAATGTGATAGGGCTAGGAAACAGGGGACCTGACACAGTGAGGGGAAAAGGGGCTCCTAGGCTGCTGATGAAGAATGGAAGGGTGTGATCTCTGTGCAGCAGGCATAGTAGTCAGCAGCCCAGCTCAGAGTTGACCAGAAGCTTTACAACCAACTCCTTCAAGATGTTGATAAACTTTATGTCAAATATACTGAGAGGAGATATAGACATCTGGGAGAGGACTTAGGGGTTGAATTACTGATGAGTACAAAGAAAACTATGGAAAAATTGTAATGGAAGATAATTATAAATTCCATGGAGAACAAAAAGTTGTATAAAAAAAGGATAAGTAATAACAGCTGCAAATAAAATGTCCATAGTCATAATCACATAGATGCAAAATCTTGATCAAACTGCAGTGATCATATGAATATAAAGGGAGGGTGGGAGAGTTGCTAAGTGAGTGCTGTGTGTATGTGAGGAGAAGTGAAAAAACTAAATTCTCTGCCACCACAGAGGAGTCAACAGGTGAAACTAACACTGAACTACTGGAAGTAGCAGCATGAACATACAATTCAGAGCTGGAGGTAAATACTAACATAACCACCAAAGAAGAGGGAACTGGAAGAGGTAAAGAAATTTAGAGTGGAGAATGCAGTATTTATGTAAAGGACTTGTATCAAACTATAGTCACATTTTAACTTTATAAAAATAAAAACAAGAACTATTTAGACACTGCAATTGACAAATTTTAAATTTTTTTTATTTATTTATTCATGAGAGACACAGAAAGAGAGAGAGGCAGAGACATAGGCAGAGGGAGAATCAGGTTCATCATGAGGAGCCTGATGTAGTATTTGATCCCAGGACCCTGGGATCACGCCCTGAGCCAAAGGCAGATTCTCAACCACTGAGCCACCTAGGCGTCCCATTGACAGAATTTTCTAATTGTAGGGGGAAATAGGGCAAGAGCTCGGCCTGCCATAACAAATACCATAAGCTAAGTGGCTTAACCAATAGGAATTTATTCTCGTAGTTCTGAAGACTGGGAGGCCAAGGCAGGGTCAGTTCCTGGCGATGGCTCTCTTCCCTCCTTGCAGATGGTCATCCTTTCACTGTGTCTTCACATGTCCCCTTCCCATAAAGCCACAGTCCTATTGGATTAGCACCCTGCATGACCTCATTCAATTTTAATTACTTTTCTGTCTCCAGATACAGTGGCATTGGGGGTTAAGGGCTTCAACATTTGAATTGAAGGGGAATGAGGAGCCAAACTTAGATTCTATAGGATACAAATTCTATTTTCATCATAGCACACTGTCTTTTTTACCTCTAAACTATAGAAATTTTCTTGAGCAATAGGGTAGAAGTAGAGGGTGGGTGGTAGTCATTCTTTAAGCTGGTTCCAGGCAGAAGGAACTCCTTCTAATGGCATTTCCATAATTAGAATGCATTTTTTTCTGATAGTTATAATTTAGGCAATTGCAGTGACATTCAGCTGAAACCTGGCATGCAAGATGTTCATTTCTCTTAAAAGTTCACTTTTAATTGGCCTCCGTTCTTTCCAAGTCTGGAATAAGTGCAGAATATGTACTTATGACGTTTCCACTGTTAAAGTCAGTTTGACACAAGTACTCAGTCCCTGGAGTTTATTCTGAGTTCCCTGGTCAGAGACAGGTAGGAGACAGACAAAGAGGAAAGGAGGAGGGAGGAGAGGAGGGGCCTTGTCAGACAAAGTGAGGACATATATTCTATAAATAATATGGAGGAGGAAAATACCCTGCAAACCAATTGCACTCCCTCACTTGGCACAGATCTTCAGAGACACACAGGCTGCAACCACTCTACCTCATTCCATCGGTTTGGACAGTTCTTACTAGGTCTCCTACCATAATAAAAGTGGGTACCCTCAGAAGAAACTGGACTGTGTTGGATCAAGTGAGAGGAGAATTAAAATAAGACTTCTCTAGAATTCTCCATGCATTTCTGGACTTAAGGAATAGCCCAAATCCTGCAGAGTTCTAGAATTTGCATTAAATGAAGAGAGAAAACCAGGGAACCAGAGTAATGCAGTGGGGAGAATGAAGGATGAAGTGTAGTCAAAAGATGTAGATTTAGGTCCCAGCCCTACTCTGCTGCTTGATGTCTATGTTAATTCATTAAGCCTCAGTTACCTGGGCCCCACCAAAAATTGAGTTACTAGTTCCAACGTTATTATGAGGACTAAATGTAGCATTATATCTGGCTTAGTTCAAACTACTGTTTCTTAACATGGCAAGCTAGATAGAGATTCTTACAAACTTTTACACTGTGTTAAAGTATGGTGATGAAAAGTTAGAAAGAAAGAAAAGAATCCTCAGAGGTCAAAAATAGGAAAAGGTGGAAACCTAAAAAAATACAAAACTAACATTCATTCAAGGGTATTTGGCAAACCCAGTTGACCTTGAACTTCAATATCCATGCCCTTGCAGCTCAAAGGAAAAAAGAGACAAAGGGTATGGCCTATCCAAAGTGGGGGATCTAGCAAAAGAAACACCACCGCCTGCATAAAGCCAGGAACCCAAAGAACTATGTTCTCAAAGGGTGAAGCAAAAATAAGAGTCCAACCCTCAATAGCAGGGTCAGTAAAGAAAATTGACTCCCTCAGACTTTGGCTTCTAGGTGGAGAAGACAAAATTTTCTGAGAAATCAACTACAAATCAGGTCCTAATGAGGACTTGAGGCTCAAATTTTTAACTTGGATTGTCCACAAAACCTCAAGTGAGAATGAACCTTAAAGGGGCCTTTGCTTAAGGGTACCCCCCAGAAGCTCATCAGAAACACACCCTTTCAAAAGAAACTCATCTTCAACCATAGCCTCAAATAATTCCTATGGATAAAGTTTCAAGGAATATGTAGTTTTACTCGAAAACAAAACAAAACACACAGGGAAACATGACACCATGAGTAAACACCAACAGAAACAGTATCAACTTCATCCAGTTACAGAAATTTCAGATATGAGAATTAACAGACACAAAATGTAAAATATGTTTGATGTATGTACAAATAAAAAGACAAAAATAACAGCAGAGAGAGCTATAAATATAAGCAAGCAGATCTGAAAAAGAATCAAATACGCCATCTATAAATAAAATGTATGAAATGAAAAAAGAATCAATGAATAGGTGTAACATTACTAGGCAACTTTTGTCAACTTTAAGGCAAATTCCAAATGCAATATATATGTATATATATACACACACACATATATATATGTTACATATCTAATATACAGAGGTAAGCATATATTCGATAGACAAATAGAGAGGTTAAGAGACAAGATGACTAATGTGAGAAGGTGTAATATCTAACCAGAGTTTCTAGAGGAGAGGAAAGAGTGAGGGGAGAAGCATTATTTGAAGGACTGATGGCTGGGACTTTTTCAAAACCAAAAGATATTAATGTTCAGATTCAGCAAACACCAAGTAGAATAATTAAAACAAAATCCACTCTCAGACATGTCTGTGAAACCCCAAAAGCAAAGAAAGAACTTTTAAAATAAGCAGGAAAAAAAAAAAGACAAACACAAAACAATCAACCCAACAGGGAAAACCAAAAGACAATGGAATGAAAGCTTCAGGTGTGGAGTAAAAAATAAATTGTACATCCAGCAAAAATGACTGTCAAGAATGGGGGTGAAGTTTCCAGACAAAAATTGAGACAGATATTATCAGAAGACCTTCACTGTATCGGTTTTCAAATTATTGCCTCTCAGTTTCAAATTTGCCTTCTGCTCTGCAGAAGTAGAGATGGACTGTTTAAATATTTTTCCTTTGCCAGCTGGCATCATATTAGGCTTTGTCAATGGAGGGTAGTGGAGGGATGCTGCAGGACAGAGGTTTTCCTTCCTGGTTCCAGTTCTCCACCTCTCAGTCCAGCTTCTCCAGCACCTGGTTCCTCCATGTCCTGGCAACCAGCAGCACCAGCAGCTTCCCGCAGAAGCTTGCTCAAGTGGTATCATAGGGGAGTGACTGGCAAGACAACTCCTGATGAACAGGCTTTCCTTGACAACCTGAGAGGACAGATTTCTAGCAAGTTCCATCAATGCAGTCCCACAGCAACTTAAGCTGGCTGCCCCCGTATCTGTTATTCCTATATTCTTTAAAGTGGTCTTAGCTACTTATTAGCCAATCCTTTATTATCCCAAGCCACATTATAGTTAATAATTCTTTAATTAAACTTTTCCTGCTAAAATTACTGTGTGGTTTCTCTCTCCTGATGATTGGATATTAACTGAAATATTCACTAAAAAACATACTTATTCAGAAGAACAGTGATCATAGAATGAAGGTCAGGTACAGTAAGAGATGATAACCAAAGAAAGTGGTAAATCTAAAAAACACAGTTATTTCCTCCTTTTATTTTCCTAAGTTTGGTATTCATAAAGCAAATCTCCAACAAATTCTCTCTTTGGCTCTCCCCTACCAGCAGAGCCTGACCATTCATACAAGCATGAGCTCTGGAGTCAGATAGACCAGGGTGTAAGTCACAGCTCTGCCACTTGCCAGCTTTGTGACCTCAGAGAAATCTCTTAAGCTCCTTAAGCCATTTTCCTCATCTGTGATGACAAGGACTCATCCATTTGCTGTGAGACTTAGCTGAGATCACCTATATCCTATATGAAAATACCTGGAATACAGTAGGTTCTGTGTTTCTTTTGAAGAAATCATTGTGAAAAGACACTTTCTGCCATAGACTCTTGAATCCTTTTCCTGGTCATACAGCTTTCTTTCCTCCAGAGGACTTCCATGCTCCTGAAAAGAATTCCCCCATGTTCTTTTCCTAATGGGTTTATTTCATTAGCTGATGTCTGTGCATAGCTCAGGAGAAGAAAAGTGCTGAGCCAACCCTTTTGACCACCTGGTTCTCTTCCCTACCTAATGGACTTCTAACTCTTTAAATCTGAAGATCTGAGCCCTGGGTATCTGGCCCTTACGCTGTAATTGATCCAGGAGAGACCAACTGTCCTGAGCCAAAGATGAAGTGGCATGGCGAGATAAATGCTTACACATTCTCTACGGATATTTGCTGTGCTGTAAGTTTTAAGTCAGCCCATCTTTGCTGGCACTGACTGGGTGAAATATTATGTAGTACTGAGGACTGGTGGGGATGGGTTAAGTCTGACATCAAGACTCTTCCCCCAAGTCCACAGCATCATCTGAGTATTAGCCAATTCTGCTCACCCACCCACCATGTATTTAAGTCTGGCTGTTTGAACACATACCCACTAGACCATGTATTACTCAGACATTCAGCCACTCAATCATTGTTCCATTAGTGACAAAAACTGCATTGTGTGTGCAAAGTCCAGCATGAGGACTCTGGCCAAACAAGTGAGAAATTAGACATGGCCTCTGCCCCTGGGAACTCATCCAAATAAAAGCTAGTAAACTCACAGTTGCACAATCTTATGATGGCCTCAGGAGTTATCTAGTGACTCCTCCTTTCCAACCAGGACTTTCAGCCTCTGATGGGATGTTTCCAGGATAGAGTGTGTACATTTTGTAGGGATGGGTCTCCCAGGAGAGAAGAGCTGAGCATGAGGAAATTCTTCTCTGCTTGCTCCTGAAAATTTCCTTCCATGCATAAAAGTATATGATGCTAAACCCCAAAGTAAACAGATAAATGGAGTGATTAGAGTGTCCCATGACTGGCAGCCAGAGGACAGTATTCAATGAGTGCTTCATGGCAGAAGTGACCATTTACCTATTCACTTGAGTTGGGACCTTCTATTGATGTCTTACGAATCAAAAACTCTCTCAGTAAAGAGGACTTCCATTTCTGGGAAGATGGAACAAACATACTTTCATCTATTCCTCCTGGTAGGTACAACTAAAAATCCTTGATATTATAGTCAAAAGCAAACATAAGAAGCATCTGAAAGATGGAAAGAAGTAGGCAAATCAGCTAGAGACCATGGAATCAAGGAATGAGATGGTGATAAGCTGCCCGGGTATTATTTTTACCTCATATATCCTAGACACATGGAATTAAAGAACCCAGCAGACTGAAAGTGCCAGGAGATGCAGACTTGCTCTCTCCAGCCAAAGAATCAGAAAAGGAGCAGCCTACGAAGATAGAAAACTTAAAGCCAATAACCTCTCTACTTCAGTCAAACACCACATTAAAAAAAAAATCTGTAGCCCCATCCCCATCTATGTCAGTGAAGGTCAAGTAGAAAGTCTAGATATCCACTCTTGTGAGGTTGTAACAAGGCACCCTAACAACCTAGTCAGAATGGTGTCAAAGAAGGACAAATAGAGAGTTGAGACCTACATCCCCACCATACAATAATGAGGCCAACCACCATCTTTCCTACAGCAATAGAGACCACATGGGGATTCTGGACTTTCATCCCCACCTGGCAGTAATGAGGCATCCTTCCACTCCTCACTGAAGTGGTGTCAGAGGAGGTCTAGTGGAGAGTCAGGTCTTCCACCCCCACCCCCAACAATAACAAGGCCACCCCCATGTCTACAGAGACTGAATGAGGAATCATACTTCCACTTCTTCCTGGCAGTAATGAGACAGCAACCCTCCTCCCCATTAGAGCCATGTCAGAGAAAACCAATTAAAATAGGAGCTTTGAATAACATCTTAGTCTCATAATATAATGCAAAAATGTCCAGGTTTCAAGCAAACATCTCTTATCATATCAAAAGTCAGGAAAATCTCAAACTGAATGAAAGAATACAACCAAAGATGCCAACTCCATGTTGAAAGAAATATTAGAATTATCTAACAAAGATCTTAAAGTAGCCATGCCTTAAAAAAAGAGAGAGAGAAAGAAATCCTCCAGTGCAATTATAAATATGCTTGAAATGAATGAAAAGATTGAAGAGCCTCAGCAAAGATATAGAAAAGAGATCAAATGGAAATTTGAGAACTGAAAAATACAATAACCAAAATAAAAAGTTTAATGGATAGCCTCAATAGCAGAATGGAGGGCACAGAGAGAAAAAAATCAGTGAACCGGAAGATAGAATAATAGAAATTATCTCAGCCTGAAAAACAAAGAGAAAATAGATTGGGGGAAAAAAGCACAAAACCTCAGGGACTTGTAAGTCCGTGACAAAGCATCTAAGAGTCATATCACTGAAGTCCCAGAAGGATATGAAAAAGAGGGAAGGTATATAAAAGAATTCAAAGAAATAATAGCTGAAAATTTCCTAAATTTGGCAAAGGACATAAGCCTGCTGATTCAAGAAGCTTGAAAGTCAAACAAGGTAAACCCAAGAAACTCCAAACATACATAGAAAAATTCTAAAAACTAAAGACACAAAAATTTTTGAAAGTAGAAAGAGAGAAATAACTTACTGGTATGAAAAAAAAAACCCACAATTTTAAATGACAGCGAATTTCTCATTCTGTGAATGACCACTGGAGAATTCTACTACAGATTTAAAGGATAACACCAATTCTACACAATCTCTTCCAAGAAATAAAAGAGAAGGGAATACTTCCCAATTCACTTTATGAAACTAAGATTACCCTCATAGCAAAACTAGATAAAAACAGTACAAAAAGAAGACTTCAGACCATCATCCCTCATAGATATAGACACAAAAATCCTTAAAAACATTAGTAAATAGAATTCAGCAGTATATATATATATAAAAAAAACATCCATTGTAACCAAGGGAAGTTTAATCCAGGGTTGCAAGGTTTGCCCAATATTCAAAAACCAAGCAAAGTAATCTACCATATTAATAGGCAAAAGTGGAAAAGTCATATGATCATATCAATTGATGTAGATAAAGCATTAGACAAAAACCCATTTATGGTTTTTAAAAAAACAATTTTAATTGAAACAGAGGGGAACTTCCTCAGCTTGATAAAGAGCATCTACAACAAATCTACAACTAACATTATAATAGTGAAAGTGGAATGCTTTCCCCCTAAGATCACAAATCAGTCAAGGATGTCTATTCTCACTGCTCTTACTTAGCATAGGAACATAAAAGGCCATGTTGGAAGTTCTTGTCAGTGCAATAAGGCAGGAAAAGAAAAGATAATGCATACAGATAAGAAAGAAAGAAAGAAAGAAAGAAAGAAAGAAAGAAAGAAAGAAAGAAAGAAAGAAAGAAAGAAAGAAAACTGTCCTCATTTGCAGATGACATAACTGTCTATGTAGAAAATCCCAAGTCATCTACAAAACAGCTCCAAGAATGAATAAGTTAGTTCAGCAAGGTCATAGGATACAAGATGAATGTACAAACTCATTGTATTTCTATGTACTAGCAGGGAACGTATGAACACAGAAATTTAATAATACCATTTTAAATCACTCAAAAATGAAATATTTAGGTGTAAATCTAACAAAACAAGTGCAGGACTTATGTGCTGAAAATTGCATGATGCTGATGAGAGAAACCAAAGAGGAATTAAATAAATGGAGAAACATTTCATATTCGTAGATGGGGAGACTCAACATAGTAAAGATACCAGTTCTTTCCAAATTGATCTACAGGTCTAATGTAATTCTTATCAAAATCCCAGAGAGATTTTTTTGTAGATATAGATAAGATTATTCTGAAATTTACATGGAAAAGTAAAAGAACTAGGATAGTTAAAACAATTTCTAAAAAGAAGACTAAAGTGAAAGAAATTAGTGTATCCAATTTCAAGATTTATTATTTGGTTATGCAAATCAAGACCCTGGGGTATTAGCAGAAGGATAGGCACAGTGGTCAATGGAACAGAATACAGAACTCAGAAATAGACTGATACAAAGAATGCCCAATTGATTTTTTTTACAACAGTGCAAAATCAATTCAATGGAGGAAAGATTACTTTCTCAACAATTGCTCTCTGGAGCAATTGGAAATCCACAGACCAAAAAAAAAAAAAAAAGAATCTTGACTGAAATCTCACTTTATACAAAAATGAACTCAAAATGGGTCATGCATATGAATGTAAAACAAAACTATAAAACTTTTGAGGAAGAAAAGAACATAGAGGAAAATCTTGGGAACCTAGGGATAGACAATGAGTTCTTAAACTCAATGCCAAAAGCACAGTACACAAAAGGAAAACCTGGTAAATTGGACTTTGTCAAAATTAAAAACTTTTGCTCTGTGAAAAATCCCTGATGGAAAACCAAGCTACAGACTGGGAGAAAATATTTCCCAACCACTTATTCAACAAAGGACGATATTCAGAGTATATAAAGAACTCTCAAACCTCAACAGTAGAAAAACAAACAACCCAATTAGAAAACGGGCAAAGGAAATGAAGAGACATGTTACCAAAGAGAATATACAGATGGTAAATAAGCACATGAAAACATGTTCAATCAACATCATTGCTCACTGGGGAAATGCAAATTAAAACTATAATAAGATATCACTGTACACCTATCAGAGTGGCTAAAATAAACAATAGTGACAATACCAAATGCTGACAAGGATGCGAAGGAACAAAATTGCTCACACATTGCTGGTGGGAACGTAAAATGGTAATTTCTTTAAAAAGTCACCATTCAACTATCATACAATCCAGCAGTTGTGATCCTCTGCACTTATCCCAGAGAAATGATGACTTTTATTCACACAAAAACCTGCACATGAATATTTATAGCAGCTTTATTTCCAATAGCCGAAAACCGAGTACAATGTGGTTGTCCTTCAGCAGGTGAAAGATGAAATACTCTGTGGTACATCTGTACTGCGAAATACTACTCAGCCAAAAAAAGGAATAAACCATTGATACACACAACAACTGGATGGTTCTTCATAGAGTTACGCTGAATGGAAAAAAAGTCCTGAAAGGTTACATACTGTCTGACTCCATTTATATAACATCCTTGAGGTGACAAGATTCTTGAAATGGAGAACAGATCAGTGTTTGTCATGGTTTGAGAGAGGATGGGGAAGGAGGGAGGCACTTGTGATTGTAAAAAGACAACATAAGGGACCCTTGTGGCAGCAGGTGCAAATGTTCCACGTCTGGACCATCCATATCAGTATCCTAGTTGTGATGTTGCACTAAGGTTTGCAGATGTTATCACTGGAGGGCCATGGGTAGAATGGAGGGGATCTCTGTGTTATTCCTCTGCACATGAATCTATATCTACCCCACAAAGTTTAAATTTTTTTAAAACTACTCTCCCCATGTCTAGTACTGCCTTAATTTCATCATTGCTCAGCTTTTCACACCAAGCTCGAAGCCAGACTGCTGGGAGCCAGAGCAGGACCTGCCCTCTCAGCATCTCCTCTCTGCTAACCGTGAAGTCAAGGGCAGCCTAGCGGCACCAGGCCTATCAGGAAAGAATGACTCTTAAAAGACAGAATTTGGGGAATGCAGCAAGCAAGTCTGGCATGGGAGTTTGGAGCAGCAGATGCCCCTGTCTCAATCATCTTCCACTAGAAGGTCACAAGGTCCTTGGTGGCATAAGACAATACACCTTCTGGTCACCTGGTCTTATCCTCATAGCCAAAAATAAAGTGAGCCTTGGTTCCTTGGGTCAGTTTTATTTAGGATGTGCGGAGTGACAGAAAAACCTGTGGATTATCCACTTCCTTACCATCTAGCTGAGGCTGTACACCTAGCAGAGCCCCTCCGCAAGGAGCAAATATCGTGGAGGTGATTTGGTCTAATTCTCCTTCTCAGTCCCCTGAAGTTCTCTGACACTCTTTCATCACCAGGTTTTCTGGAGCACCTAACACTTTCCCCGGCTGTGCTTCCTGCTGGCATGTTTCATCAGAAGTGAGCCGAAACTGAATCTTAGGGGCACCTGCGTGGCTCAGTGGTTGAGCATCTGCCTGTGGCTCAGGTTGTGATCCTGGGGTCCTGGGATCGAGTCCCACGTCGGGCTCCCTGCATGGAGCCTGCTTCTCCCTCTGCCTGTGTCTCTGCCTCTCTTTCTGTGTGTCTCATGAATAAATAAATAAAATCTTTTTAAAAAAATAAATAAATAAACTGAATCTTAATATTTATTTGAAAATAAAAAATTTTGAAATAATTCAAAATAAGAATTTTTATTCTTATTCAAAATAAGAATTTTGACAAAATCTTAATAAATAAACTGAAGGCCAAAGGGGTCAGGTTCTACAGCCCATAAATGCTGGAAATGGCTCCTCAGAGAGTCTTTTGACCCTTTGGTGTTTTCTGGACCCAGATCAGATGACCATTGGATTGTTGTGGGAACGTTGGGGTACGATACCTTGAGTGCAAGGTTGGCAGGCAGCTGTGTGTCCAGAAAGGGTGGAAACCAGAGAAATCTGGAAGAATTGCAGCCACCTGACCTGGAAAGACAACTTGTCACCATGGCTGCTGTCTTCAGAAATCTGAGGGCTGTCCTGGAGAAAGGAAGATATGTTCTCCGTTACTCCCTGAGAAATGGCTGAAATAGCCTGAGAGAAATGTGTTGTTTTCCAGAGCTTCACCATGGTGGAATGACTTGCCTGGGGCCATAGGAAGCTCTTGAAGCCAATGGAGATTTAGGGGTGATGGTCCTTTGGAAGGAATGTTGTGGGGCAAGAACCTTAAATTATTTAAAGACTTTCAGGAGAAATGTTGACAATAAATAACTTTGGATCCATGGAGCACTAATTCTGATGGCAAGAAGCCTGTTAGGAAGTCAGGATCCCTGTGGCAGGTGGCAGTCTTCACCCAGGGGCCATGACAACCCTGCATGGCCAGTCCTGGAGAACTCCTAAGGTCAGATCCCTGTGTTCTTCAGACCCAAGCACCATGTTGAGAACTCCTGAAAGAGGAGGCAACCTCACCTGAAGAGAACCCAGGTTGCTTCCTCTCAGGGACATAGCTACCTGCATAGCAATAAAGTGTCTCAGCTAAAAGCCTTCTGTCATCCAAATGCCATTAGGACAAGGCTTTGTGGAGCTCCACTCAGCATCAACAAACCAGCTAACACCAGTTTAACAAAGTCCAGTGTAAACCACGCTGGTTTGAGCCAAAACCACCTTGTAAACGTACCTACAGGACACACGTACTGACCTGCCTGTCCAGCCTCCTAGTCCTACTGTCCAGCTGATGTTTATTTTAAACCTGAAGTCAGAAAACTTTTTCTGTAACGGGCCTGAGAGTAAATATTTTAGACTTTGAGGGCCATATAGTAGTCTCTGTTGTTGTAAATATTCAACTCTGACACTGTAGCATGAAAGCAGCTAGAGACATCACGCAAATGAGTGAATATGACTGTGTTCCAGTAAAACTTTATGTACAAAAGCAGGGGATAGGCCAGATTTGGCCTGTGGGCCACGGTTTGTCAACCCGTGGTCATGTACACTCATGACCTGACAGGTTGGCATCTCCCTGATTCTGAGTTACATCCATCTAAAAAGCCCTTCTTCGCTATGTCTGGCCAATCTCCTAACCTTTTCTAGGACTTTTAGCTCCCGCCTCCTCAGAGCTGGCCAAGGCCGGAGAACCTATCTTTGGATATCTCCAGTACCGTCCCCCCTACCATGCCATTTCCTGCTTCTTGCTGTATTCTCCAGGACACCAAATGTCTTGTGGTTGTCTGAAGCTCTCCTTTACTCATGCTGTCCCCTCTGCCTGGATGCCCCCCGCCCCCACTCCCCTTCACCAGCTGCTTCTTTAACCTCTCAGAAGCATCTGATCTTCTGGAAGGCTTTCTCTGCACCACCCTCCATCACTCTGTACTCGGGACTGAGCCAGTGGCCCCTCCTTTCCACTCTAGCAATATTCCATTGTTTCTACATTGTTGGAAAATTGTTTGTCGGTCTGACTCTCTAATTAGTCTGTGGATTCCTGGAGGGCAAGAAGAGAGTCTTACGCATTCTATGTGTCTCTGACTCAGAGTAGGTACCCAGTTATGGCTGAGAGAACAATCAGCTTGGACGAATGAATCACCGTGCACAGCCTTTTGCAGGGAGTTACCATGCTCTGCATAAACATTTCCTCATCCTCTCACATATTGCCCTGGAGCTTTGTGTAGTCATTTCCCCATGTCTGATTCCCATTTCCATCCCTACCCCATCTGCATGTCTAATGTTTTCACATTCAATTCTCTCCTTGGAGAATAAAGCCTGTATGCTTCTTCCCTCTTCTTCTTTGGACTTCAGGGCACCCTGACCCCTCTGCCACCTCAGCGCCTTCTTATAAGTGAGTATTTCTCTAGAAGAGATGATTAGGAGCTTGAGGCATTTCATTCCCGGGAATAAATAAGACCCTTTCTAGCCTAAGAGCACCATCACCATCAGAAGATGCTCTGTTGGCTGTTAACTAGAAGAGCCCGTGGGTGTCAAGAGGTTGTCAGTGTAAGAAGTGAAACCCAAGCCCAGATCCCAACCAGAGAAGCACAGTGCTTGGGGTGAGGGAGATAGAAATGGTGAGTTATGGCCACTGGGAAAGCTGAAGACCTTGCCTTCTCCTACTAAATCTACCTGAAGCCTCAAGCCAAATTTCTATATATTTGGCCCTGGTCAGTCTCCCCAAGATGGGGAGAAGGTTGGGAGTCTCAACTCTGTTACCAGGTGGGGCCCAAAAGAAGTCTGGACCTCCATATTTTCATAAACTCATTGACTTCCTCAAGCTCCTGTCATGTAGACCTAGGCCATAAGACTGGGCTTCTACCTTCATTTCCCTCCCAGCATGCCACATCCCTGCTGGAACTGCCTACACTCCAAGCCCTGACCTCCAGGATTATAGTATGGGTCCTGACTTTCATTTTCTCTGGGGCCCAGGATCTTCCTCCCGCAGTCTGCCATTACCCCTGTCTGACACTAGATGCTATGGTAACACACAGGAGGGGCTCATGACACGTCCATTCTGACCCTCTCTGAGTCCTACCACTTCCATGGCATGCCTACTACCCCTCTTCCTAGGTTCCTGCCTAGTGATGCCAACCTGTGCCAGACTTAAGTACCCTACACCCCATGAAATCATTTGGAGACCTGGAAGCCACCACAGGACCAGCCCAACAGCCCTACAAAGCTCTAGGCCTGTTCAGCCCTGCTATCCCTCCTGCCCACAGGCCTGATCCTGCTGTGCCTCCAGAGTCATCCCACTGAGCTATCACTCATGCCAGCCAGGTACTCTGCTAGAGGAGAGGCAGGGAGGGAACATCCCTCTTAAAGCATTTTTAGGGACTGCAACTGGTTCCTCTGGGGAAAGTATCAGATCTTTGAGTTCTGAGACTATACCCCAGCAGCCCATCCCACCTGGAGTCAGGGCCTGAGGCCTCTCCTGTTCAAGCCAGTACACAGGCTTGACCATTCTCATCTCTACCAAGGGGTGAGGACAGATAGGAATCTAGGTCTGCAGGGCACCAGCCTGGATGGCCTAGGGGCTCTAGCACTGGAAGGTTATACAGGCTAGCTGCATCCATACCCCTGGGGCTGGGAACAGAGTAGGAAGGTATCAGGGGAAAGAAAGTGAGCAGAAAGCAAGACCTAGGGTGGATTTGTGTAGAAAGCTGCCTTCCCACCTCCCCCAGATCCAATGTCTTCTTAGCACAGGGAAGTTAGGTCATAAGCAACAATTCCCCAGGAAGGGGAAGGAGTAATCAGTGCCCAAGAGTTCAAGATCAGAGCCAACCTGTTCTGAGAATCAGGTTGGAGAGGGATACAAGATAGATGGAGCCACGGAAGAGTCCCCATATTCGAATGGCCGCCTCTGACACAGCAGTTTCCCAAGGCTGAGCCTCAGGCAGAGAAGTTTCTAGACCTGATCCTCCCTGCCTCCCACAGTCCTTCCTGTTGGGTACATTGTCCTATTGTATAGTCGAGGTAGGTGGCCTAAAGTAGCACAAAAAGTAATGGGATCTGGATTCAACATTGATCTGCCCTCTCTCCACAGAGTGACATGACCTCCCAGGGAAGCACCTCCAAGAGGAAGACAGGGAAAACAGGAGGACCAGTAGGAATGAGATGAACAAATACCTGAGCAGTGTGGTGCAGGCAGGCCTCCCACAGAAGCAGATATCTGGGTTATCCCATGGGAGGCTAGAGATAAAAAGGTGTCAAGTCTCCAAGATATCTTAGGCACCAGGGGCCAGTAAGTGGCCAGTCTGTGCACCAAGCACCCAGTAAGCATCATCACCCAGCGGTAGTACCGGAGGCCAGATGATTGGCGCCCCCGAATGCCTAGAGACACTCCATCCTTCTCCCATAAACTTTCTCTAGAACCGTGTTCTCCCTCCTCCCAGGACTCTCTGTTTCCTGGAACACAAACCAGACTGCACCATCCTCCTTTTGGCAAGGTTTTATCAATTAATCTTTCATCCACATTGATCCCCTGAAAAATGACTTCCTCATTATCCATCTTGCAGAGTTTCCACTTGGCAGTCTGAATGGCAAGACATCCGTCAAACTCCGATGCTCTCTGGTAGGGTGGGAGAGTCAGGGCTTTGGAGTCAAACAGACTGGGGTGGAGGCCCAGCTCTGCTACCCTCCAGCTGCATGACCTTGGGTGAGTCATTTGGTCTCTCTGAACCTCAGTTTCCCCCTTTGTAAAACAGGTTAAAAGAATCCCCTTCATGGGGTTATTGAGAAGACAAAATGACACAATTCATCTGAGATTTTTAAAACTACTACACAAGTATAAAGCTTATTTTCATTATGATTGTTTTTCACTGGTTCCTGAGCAGACTGAGGCTGACCTCCAGCTTCTAAGCCTCAGAAAGACAAAGTTGAGGGCATAGATAGACTTAAGAGGTGTCCCTCAACAGTCCCCATTACTCTACTGGTGAAAGATGTCACTGCGTACCCTGCAAGGCAATGGCCCAGATACAGTGGAGGCTCAAAGTGAAAGGCAAAAAATGGGGGCTCATTTCAGCTGCAGAAATAAAGACATAAGGTGGTGTTCAGAAAGACATCTGTCACCCTTCTTCACACCAGCTTGGGAAGCCTGGGAAGGGTTCCTTGGTGCCATCTTGGAATTTTCAGGCTATGGTTTCCCATGATGAGGAGCACAAAGAAACACCTGGAACACTGGCTTCCTTTGCCCTGTGTCCATATGCAAAGGAAAAGGGGTTGAGACTCCACACCACATATGTCATTGTGAGCCCATCCCCTCTTTTCTGCTCCCTCTCCTCTCAGGCTGTAGTGACCACGAAGGACACAGACCTTGATGCCAGATACATAGTGTCAAATCCTAGCTCCACCCCCTGCTCATCTCTCAGGGTTCTAGATTCTTCTTGAAAAATGGGGACGATGAAGCCTTGTCAGGCTTCTGTGAAGATTGAATGGATACAGAAATGCTCTGTTAACTATAAAGTGTTATCTAACAGTCTATTGAATCCCTTCTTCTTTGATAACCACTCCCACAGTCAGGCCCAGGGATCCCCTGCTCGCTAACCTTCCCCACCACCCTTTTCAAGGTGGGAGTGGATCAAATCAAATGCGCTGAGGCTGAAAATCAGCCACAACTATGTGTTTCCCTCCCAGAGGAATATGCGTTCAAAGTTTCCTCTATGCAGAGGGAAAAGACACAGTCCTTCTGTTACAGGATTTCAGGCAAAATGAGCAGCTGGAAGGATTATTTGGGGGTTATGAGTTCCTTGCCTCTAAGTCCTACCAGGACGACAGCTGGCTCTGGGGGAAAGTTGTTGCAAGCTACCTGGTAGTTGAATCGGAAAATATAGCAGGATGTGGGCCGACTCTTCATGCTCCTTCCCTTCCTTTATCCTCCCCTGGGGCCAGACTCCCTGAGCTGAGAGACCAGAACTTATTCTCCCTGTGAAACTCCCCATTTGCAAGTCTAACTGGTGTTTCCTGACTGATCCACACATTACTACCACTGAGGTGGAGGTGGAAGACTGCTCATGCACAGGACCTAGAAATAGCCCAATCAGAGAGAGTTTAAAATTTTTTAATGTCTGTCCAAATGACTCTTGGCTGCAAATTTGCCATTTGGGCAAGAAGCAGTTGTGGTTGAAAACCCAGACTGCAGGACGCCTGGATGGCGTGAGCGTTGCCTTTGGTTCAGGGCATGATCCTGGAGTTCTAAGATCGAGTCCCACATTGGGCTCCCTGCATGGAGCCTGCTTCTCCCTCTGCCTGTGTCTCTGCCTCTCTCTGTGTGTCTCTCACTAATAAATAAATAAAATATTTTTAAAAAAAAACACCAGATTGCAGGGCACCTGGGTGGCTCGGTGGTGGAGCATCTGCCTTCAGCTCAGGTTCTAGGATCCAGGCCCTCATTGGGCTCCTCCAGGGAGCCTGCTTCTCCCTCTGCCTATGTCTCTACCTCTCTCTGTGTGTGTCTCATGAACAGATAAATAAAACCTTTAAAAAAAAAACAGATTGCCCAGGTTCAGATCCTTAGCTCAACTGATCAGCTTAAGGTACTTGCTCTTCCTGTGCACCCTGGGTATCTCATCTCAAAAATAGAAGGGAGAATAATCTATTCTTAAAAGGATTGAATTGAGTTAATAGAACTGAAACCTGAAGAGTGCCTGGTGTGAAGTGCGAGCCATATGTGTTTGCAGCAGGGCTCAGTTCTTACCGTTGCTGTTGTGCTGTTGTTGTGTTATTGCTGTCAAGGTGGCAGAGGGAAACAAATTGACCCTAGAGTTCCCAGGGCCTCCAGAATCTGTTCTAACAAGCCCTCCAGGGCCTCCTGAGGCACATTGAAGTTTTCAACCACTGGGCTAGAGGGGTAAGTAGTAGTTGTCAGAAAAAGAAATGTGGCATGAACAACTAAATGGAAAAAAAAGCACAACCTCACCCATTATAAGAGACATGAACATTGAAATTGTATCGAGATATTACTTCTCATCATCCAATTGGCAGAAATCCAAGAGTTGGACAACAAAGTCTGTTGGTGAGTCTGTGGGGAAACAGGCATTCTTATACATCACTGGAATGCAAAAGGTTGTATTTGGCAATATCTAGTGAAAGTACGTATTTATTCACCTTTTATGCCATAATCCCATATCTCAGAGTCTATTCTAAAGGAATGGTTGAAAAAAAAAAAAAGGAATGGTTGTAAAATATGAAGGGGAAAAAATGAATGAAAGAAGCTATTCACTACAGCAGTATCTATAAAAAGCAAAAGATTAGAACCCACTCAAACATCAAGAGGGGACTGGTTGAGTAAATGAGGGTGTATCTGTATGAAGGAGTACTAGGCACCTATGAAAAGAAATCAACATCTGTATTTACTACTGCAGAGTGATCTCTAAGCAGATTAAGTGAAGAAAGCAAGGAAGACCAAAGTGTGTATATTATTATTTTACTATTTGTCTAAGGAAAAGAGAGAGAGTATGTGTGTGTGTGTACACACACATTTGCTTCTTCCTTAAAAAAATAAAACACTATGCAAAGATATGCTCACCTCTTTACACCCCGCCTTCATCCTTACAGCCCATATTTTAGCTACACGCAGACATTGCTGCAAAAACCCACCATACACAGCTGTAGACTGGCACAGCCCTTGCCCAAGCTCCATTGCACATCACTTGCATTGTCCTTTGAGGTGTGTTGGCCACTGCTGACAAACTTTGTTTCATAAGCATGTGTGGGAGCTCCAGGGAGTTGACACTCCCTGGGACAATCCTTGACCAACAGGGGACAAGAGAACAGGTGCCATGGATCATCCCAATTTCTAAGAATTGTCCTAAGCAGACAATTCTTTTTTTTTCCTTAAGATTTTATTTATTTGTGAGAGAGAGAGAGAGAGCACAAGCAGGCGGAGCAGCAGGCAGAGGGAGAAGCAGGCTCCTCACTGAGCAGGGAGCCAGATGAGGAGCTCCATCCCAGGACCCTGAGATCGTGACCTGAGCCGAAGGAAGACACTTAACTGATTGAGTCACCCAGGCGCCCCTTAAGCAGAGAATTCTGAGACACATTCCGTGTAGTTCCTCAGAAGGTCCTCTGTGGCTTGAGCTCTGGTTGTCCATTGTATTTCTCAGCTCAGTTCCACAGTCTTAGATTGACCTGCTGCTCTCTGTTGTTCTCTTCTTTTTCTCTCTCATTACTTCCCTGGGTCACCTCCAAAAATTAACTACCTGCACATACTCAATTGTCTCAGAGCTGCTTTGGGTGGAAGTGGAGGGGAAACTAAGGCAAATAATAAACCATATATCTTTTTAAATTATTACTTATAGGGGGGCACTTGGATGCCTCAGTGGTTGAGCGTCTGCCTTTGGCTCAGGTCGTGATCCCGGAGTCCTGGGATCGAGTCCCACATCAGGCTTCCCATGGGGAGCCTCCTTCTCCCTCTGCTGGTGTCTCTGCCTCTCTCTGTGTCTCTCATAAATAAATAAAATCTTTAAAAAAAATTACTTATAGGAACAGGAGAGAGTAAATGGAAGAGAATAGTAAGAAACTAGATTTTATTAATATACCTTACAATTTAGACTTGACTTTTGATATGTTTAGGTATTTTCCCAAGTCATACAACAAAATTAAGCTTCAAAAACCATCCTTAAAACTGAAAGTAAAACCAAACAAATGAATGTAAATGTGTATAATGTTGGAGGCATAACCACACAGAGAACTATTCCAAGCGACTTTAAAGCACATAAACACATAATGTAACTGCACTTGCCTTGTGCAATCAACCCAAAAAACCAAAGGAATAGGAAAATTATCTTAAACAGATTGTTGTTAGCAATCTTAAATTGTTAGTGGTACAGTGGCTATTGCTGCTCTGAGACTGTCATTTATGTGGTATGGGATTCAGCAGTAAGAATGCTGTAGTATATTTAATGTTTAAAAATAAATACATTATCTTCCAACTCTATCCCACTATAAGACCTAGAAATAATAATTAGAAACAGTGTTAATGAAAGCTGTAGCACTCAAATTGTAGGCAATTGAATCCATTTCCCACTTTGAAAAAAAAAAAAAAAAAAAGCAAAGCTTCTTGGAAAAATGGCTGATTCCAGATTGGGACAAGAAATGTACAAGATGAGCCTGGAACATTTTGTCCCACTGGGAAGGAAAGAAGTTATCAAAGACTGCTAAGCTTCCACGAAAAGGTCTTGAGAGGCCACCTGAATAAGCTCCACCCGGTCAGCCAATGATGGGATGATATGAATACTAATGAGGACAAGCACTGCAGTGCGTGAAATATAGCAAATATGTTTGCAAATTGCAAATTAGTAAACAAAGGGCAAGAATCTAGTATTTTCCTGCCTTTTCTATATGACTGTACATCAGGATAATTAAACAGCTCATGAGGAGAAAATTCTCTCCATGGAAAAATGCTAATTTTTTAAAAGATTTTATTTTTAAGTAATCTTTACACCCAATGTGGAGCTCAAACTAACAACCCTGAGATCAAGAGTCACACTCCCCACTGACTGAGCCCCCAAAGTATTCTAATTGAATAAAGAAGAAATAAAAGAAGTAAAATATCACCATTTTGCAACCATTACTGAATGAGTTGATCCGGTTGATCAATGATTATCAATAGTTGTAGCATCACAAAGTAAGAGACAACTAGATATTTCATATCTCTGATGGTCTGCCTATAAACAGTCCTGCCAAAATTCAAACCTGAATCTAACCAGATCTAGATCCAGCTACCAAGTTACGATGTAAAGGTAAGACATGGAAGCTTGTGTTATATGACGCCATGGGAAACAAACAGCAAAATCCATACTGTGAGAAACTCTACAGGACAAGATGCTCAGCTTCTTCAACAAGTAAACTGTAAAGAAAAAAAAAAAGTAAAAGACCTTATAGATTCAAAGAGATTTAACAGACATGTCAAGCAATTGCAATGTATGGACTTTATTTGGATCCCAGTTTGGGTTCGCATAGGCATGAAATATAGGACTGCTTTGTCCATGCTCCACTCTCCAACTGAGATCAGACTCTCCTGTCCTGGTAGATCAATGGAGACTTTTTGGAGTGACATCCTGAAAAGACGGTCATGGCCAGAATTCATGATCCCTGGACCTTTAATGCATTATCCCTTCCCCCACTGCATCCTCTAGCCTTCTCCCCTTGTTTTTGACATCCGTGCTGAACTGTGTCCTGCTCCCTAGCCTTTATTCCATCCTGTTCTTTGCTCCTCTGCCTACAAATCTCATTGTTGGTTCTCCTGTTTCTGACTTCATACGTCTCTCCAGAGGTGACCCTCAATACTACTTGCCTTCTAAGACACCTGGGCTCCCCACCCACCACCCCCATCCAGGTCTTCCCTCCAGCCATGCTGCCACACACTGCCTTGAGTACATGGCGTTCTGCTGGCCCCTCAGTCTCCAAATTCCATATATCATTGCTTAGCTCACTGAGCCCAACAGTAACCACCTAAAGAGTCCACACACTCTCCTGACTGCACCCACCCACTTAAGCCCAGCCAGAATGTCCAAGTGCAAGCCGTCCTGCTTTTGCTGATGAGTGTTGGTCATGGGCCTCCAAGGGCATATTAGACATGGATTCCAAGTTGTCTAACATAAAGCCTCCGCACCCTGCCCAACAGGTAGCCTAACAGAGGCCTGGCCCATTAGAAGCCAGGAATGGGATGGCCAATGGGTTGCCACTCACGCATTTACAGAGGGCTAGACAGCTCCAACAACTCCCGAGTTATCTTTTTTGGTTAACTCTCTTGGTGGAGGTGAAGGCAGCGATATTGACCTCTACCCCTTGCAGGACTCAGGACAAAGGCTTTGAGGGTGGGGTGGCAGTCCCACCTTGGGGCATTAAGATCAAGTAGACCATCCAGCCCCAGAATGGGAAGTCCATTTTAGGACTTGACAGGGCCTCTTCAGAGCTAAGCAAAAGGACAACCAGCCCCTGAAAAATAAGCGGTTGTACGTGTGTGTTCTCTTTTTCATTTCTGAAGAGTGACAAATGAAAAGCAGCTGAATAATTTATATGAGGAAATGTGAGCGGGCAGGCCACAAGGAAAGGGAATAAAAGTAAGAGTATTCTTCTGGGAGAAAAACATAAGCATAAACAAAGCAACGGAAAAAAGCAAGTCAGCTTTCAAAACCAGCTGTGGTTGTTAGAAAGTTTGCCCTTTCCCTGGGTTCACACTCTTCCTCGGCAATTATATTCCTTTGCAAGACTTCTGTCCTCTCAGTGGGGTATAATCCTGACAACGCTGAAGAAGCATTTCTGTCCCCACTTTACTGATCAAGTACTGAATCTTGAGGAGGTCCCGTGGCTTGCCTATTGCCACGCAGCAAAATGTGAAGGAGCCAGCTCGCACGTGACCCCGAGTCTGTCTGGCTCCAAGGCTCATGCTCTTTTTTCACTCTCTGCTGCCTCTCCAGTCCAAGTCAGAATACTTAATTTTCTCTTCCCGTGAGAGCCTTCCGCATTTTCAAAAACAACCTTTAGCTCCCCCTCCCTCTTTCTTCCTTGCTCCCCGAGACCCATGCTCAGCAGCCTGACAGCCCCAGTCTCTTCAGACAACATGACGTGGTTTCACCTCTTTGCATCTTTCTTCCCTGGGTTCTGTTCCAATTTGCCCCAATCCCCTTAAACACGTGAGTCCCGGAAGTAGACACCAATTTTTCAGATCTGGACTGATGGGCTGACCAAAGCAGAGCCTACAGGGATTATCTCTGGCTTTGATGTGGAATCGAGGCCAATGGTAACCGGCCTAGGATGGATTCATTAGCGCTGCTGACAGCAATGATGGGCGCTCACTCAGAGAAAGCTCCCCAGGGCTTGTACCCTGGCCCCCGCTTAGCCAGCTCTCCTCTTCCAACACTTGAGCAGCTTGTTGTTTGGAATCACGATTCAGGATTTTCCTTTTATTTATAAATGTATTTATACGATTGCATTCAGCAGACACCCACCGAGCTAGGCACACGCGCTGCTTGCTGGGGAGCCCGTTGACACGGTGTGGTTGATCTCCACACTGCAGTTTTGCTGCCACGGCTTAGCTCCGAGCACCTCTGGGCACTCCCCAGCCCACATCACCCCTCAGGGGGGCCCAGGACACACCACAGTCTTCTCCTGTCAACCACCGGGGCCTTCCTCAAAAGCGCAGCCACACCTCGAAAACTGCCAGGCCTCGTGAGCGGGTTTTCGAGTTGACCATGGCTATGCCAAGCAGGGTATTTTTGTTAGTGAGTGAACAGATGCCAAGAACATTTCAAAAGATGATTTACTCCTTCTCTGAGGGTTGTTTACACCAGAGCTCTCTGTTCTCGTCAGAGCCTGTGCCTCCCATGAAAAACCTGTCACAATTTGTGATCGAGGGGAGCCTGTTTGCCTGAAGGGAAAAAAAAAAACCCTGCATATATTTTTTTTCCACACAGGAAAGAAATGCCATGTTTTCTCTCTTGTCCAGGATGTGTTCCCTGGCCTAGAAACGGACATGGAAAATCGGGGGGTGGGGGGGGACGGAGGGGATTAGCAGAGCCAGGCCTCGACCCTGCTCCAGTCAGAGGTTATCTCTACAGTTTGAGGTGCTATTTCATGTTACCCGTATCCTCTGGCAAGCTGACAGGGCCTGAGCTGAGTTACGATACGTTGAACCCTCTAAGGCCAGGAGTATAATTCTAGTCTGTTCCAATTGGTCAACACAAAGCTTGAGGTTTAGCTAATATGACTTGAGATTTGGTTTGGTGTGAATGGTGGCCACATGGTACTGTAGGCTGGGAGCTAGAGGGCCTGGGTCTGTGTTCAAACTCTGCCACTAACCCATTATGTGATCTTAGGCAAGTTGTTTCCACTCTCTGGGCCTCAGTTTCTCGTCCTCTGCCATGGGAAGAGAGTTAGCACGCAGGCTCTCCAGTGGCACTTTGGATTGTGGTATCATATCATGGATTATAAGCATGGTCGTGGAGCCAGAGTGGCCGGGTTCATCCCCCAGCCCTGTTGTTCATTAGCTGTATGACCTTAGACAAGGCACTTGAGATCTTTAAACCTCCATTTCCTCTTCTGTAAAATGGGAGTAACACTAGCACTTATCTCCCAGGGTTCTTACAAAGAGTGAACGAGCACATAAAGTACTTCGAACGGTGCACAGCACACAGTAAATTCCCAGTAGTTGGCGCTATTTCTCTTGTTGTTTTTATTACTAATGACCAACCTGAGCCCAGTCTTCACTATCAATATTAAAACAAGTTGCTTTTTTAAAAAAAGATTTTATTCATTTATTCATGAGAGACTCAGAAAGAGAGAGAGAGAGAGGCAGAGACATAGGCAGAGGGAGATGCAGGCTCCCTGAGGGGAACCCGATGCAGGACTCCATCGCGGGACCCCAGGATCACGCCCTGAGCTGAAGGCAGATGGTCAACCACTGAGCCACCCAGGTGCCCCAATAAGCTGCTTTTGAGACAGTCAGTGGTACAGAGGCTTTGTGCTTCTGAACATGCCTCTGATGGAGGTTATCTGTAGTTTGAGGTCCCTCAGAGCAAGAATGGGGAGCATCCATGGTCTCTAAGAAGCCCTAGAAGGGAGAGGGAACTTCAATTCAGAGTGGTGCTTTTGGTCCTATTAGTATGCTGGGTTACCCCAGACTCTTCCATAGGCAGAGCCCAGAAGAGCTCTCTTTCTGGTGGCTCTCCACTCTCAGGCTCCTCTTAGTGTTCAAGCAGGGATGAGGAAAGAGGCCAGGAGGCTCTGAGGTTTTACAGGGGGTCCTTCTGGAGTCCCCAGTCTGGGCCAGAGGGACAGCCTCTGGGTGTGTGGCCCCTCCTTGCTTTCTGCCCCATCAGGCTCTCTGAAGGAAGGTGACCCATCTCTTTCCTGGCAGCCCGGTGGCTCAGCGGTTTAGCACTACCTTCGGCCCAGGGCGTGATCCTGGAGACCCAGGATCGAGTCCTGTGTCGGGCTCCCTGCATGGAGCCTGCTTCTCCCTCTGCCTGTGTCTCTGCCTCTCAGTCTCTCTCTCTCTCTCTCTCTGAATCTCTCATGAGTAAATGAATAAAACCTTAAAAAAAAAAAAAAGAGTTTCAAGAAAAAAAAAGGGGGGGCCTCTTTCCCCCTGGAAAAGGCCCATTGAGATTGGGGTGGGAGCTGGTGAAGAGCTGCAAGGCTCTGGCCAACTGGATTTTTTGATATTTGGTAAAGAAACTAAAATTCCTGATCGCGTTTTCTGAGGCTTAGCACTGCCCACTGGGGCGGTTCCAGGACGAAGCTCAGATGGCCTAAGGGACACAGTTCCTTGCTGTTGCTAATTTCCCTTGTGCCTAAAACAGCCTGAGGACGGCCCATAACTGGCTGTGCTGATCCCCACCTACCCCCACACTGAGATCTTGACCTGCTGCCTGCTGACACCCAAACTGGAACCTCATTACCAGAAAGGCCAGTGCAGGAGTGTGTGGCTTGGGTATACCACAAATGCCATCCTCGTTCTGAGGCTTAGAACCAAAGGGACTGGCCACGCCAGTCACAACCACCCTGGACAGCCACTGACCACTCACACGGAGCCTGTCCCAACAAACGCACTGGCCCACTCACCGGGGATGCACCTACCCATTTCCTTGTCCCCAACACACCAGTCAAGAAGAAGCTGGGAAGGTTGTACTAACTTGTTCTCTGCTGTTCTCTTCTTCCCCACAGCACCCACCTGCCTACTTTGCCAGTACATACCTAGCCCTCCACACTCAGCTGCTGGGTGGGCCTTCCTTTGCCACCCCGGTCCATGCTAGTGGCTTGTGCTCCACTCAAGTGTAAGATCTTCAAGGACTGGAACAGTCTTCTTCATCTGTTGGGGCTCAGGTGTAGGCTGTGGCTCTGCCATTTACTAGCTGTGCAGCTTTGTACAAGTCACTGAACCTCTGTCTCCAGACCTCAAGTACCTTTTCTATAAATGGTAGGATCGTAGGCAAGTCCCAAAACCTGCTCCCTGCTGAGAAGCCTAGGGTCCCTTGTGTGCAGGGTTAGCTTAAAACCAATCTTCTCACTGAGCTTGAGGGACGGGGACATTGGGAAGCTTCCAGTAGAAACAGCTGGACTGGCATGTTTTCCTGACAGCGTCTGTGAAGTGGATTTCCGTAACAGGAAAGCCAGTAAGGCAGCACCAAAGTTTCAAGACCAGGCCCAGACCAAGCCAGCTCTGGACTAGCCCAAGCCTGAGGCCTTCTCAACTAGACCCGGCCCCAAACTCATTGCCTCCCAAGCTCAGAGTCCAGGGCCTGAGGAGTGGGTTCGTACATCTGGGCCCCACAAATGGAATCACTAGGTGATTAAACTCCCCTTTTATTGTGGCCCTGAGGGTTATAAACAAGCAGGCCTGACACAGGGGTCATTCCTGAGACTCCTGCTTCATTGGTTTTAAGGACCCCTTGGTGGTAAAGAATTTCAAAGCTGCTAACTCCATAGTATATTAAAGTGGAATACATTCCTCTGAATGGTCCTCAGGTGCGCCCGGTACTTAGCGAGTACCTCTTGGTTTCCTCTCGAAGGACCCAAGACTGACCTCTGGTGGTCTCCAGGACCAGCTGAAAGCCAGCCCTGCCAGCACCCACCTTTGAGAGGCTTCCAGGTATGAATCTGGCTCCCTCTCCCTCTGTGTCTCCCCCTATGTCCATCTGTCCCTCTTTCTCTCCCCATCCTTCTCTCCCTTCCTCCTTCCCTCCTTCCTTCCTTCTCTCTTTCTGTCTCTCCCTACCCCTACCTCAGTTTTGGTCTTTCTCCCTTTCCCTGTATCTCTGTGTCTATGTGTCTCCCTCTCTTCTTCCCCCATGAAACTCCCAATCCCTTAGAAATATGAGGGAAATAGGATATAAGAATGAGACTCTTCTTGACTTACTTTCAACTGAGGTGCCACTAGGCGAGAGAGCCAATAGGGAGATACCGAAATGAGGGTAAAATAAACCTCCCCAAATACAGGGTAGAATCCCCAGAAGTTATCCTATAACCTTGCAAGCACATTAGTGAGGCTCAAAAGGAGGCTGTCCTCACTAACCTGGCCAGTTTCATTTCCATCACGCACTATGTTGTATTGATGCTGACACGCTCACCTCTGTTCCTCAGCAGGCCAGAGGCTTTCTGGCCTCTCTACCTTGGTTTATCCTGCCTTTTCTTTGTAGAACACCTTTCCCTACCTTGCTTTTCCTAATCCTTTTTTTTTTCCTTCAAAGCCAACCTCAAAAAAAAAAAAAAAAAAGCCAACCTCAAATGCCTCTCCTTCCTAAAGCCATGTCTGCCCACCGCCACCCCCACACACCCAGAGAAGAATGGTACCCTCCTCTGGGCTCCCACCGTGGCTTTTACCAGAACTATTGGCACTTTCCACTCGGCATCAGAGAATGTGTGTGCACACCTGTCTCAGCTGCCAGCCTCTGCGTTCCCTAGGGCGTGGGCTATCACTGGGTCATGCCTAGAAGGACATGCCCACATTGGTAAACCCTTGGTGAATGAGTTAGTGAGTGGATCCTACTGGCAGCGGTGCCTAGGAGAGTTTTCTTTTGAGCATCAATGAAAAAACAAAACAAAACAGAAAAAAGGTGATTTCCTGAATCCCTTAAGGGTGGGAGTGGAGATGGAAGGAAAGCTCCAAGCCAGTACTTAGAGTAGAGTGACTCAGAGCTGCCTTCCTGCCTTGCAGACATCACAGTCCCTCCCCGGCACATGAATGGGTAGCTGTCCCAGGGCTGATGCCCTACAACCTGCCCAAAGACCAGGACTGAGAGTTTATCACAGGCTGTGCCTACATAACTGAGGCCTGCAGGACCAGTGTCTACACTACAACCTGCATCTGAGTAATCCAGACTGTATACTATGCTTTTCTAACTCCTGATGGTGAATTCCCTGTCTCTACAATCGAAACTTTTGGGCAATCCTCATCTTCTCAGCTTTTTTTCTCTACAGTGGATCTATACATCCCATGTCTGCCTGCCTTCTCTGTCCATGATCCCATCCTGGGCAGCCGATGTCTGCACAGCAGGCTGTGCTGTCACGATGAGTTTCTGCACACAACATGTTTAGATAAAGAATGGGTAACAAAGGGCAGCCCCGGTGGCCCAGTGGTTTAGTGTCACCTTTGGCCCGGGGTGTGATCCTGGAGACCCGGGATCTAGTCCCACGTCGGGCTCCCTGCATTGAGCCTGCTTCTCCCTCAGCCTGTGTCTCTGCCTCTTTCTCTGTGTGTGTGTGTGTGTCATAAATAAATAAAATCTTAAAAAAAAAATAATGGGTAACAAAACAGAAGTTTTGTTTGGGACCTCCCTCCCATTTGTAAAAGGAACACCTTCCTGCTCTGATTCAGATGCCAAGATGGTGATTGCAAAAGCCATCTGAATTGTGCCCTCCGGAAATGATTCCTTTAGCTCAAGCTTTATAAATATGAAAGCAAGGAAGGAAGGAAGGAATGGGGGGAGCTTAAACCTTACCGAGAAATAGCATTAAAAAGAGATTCTCTATTTGCAAGGTAATAAGAATCCCTATATTTTACTTGTAAAATAAATTTTAAAATAAGGCATATTTATAGCTATGTTTCTTTTTATAAATAATCTATATTGTTCTTTTTACTCATTAATTAGCACTATATCAGTGAAATTATAGTTAACATCACACAAAAATTGATGTTAAGTAAAGTGAATAAGATCAATCTTCTACAGCAAATAGAGTTTACAACTGTGAGCAGGAAAAAAAAGACAGAAACAGTTTCCTACCAAAAAAAAAGTAACAAATATTTTTTATTAGAATAAGGACATTCTAATAAGTGTTTGTTTCCTATAACAAAATTTTAGACTCCCAAGCTCAATAATCTTGGAAGTTAACAATAAAATTGTTTAATATTAAGGGAAAACTCTTTGCCCCTCTTAATCAACAGGTTTAGAAATTCAACTTTATGATGACAAGATACAGAGTAAGAATAAATTTAATTTCAATTTTTGAGTACAGAGTATATAAATAGTTGCTAAGCCAGGATTTCTCATCAGGGTACCACTGGCATTTGGGGTAAGAACATTCTCATTGTGTGGGACTCCTGGATGGTTCAGCGGTTGAGGGTTGAGCATCTGCCTTCAGCTCAGGGCATGATCCTGGGGTCCTGGGATCAAGTCCCGCATCAGGCTCCCTGCAGGGAGCCTGCTTCTTCCTCTGCCTATGTCTTTGCCTCTCTCTGTGTGTCTCTCATGGATAAATAAATGAAATCTTTTAAAAAAAGAAAAGAACATTCTCATTGTGAAGGATGTCCCATGCATTGTAGCATGTTGGCAATCTTGGGCTCGTTCATTAAATATCACGGACACCCCACAGTGTCACCAAAAACACTCCCACACATTTTCAAAGACACCCAGAAAAAGTGGTACTGACTCCAATTGATAATCACTGGTCTAAACCAATGATTGCAAACTTTTTTCCTCATTATCTCCCTAAGGACCCCTTTTAGATCATTTTTTCCCTAATAGCCCCAACTTTATGAAATTTTAATACCATAGGTATACAATATTACATGTATATACATATGTTTCTATCCTTTGGAGAGCCACCATGGTAGTATCTCAAGTGTTTGTTGTCCCTGCCTCCACCCCCACCCCCACCCTGGCCCCATAACCAACTTCCGCCCCTTTGGAAATGATGTCACTCCTATTGAAAATCACTGGTGAAAACAACAGCTAAATGATGACCCAGGACTCTATATTCTCAACGCTGAAAAATTGATGGCTCCTTAAAGTTTCTTTCAAAGCTTTTACTGAAAACCCATCTCTTTGGCTTAAACTTTACTTTTTTAATTAAACTTTTAATGAATATCATTATAGGATCTCATGTAATTATAGAAAATACAGAGAGATCCTTTGTACACTTTGCCCAGTTTCCTTCAGGGATGACAAAATTTTTTGGTTTGTTTTGCAAAACGACAGCCTAATATTGCAACCAGTGTATTGACATTGATACAATCCACCCATTTATCCTGATTTCACCAGCTTTATTTATATTCATTTGTGTGTGTGCATGTGTATTAAGTTGTGTACAATTTTATCCCCTGTGTAGGATCATCTGTCTACTACCACAAGCAAGACTTTGAACAGTTCTAACAACACAAGGATTCCCCCTTAGCACTTTTATAACCACACCCATCTGCTTCCCACATGTCTACTCTTCCCCCACTTCTTAACCCCTGGACACCACTAGTCTGTCCCACAGTTCTAAAATGTCCTCATTTCAGGAATGTTGTATAAATGGAATCATATAATATGTAACCTTTGAAGATTGGCCTTTTTTGCTCAGCAAAATTCCTTGTAGATTCCTTTGAGTTGTTGCATGTATCAATAGTCTGTTCCTTTTACTGCCAACTAATATCCATGGTATGTATGAACCACAGTTTGTGTAGCCATTCATCTGTTGAAGGACATCTGGGCTGATTCCAGTTTGGGGCTGTTACAAATAAAGCTGCCATAAATATTTGTCCATGGACTTGTGTGTGAACACAAGTCTCCATTTTTCAAGGGTGCCATTGCTGGGTTGTTTGGTAGTTGCATTTCAATTTTTTTTTTTTTTTGATTGTCAAACTGTTTCCAAGAGTCCTTGTACCATTATTTTGGCATTATATAACATCTGCCTATTTTCTAATCGGATTGTTCAGGGTTTTTTACTATTGAGTTTTGAAAGTTCTTTATTTACTATAGATACTACTCCTTTGTCGGATATGTGGTTTCCAATTTTATTTCCCCAGTCTATTGCTTGTTGTTTCATCCTCCTCACTTAGGCTTTCAGAGAGAAAAAGTTTCTAATTTTGGTAAGGTCTAATTTATCCATTTTTGAATTGTGCTATTGTTATCAAGTCAACTCTGCCTAGCCTTAGATCCCCTATGTTGGGCAGGCGGGATCAAGGGGGATCGGAGGCACCAACAAAATGGCAGTGGACCCTTCATCTTGTTACCTTGCCTTGGAACTTTCCTGCCACCAGCAGACTACCCAAGGACAAATCATCACTGGGAGACAGAACCTATGCAGGAAACCTGAACTGCATCTTACCCATCCCCCATATAAAGGCATAAGCAGTTATCGCCCCATACCGATTCCACCAGTAATATGCCTAATACCTATGACCCCATATAGACACAACCTCTTACGCCTCCCCCCCTTAAAAAGCTTGCATGTACTCCCTTTGGGTGCAACTTCCCCGGCTTCACTCCCTTGCTGGGTCACAGAACCTCGCCTGAGAGGTCCCATTAAAAGGTTGCCTCCACCAACTTTTGCCTGGCCTCTCTATTTCATTTCACTACCAATTGGATTAAACCTGACACCAAATATTTTCCTCCTATGTGTTCTTTTTTTTTTTTAATTTATTTATTTATGATAGTCACAGAGAGAGAGAGAGAGAGAGGCAGAGACATAGGCAGAGGGAGAAGCAGGCTCCATGCACCGAGAGCCCGACATGGGATTCGATCCCGGGTCTCCAGGATTGCGCCCTGGGCCAAAGGCAGGCGCTAAACCACTGCGCCACCCAGGGGTCCCTCCTATGTGTTCTTCCGTAAGTTTAAAGTGTTAGGTTTTTGCATTTAAGTCTAAGACCCAGAATCATGGGTTAATTTTTGTATAAAGTACAAGACTTAGGTCAATGTTTATTTTATTTTTGCCTCTGGATATCTCGTTGCTCTAACACCATTTGGTGAAAATGTAACTGTAGCACAGGTGTGAGACAACACTTGGCTCCAGGGTTCCCACGTTCAGCCTTTCACTGCTGATGAAATCCAAAGGCAGAGAAACAAGTGGTGGTGAAACAAGAAAAGAATTTATTCAGTGAGGCCAACACCGGGAAGACATTTGATTGGCATCTCAAAGACTATCTCTAAAGCGCTGAAAATACTTCCAGATTTATATAAGGAAAATGTGGGATAAAGATCGGTGGGTACAGGAAGATGGGCAGTAAAGGTCAGGTCCATCTTTGTCTTGGAGTCAATCACGGAAGGGAGCTTGATGGCTCAGGGCAGTCCCTATTGCTTAAAGGGGTAGTTTTGGTTCCCATCAGGGAATGCTTTGCCTGCAAGGTCTTCTGCCTGAGTTCAGAGATAAGCTGGAAAGAAGAACTCAATCAATTAGAAAGTACAGAATGAGGTCAAAATGGAGGTAGCTGAAGTCATCCTTCAAAAAGGCTATTTAATTTTAATCTAGACTGAATCAAGGATATTTAAAGCTTTATAATCATTTCATACACACACACACACGAGTAAACAACATAGGTTTTGTTAACAATCAACACAAGCATACATATTTAGCTACTTTCTGACCACCTAAAATAGTGGTATTAAATCTTTTTTCAAAACAAAAAATATTTGCAACATATATCATAGTTGAAGGTCTAATATCCCCAATATATAAGAAACTCTTAAAAATTGAGGAAACAGGGCTAAACACCTGATAGAAAAATGAGCAAAACTCATGAACAATTTACCCAAAAAAAGGCATAAAATTTTCCTTAAACTTATGAGAAGTTGTTCAACTCATAAAAAGAGAAATGCAAATTACAACTAAACTGAAATACCATTTATCACCTAGCAAATTAGCAAAAATTTAAAAACTTGGCACCACATTGTGTTGGCAAGTCTGGGGAAAAATAGGCACTCTCATACATAACTGATACGAATGCAAAATGGTACAGCCTTATGGAGCAGAATTTGGCAGTATTCAACGAAACTATACATGCATTTACCTTTTGTTCCAGAAAGCCACTTCTAGGAATTTGCTCTGAAAATACACCTGCAACAATACAAAGTGATATATGCACATTTTTCTTTGCAGCATTATTTGTAATTGCAAAATATTGAGACAAGCTAAAGGCTCATACATAAGATGTGTTAAATAAACCAAATGGTATCAACACAAGGTAGTACTGTGCAGTGATAAAGGAGAATAGGGATGGTCTATACAAAGTAATATGGAATGACTTCCAGGACATATTCTGTGTATGAAAAAGCAGACTGCAACAAGGGTATATACAGTATTCGACCTTTTGTGTGGAAAGAAGAAATAAGAAAATTACATGCATTTGCTTTCTCAATTGCAAAAGGAAATTGAGAAAAAGTAAACCAGAAACTGATGAGAATGGTCATTCATAGGTGGGAGCCAAGTAGATAAGGGAGTGATAGTAACCGTTTGGAATTTGAGATCATATTAATGTTCTAAATACTTTCTTAAAAATTAAGTCAAGTGAATATGGATACCAGGTTTAAAACTCTGAAATGGAATAAAAACAGAAAAAAATGGACCTAACTATAATTTAAAAGAATAGTATAATAATAGTGAAAGGGGAAAAAGCAAGAGAACAAACCCAAGTAAGTTTCAAGCGCAGTGCTAAGACCATGTACCTTCACTCTAAAGACAAAAGAACTGTAAGTAAATAATTCTACTTATAGTCTTGGTACTTGCAATGGTATGGGTTAGCAACTCTGAAACCACTTTCTGTGAAAACTAGGATTGACAAATGAATAAATAGATTGAAGTGATGGGAGCTAAGTTTCTCACTGTGAGAGATAGCTGTTACAAATATGGAATGGGAAAAGCTAAGGATGAACTTTGTGGTGTAGGATTGGAATTACAGTTATAGGATAGATAGATAGATAGATAGATAGGTGTTTGTGTGTATGTGTGTTTCCTAGATCTGGAAGCTGAACAGGCCTAGAAGCAATATTATGCCAGTAGCAATGAACACACATACCACCCAGATCCTCTTAATATTCCTTATAATAGTATTAGGAACCGGGGTTCCTTGGAGAAATGGCTACTTCCAAGGTTGAAGAAAGAAGGACCTAGAATGTCTTGTCACAGAAAGTAAAGAAATGCTTTAAAAATTATAGGAACATATCATAAAACCTAGGAGCCATCTTGATGGGGCTCCCATTGGTCAAGCCTGGGTTAATGTGAGTGTCAAAATGAACAGAGGTAGCAATGACTTATAACCCATGAGTAAAATAAGATCTATGAGTGGATCTGACATAATTAAATATATGAATAAATAAATGAGAGGTAAAGAAAAGAGATTTCTTACAGATTTATGCCAACTAATTAATGTAGAAGGAATGATGAAGTTAGGAAAATCACCACTTGGCACTCATCATAGTAGTAATAGATTGAAGTAAGAATTATCAATGGATGCTAAAACCAGTGGGTAGCAGTTTGATAAGGAATGGATTTACCTAGTATTAAACTATCTTTCTGCAAATTACTTAATTACAAAGGGGAAAATGAGAACTTAGAGCAAAGAGACCTGGAGGATGTCACTATCCTCTTGACCTGGGGATCAAGGTCACCATCACCAACAATGGGACAAAGCAACATCACTTTCCTTCCAATACAATGTTCTGAAAAGAATATAGCATCACTTCTGTGGTATTTAAGCTAAAAATGCATGATCTGAATCCCATAGTGAGGAAATACTGTACTCCAACTGAGAGGTAATTCACCAAATAACTGACCTGTACTCCAAAAATGTCAAGGCCATGAAAAACAAAAGCTGACGAAACATTCCAAATTAAAGAAGACTGGAGAGACATGACGACTAAATGCAATGTGTGAACCTGGATCAGATCCTGGACCAGGAAAAAATAGCTATAAAGACATTTGGCAAAATTTGAATTTGGACTGTGGATTGGATGACAGCATTTTGTTGATGTTAAATTTTCCAATTTTGATAATCATACTGTAGAACAAATTACAAATTACAAAATGTACTTGTTCTCATAAACACTGACATATTTAGGAATGAAGGCATATAATGCCTACTTATTTTCAAATGGTTCAGATACATTTATATTTAGAAGGAGAGAATAAGGGGTGTCTGGGTGGCTCATTCATTAAGCGTCTGCCTTTGGCTCAGGTCATGATCCCGGGGTTCTGGGGTCAAGCCCCAAGTTGGGGGGTCCCTGCTCAGCGGGGAGTCTACTTCTCTTTCTCCCTCTGTGCTCTCTCACTCTCTCTCAAATAAATAAATAATATCTTTCTAAAAAAGAGAGAGAACAAATTATCATGTAAATGAGGCTAAATGCTGAGTCTTGGTGAATCTGGTTGAAGGGTATAGGGGAGTCCTTTGTATTATTGCAATTTTCTGATATTTAAAATTACATCAAATTTTTTAAATTACCAAAAAATCTTTTTCCATCACTGAAATATTTTCTTAAATGAAATCCCACCTTTAAACTCCAACATTTGTGTCCAACATATAAACTGAGAGTTATTCTGAATGAAACAGGGATAGTGGATCCAGAGATCCATACGCTCAGATCCTCTTCCACACTCCATAGCAACACTGAAGGGTGTGACCAGAGAGGGTTTGCTGTCTGCTGAAACTTTCATGTGGCAAGGGTAAAACCTCTGGCCTTGGTGCGCCTGGGTGGCTCAGTTGGTAAGCAACTGCCTTCGGCTCAGGTCATAATCCCAGGGTCCTGGGATGGAGCCCCACATCAGGCTCCCTGCTCAGTGCGAAGTCTGCCTCCCTCTACCTCTGGTCATGCTCTCTCTCACTCTTTCTTGCTCTCTCTCAAAAAAATAAAATCTTAAAAAGAAAAGAAAGAAATCTCTGGCCTCACCCCTGTCCAGATCCTCTTCTTTGATCACCTCTGCTCTATATCTTCCCTTGACCTATGCTGTCCATGCTTACCAGCCTTTTCCTAATATTTAGGTAAATATGCCAATATGTATGCTATTGCCTCCTGTCTGTGATTTTCAGAAATGTTCCTCCCAAACTCACAGAGCTTCATAACCATTATTTCCATTTCTACATCCAGCTGCAGCTGCCCATAGCTCTACCAAGTAGGAATTAACTCCCTGAGGGCATGAAGGCTCTGTGGCTGGTCTCTGGCTCTCCTTGCCCCTGTAAATTACCTCTGTCTGCTGGAGTCGAACTCTCTGGCACTAGACAAGGAAAAAAATACCTGTATTAGTTTTGTACAGCTGCTGTAACAAGTTCCCACAGAAGTAGCGGCTTGAAAAAAACAACTGAATTCTTCTTTTACAGTTCTGCTAAGCAGGAGTCCAGAATCAGTTTTACTGGACTAAAGTCAAGGTGTTAGCCATACTGGTTCCTTTCAGAGGCTCTGAGAAGAGAACCCATTTTCTTGTCTTTTTCAGCTGCTGGTGCCTGTCTGAATTCCTTGGCTTGTGGATCCTTGCTCCATCTTCAAGGGAATCGCTTCCAATCTGTGTTTCCATCATCACCTCTCCTTCTTCTCTTCTATCTAATCTCCCTCTGCCTCTCCTCCTATAAGGGCATTTGTGATCACATTTAGGGCTCACCCACAGAACCCAGGGTACTTTCCCCATCACAGGAACCTTAACATAATCACATCTTTAAAGTCCTTTTTGCTGTGTACTGTAATTTTCAAAGGTTCTAAGGATTAGGATTTGAACATCTTTAAGGACCATTATTCAGTCTACTACAGGTACCCAGATGGATCATTGTCCAGCAGCCTTCCCTTGTTACCCAAATACTCCCATATTAGTTGCTTTACTTCACTTAATTGTTCCTCCAAAGTGCACTGATTCAAGTTCAAAGCAGCTCTTTTGCAACGGACACTACACTGCCTTACTCTTCTTGCCACTGTACTGTTATGCCCCTACCTATAGAAAGTTATAGAGCTTGTATCTGCACAACCTTCCTACACAACCTTTTTATCAGCTGAACTGATGAATTGTATTGGTCTTGTGTAGCCCTAGTCCAGGATGGGAGCCTCTACAAGCAACAGGAAGGGGTTGAGCAAAAAGAGCCTCTGCTAATTTTCCAAGGCTATGGCAGGGGTAGGCTCAGGTCTCCCCAGGAGCTCTCATCAGCAACAACCACACAAATAAATCAAAAAGCAACTGAGCCACAGTGCTCCTAGAGAATGAAAGGGGAAAAAGAACATTGGTTTGCGTTTAGGCTGATTCTAAAATATATGGGAATGAAAGCCTTTGGGGTGATGAATTTCCCTTTAATGCTGTCACATCTGTAGTCCTGGGGGTTTAACCTCTGATTTTTGGCTGTAAAACCAACATTATTTCTGCAAACTTGACACCAGATGCTGCCAGGGAGATATAGCTGAAGTGATAAAAATCTATTTAACAGATTTAGTGAAGCAAATACAAACTAATTAACAATTTTGGAATTGGGATTAAACACTAATTCTTTTAAGCCATAAAAACTGAGATGAACAAAAGGGAAAAATGTTTTCCCTCTGAATAACTCAAAGGAGCCATCTGTTTGTCATTGAGAAAATGGCCCAACTGATAGATTTTAAACGAATTTCGACATATTTTTATCTGGATTTGAATGCATTATGGACAGAAGAAGAAAGAAGGCGCATTACTTGCTGGCTAACATGTCAATCTGGGCTTCCCTGAAGCTCCAGAAAACAAGCTATTTGTGTACTGACTCAGAAATGAGACAAAGAATGAAATGATATCTTTATAAATCCTGCTTGAGACATATGTTTCCAGCCATTAGGAAGGAAGGATGGCCTGAGGTTCCTCTGAATCTCAATATGCAGCAGCCACTGGTGGGACTCAGCTTCTTCACCGTGTCTTCAGGGTCATCATCCAATGAAGGCAGAGGGAGGCTTTGCAAATTAAGTGAAGACTCAGATATGAAATTGTGAAAATTGGGCTTGCCATCTTCCCTCTCTCCCCCCGGACATTCTCAGCCTCAGTGTGCCATCTCACTCTGGAACAGGGCTCTAGAACTAATCCTGCTCTAATTGGGACTGGGTGAGGGGGGTGAATTCTGTTTACTCTGGCCCCAAATTCAGTTGGTTTGGCATCAAATCAGTTTGACTGCTGATCCTACTCTGAGTGTCTCCCAAGAAGACCTCAGATCTGTTAGAAGCTATTTGAGGATGGAGAATTTGGTAGCCCTTGTGCCTAACCTGCTTAATAATAACGATAGCAATGATAATAAGAATAAATTACAGGGACGCCTGGGTGGCTCAGCGGTTGAGTGTCTGCCTTTGGCTCAGGGCGTGATCCTGGAGTCCCAGGATCAAGTCCTGAATTGGGCTCCTTGCATGGAGCCTGCTTCTCTTCTCTGCCTCTCTCTCTGTGTCTCTCATGAATAAATAAATAAAATCTCTTAAAAAAAGGTAATAAGAATAAATTACAATTTGAATACCTAGTGGGTGTCAGACACTGACACTGTCAGACCTCATTTAGTCCTCTCAACAACATTATGAGATAAATATTATTTTGATTCCTATTTTACATATAAAGAAACTAAGTGCTAGAAAGAGCAAGCAATTTGTCTAAGGTAGCACAGCTCTTGAGTGGCCTGTCTGATTCCAGAGCCCACCTCTAACTTCCATACGTGTCCTGCTATATGTGTGCCCATAATTTATCCATTCACATCCCACTTCTTTCTAAAATATATTTGAGATGACTTCACAAATACAGAACCAATACAACTCAATTCAGACCATTGAGTTTTAGGGAACGTAAGAGTAGAAAGGTCAAATTGAAAGGTGCATTGTCAGTTCAGATGAGGTTGGTAGAAGTACTCTAAGGGAACTTGAAATACTCCTCGAGGTTTGGTACTTGGATTCTTGGGGCAGGCAGGGCTGTGGATAACTGGCTCCACAGAAAGAAGCAAGACAAAGTCCGTCCTGGCCTCTGATGACTCCAAAGACCATGGAGGGCAAGTTGCAGGTGAACCAAGCCTGTCAGTAGGACCTTAAGGGCAGGCCCTATGGATCAAGCATTACCCTGCCTCAGTGTCCCCCAAATAGGTCAGTATTTGGAGGCTGAAAACACTATGTTTCAGTAGCAACTCGGAATGCTTTATTGGGTTTTGGGGTGGAAACCTTTATTCTTTTTGTCTGCCCATCTCGAAAAAGGCAATTGAGCTCCTGGGCATTATTTGAACATTTCCTCCATCAGAGTTCCTTCCTTATTCATAATGATGCTTTAAAGCTGGAATATATGTGGTTCCCTTGGGTCCTTCCAATGACTATTACCTAAAATTCTCCTGATGATAAACATATACATTCAAACATAGAATAGTATGAATTTTTTTTCCAACTAGGGTTTCTAATCTGTGTTTTTGGACAATAAGTGACCAGGTTCTGTTACATAAACCCTCAATTCCTGTGCCCAGCACTAGGCAGGACAGCAAGCACTGGCCATCAGAGAAGTATGGCAGCCCAAAGCCAGAGGCAGAATGGTAGCTGAGGACCAGGACTCAAATGAGTAGCTGAGCTGCCTCAACCTCCCGAGTAAATCTGAAAACAGGCCAGCTTCAAAGAGATGTAAACTAAAGCAGCTAGAAAGAAGCTGATTTGGGTGCCCTCTGACAGTTTAAGCCCTGTTCCTTCCCTCCATTTCCCACCCCATCACACAGAGACAGCCAGGCCATCGGGCTTTTCACACTGGTGTTTCTCAAACTAACACCTTTGAACTTTTTCTCTGGGTTCATAATTTTTTGATATTGTTGTTAGTTTTGTGTTTTTGTTTCAATGAAAGTCTAAAAATATAATCAATATAACTAGCTGACCAGACAAGCCACAGAATTTCTGTGTCCACATGTCAGTTTGTGTCTATGACAGCAGAGGGGCCAAATAGAACTGTTTTAACTGTCTCAGGCTGATGAAAAATGAACAAGAGGAACTTCAACACAAATGATATAATCACTGTCAAGCGAAGAACAATCTTGCTACATCCTGTAGAAACAAAGGTGGCATGATATTTAGAACAAAGGATATTGAGGGATCCCTGGGTGGCTCAGTGGTTTAGCTCCTGCCTTCGGCCCAGGGTGTGATCCTGGAGACCCGGGATCAAGTCCTGTATCGGGCTGCCTGCATGGAGCCTGCTTCTCCCTCTGTCTGTGTCTCTCCCTCTCTCTCTCTCTCTCTCTCTCTCTCTCTCTGTCTCTCAAGAATAAATGAATAAAATCTTAAAAAAAAAATATTGAGAATAGAGGGATTTTACTGGTTTTGAGAACCTGTTTATAGTTTATCAATTTGTAAGTTTTTTGAATGTTTATGTTTGCACAGTGTGGTTTATATTTAAATTTATACACTTGTCTTGGTTTTAAGGAGATTGTACTTAGGTTAATATCTGTACATTTTAAGTTATGATAATAAAATACCCGGCAACTTTTTCCCCCTTAAAAGGGGTCTATACGTCATTGAAGCTTGAAGTACTAGTACTTTCTGAACATTACATAATCAATTTTTCTAATACAGTGAGGTTTGTCCCATACTAGCCTGTGGGTATGGATATTTTTAATTCGTCAGACTAACTTCTTGACTTTCTTTATGGCACCTTGTTCATTATCTTTTCCTCTGAAAAATGCTGAAAGGACCATTAGCTTTAGTGAAGAAGCTCCATCTGACCACACTAACTGTTCTAAACAGGAACAGGAGGTTCTGGAAGGTCCTCAAGGACTATAATTTGATCAGATGGACAAAGCAGAAGCCCCCGCACCAAATCTAAGTAAGAGCTTGATTTATCCAGGCAGCAGGACACCCTTAATGCTCATCCCCATGGTTTCTTCATCTGCTCCCATCCCCATGCCTGGAGACAGGACAAGCTCCAAAGGCTGGAGGAAGGAGGACAGGAAAGGCAGACCCTGGAGCTGAAAATCCATTTACCCCAGCCGTGAACTGGTGAGGGCTGGGAAGCAGGAGCCAGACTAGTGAATTCACAGATCAATTGCTGGCCACAGAGAAAACAAATTACTCTAGACATAATTGCAGAAAATGAAACATGAAAGCCGTTCCAATAAAACATCATATTACTTCTGATTTGAGTTACACTAAAAAGAAGAATCCATTAGAAGGAAGTTTTGAAATGTGGAGGTTTTGCCCTTAAGTCCCAACCAGGGCCCTTTAAATGTGGCCAGCCTGCTCGCAGACAGTGCTGGGTCTGGGAAGGAGGCATCAGTACAGACAGAGTGGGTGGCAGTGAAGGTCAACAACGCACACTCCCCCACACTGCCCAGGGCTGCTCCTGGTCTTCCTGAAGCAAATACAAAGTCCAAGGAAATAATGTGAATGAAGGAGATAGACAAGGTCTAAGACACAGACATACTTGGTTTCTATATTAAATGCACATGAATATCTTTTAATCCCCCAAAGAAATATACTCTCCACCATTTTTCATTTTTGGTCTGTATTTCATTAGGGTTACTAAAGAGGTGAGTACAGAGACATGCTCTATCATAAGGAGAACAATATTACAAAAGTGATCCAAAAGATAACGGACACATAATTTAGTGTCCGGAGATGATGGGGTATGGTCGGGAACTGTGCTGAACTAGAGAGCACTTGCTCTGCCTGAAGACAGCAGGCTCTGCTCAGGCCCCTTATTGCTACTGTATGCTTCACTGGGCAAATGTTGGTTCTGCACAGCAGTGATTCTGAGAGCCTGAAAAGGGAACAGAAGATGATTGCTAAAGGGCCATCCATCCTTCGGATGTGGGCTGAGCACTGGCCAGTTTAACCAGTTTGCTGCTGGGCCTTTTTTCTGTAAAGCATTTATCAATTAACAACCTGTAACAAGTAATAGAGGTAGGCTCCAGGTACGGAACACCATTATGTGTCCAGCCATACATAATGAGGCCATTCTCACATTTTGGCCAACAGCCCATGCTAACACAACCCTGCTGATGTGAGTTTAACAAATTCTATTAAATGAAAAACCCAACATAATGGCAGCTATTAATACCGTCTAATATTAATAGATAGCATTAATCTTATGTAATGGAATCTGTCCACTTAACAGGCACTTCATTTCACAGCTCTTCCCCACTTCCTTCAAGAATCCCCTCACCACACTGACCACTGTCTGCTGAATACCCTCCAATTTGCCATTCTACTAAGGTGGCGACTATAGGACCAACAATTCATGTGACAGCACAGAAGAAACCCCAGTCGCGGCCCTAAGGCTCTCCTCATATCTAAAATCTTACCTTTTAGATCTCAGCTTAGATGCCACTTCCATCAGGAAGCCTTCCCTGCTTGTCTCCTCCATGTCAACAATAAATAGCAAGAGCTGACTTAAACGCCCTCCATCAAGTTTCCCCAGAGTGGTTGATTTGCTGATACCTAACATCACCCTCTGTAGGCTCCTTCCAAGCAGGGTCCTGGCATCTCCCAGACCAAACTATAGCAAACATTCAAACAAATGAACAAATTATTAAGTGGATTCTTACGCAAATGAATGAAAGGAAAGTAGATGGATGGCTGAATGAATGGACGGACAGATGCTGTCTGCCTTTTTAGAAGCTCTATGTAGGGGGAGTGTTCTCCAACATGACGTTTTAATAGAGATCTCGCCACAAGATGGCGCTCATAATTTTCTTAATTTATGGTTTCTATTAAAAAAATTTTAATTTCAAGTTTCAAACATCATTATATGTTTCACAGTTAATTCAGCTTATTTACCATGCATTTCATCACATATCATACAATCACAAACATGCTCTTTCCCATGGGACGTCAAGACACAACCCTACAGCATTTTGTTTTGACATTGGGTGGGTGTGACTGTGGCTTGTCTTGATTGCTGCAGAGTGTCAAGAACAATGTCAATCCCCAGATAGTACAGGAAACAAAGGCATCCTTCCACCACTCCACCCGCAACAAGAATCAGCAGAAAAATGAAACCTTGGCTTGAAATAGCCATTAACCTTTGGCTCCTGGAATTTTGCCTTAATAAAATAATAACTCCTTACACTGTACAGTGCGTTATGCTGCATAAAGCAATTTCACATCACGTTAACAGTTCTTGAGCTCCTACAAACTAAGGTAGCCACATGAGATTTATTATCCCCTTTTAACCCTCATACCTACCCTGTGAGTTAGGTCTTAATACCTCCCATTTTACAGATAATGAAATGGAAGTTCAGAGAAGGGATGTCGTCTTGCCAGAATCACAGATGGTAAGTGGCAGAGCAAGAGATGGGACCCAGCTTTGTCTCCAATTATTAATTTGCTTCCAATTATTCTCTAGGACATAAACCATCCCAGTGTCAAAAAAAAGGGGGGGTATTAGGCAGTAAGGAGGCAAGGAAACTGCCAGATATAAGTCCCTATGCTGTGCCTGCACATACATACCTCAGAGTAGCTCTATAAGGAAGGCAATAATTGCTATTCTCAAGTACCCACAAGCAGCCCAGGCACAACGCCAGTGGCTTTCCCATACATCGTTTCATTTCATCTGTCTCCTTCTGTGAGGAAGATATTATCCCCATTTTACAGATAAAGAAATTATAGTTCAGAGAGGTTAAATGGCTTATCTTATGTCACAGAAGACCCAAGTGCCAGGGCTGAGATTCAAACCCAGTTCCATCTGACTTGGAAGTTTTGGGGCACCATATGAGTTTACCTAAGACCACCTAAGTGGGAGTAACTTGGGAATTCTGGGCAGGATTCCCGGGAGCTGCCACTTTATCTGCTCTTCTAGAACTATCCATGTTCCCCAAACATTCTCTGAGTCTTTGCACATTCTATTCCTCTGCCAGAAATGCCCAGCAAGAAAGTTCTTCCTCACCTTTCAAGACCCAGCTCAAATGTCATTTTTTCTATGGTAATTCTTCCAATGGTGTTCTTGTTAAATATATGCACATGTCTTCATGCCATATCTGTTGTCCTTCCTCTGACCTGCTACACCCACACTACCCCATTACCACAGGAACACACACATTTAACCTTGTAGTTCCTATAGAATACTATATATCCCACTGCATGATGTCAAGAGCTAACGGGGCTGAGATCTCTCTTACCGGCAAGCTAACAGGTTGACCTGCCATGGTTCTACGGGTGCCAGAGGAAGATGCAGATTTCATATTCACTTTGTCTCCAGAGCCTTTAACGGTGACCTGCTCATCAATAATTGCTGAATAACTAAAAGAATGAGTTCATAGGAAGGCTCAAGGCCCAAATCTCCACTGGCAGGTAGCTACAGAGACACAGATTATTGGCATCTCCATGTGGAAGTCAAGAAGGAAGGAACAGTGAAGGAGAACAGGACAGCACAGTAGGTGGAGTCAGTGGACACCAGAAGCTTCCTATTCATGGACCAGTTAGTGGGTCATGTGTTTATTTGTAAATACTTAAGGCCCTAGTTAGAAAATTCTTGTATATTCTTTTTTACAGATACACATAGTACTTCCTCTGTGCCAAGCACTGGCTTGAAGAACTTAATGTATATTAACTGTGCTCATTTTCATAGCCTTTGTGACTGTCACAGGGAATTGAGGTGAACGCAGCGCTCCATGACATCAGAGCTTATGTGAGAAAAGATCATGCAGCTTGGCCGGTTTCTCTTGGGACACTTTGGAAGCCTTTAGCCAGTAAGAAGTGCAACTGCCCTGAGGCCACCATGTAGAAAGACCAGACAGAAAGTAATGCCTGAAGAGCCCCTATAGTTTCAGATCCAGCTGCTTGAGTGTCCCTAGCCCTACTACCACCACCATGAGAGAGCCCCAGAAACAGCTTTCTTGTTGAAGCCTATCTACTCCCAGATTCCAGAGCAAAGTAAATGATTGTTATTGCCTTTTTAAACCACTTTGATATAATTGACACACAATTAGCTGCATATATTTCATGTCTATAACTCGATGAGTTTGAAAATAAATATACACTGTGAAACCATCACTACAATCTATGCCATAAACCTATCACCTCCAAAAGTTTCCTCTTGCCATTATTATTAATAGTATTGTGTGTAATAAGAATCCTGAACAAAAGATCTACCTTTTTAACAAATTTTCAAACAGACAATACACTGCTATTAGCTATAGATTCTGGAAGACTTATTCATCTTACACTACTGAAAATCTGAACCTTTTGCCTAACACCTCCCTGGTTCTCCCACTCCCAGCCCCTGGCAACCACCATTCTACTTTCTGCTTCTGAGTTTGACTATTTTAGGTTCCTTGTATATGTGGTATCCTGTAGTATTTATCCTTCTGTGTCTGCCTTAATTCTCTTAGCATAATGTCCTCAAGGTCCATCCATGTTGTCACATATGGCAGGATTTCCTTCTTTTTTAAGGCAGAATAACATTCTGTGTTTTATACATATATATACATATATATATCATATTTTTTTCATTCATCTGTGAATAGACATTTAGGTCTTTCATGTCCTAGCTATTGAGAATAATGCTGCAATGAATGTGGGATCTCTGCAAGATCCTGATTTCCAACTTTCTGGATATATACCCAAAAGTGAGATTGCTGGATCATAGGGTAGTTCTATTTTTAATTTTTTGAGGAACTTCCATATGTTTTCCATAGTAGCAGCATCAGTTCCCACCAAAAGTGTGCAAGTGCTCTCTTTTCTCCACAGCCTTGGCAATGCTTCTCTTTTTTATAATAACCATCCTAACTAGTGTGAGATGATATATTATCATTTTCATTTTCCTGGTGATGAGTAATGTTGAGCACCTTTGCATGTATTTGCTGGCCATTGTATGTCTTCTTTGGAGAAACGTCCATTCAGTTCCTTTGCCCATTTTTTAATTGGGTTATTTGGTTTTGTGCTATGAATTGTAGGATTCCCTATATATTTTGGATATTAACCTTTTATCAGGTATATAGTTTGCAAATATTTTCTCCCATTCCATAGGTTACCTTTTCATTTTGTTGATTGTTTCCTTTGGTGTGCATAAACTTTTTAGTTTGATGTAGTCTCACTTGAATATTTTGGCTTTTGTTGCCTATGCTTTTTGGGTCATATCCAAAATATCCTTGCCAACCCCAATATAAGCTTTTCCCCCATGTATTTTTCTAGGAGTTTTATAGTTTCAGTTCTTATGTTTAAGTATTTAATCATTTTGAGTTAATTTCTGTGTATGATTTAAGATAAGGCACCAATTTCATTCTTTTGCATATGGATATCCAGGTTTTCTAACCCCATTTATTGAAGACTATCCTTTCCTCATTGTGTTTCTTGGCACCTGGATCAAAGATCAGTTGACCATATATACATGAATTTACTTCTTGGCTCTATTCTGTTCCATTAATCTTTAAGTGTGTTTTTATGATAGTACCATAATGTTTTGGGTTACCATAATTTTGCAATGTATTTTGAAATCAGAAAGTATGGTGTCTCTAACTTTGTTCTTCTTACTCAAAATTGTTTTAGCTATTCAGGACCTCATATGTGGTTCCATATGATTTTTAAGGTTATTTTTTCTATTTCTGTAAAAAAAAAAAAGTGTCATTGGGATTTTGATTGGGATTGCATTGAATCTGCAGATCACTTTGGGTATTATGGGCATTGTAACAATATTAATGTTTCCAATCCATGAACATGGGATGTCTTTATATTTCACTTTCTCTCATTTCTTTCATCAGTGTTTTATAGTTTTTAGCACACAAGTCTTTCAACTCCTTGGTTAAATTTATTCAAAGTATTTTATTCTTTTTGATGCTATTCTAAATGAAATAGAAAATTCCTGTTGGTGTATGGAAATTCAAATGATTTTGTGTGTTAATTTTATATCCTGAAGCCTTATTGAATTCATTTATTAGTTCTAAAAGGTGTGTGTGTGTGTGTGTGTGTGTGTGTGTGTGTATCTGTGTGCAGGGTAGTTTAAAGCTTAATACAGGGGTCCCTGGGTGGCTCAGCGGTTTAGCACCTGCCTTTGACCCAGGGCATGATCCTGGAGTCCCAGGATCCAGTCCCACATCAGCCTCCCTGCATGGGTCCTGCTTCTCCCTTTGCCTGTGTGTCTGCCTCTCTCTCTCTCTTTCTCTGTGTCTCTCATGAATAAATAAATAAAATCTTTTTTAAAAAAGTTTAGTACATATAAAAGCATGTCATCTGCAGAAATAATTTTACTTCTTTCTCTCTGATTTTAATGCCTTTTATTTCTTTTTCTTGCCTAATTTCTCTGGCTAGGACTTCCAGGACTATATTGAATAGAAGTGATGACAGTAGACATTCTTACCTTGTTCCAGATCTTAAAAGAAATGCATTTAGTTTTCCACCATTGGGTATGATGTTAGCTGTGGACCTTTTATATATGTCCACAGGCTGATGGGGTCTGTGGGTGGGCATGTTCTCTCTTTCTCCCATAGGAAAATCCATGACTCAAGGGCATCTGTAGATAAGGATCCATTCTTCAGCCACTATACTTTGATTGGTGATGAGAAGAATCTGATAAACAAAAGCTCCATCAGTCCATCTATAGTATTGTAGATTGGGAATATAGCCATGACACAAGGCCTCACATAAAACAGATTCTTGGAAAAAGAAGCATGCCTGATAAGCAGATTCTCTAGATCAGGGGTCAGCAAACTAGAGCCTGTGAGTCAAATCCCACTGGCCACCTGTTTTTGTAAATAAAGCTTTATTAGAACATAGCCAGCCTATTCATTTGTGTATTGCCTATGGCTCTTTCAAACTAAAACAGCAGGATTGAATAGTTGTGAGAGCCTGTACTGACCACAAAGCCAAAATATCTACTTATCTTGCCCTTTACAGAAAATGGTTGCTTAATTCTGCTCTCAATAAGTGACATTTATCTCTTTTTTATTTATTTTTTAAAGATTTTATTTACTTATTTGAGAGAGAGAGAGAGAGAGAGAGCATGAAGTGGGGTGTAGGGGCAGAGGGGAAGCAGACTGCCTGCTGAGCTGGAAGCCCAACATGGGGCTTAATTCCAGAACCCTGAGACCATGACCTGAACTGAAGGAAGACACTTAACTGAGTCACCCAGGTGCCCCAGTTAGCTCTTTTTTGTGTTCTAAATGTCTCTCAAATCACTCACACTTTCCTTCACTATTGTTTTTAAATTTTTAATTGTGAGATATTTCAAAATATACATAAAATTAGACTAAATAGTAAATAACTCACATACCTACTGAGATTAAGCAGATGTTAACATTTTGCCAGATTTGTTTAATCTTGACTTAAAAATGAAAAAAAAAAAAAAAACAAATACAGCTAAAGTATCCCTTCCCCTTCCTTTCCCCCCATTCCCAGAGGCTATCGTCATCTTGAAGTTGGAGCGCTTCCTTCCTGTTCATATTTTTGTAGTTACTACAAAGTTAGACAATTTGCTACAGGCTTGAATAATTTTTACATAAGTACTATCATATTGCATGTATATCTTGGTAAGATTTTTCTGCTCAGCATTATCTTTCCAAGATTTATAGCTACTGATACACGTTTATCTAATTCATCCATTTTAATTGTATTATGGCATTTCATTGTCTGAATGAACCAGTTTATATAACCCAGTTGTGTAACAAGCTAATGAGGGACAATGTGGTTGTTTCTACTTTTTCTTACTTTTAATGGTGCTGTAAGAAATAACTTTGTATACATCTTTTGCACACACATATATGAATTTCTCTAGGGCATGTTCCGAGGAGTGGAATAGCGGGTCAGAGGGCATGAGTGTGATTACTTATCTTCTGTTCACCCTTCTAGATACCACTCTTCACCCCCTCCATTCCTGCTCTGGATACCAGGGGACTGAATTATGTGGACTGATCAGCAGGCTCCCCTGCCTTCTGCTTCCCACTGTGTTTGACCAATAAAGGGAACCAAGAGAAAATTTGAGAGGGAAGGAATATGGGATCAAGGGTATTTATTCCCCTAGATCCCTCCCCATGGGATTACAGCAGGCTGGTTGGGTCCCTCCAGTAAAGGTCACAGGCTGCCTTTTCACAGCCATCTCTCTCTCTCCAGACTGTTCCTCCAGCTGTCCCCTATAGGCCTGAGGGTGGTAAGGTTTATAACCCCAGTTCCTGGCTTCTGCACTATTCCTTGTGGCTTTCCCGTATCTCATCCATAATTTTCTAAATAGTCCCATTATTGAATGTTCCTCAGATTATCAAATTTGAGCGTGCTACCTGTCTCCTGCCAGAACACTGGCTGGCACAATATGCATCTTCAAATTTACAGAGTCTGTAAAGTGGTCCCCAAAGTAACTGTGACAATTTGGCACTCCCACAGATTCGCATACGAGTTCCTGTTTCCCCACATTCTCTCCAAAACTGGATGTAGTTTGCTGTATAACTTTTGCCAGTGAGACTGAGCACGAGCATCTTTATGTTTATTGGGTTTTTGGGGGGGGTTTCTTCATCTATAAGTTGCCTGCTCCTTTTCCTGATTTTCTGGCCTTTTCTTTTTCTTACTGGTTGAAATGAGTCCTTTATATGTACTGAATGCTATTTCTCCTTGGACTGAAAAAAAAATCTTCTGCCAATGTAGGTTTTGTCATTTTATTTGACTTATGGTGTGGCTTTCAGTTTTCAGGTGATCAGCATTGTCAGTCTTTTTCTGGCTTTCTTTTTTATAATTTACTTAAATTCTTTCCTAACCCACTGTCATAAACATATTCTCTTATATTTTCCCCAAAAAGTTTTCTAGTTTTGCTTTTCTTTTTTTTTTTAAGATTTTATTTATTTATTTATGAGAGACAGAGAGAGAAGCAGAGACATAGGCAGAGGGAGAAGCAGGCTCCCCATGGGTAGCCCAATGTAGGACTCAATCCCAGGACCCCAGGATCATGGCCTGAGCTAAAGGCAGATGCTTAACTACTGAGCCACCCAGATGTCCCTAGTTTTGCTTTTCTGTTTAGATCTTTAGCCTATCTGGGATACATTTTTGCACTTGGTGCAAGGTAGGAATATAATTTTATTTTTCCATATAAATAACTAACTGGATAGTTCCTCTTATTCTCACCAGTTTATAATGCCACATCTGCAGTATTTCAAGATTCTGTGTGTACATGGGGCTGTTTCCCCTGTTTTGTTCCATTGGTCTATTTCTCTGTCTCTCTCCCAAGGTCACACAGTTTTTATATTACATCTGGACATCTGGAGAAGTATCCCACCACCTCCCCAAACCTGCTTCTTTAAATTTATCTTAGGTCTACCCTCCTACATGTATTTTGGAGTTCTGATACTCTATATCGATCATGACAATTTTCTTCCGGCTCTTATTTTCTAATAATTTTAATGATAAATGAAAACAAGATGTTAAAAATATATATAATAAATGGTGTATAAATAGATTTATAAATAATTTTTTGCATTAAGAAAATCATATGACTTGTCTTTCAATTTGTTAATAAGGGATAATAAACCAACATATTTTCTGAAGATGAACTATCTTTGAATTCCAGAGATAAGCCTTATTTGGTTGGATTCTTTATCTTTTTTTTTTAAGATTTTATTTATTTATTTGAGAAAGAGACAGAGATAGTGACAGAGAGCATGAGCTGGGGAGGAGAGGAGAAGGAGACTCCCCACTGAGCAGGGAGCCCAACGTGGGGCTTGATCCCAGCACCCTGGAATCATGACCTGAGCCGAAGGCAGACTCTTAACCAACTGAACCACCCAGTGCCCTTAATTATCTTTCTTAATACAACTGGTTTACTTAAGATTTTTCTATCTATGTTAATAAGATAACTGTATGGTCTATTTCTTGTGTTATTCTTGTCCATTTTTTGGTGAAATAGCTCACAAGTGAAAAGCTTTCTCTTGTGTTATATTAGCTGGCTTAGTTTTAAAAGGGATTCTCTAAATTTTGAAGATTTCCTAGAACCCTCCTGTAAAAACCTATGCCTGGGAGCTTTTGAATTACATTATTAATCATAGTTCTAGTTTATTTAATAGTTACAGGTCTAGTCAAGTTTGGTGATTCCTGTGGAGTCATTTTTAATATGACAACATTTTCCTAAGTAACTGCCTATTTTGTCCAAGTTTGCAAACGCATGACATGGAGGAGCAGCTCGGCCATGGCAGCAACATGACCTTGCACCTTTCCACACAGGCCACAGAGATGAGGCCTCTCCACGGTCTGGCTCTATCTTTGCACAACACCCTGTCATCCTCCTGAGGACATGCGGAGATAGGTGGTCATGTGGGGAGCTGTCACAAGCCTGTTTACCGTCCACCTCTATCTCACAGAACACTCCCTATTTTGTGACAGGTTGCCATTCCCGGGCCCACACCCACGTGCCCCTGAATCCACATTCTTCCCCCAAGTCAGGGTCTAGAGAGGCTTCTGCCCTGGGTAGTAGGGACTACAGCTATATCCACTGCTGTGTCCCTCTCTAGGCGGAGTGTCTGCCACAGGCCCGGGCTGATCGCAGGTGCTCGGAAAGCCAGGGTAATTGAAATGGATTGGCTTTCTGATTTGAGAGGCCTCAGACACTGAACAGCGCTGACTCGGGGAATCACAGTTCCCACAATGGCTCATACATCAGGACCTCTTTAATGGGGAGTTATGGAAATGTGCTGCCTGGAGCTGTCTTAATTAAGAACAACCTGATTTTGACTGCAGTCGGTGGACTCTCCCCCCATCCTCCCCTCTTCTTTTCTCCTTGACACCTAGAGGCAGGATCTGGCTGCCTTTGCCAGGGCTTTCCTTCTCCCAACATTGCTGTTGATGGGCTCAGTTTGGAAACCGCAGAGCTGGTTGGGGATGGTGGCCTTTCAGCCGGCATGAGTCTCCCTAATGGAAAACCCAAACTGGTGAATACTAAAGACCTGCTGCCCTCTGCGGTCCTGGCTCTCAGGAAAGCCTGGGGCAGAGGTTGGAAACAGGTAGATGATAGATAAACCAGGCTGAATGTTCTTTCCAGCACCCACTCCCCCTACGCCCATCCCAGAGCCAGTTTGTCACAGAAGTTATATTCCAACCAGAGAATGGAGACCACCTCCCTCTCCTCCCACCACTGTGGGCTCCAGTCCCCAACCAGAGGGCAGGCCGCACCTGAGCCTCTGAGGGGAGGAAGGTCCAGCCATTCTCTCTGTGCACAAGGTCATTTTTTTCATATGCTCAAGGACCACAAAAGAAAACTGGGCTCCAGGAAGGTGTGGCTTCCCAAGGCAAGATTTCAAATCAAGCCCAGAGCCAGATACCACGTGACAGCTTCCTGTCGGCCCGAATTCCCTCACTCAGACTGGCCCTGGATTCTCCATCACCATGCTGGGCCCGCTGGTCACACCTTCATTCAGCAAATGTTCACTAATGTGTGTGAAGTCTTGACACTCTGTAGTTCCATGTCCTTCTTTCCTTCTCCCTGTCTACACACACACACACACACACACACACACAGAGTTTTTAAGTTTATATAGGAGAATTTTCAAAGAAGATTTTTCACCAGGTATGACTCATCTTTTAGTTCATGGCCTGTAGGTTTCTCTGGTCCCCGGCTTCTCCAGGGAATAATTTTAAAAGTGTAAACAAATATTTAAATCATTTGGGAGCTCACTATATAAAAGCTCTAGGGGTAAGCTTCTTGTAATGATGTGGCCACTCCTTAAGTCACCTGTGGGTGAAACCTTCTGAAACAGGAGGACTCTTGGGTTGAAATCCTACTTGAGCTAATAGAGCCATTAAAGTTCACCAGGCAGGACAAGGTGGGGAATATTGTGTATCCACTGTCCTTGATATATTCAGCTGCCGTTGCTGGTTCACAAGGGGATATCAGAAACCCTAATCCCAGAAAACAGCCCCTTCACACCTGAGGCCCTCCTGGCCCTGCTTCTCCAACCTCACCCTTTCCAATGGCTTCCTAGTTCCCCCACCAGGAGTTCTCCGAGTGTGTTTCTGGGCCAGCAGTATCAGCCTCTCTTGGAACATATCAGAAATGCACATTTGCAGGCCTTACCCCTGCAATCAGAAACCCTGAGGGTAGGGCCCAGAAATCTCTGTTTTAATTAATAAGGCCTCTGGGTGATCCTGCTACACAGTTGGAGAACCAGTGCCCTTGATAGGGGTACATCCTTAGCAAGATCTGCAAGGCCTTCCACGGAGACACCACTGGCCCAGAGGAACAGTTGTATAAATTAGAAGCACAGCCTCCTCTGGGGGGATGTAGGTATAAGCATGTGCTCACCAAGTGGAGCCAGAGCTGTATTTCAGTCCCTTGGCCCCTCGGTGTAGGTGAGCTTATAAAGCCAACAGCCTGCACAGCCATACCTGGCAGCCCTGCACGCAGGACCTGACCCTCTGGCCTCCTCACCCCTCTGCTACAGCCACTCCGAACATTCTAGAATTCCCCGAACACATCATGGTACTTCATGCTTCCTTCATGCCTTTGCCAAAGCCCTTCCCTCTACCTGGAATGCCTTTCCTCTGTTCTTCCACCTAGAAACCTCCTACCACCTTTAAGCCCCAGCTTGGCCGCCTCCTCTTCCAAGAGCTATTTGCTGACTGCGGGAGAGTGAGATTGCACTCCTCCAGGCTCCCTTGTCACACTGTGCTCCCATCTCACATTGTCCTTGGCTCACTGCGTTCTCACTGTTCCTCTCGTTGTCTCTGTCCCCCCCCCACCCCCCACGGGCAAGAGGAATGTCTGATCCATCTCTGTGTCACAGCATCAGGACAGTACCTGGCACATTCATACAACAACAGAATACTAAGTGTCCGTTCTCTGCCAGCCTCTTGGCACTGGAGGTACAGTCAAGGTCATGTCAGACAGGCCAGCCTCATGGAGCTAATTCATAATTAAGTGAATGCTACAAACGCAGGGAACGAGGGAGGGAAGAAGCAAGGCCTTTGCCAAAACGGGGGGAGGGAAATGTGCTTTTCTAAATGATTTAGAAGCTGCCTTGAAAGCAGGGTGACTTCTTATAGCTCTGGGAGGATGAATTCCTATCCACTCCAGATTCATCTGTGAAGTTGAAAAAAACCAAGACCAGTCCCAAGCAGAAAAAAAAAAAAAACTTCCCGTGACAGGGGGGGATCTGTCCTCCCACGAGGCGTGGTTCAGCCCCAGTCATTGAAGAGCCATCTTGCAGTCCAGAATGTTCAGTGCCTCCCCCATGGCAGCTGCGGCCAGGAGTATGAACAGGGATAAGCCCAGATGAGGAGACTTGATGCCTCTCCTCCTTATAATTAAGGCTCTAATCACTGCGTCAGGACTCAAATCAGGTTGGCATGCCCCTCTTCAATTAGCCGCTTATCTAATTATAAGGCACGAATTGCAAGTTTCCACTCACTGCAGTAATGCAATAATGGGGTTCCTTATGGAAGCCATTTGACTTCTGAACTAATTTCTACACCCAGTGAGCAATGAAGGAATAAAATAGGAGTTCAGTTTATATGCAGAAAACATGAGGTTTTTTCAAAGGAAAAGAATAGGTTTGAAGATAGAAGGGGGGTGATCTGAAGAGGCCCTTGCCATCATCCAGAGGGAAAATGCTCTGGGGCAAAGCAGTGGGGATGGGGAAGGCATCCCAGACAGATATACAGAGACATTTAGAATATAGACCTTGATGTGGGAAGAGAGAGCAGGGGGGCCAGAAGGGAGATGAGGGGGTCTAGTCTGGATTCTGAAGGAATAGCTACAACAGACTTTCTGATAGACTTGATGAGCACACTCTGCAGCTTGAGCGCAGGTTTGCACATACATGCACACACATACATACTCCCATGCACACACGGATGTCTATGCATGCACCTGCGCATATGCACACATATGCACACACACTGACATTGAGCCCAGCTCCACTTCCCTTTATTGGCATGACTACACTATAAGAGACTGCCTTTTGGAAAGCTCAACAGAGCTAAATCAAAGCCCCAGATTCTTCAATTTCTCACTGTAATAACAAATTGTGACCCTTTGCCCCTGGTGCCAAAAAGCCTCTCCTGGGGCAAGAAAGCAGATAATGTGGCCAACAGAAAGGAGAGAAAAGAAGTTCGGTCATGGTGCTTATCCCGTGTGCTCAGAAAGGCCAATTCTCACATCCCTATTAAAATTCGGAAGGGACTCACACAGACACGAACCTAAATTCACAAATACATGTAACATATGCAGAGACACTCCAACCTGCAAGACACACACGGAGGCTTTCTCACAGAATCACATACAAATACAGAGGAAATATAAACTTGCACACACAAACATCATACGCCAAACAGGTACTCTCTGAAATACATTCGCTCACTTAAAACAGAGTTTTGCAATAATTATTCAGAAAATCAAAGCAAAAAATAAGTTCATTTTAATTATCTGAATTTTTTATTTTTATTTTTTTAAAAGATTTTACTTATTCATGATACACACACAGAGAGAGAAAGAGGCAGAGACACAGGCAGAGGGAGAAGCAGGCCCCATGCAGGGAGCCCGATGTGGGACCCCATCCCAGGGCTCCAGGATCACACCCTGGGCCGAAGGCAGGTGCTTAAACCACTGAGCCACCCAGGCTGCCCTGAATTTTTTAAAATAAAAGTTGAATTGTTTCATTGAATGTGCTTGAACACTCTCCAGCTGTAAAACCTCTTGTATGGGCACGGCACCGTTCACTCAGCAACAGAAATTCACAAATGTTACCTTCTTGACACCTCATCGGGCTTTTCTGTTGGTATGTTTCTTTGTAATCTCCAAATGCCTTTTGTGCTGGATGCCCACTGTTAGCCCTCAGCACCATCCCAGCCCTTCTTAGCTCTTTCTGTATCACCAGAAGCTGGAAACCGAAAGACTACATTTCCCAGATGTCCATGCCAATAGAGTGCTAGCTTTGATTCCACCAATAGGAGACATTCCCGTGAGATTTGGAAGGTGGAAGAGAAGCAGAGGCCATTTCTGCTCCCCAGATATTTAGCAAGCAGGCAAGCATTGGCTGGTGCAGGCAGGAGGTTTTGTAGTGGCTTCCATTATCCTCCTGTGAGTTGCCCACGTCAGTGCTTCAGGCAGCTGAGAGCATTGGTGGTGGGAGTTCTTGTAATTTTTATAACTGCCCGATTTTCTGAGACTATCAGCAGTTTTCTCAACCTTTGCTCTTCCAACACTTCCAAATGTTTTTTAAGCATCAAGTTCTGTGTATCAGCTCCTTCCTGCATGGAATACCTAAAGTGGTCTTCCAGATGAATAGGAATTTGTACATCATACACACGTAAACATCATTTTTCCCCTGTCAGGTTAAACATGTCTTCACGAACAATAAATTAAAAGGAATGCTTTTTTGTAGTGCCATCAGATTTGTATATTTGTGATGCTGTGTCCATGTCCTAGGGCTGTCATAGCAAAGAGTCACAAACTGGCAGGTTCAAGCAACAGAAATGTGTTGTCTTACAGTTCTTGTGGCCGGAAGCCTGAGATGAAGGTGTGGGCAGGGGTGAGTCCTTCTGAGGACCATGAAGGATACTCTGTCCCAAGGCCCCCTCTTAGCTTCTGGTGGTGTGTAGGCCATCTTTGGGTTCTTTGGCTTCTGCTGATTTATTCAGATCTCTGTCTTCATTTTTATTGTGTCTCTGTGTCCAAATGTCCACACCCTTTTTGTATGGACACCAGATATAATGGGTAGAGTGCCCTAATGACCTCATTTTAACTTGATTACTTCTGTAAAGATCCTATTCCTGAATAAAATCACATTCTAAGATACTAGAGGTTGGATTTCAACATATCATTTTGAGGGGGACACAATTCAACCCATAGCACTATCCAATGCCAGGTGAGTGCCCAGCAGCAATCAGTTGGATGGATCACTCAGGAATTCAGAGATGATTTAGGCCAGAGATACAGAGTGGGAAGTATCAGCAAAAAGTGGCTGGACAGTTCAATCAGAAAGAATAAAAAGAGTAAGAAGAGAAGAAGTCTGAATGCAGAATCCTGGTGCACACTGATATGTAAATCAGGGTAAAGGAAAAGAAGACTGAGAAGAAACAGGGGAGTAAGAAACACAGAGAGAATTCAGTGTCCCAAAGCCAAGAGAGAGCGAGATGAGGCATGAGGATAGAGAACTAGAACATGAGGTAGTCGGATTCTAGGCTTGCACAGAGGTACATGTAATGTGCTGTTGCTGGAAACTGTCCACCGAGACCCCATGCACTAACCAGCAGCGTTCAAATACCACTATGCCATCCACTCATGGCCCCAGACCTCCCCGACCCTCCATTCCTGGGTCTAAGTCCCATTAGCACTCTACAGGGGGCCTTCTTGGTTGAAGGAGGAGGCAGTTTCCTCACTGGACTAGTCGGGAATCTTTTGGAAGTGTTTATGAAGTTAGAAGTAACAAAAATTAAATTTGAAAGAGACTTAAGCAAATCTAAGGACAGATCACTGGGGTAGCTCACAGAATTGCAGCTTCAGGAGACAAGGTGGATTGGGTTCCCCAAGAGGTAGACTCTAAGATGGATATTAGCCTGGAGGAAGTTTGGTAGGGAAAGCACAGGACTGAAGGGGTATAGGGAGAACTTGAGTACTTGTCATTCTTGACAGAAGCCCTGGACCACCCCTGAGGGAAATCTGAATCTGGGATGATCCTTCAGTACTGAGGTGAGTGTGCCAAGACTTTATCCCTGCGTATGTGCCAGTTGTCCTGAGTGGAGACAAAGGCCACGCCTTTCTAACCCACCAGAAAGGGGGCCATGACCTTAGGCAAGGCAACTCTCATAGGCTGAGGCAATCCCTGCAGGAGACAGACTGCTCAGAGCCTTCTGCCAGCAGCTTGAGGTAAATAGTCCTCTGTTCTTGTTATGGACTGGAAGAGCATGCCCCCCACCACCACCACTACCCAAATTCATATGTCAAAACCTAACCCCAATGTGACTGTATTTGGAGATAGGGCCTGTGAGAAGGTAATTAAGGCTAAATGAGGTCGAAAGAGTGGGCCCTACTCCAATAGGACCAGTGGCCTAATACAGAGAAGAGGAGACACTAGAGCATTCCATCTGCCAAAAGGGTGAAGACACAGTGAGAAAGTGGCCATCTGGAGGCCAACGAGACAGCTCTCACCAGAACCTAGCCAGGCTGGCTCCTTGATCTGGGGCTTTTCAGTCTCTGGAATGCTGAGAAAATTAATTTCTGTTTTTTAAGCCTCCCAGTCTATGTGGTATGTGGTTATAGCAGACCGAACTAACACAATTCCTGAAGGAAAATGTGGGCAGCATATGACAGGATCCAGCCCAGGAGCTTTCATCTCCACTGTCTGTCTGTCTGTCTCTCTCTCTACCTTTGTTCTTTTTCCCCAAGGCTGCAATTTGGAAAACCCTGGGAAGCCCACACCATGTGCAACCTCCTAGACCAATTCTAAGCCCGGTGGCATAGGGTACCATGACTGACCTTGCCCTTGGCCAAAATATCCCAGATTTGTTAACAAAGATGAAGGAGTCATGAGAAGAATCTGGTAAGAAAAAAGAACTAGACATGAACCCTTTATTTTACCAAGTATTTGCTCAAATTTCAGTAAGTCACCAACCATGGGACAACAAGCAAGTCACTTCCCTTGTCTGACTTTTGCTGTTCTCATCTGTCCAGAGGAGATGGCTATGGTTGTAGTGGAGAAAAAGGAAGTGATGTGGTGAGAAGCCTTCCTAGCACAAGGCTGGCACACAGTAAATGTTCAGTAAAAGATAGCTTCCATTATTTTATTGTCGGATACTGCTGTAAGAAAATGTAATTCTGGGGACTCCTGAGTGGCTCAACAGTTGAACATTTGCCTTCAGCTCAGGGTGTGATCCCAGGTCCCACATCAGACTCCCTGGGGGGAACCTGCTTCTCCCTCTGCCTATGTCTCTGCCTCTCTCTGTGTCTCTCATGAATAAATAAAATCTTTAAAAAAAATAAAATATAATTCTGCATCTCAAACTTCAAAACATGGAGGAAAAGCAAAATCGCAGTGAGGGCAATAATATTTGCCCCAGGTCCAAAAACTCCTAAAGTTACATGAAATGTGCATTTTTCAGCCCTGAAGCCCTGAGAAGTAAATAACTGGCCCAACATCCCACAAAGAGTAGAGACAGGGCTGGATCAAGGACCTGGAATTCTAGTGATGTACCCAGATACTCTGCGCCCCGCCATAGTCTCCATGTGCCCTCAACTGGGCCCCCAACTCATTCCAGCCCCAGGAATGCTGCATCTCATTTTTCCTCCCAGACACCTAGCCTGTATGGTCAAGCCTGGGTCTGCTCAGCAAGTGTTGCTGCAATGGAATTGAAACCCAATGGGGCATCTGGAAAGCAAGTGGGATATCTGGAAGTAATAAACTTCCGACTGCTTGTTCATTTGGTACCCAGTGGGGGTAAGCACAGACTCCTCTCATCTCTCTTTCTTAAGAAATCAATAAAAGTTAGTGAAGCATTTAGCAGAGATCAAATAAATGAAATTCAGTTCCTTTTTTAACCTTTTATGGGACCAACACTTTGGTCACATTTCTAAAAATTGCTTCAGGTCAGCCTGACCTATCATTTGGTAATTGCATTGTAATTTTAAAAACTGAGTCTTGGTGCACTGAGAATAAGAGATGCATTTGATTGGTCAGGGGAGGCACGAGCAACCAGGAGAAAGTAGCATCTTTGGCTGAGCTCTGACGGATGGATGACCAAGCAGGGGTGGGGATAGGCAGGAAGAACCAGCATGACAAAGGTGTGCAAGAAAGGAACATGGATGTGCTTGGGGCCAGAAGGACTGAATGAGTTTGGAGATCCTTTCCGTGAAGGTCCCAATGGGCAGGGGTCGGGTGGAGGCTGGTGACAATGGCCCACGGCTAAGGCAGAGGCACTGAGACCACAGATACGGGCCTTTCAGATTCTGAAACAATAGCATTTGATAACAAACTTATTCTCTTTGATCCTAATGTGGGAGTGCTGGAGGAAGATGAGCCTGAGTTCAAATCCACTACTGCCATCAATTTGGTGTGAGATTCTACACATGTGTTTTTTTAACCCCTTAGGGAATCTCTATCCTTTCAGCAGCTGGAAGGAGTAATACCCCCCTTAGATTTTGTAAACTCAATGCCTACAGATGCCAGGCAAGGAAAATAAATGACTTGTCCTGGATATAAAATAACAAGTGATTCCATTCAATGTCTAAATCTATAAGTAGCCAAACTCAAAATATATTTAAAAGATTGTGTATGCAGGGAGCTCCTGGGTGCCTCAGTCATTTAAGTGTCTGTCTTTGGCTCAGGTCATGATCTCGGGGTCCTGAGATTGAGCTCCATGTCAAGATCCCTTCTCAGCAGGGAGTCTACTTTTCCCTCTCCCTCTCCCGCTCCCTCTCCCTCTCCCTCACCCCTCAGTGGTGCTTTCTCTCTCCCTCTCTCTCTCTTTCAAATCAATAAACAAAAGCTTTAAAAAGAAAAAAAAAAGATTGTGCATACCAAACAAAACATACTTGGCATATAACCAGAATATAACCAGCATGTGAATTCCTGACTACCTCATAAGATTGTCCTGTGGAGGGAGTGCTTCACATTGCAGAGAAGCTAGGCAAAAAAAGAGTCCACATGCTATAATTCATTTATATAAAGCTCAAGAACAGGCTAAACTAATCTATGGTGACAAAAATCAGAATAGTGCTTACGTGGGTGCAGGAGTGGAGTTGACCGTGGAGGATGTAAAGGTGCCTTGTGATAGGTTGGAAATTTTCTACATCTGGTTCCAGGTTCTGGGGACCTGTTCGTAAACACGTATAAATATTCACCAAGCTGTACATTCAAGCTTTGTGAACTTTACTGCATAAAAATTACACTTCAATCAAAAAGGAAATTTTAAAAGAGGTCCTTCACAGAGAAATAAGTGCTTAATAAGTGGTGCTGTAGTTTTCACTACCATGTCTACTTTTAATATTTCCATGATAAGGAGGAGGAAGAGGATTTAGCCACGAGGTCAATAAACCAGCTAAATGAACAATGAACATTCACCAAAGACCCACTGTGTGCTGGGTACTTACGTCAGATTGTATTTTCCAAAAATGACTATGTATTTATATCCCTCCCACATGCTCTTATTACAAAGTGAGTTTCATGCCTCCCACCAAGAGGTGGGGTCTATATGTCTCCCACTGAATCCGGTCTGGACTCATGGCAACTCTCACCAGTGGAATGCAGAGGACAGGATGCCATCTGACTTCTGAGATTAGGTCATGAAATGCAATCAGCTTCCACCTGGCTCTCTCTTGGAACACATGCCTTGGGAGCCCTGCTTGCCAATGTAAAAGTCTGGCTGCCCTACAGGCACCATGCTGGAGAAATCACATGGAGGGACCACACAGAGAAAGATGCCTGTCCCAGTCCCTAGCTGTTCAAGTCTTCTTTGCCCACGCCTTAGACACAGGAGTCTGGAAGCCTTTAAAATGCCCAGACACCATCTGACTGTGACCTCATGTAAGGCCCTGAGCCAGAGTCACTCAACCAAGCTGCTCCTGAAACTGTGAGAGCTAATAAGTGACTACTATTGCTTTAGCCAATAAGCTTTGAGGTGTTTGATTTATGTTAGCATCAACGGATAACTAATACAGATTTTGGTACCTGGAAGTGAGGGAAGGGTGATGCTGTAACAACAAAAAAACAACCCCAAACGGACCAGTGGCTCTGAGGGCAGAAGCAGGAGATATATGGAAGGAGGTGTGGAATCTGATGTTCCCCGAGGAGGCTACCCATGAGGGCTTAAAGGAATGTAGGGAAGATAATATTAGAAGACAGAAGAAAAGGAACCTTTGTTAGGTAGTGTTGCTCCGCTCAGGCTGCCATAACAAAATACCACAGACTGGGTGGCTTACACAATGGAAATTTATTTCTCACAGTAAACTGGAATGGAGGCTGGAAGTCTAAGATCAAGAGGCCAGCCAGTCTGAATCCTGGTGAGAGCTCTCCTTCTGACTCGCAGATGGCCACTTTCTCACTGCGTCCTCACATGGCAGAGAAACAGGGGGTCTGGGGTCTCTTCCTCATCTTGTTGTTGTTGTTTTTAAGATTTTATTTATTTATTCATGAAAGACACAGAAAGAGAGGCAGAGACATAAGCAGAAGGAGAGGCAGCTTCCTCACAGGGAGCCCAACACAGGACTCTATCCCAGGACCCGGGGATCACACCCTGAACCAAAGACAGACACTCAACCACTGAGCCCCCCAGATGTCCTTCTCTTCCTCATCTTGTAATGACACCAGCCCTACAAGTTAGGGCCCCACCCTTGTGACTGCATTTTACCTTTATCACCAACTCGCACACCGTCTCCAAATGCGGTCACAGTGGGACACTTGGGTAGCTCAGTGGTTGAGGGTCTACCTTTGGCTCAGGTCATGATTCCAGTCGTGGGATTGAGTCCTGCATCAGGCTCCCCACAGGGAGCCTGCTTCTCCCTCTGCCTGTGTCTCTGCCTCTGTGTGTGTGTGTGTGTGTGTGTGTGTGTCGTGAATAAATAAATAAAATCTAAAAAAAAAAAAAAAGAAAGAAAAAAGAAAAGAAAGAAAAGAAAAAAGAAAAGAAAAGAAAAGAAAAGAAAAGAAAAGAAAAGAAAAGAAAAGAAAAAGAAAAGAAAAAGCCTAACCAAATGTGGTCACACTGAGGGTTAGGGCTTTGATATATAAACTCTTGAGGGACATAAGCTTTCATGACGTATAGTGAGGGAAATCATAACAACACTGCCTTCTGTGACACAATAGAAAGTAGAAAGTGTACTGGATGAACTGGATGATGTAGTAAAGAAAATTTCCAGGCAAAATATTGAACGTGCCCCTTGACTTCCAGTTGCTTGTCATAAAACATGAAAAGAGAGAAGACGTATTAAAGAAAGAACCATTGAGAACAAAGGAGCCAGGACTTGCTGGGTTTGAAAATAAAAATGTCTCATTCCTAGACTCTCCAGACAGGAATGATACTAAAATTTTAAGTGGCCTCCAGGCAAAGATCAAACCTAGGAAAATATCAGGAAAATGTGTCTAAAGATAAACCTGAGGGAGACAATATAAAACCCTTTATTAAGACCTTGGAAATATTTAAGGTGGTGATTCAAACAGGAAAAAAAAAAGTGCCTCAGAGATCCTTACCAATAAACAATAGGGCTTCTGGTAATCTTAAGTGTGGTGTCCAGCAGCCTTACAGGAAACTCGAGGTAGAAAAGGGGTGCTCTCATTAATATTTGTGGTCGTGACTTTTATCTAATAGAGCTAGTGCCAGTTGGGTGCACAGAAAGCTCACAATGATTGGAAGATGATTGCATTGTCTGAAACACTGCCTGTTTAGGCTAAAAGGTACAGAGGCAGTGCAAAAGGAAACTGGGGCTTTGGCCCTCCGACCTGCTGTTGGAAAGTAGACTAAGGAAAAGACTCAGCTGCAGTGATCGTTTCTTTAAAAAAAAAAAAAAAAAAAGATTTTACTTATTCATGAGAGACACAGAGAGGCAGAGACACAGGCAGAGAGAGAAGCAGGTTCCCTGCGGAGAGCCTGATGTGGAACTCAATCCCAGGACCCCAGGATCATTACCCAAGCCAAAGGCAGATACTCAACCACTGAGCCACCCAGGTGCCCACAGTGACTATTTCTTATGGAAAAGAGAGGCTGGTTCAGAGGGCTTCTGCCTCTGAGCCCGGAGGGTGCAGCCAGGAGCCATGGAGAACCAATCACAAGTGGTAGTGCTGAGTTCTAATCTGGAAAGACCCATGTGCTTAGTGGAATTTCCGAACTGCTAAGAATCCCTGTGTGTCTCCCATTCTTTACCCTCTTTTTTTTTTTTTTTTTTTTTTTTACAAGAAGACCTGTAATGGTTATCCCATGCCAGTCCTACCACTACATATTAGATAGAGGGAAGATAACATGTCTCTTTAGTCCACAGGCCCACAAATCAGGAGGAAGAGTTGCTATTTGAGAAATTCACCTAAGAGCCTCATTTGAACCTGGACTTGATCAGGGGACAAAGCCCAGGACTTCAAGTTGATACTGCAAAGTAGTGAGGCTTGGGGGCCCTGGAAAGGGGTGACTATATTTTCATGTGGGACATATATGAACCACCAGGAGCCAGAAGGTAGACTGAAGTAGCCAACATCCAATGGTCCCGTGGCTATTCTCGCTCCCATGTAATGCCCTCTTGCACTGCCTCAGGGTTGGCCCTGGGTGACCAATATGATACAGAGAAAATAAGGTAAGTCTTAAAGTCTTGCAGCTTCTTCCTTGGACTCAGATCTCCTGCTCTGAGGGAAGCCAGGTGCCGTGATGTGAGAACGCTCTGTGGAGAGGAGCAGCAGCCCCTGCCATTCGGCAGCACCAGCCAGTCAGCCATGTGAGTGGACCGCCTCGGGAGTAGAACCTCCAGGCCCAGTCAGGCCATTAGATGCATGGCCATTAGATGCAGCCACCACAGCCCTGGCTGCACCTGACCACAGCCTCATGAGAGATCCCAAGCCAGAACCAGCCAGCCACACTGCTCCAGAATGTGAGCCCCAAAGAAATCATGAGAGAGAAAAAAATGATTATTGCTATTTTAAGCCACTAAGTTTTGAGGCAACTTGTTACACACCAGTAGATAACAAACACAACTCTACAGGGTATGATAAAGGGCACCTAATGCAAACCCTGGCAGAGGAGTAAAAAGAGTGTGGGCAGGCCCAGGAGAACACACAGACTCAGGCAGCATGAAGTTTGCTTGGCAAGCATGACAAAGGGTGGCTTTTCTCTCCTAGTGGAGTGCTGGCCTCAAGGATCAGAAGTTGAGGTGACCAGGGACAGTGAGACTTTGGGAGACAATTTCAAGAGATGAGCTGGCCTTCTTAGAAGGGACCAAGCCCTCCCACGTCCTGGCTTTATGATTGCAAAGGAGGTCTTTCCATTTACAGAGCCCTTTTGCATCCATCTATCACCAGGTGACCAAAGGTAGGTCGGATTACCAGCCCCGTATCTCAGAGGACAAAATTGAGGGTCCCATGGGGTAACTGGTTTGTCCCATCCCTGGGCACTTTCTGTTCCTATAACAGCTCTCAGCAGCTCAAAGCTGCCTTTGCCTGTCAGAGGAATCAAGTAACCCAAAGAGTTTCAAGACTGGGCCAGAAACATACATTTAGGAACAACATGGAGAGAAAATGCAGGCCAACTGCTCTGATGGGGACCCTCAGTAAGTAATAACACACGTTGGCTGCCTGAAAACAATCTTTCACATTTATGAAATCTGTGCCTCGGGACGCAGAAGCTGAACTAGTATCATCATTCAGATTGCGTCCCTCTTTACCATGTGGCCTCAAGACTTCCTGGGTCTTTGAGCTTCAATCATATTATGTGGGGTTCCACTGGCTGGTCTCTTAGGCTCCGTGTGGCTCTGACAAGGTGGGATCTGTAAGGAATCCATGGGAACTTCGATACTGATTTTGGCATAATAATACCAGGCCATTCCCATTCAAGTCTCCAGTCTATAAAATCAAGGCCGAACAGGAAATTGCAGGCAGTAATTTATTCTGAATGTTCCCACCATGGGACTTACTTTATATGCATTGCTTCATGGACTCTAATCAAATGGTAAACAAAGGAAGTTTCTGCCAGCTTCCCCAGCCCCCTGACATATGCTCCCCTTTCTACCAGACCCCTCTGGAGGGGGAACCTCCCCAGGACTGCAGCTATGATCAGGAATAAGTGCAGAGAGCCAGGTGGGAGGTCATTGGCAAAAACAACACAGCCTATAAAATAAAATGGGATGACATAAAATAACACACACAATAGCCAAACTGTGGAAAGAGCCCAGACGTCAATCGACAGATGAATGGATAAAGAAGAGGTGATACACACACACAGACACACACACACACACACACACACACACACACACACACACTGGAATACTACTCAGCCATCAAAAAAAGAAATCTTGGGATCCCTGGGTGGCGCAGCGGTTTAGCGCCTGCCTTTGGCCCAGGGCGCGATCCTGGAGACCCGGGATCAAATCCCATGTCGGGCTCCCGGTGCATGGAGCCTGCTTCTCCCTCTGCCCATGTCTCTGCCTCTCTCTCTCTGTGTGTGACTATCATAAATAAATAAATAAATAAAATTTTTTAAAAACCTAAAAAAAAAAAAAAGAAATCTTGACATGCTGGTGTCAATAAGTGAAATAAGTCAATTAGAGAAAGACAATTATCATATGATCTCACTCATATGTGGAATTCAAGAAACAAAACAGGGTCGTAGGGGAAGAGAGGAGAAAATAAAACAAGATGAAACCAGGAGGGAGACAAACCACAAGAGACTCTTAATCATAGGAAACAAACTGAGGGTTGCTGGAGGGGAGGCGGGTGGGGGGATGGGGTAACTGGGTGATGGGCACTAAGGAGGGCACATGATATAACGAATGAGCACTGGGTGTTATACAATGATGAGTCACTGACCTTTACCTCTGAAACTAATAATACATTACATGTTAATTAATTGAATTTAAATTAAAAAGAATTTTTTTAAAAGAAAAAGAAATAAAATAACACAACATGAAATAAAATAATAAAATGACCAAGCTAAATTAATGTCAGGGGACCCTCTGCCCGACACCCACTCTTGGTCTCTATCTTTAAAAGGAGGAAAACAAATTAGAGTATCTGTTGGTCCAGCCCTAGCCAGTTGACTTGGTCCACCTAGGCCCTGGGGCAATGGAGGTCATCCTGGCAAAACAGTAGAATGAAGTAGGGTCTGTGTTGACCCCACAGTCAGTGCTGGCACCTGCTCCGCTGGGTTTGGCTCGGGGAGCCCAGGTGAGCACTGAGCGGATGGTGCATTTGCTAGCAGCAGTCATTATCCCTTCCCACAGAAGAATAACAAACCTCCACTCTTGCCCTATTGCATCAATATCTGCAATAGCACATAGGACCAGAAACAGCTAGAAACCCAGAAACATAGTAATAAAAACCCAGGGATGTGAAGGCTAAAGTTTGATTCCCCCAAAGCAGGAATGCCTGAGAGCTTTGGGCTGGGGATGCCTCTGCTCTGAACAAGGAGATGACCAGTGTGTTGCTGCACAGGTCATTAGCTGGCAGGGGAAGCAGAAATGGTTTGGCAGGATATGCAGAATCATGACAAGGCAGGGGAACAGGGGAACTGGATGGTGTTTAAGTCACTTGTGTCTAAAGAGGTCAATGTCACCCGGGGGAGCCAAGGTTGGCAGTGAGCACACACAGCCCTCTCTGAAGTGGAGCTCCATATCGTGCGTGGCTGATGGAAGTGGAGTTACGATTAGGTTCACTGTTTGACTAAACAAAATACCATGGGCTTGCTTCTTCACTCGTCTGTCTGTTGTCTTTACACATTCCTAAACAAAGGGTGCTTGCTAAGCCTTTAAGACACGGACTAAACTATGATGTGTACGGTAGCCACCTTGACGCTCCGCAGAGACAAACCCAGGAAGCAGATCCCTGTTCTTCCCCTGCCAGAGGAATGAGGGAGAGCCTCTCCCTGCTCAAGTGTCTGAACCTCTCCTTATCCTTTAAGTTCCCTTTTCACTTTGTAAGAAATACACCCACAATGAGACCTCATCTGTCTAGACTCCTAGTCCAGTGCTCTTTCACGGCGTCGTAAAGAAGCAGAACTCAGAGCCCGGGTTGGGAAACAACACCAACTTTCTATCAAGTGAGAATGGAATACCAATAACCCTGTTTCCTGTCTCTGATCCACACACAGGTGCACACACAAGCCTACCCACTGCTAGGCATCTGCACCCCGATGTGGATTATGGGATGAAGATGTGAGAACAGAGCCATTAGCTTGGCCCAGTTGCCAGAAAATACAGAGGCAGGAGTGCCGAGGGTATGAAGCCTGGCCACAGGACAGCAGAGTGTCTATGCACCGAAGCAGACTACTCACCCATGAACATGCCAGTTCCCTGCCAGCCTATAATGGTTGTGTGGCCCATAACCTACTATAGTTATCCCAAACCTGCCTCTGACCTCATCCCCTGTCACTACCCTCACCCCCATTCCAGCCTAACCCCCTTCCAGCCCTAGAAATATTGCCTTTGTGCCTGGATGCTGTCACAGAGCCTTACTTCTCCTCTAGGAACCATGACTTAGCTCACCATGAAGACCCAGAGCACGTAGTAGCCCCTTTCATCTCCAGCCCTGAAGACACAAATCCCATCCCCTTGGCCAGTGTCTGCATAGGCCCAACTGCCCCAGGCAGGGTGGAGATGGAGCAGGACCCAGCCTGTATTCCCAACCCTGTGCCCAAGAGACTAGGAGGTTACGTACCCACCGGCAATGCAAGAGTGTTCCAGCTTCTCCACATCCTGTCCAACACTTGCTATTTTTTGTTTTATTGGTAATAGCCTAATGAGTGTGAAGTAGCATCTCTTTGAGGTTCTAATTTGCATTTCTCTAATGACTAATGATGTTGAGCTTTTTTTCATGTACATATTGGCCATCTGTATGTCTTTTTTGGAGAAATACCTATTCAGACTGTATATTCTAGGTATATACCCCAAAGAATTGAAAGCATGGATTCAGATACTTGTACAGCCATGCTCATCGCAGCATTACTCACAAGAACCAAAAGGTGGAAACAGCACAAGTGTCCATCATAGATTAATGGAAAAACAAAATGTATGTATGTATATCCATACAATGGGATATTATTCAGCCCTAAAAAGAAAAGAAATTCTTATACCTGCTGCAATATGAATGAACCTTGAAAATATGCTACATCAAAGAAGCTGGTCACAGAAGGACAAAGGTTGTATAACTCTACTTATATGAAGTATGTAGATGAGGCAAATCTACAGACACAGGAGGGAGAACAGTGGTTACCAGGGGCTGGGACTGGGGAGGTACAGAGAGTGACTGCATAATGGGCAGAGAGACTGTGTTTGGTTCTCCACAAGTGAGAAAGTTCTAGAAATAGATAGTAGTAATGGTTACCCAACATGCTGAATATACATAATGCCCCTGAATTGTACACTTAAAAATCCTGAAAATGGCAAGTTTTATGCTATGTGTATTTAGCCACAATTTAGAAAAAACAACAACAGTAATCAATGCACTTTATCATTTTAATGGATTGTAGGAGCAAACATAGGCTAGAGATGGAATGAGGCCCAGATACACCGTGTGCTTGCCCCCAGCAGACACTGCCAGAGATTCTCTCTGCCATCCACCAAATGAGAAAGAGAACAAAGATCACTGACTGGATAGGGATTCAGAGACATGCCTCTGATCAGCTCTGCTGCTCATGTGCTTACCGGCCTTGAGTGAGTCACTCCCCTACTCTGGATCTCAGTCTTCCACCTGTGAAGAAGCAGGTTGGGATGTTTGGCCTCCTTCATTCATTCAGCCAACATTGATCAAGTGCCTTTTGGTGTGTCAAACACTTTTCCAGAAGGTAAGAACACATCACTGAGCAAAAGAGCTAACCCCTGCCCTAATGACTATTACATTGTAGTGGAGGGAAGACAGGCAATAAACATAAATATATAATAAGCAAGAAAATTACATATGTATTTTTAGAAAATGCTAGGTGCTATGAAAGAAAAGAACAAATAGAATGGCTTTTCTTTTTTCTTTTTATTATTTTTTCTTTTTTCCTTTTTAAATTTTTGTTTGTTTGTTTTTCTTTTTTAAATAGGGAGATTAGAATAGGTTGTGTTGAGGTGTATTTGAGTGGTGAAGACTTTAAGGAGGTTAAGATTTCAAGCCATAGAAATATCTGGGTGAGGGGGGTGCCTGGGTGGCTCAATCAGTTGGGCATCTAACTCTTGGTTTTGGGCCAGAACACGATCTGGGGGTTGTGAGATTGAGGCCCGTTGTGGGGCTCCACACTGGGCATGGAGTCTGCTTGAAATCTCTCTCTGTACCTTCTCCTGCTCTCTCTTGCACACTCTCTCTCAAATAAATAAATAAATAAATAAACGCTTCAAAAAAAGAAAAAGGGCAGCCCAGGTGGTTCAGAGGTTTAGCACCGCCTTCAGCCCAGGGTGTGATCCTGGAGACCCAGGATCGAGTCCCGCGTCGGGTTCCCTGCATGGGACCTGCTTCTCCCTCTGCCTGTGTCTCTGCCTCCCTCTCTCTCTCTCTCTCTCTCTCTCTGTGTGTCTCTCATGAATAACTAAATAAAATCAGAAAGAAAGAAGAAAGAAAGAAAGAAAGAAAGAAAGAAAGAAAGAAAGAAAGAAAGAAAGAAAGAAAGAAAGAAAAGAAAGAAGGAAAGAAAGAAGAAAGAAAGAAAGAAAAGAAAGAAGGAAAGAAAGAAAGGAAAGAAAGAAAGAAAGAAAGAAAGAAAGAAAGAAAGAAAGAAAGAAAGAAAGAAAGAAAGAAAGAAAGAAAGAAAGAGAGAAAGATCTCTGGGTAAGGAGCAACTGGGACAAAGGAAATACGGCAAAGGATTGGACAGAGTGCGCCGCCATATTAGAGAAACAGCAAGGAGGCCAGTGTGTTTGCATCAGAGTGAGGAAGGGAGTAACGACAGAAATTAGGCCAGATTGGTGAAGGGGATGGCCAGGCAGGTTGCAAAGGCCTGGAAGTCTGCTATAAACTTATTCCAAGGCCTTGAGGCTCCCAGACAGCCCTTTTCAACTTACTTGGGCCCCTGGCAGGAACTTCAGGGCAGCCATGCCAGCCCAGCCTGTTCTGTCAGATGGGGGCTGTGGGGCTATCGAAGGAATGGCTCCATGTGTCTTGGCATTGAACCAGGCTGCCTGGAGTCAGGCTTGCAGTGTGGCCCTCACACAGAGACGCCATGTGCCCAGGGCCTCTCCTGCCCCATCCCACCCCCCACCCTCCCAGGGCAGAGCTCCCTGTTTCCTATAGCTCAGCTCTCTCCTCCTTGCTGGGCACAAGGGAGATCAGAGAAAGGCTCTGGCTGTGTCCTGGCTTGTTGATGCTCTTCCTAGCCAAGGCTATTACTGCTAATTGACGTTATTGTTCACTGCATCACTTGGAAACCCATTTCAGCCCCCAATTGCTCTCTGTGACTCTGAAAAGTAAAAACTCACTTAGACTTGAACCGAGCAATAATTAGCTTGGCATTGTGAGGCCAGCCAGGCTCCTCACCCTAGGCCATTACCTCTCCTCTTTCCAACTTGAAAAAAAAATATGAACCAATGTAAAAAAGGCATTTATTCTCCACTTTACAGGCTGCACCTCAAATAGTTTGTCGAGGCCTTTTTAAAGCCACTCTCCTCACTCACATTCTGCTTAGAAGGTTGCTTTGTCTTTTCCTTGGCCATTGATTTCTGCATCTTGTTTGGATTGTTCGGTGCTCCTGAGGAATTAATAACAAATTAACCAAAGTCTAATGAGCTGCAGCTCAGATAGCTGGGCTTACCTGGACAGCCAGTCTGTATCCCGCTTCTCTTCCAGAGTGTAGACCTCTGGTGGTAACGGGGAATCTACGGAGAAAGGTTGAATGGATGTGGTTTTGAAGCCAGACTTGAATTTGCATCCATACTTAACTAGTTACTGGAAATGTGGCCTTTGGAAAGTGTTCTGATGTTTTAGGGCTACAAATGTGCCCTGAGGGTGTCCCAAGGGGGCACCCCACTGTAGGTCATGCCGGAAAGGGGCTAAGAAGGGCAATAAAGGAAGCTAAGGAAGTACAAGTCTCCAGCTGGAGCCATCGCCTGGCTAGAGAACAGAGCCCTGAATGGAGAAAACAGGAATTCAGTTCCAGTCTGAAGTCACTGAACATTCAGGTTCAGTCCAGCCTGACATCAGAGCCCAAGAAGTCCTACTGGGTTCTTGGGTTCTGGGAAGGACTCTAACTGGGACTTTGTACTACATCAAACAAGAAACAGCACAGTGGCTAAGAGCAGGGACAAGGAATCACACTTCCTGGGTCCAGATCCTGACTCGGCCACTTACTAGCTGTGTAGCTCAGGCAAGTCTCTTAAGCTTTGTGCCTCAGTTTCTTCATCTGTAGAATGGGGCTAATCATTGTACATCATGGAGTGATTATTAAGATTAATGAGTTAATATATGTAAAGGGCTTAGAAAAGTGCATGGCACCTGGTAGGTGCCATAGAGGTTTAACAAAAAGAAAAAGAAGAAAAAGAAGGAGGAGGATGAAGAGGAGGAGGAGGAGGAGGAAAGGGAGGAGGAGGGGGAAAGGGAGGAGGAGGAGGAAGGAGAGGAAGAGGAGAGAAAGAAGGAAGGAGGGAGGGGAGGGAGGAAATAAAAGCAAGGGCTCACCTATCACAGAAATTTCATTGCAGTGCCCCCCTTCCTATCCACTTCTAGCACAGGTAAAGATTCCTGAGGGCATCACCCAGGCACCCCCTCTAGCGCTCGGTGCTCCCCCATCAATCACCAAGTCTCAGTGCCCCTTCCACCACAGACTCAGACATGCCGCCTTCTCCTCTGCACTACTGCACCAGCTCCCCTCCTAGCTGCTCTCTGGCCTCCCTGTCTCTTGTCTTATATTCTCCAATCCACTCATCATACTTCTAGCAAAGTGATCTTCATAAATCACAAGGCTGGTCCGATGGCCCGTCTCAAGCCATTTCCCTGGACTTCTCCCTTTATCTACAGGAGTCATTAAAACCTCTTGGTACACAAGGTACTACTTGGTTCTCCACAAATTCCTGCAGCCTCGTTTACCACCCTCAGCCCCATTCTTCATGCTCCAGCAACACTAAGCTGCCTGTTGTCACCCACAACGCACATATGTGCACACACACTCACACACACACACACACACACACACACACACACACACACACTGTGCTTCATTTGTTCTGTTCTCTGCCTGAAATATCCTCCCAGATTCCCGCACTTCCCCTCATCTCAGCACTCCCACATCCCTACATATTGCTTGGCTAGAGACTAAACCTAACTAGCACCTAAGACCCGGATGTCACTTTTTCCTAGGATCCTTCCCAGAAGCCACCCACCAGTGGATTAGACTACCTATATCCATTTGGATGATTCTCGATAACAAATTCCTAAATTTCAGTATCTCCACCCAATTGGAGTTTATTTTTTAGTCCAGAGCAGTCTAATGGTGGTATCCTGGTCAGCAAGCAGCTTTCCCTCACATGAAAATTTAGGGCTGCCTCTTTTGGCTCCATAGCCTGTGGAATCTCAGTCCTCTACATCCAGCTGGTGGAAGGGATAGAGGAACTAGAAGATGCCCAGCCACTTCTCAAAAATCCCCAGCCAGAAGTGCTACACCTCATTCCCACTCATCCCCTCGTGAAAACCAGTCCCAGGGTGACTCCTGGGTGAAATATAGCCCCTGTGCCACCCAGTGGACAGCTGGCCCTTGCAGCCCCAGGGCCACTTCTTGGCTCTCCTCTGGCACCCTTGCCATACATCAACCTCGGAGTGACCACAATGCATGGTGGCTACAATCTGTTTCTGAGCCCACCTCCTCCACCAGGTTGTAAGCTCCTGAGGGCAAAGGTCTCATTCTCTGCATTTCTATGTACCCAGCCCCTAGCATGGGTGCTTAGCACTTAGTACTGCTGTTTCTTGAATGGATGACCCAGCTGGTTAGAACCAGCTCAGTGACCAGATGGGTCTGACCCTACCAGTAAAAGGCCCTCCCTGCAAGCGGTTGAACTATCCTGGGAAAGCCAGGATGGAGCATGAAGAGAGGTCTCCCCTGGGAAAAACAGAAGACAAGGAGAATGATTTGGCCCTTTGGAGAGGTTTGCAAATTTATCTCCATGATATTTCTCAGACCAGAAAGGGCCCCAGTTCTGAGAGCTCTCTTCGTGGCTAACACTTAAGTGGCCCACACCATATGCCAAGCACTGTTCTAGCTGCTAGGCATGCATTAATTCATACATCTTCATGATAACTCCATTTTATACATGAGGAGTTAAATGACACTATACTCTCTACCCATGGACTTACCTGTCATTTATGGAGCACCTAGAAGCCCCAGGAAAAGGAGGGTTTCAGCCTATCTTCCAGAACTTCAGTCAGAGAATTAAGTTTAGAGAAACGGCAGAGATTTGACTTCCTGGAGGCCAAAGCAGACATTTTGGAGGTTTCTGACCCTATCTGAACCTCAGGGCTCAGGTAACAGGCCAGCGGTCTCAACAAATTTCCAGGATTATTCCTCGCTTGGAATGCTAAGCATCTTCAAACTAAGAAACACTGAACTTTTCATTGATGTTTATGTTTTACAATGTTCTTTGGTGAAATTAAAAAACAGTACAGGTTGGAGCCAAATAACAAATTGCAAGCCTCCAAGCCCATCTCAACATGACACTTGCGCAGAATTAACAGTGATAATATTATGACAGGAGACTGATCTCTCTGCACACCCGCCAGAGCTGAATCCTCAGAGGCCGGCAGTGCGGAAACACAGCTCCACTCAACCATGCTGCACGTCCCTACACCAGGCATTTCCATAGTCTTAACTGGATAACAACCACGGCCCCTCCTGGGAAATCACTGCTTCGGAGATGTTTTACACTGATGACAAGAGAAACAGCTGTAATTTGTCATTATAGAAATATCCAATTATCAGGCCACTGAGTGATGACTGCAGCCTCCCGTCCTTGCTGCCATCAGACTGGGCTCTGAGCTACACACCTGTCACAGCTGGGGCCTGCCAGGTGACATCCATGGGAGAGCCCAGTTTCCCTTCCCACCACCTCGGGAGGGGCCAGCAGTCTCTGCCTCTGGCAGGAAGGCAGGTACTCCAAGGCCTCCTCCTCATGCAAGTGCAGGAAGAGCAGAGTATGAGCAACACTTGGCTGAACTGCCACCTCTTCCCAGAAGGCCACAGGAGTTACTCTTCCTCCTTGGCTTTCCCACCAGAGGATGGATTAGACTGTGAGGACCTAAGAGGCTGAGCCTTTGAAGCCAGGAAGGCTTGGGTTCGATTTGGGTCCCCAGGATATCCTAGCTGTGTGCCCTACAAGACTCACTGTGGACAGAATCTTGCATGGGTGGAATGCACTAGGGAAAGAGCCAACAAATGGAAAACAACTTAATCCAGCATAATGGTGATGAGCCAGCATTTACAGGTAAAGCATTTTACATATTTTGATTCATTTTAATCCTCATAACAACCTTACACAGTGGGTGCTATTATTACATCTATTTTACAGTTAGGGAAACTGAGGCAAAGGAAGATTAAGGAATTCAACTCAATAACCTGGCTATGGAGGGGCACACATGGGATCTGCACCCAGCAGTCTGGTTCAGGGGTTGAGCTCCTAATGTTTTGTAGTCCTCAGAACAAGTATTACTGTCTATGTCCCAGGTCCTGTGTTAAGTTCTTTATACCGATTATGTCCTTTAATTCTCACAATATATTATCACCAGTGTATGGATGAGTAAACTGAGGAACAAAAAGGTTAAATAACTTACCCAAGTTCACACAGCTACTAAGTAGCAGAGTCAGAGCTCAAATCCTGGCCTTCTGGCACATTCTCAGTACTGAGCTACTCTCTATCTATACATACTGCACTCTGGTTCCTGGATTAGTTTCTGTGCACATTTGAATTTAATTAACTCATCCAACAACTCCTGAGAAACATACTATTATTAAATCCAATTTACAAGTGTGAAGGTGAAGATTATAGCAGCTAAGCTGATTATAGTCAGTAATTGAGGATTCGGAATTCAAATCCAGATGCTGTCTGGAACCCTCTCTGCCATAGTAACCTCCTACCCTAACCCAATGTCTGCTCATATACAGAACATGTGAATTTGAATTCAGTTGAGCTGAAGTATGAATGAGCTGCTCAGCACCTGGCTCAAATGCCACCTCCTTCAGGGTGGCCTCCCTCAATCTCTTCTCCCTCTGTTTAATCTTTAAGCTGGCTTTTGCCCCCAGAATGGCTCTTGATCACTTCTATGGACAATCTTGCTGTGATGGAGAGAAGTCTTCTATGCAAAGGAGCTACATATGGTCTGGTCTGGCCTCGGCCTCACTGTGGTGACACTAGAGAGCAAGGTCAGTGGAAAGGCAGCCATAGGAGAGCCTAGTCCACAGCCCAAGGCCAGAGGCCTTTTGAGAAACAAGAACCACATGACAGGAAACAGCAAAGAGACCACAACATAGAACTTGGGGCAACAGTGAGCAACTGGAGGCGTAATCACTGAGGCAAACGACCTGGCAGGGCCAAGGAGGCTGGAGCCTATACTGACGTGGAGAGAGCTAAGAATTACACAAAGGTGCAGAAATTAACAGCACTGGTGCCAATGGGGTTGAGGGTAAAGGGGGGTAAAACAGGTTAGATTTGTTGCTAATTATTTAAGAAACAATTAGAATCTAAGTTCCCTTCCCTAGCTCTATGCCCCCAAGTGACTCCCCTCTCCAATCTCAAGAAGACAAGAGGTTTATTCTTTAGGGAAGGCAATCCAGGGAGTGTCTGGACTGAGGGACAAGAGAACCAGTTGAAGGCCAGGATACCATATTGAATGAAGTGACCTCAACATACAGAATATTGCTTCCTGCACTGGGCTCCCAGAACACCAGCTACCAAGCCTTTATTCCAGGCAGAAGAGTGAAAGAACCTATAAAAGGCATCTGGCTGCTTCAAGAAAAAGGATTTTTTTAATTGGTATTGAAGTTTTCCCCAACAAGTGGCACAGTTAGAATACCCTGCAGGAAAGCTCCTGGTTGACAAGCACAATAATGGTTGTTTTAGAGCTCTACTCCTAAGCATGAGCAGATGTGCAGGGATCACTAGGTTCCTTAGGGAAGTTTCCAGCACAAAGCACAGAGACTGAACGAAATAAGGGGCAGGGCACAACATGAAGGAAACACACTATCCAAGATGGACAACATTAAATAACAGCATCCTCAGAGACATGGAAGAATATTTTATAGCCATGAAACAAGAAAAAGATGTTATAAAAAGGAAGTAGGACATTCGAGAATAAGAAAGAGCTTTAGGGAATTAAAAATATGGAAGTGGAAGTGAGAAACTCAGTAGCAAGTTTGAAGGGCTGAGGAAATCTTAGAAAGATGGAAAAGAAGAAAATAAGCTAAGATCATTTAAAAACCAGTTCAGGGGTTCCAACATCTGAGTAATAGGAATTCCAGGAGTGGAAAACCCTGTAGCACCAATCCAAGATTTTCCAGATCTTTCCTAAATGAAAAGGGATACTGAGTATCCAGGAAAACAGATAAAAATACCTGAACCAAGGCACATCAATGTGAAATTTCAAAACATGGGTCAAACAGAAGAGGCTACAATTTTCCAAAGGGTGCAGGGGGAGGGGAGGAGGAAAAAGAAAGAAATAGCTACATAGAATTAGGACTTAGAACAGTTTTGAACTTCTCACAAATAACTAAGTTCTAATGGTTAGGAGTAATAATCTAATAAATAAATAACTTTTCAATAACAAATAATAAATATAATAAATAAATAACTTCTCAAAAATAGCTAGAAGCTAGAATGCAGTAGAATCAGGCCTTCAAAATTCTGAGGGATAATAATTACAGATGGGCAAAGTCTCAAAAAAATGCATATGCCACACCCTGTTTCATAGGAAACTACTGATGACATGCTCCCTCAAATTATAGTTTAAACCAAAAAAGAGGAAAAATAAAACACAGCAAAGAGGAGATCCAATGCAGTAGAGAGGAGAAGGGAATTCCCACTTTCATGCTGAAGGGACATCTCAGGACAACAGCTATGCATTAGCCAGGGAAAGTAACCATCCACCAGCAGTCCAGAGGCCATGGAAAAACTCCTTCAAGAAGATATATTGATAAAATATCTGATGGGAATGAAAGGTAACATGGACAAACTTTGGAGAGTTTGGGGTGGAACTGTTGATAAATACATTGAATATCCAACACACATACAAACAAACGGCAATTTTAAGTCCAGGAAAAACAAAAGACAGTTCAGGAAAGGAAAAGCAACCAAAACTTGCTATGAAAGCTCAGATCTGAATAACATACATGGTTATAATATTGTAAACATGGAATATTGATCTAAGCAAAACTGTAGTTCTGTTGGGAGGATGGGAACGTGGCAGGATGCATGTGTGTGGCAAGGTGCATGTGTTTGACAAGACAAGAGAAAGAAAAGGAGCTAAGTCTGCATTTTCTATAGTGGGAAATAAACAGATAAAGCATAAAAAAAATACCCTCAAAAATCAAGAAATAGCAATACCAGCATATTGTTGGAGATAAGACGATAAGGACCAAAAGAAATCTAGAAAAGGTGAAAATGGCTGCCTCTGTGGAGGGGAGACCGGAAGGTAACTGGAGACTGCTTTTTGTCTTAACAAACTTTTTAGAACCAGTTATTTAAATTATGTGTATGTATAATTTTGACAGAAATTAAAACTTAAAAAAAAATTTCCCTGGCTTTGTAGTGGGAGTTATAAGAACAGGGTGGTGTTCTCTGAAAGAATCCAGGCCCATTTATGCTTTGGCTATGAAATAGATGGCTAAATATCATACTGTTGCTCTTCTGCACCACCATAGTGTTTATTCATTCATTTATTTGACAAATATTAATCAAGACCTCACTATACGAAGGCAGTTTCACCTCCATTATCTCTGATAATCTGGCTTTTAGAAATTAGAGGGAAGTTATGTGGGTTCATGGCTCCCTTTCTGATCAAGTTCACACAAGGGCTACTGACTCACATGAGATGGAAAAGGGGGGGTATGGGCCTTGCTGGGGGTAGAAGAAACAGAGGCTGGTCTTCCCCTCTGGACTGAAGTAGATGCTCCTCTGGTATGTCTAAAATAAGACACCTCACCACCTAAAGATTAGTTTCTTTCCAAACTAAGTCTCACTCATGAGATAAAACCCCTATTAATGGGGTAAATGAGAGAATGGAAAGGGATGAGGAATAAAGTGTCTGTTCTCCCTTTTGTGGAATATTTGTGACCTAGAAAAAGTATGTAGTTGAAGTTCTGTCCCTCCCTAATGAGAGGAGAGGAATCTACATAGCACAGTTTGGTCATATGAAATATGTCCTCCCTGAGCATGTGCTGCTCACTGTAAGTCACCAGAAATTTGGGGGCAGCTCTCCTGTCCTGTCACAGAGAGCCTCCATCCTCTCCTCTACTTGGAAAGCAATTCTGATCTCCTTGGCAATGTTGTCTCCCACGTAAGAAGCATAAGCTATATGCCAAGGCACCACTGAGACTGCCTTGGATTCAAGGTGCATGAAGGCATGACCATTGGCTCTCTATGCTAAGAAGAAAGGGTCAGCAGCCACCTGTCTCAGCGGGGCCATCTACTCCACCTTGGAGGAAGAGAGAAAGGAGAAAGGGAAGGAGACAGGTTCAAGTGGAGACAATTAGGGACTCTCTGTCTACAGACTACTTAATATCACACTTGGCTTCCCATCACTCCTTTTCATTATAGATTTCTGAGTCACAGCCAAGACAGAGGGGGCACCAGTCAGCCCTGAGAGGTTTGTTGCACTTGCCCATTGTAGAAACTACATTTCAGGGCCAAAAGACGAACTAATATTCTACTTCAGTGTCAGTAGTAAAAAGCAAATAACTGGGCAGGAGAACCAGGAAATAAGAAGGGAAGTTTAATGCTCCCATAGAGAAGCAAATATTTGCACTTATTAATATCCTGAAACCCATGTTGCCGTGAATAGTTCCTTCTCCTTTTATCCCACGCCTTTTGTCTAACACAGTGATATATTGCCACCCTTTCAAAATCCTGACACAGATGACATTGAAGCAAATTATGTACCTCAGCCAGATTTCTCAGTTGAAATGGAGATAGCTGATGTGTACATTTTTCCATCTAATTAACATTCCACAGTTTGAATAGCTGTTATCATGCCCTGGGTCCCATATGAATGGGTGAATAGATAGAAAGATCCATAAACAGCTTGGCTTGCATAGAATGAGATTTTTTCTCCAGACAAAGAGAAAATGGAATGAATCATTGTCATCTGGATGGTAGCAGGCATCAAAGAGGAGCACAAGCACACTCCCCTATGAGCAGAACACAAGTGTGTTGCCTAGCACCAGCAGTCATCTCTGGAGGATCTTTGGTCACTCCCAGCCTCTGTATTTGGCCATGTAACTTTTTTTCACCCACGTCTTTGTTTACACTGTGTAGGGGTGTCCGAAAATATGTTCCAAATTTTTTGATACTCTTCCACTCAACATGTGTAGATTAATTCTCCTCTCCTTGTACTTAGTGATTCAGTTCCAACAAACAGAATATGGCAGAAGGGGTGGTATATAACTTCTGAAACTAGGTAAAAAAAAAAAATGCATATCTCTCTCTCTCTCTCTCTCTCTCTCTCTCTCTCTCTCCCTCTTCCTCTCTCCAATCATTTACTCTGGAGAAAACCAGTTGCTATTGCAAGAGGCCAATTGTAAAGTCCCAGCTGAAGCCTCCTGCCAACAGCCATGGAGACAAACCAACCTGGAAGTGGACTCCCAGCCCCAACAAGCCTTCAGATGAGACCACAGCCCTAGCCGACACCATGACTGCAACATCATGAGAGACCCTGAGTCAGAACCACTCAGCTAAGCTGCTCCTGAATTCCTGACTCTCAGAAACTGTGTGACGTAATGTTTGTTGTTTGAAGCTGCTAAATTTGGGGTTGATCCTATGCAACAATGGATAATTAATATACACTATGTTTTCTCTTGACTTTCATTACCATATTTATGGGAAAAAATTTTCTTCCTAATATTTGCTTATTTTTTAATATTTTATTTATTTATTCATAAGAGACACCAAAAGAGGCAGAAACATAGGCAGAGGGAAAAGAAGCAGGCTCTCTCTGGGTAGCCTAATGCAGGGCTCGATCCTGGGACCCTGGGATCATGACCTGAGCTAAAGACAGACACTCAACCACGGAGTCACCCAGGCAGGCCCCTTCCTAATATTTAAAGGCCAAGATGACTACAGCTGCCACAGCAAAACTCCAATGTCACTGTAAAGTGAGGGGAAACTTGCTCAGGCCTTCCACAGCCAGTCAGATCTCTGGGAATTGCACAATTTGCTGGAAAATGACACAGAGGGCAGCCCAGGTGGCTCAGAGACTTAGCGCCTGCCTTTGGCCCAGGGCGTGATCCTGGAGACCCAGGAACAAGTCCCACGTCGGGCTCCCTGCATGGAGCCTGCTTCTCCCTCTGCCTGTCTCTCTCTCTCTCTCTCTCTGTATGTATGTATCTCATGAATAAATAAATAAAATCTTTTAAAAAAACAGTCTGTTGATACCCACATAAATTATTAAATAAATAAATAAATAAATAAATAAATAAATAAATAAATAAATAAAATGACACAGAGAAATTGAAGGAAAATGTCAAGGGCATGCCTCAGGCCACTCATTACTCACTCCCTCTTTCTTCCATGCATCCTCTAAGCGATGCCTCTCACAGACCTCACCATGTTCTGCAGCCTCTTCCACCAGCAGTGTGCATGCTCTTGGCCCCCTGCATAACTCCTTGCACACCAGTCTTCCCCCAGAAACCTGCAGCTGGCAAACTGGTGCTCACACCTGCAGAGCCTGGCCCACATCAGGTCCTGAGCCCACTCAGGCCAGGACGGGCAGTGTCAGAGGTTCCTCGTTGCTTTCAAAGCAAGCTGGACATGGAAACCCCCATAAGTGGAATAACTACAAATTAGCAGAGTGATTAAGGTCTTCAGTTTGGACCTAGACAGAAATAGGTTTGATTCCAGAATCCACTGTTGACTAGCTAATGACTTTGGACAAGATAAGTAGCTAATCTTTGGGTTCCTCCTTTGTAAAGTGGGAGCTCGCCATTCCCTACCTTAAATAGGACTGCACGAAATCTATGTAACCTCTTAATACAGGGCCTGGTGCCTTACTCAGTAAATGTTGCTGTTAAGAAGGGATGATATCACAAGCTTGCAATCGCCTCCTTACCCTGTGCAATTCCTCCATTCCATCTTATTGTAAATTCCAGTGGTTCCTCATACCTGGTGTGGGTGATGCGGGGTGGTGTTGGTTTTCCCTGCCATTTTGCCCATTCTTCCCTGGTTTCCATCAGCTCTGGCCGTGGCTTCTGGCTCCTGCCCTGACTCCCAGCCCCCTGCTAGGCCCCAGGGGTGCTCTGCCCTTGATGGGATCTGGCTCACATCAACCCTTCGAACATCCTTGTCTCACCGTGAGCAGCCCCAGCTTCATGGGACATGAAGAGGAGCTCCACACCCATACGTGACATGTCTTTATGCATCTTCAAAATGTTTCCTATCTCTTTTGTCTTTAGGAGGAAGGAAGGAACCTCGTCACTTCCTTTCATGCAGGGAGCTGCCAATTCTGGGGAAAACTAGCTGAGGTAATTTATATGCCCTGCTTAATTACTTCACTACCAGACTCCCAGCTAAGTTGCCCTAGCAACACCTAGCAACTGGCCACTGTCACCAGCTGCTTCTGTCAGAGAGTTCTTCTAGCTGTGTTATGAAGTCTTTTTTGGTAGCCTTGGTAGAGAAAAGAGTAGGTTAAACAGGACTCTGAACGATATGTAAACCAGTTTTGTGCACCCCTCTGCTCTGCTTTGCCTTCATTTTCCTGGGTAGGTATCATGGCATTCCTCTAGCACTCCCATTTAGAAACTGCTGGAGGCAGCAGCGGGCAATGTTTCAGAGCACAGCTTTAGGATCAGATGGATGTTCTAGCTGTGTGACCTTGGGAATGGTATTTAACCTTGCTGTGCCTCTGATTCTTCATCTGTAAAATGGGGCTGATATTACCCCCCCCCCCCCCGCCCGCCAAGATAGTCCCAGTACCTGGCATATAACACACGTTCAGTGCTGGCTGCTGTGATTGTGGATAATCCCAAATGGGAAAACAGCAGCCAACTTTCCAAATGACACTGCAGCAGAGCCACGTGACCAGAATGCAGAGTCTGCTTCGGGGGTAATATGAACTGTGCCCCTCGCCTCCCTCCCTGGTCCCCTAGTGACCCCCCACTCTGTATCCCATCCCCACTCCCACCTCCTGTAAGCTCCATGGGACAAGAGTTTTTATCCATTTTCTTCACTACTGTATCCCAGCACCTAGAACAGTGCTTGGCAGGTAACCGGTGTTCAATAAACATCTGTTTGCTGAACAAATGTTTGCAGAGAGTTGTCCTGTGCATACGGGTTTCCTTAGGAACTTCATGTGCTGAGATATGGGAATTCCTGCGTCCCTAGCCTTACACACTAACCTCTAATAGCTGCTAAGCCTTGTCTTTGTATAAGGCCAAATCTAAGCAAAGCCCCAAATGTAGTATCTAAGCCCATCCTAAGTGGTCATTTCATTGACAAAACTGTCCTATGATAAGTTTCCCAAACTTATTTCTTTACCATTGAAGTTACAACCACAACAGGAAAACTAAAATGAAATCTGAATCCTCAAGACTTGGTGTAAGCTAGAAGGCAGAGATGGAATGAGGTATTCTCAGTGTGCCATTCTTAGGGATTTTTTCTCTCTCCAACCTAGTAGATCTGTCCTAAGCAGGGGATTGAGAGGGAGAGGGAGAAGGAATGTCCAAATAAAAATGGTAAGGGCTTGTCTGGGGTGTGAAGAGGACAAAGAACCAGAGCCAGAGCCAGGGACTGCCAGCACCTGGGGTCAAGAAACTGGTATTTTAAAGGAGGCCAGAGAATCAAAACTGTGTATTTGGGGCAAGCAGAGGAAAAAGCCACAAGTAGAGGTAACAATGGATTTGTTGCGAAAGTGATCTGGAAAGTGCTCAGAGGCTACTCCTACAGATTACAGGATATTCCCAAAGAGACATCTTTGGAAGGCCTAGATTCTATCTCCCAAACCTGGGTCTTCTGTTAAAAATAAGAAGAATTCTGTGAATATAGAGGGAGCTCATGCCTCATACCAGAGCCAACTTCTTGTGATCTAGCCCATGTCCTTCCAAATTTTCATTTTGGAAGCAAAATTGAGAGGACCCAGAGTGGTATATTTATTAGCAGTGCTGCCAGGGTTGTGCCCCACCTGGGGGTGACCCTCCCTGGCCTATGTTTAGGGTCATTACACAGAAGGGAAATTAGCTCTGTCCTGCCCAGTGCCTGGTCCCCTTGCACATGGTCCGGGAAGCCGCCTATCTCTGCTGAGAGCAGAATGAACACCCTGCCGGGGGAGTTCCATGGCAGAGGCGGATGCATCTGAGCTGAACGTCAAAGAACAGCGGCCAAGCACACCCTGCCATCCCATGCCCCTCTGTCCCCACCAACTTCTTTAGAACGCAGGCTTTGTCACCTAGAGTCACAGCCTGTGCCACCATCCAGGGAGAATTCATATTTGTAAGATTGTGAAACTGAGATTCAGAAAGGGGACCTGACTTCCATGTCGCACACCAAATCCACAGGCAAGCTGGGGTAGGAACCAGGGCTCCTGACTCCTGGTCTCGGGTTCTCTTTCTGTTGTTCCCAGACTCCACACTAAGTCTCCCAGGACCCAACAATGAATGCCCTGCTCTGAGTGACCAGGAGTACAGTGGGTGCATGTCTCCTCTCAACGCCAGCCCCTCCAGGAACAATTAGCCCAGCAAGGAAAACTTGAGATTAACTGTCAAAAGACCTAATTTATAACCAGCACCACCTCTCACTAGCTGTGCGATGTAGATAACTCACTTAACCTCTCTGGTCTAGAGCAGGAAAAACTATAAAGGGGGAGCAACACTAACAGCTGTACTTCATGAAATTGTTTGGAGACTCAATGAAAAATGTGTGAAAACGTTCTGCATTATGATTATGATTTTCTTCCCCATGCTTTTCAGTATTTCCCAAATTTTCTACAATATTGATTTTAAAAGAACAAATTATATGTAACTTTAAAAAAAATTTTAAAGAAATAGTACCTTTTACTGAAATTGGTAAAACTTTCATTTCTTACTCCGATTGTTGAAGGGTACAGTGAAATGAGCATTCTCATGCTCTGCTGGTGGGAGAATAAATTGGAATTAACTTTCTGGAAAATTATTGGGCAACAGGCATCAAGAGGCTTTTAAAATTTATATCTCTTGGGATGCCTGCCTGGCTCAGTCAGTGGAACGTGCTATGCTTGATCTCGGGATTGTGAGTTCAAGCCCCACGTTGGGTATACAGATTAATTAAAATAAAATATTTTTTAAAAAGGGTTTCTATCTTTTGACCCAATAATTCCACTTCTCAGAATCTATGTAAAGAAAATTATCAGCTGTGCAGTTAAAAATAACTATGAAGGCAGTCTGTAGCAGAATTTCTTTCTTAAATATACCTAAAAACTAGAAACCACTTGTCACCAAATGAGAAATTGTTACATAACTGTGAGACTCCTTACAATGAAATATCATAAAGCCCCTAGAAGTCAACTTTCCAAAGAATATTTAATGAGCTGAGCAAATAGTCATAATGTAGTATAAAGTAAAACAAATAGAATATTAAACTGTATATGTAATAAAACCCATCCTTTAAAATACAGAGAGAGATCCAGAAAGAAAGAAAAAAAACATAAAAACATTAACATTGTTGCCTCTGGATGATGGGATTATGGGTTTCATTTTCTTCTTTACGGTTTGTTTTTTTTTTTTTTTTTGCATTTTAAAATAATTACAATGAGCTTGTGTTCTTTTACAACCTGAAAATGCTATTACAAATAAATAGGCAAATAAATAAAGTTCTATGTTTTTGCATTCCGTTTTGTTGCTGTGGTAGTAATTATTTACACTTATCTGTATCAAACCTTCTCTCGTTAGTGGTTAGAAGTTTTTATTAACTTTTTACATCTTTAACTGGTTTTGGTGTTTGCTTCTTTCAAATCCCAAATTCCCCATCTTACTTTCTTATTGTGATTCATTTTCATGTAATTCGGAGACATTTTTTTGAGTCATTCTTATAGGAAAGGTACTTGGATGGTGACTTATCTTGGCTTTTGGAGATCAGAGAATGCTGTCGTAAGCTGATGACAATGTGGCTGGGTGTCTTAATTCATTTGGGCCCCAAATACAAAATACCATAGATTGAATAGCTTATAAAAATTTATTTCTCAGGGCACCTGGGTGGTGCAGTCAGTAAAGCATTAGACTCTTGGCTTCGGCTCAGGTTGTGATCTCAGAATCATGAGATCGAGCCCTGTGCCAGCTCTGGGCTCGGTGCAAAATCTGGTTGAGGTTCTCTTGCTCTCTCCCTCTGCCCCTCCTGCTCATGTTATCTCTCTCTCTCTCTCTCTCTCTCTCTCTCTCTCTCTCTCATCAATAAATAAATCTTTAAAAAAATTATTTCTCAACAGTTTTAGACACTGGGAAGTCTAAGAGCCAGGTGCTCGCAGATTCCGTATCTAATGAGGGCCCATTTCTTGGTCCATATAACCTCTCATGGTGGAAGGGGGAGGAACTCTCTGGGATCTCTCTTTAAGGCCACTGATCCCAATCAGGAGGGCTCCACTCTCATGAACTAATCACCTTCCAAAGGCCCCCTCTCCAAATATCATCACGTTGGGATTAGGTTTCAATACATGACTGGGGTGGGGTGAACACCCAAACATATGGTCTATAATATTGGGTAAACGTTTTCTATTTCTGTAGATATTCTACTGCTAAATTCTGGAATGTATTGTTTCAGAGAAGAAATCTAACAGTAGTCAGATTCCTCGAAGTTACCTTTAGTTTGTCAGCTTATTTGCCTGTAGGACTCCTACATTCTTAAAATTAGATTATAGTAAAATTTTTATTGATCCTGAAACGCAAACCTCAGGAGTCAAGGCAACAGCCAAAGGCCATCTCACAGCGAAACTTCCATTAAAGGTTTTAGAGACCAAACTCTTCTCTCCATTGGATAGTCCTCCACTTTACATGCCGAGTGCAGACCCAGCTCTTCCCACAAAACAGACTCCATCGCACCTTTCCACTTAGCCTCCTCCTCCTACAACTCCCAGCAAAACCAAGGTTAAAGAACCACTGGTTGCCCTTAACATTTATTCTGCTATCACACATTTGTGCAATCAAATGAAACACACATATTCATGCGACGAAATGACACACAGACACACTCACACACAATTTGGGGATTTGGCCATTTATTTTGCACACACAAAGAAAATGTGACTCTACTAAGTGCACTTCTTTACATCATGTTTTTAGTTAGCTCACGTAACTGGCAGTCCCTCTAAGTTTTCTGTGGTTTGGTATAGATACAGCTCACTTTTGGATGCCTGAGCATCTGCCTTTGGCTCAGGTCATGATCCCTGGGACCTGGGATCAAATCCCGCATCAGGCTCACCACAGGGAGCCTGCTTCTCCCTCTGCCTATGTCTCTGCCTCTCTCCATGTGTCTCTCATAAATAAATAAATAAAATCTTAGGGGAAAAAAAAAAGATACAGCTCACTTTTTCTAGGCTACATAATGATTCAAATTAACCATATAGCACAATCTGTTCAGCGGTCCCTATACTAATGGATATTTAAGTGACCATTTGTTACCCTTATTTGTAGCTTCGTTCTGTTGTTTTTGTTTGCTGACACAATAAAAATGCTGCAATAAACACATTCATAGACATAACTTTATTTTTTTCTGGTCCTTTAATTTCTACAGGATAAATTATCAAAAATGAAATTGTTTTGTTGTGAGCATCTTTTTAACTATTCACATCTCTACCAGTATGATAAGTGCCCTTCCTCAAGCAAAAACCTCCACTAAGTATTACCTCTGTTTAATTTTTCCTGACATGACGTGTAAGAGGTCCCTTTGATTTGCATTGCCCTAATGTCTTTCTGTTTTTTTAAGATTTTTTTTTATTTATTCATGAGACACACAGAGAGAGAGGGAGAGAGAGAGAGAGAGAATGAGAGAGAGAGCGAGAGAGAGAGAGGTAGAGACAGAAGCAGGCTCCAAGCAAGGAGCCCGATGTGGGACTCGATCCCGGGTCCCCAGGATCAGGCCCTGGGCTGAAGGTGGCGCTAAACCACTGAGCCATCCAGGCTGCCCGCCCTAATGTCTTTCATATGGTGTTTGGACTTCCTCTTGGATGAATCATCTATTCATATCCTTTGCCTATTTTCCAACTGGGATGTCTTTCTTTACCAGTTTGAAAGGTATTCAAATATTTCAAATGTTAGCATTTTATCTCTTTATATGCTGCAACTTTTTCCTAGTTTATCACTTGCATTTTGACTTCATTTATGAACACTTTTTCATTCAATTTTCTATGATTTAGGTGAGTAGATATGGCTATCTTTTTCATGATAGCATCCACAAGTCTCAGTTCAAATATCTCCCACTCCACCAGGCTATGTGTATGTTCTCCTAGATTTTGATGTTGTATTATTTTATCTATGTCTTACATTTAAATCTTTAATCCAGGGCACCTAGGTAGCTCAGTAGTTGAGCATCTGCCTTAGGCTCAGGTTGTTATCCCAGGATTCTGTGATCAAGTCCCACATCAGGATCCCTGCAGGGAGCCTGCTTCTCCCTCTGCCTATGTCTCTGCCTCTCTCATGAATAAATAAATAAAATCCTTAAAAAATAAAAATAAAAAATAAATACATCTTTAATCCATCTGGAGTTTATCTTGGCATGTAGAAGGAAGAGTCTCTTCATTTACTTCTGGATGGATAGGGTCGGCGAAAGAGCAGGATATAGTACAGAAGTCATTCTTTTCCCACCAGAGCTGGCTTCCTAGGTGTGTTTTGGGTGCAATCACCCAGAACTTTACACTCAAAAGGGCCCTATGTGCCTGGTTTAATGCTTTGCTGTTACCATCTTGAAATTCTTAATGACTTGACCTTCCAGCTTGTGTTTTATAAGTGAATTCTGATGAGGCACTGAGCAGGGGGCTGGGATTCTCAGTCCCATCTCCTGCTGCCTCTCTGCTTCCTTGGGATAGTACCGGAGCGGTGGCCCCTGGTGCCCTGGCCCTACCTAGCTTCTCCCTCCCTGCTTTGGTCCCTTATCAGATATGCAAAGACTCCAGAAATTTAGCTACATGCATCCTTTCTGAAAGAAACTGGAGGATATACTCCATCCAAACTAGAGAATAAAACAAGAAAAGGGAAGACTGAGCTCTAGAAGCAAAGACCCAGCACTGGAGTGAGGAAAAGGGTGTTCCGTGAAGGTTCAGCTGGTCCCGAGGCTTACAGAAATTGGAGCAAACCAGAGCAGGGGGACTAAGTGTGGTGGGAGAGATGTATCCAGGGAAATAAATGAAACTGCTAGATTCCTGGTATGCTTGCTTGGCCTTACCGAGAGGAGTTTTTCAGTTGTGAGGAAGGATTAAGGGAAAAACTGGTGATGAGGTCACAAAAATATCCTAGTACCCAAGAAAATAAGATAATCATTAACTCCAAGAAAAGGAGAATGCCATAAAAGGAAGAAAATTTATTCATAGGTTACTTGTTAGCCAGCTGTGATATAATTAAATGGTCGTAGAGAAGGCAAATATTGAATGTTGATCTAACTATCCTGGGAGGATGTTGAAGGAGAAAAGTTTGAGGAAGAGAGAAGAGGAGTAAGAGAAGTAAAACTTCTCTTATCTTCCATAATAGGAAGTGAATAGGGAAAGTCTAAAGTTGAAAGTCTAAGGAACAGTGATATAAGCATTTTTTTTTTTTTTAGCAATATGGAGATAAATACCAGTGGAAATAGTGAGAGTTAAACATGTCTCTGGGGAGCAGAAAGAAGTTATGGGGGTATGGAGGGGGGCATAAAACTATATAAAGATTTTACTTATTCATTTGAGAGGGAAGGTACAAATGAGGGGGAGTGGCAGAGGGAGAAGCAGATGCCCCAATGAGCAGGGAGCCCAACTTGGGATTTCATCCAGAACCCTGAGATCATGACCTGAGCCGAAGACAGATGCTTAACCATCTAAGCCAGCCAGGCACCCTGACTTTTTATTATAATTTACAGTACTCTTTGCCTTTTTAAACTATATATTTGTGAGCCTTTTTAAAAATAAAAGTTAAACTTTTTAAAAACAACAGGCAGTGGGAATTCAGGATGTGTCCCACTCACATGGGTGACCAGGGTCTTGTTGTTCAAGGCAGGTCTTTACTGCCCAGACCAGGGTGGTTTCTCTTCCTTCCTTCCTTCCTTCCTTCCTTCCTTCCTTCCTTCCTTTCTTCCTTCCTTCCTTCCTTTCTTTCTTTCTTTCTTTCTTTTTCTTTCTTTCTTTCTTTCTTTCTTTCTTTCTTTCTTTCTTTCTTTCTTTCTTTCTTTCTTTCTTTTTTTATTTATTTATTCATGAGAGACACAGAGAGAGAGGCAGAGACATAGGCAGAGGGAGAAGCAGGCTTCCTGCGGGAAGCCTGATGTGGGACTCAATCCCAGGACCCTGGGATCAGGCCCTGAGCAGAAGGCAGATGCTCAACCACGGAGCCACCCAGGTGTTCCTTCTGCCCAGACCAGTGTGGTTTCAATGCTGGCCCTTTGGTATTGGTGTAAGCGGATTAGTTTTGCTTCAATCCTAAGAAATCATCAAAGAATCAGGCGATCCAAAGGTAGTTAATCTCTAATTTCAGGATTTTAAAAAAAATTGTAAAACGTTTTTTTATATACTTTTCATAACAGTTCCTGATCCACTTCTTAGTCCTTCAGTTTTCATATCTGTTTTCACCTTTTCCATCTCTTTTAACTCAAAATATTTTCTTTAAATTCTCAGAGATCTTCGCAAATTTGACCTCTGCTCCAAAGACAGAATTTTCCTCTACTTTCAGCCCTTTGTCAGTTTCTCAGAAATGGCCTAGGACTTTTTAGCCCTGAGAGTCAAAGTTAAAGAAAGTTCAGGGTCTTTCATTAAAGCAGAATAAAGAAAACCAGGATTTCAAAGAGCAATAGCAATTGAAATCTAGCTCAAGAGAATTTTACATTGTACCGAGGAAGTTATATTTATTTAAATGTCAATTCTGAATGATCACTTTGTGTATATTTAGTAGCAATTCAATTATTTTAATAGAGGATTTTTATGGGGAAAGTGTAAGTGACTAGACCAGTGGCTTTCAATCACCCAGGAAGCTTTTAAAAATACTGATGCCTGGGTTGGTCCCACACTCAAAGATTCTAATTTAATCTGAATACAACATAGGTGTAGGAATTTTTTTTAATTCCCCTTGTTATTCTGACATGCAGCCAAATCTGGGTACCATGACACTAGATCATGTCCCAGGTGTTCTCTCTCAGTTAAAATGGCTGAGAAAAATATCTAATTTGGTAACCAAATTCCAGGTAAATTCTCATTGTGGCAAGTGCCCATATGGAATATGAATTATTGGAGGAAATAGCCAGTGGCTCTTGCAAATATAAACCTCGAAGTGACAGTAGGTATCACACAGTAATCCTTAAACCTAATCCTCGGCTTGCAATAGATTCCCAAAATGGCCTGCCAAGGGGAACATGGCTGATTGGTTACTCTATTTCATTAGGGCCTCCTTCCACGCAGACCATGCTCATTTCTTGTCAAGTGGTTTGTTTCAACTACGACATTGCCCATTTTAGAGCCGCCCTGTTTGCCCACACAACCAGCTTCTCTGCATTCCCTAATTAAAGAACTAGATGTTCCAAACATGGTTAATTCTAAGTCCTTTTGTTCTGGTCTGGCACAATGGACCAATAAAGGTTTCATGGAGCCAGTTCCCTACATGGAATTAGAGGATGCTTTGTAAGCATATGTGAAATGCCTCTTCAACAATTGCAATGGCATCTGTCTCCTTAGATAAACATGTGTTTGGACAGGATGAATCCAGTCCCTCAGCTGAGATCTGGGATTGGTGGTTGCAGTCGGCAGTTGGTGCCTGTTAGTGAAGCAGGTGAGAGGGCTGTTGAGAGAGGGTGGGGTGGGGCCTGTTCTACCAAGAGCTACAGGTAGAGGTAGGTAGAGCACTTCTGAACTGCAGAGAGGCAAGGGGTAGGTGCCAATGCACTGATCTGGAGCCCAGGTAGAAGAAGCCAGACTGACGTGGGGCCACATTGGTCTGACTCCCAGAACACAATCACCACTGGACTTCCTAGGCATCCAAGGATGGGCTCAGAGAACAAGAGAAGGAGCCAGGGAGGGAAGCAAGCCATGATCATATTCCTACAGATGATCAACACTCCAGTGTAATTGCTAGAGGAGGAAGGAAAAAAAGAAGACCCATGAGCAACTCGGGCCATCATGTCTCAGAGCCAAAAGCCTGTAAAAAGCAGGAGGGGGGCCCCTGTAAAATACCCCAGTCCTAAATCAAAGCTATCAACTCCAGTCGCAGCCTATAGCTCTGCTGCTGTGCATACCCAGGTGGGATGTCCCAAGCTGCTTCATACCCATTTTGGATGTAGTCAGGCAATTGTGCAGAAGCCCAGCTCAGACCTGAGCAATAGGGAACACACTCAAAAGGCCCCATGAGTCTGGGCCTGGCAGAGGCAGGAAATCATCAGTGGGTAATGACTGTAATCAGAACTAAAGTGGAAACAGAAGGGCATGCCTATTTGGCCCTTTGAAGGCTGGACCAGTGTCTAATTTTCCTTGTTATACTAAAGAACCAACAATTTTGATCCAATGTGTGAAATGGAAGATGGGTGCAAACTCCATCTTAATTACTAATGAAAAATATGAATTGTTATCCTCCTCCATATATGTCTAAAATAATCCTGATCCATATATAGTAGAGAGTCAAACCCAGTCCACCTAAACCAGTCCCTTTATTTCCATAAATCCTTTGATCAAGGCCAAAAGCTCCAGAAAAAAAAATACTGGCTTTTTTTCTCCTAGGTTCTAAATGTTGAGAAATCTCTGCTAATCTACAACAGATATTGAACAGAATCACAGAGCTGCGGGCTATTAGACCTGAGTTCATCAAACATTTACTGAGCACCTACTTTAGGAGGTAGATACTGGGAACTGAGGATAGAAATAAATCAGACTCCAGTGCCTGCTTCCAGAAGTTGAGAGAGGAAGACCATAAACAAATCATTTTAATACAATGCAATGGATGCAAACCACAGAGATATGAATAAGTGATAGAGAGATTAGCCCTACAGTGAGGAAGAGATGGGAGAATCAGCAAAGGCTTCATGAGAGAAGTAGCCGTTGAGCATAACAATGAAGAAAAGGTAAAATGAAAGTTGAAATGTTAGCTGTGTTATTTTATAAAATGAGAATAAGGTCATTCTTTTTTTAGAGCATAATAGAAAAATAATAAATAGTTTGGGAAGGAAACTCCCACCCCAGCTCAACAATGATTTGAGCAGAGAAACAAGATGGCAGAAGGTTAAGAGGAATGGCAGCAATATCAGAAACCATGCAAAAATGACCAGTTGATTACTGGTGATGGCCAGAAGGGTGAGATCAGCATGGAGGAGAGATGTTTAGGGGTCAACCAGCATTAGCTAGTTGTCGTGGAGGTCCCTCAAAGAGTTAAAAATAGAGCTACCCTACAACCCAGCAATTGCACTGCTGGGGATCTACCCCAAAGATACGGATGCAGTGAAATGCCAGGACACCTGTACCCCGATGTTTATAGCAGCAATGGCCACAATAGCCAACTGTGGAAGGAGCCTCGGTGTCCATCGAAAGAGGAATGGATACAGAAGATGTGGTTCATGTATACAATGGAATATTCCTCAGCCATTAGAAATGACAAATACCATTTGCTTCAACATGGATGGAACTGGAAGGTATGATGCTGAGTGAAGTAAGTCAATTGGAGAAGGACAAACATTATATGGTCTCATTCATTTGGGGAATATAAAAAATAGTGAAAGGGAATAAAGGGAAAGGAGAGAAAATGGGTGAGGGTGACAACATGAGAGACTCCTAACTCTGGGAAATGAACAAGGGGTAGTGGAAGGGGAGGGGGCAGGGGGACGGGGTGACTGGGTGACGGGCACTGACGGGGGCACTTGATGGGATGAGCACTGGGTGTTATACTATATGTTGGCAAATTGAACTCCAATAAAAAAATATACAAAAAAATAAAACGACAGCGTCAAGGCTTGGGGATAACCAGGTGGGGATGTGTAACTAAGAGGAAAGCAGGAGAATGTAGGGGACAGAAGAACTCATGTGAGTCTCCAGGACCTCACAAGAGAGGGAAGGTGCTTGGGGAAGTGGCCCAAATACCTAGTCATTTCACTGTGTGTCTGTTGTAGGACAGAGAAAGAAGGAACCTGCTGGGAGGAAGCATGTTTTGCCAGAGTGTGGTGGTTGTGAATCTAAGGCCACGGTTCAAGTACACAAGAAATAGGACTTCACTTTTCCATAACTCAATTTCTTTGTAAGCTCCATTCCACTGAGGTGTCCTTCTTCTTTTCCCCAAAATTAGTACAGAGAAGCGGGGCATTGGAGTGGGGTGGTGATCTGGTCTTCCGTTGTTATCTGCCCACACTGATACAAGCTCAGATGTTCTTTTGTTACCTGTCATTCCCAACAAAACACCCTATTCAGGTTTGACTTGTCCAGCCACTTCCATACCACTCTCCAGGGCCTGGGAATTAATTCTGCCTCTCCCACGCCAGGCAGGGCCTCCACGACTGTGGAGCTGTGTAAGGCCTTGTGGTATCTATGTTAGGGTGGCCAAGGCCAAGACACAGCACAGCCATGTCTTCTCTGTGGTCTTGCTGCATTTCTGGGGCTCCAGAATGAAGTGATTACAGTGGTCCCAGGGAAATGAACTGTATTAGATTCACTATTAAGCCTCAGCAAGCTGTACCCATTTGCATGCCTCCAGGTATAAGCATACTAGGTGCCAATTGCCATATAACAAAGTATTCAAAATTTAATGGCTTAAAACAATGAATGTTTATTATCTTACAATTTCTGCAGTTCAGGAATTCAGGAGTGGCTTAGCTCAGTGGTTGTGGTGAAGATGTTCCTATGAGGTTGCAAGTCAAGATATCGGCTGGGGCTGCATTCATCTGAAGGCTTGAGTGTGGAGAACCCACTTTTAAGAAGGCTCACTCAGACATTTGATTAATACTGGTTGTTGCAGGGCAGCCTGGGTGGCTCAGTGGTTTAGTGCCACCTTCAGCCCAGGGCATGGTCCTGGAGACCCGGGATCGAATCCTGTGTCAGGTTCCCTGCATGAAGCCTGCTTCTCCCTCTGCCTATGTCTCTGCCTCTCTCTGTGTGTCTGTCATGAATAAATAAAATCTTAAAAAAAAAAAATACCGGTTGTTGCAGAAGGCTTCAGGTCCTCACCACATAAACCTCTTCACAGGGCTGCTTGATTATCCTCATAACATGGCAGCTGACCCCCCAAGAGTGAATGGTCCCACAGAGAAAGCAAAAAGGAAGCTATGGTGCCTTTTATATCCCGATCTCAGCAATCAGTCATGGTCACTTCAGCCACATTCTCTACTCACTAGAAACAAACCACTATGTCAAGTCCACACTCAAGGGCAAAGGATTCCACCTTCTGAAAGAGGGAGTATGAACATAGTTGTGGTCATATTTTAAAATCAGCACAATAAATAACAGGAAAAAAAAACCTCAAATTATCTTGAAAAATGAAAGAGATGTATTGACTTACTAATTGGAATTCAGAGATATGGCAAATTTCAGGATATTGATTGATCCAGTGCCTCATTGCAGTAAGTCATCAAGGATCCAGTATCTTTTTGACTCTATATGCCATTATTCAGAATATCTTCTAAAGTTGGCTTTCCTCGTGGTCACAAGAAGGCTGCCAACAGAACTGAGGAGTTTGTGCTTCCTTGTTCATTACTAGCCAGAGAAAGAAGGCTGAACTCCTCCAATTATACGACAAGTCCCCTGTGGTCAGGGAACTCTCACATGCTGATTGGCTTAGATAGATCTGATCTCCATGAGCCAATCACTGCAGCAAAGGGGGTGGCACTACCTGACTGGTTTAGACCTGGGCTGGGGTTTAGTTATGCCCTCCCAGATCTCAAAGTCTATACGAGGGAGGGAGATTGCAGATGCAGGGGAAGAAACAGTGTTTACTGTTTCTCCCAGAAGACCTGGGAGAGGGGTGTGGCAAGCAAAGTGCTGGTTCCAGAAAGCGCTAATGTCAACAGCCAGAGCTCAACCCCCTGAGGTTGCAAAGAAACTGGAAGTCACCCTCTCACTCAGCCACCTCACCTACAGCGCTCAAGACCCAGACAGCCCACCCAGAGGAGATGCAGCTAGGTCAATAAGCTTCTCCTTTAGGAGGCAGAGAGTCCATAAACATGAATACATTAGTCACCTTGAGTTCTGTCCCTTGATTTATAAGATTCCAAGAGCTCAGGCTCAAGGGTTTAGAGCTTAAACTGGGAAGGAGATGGAGTAAAGGAAAGGACAAGAGGAAAGGGGAAGAGAGGAACACTCACACAGGCTATTATCACCAATCCTCTTCCTCCTGGCCCCCTACACAGCCTCCCTCTCTAATCGCATCAAGGCCATAATGGGTTATCCCAAATGACAAGGGCCCCAAGCCTCAGTGTTGAGCACACCCAGAGTAGGGGCTCACTATGTTGGGCCCTATATCAGCCTTCTAGGGCTGCTGTAACAAAGTAACACAAGCTGTATGGCTTAAAACAACAGAAATGTATTCTCTCACAGATCTGGAGGCCAGCAGTCCAAAATCAAGGCATTGAGAGGGATATACTTTCCCTTAGACTCTGGCTAGAATCAATCCCTCCTTGCCTCATCCTAGCTTCTGGTGGTGGTCAGAAATCCTCACCAGTATTCAATGCAATGGCATCACTCCAATCTGCTCATCATCCCATGGCCTTCTCCTTATATGTCTGTTGATCCTGTTTCCAGGTACTGGGAGACTAGGGATTTCGACAGGTGGGGGGACAGAGTTCAACCCACAGCAGGCCCCCTCCATTCATTCCTCCCCCAGTGCTTGTGGCAATAACTGACGAACAACTGTGGTTCTTTCCCTTAAAAGATAATCATGTATTTCCAGTCTAGTCACCCTAAAGGGACTTGGAAGGCAAAATGAGGGGATGCCCTATCTGCTGGTCCTTCAAGAATATAATACACTGGCTCACACATGGCTGCAGGGCTGGCGATTCTCTGTTGAATCAGTCTGTCTGTGTACTAAATGCCTACCCGGGCTTATGGCTTCCTGAACCCGGGATTTGTACCAAAGCTGCAGTCAGGCTGCAGTGATTAATATAAACCTAGCCTCACTCTCCTCTCAGGGCCTGGGTTTCCTCATCGGTAAAGTCTAGAGACCTCTCGTATCTGACAGTGACTTTAAAGTGGACACTTTTGCCCCGAATCAGTACCCCAGTTAATACATGGCCATTTAGTGAGTGTCCCTTGAGACCTGCAGGAAGGCTCGTCAGAGTTATTAAAGGCCCCTCCACCCCGGGACAGTGTATATTTGAGTATGCAGATTCCAAACTGAGATAATAAAGAAGCTACTGCTCTTCTCTTCCCAGGAGCCAGTGCTTTGTATTCATACAGGATATCTTGACGCCCAGCAGACACCTCTTCACACACATATAAATCACACAGAGCAAAATGCAGGGCAAAATGTCTGAATCACAGAAGAGTCGGGCTAATTCACTCTGCAGAATCACTCAGCAGCCAGTGTTCTCTTGGCTTGTTTGGCAACTGCATAAAAGCTAAACAGCTTTCCCCACAGAAGGAAAAGAATCTCTGTGACCCAACAGGACAGAGACTGGAACAACACGCAGTCAGGGAGGCCTGCAAAGGTCAGCAGGGGGACCCAAGAACCACATGCAAAGGCCACAGGGTCCTTTGGGGCAGCCACATCAAATCCATCAATCAGCAATGAGCTTGAGCAGGAAGGCCCTGCTGAGGGCTGGGGATGGACAGCATAGGACCAAACTCTAAGGAAGGAGGACTGAGAGGACTCACAGAGAATCAGGACCCAGGCATGCAAGGGCAGGGCTCCCAGCCCAACCCGGGAGTCCACACCCAGCAAAGAATCTGATGGGATGAATGCTGATTAAACTGGGGCTGGAGTGGCAGACTGGTGGGCCCTGCAAAGTGGAGGGAGTGCGGAGAAGAAGAATTCAATGCAAGCCATGTATCAAGAGTAGGAGGTCGGGCAGCCTGGGTGGCTCAGTGGTTTAGACCCGCCTTAAGCCCAGGGCATGATCCTGGAGACCTGAGATCGAGTCCCACGTCAGGCTCCCTGCGTGGAGTCTGCTTCTTCCTCTGCCTGTGTATTGTGTCTCTCATGAATAAATAAATAAAATCTTAAAAAAAAGAGAAAAAGAGTAGGAGGTCCTTTGACTTGGTAGTTCTGGAGACTCAGGGATCCCCCAAGTGTGTGAAATAGCAGGCTCCCAAGTAACAATTCCAAACCCACCCATTAGACCTCTGGGCCAGGTGGGTTGAGTCCAGGCAGGGCTGGAGGGCAGAACCAGACACTGCACCCATTCAACCTGTTCTTCTAGGGCCCCAGGAGGGCACTGCTGCTCCACCCACTTCCAACCAATCTTCACCACACCCCATCTGTCAGTGAAAAGCAGTGTAGGCAGAGACTAAGATCTCGAATCAGAAGATTAGACTTGAATCCTAACCCTGAATTCATCATCTTTGTAATGCTGGGCAAATTATGTAACTAAACTAAGTTGTTATACCTTCATCTTCAAAAGGGAAAATAATCATACCTGCTTCCCAGGGTGGTTGTGAGGAATCAGCGAGATGATGCACATAAGTAGTTCAAGTGGCTACCGTAGTGCCTGATACACAATATGCACTAAATATGTGTATCCTTCCTCTCTCCTATGTAAAAATGTGCAGGGCTTGTGCATACGGTGAGGACTGTCTACAGGACAGAATCCAGAGGCAGGCTAAACATCCTCTAGTTTGACAGTTGACAGTTAAAATCCCATGCAGCAGATGGCACTCTGAGCCCCCAAGACTGTCGCATGTCTCAAAATAAGAAAATCAGAAAACTAGAGTTCTCTTTCCAGGTCAAAAAGAGGTTGTCATCCCAGTAACAGTAGTTCCGGGAAAAGGTGCCCTCTCCAGGCCTCACTCACTTGTCCCCAACTAATTAAAAACTGATCTTGCTGTGGCCCCAGAAAACTGACTACTGTCCCTCCTCCTCCCTGGGAGATGAGAAGGGAGCATGTCTCAGGGAGGACTCTGCTTATATCCCCTCACCACCCACCCCTCCCACTGAAAACAGAAAGAGATGCCAAAAGATGTGTATCCCCTTTGCAGAGCCCAGACAGCTCCCAAAACATGCTGCTTAGAGACATGGCCTGGCATTTTGGGAGCTGAACAGTGTAAATGAGTATTTTGGAAGACTCCGTAAAGATGTCCAAGTCCTAAGCCCCAAAACCTATAAATATATTAACTTCCATGATAGAGAACTCTGCAGACATAATTGAGTGAAGGATCGAGATGAGGACAGAAGCCCCATTAGGCAGGTGGGCCCAATGTAATCCCAAGAGTCCTTATAAGAGAGAGGCACGAGGGTCAGAGACAAAGGGAGGCGTGGTGATGATGAATCAGAAATCAGAGGATGTCCCAGGAGCCAAGGAATGAGCTCAGTCTCTAAAACCTGAAGGAGGCAAGGAGTGGATTCTCCCCTAGAACGTAGAAGGAACACAGCCTTTGATTTTAGCCTCATAAGACTTGCTGCAGACTTCTGACCTCCCAGATGGTAAGATAATAAGCTTGTGTTGTCTTAAGCAGTGGGGTTTGTAGTGTTTTGTTAAGCAGTAATTGGAAAACTGCTGAAAGAACCAAAGAGGTAAAACCCAAAGTTACACAGCTCTAGTGCATGGAGGGGCTGCAACGGGGCTCATTCTCCTCCCACTCCAGGCCTCTGGGGCACCCAGAAGCCAAGAGCTCTGTCCAAGGAGACAAGAGACAGCTCTGCTTTGTGGGTGTACCCCTCCGGGGCTGTGCACTGGGTCACATCTCTGCCAGTCCTTTCTCCTGAAGTACCTCCTTCCCCTAGACAGCCCCTCCACCTGTCCTACGAATTGCAAAGTGGCAGATAGGGAAGAGTGGAGGGAATGCCTGGAATCAAAGAGCATTTTCCTTTGTTTGTTTGTTTGTTTGTTTTAAGATTTTATGTATTTATTCATGGGAGACACAGAGAGAGAGAAAGAGAGAGAGGCAGAGACACAGGCAGAGGGAGAGGCAGGCTCCCTGTGGGGAGCGTAATGCAGGACTCGATCCCAGGACCTCAGGATCACAACCTGAGCTGAAGGCAGATGCTCAACCATTGAGCCACCCAGGTGCCCCAAGAGCATTTTTCCTTTGTGATCTGCTGCTCCCCAGCCACCAGCATCTTTCTGACGAATCACTGTCCACAGCAACAAGGTCTCATATCCTAAACCAGTAAAAACAATATCTAAAGTGTGAGTTCTATCATTTTTAAAACTGCCTACAAGTGCTTACAGACTGAATCCTTTTCTTTTCTTTCTTTTTTCTTTTTTTTTTTTTTTTTTTAAGAGCAGCATGATTCATGCAAGGATGGCATTTTAGGGCTTCAGTCTTTCATTGAGTACCTACTGCTCGGCTGTATTTATAGATTTGGAAGTCCTACCATATTTCAGAAAGACCTAGTACATACGTACTGCAAATGTCTTTCTGAGCAGGGCTGTGTGGTGGATCAGAGGTGGAAGCTGTGTATGTGGAGGAAAGAGCCATCGCCCAGAAGACAAGAACTCAGAACTCTGGTTCTTAGTTCTGCTCACTTGAGTGTGAGCTGAGTTCACTGGGTTCCCTCCATGCTGCTACAGGGGGAGGTAGCATACAGGACAGGTTGAGTCAGAGATCTTGACTGCAAACAACAGAAAGAATTCTGGTTAAGGAGAAGGGACTTTGGGATGCCTGGGTGGCTCAGGGGTTGAGCATCTGCCTTCAACTCAGGGCGTGATCCTGGGGTCCTGGGATGAGTCCCCCCCCAGGCTCCCTGCAGGGAGCCTGCTTCTCCCTCTGCCTATGTCTTTGCCTCTCTCTGTGTCTCTCATGAATAAATAAATAAAATCTTTTTTTTTTTTTTAAGGGAATTTACTGTAAGGTTACAGAAGGATCAGAATCAAGGGAAGTTGGAACCCTTGGTTCAGTCTGAACCTGCTAGAACCCAAAGTAGCCTAGTCACTGGAAATCCAGGCAACACACTGATTGCTATGGCCCAGTCAGCAGGAGGCTACTACTGCACCTAAAAACCTCCGACCAATCTAACTTAGTCTTTGCAACATGTCCTCCAGACTCTCAGAAAAAAAAAAAAAAAAAAAAAAAAAAATCTGTTCCATTGACTAAACTCAGGTCACAGCACATCCCTACCTATACCTGGGTACTCACTGGAAAGATTTTGGAGTCTTCAGCTTTGAAAATGGAGGGCACAAGGGGCAACCATGTGAGGGAAATAATTCCTTTACAGCAGTAGTTCTCAAAATGTGGTCTTGGACCAGCAGCAGGATTATCTGACAACTTTTTAGAAACGCACATTCTCAGGCCCCACCCTCGACCTACTGAATCAGAAACTAGGGTGGGGCCCAGCCACCTGTTTTAACACCCACCCACCTACCCCCACCCCCCAGGTAATAGTGAAACACCTGTTTGAGAACCACTTCCCTGCAGGAAATCCAAATGCTACAAAAAAAAAGTTGACTGTTGCTGTCAAACCAAAACTTAACAATTGCCCAGAGTGTAGGTTAAAAGTCAGAGTTAGGAGCAAGACTGGCAGGAACGGTAAATAAAATGTTGGGAGAAAGAGCACCTATTTTTGTCTTTATTGACGTGTGTGTAAACACAGCTTCACAACAAATCGCCAACCCCTCCTCCCAATCACCTAGAGGGCCCTTCACCCTCTCCTACAAACGCTCTGGACCCTCCTGTTGCTCAGCCTCCTTCTATCCTCCCTCAAGTTATTCAACCCCCAGGACGTGGCCCTCCTACGCTGCAAATCTAAAACCGTCTGTTGAGACCCTTGCAAGCCAACAGATCGCTGTCCCCTGGCCTAGGAAATGTCCGTCAGTCCTGTCTGTCCCTCTGGTCCCAGTGCTCTTCTGCCCCAGCACGGAGAAGCTGGTTCCATGGCTTAGGGTCCTCTTAGATCCCACACCGCTCAGCCAGGCCAGGACCCTGGGAGGTGTAGCCTGGAAGTTTTAGACTGAGTTGGGGGGACACCATGTGGCCATGCCCAGTATGACACATCAAACCAGGGGGTTCTGTTCTTGATGTGGTGGTATTTTGTCAAAACTATGAAGCTGTGGCAATGATAAGGATATTTTTGAGAATTAAACTAAAGCTCACCCACAATTATGCCAACAAGATTATTTTTATTCCCACCCTTGAATATTTTCTGACCGTTTTAACCACAACACCCAGTCCAATGAGCCTCCCTTTCTGTATGATCATCAGCATTTTGTGTGTTCATTCAAGGTTTCTGCAGTCATGCTCTTCAGTGATCATCAAGAGCCGACCCTCAAATGTCAGTGCAATGCAATGGGATGAAAAGGCACTGAATTGGGGGGAGGCATGTGGTTAAGGGCTCCATTTCTGGGGTGACACAGAACGGGGTTCAATACCCAGCTCTGCTGATTACCAGCTGTGTGATCTTGGGCATGTTTCTTACCCCTTCTGTACCAGGTGAAGAATATTACCTACCATACAGGGTTGTTATGAGAACTGAATAAAAATGTGTGAGGAGACACTTAACCTGGAGCCTGGCCACAGCCCTAACACTTTAAATGCATCACCATTGGAACCATCACAACTCACGCCAGCCGAAGACCTCTCTTGGATGGGATCCCTGAATCTGCAAATCTATAAGTTGACTCATAGCTGGAAAAAAAACATCAAGTAGGCAGCCTAGACTTTAGCAACTAGGACTTTTGGGACAGGCAAACAGGACTCCAGGCCAGGTGTCTCTTGCCCCATTCCTCAGTGTCACTACCAAACTCTGTCCCTGGTCCAGGTTCTCACCTACAAAGAAAGAAAGGGGTTCCCGACCATGACCTTCATCTAAAATACAGTGTGCTCAGAAAAGCGGAAACAAGCTTAGGATTCTCTCCAGGATGCATTACCCTACAAGGCACTTAAGATTCGTTCAAGGACAATTTGATGTATCTGCCTGCAATCTACTGTATACTCTGCCCAGACATTTCTTTCTACGGGAATTATCATGCTTCCAACTAACCCCCAAGAAACAAAACAAACAAAAAACAGAGGGAAGAAAAACCCAGAGTCCCCTAGAAGAGTATGTAAGAGAATTCTCACCCACTGGCATCGTCCAGAGAGCGAGACAGCCACTTGGTGACCAAGTCTTCATGAAATCCCCTACACGTGTCAGGCAGGGGGTAAAAGCTCCATCAGGCCCTGCCTCCATCCTCAAGAGCTCCTCTTTATGTAGAGGACAGGCATAAGACAGACATAAACATGTATACCAACAGCTACTTTTTTTTTTTTTAAGATTTTTCTTTATTTGAGAGAGAGCTAGTGAGAGAGAGAAGAGGGGGAGGGAGAAGCAGACTCACCCAGGCGTCCCTATACCAACAACTCTTGATAGTTTCGTAAGTGCTGGCACGCAGTGATGTTCGAGTGCGACGGGAATGGGGAAGCGAGCCATCCATTCTGCCCTGACCAGTCAAGGGAGGCTTCACGGAGGAGATGTCCTTTAAAGGAGGGTCAGATTATATAGGTGGAGAGGCTAACACAGGGCTGAATCCGTGAGAAAGCTGTTTAGCCTACTGAACACCACAAAGCTGAACTAGGATGGGGCCCTGGGCTAGAGTGGAGGGAAGGGGTACGTCAGAAAAGTCTGGGAGAGCAAGTTAAAATTCAGATTCCCAGACCCTGCCTTGACTTAGTAGGTCTGAGTGGCCTGAGAATCTGAAGAGTTTGCAAGTCCCTCCCTGGGGGTGATGTTAGGACAGATAATCCACATACCTACCATGCTCATTAACCCCACAGCCATCCTAGTCATCCCTCCTGTGGCTGCTCTGGCCTCTGCCTGGAAGGTTCTTTCCATTCTGCTCTCATTTGACAAATGCTTTCTCTTTCAAGACCCAGAAGCTTGGGGCACCCGAGTAGCTCAGGGGTTGAGCGTCTGCCTTTGGCTCAGGTTGTGATCCCGGGTTCCTGAGATTGATCCCCATGGGGAGCCTGCCTCTCCCTCTGCCTGTGTCTCTGCCTCTGTGTAGCTCATAATTAAATAAATAAAATCTTAAAAAAAAAAAAAAAAAAAAACAGCAGTTCAAGCACTGATCGGTAAAACCTTGTAAAGGATATCGTTTTTGTGCCGGGCACCAAATGACTACTCTGTGTGGGTTATTTCATTTAATCTTCCAAACAATCCTATCTAGTAGGTCTCCTAATAAGCCCCATTTTACAGATGAGGAAACTGAGGCACAGAACAGTGAAGTAACTGACCCATGGTCCTACTGCTGGGATGTGTTTTGTCTGTATCCCCCACTGGACTGCTGACCCCATGACACCAAAGTTCTGTCTCTGTGGCCCCGGAGCCCGGGACAGGGCACAGCACACTGCAGTTGTTTAGTACACACCTATCCACAAACACTCCCTCCTTCCATCTGTGACCCTCAGCCAGTGTCCAGATCTGCCCTCTCCTTCTGCCCTCTTTCCTATCCTCCCCCCCTGCCCTCACCTCTCCTTTTTGGTATTGGAGGGAAGGGCACAGCAGAGAGTGGGACCCCTTCCTGCAGGTCCTGGGGCCGCGGGGAAGGATTCAGCAGTGCCTGAGCACAGCCCTGCCCTGTTGTTGACTAAGTGACAAGAGTACCAAGGAATGTGCTTTCCCTGTTTGTGGAAACTTTCTCCTGGGTCATCTGGGAGCTGGAGCTCTCTCCCAACTGCCGGGCTGGTCTCCTGCAAGTCTCCTCCTCCCCGGGGCTTGGGGCCAAGCCTCTCCCTGGCAGCTGCTCTCCCTCTGGCTCTGGCTCTTTCTCGGGTCTCCTTTTTTGCTCCCCTCCCTGCATTCTTTCTACCTTCCCTTCCCTTTTTTCCTTCCTACTTCTCCTTAGGTTTTTCTTTCTCGTACTTTCTCTTCCCCACTCCTCCTCCTTCCCTCTCTCTCTCTCCCTCCCCTCCCCGCCTCCCTTCCTCTCTCTCTGCTTGCTGGCTCCTCTCGCTCTCTCTGCTGATCTCTGTGTGTGTCTGTCTCTGCCCATCTCTATTTCTCCGACTCCGTGATCTGTCTCCTTCTCTCTGCTTCTCTCTCCTCTCCCCTCTCCCCCTGTCCTGCCCTTCCATCCCCTTCCCCCACATAGGGCACAGTTTCCTCCGTGGCTTCTCCCACACTCCCAGAAGGAGGTCCATCAGCTGCCCTGGCTCCCACCTCTCTGCGTCAGAGCTTCCAGGCCCCTGGGGACCCTGGGCCCTTCCCTCCAGCATCTTCGACCTTCCTCCCCCTGGCCCCTTTCTCCTGTGAGTCCTCATTACTGCCTTCTCACCTCAAACTGTGCCCCACTGCGCTCCCGAGGGCCCTCTCTTTTGCCCATCTGGGGATCTCCTCCCCATGCTCCCCACACTCTGCCTCCCCAGCTCCCTTCAGTCAGCCAAGAAAAAAAAAAAGTAGTATTCCCGGGCCAGGCCAGGGGCCCCCACCCTCCCCTTCTGCTGCCCTCAGGCATACTGCACAAGTGCTGGAGGGGAGCCGAAGGGGCCCAGTCCCATCTGGAAGGCACCCAAGTGCGAGGTGATGGGGCCTCCTGCACCCACCCTGCCGGCTGTAGGCTGCAGAATGGTTCCTAAACAGCCGAATCTTTTTCCTGCAGCCTCACTTGGCCTCACCCAGGCCTCTAGGGCCTAACTGACTCATTGAGGCTGGGGGGGGGGATTTCCTGCTGCTCCTGCCAGCCGCCTCCCCCTCCCCATGGTTGGAGGCAGGCCCTGGAGGCTGGGAGCACTGCAGTTGCTCACCAAAAGGCTCAGATCTTCAGCTGCCCTCACCTCCTCCCTGCCTAAAGCCTCTGCTCCAGGGATAGAAGCTGTCAGGGGGCTTCCAAGCTGGCTTAGGGTGATGGTGGGGGGCCAGAGGGGGCCTAGCAAGTGAGCATAAAGATCCAGCTGCAAGGAAAGAGGAGAGGCTTTAGAGCGAGTACCAGAAATCTTCAAGCAGTTCCCTGGGTTCCTTTCTTCAATAAACACTTAACTGACACCTCCTGGGTGTCAGAGATAAGAGAACCCTGCCTCTGCCCTCTAGGGCTGGTGGGAGAGAAACACAAACAAGCAGCAAATACAGTGTGATAAATGCAGTCATTGAAATGGATAATTATGGGAGGAGCTGTTTATTGAGCACATATTAAATGCTGTAAACTGGTCTAAGCATCTTACTTATTTCAACCCTCATTCTATGGACAAAGAAACAGGACCAGTTAGCTGCGCAGCTAACAAACAGTGGAGCTAGGATTGGTAAACCGCCAAATTGACTCCAAGTTACTGCCTCCTTACTGAACGAGTTGCCATGGGTAAAGCCACCTACACCTAAACTCGAGGGGGTTGGGGTACAAGTGAGCAAAACGGAGGGGAAGGCTTCAAAGAGAAGGGGAAGCCTGCTTGGTGTTTGAAGGATGAATAGGAGCTCCCCTGGTAATCAGAGGACAAAGGAACATTTTTTTTCTCTGATGACATTCTTAAAATTTGAAATAATTTCTGGTCACCAAAAACATTGTAAATAACTTAGTTAATATTTAATTCAGAAATTTCCCTTAGGATCCCAACATGATTGGGCTCCTAAAAAAAAAAGTGCCAATTAGTATTTAACAGTAATATTAAAGTCAACTTTAAAGAAGACAAAAAAATCACCGTAACATGGCTTTTTAGTTGCTTCTGTTTCCTTCCAATTCATGGCAGTAAATGCATGAACACTTTGCGGTATTCTGTTAGTTTGCTCCATTAGGGTGGCCACGTGAATGTCAGAGTCCTTGATGGGATTTACAGATGTTCTCTAAGTGGATGTTTTAGCATCGGTAACATTTCTCTGAGTCACTTTTTTTATGGAATAGAATCTAATATCCCTCTGGAAATCATTTGTTTCTTGCTTGGCAAAGAAGACACATCTGACATATGTGTACCTGCTTTGGGGAACTGTCTTCACAGAGGATGCTGAGTCCTTACCAGGTGGCCAAGGACCGGGCCTCCTTCCCAAACGAATCTTTTGCCCCCCAAAACTCTGCTAGTGTCAAGCAGCCATGCCAACCCAATGTTCTTGGAACATGCCAAGAATGCTCTCATCTCGAGGTCTTTGCCCTTCCTTGTCCCTCTGTCTCTAGTATCTTTCCTCTTCTCTCCTCAGATTCTATAGGATCCAAATGAAGTCCATCTTGTCAGTAAAGCTTTTTCCAAATCCTCAGGGATTTTTCCTGCCTCTGAACCCTACCAGTTCTATTTATTTATTTATTTATTTATTTATTTATTTATTTATTTATTTATTTAAGAGAAAACAGAGGAAGAATGAGAAGGAGAGACAGACTCCCCACTGAGCAAAGAGCCTAACGTGGGACTCAATCCCAGGACCCTGAGATCATGACCTGAGCCCAAGGTGCTGGGCCACCCAGGTGCTGCATGACTGTTCAAGTTAGTATATCCTCGGTAACTGTGAGCAGGGGTCACAGACATTTGGCCCTGGATCGTGAAATCCCAGAACCATGGAATTCCACTCAGGTGCAACGTCCCTAGAACCACTCAATTGTCACTCGTTTTTAATGTGGAATTCTTTCGTGGGTAATTTTATAATGTTGGTAGATTATGACTTTTATTAAACTAATGCTCTTTTAGATCTATTTGCAAACTCCAATCTGTTCTTTTTCAATATCAGTAATAGCAAAAAAATAACAGTAGCAACTAGGTATTCAGTGCTTATTATGTAGTGAGCACTTCTTGCATTGCACTAAGCATTATCTTATTAGACTCTCCCAATAACTTTTATTGTCCCCATTTTACAGATGAGGAAACTAAGGCTCAGAGAGGTTCAGAGGATTTCCCAAGGTCACATCATTAGTCAGTAGGTGCACTAGGATTTGAATCTGGCTCAGTCTGACTCTGGGTCCATGTTCTATTCTTATGGCAAGAAATGCTAGTGTTTTGTGTCACATATGACCAGCAACATAATCAACACACAATGGAGAAGGGTCAACTGTGAGCAGAAGGCCCAGGAGGAGAAATAGGATATAGTCCTTGATTTTAAGATCTTCTCATCTAGGAGATGGAGCATGCCTGCAAGTAATACAGCAGCACAAAGCAACGAGTGGTATTGACTGTTAGAACTGGTGGGTTCTCTCCCTCTGCCTCTGCCCCCTGCTCATGCTCTCACTCTCTCTCTCAAATAAATAAAATCATTTTTTTAATTAAAAAAAAAAAACAGTCATTACATTGTTTCCAGATTTCTGAATGACCTGCCAAGCTAACTCAGTCTCCTAGAGTGTTGGAAGTGGGAGCTGCTCCGGGGACAGCCCACCCACCCTTCTCCTACACATAAGGAAGCCGCAGCCCTCACAGAGTCACTGGCAGGTGAGTGGCAGAGCCAGAATTCTGAATCCCAATATCCCTCCCTCCAGCTCAGGCCCAGCATTCACCATATCATGCTGATTCCTTGGAGAATGAGCTGCTCCGGGATCACCACGGACACTGGGATTTGATCTCAAAAGTGTGTTTATTCCCATGAGCTCCACTGAGCGACTGTGATTATAGACTACAGGTAAAAGAGTGTGACTTGTTCAGAAGCTTTTAAATGAAAAACGATTCTGTTGTTAAAACCTTTGACCTCCTCCAGTGACTCTTATCTAAATTTCCCATTTTCTGATAGAATAGTTCATGCACAAAAATGCTAAGCAACTTCTACAATGGACCTCTTTGCAAGTGTTCCTGCTCAGCATTTAAATCTGGCCTCTATGCTGTAAACTCACTGCTTTAAAAGGCAGCTCTGGGGACTATTAAAGAGTTCCCAAACTGCCTGGGATTCATATGTAGAGACACTTTGGCATATGGAAACAAACAGGACAAGAAGGCCTGCATAGAAGCAGGCCATGCTCCTGGCACACCATGGGCCCAGATAGGAGGCCTCTTGCTGCTGCAGTTCTGCCTGGGAGGGAAGCAGAAGATAAAGAAATGTTTGTTAAGTGAATGACTGATTACCAAGATGGAATTCAGTAATTACCCACAGCACCATCAGTCATTTCTGAGCAAGTACAATTTCACAAACAGAATCGTCACCCACCTGGCTTACAGGACAGGGCTTGGCTCCTGTCTGAATGTCCTGGGGCCTTCTCAGATGATGCACTGTAGGAGTTCCTGGCACATAGAACTTGCAATAAAATTTGCTCAGTGGTGCATCTTGCCTGAATCAAATTTAACAGTCACGAAGTCCCCATTAAGGCGCTTGGCAGGAAAGGTCCAATCCTGCTGAGCAGAAGCTTGCCTTGATTGATGATGAAGCCCCATCAAATCTGAGACCCGGATTAGACCCAGCAGAAGCTCCCTTCCATCCCTCATCTTCTGCGAAATCAGCCATCACTCATTCTGAGAATCGAGCAGATCTGCTTCTGGCTCACTGTCACTTTATCACAAGCCCAGCCCTGACCTCATCCTCACACATGTGACCTCAGAGCCTGTCACTCATGATTCATGGCCCACACACCTGTCAGATTAATCCTGAGTGTTAGTGCACTACCCTAGCTGGGTCCAGAATCCACAATGCCACCTCCTTTAGAAATCGTGATATGTGCTCTTCCTCCCAAGCTAATTCTGTGGGTCGATTGCTCTGCCTCTACTGATGCATAGAATCCCAGCTGGGACCATTTGTTGAACACTTACTATGTGCCAGGAGCTTAGCTGACCATTTTGTAGACATTATCTTATTCCTGATAGCTGGATGAGGAGGATTTTATTATATCCCTTTTGTATGTGTGGAAAATGGAAGCTCAAAGACCAAGTAACAGGCCTGAGGTCATGCAACTAACAGGTGGCAGAGCGAGGACTAGTGCTCACATGTGTCTGAGTCCAAATCCCAAGCTTGTACCCTCTGGGCTCTACAGCAGCCTCTGTTACATTGTCTGTCATTGTTGAAGTAGAGCACTGTGCACCCGTGCGTGAAGACCAGGCAGGCAGGATGGGAGGCAGCTGGAATGGGTCCAAGCCTAGCCTCATCTGTCCATCCATTCATCCATCCAGCAGATGTTGGTAACTACAGGCCAGGTGCTGCAGCAGGGATAAATTGCACAGAGGTCTTGTGAACATGAGGACTTCAAAGACAAACAACGATGTCTTTGGGTTGCTTCTGTCTGTGGCCCATGTGTGTTCCCTTTTACCTCCAGTTCTTGGTTCTTGAGACCTGGATCACATGAAGCACAGAGCACAGGGCCAAGTGTCACTGCTGCTGATCCCATGGCAGATCTTTATCCCAGGGGAACTCAAAGAGTAGAGTCATCTACAGCCTTTCCTTTCCACCTGTCTGGAACTGCTTTTTGACTACACCCCTGAATGACCTGCTAGTAGCAATATTTCTGGAGACCTTACAATTCAAGTCAAAGTGTCTGGTGTTTCTTCAGCTACTGGCTTTACCTGACACAGAAGGGCTAGGAGGCCCTGGATAAGTTCTGCTTAATGGGCCTTACCACCCCCTAACACTCCTGTACTGCTAATGATATTTTCTTCCTTCTCCTAGGAAACCAGTAAGATTAGATAATTGTGACTCACTCTTGAGCTTAGGTCACACCAAGTCTGCGTGCACCCTTCCAGAAGATTGTACTTCTTACAACAAATGGAATGTGAAATGGGCACAAGATTTCTGTAACAATTTCTCTGTGTCCAGAAATTACATTCCCTTGTACTTTATTCTTGTTAAGGCTACAGAAAGCTTGCCCATGGGGACTGCCCTTCTCAAGCAGAGGATCACTCCAATTTCTTCCCCAGGGAAGGTAACTCAAAGAGATTGATGGAGCTCACATGATGCAGTTCAGGCCAAGAGCTGCAGGCAAATGACTTCTGTCTTCACCCACTCAGAACAAGTGGGCCATTCCAGCTACGGGGTGTAAAACCATTGTGTTCTTGCACAAAGTAGCAATACACCACTGATATTTCTTTTACTTCTCTAACAGCTATGAAAAGAAAATTGCATATGGTGATACAGACTTTGTGGGGGAACAAATCCATTTCTAAAAGTTATCCTAAAGAATTAACTGCAGCTGCACACAGAGATGTCTATGGCTATATTACATTGATGTAACAGAAAAAAATATAGGGAACAAGTGTAACTTAATTATGGAAAATCCATTGGAGGAATACCAAGCAGTTCTTTAAAACCATGTACAATGATATCTAAAAATATGGCAAAATAGTTACTATATGTTAAATGTAGAGGTTACATGATATGTATGGCATGGTCCCAATTTTGCACATGAAAGAGGTTTGTGGCATATATATATAAGGGAAAAAGAGATGGCAAAATTATTTCTGGGTTTTTCTTTATTCTCCAATTTTTCTGCCAGAATATGTATTTTTTTCTTGTCATTTTAAGTTGAAAAGAACGTTACTATTTTTAAAAAGATAAGATAAATAATGGTAGTAAGACCTTGGGAAGAAAGTCTCTATAATTGAACACTAATAGAGCTTTAAGCTTGCTAACAGCTAAGAAATGGAAAATTTTCATGTTTCGTAATAATTATTAGATAAATGTTTATCTTCTAAAAAACACTCTTCTTTATTCTTACAGTAGGCTTGTTAGTTAAGCTTCTATAACATGAAAACATTTTTATACTTGTAAACTATTCTAAGGGGAAAAAGGAAGGAGAATGATTTGAAAGTACTGTTTGTACTGCATTCTTGTTGTTTTCACTACTCAGTGTACATTTATCTTCTGGCACCTACACCCTGATTTTCTGCTCTGGCACCACCTCCACCCTCGCTCTCATGTATAAGGGGTGAGGTGACATATCCCTAATTCCAAAGATAAGCATTAACTCAGACCCCATCAATTATAACATCACAGCCCCCAGCCCATAGTGATTGCTAAGGGACAGACTTTAACCTAATCATAGCCAACGAAAATAAAATTTCTGTGGGACTGCCGAGAGAGAAAAACACATGATCCTTTCTACTGGATTTAAATCTGAGAAGACAAAAAGCTGACACTGCCAGAGCCTTCTTTCCACAACTTAGAATCTGAAAATGAAGCCACCATAGGGAGAATGAGTGTCCAGAAATAGAGTGAGATTTAGCCTCTGGATCAACCTATACCTGAAGTTCGGTCAATCCCTGTACTTTTTTGTTGCATAAGTCAATAATTTCCCCCTGCCCTTTTTTTTTTTTTAACCCAGGGTGGGTTTAGTTTTCTGTTAATTGCATCCAGAAGAGTTCTAAATGATATGCTCTCAAGTTTCAAACCTCACAGGGATGGTCAAACACACTTTTTAGAAATTATAAATACCTTGCAGAGGCTGAAAAACACCCCATGAGAGTAATTAAGGGAAGCCATGATAAAGAAAGTGGTATTACTCCTATACATAAATCTCAGACCAGAAGTCTTCTCTTTTTTTTTTTTTTTTACTTTAATCATCCTCTTTGACTGGATAATTATACTCCTGAATAAAAACCCCTCCCTCAGAGTGTCCTTATAAAAAATAAATGAGGATAAAAACATATTAAAATGGTTAGAACCAGACTTGGCACCCAGAGAGGTTCCCAACAAATTTTAGTTTCTTTCCAATGTTATTGTCAAAAAACAAAATGCATGCAGATGAGATGCCTATAAACTATCAAAACCTCTACAGTTGTCCAAAATAATGTTCTCTGGGCTTCTTTTGAATTGAAACATGATCATAACATAGGATATGATATTTGCAAGAAAACATCCCCCAAAACAATGATACTGCTATATTTACAAATGACAGACCAAAGTGCGCACTTTATAAAAAGGACCTCATAGTGGGTACTTTTGCAGGACAATTGCAGCAACAAGAAAACTGACTCTGGACAGAGTTTATCACATAGAAAGCAGGAAGGCCTACCAAGGACTACGCACAGTGATGTATTTGATGTGCTGATTAAAAACACAAGGAGCATCAAATTAGTTCTAGAGAATCTGAGGGCCCTGTCAACACATGACTACAAGAAGCTGTATCTCCCAAAACCTAGACTTCCTTTGGAAATGTTACAGATGCTCCCAAGAGGATCATAAGCACAGTGAGCATGGCTTTTAAATTACATGGGCCTAAATTATAATCCCAGCACTGCCACTTTACTGGCTAAGTGACTTTGGGCTGTTTCTTAAACTCTCTAAGTCTTGGTTTTCGTATCTGTGACATCTGAGTAATGATATGTACCTTGTGGGAGCTCCTTCCCTCCAAGGTGTGCCAGTCATTACAGAAGCTCACAGATAGTCCTGTTCTCATGCCAGATTTATGGTAGATCTGCCCTATTCACTTGGAAGCTGGGTGCGTTCTTGTGGTTTGAAGTGCCCTGGATATGGATCATGAGTGAGAAATAGATTTTTACTTCTTTCTTATTTCAGCATAACCAAGTCCATCCTGTCTGATCTACCATGTTAGACCCTTTCACATACATGAAGTCATTTCAAGGTATACAGTGGGACAATTCAATGCACTCAAAATTTGGAACCTTCCCATATCTTACACTCAATGTTAAGGTACTTCTAGAACTTTAAAAGCAAGTTTAGGAAGATTTGAAATAAAAAATCAACATGAGGGGCACCTAAGTAGCTCAGATGGTTAAGCATCTACCTTCGGCTCAGGTCATGATCCCACTGTCCTGGGATCAAGCCCATGTTGGGCTTCTTACTCCTGGGGAACCTGCTTCTCCCTCTCCCTCTGCCCTCCACCTACTTGTGCTCGCTCTCACTCTCTCACTCTCAAATAAATTAAACATTTTAAACAAAATCAACATGATTAGAGAGTATTGGATACTCTCTATGGCAAACTTTTCGCGTCCCAGTATAAATAATGTAAATTGCATAAGCTTTCTGAAGGACAATCCAACTCTGATTGAAATTTGGCCTACTGGGGCAGCCCGGATGGCTCAGCGGTTTAACGCTGCCTTCAGCCCAGGGTATGATCCTGGAGACACGGGACCGAGTCCCGGGTCGTGCTCCCTGTATGGAGCCTGCTTCTTCCTGTCTCTCTCTCTCTCTCTCTCTCTCTCTCTCTCATGAATAAATAAATAAAATCTTTAAAAAAAATTGGCCTACTTTAGGAATTTCTTCTTAGAAAATTAGGAGATACTTATGCAAGGAAGTATGTATAAGGATGTTCACTGATGTACTAGTTATAAGGGCAAAAAACTGGAAATGACCTAAATGTCTAACAATATAGGAAGCTAGTTATATAGAACACAATAAATTCTTATATGGACTGCTGCACACCCATGAAGAATAGTGAGGTCAATCCACATTTTTTAATACAAATACATCCATGATGTGTTATTTGTCAAAGAGTAAAATAGCGTATCGTCTATGATTCTGTTTTCAAAAATATGTATTTGCAATACTGAACAAGCTACCTAAGTGTGACTAGTGACTATCTTTCTGTAACAGGCTCCAGCTGATTTGCACTTTCTTTTTCCCTTCTGAGTGCCTGATTCTTTTTTTTTTTTTTCACTACAGATATATGTGATTATTTTTGTACTCAGAAAAACTAATGAAGCCGTTTATTCTAAAAATGGAGGAAATTGAGTGGGAAGTAAGAGGTAGAGGCAGAAGGGGGGTTGGGGACTGAGAGACTAATCAACCCTCCATAAGGCGGAGGTTGTGTGTAAACCATGGCTGAGGACACTGGGAAACACCCAAGTTCTGCCAAGAAGAGTTATGTTTATAAAATGATTGTAACCAAGCAATACCAAAAGCTGATCAACTATATTAGGCCCCAAGAAAAGACATTTGTAAAAGTTGTTCAATATGGAGTGTAGAAAAAAAAAAAAAAAGTAAAGCAAAAAAAAAAAAAAAAAAGGTAAAGCAGCCAAAATGTGTCACTATGTCTAGAGCTGCTCTATGCCATAGGACAGACTATCCAACAGCTACATGTAGTTACTGAGCATCTGAAGTGAGACTGATCTAAATTGAGATGCACCATAAGTGTTATATAAACAATATTTCAAAGACTCAGCATGAAAAAAAGAATGTAAACTCAATAATTTTAACACAGATTATGTGTTGAAATAATATTTCAGATATATTGGGTCAAATACAACAGATTATTTTATTAACTTCATTGTTGCTTTTTAGTTGTAAGGTGGCTACTAGAAAACTTAAAACTCCTTAAGTGGCTCACATTTTCTTCTCACTGCGCTGGTCTAAATAATTGTCCAGAGGAAACAATGTTATTCAGAGGAAACATTGTCAACTCTTGTTCAATTCACCCAAATCAATCCATCTACAATCCATATTTATCAAACATACAGTGTTTGACATCTGATAGAGCAGTTTCCAATACATTTTTTTTTCTTAAAGCTGGACTTTTTTTTTTCTATTTGCCCAATTTTGAGCACTTTCAGTGTATTTATGCCAATGTATGTGAGGCTACTTCTATCTCAAATTTAAGCTAAAATACTAATCAGAAGGTAGACTCTTTTTTTTTTTAAGATTTAATTTATTTATTCGTGAGAGACAACACAGAAAGAGAGAGAGAGAGACTGGCAGAGAGAGAAGCAGGCTGCATGCAGGGAGCCCGATGCAGGACTCAATCCTGGGACTTGATCCTGGGACTTGATCCCGGGACTCCAGGATCACGCCCTGGGCTGAAAGCAGATGCTTAACTGCTGAGCCACCTAGGCATCCCCAGAAGGTGAGACTGAAGAAAGTTAGATGTATTCAGAAAAAGAGAAATTAGTCCCTGTGACTAGAGAAACAATAGCATTTCACATCTTTCTGTCACGTCTTTTATTTCTTTTCAGTGAAGAGAGAAAAAGCAGGTGGTTTAATGCAGAACTCAGAAGTGCAAATCAGGCCCTCCTCTGGGTAAAATATAAGCAGGTAGTCAGAGCCTTTCCACAGATTTCATACCAACATAAATTCTAGATGGATTAAAGAGACACTCTTTAAACTATAAGAAAAACTAGAAGAATATTAAATGTACTATGTAGTTAACCACTGAGACAAGAGGATTTTTAAAAAAGAAAAGAAGAGGAGAAAAGAATGAATAGATTAGACCGTGTACAAATTTAAAATTTCTAGACATAAAAAAGTATACAAATAAGAGATGAGAGGGGTGCCTGGGTCGCTCAGTTGGTTAAGTGTCTTGTCTTCGGCTCAGATCATGATTCTAGGGTCCTGGGATTGAGCCCCATATCAGGGCTCCCTGCTCAGTGGAGAGTCTGCTTCTCCCTCTCCCTTTGCCTGCTGCTCCCCCTGCTTGTGCTCTTTCTCTGTCAAATAAATAAATAAAATATTTTTTAAAAAGACTTTAAAAAATAAGAAACAAAGTATTTAGAACAAACAACATAAACATTAAACTTATTAAACATATAGATCTTAGACAAACTGGCTTAAAAATACTTGGAACCCTAAAATTTAAAAGCCTGAATCATAATTCATCACAAAGAATTATAACCAACAGGCAAGCCCATGGAAAAAAATGTTCACTCTCTTCTGCAAACAAATGAAAATTGAAAGTAAGTTATCTGTTTCACCTGATTGTCAAAAATATAATCATGATTGTTTTATTTGAGGCTGGTGAGATATAGTGACCTGGCTGCTAACATATATCTAATGGTTCTGAAAATTTGTGTAAATTCTTTGAAAAATATCTGCTGTAAAAAGACTGATAGAGTAATCCCACATCTGGGAATATATTCCAAAAACAAAAACACTTGCCATAGAATTATTTGTAACATTTAAAAAAAAAAAAAACAAAAAAACCTCAGTTTCCAAAAAATAGGCAAAGGTTTATGTAAAATACGGGATAATCACTCAATAAAATATTATGTAGTCAATAAAAATGTTTGCTAACACGGAAAATAGGGTATGATATATTTAGTGAAAAACTAAGATTTCAAATTGTATATACAGTATAATTAGAACTGTAAAAAGTGTTCATTTTTTAAAAAGAAGGAAATGTTCATCGTGTCACCTTTCAGTAGGCAAACCATAAGTTGTATTTTTCTCCTTTCTGTTTTTTTTTTTTTTTTTTTAGATTTTATTTATTTATTCATGAGAGAAACAAAAAGAGAGGTAGAGACACAGGCAGAGGGAGAAGCAGGCTCCCTGCGAGGAGCCTGATGCGGGACTTGATCCCAGGACTCCAGGATCACAACCCGAGACAAAGGCAGATGCTCAACCACTGAACCGCCCAGGTGTCCCTCCTTTCTGTTTTGTTTTGGTTTTTTTCCTGTATTTTATTAATGCCTTATGAATGAGCATTATTAAGCTGAATAGTAAAAATAAGTATTAAAGATGCCCCAAAGATGTCCATGTCCTGATCCCCAGAACCTGTGAACAGGTACCTCGAATGATAAAGGAGACTTTGCAGACACAGGGATTATCCTAGATGATCTGGCCCACTGTAATCACAAGGGGCCTTCTGAGAGGAAGGTGGGAGGGTCAGAGGAAGAAGGCAATGTGATGACAGAAGCAGGGGTTGTGGTCAGAGGGAGAGATTTGAAGAGGCTACAACCTCTGGCTTTGAAGACAACGGAAGGGACTATGAGTCAAGGAACGCAGGCAGCCTCTAGATACTGGAAGAGACAAAGAAACCGATTTTCCCCTAGAGCTTCCAGAAGAAACACAGAGCTGTTAACACCTTGATTTTAGGACTTCTGATCTCCAGAAATGTAGAATAATAGATCTGTGTTGTCTTAAGTTGTGGTCATTAGTTACAGCCGCAACAAGAAATGAATATAAATATATACCATTTTTGTAGAGGAAACAAACTTTATTTGGTTACAAAAAGCTTTAAAACTAATGTGTGGGTTAATATTTGTAGTTTAGTATGACTTCATCACGTAGATGTTGCAAAATACAAAAAGCAAGAGAGCTTAAGAGGTTTCTGATGAATGTGTCTCATCTCTTCATTCTCCCTGTCAACACAGAAATGCCTCACTACAGAGCAATAAACATTGGATTTGGGGTAATTTGCTCAATAATGAAATCTAGTACGCAAATGTCTGAGAAGCAGACAACAAGCAGTAGGAAAGAGAAGCTAAAAAAGGGATAAAGCTGATGAATCATAAATAAAACACCCCCTGAGTTGAGCAACTCCAGATTTATGCAAATTCAACATGGCACAAAATTTTCCAAAAGGCACATACTACAATTTTAAAGAAATAGAAAAGATAGTGCATGAGCAATGGAAATACAGCATAGTATTATCTCATCACTTGCTTTCAGCCTGTTTTCCTTTCATCCAAACTCTTTATCTCTTTCCTGACTCCTGATTTGACTTCAGGTTGACACAACCCTGCTCCTGCTGCTTTGGTCTTGGTGTTTTAATCACCCGACTAACTGTCTGGCTCCTGGCCCTCAGCAATCCCTCCAACGTCCTGTCTCCCCAACACTCTAGATTTGCTCTACCATTGGGTACAATTTCTCCATTGGGTACAATTTCTGGTCTTAACTAGCTCACCTCTGAAGACCTAGCCTCCAATCCTCTGATGTGATGAAGGTGAGGAGGTGAATAACCTTAGGCCAGTGGGCAAAAATACCTTTGAAATAAAGGTAAGGGCACCTGGATGGCTCAGTTAAGCACCTGACTTCGGCTCATGATCTTGGGATCCTGGGATCGAGTGTTGCATCAGGCTCCCTGCTCAGTGGGGAGCCTGCTTCTCCCTCTCCCTCTGCTGCTCCTCCTGCCTGTGCTCGCTTGCTCTCTTTCTGTCAAATAAATAAATAAATAATCTTTAAAAAAAAGAAAGAAGGAAAAGTAGAAGAGGACGAGGGAAGGAGAGAAGGAAGGAGGAAGTAGGATAAGGGGGAGGAGAAGGGGAAGTGAGACAAAGGAGAGAAAAAAGGAAAAAGAAGGGACAGAACTGTACAATCTAAGACAGTCACCAGTCACTTTAGGGGGAAAATATTCAGAAAGCTTGAAAACCATTCCACTATACATGAAGTGTTTTGACAAATACTAATTTTAGGTAAATGGCTCATTAGCTGTCTTGGCGAACTGGTTTTGGTGAGTTGGCCTATTTTCCAAGCATGCCCTAGCACCACACACATAGGTATAGCACACAGAAGTTTCAGCATATCCTGAAAGAAGAGAAAAGTGCCTCCGGCCATCATAGTGTGGAGACAGTCTGCTCAGGTCCCTTACTTATCTGGTTTTGTCTGCACTCATCAGACAGCCTTCTCATTATAATTTGGCTTCCCATGTAGGCTTTCCAACTGAGAGAGAACAGGCTGACCTGTAAGTGTGAGTACCCTGGTCCCACTGGTAGTTACTCTGCATGGAAATTAATAAATCAGCATTATCCTGGGAATTTGACGGACATATCTGTTCTTCAGAGTCTAAAAAATTTTACTGCACTGAAAAAAAGTTTTATATTCATGTCTTAGTTAAAGCCTTTTAGGTTGCAATTCAATGAAACCCACTTTACCTAGCACCAGCACAATGTGAGGATTTATTATGAGATGGTAGTGGTGTGGTACGCCTGGGTGACTCGGTGGTTGAATGTCTGCCTTTGGCTCAGGTCATGATCCTGGGGTCCTGGGATCCAGTTTCACATCAGGCTCCCCGCAGGGAGCCTGCTTCTCCCTCTGCTCATGTCTCTGCCTCTCTGTCTCTCATGAATAAATAAGTAAAATCTTAAAAAAAAAAAAAAAAAAAAAAGATGGTAGTGGTGTGTCACAGAACTCAAGGGCAGAAAGGACAATTAGGACCAGGACCAGAAAGCAATCAGGACTAATGCTCCTGCCCTCACCCTGGGTCTACATCTCACACTCCTGCTGCTGTTCCCTTTCTCACACTCTGCAGCTGCATGGACTCTCATTTCTATTTCCCTCTTCACACCTGCTTCATTTCCCTCTGTCTTTGCTTCTCAGACATGCAGCTGAAGAAAGCTACTTCTCACCTGCCTCAGTGCCAGCAGCCAAGACAGACAAACAGCTGTGAATCCCGAGTCTAAATTCCCACAAGAAGAATCTGATTGGCCCAGTTTGGGTCGGTATCCACCCTGACCAAATTTTCTATGTTTGGGGCTTGGGGAGCACTGGGAGCAGGAGGATAGGCCCAGCTCCATGAAATTGAAAACCATTTTCCGAAGGAGAAGGAAGATTATGGAGGAGGCAAGCATGTCCCCAAATTACCACAGGTCTACATACCTGAGATTCAGAAGTGTTTCAGAATTTGGGGTTTTTATATTCTAGAATATGGTTGTGTACTTCACATACTACATCCCCAGAGGAGTCAAAAAGCAGCTTCCTGTAATCAAATACATCAATATTTTTATGGTGAAAACATGAATATTCATACAAAATAAGAAATGGGGATTATAGATAGCCTCACATGAGTTCAAACCAGATCTTGCCTTTAAAGGAACTATGAAAATGCTGTTGTTTTTCAGAGCTTCGGATTTCAAAATAGCAGATGATAGATTTAGATTGCACTACTCTAGGCTTACAAAGTTGAGACCAGACTGTGACAGTATCAAGGCTCTTCCTACAAACATTCCCTAGGTCTTTGGACCAGTGGCATCAATGTTACCTGTGAGATTGTCTGAAATGCTGTTTCTTAGGCCCCAGCTCAGACATATTGAATCAAAATTTGCATTTTAAAGAGATGTCTTAATCTGTTCAGGCTGCTATCACAAAATATCATAGACTGGGCAACTTAAACAACAGAAATTTGGGATCCCTGGGTGGCGCAGCGGTTTGATGCCTGCCTTTGGCCCAGGGTGCGATCCTGGAGACCGGGGATCGAATCCCGCATCGGGCTCCCGGTGCATGGAGCCTGCTTCTCCCTCTGCCTGTGTCTCTGCCTCTCTCTCTCTCTCTCTCTGTGTGTGTGACTATCATAAAACAACAACAACAACAACAGAAATTTATTTCTCACAGTCCTAGAGGCTGGGAAGTCTAAGATGAAGGTGTCTGCAAATCAGGTGTCTGGTAAGGGCCAGCTTCCTGCCTCATAGTCTTTTCAGTGTCTAGCTGCCAAAAAAAAGGTTAAGGAGCTCTGCAGAGAATCTCTAGAGTAAAGTCATTAATCCCATTCATGAGGGTTCCACCCTCATGACCTAAGCATCTTCCAAAGGCCCCATTTCCTAATGCCATCACATTGTGGCTCAGAATTTCAACATGTGGATTTTGGGGGGCCATCAACATTGAGTAGCACCCAAGTACTTTGTATGCATATTAAAGTTTGAGAAAGCATTGCTCTACGTGGCAGTCAGCCTCCCTAAATCACCAGTCTGATCTCCAACACACATTTGAGATTTTTTTGTTTTTTGTTTTGTTTTGTTTTGTTTTTAAAGATTTATTCATTTGAGAGAAAGCACAAGCACAAGCAGGGTGGAGAAGCAGAGGGAGAAGGAGAGGGAGAGGGAGAAGCAGACTCCCCACTGAGCCAGGAGACTGACTTGGGGCTTGATCCCAGGACCAGGAGATCATGACCTGAGTCAAAGGCAGTTACTTAACCATCTGAGCCACCCTGGCACTGCAGCAATACACATTTGTATAATCATCCCTTCTTATGTGTTTTTCTGACAATAGCTCCATAGAAAAATGTGTATCCGTTTTCACAGTTAATAAACCATAATTTTTACAATAACAAAGAGCTCCAAATCTGTGCCATGCCACTCACCACTCTGCTCAACAGATGCACAGGCTCTCGCTGCCACCCAGCAACACTCAATGAATACTTCTTCCTACGCTAGTATTTAAGCTTGTGCACCTGGGTAGAGGCTTATTTTTATGAAACGATATTAGAGAATATTTGTTTAATCCTTCATGAAAATGGATCCAATACAATATAAAGCAGCTAGAGTTATCTTTAAGAAATTATTTAATAAAGAGTCCAAGCAAGTAAAACACAGAGCAGTAACCAAAGTATTAGTTCTTTTTTCCTCTTACATAAAGAATAGAATTTTCTAGAAGGACACACAATACAGATCCATACCCAAAATGTTTTTGCAATATCACAACAGCCTTTTGACTTTTTACCTTTACCCTGAACCCTGTTGTTTTGGAATTTATAAGGACAGTAAGAAAGGAGTAAATAAAGTTTTTGCGAACAATAAGATTTATTCATTGAATTTACTTTCGGGTTATTTGGGAGTAGAAGAAACCTCCATATTCCAAAGAAAATGACAAAATTATGAGCACAGAAGTGACTCTCAGACTATAACTGCTTCCTGCCTGCCAGAAGCACCAAAAGGAAAATCATTAAAAGAACCAACCTGTGATATTGGGAGCTTTTAGGAAAACTCAATCAGAGTGGAAAAAACCCTGAGAACCTGTTAAGAGTAAGTGACCCTTCAGCAAACTACTGTCAATAAGGGGTAACCGACCCAACAGCAACAAGCAGAAAGATTTCATTGGATGCTTGTCCACCCCGAGTCTCCCACAGTACTGTGTGTTTTTGCCCTACCATGTGTCTGCCACAGCTTCCGTTTGTTTTTCAAAGGAGGCTGTGACCCCATAAAGGGTAAGCATTAATCTTCTTGTAACTATTTGAACTATTTATATTTCCCACACCTTTTTTGGTGCTTATACCACATCCTCTGCTGAGATCTCTCTCTCTCTCTCTCCTTTTATAAGAAGAGAAGTCTTTTATAAAACTTCTTTTATAAGTTCACTCTACTAAATGTCTACCATGTGCTAGATGCTGGGAAAACCACACTGAACAAGCTGAGAGGGTTCTCACCATTTGGCACTTGGCTTTTGCTCACCCTTCAAGGCTTAGCTCAGGCCTCAGATCCCAGGAAGGCTAAGATATGCCCTTCATTTCTGGCCTTTTGATACCTACTACTTATCTTTGCAATTTTATAGAGAAAGTATCTGTTTATGTGTCTTCTTCCCACTATAAGCAACATGTGGGCTCAAGCTAACTTTGTGCTCCCTGGTATACAGCTCCTGGTACACAATATGGATTTCAATAAACATTTGCTGAAAAAGAAAGAAAGAAGAAAGAAAGAAGAAGGAAAGAAGAAAGAAAGAAAGAAAGAAAGAAAGAAAGAAAGAAAGAAAGAAAGAAAGAAAGGAAGGAAGAAGGAAGGAAGGAAGGAAGGAAGGAAGGAAGGAAGGAAGGAAGGAAGGAAGGAGAAAGAAAGAAAGAAAGAAAGAAAGAAAGAAAGAAAGAAAGAAAGAAAGAAAGAAAAAGAAAGAAGAAAGAAAGAAAGAAAGAAAGAAAGAAAGAAAGAAAGAAAGAAAGAAAGAAAGAAAGAAAGAGGGATCCCTGGGTGGCGCAGCGGTTTGGCGCCTGCCTTTGGCCCAGGGCGCGATCCTGGAGACCCGGATTCGAATCCCACGTCGGGCTCCCGGTGCATGGAGCGTGCTTCTCCCTCTGCCTGTGTCTCTGCCTCTCTCTCTCTCTGTGACTATCATAAATAAATAAATAAATAAATAAATAAATAAATAAATAAATAAATAAATAAAAGAAAGAATTCAAGATTGATTTTTTTTCCATACAAAACAGAAACAAATGGTCCATCCCCTACGGATTTCCTGAGACTACTGAAAAAGTCGCCATAGGATAGACACTATTATGAGAGTCTGTTCAGAATCAAGATGAATTTCATAGTTAGATAATTGATCTTCCTACTAATCTCTAAGATCTGAATCAACAGAAAAATATGCTAAGGATGATAGCACTGCTAATAAATGTGAGTGGCTGCAAAATAAGCCTTATCCTTAAGACCTGATTTTGAAAAAGGACCCAAATCGTATATTTTCACATGATACAGAGATCCAGGAATGGAGTCTGGGATGTGTGTTCCTCTGGCTCTGTGAAGCAAGACCTTTGGGGTCATGATTTCTGCTTCCTTTGACTTTTCACCTGCTGCAAAAGCATAGCCTTACACAGCAGGTGGCAATGTTCTTTGAAGGCATGATGCAGTAAGCCTTCAAACATAATCTCCAAATCTCCAGTCTCCAAAGAGACTCCAAAATGGGTTGATGAGGTGAGGGCGCCCCTACGGCTTCCAGCGGGGTCGGCTGAGTGCTGCCCGCTCGCCAAATGAAGCACCCGAAATTCCAGACAAAGTGGGAAATTGGCTGGGGGCGTCTACCGTTTTGCCACCGACAGGAACGACTTCCGGAGGAATTTGGGACTTTTTGCTGCGGGAGTTTGGCTGGCTAGGAATTTGAGTGACATAGACCTAATGGCACCTCGACCGGGGGTGTAGCCAAATAGACACATGGAACCCCCTGTGCTGTACTTGAACCTTCCAAAACTAGAGCCTCCAATTTATGACCGTCACAAGACTTAGCCCTCTTGGAAGTTGAAGCTTCAATCAGACCACCTTCCCTTCCCAATTGATTCGTCTCCTTGAGCCCACTCAGAACTCCATTCTCTGGTCAGCAGTCAGGTTTCAGCCAAAGTGTTGTCCTCTGTTCTGTAAAGTTCTGTACATAGTTCCTAAGTTTCTGCAGGGGGTGATCTTTGCTCTTGTCCTGAGGAATAACCTAATGATATTTTAAGAAATATTTGGAATAAAGATGTATACAAAGAAAAAAAAATGGGTTGATGAAATATTTCAGGAGTAATAGCTAGGAAAAAAAATACAGTAATTTTCCAAAGTTAAGATTCTGACAGAAAAAGGGAGAGAAATGGCTGGAATTCAGGGGGCAAACCCTTAAAGGGAATAGGGTATGATGTTTGTCCATTAAAAAAAAAAAAATTGGGATCCCTGGGTGGCTCAGCGGTTTGGCACCTGCCTTCGGCCCAGGGCCTGATCCTGGAGACCCAGGATCGAGTCCCACATCGGGCTCCCTGCATGGAGCCTGCTTCTTCCTCTGCCTGTGTCTCTGCATCTCTCTCTCTCTCACTGTGTCTCTCATGAATAAATAAATAAAATCTTTTTAAAAAATTAAAGAAAATTGACCACCCTACCAAAATTGATCACCAAATATAATGAGGCCTTTAAAATTATTTCCCAGTTTACAGAAAGTGTCAGGGCTCTGTTAAAAGAAATTAAATGAGGGACATCTGGGTGGTACAGTCAGTTAAGTGTCTGACTCTTGGTGTCAGCTCAGGTTGTGATCGTGGGGTGGTGTGATTGAGCCCTGCATTGGGCCCCATGCTGAGTGCAGAGTCTGCTGAAGTTTCTCTTTCCCTCCACTCCTCCCCACCTCACATATGCTCTCTCTCTCTCTCTCTCAAATAAATAAATAAATCTTTATAAAAAAAGAAATTAAGTGATACCACCTGGAAGGAATCAGATAAATCAGAAGGTGAACTATACCTCATGACAACTAGCCTGGCCCCCAAGTGCCAATGTGATTTTTCAAATATGAGGGGAGAAGGATTGCTTTAGAATAAGAGAGATTAAAATCCATAACAACTAAATGCATGAACTCCGACTGAGTCCTGCTTCTAAAGCATTAATTAAAAAGTTCATATTGGGGACAATGGGGAAAATTGATTATTCATATTAAATGATATTAGCAAATTATTATTAACAATAATTAGATGGGGATGCCTGGGTGGCTCAGCAGTGGAGCTCCTGCCTTAGGCTCAGGCATGATTCTGGAGTGCTGGGGTCGAGTCCCACATCCAGCTCCTGCATGGAGCCTGCTTCTCCCTCTGCCTGTGTCTCTGCCTCTCTCTCTGGCTCTCATGAATAAATACAATCTTTAAAAAAAAAACAATAATTAGATGTTATAATGGTATTATTAGGTAGAAGAATATCCTTATTCTTAGAAGATGCAAAATAGTGAAGTATTTAGGAGGGAAAAGTCTACAATTTACTTTGAAGTGTTTCACATATAAGATTTTCTGTTAAAGTAAATATGACAAAATGTTGCAATTGCTTTAATTCAAGATCAAGTGCATGCAAGTGTCATGGTTCTGTTCTTTCAATTTTTGTTTGCTTGAAGAATTCCACAATAAGCAGCTAAAAGAGAAGAGATCTTGATCTCTCTTTCAAGAGATCTTTTCTCTTGAAAAGAGAAGAGATGAAGATCACAGATCCATTTAACATTGGATTTACCATGGGTGGGAGTTCAGGCACCTGAGAAGGGAAGTCAGTAAAGACTCCAGGACTTAAAGGGACCACAAGAAGATGAGAGTCAGCATCAAGAGACTGTCCCACCTGAGCCCAAGTGAGCACTGTCAGTGGGTAGGGCCAGGGTGCCACATGGGAGCTCAACCCAGAATTTGGCCAATGTTTGCCTTTGCTGATGAGCCCCTTCTGCTGCACTCATTATCAAGTGAAGGCATCCCACCAACAGTTGCCTCTGTGTAGCCATGCCTGGTCCAGCAGCAACAGTGCCCACCCATATCTCAACATTTTTCTTCGCCCAAGAGATCTACCTAATGAGAAAAATCCTGTTTGCAATGGCTCAGGGTACTCAAAAGCCCTGCCAAAAGGAAGAAGGGGATCTTAGTAGGTCCTACCCTCCACTCCCTGTACTGGGGTAGGATTGAATGGAACCATTTCAAACAAGAGTGGTTAATAACCCCCCTGCCATGTGACACGTAGAAATACCCAAACATGATCCTGAAGGAAACTAACAGAGAATGGCTCAAATAAACAAACAAACCCAAAAACTTGTCACTTCCAAGCAGACACCCCGTCAGTTCCCAGCCGTCCTGGACAGTGATAAATGAAGCACCGGAAGAAGCAATTCACTGTTAGTTCAGCCACTCAGAAGTGGAGAGCAATTTAGCAAACTTCCACTCAGAAACATTATATTCCATAGACTCTGAACCTCTCTTGCCTCCTGTTTTCCTAATGTCTTATTTTTTGAAAATATGACTAAATCCAAAGAACAGACTAGAATCATAATGATTTCATCTCTTCTCCAAGTCCCTGCATTTTATAAACAAGCCAAAAGCATGAGGTAGATAGTCCCAACATAATGGCAATTTGTAAGTTCTGCTTGAAATATTTTACGCTAAACAACATTAACAAGTTAGCAATCATCAGAATAAACCACATTATAATTGTGTTATTTACAAATCAAAACATAAGTAACCTGAAGGTTGCTGACCTGTACCAGCCAATAGGTACAATGAGTGTCACGGTCACATTAATGTCTGAATCTCAGCAGCCCGGCCCCCAGTACAGCTGGTGAAGAATTACAGTCTCTTAAAAAGTTTTGCTCCAGGACTCTCCAGGAGTCTATAAGGAGCTTGACATATGAACGTGAATCAGCTCAGGCCTTTCAGTGCTGCTGGCCTGTCTGTGCAAACCGAGCTGCTGATGTGCCCTCTGCCAGCCCTGAGATGTGGGATACTTGCCTGCCTCACATCATCTCAGTGACCAAAAAGCCCAACACTGTCACCACACCGACTCTGCTAAGCTGGATGGAGACCCTCTCTCTGACACCAGATTGCTGAGACACTGATGCTCATGATGGTGCTACTCCACTCCCCAGTCACTGCCACGGGGAAGAGGAGAATAGCCCCAATCATCCTGCTGTGACTTCTTTGACAGGTTTGCATTGGGTCCCAAAGCATTACAGAGTTTAATGGTTTTCTAATTTTTATACCTGGCCCTTCCTCCTGGGGTGCTAAGGGGTCTCCATGCTGCTCCCTCCGAACGCTGGTTGTGGCTCACCCTGCCACCCTAAATTTTCCCTTTCAGTGAATTTCCACCCCCACCCCAAGAGTCCAAAATGCCATCCTGAAAACTGGCTTCGGTCAGAACCCCAAAGCATCAACTATGAAACTGAATGCTTGACCCGCATTTGTGGGCATGGTTTAAGTCTCCTTCCTCAGGACATCTCTGGTTCCCAGGTAAGTCATCAGTCACAAATAAACAGTTGGAAGGAAGAATGTTGCCCAACAACACATACCAAATGTTGCACACTCCCTCAGCTCCTGGCCAGCTGAGATTCAGATACAGATACACAATGTATTTCATTTCTTATTTACACAAGTGACTTTACAGCTATACACAGCACCTACAAGCTCTAACTGTGGAGCTACAATAGCACAAACACAAAAGCAGATATGTCCATTCAGATTTTCCTCCCTAATTTATCATAGTTTCTGGGAACAGAGTTAGCTTTTTTTTTTTTTTTTTTTTAAATCTATTGTTTCAAAGTTTCTGGGAATTTTATCTCTGAAAGGAACCAGACATGGATGGTCCTTGAAGAGATGTTAAGTGAAGGAAGCCAAACACAAAAGGACAAATATTGTGTTAATCCACTTACATAAAGTACCTGGAGTCGTCAAATTCATAGGGGCAGAAAATAGAATGGTGGTTGTTAGGAGTTGGAGGAAGGCGAATGGGGAAATACTGCTTCTCAAGTAGAGTTTCAGCTTGGAAAGATGAAAGAAGTTCTGGAGGTGGATGGTGGTGGTGGCTTCACAACTTAATGCCACTAGACTATACTCCTAAAAATGGTTAAAATGTAAATTTTATGTTATGTCTATTTTATCATAATAAAAAATAAAGGAACTTATGGAGCAATCTTTTAAAAAGTTAGTGTCTGGGGCAGCCCGGGTGGCTCAGCGGTTTAGCGCTGCCTTCAGCCCAAGGTGTGATCCTGGAGACCCGGGACTGGGCAGGCATGGAGCCTGCTTCTCCCTCTGCCTTGTGTCTCTGCCTCTCTCTCTCTCTCTCCCTCTCTCTCTCTCTGTGTGTGTTTCTTATGAATAAATAAATAAAATCTTTTTTAAAAAATTTTTAAAAATTAAAAAGTTAGTGTCTGACTCAGCTCAGGTCATGATCTTAGGGTCCTGGGATTGAGTCCTGCATTGGGCATCCTGCTTGGCAGGGAGCCTGCTTCTCCCTCTCCCTCTGCTGTTCCCTCTGCTTGTGCTCTATGGCTCTCTCTCTCTCTCTCTCTCAACTCTCTCTGTGTCAAATAAACAAATAAAATCTTAAAAAACAAAACCAAAAACAAAAAAACAGGCAACTGCAAAGGCATTGTGAATGGAGTTAAGGAATTGTTCCAGTTTCGGGTCCAGGGTGAAACGATTTGCCTGGGATGCTGAAGAATCACTACCCCTGGCAAGGCTAAGTTGAGAATGAAGAAGGCTGAAGAGAAGAAACACTGATTTTATTTATTTATTTTGGCATGGTGTATAGTAATGATGATCCCTCTCAGAAATGCAGCATTTTAGCTTTCAAAGCATTTCCACAAGTGATCTAACTTGCTGTCATAACAAGCCTGGGAAGTGAAAGGATGGGGTTCAGACTCCAGGTCTACAGAGGGGGAAGGCACCCTGCCCCATGGATGCTCTCAGCTTCCTCAGGGAAATGACACCCCATTTGCCAACGAGGAAACTGAAGCTCAGACAAGTGAACTGACTTGCCTCAAATCCACTACTGCCAAGCAGAGACTTGTCCCCGTCTCTTGACTTACTACCTAGCGTTCTTCCCACAAGCATGAATTAAAACACAATGAAACTGCAAAAGTAAAAAAAAAAAAAAAAAAAAAAAAAAACATAATTTCTAACTAACTGTGTCAAAGAATGAAAGAATCCCTAGCCGACATTAAAACTCGAGAGAAAACAGGATATAATTTGGAGATATATTTTAAGCTTTATAAAATCCTCCCACCCCCGCCTCTGAGTAGGAAAGTGGGTAAAAACAGAATCTGGGGTGAGAAGTCATCTGATTCATCCATGATGCGGTGGAGAAGACTCTGTAAGCAAACACCCTGCATTTATTTCAAGTACTGTGTCTCATTTTGCCAGCCTTGGCAGCCAGCCCATTGCGTTTGCTTCAGGGGCAAACGCCCTTCTTTGGAGTCATGGTCAGAGTGCTATTTTGGGATGATAAAAGTGGCCCTAAAACATGAGGCCGTTAAGCCAGAATTTAAAAGGACAGACATGGGGCACCTGGGTGGCTCAGTGGCTGAGCATCTGCCTTCGGCTCAGGGCATGAGTCCCGCATCAGGCTCCCCTGCGTGTGTCTCTGCCTCTCCCTCTGTGTCTCTCATGAACAAATAAATAAAATCTTTTTAAAAAATAAAAATAAAAGGACAGATACACGCAAAGGACGGATGAAGCCATCCGGCTACCGTGGTATGCCAGGGGTTAAGCATCCAGATGTGTCCAGGGCCTCGCCTGGCACAGCGCAGCCTCACCCGCAGAACATCATCCCTGTGTCCTGGCCTGTTCCAGGAAGCGGCTCAAGTCGCCTGCAAGAGAAAGCACGTGGTCTCGGAGGTGAACCAGGGACAGCCTCCGAGGTGCCAAGGGTTTATCTGAGCAGCCAAGTGTACGCTGACAGACAGGTCTGTGTGTGCTGGAGGAGCTAGTTGCACAGCTCAGATGAACGACTCATTGCGGAATTCACCCACAAGGGGAAGTGAGTTAATGACTGGGGCGGTTCACCTTCTGCCTAGAAGCGTCATCGAGTCAACTTGTAAAGCCTGGCTCCCCAGATATGTTTGCTCACCCAAATGTGGTTCTGTGCGGCTACAAGACATTTCCAAGAGGGAACGCTCACAGAGGAGAAAGTTCTTAGGCTTTCTCTGTGCCAGGGCCAGGGCCAGTGGCCTGAGCCTGACAGCTGGCCCAGGCGTGGTCAGATCTGCTGACGAGAAAGCCCAAAGCTGCCACCAGCATCTGCCCCGCATCTGGGGCTTGTGACTCATCAGCCGCCCTCTCCCACAGCCTTGCGTTCTCAGGCAGGCCTCAGCGTGCAGGCCTCAGCGTGCAGGCCCCACCGAACCGAGGCCCCAGTGCCCAGACTCGTTCCTCCACCCAGGGCCTATCAGGATTTGTCCTTATCTCCAATGCTTGCCTCCCGCTGCCCCGAAGACTCGGCCTGGTCCGCCAGCTCAGGTGCAGGGCAAACTGCCCAGGCCACCCCAGAGCCAGCCCGGGCTGTTGTAAGAGGCTCCCGGGCTGAGTCCTGGCCCTTTAAATTCAGCAGACCCATACCCCCCACCCCCCACCCCCCCCATGGCCAGCTGGCCCACCAGAGTGAGCCACAAAGCAGCACCTGTTCTAGGCCAATCCTGTTTACCCTGGACCTACTATTTTTGCTCTCACCTCCCCGTTCTCAGATTCCTGGCTCCATATCTCAGCTGCCATAGCTGCTTCTGGCCCCTTCACGTTGGTGACCCTTTGGACTTCCCCTTTTAGATCACAGCCTCTCGCATGTTTCTGACTCAACTTGCTCTGCAGGGCTGGCTTCCCTCCCCATCTCAGGTGAGGACCCCATGAATCAGCCCCCCAGCCGCTGGGTATGCCTTCAGCCCAGATCATTCCCAGGACAGGCAGAGGGTGAGGATCTGTTCCTATGGTCCCTGCCTGCTTCGGACCCTCAGCCTTACTTTGCCCCCCAATTCCAGCAGCTGGGGGTTCCCTTCTCAAGCCCTTGGCTGCTGAGGGGGCTTCATCAGGAAACCTGGACCCTGCCTATTTCCTAAAATCCCTCCCTCACAGGGAAAAGCTCTGCCCTGGGCTCAGCTCCTGATTTCATGCTGGCCTTGCCTGGACCTCACCCACCCACCCCACCCCACCACCACCCCCACTGTCTCACAGTGATGGAGCGAGGCTCTCAGGCCTCTCAGGGAGCAGAGATCTTAGAGAAGAGGGCAACCCTACCTCATGCAGAGCCCGGAGAGAGCACAGAGGCTGGGGAGTCTCGCATCTGTCTGCAAACGTTTCTGTCTAAGGTTTAAGGTTACTTCGGAAGGGAAACGTAATGAAGCCTCAGAAGGCCAGGCACTTGCCATCTCGGGCCCTTGTTTCCTACTCTCAAAATTGTGTGTATGGGCTGGGGGAGGGCATGTTGTTCCTGATATCTCAAATAATCATCCAGTTCCAAGTCCTTGAAAGTTAAGAGTGGCCCCATATAGCTCAGACCATTTCCTTCATCTGTCAGACTCCAGGTGTGACTTTAGCGACACGTTTGTCACGGACATTCTCTACCAATGAACATATGAGTCCAGGTTCTCCTACTCCCAACCTCTCATTCCCTCCACTCCAGAAGGTGCAGAAACAAGGGCCAGAGCCAGCCCATGTTCCTCCCTTTCTTCTCTCCAGACGCTCATCATCCCCTTCCCTACAGGCTTAGAGACCCGAAGATCAAATTCCCCTAAAAGCTCAGCTGGCCACTTGATTTTCTTTTCCATAAGCCAGCTGTCTTTTACCAACATGCACTGTGATGAAATGGTGAGGAGCAAGATGTTGGCCCCTGGCCCCCAGGGGGATTCCTGCTTTGCCATTGATGTGATGTGACCCTACACAAGCAAATTAACTTCTCTATGCCTGTTTCCCCACCTCTAAAATTGGGATACTAATAGTCCCTCCCTCACTGCATTGTCATGAGCATTATAGGAGCATATGCAATAAATGGTGACGCTGTAAGCTCTTATTGATCACTCTATGTCAGGCCTTATTCTAAATACTTAATGTCCAATAACTCATTTTCCCTAAGCAAAGTAAAACAGGAACAGAAGGATCATTCCATAATTATGATGTACATTATTGCTAATTAAACATTAGTAGTAGTAATTAAATGTATTTTATTTAATATTAATTTAAAATATTGTTAATTAAACATTGTGCCCATCAGCAGGAGTTAAAATACATTGCCAACACTCATCACAATTCCTGTTACCCCAAAGAATCACACTGTTTTTATTTTTTAGTGCTCTCTCTACTGGCCTTGATAAGGTTTATATAAAATAAATACTCACACCTGGTCAAAAAATAAACTGAGTTTGGGGCACCTGGGTGGCTCAGTTGATTATGTGTCTGCCTTTGGCTCAGGTCATGATCTCAGGGTCCTGGGATGGAGCCCTGCATCTGTCAGGCTCCCTGCTTAGCAGGAAGTCTGCTTCTCCCTCTCCCTCTGCCCTCCCCACGCCTGCCCGTGCTCACTGTCTTTCAAATAGATAAATAAAATCTTCAAAATAAAGTAAAATGAAGTAAACTGAGTTTTTAAAACTTAGGGAATTTCTCCATTTGAATACAAACCCAGGGATCCCTGGGTGGCGCAGCGGTTTGGCGCCTGCCTTTGGCCCAGGGCGTGATCCTGGAGACCCGGGATCGAATCCCACGTCGGGCTCCCGGTGCATGGAGCCTGCTTCTCCCTCTGCCTGTGTCTCTGCCTCTCTCTCAATCTCTCTGTGACTATCATAAATAAATAAAAAAAAAAATTAAAAAAAAAAATGAATACAAACCCAGTGTGTAAAAATGAAAAAAAAAAAAAAAAAAAAATGAAGCACCCGGAGAACAGAGATTCCGTGGGGGGCGTGATAGGGACATAAGCCTGTGTCATAATGTGTCAGGGTATTAACACAATTCTGTGCGTCTCTTTCGATTTACCAGGTTTATAATTTAATAAATTATATTAAATAAAATATTAATGTTGCTGTATATACTTTGAAGTTATTTCAATGACTGCAGAATAACCCATTTAGTTAATTACTATAATTGAGCTGACCTCATTATCGCATATTGGCAGGGGTTTTTTACTATTATAAATAATCCTGTAGTACACGTCTTGGCACAAACGACTCTTTTCTTCCTTTTAGATTATTTCCTAAGCTAATTCTCAGAAATGGGGTTATGGGGTCAAAGAGGCTACTTAAAACTCTAACTGCCTCCATCATCTCATGCATCCCCGCTCAGTTAGCAGAGAATTCCATTTGAGGGAGGAAACACTCCTGGGGAAAGCAGGAAGGAGATAGGAATTAGCATTTGCTGTTGAATACCAGGCATCATGCTGGCTTCAAACTGAATGATGTGCCACCATCCTGACCTGCCCACCCTTAGCATCACTGATGTTGTGGCCGTTTATGAAGACATTTGCCAAGCAGTACATTAGAAGTTTTGTTCATTCGATTTCATTTAATCCTTATAACCATGCTCTGAGGAAGGTATTATCTCCATTTTACAGAAGAGCAAACAGGAACTCAGGGAGATTAAGCCAAGGTTGCACAGCTAACAAATGGAAGAATCTGGGCCCAAGTTGATGCTTTGTCTGCTCTTCCACGTTGTGCTCCAGCCTTCCTCCACACACACACCCTCCCAGCCCTGTATTTACAGATGGGATTTTTCATTATCTGCTCTGTGTGGATGGAGAGGATGCTGGAGAAGGGGACAGGGAAAGGTCAAGCTGCAAGACCGCTCTGAAGATGGATCCTCCTGGCCCTCTGCCCACAAACTATTTCCCTTTTCTTTCTTGCTGGTGAAAAGCATAGTATTAAAGGACATGCACATTATTCCAAAGAGAGGGCTGCCTGTAAATAAAGGACACCACACCTATCAAAGATGCTGACTTATCAAATATCTTTTGAGGCTAAGTATCTCTCAGAACAGGTGTTTCTGAACCTGAGCACCGGACTGAGCCTATCCTTGTGTTAAAATAGTTCTCCCATGGGACTATTTGACTTGGCCCACCGTTTATAAACTTTGCACACATTTCAATATCTCAATTAAATCATCTAACCCCAGGGGCACTTAGCTGGCTCAGTCGGTAGAGCATGCAACTCTTGATCTCAGGGTTGTAAGTTTGAGCCCCATGTTGGGTACAGATATTGCTTAAAAATGAAATCTTTTAAAAAATAAAAATAAATAATCTAACCCCAGTCTATATTCATTAGAGACTTTTTCTCTACCAAAGGAGACTTGCATTATTTTTCCCTCATATTTTGAAAGTGTCTTTCCCATACTGAATACTGTCACAAACACATTGGATTCATAAAATTCCAGATGTTGTTCCATGATGCATCTAATCAGGAATACCCTGGCTATCTCAGGACCATGCAGGCACAAGCTACAGTCAGAGAGGGTTATGGAAAGACAGGGGCTGCCACCTGCACAATGAGAACAGATTTAATGAAATGAATAGTTTAGAAACTGCTGCTGAGTGTGGCAGGAGATCAACTCCATGGTTCCAGGAGATGATTTTTACAGTATACTGAACTGCGCAGACCATGTGTTCATCAGGCCTCTTTCAGATGCAAGTGTGGAAATCTGACTGGCTGAAGCAGAGGGGAAATTTATTGGTCCCTAGCTGAAAATTCTAAGGGTAGTTGTCAAGTGTAACTGGATCCAAGTGTGTCATCACTTAAATTTTTAAAAAGAAATGCATCACTTAAATGGTGTCATCGGGACTGCATCCCCATCTCTTTACTCTGTTTTCCTCTCTCCGGAGTGATGACAAGAGGACCACCAGCACAGCAGCTCCAAGCTTCTTTTCCACAGAAATCCCAGTGGAAGGAGAGTACCTATTTCCTAATTTTTCCATCAAAAGTCCCAGGACTGACTGTCAATTGGCCTGAATTGACTCATGTGCTGAACATTTCAGCTTGACCTTCACATCCACTCTCCACCTTCTCTTTTCTCTAAACTGAGAGGCTGGCCTGTGTGGATGTATCAGTACTTTTTTTATCCCTATGATTTCCTTTGGATATTGTCATAGGAAGGCCAGCAAGAGACTGGAGAAAGAGAACAGAATAAGATGAAGATGTTCATTCCTCTCAGTTCCCTCAGCAAGAGTCTACACGGATTAGCTATGTCTCATGGTCAATAATACAGATCCTGCCTCAGCTCTCTCTACTCATCCTTGTCTCTCTGAGTTCAAGTAATGGTTCTTCAAGCTCACCTCTACAACCTATGTGTGCTACAAACACCCCACTACGAGTAACCCCAAGAACTGCACTTTCACTTAGGGTTTTCTTATACACTGCCCACACCTCTGGGGGAAGGTTATTTGATAACCCAATTTGAGAGTTTCATCTGTTTCCAGGATCCTGACTAATAACAGCTAACATGCCCATATCAGATCCATGTTTCTCATTGACAAGCCTGAGTCACATGCCTACCCATGAAACAGGTCTGAAATCAGCTCCAATCACTGGAGAGGAGGAGGGGTAGTCCCCCATAGGGACAGGCAAGAACAACCTATGATCACTGTGTTTAGCAAAGTAGATAAAAAAGAATTCTACTCATTAGCAAGTAGCAGGAATACTCAAGTTTCTTCAGAAGCAGTACCCACATATAAGTAAGGATGAGTTTCAGAGAATAAATGTATGCTGAAACAGCAATGAGCATGCCTTTCATCCATGTACATGCAAAGCAATGCCTCCAAAATAACTGGCCACTCATTTTCTGAGCTGTGGGCTGTTGACAACTCTCTTCTGAAACAAATTGAAATTTCTATCATTGATTCACGTTGAAATGTCATGAAACAGCTTAGGCCTTGGCTGGCTAAGCAATAAAGCAGGTCTTCTTGGCAGCTTAAATGAGCTGCCCCTGACAGCAAAACAGGGGACAAGGCATTAAACATTGCCAAGAATGGGCAATTTGGAAGCTGCCTAGTGACAGAAGTGACAAGGCCAAAATCATAACCACTTTGAAAAAAAATGACATCAGTTGAAGGATAAATATAAAACAGGATAAATGCAACCTCATCACAGAGCTATAAGTGCTTAGATGAACATTTAGCCTGATAACCCATGAAACCCCTATATGTTAGCAGGGAATTCTTTTCATATTGGTAACCCCCATTATAATGATTGGCTCTGCCATGGATGAGTCGCCTTGCAGGTAAAACCATGGACCACTACTCCGGGAAATTTCAGTCCTGTACCATAACCCAACAAACTAGTAGTACAGATGTTAGTTACCTCATCCCCCAGCTCCATGTTTTGATGGAGACCCCACTGTGCCTTTTTAATGGACAGGTTGACATTTAATGACATGTGAAGGATATTTGGCTTTCCTGGTCAGTTTTCTCAATAAAGCCCCAGATGCTGCTCTGGTTGGAGTTCAGGAAGATGCATTTGTCCAGAAGACACACCACCTGAACCAGTTGTGTGCCTCTCCTAGTCCCACTAATAAGTCCTTTGTGATACAATCCCATAGCAGGTCTCTTCACCCATAAGGACGCCTGCATATCAGCTCTCTGGGGGAGAAGGGATCTAATGAATTGATTTGCTTCAGTGCCTCTGGAGTCCAGGAATGAAGAGTTTGGGGCCCAGAAAGAGAAGGAATCCAAGGCTCTAGCCAGTGGAATCCCTTAGCTACACTCAGGGCCTGGGGGTATAACCGAAAGATCATGGCATTAGAGGCAAACAGACCAGGTTTGAGTCCTAGTATGTAACCTTGAGCAAGACACACCTTTATGAGTTTTTCCTTCTCATCTAGTAGTATCGTTTCCCAGACACTAATGATGATAATCATTAAAAACAAACAAAAAAGTTGAGTTCTTTGAGCCAAGGCAGATCTGATTGGTATTTCCAAGGACATTACTGCTTTGAAGAATCTATTGAAACAAAAGTTATCAATAAACTTAGAGGACAGGCGCTTTCCCGCTCGCGTCGCAGCCTCCGGTGCCACCACTGCCTCCGCCATGCCCAACGTCGTGCTCTTCAGCGGTAGCTCGCACCAGGACCTGTCCCAGCGCGTGGCCGACCAGCTGGGCCTGGAACTGGGCAAGGTGGTCACTAAGAAGTTCAGCAACCAGGAGACCAGCGTCGAGATCAGTGAAAGCGTGAGGGGCGAAGATGTCTACATCATCCAGAGTGGCTGTGGAGAAATCAATGACAACCTGATGGAGCTCCTTGTCATGATCAACGCCTGCAAGATCGCGTCATCATCCAGGGTGACTGCCATAATCCTGTGTTTTCCATACGCCCGACAGGATAAGGACAAGAGCCGAGCTCCGATTTCTGCGAAACTTGTGGCCAATATGCTCTGGGTCGCTGGGGCCGATCACATCATCACCATGGACCTGCATGCTTCTCAGATCCAGGGCTTCTTTGACACCCCGGTGGAAAACCTGTACGCGGAGCCCGCCGTCCTGCAGTGGATCCGAGAGAACGTTGCTGAGTGGAGGAACTGTATCATTGTCTCGCCCGACGCCGGGGGAGCCAAGAGGGTCACATCGATTGCAGACAGGTTGGATGTGGAATTCGCCTTGATTCACAAAGAGAGGGAGAAAGCAAATGAAGTGGACCGGATGGTTCTGGTGGGCGACGTGAAGGACCGCGTGGCTATCCTCGTGGACGACATGGCTGACACCTGTGGCACCATCTGCCACGCCGCGGACAAGCTGCTCTCCGCCGGAGCCACCAAGGATCTTCTCTGGGCCAGCTATTTCCAGAATAAACAACGCCGCCTTTGAGGCTGTTGTCACAAACACCATTCCGCAAGAGGACAAAATGAAACACTGTCCCAAGATTCAGGTCATTGATATCTCGATGATCTTGGCAGAGGCGAGCCGAAGAACGCACAACGGTGAATCCGTGTCCTACCTGTTCAGCCACGACCCGCTATAGGCCCCGTCGTGAGGTGTGGAGCGGGCCCGCTCGGGCCGCTGCCTTGTGTGCGTCTGCCTGACTTTAGTTTTAGGACTCAGCGATTCTAGGATAATGCAAAAGCATCCGATCTTTGTACCCTGCAAGATCCATTGTTTCCCCCCTCTCATGCTCAAGACCATTTATTTCTGGTTTGGGAGGGGGAGGGGAGGGAGGAGGTTATCTGATCTTTTTACGTGAACTGTCCTTAAGGTCATCCTGGCTCATTCTGACAGGTGACCTTTCTTTTGTTTTACCAGTACTCTGAGGCCACAACTTTCAAGTATGTAATTCCACTGGGGAAGGTCATAGTCTGTCTATTTCAAGGTCGTCAAAGGTGACTTCAGATTAAAGCCTTCTGTGTAAATACTGATAATGCCTATGGACATTTGGGTCAAACCCTGTATACAGAATTAGCCTTTTCCTTCCGAGTGCACCTTAGAAAATTTATAATAGCCTGAATTCGGTTGGGTTTTTTTTCTTTTTAGTAACCAGGTTTCAAATAAACCTTTGTTATCGTGCTCAATTTGACCAAATTTTACGTAGCTTCAGAGGGCTGCTGACACATTTACTTTCTGATAAACATTAGACATTATCACGAGCAATTCAGTATTTCTTTGGTTGTTGTTTCCACTGCTGAGAAACGCATTATAACTGCCACTTACCTGAAATGTCGCGTTCTGAAAATCCAAAATTATGTTCAGCAATGGATCTGATTGAGAAAGTGTCAAGATAGACCCTACAGGCTCGCTGGTGCCACTCACGCTGCGCTCTGGCCATCCATCCGAGGCGGACAGCTCTGCAAGCGGCAACTCCGTCCTACCATCTTGTTTTATGGCCTCTTTTTAGCTCTAGCTTTTACTTCGCCTTCTTTCCAATAATCTCACATTGTGGGTCTCCACCAAAACCAAGACTCCCCTAAGTTCCCTCAGGCTTACTAGTGTCTGTTCGTTATTTGTTTCGGACATCATAAAAAGGCGAATTTTTGTGAGTACCACCAAATGCATATTTAAACATCACCTCCTTCATTTTGATTTAATAGTCTTTTGCCTTTTGTAATCAGAAGTAGCAGGTCTCCTAGACAACTGATTGTTTTAACTAAAACTCTTACATGAAAAATGTGGGGAAGAAAGGCCTACAAAGAAAGTACAAATAAGTAAGCATTAACTGCTTCATTGAGATAAGGTTCAAGTGGTGGCCCAAGAGTGATCATGGAGGCAAAGATTGCTTTCTCCACAGATGGCGCTTGACAGCATCTTCCTCAGTGGGGTGTATCCCTAAGGCGAGCATTGACTCCCCATGAGTCTTGGTAGATGCGCACTGGTGCACAACCAACTAAATTCTTTAGCCCAGAAAGAAGAGAATTTGCCTGTGTAGACAAAGGCTGAGAATAATAACAATCCCTCCCTTCTGCTGAATCTTAAAACTTGAAGAGAGGAAATTGCCTGATCTAAGTTTTGCAGGTGGCAAAACCAAATCTTTAAGTCACTTGAACAGCAATTTTTAAGATTTCAACCTTCTGTCCAGCAGAGGTTGAAGTTTAGCAAGTATCGTGTTGGTCATTGCAGAGACCAGCATTTTGCTGTACCTTAAAATGGTTTTTGAGAAAAACAATGGCATTCTAGCCTGGTAGAGTCAGCTATGCGATACCGATTGGCTCTACCTAGGAAGAGTTGACTTGATAATGTAAAGAGCCTCCTTAGATGTATGTAATTTTTAGTTTCGATAAATGAGTGATATCTATTTCTTGGAATTTCTATGCAAAGACAGATGAAAATGTAGTTACAGACACACGCAGGTAGACAGCCTTGGCATATAAGCGTAGACATGTTGACATGACTGACGAGAGGTGATTTAAACGTGATCATTTCGTCTTCAGATTGAGTCTAAGATACAGAGCTAGCTTTAAAATAATCCTCAGATAAAAATCTGCATTGTCATTATCGAATTAACTGACTTTTTCTCTCTTTTGGCCTCACTTTTTGTTTTCAAGTAGTTCTGCTATATTCACTAATTCAACTAGACTTGGCCATACACAGGGGCGATGTAGACCTCAACCATTTGATGGTTTCAGCTCCAGAAAGATGATGGGGGTGGCCTCAGGAGCAGCCCGATCCCAGAACTTGCGTATCCCTTGCCCCTGGTATGCAAGCATTCAGGGAAACCACCCAGTATATCGGTTCTGTCCATCTCTGCTGAATGGGGCTGGACTCACGGATATCTAGCCGAAAAGGGGAGCCAGAGAAGTACACACATACCAAAGCTGCTCGTACTCCAACTTAAATGATATTAATCAACCTGCAGATAATTCATACTAGAACTTGCCTTTGTTTAGATGTCCCTTAGATTCAGGAATGTATCATTTGCAGTGCTTGTATTGGTTTAGAATATACGATTTTAAGATCATCCACCACTGTATTAAAACATTTCAATAAAGTCATGCTACTTCTTTCTATCAAAAAAATAAAAATAAAAATAAATAAACTTAGAGGACAGAATAGAGTAGGGGAACCATGGCATAAAGGTTTCCTCTCACCAGCCATCTCTGCTTGATTCATAGTAGCTCCCTAGAATGCCATATTCACAAGGATTCTGAGGTCATATCTGGGGTCAGTGAGAAAGTATATCCTGATCAATGGGTACAAGAGGAGAGTATGGCCTCATGCATGACATCCTTGTTTTGGTGATTGAGAACACTGAGCTTGAAAGTCAATTCTTGGAAGAAGTAATGTGTATTAGTTCTTCCTTCAATATCAATTTAAAAAAAAAACACAATTTCAGTAGGTTAAAAACATAAACACGTATTTCTCACTATAAAGAGCACAAGGCTATGGGTTGGATTAGTTCTGCTCCACATTTCTTCTTATTCCAGGACCCAGGCAGAAGGAGCAGCCCTCATTTGGGATGTGCTGTGCTCATGGCAAAACAGAAACTTAAATGGCCAAGCCAAATCAAAAAATCACATTTAAAACTTCAGACATAAGTCATATTATTCACATTTCATTGGCCAAAGCAAGCCATATGGCCAAACTCCAAGTCAATGGGGAAGGGATATATAATCTCACTGGCAAGGAAATAGTGAGAAATAACAATCAATGCAATTTACCAGACAGTGTTTGAGAAAGACAGTATAAAGATGCTGTATCTGTTTTTTTCTTATTTATTTTCTACAATACACATGTAATATATGTGTAATTTTTTTAACTTTTTAAAACTTAAAAAAAATTTTATTTTTTAAATTTTATAAAATGCTAGTGTGTCTTTTGAATATTGGGATTCCCTTAGGAGGGAGCAAGTTGATATCTAGAGAGAGGAGGGTGCCTATGCTAATGGAAGTAGGAGAAGGGGGGAAATGCACAAAGCTGGGAGCTCTTCAGAGAATATATGAGTTTATAGGAAGAGATAGTAAGGGAACTAAGTACATAACAAGTAGATCCACAAGGGAAGAAAAGCACCAACAGCAAGTAGATAGCAAGTGAAGTGGTGTCCATCTGGATAAGCTGATCAGATTAAGACCTGCCGAAGGCACAGAGGTATCAGAAGATGGAGATAAAGTGATGAATGAATGTTAAAGATGACTGAAAGGCAAGGGCTATAGAACACTATAAAAAAAAAAATACAGGTGTCTTCTAAGATAGCAGTTTCCACAGGGAGTCAGGCATTATTAAATCATTGAATATTTATCAAGTACCTACTAGGCAGTGGGTACCATGCCAGGTACTGCAAGTACACTGGTGCACAACAAAAGAGACACCATTTCTGCACTCACAGAGCTCAGAGTTGAATGGTAGAAAAGCACAACAATCAGGGGAGCCAGGCTGGCTCAGTCGGTAGCACATGTGACTCTTTATCTCAGCATTGTAGATTCGGGCCCCATATTGGGTATAGAGATTACTTTAAAAAAATAAAATAAAATCTTTAAAAAAAAAAAAAGAAAAGAAATGAGCAACAATCAAATCTCAAGTGGGTACTCAAGCTTCCTTCAATCTGATAACACTTCCCCAGGGTATTCACTTTCTATCATTCAAAACAACTCCTTCCCCACCCCACCCCCAAAAAAAAACTCCTTCCCATGTGCTCCCTCTTCAAATTCATTATTCCCAATACCTCTGCCCTTACATACAGTACATAACCACCCATTATACCTCATTTAAAAAAAAAAAAAAGAAAAAGCAACTAACAGTTCCCCCTAATCTTTCCACCACAGAATACCAACATACCCACTGAATACACGTTCTCTTTGCTTCCGTTTTCTTATGATGGGCTCCCTGCCTAAACTCGGTCCCATCTCTCTTGCATTTGGTCTTCACTCCTGTAGTTATGCTTTTTCTCTCTTGCGTCCTCCCTCCCTACTGTATCATTTGCATTGTTACACAAACATGTTGAAGGTGGAAAAGGGAAAAGGGAGAATTTTCTCTTCCAAGAAGAATCTAGAAATGAATGAGAATGCATTTTGGTTGTCACAATGAGCTGGGAGCCCTAGTGGCATTTAGCGGGGGCCAGGGATGCTGTGTTCTATCTTATTTAAAAAGGAACTCCCCCTTAAACCTCGCAACTTCCACTATTACCAACTACTTCTCAAACCCTCCACAAAAGAACTTCTTGATAGAGTTTTCTCTGTACGTTGTCTCCACTCCTTCATCTCACAATCTTTGGCCATCCACTCCAATCACATTTCTGGCCCCACCACTTCCCAGAGACTGCTCTTATCAGAATTATCAATGATCCCCCACATTGCCAATACAGGGATCACTGCTTGGTCCTCATCTTATTTGATGTCACTGATCCAACTAACTACTCCTTCCTCCTTGAAAGGTTGTCTAAAATGGGTATCTCTAACTAACAAGACCAAACACAATACTCTTGATTTATTCTTCACCCCAAACAATCAGTCAACAAAATAAACAAAAAAAGACCTGCTACTATGCTTCCTTTTGTCTCAGGAAAGGCAAAGATATTCAAGCCAAAAAACAAAAGCAAAACAAAACAACACACTAAACTATTTTTGAGTCCTCTCTACTATTCCCTACGTAAATCCACCAGTGAGTCCTATCCATTCTATGTCTAAGATATACCTCCAAAGTCTATGTTTCTTTCTACCACTATTGCCCTACTGGCCTAAGCCATCAACAAGCCCCCTCTCTCTGCCCTCTACTTATACCTGTCTATGATCCATTCTTCATTCAGCTCACAGAGTGAACTTTTAAAAATAAAACTCCCATGCTCAGGGGATCCCTGGGTGGCTCAGTGGTTTAACGCCTGCCTTCAGCCCAGAGCGTAATCCCACTCCGGGATGGAGTCCCATATCGGGCTCCCTGCATGGAGCCTGCTTCTCCCTCTGCCTGTGTCTCTGCCTCTCTCTCTCTCTCTGTGTCTCTCATGAAAAAATAAATAATACCTTTAAAAAAATAAAATAAAATAAAACTCTCATGCTCAAAACACTCCACTGAAACTTCATTTCATTAAGAATAAGTTCTACATTCCTTATCCTATCTTACAAAGCCCTATGTGATCTGATCCTTGACTAGCTTTCCAATTCCACTTAATACTAATATGTAAGCCACACTGGCCTTATTTCCATCCTTGAAATATCCATCTCATTCATACTTTTTTGTGCCGCAAATGCTAAGGAGTTATTGTATAATTCAATTACACTTAGAGCAGATATTAGTTAGGAGTGACATAGGTTGTATATCTACTTTACCACTCTAGATCAGAAAGAGCCTCTGGGGGGATCCCTGGGTGGCTCAGTGGTTTAGCGCCTGGCGCCTTTGGCCCAGGGCACGATCCTGGAGTCCCAGGATTGACTCCCTCGTCGGCTCCCGGCATGGAGCCTGCTTCTCCCTCCCCCTGTGTCTCTGCCTGTCTCTCTCTCTCTCTCTCTCTATGTCTATCATAAATAAATAAATAAATAAATAAATAAATAAATAAATAAATAAATAAATCTATCTTAAAAAAAAAAAGAAAGAGCCTCTGATTAGAAAGACAAAGAATGATATTATGTATTGATAAAGGAGGCAATCCATCAAGAAGATACAATAGATATAAACACATACATACCTAACAACAGAAATCCAAAATATATGAAGCAAAACTGACAGAAGTAGATAGTTCTACAATACTAGTTGGAGACTTTATACCCCACTTTCAATAATGCATAGAACAATTAGAACAATTAGAAGACCAGCAAGGAAATAGAGCACTTGAACACCATAAATCCAATAGACCTAACAGACATATATAGAGCACTCCACCCAGCAACAGCAGAAAACACATTTTCTCAAATACACAGGGAACAGTATCCAGGATAGACCATATGGTAGGCCACAAAACAAGTTTCAATAAATTTAAAAGAATTTAAATCATAAAGTATCTACTCCAACCACAGTAGAATGAAACTAGAAATAACAGAAGCTAGTCTGAAGAATTCACAAATACATGGAAATTAAACATAGTCTAACAATCAATAAGCCAAAGAAGTTCCTGGCAAAATTTAGAAAATTCTGCTTCACCTAGCAACCCAGTAATTACAGTACCTACCTCCTACCTTAATATCCTAGAAGAAGTAATTGTATGATGTCAAGGAAATACTACGAATTCCTATGCAAAGGAGCTTTTGCTATGTAACAAAGCACCACAAAACTGTCATGCAACAATAAGCATTTATTCTCAAGTTCACATGTCTTCAGATTGACGGAGACAGGCTGCTTTAGGCTATATATGTGCAGAGAAGCTGAGACAGTCAGGCTGAAGGAGCAACAGCTACCTGGGGACATTTTCTTCTCACGGCAAAGGACAAAAGCTGCCAGAGCAATGAGCAATGATGCACACAATTCCATTTAAGGTCTAGGCTTGCATGTTGTATGTTATTACTTCTGCCCACATGCCATTTGTTTTAGCCAAAGCAACTCATACAGCCAAGTCCAATATCAGTGAGAAAGAGAACAATACTTACCCCTACCATACGGGTTGGAGGGGAGAGAATGAAGATTCACTGAACAATAATTTACTTTTCCTCAGTTCCCTTTGGGGAAGAGCTTTAAACAGTGGTGTTGTTATTACTTATGGATGCTGAACAATATCTCCTTACTAACCATATTGGTTGTATTATGAATGAATGATTAATACTCATATTCTTGCTGTATTTGCTACTGATAAAAGCCATATAGAATTGTTAAATTCTTCAAGGCCACTTTATCCACATTCAGGCAACACATGTTGACTTTACTAATTTATTCTTAGCTGAGCAGTGTTATCACCTCAATAACTTGTACTTCAACATAATGTCTTTTCCAGCCCAGAATGAGAACTTTTTGAGATGTTCCATGTGATATATCAAAGCACCAAAAGTGAATCTGATACCACCAGGATGAGAATTAATATACCTTTTTTGAAAATATTCCTAAAAGAAAAATCCCTTTGACTTGTGGAAAAATGTCAACTTTCTGGAGGAATCTTAATGAACTTTATCTCTATTAAGGTAAAAAATATTCAGTGTAAATACAATATAGAGTCTAACCTTCCCTGGCCTTGAAGACCTTGATATGCTGCTAATAGTTTCATATGCAAAAAAAAAAAGAAAAAAGAAAAAAAAAAGATGAAGCTGATGGTGAATGATGACATTATCCTCAATTCTGCATTGTTCAATTGATGATACACAGCTTCCATTTATGCTATAACCTCCCTCCCAATAAACATCTCTCCCACAAGATTTTCATTTTATCTGTTTGATTTAGAACTTGGTGGAAAGAAAGATATTTTTATATTAATTTCATGCCAGAAAATATGAAGTCATGAAAACATACTGAAAAGGATAGACATTTTTTAAATGGGATCTTAAGAGCCAGGCCCAAAGCCTGTTGCCAAATTCAATGAAGAATTGTTTGGAGTAAGAACAGAACATTGCTCTGGGGTTGAGCCAACTAGAAAGGCTGATACACTATGACATCTCTGGCATGTATAACCTCCCTGCCCTTGAAATGAACTCTGGAGGGAGGCAGGACTGCCAAAGTCAGCAATGAGGTGAAGAGTGCTCCTCCAAGTCCTAAAGTATCCAAAACCTCACTGAGCAAGTCAGTCTTGTTGGGGGGGAAGATCCATCTAAATTAGTGAAAAGTCAGAATTCCCATTATTTCCAAATATAAGGAATACTTCTGGGTTTAAAATCTTGACAAACAGAATCAAAGTTTTTTTCCACTTCTTCCAAATGCCATTGAAATAACAAAGATATAAAAAGAAAAACAAAGCAGTACTAGAAAAACTGAGCGGAATGCTATCACCACCAAAGAAACCTTGATGAATTTCTGAAAGATACGAAGCAGATAGAGTAAATATAACTCAGTGTATGCTTTTTAAATCATGTCTTGATATAAATATTTAACTTACTGATCAAACTGATAAAAAAAAAAAAGCAATTAATGTCAGAGTTAAGTGCCCAACACAAGCAGAAGAGGATAGGGACAGACTTCCTCCAAAAGAATCATAGAAAAAAAATCAGCACAGCAAGGACATAAAGAAGAGGAGCCTGGGGAAAACTCAAGATAATTACATTAAAAGACTTAAATTTGGGGGCCACCTGGGTGGTTCAGTTGATTAAGTCTGCCTTCAGCTCAGGTCATGATCCCAGGATCCTGGGATAAAGCTCTGTTATCAGGCTCCCTGCTCAGCAGAGAGCTCCTCCCTCTCCCTCTGCCCCTCCCCACGCTGCTTGTTTTCTCTCTCTCACTCTCAAACAAATAAAATCTTAAAAAAAAAAAAAAAAAATTAGAATTTTGTCACTGTCTCATATGCTGGTCCTAGAGCCACAGTTCTCATTGTGTGAAGCCTGTAGGATAAAAAAACATTAAAATGTTACATTTACACTGATGAAACAAAAATAATTGTGAGTAAACTGCTGATTCCTTAGGTACCTAGCTGGTATTAGTTGCATTGTATTCTTCATCACCAGATATTCACAGAAAAAAAAAAAGAAAGCCCATCTCACATAATGCTTTTGATGAAGCAGCAGAAATTATTAATGTTATGAAAATATCAACCTTTGGGTCTTTCCAATATTCTGTTTGACAAAATGAAAAATATATATAAAGCACTTCTGTTGAATACTAAAATATAATGGCTATCCCCAGAAAAAGCCCTTGTACAATCATTTGAGTTGCAAGCTGACTTAGCTGCTTTTTTTGTAGAACACCATTATTTCTTGAAACAACAGACAAACTATAGTAATTCAGACTTGGTTATCTGGCAGACATTTTCTCAAAAATGAATGAAATGAATACGTTAGTACAAGAAAAACAGCTGACAGTATGTGTTGACAATGATAACATTCTAGCTTTCAAGAGAACTTTCGATTTTGGAAAACTTGTATACAACATCATAAGCTTGACGTCATCCTCATATAACTTTAAGATTTTTTGAGATAAGTGGTACTACTATGGAATGCTTTTTTTTTGTTATATAATTAAATGCATCAACATTTGAAAGATCTGCATAATTCAGCAAGCAAATATTTTCCAAATGACCAATGAATGATGTTATAAAATCATGCATAGGTAATTGAAAAGTTCAAGGTACAAAATAGACCACTTGATTTTAATGTAATAGAATACAAAACATTCACTGCCACAGTTTCAGATTCCACATTTGAATCATTCTTTAAGAAACTTATACTTGTCAAGTTTTGGTATAATATCAAAGATTATCCACATTTATCCGAAAAAGTTCTTAAAATGCTTCTCCCTCTTTCAATACATATCTGTGTGAATGATACTGGATTTTCTTCATATACCTCAACTAAAACAACATATTGTAATAGATTGACTACAGAAGCAGATGTGGAAATCCAACTATCTTCTATTACGTATCTATTAAGAAAATTTGTAAAAATGTAAAACAATTCTGCTCTTTGTTTTTTTGTTTTGAAAAACAGAATAATTTTTCATAAAATGTTATTTACATTAACATATAATGCACTTAGGGACACCTGGCTGGCTCACTCAGTAGAGCATATAACTTCTGATCTTGAGGTTGTGAGTTCAAGCCCCATGTTGGGTGTAGAGATTACTTAAAGTCTTTTTTAAAAACCAAGAACCAAAAAACATATAATGAGCTTATTGTTTTATTTTAAAATAAATATTTTAAAAATTTCTCTAATTTTAATTTCTAACAGAGGAACTATCAATAGATATAACCCTCACACACAAACGTTCTTTGGGATCCTCAATAATTTTTAAAGGTGTAAAGTGGTCTGGACACCAAAATTTTGGAGGATCAATGCTATGTTCTCTCTCCTGTTTGCCATCAGTTTCTTTCTTTCTTTCTCTCTCTCTCTCTCTCTTATTTTTTTTAAGAGCTTATTTTTAAGCTCTCTACACCCAATGTGGGGCTTAAACTCACAATCCCAAGATCAAGAGTTGCATGCTCTACTGACTGAGCCAGCCAGGCACCCCACCATCAGTTTCTACCTGCTGGGGTTAAAAAAAAAAAAAAAGTTGGAGGAGTAGGAAAGTGAACGTCGATAGTGTTCTAGCTGCCACCAAAGTGAAAGGGAGGACAACACATCATAGCAGTGACGTTCCTTAACTTTATCTCCTCATATCTTTCATGAGTCTAAAGTCCTGAGGAACATGGACACCCTGTGATCCATCAGTAGATTCTGGAAAAGTCACAGTTTGAGAATAGTCTTGGGGAAGCAAATGGAAAGGTTTCCATACAATCTACTCATACATGGAACTGCTGGCCTGGCCCCATACAAATTTGAGAAAAAGGTGGTGGTGGGAGGGGGTAAATAAATAACCTACAAGGAAAAGGGGGGAAAAAAATCACCTGATTTCAGTTTATGACTCTCCATCCTTAAGCAAACATACTAGGAGCTTGTACACTGTGCCAGTCACTTTCTTCCTTTAGAAATTATAAGGTCAGGCCTGGCTGTAAATTATAATGAGGAGCCGTGATATGCAGGATTTTTTTTTAAGATTTTATTTATTTATGAGAGACACAGAGAGGCAGAGACATAGGCAGAGGGAGAAGCAGGCTCCATGCAGGGAGCCCGATGTGGGACTCGATCCTGGGACTCCAGGATCACGCCCTGGGCCAAAGGCAGGTGCTAAAACCGCTGAGCCACCAGGCTGCCCTGATATGTGGGATTTGAAGGCATGGACAAAACCTCAGGACAAGCACTCAGATTCTCACAGATGATTTTGGCTAAGCATTTAGTCATCTATTCAGTAAGAGTTAAGTGCATTAACCAAGGCTTCCTGAAATTGTGGACCAGGAAAGGGTTGGTATTGAATTTTTTTAAAAGTTTAAATATATTGGATCTGCTATAAGATACATTGTCCTTCATATACTGCAAATTTTCTTTTCCTTTTAGAAGTGACTTGTTATTCTCAGTCTAGTAAACAAATCATCACTAAGTCAGTGATAAAGCACTCCAGTAAATTAATAATGTTTCAATAATTCCCAAAACACATAAATCATTCTACTAAAATTTTCAGTGAAATTACTCCACTCCAAATATCCAATGTAGTTTCTTTGATAAGTAACAAAATTAACTATTTTCTCCATTTCTGGTGACTTAATTTGAAATTTTAAAAAGCACATTATTGATAAAGTTATAAATCCTAGGAGAACTAGAAAAATGGCTAATGGTCCTAACTGATAACACACTATCTTAGTTTCTTGCACAACTTCTCCCATTTCTCATTTTCACTTTTGGTAACTAGGAGTTAGGGTTCGAGAACACTTGGCCCTAGTCTGCAATCTTTGAAATTCCCACTTCCCTAAAGTGATTTGCCAATTATACAGCAGCCAGTGGTAAGAATAGTAGCGATCTGGAATGGAAATGCTTCTCACTTCCTATAATTCCAGCAAAGTAAGATTCTGCGTGTGTTTATGAGAGAAAAAGAGGCAGAGGGACATGATTCGAAGGTGAATGGGGAGTGATATTATGTCCATCTCAATGCCAACATCTTTCACTATCTATAGAGGTCAGATACTATAGAGCATATCACAAATCCTAATATCCTCACTAATGGGTTTCTTTAGGGGCAGAAGTCTCCTCTGGGACTTGTTGGGACACCAACAAAAAGGTGATACCAACTAAGTAGGGAAAACTCACTTTTGTGTGTCTCCTTCACTCTTATACCACTACCACCTTCACAATACTTGGACGCCAGAAGTGAAGGGTTATTCCCACACCAAGCAAGTCTGTGACACTAACTAGGTGTCCTATAAATTAACTCAATTCTGACACTATCTACCTGGACATAACATCAGATCCCACAGGTTAAGGGGTCAGTTCCACACAACTGTCCCCCCCCCCTTCATGTGACAATCATAAGCAGTGGGTCCCCAAGTTTTGCGCAACTTCTAACTTGACTAGAAACCATATGCTCCCATGAATTCCTCCCCTTTGGATTCAATTATTACTAGAACAGCTTACAGAACTCAGGAAAACATGTTTACTGCTTTATTGTATAATAAAGAATATGATAAAGGATACAGATGAACAGTCAGAGGAAGAGGCACATAGGGCAGGGTCTGAGAGGGTCTCGAGCACAGGAGCTTCTGTCCTTGTCCTTGGATTACCCTTGGATTACCTTCACAGTACATAGATGTGTTTGCCAACCTGGAAACTCTCTGAACCTCTTTCATTTGCTTTTTCTTTTTTCTTTCTCTCTCTCTCTCTCTCTCTTTTTTTTTTTTTTTTTTTAAGATTTATTTGTTAGAGCACGCGTGTGTGAGCAGGAGAGGCAGAGGAAGAGAGAATCCTCAAACAGACTCTACACTGAGCATGGAGCCCAATGCGGGGCTCAATACCAGGACCCTGAGATCATGACCTACACTGAAATCAAGAGCCACTGAACTGAATGAGCCACCCAGGCGCCCCTCCTTTTGTGTTTTTTATGGAGGCTTTATTACATAGGCATGACTGATTAAATCATTGACCATTGGTGATGGAACTCATTCTCCAGCCCCTCTCCATTCAGGGAAGAAACTGAAAGTCTCTACTCTCTAATCACATCTCTAATCACACAGTTGTTTCCCTTGGCTACCAGCCTCCATCTGTAGGTGCTTTTCAAAAGTCACCTCATTAACATAAATCCAGGCGTGGTTGAAAGGAGTTTGTTATAGATATCTAGACACCTTTATTGCTCTTATCACCTAGAAAATTCCAAGAGTTTTAGGAGCTCTGTGCCAGAAACAGGGGCGAAAACCAAATATATATTGCTTATTATAAGTCACAATATCACAGCAGGGAAGTTCTGGCACCAGACTTCATTGAACATGTGCCATCACTGAGTCTAAAATTTAATCATCCAAGCAAGCTATTAAAGCCATTTCCAGCTTTATCTAACCCATACCTAACCCACTTTAAATCCAGAATATCTGGTAAATTTACCTATATCAATATATTAATCCTGATACAAAACTATATTCTGTTCTTTTGGGCCTAACGTCCTTAGAATCTATTCTCACATGTATTTCTTGGGCTTCTGCCAATATGAATTATCAAACTCCTACATTTATTTTGTACTGTAAGCAATTTCTTCCCAAGTCAGAATCTTCATTTGTTCTGCTTGAGCATTCTGAGATCTGACTCTAGTTTAGGTCTCGAGTAGAAAATAATGGGTAATGAGGATGGGCCTTGAGGAAAATAAGCATCCCCTGGCAAGGCAACTGCCTCAAATAAGGTGATTTTAGAGTCCAGGAAGGAAAGGGCAGTGTTCTCAGTCATAAGAAGAGGGGCTGCAGGTGCTTGCTCAGAGAGACTTGGGCATTTAACTTCAACCAGGTTCAATCCAAGTCTTATAATTCCACTTGTTCCCAATGCTCTGATTGTCACATCAACAATTTGGTGGATCAGTAAATTTAATTTCCTCTATAACTCTGCAAACCATCAGGTCACATTTTTAATAAAGTTGGTCTTATAAGAAATAGACTCTTTTAGGATTGCCATAAAAGTTCTCTGATTGCTTGAATGCAAATTTAAAGCCTTGAATTTGTTTTTTCTGTCATTATTCTAGTGTAGTCATAAGCTGTCATCCCACCTCATACTGCTTATTGTCATCATTACTATCATGATGGTTAAGTACAACATCCACTTGATCTGGAAGGCAACTACTTCAAGAGGTACTTCTTCCCAAGCAACCACAGGTGATCCTTTAATTAATCATGATTCTACTGCACATGACAGATGATCAGAATCCTGTTTTCTATTGACAAGGAACTAAACACTTCATTTGAAGCCAAGGAATCTACAAACATTCCAAGACCCTGAGTAGATGCCTGAAACCACACATATTACCCTCAACCCTACCCTAATTATAAATTAGGCACAGTAAGAGATTCACAACAATAATGATAATAAAATAGAACAATTATACCAATATACTATAAGAAAAGTTATGTGAATGTGATTTCTCTGCGTGTGTCTCTCTCTAAATATCTTACTGTATGGTACTCACCCTTCTTTGTATGATGATGTGAGATAATAAAAGGCTTACATGGTGAGATGAAGTGAGGTGAAGGATATGGGCACTGTGACTTAGTGATAGGCTGCTACTGATCTTCTTTTTTTTTTTAATATTTTATTTATTTATTCATGAGAGACACAGAAAGAGAGAAGCAGAGAGAGAAGCAGACTCCATGCAGGGAGCCCGATGTGGGACTCGATCCTGGGACTCCAGGATCATGCTCTGGGACAAAGGCAGATGCTCAATTGCTGAGCCACCCAGGTGCCCCTGCTACTGATCTTCTGATGATCCATCGGAAGATGGATCATCTGCTTCTGGACCCCAGTTGAGCACCGATAACTGATACCAGGGAAAGGAAAACTATAAATAAAAGGGGACTACTGTCCACTGAAAATCCTAAATGAAGACCTAAATAATGGTTCTTTAAAAAATGCAAAAATACAAAATGTTCCAGAATGTGAAGACTAAGTAATATAAAAATGCTAACTCTCCTACATTTAACCTATAAATTAAGTCTAATCCTAACATTATTGCTTATTGAATCTGAAAAGCTTATTCCAGTTTTACTATTGAAAAAAATGCACAAGATATAGCCCTACAATTGGGGGGGGGAATAATGAGGGAAACTTTCTATACTAGATATCAAGATAGACTATAAAGTTGTGTAAATAATAAAAATAAAATAATATGATATTGATGCAAAAATAAGCAAATAACTTATCTAGAAAGAGAATCAAGAATTGTAAATGCTTGATCATTCTGAAAGATGGCATCTCAGATCATTGGGATGAAAATGAGCTAGCTAGCATATGACTTGAAACAATCGGCTAAACATTTGGAAAAAATATTGAAGTAAATCCCTTTCTCACAGCTATTCAGAATAACTTCCACAGGAATTTTAAAGAGCATTTGGTGCTTTAAAAAATAATAGAAAAAATTTTAAAAATTTTTTATAATCTTGAGTTGACGTGGTGGAAGAATTTTCATCTTAACTAAGACAAAAGTCCCAGAAGCCATCAACAAAAAGACTGATTTCATAAAAATTGAAAACTTTTCCTCAGCAAAAAACAATTAACACTGTCTTAAAAGATAAACAGAAAGCTGGGAAAAAAACATGTGTTAATATGGAATTCATAATTATAGTATTCTAATAGATTTTACGTATCAGTAAGAGAAAACCACCCAATAGGGAAAATCGGAAAGGTTCTGAACAGCCATTCACAGAAGAATAAATATGGTTGACAAACTTATAAAAAGATGCTTAACCTCATTAATAAACAAGTAAAAGCAAATAAAAAGTCAGTTTTTAATCTATCAAGCTGCAGATTTTAGAAAGATTGATAATATACAAAACAATGTTGGCACAAGGTGGGAGACAGGTACACTCGTGCTATTTGTAGAAGTATAAAATGGCTTAGGCTTTTGGGAGCACAATGTAATAGGTACATACCTTTCAAGGCTTAAAGTTTAAGTTAATGATTCTACATCAGGAATCTAACCCACAGAAGTAAACATGTAGATGGGCAAAGATGTATAAACAAGGAAATCTATTGCCGCATTGTTTCTAATCCTTCAGCATAAATCTTTCTATAAGGGTACATTCTATAAGGATACAATCAAATAAAGTAGTAGAATACTCTTCAATGTTAAAAATAAAGAAATAGAGTTTTATATGCTGACATGAAAATGTCTTCAAGGCATATTGATAAGGCCAAAAGATGTTGCAGAGTGATTTATAAAATATGTGTATCAGTTACATATCTGTATTATACATATGTATCTGTGTATACAACAAACTTTTGACAGTGATTATCTTTGGTGAGTGAGGGGATTGGAGGGTCTGGAAGGAGATAAAATCATACGTGCATCTTTTTAAATTAATTCTGCACTTAAAAATTATAATAAGAATAATTTGGGGGCGCCTGGCTGGCTTAGTCAGTGGAACATGCAACTCTTGATCTTGGGATTGAAAGTTCGAACCCCACATTGAGTGTAGAGATTACTTAAAAATCTCTTAAAAATAATAATAATTTCTTGTAAAATGTTGTAATTACAGCTTCTTAGAAAATACATGCAACATGAGAAGCACTCAAAGCTTTTCAGAGAATTGTACTGCATGAATGCAAGACACTGATTAGCATCATTGTTATTATCAGTGTCCTTACCCTTCACAACTATCAACACTGATATGACTTTTGTCAGAGAAATTTAAACGAGATTTACAAATAGAGGTTCATTTATTCACAGAGCACACCTTCAAAGCAAGGCTATAATTCCAAAATACAGACATAAGAAATGACTTGCCTAGATTTTCAAACAAGTCAGGAAATGATCCAGAGCCAGGATTCCACTCATGTACGAATAAATATATATACTGGCTCTCAGCACAGCACCATAAATAACCCCATCCCCTGGCATTTCAGTGTCTCCCCAAGTAATTGAGTGTTTAAATGACTTGCAAACCTTCACTTTGGCTTTAAAAATTGCCTATGTCTGGCATTCTTTTTAAAGGGATGGCTTTTAACAGTTTAACATCAACCTTCCAAAGAAAGTAAGAGAGTAAGATTAGTTTTCACCTTTATAAGAGGACAACCCTGGAAGAACATAGTGTTTTTTCAAATGACAGCTCTGATCATATTATTTAGACTAAGATCAATAACTTAGCAGGAGTAACTGCATTATCTTAATTCTGAAAACTTTCTAAAGAAAAGGAAGCATAAAAGACACTGATCTGAATCAGGAAGACTGATCTAAGCACTGCATCTACCAATTACCTTACGTATGACCTTGTACAACTCCACTAACTTCTCTAAACTTCAGATTCCTCATTTGTAAAATGGGAATAAGAATATCTTCCTCCTTAACTATAAGGGTTGTTTTGAGGCTCAAATAAGAGACATTATAAAGGGGTGCCTTTATAATGGTATGCTTTATAAGGGGTGGCTCAGTCAGTTAAGCGTCTGCCTTCAGTTCAGGTCCTGATCTCAGGGTCCTGAGATGGAGCCCTGTGTTGGGCTCCCCACTCAGTGGGGAGTCTGCTTCTCCCTCTCCTTCTGTCCTTGCTTGTGCTTTTTCATAAATAAATAAATAAATAAATAAATAAATAAATAAATAAATAAATAAATAAATAAGTAAATTTAAAAATAAAAAAAGAGAGAGAGGTTGCAAGGTGCTCTGTAAGGTATGAAGTTCCAGGTAAACCATTATTAGTGTAGGAAACCTGAATTCTCAATACAAGTATGTTTCCTGCCTCACTCAATTCCAGAATGTGAGAAGACACTTGATTTGCCATATCCAATCCTCTCAATTTGGAGGATTTGAACTGAATAATTTGTTCTTTCTAGGCCAACAGGTCTCCACTGCAGTGTCTACAAAAGGAGTGTTTAGTGTTTATTTGTACGATATGTCACAACTGAAAGAGACAAAAGGACTTAAGCTTTTTAAAGTAAATTAAATTGTATTATACTAGAGATGTTGCTGCCATTATTCCTTTTCTAAGCGAGCTGCCTTCTCCTTCAGCTTCTGCTGCTCACACAATGCTCCTTCAACCACAGCCAGAGCCAGATTGAAAGGTGGGTGGTTGGGCAGTCGCCCAAATCATTATTCTATAAGGGGCACTGAAAAATCATTGGAATAATTAGTAACTATAGAAACGACAAAGGATTTCACAAATTCTCACACAGGTGGAGGAATAGAAATTATCCCCTTGGGACGCCTGGGTTCAGTGGCTGCATCTGCCTTTGGCTCAGGGCATGATCCCAGGGTCCTGGGATCGAGTACTGCATGGTGCTCCCCATGGAGAGCCTGCTTTGCCCTCTGCCTATGTCTCTGCCTCCTTCTCTGTGTCTCTCATGAATAAAAATATAAAATCTTTAAAAAAAAATGAAGAAGAGAAGTTTGCCCCTGCTTGAAATATAGTACAAGAAAGAGGAAACTAAAAACAATAGTATTATCTAACATTTATTGAATGTCTATTATATACCAGGCATATTGTCAAGTGCTTTACACATATGATTTCTTTTAAACCCAGCAATTATTTGTTTATATGTTATTGTTTTTAAACGTATTTCTCAGATGAGGAAATTGAGATGTGCCCAAGACTGCACAAGTAGTAGACAGTAGAGGTGCGATATGAAACCAATCTTACTCTTGGACCTATACTCACTATGCCTCACAGCACACCCCTCCACCGAGTCTAGCTAAGTCTGTCATATGCTTTCGTGTCTTGCATTTAAGAAGAAATAATTAGATTATATTAATCAGGCAGGCTAAATCTGAAACCAAATAGTTCATGGATAATGCTGTGGGCCAGGAATCAGTGATAGATTTTAGAATACAAATTCCAACCCTTTTAAAATGTCCTCAAAGAATGTGTCTGGTTCAGAAAAATTGCAAAAGTGAGAAGAGAATAGAAACTATGAAAAAACATTAAATATATTGTCAAATTGCTTCAAAATATTGACACTGCTTAAGGACCTGTTTTTAATTTCAATTGATTGAAAATGAATTTTTCATTGCCCCCATCAAATAAGGGTTGAACAAATATTTAAAGAATATTTTTGAAAGGAGCATCACTTAGAATTCAATTGTAAATAACAGATTTCACTATAGCTAACTTACACAGAAAGTGATTTTCCAGGAGGAATTAGAGATCTATAAAATCAATGGAAGGACTAGGAGAACAGAGTTGAAGCTATGCTTTCAGGAACTTCCAGAACACCATTATAGAACTGCCCCAACACAGGCAGCATGCTTCTAACACACTCATGGAGTTGGGAAATCAGAAGCCACCTCCATAGCTGAAGACTCCAACATAATCTGAATCAGCAAAATGGATACCCTTCTGCTAAAGCTGGCTCAGAAAAACCAACATCTGCCAGTATAAATAACAGAAGTGGGAGAAATACAGTCTCCACCTCAGAATGTTCACTTACAACTTGCATATCTCACTAAAGTATCTCTGTTTTACAGAAACTAGGTTTCATGATCTAGGAAGAAACTAGATTTCAGCCCAACCTGTAAGGACTTCTGGAAAATATGGTCTCTAGGTTTCCAGTCCAAGCAATAATACTTGCTGGAAAGGAGTTGTAATTGAGTTGAGCACATCAATTTGTGATGTCTGCTACAATCAGACGCCAAATTATCAAAGCCATCCTAGAGCACTCACCTATCTTGTTCCATCTCTGGCAACAATGTAGAGTAGGGACTTGACTTAAGGGCAGCCCACCCAGATTCTGGATAGTGGAAGATGACTTAATGAAAAAAATATAACTTGGGACCAGATTCCACTATCAGAATTTTGGGACATTGAAAGATTAAGTCAATGGGCTGAGGGCTTCAGTGATTTTAAGTGAAGTGGATTCAGAGTCAGAATGATGATGGGCCATGTGTGAGCAAATAGCAATATTTATATACATATTCATTGAGAAATATGGAGGCATTTCCAAAAGATATGGCATAAAATGTCACAAGTGGCTGCATCTAAAGAAGGGGCTAAGAAATTGTTGCTGTTGTTACCATTTATAATCCTTTTAGTGCTATTTGAATCTTTAAACTCTATGCTTGAGATAAAAATTAAAATTAAAAATAAAACAACAAAACGAGTATCTGAAACGTTGGCCTTTAAACCAGAACAACTAACCTACATATTACATGATCACTGGCCAAAGAAAGGGAGCTCCAGGCAATCCAGTCCTTACTTGCCTCACTTCCCACCTAGCACTCTGCTGCTGTAAAATGTCTTAAAAGTTGAAAAACTGAAACCAGTTTAGTGAGAACCTTGAATGCCGGGCAGCCCTGGTGGCGCAGCCGTTTGGTGCCGCCTGCAGCCTGGGGTGTGATCCTGGAGACCCGGAATTGGGTCCTGCATCGGGCTCCCTGCATGGAGCCTGCTTCTCCCTCTCCCTGTGTCTCTGCCTCTCTCTCTCTGTGTCTATGAATGAATGAATAAAATCTTTAAAAAAAAAAAAAAAAAGAGAACCTTGAATGCCAAGCCAAGGAGTTTATCACCCCAGCAACAGGGATAGCTTTGAATAAGGGAATGACCTTAATATGCGTAAACAGAGTGCTTAGCTCTGTGCAAGATAAATTTGATAAATTTTTTAGAGACTGATGATAGCCAGGAGATTGGTTAGGAGATTAATAATATCCTGATCCATTCATCTGTTAATGGACATCTGGGCTCTTTCCATAGTTTGGCTGTTGTGGCTGTTGTTATAGCATTGCTGCTATAAACATTGAAGTGCAGGTGCCCCTTTGGATCACTACATTTGTATCTTTGGAGTAAATACCCAGTAGAGCAATTGCTGGGTAATAGGGTCTATTTTCAATTTTTTAAGGAACCTACTGCACCAGTTTGCATTCCCTTGTAAAAGGGTTCCCCTTTCTCTGCATCCTTGACAATAACTGTCATTTCCTCACGTGTTAATTTTAGTCATTGTGACTGGTGTGAAGTGGTATCTCATTGTGGTTTTGATTTGTATTTCCCTAATGCTGAGTGATGTTTCATGTGTCCGTTGGCCATTTGTATGTCTTCTTTGGAAAAATGTCTGCTCATCTCTTCTGTCCATTTCTTGATTGGATTATTGTTCCTTGGATGCTGAGTTTGATAAGTTCTTTATAGACTTTGGATATTGGCCCTTTATCTGACATGTCATTTGCAAATATCTTCTCTCATTCTGTAGGTTGTCTTTTGGTTTTGTCAATGGTTTCCTTTGCTGTGCAAAAGCTTTTTATCTTCGTGAAGTTCCAATAGTTCATTTTTGCCTTTGTCTCCCTTGCCTTTGGAGATGTGTCTAGTAAGAAGTTGCTGTGGCCAAGGTCCCAAAGGTTGCTACCTGTGTTTTCCTCTAGGATTTTGATGGATTCCTGTCTCACATTTGGGTTTTTAATCCATTTTGAATCTATTTTTGTGTATGATGTGAGGAATTGGTCCAGTTTCATTCTTCTGCGTGTGGCTATCCAACTTTCCCAACACCATTTGTTGAAAAGACTCTTTTTTTCCACTGGATATTCTTTCCTGTCTTGTCAAAGATTAGTTGACTGTAGAGTTGAGAGTCCATTTCTGCGTTCTCTATTCTGTTCCATTGATCTATGTGTCTTTTTGTGCCGGTACTATATTGCCCTTGTAATATCGCTGGAAATCTGGAATTGTGTTGCCACCAGTTTTGGCTTTCTTTCTCAACATTCCTGAATACTATTCTGGGTCTTTTCTGGTTCCATACAAATTTTAGGATTATTTGTTCCAACTCTGTGAAATAAGTTGATAGTATTTGATAGGACTTGCATTGAATATATAGATTGGTCTAGGTAGCATAGACATTTTAACAATATTTATTCTTCCAATCCATGAGCATGAAATGGTTTTCCATTTTTTTGTGTGTGTCTTTCTCAATTTCTTTCAGAAGTGTTCTATAGTTTTTAGGGTATAGATCCTTTACCTCTTTGGTTAGGTTTATTCCTAGGTATCTTATGGTTTTGGGTGCAATTGTAAATGGGATTGACTACTTAATTTCTCTTTCTTCTATCTCATTGTTTGTGTATAGAATTGCAACTGATTTCTGTACATTGATTTTATATCCTACCACTTTGCTGAGTTCCTATATGAGTTCTAGCAATTTGGGGTGGAGTTTTTCAGGTTTTCCATATAGAGTATCATGTCATCTGCAAAAAGTGAGAGTTTGACTTCTTCTTTGCTGATTTGGTTGCCTTATATTTCTTTTGATTGTCTGATTGCAAAGGGTAGGACTTCTAGTACTATGTTAAACAGCAGTGGTAATAGTGGACATCCCTGCATTGTTCCTGACCTTAGGGGAAAAGTTCTCAGTTTTTCCTCCATTGAGAATATATTTGCTGTGGGCTTTTCATAGATGGTTTTATAGTACTGGGGTATGTTCCCTCTATTCCTACACTGTGGAGAGTTTTAATCAAGAAAGGATGCCGTACTTTGTCAAATGCCTTTTCTGCATCTATTGAGAGGATCATATTTTATTCTTTTTTTATTAATGTAGAAGATGTGGTATATACACACACACACACACACACACACACCACACACACACACACACACACACAGTGGAATACTACTCAGCCACCAGAAAATGAAATCTTGCCATGTGCAATGACATAGATGGAACTAAAGGACATTATGCTAAGCGAAGTTAAGTCAATCAGATAAAGACAACTATCATATGATCTCACTCATATGTGGAATTTAAGAAACAAAACAGAGGATCATAGGGGAAGAGAGGAAAAAATAAAACAAGATTAAATCAGAGATACATACCGTAAGAGACTCTTAATCATAGGAAACAAACTGAGGGTTGCTGGAGGAGAAGTGGGTGGGTGAATGGGGTAACTGGGTGATGGGCATTAAGAGGGACACATGATGTAATGAGCACTGGGTATTATATAACACTGATGCATCACTGACCTCCACCTCTGAAACCAATAATACATTATATGTTAATTAATTGAATTTAAATGAAATTTTAAAAATAAAAGTGTAAAAAAGCAAACAAACAATAATATGATCTTGGACTAAATTGATGGCAGTGGAACTGGAGAGAAAAGTTTGGACAAAGAGATATAACAGTGGAGGGCTTCTTGGTAGCTGATAAGATATGAGAGGCAAAGAGAGTAAATTTAGTGGGTATCTACTTTTCCAGAATCTCTTCCTTCTAAGGACTACTTCTGAATCATTCCTTGAGATTCAGGTAGTGAATCAGAGTAAACTCATGTTCTCAAAACATAAGTGTCCCAAGTTGACCACTTAGAGTACTCCTTCCCTTGAGAGTGTTTGGTTCACAGGCATAGCCCAAACAGAATAAAAGACCTTTCTGGGAACATTTCTCCCAGTGTTATTAGGGAAGACGCTCTCTTTCGTCATAACTTTTGGGATACCAGGGTCTATTACACCTGCCTTTCAGAGAGGGCCTATCAAGACAAGAAATCCAACAGAGCTCTGACAACATAGTTTGTCAGGGCATTGAACCCATCCACACCTGTATGAATGGATTTTTTAGTAATGTGAGCCAAAAAATTAACTTTTTTTGCTTATGAGTTGGATTTTCTATCATTTGCAACAGAAAGAGGACTTTTAACAGAGAATTGAAAATGGCTTAATTTACAATATTTACAGTGTATCTGCTAAATGAACGGTTTCAGGTCCAGTACAGTGGGAGGTAAAAAAGGAATTCTAAAGCATGCCCTATACAACTGAAGGTCTTATTTCAGTTTTGTCATCAATTATTAATATGACATCAAAGTCATGTAATAGATGTGGGATTGATTCTTCTCTTTTATAAAACTGAGGGAAAGGGGGTTTTATTGCACTGTGTTATTTTCTAAAGATTTTCTTCAGCTCTAAACTATGCTATTCTATACTATAATAGAAGAGAAACAGTGAATCACTGAAGATACTAAAATATGGAAGATTGGTATACACAACCCATTAAACAGAAAGAGATTGGAAGCCAGCAAGACTATAGTAATAATTTTGAAGGAATGTTTCTGGATCTTGGTGTAGAAAACAGGCAAGAGTGATGGAAGGAAGGGGATGAAGCAATACTCAAAGTAACAATTTGATGCCTGTATTTGGAATAAGAGGGTGACTCAAGAGTGACTACTATTGATTCCAAGTTTGCTTCGAATATTAAAAGAACAATAAAATCTTTAAAATAAATGAGGTTGTTGGAAAGTATAAGTATTAGAGAGAATTATTATGTTTTAAACATGCTTAATTTGAGCTCTTAGCATATATTCTACAGACTTGAAAATCTGGAATTGAAGTTCAAGTGGGAAGTCAATTATGTAGGTGTTATGTTTTGAGAATCATTGAACATAGAAGGAATAGAGAAAGCCCTACAAAATAATAAAAGCTACAATAAACGTTGATAATTGGCATGGTTTGTTTATTAATAGGCAAAATATATTAAAATTGTAAATTTATTTCTTAAGCTTAAAGGCTTAATATATTTATAAATGTTAGTCTATTTATAAATTTCATCTTAGCATAAAAATATGGACACTTTCACTTTTCTCTATGATTTAATTAATTCACAAGCTTAACAGACTAAATACTTCCTAAATATTTAACATAATTCTCATATCTAAGTAGTCAAATTTTCTTAGCTATTTTAAACCACAATTAGAAATATACCTAATAGCTAACCAGTGAAATTTTTATAAGCACTTATGTAACTCTTGCAAATTTAATACCAATAAATCAATCAACTACACGTGGACACACAATTCTCTTAAGTGTTTCATACATCTTAAAAGTTGACAAAATACACAACACCGTAATAATGACAACTTTCACAAAAATAATGAAAACTGTACTAATTGAGCACCTTTCTATTAAAGGTTACACATAGTGCCAGACATGGAGATGTGTCATTCAGACCCTTTTTCAAATAAGGACTTTCTGCCCTGCTCAGGGGCAGGTGCAAGATCAGCAGATGGCCCCCCAGCTGTCAGTTCCCTCAGGGCCTGCCTCGCTGCAGTCTTTCCTGCCCAGGGCAGCCCACGTACAAGCCCGCGTACACTGAAGGATGGAGGTATGTAAAGTGCAGGTGGCGGGACACTCTGACCTATAATACTGGCTCTAGAGCTCCCTGTCTCATCACATGCTTCTGGTAAACCTAACTGCAAAGCAAATTAACACAAGCAGCCAAAGTGAACAGAACTGCCATCTCAGACCTTTGACAGCAACTGAGGCTGCAAATTTGGGATAGCCAGTTGAAATTCTCCTCTTTGCTCCCAGTGATGATTTTACTTGAGCCCTTTTTAATGATAAGGCTCTATCTACTTACCCAATTTTTTCTATAGTCTTATTCACAATAGTTTTCTAATATGAGTTTGCAAGTGCATGTGCACACACACACAGACACACACCATCTAGTCCCACAGGGCTGTAGCTCCCACAACCAGAACTGCACTTAACCTAAGCTCTGCCACCAATTAGCTTTGGGAATTTGAGCAAGTTATTATCAATCTGCTCAATTTCCTTATCTGTAAAATAGGAACAATCATCTGATAGTATTGTTGTATGTGAGGAGTAAATGAGTTAATAACTTAAAAAGTGTGTAGAATAGCCCCTGGCTTGTACTATGTACTCAGTAAATACTAGCTATTATCATTATTGGTCCAAGCACTACATTGTCTACATATATATTCTAATCTGTCTCACTGGCCAATATTACATCATAATTTATTGACTAAACAATTACAGAAAAAGTTCTTATGTTTCAAGTCCTTAATAATCAGACTCTTCAGATGTTCAAGACCTAGGTTAAGTCCTGGACATTACTTGAATTTGCTTAAACACTATTTTTCCCCATCAACTAAACGTTTCAGATTTTCTCAGTTTTTAAAGATGCAAACCAGATGTGTGAAGATTGAGAGTTTACATGTAAAAGTTTACTCCAAAATATGAAACATATGAAGATATGGGATATTATTCCAACGTTGCTATCAAGCTAGACAACTCCTACAATGACAAAAGGAAATTTTTTGGTCTTCAAGTAGACCTGCACCCTCCCTTCCCAAAAATGATTCCCACTTTCGTGGTTAAAGTTCAAATGAGACTTGAAATTTTGATTATTTGATTTCACAGGAATAATCTAAAAAAAAAAAAAAAAAAAAAAAGACACACCGATGGCCTACTATAGGGCAAAAATCTGAAGATGTTGAATAGGCTTAAAAATATTTAGGACCAAATGGTGTCTTCTATGGTCAGTCCAAGAAAATCATCCATGCCATCCTCCTGAAAATTGTGTTAAGGGGTAGGCTTCTCTCTATGCCTAAGAGATTTGTTCACATATGGAAGAAGCATAGTTAAGAAAAACAGAAGTTGCCCTTGGCTTTTGACCACGAGCTGGGGATTTTGTCATTGGGTGGAGCGTCTGGAAACACGACTCGATGTTCATTTAGCTATTTCCACGGGGCCTTGAAAGGCTGACATATTGCAAACAATGGGACCTACTGTTTGATGCGACTCGTACTTTCACAAATTGCCCCTAGACGTGTGTCTGTTTCAAGGAGCCAGCTTGGAGAACCCGACTCCTGTCTCCACGACGGATCGCACACAGCCCACAACCTCGGCCGTGCCGGTTTTTCCTAAGAAGGGAGGGGCACGGGGCGGGCCAGGCCTACAGCGCCCGACGCCGCAGCTGGCGAACCGGGTGGTCCGGAGGGCTGGGCTGCGGGGGCACGGAGGGTGGCCCTGGCGGGAGGGGCCCGCACCCAGCACGCGGCCGCCGCGCAGACGCCGCCACCCCTGCCCCCTCCTGCGCGGCGGCCTCACCGCACCCGGGGTCACCCCCGGAGCTCGCGGCCGGGCCCCCGACACACGCACAGCCGCGGCGGGGGGCGTGGAAAGGAGAAGGCCCCTTCCTCCTGCCCCCACCCACCCCCACCCCGTCGGAGGGAAAGCGAGGGGAGGAGGCGGCGGTTGCGCAACCCGAGCCCGGGGTGCGGCTCGGGAAACAAAGAGGTCGCGCGAGCAGCCTCCTCGGGGGGTAACTGCGAGGCCACCCGCATCCCCGCCGCGCGGGCACAGCGCCAGCCAGGGCGGTGAGCGTGCAGACTCCCGGGGTCCGGCCGGCCCCGCAGGACCTGCGACAAGCTGTCAGGCAGTCCCCGGGAACCCGCACCCTAAGCAGGCATCCGGGCCCACGGGAGCCCAGGGAAGTTTCAAAACCGCCGCCGCACGCCTAGCGCCCGCCGAGCCGCCCGGAACGCAGCCCCGCGGCCGCCGCCGGCCGCGCGCCTCACCCGAGCTTGGGCCTCTCGCTTAGTCCCGCCCCACTGCTCAGCGCGGATTGGTGGCGGAGGGCAGCTCTGGAGCTGATTGGGCGGCAGCGGAGCCGCTCGCGGAGCCTCTAAGTTGGGCTGCTCCGGAGGGCTAAATTTATCTTCAGAGGAGCGACCGCGCCAGCCGCGACCCGGATCTCTCTGGAGGCGGCATAGGCGGTGTCCCTGAGCCGAGAGCATCACCCTGTCCCCGCATCCTCCTTTCCCTTTGTTTTGTTTTTCATCCCCCTCCCCCTCCGCTCCCCCTTCCAGTCCGCGACGACTGGCTCTTGACCCCGTTCAGGCCTCGGTGAAGGTGAGGACCCAGAGCCGCCTCGGCGGCCGAGCGGTGCGCTCCGAAATGGCCGCTGCCTTGAGCTGTGTAAAATGGCGGCCGCAGGCTGAGCCGGGGGCCGCGGCGCTGCCCTGCAGCCCAGCCGCAGAGAAGACCGGCCTCCGTCCCTGAGGGAGGTGACGTAGAGAGATAGTGTTGGGTGCTGAGGAGACTGCCCGGGGACGCGCGAGAAGAGCTCTGGAGGCGAGGGTGGGCGAGCCCCCGGATGCGGCGGTCCGCCGGCAGCGCGCACCTGCGACCTGGAGGGATGGCTGGCCCAGCAGCACGTCGAAGTGACCGTTTAAAGAAGCATGTAGGTGCCGGAAGGGCAGCCGCACCCGCCTTTGCCTAGGCTTGCTGACTGGATGCACCCCTTAACCCGGCCCTCCTGCCCCTGAGGGTATTGTTCACGGCTGCAACGGCCGGAAGGTGGGGGGTGAATGGACGGTGTTACCTGGCAGTTGAACCCACAGAAGAGACAAAAGAGCAGGGTTTCTCTCCACACCCCCACCCCCTCCCATCCCCCAGCCTTTCGGGTAATGGAATAGAAACTTGACTCTCAGGGGAGTCCAGAGTCTTTGTCCTCGAGAGATTCGGGAAGGCACCTCAGAAGAGGTGGGGATGAGGCCTGCCTTCCGCAAAACAAAGCTTCCTGCCCGGTTGTGTCGTCCTCAGGTAGCCAGGGAGAGGAGGGATCCCCATCCTAACCAGCAGCTCCACCAAGTTCTCTGTTGCTAAATTAAAATCGGGATTGTGGAAACGAAAATGCACGGCGCTGTTGCCCCCAATAATACCGGTGTAGGTAGGGCTGTCTGCTGCTGCCAGTTGGCGACCCGTTAACTCTCTGGCATCCGTCACCCATTGTAATGCTTCTCTCTGTGCCGCGCTTGAGCGCTTGGGAAATTTAGGGTACTCAGGAACACACAAGGAACGGCTAGGTGCGTGGGCTCCGCAGCCCCAACTTTTTGGGTTCTGTTCTTAGTTCTTCACTTACACGATGTGTTAGGTTAGCGGGTGGCTTAACTTCTCTGCGTCTATTAGTTCACCTCTAAAGTGCAGTTATTAATAGGCGCTGACTCTCACGTTTGTTTTGAGGATTAAATGAGATCATCTCTATGAGGGATCTAGTAGTTACAAGCATTAGTAAACCACGATCGTTCAATAAACATTAGCAAGCTAACTTAGGAAATTGGTTGAGGGGACAAAAATGGTCATAGCAAGAACGCGTATCTCACGTAACACTGCCCTGTAGAATTCTATTTTAGATTACTTTTAATGCTTAGTTTTACAGACCTTAAGATGTGGCTGTAACTTTTAAAAGTTAGGTTTAGTTTTTGAAAGTTTTACAGGTGTTTCTGTCAAGTCAACGGTTGGTAGAATGTTTGAAAAACAGTGGGCTAACCAGGGTATTAAATGAGACAAAAATATGATCATTTTTACTACTGGGCATCTTCTGTTTCAGTCCACCTGCATTGCGGTGAAGAATCACTTGCACTGCCTAGGTCTAAAATGTAATGAAGGGTCGTCTTAGGGGTTTGTAGTTAGTTCTGCTTTTGCAGTGTCTAATTTTAATTTTTCTCATTCTAGGATTTTGGTTACTCCCTTTCCACCCCATACCCTAATTTTATTCTTTTGAAGAGTCTTCATTTCAAGCTGCCAAGGTGGAGAGTGTGATTGCAGAAGGGAGTACTCTTCATTTCAGGTATCTTACTATCAAGCTATTGGGAGGAAAGCCATTTTGCTTTAGGATATAACGTGAGAATTCAAAGCTTACTCTGTAGCCAAATCATAGTTTAAATCAAAAGCACATCTATTTGAGTAGGCACTAAATATGTACGCCTTAACTTGCAAAGTTAGTAATCCTGAAAGGTCTTAACATTTGCATTACCCTTCCATTTATGCTTTTAAAATTCTATGAGGAACAAAGCCATTAAAATAAGAGTTTATGTTTTCTTTTAGGTCCTGGTTAATGGAATGCAGAGTAATTAGTAAAATATACATTACTTTCAATGGGTCTTAATTTGGAAAAGTATTTATGTGATTTTAATTCCAGAGAAATAGTAGCTAACTTTTGGTCTACAGCTTATTTTTCAATACAGAATTCTGTGTTTTGCAAAACTTTGTGTTTTTGTGTTTTTAATATAGTTTATCAAAGTAGTCGCTAGTCCTGGTAGGAGGCTTCAGATGTATAGTATATCAACAGTGAATCTATCAACTGGCAGTAAGCATCAGAAAGCTAAAAGAGATTCCAAGATACTATATGCCATGAGAAGGGGTTGGTAAAATATGGTCTATTCTGCCTGTTTTTGTAAATATTTACTGGAACAACCGTGTCTGTTTTTTTATGTGTATCTATGCCTGCTACCATGCTGCAACTGCAGAGTTGAATAGTTGCAAGAGAGTCCATATGGCCCATAAACTCAAAAATATTTACTGTTTTGCTCTGTACAGAAAAAGTTTGCCAACCCCTGGCATGGGACATGTTCCTCAAGGTCCCTCCCTTAAAAATACACTTATCAACTCTTCATTATTTCTTAGCTTAACAGTTCCCAAACTGTGTTTTGTAGATTGTTAGTATTCTCTAAGTTCGTAAGTATTCTGAGAAAAAGATCAATATTAACAGCAGTTTTCTTTCTAGTTTATTTTAAAATATAAGTTTAAGACTACTAAACTCATTTCTATAGCTTTATTTTTATGTGATAATCTACCTTTAAGAAAAGGTGTGCCATACCTGAGAGCACCAGGAAGTCGCATGAGAGATCACCTGATACACGAACGTGTGATGTTCCATCTACGCATTGATGCATAGGCAGCATTTACAAATTAACTGATGTGTTGCTCTATATCATCTCTTTGATGATTGCTCATCTTCTGTGTATCCTGTCATATAATTTCAATACATCTGTGATACTCAATGTTTATTCTAAATTAACCATGTTTTGTACCACAAACACATTGCCTATGGATCTGTTGCTGAAACAAGGAAGCCTTAAACAGGAAGTAGAATCTTTTTGTTATCAAATTGTGTCTGAATCAAACGATCAAAAGGTTGGAATATTACAAAGCGAGAATGAACAGTTGCAACCTTCAGTGTCTAAAAAATCAGAAGGTGAGCTTTCCAGGGTCAAATTTATGTCCAGTTCCAACAAAATAACAACATTTAGTAAGAAACCAAAAAGAAGAAAATATGATGAAAGTTATCTGTCTTTTGGATTTACTTACTTTGGGAATAGAGATGCGCCTCATGCTCAGTGTGTGTTATGTAAGAAAATTCTATCAAATAGTTCTTTGGCCCCTAGTAAGCTTCGAAGACATTTGGAAACTAAACATGCTGCCTATAAAGACAAAGACATAAGCTTTTTCAAGCAACATCTTGATTCACCTGAAAATAATAAACCTCCAACACCTAAAATTGTCAATACAGATAATGAAAGTGCTACAGAGGCATCATACAATGTAAGTTACCATATAGCCCTGAGTGGAGAGGCTCATACTATTGGAGAATTGCTTATCAAGCCTTGTGCAAAAGACGTTGTGATGCGGATGTTTGACGAACAGTATAGCAAAAAAATAGATGCAGTACAACTATCAAATAGTACTGTTGCACGTCGGATTAAGGATCTTGCTGCTGACATTGAAGAAGAGCTTGTATGTAGACTGAAAATTTGTGATGGGTTTTCACTGCAACTAGATGAATCAGCTGATGTTTCAGGACTTGCAGTGCTGCTTGTGTTTGTTCGTTACAGGTTTAATAAATCTATTGAGGAAGACCTACTCTTATGTGAGTCTTTGCAAAGTAATGCTACTGGTGAAGAAATTTTCAACTGCATCAACAGTTTTATGCAGAAACATGAAATTGAATGGGAAAAATGTGTTGATGTTTGTAGTGATGCTTCTAGGGCAATGGACGGGAAAATTGCTGAGGCGGTCACCTTGATAAAATATGTGGCTCCCGAAAGCACCAGTAGTCACTGCCTATTATATAGACATGCACTAGCAGTTAAAATAATGCCTACATCTCTGAAAAATGTGCTAGATCAGGCAGTACAAATCATCAATTACATTAAAGCTCGGCCACATCAGTCCAGGCTACTAAAAATTTTATGTGAGGAAATGGGTGCCCAGCACACAGCACTTCTTCTGAATACAGAGGTGAGGTGGCTTTCCCGAGGTAAAGTTCTTGTAAGACTTTTTGAGCTTCGTCGTGAGCTGTTGGTTTTCATGGATTCAGCTTTTCGACTGTCTGACTGTTTAACAAATTCATCTTGGCTGCTAAGACTTGCATATCTTGCAGATATTTTTACTAAATTAAATGAGGTTAATCTATCAATGCAAGGAAAAAATGTAACCGTTTTCACAGTATTTGATAAAATGTCATCATTGTTAAGAAAATTGGAATTTTGGGCTTCATCTGTAGAAGAAGAAAACTTTGATTGTTTTCCTACACTCAGTGACTTTTTGACTGAAATCAATTCTACAGTTGATAAAGATATTTGTAGTGCCATTGTGCAGCACCTAAGGGGTTTGCGCTCTACTCTGTTAAAATATTTTCCTGTAACAAATGACAATAACACTTGGGTTAGAAATCCGTTTACAGTAACTGTTAAACCAGCCTCATTAGTAGCACGGGACTATGAGAGCCTGATTGATTTAACATCTGATTCTCAAGTGAAACAAAATTTTAGTGAACTTTCACTAAATGATTTTTGGAGTAGCCTAATTCAAGAGTACCCAAGCATTGCGAGGCGTGCAGTTCGTGTACTTCTTCCTTTTGCTACGATGCACCTGTGTGAAACAGGATTTTCATATTATGCTGCAACAAAAACAAAATACAGGAAAAGACTTGATGCTGCACCACATATGCGGATTCGACTTAGTAACATTACACCTAATATTAAGCGGATATGTGATAAAAAGACACAAAAACACTGTTCTCATTGAAATTAGAGGGTTTTGCATGTCTCTTGATAACCAAATATAAGATGAAAATAAAAGATGATTTCATCTCCAGTATTTTGGGGTTTTAAATAAAATGATTCATATTTTTTATACTTAGATTTTAAGAAAGCTAAAAGAATCAGAAGTTTTAGGTTTTAAGCATGTATTATTGGTATTTCTTCTTCACATTATAATTTCAAAGAGTTCCATGGTCATAACTGTGGGAAGTGTTGGTCTACAAGATAAAACCTCAGTTCCTTGGGATCTATGAATCTTTCTAGTCCTGCCTACCCCACAGCTCTCCAATCACATGGAACACCTTGCCATTCCCTAAACACATCACACTTTCATGCTTTCAGATCTCAAAAAATATTCCTTCCCCTTGCTTCCCAACAAACTCCTATTTGCTTTTCAATAGTTTGACCTAATTTATCTTTGGTATTTTGATTCTATATATCTTTCTGTTTTGGCCCTATTTTTTTTGTGCCTGTCTCAAGTGTGAACTGCTTGGTAGCCTTGTGATTCCTAGTGCTATTGGACTGAGCTCTTAGGAGGTCTTATTCAGCTCTATGTCTCCATTGCCTAGCAAAAGGCCTTCTAAAGTAAAATTCTCAGTAAAAAATATTTTGGTGAATCAACGAGAAATGGAATGGGGTATGGTAGCTTATATTTGTCTATCTGCATGTGTACAGAATGTCAGTTACCCTTTAGGGCTTGGACTCAATTATTCTTGTTTCTCAGTTCCTATCTAGAGTATTGTATATGCCATATACTGTAGACTAAGGTTTTACTATACTTGAAGATGATTAGACTTGAATTTCTTACCAATTTATCTTTAGAATTCTTTGAAAGAGGTCAGAATTTCCTGTCCCTCTTCCCACGTTACATCATTTCACAGGTCACCAGTTCAGTGTCAAATATTTTTTATTTACTCCTGTAGAGGTAGCCATTATTTATTTAATCTCACGTATTCAAACCTAGTTCCCGTTTTGGGGAGTAGAAGGACCTCTCCTCACTAAGGCAGAATGTAGTAGCATGATTATGTTGGGGGACTTGCTCCACTGCTTAATGAGCTATTTACCATTGGGCAGTTTGAGCCCTCCTATACCTCAGTTTTCTCATCTGTAAAATTATACCTTGAGGGTTATTAATAAGATCAGATGAGTACCTATCTAAAATTCCTAACAGTAGGTGATAGAAAAAAATATACAATAAATATTAGTTATCCTCCATATCCAAAGTCCCATTTAAACTTTACATCCACACTCACTTCTAGTCTGGGTTTTTGTTCTCTGGAGGCTTAGCAGCCTTCCAGTCCGTAGGATCTGACCCAATCTAAGGCAGCAAGATTAAGCATCTCTGGCCCAGGTTTTGTCACATTATTAAGCATCTATTTTATCTTACTAGATTCTTGTATGCTATCAATCTTTACAGCAATCCTGTGGGATCAAGTAACTTTTGAATTTGCCTAAGATTACACATTAAGTAGCACAATGTGGCAGCCCTGGTGGCTCAGCGGTTTAGCGCCGCCTTTGGCCCAGGGTGTGATACTGGAGACCTGGGATCGAGTCCCACGTTGGGCTCCCAGCATGAAGCCTGCTTCTCCCTCTGCCTATGTTTCTGCCTCTCTCTGTCTCTCATGAATAAATAAAATCTTAAAAAAAAAAAAATACGTAGCAGAATGTAATTTAAAACCTTGGAGTGCCTGACTGGCTCAGCAGAGCGTGCAACTCCTGATCTCAGGGTTCATGAATTCAAGCCCCACATTGGGTGTAGAGCTTACTTAAAACAAAGAATAGGTCTTTGCCATGGATGGTACTTTTTGTGATCATTACTTTTTACATCTTTATTAAGAGCATCAAACAGTGACTTGGGAGTATAGCTAAAACTCCCTACTAAAATCTGAACATTTCTTTCAAATTCTGTATTTTTTTTCTAGATCTGAAATTAGCTGGCTACTTCAAAATATTACTGCTTTAATATAAAACTATCTAAAAATAGAGATTAAATTGCCACCAAGGAAAATTAATTCACTAAAAAGATTCATCATAATCGCTCGTATATGCGGTACTTTTTGTCAACTTCCTAGAATTAAATCTACCCTAATTTGAGAGGCATGTACAATGCTATAACGTCCATGTCTGGCTGATACTTCAAGTCTAATGAAACTCATGTGATTACTGAACCTGGGCCCTTGATTAAGTTATTTGTTCAGGATATCATCCTCTTGAGATAAAAGACCTCTCTTTCTTTCCAGTTCTTTACCTGTAACCTTCTCTGAGTCTAGATCTTTGCATTAAACCCAAATCTGTTGACTAGGATCCTACCGTCTGATAATAGACCCACTTTAATGCCAACACTACCCAACTTGGTTCTTGATGCTAACTTCTCACCTATTCTGTAACCTATGAGGACTAACCTGTGGATACCATGTATGGTTAGGGACAGTGGACTTTTAGCTCCTGAAGGTCCCAGGGCCTGGGACCTGCTGAATGATATGCAAATCTAGTTCCAGACATAACATCTCTCTTACCCTAACCTACTGTAGGTACCATGAGTGAATCCCAAAACAGAAGATTCTTTTCCTTTACGTTTAAATCCTACCTACCCTTCAGACTTTGCCTTTCCTGAAAAGCAAAGCAAAGTCTTGAGCACTGTCAAACTCCCTTTCCTTTGTACTCTAAAGCCCTTTGGTTACTCTTCTGTCAGTACTCCCTAAGGCTCCAGATACTAGAAGTTATATCTGGAGCTAGAGGGAAGCCTCTCATAAACCCTCTCATATAAAAGAAGAAACAAGTCTTAAAGAAATGGGTAACATTCTTTCAATGGAAGAGATTTGGGGGCTAAAAAAATACTCTATGACCTCTTCAAATGACAGCTTCTCTCTCTGCCTGTGCACGAAACATAGCTCGCCTAATGTATCTAACCCAAAAGGAGATTTCCACTTTGATTCTAGATATTTAAAGTAATTGAAATTGCAGTGCCTGGCTGGCTCAGTTGGTAGAGCATGTGACTCTTGATCTCACGGTCATGAGTTTGAGACCCACATTGGGCAGAGTTTACTCTAAAAATAATAGTAATAAAAAGTAATTAATTGAAATTGCCTTGATTGCTTAATGAGGATTGTTTCCTAGTATTACACATAAATACACTGATTGTAATTTCTTGTATCTAAGACTTCTTTAGGCTCATAGAACTTAGTTTCTAATCATAACAAAAAGTGCTCAGTGGATTGAATTCCCTACCTTAAAAGATAAAAAAGTATTAAGGTGACATACAACTTATATTGTAACATTATAAAAATTGGCTTTAATTTCTTAGCTTGCCTTAAACATATAAAGCAATGACTATTTGCCTCGCAAAGACTTCAGAAGTGGCATTTTGTAAGTCACCTCCCATGTTGCCTTAAAAATGCAGTTTTACTCCCCAAAGTAAAATTTACCTACAACTCTTGGAAGAATCCATCAGCAGTATAAATCTAGGTACCTCTGGAACATACTCATGTTTAGTACTTGCTTTCATCTTTTAAAGTTGGTATAACTGCACTTAATTAGTACAATGGAAAGAGTTCTGAAGCAGGTGTCAAGAGACATGTTCTGCAACTAATTGCCTTTCATCTTCTATAGGCTTTAGTTTCTTGACTTAAAATGAGCTCTAAAGTTCTTGTCAAGTAAGATCCAAATTTAAACCTAACTAAAGATCAGGGTGATGATAAAGATGTACTCAGTTATTTGAAATATGAGAGGTTTTATCCTAGAAGCCAAGCTTTATTTATTTATTTTGTGGGAAGCCTGACCTAGGACTCAATCCCAGCACCCTGGTATCATGACCTGAGCTGAAGGTAGATGCTCAACCACTGAGCCACCCAGGTACCCTGAAGCCAAACTTTACAATGAGTCTTTTGCCATAATACTTTTACCAACCAAATGATAAAATTTTTAAATTGTCCCATCATGGATATTTATTGGGTAAGGAATTAAGTGCTTTTTTGGAAGGGAGATGTACTTTGAATTGAGAAAACATTGGAAAAATTAAAATAAGCTTGGTTAGAACTATTGAAATCCAGTATAGATTTTTTTTTAACCTTTTTTTTTAAAGATTTTATTTATTTATTAATGAGAGATACATACACAGAGAGGCAGAGAAGCAGGCTCCATGCAGGGAGTCTGACGTGGGACTCGATCCCGGTTCTCCAGTATCATGCCCTGGGCTGAAGGGGGCGCTAAACCGCTGAGCCACCCAGGCTGCCTGAAATCCAGTATAGATTAAATAAAGTGTCAGGCTGCAGTAGAAATTGTTGACTCTATCCCCAGCATATATTTTCCTGTTGTAAACTATCAATTTTCTTTCAGGTACCCATTTTTCCCTTACATAATCTATGTACTTAAGCAACAGCTGACTCCACTCTCGTTTGGGGAATGAACCTACTTTGCCTAAGATAGCTTTCAAACATTTTTGACCCCAATTCATGATAAGAAACAAACTTTACACTATAATCCAGATGTGTGTATGTGTGTGAGCACCAAAGTTTCATAAAACAGTACTCTATATGTGCAATGCAATCTCAAATCTTTAATTTTTTAAATAATGATTAGGACCCAAAGATTAATTTCATGACGCATTCTTGAGTTATGATCTACCATTGGAAATACATTGGTGAGTGTAATGCCATTGCACTTATAAATATTCAGAAACCTGGATCTAAATTTATTAAGGCATAGTATTACTCTGACCACCGGAATTCGTTCACAATATCCTGTGACCTAGTATAGGCTGGTGAAAAGCAAAGGCAGATTATTATAGCAGCTCTGAGAAAAGATGCTTCCTGACTCCTTAAGAAATTGGCATCCTGGGATCCTGGGTGGTTCAGAGGCTGAGCATCTGCGTTCGGCTCAGGGCATGATCCTGGAGTCCCGGGATCAAGTCCCACATTGGGCTCCCTGTGAGGATCCTGCTTCTTCCTCTGCCTATGTCTCAGCCTCTGTGTGTGTGTGTGTGTGTGTGTGTGTGTGTGTGTGTCTCATGAATAAATAAGTAAAATCTTTAAAAGAAAAAGAAATAAAGATCCTACCTAGGTAGGTACTTGGAGGGGATCCCTGGGTGGCTCGGTGGCTTGGCGCCTGCCTTTGGCCCAAGGCGCAATCCTGGAGTCCCGAGATTGAGTCCTGCATCAGGCTCCCAGCATGGAGCCTGCTTCTCCCTCTGCCTGTGTCTCTGCCTCTCTCTCTCTCTCTGTGTGTCTATCATAAATAAATAAATAAATCTTAAAAAAAAAAAAAAAAAAAAAGATCCTAGGTACTTGGGAGACCTGGAATTGCTGCATCTCTCTAGCCTGGGATAAAGCAAAATACAAGTTTTGACAGAGCCAAAAACTTAGAAATTAAATCAGAGCTCTGGCTGAACCACACTTGGTCACTATCCTGCCTGTAATTTTTTTGTTACATAGGCCAGTAAATGCCCTTTATTGTTTAAGATAGTTTACGTTAGATTTTCTATTACCATTGACAGAATTGTCATAACATAGTAGTCTAAAGGGAAAGCAATATAAAACTAGAATTTATTGGTATACTTAACCTCAATGATGAGATGAGTGCCATCTCATTATAAGGTAGCCTGCTTATTTAGTCATCTGCCTTAGTTTCATCATTCAGAATTCTCCCACTGGTACTATTTCATAGACCAGAAACAAAATCAATGTATATGTTAACACTAGGTATCATCAAATACCACTTATTTCTCTTAGTAGGCCAACTTGATAAATGTATTTTACTTATTAGCTAAGGCTGGGCTAGTTGCAAATCGGATATATAATTCAAATTAGAAATTAACCTTGAGATCAAACTTGTTTATTTTTCTTTTAATGTGTTGAAGAGCCTGGTAAATATGATGTGATTTTTTTTCTTTAATAAGTCCTATTCTTTGTTGGGGCAATAACCAGCCAGAAGTAGTATGTGTAGTCCTCTTTCTTAAAAGTTACTTTCTGGCAGCACCTGAGTGGCTCAATTGGTTAAATGTCTGCCCTGGGCTCATGTCATGATCCCAGGGTTCTGGGATTGAGCCCCACATCAGGCTTTCTGCTCAGTGGGGAGCCTGCTTCTCCCTCTCACACTCCCTCTGCCTGCTGCTTTGCCGGCTTGTGTGCTCTTCTCTCTCTCTTTCTCTGATTCTCTGGCAAATAATAAAATCTTTTAAAAACAAAATTTACTTTCTGTTGAAGTTGTAAACAAATTTCCCTAAAAGATTGTTTCAACTTCTTGGAAGAATTAGTTGTTGACCAGATGAAATCTGTCATATAGCAGCTAGCATAGCTTTCTTGACAAATCCCTTTGAGCAAAATAAATGTTTCCCCAAACAAGCTAAAATTTCAGATTTAAGGTGGTAATGTAGGTGCCTACCTTTGACCTTTTCTTCCTAAAATTCATAGACATGCTGCAGTATCAAAACTTTGACTAAATCCATAGTAACACAAAAGGGAGTAGAGATGTCATTTACTCTCAAAGAATTTACATTCTAGTTGGAAAGACAAACTTAAGTGCTGTGAAGAAAATAAAACAGGTTAATATCAGAGTAATGAAGTAGAGCATTAACTGAGTTAATCTGAGGTCTTCTCAGATTAGTGACATTAGAGCTGAAGCCTGAGAGATAAGAAGCCTTTCAAATGAAGGATTGGGAAAAGAATATTCCAGATGGAGAGAAAGCAATTGCAAACATCTTGATAGAGAAAGGCTTTGGTATGTTTGAAGACTAGAAAGATTAGTATATATGGAATAAAGAGCACCATGAGCATGATAGAAGTCAAAGATGTAGGAATGAATCCGATTTCCTAGGGTATTAGAGGCCAATATAAGGACTATCAGTTTTATTTCAAGTACTTGTAGTTCTCAAAGAAGAGGAGTTGGGGATACCATCTCCGAGGGGTATTTGTAATTATGTTGGATGGCACTGAGGGAAGAGCTATTATAACGATTAGTACAGATATAATATCCACTATATAGGACCCTATCTTTTGAAGAGCTCAAAGTTTAGATGATACTGGGCTCTTAATATACTTCTGAGGAGACCTATAACTTAAGAGACCCTTTTAGAAAATGTACATATTAGTTGAAAGATTCTCCATCTCCATTCTTAAGAGCAGGAAACCTATGTTGGACTTCTTTTCATCCCATATAGCTCCATGCTAGATTTTGTGGGACAAATTTGGCGACTAAATTTGGGAGCATGCAAAATTTAATGGTGATTTTTTTTGTCATAAGTAAATATAGTGCATTAAACAAAGATCCATGATACATAAAAAAGCCCAGATTAGTCTCCAATATGTTTTTATTGAGTGAAGAGATGATGTTGGATCTCCAAGCCTCATCTAGTAACTTTTCATGCTACCACCATGTCCTTTTTGCTGTCACCTTTCACCTGTCCCTCAAGGAAGAGAATTCCAGAATTTCTGGTAGAGGAGCAGAAAGGACTCACCCTTAGGAATTTCACTGTTGACATTATTTTTAAACTAAGGTTTGAACCTTCTCCACCAGATGATTTCAAGAATTCTTAAAAGAAGTAACCCCTACCTCCCTGCCCAAAATATGTAGTGGAAACTCTAGTCGAATGATAAGAGCACTGAGTTGGTTTGGGATGACAGAATAAGCTTTTGTTCCACGGTTTTTCACCATGCTACAAAAGCAATATTTTATCTTTTTTAAGTTTTATTTATGTAATCTCTTTACTCAGTGCAGGGCTCAAACTCACAACCCCAAGATCAAGAGTCACATGCTCTTCTGAGATATCCAAGCTCTCCAGAAAACAATATTTTAAAAATCACTCTTGGGGGGCCACCTGGATGACTCAATCAGTTAATCGACTCGATGTTGGCTCAGGTCATGATCTCAGGGTGGTGAGATGGAGCTCCACATTGGGCTGTGCATTGGTGGAGCCTGCTTAAGATTGTCTCTTGCCCTCTCCCTCTGCCCATCCCAGAATCCTGCAAACACACACCCCCGGCGCTTGTGCACATGCTCTCCCTCCCTCTCAAAATAAAAATCACTCTTGGAGTGCCAGGCTGGCTTGGTGGTGGTGCATGCGACTCTTGATTTTGGAGTTGTGGGTTTGAGCCCACATTGGATGTAGAGGTTAGTTAAAAAGAAAATACTTGGGGATCCCTGGGTGGCTCAGTGGTTTAGCACCTGCCTTCGGCCCAGGGCGTGATCCTGGAGTTCCAGGATCGAGTTCCACATCAGGCTCCTGGCATGGAGCCTGCTTCTCCCTCTGCCTGTGTCTCTGCCTCTCTCCCTTTCTCTCACTCTCTGACTCTCATGAATAAATAAATAAAATCTTTTAAAAAAGAAAAGAAAATACTTGTTAAAAAAAAAATCACATGATGTCAGTTGCCAGAGCACTTAGTAGATATTAGGCAATTCTGCAGCAGGTTATAACCATGATACATCTATGGAAGAATTAATTACTAAAGTACTTTGGGTTTAGAGAAGGGCCTTTAAAATGCAAAAATATTTTTTATTCTTAATGAAATTTATTTTATAAATGAAAAGGTTGAGTCATCTCTTATAAGAAGTAGGAAATAGGGGCACCTGGGTAGCTCAGTTAAGCATCTGACTTCAGCTCGGGTCATGATCTCAGGGACCTGGAATTGAGCCCTGCATCAGGATCGCTAGGCATGGAGCCTGCTTCTCTCTTTCCCTCTGCCCCTCCTTGCCCTCATGTTTCTCTCTCCCCCCCCCCGCCCCCAATTAAAAAAAGTAGGAAGTCATGATATATTGTCAAAGCCTCAAGTACTTCTGGAAGCTCCCAGATTCACTCAGCAACATTCATTCACTATTTTTCCCCTACCAAGCACCTGTTTAAGGAGGCTGCAGTGAAGATAACTCTAGAACATATCTACGTTAACAGCAATTCACTTTTCTTTTTATTTATTTATTTATTTTTTATTTTTTTAGCAATTCATTTTCAAGTACACATTCCAGCTTTTAAATATAAATAAGATCTATCCAAGCACCATAAATTGACCAGACAATTGTCATCAGAAGCTAAGCCAACATCCCTTTTCAGGAAGGCTTTAGAAACAAATTTTTCTCTGATAAACTGTGCACTTGTTCTAGAAAACAAGGTACTCTCAAGGCTTCAGTGTCAGATATAATAGAGAGTTCTACTGTGTTGTGAGCTTGAAGTTCTGAGTCTTACTAATTTCACAATCAATTGACTACGTTAGGAGGTTCTCAGTGTTCCTGCAAGCATCTAATAAGTCCAGCACTCCTTAAATAGTCCAACACCAATAAACTGTATCTATTTTGCTTAATTTTGTACTCAAGAAAAAAAGACTTATCAACTAAACTCTGCCAAGATGAGAGATGAATAGAGCTTATGAAAGACCTGAAATTCAAAGTTTATTTTCATAGACCTTGTTATGAAAATCACTGAAGAGTTGTTTGGTATGTGCATGGAGCGTTTATCTAATGTTAAACAGTCAAAATACTGAAACAACCCTGATTCTGCTTTATCATGCTAGTGAAATTTACCCAGATTAGGACAAAGTTGATGGCAAATATTACATTTCCAAGACATAAAATGTTAAAAGTCAATCCAGAATAAACAGGAAAGCTTTAACTAACAAAATTAATTATTATTTCCATTTTATAGTATAAAAAGGAATGTAAGCTCCTTGAGGGCAGAAGTGTATTGATTTTCTTAACTGCCTCTGTATTCTCAGGCCCTAGAATAATGCCTGACACCTAATAATTGTTCATTGAGTAAGTGTTGAATGTCAACGTGGTAATGAAAAGACTAGATTTGAATCTCAGCTAATACTTCCTCCTTGTGGAAACTTGGACAAGTCACTTAAATTCTCTCTTTGTTTCCTCATCTGTAAAAGGAATAATACTCTCTTTTTCCAGGATATGGTTTTTTCAACAACACTAAGCAGTTCTCCAATTCTCACCAGACACTGACCAGGTGTCCTACAGTTATTTTTTAAAAGATTGTGTGTGTGTGTGTGTGTGTGTGTGTTTAAATATAAATCAAGATTGTATGTATATATTTAAATATAAATAAAACTTTTAAAAAACCTATATATATAGGTTTTTTAAAAGTTTTATTTATTAGAGCACGAGTGCAGGGGAGGCACAGATAGAGAAGCAGGCTACCCGCTGAGCGGGAAGCCTGATATGAGGCTCTATCCCAGGACCCTGGGATCATGACCTGAGCCACCCAGGTGCCCCTAATGATTATATCTTTAAGTAATCTCTACACTTTAATGAAGGGCTCAAACCTATGACCCCGAGATCAAGAGTCACATGTTCCACGGACTGAGCCAGCTAGGCACCCCAGATGTCCTATAATTTAGTTGAATTCTGACACTACCTGGAGATAGTGTCAGATCCCACAGTTAAGAGCTCAGTCCTGCAACATTGCCCCTCAGAAACCAATAGCAGTCCAGGTTGTCATCCTAGCAGCTGGCTAAAGATAAGACATTCCCACAAACCTCTCCTCCAGTTCAAGTAATTGGCTAGAGCTGCTCACAGGACTCAGAGAAACATTTACTTGGCTTTACCAGTTTATTATAAAAGGATATAAGTAAAGAATAGGCAAATGTAAGAGATGCACGGGGCAATGTGTATTGGATGGAGTGAGGAGCTTCCATATTCTTGGGCTGGCCATTCTCCCCACATCTCCACATGTTTACCAACCTAGAAGTTCATCGATTCTTGTTGTTCATGAATTTTTACGGAGATTAATCTGTAGCCTTCCCCCACTTTTTCCTTCCCAGATGTCAGTGCATGGGTCTGGAAGTCCCAGCCCTCTGACCTCTAGGTCTTTCTGGTGACTAGCCCCATCCTGAGGCTATCTAGAAGCCCTACCTAAGTCACTTCTTTAGCATAAACTCAGAACGGACTCCTAATGAAGGACAAAAATATGCTCCTATCAGGAAATTCCAAGAGTTTTAGGAACTCTGTGGCAGAAACCCAGAATTAAAACCATGTATCAAATCAAATAAGATATGTCTGTAAAATCCCTGTAAAATGCTATAGCATAATTGAAAATCATTATTTTAGTGTCAGCAGTGTTATAACAAGATATTACCTGGTAGAGATCCTTAGTAGATTTGAGTTAATAGTTATCTTTTATAAAATGTATATATTAGATGTCATGCTTTATTTACATTATTTCATTTGATTATGATAACTGTGAGGTAGGCTATCAACCTCATTTACAGAGATGAAGTGAAAGCTTTGCATTATAACAAACTACCTTATTACCTCACAGTTTCTGTAAGTCAGGAATTTAGATACAGCTTAGCTTCTCTGCTTCAGTCTTCACAGGCTGCAGTGAAGTTACTGGCCAGGGCTACAGTCATGTCAAGGCTCCACTGAGGAAGGATCCACTTCCAAACTCACTCATGTTGGCAGGATTCAGTTTCTCACAGGCTGTTGGACTAATTGGGAAGCTCCCCCTCAGCTCTTGAACACATGGACCTTTCTAGGGCTGCTTACAACATGCCACCTGGCTTCATCAAATTGAGCAAGGAGAGAGTGCCAGGCAGTAAGACAGAAGTCACAAACTTTTACAACCTAATTTTGGAATTGTTATCTCATCACTTTCTTGTCTCTTCTCCATTAAAAGTAAGTCACTAAGTGAAAAAGGATGCAGGCTCTCTCACCAGACACCAAATCTGTCAGCACCTTGATCTTGAACTTCCCAGCCTTTAGAAGAACTATAAAAAATGAATTTTTAATGATTTTTAAAAACAGAACAAAAACAAGTTACTTGATCCAGCCCATATTCAAGAGGAGAGAGTGTTATAATAGAAACAGACACATAAAACAATAAAGTGGTTGCCCAAGAAAAGGGGTTTTAGGAGGATGCGGGAAAAGAGGTGAAGGGGTCTAAGAGGTACAAACTTCCCATTATAAATAAGTCACAGGGACGAAAAGTAGAGCATGGGGAATATGCCGCCCTCCCCCCCCCCCCAAAAAAAAGAGGAGAGAGTATTACACAAAGACATGAATATCAGGAGGCAGAGAGCACTGTGAGCCATTTTAGAAGACTGCCCTCCCACAGGCTCAGGGTGTTCCGTTTGCTTATCCAGTTTGATAAAGCTAATAAGTAGCAAACCTGAGGAAACCAAATCACATCTGCCAGACAAAGCCCATAGTGTTCCCTCTATTACTCACCCATTGAATACGTAGTAATAATGTAGGGTTAGCATAAACTTGTCTAAAAGTGAGTCATTCTAAAGTGTTAAAATTACCTGTTATCTAAAATAGAATAAGCCATTTCCATCCTAACTGGTTTTCCTAGGATTGTTCATCCTAATCATTTTCTTCAGAGATAGGACAAGTTAAATTCTTTTCATTCTCCATCCATGGTACCATAAATTTCAAATTTTAGTAATATAATATTAGTCATCTAAAAAGCACATGAAAAAATAAAAAAAAATAAAAAAATAAAAAGCACATGAAGTGTTAAGTTACCTCTCAACAAGACCATATAAGGAATAGAATCTGGTGGCACACTAGTGTCACTGAAAGACCTTTGGAGATTTGCTGATTTATTCAGTTTAGTGTGAAAGGACACCGACATTTTTAAGTAACAAAGGTGTACACAAGAAGCCATGTAAGTTCAGAGAAGAAATATGATTAAAGAATCATGAATTGAAGAAGAAAAACTACTTTTGAGTCTTAATGCATGAATCTGAATTTGCCAGGTAACCAAGGCATAGAATTGTAAAAACAAACAAAAAAACCCAATCAAGATTATTGAAGAGATTTGGAGCCCAGAATTGCCAGCAGATTTGGAATTTTGAGGACTCCTTGAAAGGCAGAGGGCATATGAAATCAGAGGAAGAGTCAGGCTTCAGAGATAATGGTTAACAGGGAGTTGGGGTGTAGGGGAAAGGCACAGTCCTAGAGCAACCACAAAGGAATGGAATTTGAAACCTCTTGTTGAGTTGGTTTCTCCCTTCATTCATTCTTCAAAGTTAAGGGTACTGTGGAATGGTATTTGCCCCTAAGCTAGCTGAGTAACTCTAGAAACTTATGGCAGAGGAGCCAGGCAGTACCCTATATCCAGGAAAGGAAGCCTCATACCCAGAATATTAGTTACTGCTCTCCCTCACAATCATCAGAGAAAAGTGTGGTAAACAGAAAGAGCATTATGCACAGGAATACCAAGATGAAGAACCACCAAATACTCAGGGAAGATGAATACAAAATCAAGAACCACCATATACCTGAGGAAAACAAATACTATGAAAGGTTGACCCCAATCAACAAAGGAACTAACATGGTTATTAGAGAAAGCAGAGGAGGATTTTGGAAATGATAATTATTTACTGCATAATGGGGTGTAGTGTGCGGCGTTGTTCTAAGCACCATGGTACATGTACTTCAAAAATTTAATCCTTATGCAGAATATCCCCAGAGGAATATTAGAGACTGAGAGAATATTGTGTCTAAATTTCATGAAAAAGGAACAAGTTAAAGATTGTTAAAATAAAAAAATTAAAGCATAGTCTAAGCTACAAATGAACTTTGATGTAGAGCAAATTAGCAAAACTGGAAGAATAAGCTGAAAAATTACTCCAAAAGAACAAAGACTGGAGGAGAGGTGGCTTAAGATGTAAGAAAAATCCAGATTCCAATATTTCTCTCATAGTTCCAAAGAGGATATGAGAGAGAATTTTAAGGCAGCATTAACTGAAGAAATTATAGAAGAAAAATTCCTGGTATGACTAGTGTAATTTAGAAGAAATACTCGATGCCATTTGTATTTTTAAAAAAGATAAAACATTAAGTAAGTTCATCTTATTTTTTATTGCCAGGTTGTATCTAAAATTTCATCACTATTATATGTATTTCAATATTATAATACAGATTTTATATATTTTTATGATAATTGTGCTTTCTTAGCTTTTTATTTTGAAATAAATTTAGACTTACAGAAAAGTTGCAAACATAGTACCAACACCCTTCACCTAATTTCTTATAATGTTAACATCTTACATCACCATATTATAATTACACAAGCTAATAAGTTAACATCAGTACAATATCATTAATTAAACTACAAATATGCTTTATATCAAGTAGGACAAAAGATAATGTGTATGATTAACATATATAGATATATAAAAAACAGAACAAAGGAGATGTGTAAATACTATATCCTCATTTCTACAACTGCTCTTGAGGCTTTTTGTACAACATCCATCATTGTGTATTTCATATTCATTTTGCCAGCCTCTACTGCTGGTTGAAGTTTTCACATGATGTGGTAATGCTTATTCTTCAGGAATGAGTCCTTGGTGCTTCTGCTTGAATTCAACTGCTATAGTTTACTATTTTCTACTGTACATGGCAATGCTAGGTAGGAGGTGACCCAAAGCATCTCCCAGGTCTAAGACCTTCTCATCCTTGCTCCTGTTATGTAGCAGCAATTACACTTCCCCTTGATATCAAGGATTAATTTTCCCAGCCTACACTATAACCTCTTCCCCCCACCCATTGTTCTAATGTCAAGAAGAGCCCAAAATAGTCAACTAGTAGTATAAACTTCCAGTTAAGTGGAACCATTGTTGAGTTTTCTGGGAAGCATATTCCTCCCTCAGATACTAAGACCATTAAATGGTCCAAACCTCAAAATTATGGGAATAGAAAGCAAAACATTTTATGAGTAAATCAATAGGTATAATAGTGGGAGGTGTCCATTTTACTCTTGGCTTCCCCAGATTTTGTGCTGTAGATAAGGGAGAAATAGCACTCTATTAGTTGCTAGTTCACAACACGTAATACTATAGAACAGGAGTTGGCAAACTTTCTCCTGTTAAGGGCCAGATAGTAAATATTCTAGGGTTTAAGGATCACATATGGTATCTGTTACATATTCTTTTTTTTTTGTTTGTTTATAACTTCAAGAGCGTAAAAGCCAGGGCATCTGGGTGGCTCAGTCAGTTAGGTGTCAGCCTTTGGCTTAGATCATGATCCCAGGGTCCTGGGATGGATCCCCATGTTGAGCTCCATGCTCAGCAGAGAGTCTGCTTCTCCCTCACCCTCTGCCCCTCCTTCCCACTCTGCTCTCTCTGTCTCTGTCTCTCAAATAAATAAAATGTTTTTTAAAAAATGTAAGAGCCATTCTTAAAGACTGTACAAAGAAACAGGATGTGGGCCAGGTTTAGCCCTCAGACTCTAATTTGTTAATCCCTGCTATAGGCCAACACCCTAACTTTGCACATTGTTCCCTCCCTGCTGACACTGGAACTGAGTCTTCAGAAGACCACTAAAGAGTTCTAAAGGCAAGCTGCTACTGGATGTTGGGGATATACAGTAAGACCAGTGAGTCTTGTGTGCATAGGATCCTGAGTCACCAGGAATTAACCATTGTTCATGTCTTCCCTCTTTCCCCTCTACCAGCGCACAGTTTTATACTAGGAAATAACTGTATGTCCCTTTGGGGAAAGACTGAGAGAAAGATTCACACATCATACTTCTGATGTTATCACAAGGTCTTTTTTCATAGTTATGTAGCATTACTCTGTATTCAAGGGCCTCTGGGTTTGTGAACTTTCCAGAATTAGAAAGTGGGTGAAAACTATCACATTATTTTTAGTGGTATCTCTAGTCAAGCTTCTGTTTTCCCAACCTAAGGATTGTTCAGTTACACAAATATTTACAAGCTTAGTGAGTTACCCTTCTATTTTAATACTGGAAACTATAAAGAGTTAACCACCACCGAAGATTTCTGTAGATCAGAACCTTTCAGTTACTACTCTTTTTTTTTTCCTTAAAGATTTTATTTATTTATTAGAGAGAGTGAGAGAAAGAAAGGCAGAGACACAGGCAGAGGGAGAAGCAGGCTCCAGGTAGGGAGCCCAAAGTGGGACTCCATCCTGGGTCTCCAGGATCACGCCCTGGGCTGAAGGCGGTGCTAAACCGCTGAGCTACTGGGGCTGCCTCAGTTACTACTCTGATACTACTATGTATTGGTAATTGTGCCCACTGTGTCTATAGCTGTTGTGTTCTGCTACCTGACCTCAGCATCCCTTACCATTGTTAAAATTAGAAAACCCATTTGAATGGCAACACATGCAACCTTTATCCCCAGAGAACAGGAAGGGATGCTAGTGCTGTACTCACCAATCTATTTGTTCATGCTATAGGGTGAAGAGAGGGTGTGCTCTAGGTCTTTGGGGGGTCATAATTAAGGGTAGATGATCCAATACAAATAACAACCCCTTCAATGTTTCTTCCTCCTAAACCTTTTTTTCATGGGTTTGATACTTCTGTCTTTTATGGCCTGGCCTTGGAAGCTATCCACCATCATTTCTGTGATATCCTATGGGTTATAAAGGTCAGTTTCTAATTTTTGGTATGTTAGACTTAGGGCTCTAAGAGATAAAGGATGCTTTTAGGGCAATCATAGAAAAACCCTGGTTTTTTAAACATGTTCTGAGTTAAAAATGGGAAATCTTGAGCCTATAATTTTCTTTAGTTTTTCTAGCACAATTAGAAGCAATCCCTGCACTTGTATTCCTTGTGCATTTCATAATACTCTAACTTAGCAACCAGTTGATCCACCAAAGTCTTACTTTTGATAGGTACCTCATTCCAGATGACACCAAATGGTAATTTTGGGCTTTTTTTTTAGAAATGACGTGAGGAGGGGCAGATGGTGAGAGAGAGAATTTTAAGCAGGCTCCATGCCCAGTGCAAGCCCAATGCAGGGCTCCATCTCAGGACCCAGAGATCATGACTTGAGCCGAAATCAGGAATTGGACACTTTACTGGCTGAGCCACTAAGGTATCCTCAGATGATGATTTTTTAAAGCAAAAATGGAATATATTTTTTAATGTAACTGAAAAGTCTACAGATAGACTTTTCCAAGGATTCAGAGGTCAATAAGAATCTATCCCTTGCCATCACTTGACACTGCCTTCCTCTGTTGCCTGTATTCTCAAGGAGACTCTTTCCATGTGATGGCAGAAATTATCTTTGGCTTACATTTTGCTAGTTTAGTAGTCCATAGGTGATAATTTAAGTAACTGTTTCTCTTCTGTGTATCTTGGACCACCAGTCTCCACTAATAGTAAGCAGATCCTTGCTGCTTTCAGAAACATCCAAAATCAGATAAGGCATCCGCATTCCCATTTCCCAGAAAGTCATTCCTTAACAACTTTTCTTATTACTGCATCAGTGTTCAGTTGCATAACACAGAAATCATCTAGTTTAGGCAAAAAGAGATTTAAAATGAGGAATTGTGTGCTTACAAAATCATTGAAAGAAGTAGAGGAGCAACTTCGAAGTCCAACTCCTTGGAATAACCTTCAGCCCTCACAACCATTCTATTTCTTCCATGATTAAAAATGTTTCCACTACTATTACTGTAGGAAGCTGCTGCCATTGTTGTTCACCACGGAACTGCATTACTTTTGCTGCTGCTACTGCTGCTTCTGCTACTGCTGTTACAGGAAACTGCTAGCTCCAGAATCACATACATCACCTCTGCCAAACCCACACAAGCAAATTAGATTCCATGTATCCTTCCTTTTCCTCACATGGCTTAGTTCTGAATTCATTTCTCACAAAATCCATTGAACTAAATCACATCTAGAATTCTAACTGAAAAGGAGTCTGGGAAATGTCACATACTAGCTTTCCAGCTTTTTAAGATTAGAAAGAGGTTGAGCATTAACCCACAGCTCCCATAGCATTTTGTTCACATCAAGTATTATTACTATTCTGTCGAATTTAAGGTGTATCTGCTATATGAGATTGAGAATTAAGAATAGAGATAAAATTTTATTCATATTTTAGATACCCAGCATTCATCAGTGACTCCCTTAAACATAATCCCTTAATTAAATATAATACTATTTTACAAACATTCATTAAATATTTGCTAAGAACCTTTGTATGTATGAGTTAAGACTCATCCTTACATAATTCCTCTTTCAGCCAGAGCCTACTCATTTCCCCTACCCCTACTCCTTACTGAAACTGAAATTTCCTTCACATCATTTCCTTTCTTATCACTTCTTAGAAGACATCATTGGTGATTGGGAAGATCAAAATTTTGGGAGTCAGACAAATTTGGGTTTTAATTTTGGTTTATCTTCATACTAGCTATATAACTTTGAGCAAGTTATTAACTCCTCTAAACCTTAGCTATACTATGAGGATAGTAATACCTCAGTAAGTTGTCATAAGGACTAAGTGAGATAATGTTTTTAAAGTACTTGGCACAGGGCAGCCCGGGTGACTCAGTGGTTTAGTGCCACCTTTGGCCCAGGGGGTGATCCTGGAGACCCAGGATCGAGTCCCACGTTGGGCTGCCTGCATGGAGCCTGCTTCTCCCTCTGCCTGTGTCTCTTTCTCTCTCTTTCTCTCTCTCTCTCTCTCTGTGTGTGTCTCATGAATAAATAAAATTAAAAATAAAGTACTTGGCACATAGTAACATTAATAAATATATATTAAAATGTATCTTTAATATATTATTTAATCTATGTTAAAATGTTTTCCCTTATCTCATACTTATAACTTTGGAATCGAAAGAGTTATCTAGTCCAGCTCCCTAATACCCATGAATAAGCCCAAAACTAAAGGAAGGGGTTACACATCTGTGTCTACCTGCCCCAGCTCTTCATAGCTTGACCTGTTCATCTCCTATATGTTGACACAAGTATATCGTAGATCCTTGATAGATACTTGAGTAGATTTTATCTTCCCTTTGAGTGAGACTTATTATGGAATTATCCTCCCAATTCAGTTGGCTCAGAAATAGCTGTCCAGTCCTGATCATTGGATATTTAGTCTCAAGGACAATTGAACCCATAATGTCTTATACTGAAAGGGAAGTTTTTGCCTGGCATTCTAGAGTCCAAAATGCAAAATGCTCCTCCTAGATACCAGATTATGTAATCTTGGTGTCATCTATTTATCTTATCATAACTGTAGATCAACCCATCTTTGGCTACTTAATCTTCCCTGTATTGCTGAACTTGGATATGCCATGAACAAGGCTCAACATGAGCCTGATACAGGGTCTAATGTACTGATTCTCAACTGGAGGGTGATTTGCCTTCCAGGGGACACTTGATAATGCTCAGAGCCATTTTTGGCTGTCACAACTGGGGGGGGAATGTTGATGCTGGACGTGATGGGTAGAGGCCAAGATTGCTGCTAAAAATCCTACAATACACAGGACAGCCTCCTCTAACAAAGAATTATCTGACTCAGGGTTGATAAATCCTGGTCTAATTTTAAGTCCCAGGCTTGTACACTAAGCGCGTCTTGGAGTGTCTTAACAATAAGTTCTAAAATAGGACATCTCCATGACATCATCCCATATCATTCCTGCCCATAGCAATTTCTTCCTCTGCCTTCTATAAGGCTTTTTTTGTTTGTAGTCTCCTGACAGACTACTTGTATTTCTTTCATTTTTATACATTGTCTCTCCAGGCTATGAGCTTTTCTGGACAATAGCCCTGTCTCCCACATTCTGTATGTAGCCCTGTTGTATATAAAAGTTTTAATTAATCCATAAAAATAAATAAAGACCCGGGATTCAGACCAAATCTTTCAGAGTGCTCCTACTCTCTGGACAAAGGCCCAAAAAGGAAAAAAAAAAAAAAAATAGGATCCTTACCTAGTTGAAATATTCAACACACTTGATGTCAAAAGAATAAAATCTCCTTAACTTCATGGATCTCCATCTATTCCTACTTATTCTTGAGAGTTTTTGGATTTTATTTTAGCTCTGATTTATTTCTACTGAGAATTTCTCTTCTGCTTATGTCTAATTGCTCTTTCCACTAATGTCCCTAGCAACTTGTATTTCCTCTTTCATAACACATCACATTTGAATTTCTTTTCAGGGTCTTTCTTCCCCAAAAGACTTTTAGCTACATGAAGGCAGAGGCCATCTCTGCCTTCTTCATTATCATATCTCTAGTACCCTTAGCCCAATGCCTGGCATGTGGTAGGTGATTTCCTTGTTAGTGCATGTGAGGGATTTTTTTTCTTCAAAATGAGTTTTATTAAAACATAATGGATTCCAAAAGGTAGTTCAGCAGAGAAACTACCAAAAGGAAAATTCCAATTTAGAAAGTAAAACCTTGTTCTATCACAGGTTAATTGATGACCAGGTTCATGATATCTGTTCCATAGCCTATTTGAGGTGTTCCATCACCCCCTTTGTCCCCTTCCTTCCTTGAGGTCTCAGACTTGAAGCCCTGGGGAAAATTGCATAGGCCATTTTTGGATAAACAGTTGCCCTTACTCTTCACCTGGTCAAACTGCCTGTGAGTGGTTTATCTGTGCCTCTACTTATAGATTCTGTAGATTTATATGTAGCAATTCAACCAAGGGTGATTGCAGGCCTCTTCAGTCAGTGAAGGAAAAAAAAAAAATCACATACTGCTTACTCTTGTCTATCCAGGACCATTGCTAACTAGATGTCTCTCTTAGATTGTTATGTGCATAAAATTAAAACTCCAAGTCAAGCTAAATTTCATATATTCCTTCTCCTTGTTTTTATCATAAGATTGATATGAGAGAGATCTATCTTTTTAAAAACCACGTTCAAGGGATCCCTGGGTGGTGCAGCGGTTTAGCGCCTGCCTTTGGCCCAGGGCACGATCCTGGAGACCCGGGATTGAGTCCCACGTTGGGCTCCCGGTGCATGGAGCCTGCTTCTCCCTCTGCCTGTGTCTCTGCCTCTCTCTCTCTCTGTGACTATCATAAATAAATAAAAATTTTAAAAAATGTTCATTATTACTTGTTAGTATTTATATTGTTCCTCTGATCAAAAGGAACAAGGCTTTTTAGCAGAATTTGAGGGGTGGAGGTAAGAGGAAGCTTTGAAACTCACTCAGTTTAAGCGTACTACCACTACAATGGATTTATCAACTTCTGAGTCTTAAGCTTCTGGCTCCATCTCCCCTTTCCCCCATGCCAGTTTTTATTATTGGCTTTTAATCCCTCTTTCTCTTTCCTTCTCCACCTGCCCCCCACTCTCTCCCCTTTTCTAATTTCTGTACAACATAAAGGTGGCCAGACAAGTGGTCTGAAAGACCTTCCAAAGATCTGAAATGTGTTTCACTATCCACTAACCAAGCTGTGGATATGAGTGAGTTTGTCTCACTCGGTAAACTGATGTCCTTTCTGATTCCCAGGGCTTACTCTGTCAACTCCTCCTATCTATGATAATTCCCCAGCCTAGGGACACACTTCTTCTTGGGTCAGGCAGGTATCCAACTTTGCTTTAATTTAGCATGGAGTTACCCTGGGGCTCTCCTGATTGACCTTGAGGCAGTATAAGTAGTGGTGTAGCTTTTGGGATCTAGAACCCATGCTATATAATCTCAAATTCTGATTCTGCCACATACTCATTTCTCTGTGCTTCAACTTCCTTGTCTGTGAAAGAATAGTATCTACTACCTCCTAGGATTGGTGTACACATGTAAAATAATTCAAACATACCTTGTAACATAGGAAGCACAGTTTTGTTAATTATTATTATGAGTTGACCCATGATGTTGCTGGGGAGAGATCTGTTTTATTTCTACCACACTTAACAATTCAGCATATATTTATTGAATGACCACAATGTGCCAAGACACTGCTAAGCAGAACATAGTGATGAAGCAGAAACGAATGCAGCATTTGTCAATGAGCTGCATTTGGTCTACAGATGATAATGATGGCAAAGAGGTAGCTGTTTATTTAGATAGGCCCTCAAGCTTTTCTCCATTGACAAACGCAAGAAGGAATGTTTACCCTTTCACGTCTAATATTATCTTATATTCTGTTTCCTTTGAGAGCTTAGAAGTACATTTTGTAATCATAGATCATGCTCTCCCTTGTTTCTATCTTAAATTTACCAAGAATTATCAAAATTATATCTTTTCTTATTTTCCTATAATTAAACAATACTTTCTCTTTCCCAAATCATCAGTTCTCTAAGTTCCCAAAAATCATTACTTTGGACCTTGAACTGACTCTGGTCCTTTTATACACATCTGGCTTTGATATGGTGATGTGTAAGTATGTATATGTTTTCCCTTTAGCTCTAGTGAGATGTGGAAAGATGAGCTGAATCAGAGAGGTGTGAGTGAATAAATGTACCATTGAATAAATGTACTTATTTAAGTCTCTTTCTCACCAATTATTTCTCAGATCCAGCTGGATTTTATCTCTGCCTTGCAATCACAGTGAATGAATGCAGAAAGTAGACAAACTTTAAATATGTTCTGTCCAGAAGAGAATAAGAATCTTTTCTAAAACAAAATATGAAGTTCTAATTTAAATGATGGTTGGGGGGGGAAGGGATCTAAAAAAGGATACAGTGAATTAACTAAAAATGAGGACAGTCCTTTTTTTCTGGTTTATTATTCTACACCTAAAACAGATTTTTGTTGATTTGTGTACTCCAAGGGGTACTCTCTTTTAAGGGAGGAGGTTCTGAGTTCAGCTGCAAGAGTGTAAAAATGAAGATGTGCAGTGCTGTGGGACAGAGTAAAGCCTCTGAGACAGCATTGTGAAACTGAATCAGCATTGATCACTATAATACTTTGCTTTCTGTCTAGAGTTCCTTGGTTCACAAATGGTCTCTCTCTCCACCCTTTATCTAATCAGCTACAATAAAATATAAGTATCAACCAGAGAACAGTTTATTTATAGCCAAGGAAAGCTAAGTGGTGCAGTAGCAACCAAAATTCATTTTGTTATGTATAGGTCTGCCACACTATCTTCACATTTCTTTCCCGTTTATAATTGGCTCTCTATTCCTTTTCTTTTCTTTTTTTTTTTTTTTTAAGATTTTATTTATTCATAAGAGACAGAGAATGGCAGAGACATGGGCAGAGGGAGAAGCAGGCTAACCACAGGGAGCCCAATGTGGGACTCAATCCGGAGACTCCAGGACCATGCCCTGAGCCAAAGGGAGACACTAAACCTCTGAGCCACCCAGGCGTCCCTCTCTATTCTTCTTCTATAGAGAAAAATTATTATTCAATCATTGAGAATATGTTATTTTTAGTAAGCCATTAATATTATCTTTAGGAGCACAAAAACTCTCCTACCAAAATTATTGCTAGAATGGCTACTATTCTTTGAGCAATTTTTACATGAACCAGAGCAATCCCATTTAATGAATTTATAATTTGATAGGTAAAAATGAACACTTTTCTATATTTCAATTTCACTGCCAAAATTTAAGATTCAAAAAAAGCACACACGCATGCACAAAGCATACAGTTGGGTAAGGTATAAAAATTCTTTCACCTAGCATCATAAAACTTTCCCGTTTCTCATTTTCTCAGATCTTTTCCACGTTCAATAATATTTTTAGTCTAAAATTAGAAGCCATGATGAATACTAGAGTACTACAGGTCCAGATGTACTGGAATTCTCAACAGTATTCATAAATCTTTGAAAATTTCACTCCATCATTGAAATGGTCCTTCAGGGTTATACCATAGTCTATGGCAAAATTACTAGGAATATAAAATATTTAAATGTACAGCAAGTACAGCTCTGATTTACTGCCTAAATCTGGAAGAGGATCAGGGATCCTGAATTCCCAGCCCAGGAAACATATGAGGCAAACAACTTTGGAAGAAGAAAGAATACTTGGCCAGGGAACTGGATATCCTGGTTTCTAGAACCTTTCTTGGGCAACTTCAGGGGTAAGACACTAAGTAGAGATCTTGGAGTGCTGCCTTGGTTGCATCATCTATAGAATTGTAATACTACTACCTATCCCTTACCATTCCCCCTCAAAGATTCTGTGATCTGACATGAGAAAGTTCTTTGGATTACTCAGAAAAATAGAGCTGCACAGCTATGAAGTATTATTATTAACATTATCATGATTATCATCATCCTTACACTCAGTATTTATCATGATTGGTGCTTTTTTCATCAGAGAAGCTCAAAGATTTATAGAGAAACATGTATTCATATAGCTTATCTCTAGGAAATTCTATAATTCTCAGTACTTTTAAGTAACTTACTAAACTTTTCAAACAAGTTAGTAAATGGATTCCATTCCACTACATATAAATATATAGACCAGTTCTCATCCTGGTATGAGAGCAACAACAGAATAACCCATCCTCTGGCATTTAAACCTAACCACTCCCTAGTAATTGTATGTTTAAATGTCTTGCATATCTGTAGTTATACTTTAAAAATTACCTAAGACCAGGTATTTTTGAATGACCAGCTTTTTAAGGTGACCATCAACCTTCCCATCAGGGTTCTCCAGACAAACAGAACCGGCAAGATTTGTATTTATGTATATAGACAGACTTAGTTTAAGGAATTTTCTCTTGTGATTGTTGAAGCTTGGTGAGTCCAAAATCTAATGGGGCAGGCTGGAGACCCAGGGAGGAGTTGCAGTTGAGTCCAAAGACAGTCTTTTGGCAGAATTCCTTGTCTGGGAGAGTTTATTCCTTTTTCTATTAAGGCTTTCAACTGATTGGATGAAACCCACCCACATCATGGAGGGTAATCTGCTTTTCTCAAAGTCTACCATTGAAATGTTAATTTCATTCAAAAACATCTTCACAGAAATATTCAGAATGTTTGACCAAGTATCTGGGCACAATGGCTTTGGCAAGTTGAAACATAAAATTAACTATACTAGTTAAATAGAGTTCTAAGAATTTAGTTCTGCAGTAGAATGCTTTGCAAGTTAGTTAGAATGCTTTTGGGGGGTGAAAATGACCCCCCAAAAGATATGTCCATGTCCTAATACCTAAAACCTGTGAATATTACCTTATGTGGCAAAAGATGAAATTAAGGATCTTGAGAGAAAGAGTTTATTCTCAATTATCTGGGTACAATCATATGTATCATAAGAGAAAGTCAGAGAAAGTTTTGTGACACACAGAGGAAAAGGCAATATGAAGACAGAGCAGAGAGAGGTGCAGCTGTAAGCCAAGGAATGCCAACAACCACCAGAAGCTGGAAAAGGCAATTGATGGATTCTCTAGAGCCTTTGTAGGGAGTACAGCTCTGCCAACAACTTGATTTTGGACTTCAGACCTCCAGAAGTGTGAGAAAGTTAATTTATGTTATTTTCAACCATCCAGTTTGGGACAGTTTGTTATAGTAGCCACTATAGGAAATTAATGCAAGGATTTTACACATCACATGCAAAACTGACCAAAAAAAGGAACATCCCCATTATAGTTAGTAATGTTGCTGTAGAAAAGAGCTTGATGCACTTGGGAAAGTATGAGATCCTGCCAGTCTAACTGAATTACATTTAAAAAGTCACCTTTCAATTTCCGTATCTTTAAAATGGGGGAAATGATACTTCCTTACTTACCCACGTTTTGTACTGAGACTCCAATGAGAGAATGTATATGCTTATATTCAATAAATATTCACTGACGTTTACTATATGCCAGAAACTGTTCTAAAAGTATTGTATCTAAGGGATATAACAGTGAAAATGACAGACAGTCCTGCTGTCATTCAGCCTACATGCTAATGCCATAAGCAGACCATATATAAGAAAGAATGCAAAATCATTTCATACAGTAATAAGGACTATGAAAAAAATAAGTGGAATAATAATGATAGAGTGGCTAGAAAAGGAAATATTACATAGGATGATCAGGAGGGAAGGCTTTTCTAAAGATTATAAGTTGATAAAGCTGAGTCCTAAATTATGAAAAAGAGCCAGCCATGGGGAAAAAAGGCGAATAAGAGAAAGAGTTTATTCAGGGGCAAGACCCTAAGACCCTTTTGGACTTAAAAGGCACTTGAAAAAGAAGTAGCTGTAGCTTTTGCATGTTTGAGGAATATACAGCTTTGCAGGAACTTGAAATGTATGAAGAACAGAAGAAAAGACCAGTGTGACCAAAGTATAGAGGATGAGGAGGAACATGGTAGGAGATGAAGCCAGAGTGATATTCAAGGGCTGGATCAAGTAAAGCTATATAAGCCAAAATGACAAGTTTGGATTTGACTGTGGATATAATGTATATCCATGATCAAAGGGTTTTAAACATGGAAGGAGTGTTACCTGATTTTCATTTTTAAAAGATGACTAGCTTCTAGGTAGAGAATGTTTTAGAGAGCAAGAGATGAAGTTGAGAGACCAGTTAGGAGGCTGTTGCAGTAATCCAAGCTAGAGATAATGGTTAGGATAAAGTGACAGTAATGTAGGTCAAGAGAAATGGACCAATTTAAGATATATTTTGGAGATAGTGCTAGTAGACCTTTGATGCATTGGATATGGAAGAAGAGAAACAGGAATTAAGAATAATTCATAGGGTTTTGGCCTTAGCAACTGGCAGATGGTGAACAATGGAGGAAAAACTATTCTGAACATGATAAATTTGAAATGCTTATTAGATACTCAAGGGGGACTTTCAGTAGGCAATTCAATATATATCTATAGCTTGCATGGCAGGGAGGGATGAATCGGAGATGGAATTATGAATGTGGAAATCATCATCATATAAATCATGTTTAAGGTCATAGGATAGTGAGAAAGTATTCAGAGGGAAGAGAAGAAGGTCCAGAATAAATCCTTGGGTACTTTAATATTTAGAGGTCAAGCAGTGGAGGAGAAGCCAGAAAAGACAGCAGAACTGGTAAAGGAGACAATGAGGTAGGAGGAAATCCTGGAAAATTTAAAGTCACTGAAGCTAAGAAAAAAATGAATAAATGTCAACAGGATACTATGCATAAATATTTTCTCAGCTCTTGCTGTGTACAAAGAACTCTACTGGAAATGCAAAAGAAATGTTCTGGATTTCAAGGACCTTTTGATTCTGAAATGGAGATAAAAAAGAAGCCCCATAAAAATAATACAGTACATGGCCTTCTAATTGACCTCTATCTTCAGGTCTGCCTTTCAATCTATTCTACTCCAGGCACAAGGTTGATTTCCCTAAAACAGCACTCCAGTCAATTAAAACTGATTAGCTTTAAACTAAAAGTCATCAGAGTTCTGATCAGCTCAAGAACATTCTTTGCCCATCTCCACTTGGAATGGATATGACAGTCCCAAATCATCATTTTGGCACTCAAGGAAGGATGGTCACAACCTCATGAAACCTTTTAGCACTTTTTCTTGGTGGCTCAGGTTAGCAATGATTCTATCTTTCCCTGCCCTTCTTTGTAATTGGTGTATCTTTTGTCTAGATTGTGAGCTCCTTAAAGATAGAGATTAAGCTCAAGCTCCACATCTAGTCATTAGTATGTTAATTCATTAGCTTTATTTTTTTTCCTGCCAAATAGACAAAGACCTCCGAATTTTAATCATATTATATAGAACACTGGTGTTAATAATGAAGCAGAATTTGAGTACCATAGAACTAGATTATGGATGACTAGGAATGGAGGAGGGATGTGCCTAGGAATGGGGAAGTAGTCTAAGACAAGTTTTCAAAGAGTGTTTTATGCCAAACTAAGGAGTTTTGAGGTTATTCTGCTATGAGAAACCTTACTGAGGTTTTTGAGCAATTATATACTCATACCTATGCTTCAGAATGGTTTGGTAGAGGGGATAAATGAAGATGGTCTCAAAATTGGAAGCAATGGAGAATCATTGGAGTGAATTTTTGAGGCAGCAATAGCAGCTTAACTGGCTCTATGAGAGAAGATTGGGTGTCTGGGAGTGGTGAAAAATAAGGCCAGCAGAGGTAGGGTAGTGCCAGAATATGAAGGGTGTGAAAGCGAGGTAAAGCATTATGAACTGGGATCCCTGGGTTCTAATGCCTATTTTCCTACTTGGAGAAAGTCCTTCATCTTTTCTAGAACCCAGTTTCCTTTTTGTAGGTTTTCTTTAGCTGTAAAAGTTATTTCCTATAAAATTCTAACCTGCTACAGTAGTTTTCATACCTTAACTGTACATTGGGTTCACATGGAGAGCTTTAAAAGTGGTTGGTGCCTGGATCCCACTGATTCAGATTTATTTGGTTCTGGATGTACCCTGGACATTGTTTTAAGAGGTCCTCAGGGTAGTGCATGGCAGGCTCATCAGTAGAGCGCATAACTTTTGATCTTGGGATCATGGGTTTGTACCCTATGTTGGGCATAGAGATTACTTATAAAATCTTTTTTAAAATAAAAAATAAAAGGTTCTTAGGTGATTCTACTGTGTAGCCAAGGTTGAGAAAAATGACATAGAAAATAGTGAAGCGCTATTCTTTTTTTTTAAGATTTTGAGAGACAGAGACAAATAGCAAGAGAGAGCATGAGCAGGGAGGAGAGGAGAAATACAGGCTCCCCACTGAGCAGGGAGCCCAACGTGAGGCTCAGTTCCAGGACCCTGAGATCATGACCTGAGCTGAAGGCAGATGTTTAACCAATGGAGCCCCAAAGCACTAATATTCTTGAGTGTGGTTAATATGTATTGAAAAAAAGTGTTTTAAGGAGAACTAATATGACTATACAGAGGAAAGGGAAAGAATATAGGAGACCAACTGGAATTTTTCAATAATTTAGGAGAAAAATATACTAAGGCCTAGATTAGCATGAATGCAATGACATTGTAGGGAAGAAAATGAATGTAGGGAAGTAACACTAGGGCTTACTAATTAGTTGAATATTAAACCTGATCAAAAGGAAAGAGAAAATGTAGAGTCAAGTTTCTAGTAGAGAATAATAGTGGAATCCTTAGCAAGACTAAAGTAGTTGAAAAACAGTCAGTTAATCCATATTACTGATAATATGGTAACAGACATTAAGTAATTACTATGTGTGGGACTATGCTATGTGCTTTACATACATTATCTCCATCTGTACAAGTCTATACATACTGTTATTTCCATTTTACAGATTCAGAAACTAAGAAGAGAAAGCAGTTAAATAAATAATGTGCTCAATATTACACAGTAAGAGGTAGAGAAGGTAGTTGAACTAACTGGTCTGACTCCTTTTCCTTATAATAGGAAGATGATCAGTTACATACTGAATTGTTTGAGCTTGAACAAATAACTCGCAAAAGCAAAAATGGCTGTAGAGGCCAGACAGAAACACAAATGAGTGTAGATCAAGTCAGATTTAACTGGTAAAATTAAAACATTGAAATGAGACAGTCACTACTCAACTATACTTCAATGTTACCCTGTTGGAATTTCAGGCCCGATGTTGCCATATTTTAAGGTTTTTTATGAAAAGATGGAAATTGGGGGCGCCTGGGTGGCTCCTTTGGTTAAGCATCTAACTTGTGCTCAGGTCATGATCCCAGGGTCCTGGGATGGAGCCTGGCATCAGGATTCCTGCTCTGTGGGGAGTCTACTTGTCTCTTGCCCTCTGCCCCTCCCCCACTCCTGTTCTGTCTCTCAAATAAAATATTTTTTAAAAAGATGGAAATCTATATTTCTGTCTAAAATCTCCTAGAATTTAAATGCCAACTAATTCAAATGTTTAAAATTACTGTGTGGCCCAAACAAAATATGCCTGCAAGTTTGCATCTCTGATCAATAGGTTGTTAGAAATTCAGAAGTGAAGTTAGAGATGTGAGCTGGAGATGTATAACTAGGGAATCCTCAAGCACATAGTAGGTAGCAGATGCTCCAGAGTTGTATGTGTGAGAATAATAACCAGCATTTGACATGATTAGTTAAAAGAATGCAAAAGTATAGGAGTTAACAAGTCAGTCAGGACTCTAAGAGTATTGCAGTCTTAGAGCAAACTGATATAAAATGGAAATGTTAAAACTAGCAGATTGAAGTGGGTGTATTTAAAATTCAATTTTCTATAAACTAAAAGCTAAATTCCAGATAATGACTTGAATTTTCATACATCCATGATGTGATGGAAACATTTCAAAACTGTGAATCTATGTCTCCTACTGATTGAAAGATAATTGAAAGACTATGTTTTACCCATATTTTCACTTTTTTTTTTACATCGGGTTACTTTCTTCTAGCCCAGTTTTTCACACACTGCACAGTCCATAGCAGAGGGGTTCACAATTAGCAAAGTAAGTAAACCCTTTTTTATTTTTAATTATTGAGTTTCAGTTTCCTCAAAAGATCATCTCATTTTTAGGGCTTGGTAAATAGTCTCTTTGAAATCTAGACTACCATTTTAGAATATTATTCCATCAGATTAATGTATTATCAGTCGTGAAGAATGTAAGCCAGTTATGTAAAAATAAAGTATCAAATATATGAAAGCATCTTTGCAAACTGTAAAGCCCTGTAATAATATAGTAAGAAATGTTGTTCTGGTATTATTTTGAAACAATAAGAGTCCTAAAATTACATAATGCAACCTCTTATATTTAAAACACAATTTTCGCCCTTCTCCAAAATGTCTTTTATTTTCCACATGTAACTAACTCCAAGAATGAGATATTTTCCACTTAAGTTCAAGTGAAATTGACTTAATAGCAACAACTGTAGTAATATAATGAGGGGTAATGATCAGCCTCATATATGGCAAAGATCTAAAGATCCTGGAATTGTGTTAGAACTCTTCAGAGCCACACCACATCCCTCTGTTACCAGCTTTAAACGGCCTAGGACAAACTGCAAGTTTCCTGAAGACTATTACTGACTAGGTGCTTTCAACACCAAGAGCTGTTTTGACATGTCGAACATTAAGTGCAGGTCTTTGAAAACCCTGCCCTTTATTGGACACTTTAAAAGACATGCATGTTAAAACAGTTTCTTGCTTTTGATACACATTGTATCAAACCGCATGTTCCAAATGAAGATGGGGAAATTTCTGCTAAGTCTATGGAAACATGACTCCATTTTTGTAGAGCCAGGACTCCATTTTCATGTAGCTAAAATGTCGCAAACGATGGAACACTTCATTTTACGGTAAGCCCTCCTTTAAAATATTACCTGAGAAGTATAAATAGTTCATCCTGCTGGCTTTGAAACGCCTAATCCTATTTGTTATAGTGGACCTTACGTAAAATGGAAATACACAGTGGACAGTCTTCAACGTGCTTAAATGCAAGTAAAACCCCAAAACCAGGAGCTAGCGATTAAAGTCCTCCAGACGTCCGCGCTCCGCAATCGCTCCTTCCAAAGAAGTCTGGGAGGGTCGGAGTATCCCCTGCGACCGCTGGCCGGACATTCCTTCGGGAAACGCTGCTTCTCGCGTGAGGCACAAAGACAATAAACCCCTTCCTTTGGTCCCTTTCTCATTCACTCTGCAGGGGGTGGGATAGATAGGGAGCTGGGAGCAGCCTTCTCTACGCATCTGGGGCACCGTCTGGTTTCCCGAACCCTGTCCTCCCGGCCCCCGCACCTACGGCTGCCGACGCCGAGCACCTGGAGACCGACAGCGATGCCGGGCGCCGGGCCCCGGGGGCGCCAGGCCTCAACCCTCCAGGCCCGGCCCGGGAAGCCCGGCCCGCGAGGGGCAACCACGGCTCGGTGGGGGCGCCCTGACACGCCCCGGCTAGGAGTCCGGTGGGGTAGGGGGACGGCGAGCCCCCATCCCCCGTTCCCGCGGAGAAGCGAGGTGGAGGGGAGCGGGGCCGTACAACGGCCTCGAGCACGGGGCACGCTCAGGGAACAAAGAGACCGGAGGCGGAGGAGGCCGCCACACCGACACCGACGCAGACGCAGACGGGCTCTGGGCTTTACGCAAGCGGCCCGCACCCCGACCGCGCTGCGCTCCCCTTACGCCGCGGGCCCGGCCTCCGAGCCTTCGCGAATACGGCTTTGCGCACTGCGGCGGGGCTGCGCCGCAACCGAGCTTGGCCGTGGGGCTCCTCCCCGCCGCTCGGCGCGGATTGGCGGCGGGCAGCAGTCCGGCTGCTGATTGGGCGGCGCAGGAGCCATTCGGGGCGGCCCTGGTGGGTTCGGCTGCCCCGGAGTGATAAGTTGGGCTTCAGACACGCCTCAGCGCCAGCAGCGAGCCGGAGCTCTATGGAGGTGGCGGCGAGTACCGGGTGGTGGCTGCAGCAGCGACTCCTCTGAGCTGAGTGTTTCAAGCCGTCCCCGACTCCTTCCTCCCCCTTCCCTCCCCCTTTTTTGTTTTCCGTTCCCCTCTCCCCTCCCTTCCCTGTCCCCGACGACCGGATCCTGAGGAGGCAGCTGCGGCGGCAGCTGCTGAGCTCTCGGTGAAGGTGAGTGGAGCCGCCGCCGCCGCGTAGAGCGCTCTAAAATGGCCGCCGTCCCCTGGCCGCTTCTTCTCGAGCGGTACAAAATGGCGGCCGCAGGCGGAGTCGGGCGGGGCGACCCTTGTTAGCGTTTTTTCGGCTCTTGGGGCACCTAGAAATTGTTCACCTTTGTTCTCCTCTCCCGCCGCTGAGGGAGTAGCCGGCAGCCGGCAGCCGCGGCGGCCCCGGCCGTCGCCGTGGCTGTCGGGGCCGGGGTCGGGGTCCGGGGCCGGGCGGGCCGCGGCGCCCGTGTGCTCGGAAGGGGAGAGCGTGGCGGGGCCGCGCGCCGCGGCGGGGAGCGACGTGCGGGCGGGCGGGGGGGGGGCGGCCGTTGGCGCGGGACCAGCCGAGGCGCAGGAGCCCCGGCGGGGAGGCGGTGTGTGGGGGCCTCGGCGCCGGCGGGAAGGGAGCGGAGGGGCGGCTGTCAGGCCCTCGGGGATTTATGGGGAGGGAGGGGGTCCGCTCGGAGGCGGCGGGGGGAAGGAGGCCGCCTTCCTGCCTGGAGAACAAAGAGCCGGGCGCTGGGCCGGCGGGGGCGGCCTCCGCTCCTCCCCGCCGCGCCTTGCCCCCAGCGGCTTCCCGGGGAGGCTGTCGGAAGCCCTTCCCCAACTCCGGCCTGGGGGGAGGGATCGGCTGCTCTTTTGTTCCCAGGAAGGGGGGAAACGGGGCGGAGGTTGCTGCTGCCATGTTGTCGCCGGGTCTCCGCCCGCCGGGGCCAGCCCGGACCCAGCCCGGACCCCGCGGCCGTCTTGAGTTGCCCTCACCCAGCCCGCCGGGCCCGTCGTCGAGCCTTGAAAGCTCAGGGCGGCTGCCCCTCGACGAGCCCGTGCTGATGGAGCTCGGTTTTGCTCCTTCGCGCTCGGTTCACAAAGTAGAAAGTGGCTCTTTGAAAGATTTGCTGCTCGCAGCTAAGAGGTTCTGTTTCTGTGAAGGCTCTTTGCACCTTTGAACGTAAGGGAATTTCCGGGTGGCTCAACAAATTTTTACTGTCCATTGGTGTTTGGGTACGTGCTATTTTAGTCTTAGGAGATCTGCAATGCAGTGAAAGTTCAATCAACTGCAGTGCCAAGATCCGAAGTAAATTATAATTGAAGGTTTATAGATTTGGCTGTTAGCAGTGTCTAATTTTGGTACTCTTTCTCATTCTAGGTTTTTCATTTCTCCCATCCTCTTCCCTCCCCACCCCATCCATTAATATTATTCTTTTGAAGATTCTTCGTTGTCAAGCCGCCAAAGTGGAGAGTGCGATCGCAGAAGGGGGTGCTTCTCGTTTCAGGTACGTGTAGATTCATTTTTGGCAAACGTTATAGGGGGGGGGGTCAGTCACAAAAGCAAAAGAATTGCCATACCAGATAATTCTGACTTAATGAGCTGCAAGTTAAATGTGTAATATCCTGTGTACAGTTTTTTATAAAGTGCTTAAATTTTCATTATCTTCTGTTTGCCATCTGGAAGATAAACATTTATTTCCATGGTGTAATTTCTGAAATACAGAATAATTAGACCGTAAGCTCTTTTAAGTGAGGGAGTTGGCATATGGTTTTAAAAGAAGTTGTTCTTCTCAATAGTGCTTCTTCGGGCGGAGGAGGAAGTAGGGGTGCACCTCAGCACTATCCCAAGACTGCTGGCAACAGGTATGGTGTGTAGTAACAGTAAGCTTTATAAAGCAGATTTAGATTAATAGTTTATCTCCTGCATAATAGTACAGCAGTAGATATCAGGAATCCTAATCATAGTGGGTATGGTTTCTGGTACATATCCTTAATTTAGAATATCAACTCTTGATCGTTCTTTTGCTAAATCATCTGAGTTAGGGCTCTCAAACTGCTGTTTTATCATCTCAACTCTTCGGATTATTTTCATTCATGTTATTTCTGAAATCCGTAATTATTATCGGCATTATCCATACTGATTAGTAGTAAGGCAGTATGTATGCAACATGGTCCTAGAACGTTAGAAGACCTTCTTAAGGTGTGGGTCTTGGAGCAGCAGCATTGGAATCACCTGGGAGTTCATTAAAAATGCAAATTATCTGGCCCTCCCCCAGATCTACTAAAATGGGGGATGGACCCAGCAGTCTTTTTTAACAAGCCCTTCAGGTGATTCTGATGCACAGTTTGAGGAGCACTGATTGGGAGTTAATTAGTCGTAAGAGGTTGAAAAAATGTAAACTATTTTCTATTTAGAAATAACATCTGATTGCTGTGATACCTGTTATGTGACGGTGTTAGGTCTTAAATTGTCTTAAATATAAATCTCAATTTTTACTAGCGAGTTCCTGGGGAAAACCCCAGGGCAAAACGCTCAGAAATGGATTCCTGCACGAAGCACTAGACGAGATGACAACTCCGCAGCAAACAACTCCGCAAATGAAAAAGAACGACATGATGCAATCTTCAGGAAAGTAAGAGGGTAAGTTTATAGACAGGTTTTGTCCCTTTACTAAAAGGAGGGGAAGAAATGAGTTTGCTGTGATTTTTCTTGTGTATATGCTATATTATTCAGAAGGCAGTGTTCATGTCTAAAGCGTAAATATTAATGTCTGTGTTGGCAATTCTATCTTAAATTGAAATGCAGCATATGCGTATCTTGAGGCTTAGGAGTTGCTTGCAGTCATTGGGTTATAATTCCCAAGCCTTTTGTCCTGACATTGCCCATGCCTGGCATATAACCCACCAAAGCATAGAACATAATGATCTTAGTTCCTGGATTTTAGCCTTCATAATGAGAAGGTTCTTGTTCTCTGGGTTTTGAAGTAGTAGAAAGATGCGTCAGACAGCTGGGGACCCCTAAGCAGGTAGAGATATGATCTAAATAATAGAGGTTTATTTTAACATACCTTTGGCTAGGTGGGTAAGAAGATCTTGGATATTCAATGACAGAAGTAAAAAATAACATAATTTATAAGTTGTTTTCCAACTCATTAATTCTTTTGTATTGCCGGACACTTAGTATGATTCCTTTCTCCCCAGCATACTAAATAAGCTTACTCCTGAAAAGTTTGACAAGCTATGCCTTGAGCTCCTCAATGTGGGTGTAGAGTCTAAACTCATCCTTAAAGGGGTCATACTGCTGGTAAGTTAAATAGTTACTTGCATCATTGTTTAAAACTCTGAGGTGTGAGCTAAATCCGTGTATTTTTGAATTGTGATGGTGATTTTTTAAAAGAACGACTTTTAATAGCATCAGATTTAAGAGGTAGATGTTTATTTGTTATTGAAGTATAGTTTGATATACAACGTTACTTTAGTTTCAGGTGTACAGCATAGTGATTTGATAATTTGATACATTACACAGTGCTTAACTTAAGTGTGGTTCTCCTCTTTCATAAAATGTGTATTTTAAATTGCTAATGCTGTATGTAGAGTTAGGTAAGCAAGCACTGGCTATTTGGGGTGGTGTTTTCGTTTTTCTTTCTGTGGAAAGCCTATTTTGTTTATGTCTTGGAAATGAATCAGGATAGTTGATAGTAAGATTCCAGCGTCTCTTTATAGTTTTGATAGCCAAGATATTTTCAACTCATGCAGATGGTGATGAGTTTGAGATCTGTATTGTTGGACTTTTTAGGGAACCATGTTACAGCTAATATTTAAGTGCTTGTGTTTTTCCAGGCTGTGCTGCAAGTCATTTTACATGCATAAGACAGATGAGGTTGAGATAGGTCAGAAAGTTACCACAAGATGCACGAACCTTAAGACTTGGCAAGGAAGTATTAGGTTAAAGGAAGGGTTCTTTAAAAAGTTGTCCTATTTGGTTTTAAAAATGCCATTTTCTGTAGATTGTGGACAAAGCCCTAGAAGAGCCAAAGTATAGCTCACTGTATGCTCAGCTATGTCTGCGATTGGCAGAAGATGCACCAAACTTTGATGGCCCAGCAGCAGAGGGTCAACCAGGACAGAAGCAAAGCACAGTAAGTGGTGGTGTTTGCTTGCTTATTTTTTAATTGATTGGAAAGATTTCATTAACAAAATCTGTCAAATGTCTGTTTCCTGTAGACATTCAGACGCCTCCTAATTTCCAAATTACAAGATGAATTTGAAAACCGAACCAGAAATGTTGACGGTGAGAGTTTGTTTGATACTTGCATAGTACTGTGTGTTTCCGATTTCATTTTGACAGTTAACGTTTTTCTGTTGTCTATTTTCAGTCTATGATAAGCGTGAAAATCCCCTCCTCCCCGAGGAGGAGGAACAGAGAGCCATTGCTAAGATCAAGATGTTGGGGAACATCAAATTCATTGGAGAACTTGGAAAGCTTGATCTTATTCATGAATCTATCCTTCATAAGTGCATCAAAACAGTAAGTATGGCAATTTAGGCTTCGGTTTCTTGGGTACACCATCATCTGGGAGAAAGTCCATTATAATTGCCTTGTGCCATGGGGGAATGTTGGCTAGTTAAATATTTCAAGTGGCTAGCAAAACCTTAAGTGTAATAAGTAGGGACTTAAAGTCTCCAATGTATTTTGTAAGGTACAGGTAGAATTAATTACCTGTTAAAATTGCTTAATTTGGAAGGGTTTCTTCTATACAGACCAAATAATACTGTACTAGACTGCATGTAAGTGTGTGTTCCCTCGGTGCAAATGTAAGGAAAAGTGTTAAACCGAGTAAGATTTTGCTAACGTGTGGCATTTATTTCTTTGGTATAGCTTTTGGAAAAGAAGAAGAGAGTCCAACTTAAAGATATGGGAGAGGATTTGGAGTGCCTCTGTCAGATAATGAGGACAGTGGGACCTAGATTAGACCATGAACGAGCCAAGGTATGTGTTAACTCATAAATGGTATAAGCTTATCTTAATTTTAACTTAGATGACTTGCTTTTATGATGTATGGGATTGTCATGCTAGTCACTATTCTTGATTATAAACAGAGAAATCTTAGAAGATTTAAATAATGATATAAATTTGCCATAGCACTTATTTCTAATTAATTTATTTCTTTATTTTATTAGTCCTTAATGGATCAGTACTTTGCCCGAATGTGCTCCTTGATGTTAAGTAAGGAATTGCCAGCAAGGATTCGTTTCCTGCTGCAGGTAAAACTGGTTTAAATATGTTAAGCTGATTTCTCTTTGGGATTATTAAAACTTACTTAACTATCTTTAAATTGTAGGATACCGTAGAGTTGCGAGAACACCATTGGGTTCCTCGCAAGGCTTTTCTTGACAATGGACCAAAGACGATCAATCAAATCCGTCAAGATGCAGTAAAAGTAAGATGTTGAATTTTTTTTTTTTTTTAACTGAGTTTAAGCAGTAAGAAAGTTGTCACAAGATATAAGATCTTATTGCAAGGATCTTACTATCACTTATTTAAGATTCCTTACTGGTATAGCTTAATATTTTTTAAAAGTTTCTTATATAATGTTATGGGAAGAAGTTATATATAGAAATTACATAATTAGCATTCCTGTAGCCTAGAAATTGTTTTTCTCAGTATAAAAATTGTAGTTTTATGTAAAATAGTGTCTAGAATCTGGAATTTATTCACTTTTATTTTTAAAGGATCTAGGAGTGTTTATTCCTGCTCCTATGGCTCAAGGGATGAGAAGTGACTTCTTTCTGGAGGGACCGTTCATGCCACCCAGGATGAAAATGGATAGGGACCCACTTGGAGGACTTGCTGATATGTTTGGACAAATGCCAGGTGATTTTGAACAAAACTGTGGTTTAAACAAAAACAAAACAAAACTCTGTGACATTTTAACAACAGCAGAGTTGTGTTGTAAAATGTTTTTTTCACGTTATGTTTTTCAAGGTAGCGGAATTGGTACTGGTCCAGGAGTTATCCAGGATAGGTTTTCACCCACCATGGGGCGTCATCGTTCGAATCAACTCTTCAATGGCCATGGGGGACACATCATGCCTCCCACACAATCGCAGTTTGGGGAGATGGGAGGCAAGTTCATGAAAAGCCAGGTATGGAAACATTGAGAATGCTTAGGCAACAAATTTTAAATCCAGTAATCTGTTATTTACCTTTTGCTTTTTAAAAAAATGCAACTATTTTAAGGTTGTGTGTTTTTTCTAAACCAAATTTACATCTGTGACAGTTATTTAAAACTGGGTGTGAGATGCTTATCCTTAAGATTAGTAAAATTGCAGTACTTTATTTGACAGGCTAGATTTTTATTCTTCCTTGTTTCATCTTTTACTTCCTCTGAACAGTTTAAACTTTCCTTATGGCTTGGTTCATCCCTTTGGTACTTGATTACCATAATTTGTTGGACCCCTTTTTATCTAGCCTTTCTTTCTCCCTTTCTAAAATAGGGGCTAAGCCAGCTCTACCATAACCAGAGTCAGGGACTCTTATCCCAGCTGCAAGGACAGTCGAAGGATATGCCACCTCGGTTTTCTAAGAAAGGACAGCTTAATGCAGATGAGGTACATTTGCCTATGTTACTTATATACCAAAGTGTGTCAATTCAGAAATCTATTGCCCGATGATTATAAATAAGACGCGTTATTAAGAGGACTTAATGCTGGAGTTCTTTATCTTCTTCTTTCTTTTCTGTACTTCTTTTTCTTTCTTTGGATGTCCAGCGTCCTATGAGCGAAGATTATGAGATATGAGGGCAAATCTTTTAATTAAAGTCTTCAGTTAGAACAAAGAAAAAGGTTGTCAAGATTTTGATTGTGATTTTCTTGTAAATAAATTCTCTGATTTAATATTTTAGTGATGTTTCTCCTAGGAGAATTCTAGTACAAATGTAAGATTTTGTGATACTTTTGTGTGGACCAAATCATTACATTTCCTTGCCTGAAGTTCCGTTAACATGGAGCAACCTTTTTCAGCCATCAGTTCTTGATTTTGTGCCTTAGATTGTAGGATGTTGGATCTAATAGTTTGCCAACTGCATGTTAACTTTTGTTTTCAATTATAGATTAGCCTGAGGCCTGCTCAGTCATTTCTAATGAATAAAAATCAAGTGCCAAAGCTTCAGCCCCAGATAACTATGATTCCTCCTAGTGCACAACCACCGCGCACTCAAACACCACCTCTGGGACAGGTATGACTGGTATAACCATTTCTATTGTTAGAATATTTTCTGAAGAGTGTGTGTGTGTTTAACTCCATGAGTCTTATTTTAAACTAAAAGATGCATACCAATTTTTTCTGGTTTTTTTTTTTTTTTTTTTTTTTTTTAGACACCTCAGCTTGGTCTCAAAACTAATCCACCACTTATCCAGGAAAAGCCTGCCAAAACTAGTAAAAAGCCACCACCATCAAAGGAAGAACTGCTTAAACTAACCGTAAGTTTCAGATAATTAGAGTCTAATTCATAAAGTGTATCTGAGATAGGAAAACCACTAAAGATACTTGGATTGTGTTCTTTTCAGGAAACTGTTGTGACTGAATATCTGAATAGTGGGAATGCAAATGAAGCCGTCAGTGGCGTACGAGAAATGAGGGCTCCTAAACACTTTCTTCCTGAAATGTTAAGCAAAGTAATTATCCTGTCACTAGATAGAAGTGATGAAGATAAAGAAAAAGCAAGTTCTTTGATCAGTTTGCTCAAACAAGAAGGGATAGCCACAAGTGACAACTTCATGCAGGTACAACACTTGACTGATTCTGTGAGAACTCTGTTTTTGCATTCATATTTGAGAACTGATAAACTATTATGTGTTTCTTCTAAGGCTTTCCTGAATGTATTGGACCAGTGCCCCAAACTGGAGGTTGACATCCCCTTGGTGAAATCATATTTAGCACAGTTTGCAGCTCGTGCCATCATTTCAGAGCTGGTGAGCATTTCAGAACTAGCTCAACCACTGGAAAGTGGCACCCATTTTCCTCTCTTCTTACTTTGTCTTCAGCAATTAGCTAAATTACAAGATCGAGAATGGTTAACAGAACTTTTTCAACAAAGCAAGGTCAATATGCAGAAAATGCTTCCAGGTAAGAGCATGCTGGGAATTTTTTGTTTTTATTTTGAATAATAAGTCTAGATAGTCTTTAGTACCTTGAAAAGATTTGTATAAATCATCACACTGATTATCCTGTCCTGATAGTGATAATAAGCATTACTACAGGCTAGATTTCACCTTTTATAAAAAGAAATAATGATTTAATGACTTTCATTTGATGTGAATACTAAGCATTTCCTTTGCTGGGTGTGGTTTTTTTTTTTTTTTTTTTGACATTAATTTCTTACCTTTGGGATATAATTTGTGAAGCTGTTCTCTAGATAGGAAACTGGCTAAAATGAACTACCTGATGGAAGTGGGTTTTTTTTCTCTCTAGAAATTGATCAGAATAAGGACCGCATGTTGGAGATTTTGGAAGGAAAGGGACTGAGTTTCTTATTCCCACTCCTCAAATTGGAGAAGGAACTGTTGAAGCAAATAAAGTTGGATCCATCCCCTCAAACCATATATAAATGGATTAAAGATAACATCTCCCCCAAACTTCATGTAGATAAAGGATTTGTGAACATCTTAATGACTAGGTAAGATAAAGTTCAGAGTTAAGTTACACTTTGTTTACTAGAAAGAAGTCAAAGGCAAGGGACTTAGAATTGTCTTTCTTGAGCTAGAAAATTTCGCTTTTACGTTCTAATGAGCTCTTTCTTTACAGCTTCTTACAGTATATTTCTAGTGAAGTAAACCCACCCAGTGATGAGACAGATTCTTCCTCTGCTCCTTCCAAAGAACAGTTAGAGCAGGAAAAACAACTGCTTCTTTCTTTCAAGCCAGTAATGCAGAAATTCCTTCATGATCACGTTGATCTGCAAGTGAGTGCCCTGTATGCTCTGCAGGTGCACTGCTATAACAGCAACTTCCCCAAAGGTGAGTGACAGAGGACGGGGATGGTGGTGCATGTGGGCCACGTCTTCCAGCAGCCCACTAGATCATGGGATTGCATATTGTTTTTTAGGCATGTTACTCCGCTTTTTTGTTCACTTTTATGACATGGAAATTATTGAAGAAGAAGCTTTCTTGGCTTGGAAAGAAGATATAACCCAAGAGTTTCCTGGGAAAGGCAAGGCTTTGTTCCAGGTAAATCTTCATTAGAGGCAGTTAGTCTGCTTTTTTTCAGTTTACTTAGTATTTAATGAAGAGCCTTTAAAGCTGGAATAGAGGAGACAAAGTACCTGGTTTTTTCCTCTCCTTCTGCACTGCACTGCTAGAAGCTGTGGTAAAGTAGGCAGTTAGCAGAGCAAGGTGAAGTCATGAAGTGATGAAAGGCTTCAATCTAGGGATACCTAAGAGGTTATTGGTGGCTAGCATTTTTTTTTTAGAAATAAAGCTACTTATAAAGGTTGAATGCACAAGATTGGATTTAAGCTTTTAAATGTAGTAAAGAAGAGATTGCTGCTGATTTTTTTTTTTTGTTAATACTTTAAATCTTAGTAGACTTCTAGCCCTAGGGGAAGATTGGGAAGATCCTTAATACTTTTCGGGGATTTTAAAAGCACTGTAAGTTAGTCATCAACAGAGTGGTTTGTGTTTGTTTTTGTTTTATTTATTTATTTTTTTAACAGTGGTTTAAATGCAGGTTTCAGAGACTTAGATTTAGTGGGTCTGTTGTTTTCTAACAGACCAGGCTTTGAGAAACCCCGCTCTCTACAGTATATTGCTAAGGCTCACAAACTAGCTTTGTGAGGGACGTCTGTGAAGCATTTCTCATTAGCTCTGTCCTTGGGGAATCTGATCTAGCAATGCTGGGGTGGAGCTAGAAATCTACTTACAGGAATCCCCCCCCCCCCCCCCCAACTACTGCTAACCTCTCTTAGGTTTGCAGGGCAGCCCCGGTTGCATACTAAGATAAACCTGAGATATAACTGGAAGTAGTTAGTTACCTGAGAATGACACCCAAGCTAACTGGCTATAAACCCCTTACCAGATACAATTAATAGACACCATTTTAAAATAACTTCTGGCCAATAGTCAAGTAATATTTGCAGTATTTTTGAAGGGTTTTGCGATCACAAAAGGTATATACTATCTAAAACTTCTCCCCTTTGGTGGGTTTGCTAGCTCAGTCCTAAATCAATTGGTTTTTCTACCTTCCATAAATATGGCTTAATTTTGTGGAATTACAAATTCACAGGTGAATCAGTGGCTAACCTGGCTAGAAACTGCTGAAGAAGAAGAGTCGGAGGAAGAAGCTGACTAAAGAACCAGCCAAAGCCTTAAATTGTGCAAAACATACTGTTGCTATGACGTAACTGCATTTGACCTAACCACTGCGAAAATTCATTCCGCTGTAATGTTTTCACAATATTTAAAGCAGAAGCACGTCAGTTAGGATTTCCTTCTGCATAAGGTTTTTTTGTAGTGTAATGTCTTAATCATAGTCTACCATCAAATATTTTAGGAGTATCTTTAATGTTTAGATAGTATATTAGCAGCATGCAATAATTACATCCTAAGTTCTCAAGCAGAGGCAGTCTATTGCAAGGACCTTCTTTGCTGCCAGTTATCATAGGCTGTTTTAAGTTAGAAAACTGAATAGCAACACTGAATACTGTAGAAATGCACTTTGCTCAGTAATACTTGAGTTGTTGCAATATTTGATTATCCATTTGGTTGTTACAGAAAAATTCTTAACTGTAATTGATGGTTGTTGCCGTAATAGTATATTGCCTGTATTTCTACCTCTAGTAATGGGCTTTATGTGCTAGATTTTAATATCCTTGAGCCTGGGCAAGTGCACAAGTCTTTTTAAAAGAAACATGGTTTACTTGCACAAAACTGATCAGTTTTGAGAGATCGTTAATGCCCTTGAAGTGGTTTTGTGGGTGTGAAACAAATGGTGAGAATTTGAATTGGTCCCTCTTATTATAGTATTGAAATTAAGTCTACTTAATTTATCAAGTCATGTTCATGCCCTGATTTTATATACTTGTATCTATCAATAAACATTGTGATACTTGATAGAGTTGTGTGTGACTTTATGAATTACTACCTTAGATTTGAAGAATTAGGAACTTTCGGGATGAGACTGAATATTTGAAAGTCTCATGAATTCAGAAAGCCCATACTGATGCATAGTAACAAACTTGGTGACTGTCCTATGAAATACATGGTGACCTGCAACGCTAACCTCCAGCCAGGTAACAAATATTTCTAAGACTGGATGGTGTATTTTCTAGCGTACTATACTGTGGACCAATATTTGGATTTACTCAGTGTGTCCTTATGAATGACTTGCTTTTGTTAGCTAGCAGTATGCAGATACTTTGATAACCACATCTAAACAGCCCCAAATTTCTGCTTTCCTTTATACAGCAAAACTGACATTTGCCTAGGCAGATCTCTAGGTCAAAACCCTATCCTTGGTCTGTGCTGCCCTACATCTGATCTAGTCTGACCTCCTGTCCTTACCCAATGCCTGTTTCTCTGATCAACAGCAAAGTTGTAAGAAATTCATTCTGCTCCTGCCATACTGGCCTGCTTCCTAGGACATGCCAAGCATTCCTCACTTCACCGCCATAGTTAGATGACTGGCTCCCTAAGTCTTGGCTCAAATGTCAGGTTAATTAGAGTGCCATTCTGGTTTTTTTTAAGATTTTATTTTATTTTTTTTAAGATTTTTTTTTTTATTTGACACAGCAAGTAGGCAGAGTGGCAGGCAGAGGAAGAGGGAGAAGCAAGAGTCCCACTGAGCAGGGAGCCTGACGTGGGACTCGATCCCAGGACCCTGGGATCATGACCTGAGCCGAAGGCAGACACTCAACCCACTGAGCCACTCAAGCGTCCCTGTCTGTTCAATTTAAAAATGTAACTGAACACATAACTTGATATATCCCAACCTATTTTAGGTATTGCTGTCCACCATTGTGACTTCCTGCATGTTTTTTATCTGACTCCTTCCAGAATATGAGATTGAAAGTTTTTTGTTCATTGCTGTTTCCCCAGCAGCTAGAACAGTGGCGCTACACAGCATATTTTATCGAATTAAATCACAAGCATAATCAACTTGCCCTATGTGGTAAGATCTGGATGTAGAGATAGTGGAAGGAACTCAGACTTGAGTTCTAAGCTGGTGTTTATCCTGACTGGTGAGCAGTGTCTTCTCAGGCAGGATACTTTGTTTCATTCCTCTGAGTTGATTTTATTTATTTTTTTTAAATAGGACCAAGGGATGGATGCCTGGGTAGCTCAGCGGTTGAGCATCTGCCTTTGGCTCAGGATGTGATCCTGGTCCTGGGAGCCTGCTTCTTCTGTCTTTGCCTCTCTGTGTCGTTCATAAATTTTTTAAAGGGGGGGTGCAAAGGGCATGAGAACTAAAGGTAATGTGAATGCCAAGCAAGATAGTCCCACAGAAGTAGGCCTTTGATCTGTGTGAATTCCTACTTTACCTTCTCAGTAGCTTTTCTAATGTCTCAGAAGAGCTGCTTCCATCCTGAGCTTCCATTCAGGCACGTCCAATGGGCTGACCTATCAAAAGCAGTCAATAGTTGGTTCTTTGCCTTCAGGCTTTTCCATCTTTGAAGGCCCTCTTTTCTAGCCTGACTCAGGCATAGTACTGTTCTCAACACTCCACTCTTAGAGCTCCAATTCCCATCGACAGTCTGAAGACCATCTATCGAGTCTACATCTTCCCAGATCATCAGTTGACATCCAACCGGCTCTTGGACATTTTATCTGAATGTGCCGCAAGCACTTTAACCCCCAAATCAACGTCCTGGCCTGAATGCTTCCCCCATCTGAGCCCTCCTTCCCAACCGATCCAATGTTCCGTTCATCTTCCATAATCACCATCGAGGCCCTTGACTTCAACCTCTTCCCCCATCTCCACTGCACGGCCCTGGTCCAGGCCCCACGGTGTCATGACTGAACTACTGCAATGGACTTCCAAACGGTCGCCCTCCCGTTCATCTTGCTCTCCTTCCAGTCCATTCTCTATATCAGAGTGGTTATAAAACTCTGGCCTTTTAGGGACTTTTGCCTTTTAGGGACTCCTAAGTTTACCTCAAGAAACTCCTTCTGCCTTTTAGGGACTCCCAAGTTTACCTCAAGAAATTTTAAATTCCTTAATGCAGTAGCTACCTGCTGTTTACTCCTTTATATATGTATTTTTTTCTTTCTTGTGTCTTGACCTCTACATGTTGTTTCCTCTTCCTGGAACATTGCTCTCCTTGCTGTTCCCACCTCTTCATCTAGCTTATTCTTACTTTGCCCTTCAAGAATTAGCATGGGTGTCCCACATATGGAAAGCTTACCTTCCTCTGCCAAGATTGAGGAGTTGGTACCATTCAAGAGTTCTTAGTTGCAGGGAGAAATGTACCCTGGACAAAGTAAGTAGAACTTACTGGAACTCCACTTAAGGGATGCAAAGAAAGCCCAGAGAACCAGGCTAGAAACGAAGGGGGTAAGGGGAAAGCCGGGTAGCCTGCATCCCAGAACTCCCCTGGCCAGAGCAGTGTTGTAAGCCCCATCAAACCCCAGAGCCTCCTGTGCCAGTATCTTCCTCTCCCAGTGATACCAGGTCTGGGTTCAGAGCCCCAGGCAGGAGCCCACAACTCACGGGCTTAGGTCTCGAGTTCACCCTTCGCTGCCTTTTTTCATGTTAGCAGAGCGTGGATCTGGCCCTTTGGGCCACTGCTGTGTCAGGCAGTCCTTGACTCCCACAAAGACTCCCAAGGTGGGAGGGAAGGAAGAACTCGGGAAGGGAGCGTGGGTAGACAGCCGCCACTGTCTGCTAGGAGGCCTCTACCCCACCGCCCCATCTAGCACTTACCCCCTCTGCATTTTGACCACCCACTTACTGCCTGCCCTCCCACTGTGCCGAGAAGAGCTCCCGGGTGCGGGTGTCTTTTGTCCATTCCTCGATTCTCAGGGCTTATTAGCACAATGCTGGACACATACCAAGTACCAATAAATAGATATGGGATGCGACGATGAATCCAGGTTTTGGAGAACCTGAATTTTCTATAATTGGGACATGAGGAAGAAGGTGCGATTCTTGAGCCCAAAAAGGGTTGTGGGAGAAAAGTTCTTTCTGTCCGTCAGCAGCCATCGGCTCAAAGGGAAGCCAAGATGGGCTCTTACAAGTACATCCGGGAGCTCTGGAGGAAGAAGCGCTCCACAGCTCACCCCCCGACCCCGCCTGACGAAGCCCACGACTGGGGTTCAAGGCCAAGCAAGTTTATGCCCTATATCAGATTTGTGTGTGTCGTGGTGGCCACAAACCTCCAGTTCCTAAGGGCGCTACGACAGCAAGCTGGTCCATCATGGTTGTTAACCAGCTGGTTTGCCAGAAGCCTTCAGTCTGATGCAGAGGCATGAGCTGGACGCCACTGTGCGGCTCTGAGCGTCTTGACTTCCCATCGGGCCGGTGAAGATTCCATATACAAGTTCTTTGAGATTATCTTCATTGATCCATTCCATAAAACTATCATCAGAAACCCTGACACCCGGTGGATCACCAAGCAATCCACAAGCACAGGGAGATTCAAGGGCTGACATCCACAGGCCGCAAGAGCCGTGGCCTTGGAAAGGGTCCCAAGTTCCACCATCTATTGGTGGTTCTTGCCAAGCGGCATGGAGAAGACACAACACTCTCCAGCTCCACCATTACTGCTGATGTAAGTAATATTTGCACAATTCTTACCTAATAAACAATGTAGGACAATTTTTAAAAAGTACAACTCTCAAAGAACACAAACTACAAACTTGGGGTCAGTGTCCAGATAGATTCCTGGGTAAGAGTCCGATCTTGAACTCAACCTCATTGACCTCTTGGCAACTCTGGCAAGTGGCTGTAGTTCACACCTACAGTATGATACCTCTTGTCCCTCTCTGCACTAGGTCTTGCTTCCAATCCAGTTCCAAAGCACTCAGCTCCCCACATTAATTTATTCATTCGGAACTTCAAAGGTGAGCACCTCATCACTGCCAGCCCTGAGCGCTCGGGGCACAGCAGGACGAAGACACCAGCTCTCCCCGCGAGAGCCCTCTGTGCAGCGGGGACACCGGGGTGGGCCGTGCAGCCATGGGCAGGCGATGGGCCGCCTGAGCGCAGAGAGGGAAGCGCGCTGGAGAAGCCGGGACTTCAGGGAAGAGTCACTCTCCTGAGGAGCATTGGAAGGGGGGCTCTCTGGGCAGAGGCGTTGAACCCCCGGAGGCAGAGTCCACACCGCTTCTGAGCGAGGGACGTCTGCCCTCTTCTCCTGGAGGTGGCAGCGTAGAGCAGCTTCGGACACCAGCTCTGCCGCGGGGCCTGGAGGACAGGGACTTCCCAAGCTCCCTGGCCCCGCTGGATGGGGAGACCGCCTTCCAAGGGGTGTCCTCCAAGGAAACCCTGGGCTCTGGTCGGGGAGACGTCTGAGCAGAGAGCAGAGGGGAGCAGACACAGGCCCTGAAGCCACACACGATGCAGCAGTGGGACTGACAAGCCCTGAATCCCTGGGGGCCGCTCAGGTCTGCGTGGGACTCACTCAGAGCCTGGGCACCCCAGCTTCCCGAGGAATGAGTTCCAGGAGCTTAGGCCGCTGCTCCGCCTCTCTGGGCTTCACCTGCCTTATCCTTTGTTTGGCCACCTCCTCGGGTCGTTGCAAGGACAGGTACGAGACTGCTCTACAGGTCCGTCCATCCCAGCAATACTTAGGGAGTACCAACCACATGCTGGGCACTCTGCGGCGCTAGGGATGTGACGTGAACGAGGCAAAGGCTCTTAAGGGGCACACGTTCTGGCTGGTAGGAGAGAGAGAAGAAACAAGTGTATAGGGTCCATTAGGTAGTGCTATGCGGGGCACCTGGGTGGCTCAGTCGGCTCAGTGTCTGCCTTCAGCTCAGGTCATGATCCCGGGGTCCTGGGGTCGAGGCCCGCATCAGGCTCTTCTCAGTGGGGAGCTTGCTTCTCCCTCTCCCTCTGCATCTCATCCCCCACCCCTGCTCGTGCTTGTGCTCTATCTCAAATAAATAAAATCTTTTTAAAAAATGGTATACGTAGAGAAATAAAACAGTAATAGGGAGTGATGTGAATGCTCGCTGAAATAGAGTATTCAGGAAGATCTTATATGGAAGTGACCCTGCAGCAAAGATCTAAATAGTGAGGGACTGAATTATGCAGATATCTGGAGGAAGAACTTTCCAGGCATGGGAGAAGCCAAGCCAAAGGCCCAGAGATGGGAACACACAGGGCGTGCGAGGAACAATGAGGGAGCCAGTGCAGCTGAGCAGAGTAGGGGCCTGAGCCAGAGAGTGGCAAAGGAGCATGTGAACTAGCCAGATGCAGTGAGGACTGTGGCTTTTTTATTTTTAAAGGTTTTATTTCTTTATTCATGAGAGACACAGAAAGAGGCAGAGACACAGGCAGAGGGAGAAGCAGGCTCCATGTGGGAAGCCCGATGCGGGACTCGATCCTGGGATCACGTCCTGAGCCAAAGGCAGACCCTCAACTGCTGACCCACCCAGGCAGGTGGCTCTTATTCTAAATGGAGTGGACTGCCTTTGGAGGATCGCTATTATTATTTATTGATAATATTACTCATTCATTAGTATTACCCATGCTTTGCTATGGCATATTATTGTGATTATTCGAGCTACCATTGCTTTAGCATGTAGTATATGCAGTCGAGATTAGGTCTGTTAATCATCTCATTTAATCTTCCCAACCTCTTTGAGGCAGGTACTTTATTATCTCCATTTCATTGATGAGGAAACTGAGTCTCAAAAAAGTGAAGCAGCTTGCTTAAAGTCTTTCATTTCTTCAAGTAGTGATGAGCACCTTCTGTGTCCTCTTTTGATGTGCTGGGACACAGTGTTGTCGTGGGGTCATCACTCAAACCCTGTACTGCATTTCAGGAGCCAGCACTCATCACTGATCACTGCTGAGCCCGATGCGGGGGAAAAGAAGGAAAGGAAAGAAAGGAAGAGATTTGCCCAGAGGCAGTGAGCTCCTCCTTCCTGGGAGTGGGCAACCAGACCTGGGCGAGCACCTGAAGAGCAGGTGCCTTCAAAGGTTGTGCCACAGCACCTGAGGTGAGGAACAGACAGCCTCCAGATCCCCCTGTTATGGGTTGAGTTGTGCCCCAGCCAAAAGATAGGTTGGAGTCCTCACTCCAGGTACTGTGAATGTAACCTTACTTGGAAATCAGGTCTTTGACCAGATGTAATCAAGTTGAGGTCTTTAGGGTGGATCCTAGTCCAATATGATGGTGTCCTTGTATGAAAAGAGACACATATAGACACAGAGGGAGACTGTCGCATGATGACAGAGGTGGAGATTGGACTGATGTCTCTACAAGTCAAGAGATGCCAAGGACCGCCAGCAACAGTGGAAGCTAAGAGAACAGTATGGAACGCGTTCTCCCCTACAGTCCTCAGGTGTCCAACCAACATCTTGATTTCAGACTTCTGGCCTCCAGAATGATGAGAGAGTACACTTCGGTCGTTTTAAGGCAATTTCAGGCCTAGGAAATGAATACACCTGCACTGCTATACCAGCACCCCCATCGCTGCAGCCACAATGCCTACCAGGCACCCCCTACTGGTCCCCTACCCTAAACCTACTTCACTGCTCAGCTGGTTGCAAAAGGGAAGGGAAGCACTTGGATGAACAAATGAATGAATAGTGGAGCTTTATTTAGTTCTGAGAAAAATCAACTCTGAAGAAAATTACCACACTGGTAATCCATTTGAGCATTGGAAACTTAGAACATCAAGAAGAGTGAAAAGATACAGTTAGTCATATCAAAGATTTTCTCAATTTGGGGCAAGGTGACCGTGCTAAGCATGTTGGTGGCAGTTCCAGATTTTGTGGGGCCTGCCTGCACTTTAAATCATTTGAGAGGCCCTTTTAAGAAAAATAATACAAAGTTAAAATAAAAAATAATGTACAGGGCCCGAGGAGGTGCGGGGGGTGCGGGCACCTAAAGCATAAGCTTCTTCAACCTCATGGAAAATCCACCTCTGCATGGAAAAAAAAAAATCCAGAAACCACTAAAGAAAGCGTTGATGGATTTGTCTAATTAACCTGTTTGTCCCAATATTAACAAAGGACAAACTAAGAAAATATTTGCCATACTCACAATAAAGGGTTAACCAGAAAAAGCTCTTAGAAGTCAGTAAGAAGGGGCACCTGGGTGGCTCAGTGGTTGAGCGGCTGCCTTCAACTCAGGGCGTGACCCCAGGGTCCTGGGATCGAGTCCTGCATCAGACTCCCCGGAGGGAACCTGCATCTCCCTCTGCCTATGTCTCTGCCTCTCTCTGTGTCTCTCATGAATTAATAAATAAAATATTTTTTAAAAAATCAGTAAGAAAAAGGCTAGCTTTGGGGGGCCCCAACTATGTGCCTGGCCCACAGCATACATTATTGCATTGGATTCTCCCAGAATGGTCCTGGGATGCAAATATTGTCCTCCCAATTTAATCAGTAGGAAATCAGGGATAAGGGACACAAAGCCACTATCCAAATGAAGCCGCTGTCCAAAGTCGCATAGTTTGTTGTTGGAAGAACAATCTGATGCTCATATGTTTTCCATCAGACATGGTCAGAATTGGAGCTGATTTTCAAAGCTGGAGAAAATAGAACATGGCAGCCCTGCAGGTTTTCATCTCAAATTACCCCCAAGAACGGGCCTGGCCTGACATTTTAGTGCTGACAGTTTGTTTCCAATGACACAAAACCTTCTCAGTTATTTTTTTGCGCATAAGGATGTACTGGTTGGGAATGACACGCGAACCTGAAATGGTCCAATCAACGCTAGTTTTTGACATGTGTGGAGACCCGCCCCCCACACACAGTGGGCTCGGTGAAGAAAACAAAACAAAACCAAAAAAAGCACAGAGAAACTTAACACAGATTTAATCTTTATTCCTGGGGATGTGATCACACAATCTAAAGAGTTAGCAAAAATTATAAACATTTTAAGGATCACTTAAAAATTTTTTTAGGGCAGCCCGAGCCCGGGTGGCTCAGTGGTTGGGTGTCTGCCTTCGGCCCAGGGCCTGATCCTGGAGACCCAGGATCGAGTCCCACGTCGGGCTCCCTGCACGGAGCCTGCTTCTCTCTCTACCTGGGTCTCTGCCTCTCTCTGTCTCTCATGAATAAATAAATAAATAATATTTTTTAAAAACGAAAAAAAATATTAATTTAAAGATTTATTTTATATTTGAGAGAGAGCGCGAGAGATCGTGAGAAAGCACAAGCAGAGTGGGGAGGGAGAATCAGGTTCCGCACTGATCAGGGAGTTCGATCCCAGGTGCCCCAAGGATTATTTTAAAAATCAGTCCACTATGGGGCGCCTTGGAGGCTCGGGCTGTTAACCGTCTGCCTTGGGCTCAGGTTGTGATCTCGGAGCCGGGGTCCTGGGATGGAGCCCCACATGGGCTCCCTACTCAGCGGGGAGCCTGCTTCTCCCTCTCCCTGCTCCCCGTTCATGTTCTCTCACTCTCTCTCTCTCTCTCTCTCTCTCTCTAATCAATAAATAAAATCTTAAAAAATAAATAAATAAAAATCAGTACGTGAAATGGAGGTGGACAATACACATCTACCAAATGGAAAGGCCAAAAATCTTAATGTGATGAGAGTGAACATATGGGGTACATTTCCAGCCAAAAATAGACAGATTCTCAGGCCCGGATCACAAACAATGCCACGGAACAGAAGGCTACATTCTATTAAAAACCACATTAGAGGGTTTGGAACATGGCTAGAGACAATGAGGAAAATTATTTTATGAAGTGTGAATGGAGAAAAGCATTAGTTCTTTTTTTTTAATTTTTTATTTATTTGATATAGAGAGATTGAGAGAGAGAGAGAGCACAAGCAGGGGGAATAGCAGAGGGAAAGAAGCAGACTTTCCACCAAGCAGGGAGCGCGATCCCAGGACCCAGGGATCATGACCTGATGCTCAACCGACTGAGCTACCCAGGTGCCCCAAGCACTAGTTCTTAGCCAATGTTTTGTTTTATATGCGGTTTTAAATATACGTTTGTAATAAATAAATTAAATATTATTAACAGACACTGAACTATTTTGCCTGTATCCCAAAAGTCTATGAACTTAAGTTAATTAAAAAAAACCTTTGGAGCAAGGGTGCTGGGGTGGTGCAGCCGGTTAAGTGTCCGACTCTTGGGTTTGACTCAGGTCGTGATCTCAGGGTTGTGACATCGAGCCCCACATCGGGCTCCCTGCTCAGTGGGGACTGTTTCTCTCCTTCTCCCTCTCCCTCTGCTCCCCCCCCCCACCTGCTTACACTCTCTCTCTCAAATAAATAAATAAATAAAATCTTCAAAAAAACCACAAAAACATTTTGAGCGGTGAGAGAACACATGGGAATGGAGTGAGCGACCCTGTAATTCAAGCCACCTTATATCTGGGCGTACATGGCATTTGGGACTCAAAGCACAATTACTGCTTCATCTTTGGAAATGCTGAGCAGGGAGTCCTGTTTCCAGTGCAACGTGGCCACTGCGCTGCTTAACCACATTGATGTAAAAAAGCACCCTCAGTAACGAGACGTGCCGTGGAGACAAGGGCACAACCACACCCTTCCTGCCCAGGGCCACAAGGCAACAGGCCCTCGGGAAGAGGCGCCCCATTCTCCGGGTCCAGGAGGGACAGCGTCCCTGTAGCTCTTGTGCCCCCCAGCCTCCTCCCTCCAAGGATGCCTGCGTGACCCAAGCTGCCGGAGACCGCACCCCTGCTCTCTGTAGCCTACCCTGGTCACCTTGCCCCCATCACGTCTCACCCCCACCCCAGCCCACTAGAAGCCCGAGGGCCCCCGCTCCCACGCTCACCCCTAAACCTCTCTGTATACCTGCTGGTCTGTCCCAACTCCCCAGCCCTTCTCCCTCAAACCCTTCCTTCAGACCCTCTGGGTCCCATCGTCTATCGCCACCAAATGTCCCACATCCTCGATCTCTCTCTGAACATTACTGTCCTCTTCTTGCTTTGAAGGAAACCTGACATCTCCTTGAGCCCATCACCTCCCTGCTGTCTTTCCCCTCATGCCAGAGGCCTTGGGTGGGCCACTGGACACCTTGCTTCCCACCAGCACTTTCCAACCACTTTTGCCCTCTTTTCTTCCGAGGACCCAGACCCTTAGAAGTTTATAACATCCGACTTTACCACTCCCAGGTATGCCACTCTCCTGCTCTTCAAAATAACGGTTTCATATCCCTAAGTCATATCTGACTCTTCCCTTCCCCTCCCTGTGTCTCCACATCACAGCCCCTGCTGGGCCTCTCAGTCCCAGTGAACACACTGCGGGTGTTCCCTCAGCAAGGGTACACTTGTCGTGACGTACAACTTTGCCATCATCTGGGAGCTTGTTAGAATTGCAAAATATTTGGTCTCACTCCAGACCCACCGGATCAGAATCTCTAGGTGATTTGCAAGCCTGTTAAAATATGAGAAGCCCTGATACACGACATAATGCAGGCTCCCTTGCTGACCACCAAGGATTGTATCGCGTCCCCCGTTGTGGTGGCCTGGGACTCAGCTTCTACTTCGCTGAAAAGCAATTTTATCCCCGCGTGACTCCCTACCTTCCAAAAGCCCAGCCTGGACACATGACTCCTCTCCTTTTACTATGGATGGAGTTCCAGTTCTTTCCAAAGGTCAAACCCTTTCTCCATTCTCATCTCCCATTCCCTGGGGCCAAATAACTGTAAAGTACTTGCTGTCCCCATGACAGGGCACAAATGTCAGGGCCAATGGCCACAGCACAGATGTCATTGGGAGTCAAGGGGAGTCCATGCCAGTTCATGTGACAACTGAGAGCCTCTAGTCTGCCCCAAATAGAGGTTTTGGACAAGATCAGCTGTTTGCGATGTGAGATTCCAGCAGGAAGAGTTCCTGAGTCTTCCTGGAGGATCAGAGGGGTGAAAACCTGAACTCTGTGACTTCTGTGGGCCATGCAGAGGAAGGGTGCGCACGATTCTGAGGCCAAAGTGTTGAGGGTAGACGGAGAAGAGGCCTGCAAGTGCTGCAGGGAGCCTACCCCAGCATTCAACCCTTACTTCATTGCTCAAGGTCAAGGATTATGGTGATGCTCCCTTGCCACACGTCCTTGGTCCAAGAGAGCGCCTTCACTTCGCTTCCGCCGCCACCTCAAGTTGGAAGTAGCAGGAGGAGAGGGAGGGAGGAATGAGTCTACACACAAGCGGGCCAGGACAGTCCAGCAGCGGGTGAGGGCAGGAAATGAAGTCTCCGCTTCTCTCCAGCTAAGGAACTTGGAGCAGGAGCCCCCATTGGAGAAATCAAAGCAGCATTGTCCCGAAGAACCAAACAGCCCAGGAGAGAACAACGGTGTTGGCGCCGATGCCTCTCACGGAGCAGATGTTATCGGAGACGCTTCACCTACTTAGATTAACCCGGCCCGTCTAGAGACCCAGCACTAGACACCAACTCACAGCTTCCTTTATTAGGACCAGGCTCAAGAGAAGTGATCTTGGGCCGCCCCCGTGGCTCAGCGGTTTAGCGCCGCCTGCAGCCCAGGGCGTGATCCTGGAGACCCTGGATCGAGTCCCGCGTCGGGCTCTTTGCGTGGAGCCTGCTTCTCCCTCTGCCTGTGTCTCTGCCTCTCTCTCTGTGTGTGTCTCTATGAATAAATAAATAAAATCTTAAAAAAAAAAAAGAGTAGTGATCTTTCAGTAGCTTGACGAACACTCAGTACCTTCACTCTTACAAAAGCTGAGAAGAGTATCTGTTGAGCAGCAAGAAGGATTTCTAAGGAACCATCACTTTAACAATGTACAGACGCCCAGAGACGTGGGCAGCGCGCCTGCGAGGGGGCCCCGGGCTGCACCCACAGGCCCAATGTAAACACGACGCCAACAAGATGATTTTGTTGAAACTCTTGTAGGGGAGAAGTAAAGGAGCTACCAGAGACCCCGAGCAGAGCCCAGTCCTTTCCCCCAACATCCATTTCTAGATAAGAGATTCAATGTTAAGAACAAAGTAGAGGGACTCCTGGTGGCTCAGTCAGCTAAGCGTCTGCCTTCAGCTCGGGTCATGATCCCAGGGTCCTGGGATAGAGCCCTGCTTAGGCTCCCTGCTCTGTGGGGAGTCTGCTTCTCCCTATCCTCCCACCTCTCCCTCTACCCCCGCTCCTCCCTCCCCCACACCCCACTTGTGCTCTCTTTCTCTCAAATAAATAAAATCTTTTAAAAAAGAAAGGAGGAACAAAATATAAAGCCTTATGTTTGGCTCTTGGAAAATAGATGAAAGAAAACAGAATTCCTGTCCTCAGGTTCACTCACTAGTGGGGACATATGAAGAGATTACTTCAATCAATATAGTCTGAGGTCAGGGGATCCCTGGGTGGCTCAGTGGATTAGCGCCTGCCTTAGGCCCAGGGTGTGATCCTGAGGTCCCAGGATCGGGTCCCGCATCGGGCTCCCTGCATGGAGACTGCTTGTATCTCTGCCTATATCTCTCTCTCTGTGTCTCTCATGAATAAATAAATAAAATCTTAAAAAAAAAATATATATATATATAGTCTGAGGTCGTTCAGGGCAAAAGTGAGGAGGCTGTTTGACCTCACTTACTGTAGGAGCACACGACAATAACAAGTATTTGAAATATGGACCTTGGATCATCAAAAAGGGGGTAAAATTCCTCTCTTAGAAGTATCACATGTGGGATGGAGAGCAGCTGAGAAGGGGTACGCAGGCAGCCTCTGGTAGGGGCAGAGGTATTTGTACTACGGTCATATTTACTACATTACACCTTCTTCTGTATGTGCGATAAAATGAGTGAATGAAGCTTGGGTTTTTGACAATACTGTCTCCTGATTGAAGTGTCCCTTCCTCCTCCCACCCTCAGATGTCCAGCACAAGACACAATAATCTTTATTATTAAATCCATTTGAAATATCGTTTCCTGTGGTTTATCACTGAAAGCATCCTAACTGCAAAGGAATATAGAATTCAGCATTTTCCTAACTTATTTGGCTATAGAATTCTTCTTTAAGGAGTCTCTCTTGGGACTAGTGTTGCAGGGAAAACTTGCTGGGGAACACACTGGATTAGAGATTTGGGAGCCAGGACCCACAAGAAGGTGAATTCACGAATTTAGTGACTTCTGGATAAGACACCTCAAAATCCAGCCCCGATGTCTTGCACTCATTAAGTGTTCTCTTCACTACTTAGCTGTGGACCACATGAACAAGCACAAAGTTGCCCTTCCAGTGCTGCGGTAGTGGCGATCTAGAATAGATGAGCCAGGTCAAGGAAAATGCCAAAAAGTCAAGATATTTTCTACAACTCAATGTGTTCAGAATGACAAATGTTACAAAACACATTTTGGCTGTAGTAAATAGAACAAATAAAAGCAAAAATCAAGAATGAATATATATATATATATATATTTCATAGGCAAAAAAATAAAATCTATCTGTATCTATGGAAAAATTAGGCTTGAAATAGCAGGCATGGTTTCCAATTTCTTGGAACAGAAAGACCTGAAGTTACTCAGGCAGTTGTGGTAGACAGGACAGTCTGGACAAAAGTCTCTGCAATGACCTCGGAGTGTTTAACTTAAAAGGATCTCAAACAACCTTATTTTATAGATAGGGATACTGAGGCCGAAAAGGGAAGTGCTTCGTCACACCAGTGTGTCAGAGCCGGGCTAGAAGCCAGGGCCTGATGCCACGTGAGGCCCTGATGACAGGCTGCAGTCTCCTGATTTGCTCCTCCCAAGTCAGTGGATGGACCGATGAACTTGATTTGCCAGTAGCATCTACCCTCCCCTGGGCTCCTGAGGATGCAGGGCAAGCATTACAATGGCCATGTGCAACACTAACAACTCCCAAAGACCAAAGCATCAGAAACTACCTTTAGGGAAAAAAACCACACTGGGTTGTGCTCCAAGTTCTTTTTCTTTCTTTTTTTTAAAGATTACTTATTCATTTATTAGAGAGAGAGCACACAAGCAGGGGGGGAGGGCAGCAGAGGGAGAGGGAGAAGCAGGCTCCCCACTGAGCAGAGAGCCTGGTGTGGGGCTCAATCCCGGGACCCTGGGACCATGACCTACCTGAGCTGGAGGCAGATGTTTAACCAACTGAGCCACCCAGGGGCCCCTGTGCTCCAAATTCTGGTTTTAGAAGCAGATACTAGTCTCCTTTAAAAGGTCTATCTTGACTCTATTGGGTACTTACTCTCCCAGGGAAGAAATTCTTTGTCAGTGGAATCGAAACAAGGGAAACTTAGAAAGCTCCAGGAAAGTCAACATTTCCTGGAGATTAAAAATATTTTTCTCCAGGGGCCGCCTGGGTGGCTCAGTTGGTTAAGTGTCCAACTCCTGATTTCAGCTCAGGTCATGATCTCAGGGTCCTGGACTCAAGCCCTGCATCAGGCTCCACCCTCAGCTCCCCTCTCCCTCTGCCTCTCCCCCTGCTCGTGCTCTCTCTCTCTCTCTCTCTCTCTCTCTCTCTCTCTCTCAAATAAATAAATAAAACCTGTACAAAAATATTTTTCTCCAGAGGAATTGGGCAGAAGCAAGAACTTGTTTCAAGAATGATCGATGAAAGTGTAACCGACCTAGACCCCACTCCGTCTAAACATCAGACAAGCATCACCGAGCTCGGCAAACGGGGCCAGGCAGTCGGCCCGGTTCCGTCCCGGGAGGAGGACTGTGCGGCGAGTCCATCACAGGCTCATTGCGGAGCCGCCGTCCGAATCCTACAGCAGGTAGGTGCAGCCTTTGGCGGCAAGGGAGGGATTGCCCGCCTAGGAAAACTCGGCTTTAAAACGAGCAATTTCGGTAGAGGAAAGTGGGTTTTCTTGCCTAGATCGAAACAAAATTTTATTTATTTATTTATTTATTTTTAAGATTTTGTTTATTCACAAGAGTCACAGAGAGAGAGGGAGAGAGAGAGAGAGGCAGAGACACAGGCAGAGGGAGAAGCAGGCCCCATGCGGGGGCCCCGACGCGGGACTCGATCCCGGGCCTCCAGGATCACACCCTGGGCCCAGGGCAGGCGCTAAATCGCTGGGCCACCGGGGCTGCCCAGGAGTCCGACTCTTGATTTCACCTCGGGTTATGGTCTCAGGGTCGTGAGTTCAAGCCCCCCGTTGGGGCACCGGCCGTGAGCACTGGGCAGGGAGCCTGCCTGAGATTCTCTCTCTCCCTCTCCCCCTCCCACCACGTGCTCTCTCTAAAATAAATCAATCTTTAAAAAAAAAAAAAAAAAAAACAGAAAAGAAAAACCTCACGATGTAGAAGTGGCTTGTTTTACAGAAGGGAGAGCGGCCTGACTAGGAAGTAATTTGCTCAGGGTCACCTGGCGTGTCAGCGTCACAAGGCGAGATTCCCTCGGGGACACCTGGGTTCCCGTGTCCCGCTCAAAACCAACCACTCGGTGGGCCTCTCCTGCGGACCCACACCCCACTAAGTGGGGGGCTGGGGCTCCCATTCAAGACGGCGACACGGCAGGGTCCTGGACCCACCTGCCCCCTTGGGCCCGAGGAATCTACGGTCACCCATGGAACCATTTCTAGGGGAGAAAGACCCAAACCAGCAGAACGACTCCTTCACATCCAGAAGAAAAATCACATCAAAACGGGTAGGAAAGGCCGAGAAAGCACCTCACCGTTAATCCCTCCCCACCCCTGCCCCACCCGTCACCCCCACCCCTGGACAGCAGCCCACAGTTGGGAGGGAACTCAGGAACCCAGAGCTTCTCCCTGAGGACTTGGCACCCTAACTTTGAAACTCGCTCCGGAAAGGCAGCCCCCAGACAGCTGGTTCTGAGGCCCCGAGGCTCAAGCGCAGCACATGCCTGGGCTCGGCACACAGGACCGGCTCCTGGGCCCCCTCCCCGGCCCCCACCTCCGCGCAGCAGCAGGTTCGAAAAGTGCTCAGTCTTTCTGGGAAAGAAGCTCATTGCTCAACTTAAAGGGCCCAACGGGGGTGGGGGGGCTGGGGGTGGGTGCAGGGGGGGCAGGTTGGCAGGGGGGCTTGGAGGGTGGGGGCAGGGGGCAGGGGGGCAGGGGGGGCAGGGGGCAGGGGCCTGCTGGGACACTCTGGCCTGACCCTGGCAGGCGCCTTCTGCCCTCCCCCGGGGCGTCTTTGGGCACCATCTCCACATCGCCCCTCTGCTGTGCTCCCCAGAGAGGACCTGCTACACACACCTGGTGCCCGGGGTTTTACGGTGACCCTGTTTTTGTGCCTGTATCCCAGGGGACGCAGCACTGGGCGCCTGGGGCCTTGCGGTCCTGGGTCCGGCCGGGCTGGGAGCTTCAGAGCCGTTCGGCCACTGCGTAGACAGCACACTGAAAAAACCCGTCTTTCTGTGAAAGAGGCGGGTTTGCTGGTTCAGGCCCTCAGCCTGGCCACTCTCTGGGGGCCAACGGAGCTGCACTCAGGCAGGGAGGCCGTGGAAGCCATCTCCGCACTGCGCCTGGCTCCAGCTGCCTGGCATCTTACTTTTTTTTTTTTAAAGATTTTATTCATGAGAGACAGAGAGAGAGAGAGAGAGGGAGGCAGAGACCCAGGCAGAGGGAGAAGCAGGCTCCACGCAGGGAGCCCGACGTGGGACTTGATCCCCAGACCCCAGGATCAACTCCCTGAGCCAGAGGCAGATGCTCAACCACTGAGTCAGTCACCCAGGCGTCCCTATTAGTTCTTTTTTTTTTTTTTTTTTTTTTTGAGGAACTTCCATACTGTTTTCCATTTTTGTCATTATGTGTGGTGATGGATGTTAACGAGAAATGTGATTATTTTGCAATATATACAAATATCAAACCATTATGCTGTACATTTGAAAGAAATAAAAAAATGTCAATTATACTTTGAAAAAAAAAAGGGAAGGAAAGAAATTGAAGGCTGATCCTAGCACACGGCCTCCAGGACCATGAGTTCCTGAGGGCAGCGGGTGGCAGCAGACCAAAGGCTATTTTTGTCGGAAGGGCTTTCCCCTTCCTCAGGGGCATTTCCCAATTCTTGATCATTTCTGTCATCTCCAGGCTCCAAACTGTGGCTAGAGGGGAGTCAAGCCAGAAGAAACCTCGCAGTGGCTTCTGACGTGGGACCCATGGCCAGGGGAGAACACTGCTGCTCTGCTAACCTGAGGCCCACCTGGAGGAAATGCCCGTTTTGAGGTGGCACTGACCAAAATTACAAATCAGGACATGGACTAAACACCTTTGTAGCCAAAACCTGAAGCAGGGAAGCAGCATGATGCTCAATCCCTCCTTCATAAATAGCTGCCCAAAGGACCTTCTACCAACATACTTTAGTTACTGCTTGATGTTGAGTCATCTGTTGGGAAATGTTCTTTATTTTTTTTGGGAAATGTTCTTTAACTTAGATTTTTGTCACTTGGGGATTAAGTAGATCACCTCAAGTTATACGTGACATAATGGAAAGAGCAGAGGCCTGGATTCTAGTTCGAATCTCCCCTTTCACTAGCTGCGTTAACTTCTGAATCTCAGGCTCTTCGTCCTTCAAAGGCAGAGATTCATATTGCCTCTTACATTCTAGTTGAGTTGCACACGCGCCTCCCACAGCCTCAGACGCCCTCCCTTGACTCTCTACTTGTCCTGTCCCTTGAGTCATCGCAGGTCTCCCGTCCTTCAGGAAACCTTGCTTTGATTTTATCCTCCCTTCTGCACTCACTACCTGTGCAAACATTACTCTTGTTGTAATCATGATACTTGTTGACTAAATACAACTTTTTTTTTTGTAAAGGTTTTATTTATTTGTAGAGAGAAAGCACAAAGGAAGTAAAAAGAGAGGGAGAGAGAATCTTAAGCAGGCTCCATGCCCAGCGCAGAGTCCGATGTGGAGCTTGATCTCACGACCCTGAGATCGTGAGCTGAGCCAAAATAAGAGTTGGACGCTTAACCAACTGAGCCACTCAGGTGCCCCTAAATTAATTAAAGCTTTTTTATACGCCATAAAATGCAACATAAAAATGTTACTCATAAATCATTAATCACTGGATTACTGAAAATAAAAATACATACCAGTTTGTGTCTTAAACTCCACAAATCTATAAAAAATTATCAAGGTTTTGGGGTGCCTGGCTAGCTCAGTCAGTAAAGCGTAAGACTTGATCTTGGGGTTCTAAGTTTGAGACCCACATTGGGCTTAGAGGTTACTTAAAAATAAAACCTTTTAAAAAATGATGAAAGTTTTAAGTAAACAACCTCAAAAAAAAATAAACAACCTCAGCTTAGTTCAGATTCTTCCAAATATTTGCATAGTTTACTAATTGTAAATTTTCATAAAGAAATATACTGAGCAAATAAAAATGACATGTTACCCATAAAAGTTGGTAAAAGAATTTTATTGTGTGGCTTATGTAGGTCTTTGCATTCTACTAACAGAAAAGCATTTTTCCACATTTTATTTGACCTAACAAATTATATATTTGTGATTTTATCTACATGGCTGCAGTATTACACTACTGAAGAAAACCTTCCTTCCACTCGTACTTTGGTGCAATTATACAGTAGATATCTTTCTCCAGAAAATAAAAATATTCTCAATCTAAACTTCAAATGAACAAAAACATGAAAACCAAGTTTCTTGCACCACTTGGTAAAAGATTGCAATAAAAATCAAAACAGTATGCTGCTTAACATACAAAGATGATGAGACGTCTGCCAGTTTCAGTCAAACCTCTGTAGGAATGATTTAGCATCTGGGTTTATTTTTACTGCAGTTTTCACATATGACAGGTGGAATTGTACCATACTGAAGAATAGTCACGTTCTTCATTTGCTCAAGAGACTCAAATATTGGACTCTAGCACAGGAAATATCTCTTGGGGTTTAGTAATATACAAATGGGTAGAAAAAAAAACTGCCTTAGGAAAAATTTCACAATTGTTTGACTAAACTTTTTTTTTTTAGTCACAGCTTTCATATATTAAAAAAGTTTCCTCCAGAGATGAAGCTTATTTATGAAATAAAACCTAGTCGCTCTCATCTGACCCACGTTCTGAGCCCCGATCCGAGGCCTCATTGTTGGATCCCTCTGGTTCGGATTCATTCCCAGAGCCTTGGCCAGAGCCCTCGTTATCAGAGCCTCTCTCGGAATCGTGCTCTGACTCGGCACTCGGAGAAGCAGGGCGAGAGTCCATGTCGGAACCTCCAGAGCGGCTTCTCCCGGACTGCACAGACTCATTGTCAGACTGTTCAGAACCTGAGGGCCTTCTCTTTCTGGATGGCTGGTCACTGTCTGAATCCTCATCTGACTCCTGTCTGCGGGGCCTCCGGGGACTGCCGGCCTCGCTGCCAGACTTATTTTGGTTCTCATCAGAATCGCTCTCCGAAGAGGCGTGTTTCTTCCGCCGCTCTCCCTCGTCCGAGTCACTGTTGCTGTTGCTGTTGCGGTGATGTCTGGCAAAGAGAAGCACTGGTTAGACTGGCCAATGGGAGCCTCGATGAGCAGAGAATGCTTTTAAAAAGTCAGGGCATTTAATGTCCTATTTCTTGACCTGGATATTGTTTACACAGGTATTCATTTTATGATATTTGCCAAGTGTACTGTTTTGTAAATCCAATCTATTCCACAATAAAAAAAAGGATTAAACGACAAAGAAAACAAGGCACTTTGATTATACCACAGCATTTAAACAGTCAAGGAGGACTCTCACTGGGTTATATCAGGCACCTCTCATCAGAATGAAGCACTTCTCAGTTTCATACATAAAATGATGAAAAGGAAGGGATACATTTATTTTTATACACAAATTCATAGCAGCAGAGGTGAAATCAGGGTCTTGCGTGGCTGTAGAAGACTCTGAAGAATAAACCCTCTCCTGAGGCTGGATGAATAGGACTGACTCTTCCCTGTCCCATCAGATACCTGAAGAGCAAAGGCACCTTTTCTATCCACGATTTGCTGCTGCACTAGTGCCCTACTCCAGGACAGGGCTTACTCAAGAGAACAAGCCACAACTAAAAGCCTTGTGTAGCTTGCTTCCTTTTGCTGAGCTCCCCTCTGCCCATGTATATACTAAAGGCCAGTGGCCTCCTGGGATCCAATTCCTATCATTCTACATGGCCAAAATTAAACACTTTGTGATGGTCAGGACCAAGTTTAACTGATGATATAAGTGGCTCAAATCAACTTGGTCTTGACCTTGGATATAGTTTAGCAGTAACTCAGCCTCTAACATAGACCCTTCTGCCTACATGTTTTAATGACACCCATTCTAAAACCACATATTTCTTGCTCTGCTCTGCCTCTCAACACTGGCCAGGGTGACAGCACGGTCAAGGGCAAGGCAACCCAAATGTGTGTCAGCCAGCATCTTCAGAAAAAAGGGAACTACAAGTCTTTATAGATGGTTCCCTAGAGATCGCTACCTGTGAGGCTGCACCCCCACTAGCACCCTTAGCTCCTTCGACATGCTACTTGCTCACCTCTAACCAGCTAGGACTCCATTTTTCCAAGACTCAACTCAAACAGTCTTTTACAAAGCATGTCTCTTACAACCCTACCCTCAGCTCCAGAATAGGTATAGTCTCCAGAGAGTAATAAATGAAACCGTAAGTGATAACACTTATCCAACGATAATGTTTTTGGTTTATCTGTTGTTCTCCATTGCCTCTAAAGCATAAACTCCTTAAGGGCAGAGCTATGACTCTTTCCTCTGTATCCTCAGCACTCAGCACACTGTCTCATGGAATTCTTAGTGTATGCTCAAATGACCGTGGAATGAATGAAATGACAGCCATTGGAATATATATAAATAATAAATATACCATGTGGTACAGCACTGAGTCCCAGTCTGTGAATCCACATTGGGAAGAACCTCCAGCTTGAGGGTCAAGTTTAGGACAAGTAAAACCAAATACTGCTTTTCCAGGTGTGCCATGAGCTAAAGGAGAGTACTAGAAAAGCAGTCTAGGATAAGCCCTTCACGAAGCAGGCAGAGCTGAGTCACCATTGCCTGACAATGAAGGACACGGTCAAGAAAATCCTATCTCCATGTGACCAGGATCAGGCTATTCATAACAGTTTTAGCCAGTCTGGTAGTATACCAGAGTGATACACTCCATTTAGAAAGATGCCATCCGGAAAAAAAAAAAAAAAAAAAAAAAGGATGCCAGCCAGAGCTAGAGTATATTAGGCTGTGAAATAAGTCAATCAGAGAAAGACAAATACCATATGATCTCACTCATATGTGACATTTAAGAAAGAAAACAGATGAACATATGGGAAGGAGGAAAAGAAAAAAAGGAGAGAAGGAAACAAGCCATAAGACACTCTTAACAACAGAAAACAAATTGAGGGTTGATGGAAGGAGGTTGATGGGGGATGGGCTAGATGGGTGATGGGTATTAAGGAGTGCACTTGTAATGAGCACTGGGTGTTGTATGTAAGCGATGAATCACTGAATTCTACTCCAGAAACCAATATTGCACTGTATGTTAACTCCCTACAATTTAAATAATAAAAAAACAGCAAAAAATAATAATAACAATAAAATATAATAAAGTTTCACTACTAAAAAAATAAAAAAAAAATAAAAAAAAATAAAATAAAATAAAGTTTCACTACTAAAAAAAATAGATGGATGCTATCCAAGAAATTTCACATAATACCCACAAATAAAATATTTCAAAATAGGTTTTCTTCTCTGAGGGACAAACATGACAGGAGAAAATGACAGGGTTTGAATAAGATGTGTGCTTAGGTTTCTTCCAGCTATGATATATATTTTTTAAAGATTCTATATATTTATCAGAGAGAGAGAGAGGTAAGCAGGCAAGTAGGGTAAGTGGCAGGCAGAGGGAGAAGCAGGCTCCCCGCTGAGCAAAGGAGCCTGACACGGGACTCAATCCCAGGACCCCGGGATCACAACCCGACTGAAGGCAGATACTTAACCACTGAGCCATCCAGGCATCCCCAGCTTTGACATTCTAAGAGGCTGAAAAGAAGTCATTATGGCACAGTGACCACTCTTATCTTTCATTAGAAAGTACACTAAGGAAACAATTCCTACCCTTCATCGGCAATTTTAAGTTTATCTTCGTCTGAAGAATCATCACTTGATGATATTATGGCTTTCGATTTTATTTTGCCCTTCATTGAAGGAGGCAGACGTTCTGGCTTGGGCTAAAGAAAGAAGACCAAACATAACAGATTATTCAAGACTTTTAGGTTACATTAGGACATCCTGTTAACTAAGTTTGCAGTGTAATGATAACAATCAAATAGCAACAAATACACTTCAAAAAGAAGCATTTGTGCTTGAAGAAACTGTAGGGAAAGAATGTATTCTGGTACAGTGTAGCCCCTCCTGCCTACGACGGGAATGAAAACCACAGTATTATAAACTTACAGCCTTCTTCTTCTCCGCTCTCGGGGTACGGCGCTTTTTCGGTTTTGGGCCATTTTCTGTTTCATCATCATCAGATCCTTCTTCTCCCTTTGGAGGTCTTACATAGTGGACAAGAGAAAGTCTGTCAAGATCCACTCATACATAGAAAGCCTAAGACTACTTTGTCATCAACATATATTCATTTTGAACACTACTCAGAGTAGATACCCTCTTCAACCATACTGTCCACTCCTCAAGAGCAGAGGCCCTAATTTACAACTGCTACACACAGTTCAGGAATCTGCAAAAACCATGGATTTACGTGATGTCTACCAAATAATTAAGTCTCTGTTAAGTCCTCTTATTAATCTAAGATAAGCTTGAATCTTGTACTTGGTGGAGGCACAGAGACTGTGACAGAAGACCCAGGCCTCAGACCTTACATCCTTCCTCTCCTTTCTTCCCAGCTACTCATTCCAGGCCTACTAATGTCCTATCATAGCTTCCATCCCACAGGTCTGTGTCTGAATGAATTCATTAGGTTCTCCCCCAAGGAAAGGTGGCCAAGGACTGGGAAGAACAGCCTTGCTAAGACAGCTGACTGGAGATTCCTGGACGAGAGACGAACAGGACAGCTCAGGGGCACCTCAAGGTGACAGACGGGCAGGATACCACTTATCTTAACAGCAAATGGGAAGGGGAAGATTCACAGGCAAATTCTAATACAAGAAAGATTCAGAAGGTGAAAGGTCATTTGTCACCTTTGTAAGGCCCTTCACAACACACTAATAATACCTTCTCCTCTTTTTCTTCTTTCTCTCACCACCCTCCTCTTCTTCGCCTTCTTGTTCACTACCACTGCCCTTTCTTCTCTTCTTCTTTTTGGATATAGGCAGGTCATCGTCCGTATCATCATTGACAAATTCGTCAAACTCTCCTCCCTTTTTAGAACGCTGAAAACCAAACAAGACTACAATCAGTTTTCTCCTAGCTGGTGGAATGAGGCCAGATCCTATCAGTCATTTGACAAATGAAGGATCTTTTTTTTTTTTTTTTTTCCTTTTATAAAGTCCAAAGGAAGGGGTGCTTGATGAGGCCCAATGTTAAAGACTTCTAATTAGGATGAATCACCCTAATGTCAAAAATCATCAGCTACCTAGGCCACTACAAGGTACAGCATATGGGACCGACATTGGAATGCATTTCTAAATACTGGATACCACTGAAAACACCGTGCTGGAAGACTGTCTCTTAACAAAGGAGGAAGTCAAACTTAAGAACCAAGCACTGTGTAAATACAGCCGATTATATTTACTTCTGAGAGTCAAATGACAGGGACTGGGGCCATCAGTATTAGCAGGAGTTCTATCTTACCCGTCCACCACCACCACCTCTTTTCTTTTCTTTTGTTGCTTCAGTCTCTCCAGTAAACATAAGAATGTTTTTGGTCTTCTCTACATACTGGGCCCGCTGTTCCAAAAGTTTCTTTTGCTCTTCCTTTTCTCTGAGACGTTTCTCTTCCTATGAGGAAAAAAGAGTAGAAAAAAACTGTATCAAAATGTTCTGTTGACAAAATATCATGACTACCATCAGAACAACTTCTTTTTTAGCATACAAGGGGCATGTATGCACATAATTCTTTAGTTCTAGTATAACTGAAAACACAACAAATACCTGTTCTTTAAGAAGTTTCTGCCTTAACAGTTCCTTTTCTTGCTCTTGTTTGGCCCGTAACTCCCTTTCTTCTTCATCTTGTTTACGTGCCCGAGCCACATGGTACTGGGCCTGGCTCAACAAGTCAGAGCACTGCCTATAACATTGTAGATATAGAGAAACATGAATGCAGTTAGTCCACTTTTTGTTCAAAACCTCAGAACATCTGTTTTCCTTACACAAACTGAAAAGTCTGAAGATCATTAGTTGATATCTAAGAGATATTTTAATTAGCAAAATTAACTTAGTTTCTCAAAAGTCAATACTGTCAAACTATAGTAACTTTCCAAATTATAAGTGTCCTCTCCAAGCATAGATGTAAAGATTTTCAACATTATCTTCACATGGGACTCAAAGAACCAGAATAGATAGAAAAGTATTTTCTCCATACAACTTAAATACTTGTACTACACTGATTTTGTCATATTCCCTGGAAGGGCTCTCAGAAAAAAGCCTTGTATCAGGCTGGGGAGATGCACAGGAGTGGGAAACACTGACCCCTGGAAGGCTACCCAGTGCACATAGGTACCACATTGCCTCACCCAGTCACCTGCCATAAGTAGTAACATTACCTGGCTTCTGTAGCAGCAAGGGCCAAATCGAATCTCATTTTATCTCCCACTTTACTCAAGTAACTGAAATATCTAAATGGAATGAGAAAATAAAACAGTTCATTTAAAAAAAAATTCTAATGAAATAGGCCCTTTACATTTTTAATCCACTCTATAAAAATAGTCTGAGACTAGGTTTATATATTGACTGACTTACATGAACCTAACGGATACATGAAAGGCTATCATTTCAATAAAATTATATATGAAACACACTGAGAAAAAGACTCATCAATAACACTCAATATGTTTAATAAAAAAAAGTTCACAAAGTTAAGTACTCATATTAATATCATCAATAAATTCATAAATAACCAAAAATAACCTCAAGCAACAAAGATTTACTAAACACTGTATTTACTAAATATGTCAGCATGGAGGTTAGGAGGTGTAGGCCATGAAGACAGAACCAATGTATCAGGCAAGGCAAGAAATGCTTATGTAAGAACTTAATTATAGTTGGACAAAACCTGAAGAGATGTCAGGCTTTGATTTCACCACATACTGAAATTACCAAATAAATCCTATACATAAATTTAGAGCTAAGATGAATAAACCTATTCAATATTTAAGAGGCCAGGCCTTAATAATCTTAGCCCAATGAAAATTAATATCCCATGAAAGACATAACAGTATTAAGTAATAAAACCAACATAAGTGGAGTCTAAAAATTTCAATTGTGTAAAATGCTGGGTCATTTTATTGTCAGATTATGAAAATCTAGGGCAAGCTTGCAAAGCTAGCCAACTAGTTCTAGGGGAGGCTACAGGATCTAAATCTGGCAGGATCTTGGCCACAGTTTGGCGCCACCTGGTGGCAACTGTCCACTTTGGCTTAAAAATCACTGGAAGGGTTCTTAATAAAAAAGATTCTCTTGAAGGAAGTGATTTTCAGCACCTTTTGAGACAAATGGATTTACAGAAACAAAGCATTTCAAAAGTTGTTTCCACAAAATCTTTACCTATGTGCAAGCTCCAGTTCTTTCACAGCATTAAGTACTTCCTTCAGATTACTCTTTTCATCCTTTAGAACAGAGGTAGCTAATCTTTGCAGGACCAAGGCCACATTAAACATAAGTACTGTATCACTGGGTGCCACATGTCTAGCCTATAAATAAGAAACAAAACAACAACAACAACAACAAAAAAAAAAAAAAAAAAAGAAACAAAACAAATATTTCATATAATCTAATAACATGAAAAAGATTTTAGCCAAATAGATTGTTAGGTACATGAACGCATGAAATAGAATTAAAAAAAAAAATACAATGCAGTAGAGAATTACATGAGAAAAACGAGTTTTCCTTTTTACCTTTAGCAAAGTCTGTTTGCATTCCTGTAACTTGCCACACTTGAAGAGGGCCCGGGCCAAATATAGCACAACTTCCGTGTTCTGATGCTTATAGAACTTTCTGAGGCAGTTTTCATACTATAATAAAAGAAAAAGTCAGATAAAATACAATAGGGATTAAACGACATTGTGATCATGTAACAAGATTTTAAGCGATTTTAAAAGGTGTTTTACCCTTTGAATGGTTAATTTTAAAGAATAATTTGAGAATGATTTTTGACATTCACCAGGATACATTTCTACAACATGAAAATCTAATTCAAAAAAATCCCCCAAGACTAGATACTCAAAATAGTTTTTCCATTTGAAACTCAGACCAGCACTGAAAGGATAAATAGACTGGATGGCCTTTTTTATCTCTCTCTAGCAATGCTATCCAGAATCAGCTTATTGACAACTTATTAAAAGTCACACACCTTACTCCTTTGGGATATATTCTCTACCATCCTTCTTTAGGATCGGTGGAACCTACTGGCAATGAGCATGTGAATCTCACAGTTCTGGTTAACTTTTTTTTTTTTTTAATTTTTTTTTTAATTTTCATTTATTTATGATAGTCACAGAGAGAGAGAGAGAGGCGCAGAGACACAGGCAGAGGGAGAAGCAGGCTCCATGCACCGGGAGCCCGACGTGGGATTCGATCCCGGGTCTCCAGGATAGCGCCCTGGGCCAAAGGCAGGCGCCAAACCGCTGCGCCACCCAGGGATCCCGTCTGGTTAACTTCTTGGTAAAACCAACATATAACAACACTAGTGCCAATTTTGTCATGAATACTCTACTTTTTGACCATGGAACCTATCTTGTCATCGGTGAGATCTTTTTCATGGAAGGTAGTTAGAGTTTCCCCTTGAGTATCCCTAGTAATCAATTTGCATTTTTTAAAGGCCACATTATCATTTGGCAGATCAGGAAGGCCCACCTCCAAAAACAACCTGAGCTACCATATGCAGTCTGGATTCCATAAATCCTTCTAACTAGTACCTTTCAAATATATGATTTTGGTAATACCCACCCTTCCTAGAAAATAGGTTAGCCACTTCCAGGAACCTGGACGGACTGCAATTGTCTTGTACTTCTGCTAAGAACCTTGTTTTTCCTGACCATACTAATTTCCCATAGAGTCTAAGAACTGCTTTACTTTCTAATATGCTATAGATGCTAAATATCATTTTTTAAAATATTTTAAACTCACGACACTGAGATCTACCAACTGAGACAACCAGGCACTCCTAGATGCTAAATATGACTTTATTCTACTGCAAATTCAAGCACTCCACAAATAGGAAAAGCCTAACAAAATTCTATAGTGATGAAAACTAATCCTCATGGAGTTTTTTCTTTCTTTCCAAAATGTCATTTAACCTTTCTGAAACTCAGTTCTCCCATCGAAGAAAGATGAGTCTAAGACAAGCAAACAAATATTAAATCCTCCTATCTTCTGGGTACTTACTGATATACTAGGCATGTTTGTGCCAAGTATGGTATCCAGTACTTTTCATACTGGATCCTCACACAATTCTGTGAGTTTATGATCTCCATTTTATAAATGGGGAAAATGGATCAGAGAGGATATCCCTTGCCCAAGGCATGCGGTTAAGGGTGAACCAGGACTCATGTCTCTAGACACTGAAGATTGGCCTTAACATTATACGATTATAAGTCTCTGAATAGACACAGTACCACAAGACATAGCACCCAGTTCCATGACAGGGCCAGAATAGTTAAGAAAACATTTGTTCAACAATGAACATAATACAAAAATATCTTGAAAGATATTACCATCTGAACGGCACTAATATATTGCTTCTGTTCCACGTAGATGTGTGCTAGGTTTAACCACACATCACTGATATCTGCTGTTGCTTCTCTTACTTGGGCAAATACATCACGAGCTTCACGAAAATATCCTTTGTGGGCCAAAACAGCTCCTAAAATTATAAAAAGGTTCACATTTGAGAATTTTCTAATTGTAGCCAGAAAAACTAAAAGTCCTATTTTAGAACAACTATATTATTACTTTTAGGGAGAAATTACAATCTACAAACATTCCTTTGAAAGCACTTATTTCACAAATCACTAGGGATTTGTCTTTACCTATGCCATTAGCAGCATACAGATTCTTTGCATCATTTCGGAGTACTTGTTTATAGATGGCCAGAGCACGGTCTTGATGACGTTTTTCCTATAAAAAGAAAAAAACATTATAGAACAAAATTCAAACAGGAATAAAGTGCCAGTTTTGTTTTAAAGAGACAAAAAAGAAGAGAGAGACAAAAAGAAGATACCTTTTCTCGATCTCGGGTGGGCTGATGCAAAGTTTGGAGCCAGACGTTGCCAAGAGCTAGCATAGAGTAAGTATCACTCTGCGTAGATGGTTGTTTTAATATCCTCTCAAATTTCTTCTGTCCTGGACCCCATTCTTGTTTTGCTAAATGAAGGTTACCAATCAAAGACCAAGCGTCTGGATGGTCCTGAAACACACATATGTAAAGAAGCAAAATCTGTAATTTGGATTCAGAGACATCAATCACCTTTCTATGATAGCTGATTACTGAAGTTTACAAGCTACATTTACAAATTCAGAGGGGAGATGGATTTATGAATTGTAAAATCAATTTAGTGTGTAATTATCAATGTAAGAAATCCAACAGAATGGAATATAGGGTTATCAGTGTATAGCACATAGCAACAGCACATAAAAATGTGCAAAACTTTCACTTCAGTTGTTTGTATACACAAACAACTATACTAGGCTATGATGTAAAATCTATTTCTGTGGGCCACAGTCAAAAAGTTTAGATGACTTCTGCACTCTAGTATCTTTAACAAGTAAAAATAAAACAGAGATGTCAAGATATTAGAAATACGAGACATTAAAATGAAAAAAAAAATAAAATGAAAAAAATGATTTACTAGGGAAAAAAAGGTGAGAAAATTGTTTTTCAAACCTAAGAGTTAATACTACCAACCTGATTGATCTGAAGAGCTTCCTTAAACCAATCTGAAGCCTCATAAAAATTTCCTTTATCTCTAGCCATAGCTCCCAGGCGCAGATAGCCTGAAAATACACATTTAAAAGTTCTTACATTTAAGGTATTAGCTATAAAAGATCTTAACTTCCAAGTCATACTTTTGAAATGACTGTATTTTAATACATTCATACGATGAACAGAAAAATCCCACAGGTGAAAAAATACTGAGCACCCATTAAACTAATTAATAATTTAACAATAATCTAACAAAAGAGCAACTCTGTCACCCTCAAGTCTGTTTGAAATCTCAGATTTCTCTCTGCCACTGTATTCCCGATGCTAGCACCCCAGTCCAAGTTCTTATCTCCACCAAAGATATTTAAAAAGCTTGCAGCTGTTCTATTTCCAGTTTCTTTCTGATGCACAGTACTGTCACTGCTTGTCATATGGCAAAACAGTGAAAGCATGGACCACTAGTTAGAAAAGCTTGCAGCTGTTCTATTTCCAGTTTCTTTCTGATGCACAGTACTGTCACTGCTTGTCATATGGCAAAACAGTGAAAGCATGGATTACTAGTTAGAAAATCTGGACTCTAACTGTGGGCTTCCACTTAAAGAATAGTAAGAAAGTGTCACACAAATTTAAGTTGTTATTTTCTCCAGAAAATGTCACTCTCCTCAGGCAATTAATAATGGCTTCCTATATCTATCAAACCAATTCAAGTTCAGCCTGGCATTCAATTAAAATCTTATTTATTTTAAATCACTTTTGCATCCATAACAGCATGATGGGAGGCAAGTTAATAGCTTCTGATATAACCCGAGTCAAAATATCATAGCTTCAAGTTCTTTTAAGGGGAGTATATTATTGTCAATTATTTTTAATTAAAAAAACTTCCCAAATTTTATAATGGCTAATGTGTAAAAATTCAAGGCAGGACATTTTAGTAATAGTTATTTCAAAGTAAGACAGTGTTCTTTCTTACTGTTATAAACACTGCAAAAATGTTAATATGAAATAAGAGCAGGTGCATCAGAAAGGTACATCTATCATCAAGTAAGTCAAGGAGTTGTTCAAAGTCTAATAAAGGTAGCTGACCCACTGAGGTTGGCTCACCTCATGAAATATATGGTTCAACTTGTTTTGTTTCTTTTATTTTCTACCATAAATTTAAGTAAAGCTGCATTGCTTTTTTTTAAGGCCATAAATTTGGTTTGAAGGAAAGGGGGACATTATAACCTTCACATTTTTTAACTACTGGTTCAAAGAAAGATTTTTTTTCAGGCTAAATTTTTGCTACTGTTGTGGGAATTTTAATTCATAAAAAAAAAGCTTTATGGGCAGCCCAGGTGGCTCAGCAGTTTAGCGCCGCCTTCAGACCAGGGCATGATCCTGGAGACCCGGGACCGAGTCCCATGTCGGGCTCCCTGCATGGAGCCTGCTTCTCCCTCTGCCTGTGTCTCTGCCTTTCTCTTTCTGTATCTCTCACGAATAAATAAATAAAATCTTATATATATAAAAGTTTACAATTCTTACAGTCAACATAATTAGGATGTTCCCGTAAGATGTTTTTATAGAGTTTTTCTGCTTCATGGAATTCACACATTGCCTCATACAGCCTGGCTAAATTGTATGATGTCGTAACAGAAATGGCATTATAATAGTGTTCATCATGCTCAGCTTCTGCCTTTGCACGATCCAATGATGCCAAAAAATATTTCTGTAAGAAAAGAAAATTACATTGTTAAAAAACAGTTGATACATCTCAAATAGTGTGCATTAAACCTGATAGTACATAAGAAGGGATTATTTCCAGTTCCCTACCTTTGCCTCCCCTAGATTTCCAAGTCTAAAATGGAGGGCGCCCACATTATTCAGAATCTCTGGCGGGACATCGGCCTGCACTTTCTCCTGAAGGATACGTGTAGCTGTTCCATAGGCTGAGAGGGCACCCTGTATTTTTCATAGTGGAGACAATAAGGTGTAAGTGAAAATGAAAGGGAGAAACACTACACCATGCTTTCAAAACACACATTAGGTAGGAGACCAAAAATATTGCTAAAATACCTGTATATCAGTCTGTTCTAAGATTTGTGCCAATTCAATCCAAGCTTCAACGTCATCAGGATACTGTTCTGTGACCTTCTTCAAATGGCCCTGAGATAACAGAGATCATTAAGTTGAAGCAGGCTTAATCTAGAAACTACAGGCTGTCAAAGTAAAAATTGGTAGCTACTCTACCTTGTTTAATACGTCAACTGTTCGTTATTTCAACTGGAACAAGCCCGGCTAACAAAACTGCTTCCATCATATCTCTACTAGCAATAACAAGAATGAGGCATGACAGTCTAGTGATCACTAACAGAAAATGGCTACAATTTTTTAAAATGTACCTTGGCAATATCTCTTTTTTCTTGATCTTCTGAGGCAGCATATAGCGATCCAAGAATTTTCATAGTTTCATAATTATTAGGATAAGCTTTCAAAACTTTCTCAAAGCACTGAGATGCATTTTCTTTGTCACCTCGATAAATGTACATTTGTCCCAAACCAAAAAATGGCAGCACAAAAGAGGATGAGGCAAACTGTGTGGCTTGATAGTAGTACTGGAAAGCTTGGTCATAATCTTCCTAAAAAATGAAAATAAAACAAGGTCAACAGTATGTACAAAAGTTTGTCTTCTTTGTGACATACAAAAATTTTTTAAAAACTTGAAAAACTATCAAACAAAAGAAGTAGATATTTAGAGATTTAAAATGATTGTACCTGAACGTGGAATGATCTAGCCAGCTGATAGCAACTTTCTGCTTGCATAGCCTCCACTTCTGTATTATGGAATGCATGGAGAGCCAAGTGCTGGACTTTACTATAATCCTGAACAATGAGATCCAGAAATTGAGTAAATTCAAACAACTCTAACAGTCTCAATCATAAGGCTCACATAAGGCTCAAATTTCATTTTTAAAATGTGTTCACTGAATTAATAATAACAGTGTTGTATCCAGAATTAAGAATCATTTTTCTTATTCCCCTTGCAGATAAATTCATTTACCTAGAGCTTAACATCTACTCAACACATCTATTGCTTTATTTAATCCTGTAACAATCCTTTGAGGTATCAGCACTACTTCTGTGATGAGAAAACCTAAGAGTTAAATCCCTTACTACTAGTAAAAGGAGCAGTTACAATTGACTGAGAACTATTATATACTAAGCACTGTGGTAGGTATGACACACTTATTCTAGCCTTAGTCAAAAACTCTGTGAAGAGTATCATTATTGATGGGGAAATGGAGGCTTAAAGAAATAAAGTATGCTGTCTAAGGTGGAAAAGCTAGATTCTCAATTTAATATTTTTATGACTCTAAGGGAAATGTTCTAACATATGAGGGTGGGCAGCTTAAGTAACTGGATTTTAATTCACCTCTCTTTGAATGCATGGGTCATGACTTTCCCATTAGACCTTACTTAATTTGGATTATAGAGCTAATCTCCTGAGAGTCTGGAAGTCAGAGTTCATACATCAAGGCATAGTTTTAATAGGGATATGTTTTACCCATTTCACTAGTAACCTGGTCTGGAGAGCCTCTGTTTGGTCAATGCTCAGTTTCAACTTTTTTTTTTTTTTTTTAATATTAGGAATAATAGTGTGATTGCTGCTTTTTAACAGTAATTGTTTTCCATTACTTAAGTATTTAATATGCACATGACATTTAGTCATAACTGCCACTCCTCAAATCCTATGAAGTAGGTATTATTCTTGTTTTACAAGTGAGGAAATTAAAGTTTTAGAAAATTTTTTGCCCAAAGCCACATAACTATACAATGGTGGTACCTGAATTTGAACCAAGTGATTCAAACTTTATATTTCGAATTTTGTTGCACAGTCTCTTAGTTAAATTTATAGATTGTTCCCTGGGATGAGGGTAAAAGTCAAATGTTGAGTTTGGAATATACTTTAATTTTTCTATTTTTATTAGTCTTTCACTCATGACACATTTTTTAGGGAATTTCCATTTTGAAATTTAACAAAATACACTAAAGATTACCTTTTACTTTAAAACCCTCATTCAGATCTCAATTCTACCTCACATCCCAATTTTTGCCCCTAATCCCCTTTGCATTCTAGCTGCTTCTCTTTCTGATCAAAAAACCAAGCTCAATTCTCTATTCTTTCTAGAAGTCTGTGTTAATTGTTCCAGGAATCACTATAGCTCCCATCTCTAAACACACTTTATTATTTAATTACTGAAGTGTCTGGGATGTTAAGTAATAATACCTTTTCTTCCCAGCTAAATGATTCTTCTATAGGGGATGCAATGTAGTGTGGTGGGCAGAGAATTAAAATACATCTCAACTGTATTCAACTGTACTACCTGCTAGTTGAGTGAATTTTTGGCAAATGATGTTACTTAACTTTGCTGAACTTCAATTTTCTTATCTATAGAAAGTGAAATAGAAATATCCTGCCTACCTCCTAGGGCTGCTCTAATGACAAATTAAGAAAAAATACATAAGCATGCTCTGTAAACCTTCAGGATATATATTCAGTGCAAGAGGACCTCACAGTGCTGATCACATATCAGGTGCTCAGTAACACTCAAATAGATTGGCTGGCTTGATTTACATATTTCATGTATACAATATAAAAAGTTTTGAGCGGCAAGATGGCGGAAGAGTAGGGTCTCCAAATCACCTGTCTCCACCAAATTACCTAGAAAACCTTCAAATTATCCTGAAAATCTATGAATTCGGCCTGACAATTAAAGAGAGAACACCTGGAATGCTACAGTGAGAAGAGTTTGCTCTTCTATCAAGGTAGGAAGACCTTGATAAAAAAAGAAATAAAAAGAAAAAGAAATAAAGAAACAAAGGCCTCCAAGGGGGAGGGGCCCCGCGAGGAGCCGGGCTGAGGCCGGGGCGAGTGTCCCCAGGACAGGAGAGCCCCGTCCCGGAGGAGCAGGAGCTGCACCAACCTTCCCGGGCGGAAAGGGGCTCGCAGGGAGTTGGAGCAGGACCCAGGAGGGCGAGGATGCCCTCGGGCTCCCCGGGACAGTAAGAGCAACTGCCCAGGAGAGTGCCCAGGAGAGTGCACCGAGCTCCCTAAGGGCTGCAGCGCGCACGGCGGGACCCGTGGGGACCCGGAGCAGCTCGGAGGGGCTCGGGCAGAGGAAGAGGCTCCGTGTGGAGGGGGCTGCGCGGTTCCAGGAGCAGCTCGGGGGTCTCGGGCGGCGCGAATCCAACAGCGCAGGCTCCGGAGCACAGGGCGCCAGGACACAGCCCAGGATCCGGCCTCCCCTGGGATAGGCAGAGGCGGGAGGGGGGGGGGGGGGGCCAGGACAGCAAGGACGCTCCTGCCCCGAGCTGAGCAGATCAGCCGCCCCGCCCCGGAGCCTCCAGGCCCTGCAGACCGAGAGCTCCGTGGTGACTGCGGGGGGCTGAATCCAGGTTTCCAGAGCTGGCCCCACCACTAGGGCTGTTGCTCCTGCGGCCTCACGGGTAAACAACCCCCACTGAGCCCTGCACCAGGCGGGGGCAGAGCAGCTCCCCCAAGTGCTAACACCTGAAAATCAGCACAGCAGGCCCCTCCCCCAGAAGACCAGCTAGACTGACTGACAACTTACAGGGGAAGCCAAGGGACTTAAAGTACACAGAATCAGAAGATACTCCCCCGTGGTTCTTGTTTTTTTTCTTTTTTTTTTTTTTGTTTGTTTTGCTTTTTGATTTGTTTCCTTCCCCCAACCCCTTTTTTCTCCTTTCTTTCTTTTTCTTTCTCTTTTTCTTTTTTTTCTGTTTTTTTTTCTTCCTTTTTTTTCTCTTTCTCTTTTCTTTCCTTCTTTCTCTCCTCTCTTTTTCTCCTTTTCCCAATACAACTTGCTTTTGGCCACTCTGCACTGAGCAAAATGACTAGAAGGAAAACCTCACCTCAAAAGAAAGAATCAGAAACAGTCCTCTCTCCCACAGAGTTACAAAATCTGGATTACAATTCAATGTCAGAAAGCCAATTCAGAAGCACTATTATACAGCTACTGGTGGCTCTAGAAAAAAGTATAAAGGACTCAAGAGACTTCATGACTGCAGAATTTAGAGCTAATCAGGCAGAAATTAAAAATCAATTGAATGAGATGCAATCCAAACTAGAAGTCCTAACGATGAGGGTTAACGAGGTGGAAGAACGAGTGAGTGACATAGAAGACAAGTTGATAGCAAAGAGGGAAACTGAGGAAAAAAGAGACAAACAATTAAAAGACCATGAAGATAGATTAAGGGAAATAAACGACAGCCTGAGGAAGAAAAACCTACGTTTAATTGGTATTCCCGAGGGTGCCGAAAGGGCCAGAGGGCCAGAATATGTATTTGAACAAATTCTAGCTGAAAACTTTCCTAATCTGGGAAGGGAAACAGGCATTCAGATCCAGGAAATAGAGAGATCCCCCCCTAAAATCAATAAAAACCGTTCAACACCTCGACATTTAATAGTGAAGCTTGCAAATTCCAAAGATAAAGAGAAGATAATTAAAGCAGCAAGAGACAAGAAATCCCTGACTTTTATGGGGAGGAGTATTAGGGTAACAGCAGACCTCTCCACAGAGACCTGGCAGGCCAGAAAGGGCTGGCAGGATATATTCAGGGTCCTAAATGAGAAGAACATGCAACCAAGAATACTTTATCCAGCAAGGCTCTCATTCAAAATAGAAGGAGAGATAAAGAGCTTCCAAGACAGGCAGCAGCTGAAAGAATATGTGACCTCCAAACCAGCTCTGCAAGAAATTTTAAGGGGGACTCTTAAAATTCCCCTTTAAGAAGAAGTTCAGTGGAACATTCCACAAAAACAAGGACTGAATAGTTATCATGATGACACTAAATTCATCTCTCTCAATAGTAACTCTGAATGTGAACGGGCTTAATGACCCCATCAAAAGGCGCAGGGTTTCAGACTGGATAAAAAAGCAGGACCCATCTATTTGCTGTCTACAAGAGACTCATTTTAGACAGAAGGACACCTACAGCCTGAAAATAAAAGGTTGGAGAACCATTTACCATTCGAATGGTCCTCAAAAGAAAGCAGGGGTAGCCATCCTTATATCAGATAAACTAAAATTTACCCCAAAGACTGTAGTGAGAGATGAAGAGGGACACTATATCATACTTAAAGGATCTATTCAACAAGAGGACTTAACAATCCTCAATATATATGCCCCGAATGTGGGAGCTGCCAAATATATAAATCAATTATTAACCAAAGTGAAGAAATACTTAGATAACAATACACTTATACTTGGTGACTTCAATCTAGCTCTTTCTATACTCAATAGGTCTTCTAAGCACAACATCTCCAAAGAAACGAGAGCTTTAAATGATACACTGGACCAGATGGATTTCACAGATATCTACAGAACTTTACATCCAAACTCAACTGAATACACATTCTTCTCAAGTGCACATGGAACTTTCTCCAGAATAGACCACATATTGGGTCACAAATCGGGTCTGAACCAATACCAAAAGATTGGGATCGTCCCCTGCATATTCTCAGACCATAATGCCTTGAAATTGGAACTAAATCACAACAAGAAGTTTGGAAGGACCTCAAACACGTGGAGGTTAAGGACCATCCTGCTAAAAGATGAAAGGGTCAACCAGGAAATTAAGGAAGAATTAAAAAGATTCATGGAAACTAATGAGAATGAAGATACAACCATCCAAAATCTTTGGGATGCAGCAAAAGCAGTCCTAAGGGGGAAATACATCGCAATACAAGCATCCATTCAAAAACTGGAAAGAACTCAAATACAAAAGCTAACCTTAAACATAAAGGAGCTAGAGAAAAAACAGCAAATAGATCCTACACCCAAGAGAAGAAGGGAGTTAATAAAGATTCGAGCAGAACTCAACGAAATCGAGACCAGAAGAACTGTGGAACAGATCAACAGAACCAGGAGTTGGTTCTTTGAAAGAATTAATAAGATAGATAAACCATTAGCCAGCCTTATTAAAAAGAAGAGAGAGAAGACTCAAATTAATAAAATCATGAATGAGAAAGGAAAGATCACTACCAACACCAAGGAAATACAAACGATTTTAAAAACATATTATGAACAGCTATACGCCAATAAATTAGGCAATCTAGGAGAAATGGACGCATTCCTGGAAAGCCACAAACTACCAAAACTGGAACAGGAAGAAATAGAAAACCTGAACAGGCCAATAACCAGGGAGGAAATTGAAGCAGTCATCAAAAACCTCCCAAGACACAAGAGTCCAGGGCCAGATGGCTTCCCAGGGGAATTTTATCAAACGTTTAAAGAAGAAACCATACCTATTCTCCTAAAGCTGTTTGGAAAGATAGAAAGAGATGGAGTACTTCCAAATTCGTTCTATGAGGCCAGCATCACCTTAATTCCAAAACCAGACAAAGACCCCACCAAAAAGGAGAATTACAGACCAATATCCCTGATGAACATGGATGCAAAAATTCTCAACAAGATACCGGCCAATAGGATCCAATAGTACATTAAGAAAATTATTCACCATGACCAAGTAGGATTTATCCCTGGGACACAAGGCTGGTTCAACACCCGTAAAACAATCAATGTGATTCATCATATCAGCAAGAGAAAAACCAAGAACCATATGATCCTCTCATTAGATGCAGAGAAAGCATTTGACAAAATACAGCATCCATTTCTAATCAAAACTCTTCAGAGTGTAGGGATAGAGGGAACATTCCTCGACATCTTAAAAGCCATCTATGAAAAGCCCACAGCAAATATCATTCTCAATGGGGAAGCACTGGGAGCCTTTCCCCTAAGATCAGGAACAAGACAGGGATGTCCACTCTCACCACTGCTGTTCAACATAGTACTGGAAGTCCTAGCCTCAGCAATCAGACAACAAAAAGACATTAAAGGCATTCAAATTGGCAAAGAAGAAGTCAAACTCTCCCTCTTCGCCGATGACATGATACTCTACATAGAAAACCCAAAAGTCCCCACCCCAAGATTGCTAGAACTCATACAGCAATTCGGTAGCGTGGCAGGATACAAAATCAATGCCCAGAAATCAGTGGCATTTCTATACACTAACAATGAGACTGAAGAAACAGAAATTAAGGAGTCAATCCCATTTACAATTGCACCCAAAAGCATAAGATACCTAGGAATAAACCTAACCAAAGATGTAAAGGATCTATACCCTCAAAACCATAGAACACTTCTGAAAGAAATTGAGGAAGACACAAAGAGATGGAAAAATATTCCATGCTCATGGATTGGCAGAATTAATATTGTGAAAATGTCAATGTTACCCAGGGCAATATACACATTTAATGCAATCCCTATCAAAATACCGTGGACTTTCTTCAGAGAGTTAGAACAAATTATTTTAAGATTTGTGTGGAATCAGAAAAGACCCCGATAGCCAGGGGAATTTTAAAAAAGAAAACCATATCTGGGGGCATCACAATGCCAGATTTCAGGTTGTACTACAAAGCTGTGGTCATCAAGACAGTGTGGTACTGGCACAAAAACAGACACATAGATCAGTGGAACAGAATAGAGAATCCAGAAGTGGACCCTGAACTTTATGGTCAACTAATATTCGATAAAGGAGGAAAGACTATCCATTGGAAGAAAGACAGTCTCTTCAATAAATGGTGCTGGGAAAATTGGACATCCACATGCAGAAGAATGAAACTAGACCACTCTCTTTCACCATACACAAAGATAAACTCAAAATGGATGAAAGATCTAAATGTGACACAAGATTCCATCAAAATCCTAGAGAAGAACACAGGCAACACCCTTTTTGAACTCGGCCATAGTAACTTCTTGCAAGATACATCCACGAAGGCAAAAGAAACAAAAGCAAAAATGAACTATTGGGACTTCATCAAGATAAGAAGCTTTTGCACAGCAAAGGATACAGTCAACAAAACTAAAAGACAACCTACAGAATGGGAGAAGATATTTGCAAATGACGTATCAGATAAAGGGCTAGTTTCCAAGATCTATAAAGAACTTATTAAACTCAACACCAAAGAAACAAACAATCCAATCATGAAATGGGCAAAAGACATGAACAGAAATCTCACAGAGGAAGACATAGACATGGCCAACATGCATATGAGAAAATGCTCTGCATCACTTGCCATCAGGGAAATACAAATCAAAACCACAATGAGAGGGATCCCTGGGTGGCGCAGCGGTTTGGCGCCTGCCTTTGGCCCAGGGCGCGATCCTGGAGACCCGGGATCGAATCCCACATCAGGCTCCCAGTGCATGGAGCCTGCTTCTCCCTCTGCCTGTGTCTCTGCCTCTCTCTCTCTCTCTGTGACTATCATAAATAATAAATAAAAATTAAAACAAAACAAAACAAAACAAAAAAAAAAAAACAAAACCACAATGAGATACCACCTCACACCAGTGAGAATGGGGCAAATTAACAAGGCAGGAAACAACAAATGTTGGAGAGGATGCGGAGAAAAGGGAACCCTCTTACACTGTTGGTGGGAATGTGAACTGGTGCAGCCACTCTGGAAAACTGTGTGGAGGTTCCTCAAACAGTTAAAAATAGACCTGCCCTACAACCCAGCAATTGCACCGTTGGGGATTTACCCCAAAGATACAAATGCAATGAAATGCCGGGACACCTGCACCCCGATGTTTATAGCAGCAATGGCCACGATAGCCAAACTGTGGAAGGAGCCTCGGTGTCCAACGAAAGATGAATGGATAAAGAAGATGTGGTTTATGTATACAGTGGAATATTACTCAGCTATTAGAAATGACAAATACCCACCATTTGCTTCAACGTGGATGGAACTGGAGGGTATTATGCTGAGTGAAGTAAGTCAGTCGGTGAAGGACAAACATTGTATGTTCTCATTCATTTGGGGAATATAAATAATAGTGAAAGGGAATATAAGGGAAGGGAGAAGAAATGTGTGGGAAATATCAGAAAGGGAGACAGACGTAAAGACTGCTAACTCTGGGAAACAAACTAGGGGTGGTAGAAGGGGAGAAGGGCGGGGGGTGGGAGTGAATGGGTTTCGGGCACTGGGGGTTATTCTGTATGTTAGTAAATTGAACACCAATAAAAAATAAATTAAAAAAAATTTTAAAAAAAGTTTTGAGCATGTTAAAAGCAAGACTTTCTCTTCAGCAGTGGAAGGGTGACTAGCATTAAAAATTAAAAATTGAAAAAAAAAATAAAAATTGAATAATTTTCTTTTGGTTCAAGGAAGCTTTCCTAATAGTTGTGAGCAATGATTATTAAATATGTATTCAAATATTTAGGATTATTGGTCCTTTGTCTTCTTAGTAAAAAGCATACTTGTGTAACTTTTATCTGAAACAGTAACACTTCAAGTACTTATAAGATACCTTTCCATCTTCTCTCTAAATAGTTGTCTTTTCATACTATAAAAGTTACAGCATATAAGTTCATTAGAATTCATTAGAAATGAGGAGTATGCTCCTATAGCCAGAGGGAATAAAGCATCATGGTTAATAGCTGTGTGACCTTTGGCTATTACCTTTGCTTCAATTATTCATCCACAAAATGGAGATAATATTAACTACCTCAGGATTATCTGACTGTTCTACAGATTCATGGAATGCATATTTTTTTAAGTTTTATTTAATTAAGTAATCTCTATACCTCACATGAAGCTCAAACTCACAGCCCTGAGGTCAAGAGTCACATGCTCTTCTGACTGAGCCAGACAGGCACCCCCATGGAATTCATTTTTAATAGTACTTGGTATTTAGTAAGTATTGACTGCATATTTATAGCAATAATAAGAGTGATATGCTATCATTAACAAGGATTGATATAGCTTTGTGAACTTTTGCCTAAACTGCTATTTAATTAAAGTTCTTAGCACAGTTTAGTACCTGGTTTCCACATGGTGAGTAAAACTTTCACTTACTGTATAAAAACTCTGTCAATGAAATATTTGATTTAGTATTCAAGAAATCAAAAATACCATTGTTTCTACAGAATTAACGGCAACTTTAAAAATTACAGCTTAGGGATCCCTGGGTGGCGCAGCGGTTTGGCGCCTGCCTTTGGCCCAGGGCGCGATCCTAGAGACCTGGGATCGAGTCCCACATCGGGCTCCTGGTGCATGGAGCCTGCTTCTCCCTCTGCCTGTGTCTCTGCCGCTCTCTCTCTCTCTCTGTCTCTGTGTGACTATCATAAATAAATAAAAATTTAAAAAAAAATTACAGCTTGATCAATGAGCGAAAATAAAAACTTCAACAACTCCTTGGTTGCCTGCATAAGTAGGTCCAAACTCCTATATCACAGAAGCGCCTCACTATCTGTATCCAATGCATCGTCTATCACGAGAGCCCACCATATGCCCTGCTTTTACTAAATCTAGATCTGTCCCTTTCCCCTTTCAACTACCTAAAAACCTCCTCCTAAAAATCTAGTTCGAGAGCTTTTTCTTTTTGGTGAAAACCCTCCTTAACCATTTGGTCACTTCCTCTTTCGTTTCTCTACCACAGCAAGGTAGAGACCTTTATTTCTGTATTTACATTTGTTTACATGTCTGTGTTTTCTATGAAACTGAACTGAGTGCAGAAACCACAACTTACTGGTCTCCACGTCTCTATTACAGTGTTAGGTACAGTATAAAGGATCAATAGAGTGAATGAATAAACATACCCACCCCAAATTAACTAATATACATTTTAACTTGAAAAAAACTCTTGACATTGTCAATTTTTTTCCAAGTTAAAAAAAATACAGTATCAACTGCAGAACAGAAAAACAAGACAGGATTTAAAAGCAAACAACTTTAATAAATTGACTTGTCTTACCTTTTTGAAGAAAAAGTGATTTGCTAAGTGGTTCAATACCATGGGGTTGCTAGGATCAATAGTATAGGCTCTGGAAAGAAGCTGAACACCATTTTTGATGGAATCAGCCTAAAAGAAAAGCAACAACAGGGTCATTACTTAATTAGCATTTTTTCAAAATTTTCTTTATAGTCTGAAGAAATAAGGTTATATAAATCTAAGTTCAGACACCAAGATACAGCTCATTTCAGTCAACCTTCAGCAGAAATAAAAAAATTTCTAATAGTGAATTAAACTGTTACAACTTCCCTCACAAAGAGTCACCTATGGTATCTTTTCCTGGCTGTCTTCTTGGTGGCAGATGTCTGTGGATTACCAACAGCCAGTTTAACCCCCTTAATAATTCTGTTTAAATAGAGTCCAGACATTGCAGCCTGTGATCTTTTAATTTCAGGAAGGAAAGTTGCCTCTTCCTCTTCTCAAACCCCAGGGGATGAAAGATTATTAATCTAAACCAGTCAAGATGATCTATTCCCCTTCTCTGGAGATCAGTCTAAGGTAGTGGTCCTAAACTGGGGGCAATGTCATTTTTCATTATCACAACAGGGAGGACGTGCTGGTTTTTAGTGGGCAGAGGTGAGGTATGCTGCTAAACATCCTACCAACGGATAGGATAATTTCCCACACCAAAAAATCATCTAGCTCCGTAAGTCAATAATGCTGAGACTGAGAAAATCTGATAACCCTGTCAGACAACTATACACAAGGGGAAGTATGATGGGGATAGAACTGCTCTAAGAGAAAGCTGTTGATCCTTTCTTTCCCTTTCCTCCCTATATATAAGATTGATGAAATAATGAGAGCCTGGAGATATAGCAGCTATCTTGCAACTTATAAGGTTAACAGACATGAGGAGGAAACTTCACACACTGCAGAAGGACAGACAGAAAGATGTAAAACTCTAGCTTTGAGGATAATGAGGTGCCAAATCCAAGACCTTAAGAGAGCTTGTTTAGTAGACGACTAAAAACCCTTATGTTTCAGTCACTCAGTAGGCTTTCCGTTACTTGCAATGGAAAGCATTCCAAACTGACATATATTGTACAACCCCTTATCTGAAATTCTGAAATCCAAAAACTTCTTTAAAAAAACAAGGTGTTTGGTAATCTTAGAGCAAGCTCACGTGGTAGCAAACTTCACCTAAATTGTGCGGTTATCCTAGTAGTGTGAATCATCACTCATCCTCACAGAGAAATGTAAGTTTGCATTTGAGGTAGGGTCCTAATACCTGGGCATTATATATAATGCAGTGCAGGCATCATGTTATATTTCTATTATCTGCAATCTTGACCTTTAAAACACTCTGGCCTCAAAGAGTTTTAGATAAGGAATATTGAGCCTAACAGATCAGTCACAAAATAATTTTTTCACTCACATACCTCTTTATTGTTGAGTTCCAGTACAGCCAGTCCAACCAATGCTCCCACACATTTGGAATTGAGTTCCAGGGCTCTGCTGAATGCCAGACGAGCCTTCTCCAGTTTGTTGAGTTTCACAAAGCAATGACCCATTCCTAAACGAACTTCCGCTAAAAAAATAAAGTCATTCAAGCTGTCAAACCAGGGCATTTTTCAGGTTTGAATTAAACAAAATGCTTAAACATTTTCTATGAGTTGCAAAATCTCAAAATTCACCTCAGGATAACTACACTATAAAATCTTTTGGTCTATCATGAATTTGGTTTCAGTGGATATTATACCATACTCCCTCTGTCCCCTTTCTCGTCTTAAACACAATATCTACAACGCTGGTATTTTTCTGGTCTTCCAAGATTCCTGGGGTACACTTTACCTTCAATATCTAATTTTCAAAGAGCAATTTTTAAAGAGAGCATAAAGTTTCATTAAGACCTTCAATATCGTGACTACACTCACAAACTGTCATTCCTTCAGAGCTGTGCTTATACATGCTAGCCAATTTCAAGGCCATGCTGAAACTCCACCACGTTCCCATGAAGGGCCAATCTCCCCATTGGACACTAGATCTTACCCCTTCTCATCTATTTAAGGACACTGCTCCAGCAATCATCTATTTTTCCTGCATTATCAAATATTGCCTTTTACATCATTCTCATTCACATATATTCTCCCATCTTAAAAAAAAATACTCTTGATTCCATTTTCCTTTCCAATTGTTAATCCACTCCTATTCTTCCCTTGATAGCAAAACTCTTGCTGCCTAACTTTCCTTTTCCATTTTCTCTTAAATGCACTCCACCAAGGATCTCACCCCTACCATTCCAGTTAAAATGCTTTTATCAAGGTCACTAATGATTAATATGCTACTGAATTCAATGATCAATTCTTTTTCTTTTTCTTTTTTTAATGATCAATTCTTAATTCCTATTTTACTTGACCTAATAACAGAATGTGATAGTGTCTGACACCATCCTGGAAACATTTTACATTTTACTTCAAGGACATTGCCCTTATTCTTTTCCTCCTACATCTCTGGCTGCTCCTTCTCAGGCTCTTTTGTTGGTTCTTCATTTCCCTAAACTCTACAATGTCACAGTGCCCTATAACACCATCCTTGGACCTCTTTTCTATCTACACTCACTTCTCTGGTGACCTCATAGTTTCAGGGCTTTATACACCATCTATATGTTGATGTCTTCCAAATTAATTACTTCAGTGCAGGGCAGCCTGGGTGGCTCAGCGGTTTAGTGCTGCCTTCAGCCCAGGGTGTGATCCTGGAGACCTGGGACCGAGTCCCACATCAGGCTCCCTGCATGGAGCCTGCTTCTCCCTCTGCCTGTGTCTCTGTCTCTCTCTGTGTGCCTCTCGTGAATAAATAATAAATCTTAAAAAAAAAAAAAAATTACCTCAGCTCAGATCTCTTTCCTGAACTATGGTCCTCCTGACCTCTCCACTTGTAGGTCTAAAAGGTATTTTTAAATTTTCACACCTAAAACTAATTCCTCTTGAACTATCTTTCAATGTACTAAAATGTAACTCTTACTCTTACCTTTGAGTCCTCCTTTGTCTCATATCACATCTACTCCATTAATTCTTCCTTCAAAATATTCCAGTCACTTCCCCCTCTACTATTATCATTCCAGTGCAAGCCGAAATCATCTCTCACCTACATGACAGCAACAGCCTTCCACCTGGGCTCCCCATTTCTATCCTTACCCTTCTCCCAGACTCTAGTCTCAATCCAGAAGCTCAAAATGATCCTTTTAAATATAGTCAGATTACGTTACTTCTTTGCCCAAAGCCCTTGAATGACTTCCTATGTCTATCAGAGTGAGAGCCTAAGTACTTATAATAATCTATAAATTCCATGAGGGCAGGGATTTTTTTTTAAGATTTATTTATTCATTCCTGAGAGAGAGAGATAGAAAGAGAATGTACACACACATGTGCACAGCGGGGAGAGACAGAGGGAAAGAATCTCCAGCAGACTCCCTGCTGAGCATGGAGCCCGAAATGGGGCTCTGTCCCATGACTCCAAGATGATGACCCAAGCTGAAACCAAGAGTCTGATGCTCAATCCACTGAGCCACCCAGGCACCCCAAGGGCAGGGACTTTTTCTTTTTCACTGCTGCATTCCCTGGGTTTAGAACAGGAACACAGTTGGCACACAGTTGATTATCAATAAGATTTACTAAATGAGATTTTCAATAGAAAAATAGTGTAAAGGGACGCCTGGGTGGCTCAGCGGTTGAGCGTCTGCCTTCAGCCCAGGGCGTGATCCTGGAGTCCTGGGATCGAGTCCTACATCGGGCTCGCTGTGTGGAGCCTGCTTCTCCCTCTGCCTGTGTCTCTGCCTCTCTTTCTCTGTGTCTCTCATGAATAAATAAATAAAATATTAAAAAAAAAAGAAAAATAGCATAAAGCAAAAAGACTATAATATGATCTGCTAGGACCTTAGTCAGTTAAACTTCCAAATCTTGGTTTCAGCTCGGGTCATGATCTCATGAATCATGAGATCAAGTCCTACATCAACAGGAGTCTGCTTGAAGATTCTGTCTGCTTCGCACCCCCACTCGTGTATGTTTGTGTGTGCTCTTTCTCTCTCTAAAATAAATAAATCCTTAAAAAAATATATGATCTGCTATTCAGTTTTTGGATCAAACATAGCATTTTTTAAAAATTTCAATTCTGTCATATCAACAGCCCTATATCATCTTTCACAACCAACTTCATAAGCAACTGCCTTTAAATCTTCAATATTTCTGGTTGGATCATTTACAGCTTAGACTATTTAAAATGAAGTTTTTCTCTTACCTGGACATCCTGGGTTAGTACGCAATGCTTTCTTATAGTAAGCAAGAGCTCCTCTGTAATCCTTCTTGTTGAATGAAATGCAAGCTTTACCTATAATTTTTAAAAATAAACATCCATTGACTAAAGAACACAAGTCTCATATGTTCTATATAAACCCACCGAAATCAAATACATCTCTGAATAAGAAATACTTGAAAATGGTGAAAATGATTTTATACTAAAACTTGTTTCCCATAAGGATATATTACTTTATGCCTTTAAAATAGTCCTGTTAGATGGTATAAAACAACAATTAAAATAGCTTACAGTTGTCCAAATAGACATTGCTTATGGACTCTTTAGAAGTGGATAACAAATAGGGTGACGGGATGAGTATTGGGTATTATACTATATATTGGCAAATTGAACTCCAATAAAATAATATACATATAAAAAAAAGAAGTGGAAAACAAATTACTCTTAACTGGTATATATTCTATTTTTGTAACTTTAAAAGAAAAAATGATCCATTGCAGATAGTTTCATTTTTATAAGGTAAAGCTCTTTTACGTTGCTGTCTAGCCCAGTCAAAAAAACATTATTACAGGCATATGATGAAAGATACAGTTTCCTAAGATGGCTGCCAAAAATGACTTACCAAGAAGGGCTGGAATATTATTTGGAGACTGGTTGAGTACAAAATGAAATTGTGCATCAGCCTGATCCATTTTGTCACCTTCAAGTAGGCAGAAGCAGGCTCTTCCCAACAAATGGTTCTGGAAAAGCAATACATCATCTTAGACTTGACTTTACCAATGACCAACCACAATTTAACATGAATGTGTAATATTAAAATGAAAACCATATAGGAAGGAGGTGGAGTATCACACAAATTCTTCTTATCAACTATAATATGTGTATAAGCTACCAGTGGGTAATTCTTAATTACAAATCAAGAAATTGAAAGGGAATAAAGGGGAAAGGAGAAAAAAATGAGTGGGAAGTATCAGGGAGGGAAACAGAACATGAGAGACTCCTAACTCTGGGAAGCGAACTAGGGGTGGTGGAAGGGGAGGTGGGCGGGGGGTGGGGATGACTGGGTGACTGGCACTGAGGGGGGCACTTGATGGGATGAGCACTGGGTGTTATTCTATATGTTGGCAAATTGAACACCAATAAAAAATAAATTTATAAAAAAACAAACAAACAAAAACAAATCAAGAAATTATCCAGAAATGAAAGACTTCTGTGCAAGGAACAATGACAAAAAGAAAAGTTCATTTTTCCACAATAGCCAAAATATGGAAAGACCCAGATGTCCATTAAAAGATGAATGGATAAAAAGAAAACGTGGTATGTATATGTGTGTATATAATATATATAATGGGGGATGCCTGGGGGACTCAATAGTTGAGTGATGGCCTTCAGCTCAGGCTGTGACCCCAAAGTACCAGGATCAAGTCCTACATCAGGCTCTCCAAGGGGAGCCTGCTTTTCCCTTTGTCTCTCTCTCTCTCTGTGTCACTTATGAATAAATAAATAAAATCTTAAAAAAAGAAAAGATATATATATGTATATACATGTGTACATATATATAATTGTATATATGTGTGTGTATATATATACATATATATAATAGAATATTACTCAGCCATCAAAAGAACAAAATCTTGCCATCAGCAATGACATAAATGGAACCAGAATATTATGTTAAGCAAAATAGGTCAGTTAGAGAAAGACTAATACCATATAATTGCACTCATATGTAGAATTTAAGAAACAAAACAGATGAACAGAAGGGAAGGGAAGGAAAAATAAAATAAGATGAAAACAGAGAGCAAATCATAAGAGATTCTTACTCTAGGAAACAGAGGGTTGCTGGAAGGGAGGTGAGTGGAAGGATAGGATGGGGATTAAGGAGGGTTGGGTATTATATGCAACTGAGAATCACTGAATTCTACCTCTGAAACTAAAAATACAATATATATTAATTAAATTGAATTTAAATAAAATCTTTTTTTTAAATATGCTTGAAATTCATCTGGAGTTGATGGAATTACTGACTCAACCTGTGGATAAGTTTTATATATGCTACTTTGTCCACATTACTTCAATAGTACAACAACCAAAGAAATTCCAATTTTAACAGGGAATTCTTTTTTCAACTATTTTTATTATCAACCATGTTATTTTAAGAAAAATTCTTTTCAAAAAAAAAATCTGTTGCTTACAACACACATTCTACTCTCATGTGGTATTTTTCCCCCTTTCATAAATTCATAGAAGTCTGACTTATTTACCTGGTCGTACATAATAATTTTGTCAGCCATGGTATACAACAGGGTTGCTTGTGTAATAAGATCTTTCTTATTGTCTTTATTCTTTTCCTTCCGAGCCTGTTGTACATAATAGGCTGCCAATGTATCCAAGCAAGTCATCTGGTCTTTTTCATGGTCTCTATAGTCCAAATTGCCATCTATACGTGCTGCTTCCAACAACTTTACAAACTCTTCCGTTTTTCCTTGCTTGTAATACTCCAGCTAAAAGGTAAAGAATCAAATTAGAATTATTAAAGTACATATAAAAAGCTGCACACAAACATTTATAGGAGCTCTGTTTTTAATAGCCAAAAACTGGAAATAACTCAATTGTTGATCAACAGGTGAATGGGCAAACAAGCTGTGGTACATCTGTATAATAGCTGCTACTCAGCAGAAAAAAGAATTACTGATGCATGCTACAATGTGGATAAATCTCAAGATAATTATGCTGAGTGTGAGAAGCCAGACCAGAAAGAATACATACTGTAATGATTCCATTTATATAGACTCTAGAACATGCAATCTTTAGAAAGAAAAAGCAGCAGATCAAGGATTGGCTGAGCACTATGGGGGGTGGGGAAGAGTTTGGAGGAAGGTTTGGGGGGGGGTGATGGATATATTCATTATCTTGATTGTAATGATTTCATAAGTATGAAATATGCTAAACTTCTCAAGTGGTACATGTCAAATATGTGCAGCTTATTATAGGTGAACTATGCCTAATTAAGTTATTTAAAAAATGATAATCACCATAAATGTTTCCAAATTGCTACTTACCCAGCAATAGTTGATTTCAAACTAAATCAGAGCCCAAGAGAAGAAGCAATGATGAGGGGGATATAGAATTCTAAACAGAAAATTTAGGTTCTGGTTCTAGATCTATCAAAATTATCCGTGACTTTGGGCCTCCTGAATAACTTTCCTGGGCATCTGTTTCATTTATTAATACTAAAAGGAAGATCCATCATTTACTCACCTACTATGGGCCACAGATTATGCCAGGAGTTGTATATACTTATTTCTATCTGTACAATCACTCTTAAAGTAAATGCTAACATCCCCATATTTTAGAAGAGAAAATAGGCTCAGAAGGTAGATCATTTGTCTAAGGTCACACAGCTAGTTAGCAGCCAAGTGGGAATATGAACAAAGGCCTCTCTAATCCCAAAGCCTATACTCTTTTCTCTGTAACATTCTACAGCCCACAATGTTTCATCAATTTTACCACAGGTGCCACACTAATCCTTCAATTCTCCATTTTTCCTGTAAGCTCTGTTGGAGGCATTTGTACTAAAGAAAATCTAAATTCCCCTCTAGCTTTAAACACTGTGTGACAAGCATTAAAGGCTTGTTCTCTGTAGACCAGGAAAACTTAACACTTCAGAAAGGCACCATTGTCACAAAGTATTTATCTGTAAATCCATATCTAAGAAATTCTTACAGTTAGGCTTGAGCAACAGATATAAGTCCAATTCCAGATCAACTTCTCCTTTCAAGATGATAAAGGGAATCTCCTATCTATCTTTACACAAAAGTGACCTGGGGTATGCTTGCTTAGAAAAAATGATTTTAGTATATGCTATACTATATTACCAGAATAATTCAATATGATGTTCTCATACAAAGGAAACATTAGGCAGTCGGTGCTGGGGGGGGGGGGGTGAATGGTGTTAGAATTTTAGACTCTCTGAGGTGATTCTCCTGAGAATCTCCAGTAGGGTTTCTGTTATGGAAGGGACCAAACAGGACAAAAAAACAAGCCCCTCAAAAGGGCTTTTGTGAGTCAGCCTGGAATATAATCACCTTCTAGACTACTTTTCAGGAAATGTTACATTGTTATGGAAAACAATGTTAAGTAACAATGTTTACATGGTGGCACTTTGTTTTTTCCTGATTATCTACAAATTATAAGCCAGTCTTCATTGAGTAATTAATAAATAATCCAACACACAGTATAGAGTACTGTTTAATTTAAATGGATTTTGCCTTTACCAACATATACTAATTTAGCAGTAGAGTAAGTACATCATTTAGGAAACTGGCCTTCTTGTTCTATAAATGGTAATACAATTAACTTTCTTTTTTTTTTTTTTTTTTAAAGATTTTATTTATTTATTCATGATAGTCACAGAGAGAGAGAGAGAGAGGCAGAGACACAGGCAGAGGGAGAAGCAGGCTCCATGCACCGGGAGCCCGACGTGGGATCCGATCCCGGGTCTCCAGGATCGCGCCCTGGGCCAAAGGCAGGCGCCAAACCGCTGCGCCACCCAGGGATCCCTTAACTTTCATACATATGGTACAATTTACTTATCATGTTCCCAAGCTGGCTATTACTGTATTTGAAAACAGAAACCAAATTATTTTTCCCAGCCAACATATAAAAAATATTTGTTACATGAATACTGACCGCCAAAGCAATCCATATGTGCAGTTGTGTGTGTTCCTGTTTCAGAATACTGATAACTTCATCTCCCTCCGGTAACTGATCGAAGTCAAGTTCAATGACCTAAAACACACAATGGAGGTTTTGACTCTTAGTTCTTCTTTAAATTCACATTTCTTCTTTGCTGCCTTTCAGAACATACATCGACACGGGATATACATAGGGTGTGTGTTCACTTGCAATAGGGCTGAGCAAGTGCATGTAAAGAAATGTTCAAGGCACACATGTCAAAGAGGCCAGAGGAGAATATTAAGGTAAAAGCACAGAGAAGCACACCAGCAAGTACTGCCAGTTGTCTTCAAGTCACCGGAGCTACAAAATGTCACAAAAGCTTTGCTTATTCAAAAATAATAAAACAAAACCCTGCATAACATATAATCTGTGTGAAGTGCAGACAGATAAGCACCGATGCCACAGGCCCGACAACTTGAGAAGCACAATCCTAGAGGCAACAGGAAGTTGAACGCTGCCTCTGTACGCGTTCCTCAGGCCACAGCACTTGTGTGGCACAGACACTTTTGAAAGTGGGCACGAAAATGAACAGTGGGTAAATGCTCTGGAATTAGTGCGGACGGTCACACAACTTTGTGACTACTACTACTACTACTAAAAACCAATGGATTTTAGGCTAAGTGAATTGTATCTCAGTAATGTATACCTCAACCGAACAAAAATAAGAATTCGTGACACACTGGACCCAGACAACAGCAGCGCTGAGGGCTTTACTGAGACACGCCGCGGGCTACCCAGGATGGGGCGTCGGGAAGGGAGGGAGCGTTGGGTCCAGCAGCACACCGCGGGGCTGCATCTCGGGCCCCTCCTGGGCGCTGGAGCCGTGTGTGGAGGACACAGCGCACCACCACTCCAGTTCCTAAGGGATAAAGGGCGACATTCTGGGCGTTCTCAGGGGAAGGCGGCTGGAGCAGCAGAGACCACCTTACGACTGACTCATCGGCACTCCAAAACCCCTGCGCCCGACAGCTAGGAAGCGAGCACTGTCACAGACGAACAGGTAGGAAGGAACTTCCAACAACTCCCGGGGCGGCCCCGGGGCTGCGGGGACGCGACGCTGCCAGGCTGGAAGGGGGCAGGGGCAGGGGCAGGGGCAGGGGCAGGGGCGGGAGGTGACTGCGGCTTCGGCCAGGGAGCCCGACTCGGGCTCCTGGCGCAGAAGGTGCTCTCGCCCCGGAGACCAAGTGGAGAGAAGGGGGAAGGTGGGGATCGTCCAAGTTCACGGCCCCCGCCCTCCCCCATACGCGACACTTACCTCGTCAGTGTCCCGGAGGGGAATCTCGATGGAGCCCCGCGACATGATGAGATCAGAAGGCGAGCGGGCGTCCCGCCCGTCCGCTCCGCAGCCGGCGCTCCCGGCTTCTGGCTCGTCCCGGAGGCTCGCGGCGGCCAAGCTCGGGTCGTGACTGCCGCCCCGCGGCGCCGCCGGAGCTGGGGCTTCTCCTTCCCGTCAGCCGCTTAAACAACGAGCAGCGGACGGCGTCCGGCCACTTCCGGCAGCCCCGCCCCCTGCCCCGGAAGCGTTCCCCGCGGGGAGGCCTGTCAGGCGGCGGGCCCAGCCTGCGGCTCCGCGGCTGCCTCGGCGGCGGGTGGACGGCGCCCGGGGCCCCCTGAGCCCGTCAGCCCCGCGGTGGGTTATGGCCCCAAGTCAGCCCCGCACTGGCGCGGCCTGAAGAAAAGCGCCGGGGGCGTAGCCGGCCGGCCCCGTGGCGGGCGGGGCGACGAACGAGCAGCGGGTTCGGGCCGGGCCGCGACTGACGAGGGCCGTCCGGCCAATTGTGGCGGCGGCGTGGGAGCCCGGCCCGCCCCCGCCTCCGCGCCCCGCGCTGGGCCCGTGGTCGCTCGGTGCCGAGGCTCCTCGTGGAGCGGACAGGAGGTGCCGCCCGCCTGCGCCCCCCTCGTCGGCCGCTTACACACAACCGCGGCTGCGAATTCCGTCAACACCGTGGGAGTCCCTGTGCTGTCTGTGCATGTGTGTGTTCTCGGTTCTTAGCAGCATATGACAATCGGCCGGATTGGAGATTTTTAATAACATTGTTGAATTTGATTGACTCAGCGTTTTTGATTAAATCACCGAATTCGCTCAATACATTTTAGTTGCTGTTGTCATCGTAGATTATGAGTAAATGCAATCAGTGTTTTGATCCAATCAGATAAGAATCGGATTAAGTAAAGTTTTAATCCTTGTCACTTTTACCTCCCAAGTGTCTCTCAGGTGTACCTTCTCTTCATCTCACCACCTCCATTCCAGCCCAAACCAATAGCATCACTTTTCTGCCTGAATTACTGCAGGAGCCTCCCATGTTACCCGATACTACAGCCGCTCGCCCTGAATTCCAATCCAGCTTCAGCATATTACATATTACACAGCATATTACAAATTGGTAAAAATACCAATTTGGGGGCGCCTGGGTGGCTCAGTCCGTTAAGCATCTGCGTTTGGCTCAGGTCTTGATCCCAGGGTCCTGGGAGCCTCACATCAGGCTTCCTGCTCAGCGGGGAGTCTGCTTCTCCCTCTCCCTCTGCCTGCTGCTCCCCTTGCTTGTGCTCACTCTCTCTTTCTGTCAAAATTTTAAAAATATATTTTATTTATTCATAATTGAGAGAGGCAGAGGCACAGGCAGAGAGAGAAGCAGGCTCCCTGCAGGAGCCCGACGCGGGACTCGATCCCGGACCTGGGATCACGCCCTGAGCCAAAGGCGGAAGCTCAACCGCTGAGCCACCCAGGCGTCCCTCTGTCAAATATTTTTTTAAAAAATAAAAATATCAATGTGATGTATTTCCTCCCAACTCCCTCAAAAGCTTTAACTGGAAACTTTGTAAGCCTTTACGTGCAAACTTTGGTAAGTTTATGTTTTTGATTAGTTGACTAGTTGGAGCTGCGCTGTCCAACATAACGCTAACCCTGTAATTAGCCATGTAATTTAAAATAAGCTAGATGGTTTAAAGTTTTCTAGTAGCCACTTAAAGCAAGTAGGTGAAATTAATTTTAGTGAAATATTTTATTTAACCTAATATATCCAAAATATAATTTCAATATGTAATCATATAAAAACAGATAATTCACATTTTTTAATACAAGTCTTGAAAATCTGGTATCTACATTTCTATACCTTATTCTTAATTGCTTAGCTTTTTTTTTTTCAAAGATTTTATTTATTTATTTGACAGATAGAGCCAGAGAGCACAAGTGGGGGGAATGGCAGAGGAAGAGGGAGAAGCAGGCTCCCCACAGAGTGGGGTGGGGATATTCCAGGACTCAGGGATCACCACCCAAGCTGAAGGCAGACGCTCAACAGACTGAGCCCCCCAGGTGCCCTATTAATTGTTCAATTTCAATAGGAAATATTGGACTGTATTAGATATCATAAAATTTGCAGTTGGAAGAAAAGATTCACATACTTGAGTTTTTCCAAATGCACTTAAAAATTCCGAATAACTGAAGCAATTATCAGCTTTAAATTTTAATTAAAAATAAATAAAATTGAAAATTTAATTCCTCAGTTGCATTAGCTGTATTTCAAGTGCTCAATAGCCACATATGGTTACTGGATACTGTTTTGGACAGTACAGCAAAGTATTTCCAGGAAATACTGTTTACTTACATATTAAGGTTTACATAGTGAGCTTTAAAAAAAAGTACACAGGGGAATCCCTGGTGGCTCAGTGGTTTAGCGCTGGCCTTTGGCCCAGGGTGTGATCCTGGAGACCCAGAATTGAGTCCCACATCAGGCTCCCTGCATGGAGCCTGCTTCTCCCTCTGCCTGTCTCTGCATCTCTCTCTGTGTGTGTCTCTCATGAATAAATAAGTAAAATCTTTTAAAATATAAAATAAAAAAAGTACACATAGTGGTGAGCATTTTGAGCATTATCCATGCTCAAAACCTCCCTGGCCTTAAAGATACGAGTAGTACATTTGAATTAGTCTTCAACCAAAGGCATCCTAACTGATAATTCAGACACTATGACTGATAGGATAACAATTTAGATTGGGATTTGCGGAGGAAGTGATATTTAAATTGCAACTGAGAAGATGAGGAAAATTTGGCTAGGTAAAGGTTATAAACGAGTGTGTATCAGACAGAAGGAATACTGTGCTAGGGAAGAGCTTGTGAACATTCATAGGCTATGTGGCTGGAACATAGAAATGAGGAGGGACGGAGACATAAGAAGTATCCAGATCATGCCCAGATTTATCCTTGTAAAGCAAAATCAGCATCTTGCCCTGCTTCCAATATGTATAAGTATAAATGCCACATACCACAGCCAGGAAAACAAAACACTTTGTGCTCTGAGGTAAGCCAAAAAAGAAGTGTTATACTATCTATTGTCTCCAAAGTGAATGAAACCTCTAACATTTCTCACATGTTACTGATTCTTTAACAAAAACAATGTAAGCATTGACTTTTGTAATGCTGACTTTTGTAAGCCTTTTGTAAGTCTGATGATATGCAATAATTTGGGGGAGTATGGAAATCGTATGAGAAAGTTACTTTTTCCATCATGAACCATATAATCTTGGCGTGCAAGTGTTTTCTGAACCACTGCTTCTAAAGTTGAACTCACTTGTAAACTTTTGAGAGTCTTTTTCTAAGAAAACTTTGTTCCTGAATACTTTTGTCTTTGAGATTTCTTTTGACATAGGATATGTTAAGGAGTTTGGATTTTATTTTAGGTTCAATGTAACCGAAAAGTTTGAAGCGATTTGTATATGTTTTAGTCAGTATGTGTGTGTGTGTGTAAGAAAGAGAAAGAACTGGTTCTGTGGCTTTAAAAGATTATTCTGGCTACATTGTAGAGAATGGATTAGAAAGTGTTTGAGAGGATGTGGGCAGACCACTTAGGAAACTAGTTCTGATGACTATCCAGGTGACACATGATAAATATCTAGGAATAGGATTAAGGTAGTGGGGTTGTAGAGAGATATATAATATATCTCCATTTCTCTCCACCACCATTACAATCAATCAAGCAATACATAAATCTTAATCACTAGATCTTGCAAACACATTGGATATACAGGTCATTGAAAAGGTAGTATCAGGAAGGGCTTCCAGAGTTTTGCCATGAGTTATGGGGTGAATGAAGTGTCATTTTTCCAAGATAGGAATGATTATAGAGGAGTACATTAAGACAAAGCTAGATCACAAGTTGGGTATCAGACATATATCTGAGACAGATATCAGGCACTTGGATATACAGATCTAGAGGTCAAAAGACAGTTTCTGAGCTAAGAAGTAAGTCTGAGAGCTGCTGATATATAGATTAAATTTAAAAGTATGGAATTCTGTGAGATAAGCCAGAGAGAGTTTGAAGAGTGATAGAACAAGGCCCCAGACCAAGCTCTGAGGCATTCTAGCATATAGCAGGCAGGTAGTGGAACAGGGTCTGCAAAGAACCAGAGGATTGAACAGAGAGAAAAATCACTTGACAACAGTACAGAAACTGCAACTCAACTCTGTTACTTACAGGCAGCCTTTTATTTTCCCCCAACTGTAGCAGATATGAACTTAGGCATTTTTAAACTTTAGATCCAGTTTTGAAGTGAGTAAAAAAGATTTTATCTCAGCTGGCATGACTGTGCAATGTCCACTCACAAAATGCCATTCTCCACATTGGGCTTGAGTGCACCAGATCCAGGTGAAGCAGTGTATTTGGTCAGTGTGGGCTTTGTTGAGTGTATACGAAGACAGCTAAGATTCTTTAGTTTTCTGTTATTGGTACTGTGGTTGGTTATAGTGTTGGTAAATATATATGTTTAGGAAATCCAAAGAGTGAGCTATTTTTTAAAAAGATTTATTTATTTGAGAGAGAGAGCGCACACACATGAGCAGGAGGAGGGCCAGAGAGAGCCGGGGAGAAGAAGCAGACTCCCTGCTGAGCACGGAGCCCCAGAAGGATCTCTTGACTCTGAGGTCATGACCTGAGCCGAAACCAAGTCAGACATTCAACCAACTGAGCCACCTAGGTGCCTCCAAAAAGTGAAGTATTTTTAGGTTGATATAATATGCTAATTATTAAAAAGGAATAAAGCATATTTGATCTTAACAGAGAATGTTTGAGACCTTAAATTAGATATCTTTTAAATAGCAGAACACAAAGGGAAGTGTTTTAAGTACTTTCTCTACATTAGTGAGAAAGAATCGGCAGCTGTATTAATTCACTAGGGTTGCCATAACAAAGTATCACAGACTTTGTGACTCAAGCAACAGGAATTTATTTTCCCACAATTCTGGAGGCTGGTAGTTCAAGGTAAAGGTGTTGGCAGAGTTGGTTTCTTCTGAGGCCTCTCTCCTTGGCTTGTACATGGCCCTCTTCTAGATGTGTCTTCCCTCTGTGCATGTCTGTGTCCTAATCTTCTTCTTATATCAGTCATATTGGATTAGGGCTCACCTAATGACCTCATTTTAACTTAATTATCTCTTTTAAGATCCTGTCTCCAAATATGGTCACATTCTGAGATACTGGAGGTTACAAGTGCAGCTTATGAATTTTGAGAGGACAGAATTCAGCCTTTGACAGAGGTGATCAATAGAATAAGTCTTTGCACATGAATTTTTAAATGGTGGTGCTTTTTCCCTGTCAAATACCAAAGTAAGGCTTGTTTCTGAAATATTAGGATATATTATCTGTAGTGAACGTTTTAGGTTATAATTAGTCATTACGTTAGTATGGGCAGTTGTTTTACTATCTATACCATAGCTTTCCCTGGGTTTTCAACAAAGATTCATCTCTAAAACATGAGCTTATTTTTAGGAATTTAAAACTAAATGAAATGCTCCCTTAGGTAAGAACTGAGAAGGTAAGGGTAAATAGGCCTAACTTGACTGTCAGTGAAAAGCTATAATGGGAATCTTTGTTCTGGCAAGTTAGAATAATTAGATAATCCTCCAGCTATAAAGCACCTACTTTGGACTGCTCCGGTGGCTCAGGGCTTTAGCGCCGCCTTCAGCCCAGGGTGTGGTCCTGGAGACCCTGGATCGAGTCCCATGTTGGGCTCCCTGCATGGAGCCTGCTTTTCCCTCTGCCTGTGTCTCTGCCTCTCCCTGTGTCTCTCATGAATAAATAAATAAAATGTTTTTTAAAAAATTGATGAATTGGTTCAGAATAGTCAGAAATTTTGTATCTCTCATTAAAAAAAAACACCCCCCCCCCAAAAAAAAAAAAACCCACCTAGATACACTGGATTAAAAACCAACAAGAACAACCTAGTAAATGTCCTTGTAAATGCATAGCTGAGAGATCTAATAACCTGAGTCACAGAAATTTAAGCCTATACTAAGGCTACCCAGGTAGTGGTAAGTACAAGAAGGGTGTTGTTTTTCATTACTGCAAGGGCTTGAGAATTTTTTTTTTTAAGATTTATGTATTTATTCATGAGAGACACAGAGAGAGAGAGAGAGAGGCAGAGACACAGGCAGAGGGAGAAGCAGGCTCCATGCAGGGAGCCCAATGCTGCACTCAATCCCCGGACTCCGGGATCACGGAGGGCTTGAGTTTTAATGCTCACACACAGACAGAATTAGAGGCTTTGGGTCCATGCTGTAAGCCTTAAAAAGTACACCCTTGGTAAAAGGGGTGGTAAGTAGGGTGGAACTAAAGAAAAAATATCCTACCAAGACACATGACTGTATGGCCTCTGGATTTGCAAGTTACAGGTGATGGTAGTAGTGGTGTTGGAGGTAGCTAGAAGAGGGATGGGAGGGTTTCCCTTGAGAATTTGCAACCATGGGTCTGTATATCAGGTAGATTTGATCTCTGACATTACCTAGTATTTCTGGGAATCCCCAAGGAAAGAAATTAGCATAGGAAATACCCCTAAGTGTGTGGGATGCCCAGGCAACTTACTTAATCTTCTTGATTGATACTTATTTACTATAGTAGGAATTAAATAATAGTAGCTAACAGATACTGAATGGTTATTGTGTCAGCACTCTATTTGCTGAAACTTCAGAACAACCCTATGACATGGATACAGTAACCTGTCAGAAGTGCAGGGCAATGAGGAGTGGTCATATCTGTTTCCTAGGATTGGTGTGGAAGTAAGACAAGGAATAATGGCATAGGCCAATGCTTATGTGACTCTACTTTGGAAACTGTGACCATATGCTTTATCCTTTGGGATTTTCTCACTTCAAGTAGGACACAGACTCTCAAACTCTTCTCTTCCTCTCTTTCTTGTTGGTCCCAAGGACAAGAAACATAAGATCCCTTCTTGTCTTAAGGATTTTATTATTGATTCTTGTTGAAGGAAGGAAAGAATTTGAGGTGGCCTTAAACGATGGGTGGAATTTTTTTTTTTAAGATTTTATTTATTATTCATGAGAGACCCAGAGAGGCAGAGAAAAAGGCAGAGGGAGGAGCAGGCTCCCTGTGCGGACCCCGGTGTGGGATTCCATCCTCTACCTCTGCCAATCACACCCTGAGCAGAAAGCAAGACATTCAACCATTGAGCCACCCAGGGGCCCCAATGGGTGGAATTTGAATAGGCTGGATGTGGGACGAATGTTTCAAGCCGAACGGATAGTAAGCAAAATCTTAACAGTGGGAATAATATACACTTTAAATACCAGTGACAAGTAAACATATCACAGCATTAAAACTTGATAATTCCTAAAAACAAAAAGCAAAACAAAAAACAAAAAACCCTTAATAATTCCTTGATATCTGTCGAGTCTCCCATCTCTTCCCAGAAGCCTTCCTTGTTGAGTACCTTCAAGATACTCTGTCCTTTCTATGTTTCCTATTGTCTCCAAAAGTAGCTTGGTATTGACCTATATTCAATTTGGAAGAACAGTATACATCACGATTTATTATTTATTTATTTATTTATTTATTTATTTATTTATTTATTTATTTAAAGTTCATTTATTTCATTCATGAGAGACACAGAGAGAGAGGCAGAGACACAGGCAGAGGGAGAAGCAGGCTCCATGCAGGGAACCCGACACAGGACTCAATCCTGGGACTCAATCCTGGGACTCCAGGATCACGCCCTGGGCCGAAGGCGGCGCCAAACCGCTGAGCCACCCAGGGATCCCCCCATCAGGATATATTTAAAACACAGTTTTTGAATGTAGTCTTTTTTCCCCTCTGACTTTGCCCGTCCTGAAGGTCAGAATACATCTGGAATACCCCCTTTTCCTAGTGTAAGGAAGCTAGAAGGTGCTGGCTACATCAGTAGATTTGGAATTGCTTTGTCAAAGTCACAGTCAGAAGTACAGCAGAGGATATTGCTTCCCAAAGCAAATGTACTCATGGAATTTGCATGCTATTGCTTTGCATAGACAAAGCTTTCTGCTTAAGTGTTTAAATAAATATTTTGGAGATATTTTCAGAACCTTGAAAAGTGAAGATTGCTCTTCACATTCATTCCTAAAAATTGCGAGAAGCATTACAAATTCAAGAAAAGATGGATTATTTTGACTGAATTATCTGAGGTTTTGTATATTAAAAGATCTTTGTTTATAAAGCGAGTTTAGAACTGTTTAAAAATACTTTTACCTGATTATTTGTCTATCTTTATGTATGTTATAAACACATCACTGTGCTCTGGGACTTGTTAGGGCAAAGAAAAATTAATGCGTGCTTCAGTGAGAATTCTTTTTACTTAACCCCGTGGTGACTTTATGCTGAAACAAGTATGTTGTTAACAATTTAGGAAATTCTTTCCCAACTATCCTATCTACTTATTCACCTCTATGAGTGCGGAAAATCAAGTTGACTGTGTAGTTTAGGATTGGTCAAGCAGTGGCTTACACAGTATAACCAAACTTAGTCAATTTATCAGTGCTCTTGGCTCATGACATGCCAAGGGCAGGTCATACTCACATACTACTCATAGTGCAGATGATTCCAGCCAGTGAAACCTGTTTACAAAGGCAATGGTTAAAAAAAATAATAATAAAAAAAATAAAAAGCATTCGGATCAACATTTCAGCACTATTTTCATTTTAAAATAATTTTAAGGAGGAATAAAGGGAGAGTATTTTAAGGTTTGGAGAGGTTTTCTATTTTCGTATTTCAGAGACAGGACTGTCCCTGGAAGGCACTTTTTAAACTTTTTAGTGTAACAAACATCACTGGGAGCGCTAGTTGAAACTCAGATTTCAGCACCATCCCCAACCCCCTCAGTTTCTGATTCAGTGGGTGTTAGGATGGGAGGGGGGCATAATTTGCATTTCTATTGAGTTCTTTGGTGGAGCTGATGCCCTTGGTCCAGGGACCACACACTTTGAGAACCCCTGTTTAGGGAGCCTGGGATTAGAGAGTCCCAGAATGGAACTCCACAAGAAAAGTTTTACTTTCTTAAATACGTCCGCTGTGCCAGACACTGAGCAAGTCACCTTGCATACGTTCTGTCTCACCCAGACAGAAGCCTCACAAGCTGGGAATTAGTACTCCTATTTTACAGATCAAGGGGTTGAGGCTCAGAACGCTAACTCAGTGATCCAAGATCACACTGGTAGTAAAGTGGCGGAGCCAGAGTTTGAACCTGGGCTTTCTATGTCCAGGTGCATGCTACTCCTGCTAAAGTCTAATCTGGATGAAGTCCTAGCTCCAGCTCCTTCCTCATGCAGGAATAATTTCTCTAACATCCCAGAACTATGGTTCTCCATGCTCAAACCATGGTTCTCTTCTGCTCAAACCCATCACAGAGAGGCACTGGCTACTTCATGAGGGAGGCCTCACTGGGGGACAGCTAGGGTGACCAGTTGTCTGATTTGCCTGGGACCCAGGGTGGGATAGTGCAGGGCCACTCTGGAACAAAGGGTCTCTCGGGGATGGCTCAAACCACTTCAAATGCAATATAACAAGACTATCCTTCTTTCCCATAGTTTCCACTTCTGTTGCAGTTGTTTAACAGGGTCTTGTCCATGACAATCCTTCAGCTATTTGAAGACGATGATCTTTCTACCAGTCCTCAGACTGTCCTCATTGCCCCAGACCTTTCTTCAGAGCATTTACAGTTTTTTTTAGGAACTCTCCCAAGAGCATTATGTATATCAACTACCTAAATCCTCACAAAAGTCCTATGACGTAGGTACAATTATTACCCCATTTTGTAGAAGGGGAAACTGAGGACAGGCAAGTACCCTGGCCTAGGTCACATTGTGATCAAGAGGCTGAGTCAGGATTTTAACCTACAGGGCATGGCTCCAGAATCCACACTCTTTCTTTTTTTTTAATATTTTATTTATTTATTTATTCATGAGGCACACACACACACACACACACACACACACAGAGAAAGGCAGAGACACAGACACAGGCTCCCATGCAGGGAGCCTGATGTGGGACTTGATCCCAGGACCCGGGGATCACGCCCTGGGCTGAAGGCGGCGCTAAACCGCTGAGCCACCCAGGGATCCCAAGAATCCAGACTCTTAATCACTATACTTTCCTGTTTTCCTCTCGGTCGACAGGGCTTTCCTGAGTACCTACTATGACAGAGTGAAGAGATACAGAAGAGGGATGGGGTCCTTGTCCTCATGAAGTATACGGTTTATCAGGAGACACATGAGCAGTAAGTAAATAATGAAAAAAATAAAACCATTACAAGTTAGAAGATGTGCTGTGAAAGCAATAGGTGTTCAGACAGAAAATATTGGTGAAGCAGTTTGAGTCCAATCAGAAGACTACACAACAGGTAAAATGGGGGGCAGTTTAAAGAATTATTAACTGTGATAAAAAGAGTAACTATAGGATGTAAGGACACTATCTGGGACCCTAGAGCTGAGGGAGTATATCCAAAGGACAGACTTGGAAGGGCTTCAGCTCTCATTAGGGAAGGTATGGGTATTAGCTCAGGTTGCCATAGCAAAATGCCATAGACTTGGTGGCTTAAACAATAGGCATTTATTTCTCACAGTTCTGGAGGCTGAAAGCCCAAGATCAAAGTGCCAGTTGATTATGTTCTCTATTGAGCAGTTTATTCCTGGTTTGCAGCCTCCTGGGTTTGCATGCTCACAGTGAACAGAGAGAGAGAGAGAGAGAGGGAGAGAAAGAGAGAGTTCTCTGGACTTTTTTCTTTGAAGGTGCTAATCCCATCGTGACACCCCCACCCTCAAGACCTCATCTAAATGTAATCATCTCCTAAATGCTTCATCTCCAAATGGTAGTGTTAGCGGTTAGGGTTTCATAAATGAATCCTGGGGGGCACAATTCAGTCCATAGCAGTGTGGTTCAGCCATCTGATAGCAGATAAGTTGCCTGATTTGGCCAGGCTGGAGCTAGCCTAGAGTCACCGGACAAAGAGGAGACCATATTCTGGAATGCAGGAGGGGATGTAAACCATCAGCACCTGGCCATGTGGGTGGTCTGGGTGGTCTGGGGCCCTGGAGTGGGCAGGAGGCTTTTAGAACATGCTTGTGGAAAGGCTGTGAAAAGCTTATCACTGAGCTGAGGCTGCAGGGTTATGGAGAGATGGTGCTCTGGGCCCATGGCTGGGGTAGGATTCAGCATGCATCCTCATACTTGCCCCTCTGTCCCGGAAAATGGCAGGAAAGTCTCTTCCTCCAGCAATGTCCCTCCAGTGCCTTCAACTGAGAAAGTTTACATTTTACTTCAAAGGAGAAATGCATAAAGGAATCCTGTTGTTTAGCACAGAGCCTATTTTGAAAGGTGTATCCAGAGCTCAGAGGCCATACCCTGATAATGAAGGATTTAGTGCCAAGTTTAACAAAAAACTGTTGATAATATAGAGACACCTGGGTGGCTCAGTGGTTGAACGTTTTCCTTGGGCTCAGGTCGTGAACCCCTGGGTCCTGGGATGGAGTCCCATATCAGGCTCCCCGCAGGGAGCCTGCTTCTCCCTCTGCCTGTGTCTCTACTTCTCGCACTATGTCTCTCATGAATAAATAAATAAGATCTTTAAAAAGCTGTTGATGATATAAATCCAAAGTAAAAATTTCCAAGGTCTTCCACCTTACTCCAGAAAGCTACAAAATAAGAAAGGAGAATCTCAGTCCTTCCCTTCATATCCCATTTTCATTGCTCAAACATAAAAAGCAGTTTCCGGTGGTTCCTTCCAGAAAAAAATATGTTACTCACATACACACCAATGTTATAATTTTTTTTTAAATTTTTTTATTTATTTATGATAGTCACAGAGAGAGAGAGAGAGAGAGAGAGAGAGAAGCAGAGACATAGGCAGAGGGAGAAGCAGGGCTCCACGCACCGGGAGCCCGATGTGGGATTCAATCCTGGGTCTCCAGGATCGCACCCTGGGCCAAAGGCAGGCGCCAAACCGCTGCGCCACCCAGGGATCCCCCAATGTTATAATTTATACAAAAGGGATCGTTTTCTTCTATACTATGCTTTTTTCTTTTATTTATTTTTAAAGATTTTATTTATTCATAGACACAGAGAGAGGCAGAGATACAGGCAGAGGGAGAAGCAGGCTCCATGCAAGGAGCCTGATGTGGGACTCGATCCTGGGTCTCCAGGATCACACCCCAGGCTGCAGGTGGCGCCAAACCGCTGCACCACCAGGGCTGCCCTGCTTTTTTTCTTTAATATGTCTCAACGATCTTCCCCCATCAGTACACCCAGATCTCCTTTTTCTCTTTAATCACTGCACAGTATTGTGTCATGTAGATGACATATAATTTATTTACTTTTAATAGACACTTTGGGTGTTATTTTTATAAACAATCTGCCAAGAAGATTCCTGTACAGTCATATGGCTGCATTTTTGCACATATAAGCATATATATAAATTCTTTGCTATGGGAAAGGATATGTGCCTTCGAAATTTTGGAATTTATCACGTTAACCTGCAATAAGTGCACCAGTTTGTGGCCTCCTCTCATCACAAGTGAGAGAGCAGCGATTCCCTCACAGCTCTGCCAGCATCAGGGAAGCCTTGTACAACTCTGACAAGTGAAGAAAAGATGTTTTCTTACTATTTTGATTTGCATTTTTAAAATTATACATGAAGTAGTGCATCTTTCCATTTGTTTATCATCTTTTTTTTTAAATTATTTATTTATTTATTCATGAGAGACACAGAAAGAGGCAGAGACACAGGTAGAGGGAGAAGCAGGCTCCCTGTAGGGAGCCCGATGTGGGACTCGATCCTGGGTCTCCAGGATCACACCCTGGGCTGCAGGTGGCACTAAACCGCTGCGCTACCGGGGCTGCCCCTGTTTATCATCTTTTGAGTTTGTTTTTCTATAAACTATTTCTACCCTTTGCACAATTTTCTGTTGAGCTGTTCTTTTTAAAAATATTCATTCATATATATTTAAGTTAAGGAAAAGAGCTCTGTGAGAAATATGTCTTAAATATATTTTCCCTGTTTTGGAACTTAGTCTTTTAAGTGTTAAGTGGTTCTTTTTTTTTCCTTTCTTTTTTTTTTTTTTAAGATTTATTTATTTATTTATTTATTTATTTATGATAGACATAGAGAGAGAGAGAGAGGCAGAGACACAGGAGGAGTGAGAAGTAGGCTCCATGCCTGGAGCCCAACGTGGGACTCGATCCCAGGACTCCAGGATCATGCCCTGGGCCAAAGGCAGGCGCCAAACCGCTGAGCCACCCAGGGATCCCCTTCCTTTCTTTTTCTATATCAAAGTTACATTGCTACTCAGATGAATTTATCAGCTTTTCCCTTTATAGCTTCTGAATTGTAGAACCTTCTCAGAAAAGCCTCTTTCTTAGATTAGTACTAAATTAATCCACATTTTTAGATATTATGTTTTTTTTCTTTTCTTTTTTAAAAAAGACTTTATTCATGAGAGACAGACAGAGAGATGGGCAGAGACACAGGCAGAGGGAGAAGCAGACTCCCTGCGAGGAGCCTGTTGCAGGATTTGATCCCAGGACCCCAGGATCATGACCTGAGCCAAAGGTAGATGCTCAACCACTGAGCCACCCAGGTGCCCTGGCTTTGTCCTTATCTCAGTAGATACTATTACGAGGTCACCATTTATTTACTTACCTCTCTTTTCCCCAATAATTTAAAATCTCATCTTAACATGTTTACAGTATTCTAATTCTCTTGTGCATTACAGTCTATTTTTTAATTTTTCTTTGGTTCCATTAATTTCTTCTCTTATATCAAACTTCTTTATTGACTGAGGGTTCAAAATACATTTGCTAGAAGTGGGTTTGCTTTGGACATGGTGGACAGAGAGGATCTTGCTGAGAGGTGACATGTAGATTAACATGATTAACATTTGAAGAATTAGAAGGAATTTGCTACAAGGAGATAAAGGCAGGAACATTCCAGGTAAAAAAAAAACCTATGTATCCAATGGCTGGCAGGCAGAAAACAGTTTGGTGTGTTTGAAGGCACTGCAAAAAGACCAGTATGGTGAACACAGTAAACATAGGAGAGAAAGACAGGAGAAGGGGTGGGAAAGATAGGCCAGATTTTGTCAAGAAAGGTTGGTTTTGTCCTGAGGACAAAGGGAAGATGAGACTGGATTTGGAGTAGGGAGCCACCATGCTCCAATTTCCCAGAGTATAACTTCGCACTCTGGCTATTGCGGGGGCTGGGTAGGTGTTCTGGGCCAGAGACGGTGGTAGTCAGGCTCCAGAGGGGCAGTGCAGCTGGGGACAAATGGGTGACTCAGGCACATTCTGGCAGTAGAATGAACAAGATTTGTTGATAGCTTGGGTGTAGGGTAAGTCACAGGAAGGAATCATAGCTGATTCCCAGAGGCCTTCTTTTCATTGTGTACGTTTCTGGACCGAAGGGGAACTGAAAAAGTTACTAGTCCCAGTTGCTGAACTGCAGGGCTGTGACAACAAGGCCTCAGCAGAGGGCAGCAGAGGGCTGTGGTTCTGCTTCCTGGGGCCGTTGGCAGGGGTGGATAAGGGAGGGGCTGGGGTGCAGGCCAGGCAGCTAGATCAGATCCTTTAAATTTACCCACCTTGTGCATGAAGGCATTTTAAAATGGAAAAATAGCAATGACTGGGGGAAGTGAGGGACCTGTGAAATATATTTGGGTTTGTTTACAACACAGAGTCACAACAAGTGGTGCCATTTGCTGAGATGGGGACGATTTGGAGGACATTGGATTTGGGATTAGGAATGAAGGTGAGTGGGCTGGGGTTACATCAAGAGTGCAGACCTGAGATGTTTGGCTTGAGATTTCTGAGGAACCCAAAGCAGGTAGCAAGTAGGCTGTCTGATATGTGGATCTGGAGCCAGAAGGGGTCCAGGTGGAGCCACCAACCCACGTTTGAATGTTGTTTAGAATTGTAGGGGTGGGTGAGGTAGCGGAGGGAGAAGAGAACATAGAGAGAGAAAAGAGAGCTAGGACAGAGCCTTGAGGAACAGCGGCAAAAGAGTTGGGTGGAAGAGAGGGAGCCAGTGAGAGACCGCAGGGCAGCCAGGGGTATGGCTGGATGAGTGGGAAGACTCAGAGTGAAGTAAGTCAGTCGGAGAAGGACAAACATTATATGTTCTCATTCATTTGGGGAATATAAATAATAGTGAAAGGGAATATAAGGGAAGGGAGAAGAAATGTGTGGGAAATATCAGAAAGGGAGACAGAACATAGAGACTCCTAACTCTGGGAAACGAACTGGGGGTGGTAGAAGGGGAGGAGGGCGGGGGGTGGGAGTGAATGGGTGACGGGCACTGGGGGTTATTCTGTATGTTGGTAAATTGAACACCAATAAAAAATAAATTTTTAAAAAAAAAAAGATCACAACCTGAGCCGAAAAAAAAAAAAAAAAAGAAACCCACTTCCCAAATCTTTGATGGCTTCCCCTGAGAATAATGTCCACCCTCTGGGAGGCTGTGCCCACTCTGGCCCATGTCTACTACCCTCACTGCCGCTCTAGGTCCTCCCACCCTCAGGCACCTCCTTTGGGCCTCACAGTGGTCTTCTTGCCTCTCTGCTGGGGAGACTCCTGTTCTTGGTGTGTTGCTTCTTCCTCATCCAAGTAGCTTCCTCTTGTTCTATTCTCCCAGCATCTTATTGATTTCCTTTATGGAAAAATTGCTGCCTTATTCCTTTTTGTGTTCTTAGAGTCAACACGGTGTCTAGCAAGAAGTTGGGCATGTAATAAACATTTTGACTCATGAATGAATGAATAAGACTTTTACTCTACACTGTGGCCCTTGAGGTGAGAATTTTAAATCCCCTCCAACTTCTCGTTTCTTATTCTTAGTTTGTATAATTGAGCACCTGACTAGTGATGGGTGGGTTAAAACATCGGTAGCGGGATCCCTGGGTGGCGCAGCGGTTTAGCGCCTGCCTTTGGCCCAGGGCGCGATCCTGGAGACCCGGGATCGAATCCCACGTCGGGCTCCCGGTGTATGGAGCCTGCGTCTCCCTCTGCCTGTGTCTCTGCCTCTCTCTCTCTCTCTCTCTCTCTCTGTGACTATCATAAATAAAATAAAAAACAAACATCGGTAGCTGCGTTCCAGTGACCCGCCCAAAGGGGAAGTCAAACACTTGGAGAAAGAGCCCCTGGTTGGTGTTGCAGAACCCCAGGGCTGTGTAAGCAAGGCCCCAGCAGAGGGCAGCAGAGGTCTGTGGTTCTGCTTCCTGGGGGTGGGGTGGGGTGGGGTGGGGGTGGGGGTGGGGTGGGTGCTGGCGTGGGCTGGTGCTGAGGGGAGGGGCGGGGCAGCCGGCTAGGAGGCTAGAACCCGAACTATAGTGTTTGGGGAGATGGGACCGTCTAGTCCTTTGCAGGAATCTAAAGTGCATTGATGGAGGGCATGAGGCAGCCTTCCTGTTTGTGTTTAGATGGTGCTGATTCTTGCCACTCGAAGTCTAAGGAAGCTCTTATACTGTGGGCCCCTTGCTCTTGGGAAGGGCAAAGGGTCTCCTAGAACAGTGATGGGGGAGGAGGAAGGGCCCTGAGTCAAGGGTGTAAGGGGACAGGCCTCCAGGAGACTGTTCTGCAAAGCAAGGAATAACGTGGTGCGGGTCAGTTAGAGGCAGGCAGGAGCTGGGAAGGCTCAAAGGCGGCACTTTGGGGAAAGAAGGGGGTAGTTAATGGGTCAGAGATGTGCATTGTCAGAAATAACTGTTTCTTATGCTCTTTGAATTCTGGTCTCCTTTTTTATTAGTAGAGGCGTTTTTAAAGTTTGTAACCTATCATCTGAGCTTAGGTGAAAAGGGATTTTGTGCAAATATTGATCATAGTGTCAAAAGGGGAGCACAGTGCCCCCCTAGGTGCTAGCAAGTGGTAGCAGCAGAGGTCAGAGTGGAAGGCCCTAAGTGGCAGGGATGCTTAGTCTGGGCACATGGTCTTCTAACACACATGTGCGTGCACGCATACATACATCTCACACGCATGCTCATACAGATATATAACATACACATAACACACCCTCATACACACACATCTCACACACTGATGCACACATCACAACACACCCACACCCATACTGATAAAAGGCAGCCATCCTGTTGTGTGTAGCAACAATGTGGCTTAAGTTTAGAATCAAATCAACTCTTGGTTTCAGGCATAGATTCTAATTGGCTTAATCATCAACATAATCCCTACCCCCTTGGAGCTTCCTTGGTTACTGGGGTTGTTTTAGGAGTGGATATATAACTACATAAATCTATTAGATGTGAATGAGTTGGCAGGTAGCCCTGGAAGCTGCCAGCAGTCCCCTCAGAAAAGGCTGGTTTAGAAAAAGCTGACAGGGGGCAGGTGGAGATGAGAAACTCACCAGCAGAGTTGTAGACCTCAGACATTGTGAGCTTCTGAACAACCTGTGCCAGAAACCTACGCCACCTCTAAACTTAAGATTTGATGAACCAGGGGCGCCTTCGTGTCTCGGTGGTTGAGCATCTGCCTTCAGCTCAGGTCATGATCCCGGGGTCCTGGGATGGAGTCCTGCACCAGACTCCCCGCAGGGAGCCTACTTCTCCTGCTGTCTATGTCTTTGCCTCTCTCTGTGTGTCTGTCGTGAATAAATAAAATCTTAAAAGAAAAAAAAATATTTCATGGACCAGGAAGTTGTCTTGGTTGTTTAAGGTCTATAGGTTGGGTTTCTGATATCAGAAAACTTGAGAATGGATCAACTCGTCACATAACTCTTCTGTAGGAAGCCGGGGGAGAGGGGTCAAGCCTCTGCTTTAATAAGGAGGACTGTTCCTTCCTACCCCTCTATTGCCCTCTTGGTCCTCAAAGTGATCACAGTGGAGCTGGCACAGTTCTCAGACCTTTCCACGTATGATAGAGAGGGAGAAAATAATACTTAAAGCTCATTGTGGCCTCTTTGCATTCTATGGAAACTGATACGATTTTAATCTATAGAGGAATAAGTATCTCTCTATATATACACACATGCCTCCTCTTTCATCTAACCTGAGAGGTGGTCATTTCTTACCATTTTACAGACGATCAATGATACTCAGAGAGAGTGTCATCTGCTCAGTGTGAAACAGCTACGAACAGGTGGAGCTGGGCTTCCAACCCAGGGATCTTTGGCTCTAAAGTTCATGGTCTCTCTTCCAGGGTAGCCACCTACCACACTCCACACTCATGGCTGCCTCCTGTAGGTGGGTCTAGGTGGGCCTTTTGGGGAAGAGGGTGAGGAAATATTCTTGTACATTTCTTAACATTTCCTGGGCGTAGTGGTGGGAATGAGGAAGACAGCAAACCCCTTTAGGGTTTCTGATCATCATAGGAAGGAGAAGCAAAGTGGACGTTGAAAAGTCAACCGGTGCTAGGGATGCATTGTAACATAGTGGCTGGGCACACAGCCTTAGAGCCCATGAGTCTTGGGTTCAGGCTCCAGGGCCATAATGGACCTGTGACCTCAAGCAAGTTACTTAATTTGTCAGCGCCTGAGTTTCATCTCTGATAATGAGACCTACCTCCTAGGACCTTCATATAGGCTAAATAAGAAACTGTAAGTAAAGCACTTATCACAGTGCCTAGCACCACGGAGCTTGTGGTGTAACTTGTGTAACTTGTCACACCACATTAAGGTACACAGTGCTCTGCAAGCTCAGGGGAGACATTCTAAAGGCCATTGTGGTCCAAATTGCAATGCTTAAACACTGTATGATACAGAGAAGTCAAAGGGAGGCAGTTCACGTACAATGCTTTCCTTTTTGTAAAATTTTAAATTGTGGTAAGATGCATATAGCATCAAAATTACCATCTTTACTATTTTTAAGTGTAGAGTTCAGTAAAGTTAAGCACATCTACATTGTCATGCAACCAATCTCCAGAATTCTTTTCATCTTGCAAAACTAAAACTTATACCCATTATTCTCCTCATTCTTCCCTCCCTCAGCCCCTGGCAATCACTATTCTATCTTCTGTCTCTGTGAATTAAACTACTCTAGGTAAGTGGAATCAAACAATATTTGTCTTTTTGTGATTGTTTTATTTTATTTGGAATGATGTTCTCAAGATTCATCCATGTTAGCATGTGTCAGAATTTCCTCCCTTTGAAGGCTGAATAACATTCCATAGTATGTATACACCACATTTTGTTTATCCATTCATCTGTCAATTGATACTTGGGTTGCTTTTACCTTTTGGCTATTGTAAATAATGCTGCTATGAACATGAGTGTACAAATATCTCTTTGAGACCTTGCTCTCAATTCTTTTGGGTATATACTCCGAAGTGCATTTGCTGGATCATATGGCAATTTATTTTTAATTTTTGGAGGAAACATCATACTGTTTTCCATAGTAGCTGCACCATCGTACAAATGTTCCAGTTTCTCCACATCCTCATCAATACTTGTTTCTTCCTTCTTCCCTCTCTCTTCTTCCAACGTTTCTCCTCCCCCCCCCTTTCTTTCTTTCAATAGTTGCCATCCTAATGGGTGTGTGGATGTGAGGTGGTATTTCATTGTGGTTCTGATTTGCATTTCACTAATGATTAGTGATGTTTACATGTGATTATTAGCATTTGTATAACTTCTTTAGAGAAATGTCTACTCAAACCCTTTGCTCATTTTTATAATCAGCTTACTGTTGCTGGTTTGTATGAGTTTTTTAAAAAATATATTCTGGATATTAATTCTGTATCAGATATATGATTTACAAATATTTTCTTTCATTCTGTGTGTTGCCTTTTCACTTTGCCAATTGATGCATGAAAATTTTAAATTTTGATGTTGTCTAATTTATCTATTTTTATCATAGTGCTTATCTTTTTTTTTCTCCCTTGCGAGCAAGTTGGTGGAAAGTGAGGTGACCTTGGCTGTGTTCTATCTCTGTTGTTGGCCATTGGTATGAAAAAGGAGAAGGAGCTCCTTACTACAAAAGACAAAAAAGACCAGTGTCCCTATTGGAGACATCAGGACAGAAGATTTAAATACATCTGTTTACTGAAGACTCCTGAATTAATAAGGAATGCTGACATAGAAGGATTGGCTCTTAGAGAGCCCCTCTGACATGTGGCTCAGGAATCAAGCTGGAGGTGGCAGGAAATCTGACCATTGTGCTGGCCAGGACCGGTTTCCGGGACTGTCAAGGCCAGGGTAGGAGTGGCTGGAACTAAGATGAGATAGATGAGGCACTGAGGGCACACAATTTAAAGAGACACTCCCTTTCAGGTGCCACCTTGCATAAACCAGGAGGGAATACCTCCTATAATTTTGCTCCTGGGCACCTCCCTTACCTCACCCCAGTCCAGTCTCTAGCTGGTGCCAGGGTAAAGGGGGGCCTGGCATCATGGTTTCTGTGTCTGAGTGAGGGAGACAGTTGTGTGGTGAAGGGCATACAAGTGTGTGTGTGGCCCACCTCACAAGGAAGAATGCTCAGGCCAGAGTGTGCACCTGATGGTCAGGCCCAGTGGATCCTGACTGTGATAGGCTCTCAGATATCTTCCCCTGGATGGAAGATCAGACCTCAGGGTACCATGCAAGAGAAAGCATGTTCCTTTCTTCTCTTCACCCACAGAGTAAGCTTGGGTCCAGAAATGGAATCCATGATACCGTGAAAGGAAATATATTAGTTATCTATTGCAACATAACAAATTATCCCAAAACTTAGTGGCTTACAACAACAACATTTATTATTTCACTGTTTCTGTAGGTGAGGAATCCAGGCACAGCTTACCTGGGTTCTCTGTTTCAGAGTCTTTCACAAGCTGGAATCAATATTTCACCTGCGAATAGTCATCTCAAGGCTTGACTGAAGAAAGATCTTCGTTTTAAGTTTGTTCATGTGTCTATTGGCAAGATTCAGTTTCTCTCTAGCTGTTGACTGAGGCCTCCCTCAGTTCCTTGCCTTGGGCGACTCTCCAACATGACAGCATGCAAGCCACCATGCTGAGAGGGCAGTAGAGAAAGAAAATGCAAGCAAGATAGAAGTCATACGGGAACCCTGGGTGGCGCAGTGGTTTAGCGCCTGCCTTTGGCCCAGGGCGCGATCCTGGAGACCCGGGATCGAATCCCACGTCGGGCTCCCGGTGCATGGAGCCTGCTTCTCCCTCTGCCTATGTCTCTGCCTCTCTCTCTCTCTCTCTCTGTGTGACTATCATAAATAAAAAATTAAAAAAAAAAGATAGAAGTCATAGTCCTTTGTGGCCTAATCTTGGAAGTAACACTCTATAACTTTTGCTATATTCTCTTAGTTAGAAGCAACTCTCTTGGTAACACACCACCCCCCCCACCCCCCCACCCCCCCGTCAAACACACAAACTACCCCACACAAGTCCTTACACCAGGGTGTGAATACCCAGAGGCCAGACCATCAGGAACAATTTCAGAAGCCTACCACAGGAAGGGAGTAGAGGTAGGCAACTAGAACTTATTGAGGTCCCAACATGTGTCAGGGCAGCCTCATAATGATCCCACTAAGTCTTCACAGTAGGCTTGAGAAGAGAGTGGCCTATTATTCTTAGCACAGAAGAGAAGCGAGGAAGGTATTTGAAGAGTGAAAGGCCAGTTGGGACACCCATATATGCGTTAGTCTGAGGAATGCAGGTATGAGTGCTGTGAGACACTGCAAGAGATTAGTCAAGTTTATAGCACAGCTGGCAACAGACATGCAGACAAACTGCAGATTCCCAAACCTTCATTTGAATGGGGAGGGCAGGGAATACTCTCCTGATGAATGAGTGGGGCTTAAAGCTGAGGTTGCCAGGGCAACCCCCCAGAGGCTGAGGTTGAGACTTGACTTATGAAGCAGTTAGTTGCATGACTGATGTTCCAGAGTTGTCCACAACGTTGGAAGAAAAAGTGAAAGACTCCCACAAGAGGAGCGCATCTGAGAAGTAGCCCATGTGCTTCCGGCAGAGGGGTAGTTGGTGCATCAGCCCCACAGAATGTCACTCTGAATGGAAGCCTCAGGCAGATGAGGTGGTTTCTGAGGTGATCAGTGAAAGTGAATGCTGGTCACAATAGGATAAGCTTATGCACAGATGATGTCAAAGTAGAGACCATGCAGAATGTTTGGAATTTCTAGTTACCTTTCCTTAGCTTGTATGAGCTCTGGGAGTTGGGAGTGGGGGTTTCCCCTACTGTCCTAGGAGGTATCTGTCTTGATGTGACTCAGGGAAACAACTTATCCACTATAAGCCTTAGTTCCCATGTCTTTAATATGGTGATACTACCTACCTATAGTGTGTTATAGGAAATTACTGAGTTTATAATAGATGCCTAATAAAAGTTAGCTCTTTTCTCCATTCAGCCTCTCTTCCCTCCTCAGAATAAGATGGTATGGTTATACACAGCAGATGGGCACTCAACCTGCATTCCATCTGCCTTCTAGTGGACTGTCTGGTATTGCAAAGGCTGGGAAGCTAAAAACCGTATTTCCCAGACTCCCGTGTAATCAGGAAGCTGGAGGTAAGTAAGAAAGGTAGGTCAGGCCCAACCATCAGATGCACAGAGAGCGCTCAGTGGAAGAAGGCAGAGACCACACTTCTGAGCTCCTGTCATTTCTGTTGGTATTGCCGTTGAGGGACAAACTGAGTTTTCTCTGGCAGCACGAGCAGACATCCTAGGGTCCTGTCACAAGCCTCAGGGATGCTGGTGGCCTTGTGGCAGGGGCAGCACTGGTTCTGGAGTGAGCAGCTTCCTTAGTGGCTTGCATCTTCTTTGGGAAGCTTTTCTGAAAGCTCCACCTAAAGTCCTTTCTAAATTCCTCCTGCTAGTTCTGTAGGACACCTAATGTCCTGCCGTAAATTGTTTCTTGCTTAATGTGGCTGGAGTGGATTTTGTTCAACTAACCAGTACAAGTGGGATGGAGAGACTTTAATTCCTGAGTTCTTCTTGGAGAAAGCACTGTGTGTATGTGTGTGTGTGTGTGTGTGTGTGTGTGTTGATACTTTGCTGAGTGCTTGGAGAGGGTGTGGTCTTCCTCCCTACCTCAACTCACCTCATCCTTCCTTGGACCTAGTTGTCAGGGGACACTAAGACTCAGGAGCTTTAGGAGTTGCTCTTGAAAGACAGGAGGAAAGGGACAAACGTATGGAGAGAAGGCAGAGGAACTCAGTGGATGGCTGAAGGCCAGGTGCTGTAGAACACACCCTTTTACAGGACCTCCTCTCTCATAATTTGTAAAACTTGTGGTTGAATTGAGTTTTATTTTGTGTGGCAACCAAAAGAGTGACTGAATTTCATGTTGGGGAGGATGTTATATGGGGACAGAGTGGTATGTGAGGAAGCCAGAATCTTGAGAGGTAGAAAGGCCAGGAGACCAAGGCCGCCATAGGGAGCCAGCAGAAATACTGGAGAAGGTGTGGAACTCTCTAGTCCTTGGGATTCAGAAGTCCAAGCCCACCTCACTTGGACATCAAGGAGCCGAAGCCCTCGGTGGACATCTGGAGCACACACAAGTAGCAGCTGAAGCTGGTTCCTTCCCATTCTGCTTGGCCCTTTACCTTCCAGCTTGATCTCTCCCCGAGGAACTCTCAAAGTCCTTACACAACAGTCCTTCAGAGCGCTAGTTGTGTTCTCATCTATCTCTATGTGTTTTTTTCTCTGTTTACCTTCTTTGTAAGACTGTTAGCTTCTGGAAGGCAAAGGCCTGGAGATGTGATATATATCACTGAGCCACCAAAAAAGAATGAAATCTTGCCATTTGCAAAGACGTGGATGGAACTAGAGGGTATCATGCTAAGCAAAAGTCAGTCAGAGAAAGATGATTTCACTCATATGTGGAATTTAAGAAACAAAACAGATGAACATAGGGGAAAGGAAGGAAAAATAAGATAAAAACAGAGAGAGAGAGAGAGAGAGAGAAACCATGAGAGACTCTTAACTATAGGAAACAAACTGAGGGTTGCTGGAAGGGAGGTGGGGGGGGTGATGTGGTAACTGGGTGATGGGTATTAAGGAGGGCACTTGGTGTAATGAGCCCTGGATGTTATATGCAATTGATGAAATATTAAATTACCTCTGAAACTAATAATATACTATATGTTAATTAAATTGACTTTAAATAACAAAGTAAAGAAAGAGTCATCTTTCATGTCAAATTCATTTCATCTTCAGGCTTGTCTTCCATTGAGGGGGTGAGTCATGGAGATCCAAGGCTCGTGGGCTACGCAGGAAATCTAGAATAGGCTTCTGGTTTCAAGATTCTGTCAATTAGGGACTCAGTCAAGCAGTGTGTGTTTATCGCCTCTTCCCCAGGATGCCTTGCTCTGCACTCAGAGAGGTTTACAAGCCAGACTGACACCAGGCAAGTCCCAGGGAGGGTGGGATCCATGGTTGTTGTGTGCTTTCCAGCTTGTTGTCTCTGAAGCTATAAATATTTACCAAGTGAATGTGGAGGTGTCCGTCTCCAAAGAGTGTCTGGGGTGATGTGTATGTAGGGGGCGGTGCTGGGCAAGTGAGAGACCTAGGAGGCTGCCATGCACTGTTGATGCATTAAAGATTGAAGATAAGCAATTAGAGCCCCACCCAAGTCAGTGTCTCTGTAGCCCAGGGTGGGTGGCAGATTAATCTGTAAAACCTGCACATCTCAGCCCAGAAACCACAGGCAAATATCAGTGAAGCAAAATTGGCTTCCCAGCACTGCTGAGTTTATAAACTTTCTCAAATTCCCATATTTATCTCTTAAATGAAGCCAGCAACACCTCCATATGGTTGACAGCTTTGCCTGTGCGTATGTGGATAGGCTCAGTAAGGGAAACAGTAAAAGTTTGGAGAGGGCCAGATTTTTTTTTTGTTGTCATTTTATGGATTTTATGGAGTAATTGGTTGTTAAAATGAAATGGCTTCACTCTTGGTTGCAGTGAAGGCTCTAAGATCCTGGCCCCTTCCTAATTAAGATCACTTCTGAGTGCTTGCAAAAGGGTGACACCTCACTTGCCTAAGGACAGAAAAGAGTTGAAGTTGAGGTGGCCAGGAGAAAGACACACTGGAGACCTCTCCCACTGGCCCCCTTCCCTAAGTAGAAAGCTTCCTTCTCTGTGTTCCCACAGCCTAGGTAAAATGTCAGTCTCCTTTGTTAAGCTGAAAGTTTCTGGAAGGCAAGGATTTTGTATGTCTCATTTGTATGTCTCTTGCACTTACACAAAGCCTGATAGGTAATAGCTGTGCCCACAAATTTTTTGATACTTCTCTCTTCAGAAGGTGGAGCCTAATTCCCTTCCTTTTGATTGTGGACTAGACTGATGTGCTCCTAATGAACAGAATGTGGCAAAGTGATGTGTGACTTTTGAGACTAGGTCATAAAAGATGTGGCTCAAGTGCTTTTGGATCCCTGGCTCCCAAGGAAGCCAACTGCCATGTCATGATGACGCTCAAGCAGCCCTAAGGAGAGGTCCACATGGCAAGCATCTGAGGCCTCCTGCCAACAACCAGCACTAACTTGCCAGGTGTTTCCTTCTCCCAGGAGGGAGACTCCCATCTGACCTGGGAGGACATTCAAGGACCTTGCCTCCCTAGTCCATTAAAGTGGTTAACAACCACAACCTGTTGACTTAATCTTCTTTATTTCCTGTGAATTGAGGCATGGTGGACAGAAGGTACTGAGAGAAGACAGGATAGAAGTGAGGCTGGAAGGTCTGTCTTCACTGAGGGTTTCTGGTTGGCTTTGGCTAAGCCTGACTGATTCTGCCGAGAAAGGCAAGGAAGGGCCCCCTCACCTCTTCTCATTGGAGAGAACCTTGTGGTCCTGGTAAACCCCGAGATTCCAGCACAGCTCTTGCCAGAGGAGGGAGAGCCACTCAAGAAAGGATCTTCCAGATCTCTCCGTCTACCCTGGTGCCCTATGTGCTAGTGAGTGGTCTGGAAAGACTGCTCTGTAGAGCCGAGAGAGAAAGGCTCTTACCCAGCAGTAATACAAGAGCATTAAGCCAGCTCTCCAAGTGATGCCTCCAGCAGGGAGGCCTGTTTCTCAACTTCTTGAGGCAATTGGGGATAAGTAAACTGCTCATTTCAAGCAAACTAGCTGAGGGTAAAAATTGACTTCTCCAAGAAGGTAGAGCCTTGGCAATGCTTGGTGTGTTTTCCTCAAGCTGGGATCCTATACCTTTCTTTTCTTTTTTTAAAACTTACACAATTAATATATTTCATTATAAAATAAAGTTCAAACTATTTCAGTTTTATGGAGTAAACAAGAGAGTGTTCTTTATAATCCATCCCCTCCCTCATCCCATTTCCTCCCCACAGGTAATTACTGCTAATACTTGGGCATGGAGCCTGCCAGACATCATGTGGGTGTCACACATTATACATTGCCCTGAAACTTGTTTATTTTTCCATTTGATGATAAATCACCAACATTTTTGATCATGATATTATGTGCAGATCAAACTTGCTGTGTTTTCTAATAACTGTCTAATCCTCTGTAGTGAGAGGAAGAATACAAGTATGCTAAGAATAACCACTTTGCACTACTTTTCCATGGAGTAGGGAGCAAGAGTGTTGACAGGACACCCAGTGGAGTTGTGGAGAGCTGAATAATGATAGCAGGGGAGGCACTTGTAGCCTGTGGCCACCTCAGGTAGAGAGATGAGAAGGAGAGAGAGAGGGCGGGGAAGAGGTGTTGACCAGATGGAATATAAGGGCCTGTAAAGTGACCCCTCTGTGCAACCCTCACATCTTTAGCACATTTACTAAGTTCATGAACTTAGATGTTCCCCATCTCTTGAATGTTTCATTAGCAACAACGTTGCAAGGATGCTATTTCTGGATCAAAGTGTGGGAATTTCTCTATGGCTCTTATGATATCATTAAATTTTTATCTCAAAGGGCTGTAAGGAACCATGCTGCTACTTATAATGTTTCCTTGTGTCTCTGGTAGGGTGAAAGGATCCCCAGCTTAGGATGCATACTTCTAGAATCTGTCATTTGAGATACTCTTCACAAAGTCCGACAGATCAACGCATAAATATGGATGCCTGTGATGTGCCAGTCCCTGTGCTGCCCTGTGATGCCAAGGAGGCTGAACTGGCTCAGGTATCCAGCTTGGCTCCCAGCTCCACACTGCTGACAAGCGTGAGGGTCAGGGCATGTGTACAAAGCATGGCCACAAACACTAGGGAATCCACAGGCCAGAAGTAGCAAATGTGTGGCATCTGTGCTCCACTCCTTCGTCCAATGATTGATTGTGGATCTTTCTTGGTGATTCCAGGTGCTTCTTGTGCTTCTTCAGAATTCTTCTCAACACAGTGCTCTTCCAGGCAGTTATTAATCAATCAGATGGATTGAATAGGACATATTTTCCCTCTCTTCTATAAGTTCAATCTAAAATGGGATTTAATTTTTTTTCAAAATGTGTATTAGATTAGAATACACAACCAGTGACATTTAAAATGCTTATCCAAAATAAAAAATTAAAATAAAAGAAATAAATAAAATGCTTATTCATATTCCACCAAAGGTAAATGTGTGTACTTGAGAAAATCTTGGATTGGTATAAAGATGGGTGAGCAGAGGGGAAGCAAGTCCCCAGCCACCAACTTCCTGAAGGCTGGCCTTGGTCCCATCTGGTGAGCCCATAAGCTCATATCTGAGGTCCCAGACACTTGGATGAGCAATGGTGGCTGGTTGGTAGTTGCTAAGAAACACTCAGGAAGTGGCTGGGGCACATCTGCTGGGCCTGGGGTACACTATCTGGTAAGAAGTCAGGGCCTGGAATCAAAAGAGGAAAGAGGAAGGTATGTTCTGTTCAGAGCTGTTAAAGGCCTTTCATGATCCTTGGACTTGAATTAGAAATAATAGGGGCAGAGGAAACCCAAATGAAAGCCAGAATGGCTCTAAGTCTACAGCTGGGTGAACCACCTTGCACAAGATGTTTCCCATTAGCTTCATTTGCATGAGGGCAGTTATTTTTCTTGTGATTGGGCAAGAAGCCTCTTCTCTTCTCTACCTTAATCCCATCAAAGTCAGACCGATGGGAATCAGCTTCAGAGACCAGTTACTTCTGACTCAGGCAACATCTTCCCCGAGGGGCTCCTATGGCCATTCCCTAGCCCACTTTCTTACCAGCCCTGGTGTCCCTTTGAGCTTGAATTGAAGCCTTCTTGGTTTTAGATCTTGCATTTCTGCCCCTATTCTGTGCCTGTTCCTCTCCAGGCTCAATTTCACGTAACTGCCCATCTGTTTCCTATCTACCATGGGTTCTTATGGGCTTCTCTTAGTGCCCGGAGCCACTCACTCTGTAGAACTGTAAAGGAGCCTGTCAGATTCATGAATATTGGCCTCACCCTCCCACCTCCTTCTGCCAGCTAGGCCTCAGCTGTCAGCCCTTACGGGCCTGTTGGCTATCCTGGCTCCTGGGTGACCATCGGGGATTTGCCAACTGTTGTCTATCCTGAGTGGCATGGCAGGAAGCCCATTGTGTTGACAATAGTGAATTGAACATGTCCACACAGACAGTAAAATAACCAGGCATAGTTCACACAAGCCCAGGACACACGATAGTATAATTCATAAGGATATCCCTCCGTCTGAGACAGTGGTAGATGGTGTAAAAAAGAATAAGAATTTCATAGGCAGCAGAGGTCAAATCTCGGCTCTGCAACTTAATAGTCTGGGCAAGGTTTTTAATGTTTCATAGCCTTAGAGTCCTCATTTGGAAAATGAAGATAAATAAAAGTACCTAACCTATTGGGTTGTTTTAAGAATTAAGTGAAATTAGTGATCATGACTTAGAGTGAGAATTTTTAAATGGCAAGTGTATTAGTTTATTAGAGCTGCCATAATAAAGTATCACAAAGTGAATGGCTCAAACAACAGAAATATTTTGCCTCACAGCTCTGGAGGCTAGAAGTTCAAAATCAAGATGGCTGTGGGGTTGATTCTTTCTGCAGTCTGTGGAAATGTCCAGCCCTTTTTCTTTGGCTTGGAAATGGCCATGTTTTCCCTACGTTTCTTTACATGGTTCTCTCCCTGCATATGTGTCTCTGTATTCAAATTTCCTCTCTTTCGTCTTTTTTTTTTTTTTTTAATAAGGATACAAGTCATTGGATTAGGGCCCACCCTAGTGACCTCATCTTAACTAATTACATCTACAACAACCCTATTTCCAAATATGGTCACATTCTGTAGTACTTGGGTGTTAGGACTTTAACGTGAATTCTGGTGCGGTGTAATTCAACCCATAATAGTAAGCTATCATTATTTGTCAGGGGGGTCTTATAAAGCTCTGATTATTGATGGGATTTTAATGGAATTAAATGGTGACCATTCAAACTTATGCAGTGAACCTCATTCTACTTGAAATACTGTTGTATCAGTCACTAGTAGTGGTAGGTCTATGGGTGACCTTATAAGCCTCCAAGTTCATGTGTAGGAGCTAATTGTGAAAAGATTTTTGTTTTTCCTTTTTCCCTAACCAGTGGTAGCAGTGGTTATGAGGTAGTGATGGTGGTGGTGATAAACTCCCAAGCGTCAGACAGAGTATACTTGAGCCTGGTGTCCATGTTGGATCCCTAGGACTGAGAGCCAGGGCCAGATCCTGACTCTGTTCAATTCCTCTTGTCATATCTCCAACCCAAGTCAGTATGAAGGAGTTTCATGCTTCACAGCAAATTCCAAGATCACTGGGAATTTAATCCCTACGGAATGGAGGAGAGGGTGGCCTACTACCCTCTCTGTTCTGTAGAAAAGATGGGCTTCTATGGAGGCAAGGTGTTGTTTTTTTTTTTTTTTAAGATTTTATTCATTTTTTCATGAGAGACAGAGAGAGAGAGAGAGGCAGAGATGTAGGCAGAGGGAGAAGCAGGCTCCATGCAGGGAGCCCAATGTGGGACTCGATCCAGGGATCAACCGCTGAGCCACCCAGGCCTCCCTGGAGGCAAAATTATAAGCAGTACCCAGTAGCTGACAACTGGGCTTTTTATGCCACACCAATGGAAATAGGAAAGCTGAAAACAGAGGGATGTTGAGGTATATGTAGAGTGGGATGGAAGATCTTTCATGACCTCCATAACCTCTCCACACCCAAATCCACAAAGCTATTCACTGGAGCCCAGTGTCATCGCTGATTCTCACTTCTCCTCCTCCAAGGGGAGCCGTATTCAGGAAGTCTCTGCCCTGAGAGTGGGGAGCTTGAGTGTCTGGGATGCCCACTTCTGGCATTAATGTTTCAGTCTCTCAGCACCCCAGTGACCTGTAGTTTGGACAGTTGTCATGTTTGCTTCCCACCAGGTCAAGGCTATGCCTCTAAACATTGTGGTAGGATTTGTGTGGCTAGAGACAGTAGTGAGCCCTTGGTGTGTGGCCAAGCCTGGGGGCACTGCAGCTTTCCCTTAGTATCATTCTTGAGGGCAGGCTGGCTTTGAGTAGGACATAGGGACAGGTCACTCTTTTTTCTCTTTTCTATTAATTATCCTAGAATTTCCTTTCTAATTTGATCTTTTAGCTCAGCTCAGTTTTTTTTTTTTAAGTGTGTGATTGTGTTTTTTTTTTTTAATTTTTATTTATTTATGATAGTCACACAGAGAGAGAGAGAGAGAGAGTGGCAGAGACACAGGCAGAGGGAGACGCAGGCTCCACGCACCGGGAGCCCGACGTGGGACTCGATCCCGGGTCTCCAGGATCGCGCCCTGGGCCAAAGGCAGGCGCTAAACCACTGCGCCACCCAGGGATCCCAGCTCATCTTAGTTTTAGCAAATATTTATTGAATATACACACCATGTTAGCAATTTAATACACGGTACAACCCTCAAGGAATTTACATTCAAATAAAAGTTTAAAAAGACAAGGAAAGGGGTACCTGGGTGGCTCAGTCAGTTAGGTGTCCAACTCTTGGTTTCAGCTCAAGTCATGATCTCATGGGTGTGAGATTGAGCCCTGTGTTGGGCTCCATGCTCGGCAGGGAGTTTGCTTGAAGATTCTCTCCCTCTGCTCCTTCCCTCACTCTCTCTCTCCCTCTAAAATTAATAAATAAATCTTTAAAAAAAGGACAAGGAAAAATTCACTGAAACATAGGCAGAGAGAGAGAGAGACAGGGGTGATTTTCTAGATGATGACAAGTGTTAAGAGGCAGAGAGAAATGAGAATTTACTTCCAACTAGAAAGACTTCATGGTGGAGGTGGTACTTGTCTTGAGCTTTGAGGAATGGCTAGAATTTCAATGGGTGCAGAGAGGGAGGAGGGCTTCAGAGTGGAAAGAATAGATTGAGAAAACATAGGAAGTTCAGAACATGTAGAGTATTATGGGAGAACAAGTGTTTAGGTATGACTTGAGCATGGGGTAGAGGGTTTATGTGGAAATAGAATAGGAAATGAAACTAGAAAGTTGTGCTTAGATTGTATAGAATTCTAGATGTCTCACTAAAGGACTTAACTTTTATTCTGTAAGTGATGAGGATGACGTTGAAGATGTTCAGACCAAGTCAACAACCTGATCCAAATTGTGTCTTAAGTAGACTGATCAAGTAGCTTTCTAGTTATGGATTCGTGTGGTAGAGGTTGAACGTGGGAGGGGAGGGCAAACTGGAGGCTGCTGCAATGGTCCAGATAGAGATGTTGGGGTGGGTTTCATAGGTTAGGAGTCAGAGTGTGTGAATGGTTACTTAGACCAAGATGAGCAAGAGAGGCTGGGGACCAGGACTGCCCCTCCTACCCCAGGCTGGACAGGCACAGAGGATTCTGAATGGCACATGTGGTGACCAAGGAGTAAGCAGCAATTATCTCCTGTCCTTCAATAGCATGGGTCTAAAATAAGTTGGTGGTGAGCATGAGGACAGGAAAGCCCAAGTCCACAACAGCTGGAATGGTGCCCTGAAGCCAAGAGTTCGTTATGGATCCTGCCGTGTTGTGCATTTTGACTGGACACTTTCTCCATTCTAGTCCATACTCAGGACTCTTGCTTGGGTCAGATAGGCAAGTATCTGGGCAAGCTTGTTTTCTATCTTATTCAGGTACTAGAGTCCAAGAATTGCAAATTCCACCCTCTGGCCTGATCCCTGTACCAGAGCTTCTTCCTCAAAGCCTCTCATGTTTTCCAAGACCCAAGCTTCGGTTGTAAGAAAGATATGAAAATACTGGTCCTGTGTCCTTGTGGGTCTTCTGAAATCCCTAGAGATGCTTCTTGAATCTCTTCTAACTCACTTTTCCATTGTTCTTTCCATGAGAATGGAGAGTGGGGGGCAGGTTTGGACAACCTCAGCAAACCCCCTATTATATTCCAGATGCACGTTCAGGCACACGCACGGCCCAGGCCCGGACAGAGCAAGAGACCACCACCACCTCTTCTCCCAGAGCCCATGGCAGTTGGGCCCATAGTCTCCCATGCTTACTAGTTAAGTCATTGCTGGTTCTGCAGGAATGGCTCTATACTTATTTAGTAGCTTTGGCTACTCCACTTTACAGGAATACCCCACTCCTCAAATGCTGGACGTTGGATCAGGTTTTACTTTTTTTCTTCTTCTTTTGCACACCATCTGGAATTTTTGCACCTCTACCGACAAACTGCAATATAGAGAGGTCTTGATTAAGCCTTTGGCCTTCTCCTCAAACAGGCTTTCCTAGGTCTCTGTAACTCAGTTGTCAGCAGGAGCCTCCTTAGTATTTGAACTCTGGAAAAGATTGCTTTCAATCCTCGATTCTACAGTCCAGGGAAGTCCAAAGTAAATCTGCCATGAACTCTTCTGGTGCTTCTGCTTCTGGGCTCTTGCAACTCTGTAAGCCATCCCGATTCAACCTGCAGACACAATTCAGCCCTTCATTGCTGTCCACAAAAGATCCACTCAGTGAATATTTGTGAACGTAGCAGAGGGAGAGGGGGAATATCACACATCCCAAAGCTTTCTTGTTGGCTTCTTTCTCTTATTTCCATCATGTTTTCCTCCAGAGTATCTAAAAATCTCCTTTCTCCTTTACTGTGCAGAGCTGTCCTCCATCTTACTCTTCTCTGCCAGTTAACACTCAGATTGTTGATGCTCCGCATTCTACCCTGACAATTTTCCATTTGTTTTTCCCAACAAAGCAGTTCTCACCCTTGAAGGAATTCTAGTGGAATTCTAGTGCCAACTCTTACAATAATAAAAATTTTCCTGTCTGATTTCACACGTATCAATTTCAATGTATCACACTGAGAATTGGGGTTTTAAAAGTTCCCTCTTGCCATTAGGATACTCTTGGTGCAATTTAATAGGAACTTAATTCAAAGTGTCCTAAGTGATAAAGACTATTATTATCTCACAAAATTAGAAACCCAGAGATAGGTTGGCTCCAAGCTTTAGGATTCAGCTCTGCCTCTTGATTCTGTCCCAAACTTGGCCTTAGACTGGTAGCAAGATGGCTGCTGCAGTTCCAGGCATCATAGCCAGACCCCACAAGGTGCAGAACAAGAAAGAGTGGTTCTTTTACCACTTCTCTTCCTTTATAGGGAGGACAACTTGTCCAGAAGCCCCTCAGCAGAAGCTGCCTTCTCATCTCATTGGCTTGATTTGGTCACATACCTAAACCCACAGCTGGAAAGGGGAATGGGATCTGTGATGGTTCAAATTAAGCAGAATCACCCCCTGATGATGTGGAGCATCTACTGAAGCATGAAGCTGCATGGAGGATGATAAATGCCCAAGCAAAAGTGAGGTGCCTCCTGCACAGATAGAACACTCCTGTGCCTCTGCTTCCAGGCCCAGAATCATGGCTGGCTGCTGTCTCCTCCCCTAGCTTCAGTCTGCTCCTATAGCTGGTAGCTGGAGAGAGCACCCAGTAAAACTGAACCTCTCCGCCTTAAAACTCTTCTCCCACTTCTGCACAAAGGACAAACCATCATCTTTTTGCATTTAATATTCCTATGTTTTGAGGAATTATTCTCATCTTTGTTTCCCTGTTTAGAACATACGAACAATGTTTTGCAAGTATTTGAACCATCTATTTTTTGAGAGAAGTTATAGGCATTTGGGAGATTCCAAAACTTTCATTTTACTTTTAGAATTGATTGAGGGTTTTTTGGGTGGGTTTTTTTGTTTTGTTTTGTTTTTGCCTTTCTCTACTTAGAGCAGTGGTTCTCAAACTGCAGTGGGAATTTCTTAGAAAGCTCATTAGAAAAGATCGAAGTCTGCGTTCTACTACCTCCAATCTGAAGCAGAATCATGGAGCTGATATTTAAAACAAGCACAGTAGGTGATCACATGTTGAGATTCACTACTTTAGGAGAAGGCATTCAGATCTGAGCCTGCCTTGACAAGTTAATTGGAGGGGAGCACCATTTCAATATCATGTAATTCTATTTTTATTTATAGAAAGGATTTTTTTATGTTTTCAATATATTAAAAAGCAACAGAGTACAAATGCTGTAGTTAATACTAAAAAGGATCCGAATTTTTCAAGGAATGATTTTTTTTTTATAAACAAGTTCTACAAGTTCTAAAAGGAAAACTGCATCTTGATACACAAAGGTTCTGTTAAACAAGATTTAAAAATTTTTAAGTCAGAAAATGTTTAAGACTAAATTCTTTCAAATGTTCAAACCAAAAAACCACCTCTACAAGCTTCATAATAAAATGTATCCTTGTACACATGTCCTGGGCACTTTGATAATGTTAAAATTTTTAAAATGTGAGTGATAGAGGCAGCACGTAAAGGCTTCATGAACCTTTTTCTTTTTCCTCAAAAAAGCATACTTTCAGTAAAACATTTTACCATTTTTATCCGACTATGCATTTACATTTGTGTTCTTCCTGAAAAGGGGGATTTATATTAACACTGTATTTTTAATGTAAAAAATACATTTAGAAATATTTAACTTCCTGAGAGACTTAGAGTTATACATCAAAATGATTTAATGAGCAAATTCTAAAATTTTAGAATGAGATAGCATATATAAATTTACAATTTTATGTTCACTAAGAGTAAAACTCAAAAGACCATGTCACAGAACTTACACTAAAAATTCTCTAAGAAGTCCTGTATGATTTATCCCCAAACTTTACCAATAAGCTTTCTAAGTAAACTGTATCACTGAAATTACATTTTCTCATTAACAAAATACTGATAGTCATTTCAGACTACCAAACTCGAATGTTTTCTATTATACACGCCAAAATTTGATTCACTAACAAGAAACTTTTTGCAATACAAAAAGATAAAAAAAAGATAACAGATAATTAAAATATTTGCTTTATAATACAACTCATATAATACATCCCTTCCTCAAGTGTCTAAAATGATTAGGAATTGTGGCACTTTCTTTTGCATAAAACCCTTTCTTCTTCATAAAACCCTGAGGTGAAAGGTTATTAATGTAATAAAATTGGAACCACAACTCTTATTTATGTATTAGACTAGCGATAGGTTTTAAAATTTTGATAAAGTGGCAACTTGTAAAGCTGCTCTGCACAGTTTAACAAAACATTTCCAGGCCAACTGAGCCAAAAGAGCCTAGAATGACCCTATAACAACATCGTCCTTTTAATACTTGTTAGTGTCGAGATGAACACCATTTTCCATCTCGGTTACTGTCTCTTCTGTTATCATAGTCATGGCTCCAGCCTTCGGGATTTCTATCTTCATAGAAGTAGTCATCTCTGCTTCCTCTGTAATGATGGTCAGACCCATGATCACTGTAACGCTGTTCTCGGCTCTAATGTCTATCTGGTATATAGGGATGAGAATTCTGTCTGCCTTTAGGGTGTGATGATGGTGTATCTTGGCGCCACTGGGAGCTTGAAGACTGGTTAAAACTGTGACTATGTGATGGGGAAAATCCTGATGGATCCAGGTGTGGAGAACCAAATTTCCCACCATAGGACATCTGTCTCAAAACACTGTTCATCACTGCTTGTCTCTGAAAATTTTCTGGAGAAGAGAAAGATCTCTGAATTATCTGTGCTGATGGAGTCATAGTATCCACAGTCCTTTCATACCTGCTAGGAGATGTAGAGGTAGGGCTTGAGTTTCCAAGATGATGCTGGGGATACAACAAATTGACATCCCGTGAGGCATGGCTACTTCCTGATCTAAACTGAATTTTGATGGGCCTCCCAAAAAGTTTGATTCCATTAAGTAGGTTCATCGCATAAGGAACAGACACTTTGTGCTTGAAATTCACAAATGCAAACTGCTTTGGTTTACCATTTGGGATTTTCACTTTTACTATAGGCCCAGCCTGGTGGAAAAGCTCGAAGAGGAACTCCTCTGTCACCTTCGTCTCCAGGTTGCCCACAAAGAGCATGCGGTCCTCCTGCACCGCCGCCCCCATGTCAGCGTCGCCCCCCGCACGAGGCCGAAGGGTCTAGAAAGGATTTTGTTGAATGAAAACCAAATGTGATATGAATTATAGGTTGTCAGGAGACTTTTCCTTTAAGTACATTCACAAATCAGAAAAGAAACTCTCTCTTGTAAAAGTGTCTTCCTGGCAGCCAGGCTGGCTCAGCGGTTTAGCGCCTCCTTCAGCCCAGGGCCTGATCCTGGAGACCTGGGATTGAGTCCCACGTCGGGCTCCCTGCATGGAGCCTGCTTCTCCCTCTGCCTGTGTCTCTGCCTCTCTCTCTCTCTCTCTCTGTCTCTCATGAGTAAATAAATAAAATCTTTAATAAAATAATAATACAAGTGTCTTCCTAGTTTTTGGTTCAAAGCATATGGCCATCCTTCTAAGACTAAACATTAGGATGCCATTTGTTCAGGTAAAATGGTGATTGCTGGCTCCCAATGCCAAGTGTGGAGCTGCTTAAGACAGTCTGGGCCTGGCTCCTGGAATATTTTCAGTGTTTAAAAACTCCTGAATTTTATTCTTCACTGATTGGGTTTGCTTCTTCTAGAAATGGAGACCTCTCGTTGTGAATCAGGACAAGTTAGTCTTGTTTTGAGCACTTGTTGCAGGATCTCTCACTCCTTACCTAGCAGAGCTGGAAGTTCCCAATGAGAGATGAACTTGAGGCAGGGTGGTAACCATTTTTGGCAGATGAGGAAGGGGCATGAAATCCAGGACACTCCAGAGCAACCTTGTCTTTTATAGCTGGACCTGAGCAGGTTTATGTTTCGGTGTCCATCGAAAGATGAATGGATAAAGAAGATGTGGTTTATGTATACAATGGAATATTCCTCAGCCATTAGAAACGACAAATACCCACCATTTGCTTCAACGTGGATGGAACTGGAGGGTATTATGCTGAGTGAAGTAAGTCAATCGGAGAAGGACAAACATTATATGGTCTCATTCATTTGGGGAATATAAATAATAGTGAAAGGGAATATAAGGGAAGGGAGAAGATATGTGTGGGAAATATCAGAAAGGGAGACAGAACGTAAAGATTCCTAACTCTGGGAAACGAACTAGGAGTGGTAGAAGGGGAGGAGGGTGGGGGGTGGGAGTGAATGGGTGACGGGCACTGGGGGTTATTCTGTATGTTGGTAAATTGAACACCAATAAAAAATGAATTTTAAAAAAAGGATACTTCACCTTTCAAAGTCTTAGTTTCTGTAATAAGAGGGGTAATACTACTACCTACTTTAAAATTCTTGTGTAGATTAAAGTAATTCATTTGAAGGGCTTATAGTGGCTGTCTGGCACAGCTACCATTGATTGACTGCATACTGTTTTTTATTTTTTATTTTTTTATTTTTATAAGTTTATTTTTTATTGGTGTTCAATTTGCCAAGATACAGAATAACACCCAGTGCTCATCCCATCAAGTGCCCACCTCAGTGCCCATCACCCAGTCACCCCCACCCCCCGCCCACCTCCCCTTCCACCACCCCTAGTTCGTTTCCCAGAGTTAGGAGTCTTCCATGTTCTGTCTCACCTTCTGATATTTCCCACTCATTTTTTCTCCTTTCCCCTTTATTCCCTTTCACTATTTTTTATATTCCCCAAATGAATGAGACCATATAATGTTTGTCCTTCTTTAATTGACTTATTTCACTCAGCATAATACCCTCCAGTTCCATCCACGTCGAAGCAAATGGTGGGTATTTGTCATTTCTAATGGCTGAGTAATATTCCATTGTATACATAGACCACATCTTCTTTATGTTTTTGTTTTTGTTTTTGTTTTTTTGCATACTGTTATGACCATGGTCTACCTTCTTGATTTGGTTCATAATTGGTATGAACTGCCTCCACAACTTGGAGTACAACTACAATCATCTCCCTTAAATTTTCCAAGCACCCACATACCTTTTAGTAGGATGTCCCAATATTTTCTACAGGAGATATCTATTCCCTTGAATTTTCTAATAACCTTAGTGGCTCATTCAGTCCAAAGGGACAGTCCTACAGCCAAATGCTAGCCAGGGAAAGAACTCTAGAATCTCACTGGTCCAATGATGATGTTGTTGCCACTGTTTCTGTTATATCATATGGTGTCATAGTTGAAAACAGGTCCCATGTAGTTGTGGATCATTGCTAATGATAATGCCCTCAATGACCTAGCACTCTTTGTAGTAGATTGTCCCTACTGGGCCCTTCTCACAAATGGATTGTATTTCTCACTCTACTGCTGTCTGTCTTGGCCTTATGACTTGCTTTGGCCAATGAGGTGGAAGTCACATGTGCATCTTCTAATCAGAAGTTTTAAAAGCCATCACAATCTGCCTTTTCCTCTGCCTCACAAATGTCACTGTCCCATGTAGGAATTACTCCCTCAATCTGATGCTTGGAGTAAAGAGTTTGTGAAAAAGAGCTATAGCCAAACCACAGCCAGCATGTAACATGACTAAGATTATTTACTACTGTATGCTACTGAGATTTTGGTGTGGTTTGTTACTATAGCATAATCTTTTTTCTTTTTAAGATTTATTTATTCATGAGAGACAGAGAGAGAGTCAGAGACACAGGTAGAGGGAGAAGCAGGCTCCCTGCAGAGAGCCCAATGCAGGACTTGATCCAGGAATCCGGGATCACACTCTGAGCCCAAAGCAGACACTCAACCACTGAACCACCCAGGCGTCCCTACCTTAGCATAATCTTCTTTACCTGGCTGATATACACAACTGGGTCACAGGAGAGCCTCATATTTAGATTCTATAGTTATAGCTGTTTTAGTTCATTCATTCAACTCAGGCATTACACCCAAATCATACCACCATGCCAGGGTAGCTTAGTTGAGAGGGACCTCCAGCCTCACTACATGCTCTACTACAAATATATTCCTCCATGAACATGTAGGCTCTTATTAAAAGCTGGATTACCAGCCCACAGCCTCATGGTATATTCCTTTCTGGGGCATTTGGTATCCCTTCCAGACTGCAGATCCCAATAGGGGTCCTCCAAAGACATCAGGGAGGTTCTAATAATAATGCTCCTGCGAAAGGAATGGGTCAGGGGTCATTGCCCTTGCCTCCTGTGCAGATTTACCCCAGTAGACAATTTGGCAAGCAACAGGTATTTGGGAGAGGTAGTCTTTGTCAGGCTCAGCAGTTTCTGTTACAACTCTTTCCTGTATATGAGTGCCTTATACTTGCTAAAGGAAGTCACTCAGTTGATTTTTTTTCTCACGGTAAGTGCGATATACCCTAAGGAGATTTGCTACTCCCACTTCTAGCCACAGCAGAGGTTTTTGTTTGTTTGTTTTTTTAAGTCTACATGTAGATGTTATATGGAGGCCTCAATGAGAAAGTCTGAGGGAAGAATGGGGGGCCACAGTGAGGGATTCTATCCCATTCTCCTTTTTCCTCTTCTAAAAACTCAAAGAATAGAATTGAACCCCCAAAATTAGAAAAATTATTCCAGTACAAAATGAAATGAAAATGAAAGGCAGCATCACTCAGGCTTTTGTGATGGGATTTGATATTAGCACAACTAGAGAAGGTATGTGAGAGTCCAAGGTCAACAGTGGATCTTGTAAGCAGGAAGGAGGAGGAGGGCTGCCTTTCAGGGCTCAGGGAGGTTTCTTTTCTTTTTCTTTTTTTCTTTAAATTCAATTTGCCAACATATAGTATAACACTCAGGGCTCATTACATCATGTACTGTCCTTAATGCCTGTCACCCAGTTATCCTATCCCCCCTCCCTGCCACCTCCCCTTCTGCAACCCTTTGTTTGTTTCCCAGAGTCTTTGTCTTCCTCTCTAATTTTTCCCCACTCAGTTCTCCCTCTTCCCTTACTGTCCTTTTCACTATTTCTTATATTCCACATGTGAGTGAAACCATATAATAATTGCCTTTCTCCAATTGACTTATTTCATTCAGCATAATATCCTCCAGTCCCACTCATGTCAATGTAAATAGTAGATATTCATCCTTTCTGATGGCTGAGTAGCAATCCATTTATATATATACCACATCTTCTTTATCCATTCATCTGTCAAAGGACATCTTGGCTCCTTCCACAGTTTGGCTATTGTGGACGTTACTGCTATGAACACGCAATGGGTGCAGGTGTCCTATTGGTTCACTACATCTTTATCTTTGGGGTAAATACCCACTAGTGCAATTGCTGGGTCGTAGGGTAGCTCTATTTTTTAAACTTCTTGAGGAACCTCCACACTGTTTTGCAGAGTGGCTGCACCAGCTTGCATTCCTAGGGAGGTTTCTTGATGTAAGGAGTAGAATCCTTTAAGTCACTGGTATCTGGTCTCCCTCTGCCAGAGGGTGTAAACAACAGAATAACACTTTGGAAGTATCTCTCTGGCTGCTATGGGGAGATTGGGGACAGAGGGAGGAGTGAAGACTAGTTAGGGGAGGTAGAAAGATATATGTTTATTGAGTGAATGAATAAATAAATGAATATTTAGCTGTGGATATTAAGCTGTGGCTATGGGTCCTTGCTCTGCGGTGTTTGCCATCTTCCTTAAGGACTGTGGTGGGTCTTCAGACTTTTGGAAGAATAAAACATTTCCCTTCCTGCTCTCCTCCACTGACCCCACAGATTCCCACTCTCTTCTTGGTAGGCCCCTTTGGCTGTATCCCTGAGATCCCATCCTGTTTTTCTTTGAGCTTTTTGAGATTTTAAAGGTTGGTCACAAGCCGGCATCGAGTCTGGTTCCATGTTTTAATGCCTTCCATTTCTTGACCTCTGGTCGTCCAAGTTGTGTCTTATTTAACATCAGATACTATCTTTTCTCAGAGCCATTCTGGTTCACATCACACTTTAATCTCACCATAATCCCTAACATCCTACATCCACATTCAAAGCCTAAGCAGGTTTTTTTGTGGGCCAGAAGAGGACAGCTTGGCTGCCCAAGACTGTGTGCATTCTAGAAGTTACCCATTCCACTGAGGCCCTTGTTACTCTTAGGGAACCCATCATCCACCTATACACCCAGGGTCTATACACCCACCTGGCAGTTTTCCATTGCCAGAATGTTTTCACATTTACTTTAAAAAAGCAGGCTACATTCCTACCCAAGATAAATGAAGCAAGTCCCTAACATCCCTCAAAAATAGTTTTCGGAGAATTCCAAACAGGCCTAGATGCTTTAGGAAGATGTCTTTGGTTTTTAATCCAGAAAAAGGAAGGAAGAACACAAATGCAAAGGAAGGGCTCAGATCCAAAGTGAATTCTTTTGTCTAGTACATGGTTTATTTTAAATGTGAAAGTTCAAGTTTACAAAAACAAATGGATGGGATAGCGCGTTTGTGAATTCTGAAGCATAGACATTTCTCCATGTTTGGAGGATGTGCTCAGATATTTGTTTGTGCAATTTTTGTCATTGTTGAAATGAAGAGGTACTGAGGCTGTGGAAACTGCACCCAGAATGCTGTGAAAAATAAATAAGTGATAGTACAGGGCCCAGAATCCCAAGGAAGGGAAGGAGAGAAAATATGGCCCTGGTTGGTATTATATGGTCCCAGGATACTTGGTTGAAAAACCCCTTTCTGACATATCAATCCATAAATGGATTAATTCACTTATTGAATGGAATAAATTGAGTAAGTAAGCTGCTATCAAGAAAACTTGATACAGAGGTATTATTCTTACTTTTCTTGCACCTTTCCTACTTGCTTTTGTTAAAATCTCTTTTTATGAACTTGACTTTAGATGGACTTGATCAGGAGGCTTTGAGAAAGGGATTTCCTAGAGGTGAGGAGGACGGAATTTATTTTAAAAGATTAAATTAAATTAATTAATTAATTTTAAAGAGAGAGAGATGGGGGGAGGTGCAGAGGGAGAGAATCTCAAGCAGACTCCCATCTGAGCACAGAGCCTGATGCAGGGCTCAGTGGGTCAACCCTAAGATCATGACCTGAAGTGAAATCAAGAGTTGGATGCTTAACCAATTAAACAGCCCAGGCACTCCAAGAGTGAAATTATTCTTCAGCAATGGGTTGAAGGAAAGAGCATGGCCTTGGAATGCCAGGTCCGGCTCTTTCATAGACCAGCTTGCCTGATCATGGACAAGGCACTCCATCTCTCTAGGCTTCATTTTCTTACTAGAAAATGCAGACTGGATATTTTTGGAGATTAGGTTTTGAGAATGAGTGATGTATAGAAATTGCTGTGTATAGTACCTGGTTCAAAGTAAGTCTTACGAGATATGATCTAACTCATAATCGAAAAGAATCACTCTGCCTGCTTTGTGGGTGGGGTGGGGTGGGGTGGGGGGAGGAGGCAGGAGAGCAGTTAGAAGTCAGCTGCTTTGATGTCACAGTAAGAAGTCATGGCCACCTAGACAAGGTGGTAGTGGTAAAAGTAGTAAAAAATGGTCAGATTCTGGGTGTATTTTGTTTTGTTTTGTTTTGTTTTAATAAATTTATTTTTTATTGGTGTTCAATTTGCCAACATACAGAATAACACCCAGTGCTCATCCTGTCAAGTGCCCACCTCAGTGCCCGCCACCCAGTCACCCCCACCCCCTGCCCTCCTCCCCTTCCACCACCCCTAGTTCGTTTCTCAGAGTTAGGAGTCTTCCATGTTCTGTCTCCCTTTCTGATATTTCCCACTTATTTTTTCTCCTTTCCCCTTTATTCCCTTTCACTCTTTTTTATATTCCTCAAATGAATGAGACCATATAATGTTTGTCCTTCTCCGATTGACTTACTTCACTCAGCATAATACCCTCCAGTTCCATCCACGTCGAAGCAAATGGTGGGTATTTGTCGTTTCTAATGGCTGAGTAATCTGGGTGTATTTTGAAGGCAGAGCTAAGATGAATTCCCTGTGGGGTGTGTGGGGAGCAGCAAGTGGGGAATCATGAATGATTTCTGTTTTGAGCTTCAGCAACTTGAAGGATGGACTTGCCATTTACTGAGATGGAAAAGGCGGAGAGAAGAGCAGGCTGGGTGGCATAACCTGGAGAAGTCTATGAGACACCCAAGAAGAGGTATTGAGCCGACAGCTGGATGTATGGGGCTGGGGGGCAGCGGGGAGAAGTCTGGGCTAGACATAAACATTTAAAAGTCTTCAGATTATAGATAATATTTAAAGTCATGAGCTTGGACAAGATCCCCTTGGGACCGAGTGCAGGGAGAAGAGAATCCAGGTCTGAGAAGGAAGCCCTGGAGCAGCTCGTGTTACACTTCAAGGAGGTGAGGGGGAACAAATGCATCCCCCCGCCCTCCGCCTTCCTCCTCCTCATCTTTCTTCTTCTTTTATGGTTATGAAAGGGAACTGTTCTATTTAATTCAGTTAGTCTTCACTTGAGCAAAGCTGCTTACAAAACTTATTTTGGGTTTGCTCAAAAGCGATATATGCTCTCTACAACTTCAAAGTCTTTTAAAAAGGAAAAACACCCAACTCTGGGCTGTGGAAGAGGGCCTCGCTCGTGGTGCAGTCATCGAACCAGCAAGTCCAGTGCATCTGGAGATTAAGTTTCTCTCAGGATTAGTGAAATCAAGCTTTTGTTAGCATTAATTTAATGGTGGAATGTCAACTTGAAAACCTCAAAAATCCCTTTCTGCTTCACATCTCTTCCCCTTTTTCAACCAAAAGAAAAACTATGTAAGGCCAGAAGGGAGAATCTGAGAAAGGTTTGAGTCTTCCGTTGGTGAGATAAACAATCTGTTGTGTCATGGCACCAGCACAGAAATCCTATGTTTGAAGAACAGACTGAGATGACAGTGTTTCTCAGGATAGTTTAGGAAAGGGCAAGATAGGGGAAGATCAGTTTTGTGATATAGATCTGGGAGTTTCAGTGGACCATGGGTTTTTTTATGAGTCATGTAATGACATGGTAGTTCCTGGAGCCAATACAATTGTGGGCTGAATTCAAAGCAATGTGGTGTTCTGGCCATTTGAAATCAGAATCCCTTAAATAAAGAGACTACTGGCTGGATGACACTAACAGTCCCCCATACTGTTCAGGACTTTGTATTGTGGGACAGACTTTGAAAAGGTTTGTATTGTTTGGTGGCAAGAGGGACCAGCATGGGATAAGAGTTTAAACAAATAACAGTTTTCTGGCCTCAGCTGTCACTATCTTCGGATATTGAAGGGCTTCCAGGGTATGAGAGAGATTGGTTCTGCAGTTCTCCATAGGGCACAAGAGGAAGCAAAGGAGGGAGAGTTAAACAGATCTTTTTATTGTGTGTGTGTTTTTTTAAAGATTTTATTTATTTATTCATGAGAGACACACAGAGAAAGAAAGAGAGAGAGAGAGAGAAAGAGAGAAAGGTAGATGGAGAAGCAGGCTCCATGCAGGGAGCCCAATGTGGGATTCAATCCAGGGACTCCAGGATTACGCCTGGAGCCAAAGGCAGACACTTAACTGCTGAGCCACCCAGGCGTCCCTCTTGATATTGTTGGATAAATAAATAAATGGGCTGCCACATAAAGTAATGAGCTCTCTCTCCTTCGAGGATTTCAAGTAGGAGGTGAATAATCAATAGTCAGGAATGCTATAGAGAAAATACTCTTAGGTGGAGGCCTAGAAGGTCTACAAATCCCATGAAAGCACATGTCAAATGATATGGACATGTTCCATGGCTTTTATTAGATTCTCAGAGTTATGGGACCCTAAAATGTTTAAGAAGGTCTGTCATAGCAAATACCTTTAAGCAGGGTGGGTGTAAGACTGGTTGACCTCTGTGGGGTTCTTAGACTAAGTTCAGTGGTTCTAACTAGTTCCCCATTCTCTGGCAGAGTGGTCTGGGGAGAAGAACATTGATTTAAGAGTTAGATAGAACTTGGTTTAAATTCTAGCTCAGCTACCTTCTACCTTTGTGATCCTGGGCCAGTGGTTTAACTTCTCTTAACCTCAGTTTCTTCATTTGTAAAATAGGATGAAAGCTATCTCACAGGCCATTGAATGACATAACACAGGTCACTCAACACAGATTTTGTTCCTAGTGGGGGCTTGGTACATGTGTGGTCTTTTCTTCACGTCTTGTACATGACATCTTTTGTTGCCTGTCCCACCCACGGCCTCTGAGGAGGGACACCATAATTTATCACATGGCCTCAGCTATCACCACTGGATCAGACTAGGAAAGGAAAAAAGGAAAGAGGAGAAGGGGGAGGGAGCAGATGTGTAGAGAGAAGGAGAAAGAGGGAGGGAGAGAATCACATGGTATGTGGGAGACAGAGGAATACAGACATTCAGACAGAAAAGGGGCCTCAAGTTCTGATGGCTCTGCGTGTACTTCCTTTCCTGGGTTCTGTGGGGACTCAGTTATCATTGGCACAAGCCCCCTTTGCACTGAGCCAGCCAGAAAGGGTTTCTGTTCTTTGAAACTTAAAGAATCCTACACTTACCCCATCTGTTCTGCCATTAAATCTGCTCACACATTGGCCCAGACTGGAATTCCTTTGTTTTCCTCTACTTTCCCCATTCTACTCAGGACTTGAGGCCCAGCTGAATTTCCTACAAAGCTCTTTCTGAGCAACCCAGGCCCCAGCTGCCTCTCCTCCCCCTGAGCTGCTTCTTTGGTGGGTATATGTGAGCTTGGGGTGCAGGGGAGCCCAGAGGAGGGGACAGACTCATCCAAACTTCTCCAGAGAGCAGTGCTGCCTTCTCGGAAGTCCTCCCCTGACCACCTTCCCTATATGGTACTTCTAAGGTCATCCTGGTATCACAGTCCATCCTTACCAACTTCTGCCCTCCCTCTTCTTACACACTCATGTGATCACATGGTTGCCGAGTGAATGAATAACTGAGCATCGCCCTCACATCCAAACCCTGCAACTAACCCCTGCATATTGGCTTCTGATGCCATCAGTCTATATGCAAGGCTCTCTTAAATCCCAATAGCTTGCTTACAATCTTCACCTGTGACTTCAAGCTCTCCTGGAGATCCATATTTCTAAGATACATGCTATAGTTGGTATCCCTCTCAAGCAGCAATCTTGCAACCCTGCATTTCTAACCATCTTCTGGGCATCTCCACCTGCACATCCCAGAATCATCTCAAACTGAACTCATGTCTTCTTTAAGAAGTACACTCCTGCTCCTCGCTTCCCTGTCATGCTAACATTCGCTCTACCTGTCCCAGGATGAAGACTTGAGTATACTATCCCTGCTTAGAAACCCCCTGGGGCTCCCAGCCATCATACAGGTAGATTCAAACTCTGAAGCCTGGGGCTTATGGCTCCTTCTGAGTCTAACCTACTCAGCCAGCTGCATGATGGAGCTGCTGCCCCTGCGTTCTTGAGCACTTTTCCACTGCTGTGCTTAGGCCCACACTACTTCTTCCTCTGGGAACACCCTCCCTAACCACTCTCTATCTCTTGAAACTTTGACCTCTTAAAACCTTGACCTTGCCTCAAATGCCAACTCCTCTAGAAAGCAAACCTTCATGAAGCCCCCACTTCTTCTTCCTTGGAATACCTGCAGCGCTTGGCTTAAGTTCAAAGACCCCCACCCTAGCCCACCCATGTTCTCCCTTATAGAACAGTTTTACTAATAACATCTTGTGCAAGTGTACGAACAGATAGTTTGCAAACCACTTTCACATACCTTCTATCACAAGTGTTACTTCCTTTCTTGAGTCTTATACCATCAGCTCCTAGAGGGCAGGAGTCATGTTTTGCTTCCCTCAGTCCAAGGCACAAGGTATGTGTGCAATGTACTTCCTTGAAACAAATGGGTAAATCATGCTCTTGAGGCAGAATGGGGAAAGGAGATGACAATTTTTCCAGCACTTGTTCCCTCTAGGACTGGCCCAAAGCAAAGTAGGATACCAAGACACTTTCTTTCCCCAGCCTACCCCAGGACCACTTGAGGGTTCTTATCTTATTCGTGGGTTATCATCCCTTATTGTCATTAGTTACCAGACACTCCTATTGTCTCAGATTTAGCCAGTGAGAGCTCCTTCAGGTGGCCCCCTGTCCTTTGACATGTCACCACCTTTGACATGTCACCACCACCAGTAAGGACCAGCAGTCCTTACTATTTGGCACAATCAGATGTTCTAGGCTCATCGCATACTTTCCCTATCCCAGCCCTATAAGTCCTCATTTCTCCAAGGAGTCCTAGATCCTTTAACTGGAGAAGAATATTTGTAAACCAAAATCTGTGAACAAAGTGTGATCATTGCAACTGGAGCATGTGATTTCTGGGCCCTCTCAGTGGACAGGGTTAGGAAAGAGATGTATGTTATGCATACATGTCTGTCTGTCTATATATATAAATACATATGTTTGCCTACACAAGCCCACCCCCTTATTTATCTAGCCCTTTCCTTTTTCTCCCCCTTTATCTACTTGCCAATCTGGTTCATTCCAGTACCTATGGTTCCAGCCCAGCATGCGTGGTTTATTTGTTTTTCCCTCCTTTCTGTGTTTGTAGCTCCCTCCCCTCACAAGTGAGAAACTTGATTCTCATTATTAACAACATATTTACTGATATGCTCAATCCTGGAATATGCAGGAAGTATGTTCAGAATTGCTAATCCATATGAAAAATAAATCTACTCAATATTTGTTTATAGTTCTTGTTAGCCTGAAGGCATTTAGTCCAAAAGCTGGCCGAAAAGTTACCCGAGGTAGTTCCTTTCTAACCCCTTCTCTCCACAGACTTTGAATCATCTGCTTGGCTCCGTATCTCATTTCTGTATTTGTCACACCTGGTTCTTCAGGTGTGGAGCCCCTGGGGGGCACCAGAGCAGTAGAGCCCCCTTCTCTGTGGGTCTTCTCCCTGGGCTGAGGCCACCCCCTTCCACCTTCATTAGGCTCCTCTTCTCCCTCCTCTTGCCAGTTTCAGAAATGTCCTCACTCATGCCTCTCCTATTCTTTTTTCAGCTAAGATTTATTCCTTTTTAAGGAGTCTTTTGCTATCATTGCAATGTAATCCTGGGAGGGAGAAGAGACACCTTATGTTCCCCTTCTGCTGTCTTGAGCCCAACCCCCTGAGGACTCAGGAAGACCTGGCTTTACAAATTGTGAAACGTGGGCATGCTCCCTGACACCTCTTTGTGTGTCTCAGATTCCTCATCTAGGATATGAGGCTGAGAAGTCTCACATCATATGGATTTAGTGAGGACTGACCTAGACCTTACATGTAAGGTGGCTGACAATGCCTGGCACCGTGTACAGCAAATGACACATGTCATTGTCAACCGATTGACACCTGGATGCAGTTCCCACTGATCGGCCCCTTATTTGTTTGCTTACTTATCCCAGACCTACTAAGCACTGGGCATAGCACAGAGTCCCTGAGCATAAAAGGGGCAGAGAGGTCTCAGTTCCCAGTGCGGTCAACCCAGCTTTCAAGCCCTAAGTTGGCAATGTTTTTGGCAAGATGCTGCTTCTCCAGGCTTGGCTTCCTTCAGTCCCAGGATGAGCTTTTGGCCTGGGACTGTTAAACTTCTTCCCTGGCCCAGAGTCAAATGGTCTGTTGGGAGAGCTACCCCCAGCTGTGTGCCAGTGTGCCTCCACTGGGCCACTGCTTTTATACCGAGGACACATGATTGTCTCTGATGGGAATGAGTGATGAGCTGAAGATTTTGGTAGAGTGAGGCCAAATCCCTGTGTGGCTCCAGGAACGAGGATAAAAATAGCCCAAGTAATTGCTCATGCTCTTTTAAGGATTTAAAGTCAGCTTTCAGGCAAGCTGTGAAGCTCCATGACCAGGACAGCAAGGGACACGGTTCCTTTTTTAGAGGTTTTGGTCAGCGCTCCCTGTGTACGTACTGCTGGCTCCTGGGCTCCTGTGATGCTATTCCCACTTGAGTAAGGGGGTCACCTTCACTAGTTCACACCCCATGAGGGCAGGGGTGGGTCTGAGGTGTCACTACCCAGGAATGGGTTTGAGGTGTCCCTAGTATGAGTCTGGCACACTTAAGGTGCTCAATAAAAAAATTTAAATGAATATATGAGCTATGAGAAAGCTGTATTTTAAAAATAGCCTTAAGAATAAGTTCTGTAGTTGAGTCAATAGTAATGTACCAATGCCAACTTCCAGGTTTACATATTGTACAACGGCCTGTAAGATGTCACCACTGGGGGAAGCTGGGTAAAGGGTACATGGGACTCTTTGTACTATTTTTGCAACTTCCTGTGTATCTGTAATTATTCCAAAATAAAAAATAAAAGCAACAAAAATAACCTTTAGTTAGGTTTGTGTAAATACTCTTTGACACTTGGAGGAAGCAGTGCTGGAAAATGAATTGATTAAATCCTTGTTCATAGCAATGCTTTTGTTTCATTATTATTTTTGAATGTCAACTTATGATTTATTCATATGATTCAAAATTCTGAATGTATAAATGAAGTCTACAGGAGTGCCTGGGTGGCTCAGTCAGTTAAGTGTCTGCTTTTGGCTAAGGTCATGATATCAGGGTCCTAGGAGCCTCACATCTGGCTTCCTGCTCAGTTGGGGGGAGGTCTGCTTCCCTCCCCCTCCCTCTGCCTGCCACTCCCCCTGCTTGTTGTCTCTCTCTCTCTGTCAAATAAATAAATAAAATATTTTTTAAAAATGAGATCTACAGTGGATACTCTCTGTCTCAGCCACCCCATTTTCCTCCCCCTTGGCAACTATTGTTAATGTTATTTGTTTCTTGTGCTAATTTTCACAAGATTTTGTGCACATATACACATATGTACTTGTGATATGTATGTGTAAATATAATTGTGGATGTGTATATTTATATACTGTTCTGTTATCTTACTTGTACCACTTAACCATATCTTAGAGGCTTTTTGTATCACTATCCAAAGAGCTTCCTTATCATCTGTTATGGCTGTACCACATCACTTTTTTTTTTTTAAGAGAGGGAGCAGGGAAGGGCAGAGGGAGAGGGAAAGAGAATCTTAAGCAAGCTCCATTGCTCAGCAAGGAGCCCTACATGGGGCTTGATCTCATGACCCTGAGATCATGACCTGAACTGAAATCAAGAGTCGAATGCTTAACTAACTGAGCTGTCCAGGTGCCCCTGTGCCCCAACAACTGTTATGGTTCCCCATTGATGGACATTCACATTGTTTCCAATTATTTTGCTTTTATAGACAAAGCTGTAATGAGTAATCCTGTTTATTTGTCACTTCCCAAGTGTGGGACTGTATTTGTAGAATAAATTCCTAGAGGTGGAATTGGTTCAAAGGATCCGAGCCTTATAGTCTTGAGAAGGCTAAATCATCTCCTATAGAGCTTGTTCCATATTACACACCCACCGGTAATGTGTTTTATGAAGTGCTTGTATTAATTCACTGATTTTGAAAGTTATTTGGTGACTCCTTTGTGAGGCTGGTGAAAGCTACAGACCTGGATCCAAGAGAACAAATCCAACAAATCATACAGTGTTGCATATATAATTTCAATTGGCTCAGAAACTCCTGAGGGCTATCCATGAACCCCAGTTTAAGACACTCTGGCTGAGGGGGAAAGAGCTTTAGCGCGAACCCATCTAAGTTCACCCCTTTACCATTTCTCAGCTGTGGAATGTCAGGCAAGAGGTTTCACCTCTTCGTGTCTCGGTTTCCTTTTGGAAGGAAAGGTACAATAATCTTATTTCGTGGGCGCTTGTGAGGTTACATTCATGCTTTCATGCAGAGCATCTAACGTAGAGGTTGGACTATAGCAAGTGCTCAATATATGGTCTATGTGCACTCCCACACCTTGCTCCCACACACCTCATGTGTACACAATGCCTTTCATCGCATTTCAACCTCAGTTTCTTTTTTTTTTTTTTAAGATTTTATTTATTTATTTAGGAGAGACACACAGAGAGAGGCAGAGACATAGGCAGAGAGAGAAGCAGGCTGCCTGTGGGGAGCCCGATGTGGGACTCGGTCCCAGACCCCAGAAACATACCCTGAGCCAAAGGCAGGCGCTCAACCACTAAGCCACTCAGGCATCCCATAACCTCAGTTTCTAGTTGTCTCTGGTATAACTGCTGCTAGAGTCACAAGATCAACCTTTGGAGCATCATTCCCTAAAGTGGACTCCTTGGACCGACTGCATAAGGATCACCTGAAAGCCTTAATTAAAATGTAGATTCTTTGGTCCCACTGTAGATCCATGGAATTAGAGTTTTTTTTTAAACAGACTTTTTTAAAAAAGATTTTATATATTTATTCATGAGAGACAGAGAGAGGGGCAGAGATACAGGTAGAGGGAGAAGCAGGCTCCATGCAGGGAGCCTGACTTGGGACTTGATCCCAGGTCTCCAGGATCATGCCCTGGGCTAAAGGCAGGCGCTAAACTGCTGAGCCACCTGGGCTGCCCGAATTAGAACTTTTGGAAGAGGGGTCCAAGGAACTTCACGCATGAGGATTCTCATACACAATGAGGTTAGAGAAACAGTTTGATAAATTCCCTCTAGTACTTTACCTGAAATTCTGTTAGTTACCACGATATGGCTTTGTCAGTGGGAACCTGTACACAGCAAATGGATGGATTTAGACACCTGAGGAAAAAGCAGGACTAGATCCTGGGAGATTCTCTTCTGGTTCCATTTACAAAAATATTATTATTTATGGGTGTAATAGCACAAAATATTCTCATCAGGAATCTTTCTCATAACCACCAGGGAGACCAGGACTAGATGCTCATGGAACAGGTTGAGATGCAGGCCCAGGGTGTCAGGTTTGGTGAAAAAAGCCTGCCATGAATGAGGAAGGCTGACCCATGGCCAGAAGCTGGGAATAGGACTGTATACAGCCAGGCAGTTGTCACCAGGAGGGCTTGAGGGCACAAGTTTTGAAGCACCAATCCCTATAACTCTCAGAACTGGTAGATGTCTGGGGTGGCAAGTGATGGTCCAGGTCTAGAGTTGCCAGATTAAACAAATAAAAATTCATGACATGCAGTCCAATTAGAATTTCAGATTATATATATATTGTGTGTGTATACACACACATACATACATACATGTATATGTACATATGTACATATATTAAGTATAAATATGTCTTGTACAATATTTGGGACATACTTACACTACAAAAGCTATGTGTTGTTTATCCGAAATTCAGATTTAAGTGAGTGTCTTGTATTTTAACTGGCAACCCTACCTCAGCTTCTCTGAGCTGCCTCTAACCTCAGAAGAGGGCCAGAGCCCCCATGTGACTTTGGCCCAAGGTGGGCACTGCACCCAAGGTGGGTGAGGAGCAAGTAGGGTCAGCATATGGACTTCCAGGACAGAGACAGCCTGTCCTTGCCTGTGTCTGGCACCCAAGGTGGGTGAGGAGCAAGTAGGGTCAGCATATGGACTTCCAGGACAGAGACAGCCTGTCCTTGCCTATGTCTGGGCAGGGGCAGGAAGTGGATTTGTGCCAAGCAGCGTGACGAGATGCTGGCACCGTGCTAAGCCCTCACTGTGGTCTCCTTTAGCCCTCCTGCAACTCTGTGAGTTAGGTGTTATCGCTGTTATCCCCGTCCTAGAGATGAGGAGCCTGGAGCTCCACAATGTGAAGACCACAGGACTGCTGAGTGCAGGAGCAGGAATTGAAGCCCCTGGGGCTGCTGCCAGGTCTGGGATTAGCTGAACCTCCTAGGCCCTTCTCTCTGGTAATCCCACGGGTTTAAGGTGGGAGTAGCCCCCACCCGTGGATCCCCAGGGCAGGAAGTGTTCCCAGTTTCTCCTGGCCCAGGGCCAGGGTCTTGTCCAGCCTCACATGCTTGCTGGGGATTCCAGGCTGGGAGGCGGATCTGCAGAGTTCCTTTGGTCCCCGTCTGGCCAGGACAGTCCCCAGCAGCACAGGCTGCCCATGGGCACTGCCATCCACTGTGTGGGTGCCCATGGGAGGCACTCAGGGCTGGCCGCTGCCTCGCAGGCCCAGCCTTCCCTGAACCCCGGGGCTGGCCTGGGCAGCTTCCCCTGCCGTTAGCGTTAGCCCCCTGAGTGGGGCCAGAGGGGGCTCCCTGAGGAGCTCCAGGCTCCAAGTCCCAGCCCCTCTAGGAGGAGGCGGTGGCCGAGGCTCAGCAGCCAGAGGCTTCTCAGCTCGGAGCTCCAGAGCCAGATGTAACATTGACCTTAAATGGTAAAAGCTCCCCAGAGTGAAGAGAGGCTGGCCGGAGGAGGAAAAGGGAATAACTCAGTTTTAGGTAAGTCATTGCTATATCTAAGAATAACCTGCTCTTCAGCTGGGACGCAAGGGACCCATCTCCTCCTTAAAGGTACAGGGTGCTGGGATGGGGGCGCTTGAGTTTAACTTTCAGGGGAATTGGCTTTATCGGGTGCCATTTCAGCTGAGTATTTTTATTGTTGCTGTCATGATTTTTAAGTAAGAAGTGAATCTTGCCAGTCCTAACTTAACTAAACCGTGCTCTGTCTGCTGCTGCTTGGGAAGCATGCACAGGCTAGGGTGAAAATGTGGGTTCTGACTGGAGAGCCCACCCCCAGATTTCCTGTGGGTCTTTCTGGGGAATCGTGGGTCCCAGCTTATGTAAGCCCTTGCGCAGGGCTTCCACCACCACCCTCGCCCGCTACCCTTTTTCCAGCTTGCCTCTGTGCTTACTTGTACCTCCCTCTGCCACCTCCCCCCGCAGCCCTGTGCTGTACTCTCCCATCCACTTAGGACCCTGTGTGGGCCCAGCTCTATCTCGGTCCTTGACCTTGCTCCTGTTTCTGTCCCTGCCCCTCCTGTTCTGGTTGCAGCCCCTGCTTTCATCTCTGTCTCCATCTCTCCTTCTGTGTTCAGCTTTGTCCCCTGTGCCATTTCCCTCCTCCCTGGAGGGGGTACCTATGCCCAACCTGTGCCCCTAGCCCTGCTCACCTCCAGGAGCTCTGTGTCAAAGCTAAATGGGACTCAGACTGGCTTTCTTCAAAGGAAAGGCCAGGGGACAGAGAGCAGAGAAGGGCCTAGCTGTCTTGCTCCCTCCTGCCCAGGAAATGCTCGGGAAAGCCTGGAGATGCTCTGCAGTTTGAGTTAACAGAGTGAAGGATCTGGAACCTGTGGTCAGTGCTCCTGCCTCCTAGAGTTCGGCAGCTGGTGTCCTCTTAACACTCTTCAGGCTTCTTTGTGGGTCTGGGGGGGGGGTTGGGGGGTAAAGCCCATGGACTTGTCGGAGATGAGTCTCCTGCAGGGGAAGGAGGAAGCTTCCCAGGACTCTTCAGCTGGAAGCACTTAGGGAGTCAGAGTTCGCTAAGGGTTCTATCATCCCCACCAGGGGGCAATGACATGCTGGTGAGATAGGTGGGGTTAGCTCCCCTGCGAACTTACAGGGCACTTTTCTGGGGAGGAAACACAGGTTAAGTAACTTGCTTAAGGTCAGACTGCTAAGGAAGAGCAGGGCTAGGACTTGAACCCAAGTCTGACTCTAACGGCAGAGTCAACTAGTTGTGAAGCTTCTTGTGATTTCGGACTAAATGGACAATACAGTTATCATCATGTTTGGTTATCTTTGATGCAGTGGTGTGTGTGTGTGTGTGTGTGTGTGTGTGTGTGTGTGTGTGTCAGTGTGTCTGTGTTGGGGGTGACTGTATTCATAGCTAATGTAACATTGTCTATGCTTGTAGTAAGTAGGACATTCCTACATACTCTCAAAGGTCATCTGGAAGATGTAATCAGGTACTAATTGGCACAACATGATCAAAATCCATAAACATGGATGAAAAAAAAAGCAAACACATCATTCTTAATGTACACCAAACACTGTTCTAAGCACGTTCTGTATAGTAATTCACCGTCCACAACTCTCTAGGGTATGGATTGTTATTGTCCTCATCTCGTAAATAGGGAGATTTTAGCATGGAGAGGTCACATCGCTGGTAAGAGGTGGTGCTGGCATTTGAACCCAGGCAGCCTGTCTCTGGAGTCTCTGCTCCTACCCAACATGCTCTGTTCATCTCCAGTTGGTACCACTTCAAGAAGGTAGTGGGGGAAGCACCAACTGTCTTCCAATGCTCTGCCTAAGGTTTTCCATGCATGGTTTCTTGTGTTCTCCTCAGTAATGAGATGAGGGTGGTATCTTTACCTAATTTTACAGGGAAGACACTAGGACTAGGGGATGTAAAATGACTTCTCCAAGGTCACCCAGCCACCAAATGTCAGAGGAGGGAATTCAGTATCTTGGATGATGATAGTTAATGCCTTCTGCTTGGCACTGATTGACAGGAGGACCAGTGGGCTGGCTCATAGCTTCAGGGTGAGGGGTTCTAAGTCTCTGTGAGAGGAAGCTGGATGCCTTGCCTGATGGGCTGAACTATAAGTACCAGTCCCCGCTTCTCAAATGGCCCTGCCTCTTTTTCTCAAGTCTTGGTAAGGAAGATAGATGACTGCAGCTCACACCTCCAGCAGGAGGGGAGACTGAGTGCTGTGAGAGCAGAGACCTTGTCTCATTCTCCACTGTGTGTCCTGCATCCAGAATGATGCTGGGAGGTACTGAGTGTTCAGGATCAATTTGTTTTCATTATGAAGAAATGAACATAATGCTCACAAAGTGTGTTGCAGTTAAGCGGGGCCCTGGTTTATTGTATATGTATACCTGATGTTCAGATTCGTTTAGTCTGGCATGGTGGGGGTCTCAAGTTAGCCATCTTCTCTCACCCTACCACCTCTTCTGGGTAGTCCCATGGAGCCACTGGGCTGCCTCTCAGCCATTCTATCTGTGGCTCAGCAGTCATCTGAGGGGTTCTGACCAAGGGGGAGCAGAAACCTGGATGGGTGGGGAGGAGAGATTTTGCCCCTGCTACTTGGGGAGCTCTTTGAATTAGGGGGAGGGAGATAGAGAGCTGAGTTCTTGTGTAGTAAATGTAAAAATTGATATAAATTGAGTCCCACTTGAGATCCTTGGGCCAGGATCTGTGCTAGAATGTTATTTCACTTAATCCTTGTGATAGAGATGAGGCCACTGTGGTAGAAAGAGGTATAGCAATGTGCCCAAGGCCACGCAGCTGGTAGGTGGTGAGCGGGGTTTCCAGCTCAGGCCGCTTAGATCCAAAGCGGGGATTTCCTGTGCTAGATGCCACATCTCGGGGAAGTTATCAAGTGCCATAATCCAAATGCTGGAAAAATCCAGAAAAGGGGGAAAGGGATATTGTGTTTGACCTATAAACCCTGGAGGTCAGAGCCTGAGGTTCAGGGGACAGCTCAGGGCAGCCTAACTAGATGGGATGCAAAGGCAACGGAAGCCTGTGACTTTAGACAAGCCCTGCCTCCTGTGTAAGGGCCTTATCCAGAGGAGAAGGAAAGCAGGTGACAGCCAGTCGGCCAGAGAATCTCCCTCCCAGTGGGCCACAACTGTAAAAAACAATTTTCAAAGGCTGGGCTTAATCAGTTCTGGTTACTTTCTTTCTAGGACTTTTTTTACATATAATTTTTATTCAACTTCTTTTCCTAGTAATAAAAGTAATATGCATTCTGTGCTAGGGTTTCTTATAAAATATAGAAATAAGTATAAATAAGAAATTCAGAAGTAAATAAGAAGAAATTAAAAATCCCTCCAGAATCCTACTTAATATTACAGTGTGTTTCTTTCTCTATATTTCTCTGTATTTTATAAAACTAAGGTCTTACTATATGTGGTTTTATAGTCTGTTTACAAAAAATTTTTTAAGAGATTTTATTTATTTGAGAGAGCATACGCGCACAAGCCCAAGGGCAGGGTGGTGTGGAAGGACAGAATAAAAGGGAGAAGCGAACTCCTGGCTAAGCAGGGAGCCTGCCAATGAGGATTTTAATCAGATGTGTAACTAACTGAGCCACCCAGGTGCCCCTGCTTTAAAATTTTTAAAGACCTAATTTTTTAGGGCATTTTAAGGCTCACAACAGAAAGGAAGATACAGAGATTTCCCACTTCTTCAACATGTGCAGCCTCCCCCATTAGCAACAACCCCTACCAGAGTAGTTCATTTGTTACAACTGGTGAACCTACCCTGACACATAATTACGATCCCAAGTCCATAGTTTATCATGGGGTTCATTCTTGGTGTTGTTCAATCTCTAGATTTAGGCAAATGTATAAGGACATGTCTCCATTATAGTATCATGCAGAGTAGCTTCCATTGCCCTAAAGATCCCTGTGTTCCAGCTATGAACCCAACTCCTAGCAACCACTGATCTTTTCACTTTCTCCATAGTTTGGCCTTTTCCAGAATGTCAGAGAGTTGGAATCAAACAGTATGTGGCCTTTTCAGACTGGCTTCTTCCACTTAGCAACATGCATTTGAGTCTCCTCTACGTCTTTTTTTTTTTTTTTCCTCTATGTCTTTTCATGGCTTGATAACTCATTTTTTTTTTTTTTTTTTAGCACTGGATAATATTATGCTGCTCTTCATGTACTATGGTTTATTCACTCTTACTGAAGGACATCTTAGTCTGCTTTCTCTCTCTTTTTTTTAAAGGTTGTATTTATTTATTCATGAGACAGAGACAGAGACAGAGACAGAAAGAGACGCAGAGGGAGAAGCAGGCTCCATGCAGGGTGCCCAACATGGGACTCAATCCCGGGACTCTCCCGGGGTCACGCCCTAGGCTGAAGGCAGGCGCTAAACAGCTGAGCCACCCAGGGATCCCTTTTTTTCCTTTTATTTATTTTTATTTTATTTTTTTCTTTTATTTATTTTAAAAAAAGATTTTATTTATTCATTCACGAGAGACACAGAGACAGAGAGAGAGAGAGACAGAGACAGAGACAGAGAGAGAGGCAGAGACACAGGCAGAGGGAGAAGCAGGCTCCATGCAGGGAGCAGATGCAGGACTCGATCCCAGGACTCCAGGATCACACCCTGGGCTAGGGGCAGGCGCTAAACTGCTGAGTCACCCAAAGATCCCCCCCTTTTTTTCCTTTTAAATGGACATTCTGTCATGATCATTTTTCCATCTTGTTAAAGATACTTCAAAACACGATGTTTCAATGGTTGTATAATACAGAATAATATTAGCTGTGCCACAGTTTAATCATTGTTCCTCTCATTGGGCATGTACAAATGTGGCTTTTCTTTGGGGACAGTCTCAGTGGCACACACAGGATGGCTTTTTATCCCTACCACACATAAATGGTACATGTATGTCGTTTGGAAACTCATGTGTGTCGTTTGAAAACTCAGCCCTCAGAGGCAGACTTGCACAGTGGGGCCCAAGGTGTGGCTTATTCTGCAAGATGGTTTTAAGTGGGGTACTGACTCAGCCTGGAACACACGAACTCGCATCACAAGAAGGTTATTCCCTTGTCAGTTATTTTTAGTCCTTCCATAGAGAAGAAAGCCTTGATCTGAGGTAGCCTGGGAATGAGGAAAACTTACAGGACTAAAACCAGAAGTCCTAGGCCACTCAGGACAAGTTGTTCACAAGCTTGAACTGGCTGTGCCTTCGACATCTTTCAGACCCTGGCTTGTCTCTCTTCTCGACAAAAAGAGAGCAAGCCTTAGGCCCAGAGCTTTTGTCAGGCAATAGCTAGTATTTAGTAAGTGTTTTCACTTAATTTATTTTTATAACTCCTCTCTTTGTGATATAAGTGGCACTGAGTTTTTCATTTATGGTAGGGATATAAAGTTTCCTTTTTGGATAAATATAATGACAAGTGTAGATAATACTTATTGAGCACTTACTTTATGCCAGGTACTTTTTTTTTTAAGATTTATTTATTTATTCATTCATGAGAGACACACACACACACACAGAGAGAGAGAGAGAGAGAGAGGCAGAGACACAGGCAGAGGGAGAAGCAGGCTCCCCATAGGCAGCCCAATGCAGGACTCAATCCCGGATCCTGGGATCATGCCCTGAGCCGAGGGCAGATGCTCAATCGCTGAGTCACCCAGATGTCCCTGTGCTAGGTGTTCTAAGGCTTTACTGGAAGTACTTCATTTAGTCCACACAGAAACCCCCTGAAGTATGATTATGATTATCCCTGTTATACAGATTAGGAAACTGAGGCAAAGAGAGGGCAAGGAACTTATCCAGCAACACAAAGCTGGTAAATGACAGAGTTGGGATTTCAGCCCTGGTTTTCTAGCTCACTGCTAAGGCAAGTTAAAGAATAGTAAAAAAATAAAAAAATAAATAAAAATTTAAAAAAAGTAAATCAATGAATATATAGGTGGCACATGGATGTGGCAGGAAAATATGAAGGTGGTGTGCAGATGACTCAAGTCTAGGAAGCACTGGCTTGGAGGGAATCAGGTTCTATGAGTAGGGGCATCAGTGGATGCAGGATGTGGGGGATGAGATCATACACTGCTCACAGCAGGGCTGTAGGCTGGCATGGGGTGCAGAGGGCATGGTGGCTGCCCTGACAAGGGACACACAGAACCACACGGAGTTCTGCCAAAGACAGGCTAAATGGGAGGATATTTCCAGAAAGCCTAAGGTCCTAGTTCATTAGAAGGAGAGAAAGCCTGAGGGCACCCTTGATGTTGCTACTACACGTGTGGTTAAAACAGTGCTGGCCCCTCAGGAGGTAGGATCAGCGTTGACCATGTCTTCCCTCATTATCATAGTGGGAGATATCACCTCCAGCTAGAAGTAGCACTGTGTTCTGGTAGAAAGTGCAGCCCCTGGAGTGACTGTGTGGCTCTACCACTGGCCAGCTGTCCACCTTGGTTGCACCTAATCTTGCTGGGCTTCAGTTTCTTCTCCGGTGAGATGGAGATAACGATGGTGCTTTGCAGGGGTAAGTAAGACCCTTAGCCAGGGTCTGTTCTTAGCACCTGGTAAACATTAGCTATTATTGTAGCTATAGCTTCTGTGTTTCCTCTTTCAGAGATCCCATCAGAGATATTTCTGTATAGGGTACGAGGCTCAGAATGTGCATAATTCTGGATCGTATTCTCACCTCTGTTAACCTCACAAGGACAGTAACAGACTTATTATCTAGATGACTGGCCTTTGGCACCTGGTGGGGTCTCTAAGGACGCCCAGTGAAAATACTTCTTCCTTCACTTAAGCTGTGAGTCTCATGGAGAATCTAACATCTCTCTTATGGCTGATAAGGCTGGTATTGAAGAATAGGGCTTATATTGGCAGGCAAGTAGACTTTCTTTTTATTATCATTTTAAAGACATTTAATTCCAGTTTAATTAACGTATAGTGTTATATTAATTTCAGGTGTACAAGTGACTCAATAATTCTTTCCATTACTCAGTGCTCATCATGATAAGTGTACTCTTAATCCCCATCACCTATTTCACCCATACCTCTCCCCTCCTCCGCTTTGGTGACCACCAATTTGTTCTCTATAGTTAAGAATCTGTTTCTTGGTTTGTCTCTTTTTTTCTTTTTTGGTTGTTTTGTTTCTTAAATTCCATATTTGAGTGGAATCCTATGGTATTTGTCTTTCTCTGACTGACTTATTTACCTTAGCATTATTCTCTCTTGATCCATCCATCTTACTATAAATGGTAAGATTTCATTCTTTTTTATGGCTGAGTAACATTCCATTATATATATAAATTTATATACCTATTAAATTTATATATGTATTAAAATAAAAAATATTTTTTACATCTTCTTTATCCATTCATCAGTTAATGGACACTGGGCTGCTTCTATAATTTGGCTATTGTAAATAATGCTGCAATAAACATAGGGGTGCATATATCTCTTCAAATTAGTGCTTTCGTATTCTTTGAGTAAATGTCCAGTTGTGGATCATATGGTAATTGTGTTTTTTAATTTTGGCGGAATCTCCATGCTATTCTCCAGAGTGGCTGCACTAGTTTGCACTCCCACCAACAGTGCATGAAGGTTCCTATTGCTCCACATCCTCGCCAACACTTGCTGTTTCTTGAGGTTTTGATTTTAGCCACTCTGACAGGTGTGACATGATATTTCATTGTGGGTTTGATTTGCATTTCCCTGATGTTGAACATCCTTTTGCATGTCTGTTGGCCCTCTGTATGTCTTCTTTGGAGAAATGTCTGTTCATGTCTTCTGCTCATTTTTAAATTGGATTATTTGGGGTTTTCTGGTGTTGAGTTGTATAAATTCTTTATATATTTTGGGTACTTACTTCATTGAATATGTCATTTGAAAATATCTTCTCCCACTCAGTAGATTGCCTTTCAGTTTTGTCAATTGTTTTCTTCATTGTACATAGAATTTTTATTTTGACGAAGTCCCAATAGTTTCATTTCCCTTGCTGCTTTGGCCAATGTCAGAAAAATTATGACCTGTACTCTCTTCTAGGATTTTTATGGTTTCAGGTTTCACATTTAGGTCTTTAATCTACCTTGAGTTTATTGTTGTGTATGATGTTATAAGTGGTTCAGTTCCATTTTTTTCTGTTTTTAAAAATTCAATTTAGTTAACATATACTGTATTATTAATTTCAAGGGTAGAATTTAGTGATTAATCAGTTTTATATAACACCCAGTGCTCATTACATCAGTGCCCTCCTTAATGTCCATCTTCAGTTATCCCTTCCTCCAACCACCTCCCCTCCAGCAACCCTCAGTTTGTTTCCTAGAGTCAAGAGTCTCTTATGGTTTGCCTCCCTCCCTGTTTTTATCTTATTTTACTTTTTCTTCCCTTCCCCTAGGTGCATCTGTTTTGTTTCTTAAATTCCACATTTGAGTGAAATTATATGTTGTCTTTCTCTGACTGACTTATTTTGCTTAGCATAATACCCCGTAGTTCCATCCACATTGTTGCAAAGGCAAGATTTCTTTCTTTTTGATGGCTGAGTAATATCCCATTTGCATGTGGCTGTCTAGTTTTTCCAACACCATTTATTGAAGAGACTGTCTTTTTCCCATTCCATATTCTTGCCTTCTTTGTCAAAGGTTGACAAGTAGGCTTTCTAAAGTTGAGTTAAGCCAATTTACCCCATCCCTATGGAGTGCCCTCTAGAGGAAGCAGGCCCCCTTAAATAAGGAGCAAGGAGGAGCAGAGTAGAATCTGTGGGTAGCAGAACCTCCTGCAGGCAGCATAGTCCTAAGAGAAAGGGAAGAGGAAAGGGCTGAGCTAGTCAGTTGACCCTTGTTAGAACTCACTATCAGATAGCTATTCCCCTGGCCAGAGGAGGTGGGGGGGGGGTATCTTCCTGGACAAATGAAACAATCATCTAGAAGAAGAAGCATTATGCCCCTAACAGTACCACAGTGAGGGCCTAGCCCAAGCCCTGTTGCAAAGCTGGTCTCTCAAGTGGTGTACATCTGGCAGATGTATCACATCCTAGTGACAGGCAAGGAGCTTTCAGGTTACAGGGGTTGCCACATAGTCCTAAGAGTGTGGGCACCCCAGCTCCTCCCTTTTCTGCCTGATGGAACCCCATCCTTTCTCTTTGCAAGTTGCCCAGTGGTCATCTGTTTGAAAAGCAGTCTTTCTGCGGACAAGACAAGCATCCAACTAGAAGTGTGTGCTGTGAATTTGGTTTTGTGCAAGTTCCATTTTGGCAGCTCCAGTCAGGAAGCAAATGACCCCCTAACACCCCTTCCTCTGGGATACTTCATATAGATAATGAAAGGAGGGGTTCGGAACAACCATTGTTTGAGCATGCTGTTCATGCCAGGCATTTTATATATACTACCTCATTAAACTCAGATCATAGCCATCCAAGGGAGATATTTGTGAGCAAATGACTCAAGCCACGTATTCAAGACAACTAAAAGGAAATAGTAAGTAAAGAAAGGGGAGTCAAATAAAACTATCAGATCTCTAATTCGCAGCAACTTCCATCTGTCTGGCTCATATATCCGGGCCATAGGGCAGAGTGAGGATATCCAACCCCTGTCCCTACTCGTATAGTTGGAGCCCAGGAGGTCCTGACACTGCTGCTCAGAGCAGACGCCCTGAGCTTTGGGGCAAGAGTCTGGGCAGCTACTCTACTGCATCTGCTCTGCTTTCTATCTCTCTTTTGTCTTCTTTCAGTGCGTGACAATCTTGATGAGGTCTCATAACCTTGTCTATGAGCAAGCCTCTTCTTGTAGGAAAATACAAGTCTAGAATCTCTATTGCAAGAAATGCCGTGTCCTACACTATGAGTCTTGAGTCACTCTCTGACTCACCAAGGCTTGTGCCCTAAAAAATCACAGATCCTGCCATGGTCACCCAGTCTGCCTTAGAGGCAATGTGGGGTAGTGGTTGGGACCACAGTTTCTCAAATCAAATGACTTGAATCAAGTCTCAGCCTTGCAACTTACCGTCTGACCTTGGGCAAATGATCTAACCTCTTCTGTCTTACTTTCCTGATGTATAAAATAGGGCTGATGATGACCACAATATATCTTGCTCAAAGACTTGTTATGAAGATGAAATGGATTTTTGTATTTAAATAACTCATCTGTGTATAAGTACTCAACAAATAATAAGTATTATTCAAGGCCAGGCTAATGCTGAACATGTGGACTCCTCTATTTTGTGACCCCAAATGACTGGGTTTTTCAAAGGGCTTTCCTGTCATGATATTTTCGACCTGTTTGGGGCTTGGTTCCCTTATATAAATAATATAATGTATTCCTGGGCATTTTACCTCAGACATATTTCCTGTTCCCCAGCTGAGGTCCAACTGGTCCCTATTGTAGGTTAGAAGGTGATGGTGACAGGGAAATACAAATCAAAACCACAATGAGATACCACCTCACACCAGTGAGAATGGGGAAAATTAAGGCAGGAAACCACAAATGTTGGAGAGGATGCGGAGACAAGGGAACCCTCTTACACTGTTGGTGGGAATGTGAACTGGTGCAGCCACTCTGGAAAACTGTGTGGAGGTTCCTCAAAGAGGTAAAAATAGATCTGCCCTACGACCCAGCAATTGCACTGCTGGGGATTTACCCCAAAGATACAGATGCAATGAAACGCCGGGACACCTGCACCCCGATGTTCCTAGCAGCAATGTCCACAATAGCCAAACTGTGGAAGGAGCCTCGGTGTCCATCGAAAGATGAATGGATAAAGATGTGGTCTATGTATACAATGGAATATTACTCAGCCATTAGAAACGACAAATACCCACCACATTTGCTTCAACGTGGATGGAACTGGAAGGTATTATGCTGAGTGAAGTAAGTCAATCGGAGAAGGACAAACATTATATGTTCTCATTCATTTGGGAAATATAAATAATAGTGAAAGGGAATATAAGGGAAGGGAGAAGAAATGTGTGGGAAATATCAGAAAGGGAGACAGAACATATAGACTCCTAACTCTGGGAAACGAACTAGGGGTGGTGGAAGGGGAGGAGGGGGGGGTGGGGGTGAATAGATGACGGGCACTGAGGGGGGCACCTGACGGGATGAGCACTGGGTGTTATTCTGTATGTTGGTAAATTGAACACCAATAAAAAATAAATTTATAAAAAAAAAAAGAAGGTGATGGTGATGAGGTAAAATATTGTCAGGAGGAACCTAGATGGCTGGATTACAAGAGGACTCCCTAAGGAGTATCATCATGGGGATGTTTCAAGGTCCTGGGCCTATCTGTAAGCCTAAGTCAGTGGCCTGGAGTTATTGTTCACATGGAGACTGACCCATGATAATCAAACTCATAAGAGACTGAAGTATATAATTCTGAATTTTTGTGTGCTAATATATGGTAAGAGATAACTCTTTCCAGTGCCAAGACCTGGAAGATGAAGATTTTGCTCAGAAGGTAGAAAATTCTGTTTCACCTAGATTATAATCTGGCCTAATAGCCCTCTCTGCCTATAACAGAGAGACTTCCCCAGAGCACAGGAGGAGTTTCTCCCCCTGGAAGCCTTAGAGAAGCATTTCTCTTTATAGTCCCCTTTCATTTTGTAGAAAGATGGGGTTTGCTGAAAGGTAGTTCAGAGAATCAAAGGAAAAAGTAGACAGCTAGGTCTCAGGAAGATAATCCCTACGGCAGTACTGCAGACCTGAAAACAGGAACTTGCCAACTTTTTTTCTAGAGCAGAGGTCTTCTCTAGGACAAAGGCTTTTTTTTTTTTTTGATTTTATTTATTTATTCATGAGAAACACAGAGAGAGAGAGAGAGGCAGAGACACAAGCAGAGGGAGAAGCAGGCTTCATGCAGGGAGCCCGATGTGGGATTCGATCCGGGTTTCCAGGATCATGCCCTGGGCCGAAGGCGGCACTAAACCACTGAGCCCCCAAGGGCTACCCTAGGACAAAGGCTGTTTGTTTGATGGTTCATCTCATTAATTAAAAAAAAATTGTTTTAGCATGCACCTCCAATTTATGTGCATTTCTTTATTTTAAATCATATTCATGAGCTACATTAATATGCTAGTTATTTTATAAAACACATAAAAATGAAAATTTTAAAGGCTGACAAAGGTGAAATTATATATGAAAACCATGCTTTGTTTTTTTAAACAGTGCCACCAGCTTTCCTTAAAAGAGTATTCCTTAGTGAGAGTTCATTATGTTTTAACATCTCAGCACTTGGGATAACCCCTAGCTTCAATGACTGTCATGGTAAATGATATACTGTAACAGTCAGTCTCCCAGCAAGGAACCAAATCCAACTCAACTGGCTCAAGAGACTTCAACAGAAGGACTATTTATAAAGGATGATGGCCAGGCACCCCAAAATAAGCAACAGCAAGAGGCTGTTACCAGAAAGAGAAAAAATAGTGCGACCAGAATCCAGTGACATGGGGAGCCAGAGAAGAAGGTCCTTCCAGAATGAGCCGTAGTTAAGGAGGGATACAGCCATGCCAGAGATGTAGTGCTGAAGCAAGAAAGAATAGGAAAGAAAATGCCCCAACCTTTCTCTCCTCCCTCCTTCTGCTGGCCCATTGACCAATCTCAGGTAGCAAGCATGAAAGCCCAAGATACATCCTGCATGTGTCATCTGGAAGCACAGGGCACAGAATGGATGGGTTGGGGGCAGGGAGAAAGGGAGGTCAGGAGAAGGATAACCGGCTCATACATCTGTAGAAGGGCATCATTACTTACGGAATTGTGAGTAAAATTGTAAGCAAAATTTTCAGTTTGAATCACCAGTTTGCAAAAAATGTTTGAGAGTTGCTTTTGGTGTTAGTAGTTTTGGTAGTATCTTCATTCCGCATTTTTTGCGGGAGCCTTTTAAGCTACTTGCCCATTTTTATGATGGTTGGTTTGGTTAAACCTAGATAAACATATTTCACTAACTCATTTACTTGGGCACATACAAATTGTGTCATACTTCACTGAAAGCAAATGTATACATGAGGGTATAGAGTTTCTCCTGTTCCTTCAGGGTGTCTTACAAACTGGGCATGACAGTGACCTTTCAACACAGGGACTGAATGAAGGCACCATTGTTGATCTTTTAATACTAAGAAAGTAGAAATTCCAGTTGTTTTCCCATCCCACAGGACTATCTTGCTCATTCCTTGGGCACTCATACTCCATTCTGAAGACCGCTCTAGGGCACAGTCCTTGGCTTGACCAGGGTCCGGTGACCCTTAGTCTCTGTCCATATTCTTGGGAGAGCCCGATAGACCCAGCTTGGGTCAGCCATGGTCAGGCAACAGGATCATCAAGCACAGATGCGGCCATCTGTACCAAGAGATGGGGAACCATCCCTTGTATATAGGGATTCCTCCTAGGGAAGGGGAAATTGCCAAAAGCAAAAGTCTTTCCAAAGGATGTTGTCACCTGCCAACTCATAATTGTCTTCCTGTCCTGCCATCTGGGATCTCAGTAAAGCCTCTCTCTCTCTCTCTCTCTCTTTTTAAGATTTGGTTTATTTATTTGAGAGAGGGAAACAGAGCATGAGCATGGGGGAAGGGGAAGAGGGAGAGGAAGAAGCAGACTCCCCACTGATTAGGGAGCCAGATATAGGGCTTGATCTCAGAATCCTGGGATCATGACCTGAGCCGAAGGCAGACACTTGACTGACTGAGCCACCCAGGCACTGTCCCCACTCTGATCAAGCCTCTTAACCCTTCAGCCACATTTATAGACAATTTCTTGGGTTACTTCCACAGATAACTAATCATATCCCTTGAATATGGTGTTTTACAGGGTTGTATAGGAAGGCAGCCTCATTTCCTTGCTGTTGTCCCTTGCTGATGTACAGACAATTTCGACAGGTGTGGGGTTTATAGGGCCTTACATTAAGAGAGCCAGATGGTTCTTTGGTCAGCTAGGCCCAGCAGAGAAAGAAGGATGTAGGGATGGGGCTCAAGGATATGGGACATGAGACACAGAAACACTTGGCAAGTTGTCCCTGTCTCATGACTCTTCAGTCTGTAAGACACAAAAGTTGCTCAGACACACAAAGAAAGCAAGCCTGCCTTTTTAGTGTCCTGGAAGGAAAGATTACACTTGTTGAAATCTGCAGGGGGCTTATTTTGCTTGACAATAACAAGAGTGATAATAACGTACTTATTATCAGTTACTATAACAGCTATCATTTGTTGAACACCAGATATATATTGTGTTAAGTGCTTTATGTATATTCTCTCATGTTTTTGTAGCACCCTGTGAGATAGGTAATAATATTATCTCCATTTTGCTAATGAGAAAACCAAAGTTTTCTGAGGTTCATTTATTAACTCAGGATTTCAGTGGAAGGTGGCAAGGTCAAGACTCCATTGCCCTTGGTGCAAAGTGTGTGCAACCCATCAACAGATGGGATCTCACACTTGGAACTTTCAGGACAGGAAGAGGTAGAGGCTGCACCAGTAAGAACTTTAAAAAGGTTAGGTCATCGTGGATTTATAGAGAAGTATTAAGGTAAGCAAGAACCATGGCAAGTTTATAGCAGGTTCTTGGTGGATACTGAGTGAGTGAATGAATGAATAAACACTCCTAGGTTTGAAGACAGTGAATGTCTTCCAATATCCATTCCTGGTGCTGAAATGAAGACAACATAGAAGCAAGGGTTCTCAGGTTCTCAGGTAGCAGGCTTCGCTCTGCTACCAACTCATTTTGTGCCCTTGAGCAAATCACTTCTTCCTTCTGAGGCCTTGGTTTCCCCATCTGTGAGCCATTCATTCTCCAAGGCCCAGAGATTTACCCCAATAGTCGTATGACTGAGGCTGTCCTGGAGCATCGATCGTGTTAATTGCTGCATCTGTGACATGGAGGATTGCAGATGTGTTAGAGGAGTCAGCTATTATTGTCTGTTTTCTAAAAGCCGATGCAGTGCCTTTGTGGGCAGTCAGAACTGGGTCAGGTCCAGAGTAAAATGGAAGGCTGTATATATAAGAAAACATTTACTGCTGAAGGAAATGCTTATTCATTTTCTTTCTTATTAACAAGGCACTTGACTCATGCTTTGGACATTTGCGGTTCAGATCAGGGATGTGTTGTGTTTGTTGCTAATAAAAGCAGCCTCTGGAGCCTGGTTTCTCTTCCCTCACATTACAGGGTCAGCTGCTCTAAGCCCTTCAGCTTTGGGAATAGTTGGGTGTATACTATGGAATGAAGTTGGGGGCAAAAGGACTGGAAGTCCCTTGGAAGAGATTTGGAACACTAGAATTTGGGGACCTCCAGGAGGCACTGGGTACCCTTTCAGGGCTCCCTAAATGGAGATTTTGGGAACTTGAGGATACCCCCTAAGATGATACCCCTGCAGAGCATGTTCTCAGACTATGTCTCAGGTGATCCTCCCAGAGGACCATACAGCCATGTTGTCTGTGTAACCTCACATGGATTCTCTGGATTTCATAGTTTTAACCCCTCCTTCTGCCCCCCCTGCCCTGCCCCAAGGCCACACTGGATTTTTGTGGGCCCTAGGCATTTCTTCCTTCATGAGCCCCTTTTTCCTTAAGAAATTTATTTTATAACTATGTTGATATATAGATAAATACATTAATACTATCTATTAAGACATTTTCTTTGGCCCAAAAGTTTTATTATTTTTTTCCTTCTGATTTTAAAGAAATTAAAACATTTTCATGGGCACTAGGCATTGTTCCCATCATACTTAGTGGACAGGTCAGCCCTGCCCCTATCACCTTACTTCTCAGAGCACAGTCTAGGGACCAACAGTGTCAGCATCATCTGGGAGCTTATTAGCAATGCAGACTCTCGAGTGCTGCCTCAGATCTACTGAGTCGGAATCTGCAGCTTAATGAGACCATTTGGTGATTCATGTGTACATCATAGTCTGAGACATGCCACCTGTCACATTGTCCATAGTACTACTGGGAGTACCTGAATCACAGGTCACACCTTTACTTCAAATTACAGCAAGAAGTTTAATAACAAAAAATCCCATATGGAAGATATACCGGGTATTAAATGGCTATATAAATGCCAAGAATTACAAGAATGCCAAGAATGATCCTGTCTAAAGCCCCTCTCCTCTTACCCACCTGTGCTTCCCACCCTCCCTCTAGTTGGAGAAATGACACTTAGGGGGAGGGGCACATTTGTTTCTGAGTTGGTTCTTTCAGCTTCCCCATGAAACAAGTGACCTCCAGAGACATCTCAATTGAGGGAAGGGAGGAATGCAGGAGGCAGGGCTCTCAGTACCTCAATCCAGAGGTGACATACAGTCTCTTGGCCAGAGCTGGTTGCCAGAGCTGGTCCCAACCAACTGCAAGAGAGGCTGGGAAGGCAAAAGAGCACAGGAATACTCAGAGAGTGCTAACCATTTCTGCCAGAGGCTGAGGATTAGTGAGACAGGTAACAGCTACTGCAGAACCTGAGGCCTCTCAGAGGTAAGAAATTAAAATACTATAATGTAGGCAACCAGAGCTTGCAGAGTCCTAGAAAAGCTGGGAGAATTAACTCAGAGGCAAACAGGCCTTACTTTTCCAAAAGGGGGAAGGAAGCACAATTGGGCAGCAGAGGAGTACAGCTTTTGTAGCCAGGGTCATCCAGGGACTTTTGACATCCACACCCCCATTTATATATTCCACATGGGATTTTCTGTTACAGAATTTCTTGCTATAAGATGGAGGTGGGCATCCCAATTTGCATTAGATTTAGCTCAGCAAGATGTACACTCAAAGACACTGAGATTTGTGGTCTGTTGCAGCAGCTACTGTCAATTATCCTAATTCACTGCCCAAGCATCTTTGTCATAGGCACTCTCTCCCATTTCCTCAAAAGAGGAACACACTTACCACCTGTCACTGGTGTGATCCTCTCCCTGCTACTTTGCCATCCAGCCTGTCTGCCTGCTTAGTATTTTAACCACTTTTCTCTGTGCCATAACCTTGTTATGCTCTATGTTATCAGGGAGGAAACTCGAGATCGCACTGGAAAATGAGTAAGTTGTGTACAGAATCTAGGTCTTCTGAATCTTACGTACCTGTCTTTAAGGAATTAAAAATGAAGTAGAAGGAGGCCTTCAAGGCCATAAAGGTTAGGAAGGGCTACTCCTAGGGAACCATGACCAGCTTTTATGGGACTTCATGCCATCTTGGCTGAGAGTTTTTAAAAACTGAGAGGCTGATGTTGGCCTAGGGGTGGGGAGTGCCAGGTGCAGACTGCTGCTTCTGAGAGAATGTGAGGAATCCCTTTCTACAAGGCTTGTGAAAGATTCAAAATGCCAGTTAACATTTAGTGTGTACTGACTATGTGCCAAATACTGCTCTAAGAAGTTTATGAGTATTATATGATCTATGTGATTATCGCCATCTGTGTTTTACAGATGGAGAATCTGAGGCATGGACAGATGAAGTAATTTGCCCAAGGTAACTCAGCTACTATGCAGCAGGGCTGGGATACGATCCCAGGCAGCGTGGCTCCAGAGCCCATATGCACAATCACTCTGCTTCTCACTTCTAGGCCCCCACCAGTCCAAGAGGGCCTGGTGGCACCTCTGACTAGTGTTTTGAGGAAGACACATTGAGATACTCCTTGAAAAAAGATTCATGGTCAAATATTCATTTCCCAAATTTGGGAAACATTTTATACTGTTTCTTCCTCTGGAAGGTTTATCTTGAGTATTTATTTCCTAAAGGCTGAGAAGTCCTGCAGTACAGAAACCTGTCTGATGCTGATGACTCCAAATGCATTGAAAAACAGAAACTTTTATTTTCACAGCTACTAACAAAATCATCCAGAACAAGGGTTGCAGAGAACATACTTTGGGAAAAGCTGGCTAGGGACAATCTTGCTCAAGTTGACACGAGGTAGGTCATGTGCATCTAGAAAGCCCTCGCTGTTTGTAAAACTGCTAGAGCAGGTTCTATGTGGGCCAGGTCAGCCCCAAAAGCTTCTCCCTGGGGGTGAGGAGACAGTGGCTAGAGTGGGTACAGCATGGACTCTGCTGATTTCCAGTCCCACTTGGACACAGGACACTAGGATGGGAGGCTTCCAAGGAACAGGCTGGAAGTCATTGTGTCTTTTTTCTTCTCCAAAGAGGTCAGGGGACTCTCCAGTCCAAGAAATAGCTTTCTCCTAAGAGGGGGAAGGAAATGCTCTTGGGTTGAACAAAAGAATAGGGAGGAAATTTTGAGAGCTGAGGTTGAGCTAATGGGACATGCTCAGATTTAGCTTCATATCATCATCAAAAGGGAGCATTAACTCAAGATTCTAAAAGATTCCTGAAGATCTAGAAAAGGCAACAGTTGATCTCCTTGGTGCAGGCAAAATGTTTAAATATAATACAAAAAACTGTTTTGATTATAAATGAAGTGCCAACTGGCAGAGTGTGGCAGAGGTCTGTGCCAGCTTTGACAGGCTACCTAGTAAGGGACATTTCTAAACAATTGTGGATCTGAGAATAAATTTCAGAAGGTAATTATTTCTTACAAAGATCTTGTACAGAGAGGCTAATTGAGAGAGGACCTCTGTGGTGGTATGGAAAGAGCACTGGACTGGGAGTCAGTCTCAGCCGGACCCCTAATGGCCGAGGCCTCGTCAGCCTCCTCATCTGAAAAACAGACATAATAGAATCAACTTTGTAGTGATGTTGTGAGGAATAAACTAAACAATGGATCTGAAATAGACAATATAAAGCTCTACACAGTAAGAGGTTAATATTAAAGACCAGGAATGCCCTTTAAGGATTGCCATCAAGAGACCGCAATCAAGATGAAATAGCTCCCTTCTAAAAAGCCAATGGACTTTTCCAAGATGAAGTCAGCCAAGCAGATCCAGGATGTTGATGAGGTTAGAGATGGCAAGTGTAGGAGGCTTCTGGGTAAGCACAGAGTTCCCATATGACCCAGCCATTCCACTTTAAGGTATATACCTAAGAAAACTGAAAATACATGTTCACACAAAAACTTGTACATGAATGTTCATAGCAGCACTATTCACATGGTCAAAGGGTAGAAACAACCCAGATGACATGAACAAAATGAGATATATCCTTGCAATGGAATATTATTCAGTCATAAGAAGGAATGAAGTACTGATGCATGCTACATGAAATGAATCCTGTAAACATTATGTAAAAGGAGTCAGACACAAAAGACCACATATTGCATGCTTCCATTTATATGAAATGTCCAGAACAAGCAAATCCATGGAGACAAAAGGCAAACTAATGATTTTAATGGGAACCAACTGCTTGATGGGTATGCTTGATGGGCGAAGAAAAAGTTCTGGAGCTTGATAGTGGTAATAAGTGTACAACATCATGAATGTACTTAATGCCACTAAATTGTACACTTTAAGATGGATGAAATTGTAAATTTTATATGTATTTTGCCACTATTGGAAAAAAAAGGTTTCCTGGTAAGAAGGAAACATGATTCAAACATTAGAATCCTCTCTCCTAGAGAGGAGTTGAGGGGAGGGTGGAGGATTCAGAGTTTATAAGCAGGGCGTTGAGGTCTTGTGTCGATATATTCACCAAGGGCCTACAGCAGGCCTATGTGTGATGGCCCAGGAGGATCCAGAATCAAGTACAACATGCTCCCTGCTCTCAGAGTGTATATCCATTATTCTTATATAAGGACAGATTGACAGGTCCTATATATAACAAGGGAGTAAATTCAGGGCAGTGAGACATTTATTCTGCTTTGGCCATATGTGAAGCCTTCTTGGAAGAGAAGATAGTTAAGTAGGTGGGATTTTGGTAGGTAAGTAAAATGTGGAATGTCTTCTGGGGGAAAGGCACAAGGTGTAAGGAAGCATTGCAGAGTAGGGGATTGGGTGGATGTGAATCAGGCACAGTATGGGCAGAAGCATGGAGATGGTCATGAGAAATAAGCTAAAAAATAATTAGGGTTTCTAAGAAGGTAGATCCTAAAAGTTTTCACTGCAGGAAAAAAAATTTTTGTAACTATGTATGGTGATGGATATTAACTAGACCTATAGTGGAGATCTCTTTGCAATATATACAAACGTCGAATCATTATGTTGCACACGTGAAACTAATATAATGTTATATGTCAATTATACTTTAGTTAAAAAAGAGAAAACAAAAGGGGAATTGAGATCAGATTGTGGAGGGCTTTGAAGATAGAGCTGAGGAAACCAGGACTTGCTTTCAAGGCAGAGGTGCATCAAGGAGTCCTCTAAGCTGAGGAGTGACAGGACTAAGCCTGGCTGAGAATGATCAATGTAGCAGAAGGCAGACTGAAGAGAAAGAGGCTAAGGATGGGGAGATGAGCTATGGCAAAGTCTCTGCAGGGCTCAAGAAAGCTGCTCCAGTGGGAAGGGGGAACCAAATCCCCCTTCCAAATGAGTTTTGCATTAACCAAGATTCCTGTCTGCATGGGACAGAAACTTATTCAAATTAGATTAGATAATAACCAGAATTTTCTAGGTTAGATAACTGACAAGTCTAGGCAGGTTCAGCTGTAGCTGGATGCATGGGGCTCATTCTCTCTATATCCCAACTGTTCTTGGTATTGGATCTCTTCTCAGTGGCCTCTGTGTCATGGTGACAACTGGAACTTGTAGTCCCCAACTTCCATCCTGTCCTCTTAGAAACCCTGGCAGCAAGAACTCCCCCAGTCATTCCAACAAGTTACTAAGATGAATTTACTACTTCTTCTGGGTCATGTGCCCATTCCTTGATCACCAGAGCCAAGGCCACAGGGTGTTCTGATGGGTCAGCCCTGTGTTACAGTCCCATTCCCCAGTGGGGCCAACCACCCCGACCCCAAGCACAGGGATGATGAAGATGCTGCTGTTACCAGAAGAAGCGGTACTGGGGTGCTAAACAGGCAAAAACTGCAAGTGACCCCCCAAAGTACCAACTCTGTGCCAAGTTGTTTACACATCTCATTTCATTCTGTCAACCATACTGAGGTAGAAATGATTATCTCCATTTTACAGGGGAGAAAACTAAGGCATAGATTACCTTGTCCTTCCTTCCCACCCTATGAACACTTTTCCTGTTCTGGGCTGCATGGAATCTCTTAGAGAAGTCAAGAGTCAGCATCAGGGTCAAGCTAAGAAAATAAGAACAAAAGTGCATGATCAATAATCTGAGAGACACTCAAACTGCATTTCAGTCTGAAAGGGCAGTGGTTATAAGTCCTGACTTTTTAATTGTTAGGAGACGGGAGGTCATTCTCCCTGAAGTGAGGGGGATGCTTATGCCCTGCATTGCTCTTATCCCATGGGCAAGGATCTGGGAATTAGGGCTGATCAGAGGTGGGAGGCTGGTGTGTGTACTTGTGTATGACTCTCCAGACGTGGAGTATAACCTGGTAGTCATTCGGAAGCACTTATTGCAGACACTGTGCAGAGAACAGAGCCACTTTTCCTGTTGAGATTTCCTCCCATGTTGTCAGCATGTCATACTTTCAGTAGGACAGGAGCCACAGGACAGGGAAAATGGGCAACACATGATGCCTGTATTGGGCCAGGTCTGGATGGGTTGGAAGCAGAGTAGAACAGAATGTGTTTTGGGAACTTTCCAGTTGAAAGCCCAGAGGAGTAGGGCTGGTGTGCTTGTAATAGATCACATTCCTCTCTGTTTTCAAAGCCAGTCTTTCTTGATGGAGGGGAAAGAGTAGGAGGGAATCTCTAAACTCTAGGGATGAATCCCTTCCTTGAGCCTTGTTTTATAGAGACTTTGGGGTGAGAATAAAAGATGTCATTCCCATTTGTGCCCATCCTTGTAAAAATGCAGCATATATTTAAACGTCATTGCTAGCAGAATTCGAAATACCTCAGGTGAGAAATGATGCATCTTGCAAAATTGATCTGACTTTTAGGAATGTTGCATGTGTTGAGTGGTGTGCTATGTGTACATGCATGTGTGCATGCATGCAACCTGTGTGCTTCCAGAGCATCTTAAATTATGGCATCCTGACTCTCACCATACATGCTTACAACTGTCTGAATGCTGCTGTGCTTCCAGTTGCTGAGCTCAGTGCTTCGGTCTACCTGGTTTACTACTGAATACAGAGCTTGGCTTTGTAGGTCCTCAGTAAATCTTTGTTAAATGGAAGAATGGATGACTGATCTGCACGTGCATTTTGGTGAGTTTCTCTTTCTTTTTGAGCATAGTCTTGCTTCTGTGTCTCTACGTATCTGTCTCTCTGAACTCACGTCCCTTGTCCCTTCATCTCCTTTTATCTTTTTTAGTCTTTTTGTTGTCCCTTCCTTCATTTCTCTCCACATAACCCCATCCTAGACACATACACACAGACTCCATCTCTTTTCTCTAATCTGTTTTCTTAAATTACATACACTCAGGAATCTTAGAGATGGAAAGAAACTTAGAAATCAGGTAGGTGAATTTCTGCATTTTCTGTTTGAGGAAACTATGTCCAGAAAGATCACCATGTACTAAGGAGCAAAGGTAGTTTCCATGTTGTCTTTTTGCAGAAGTTTTATTTTTAACAGCTTTATTAAGCTATAGTTCATATACCCTATAATTCACCCACTTAAAATGTACAATTCAATGGTTCTTAACATATTGAGAGAATTATGCAGCCATCACCACTCTTTCATTCCAGAAAATTTCATTCCAAAAATAAGCCCAAAAAGAAATAACTATACTTATTGTCACTCCCAATTTCCCTCATCCTTCCAGCCCTAAGCAACCACTAATCTACTTTCTATCTCTACAGATTTCTCTATTCTTGACATTTCATATAAAGGCAATCATGCAAAAAAAAAAAAACAAAAAAAAAAAAACAAAAAAAAAAACAAACAAAAAAAGGCAATCATGCAATCATACAACATACGGTCTTTTGTGACTGACTTCTTTCATTTAGCATAAAATTTTCAAGGTTTATTAATATTTTAGCACGTATCAGTACTTCAGTCCTTTTTATGGCTGAATAATATTCCACAGTATTAATATACCACATTTTATTCATCTGTTAATTAGTTGGACATTTCATTCATTTTCACTTTTTAGCTATTATGAATAATGCTGCTATGAACATTGTGTACGTGTTTTAATTTCTCTTGGATATATATCTAAAGTGGAATTGGTGAGTCATCTTGTAAATCTATGTTTAAAATATTGAGGAACTGCCAGTGTGTTTTCCAAAGTAGCTGTATGATTTTACATCTCTACCAGCAGTGCATAAGGGTCCTAAATTTTCCATATCCTTATCAATATTTGTTTTCATCTGTCTTTTTTACTGTATCCATTTTAATGGGTGTGAAGTAGTATCTTATTGTGGTTTTGATAGCGTCCTTGATAGCTAATGATATTGAGCATCTTTTTATATGTTTATTGGACATTTGTATATATTCTTTGGAGAAATGTCAATTTGATTATTTTGGCCATTTAAAAAAAGATTTTATTTATTTATTCATCAGAGCGAGGCAGAGATATAGGCAGAGGGAGAGGCAGGCTCCCTGAGGGGAGCCTGATGTAAGACTTGATCCCAGGACCCCAGGATCATGACCTGAGCCAAAGGCAGATGCTCAACCACTGAGCCACCCGGATGCCCCTCTTTTGGCCATTTTAAAAGTATCTGTCATTTTATTATTGATTTGTAAGAGTAGTTCACATATTCTGAATATAAGTCTCTTATTAGATAAATCATTTGCAAATATTTTATTATATTTTGTGGGTTGTATTGTCACTTCTCAGTGATATTACTCACAGTGCAAAGTTTTTACTTTTGGTAAAATCCAATTTATTTATTTTTTCTTTTGTTGCTGATGTTTTGGTATTGTATCCAAGAAGGTATTGCCTAACTCAAGGACACAAAGATTTACTCCTATGTTTTCATCTAAGAGCTTTACAATTTCAGCTTTTCTGTTTAGGCATTTGACCCATTTTGAGCTAATTTTTGTATATGGTATAAGGAAGAGATCCAATTTTATTCTTTAGAATGTGGATATTCAGTTATTCCAGAATTACTGGTGAGGACTGTTCTTTTTCCATTGAATTATCTTGGCACTCTATTGAAATCCATTGACTCTACATGGAAGGATTTATTTATGGACTCATGACTCTCTTCCATTAATATGTATGTCTATCCTTGTATAGTATCTTAGTGTCATACTGTCTTACTGTAATTCCATATATTAAGTTTTTAAATTGAGATATGTAAGTTTTCCTTTTTTCCCCTTCTTTTTTCGAGATTGTTTTGGTTATTCTTGCTCCCTTGCATTCCCATAGGAAATTGGGGATCTCTTTGTCAATTTTTGAAAAAGAAAAAAAAAGGCAGCTAGGATTTTAATAGGTATTGTGTTGAATCTGTAGATCAATTTGGGAGCTATTTCTACCTTAACAATATTAAGTCTTCTGATTCTGGGGCACTTGGGTGATACAATTGGTCGAGCATCCGAATCTTGGTTTTGGTCATGATCTTAGGGTTGGGGGATCAAGCCCCACATGAGTTTCCATGCTCAGCTTGGAGTCTGCTTGAGCCGCTCCCTCCCTTTCCCTCTGCCCCTCCTTTAAAATGGATGAATCTTTTTTTAAAAAAAAGTCTTCGGGTAATCCCTGGGTGGCTCAGCGGTTTAGTGCCTGCCTTTGGCCCAGGATATGATCCTGGAGTCCCAGGATCAAGTCCCACATCGGGCTCCTTGCATAAAGCCTGCTTCTCCCTCTGCCTGTGTCTCTGCCTCTCTCTCTCTCTCTGTGTCTCTTGTGAATAAATAAATAAAATCTTAAAAAAAAAAGTCTTCTGATCCATGAACATGGAATGGTGTTCCATCTATTGAAGTCTTCTTTAATTTCCTTCAACAATGTTTTGGGGGATCCCTGGGTGGCTCAGCGGTTAAGCACCTGCCTTTGGCCCAGGGCGTGATCCTGGAGTCCTGGGATCGAGTCCCACGTTGGGCTCCCTGCATGGAACCTGCTTCTCCCTCTGCCTGTGTCTCTGCCTCTGCCTCTGTCTCTGTGTCTCTCATGAATAAATAAATAAAATCTTTAAAAAAATGTTTTGTCATTTTCAGAGTACACATTTTTAATTTCTTTTGTTGAATATATTCCTAAGTATGCTAAGATTTTTGATGCTATTATTATGTTCTCTTAATTTCATTTTCAAATTGTTCATTGCTAGTGTATAGAAATACAGTTGAATTTGTATATCAATCTTGTATTCTGCAAACTTGTTGAACTTATTTTTTCAAATAATTTTTTAGCGGATTCCTTAGGATTTTATATACACAAGTTTACACCATCTACAAATAATGGTAGTTTTACTTTTTCAAAACTAGAATTTTGGATCCCTAGTTCAGAGCATTTTTATTTCTTTAGAGGATCCTGAAAGGAGCTTTGTGGCTGGCTTGAAAAATACTAAAGCAGTTATTCCCAAAAATTCATTGATCCCAAATCCTAAGATTGAGTGTTTGAAAGAGATTTTAATTTAAAGTTGATACAGCCAAAAGATTCTATTAATAGCTGCATTAGTTTGATAGGGACCCATAACAAAATACTGTAGACCAAGTGGTTTAACCAACAGAAATCAATTTTCTCACAGTTCTGGAGATGTCCAAGATCAAGGTGTTGGTAGATTTGGTGTCTCCTGTGGTCTCTCTTCTTGGCTTGCAGATGACCACCTTCTTTCTGTGTCAGCATGTCTTTCCCCTGTGCAGGCATATCCCTGGTGTCTCGCTGTGTGCCCAAATTTTCTTTTCTTATAAGAATACCAGTCAGATTGGATCAGGGCTCATCCTAACAGCCTCATTTTAACTTAATCACCTCTTTTACAACCTATCTCTAGATATGGTCACATTTTGAGGTGCTGAGGAGTAAGTCTTCAACATATGAATTTGAGGACACAGTTCAACCCCAAACAATAGCCTATGGGTTTTCCTCTGAGAGATCTGGTCTCTGGTTAGTTGCAACTAGTGAAGCCAGAATTTGCTGAAATAACCCATTCACATGACCACTAAATGACATTGCCTTTCAGCCAGAATTAAAAAGCACTGCCTATAGTCCCTGAGATAAAGGATTCTCATGTGTGGTTTTGCATGTACCTTGAGCTCAATTAATTTTCTCTACAGCCACATCAAGGAAGATCAGTAACCAGACATGCATATAAGCCCTAGAACCTCTATTTATACTGACTGCTTAAAAAAAACAAACAAACAAAAAAACAAAACAGGGACACCCGAGTGGCTCAAATGGTTAAGCAACTGCCTTTGGCTCAGGTCATGATCCCAGGGTCCTGGGATCCAGCCCTACTTTGGGCTCTCCACTCAGTGGGGAGTCTGCTTGCCCTCTCCCTCTGCGCCTCTCCCCATGTGTGCTCCCCGTTTCTCTCTCAAATAAATAAGTAAAGTCTTAAAAAAAAACACAAAGTAAAAGTAATTCCAAATCCTGCTGTGTAAAAAATATGGTGATGGACTTGCATGAGGAGTCCTTCTGTGAAGTAAAATTAGAAGTTCTTAAATGGAAAGATTCCTGTGAAGTGAACTTTAAACTTCTTAAAAAGCTCACTCTAATTTTGTTCTCTTTGTGGAGTGAAGGGTTAGTTTTGGAAGCTCAAGATGTAAGTATTCTTTGCTCTGTACTTCTTATAGTAGCCAAAAGCAAGATGCTGCTGATCTCAATTACATCAGTAGGAACTTTCCTCCAGGTCATCTGAGTTGAGGCATCATCCCACCTTGGCTGGTGGACTTATCTCCCTCTTTCCTTTGCATAGTTTCTGCTCCCTTTTTCAGTCTTATTTTTAACTTTCTTGCCCTTTGAGTGTTTTTATTGACATGTGGCCACAAACCCTTTTAGGAAGCAGGCATTTATAAATCACCCACAGAGAAATCAATAAAAATCAGTTTAATCCACAGTATGACTGATTACCCTCCCCCGGATAACCAGGATCCTGCAGGCTCAGCAATTATACCCATGAGGGTATACAAGAAGGGTGAAGGATAAGGGGGCACTACATTCTGAAAGAGGCAATGAGCTGCCAGCTCCCAGAGGCTCAAGGAAGGGATGGACTTGGCTTCTATCCATGCACTTCTCATCCAGCCTCAGGGGAGAGTTCTGTGTTTCCATTTCATCCAGCTCAGATTTTTCCAACCACATCAGGGGCATTTTCTTATCTTCTGAGGATCTGCTTCAGAGCTAAAGTATCTGCTTCAGAACTAAAGTATCTTCTTCGAGCCTCAAGAAAGGGCAGTAGGAATAAATTGCTGTATTTGTAGGGGGTGGGGGAAGGTGGGAGAGTATATTGCTGTAGCACAGAGGCATGGAAGACAATAGAAGCTCTATCAAGCTGTCTGTTGTCAGGCTACTGCTTTTGGTCACCATGAGTTGGGGGAGGCCGTCCCTCTAGCCAGAGCTCCAGGGAGTCAAAAGTCTGAAAGTCATTATACAGAAGCTGAAAGGTAGGCCTAGAGAGAGGTATGACTGGCCCAAGGTCACAGAGTGCTTTCATAACCAGCTCACAAAGAAATGAGTCCATTGCTTTGAAATCCTAGTTCTCTTCCAAGAGGATCTTTGCTTAGAAAATGCAGATTAATGGGGAGTCAAAACTAAAAAAAAAGTAAGTCTACATAGAAAAATATTAATCGGGGATCCCTGGGTGGCGCAGCGGTTTGGCGCCTGCCTTTGGCCCGGGGCACGATCCTGGAGACCCGGGATCGAATCCCACGTCGGGCTCCTGGTGCATGGAGCCTGCTTCTCCCTCTGCCTGTGTCTCTGCCTCTCTGTCTCTCTCTGTGTGACTATCATGAATAAATAAATAAAATCTTAAAAAAAAAAAAAAAAAGAAAAGAAAAATATTAATCGGTTCATTAAAAATGAGTATGTCAAATTGCCCACTGTAAGGACCATGAGGGTCATCAGACCATTTGGACCAACCAATAATGCCCTCTTGGAAATGGGACTATACTAACCTTTGGAAGAGAATTTCCTAGAAGGGGCTTTCCTTCTCCTCTCCATCAGCAAAAACATTCCAACTTCAAGGCACAGGGTGCTGGGGTCAGGTAGTAGGAGGCAGCAGGACTGTTCATGGTGCACTGAGGGCAGGGGCCTCCCTGAACCAGGAATTCAGAACCAGGGCTGCAACAAAAACCTCACAGCCCATGAAGGCCTGATTTTACTTCCTAGCTGTGCCTGTTTTCTCCAAGTTGTATATCTTTATTAATCCAGCCCTGGTCCTGTAGCAAGTCTTGCCCCCTTTCCCCTCAGGGGCTTTTTTGGAGATGTGTGCATTTAAATTGGGTTAAGGAATTATTTGATTCTGTTCAACATTTGTCAAACTCTGATTATGTATCAAGTGCCAGGGATACAAAGATGAGAAAGGTTGGGTTTTATTTTATTTATTTATTTATTTTTTAGGTTGGGTTTTAAAGGATAAGTAAGACTCTGCATAAAAACCACTGAGTTGCTCTCAGTTAAGTGGGAAAGGTTAACTTGCAAACAAATAATTGCAATTATGTTAGAGCAGGGTTGGTGAACTTTTTCTGAAAAAAGCCAAATAGTAAATATTTTAGGTTATATGAGTCAGTTAGAGGCTGTCTCAGCTACTCAACTCTGCCATTGTAATGCAAAAATGGCCATAGGCAATAACAAATTATTGATTGTGGCTATGTTCCAATAAAACTTTCTTTATATAAAAACAGTCAGTTGGTCAGATTTGGTTCACAGGCCATAGTTTGCTGAACCCTGTGTTAGAGAAATGTCATAATAATATACAAAACAAATAATAATAACAGTAATAGTAATAAAAGCTACCATTCTGATAGCTAACTCTGCTAGATACCCTATACCAGGCATTGTCTCTATGATTCATATATATTTGCATGATTATTTTTCATAAGAACTTGTGAGGACACTGAGATTCAACAGCCAAGGTCACAGAGCTAGGAAATGACAAACACAAGGTAAAGCCCAACTCTGTTTGGCCCTATAGTCTATGTTCCCAAATAAACAACTTAAAACTCTGAAAGGAAATGGGCAGAAGGAGTTCATACGGTGAGGATCATGAGGTGGTTCCTAAAGGATGAGTAGAGTCTTCCGTGGAGGCAGATGGGAGAGATAGGCCTTTGAGGCAGAGAGTGGCATGGAGGTTTGAAAACACATGGAACATTTTGGAAACAGGGGCATTAGATGATGTTGGGGTGTGGGATGCCTTGGTAGTGGCTAGAGAAGAAACAAGAGAAGTTGGTAGCTCAGAGCAGAAAGTCTGGCATATGTGCCAGAGACCTTGGACTTTATCCATGGATCAGGGATTTCCTAGGTATCAGTCTTCTAAATATGCTGCATCAGGCTCCCCTGAGGGCCTGTTAGCCATACAGATTCCTGGGCCTGTCCCTGGATATTTTGATCCAGTAGAACTGGGATAGAAACAGGAGTATGCATTTTATCAAATACCTCAGATGATTCTAGTAAGCATTCTCAGATTTAAGAATCAGTGCATGAAGAGCCACTGAAATATTTTACTCAAGAGATAAATATAACCAAAGTTGCTTTAAAAAGGCCACTTCTACTTGGAAGATGGATTATTTATTAGGAGAATGAACCCTCTCAGAGGTCCATTTCTGGTTAGTTATCAGCTTCTCTCATCTAGAAGTACAGACAAGAAATTTCCAGAAGTTTCTGCATTTCCACAGGCTTTTAAAGAATGACTCTGCTTGAACCGTGGGTTGAACTCTATACTGTTAACCAAGTAGTTAATTTAAGGAGAGATAATATACAAGTAACAAACTGCAATTAAGCAGAACATATGTGAATTTGATGTTAAGGACAATACATTCTCCATGATGAATCAACTGATGAGTCCATAGCAAGAAAAACATCTTCTGGTCCTCTGGTGCTGGTGGGGTGGTAGTTGAGAACAGTGTTGCTGGTTCTGTGTTGCCCTGGAAGCTTCAGCATGGTGTGATGAATAGAACCCTAGGTTTGGAGTCAGACTACCCTGAATTCAAATCCCATTGAAAGTGCTTAGTAGTAGGGACACCTGGGTGGCTTAGTGGTTGAGCATCTGCCTTCGGCTCAGGGCATGATCCCAGGGTCCTGGGATTGAGTCCCCCATCGCGCTCACCACAGGCAGCCTGTTTCTCCCTCTGCCTATGTCTCTACCTCCTCTCTCTCTCTCTCTCTCTCTCTCATGAATAAATAAATTCTTTAGAAAGAAAGAAAGTGCTTAGTAATTGTGATGCCTGGAGCAAATTATCCTTTCTGAGCTTCAGTTTTCTCACCTGTAAAATGGAAATAATAATTCCATGCAGGATATTGCAAGGACTGAATAAGATGAAGGATATAAAGAGTCTGACAGAGTATCTGGTACAATAAATATTGGTTCTCTTCTGCCGATGTCTCAAAATTGTTTTCATGCACTTCCCATCTTTCCATTGTGGAAAGATGACAACTCCCTGGAGAGAAATCCTCTATGGTTACTTCCTGCCTCATATTATCAAGCAGTCACTGTTGCACAAGCCTGTTTATGAGGAACACACTGAAATTCATGTGCCTCAGGCCACAGAGTTTGTTGTTGAGAGAGCCATTCCCAAACTCCTGCCTTAGCCTTCCTCACCACCATTTCACAACACTCTTTACAATAGCCTGTTCTCAAGTGGTGCCTAAAGACTCAAATCCTGTGGCTATTTGCATAGATTTGAGTGTCGAGGGAACTTCTCTGTTTTACTTTAACCCATGGTTTCTTGTGGCCACAGCCTCTGTCCAAGTTCTGAGCTGACCAAACTGCAAATGCATTTCAGTTCAGATTCCCTTGATGCCCCTGGCCAAGATCCACAACTGTTCCCATCCCCTCCACTGGTCTCGGTGGGCAAGGTGTGAGCTTCTTCCTTGTCCCGCAAACTGGAGTTCTCATTCCAAACTGTGGGGCTGGGGTTCAGGGCAGCAAACCTGCTCACAAAGCCTCTCAATGCCCAGGTCTTGGGGCCTGTTCCCTTGGGAACAGTTAGCAGTCAGATCCTATCCAATTTTTAACTGAGGAATAGGTGGAGTGAGTTCCTGGTGGTCATCTGGAAGAAAGCAACAGTGCTTGAAAATCATTTGAAGGTTGAAATTTAACTCAATAAACATGTCATTATATTCACCAGGTTAGCTTTTATGCAGAAACAAGGAAGTGGGTCAAAGCTAATTCTTCCTTTAGAGCCTAAGTATATGTTTAAATGTATACATGTACAGTGGAAGGAAGGGTGGGGGGCAGGCACTGTGGGGGTGGAAGATTCAAAGGTTTGGACTGGGGTTTCTGAGAGGATGCTGATTTCATCAATATGGGCAGAGAATGCAGAAGGAGAACTGGGTTCTGAGGAAAGGAGCATGGTGATATGTTTAGAGAATAACTTAGGGCAAGCTCATTTGCTCTATATCTGAATATTCCAGCTCAGACTCTTATGTAGGCAGCAGAGCAGCAACATGAGAGAAACCTTTGGTGTCCAGAAAGACCCTGTACAACCCACTTTACAAAGCCTAAACTGTTTGTACCAGTAGAAATTCTTTTTTTTTTTTTTTTTAAGATTTTATTTATTTATTTGAGACAAAGAGCACAAGTGAGGTGGGGGGAGTGGCAGAAGGAGAAGGAGAAGCAAGCTCCCCGCTGAGCAGGGATCTTGATCCCAGGGCCCTGGGATCATGACCTGAGCCAAAGGCAGACGCTTAACCAACTGAGCCACCCAGGCACCCTGGTACCAGTAGAAATTTTTTATTGCAAGTGTCAAAAAACAACAACAACAACAACAACAACAACAACACAAGACAGTTTAAGCAAAAAGGGGGTATTCATTGGTTCTTGAAACATAAAAGGCCAGGGATATCAGGCACAGCTTCTTTAGGGCATCAGATGACAGCCTCAGGGCCTAGTTTCTAGCTCCTTGATATCTTCTCTTTCACATCAATTCCATTCTTAGGCAATAAGGGTTCTGTTTTCACCCCCTTACATTTAAGATCTGCAGCTAAGAATCTCCTTCCCAGCAAAATCTTATTGAGTCTCATTGGTTCTGGGTAGGTTACGTGCTCACCCTTGAACCAATCACAGTAACCGAGGGGATGTGATACAAAGATGTCCAGAGGCAGCCTCCAGCTCTGGTGTTGCCACTTAGACCCCTCACCTCTGATTGATGACTGCTCTCCATGGGCAACATGGACCCCAAACTCATGGGGTAGAAAGTGGATTTCAGGCTGGCAAATTAGCCCAACCCTCTACTGTAGAGATGGGAAGACTACGGCCTGAATGGTAAAGGATCCCACTGCCACACAGGTGGATGGCTTCACAGTCTGCTCTTCCCTCCCCGAGACAGCCCATCACTGAGCCTCTGCAATTCTTCCTTTGGCCTCCTGAAGTACATATTAGGCTACACTGTACCCTGAAGTTCAGCACCAGGTTTTTGGGCCTATTTCCATGGCTTCTGAGAGCTGGGATTCCCAGAGTGGAGATACACAGGGGCAGGGACTTGAGCTGGGGCACTCCATCTCAGCAGGCAAGAGCTATCTCTTCTGTTTGTCTTAGCTGATGCAGCTGCTTCCCATCTACTCCAGGGGATGCTGTGAGAAAGACTTTCAGTTCCATGCCTCAGTTTCAATTGTCCTTGCTGGCCCTGAGGTAGGGCTGTGATCTGGAACAATCAGGATCCCTCATAAGGACTAGTGACTTGCTCTATATCACACAATCAGGAAATCAAGTTAGTACTAAAACCTAAGTCTCCTGTACCCAAAATGGTGTCTTTGGCCCTTCTTGAGCGAGGACCCATTCTTGATCTTCTCCAACCTCAGCAGAGATAGAACAAGAATATTGGGAGAGGTTTTTCCTTATGAGGGATCCTGATTGTTCCAGATCACAACCGTACCTCAGGGCAGCAAGGAAAATTAAGGCTGAAGTATGGAACTGAAAGTCTTTCTCACAGCATCCCCTGGTTGGGAAGCAGCTGCATCAGTTAAGACAAACAGAAAAGATAGATATTCCCTGCTGAGATGGAGTGCCCCAGCTCAAGTCCCTGTCTCCTGTTTATCTCCACTCTGGGAGCGGAATGTAGTAGGCCATATGAAAAGTGAGTTTTGATTCCTGGAGTCTTTGTTTTCAAGGGAGGGATACACCAGGTATCAGCAATTGCTCTGGACCTATGCTATGTTTCCACAGCTTGGGGCATAAAGGAAAGCTCTGCCATCAGGCTTGGCAGATGCGATTAATGTACAGGAAACAGAGACCACTCTGTGGCAGCTGGGGGCAGCTGAGAGCTACCATAGACCAGAGAGCACGTAGTATCCTGGAAGGTCAGGGAAAGCTTCCTGGGAAGGCAGCTGGAAGGACACACCTCAGAGCCCAGGGCCTAACATAGTACCTGACACTAAGGAGGCACCCACTAAGCATTTATTGAATGAATGAATGACTTAGGCAGGCACTGTAAAGGCCATCTTTTCCTTTGGACCTTCTGAAACCAGTTCCCACATTTAGAATTCTATGATCACTTCCGAGAACAAAGCTGAGAAGGGAGGGGGAGAAGAGGGAGAAGTAGGAGGGAGAAACTGGCAAAGAGAGGACAGGCATACTGGGAACTGGATATTTATTTATTTATTTATTTATTTAGACTGGGGTTAGGGGTCTTGCTGAGTCAAGAAAGAAGTTTTATTTTTATTTGGAAAAAAGTTCCCAAGGTGATAGGGTGCTGATCCTGGGTGGCCCTTGACACATCTCATGTCTTGGATAAAACTCGACTTGTCTTTCTCCATCCTTGTTCCCATCCTAAGGAATGAATGTCTTCAGACACAGAAGCCAAAAGTTCCAAGGAAGAGGTTGTTAGCTGAGATTGGGCCCCCCTTTTGTCTTCTGAGAGAGTCTGCAATGTGCAGTGTGGGCAAAACTAGTTGTGGTCAGAGTCCCATCAAGCTGTTCAGTTCCTCTGGCCTTCTCCCTGAAATGAGACCACAGTTCCCAGAGGCCTGCCTCACAGGAGTGAGAGATTCCAGGTTCTGGATTCCAGGACCTCAAATATCAGAGTCTGTCTGCTAATTAGAGCAGGAGTTCTATGTTCATATGTTCATATGTTCATATGTTCAGGTTTGGCTTCGGAGACTATGACCACTTTGCAAACCTTTATAGCTCAACTCTTCTGTAGGGGTAGATGGTTCCAGGAGTGTCATGGCAGCAGACACTAGGGTGATGGCACACTTGCACATGTGCCACTGGCAGTAATTTGGGGAACACTTTAACTGGATTTCAAAGTGGAGCTGCATGGAAGGGTCAGTGGGGCTGCTCTGTGGCTTCCTATAGGATTTAAGTTAAAGCTGCAAGTCCCATTGAGAAGTGAATCCTAAAAGTCACTTTGCAAAGTACTCCTAGATGGTCAAGAGGCATGTAGGTGGCAGAGGAGGAGGCCCTGCTCTTTGTGAGGTTTTAGTTGGTAAGAATCCCATGGGGAGAATCTGTACACCTGTATGTCAGAGAAAACAGGAAACCCACTTACATCATTGAGAGAAAAACTCAGCTATTAACTTGGGCAAACTCAGTAGGAACAGGGAACCTGCATATGCAGCAGCCCAGATGATGGGTGCTCATATTGCTTAAGTAAGAGGAAAACAGGGTGTTGTCTTCCCCAGGTCCCACATGAGGAACTCCAAGGCCATGATGGGGCCACAAGTGGAATCAGCCCTGGAGGGGCCATTTGACTTCCCTAGGCTTCCTGAAACCCCAGGGTCTGAACTCTTAACTACTCTGTATCAGAGTCTGTAACACATTTTCTTCTGCTCTCTCTCTCATTCATTCATTCACTTACTCATCTATTCAAGAAATCCTGGCAGATGAATTTTATGCTGTCCCTGCCATCAAGGAGTATACTGTTTAGGACATGATTCTTAATGAAGTGTGGCTGAGAAGGGGGAAGAAAGAGGGTGGTGGGGATAGTGTGCCCAATGGAAGGCCTCATCAAAGTTCACTGGAGGACAATTCACGCTTCTGCACCCTGAGATTTATGCTCTGTTAGTTAATAGAAATTTGTCATATGCCTTAGGGGGATTGGGTAGCAAAAAGGCTGAGAACTGCCTGGGCAGTAAACAAATGAATATAAGACAAGGCGAAGAGCCACAAGGCAAAGGAAAACAGGGGCCTGTCAGAGTCCAGATGAGTGACATCAGAAGAGGGAGTCAGGGCAGGCTTCCTGGTAGAAGTGACATTTGAACAGAGTACTAAAGGATGAACAAGAATTGGCCAGGGAATTCCAGACAGGAGAGTCCACAGAAAAGTTCAGACAAGCACATGCTGAAATGAGAATCAATAATGCCTAGCTAATGCATGATTATCATTATGCATGATATGCATATGCATTATGCATAACTATCCTCTCTAAGTAATTTTTCAGGACATCAAAGAGACTCTTTTTTCCCTTTAGCAACCCCATAATTTATTATGCAAGTAAGTCATGCTCATTGTGGGGGAAAAATGAAAAAATATAGGTATAAATATTTTAAAAATGTAAAATTAATTTTATTCATAATTCCCATTTGAAGATACCCACTTTAACATTTGGCTTTTAACCTTCTGAACTTCCCAGAGCTGGCAAACCAGAAAACCAAGCCTGTAAAGTACACAGGAAGGAGTATACCTAGGTTGTAAGTGAAGGCTTGTACTGCACAAAGTGACTTTTTAATCAATATTCTTTTTCTCAGAGGTGAGTAAAATAACATTTCTTAAGTATCTACTATGTGCTGCATACATGCCTTATTTTACTAGAATCTCATCACAACCCTTTGAAAGAAGTATCTTAGCCCCATTTTCCAAATGACAGCCTGATCCCAGAGAACACTCACTGCTTTGTCAAGGGTCACTGAGATGCAAGGGCCAGAGCCATGCTGGAACCTGGCCTATTTCACATCCAAACCTCTGCTATTTTCACCGTACCACATCTCATGCTTGCTACCAAATCTTGTGCTGGGTTCAGATTGATGACATTGTCAGAGGCACGGCTGCTTCTGCATGAAGCAGGGCTTGGCCTCCTACATAATTTTTATGGCCTCAGAACTGAATAGTAATTGCTCTCATTAGATGGCACCTGTACTCCCTGGCCTGCCACACTCTGTCTTCCATAAGAAGGGCAGGATAATCCAACTTGTGTGTTAGAGAGATTTCGCCGGCATCTTGTAGAGTAGTTAGAAAGGGCCAGACCAGAGATAAAGAGGAGTGGGCTTGGGAGAAGGCAGGGCTGGGGAGGGGAAGAAATGATGGATCTTGTTTGGGACATAGTACACCTAAGAAGCATTGTGCAAAGATAACTGGCAATTGAATCTCTGTAACTCTGCTATCGTGGGGTGATATTAAAGTCACCTGCATTCCTTCTGCTCTCTGGCAGGGATAAGGAGCTGAGCCCAAGACTGAGAGGGTCGGTGGTGTGCTGGTAAATGTTTAACAGCTGGCTCTTTTGGGAAAAGGGGCTTGATATGTAGCATTTGCTGATTTGCTGATTTCCGTGGCATCATAACCAATTTCAGGCTACCAAGTGGACATCACTGAATGTGAAGTTGGAAAGAGATGCACAGTAGCACGTCATTATACGTTGTTTCTCCCACACAGATACAATAGAACTAAATCATCTCAAGAGTAGAGGTAACAATAAAATATAGTAAAATAATTAGGATGTGATTATTGTCGGTGTTTTATTTTTAGTGTAACTCTATTGTAACTTAAGAATTAAGTTGAACAGAATTCTTAAGTTACAGTAATCACAGTAAGTTAGTAATAATCACGCCTTGGAAAACCTCATTGGCTGTGATACTTCTACTGAACAAAAGCTGTAATTCAGTTTTTTAATGATGTCTGTGTTTAACAACCAGCTCACAAAATTCTTGACAATTAGCGTACCACTGGAGAAGTTCCAAGAAAGTACAAGTTGGAAGAACTACAAATCTACCTCCTTGTCATACAGGCTGAGGGACTCCCCAGGGTCACACATCTGGGAGGGCAGAGCCAGGCCCAGGACCCAGGAGGAGGTTCTTGGTCCTCCATGCTTCCTGATGGCCCCTCAGTGCCCTGGTCAGCCACACAGACCCAGGGAAAACCGTGTGGTCCTTGACCCCAGGATGATGATTCATGTCACCCTGGAGTGAGTGACTCAGGGAAGAAGCTGCCGGGCGGCCTGGAACAAAGAGAACTGGGCAAGATTTATTTCTGCTAGGAGCTAAATGGGAGGCTCAGATACTTTTCTGCTGTTTCCAGTGCCTTTGAACTGCCTCCGATTGAGCAATTGCACATATTTCCAAGAAGAGAAAATTTTTTTCAAGTGGACTTATTCTTAAAAAAGAATTGCTGAAGTGAACAAGCTGGAGAGGAAACCTGGGGAGATGCTTTGGCTGACTTCCTGTCATGGCTGGGGGGTGGGCTGGGCTGGAGGGAGGTCTGGCTTTGGCTTGACCATTTTTTAGGGGACCTAGAACCTGATCCCAGGAATTTCAGGGTTTCACCAACCCTCTTCCTCCAAAATGGCATCCAAGGTCCAAGAAGCTTCCCGAGTGCCAGAGAGTTGGGGTGAGGAGGGTGCCAGATATCTATCCCGAGCCATTTGACAAGACGTCTGCCATGCTTTCTGTGAGTCATTGGTCAGTAGATGACCTCTGAATCAGCCTTCTCAAGGCACCTTCAAGTCTGGCAACTCTGCTGCTGGCTGTACAGAAATGACTGTGCCATGTGCCCCCTGCCCCCTCATCCACCCACCCCCAGGATGAGAGGAGTCTCGTGAGGCTGTCTGAAGCCCTTGTCTATCAAGTAATTCCAAACAGCCATTTCCTCTCTTTGGGGTCTTTCCCTCAGGGTTCTGTCGGGGAAACGGGACCCAAGACTTCTCCGCATTTAGAGTTCAGGACTTTCCCCCTCATCTCTCCAGGGAAGCAGGGCACAGGCTTTTTTCTGGTGCCTCACCAGGGTCCATACTCTCATTGCTTCTACTTGGCCTCTCCTGTCTTCCCCTTGGCCCATAATCTTTTACTAGTCCTGGGGGTGGGGAAGACTTACTGTTACTTAGGATGCTTTCCCCAAATTTCTTTTCTGTACCCTGAACCCTCTCCATTTCCCTAAGGGCTAGCCCTTCACCACATACAAGGCAGAGACAGACTCCCTTTTCTCTACCCCCTGCTGCTACACCTCTCCCTGAGGCAATGAGCACAGAATGGACTCCAAGTTTGTTGAGACAATGGGGGAAAAACAAGTGTGAGGGGAAGAGAGGGCTCAGTTACTATTTTAGCTGCCTCTTATGTCCCCTACTCCAGCCCCCTGCTGAGCACAGTGGGTATCTATTCTTGCCCTCTTCTTATTGGGGCTGGCTCAGCCTCTCCCCCTGAGTATGGTCCTGGCATTGGTCTGAGCAGAAGCTGGTTCACTCCCAGATCTGGAATGGGTTCTGAATTAGGGGAGGAAGGCACCCGCAGCTAACAGAACCTATAAAAGATCCTCAGGCCAGAGGGTGCAGATCCCAGGGGGTGTTAGGAAGTGCTCAGGACCAGCCTCCCTGTAGCACTGCCAGACTTCAGCCCCTATAGTCCCAGCCCCTGGACCAGAGGGATTGTGTTGAGGGCAAGAAGTCACCGGGAAGTCTCTTCTAGCTCCTCATCTTACCCTCTCTGTTGCTTCTTTCTTTTGCCCTTCTATACCACACCCTTGCTCCCTGGGGACTGACCACAGCAAAGATCTAGGGCTGACCACAGCATAGACTTGGGATGACCACAAAATAGATTGAGATGGCCATGGCATTGACCAATAGCTGACCACAATGTAAAACTGGGACTGACCACAGCATAGATCTGGGATGACCACAGTACTGTACCCACTCTCTCTAACCCCACTGGCTGCCGCTACTGGCTGCCCAACAGCAGAGTAACTGTCAACAAGAGTAAATGTCAGAGTGCATAGCCCCTGATGGGTTTAATTCCAATCATGTCTGATGGCCTTTTATCTACTTGTTTGTATAGAGAAGTCCTGGCCGGGAATATATCTCCTTTACCTGCAAGAGACAAAGCTAGAACTCTGCTATCCAGGATGAACAGCAGACTGTCTGGGCCTGGTTGGATTTTGATGATGCCATGGCTCAGAGAACTCAGCTGCCCTATTCAGAGAGTGAGAAAGGAACTCATTGAGTACATACTATGTGCCAGCATTTTGCATGTATTCCCTAAGTTAATCCTCACAACAACCCTAAAAGGGTCTCCATTTTACAGATGAATAAACAAAGGTCAAGGGAAACTAAATCCAGCAGGGAAGAGGCAGAAGAGAATTAGAACCCAATCTTCTAAGTTCCAAAGACCTCTTGCAGCATCCCAAGGTTAGGAAACAGGATGGCGTTCTCCTGAGTTGAGGCCTGCTCAGGCTTGCCCATGGGATCTAGGATCCAGCTCTGCAGTTGTCCAGGCCCAGGGACCCAGAGAAGTGCCTCTCAGCACTCTAACCTGATCTCTGATGCCCCAAATTTTCCAAGTGTATCCAGGACTGCCCTGGGGTGAGAATGGGGACCAGGGAACATCCTCTCTCTCCCATGAGAGTGACCACAAGAAGGAGGAAGATTGGGAGGCACTGCCAAGGGATGCCTGCTTCCACAGAGTGGACACATTTGTTTATCATTTACCAAAAGCAAGCCCTTCAAAATTAGAGGCAGAAAGCTGGGGAATAGGGATTCTGGGACCCTCTCTGACAGCCCCTCACTCACAAATATATGGCTTTGTGCCTGTCTGGGCCTGTAAGATTAGAGCAGGAGGCAAGATTGGCTGATTTCCAGTGCCCCCCCCACCCCATCATACTCTGAATTTGCAGAGGGACTGAGAGAGTTGTGTGTGCAGTCACCCCAAACAATTCCCTTCATCAAATTCTTCATCTAGAGATAGACCAGTGGTATTAATAGCAACCTAATCTCTTTCAAATTCTTTGTGTTGCTAAAATGAAAGCAAAAATTCAAAGCTGGAAGAACAAAAAAACTCCCTTCTGAGAATTCTGAGTCACTCCAGAAAGGTCAGTAGAGTCTGGGTTAACCCGTTTTTTCCCAGAAGGGCTTCTGACTCTTCCCTGGACACCCAAAGATTAACAAAGAAAATGTGAGAGCCACTTAGCTTGTTGACTGTGCTTCTTGGACACTGTGGTTCAGAGAGGGATTTGGTTTCCCTTGTGCTGGTTGAAAGGCTTTGGGAGAGGCATCCTTGGGGCCATTGTAAGAGGTCACTGCTTGCCAAGACCACCACTCATAACCCAGTGGGCTTGCCCAGTTGGGGACTGGGGATTCAGACAAACCTCACGGGTTTTTTGACTTTGGGTGTCTTCAGGGCTCTGTTTCCTCATTTGTTAAATGGTACTAATAATATTAATGATGAGTTTAGTATTTATGAGGTTTGGGTAAAGTTCCTTGCTAAATCATGAGCCCTGATAATGCTTGCAGGGACACAGGGAACCCCCACAGGAAGCCAGTGCCCCCTCCCACTGGCTGAGAGGTGCAGGATGGAGGTGTGCTGCCCGCTGTGGGTGGGCATGCCTATGTTTGAAAGACCACTCCATCAGAGTAGTCCTCTACTGCCCTCCTGCCCTCTCTGTGCAGCCCACAGGGCCCTACAGTGGCTTTTCCAGGGGGCAGAGCCTGTTCAGCTGATCTAACAAGTGTGGAACTTTCTGGGGTGAACATTTCAAAGAACAAATTAATGGACAGTTGTATGAATGGAAGAGTCAGAGGCATGTGGGTGAATGGATAGCCTGACAGATGTCTTGCCACCTCAAACTGTGGGCCCACATTTTTACCCTCATAAGACCTCTGCTAGCTGCTGCTCACTCTGCCCTGCCCTACCACCACCAATGGCCTCATTTAGGAATGCACATTCCAGTTCTCTTTGGGGCAGGGTCCTATGCTGGGTTCTACTGCACTTTAGTGAAACTCCCAGCAAAGGAGGCAGAGGTGCAGAGTGGGGAGGTAATGGTTTTGGGGTCATATTTGTGTGCATTATAATCCTTGGCCTGCCACTTATTAGCTATGGGATCTTGAGCAAGTTACTGAACCTCTCTAATCCTTAGTTCCTTAATATGTAAAATGGAAATAATAAAAGCCATGTTACAGAGGTTAAACAAGATAGCACTTGAAATGCACCTAGTGTGGTATTTGACGCTCAGTAGGCAAACTAGAAATATTTGATGAATGAGAGAATGAAGAGAAGCATACTAGTTTGCTTTCTTTCATGAGCATGGCCAAAGGCAGATAAAATATTTAAATATGGATTAGAGACTTTTGGCCTTGTCAGTTATACAAATGATTGGAGAGTTATCCCAGCAGAGGCTTAGATAATTTACAGCAGATACAAAGGTTACTGGACCCAGTTGTTGCCCTCCTGTGTACCTCAGTTTTCCTTCCTGTAAAATGGGCCAAACTATATGGTTAAGCACTGGCTGGGGACAGAATGAATGGAATCTAAAGAGCTGACTGGCTCTTGACAATGACTGACATAACCCGTTACTGAGTAGGCTAAAGAGGTTTAGAAGGGCCCTGAAAATGGGTTAAAGAAGGAGTGGTCCAGAGACCGAATATTACTAAATATTTTTTCCTTTTATGGGTCGGTGCTCTAGATCACCACTTCCTGCAGATTATATTCCTAACTTTGCTGTGATAGATGCAAGGTTCATGTGCCCACAAGTTCCAGCAGAACCCAGATGTCACCCTGGGGGAGGGACTCTGCTGTTACCTTGCTATTTTAAGCAGTGAGTTTATAATAATGGATGAGAGAGAAAGCGAATGGGGCTGGAGCAGCGTGGGAATGGCCTCGGCAGGCAGGGCTGTTGGGGCTCCCCCTGAGAAGCTCAGGGTACTGTCTCATCAAGTGTGGACCACAGCCAGCCTCCACTCTGCTTTGTCCTGCAGCAGCTGATATCTCTTAGAGCTTGTCTGACTTAATTCGTTTTGTTTTGCTTTGCTTTGCTTTCTGACCCAGGGACTGACTTAAGATCTTTCTTGAGGAGCAAGAGATGGAGGAAAGAAAGTGGAGAGTCAGAAAATGAGACACGTTTTATGTGACTTTGGGATACCATGATCCCGGAATCCTATGAGATGGGACCATTACATTTGTGGTTTATTGTGACTAGGAAGAGTCCAGGATTTCAGAGACTCCTAGGGTTGAAAATGGCCCCTGGAGTGGGTTAAGAATCCTGTGACCATTGCCCCAGTCTTTGCTGGAACTCTCCCAGGAATACGGAGTTCATTGCTTTAAAGAGTAGCTTGTTTCATCTCAGATGGTTCCAAACACTAGAAAGGTTTTCCTTGCCTTGATCTGACCTTTCATTCATTGGTCATGCACTTATCCTTTGGGGACAATAGAACTACAAGAATGACTTTATAATATCTAAGAAGCGATTTTATTTTTCCCTGCACCATCTCTTCTTTAGGCTAAAGATCTTTAGTTCTTTAAAGACAAATTCTTGCTTCCTGCATACTGCTTCCTCTTTTTGGAACATAACCCAATTTGTCTGAATCCTTAGCACTCAGAGTGCAAAACATTTTGTACAGATTAAGGCGGAAAGGAAGGTAGAACTGTTACCTCCCATGTTTTGGGAACCATATTACTCTTAAACAGGCTGGACCTGCACATATATCCATCATCACTTAGGTTTCTAGGCAAGTACACCAACTTTCCTGGTAGATTTGGGGTTTGTGGATACTCTTGCTACTGTCAACCGCTGTGACCATATACTTTGCCCAGCACCACTGATATCATTACTGTTGAAATCCAAGTAAAGGTGATAGAAATTAATCACAGAGATTAATTTCATCCATATGAAATTAATGATGCTTATTTCGTCCATATGGCAACTGAGATGAGAGACATAGTATGCCCTGGCCCTATAGTTCTCACTCCCAGGAGCCAGGTTAAATCTGTCCAGTAGGGCTTCTGTCTTCCTGTGTCACCTTTCCTTCTAGCTATTCTGTTCAGAGAAATTCTCAACATTTAGTATTCATGGCTCAGCTCAAACACCATTTCTAACATGGAATCTAGTCTAAAACTGTATCTTACCTGTCCCAATTTCCATAGTTAGGGAGTCCTTTCTGAGATCCTGCCACTTCTCACTTTTGAAGTTCTAACAGTTATACTGTTTTCACACTGCCTCCCACCATTGGACTCTGTGCTCCTTGAGAGCCAAGACCACATCTTCATCATCTTTAAGTCACCAGCACCTAGCACAGGGGCTGAAAGAGCACATGTAAATTCAGTGTGGTGAACAAATGGGGTTTGTTCACATTCAGTTCAGTTCAGATTTCCTACTTTGAGATGAGACCTCTTGAGTTGGCTAGCAGAAGTCAATTGTTTAAGAGCTGAATGGGGCTACCTTTCCACTGCAGAGACTGATAAAAGATGGTGGTCATAATGACCAAACCCAATGGCTAAAATTCTCTAGTTCTTTAAACACAAATCAACAAGGATTTTTTTTTTTTAAGTATATGTGCTGCCAAAGCAAGCACCAACAAGCATTTTTTGATGAATCTTCTAGTTACCCATGATAAATCCCTCCTCAGGGAGCTCAGTCCAAGGTGTGTGTGTTGAGTGGAAGCATCTGTCAGAGTTATGGCTGATATCTGATCTGGGCCTGCCCACAGGTCTCTGGCCCTCGGGCCTTCCCTGTGGCACCAGAAGAGTATCTAGTATCTTGGGAGGTGCTGGGGCTTCCTGAATATCTCCTGCAGCCTCTGCAGTTAGCATCACACATAGGACCTAGGACATAGTAGGTACCCAGTAAATGACAGTGTTCTTTGTTTTTCTTTTGTGTGTCCCAGTAGTGCCCTGGCTTGTGGCTGAGGGCAGGGTCTATGTCTGGTGGTTTTCGTCTGCTGACTAGCAGAGCAGCAACTTCAGGGAATCTCTGAAGTTGAAGTTGGGAATCCCTGAATCAGGCTGGTTGCTGGTTCCACAGGTCTCTGAAGGCTTCTTCCACCCAATTAGGGGAAGGGGACCTGGAGTAGTTTAGTGGGAGAAGAGGTTAGGAAGTGGCCTTTGGACTCTGGTTAAGCTTCCTGGGCTGCAGACCAGCATGCCTGTGGCCTCTGTGAGCACCTACTCTGTGCTTAGTGCTTTATATAATTTCATCCTTAGAACATTCCTGCATGGGAAGCATGTTCCTCTGTTCCTCTGACGAGGAAAGTGAGGCTCAGAGGTGAAGCTAATGTTCAAGGCCATACACAGCCAGTGAGTGGCAGAGTGGGGACTCAAATCCAAGTCTAAGTTTCCAAGGCCCGTGTTCTTTCTACCTTGCTATCTTGCCTCTCCAGATTGAAGCCTGACATTATTGGACTTTTCTAAGAGTAAGCAGAGGAGCCAGATCCATTTGTTCAGGTCTGTTGGATAGATCATGGTCCTAGGCCTCTTGACTGATGAGAAATATGAAAGAATAGTTAGTTATAAGTAACACTAGTTAGTAGTTATAACTTAGTACAAGTAGTTACAAATTAGTAGTTATAAGTAAACCCAACCCAAATGGACTTAAAATAGTAAAAAATTTCATTGTTCATGCAACTGGCTAGTTCAGAAAGAATTCAGGCTTCAGGTGAAATTTAATCAAGGGTCTACCTTCCTTTTTTTCTGCAAGTGTCTTGGGTCTACTTCCTCCTCTATATGTCAGATTTATCCTCAGTATGGATTTCCAAACAGAAACAAAACGGTACCAGCAGCACCAAGTCTTCCATCTGTGTACTCTACCACCCATAGCAAGATAAAGCACCTGGGTCCTAGAACACTGCAGTGTGCTCATTGGTCTACACTGGACCTATTTTCTATCCGTGAACCAAACACTGTGGCGAGATGAATAAGATTAAGCTGACTGGGTCAATCCCAGCTGGGCCTCAAGCTGCTACACCATGAGACAGGGTAAGCCTGTTTTCTGGGGAAACAATGAAAGGTTGCTTGGGGTAGGTACTGCACAGGGTACAAAAGATCCACCCTGGCTGGACCTCCAGAATCACAGGCCTAGTGAGGCTTGTCCTCAGGTGAGAGAGCCCCATATGGAGGGTCAGAAAAGCAGTTGAAGAACATGAGGTCAGCCATGGGGTAGAAAGTCAAGAAACATTCTCCAATTCCTCAACCCAGGCAAGGAAGGTTGTGTGGTACAGTGCAAAGAGCTCTGGCCTCAAAATTAGGAAGATCTGGATTCAAATACTTGGTTCTTTATATGATTTTGGCAAATGGCTGCCATTCTCTGAAGCCATTCTCTCTTCTATAAAATGTGAATATTAATGCCTGCATCAGAGGTCATCACGGTGATTAAATGAGATGATGTTGGAAATGTTTCTAGGACAGTTCCTGGCATGTAGTAGGTGCTCAATAAATGATACAAAAGTACAAATCTGATCCCAATGGAGTGTCCTCTATTCACTATGGCTTTGAAGAGTTCGAAGCACTTTTCTCCCTTCTGGGATAGCTGTGTTTACTGTAAGGACCAAATTAGATGCAAAATCTCTAAGGTCATCTCTGACTTTGTAAACAGAGAAAATGAACAGGAGGAAATGCAATTCCAAATGCCCTCTCCTAACCTAGTCCAACCTCTGGTATTGATGCAAAGTCAAGCAGGCTTTTTCTGTGGCTCATGGCTCCTGGAAATGGAACCCAGCCTGGGTCAGGGATGGGAGTGGATTTGACTTGTCCTTTTGGCGTCTCCTCAGCCTGCGGAGCCCAGGCCTCTTGGAGCATCTTTGGGGCTGACGCCGCGGCGGTTCCAGGCACACGCGGCCACTCCCGCCAGGAGGCTGCCATGCCCCACATTCCCGAGGATGAGGAGCCCCCTGGAGAGCCACAGGCAGCCCAGAGCCCCACCGGCCAAGTAAGTGCCCCCTCTTTGCCTGCAGTTAGCCTGGCCGGGGCCAAGCCAAGTGCCCTGGGCTGATGTCACAATGCTCAGCCTGGCCAGAGGGTTTGCTGACAGCCTGTGCAAGCTGCAGTGGGCACCTGGGGAAGGTATATAGCTGTGACACTGAGGAATAAATACCCAGAGTTCATTTGAATTGGCCAAGGCCCCACATATCCTGAGAGCAGACCCTCCTAGGCTGTGTCTTACTGAGGTCTCCTGGAAAGTCCAACCACCTAACCCTGTAAGTGCCCTCCTAGAATGGAGAAAGACTTGGAGGAGAACTGTAAGCACAGAGGGCCTCATCATGTCAGGGTTGTGCTTATCAGCAAAAGGCCATTTAAACTGAGCCCACTTAAAATGAAGATCAAAATAGTGGAAAAGATTTTCAGGAGAATTGTATTATAAATAAGAGAAATGATAAAAGAATTTAAAGGGTCTCATTGGGATTGTATTATACAAATGAAATTATGAAATCAAATTAATTTATGTATATATACAACAAAAAATTGATTATATGCTACTTTTTTAGAAGGAACAAAGAATTAATTGTGTTGATTTTGGCGTTGGTATATTTATTCTTTATACCAACATGATGATCTGTTCACATAAGCCCCATCCTTCACATTTTACTTTATAGCACCTCTGTTAAGAGATTATGTATTGAAATATTTAAGGGCCTCATTCATTTTCCCAAGGACCTCTATCGATCCTCCAATATGCAAATCATTTTCTCATAAAGAACTCATCTTGCATCATCCTTGTAATTTTTTCTTCGTTAGCTGCTCTAGCTCCATCTGCTCTTCACTGGCCCAGACCCTGCATGTGAAGTTTTCCAACACTGTTTTCTTTGATTTCCTGAACTTGCACTTGGTTTGCACCACCCCATTATACTGAAACTGACCTCATCCAGAAGGGACAGACACTTGTGAAGTGAAGGAAGAATGTATGACTGAGCATTAATTTGGTAAGCGGGCAGATTCTCAGTGAACATTTTCATGTTAGGATGACATTTGTTTTCTTGCACGTCATAACTGTGGGAACTCAGATAGTAAATACTTAGAAAAGAATGGCTTCTTGTATCTCTCTACCCCAAACTCGTGGGATTGAGATATTGCAGAACTTGGCAGACTTGGCGAGCCCTTGAATTTCTAAGTGGCAGTGAGCCAAGCCTCCATCCATTTGGCCACAGGCAGCCAGCTCAGTGTTTTATTGAACCTCTCTTCCAGGAATGTCATGGGCCTGGTAGGTCCTGCTTTTCGGTTGCTTTTGGTGGCTCTAGATTGCTTCTCTGCTCTTCTACGGGTGATGTCTGGTCTTCCCCAAACTGGGGGCTCTGCTGCTGCTCCTTTTCTACTATTGCTCCTAACCAAGTGTGGACAATTCCCTTAAATCACTGGTAATAGTGGACTGTAAGTTGTAGCCAACAACAAAAAAAAAAATGTGTTAATCCACTAAAAGTTTGGAGATTAAAGAAGGGAATGACAGCATAAAGTGAAACATCCACATCTGGATTCAAATGTGACTGCTCCCTCTCCTCAGTCATGGCTTTCCTGAGTTCTGTCCCCTTAGCATCCTTACTCCCTAGCCCTGGTTTCCTTCTTACCATGGCCCTTCCCGAATCTTAGCTAGCTCCCCCAGACAGCTATCAGGCCATGCTCTTCAAGAATACAACTGTTCCTAAAAAAATTAAAATAGATTGGCAAAGCTGCAACTCCATCCTTAGTGAAAAGATCCTTTTACACTGAGTTTAGTTTACCTTTAGTTCATCATCTCGCCTCTCTACTTAAAAGAACCTGTAAGCTTTCTCCTCAGGAGACTAAATACAAGATAGCAAAAACGCCTGCTGACCCTTCTGACCATAACAACTTCAAATCACACCTAGGTGCAGCTCCACTGGGTCAGAGGTGAGCGTGAGTTTCCAGGCGACCAAGCCAGCGGGGGATCCATGAGCTAATCACATAGTTCAGGGTCAGAGAGCCCTCACTGAACAGCAGGAGCTCCAGATTCCAGCTTTCCACAAGCTCACTCTCCTTGTGACCTTGAACCAGAACCAGACTTCTGTAACATGAGGGGGTGGACCCCCATGATCTCTGAAGGTCCTTCAAATGCCACAATTCTCTCTCTGCGCTTGTGGGAAGTCAAGACAATAAAGGGAGTGTTTGTGGTACTAATAGCCTTTGTATTGCTGGAGCCCAGCAGGAGAACGACCCATGAAGACTTCAGGTGAGCTGGAGCCAGGATGCCCAGGTCCTATAAGGGAGGATTATTAGCATAAGATTTAAGATTGTGGACTCTGGAGTCAGACCAAACCGGTCTCCTCCACATCCTGGCCAAAAGACTTTGTGTGAGTCTGTTAACTTTTTTGTGCCTTTGGTTCCTCATCTCTTCCTCAAGGCAAGTGTCAGTGGCTGCCTTCTAGACTTAGGTTAGCCTAGCTCTCTAGTACCTTTTTTGGCCTGAGGAACCATGAGAGTGGGGCAGGTTAGACTGCAGACTAAAGGCTACATCAGATTCAGTATCTTTTTATTCTCTGCCCTTACTGACTGGCAATGGGCCTCCATGAGTTCTCCAGAAGCCCACAGGCATCGTCAGTGAAGAGCACCTCCCTCTTTGCACCCATCAGACAACCTACATTGGGCTTCTTAGGCAGCTACAGCCTCAGGGAAAGGTCAGGCTTTGTGAGCAGGACTGGAGCCTCCAGGGGCTGGAGCCCAAGTCCCTGGGAGCAGCGGAAGCTGGGCAGCCAGGGAAGCAGGGTTGGCTAGGAGGATTTGGCTGAAATTCCCAGTACCGTGTGAACTCCCACTCTGTGAAGCAGGCAAAGAACCAGAGCATCCTTCTGATTTTACAGCTCCCCCGGGTCCAGCCCTACTTCTAGTTCCTCAAACCCCAGCCCCCATTTCCCATTGCTGACATGAACACTAGCTGAGGCCTTCTTGCACAAAAACACAAATGCTGTAGACCTAGATCCTGTTTTTCTTTCTGCATGCACACCCCTCCCCCAGCTGCCACACACATCCTCGAGGTCCTTAATCAGAAGCTGTAATCAAGACCCACAAAGAAATAAAACTTCCGGACAATGCACTCTGTGAGGTTGTGTCCTAAGTGTGTTTTCTGGGTTGGTCGTAGAACAAGGAGGGGCTCAAAGGAATGAGCTTCTAGCCAAGAGGTTCTGATAGGAATAAAAGCTGTCAGGATACAAGCCTGGCACCTTAAAGGAACACAGAATGACAGATTATCAGAGCTAAGAGCTAGAAGGGATACTAGATCTCATCTAAGACCCTCCCCTCCTGGGCAGGCAAAGTTCTGCACAGTGTGAACCCCACCCCCCAACAGTTACCTGGAAGCTTATTAAACCCAGATTCCTCTGCCAAGGCCTAAGCCTATTGAACCAGAGTCTTCTGGGATGGGTCTTGGGAGTTTGCAGGAGTAGCTCCATACAGGGGAACTCCCCACCTCACAAGGAAGTCTGTGCTGTAGTTGGCCAGATCTGCTTGCTGGTCAAGCTGCAACTGCCTCCCTGTGACTCCCTCTCAGTTCTGCCCTTCACAACTACCTATAGTGGGGTGAAAACCTACAGATGCAGGAAGGCAGTGTATGCATCTTCCCATAAGCTCTTCTAGGCTTTGCTCCCAAACCACTCTTCTGGGGACATACCCACCTGTCTCCTAATCATGGAGTACCACACCTGGCTCTGGGCCCCAGAAGCAGCAAGACCAGGACATCAACCATTTCCTGGCCTGTGACCAGAAACCATATCAGAAAGCTGACTCATTGGAACAGCATGGCTTCCTCAGAAATGCCTTGCAAACCTGAGGGTGCAAAGAGGCTCTGGTTAGCTCTAACAGCTGGCTCTAGTTTCTACTCAGACAGCCCCCATCCTCTTTCAGGGGTTTCTGGAAGCCCCTAGGTGCAGGTCAATATGAGCTCATAAGCAGACCTCACATCATTCACATCATCTGTTCCAGTATCCCCTTCTACCATTCCCTGGCCAACTCCTACTCCCATCTCCACTGTCTACAACACTTAATGCCAGGTACTATTCTACTGCATTAACTTATTTAATTTTCAGTTAACCTTATGAGGTAGGTACCATCATCTCCATTTCATAGCTGAGGAAGCTGAGGCACAGAGAAGTTAAGTACCTTCCTCCAAGATCATATAGCTCATAAGTAGCAGGCCCAGGATTTGAACTCAGGCAGTCTGGCCCCAGAGCCTATGCTCTAAGTCTCTACCCTGCACTAAGTAGTGTTAGCTTTGCCTCTGGGGCCCTCTATGAGATCCCTTGGTGCCTAGGCTAGGGAGACACTGTCCTGTGCTTTCAAAGCCCTGGTCTGAGATGGCCAACCTGGGCCCCTGCAAATGCACTGCCATGCACACTCCAAAGCACTGCAGCTTGTGTTGCTGTGTCTTCCTTCTGCTTGCCATCCACTCAGATGCCTGAGCCCATGGGGCCAGAAAATACAGCTCCATGTCACACATCCTGCTGAGACATGGTGCTGCCTATGCCTTTTTCATTCCTTTTTAGCCATCAGACAATAAAACAGCTCAACTCGATGTACATGGACTCCTAGAAACACAGACCACCATGTAATTCCTGGTTCCAGCCACACACAAGTTACTCTCTCTCTACATCTCCCTATGTGCCTACTTTGTGCTGCACTTTCTGATCCCTTAGACAAATTGATGTTTAACCCTGTTATACAGAAGCATCCTGTTGACTTAATATCACCGCAGCACTCAAATAACCAGTGGCATCTCCGCTCCCACCCCTATCCCCACCTTCAATTTTTGATTAACTGAAAATTAGGTTGGAATGTGCTCTGGAGAATCAGCCCTCTGTGTGTGGCCCTAAAAGCAAGGGATTGGCTGTGGAGCTCCTAGAACCTCTGACCACAAAGCTGCTGGGCCTCCTCTTTTGGCTCAGAATTAGAGATCACGTAGCTGCTGCCATGACAAATCTGGAATTCTCTCCCTGTTTGTGTCGGTGTAGTAGGAAACCCATCCTGGCTAACCACCATCAGTCAGTGGGCTGGACCCAGAGGGAGTTTGCTCAGCTGTCCTTTTAGGAGAGAAAAATACCAAGCAAGCTTCTCTAAGCAGCCAAGAAGTTCTGGAAAGGGCAGGAAATGCTTCTATTTCTTTGGGATGCAAGGTATAGATAGTGTGGCAGTGTGGAAAGAGCTAGACTTCATATCTCTGAGTGGGACCTGAGGTGAGTTACTCATTTTGCCTGTTTCCTCATCTGTAAGCTGAGCCTTACAGCAATAGCTTCTAACAACAGTAAACTTTTAAGGGAATTTTACTATATTCCAGCCACTGTACTAGGTTTTTTATACACTTTATCTCATTTAATTTTCAGAATATCTCTGTGGGATAGGTACTATTATTATCCCCATTTAGGGATGAAGACTCGAAGCACAGAAAAATAATGTGTACTAGCTAATACAACTAAGTCATTGAGCCTAGAATCAAACCTCAGGCAACTTGACTTTAATTACCAGAATAATATGTACAGTGCCAAGCAAGGTTCTCAGCTCCTAATAGGTTCTCAGTCTAGTATAGCACAAAACAGTTTTCAAAAAGTTTTTATATATATTACTGCGATTGATGCCCTAACCCGACTGTGAGGACAGTGATCATCATCCCCAGGGAACTAGAAGTTCAGAGCAGTTAGGTATTATATCCAAATGCAGGAAAGAAGCTAAACATGGGGCTCCTACCATGTTCTAGGCTAAACTCTTTACATTCATTGTCTCAGATAACCTTCATAATGCCCTATAAATTAGCTGTGACTATATGTAGTTTATAGATTAGGAAATGAAGGTTTGGGAGGTTAAGTCAGTTGTCCAAAGGACATAACAAGGATGCAGCAAGATTCTACTGCCTCATGGGTATAAACTGAAGAAACAAGGCTAGAATTTTTTTTCTTCTTTCTAGTCCAGAAAATTCCCCAGTATACTGCAACAGAGTTTGAGTACACAAGAAAGGGATAACTATTCACTTACATGTGATAGGCACTCAATAAATATAGAATTGAATTTACTCAATATAGTTGACCTTGAACAATGCAGGAGTTAGGGACACCAAACCCCTTGCACAGTTGAAAATCTATATAATTTTTGACTCTCGAAAAACTTTACTAATGGACTACTATAGACTTCTATATAGAAGGTTTTTTGTTTGTTTGTTTTTCAGATTTTATTCATGAGAGACACAGAGAGAGAAAGAGAGGCAGAGACACAGGCAGAGAAGTGGGCCCCATGCAGGGAGCCCGACCTGCAACTTGATCCTGGGTCCCCAGGATCATGCCCTAGGCCAACGGCAGTGCTAAACCACTGAGCCACCCGGGCTGCCCTGGAAGGTTTCTCATAACAAAAACAGCCATGAACACATATTTTGTGTGTTATATATACTGTATTCTTATAATAAAGTTAGCTAGAGAAAAGAAAATGTTATTAAGAAAATCATAAGGAAGAGAGAATACTTTACAGTACCATACTATAAAAAAACACATGTAAGTCTAACACATGTTGTTCAAGAGTTAACTGTAAATGTTTATTGAATTCATTCAACAAGTGTTTATTAAGCACTAACTAACCAAGGCCCTACTCTCAGAGAGTTTACCTCCCAGTGGATTTACAATCGAATGACAATTTTTTTTCTGATCTAATTTGCTTTGTGTTCCCTTATGAACTTCTCTGAAAAGGAATTGGGGGATCATTGGTCTATGCTATCCCCAGGAATATCTAGTGCTTAACAATATGCTTTACCATGTAAGGTAGGTTGCCAGCTTTTCTCTTCATTTTACCTTCCCTTGGCTGTTTACACCCTGTCTTCACTGGCCAGCAACCTGGGGTTCTGTCTATACCTCCTCAGAGACCCTTTGGGAAATGTGTGAGAAAAAGGTTTGGGACCCAAAGAATTAATTTCCTGTAAGGAATGGAATGAAGACAAAATAGATAGTGCATGTAAAACACTGGGAACTTGGTGATAGCTTTGCAGAGTGGGGACATGCTCCCAACTCTTCCAAGGCCCAAGGCTTCCTGTGTGACAGGCACTGCTCTAAGCACTTTATATGCAGTAGCTCACAACAACTCTAGGAAGTAGGTATGATTATTCCATTTTACAGATAAGAAAACTGTAGGTAAGTACAATCCAAACACTAGAAACTGACCAGTACCTTGAATGTCTAATCTAGGATTTTGAATTTATCCACTTACTACCTTTTCCAAGAGCAGCCTCAATTAAAATCTTCAATGAAATGTCTTCAAATGAATTATCAGTAAAACATTAAGATCTGATGTACAAGATATTGGAGCCATCTATTGGGCACCTGCCATATGGTCTCATTCCCTTGGGGTAGATATTATTATTATCTTTATTTTATAGATGAAGAAACTGTGTCTCTGTGAGGGTAAATAATTGTCAAAGGCCACATAGTTGTATTGTGGTTGAGTAGAGATTCAAACCTGATTTTCCTGCTAAAGTGTTTCTGTCAGCTTTGCCTCCTTTCTTGGCCATACCCAGCAGTAAAGCCTGTGTCATGGACACCAATGGCCCCAGGCATGGGGGCAGGAGTAGCAGTTGCTTGATGCCCTATACTTTATGGAAAAGAAACTTGGAAAGGCCAAGAGAACAGTTCCACCAGGATGGCTTCTAGTAATTCTGGTCACAGAGTAAGAACTGTGAGATTGTAGCTTTGGAAGTACCTAAGAGAAAGCAGAAAATGTTTGGAAATTTTGATTATTACAGAAGGACAGAAATGTATATTAAAATTATTTGTCTTTAGTTCCTATAGTGAGGAAAGAAGTAGCTTACTTTTTGTTTCTCTGATTCCCCTGTCCATCTGTACATAAGCTACTTAGGTCAGGGGTTGTGTCTTTTATGTGTGTATCTCCAGTTCTCAGCATAGGCTCTAGTATGTGTTAGGAGCTCAAGGAAGGATGGATGAATGGATAAATGGGCAGGTAGATGGATGGATGGATGGATGGATGGATGGATGGATGGATATGTGACAGGTTGGGTAGATAATTGGCTGGCTGATTAAATGCCAGGATTGGAGAGAGGAAGAAATGGAGGCACATGGGAAAAAGAGGGAAGAGGAGAGGATAGAAGATGATGATGAATAAATGACTGGCTGGGTGATACACTCTCCACTGAATAAGACTAATAGGCATTGCATGTATTTCTACACTCCAGGTGTCTGTTGGCATGAGAGTGAAACCAGTGATGAAAAAGGCAGGATAATCTAGTGGTTGTTGATCCCTGGCTTCTAGAAATAGAGTGGACAATGCCAGGAAAGAGAGTTCACCAGAGGCAAGGCAGGTACTGGGTGCACAGGGGGAATCCACAGGGTGGGCACTGGGGAGCTTTAGGAGAGCCAGGAACTGGTCCTCAGTGCTTGGCAGGGAGGAGCCCTGTGTCCAGCAGACTTCGGCAGAGGCATTTCTGCTCTCTCCCATGCTCTTAGGACTTGCTGCTGGAATAATCATTTTCTTGTGAGTCCCCAGAGTCCTTTTATCCTATCACAAGAGCACCAACTTCTCTTTGTGGCCAGGACCCCTCTCTACAGAGGGACCTGTAGATACAGCCACCTCTAGGCTATGAGAGAGGGACCTGGAGATACAGCCACCACAGAGCCCCACCTCCACCACCACTCCCACAATCAGCAGCAGCATCATTATTGCTTTATCTTGTATAATCCTTAAAACAAGCCTGGAAAATAGGGGTTATTATCTCCATGGAATGTTTGAGAATATGAAACTCTGAAAAGTTCAATAAAGTGCCCAAGGTCATCAGGTGGGATTCCAGCTCAGGTTCCCCAGCTTTATTACCTCACACTGGCTTCTAATAGGGTCCTTCACCCCTAGGTTATCTGCCAGGGCCCAAGTGCAAGAGATAAACTCCCCAGCCCAGCGACGGCTGGGGCTGGGGCTGTTGCTTAGAGCTTCCTAGTCCAGGCCTAGTCATGTGACATTGGGGAAAGGAAGATAATATTCCCGTCTCTGACACTGGCCTATATTTATCCCTGCACCCAGGCAGTTAGGAAACTGTTGCGCATTCCTGGGAATTTATGAGTGAAATAAACATTTAAATGTTTCTATAAGGTTTATTTAAAGAGAACAAAATGTGACCTGCTGGCTTATTATAGGGTGAGATTATGGGGAGACGGCCCAGGCCCCCAGAACTTGGCTGACTCCAGGGAAGGAAATGGACCCCTAGGGAGGCTGGGCCCATGAGAAGGTAAGGGTATCTTTCCTCCAGCTATGTGTTCTAACTTGTACTGGCTGGAGGGCTTCCTGGAGGAAGGGGTTTGTGAGGGAGGGGGCAGCTTAGAAGAATAATGGAGGAGTGTCAGAATGTCCTGCACATACCAGGAATGAGGGGAGGTGAGACCAAAGACCAGGGGAAACAACTGTAAAAGTAGCATGGTGGAGTGGAAAGGCCAACAGGCCTGGTGCGTAGTCCTTCCCACTATTTACCAGTTGTACAGCTCTGTACAAGTCTGTTTTTTCATTGGTAAAGTAGGGATTAAAGGAGAAGAAAGAGAGAAAAGAAATGCATCCATCACCTATTCCATGCTCAGGGCCTTCACCTTCCTCTTCACAATTTGATGATATCAGGAGGCATTATCATCCCCAATTCGTATTTGGATATCCTTAAGTTCATTTGCACAATTGCTAGAGAGGATGAGGTAAGGAAACATACTAGAAGTGTCTTGACAGGGCCCCACACATAGTAGGTCCAAGAAACTGTCACTCTCCTTTACCCACATTTGCCCCTTTGCTTCTTGTGTCTGTAACCCACAAAGGGTATCTCTATTTGGTCTGAGAAGCAGATGGTAAGAGAGGAAGTAGAGCCAGGCAAAAGTGACTTTGGAGATGGGCTTCTCTGAAGGTCACTGATTACAAGACCACTAGAGCTTGTGTGGTCAGATGCCCAGGGGTGGTGCTCTGTGGCTCCATGACCAGAAAGGTGAGACCCTCCTGATTTAACTCCAATGGTTGGCCAGACTCAAAACTAAGAACAATCTCCTAAAAACCAAACTCCAAAGTAATTAATTCAGCCCCAAAGATAACAATAACAGAATGTAACATCTGACACTTAATGAGCATTTACTAAGTGCCAGGTGCTCTTCTATGAGCTTTCCATCTGGAGCTGTAGATTTAGCAAGTGAAAAATACATTTATGTCCATGCAATATTTGGGACCCATTCAACACTAAAAAAAATTATTTGTTTTTTATTTGAAGTTCAAATATAGCTGAACCTCTTGCATTTTAACTGACAATCTTATTTCCATATGAATCATTTAATTCTTGTGACTACCCTGAGCGATAGTTATTTTACAGATGAAGTAGCCAAGGCACAGAGAAGCAAGGTAACTTGCCCAAGGTCACACAGCTAGTAAGTGAGAAGCTTTATCATGCATGAATTACTGTGGCTCCCAAGCCCAAGGCTGTTGAAGTCCTAAAGCCGGTAACTTCACTGGCAGACTCGTGTTTGGACACACCACACCGCAAGCTTCCTTGAGGCCCTGTCTTCTGTTTGGCAGCTCAGAGTGCAAGCAGGGAGGAGTATTTACACTCACCACACACACCAAAATCTGGCGGAATTCACTCCAGAGGGCCCCTGGAATCTCCCCACACTTTCCTAGGTTCCTGTCTCCCTAGTGCCTGCTGAACTGAAACAGACCACAAAAGACTGAATGTTCCCCACAAAAACAGTTTTGCCCAGAGCTTGTTCAACCATTCTGTGTACTGATTAAGGAAAGAACACTTTGATTTTATTTCTGTATATTTTGCACACATTGGAAGGAGAGAGTGAGGAGCATTCCAGGACATTCCATCAGGGGATTAGAGGATTTCTCCCTGATTGCTTTGTGCCTCCTGGTTTTTAAGCAGCTTTGAATTGTGTGTGTTTGTGGTTACATGCTTGGCACTATCCACCTGTGGCTTGTTTCTGAGTTTCTGTGTGAGGACCTCTACCCTTCTCTGAGTGAGAGTGCCTGCAGCCCCATACATGACAGCCACCTCAGGAGAGCTTTGCTGAAAGTGGCCTTTAGCCAGGAGGCAGAGAAAACTTCCAACAGAATGCAGCTCCTCCAGTATGTTGCAGACCATTTATGTCACAGTCAACACTAAGGGTACCAGGCCCTGGTGGCTATCTGGGGTGAGTACATGGGGGTGTGGATGGGGGTACTTTCCCCATTCCACATCCCATTGTGCTAACTGGGAAGCATTTCAGAGGCCTGCCTACTTCACTTTTCTCTTCCCAGGCCCTAGCATAGACCATAATACATAATAAGCATTTGGTAAGTTTGCTGGATAAATGGAGAGAATAAAGTGTAATGATGCACAATGTGTACAGAACGATCTCTCTTAGACTCTAAGACTTTTGAAAACTGAGTCAATCATAAAAATAAAGGTTAGACAATCTGTACAATAAGTAACTGGATGGAGCTGGAAGAGTAAATTGAAGAGGAAGGGGGAGGAAGAGAGGCTTTAGGTGGGGAGGGTAAGCAAATGAAAAGTCAAAGGGCAGAGGTCAGAGAGGATGGGATTTAGCATTCCATGTCCTTTGAGAGGTAAGCATGGAGAATGGAATTCTTTTTGTATTGCTTTTTTTGTCTGCTAAATAATTCTTTAAATCAATCTTTCTCAGGGCCTGGACCACATGGATCACAGATTCATTAGGTTTCAGGTCAAATGGTTTAACTTCAGAGTCAAATCATAGGTGGTTAGGAGAAGCGTGCATTTCTTTTTATCTCCTAGGGATATTAGTATTTATGAAACTATCTCCCCATTTTTATGGCTTATTTTTATATCTTAGATTTTATTGCTAGTTATTTCAAATTGCTTTGGGAAATAGGTAGTGTGTTAAGAAAATTAGGTCAACAAGTGAATTGTATTCTACTTACTTAGCAGCCTGAATATATGAAACTCTTGGAGGTATATATTATAATCCCATTAGTACTACCACAAATTTTCTTCAGAATGCAACATGAAGAAAGTGATGTTTGGTTCTCCTGCCTCTTTTATGTAGACCTGCACCATCTACATTAATGCCGGCTGGGAATTTCATAAAAGCCCACCCCAAGGGATGGATGAACCATATGATATAATGAGCATGAAAATGATCTGTTAGCCAGAGTGCATGTCTTCCTGCTCACCCGAGGATTCATACAAGAAAGAAATTCTTTAAATATGAAAAACATGAATAAGTTAATTTCTAGACCTGAAATTATCGCAGTAAAAATAAACTCCACCCAGGGAAGGAACTGCAAATATACTCTAAGAACCTAAGTGTTTCAAATGGAATTTCCATGGCAGCAGTTATCCATAAGCTATATAGAAAGAAACCCATCAAGTGGATATGGGACTTATGCAAGATGAATAAATTCTAGAGATCTATTGTATAGCTTAGTGCCTAGAGTTAACAATACTGTATTGTAGACCTAAAAGTTTGCTAAGGGAGTATATCTTATAAGTGTTCTTATCACATCAATAGCAACAATAATAGCAATAAATAAATAAAAGGGCAGGAATAAATTTCGGGAAGTGATGGATAGGTTTATGGCATAAATTATGAGGGTTTCACAAGTGTATACTTAGCTCTAAACTCATTAAGTTGTATATATTAAATATGTATAGCTTTTCATATGTCAATCATACCTTAATAAAGTGGCTATTTTTTTAAAAAGATGTCATAAGTGGAGGAGGCTTTAAGCATAAGCCTCCCGTGCTCCAGAAAACCCAAGACAGGTTAAGAATCATGCACCAAAGGGGCAATTATTTGGATGCCTTCAGAGCCAGGCAGGGAGCACAACTGACTGAAGCAGGCCAGCAGAAACAGACCAAGGCTTACTCTGCAGAAATGTAGACCCAATATTGCTTGGTCTCTTGTTTTTTTTTTTTTTTTTTTTTTTCAGGAAAAGCAGGAAATCCAGACCTTTATGGGAATTCTTCCAATTATAAAATGTTGACAACTAATATAAAAACTTACAAAAACTACTCACAATAAACAGCTCTCCAGGTCTCTAATTTGTACCTCAGAGAATTTGTAGCTCAGAGAATAGGCTAATCCCTAACTGAGATCCAAGAAACCACATCAACAAGAAACCCTTGTAGTGACATGAAGAGAAGCCTCTGGAAAAACTTCAGCCCTTCTTCCTGCTCACTGGAGAACCCACACAATAGAAAATCTCTCCATTCCTCCCTCTTTACTAGTTCTCCCAGTAAAGAGCCCTGGCTCTGCCTGGCACCTGCTCCTGGCCTTACCTGCCCCAGCTTCAGCCCATGACCTGCCACTTTGACACCATGATTCCCCTTTTTGACCTTAACAGCTCTTCTGGATACTGTCCCACTGTGTGTCATCAGGCCCCTCACCATGATCCAAGATCTTCCTGCTTCTCTCCTGGCCCCTTGGAAGGTTCCAGCCTCTCTGCTGCTTGCTGGCCTCCTACAGGGGACAAAAGGTGGGGAGAACTGAGTAAAGCCATCAATCATTTTAATGATAATTATGATTAATGGGTATTTGTAGATCATATGACACTTATTAAAGTGCATGCACATTCATCATTTCATTTTATTCACATAAACTTCTTCTGAGACAGAGCAGGCCTTTCATCATTTTATACTTATGGGAACTGAGACACAGGGTAACAAAAGGACAAAGTGACCACCAAGAGTGACCATCATTAACCCACCAAGTTTATAGTATCCATCAAAAGAGCTGTTGCTCATTTTTTTGAAGCTTCCTGAGGATCTCTTCTAAAACAAGTCCTTGGCATAAGGACGGATATCTGTGTTCTTTGAGGGACTGGAGCTCTAGACTTGTGAGTATAGGTTGGCCAGTCCTGGTTCAGCCACAAGCATCATACTGACTCCCTGTCACCTTGGTCAGCTGTGGGTATCCAAATGGAGAGTAACACAGCTCCAATTTCCTGGAATCTTCTCAAAATTCCTAGGAGGAGGATGGATGCTGTAATAATTGGACCTCTTCCATCATCTCAACCAATGTGCTGATGATCCATGATTATCCATGAATGGATCTCCTGTCAACATTTCTATGTTCTCTCTTTGGGTGGTCAAGTTATTCTCAACCTGATCTTCAGTGTTCACCATCTACAAAGCCACAAAGATCAAACTCACTGGAATAACACTCAATAACCATCAAAAGATGACTCAACCTTTTATTCTACTTCCATTAATTGCCTCTAAATTAGGTTCCTGGCCCCAAGTTCAACATGTGTGTGTGTGTTTGTATGTGTTGTACGTTCCCCTTATCAACAAGCAATTATTTGACATCAGCAGAGTGTCCAAGAACTCAACTCAATTCTGACACTATTTACCTGGAGATAGAATCAGATCCATAGGTAAAGGGTTCAATCCTACTGCCCCACCTCGACAACAATCACAAGTCCAGGCTGTCACCTATGCTTCTGACAGATGGCTAAAAATCAGAGGTTCCCATGATTTTCTCCTCAGGTGTGATAGTTTGCTAGAATAACTCATAGAACTTAGAAAAACCCATTTATTCACTAGAGTAATGATTTATTACAAAGGATATTAAAGGATATGAGTCAATAGTCAGATGAAGAGATATATAGGGTGAGATGCTGAATAAAGGAGCTTCTGTCCTTGTGGAGCTTGGGATGTGGCACAGTGGCATGTGTTTTGGTTCCCCAACATAGAAGCTGTCTGAATCTTCTTTTTTTTTTTTTTTCCTGAATCTTCTTCTTTTGGGTTTTTATGGGGGCTTCATTATGTATGCATGATTAATTAGCTCATTGGCCATTGGTTATTGGTTCAACATCTAGTCCCTCTCCTCTCCCCAGAAATCAGAGGGTGGGACTGAAAGTTCCAATCTTCTATCCATGGTTGTTTCCCTTGGTAACCAGCTTCCATACTTAGATGCTTTGCAGAAGTCACCTTTATTAGTGTAAACGCAGCTGTGGTGGAAAGGGTTTCTTAGAAATAACAAGCCACCCATTTCACCTTTATGGCTCTGAAGAGAATTTAGGAATTAAGGACAAGAGATCAAATATTGTAACAAAAGGTTTTCCCTTTTCTCTTATTGCTCAGGAAATTCCAAGGGTATTGGGAGCTGTAAGCCAGAAACTGTGAAGATGAAAAACAAATGTATACAAAAAATATATTTTGGTCATTTGAGTGACCAAATATATATATATATTTTATTATAAACCACAATATTGCAGTCTCTATCCCTGAAATTTCCTATCTTACAAACCCCAGAGTCCATGCTCCAATTACACTGATAAATCCCTAATGCCCAGTTATGCCTTTTCCTAATGCTGTTCCCTTTGCCCAAAACCTTCCCCCTAACATCTTTGCCTTATAAGCTCCCATTCATTCCTCAAGACCTAGCTGAAATATCTTCTCTGGAAAGTCTTTTCCAACTCCCCTGATAAGTTTTCTTTCCTTTCTTTTGAGCTTTCACAGAATGTGGTCCATTTCTTATCACCTTAAATTGATTATAAGAATTCATTACTTCTCTGTATCCCTTGCTTGTCTGCGAGGTCTTGAGGGTCTTTGTTTTTTAAGCTGCTCTTGGCACATGATGGGTAACTAAAGTGTTTTTGTTGAATAAGAGAGAAAAGTAATCTGACAGTAATGTTAACTATTGAAAATACCAGTCATGTACTAGGTGTTTTCTCAATATTATTTTTAATCTTCACATCAACCTGGTGAATCACATTTTATAATTACGGGGCACAGAGAGGTTAAATAACTTGCTCAAGGACACAGCTAGTGGATGATGAGCAGAAATTTGAGCACAAGTCTGTATGATTCTTATAATAGGCAATACTGCTTCCTCCAGCTTCCTATCCAGCCAAAGTCCTTGTCTCAACTTCCCTTCAACGTGCCTAGGGATTCCAAGTGCTTCTTCCTCCTCCAATCCCGGCACCTCCCTCCAGCTGAAGAGGTCCTGGAACACAGGGATCTGGCATTCACTGGCGGGACTCAGAGACACTTCTCCAGTTTACCCAGCCTTATGTTTGAGAACAAGAGAGGGAAGAGAGGGGAAGGAGTGATAATGGGAAGAGCTGATTTTGCTAAAAACTGTAGGATTTAAGAAGTCTAGATAGCACTGTATGGAAACCACTTAACAACAAGTAATAATGTGAAAAGGAGAGAGGGCCTTCTTCCCACCTTGCAAGGAGTTAATACTTACACACTAAATGCTCAAGAACATAGCTTAGCCCTGATCTGCAATGGCAGCCCCCAGGCCATGGCTTCAGCAGTGCCAGTAGAAGTAAGAACACTTATTGCTCAGAGGCTCTAGAAAGACACAGCACCCAGAGAAAGTGGCAATGGGAACCCACTGTTCTGAAGCTCCAGGAAGCCATAAAAACAGTGGGAAGTGTTGTGACATGCTTGAGAGTGCTGAGAGACAGGCTCTGGCAGGAACAGTAGGGTATTCACAGAGAGCCCTGGCAACACACACTGGTAAGGGGGTGCCAGGAAAGAAGAGAAGGAAAATGATGAGGAGAAGTATGAGAGAACCCCTAGAGAGACTCCCAGACATACCTAGGAACAATTCTTAAATGGACATACTGCAGTAGTAGGTGGCACCTACTCCTATTTTTATTACCAGTATACTGAGGTGTAGAAAATGCAGGCTGACGTGCATCTTTATGGACTTTATTATGTATCCTATATTGCTTTCATTTACTTGCTCATCAATATTTATTAAAATTCAGATATGGTTTTACCATTCACATGGCCATCAAAGTGTAATAGTACACCGATTTCACTACAACCTGGAATAGAAGGACTCTTCCATGTTTGCTGTTAGTTTTGTTTTGTTTAGTGACTTTGAAATACCTTAAAAATCTAAAGACCAGCTAATAACTTTTGTTCTAATTTCAAAAATGTGCATTTATTCAGATAAACATTTTTGAAGGTTACACAAATTAAACTGCACATTCCATGAACCATTAAACAAATCATCTTTATCAAAATGTCACGATTACCCAAATGTGGGATCTCACTGTATATCAAGAATCTGTGGGTGCCACCACCTGTTCTCCTGGTCTCCTTCCCCAGCCTGTCTGGCTGCAGCCTGAGGCCTCTACACCATTCTTTTCCTAGATTGTTAGTGAAGACTAACCAGGGATGGCTTAGAGGTTCCTGAATCTTAGTTCATGAAAAGTAGACCATGTTATACCTAATGAATGCCTGCTGGAGAATGAAGAAGTAATTGTCTTTTCCTTATCAAGATGGTTCTGAGCGTAATGATACTAGAGTAAATGCTCTAGCTCCTGCTCCTGGAAGGTTCTGCCATCCTAAGGCTAACTCCATCTATGTTTTTGTTCTGAACCACCAGAGCCCTCACACTGCAGGAACATCCTGCAGTCCACCTACCATTGTCCTGACTGGGGATGCCAGCTTGCCGGAAGGAGAAACTGACAAAAACCTGGTCAACAGGTATATCCCATGTGCCTAATCTTTGTGCTGTGAAGAGCAATATTACCTAGCACATGAAGCTTAGATAGTTATATATACTTTTTACAAACCTTCTTTCTTGATCATTTTATTGATGAAATAGAATCAAGCAATTTTTCCAAATGAGAGCAAGAGTTTGGGATTTGTCCATTATCTTTCTTTCCAAAATATTTTTCTTTTCCTGTATTTGGTCCTTTGTACTTTGCTAGCCTTTAGGCATGAGTCATAGCAGGGCAGTTTCCTATAATAACTGCCCAGATATTTGCAAATGGACCTGAGAGATAGGAGTCTTTGATCTCATAACTGGAGAATCCTGCCCCTGGTCAATGTTGGTCCTGTGTGGAAGATGATCACTTGGGAGAGGCATTGGCTACTGTACACAGGGATATCACTGCCTCAGTTTGACACAGCACTAGCATATGCATTGGTCTAGCTGGAGTGAGATTGTCTAAGTATAATTTTCAAAAAGCTACAAAGGTCATTCTTATACAAATATGCAGTGAACATATGTCAAAGATTTATTTAACTCATTGATGAGGAAATCATCAGGATAACCAAGATAAAAAAGTTAGTTCAAAAGAGGATACAAGAAATGGAAGTACATATCAGTGGGGAGGAAAAGAATGCTGGAATAAGATTGCTAAGTTCGATATAAAATAGGTTAATACTCCAGAAGACAATGAAACCTTGTTTTTATCTTTCTTCCCCAACAGAAATCATCTACATCTCTACCAATTATTCGTATCTTATGAGTTTTCTATAGTTAGATGTTCATTTAGAGTCTGGGCCCAAACTCTATATAAATAGAGTTATATTTCCTTAGGACAGTGTTTCAAAAACTTTAGCAAGCATCAGAATCACCTGGGGGGATATGTTCAATCATGGATGGCTGGGCTTCACCCTCCAGAGTTTCTAATCCAGTTGATCTGGGTTGGAACCTGAGAATTTGCACTTCTAACAAGTTCTCAAGCTTAGATAAGCTTGTAAAATGATGCTCTAGGATGACTTTGAAAGAATATATAGGTATCTATCTACCTATTTACAAGCTGTGGACAAATTTTCTTAGAAAAATGATTCTGTTCTGTCTTTCAGAGCTCACAGTCCCCACAGGAGACTTTCTCACCGACACTTGAAGGTTTCTACAGCTTCGCTGACTTCTGTAGGTAAGGGCTAGTCCAATTTATCTTATTTCTGCAACCAGAGATAAGGGTCCAGCTGAAGGTATGTTTGAGCAGGAAGACTGAGATCTGGCAACTCAGCTCCTTCCCTCTCCTAATTCTCAGGCAAGTCTATATCATGAGCCCAAGAAGGCAAAGTCAGTCTGTCCCTCTGTGTTTGAGCCCAAAAGAAATATATCTAATTTTAATTTATTTTGGCCAAGAGGTAAAGAGAAAGATGAGGAAGTCAAAGAGGCAGAACAGCAGGGTGAGGCTCAATTCTGGGGTATAGGGGTCAGAGCTCTCTATCTCCTGCTAGAAAGGCCCACATTCAGGTAGGCAAGTGCCTTTTTTTTTTTCTTTCTCTAAGAGCAGTTATGGCTAAAAAAAAAGTTAAAAAACTAATAAAAAAAAGAACAGTGATGACTATGTGGCTTTTAAATAGCCGCTTGCTTTGTTTCTCAAGGATATAATGCACGTGGGGCTAGGGGGTGCTGAGCATCTCCCTCCCCCCCCCCCCCCAATGCTGTCTGAAGCCCCATGGCAGCTGGTGTCGGTGGTGATAGAGCCTGTTTTCTTCCTCAGGATGAATGTAGATCCCACCAGAAGATGTAATAGTACAGGAGGGAAAGATCCAAGCCATGTTACAGTCCCCACTCTGCCGTTTGGTTGCATAAGCAAAGATCTAATAGATATAATAGAATGCAATTGCTGCCCCAATCACCAGCTCATTCTCCAAATAGTTTCTCAGGGTCTGTTCTGGACCATCGGAACACAGATATGATACAGATTTGGTCTCTGCCTTCATGTTGCTCATAGTCTATGAAGAGACTGAGAAGTGAACAGATACAATCAGGATACTGTATTATATGGCCCTTCACAGAAGTGCTAGGGAAACTGAGGCTAGAAGGGGACCAATTCTGTCTAAAGAGGGGGAAGGCTGGGTAGGTAGTCCAGAAAAGAGAGTATTTGAGTTATGCCTTAGGAAGTTGGATAGATAGACAAGAGGAAGAAAAAGCATTCTGGGTTCAAGAAACAATATGGTGGGGGAGCAGGAGCCAAACCAGAGCAACTGAATGCTTTGCTGTGTGTATTAGTCAGGACTCTTTCAAATGATAGAAACCTAACTCAAATTAACTTACACTAAAATTACATATATACATAAAAATAAATAAAAGCCAGGGCTTGTGGTTTCAAGGAGTGCTGAATCCAGGTGCTGAAGCTGGGTCATTAGCAGTTGGCTCAGTCCATCTCTCAAGTTTCCTTTCATGTGTTAGTTTTCTTTTTTGGCAAATGGTACCAGCAACTCCAGACTTATGTGCCATCAGTGGAGAGAGAGTGCCTCTTCCTGTGTACTTAACACAACTCCTGACATGTCTCTCCTTGGCCTCCCATGGCCATCCCCGAGCCAATCACAGTGGCCAGGGGGATTGAGCTCATTGGCTGGCCAAGGCTGAGGTGAGGTGGGGTGATAGGGTTTAACTCCTTCCTAACTAACAGAATTGAAACTCAGAGGGGTTTCACCCAATGCAAACTGGGGAGCTATGAAAAGTAAAAGGGGGAAAGGAGGCTAGAGAGGCACAATGAGAGCTGCTCACCACTGAGGGGGAGGGGAAGCGCCTTAGAAGTATGTGGCATGAGCAAAGGTGCTGGGCCCAGTTTGGCATTTGCACATGACTAGGGACCATGAGGAATCCTGATGAGAGGCAGGTGAAGTGCAAGGTCAGATAGGACTCTTAGAAAGGTCACTCTGATAGGCAATGGAAGATAGGATAAAGGGGATAGCGTAAAGGTAGAGGACCTATGAAGTGGCTGTTGTAATTGTACAGGTAAGATCTAAGGAACAAGAATGGAGAGGAGGCACAAGTTCCAGGGATATTTCTGAGGTAAATGACGATCAGGACTTGATGACCAGTCGGTGGGATGTGAAGAGATTGAGGCAGGAGTGTGGAGTGACTCCCATGTTTCTGAGCAGCTGGGGAAAGTGGTGTCATTCACCCAAAGAAGTGCTGCTAGAGAAGATGCATGGAGAAGGATGGGGGTAGACAGTGCAGGTAGAGGAAAAAAGGGAGGGAAGGTGGCCATGATCTTTGGAGTGCTCCCTTTATCCACATATCTTAAGCTCACTAGCCTGTTGAAAAAAAGAGAGACTTGAAAGAAGAATACACTAGGGAAACAGCATGGAGGTGGAGCTCCTGATGGCCCTACCGAATGGCAGGGTTTAGGACAGTACTGAGAACATAGATGGCTTTATGACCATTTGTTACAAAGGACCTGCCACAGCCACAGTCTACAAACCTGTTGAGGCAGCCCTGTCTCCCTAGCTTGGCATTGCGCTGACGTTTGGCTGAGTTCCCGCTGGGCAGCTTCCTTGAGCTAAGCTGTGAGGGGCCAAGGATTCAGTGACTCTCACCCTGAGTTCATCCTCCCACTGCAGACCCTGCAGGGCACATTATTGACCTGGTCAATGACCAGCTGCCAGATATCAGCATCTCAGAAGAGGACAAGAAGAAAAACCTGGCGCTGCTGGAAGAAGCCAAGTCGGTGAGTGAACGATTCCTGACCCGCCGCGGGAGGAAGTCCAGGAGCGGCCCCGGAGACTCCCCATCAGGTAGGATGTACAGGTGGCTGCCCTGAGTCACTCTGAGATGGAGTGGGGGGATGGGGAGGGCCAGTTGTAGTGGGAGCCCTGCTTCCAACGGGTGACTTTTGAGTTGCCTACCCCCAGAACTCTAGGCCTCAGGAGGACTGATTCTTGTGGAGAGGATCTTGTGAAGAGAGGGCATCTTACCCTATTTCAAAAGCTCTAACATACTGATCCAACTCTAGCCCAGGAAACTGCTTTTCATTTTTTGGGCTTGTTGTGTCTTTGTTTCACCAAGAAATGTCAGCCTATATGATATCCATGAATTGAACATGGGTTCCCCCTCCCTGAATCCTACAAAGAAATCCCTGTGTGATGCCTCTGTGCACAGGTTCCTGGACCACCCTGCATGGATGGCTCCTGTGGTAGGAGCCTTATATGGCAGTCCAGAATCAGCCCTTGACCTGATGGAGTCCCAGTTCCCGGGGTCAGAAATACCTGAAAGGATGTCTTTGTTAGGCTGAAGTCATAAACCTTCATGAATGCTGGCCAGTTTGTGTCTGTCTCCACAGCTGTTTCCCTGAACCTCAGCCCCGGAACTTCTCCGGCATCCTCTCAAAGCAACTCACTTACTATCTCCACACCACCTGGTAAGGTCCAGCACGCCTGGCATTTCCTGCCCTGGCTTCTTAACTTTGGGTGGCAGCTGAGCCCCATCCTCACCTGACCAGGATGCATCCCATTTTGCAAGCTTTCTAGTCAGGACCCCTATTTGGCCTCCTCCCCAGAGGACTCCTAGCTAGGCCTGGCTGGGGTGCCTTTGAGGAGGTGGATGTACTTTCTGTTGGGATTTTGAGCTAGTGTGGGGAGACAGGCCTAGCCCAGAATGAGGCTAGGTAGGTGAGGACAGAGGAAAGGTTGTGGGAAAAGCGCTACAACTGGTGCTTTCTCTGCTAAGAGAGGACTCACAGAGAGGTCACTTCAGAGCTTATTTAGAAAAGCTCTATTTGAGCCACTCTTTTTTTTTTTTTTTTTGGTTTTTTCCCTTTCATTAGACTATGTACAGGGCCACACCCTCAATCCAGCTCAGAAAGGGGCATGGTGCCAGGGATAACAGCCTACCCTTGTTAGAGCTGTGGAGCAAGCTCAGGCTCTGACCAGGCAGCCTGGGTTCTATTACCAGTGCTCATACTTCCTGGCTGTGTCACCTTGATTTCCCTGGCTGTGTCACCTTGATTTCCCTCTGCCTTGGTTTTCTCATGTGGTTTCTGTGCTGATTAAATGAGGGCTCACCACAGCACCTGACATGTGGAAGGTACTCAACAAATGGTGGCATGACTGGCAACCAGACCTGACAGAACCAAGAGAGGACATTCTGGGGAGGTGGATGTATTTTTGCTAAAGGGACAGCTGACAGTGCTGGGGTGCTAGACATCACTCAACAGTGTCTGGGCCATTCCAGGTTTGGATGAATGCAGTGGCCCACAGTCCCCTTTGCCTGGAGCACCACCACAGGTAACAGGGGCCCTGACTGGGGTTTCCTATGCCAACTGGTCTCTCTTCTCACCCCTTAACCCCTGAGAGGCCCTCCATGATCCATTGAGATGATGGTGTTGGGAGGGGAAAACATCTATACCACTGCTAGGGCCCTCTTTGAGGATATTTCAAGAGGAGATATGGTTTCTTCATATTGCTGTCTGACTTGTGTTTACTTTCTCCAGCAGAAGGGGGATGAGGCCGAAGTCTCTTCACCACACCTCAGCGAGCCTGTGAGTGTGAGCTCTGCTCCATTTTAATTATTTGGGTGTAGGAAAAACTGTTCCAAAAGCCTAGGCTGGTCCTGAGCAGCCTACAAGTGGGTGTATATGAGTGGAGGGTCAAGGCCGGGGAAGCTAGAAGTTTCCTCTGTTTTATTGTGACTGGAAGTCTAAAGTGGAGGGGGTAAGAAGGCAGATTCAGTGAGGGTCACTTTCACTATAACCCTATAATCCTGTATCTTCACTCAGGCCACTGGCCATAGTCAGGCAAGACTGCTGCTTTTGTCACTCCAGTGAAAATTACAGCAAAGTTCCAGCTCCTGGTTGAGATTCCTCTTGGAGGCAGCCTGGAAAACCTCATCCTTACGATGAACACTAGAAGGGCCCCACCCCTGCTCAGAGCAAAGTGCTCAAGGTGGAGGGGAGCATTAAAATACAATCTCATCTAGAATTGGGGCTAGGCTAGAGTCCTCTGGGAGAATTTCACAACTCACACAGCATAGCTATACTCTGACATAGATCTACAGGCTCCTCACAAAGCAGGTTTCCTTCAGGAAATAAGAGTGCAGAATCTTAGAACTTCTGAGTAGTAAGATATTACCTTTGCAAGAATCACCTGATCACAATAATCCTTAACCTCTTTTGAATCACGGAACTCTCTGAGAAATTGTTGAAAGCTATGGATTCTCTTTCCAGAAAAAGATGTACAACATGCCTACATAAATACACATGTACATCTGTAATAATTTCAGAAGGTTCATAAATCTGATGAAAAATCTGAGTCCCTAAGAGTTAAGGGCCTTGCCAGGAAGAGTCAGGACTAGAAATTGGGCAACTGAGTCAAGGCCAAAATTTGTGACTGCACCCAAGCTGTCCTCTATTCCACTGTCCTCCACAGCTCCTGGCCCTTGGGAAGTTCTTGGAAGATTATGAATGGCAGGTCTCCTTGTCCTGTCTGTTTTATAGACCTCAGGCTTGTCTGTGGCTCCCCTTTACTAGTTCAGACTTGACTGAGAAGCCTTCCTGTCTACTTAGTGCACACACCTGCATATATACACACACAGACACCTTAGCAGGGTCTGTGGGACAGAGGTCCTGCAGTGGAAGTGGCCCCATCTCTTTCCTCTCCAGTCTGCTTCAGAGTCCTAGCTCTACCTTGTCTCTTTCAGAATGTCTCCAAAGGGCTAGCTGACCGAAAGCAGAATGACCAGAGAAAAGTGTCTCAGGGAAGGCTGACTCCTCGTTCTCCCACAATTGAGAAGTCTAAAGAGACTGCAATTGAACAAAAGGAAAACTGCGATCCCCTCCAGTGCCCTGAGGCCACTCCCAAAGGCCCAGCTTCTGGAATAGGCAGTGGTGGGAAAATGGCCCTGAATAGCCCTCAGCCTGGCTCTGATGAAAATGAGCTGGGAAAGGCGCTTTTGAAGACAGCCAAGGAGGGCAACCCTCTGTCTAGAGGCCCAGCCCAGGGCTCTGGAGGGGTGGCTCCCCTGATCCCCCAGGGAAAAGGTACAGCTGGAGAGCTGACAGTGTCAAAATTTGGCTCCAAAGCTGAGCTGCGGCCCCCTGCTTCCCGGCCACCCCTACAGCGGGGGGTCTCCTGGGACAGTGGTCCTGAAGAACCTGGCCCCCGGCTGCAGAAAGTGCTTGCCAAGCTGCCTCTGGCAGAGGAAGAGAAGCGTTTTTCAGGCAAACCTGGCAGCAAGTTGGCCAAGGCACCTGGACTCAAAGACTTCCAGATACAAGTGCAACCAGTGCGGATGCAGAAACTGTCTAAGCTCCGTGAGGTGGGTTCCTAAGGGCCAGCTGGGCAGGGTGTACACTTCAGGTCCCCCCTGAGCTGAAGACCTCTAGGCTGAGCTGCTAGGACAGGGCAGCTCTAGCCTGGACTTGGGCCTTGTGGGGCCCTAAACTTCCCTACTCTGATAAATCAGGCCTACTGCACAGCATCTTCTTCATAAATACTAGTTTCGGGTACTTTTACTGGGAGGAGGTCAGAGTGGGACATAGTTGCCACACACAACCACATTTTAAGGGGAAGGCAGGTATATGGAGGAGCACATGGGCCCTAGTACCAGGCTGTGTTTTTCCCTCTAGCCAGAGCTGACAGCTCATAAACAGGAAGCCCTTGATAGAGTGCCTTGTCATGCCTAGAATGGAGCTGGGCAAGCTTTTCCCTTTGTCAGGCCCCTGAGCTTTCCTTCCTGATGCCTGTTAATAAAGGGCCTCAAATCTATCCTCAAGTATAATGGATGGCCATGAGGGGCTGCTCCCCCTGTGGTGAATTTCTTCCAATGCCTGTGATGTCCCCAACTTTCACTGGCCATCAAACCGGGCACAGTAGTTTCTCATGGAACAGCCACCCTTTGAGGGGATGATTGGGAGTATCCAGCAATGTAGGGGACAGAGATAGGGTGTGAGGGTGAGAAGAAGTTAACAGGACAAAGGAATCATTATCCAGTCCCCTTTTCCCTAGAGAGCTAACCTAAGCAACAGGCCAAGGCAACTGGGACTCCACGGGGTGGGACCTGGCACCCTCACAGCTAGAACTGGACAAGGCTCCCGTGGTTTCCTTACAGAATGGGTGTGAGATAGGGAAGGAAAAGAGGTACATGATAGCAGTCAAGCACAAGTGAAGAGGTTTCTGTGCTAGCAGGGACACATTGCAATGTGTTCTAATCAGAAACCATTCCTATTCAGAAACTTTCTATGATGTTCTGAATCGGAGGCTCCAGGGAGCTGCTAAGGAAACAGGTAAAGGGCCCTGGCCAATTACTACCATTTGGACCATGAGCACCCTCTGGTGGCCCTTCCTTTCCTTCTTTAACCAGGGTACAAACCACACAAGTGGCTCCTGCTACCACTGGAGGCTGACACCCCCCACCTCCCGCCCAAACACAAGTCACAAGGTGCGAGGAGATCTGTCAAACATTGGAAGTGCTGATCTGGTCCTGATGGGTAGTGAGCATCCCCATCTCTCCTGGGCCTTGACTGCTGAGGCCCCAGGCAGTATAGTGGGGCAGTAATTCTCAGGCCTCATGTGTCTGGAGAGTTTTAACAACTCAAGGGATGCCATAACCACCCACTGAGGAACTGGGGGTAAGAGAGGTCACAACTCCTGGCTGTTCCACTCCTGGAAGTGGACATTCACTGCTCTGAACAACAGGGCAGGAAGCTCTACCCAACTTGAAGCACAGCCGTGAGCTCAACAAAGATCACTTCCAGCAAAAGCTCCATACACATCCAGGTGACCATCCTGTCTTCAGAGCCCGGGGCTCCAATTCTGTTTGTCGTATAGCTCGCAGCCACTGTGTGGTTGGAGCTCATTTGCCCTGAGGCCCAAAGGCTCATTTAAAAGGCAGACCATGCCAAGGACGATTCTTAACCCAAGGATCGTGGTGCTAATAGTATGGTTTCAGGCACCTTTACAGGCTGGGAGAGGAGCAGTCTTCCAGGTGCCTTTCATATGTCACCGTGTCATGACTGCCCACCCCCCATTGTGGCTGCCCTTAGTACCTCCCACGTGAGGCTGAGTGGTCACAGAGCCACAAAACACAACCAAGAGAAGAGTTCTGCCTGATGTTATGATCTGAAATGTTTTCTTCTTTTCCTAAAAAGGAGCACATCCTGATAAGAAATCAGAACTTAGTGGGGCTCAAGCTTCCAGAACTTAGTGAAGCGGCTGAGCAGGAAAAAGGTAAGTGGGGTCGGGACAGATGTTCTCCTCAGGCCAGGGCTGGATTCATTTTTACCAGATCAAAGAAGGTGAACGTGTAAACACTAGACTTCTGTCAGGGCCTTTGTCCCAGTGGTGAATGTGGCCCAAACACGGAGCAGGCACTCAGTAAATATTTGCAGATAAATGAATGAATCAGATTATGTTTCCTGCCTACTCAGAGAACCTCTAAACTTGTCTCTTCCCAATCGGCCCCCTTCTGGATCCTGTCTCCCTGAGCCTTGTTAGTACCTAGGAGGCCTGGAAGGGTGACCCAGGCCTCAACTTTTGACACTTCCTTTTCCTTTCACACCCAGGAAGTCACCCAAATAGAACAGTTCCTCTTTTCAAGACATTAGAGTCATCTCTTGCTTTCCAATTTGCTGTCACCACAAAGTCCAGACCCCAGCCCTTTCCCTTCTGGCCCTGCAAGTCCACACCCACTCACCCTGCTAGACTCATCTTCAGAAAATAAGACTTTGGATTTCCTGCCTCTCTCCTGCCCTCCATCTCCTGGCTCGACTCTTCTATGGGTCATGCTACCTGTGGTCAGCACAGAAGCCTTCTGCTTAAGGATTGTTACATGAGCATGCACAGGGTGCTTCCAACTATGTTGGAAGCCCTTATCCAAAATATAGTTAACTAACACCTACCTATTCAACATTAACAAGATTCCCAGAAGCAAAATTTCCAACAACTTCTGTAAAGTACTAATTAAAGAAAATTAACCATCTTTAGGCAATCTTTTAAAAAGATATGATATACTTTTCCACTTTTAATTTTTAATTTGCTTATTAAAGCAGCTTCAAAACACTAGGACAAGATTTATCTTAAAACTTGCCCCATAATCCCATAAATTCTGAAAGAAGCAATTTTTATTCTTTCTAGTATTTACCCATATTTATAATTTGTTCACAACTGATTTGATTATATAGCTATAACTTCCTGTTTCTACTTTTTAAACTTCTGTCATAACTGATTCCATATAGTTTGACTTGTCCTTCTATTTGTCATATATAATGGATATACTTTTTATGTTGATGCATTGATGATGTTGGGTATTTTACGTGTTTACAGTTCTTTTAACTATGACTAACCACCCTGCTCTAAACAGCTCTGTACTCATAGTTTTTTTCTTTCTTCCTTCAAGTTATTTCCTTGGGACAAATTCTCAGGCTTGAGATTCAGTGGGTCAAGTGTAGAAACATTTGCATTTGCCAAATTGCCTCTAATGTATGCTACCTACAAAGACTGAGTGAGGAGTCTTCCTTGTAAGAACTACCAGCACTGGACTTTCTTTGCTTTTACACCTTATGTGCCATAATATAAAAAGAATCAGATCATCAATAAATGCCACTTTGTTGTTACTTCAATTAATTTGCTGGCAAGCAAGTTCAAATTTAAATATTTTAAGTATTTATTTACTCTGTTTTTCCTTATTGGGTATGTTAGCCTTTCATCTCTTTGCCCAAGTGTCCATTTGGGACTTAGGTTTTTTGTTGGTTTGTTTTTTGTTGGTAATATATGTAAACTCTATAGATACTAATCTTTCCTTGACTATATTTTTCTTTTGGAATTGATTTCTAGTATCATACCATTATGGTTGTAAAAGATGCTTGATGTAATTTCAGTCTTCTTAAATTGATTGAGATTTGTTTTGTTCCCTAACATATGATCTATTCTGGAGAATGTTCTATGTGCATTTGAAGAGAATATGTATTCTTCTGCTCTTGGATAGAATGTTCTGTATATCTCTGTTAGGTCCATCTGGTTTGATGTGTCATGTAAGGCCAGTGTTTCCCTATTGATTTTCCATCTGGATGATCTAACCATTGATGAAAGTGGGTGGTATTAAAGTCCCTTAAAATTATTGTATTGCTGAAAATTTCTCCCTTTAGGTCTGTTAATATTTGTTTGTATTAAATATATTTATGCACTATGTTGGGTGCATAAATATTTACAAATGTTATATCCTCTTGTTGGATTTGTATTTTTTCTCAATACTTTTTCATCCTATCACTTTTTGCTTTTTAACAAGTTTTGTTATTTTAGAGAAACTATAAAGTTTTTATAATCATCTTTGCCTATCTTTTCTTTTGAGAAGTCTTTCATTATTTAAGTCATTATAAAAACATTACCTCTCCTTAACTGGGATAGCAAATCTATTTTCTAATAGTTTATCTATAGTTTAACCTATTTATATCTGTTTTGCTAATATCTGTGGAATTTATTTTAAGATCTAGGTGTTTGGAGATTTAAGATCCTGTAACCTCAATAATTTTTTAAGGTATATATATTTCTTGTTATTTTGTGGCTTAGACAATCATATGCTACATTTTTATATATATATATATATATAAAACAAACACTAGTTCTGAGCCCTTGGTTCTGTTTTATTCTGATCAGTACTACACCATTTTAATTACTGCTGCCTTATAATACATTCTAGTATGCTGTGAGGCTGCTTTTCTCTCACTGCTTTTCTTTTTCAGAATATTCATTATGTTCTAGATATAAAGATTCAGCACAAAATAATGGAAAGAGCAACTGGACAAAATCAGGAGATTTGAGTTTATGTCCCAGTCCAGGAACCAATTGGCAGAGTCTTTAAATATGTTCCTTCAACCTCTGTTCCCTCTTGGACTAGCTGACCTCAGAAGGCTCTTAAATCTAAGATTCAAGGATTACAGGTCTTTTCTAGTTTGCTTCTTACCTACCTATTTCTTTAAGTGAAATTTATACTATTTTTTTTAAATTTATACCATTTTATACAACATTTTAATTACAATTGCTTTAAAGCTACACACTGGTTCCAGAAGAACTGTCCTAGTGCTTTTTGTTTTATAGTTTATAGACTTTTAAAATACGTACTGTGAAAACATTTAGTTCTCGTTTGGAGACATGATTTGTCCCTCTATTAATCTAGGTTTTCCTTTCTTTATCCTCCAAAAAGATTTGAAGTTCTTTGTACAGGTCTGTCATATTTCTTACTGGGGCACTTTCTATTTGATTTATATTTTGCCTATTTATGAAGAAGACTCTTTCTTTCATTAGATTTTCCTAGCTAATAATTAGTGGCATAGATGAATGTTGCTTGGTGTTATACTTGTTTCTCATATATTAACAAATGGTACAAGGATAACTACAGTGACTAATTAGCACAATTACTGTAACTAGAGTGATTACTGAATGCCAAGAACTGGACTAAGGATTTTATAATATTTCACTTGATGTTCATACAACCCTACAATGGGTCTTACTGTACCCATTTTACAAATGAGGAAATTGAGGCCTGGGAAGGTTAAATTCACATGGTTATTAATTGCTGAAGCCAGGATCGGAACCCTGATGTGACCATAGCCAGAGGCTCTTGACCACTGTGCATAATGCCTTTTTCACATCCACAATGTTATTTTTATTTTATTGAATTCAGTGTTAGTCTTGGTTGTGTGTTTGTGCATGTGTGCATGTACTTGTTTTGTGTATCTGTCTGTTTTCTACTTTGGCAACATTCTCTAATATGCTAATGGTGACAAGGAGAACACTTGCCTTGTTTCTAACTGTTTTAGTGTTTTTTTTATTTTTATTTTTATTTATTTATGATAGTCACACAGAGAGAGAGAGAGGCAGAGACACAGGCAGAGGGAGAAGCAGGCTCCATGCACCGGGAGCCCGACGTGGGATTTGATCCCAGATCTCCAGGATCGCACCCTGGGCCAAAGGCAGGCGCTAAACCGCTGCGCCACCCAGAGATCCCCGATGTTTTAGTGTTTTTCTTTAAGGGATCATGTTGTAGCTCATTCTTAAATAGATGTATTATTTTATTATTTATCTTACTAAGTAGAAAAAGATATATGTAATAAAATATAAAAATATATAAAATAAGTAGTATATTATTTTATATTTTTATTATTTTAAGGAAATATTCTTGTCTTTAAAGTTTCAAGATTTATGTTGAATTTTATCAATTTGCTTTGGGTATTTTCCATATTTAGAAATAAACCCTTGTGGTCCTGGAATAAAATTCATTTGATTGTTGTATTTTCTTTCACATGTACTACCAAATTTTCTCTATAAGTATTTCTTTTAAAGTATTCTGCAATCTTATGCATTAGTTAAGATAAAATCTAAATTGCTATGACAAAGAGGCCCCAAAGTATAATCTATGGGGTACAGAAGATTGTCTCAGTCTCAAGTAAAGATTCTTTTTTTTTTTTTTTAAAGATTTTATTTATTTGACAGAGGGAGAAAGAGCAAAAGTAGGGGGAGTGAAAAAAAAATAGGGGGAGTGGCAGGGAGAGGGAGAGACAGGCTCCCCGCTAAGGAAGGAGCTCGATTCTAGGCTCAATCCCATGACCCGGGAATCAGGACCTGAGCCAAAGGCAGATGCTTAACCAACTGAGCCACCCAGGTGCCCCTCAATTAATGATTCTAAGGCAAGCTATCAGGTTCGCAGGTGTCTCTGCTCTACGTAATTGTTCAGGGATCTTAGTTTCATCTCTGCATTTCAATATATTCTCCTAGATGCATCTTTATAGGGATATATAAGTTTCGCCATGAGCTAATATCTTAGAAGTGGAACTGCCTGATCAAAAGCATTTATATTTAAATACATAAACACAATACCAAATTAACCAATTTAGATATCCACTATGTACCTTTCCTCCCAGTTTTCTCTCATTTCTAGCATCTGGGTGGTTAAGAGCTTAAATTCAACACTTATTGGCTGCATAGCCGTAGGCAAGTTTCTTAGTCTCTAGATGGCTCAGTTTGCTCATCTATAAAATGGGTATAATAATAGTACTTTAGTACTTACTTCAGTGGGCTGATATAATGCTTTTGTGATACTGGTCTTTATTCCAGCAGAAACTTGGCATACATTTTAATTCCTATAATCAAGGTTATGGAACTCTATTGTGTCAGCTAAGTGGGATGTTGTCCTGTGTGCTCCACAGTGTAGGTAGGATGGTGCTGGAGAGGTGGTGAACAGCAACAAGTGTTTGATTTACATCTGCAGAGTTGGGACTTCCTTTTCCTATATTCTGAAAGCCTCCGTCAAAGAGTCTCATCCCCTTTCCTATCTAGAATGAAAGACTTTGGGAGCCCTCCCTGAAAGCTAGAGAGGCTAGCTCTTTTTTCGAGCTCTAAATACAACAGGGTATATGAGCTCATAGGGAAAACTCAAGTCTCTTATGATGATTGTTGGTTGGTCCTCTGGGAGATGGGGAAGATCCTTATCAGAACATTCTGGAATCTTAAGAACTTTGGCTCTCCTTCGGTTTCGGAGGATTGGGAGGTTCTTTCCTGCTACATTTGGTCTTTCCAACAATCTAACAAGTTCTCTTCACAGACCATTTGTGGGATGTTTCGATCCTAATCATTTGCAGGTCACTTCAAGGCAAAGAGATGTGAGGCTGACTGTGGCCTAGTTCCCAGGCTGCATGCTGGGAATGCAGAGGTGAAAAAGACTCAGGCTCTGCCATCAAGAAGAGGGCCTTGTCTTAGCTGTCATTATTAGTCCCTTCAGCTACCTGAACAACCTCTTATCCCATCTGTTGCCACTCTTGACCTCCCCACCCAGCTCAATCCACTGTTCATACTGAGCCAGAAGAATTTCTGAAATGCAGATTTGGTTCAGCATCTTCAGGGGCCTTCATTCTGCCCTTAAGATGAGCACTAGAATCCTTAATAGGATCTACAAGGCCCTGTGTAATTAGCCCTGCTCCCCTTGCCTGCATCTTCAAGGGCCACTCTCCTCACTCAGTATCTTGGCCTTCCTTCAGCACAGGCTGTCCCCTCTACCAGGAATGTTCTTCCTCTCATCCTCTTTGCCTAATGAATTCTCATTTGGTCTTAGGTCTCATTTCTGCTCAAATGTCACTTTTCTAGTGAATACTTTTCCAGCACCCCCAGATCCTTCTCTCATAAAATCTACCACAGTATGAAATATAAAAACATTATATGTTTCTCTAATTAATCTCTGTCCCATGAGGTAACAAGCTTTCAGAGGACAGTGACCTGTTTTGCTTAGTATTATATCCCTAGCTCCATGCCTGTTGCCTGGATCATAGTAAGCACTCAATAAATACTGAATAAGGAATGCCTGGGTGGCTCAGCAGTTGGGCGTCTGCCTTTGGCCCAGGATGTGATCGTGGAGTTCCGGGATTGAGTTCCGCATCAGGCTCCCTGCGAGGAAGGGGGGGGTCTCTGCCTGTGTCTCTGCCTCTGTGTGTCTCTCATGAATAAATAAATCTTTTTTAAAAAAGTAAAATAAAAAATAAATACTGAATAAATGAATGAGCTCACCTTCATCTTCTAGGAAAGGAAACACAAGGATAGACAAAATCACTGCAATACGTTGTGTTAAGACTTTACAACACAAAGTACCTAGGAACACTGAGGAAGAAGCAGCCAGCTCAGTAGAGGTGAGTGAGTCAGGGCAGGATTCTGGCCAGGAAAAGCAGCTTTGAGCTGAGGAAAAGAAGGGCATCCCAGGCAGAGGGAACAGCAGAAGCAAAGGTACACATGCATCTTCTAGTTCTTGGCATCTTCCAGGAGCAGAAGGAATCCCATGTGAACCAAGTGTCGGTCATGTGTCCTAACAAGATAGGCAGCAAGTGTTCATAGGGATCCAGGAAAATGAAGGCTTTGAGGGACAATTAATGGGTTTGAACGTCATTCAAGACCCCTTGGAAAGCCAGAGAAACTTGAAGATAAGAAAGCATCAGGTTCAAAGCTGAGTGTGGAATAATTCTTCTCAATAGATAAGGAAAGCTGGCCTGAAATGGGAGAGGCTGGAGGCAGGGAGACTGGTAAAAGGGTATGGAAACAGCATGGTGAGAGGTGATAAGACTGTAGATTGAGATGGACAGTAGGGGACATGGGAGGGACAAGTTTGAGAACTATTTGGAGGTCAGCTTGGCAGGACTTAGTAAAGAGGAGAGACCAGAAAGACCACCAGGTGTGTGTCTGCATGTCCAAGGATGTGATGGTGTCATTAATGAGGATGGGGAGCAAAGGGACAAGAGCTCACTTGAGGAGGAAGACATCAAGTTTAGGTTTGGATGTGGTAAATGACCATGAAGAGCAGCTTGAATGCTACAGTCTGACAGACCTAGTTTTGTATCCAGGCTCTACCACTAATTAGTTTGGACACTGGGAAAATCTATTTAACTTATCTGAACCTAAGTTTCCTACTTTGCAGGTTCCCCAGAAAATGAGCATAGCAATATTTATCTTGCAAGGCTATTGTAGGGAATGAATAAGAAACTACATCTAATGCAGGCTGATGCTTGATAATGGTGGCTGTTGAGATTGTTTTTATCATCTCGATCTAAGTGACAATGTCTAGAAAGTAGTTGGATATCTGGACATGGAAATTGAGAGAAGTGTGGGCAGTCTGAGCTCAGAACCCCCAGATCTCAAACAGGGAAAAGTGCTCCCTGAGAAGATCAATCTGAGAAAAGTTTATCCCCAACCAGTAGTTTTGGTCTTTGGGGAGTCATCCTGTGTCTCAGAGCATCTTTTATCAGAAACCCTAGAAGTTATTTTTGTAAGTTCTGGAGATTGCCAGAAACAAATGCTTTCATTGGAATGAGCTAATACAGGCAGATATTTTTAAAATAATTCTACTGTTAAAATACCTCAAGCACATTACCAAAATATTCAACTAATAGTGAAAACTACAAAGAAAGTAAAAATAGTTTATACCAAATACCCTCTTCCCCAGAAATACAAAAGGAAGAAGGAGGGAGATTATGCTAGATTGCTAGATGTACTTATTTTAGACAAAAAGTATGAAAATTTACTTGAACTTGAATTAAAGCAGAGTGAAACTGCAGGAATTGCTGAATTTTGGCAATTTCTTCCTCTAGAAAAGAGATTAGTTTTTAAAAATTTAAAATATACATTATGAAATGCATTAAGAGTTTGGAGTCATTGAGGTACTTTTTTACATTTTTCAAATTTGGATTATTGACTTCCTAATGGAAAAGATGAAAACAATACCATTTCTTCCCCACTTTCCTATTTCTTCCTATCCTTACATCTCCAATACACAAATGATAATTCTTTTTATACTGTCAAAGCTGTAACATTTACATTTCATTCTGTAACCATAATTTCCATAGTTGGTTAGCCTTAAACTTACATATAAAAGGATTTAATGCTCACCATCAGTCCCTTTACGATGGCTCACCATTCCCAAGTTTATGATTTTGATTTATGGCTTGTTTAGCTAGATTTTATTATCCAATAGTTTTCTTAGAAGGGCTCAGAGGTGCTGTTTCCTGAATTCTAGTATGTTTTAAAATGTTATCTTTGTTCTTGGAGGACAGCTTGGATAGTTTTAAATTCTAGATCATCCTTTTCCTTAGAATTTGGTAGATGCTACACTGTATTTAATGTTGTAGAGAAGTCTGAGACCAGCTGATTTCCAGCACCCCTCAGTCTCCACCTCTCCCTGTAGATGAGGGTAGTTGGAGAAGCACTTCTTTAACCATATATATGGATATATATGGGTTTTCCCTAACATGGTATACTCTTCCGATCTGCAAGTTCAGCTCTTCCCTCAATTGAGGAAAATTCTTTTATATCTTTGAATATGTTCTTTGTTCCTTTGGTTCACTAGTTCAGAGACACTACAATCTGTAAATTCCTCACCAATATCTCAACTACAGTTCCCTTATTTAATCTCTAAATACTTTAGTCTTTCTTTCTTTATATTCCTTGAGCTCATCTCAATCTCCCCCACCCTCTAATTCAGTTTGAGACTGTATCTGTTTCATTTCTTCATATTTCCAACATTTTGGTTAGTTCTATACTTTTATAATTTTTTGCATAGTTATTTTTTAGTCTTCCATTTATTTCCTTAAACCGTAATCTTCTTTCATCTTTGTGTGATCCTCTCATCTCACCTCTGATTTCCTTTTTTCAGGTTCTAATTTCTCCTTGAGTCAAAGCATTTGTGGTATACATTTTTCATAAAAAATGCATTTTTGATGTGTTTTTTAAATCTATGCTTCCATTCTAACATCTGTCTCCTTCCTACGTTTCCTTTTTTCTTTCCTTTTTTGACTATAGTATTTGTGCCTAGTTGCCATGCCATTGTTTTCATTTTATTTCATTTTTTTAAACATATGATCTTTTTTTTAAAAGATTTTATTTATTTATTCATGAGAGATACAGAGAAAGGCAGAGACATAGGCAGAGGGAGAAGCAAGCTCCCTGCAGGGAGCCCAATGTGGGACTCAGGGATAATGCCCTGAGCCAAAGGCAGATGCTCAACTGCTGAGCCACTCAGGCGTCCCTTTTATTTCATTTTGATATGAATATTTTCACCTGGATTTTCTCTTTTCCTAGATATATTGTGTAGGTCAATTTTCATTGACTTCTTCCTACCTTATCTGAGATCTCTGTCTTCCCTGCTGTGCTTAACTGAAGACTGGGTATTTTGTGTCTGCTTTATTACTGTTTGGGTGGAGTGGAAGGGGGGAAGTTTAGATGGACTTGTGGGTAGTGGTGTTTGTGGGATTAGTTTCTGCTCTTTTCCTATAACTTTGTTCATAGTCTAACACGTGAGTTTATCACACCACAGTGTGGGCATATCTTATTCTTTTGAGTGAGTAATAGAGGATTATGGATTATTTCCCCAGTTCAGGGTAGAATTGTAGAGACAATCTGCCCAGGTGTTTATTTTCCAGACTTGACCCAACTATTCCTGGCAGCCACTCTCACTCCCCTGCCAGATAGAGGAAAAAATAGACAAAATCTAAGGAGTTTGGCTACTATGCTATTTTTTATAAGTGGTGGTCAGGGGTAGGGGCAGCTTCAACTGGGGCTTTCCATGTGTCTCCTGTCCTCACTTTATTGGATGGGTTTGTTTTATTTATTTTCTCTTTTGTTTTAATTTCTGGTAAATCCCTCCATATTGTTTGAGATAATCAGCTCTGGTAGAATGCTGTGCAATCATTCTCCTTTCCTCTTCCCTCCTACACAGTAAGAAAAGCAAATAGCAGCACAGGCAGTTTTTTGTCTTGTTGGAGTATTGTTGTAGTGGCATGGAGATCCTTCCTTTCTGAAGAAACCTGAATCTCCTCTGGATGCTGCTTGCTCACCCCCTCAGTCTACTTCCCTTTTCATTCTGTAGTATTATACTCTTATCAGAATTCTTCCTCTTACATCTTCCTCTCAGTAATGATTCTTTGAGGGGAGAAGAAAGGGCTATCAAGGGTGGGAGCTCTACATTTATTCCTGGAAAGTTCTGTCTTTCTCTAACCATTATTTTTTTTAAAGATTTATTTATGATATAGACAGAGAGAGAGAGGCAGAGACACAGGAGGAGGGAGAAGCAGGCTCCATGCCGGGAGCCCGATGTGGGACTCGATCCCGGGACTCCAGGATCATGCCGTGGACCAAAGGCAGGCACTAAGCTGCTGAGCCACCCAGGGATCCCCTCTAACCATTATTTTTAAAGATGATTGCCTTTTCTTATACTTGAGAGTGGCTGGTATATTTATGGTCGGTTTAACATTTTTTTGTAGTTGTTGAGTTCAGGAGGAAGACAGCTGGTTCTAGGAGCCACAAGTTCTAGGATCACACCCTTCAGACAGCCATCTTATCAGGGTTAGAAGGCCTACCTAGTTACTTTTTTGGTGGGGCAGGAGAGGCTCAACCTAAGCAACTTCCCTAGGCAAAATCCCCTAGTATGGCTTTTACTTGATTTTTAGATCTTGTATGGTCCAATCAATAATATAGATTTCTCAGGAGTCCACTGCTTGATTATCTATCTGCTGGGTACAGTGTAGATACATAAAGGTATAGTGAGGCAAGAGGCACCACAAGGTTCACATCATCTGTCAAATGGAAATGTTGGAAAGCAGTAAGTGCCAAGACAGAACCCAAGAGATGACAAGTAGCTAAGAGAACATCTAGTCCAATCTTATATCCAAAGAAGGATCACTGACTACCGCATTTCCAACAGATGGCCCTCCAGACATTGCTGGGATACCTTGAGTACTGGAAAACTCCTGAACACTGTTCTGTTATTAGAAAGCTCAAAATATTTAAATATCCTTTATCTTGAGACAAAATATAACTCCTCTCTGCATGGTCTCCTTTTGGAGAAACTTCTATTTCACATGACTCCCAATCTTAGCTCCACTTAGATGGCTACCACAAATATGCCTATAGTCCTGATATCTGGCCTGGACTACAATTCTGGAAAATGATTGAGCCAGTTGGAAATCTGCTCATGAGAGATGGTATAACATGGATAAGTCCCACATGCAAATGGAAAGTAATCATTATATGGGATGAAGATACCTGATTTGGCTCAAGTAAAAGAGACTTGAGGCTTTTAATCCTAAACGTACTATAAGCCCATAGTAAGGTGCAGTGAGTCTATACTGCATGAATAACAAATGTCAATGCCAGGGACATTTGCCAGTGTCTTCCTGAGCTTGTTAAAGCATATCTGGGCCTCTGGGATAGCAACAACCGGAATGCATGCAGGCAGAGGATGATATCTAGAGGTCATGGGCCATAGTGGGTTGCAATGAGCAGTTGGGAAAACAAGGGTGAAGCCTGGAGAAGGGAAGCTTTAGAGAGGTACAAGAACTGTCTTCAAACAAGAGAAAAATTTATGGGAAAGAGAATACTTGGTTTGTTCTTTCTACTTTCAGAGCACAGACCCAGGATAGTTTTATGAGGTAACAAAAGACTGTTCATTGGTTCTTTTGGCTAGGAGGCATCTATTTCTGAGATCTATAAAAGATCTAATGACCTTAGCTTTACCCTGGAAAAACCCTGTTTCTATTTCTATCTATGGGGATATGGAACCAGATTTCTCGGTAGGACACTGGTGATTGAACCATTCAATTCACTGGAGGAAGAATGATGGGACAACAGGCCTCTTGAGAAGCCTGCCAAAGAGAGGGGACTGTTCCAAATATTATAGCTAAAGAGCAACAAGCTTTCAGTTGCCAGAAACAAACCTTGAACTCCAGACACAAGAGCCTGCTTGGTACTGTGGAAAGCAATGGGGAGAACTAGAATTTAAAGAAGATGGAATTGGGGCAGTCCCGGTGGTGCAGCGGTTTAGCGCCGCCTGCAGCCCAGGGTGTGATCCTGGAGACCCGGGATCGAGTCCCACGTCAGGCTCCCTGCATGGAGCCTGCTTCTCCCTCTGCCTGTGTCTCTGCCTCTCTGTGTCTCTCATAAATAAATAAATAAATAAATAAATAAATAAATAAATAAATAAATAAATAAATAAGACGGAATTGGTTTGAAGTCTGACTGCCAGTTACTAGTTTTGTAACTTTAAGTAAGTTATGAACCTTGCTGAGTCTTGGCTTATCTACCTATAAAATGAGATGATTAAGGTCTAGCACATTGGATCATTGTGAAGATAAAATAGCAATTATAAAGCCGATCAAGTGTAATTAGGTTCTTATAAACTGAAGCAAGGTGTCAACAGTGCTACTGTGATTTCAGACATTCTATAAGTTCAGCATTCTGGTTTTTTCAGGGCTTCCTTCTGAAGTCTCTTCAGCTATTGAGGAAGAAGAGTCAAAGAGTGGCTTGGATGTCATGCCTAATATTTCTGACATGCTGCTGCGCAAACTGCGGGTCCACAGGTCTCTTCCTGGAAGGTAAAATCAGGGCATGGGTTGCATAAGACACTGTATTGGGGGGGCCCTGTACTAGATTCTAGGTAGGACGTAGTGGACCAGCCTTGATTTTTGAGCCTAGAAAGGTCAAAGTCTAATGGTCCAGATAGGGCAAATGCATCCAAAATAAAAAGAGTAATAAAGAGCCACATACAGTGATCCTACCTCAAAGAGCAGGTGGGTTTCACAGGTGGGCATGAGGTATCACCAGAGGCTCATGGCAGCAGAGAGTGGTGGACTTTGGCCCAGGAGAAATGGTTTCAGTCCAAGATCTATCATTTACCCATAACTGAGAGATTCTAGGTCTGATACTTGCATAAATAGAGATGTAGAACATTTGGAACCACACGAAGGATTGCTTAGAAAATCTACCAGGCTCTTCCACACACAGGAAGAAAGTGACTTCACCTGCCAAATGTCAGCTTCCTCACCTATACAACAGGAGTATAAGTGCTGTCATTGGTAGGATGCTGCCCTAGCTAAAAAAGGGTATGGTAGCAGGGACTTAAGACCATGTCAGCACATGACAGACCCTTGATAACTGTATTGAAAAGTGAATAGTGGGCAGCCCAGGTGGCTGAGCAGTTTAGCACCGCCTTTCGCCCAGGGTGTGATCCTGGAGACCTGGGATCGAGTCCTGTGTCGGGCTCCCTGCATGGAGCCTGCTTCTCCCTCTGCCTGTGTCTGTGCCTCTCTCTCTCTCTCTCTCTGTCTCTGTGTGTCTCTCATGAATAAGCAAATAAAATATTTTTTTTAAAAAGTGAATAGTTTGGAGTATAAAGGAGAAAAGAGACACAATTCCTACTAAAAAGAGACAATTCCTACTAAGCAATAGGAATTGGGTGGGTGTCTGCAATTGAGGCATCCTGCCAAGCCCAAGTAACCTGGAGACTAAATTATTGGGGGCCTGGGAAAGGCCATTAGGGAGAGCAATCAGACATAACAGAACTCCCTGATTTGTGGGTAAATATGAAAGGAAAACAAGTTTTGCCCAGGGGATGTGATGTGTTCAGAATGCACACTATAATCACCTAAAACACAGAGTCATCAGGACAATATTCAGCAACTAAGCCAGCATTAGGAAAAGTGCCAGAAACAAGTCAGAAGCAGGCTGCATCCACAGCTGGAGGAGGGTGTGGGTTGGGCCAGTTCATCTCAGGGAAGGCAGAGAGGGGCTGTCCAGAGGCAGGAAACCAAAGGAAAAGCACTACAGCACACTGAGAGCATGTTTACATGCTGTGTCTTTTGGTGTTTGTAACAACCCAGTGAGGCAGAAATGGAAGATTTTATCTTCAGTGAGGGAAGAGGCAAAGCAACACGCTAACAAGTGACAGAGTCAGGAATTGAATTCAAGGTAGGCTGATTTCAGACCCAATGACTTTCTATCTATACCAGAGGCCTGTCACAAGTACCAGAAGAATCACTGGTACCCTTTTGTCTGTAAGGGAAAAGGCTGGTGAATAGTGTGATTGGCTCCTTTTTCCTCAGTAAAGGTGAAGATAATTAGTATCATTGGAGCTCACCTCCAGCTAATTAAATTCTCTCAGCTTCCCCAGGGTAGGGAAACTGAGCTGTTCTATCTTCTTTGAGTAAGTTAATAGCCACTAGCTACCAACCATGAGGCCGGACTGAGTCTGCATGGGCCTTCATGGTCAAGGAAGAAGATCAGCTTCTGAATATGTGGTCCTGGCTCTCAGAATGAGGTCAGTAGCTTTCATGCATTGTGTCAATTGCCATATTGCCCAAACTCCCTGCTTCAACCACCAAACCAGGCTCTCTGCTCCTGGCCTTGGGTAAAGGCTGTTTGCAGCTTAGGCCCTTGGCTGGACCCAGAACTTCCTACCCTTGGTTTGGGGCTTGGGATAGATAGGCAAACAGTTGCCCAGCAGAAGGAAGCCAGAGCTTCAAGATTCCTTCCCCTAGAAAAAGTGTGGAGAAATTACATTTGAGTTTTAATATGGGGTTGGTTTCATGATCTATATGGGCTCTGTGAATTGGGACTGGACCATACCACGAAGGAGCTCATGGAGTCAACAAGTGGAATGAATTCAGTAGAAAACCCAGGTCTGGAACCCAAATTAGGGACATAGTCAGTGGTTGATTAACAAGAGTATAGAGGACATGCCACTGAGTCAAACACCAATCGGAGCAATAAACAGGCATTAATCAATAAGTAGTCATTGAGTGCCTCTTATGTACCAGACATTAGAATGGAGAACAAGCAGACACAGTCTTTTTTCTTATGGCACCTACATTCTAGGTGGAGAGACAAATATTATTCAAGTAACTAAATGAACAATTTCAGACAGCAAAACTGCTAAGACCAAAGGATAGGCACATACAGAGAATGACACAGGAATGGAACATTGGTAGATGGTCAAGGAAGGCCTCTGTGATAAAGTAGTAATTAATATGAGACATGCAAATCACAAAATGAAGCCATTCATGCAAAGATTTTGGTGAAGACATTTCCAGGCAAAAAGCACAGTAATTTCAACAAATGGTGCTAGGATGATTCAATGCAAAAGAGTAAAGTTGGAATAACTTTAACCTCACACAATACACAAGAGAAAAAAACAGATGAATAGTATTTCATCAAAGTTAAAAACTTTTTGCAGGGACACCTGCTCAGTGGTTGAACATCTGCCTTAGGCTCAGGGTATGATCCTGGAGTCCCCGGATCGAGTCCCACATTGGGCTCCCTGCATGGAGCCTGCTTCTCCCTCTGCCTATGTCTCAGTCTCTCTCTCATAAATAAATAAAATTTTTTAAAAAATAAAATAAAACTAAAAATTTTTATGATGCAAGCAATACCATTAAGAAAAAAAATCAAGAAAAAATCAACCATCACTCATCAAACCCACAGAATGTGACAAAATATTTGCAAATCATGTATTTGATGAGTGATTTGTTTCCAGAATATACAAAGAACTCTCTAACTCAATGAAAATATAACTAATTTGTTTTAAATGGTAAAGTAGACACTTATTCAAAGAATATATATGAGGGGTCAATAAACACTGGAAGGATGTTCAATGTCATTATTATTTAGGAAATTGCAAATCAAAATGTTTATGAGATTATCATTTCACATCTACTATAATGGCTACAATAAAAAAGGTAGACAATAACTAAATATTGGTGAGGATGTGAAAAACCAGAGTCTTTGGTAAAGTAGTGTAGCTTTGGAATAACAGTTTGTCAGTTCTTCAAAAAGTTAATATGGAGGGGATCCCTGGGTGGTTTAGTGGTTTAGTGCCTGCCTTCAGTCCAGGGCATGATCCTGAAGTCCCGGGGTCAAGTCCCACATCAGGTTCCCAGCATGGAGCCTGCTTCTCCCTCTGCCTGTGTCTCTGCCTCTCTCTCTGTGTATCTCTCATGAATGAATAAATAAAATCTTTCTTAAAAAGTTAAATATGGAGTTACTATACGGTCCAGCAATTCCACTCATGGGTATATAACAGAGAGAAATGAAAATATGTGTCTACCCAAAAACTTATACATAAATGTTCAATAACAGCATTTTTCATAATAGCCAGAAAGTGGAAATAACCCAAATGTCCAGTGAATGGATAAATAAAATATGATATATCCACACAATGGAATATAATTCAGCCATAAAAATGAAGTATTAATATATTCTACTACATGGATGAACCTGAAAATATTATGCTAAGTGAAAGAAGCCAGTCACAAAAAGCCACATGTTGTATGATTCCATTTATATGAAATTTCCAGAATAGGGACATCCATAGAGTGAGAAAGTAGATTAGTGATTGCCTAGTGCTGGGAATGGGGGCTGGGGTAGTTGGAGAGTTGATTACTAATGGGTACAGGGTTTTTTGGGGGGATGATGAAAAGTTCCAAAATTGACTATAGTGATTGATGGTTGTATAATTCTGTGAATATATTAAAAATTACTGTATTACAAATTGTAAAGGGATACATTTTATGGTATGTGTATTATATTCCAAATAAAGCTATTACAAAAGAGTGGGGCGGGGAGGAAAGAATAGTAAATGCAAAGTCCCTGGGGCCACAGTAAAATGTGTCTGAGGAACAGAATGGCCAATGGGAGTAGAGAATGGGAAAAGGAAAGTCTGGTAGGGGCTGGTTCACAGAAGACCTTGATTTTAGTCTAAAGGTCTATCTATGGGGGTTTAAATTCTGAGGCAGGCATTGCCATTCCAAAGTCTCATTTGTACACCACAAGCTGGGCTTCCTTCTTTTTTGGAGGCTCATGGCTCTGCCCCCTGGCTCTCTCTACCAGTTCATAAGATAGAGCTCTCTGCATCAGGAACTGGCCATGTTATGTGGCTTTTTAAAACTTAAATCACACCTCAAGTCCTCAGGGCTTTGCACATTTAAAAAAATTGTGTTCTATGGCAAAAAAGCAGAAAATGAATTATCAAAATAGTAGGCTTTGTTATAATGAATGTATATTTCACATACTATCCAAATAAAGCCAAGAGTCAAAGGCAAGCTCAACGAGTTTTGATAAATTTGTTTAAGCAATATGTGTTCTATATGACAGTCAAGATTATGTTGGCTGACCCAACAGAGGAAAGGGCTTGAGGGGTGGGGTTGTGACAAGCATTGTAAGCATCAAACATCTTTTCAGTTGTTTGTTCCATGCTCTGTACTCTGCTGACTTGATGGCCATGGGGTCTTGTTGCCTCATCCTCACAGGAAGGCTCTCACAGTCCTTTGTCAGGGGTGAGAATCAGTCCCTTGCAGAGATAACTGACCCCTACCTTTGCTCTTGGGGTCCCTCCACACCCGTCAAAGGGAGGAAGCTGTGTTTCCTGAGAATCTTATCGATGGCATGCTCTGTTGCCAAGTCCTGTGACGCTGGTAGGACCCCTCCCAGTCCTCCCACCCCAGTACAGGAAAGGGCCCGTGCATTATTTACATTGTCTGGGTTTCAGAACAGGACTAGCTTTAGTCACCAGCAAGAGCAGCAGCAGCAGAGTGAGTGTGCAGAAAAAAAGACTGTTAACTGTGGGAACCACACATGAAGAGGAATCCCTCGGAATGACCTCTGTTCTGGGTGGGACTTTCTTGCCTGGTCTAACCATCAGAGGAGGGTCTCACTGTGGAGAAGAACTCTGGCCTTGTATTCGCTGGCCCACATGCACTCTTGTCACAACCCTTAGATACAGGAGGAGGGTCAGGCTTTGCAGACCTAGGTAGCCCCCCAAAATTATAAAGGCCTTCAGGTGTGTATGGTTTATAAGTACGTAGCACTGCATTTTCTAAGTCCTCACAGTAAGCCTGTGAATTAGTCATAATAAAAGCTAGCATCTCTTGAATGCCTACTCAGTGTGGATGTCATGTATATACAAATATGTACACATATACACATTTATACATATATACATATGTGGATGTCATGTATGAACATAAACACACAAATGCATTTATACATACATATGTATGTATATACATTTATTCTTTATAACACTCCTACAAGGTAGATATTACCATTTTAAAGATGAGCAAACTTCATAATAACTTACATAACTTGTCCAAAATCACAGATAGTACAGGTGCTGTTGGAGGACTGATGCCAGGATCTAATATTTTCCACCACACAAGGAAGTGTGTGGAGTCAGTATCCGGGCAAATATCTCATGGATTACAATGCTCACACAGAGGGTACCTGCGTCTTTTCCATCTCACCAATTCTTCTTACTACATTCCTGGAAATACATGGTCTGCTGGTTGTTCAAAATTACCTTTTACTTTATTTCATAGGTTGGATATAGTTCATTTGCATGTCTTTTCTTGTTCACAGTGCACCTCCGCTCACTGAAAAGGAAGTTGAGGTAAGTGATTCCAGTGCTTTATGAAATTTAGTGCCTGGGTTTGACTGGGTTTATTGAAAACATCCCCTTCTCTATCCCCTGCACCCTGACAATTTTGTATAAAAATGAGAATGGGTGACTGTGAGGTAATATGGAAACTGTAATCAGCCCTACTGAACTGCTGAGACTCTCACCCCAGGTAATGGAAGATTTTGGCAAATATGGTCAGAGATGAGTAGGTAGCTGGAAATTCCACATTTTTTCAAGGGTGGTTTATGCTCTTTAAAATAATGACTTAGACACACAAAGTTAGCTAGGAGGCTACAGAATTGAATCAAATTTATTTCAAAATTATTAACAGATGGTCAGATTTCAAGTTATCAACTTTGGTCCAGAGGAAGAAGGTACTTGCCTTCTGAGGATTCCAGACATAAGGAAGGTAGCTCCAGCCAAGGTGGGAGGCTATCCTGTCAACTCACCAACTTCCCCTGATTCCTCCATTACTCCCCACTCAGGGCTTCCTTGTCTCTGTAGAGATGCTATCCCAATGGGGTTGGTGAATGAGCTGAGAGGAACTTGTCTGCATTTCATTCTGCTGAAGGAGTAGAATAGATGGATAAAGAGAGTGCATCTCAGGTGAGGTGGTGAGGACCTCTGATCCAGCACTAGTTTGTTTCCAAGACAATTATGTTGGAGTTCATAGAAGGAAGGGAGTAGAACATGGATGAGTTCAGGAATCTCTTCACTACAAGTTGGGAGGATAAAAGGTCTTATAGTCTTTTTAGCAGGATTTGCCACTGATGATAAGAAAATGAACATGCCTTTCCTGAGACCCAGTGGACTGGATAAGCAGAGGAAGACAGACTATGTGAAGTGTTTGCCAGAGATAGCAACAATTACCTTGCACACAGATACTGCACTTACAGTTCATCACACACTCCTATCCATCCTTTCAGCTGATTCTCCAATCAGCACAGAGAAATCAGCAGAGCAGGAATTAGAACAAAGGAGGAGGCCAAGTGATGAAATAATTTAGCTAAGGTCCTATACCAAGTGCTTAGCAGAACCAACATTTAGACTCAAATATTCTGACTGAATTTAGGACTCTTTATGTCATACTGCTATGAAGGGGATAACCCAGGTCTAGAAAAATAAACAATGAATATTATTGATAAACTTGGCTGGACTAAGGCTTGGGTAGGACAGAAAATCCCCACCCACTGACAATGGTGAAGATGGGCTGTGTGTGGTTTGTTTAATGGCCAGCTCCTATCCACAGATGTATACTGACACAATCAGCACTCAGCATGATGACAGTAGCACAGGCTTTGAAATAAAATAGTCTAAGGTTGAATCCTGGCTCTACTACTCCATGTTACCTTGAACAAGTTAATGACCTCCCTGGTCTCAGGCTCTTTACCCACAAAGTGGCCATAACAGTTCCTATTGCAGAGGCTTGTTGTGGGGTTAAATGAGCCAAGGTGCACAGAACCCACAAGAGTGCTAGTACAGAGTAGATGCTCAATGAGGACTAGCTCCCAATATTGCTGTCATTGTTATTGGGTCAGTTTGAGGCCTTCAGTTCTCTGTCTGGAGATGTCTACCCACTGTGGGCTATATCACATGAATTCAGAAGTTCAGAGAGTTAGCTCACCCCAAGGGTATAAATCTGCTATCACTTGACTCAGGGCAAATGAAGGATGTATAAATGAAGGCTACTGCCTCTTCCTGTGTAGAGTCCATCTGTCTATTTCTCCTCCCCGGTAGTTTCCTATTATGCCAAGAGTTTCATGTTTGCTCAATCCACCTTGCAGTTTCATTCATTCATCCTGCATTTTTGGCACGGAATATTTGTTCCAGAAAATTTCTCCAGACAGAAGCATATTTGGCCTTATTTAATCTCCTGGCAGCTTCTTAAAGCTGCTTTCCATGTAGGATCCATAACACTCAGGCAAGATGCTGGTTGAAGTTTGCTTTAAGTCAACAAGGCTTACATTTTAAATGGAGTTTCTTTAAATACAGTGGTTACACGCAAAACCTTCAAATTTCACGTGCAATAAATCCTAGCATGAATCCAAACTGCTTACACAATCAGCTATGTTGGCCTGAGTTTACCTACACCTAAATACAGGATGTTATTTTCTTAAAATTCAGGAAAAAGCAAAGTGTTATTCTCTTTTATTATTTTTTAGTAAAATGCATTTGGTCTTCTGGTTCTGGAAAGGACCTAGGATGGACCTCAGGTTACTATTTCACTGTCTTTTGTGTAGTTTACTGTGAAAGGAGGATTTCACTTGTACACAGCTGCTTTGGTGACTGGTTCTAGGTAATGTTGTAAAATACTCATGCAAGAAACACATCTATGATCTTGTTTCCTGTAATAACTCCTCCTAGCACCTCTTCTACACTTTTGTTCCCAACAGAACGTGTTTGTACAACTGTCCTTGGCCTTTAGAAATGACAGCTATACTCTGGAATCTAGAATTAACCAGGCTGAAAGGGAACGCAATCTAACAGAGGAGAATACAGAGAAGGAACTGGAAAACTTCAAAGCTTCCATTACGGTAATTGTGGAGCCTGATGGGAGAATACTTGGAGGGGGGAATGTCTCCTAGGACTATGACAGGTGTCCTGCTTTTCTCAGTCGCCAAGTAGAGTTTCCTGACATGAGAAATCAGGCCAAGGCCCTGAGTCAGACAGTCTTCCTCAGAGAGCTTGGAGGAACTAAGGCAGAGACCTGAAAGCCTGTTTACCTCAGGGCTGTAAGGTCTGAGCCCTTGGCAGCTCCTCAAGAGGAGACTGGATGACCTGGGATGGCAAAGGGACTGAAGACTTGGACGTGACTCCTTTCTTTCAGGTCAGGCAGGTATAGTGTATCCACACTGAGCTTCTCTATCTCCAAAAGGTATAGCTCAGACCCTACAGTGGCCACTCTTTTCAGCTAGTATGGGGACCAGGGCTTGTCTTATGACAGCTCAAGTCAAGTCTTGGTATGTGAGGTCCCCAGCTGATGTACCTTCTTACTTCCTAGTCCTCAGCTTCACTATGGCACCACTGTGAGCACCGGGAGACCTACCAGAAACTGCTGGAGGATATTGCTGTCCTGCACCGTTTGGCTGCACGCCTCTCTAGCAGAGCTGAGATGGTGGGGGCTGTCCGCCAGGTGAGCCTCCCCAGCTCCCAGCCCTCTGACTAGCTCAACTCTGCCCACAGTAACTAGAACAATAATGTAAGCAATGACAACTATAGATCCCACTTACTGATGGCTTCCTATGTACATTATTGTGTTTTACTGAGTATTTCTGGTGGACCTCTAAAACCTTAAGGTGGTTCCTTGGAAAAAGCTTTCTGTGGGCATATAAGTTTGGGAACTGCTATGTACTATCTTCCTTTCTTGGAGATTCCTAGTACATATTGGCATTCTCAAGGCATTGAGAAATCCTATAGTAAAGAAGCCTTTTGAAAACTTTACCTGTGTATTTCTTAAACGTATTTGACTGAAGAACCATAAGATACCTATTTTCTCATAAAATACCTATTTAGCTTTCATGGAACTAGTATTTGGCAAAGATGCTTTAGGAAAAACTGCTTTGTTTCATTTAATCCTGCCAGCAACTCTGTAAAGTAGTATCTTTTCCCCACAATGAAGACATGAAGTTTCAGAAGGTAATAGCACTAGTAAGTGGCAGAGCTGGGGTGCAGAGCCAGATTTGGCTCCCTCTCAGCCACTTTGAAGTCCTAAAGCACACAGAGCACAGTCCTGATCCAGGATGGTGTCATGAGAGATCAGACTGCCTGAGGCTTCGTCTTGGCTCCACCAGCATTCACTGCTAGTTATTCAAGCTAGTTACTGAGTTTTCTGTGTTCCAACTTCTCCAACCAATGTGAATGATGATAGTATCTGCCATATAAGGTTACCATAATATTTGCAAAGCACCTAGATGTTATTATCACTGCTGCTAGTACCATGCTTGCCTGTCATGTTGCATTGGTTGCATCAGCAGGGTGTTCGTGAGGCAGAGCCTAGAGCAGTTCTTGCAGAATGAAGGAAGGACAAGCCACTGGGCTGTCCCACCCCTGTGTTCTTCCGGAGAAAGGACACCTGACTCAGCAGCACACCCAGGAAGTCACTCTGGCTAGGAGAAGCAACAAACGGGGGGCTTACAGGAAGTGGCTGGTCCCAGCTCCTGGCTGCAGGGAATTTTTCCAGGAATACACACTGAGCATGTCCCTGTGTGGCTGACAGAGCCCAAGCTAGGCTCACAGAGGGATCCAAGGAGGATAAGTAGAGGAAACTCTTCCTCGTTCTATATGGTCCTCCCAAATGGGTTTCTGGGCCCATGTGCTGCTAACGGCAGTCTTCAGCCTTCTCCACATGGGTTTCCCAGCCTTTACTTCCATGTCTCAGTTCCCATATTTCTCTCTGGTCCCACCAGACTGGTTCTAGTATTTCTCCTATCTTTCCTAGTTACACCCACTGCCACCAGTCTCACTTCTTTCAGTCTGGTCTCCTCTGGTGACCTATGTCACCTTAAGATATTTGATGGTTCCTCTTTTCCTTCAGAAAAAGTCCAAATCCCTTAGTCTTACATTCAAGGTCCTTCACTACCCAGCCCTAACTACCTTTTCTTTCTGCAAACAAACTCAATTGCTTGCCGATTCCTACATAAGTAGGATGACCTGTACTTTTCTGGTTATCCAGTCCTGATACATGCCTATTGTCCCAGCATAATTATTTTTTTAAGATTTTATTTATTTATTTGAGAGAGAGAGTACAAGGAAGGTGGAGAGGCAGAGGGAGAAGCAGGCTCCCCACTGAGCAAGGAGCCTGAGTGGGGCTTGATCTCAGGACTCTGGGACCATGACTTGAGCTGAAGGCACATGCTTAACTGACTGAGCCCCTAGGCACCCCTAGCATAATTCTTAATAGCACCCCTTTCACTTTGCAAAGACTGCTGTCTGAAGAATAAACTGCCACCTAGGTACAAGTCCCATGATGTCCTGTCCTAGGTACAAGACCTGTAATGGACCTTTGCTCTTAGGAGAGTCCTCTGGCCTGAATCTTTTTGTCCCTCCTGCCTATATCAACATGCCCAGATGCTGCCCATACCCTACATCCACTTCATTCTACCTCCAAGGAAGCTTCCCTGTTCCATTCTCTCAGCAGATATTACTTTTCTCCCTCTCATCTCCTGAGGCATTGTGGCTGTGTTTGTTCTTGTCCTGCTGAATGCAAATGCCTCAACTCTCCTCTTGGCTCACATCACAGACAGCAAACTCTTAGAGGGTAGAGGTGCATCTAAGATTGGTCTCTGAATCCTTTTGATTTTCCCAGCCCAGAGGCTAGCTTAAAGCAAACAAGTAGCAACAAGCTTTTCCTCCAACTGCCCTGTGTGCTTATGCTCTCCTTTTCTGCAGGAAAAGCGTATGTCAAAGGCAACAGAAGTAATGATGCAGTATGTGGAGAATCTGAAGAGGACGTATGAGAAAGATCATGCAGAGCTCATGGAATTTAAAAAACTTGCAAATCAGAATTCAAGCCGCAGCTGTGGCCCCTCTGGTAAGGGACTTGGCTCCTGCCCCCATTATGGCCCTGCAATGATGGTTCTAGGCCAGGATCACATTTATCAGTGCAGACTGAGGACATGCTTCTAGTTGAGCAAGGCTCACTTCTCCTGCCCAGTGCTGCCTGTAACGGCCTCATAGCAGCTCTTCCAGTATGCGTAGGGGCCTAGAACAAGAAAACATGAACACTCCCAAAGCAACTCCTGACACAGTTAACCACAGCATTCGACCACTGATATGAAGCCCACAGGCTGCAAGAGCTCACTCTACTTCATGAGAATGACAGACTCCAGACCTTACAGATTTTGTGCTTTGGGGCCAACACATACTAAGGAATTTGGGCTTTATCTTGGAAAACATTAGGGATCCAACCAAATATTTCAGTCAGGGAAATGACATGTTCATATATGGAGTTTAGAATATTCACTCTGACTATGTGTGACAGTTACATTAGTGCGATAGAGCCAGAGACAAGAAAACCCACAAAGCTGCTATTACAATAGTCCAGGTGAGAGATGAGTCTGGGCAGTGGGGTGTAGCATGAGATCCTGGTGAAAGGAGATACTGCTGAGATAAATAGCAGACTCAGGGTCAAGAAAAATGTTTTAAAGAAATACTCTTTAAAAAAGTGTTCTATACAATTGCTATAGGAGCACAGAGATGATTCTGCTTGAGGGAGTCAAAGACAGTTTTACAAAGGGACAGCATCTTTCAAAGTAAAAATAGGCATTCTTTAGGCAAGAAGGGGAAACCCATCCCAGGTAGAGGAAACTGTATACAGAAGGTACGGTTGGAATGGGAAGAGTATGAAACAAAGAATTTGATGTGGTTGCAGTGTAGAGAGTGTGATGATGACAGGTTGAAGGTAAGCCTTGGTAGGCCAGGGCCACATGCCAGGCTATGCTAATAATTTGGACCTTTGTCCTCAAGGCCATGAAGAAGCACTGATGAGTTTACACCATCTAATACAGTCAGATTCTATTTTCAGAAGATTTCTCTGACTTCAGAGTAGACAATACATTAGGAAAGTGTAGACACTGAGATCTGGAGAGACAAGTCAGGAGGTACTTGCAGCAGTCCAGGAGGAGGAGGATGGTGCCTTGGACCAGGATCTCTCCTTGAGAGCTGCCGGGGCCTAGGCTCTGGCTGATGAGGATGGTGCTAGCAGGAGAAAACAGAACTTTTAGTGACAGGAATCCTTGTGGAATGCAAACATCCGTGTTACCAAAAGCAGGAGGAGGGAAAGTATAACAGATGGAGAAACCTTTATAAACAGGAGGTTTCACAAGTTTCCTGGGGAATATCAGTGACACTTTCCAGAGTCCAAAGGCAGTATACACATGCTCCAGACTGTCTGTTTTTGATCTTGGCAGCAAGACTCCTGACCCACATGTATCTAGGCCTATAGCAAACTGGTTTGACTGGTTTCTGTCAGTGTTGAGAGTTGGGGAAATTACCACCAAAGAAATCCTAATATGTGGGCTCTTGCATTACTGTCCTGGAAGGAGCAAAATTTCCTATAAACTGCCTTATCCAAGATTTATGGAATGAACAGTTACCCATGAGTTTAATTCATTCATTCTAAGGACATTTATTGAGCATCTTTGCTGTGCCTCACATAATACTAAATATAGAAGTAAAAGACACATGGTTAGTGAGATCCAAAGGAACCCCCAGCTTGTGCAGAGGGCAGAGCAGTATAACCAGCCCAGTGACAAAAGTAAGCAGATTCCTATAGAGAACATACTGTAGAGTTCCACATTCAGTCTGAGGACATGAGAAAGTACTTACAATAAGAAGAGAGATGGTAACCGAGTCTTAAATGCTGAATAAGTGTTTTTCAGACATTTGTTCCCACTCCACTATCTCTCAGCCTGGGCTGATGCAGAGGGGCCAGCAACCACCTAACAGGTGTGTCTACTGGATACTCTAAGACCATTGCCTAATAATGTTTATTTTTAAGGCTTTATATGACTTCTGGCAATCTTTGTCTGTGTCTGAGACTCTGAAGACTACAGTGAAATAAAAATATCTCTGATTCAGAGCAGCCTGGGTGGCTCAGCAGTTTAGCGTCGACTTCAGCCCAGGGCATGATCCTGGAGACCTGAGATGGAGTCCCACATCAGGCTCCCTGCATGGAGCCTGCTTCTCTCTCTGCCTGTGTCTCTGCTTCTCTCTCTTCTCTCTCTCTCTCTCTGTGTGTGTGTGTGTGTGTGTGTGTGTGTGTGTCTCATGAATAAATAAATAAATAAAATCTTAAAACAAATCTCTGATTTAAAGAAAGGTGTTACACATTTTTAAAAATCAATTACTTTTTCTGAATATAAAACATACGGATTGTCTGCATTTTGGATTATTTCCTTAAGATGGATTTCTAAAAGTGTAAATACTAGCCCTGGGGAAAGAAATTTTTATAACGCTCTTAAAGCAAACTATTTTCAAATAACCCATTGATATTTAATGGGTAACAATAATGCTCAGTTCATTGTGCCATTGACATTCTTGTCCTTTCCTTTAAAAATATTTTTAACTTTGATGGGCCAAGATTATATTTCATCTCACAGTTTTAATTTGTATTTTTTTACCTTTTCAATTATTTTCTGAATATTTATATTTCTAGTTTTATAAATTCTCCATTGTATCTTTTGCCTGCTTATAAGTTTGGCATTTTATTAATTTGTATGAATGCTTCAATATATAAAAAAATATCTTCTGGTTCTGTAATTTTGGCTGACTGGAAAACTTGAAACTCCTTGACCACAAGTACTAGACATTTCTGCTAGATAAAATAAAGCAAACATTAGTCTAAAAGAATAGCTGAATCTACAGGAAAAGAAATTGAAATACTCAGATACAAGAAAAGAAAGGAGAACTGAAACCTGCAGCTTTCTTGGGGATAAGAGTCAGCTTCAATCATCTGGGTGCTGGGCTTTTGCACTTGCATGCAATCTGAGCTGAGATCTCAAACACCATGACACAGAGTTGACTCTGAGACTCCCATAGAAAGTTAAGATTTTCCAAGGACTGCTTCTTTAGATAGAACTTGAACAAGAAGAAAACACTTGCCAAACAGAGACACAAATCAAGAAGTCTGTTTCATCCTATAGCAGGAGAAAAACTTCCTCCTTTCTTGTAGGAAAAGTATATGCCATGATAGAAATCATGGTACAATATGCAGAGAATCTGAAAAGAACATCATAGGAACATTCAGAAACAAACATAAAGCCACTCTGGAGAGGCACATCCTTCACCCAGGATACACAAAATTCTTCTGATGCCTCACTAAAGGTGATTTTACAATATGGAATTATAAAATACATAAGAAAAGAGTCCACCCTGAATAAGAATCATCAGATACACTAAACAACAGGATTATATCCTAAGGATTTCAGAAAATAGAACAATCTGATAATTTTTTAAAAGATATGTTTAAAAATCAATAGAAGCAAAAAAAAAATCAATAGAAGCATGAAACAATGAATCAAAAACATGAGAATAGGGTGCCTAAGTGGCTCAGTTGGCTAAGCATCTGCCTTCAGCTCAGGTCATGATCCCAGAATCCTGGGATCAAGTCCATCATCAAGCTCCGTGCTCCATGGGGAGCCTGCTTCTCCCTCTCTCTCTGCCTGCCACTCCCCCTGCTTGGGCTCTATCAAAATAAATAAATAAAATCTTTTTTAAAACAGAATAAAATGCAATTATCAAAAAAGAATAAAATAGAACTAGATATGTGGAAGAGAATCATGGAAATTAAAAACTCAGTAGTTTAGGTGTGGTAGGTACTATAGTGGTGGTAGTTACCATAGTGGAGATTCAAGATCTCCTTTTAGGCACACTTCTCCATCCCCTTTAAGTTAGGTGATGCCATGTGATTTGGCAAATAAAATGTGAGTAGAAGGACATGTATCACCTTTGAGCTGAGGCCTTTAAGAAACTAGTGTGCAATTTACCCTATGTTTCTTTCTCCTCACATGACAATCATCTCTACTCCAGAATAGTAGAAGCTCTGTTAATCTGAGCCCAGAGTGAGGAAATGGAGAGCAGAGCTTGATGCCAACTCAGAAGCAAATGGACATGTAACATAAGGAGGAAATAAATCTTTATTGGTATAAGCCACTAAGACTTTGGGTTTGTTCATTATAGTAGCATAATCTAGCTTATTGCTGAAGATAGATTTGAGAAAGTTGCTCAAAATGCAGTTCAGAGTGATAAATTGATTAAAAAATATGAAAGAAATGCTATAAGATATGGGATACAGAGCATAAAATGGAAAAGTTCCAAATACATTTTTTAGTGGATCCACAAGAGAAGAATGGGAAAGAGAAAATGTTCAAAGAGATTTACCAGATCCTGAGAATTTCCCAGAACTAAAGAAAGACATAAATCATTGGATTCAGAAAGCACAGTGAATTGCAAGCAGAAAATATAAAAACACATCAAAGATGAAGTGAAAATTTAAAAGTAACTGGAGAGATAAGACACAGGATTTACAAAAGACTGACAATTCTCAGTAGCAATAGTGATACCAAAAGACAATAAAGTTAAAGAAAAAATAACTGGTCAACCTAGAGAAAATACAACCAGCTAAACTGTGATGCAAGCTTGAAGGCTAGCTAGGTAAAGATATTTGAGACAACAACTGAGAAAGTTTACCACTCAGATCTTTGCCAAAAAAAAAACTAAAGGATTACATAGGGAAAAATAAAATTGATATCAAAAGAAAGGAATAGAATGCAAGAAGGAATGGTGATCAGACATTTGTAAATGTGGGTAGATCTAAACAAGCATTAACTGTATAAAACAACAATCATAATAATATGGGATTATAAAAACAAAGTGAAACAAAAATACTGAAAAGCAATATAATTTGAGATTCGAGGGAGTTATTTTAAGATTTAATTAGGAAAAGAAGAGAAATCTTGATTAATTTAGAATTTAAAGTCATGTAATATGTTACAAATTTAAGTGGGCACACTATAGATTAGAACTAAAATGTATAACTTCTAAACCAATGTGCGGGGAATGGGGTGACTGGGTGATGGGCACTGAGAGGAGCACTTGACAGGATGAGCACTGGGTGTTATACTATATGTTGGCAAACTGAACTCCAATAAAAAATATACAAAAAATTAATTAAAAAAATAAACCAATGTGTGGGCTAGGAAGGGTGGAAAAAATCAATGAAGTGAGGTAAATAGAAAACAGGGAGGAAATTAGCTATTTACTTTTTTTTAAAAAAGATTATACTTATTTATTCATGAGAGACAGAGAGAGAGAGAGGTGGGGGGCAGAGACACAGGCAGAGGGAGAAGCAGGCCCCATGCGGGGAGCCCGACGTGGGACTCAATCCCAGGACTCCAGGATCATGTCCTGGGCCAAAGGCAGGCGCTAAACCACTGAGCTACCCAGGGATCCCCAGCTATGTACTTTTTAAGAGACATTTAAAATACATGGCTATAAGGGATAAACAGATATAAAAGCTAGATGATATTGGTCAAACTGAAAGTGAAATTGAGCTTTCAAAAACCTTTCTCTGCACATATTGGTGTTTTCTGGTGACAGTATTAGCAAAATGTAGTGCAAAACATTTCATATAAATTATATCACTTAATATATGCACTAAGGAGACAAAAATCCTAAGATGCTGGTTTCCTTTGTTTTATAGATGACTTATTGAAACCACTCTGTCAACAAGTTTCCATTTTTTACTCACACCATACCTTACTCACACCTTGCTCATAATTTACCTGATTGTATATCTTAAATGAGTGAGAAATGACCCAATAAGCCTTGGTGTTGCTACAGGTAGTTTTTCACACTATCCAGGGCATTACCAGAGACTTGCAGTGGTGTCAAGTGGATATCAGAGGTCCAAGATGGGTTTTTTAGAGTGCCCAGAGGAGTTAGGATAAAAGTTCTGTCCAGAAAAGCTTTACTCTGCAGATAATTGTCTCAGGGAATAATGTCAAACTCAATGTTCCCAACACCTAGGCTCTTGGGCTATCCCTTGAGGGTCAGTTCTGACTAATCAATACAGTAGCTTAGTTTTGGGCTATCTGTTTTCTGCTGGAGCCTACTCTGAAAACTTACCTGAATTCTCTTCTCTGTTCCTTCTTGCTGCAGAAGACGGTGTCCCTCGAACAGCCCGGTCCATGTCCCTCACACTGGGAAAGGTATGCATGTTCAAGGAACGCCTAGGCTCCTGGGGGATTACAAAAGAAGTTTCCACAGTTACCCAGAAAGTCATTTATGCTTTGATCTGCAGTGCCAAAGAACCTCTGGACAGCCTCTAATTCAGCTTACCACACTTGCTAGTTAATCCTTCAACCTTCCCTTGCTCATGGTTTCCCTGATTGTATCATTCCCCAATTGAACATGGAATGAGACATAAACCTTGGTATTCCTATCCTTTTCCTATACTTTCCAGGGTATTACCCAGAGACTGGGGGTCATTTCTGTTCCATTTCTTCAGTATATAAGCTAGAATAGTAGTATGTTGAGAAATCACTCACCACCAACAGAAAACTTGAGTCAACTTTGGCCACTCTTCCCACACCAACCCCCAACACCATTACTACCCCAAAGCCAAAATCTCCAGTGACTGTAATTACAGCATTAGGAACTAGCAGGCATTTTCCAGGCCTTTTTGAACTGTGAGTGCTGTTCCCTCCATGTCAGTAGGTCTGGTCACTTCTCTTCCCACAGAACATGCCCCGCCGGAGGGTCAGCGTTGCAGTGGTTCCCAAGTTTAATGCCCTGAACATGACCAGCCAACCTCCCAGTTCATCACCCATCCCCTCCTTACCAGCCCTGGTGAGTATGATGATGCCTACCTCTCAGTCCTCTTCAACCTCTCCCTCAGGCTCACTGCTATGGGGGTAACCTAGGTAGGGGCAGGGTCAACAAGGAGAGGAAGTTCCCAGCACAGATTTTGGAGTATGGACTCAAAAGTTCAATATAGACCAGGTCCCATGTCTTCCACTGCCCTGAGAAGACTCAGTATCTTAGAGCAAGGTTCTGGCAGCTCAAAGAGTGTTCTTTGCAAATGATATCTCTTTCTGTGCTTAAACCACAATCCTTCAAGGTAGCTATAGTGGTTTTTTTTCCACTCTGCAAAGGATTTAAATACCTGATGGTTGCATTGTGTAATGAGTAGTAGGGCTGAGCTTTTAACCCTAGGCTTTCTGATTCCAGGGCCTGAGTTCTTAAACCCAGTGTTATCCTGCATCAATTAATTTTAGCACTGAGAAATGAAGCTACTAGAATGCCCATTAATAAGAGATTAGTTAAATATAGACAGCCCTAAAAAGGGCTTTCTATGCAGTCACTAAAAATAACATGAAAAATGTCCATAATTTATTACTAATAAAAAGGAATTAAAAACAGTACATATGGTAGAATTCTGTTTTATAGAGCTTTTTAAAAGAATATTTTCCTATGTGTAGACATAGCAAATTCTGGACGAATACATGTAAAACTATTAATAATGGTTATATCTGGGCAATGGTAAAACCACAGGTAATTCTTATTTTCTTCTTGATGCCTTTTTATATTTCTATGATAAGAATCTATTGGTTAATAATCAGGAAAAATTCACTTCAATTATTTTATTTCTTTTTTTTTTTAAGACTTTATTTATTCATGAAAGACACAGAGAGAGAGAGAGGCAGAGACACAGGCAGAGGGAGAAGCAGGCTCCATGCAGGGAGCCCGATGTGGGACTCGATCCCGGGACTCCAGGATCACACCCCGGGCCAAAGGCAGGCGCTAAACCGCTGAGCCACCCAGGGATCCCCATCACTTCAATTATTTTAAACATACACAGTTCCTATATAACAAAATATTTTCTGGGGTGCTTGGGTAGCTCATTGGTTGAGCGTCTGTCTTTGGCTCAGATCGTGATCCTGGGGTCCTGGGATGGAGTCCCGCATGGGGCTCCCTGCAGGGAGCCTGCTTCTCCCTCTGCCTCGGTCTCTGCCTCTCTCTCTGTGTCTCTCATGAATAAATAAATAATATCTTTAAAAATATTTTTTTTCTACATCCCAGGCTTTTATGGATCTGGTTAATACGATCTAAAACTCTTCTAGTATTGTCTTAAGTTGCTTCTCTATTGTGTGTCCAAGGCCAGCAGCACTACCCTATAAGGAAACAACCTGATTTTGTAAGCAATAGGTAAAGTAGATTCAAGCCCTATTGTGCCAACAGGTAGCAATAGCTTCTTGCACCTCTTTTTCAATCATCTATGAAATTAACCTAAATTCCCAAATCATTCACTAAAACAAAGCAACATAAAAAACAATTTTTTAAAGGACCCTAGGAAGGGCTAGTCAGTGTATTTAATAGACCTATTTCTAATACTATACTAAATGTAAGAATACTGTTTCCAAATTGTAGTTGGCCCTTGAACAATGCAGGAGTTGGGGGCATCCACCCCTACACAGTTGAAAATCTGCATATAACCCCCCCAAAACCTGGCATCAGAAGGCTTACCAATAATATAAATAGTCAATTAACATATTTTGCATGTTATATGTATTATATGCTGTATTCTTATAATAAAGTAAGTTAGATAAAAGATAATATTCTTGGGGCACCCAGGTGGCTCAGTGGTTGAGCATCTCTTTGGCTCAAGTCGTGATCCCAGGGTCCTAGAATCAAGTCCGGCATCCGGCTCCCTACAGGGAGCCTGCTTCTCCCTCTGCCTATGTCTCTGCCTCTCTCTGTGTGTCCCTCATGAATAAGTAAAATATTTTTAAAAAGAAAAGAAAATATTCTTAAGAAAGTCATAAGGAAGAGAAAATACATTTATAGTATTGTTCTGTATTTAAAATCCATATATAAGTAGGCCTGCATAGTTCAAACCCATGTTGTTCAAGGGACAACAGTATATTCCTTTAGACTAAACGTTGGCAACCAGGGATATCCATTAAAATCATACAAAGTACTTCTAAAACATTGTCCAGTCCTTACCTCAAGATTCTGAATTGGATTAGTACTTTAAATCTCCCCTGATGATTCTTTTTTAAAAAGATATTTATTCAAATTCAATTTGCCAGATATAGTATAACACCCAGCGCTCATCCCATCAAGTGCCCTTCTTACCCCCCTCCCGCCCCCCCCCCCCCCCGTTATTCTAAGGTGCAGCAGAATTGAGAACCATTTCTTAAGCCAAAGAAACAATGTTGCAACAAAACAATGAGGTAGTCCAGGGGAATTTATTATGAAGACATTTCTCATGGCTTGCAGTTTTAGAAATGACAAGCATCTCCTGAAGATTATGCTTGAAGCTACATCTCCAGGGCAGTGATGGGCCTATGTTTGCTAGGAGGCCTGCTGGTATTTTGTCCAAGTTAGTTAATAGGGGACTGAGAAAAACTGATGGCTCTGCTCCAGAATGGGGCCTCAAAATGTAAATTCTTAAAAATGAAAATTTAAAAAAATGTAAATTCTTCACCCAGGGAAACTTCAGAGAAGAAAAAGGTGCAAGGTGCATGGGCCTCAGAGGGCACTAAGGAATGGAGAACAGGGAAGGCTCAATGCCTGGGTTCAGATGCAGACTAGAAAGCATGGTGAGAGGTGGGGGAGGAAGAACTGAAACAATAGTAGCCCCTTCCCCGCATCATCAGAGATGTAGCAGCTTCCTTCCTAGCTAATCTTCAATTGTCTATTCCCTGTTTTTCATTCAGTCAGAATCACCCAATGGAAAAGGCAACCTACCTGTCACCTCAGCACTGCCTGCACTTTTGGAAAAGTAAGTTTGTTGATTTTCCTCTTAAATTTGGTGATCTCTGAGGAAGTTTTGCTAACTCACCTTTCCTTCTATCCTCACACCCAAAATGTAATGGAAAGAAAATTAAGTTCTAAGGGAAATAAGTGGGACTCTGAGACCCACAAAGATTTCAGAGCCAGTTTGCAATCTGGACCAGGAAGATTCTGTGGCTGACTCTAAGTGTACCTCAATCTCAGAAGAGCCCAAAGCAAACAGATACCTTTTTTGTTGGTTAGGATTCTTTGGGCTACAGATACAAGAAAGCCCCAACTCAAAGGGGCTTAAATAGTAAGTTCAGATGTAGGGATTTTGCAAGTGTAGTACAGCTGGGCCCCAGCTCAGCCTCTATAATTTCCTTTCCTTGCTTCTGCCTACTTTGTATGTTGACTTCATCAGATGGCTTGTAGCAAATGGCTACTATTTTCAAGTATTCTATCCAGACATGAAGTATTTAGAAGAACAGGACTTTTTCTTCCCATGTTTCTTTTTTATGAACCCAGAAACTTTTTTTTTTCACTCTTCTTATCTTGTTAGTAAACTTGGAACATAGTTCCTTTCTAAACCAAACATGGGCTTTGGGAATAGGATTGTCATCCTGGGCCTAAACTATGCCCTGGGGATGGGGACAGAGGGTCAGCTTCTCATGAAGTAAAATGGCTTGGTGAAGAAGAGTAAATTCCTGAACAAAATCACATTGCTGTGAGAAAATAGGTAGAAGTTTGAGTACTGTATTGGCAACAAACAGTGTCTGCCATGCCTAATTTTTCTAGGCATCTATACAATTTGCAGGTCTTTTATCCTCAGCCAGAGAAAGGCAGGCTATTTCTATACTCAGAAGAGTTTATAACTTGCTTTTTAAATTCTTTCATTTGCTTGCTGGAAAACATCTGGATCACAGCTGTCACCTCTCAGAACTTTCCCCTTGTGTCTTTTCTCACTTAGTAGAACATACACCTTTATATTCCTTCTTCTTTGCCTTAAGACAGCTTTAGTCCTTCATTTTTCATTGCTGTTGGAATAGTTTTGCTTAACCTGGCAAGGAAAGCCTATGTTGGGTCCCTTTTCAGGGACAAGCTCCCAAGCTCCCTACCTCCAGACTCAGCCTGTTTTACTCACCTCTCAGTATATGCAACCACCAACCTATCACTCAATGTCTCACCCACCTTAGTCTTGAAGTTTGTCCAGAAACTCCTTACTTTGACACTTCACCCTGTGTAAACTTACAGGTCCTTCACGTTGCATAGGGCATTTTTGTTTCTATCTTTGTTTCTTTTTTTCTTGATTATTACAAAGAAACTGTAAAGGGGTGACAAACTAACAACCATGTGGAAGTAACCAAGGTTACAGAGATATGTCAAGTCCCTCAAGTCATAATGTCTACTCCATGTTCTCTGAATCTCTTCAGAAATGGTTTCTTGATGCCCTGAGTGAGAAGTGCACTAAAATTTTCTTCCAATTCTGCCTTGGGGTACACAAATCCCTTCTCCAAAAGGCCCCAAACAAGGTCCCATTCCCTATTCTTGGTCTACAGAACCAATCAAGGAAAAAGATCTATGTCTTCACTTTTCGAAAGAGACTCCAATCATGATGAAACAGGGCCACGACTCTGTAGAAGTATTGCTCACACCAGCTGAGATCTTCGATCTGAGGCAGTGGGGATCATCAAGAGCCAGAGCCATCCTTGATAGGAGAAAGTGAGATACAAAATTAAGGACAGCAAACATTGGCCCCAAATCAGAAGTGACAATGAATGAGGATCAATAGTGGCCCCACCTTTCTAAGAGTTTAGAACCAGGAAACATTAAGGACAGAGTGAGAATTGAGACAAGTCAAGCAATAAGCTCAAGGAAAGTATCTGAAGCTCACTCTTCTCTACCCAGAGACACCACCATGATATATATAAGTCATCCATGCTGTAGCTGATTTGCCTGTCGGGAGTACACCCAGCCTATAAGATGGCTGCAAAAAGGGGAGACCATATTAAAAAAAGGAGGGATTCTAACATGAACTATAGCTTCTCCCTTTGGATTCATGAAAGGTGCTAAGTGATTTCCATCTGAATTCATGAAACTGGAAACATTAATAGATTGCCAAGAGGCTAACAATGAGACAATTTGTGAATGAAAATAAATTCATATCTTCTGTTCCAACACAAGTACAGTCAATTCCAGCTACCTTCTCCATATTGTTAAAGAGGAAAAAAATGCATTTTAAGTTCATTGCTTTTTAGATTATTATATTTAGTTTGATTTAAAGTGGTTTCAGATTTCCCTAAGTATACAGTGACTAGGCAGGAAGGGAACTGGCTTAAGCATGTGAAAGATGATAAGAAAATCAAATTACCTGTGGCTAGTTCTCAAAGAAATACCTGATAGCTAATTGTACTACCCAGTGTGACTTGAGAGAATTCTGACTGTTGCTATTGTAGGTCACTTCATAGTAAATTGTTCTCCCTCAAGGAAGGTCTAGGGATCTGTAGAATTACCAGAAAATTCACAGAGTAATATTTAAAGTGAATCTTAAAGATTAAAACAGAATGAAGCTTATGATGAGTTCTATAAGTAGACTATTTGTTCATAGACTTATTCTTTCATTCCTCTAACAATTAGGCACCAAGATCTAGGTATCTAGAATGCACTCAGGAGTTCACAGTCTAATGGAAAAGGCAGATGGGAAACAGCCCATTATAATACAATGTGATGGGTGATATCATAAGAAGTATAGGTTGCTAAGGCAACAAAACATAAGAAAATGAGCAGAGCATCTTAACCCAGATTTGGTATAGGTGGGGGAAGGGGAGCCTCAGAAAAAAATGTTTCCTCTAGGAATTTACTTTTAAAGTGAAAGCTAGAAGTTATATCATTTAACCAGGTGAACTGGAGATTAACAGCATTCTAGGGATGCCTGGGTGGCTCAGTGGTTGAACATCTGCCTTTGGCTCAAGTCATGATCCGGACTGAGTCCCACATCAGGCTCCCCACAGGGAGCCTGCTTCTCCTGCTGCCTATGTCTCTGCATATTTCTGTGTCTCTCATGGATAAATAAATAATAAACAAAATCTTAAAAAAAAAAAACAGCATTCTAGGCTCCAAAACAAGAAAGTATGGAGTAGTCAAGGAATAATACAATGATTGTGATAATTACTGCTTACTTTATTAATAAAATTACTGGTGATAATTACTAGCATGCTTACTTTATGCCAAGTCCTGTTCTAATTGTTTTACCTTAATGATTTCATTTAATCCTTGCAATATAGGTATTAATATCAATATTAACTATTAATATTAACAATAACTATTAAGATCCTTATTTTATAGATGTGGAAACTGAAACTCAGTGAAATTACTTGCCTGAGGTTACATAGTAGTAGATAACAGAACTTATGATCTTAATGTCTTAATAGACACACCAACTAGAAGAATGGAAAGAAGTTCAATATGACTGAAGACAAGAGGATGCATTTAAGGACTATTTTTATAAGAAGTCTTGTGAGCTATTATAAATGACCTGGTGACTGGCTGGAAGTAGAGTATGGGGTGGGAGCAGAGGGTATACACAGAGCAGTTCACTGAGGGATTAGCAAAATCATGGGTGAGAATGATGCACAGCATTAGTTTCTTAAAAGGGGACACTATAATGATACATCACAGAGCAATTTTTACTATAATCTTTAAAATAACCATTTTTCTACATTTTTTAAACAGCCAGGGAAAATCGCTTAAAAGTTTGTATGATGTCAAATATGGATAGCTAATAATTCCCCTTTGCTGATAGTATTCCAGAATGAATTAGCCTTCCATCAACTGGTAGTGTACCCTAGGAATCTGGGACTGAGTAACAGGAGTAAGGAAGGTCTTCTAACTCAGTTCCCCTGGGCTGGCTTATCTGTGAGGTCATGGCAATGGGAGTAGCTTAGAGACATCACTGAACCCAAAAAGGTAAGATCTGTCCACTGGAAAGAATTGCAGAAACTTATGAATACTGTTTACCATATGGAAAAAAATAGATTCTAACATACCTCCCAGTTAAACAATACACTTTGACTGAAGGACTCCTCACATTACTGAGAACTAAGCACAATGACAAACAATTTTGACCCAGTGGACATAGAAAACAATGAACCTCATTTTAATGAATCATCCCAGAAAGAAAGCACGCACAATTTCAGGCTGGTAATAGATGCCAAGATCCATCTGTGTTTGGCTCAGAAATCTCTAGGGTGGGCACAGGCTGTGCTCAGCTCCATGTTTACAGCCATGAATAGAGATTCCTTCAGCTCAACCCAAACACTGGGTTCTCAGGAAATAGCCATTTACAGAAAGGACCTGCCCACTTTACAAGATTAATAGGCAGACTGGATAAGCCACAGTGAAGTCAGTGTAACTCAACAAACACTTAAAGGCACTAACTGTATGCTAAGCACCATTATAACTCAAGCACCGTCTCTCTCTCTGTGTGATCACAGTCATATGGAGGGATGGATATGTATATAAAACATTAAAATGCCCTCTCTCTGAGTTATGCTGTAACAGAGGTACAATGAGGACATGAAGGGAAAGAGAGATCAGCTTTAACCAGAAGATGTGGGAACACACTGGCATAGGTTCCACAGAGGAGGAGGTATTTGAGCTGAGTCTTAAAGGTACACAGTAAGAAACTTCCAGGTAATTAGAGAAGGTATATAAGGAACTATTAGCTCCATCTAGGGATCAGGAGATAACAGCAAACATTTTATATATTATTTGTTTCCCCTACTTCCCCACCTTACCTCCAATATTAAACCAAAGGCTGTCCCAGCCCATCTCATATTCTAAACAAGCATCCTTTAAAAGAAAGGCAGCATCATAAGCCATGGCCCAGCCTAATGGCAAGAATGGCTTCATTCAGCAGGTACTCTGGAATGCACACACCACACAGAGCCCCAGGAATACACTTCTATTGAAAGGGAGGACTCAAGGAGGTATGAAAAATGCATATTGACATGAATTTAAAAGACCAAAGTGAGAGTCCCAGCCAGGCCCACTATGTACCAATAATGTGAACTTAGGCAAGTCACCCATTCAACCTGAGCTTGGGTTTCTCATCTGACAGATGCCAACCTGCATGAGTGGCAAATAGTACAGTCAAGAGCATGGGCAAGTGTCAGACTGCACAGGGTCAAATCCAAGCTCTACCACACACAGGTTGTATAATCTTGGGCTGGTTACTTAACCTCTCTGAACCTTGGTTTCCTCACCTGTTAACCTGAGAATAATATAGTATTACCTATCTAATGGGTCATTCATGAGTCTTAAGTGAAATCTTACCACAGATCCTAAAATATAAGATAAATGTTAGCTCTTCTTATCATTGGGGATTAAGTGAGGCAATGTGTGCAAAAGCATATTAAGAAATACAGCCCCAGGGCAGCCCCGGTGGCACAGCGGTTTAGCGCCTGCAGCCCGGGGTGTGATCCTGGAGACCCGGGAGTCCCATGTTGGGCTCCCTGCATGGAGCCTGCTTCTCCCTCTGCCTGTGTCTCTGCCTCTCTCTCTCTGTCTGTCTCCCATGAATAAATAAATAAAATCTTTAAAAAAAAAACAAAAAAAGAAAAAGAAATACAGCCCCATAGGTGAGTGAGTTGGACAGGGTGATCGACTCAATCTGGGACAGTTGGACCCTGGACAGAAGATCCATATGTTAAAGGGTTGCTGAAATGGACTTCCTCGCGCTATCAGGGAAAAAGTTTAGTGACCTGAGAATAATGAAAGTTTGGGTTCCTCTGATTCTGAAATGTCAGAGTAATATAAATCAAGTTCTCCCTTAAAGATATAAATATTTACCCAGTAATTTATCAGCTTAGATTTTTTTATGGATTAGGTTTGGAACAATCTCAGATTGCTCCCAAAATTTACCTATAAACTTATTATGTAACTAATAGTGATGATGATGATGATAAACATCATTGTTGAGTACCATATTCCAAAAAGTTTACTTATATTTCTTCATTAATCTCTACACTACCATCATCAGATACATACTATTATCCTCATTTTACAGTTGAGGGATCTAAAGTTTAGGAAGGGTTAAGAATTTGCAGACAATGGAGCTAGAATTTGAACCCATCTTTGCATCGGGCAGGTTCTTTCCCTCTATACTCCACAGTCCTCCTTTCATACATATTTGTCACTAATCTCTTAGATTGTCAGCTACAGATAAAAGAAATTAAAAGCCTGATACCAATATTTCATTTCTAATATGTAAATATATTTCATAAAAGAATTGCTTTCCTGCCCTTGGCTGTAGCTATGTTTTTCTGCTCTGTTCCAATCATTTGGACAAATAGGAAACTGCACATTAGGCAAAGGTCACATGGAAGGGAGTGGATAATATAATTTGCAAAAGGAGAAATGTTATGAATAGCTGATATTTTTAGAGTGTTATCTTTCTTGTTCACAATGGGTTTTGGATTCCAGTCTGATGAAATGTAAATTTTACAAGGTCTGAGGAAAACTAAGGGAAGGGAAGCCAATGCCAAGAGTGAGAAAATATAAGGCTCACTCATAAAGCCTATCTGAGAGGTTGGGGAGGGTAGCAGCTGCAGTCTTTCAAAAGTTCTGGCTGAAAAGCTCTGCTCATGTTTTGCCTTGTTTGAGGGCTCCTCCATGACATAACTCCCAGTGGGATTTTCAGATACCTAGGTGGGCTGCAGGATTTATAGGGAAGACATGGCCATCAGGATACTTACTTTAAACTCATGCTTCCATACTTCAAATGAATTGCCAGCATTGCCCGGCCATCCTACTATGATTTTCCCCTTTCCCACATGACTCATTCACATTTTCTCTCTTCTCAAACCTTCCTATGTCTCTCAACCTCTCACTCTCAGCATATGACCTTGTCTTCCATTTTATAGAGAAAATTTAAGCTATTAGATAAGAGTCCTTTCATCTTCCCTCACCAGATCCCTACCCACCATCTTCATCTCCTTCCTCCCTTTGTTTTAACTGAGGAGAAGTTTCTCCATCTTCCTAAGGTCTGTCCCTACCTCCCTTTACAAAGAATTTGTTCCTTTGGTCATTCCCTTTCTCTCATCCCCTCTACTGGATTATTTCTATCCACATTTAAATATGCTTTCATCCCTTGACCCACTTCTTCAGCTATGTATCCCACAACACACTCTTCTACTCCCCTTTCCAGTCAGATTACTGCATCTAAATCTTCCTCTTTCTCATTTCTCATTCTTTACTAAGCCCATTCCAAACTGTCTTTGGCTCCCACCATTTCCTCAAAGCTCCTCGTGGCCTCCATATTACCAAATCTAATAATCTGTAGATTTCTGTACTCATCTGACTTGGAGTCTCAGAAGTGAACATGTGACACAATTAACTCTTCCTCCTTGACATGCTCTCCTCTCTTGGCTCCCAGGACTCCATACTCTCCTGGTTTTCCTCCTACCTCTCTAATTGCTACTCCTTTGTAGGTTTCTTCTCCACCTGAGCTAATGGCAGAGGTGCCAGGGTTTAGTCCTGGGTCCTCTTCTCATATCTCCTCATACTGTCTCCCTAGACTATCTTATCCATTCTCCTGGCTTTCAATACCATCTGTATTCTGATGATGTCAAATGTTATCTCTAGCCTCTAGAACTCTTCTCCAACTAACTTTGGTATATCTAACTACCTACTTGACATCTCCACTTGGATATTTCACTGGCATTGAAAATTTATCTTGTCCAAAAGTTAACTCTTGCTTCATTGACTCTTTTCAGTTCCTCAAATCTCTCTCCATCTTTTGTGTCTCAGGGTCTTCACACATCTGCCTCCTCCCCCAGGATGATCTTCCCTCTGCTATAGATATGGCTGAGTTTTCATCTTTCAGGTCTTTGTTCTAGTTACACCTCCTCAGAGAGGTCTTTTCTGACCATTTAATCAAACCAGATTCTCCCCTTGTTACTTTCTGCACTTCAGAGAGTTTGTCTCTTTCATAAAAGTTATCACAATTTGTAATTAACTACATATTTTTTCTTTCCTTTTTTGGGCATTCTCTCCTGCTAAGCTCCGTGTTGGCAAAGACCATTCCTTTTATCATTTAATGTATCCCCAGAACATTACAAGGTGCCTGTGACTTAGTCACTACTCAGTAGATATTTAAGTGAATGAAGCAAAAGATGGACTACAGTAATAGAATGACTCTGAACACTGTGGCCCACCTCCATCTTCCTCATCTTAGTGCTATGGAGCTCCCAACAGCTGTCTGTCCACTCATAGCATCTCCTGGAATAAGAATAAAGGTTGATTTGGACACATGAAGAAAAAGGGAGCCAGCACCTTATTTGCTGTTTGGAGGTCTAGAGAGGATTCTTGGACGAGGACCTTTATAAAATCTTGCCTCAGGGTAGCAGGATTGAAATGCACTCAATCTTGAATGAGTTTCCTCACTTCTAAAAAGGAATTAGGACAAAGAAACGGTTTGATTTTCAGACACCCAATCTGTCCCTGAAAGGACACCCTGTACTTCCCTCTTCTCACTAGTGGAAAGACAAATGGGGACCCAGATTGTGAAGCCTCTGCTCCTATGCCGACTTTGAGCTGCCTGGAGGAGATTAGCCAGGAGACCAAGGCCAGGATGGAGGAGGAAGCATACAACAAGGGGTGAGTCAGACTTCATCCACCCTGAGGTCACCTGGTAGGTCTCAGAAGATACCTTCCCACGGGTCTTTCCTGTTTCTTAGAGGATTTAAGGAAGCAACAAGTGGCCCTAGGACCTCCTTGCCTCAGTAAGGAACTACATAGGAAAGAACAGGACTGTTCCACAGGAAGGACAGGAGGAAGCAGAGTGAGAGGGTGTGGTTAAGCAATAAATAAACTGCTCTCTTTTAGGCAGAAAGCCATCAGAATGCCACTGCCTAGAACAGTCTAGAAATAAGGCCACAGGGTGGGTTCCTCTTGGTGGTGCCTGAGGCTTCCTGACACATGCTCAGAGGAGTCATGTTGCTACCAACAATATCTAGGAGCAGCTGTAACCCTGCTTCCTAGAACTGACTCTGCCATCCCTTCTTCCTATAAACTGGAATCCCCTCAACTTCCAACTGTCCCCTTTTCTGATTGAGCTTCAATAACACCTTTGGCCCATTGTCAGCCACTGAGGGGACAGAATAGTGAGTAGGGCCCCAGTCCAGCCAGGTGAAGTATCTCTGACAGGCATAGGAACCTATGGGCTTCTGTTTGGCAGCTCTCTCTCTCTATATATATACTGCAGCGGGGTTGCCCTAGCCAAGCTGTGCTTGCCTTAAATATTCAGCTATATGACAAGCAAAAAGAGTACTGATCCTAGGAGAAGGACATCAGAAGATAGGTCTTGAGAAGCCTATCTTTTCACCCACAACTATCCTCTGTACTAAGCATGCATGGGAGTAAACACTTCTATTGGGTTTGTAAACGTTTACTGAGTAGATTCCTGGGCCTAGTAAGTGCCTGCTATTTCCATAAGACTTCCCAACAAGCCAGTGTGATAGGTGTCACCTTTCCTAGGTCAAGCTATATACCTGGAACTTCCTCAAAACACTCCCACACCCCATGAAATGGGGGGTACCCTTTCCATCTTACAGGTGAGAAGCTGAAGCACCCAGGTTACACAGAAAGCAAATGTACTGTTCTCCCCACTGAACATTTTGTAGGATAAGAACCCAGTCAGGAGACTTTGCACCCGCATTTTTTCCCTGTCAGTTTTGCCACACATTCACATATAAACAGGAAGGATGACTGAGGAGTGAGGGGAAATTGTACTGACATGAGCCACCTTGGGATTCAGTAGAGCTTCCCAGCTTTTTCCTGTTGTGTAGAACCACAGGAAGTGCATAATTATTGGAAGGGTTCAAGTCCCCACTCTAGGAACTCAGGAAAGGATTCTCTGTGCCTGGCCTTTCCAGACTCAGTTGTTCCTTTTTGCCCTGCAGATACCAGGAAGGTCTAAGGAAGACCCAAGAGCTTCAAGACCTGAAGGAGGAGGAAGAAGAACAGAAGAGTGAGAGTCCTGAGGAAGCTGAAGAGGCAGAAGAAACTGAGGAAGAGGAAAAGGACCAAAGAAGCAGGTTGGAGCTCTTGCCATTGCTGAAATGGGTCACTTAATTTATTAAATTGCACAACAATCCCTAGAGGTGCCTACTCCAGGACAGCAGTGGGTCTGGGGCCCGAGTGAGCAGAGAACAGAAACCAAGGGCACTCATGTTGAGGGAGGAGACCGAGGAAAGAGGCAAAATAGTTAACAAGGGGATGTTTGCAAGAGCTGGGAGATCAGAGGTGGTCAAGAGTGAGGCCAACAGCAATCAAGAGCTCTTAGGAACTGAGAAACTACAAGGGACTCTGGCTGGAGTTTCCCCCTAGCCCAGCCACAGTTAGGTCATTTCCCAGCTATCCCCATGATCCAAGAGCCAAGGTCAAGGGACCTGACAAGGGCAGAGAGAACACATGTGGGTAGGGGACAAACTCAGCTTGTTAGCAAAGGTGAGTCTCCAACAGGTTCCATGCTGATCAGATAAGCTTGGATTTTCACTTAGATGAGAAATACTTGGGCTTTTCTTTTTTAATATACTTTATATTTCAAGTGATTTTTCCCTAAATAGGGGAAAATATATAACATGTAGATAAAGATAGTATAGATCCTGCATCTTGTTCTACCTGGGCCCTCATCAGTGTCTTGGATTTTAACCATAGCCCTATGGTTATACATTCTGGTCATACATTCTGCCCTATTGTCTCTATTAGTCCTCAGTTTTGATTTTTAAAAATGTGGTTACAGAAAACTTGAAACACTTCACCAAAGTCTTTGATTTTAGACACAAGCCCCCCCCAGACTATCTTGGAGTCCAGGGTGGCTCCAGCCAAAATGATTATCTAATCAGCTGCTAAACTTGAAACAGGGTATGTGTCTGTGCCTCGTTGCTGGCAGACTCAAAATCACATGCATCAGTGAATAAGGTAATAAAATGAAGGTTAGAAGTGAGATGGATAGGTTTCAAAGCACATAGGAAGGGCCTATAGAGCCCAGTTGGAGGAAGATTCAGCCAGAGTGAGAAGTCTCAGCCTGCATGGGTCAACTCTAGTGTTCAAGGGAAGAGCAGTCTAGGAGAGCTGGAGAAAATGCTTCTGTTCAAAGCAAACCTATGCCAGGATGCACCACCTCCCCTAATGAAAGAATCTTCAAGTTTTAACAATGAAAGTATAGTCCCTACTCCAAGCAGCTGGATCCTGTTCTCCTTACATCTCTCCCTCTTGGGGTCCTCTGCTCTTATATTATAGAGATCACTACACTGTCTTCCTCCCCTTTCATGCAATCAAGCCCAGACCTGGACAACAGCCCTTTCTTTGGCTTCTTTGAATACAGCCAAGACAGGCTAGAACTTCTAATACTTCCATGTACCAAGAAAGAACAAAAGAGAACTAAACAGAGTACATGGAATATAAATAGTCTGGTTTGCATTGCAAAGGACTAGAATCCTTACCTAGCTAATTTGATCTCAGGTTATTAGCAGCTCCCTCCCATTTTGTGAAACCACAAGGAAAGTAAGGCTGTGCCTGGGTCCGTCACTGTCCAGCTCCTGGTCAGTAACACATAGCAATGGCTTTCCCATCCATCATCCAAAAGTATTCTCTTGGTCCTACTAACCCTGAGAGGCCTCGTTCTCTCTCCTAACCTTTGGTCCCTCTTGGATTTACTTTTTGATCTTGAGAACATGCTTTACCTCAGCCCTTTTTCAGCCCAGGGGTGTCGCATCATCTTCTCCATAACAACTGACACTGCTAGTATGTGAACTGCCCACTCACAATTATAGGGTCCCTTCCTTACCTGTCACCAAAGCCAGACTGGTCCTAAGAACCTGTTGTCTCTAATGCCAGGCAATCCCCTCATTCATTCCTGAGTTCTATAGACATATAGTTGCCTGCAGGCACCTGTGCTTAAACATGATTTTTCCCACTAAATTTTGGTATTGCACTAATAAGCAAGGTCTAGAGTTATTAAAAGTTCCACGTCTTACTTAGGGCATTTTAAAAACATTGGGCTGGGGTACCTGGGTGGCTCAGTCAGTTATGTGTCTGCCTTCGGTTCAAGTCATGATCCCAGGGTCCTGGGATCAAGCTCCACATCGGGCTCCCTGCTCAGCAAGGGAGTCTGCTTCTTTCTCTCCCTCTGGCTGCTGCCTCCCTGCTTGTGTGTGGTCTCTCTCTCTCTCTCTCTCTAATAAATAAAATCTTAAAAAGAAAAAATTGGGCTAACCCCAGCAGCTGACTCCTTAAGAGATTCCACACCAAACACCAGAGTCTTTTTGTCTGAACTTCTCCTCTGTTATAATTATATACAGTTGACCCTTGAACAATGCAGGGGTTAGGGCTACCCATTCCCCACACATCGAAAATCCAAGTATAACTTTTGACTTCTCAAAAACTTTACTAATAGTGTACTGTTGACCTAAAGCCTTACCAATACGTGAACAATTAACACATATTTTGTATGTTATGTCTATTGTGTACTATATTTTTATAATGTAGTAAGCTAGAGAAAAGAAAATGTTATTAAGAAAATCATAAGGAGGAAAAATACATTTACGCTACAATATTGTAATTAGAAAAAAAAACTGCATAAAAGTGGGTCCACACAGTTCAAACCCATGTTGTTCAAGGGTCAATTGTATAATAATGTAATCTGTTGTAAATATTACTTTCTAAAGGATCAGCTTAAATGAAGTGTGGGTGAATCAACCCAATATCCTAACCATATTAAATAATACATTAAGTAAACATTAAACAAGAAAGACTCCCAAAGTGCAACAGAAAACTTTAGCCTTTCTGCCTGTTCAAATCTACTCTATGGAGTTAAGACAATATTAGGCAGATTTTTACTTTTCTAGTAACTCTCAGAAAGCAGAAGTCCTCTGGTCAGGTTTAAGTCCCAAGAATAATCTCATTTCATTAATTAAAATGGCCAGTTCCCTAAAAAGTCAAAGCTGAACTTCTTTCTTCTCATAGTTCATCTGCTTCAGGAAGGAAGCCTGTAGTAGGCAGAAGGAGTGTGGCTTCTTTCTCTCTATCCCATGTGCACTTCTTTCCTCTCCTCCAGTTTTGCCAGTTCCACGTCTGACCTCTAGGATCAATGTTGTGAAAGGGAATTGAGATGAAGGGGTAGGGAAAGTATTACTTGAATGGTTTTGTGAGTAGGCTCCAGGGCTTGGCACTGGTTTAAAGATGACTTGTTGGCTTTAAGTAGTGTGTTGCTTCATGGGACCTCTAGAGAAAACCACTTCTCTACCTCCCAGCATATATGCACATTCACACCATGGCCAAGGCCCTCTCAGCTGCTGGTCACTCTATGAGGTTGAATGCATGTCTTCTAGCTGGCCACATAAAATCCCTCTCAGGGTTGTACAGGGTTGTACAGGTTGTACAGAAGTATACCTTCACTGTTCAGTTTCTAAGTAGCATCTCTGGGCAGGATCTGTGATGCCCCATGCCAGCTCTCCTTCCCCTGACTACATCCAGTTGAAGTAAAATGTGTACGTTGGGCCCATTACTGGTAGAAGGACAACTTTCCTTATCGTGGCCCACTACTCTGATGCCATCAAGCATGGCGGCAAGTTTCTTGCTCTTTCAACTGCTCACAGTAGTCTACTGTGTCCTCCAAACCTCAGCATATCAAGTTCTCCAAGCAGCATTTCTGATGCCCCTCTTCCCTAGGCCCAGGTAAGAGGGAAGCTACCTAACTCTCCCTTTTGGAAATCAAAAATCAGAAACTGATTTCTACAGGGATTCTATTTCTAATCTAGTTCTAACTTTTTCATAGGCTAGAAATGAGACCAGCAAAAGATCACAAAGCCAGATCATGATCTCCTCCTCCGGAGTCCCACTTCAGAGTGGAGTTACGTGGGACTCTCCCTACTCTAGCAGCTTGTCTTGGAGCATGGAAATACAACCCCAAAGGAAGACTGCATTTTAGCATTCAATTATATCTAAGTAGAAACTAAAGAATCTAAATAGGGCTGAAGGAAAATAAACTTCTATTTCCAAGCTGTCCCTTCCCAACAGTTGTGGGAAAAAAACAGATTTTCACCTCAGCTAATGTGCTCACTGTTTTGCTTTGTTTAACTGTTCCTGAAACAATCATCAAATGATTCCCATGTGGAAAGAAACCAATCAGTACCTTAGATTCTGAGGCAGGCACTCTGAGCCTCTGGTCCCTTTCCAAGGAAAGTATTGTTGAGTCTTTCTATCACTCATAAAGCATCTTTTTTTCTACTAATTAGAGCTGTCTACTTCTCAGCAAGTGGCTTGCAAATTGCAGTGTCTGGGTGTGCCTCCAGATCTTCAGAAAGCTCTCTTGTCATTTTTCTCACCTCCTCCATTTGATGATCCTCAATATCCTTATTTTTTATATTATTTTTAAAAATAGATCAGGGATTAAAAACAGGAAAAATATTCTAGCCTAGTGAATGAGAAATCCAGGATTTCTCAAGAGAGCTCAAAGAATGGCCTCTCCAAACCAGGCCATATGACCAAATGTTTTTTCACGAGGCCACAAGGAGAGAGGGAAGGTTGAAAGGAAGTTAGGAAGAAAGGAAGAAGGAAAAGCAGAGTGTAGCAGCTGAAAAATGGAGGGAAAGAGAGATAAAAGGGGAGGAGGAAAGAGAGAAAAGAGGAGAATGGTGAGCAAAAGAGGAAGAAGGGAAATTAGGGAGTAAAGATTACTGGGGTTGAGAAAACATCTGCACTAAACCACTGAGAGATTGCTGGAGGCTACTAGTCCTCTAGTTGCCCGTGGGATGGTTCAAAGTGAGGTCCTGAGGTTGATCTGGTTCCTTGTCATTTATCATTGAACATGGAGAGTCTTCTGGAGGTTTAGCACAGTTTTTCTACTCTGAACACAATCAAATGTGGAACTGAGGACAATAAAATATGCATAGGAGCATGGAGGCAGGGGACAGATTAGAATTTGGAACTGATCACTAAATACCACTAAGTGCAGAAAAGATGCTGATCCCATCTGCATGCATGGGAGTGTGGGTCAGCCAACCTTGTATCCTGGAGATTGGGAGAGTTCAGATATCAATGAAAATCCCATGAATAGATAAAGGCATGAATGAATGAATGAATGAATGAATGAAAGATCAAACAAGTAAAGAAAGTATTCTAGCTCAGTACTCCCAACATCAAGGCTATGGACTAATGACATCAGAATCACCTGGGGAAAATTTTAATGTACCTAATATACTAAACCTTTTTCCTATTTTTTCATTTGACAGCAAACTTGAAGAATTGGTTCATTTCTTACAAGTCATGTATCCCAAACTGTGTCAACACTGGCAAGTCATCTGGATGATGGCCACGGTGATGCTTGTCTTGATTGTTGTGCTGGGGCTCTACAGTTCCTATAACTCTTGTGTGGAGCAGACCGATGGGCCCCTTGGGAAATCCACTTGCTCAGCAGCCCAGAGGGACTCGTGGTGGAGCTCAGGACTCCAGCATGAGCAACCTGCAGAGCAGTAGGAAACCTGACACTTAGTGCCCTGTTCCAGCACACAGCTGACTGCCCTTTCCCCAAGCATAGTGTTTCAGGCTGGGTGTGGCGCTGCCAGCCCATCAGGAAACGAGGAGTGTTCTTTTACACTCAGGACCCATGTGGGGAGCTATACATACACAGAAACTGATGTTCTCAGAGGATCAACAAAACTGCCCTCATAAAGCATCTGGTGGATGAAGTCACCTTCACTAAGGAACTCTAACAGAAGGGAAAGTCACCAGCCCCTAGCTCAGATGGCTAGGGAAAATAAAACAGCTTCACTGCAGGAGATAGTAAGAAGCTCACTCTCCTTCCCCTTTTTCCTTTCTGTAGCCAGAAATCAAGAAGAATTAATTATGTCCAAAGGCTATAATTCTAAGTCTGACAATCAGACTTAGAATTTGGAGTCACAATATAAATATCATCCCATCTCCTATCTCATTCTCACTGACTCTCCTTTAACCTCCCCTCTTCCCCCTTGGAACCAGAGTTTCTCTTTACAGAAGTAGGAAATGTTTCAGAAAAATATTTAGGCTGAATTTAGATCAGTGCTTGAAATGAAATGGGAAGACGTGAGTTAATATATATTCATCTGTACACACACACGACACACACATACACACAGTATGCATGTGCATGAAGCCAACAGCCCTCCCAACATGTGCTCTCAGTGTGTGTTCTGGATAAAGCCAATCCACAGATTTTTCACAAGGTGTGGAGCAGTCACCAGGCACCTGTTCAGTGAACTCTCCACATGGATTTAAGATGTTTGAAAAACACTGAAAACTCATGGCTTCAACAGTGAACTTGCTGGTCTCCATTTCAAGTGCTAATTCTAAGCTGTTGTACAACACAATCCATTCCCTATTTGTCCTCTCCCATTGAGAGCAGTTAACCTACTTGTCAGGTAAAGGAGGAGACACAGTGTGCTTTCAGCTCCTATATGCCCACATGCAAATGTGCAATTGCACCTCAGTGCTTCAGTTTAAACGAGATTTCCAACCCAAGTATATGTTTCAGAGCATTGCCAATTGTTTAGCATAAAATGAAGGAGCACATCCCATCTCCAATTTGACTTCTTGACTCCACCTTTACAGCCACTCCCTTCACTCATTCCTCATCAGTTTTTTTTTTTTTTGGTGGGGGGTGTTGGTTTCTTGTGGGTTTTATTGTGGTGGTTCTGCTCCTATTTTTGTTTTGTTGTTGATGTTGTTTGTTTTGTTGCTAACACTTATATAGAAGTTACTATGAGCCAAACACTGTTATAGGTATTATATAGGTATTAATTCATTTAATCCTCAAAAAAAAAAAAAAAGAAAAAACTATAAGGTGGGTACTACTCTCCTCATTTTCAGATAAGGAAACTGAAGCATAAAAACACAAGTAACTTCCCAAGGACATCCAGTTAATAAATTGTGATCCTGGAATTCAAATCCAAGCAGACTAGTCCCTGCACAAAATTGCCTTCTCCAATGGTCTCCTAACTGCATGCCTTATATTTCACTCCCCCTTCCCCCAAGTAGCCCTCCGACCACTCCAAACTATTTGTGGTTCCCAGACTAAATTTGTTTCTCATAGTTCTATTCCTCCACTCACTAGTTTTTTTTTTCTTTTTATTCTGCATTCTCTTCTTTTCTTCTGGTTGCTTTTCAGAACCAAGTGCAAAAATTATCCCCTCCATACAGGCTTTGATGACCTCCCTCCAACTCCACATAGGTCACACCCTCCTCTCTTTCTGACATTTTTTAAACATCTTCATCATTGACAATTGTGATATATATCACAAGAAGTTATTTATGTATCTATCTCCCCTACTATTTTTCCTCAAAGACAAGAACCATATCTTACCCATTCTCTGGGTAAGTGCCTAGCATGGTGGCTGATTCTTGGGAAGGTGTCATCAAATGTTGGTCAAAAGAATAAGAGAGCATTCAAGGTGGTGGAGAGCAGCCTGGAGACAGCTGATATTTTGCATACTTCCCAGTTCCAGCACCATCACTGCCACAATCTCAATGAGAAAAGCATCTTATTAGCCTCAACTTATTCTAATATTTTTCAGTCTACTCTGCAAGAGAGCAGAAAAGAGACCTAATGGCAACCCCATGTCCAAGCTCAAAGACCGGGCTTCATGCAACCACTCCTTTCAGAAAGACCCACCTAGTTCAGCCCTACTGTAAAAAATCATGTTGTTTTAAGGGTGGAGGGCACCCTTTACAGTGGCTAGAAAAACCACTGTAAGAGAAGCCCAAGCGAGGATTGACCAAGAATGTGCCATTAAGGTAAAGAGGTGCAGATCAAAGCAGAGGGACTTTGGGAGCCTAGAAGAATGGTTTTCCCTGCTGTGCCAGGGGACTGGACATACTGAAAAATCTTTTAGGCCCTTAGAGTCACAGGCAGCATGCAAAGGCAGCTCCAGAGACAGTAGCTGTGGGACAGGACTCTATGCTGGCAATGTCCAGTCTCAGCCTCCCTTAAAGAAGTACCAGGCTGAGCTGGCCCATTGTCCACTTGGCCATAGGGTTCCACCTTTGTTACCAATTAAAACAAAGGCTGGGAGAGTAGTTACACTGAGCTCCTGGAACTCCAACTGCTTCATAGAAAAGCCTGCAAAAGTACTTCCAGACATAGGCCCTCACCCAAAGTACTCTGTAAGAGTAAGAGAGGTTGAAGAAAAGAACTGTCAGAGTAACCACATTTCCAAGGGCATTCCTCAAAAAAGTACTCATTGGCATTTCTTTTCTGAAAAGCAAAGATTGATCTGAAGAAGCTGGAATGTTACCAAAGCAGCAGTGAAATGGAGAGAAACAGGCCCTGTATTTCCAACAGTGATATTGATCTAAATAAAAGTTCCCCTCAAAATGCCTCTGAAGTCTGACATTTCTGCTTAGCCCTAGGACTCTGGGTGCCTACCTTGAGTTTCAGAGTGATGTGTAATTTGTATCATTGTTGATATCACCTCCTAAAAGGGCCTTCACTTTCTGGCTGCCACAAAATCTACATATATATATATATCACTCCCTCTATACAGCCTGGCAGAGTAAATGGAGAGGGAGATGCTGGATCTGTGTATCACTGGCTGTCAGTTCCTAATGTTGTTAAACCTCACACAGGTGTGCTATCATTGAACTATAGAATGTCACATACCTGAGTTTGAAAATAAAAGCACATTTCCAAACCTTTGGCAGTAGCCAAATGCCTCCTCATTTTATGGAGCTAAGCCACAATCTTGCCCCCAGCCCTGAATTAGAGCTCCTTAAATATTAGCGCTTCCCAGAACCAAGCCAAGAGACCCTAGCCCTTGGGTCACTGTACTGTGGGCTACCTCTTAGGGGTTAGATTGGTTCCTCTCTTTCTCCCTCATTCCTGAGCCTAGTTTCCTACACCTTCCTAGCTTATGATTTTTTTTCAGGTGTACAATATAATTCAACAAACTGTTTGAATGTTTCTTTTTTTTAAGATTTTATTTATTTTAGAAAGAATGTTTCTTTTTTTCAAGATTTTATTTATTTTAGAAAGAATTTTTTTTTAAGATTTTATTTATTTTAGAAAGAGAAAGAGTACAAGTGGGAGGGACAAAAGGAGAGGGAGAATCTCAAGCAGATTCCACACTGAGCACAGAGCCCAACGTGGGGCTTGATCTCACAACCTGAGCCAAAACCAAGAGTAGTGCACTCAACCAGCTGCACCACTCTGGTGGCCCTGATTCAACAATTCTATAGATTTCTCAGTGCTCATCAAAATAGTGTACTCTTAATCCCCTTCTATTTCACCCATCCCCCCCACCACCACGAACCTCTCCTCTGGCAATCACCAGTTTGTTCTCTGTATTTAAGAGTCCGGGGTTTTTTGTTTGTCTCTTTTAATTTTTTAAATTAATACATTTTTCTGTGCCAGAGACTGCTGAATTTTCACCAACATGATTTCCACAGTAGACTACATTTTTCAGTTTTTCTTGGAGCTAGATGTAGGAGAATGTAGACTCTCCAGATGTAACTTCCTAAAAACCAACTCTCCTGCCCAATACTTCACACTGTATTTCCCCTCTTCTTAACAAAATTTAGAGGATTTAGTTGAGGACCTGAGGCCTGAGAAGATGGCAGAACCACTAGATGGAAGCTGGATCCTTGAATGGGCACTCACAGAATTCAGCTTTGACATGAGCAAGAAATAAAGTTTTAGTATATCAAGCCACCTGAAATTCAGGAATATTGGCTGTTGCAGTTAGCCAACTCTGATTAATGTATAGATTTGAGCCAGGAATGGAGTTCTTTAATAACAAACTTTAAAAATACAAAGCTTTGGCTTAGCAGTCAAGTAACAGAAAACAAGAAAATTAATTTCAGGAGCTAGAAATATGGTGACCCATGGGGTGAATAAAACAAAAATACTTGGCAAAGAGTTACCCATGATAACTTGAAAGGCAGCCCATGGGCAGCCTATAGCCCTAGGAGAAGTGGCTGGAATACACCCAAGCATTGAAGTTTGTAAACCTTTATTGACTGCCTTTGGCAAGGTATTATAAGAAAAAGAAACATTTGGGAAAGAATTGGCTATTGGGAAGCAGAAAGAAAAAAGAATACTGAGGGTTCAGATTGAATGCTTAGAAAGCCTGACTGTTTCTAAACTCCAAACAGTAAGAATAAAAAGAGTTTTCAGTGGGAAAGAACCAATAAAATTTTTCAGTTGAACTCAGATCAACTCCGCTTATGGCAAAGACCAGATTACGGATATGGCCCTTACATGTGTGGTTTCAAATGAACTTGGTGTAGGCACCATTAAATTAGAGAGAGAGAGAGAGAGAGAGAGAGGGAGGAATGGAGCTGAGAAAACAAAGAAATGCATCTTGATAATTATGACTGGGAAAGGATTTGGGGTATGATTATTGGCACATGGAATCAAATGGAAGCAAGTAGGTGAGAAATCTAGGTTTGTAAGAGAATTGTATTAATGAAGAAACATAAGCCAAGATGAAAAAGTTCAGTTATTCAAATTAGAAAACAATTTTTGGAATCCTCAGCTTACACCAACAGAAGGTAGACTGCAAAAGCCATCCTATCGGGCAGCCTGGGTGGCTCAGCGGTTTAGCGCCGCCTTCCGCTCAGGGTGTGATCCTGGAGACCTGGAATTGGGTCCCATGTCGGGCTCCCTGAATGGAGCCTGCTTCTTCCTCTGCCTGTGTCTCTGCTTCTGTGTCTCTCATGAATAAATAAATAAAATCTTAAAAAAAAAAAGCCACCCTATCCTCCAAGAAGGGCATATTCCTTTATTCCTACTTCAAATGTGGCCAAGGAAGTTTGTATACAATGAAGGGCTACAGAGATCAGTGGACACATGGGACATGGGAATTCTTCCCAGAAAGCAGAATCAAGATCTAAATAATTGTAGTAGGAAGAATTTCTAAAATATACCCCCCCCAAGATGCCTCACCCCAATCCCTGAAGCCTTTGAATATGAAATATTGCTTCTGTTATATGATAAAATTGACCTAAAAACAGGGAAATCATCTCAGTAAGCCTAACATAATCACATCAACTCTTAAAAGCAGAGAGTTTTCTCTAGCTAATGGTAGAAGTAGAAGTCACAGAGATTAGTGGTGTAAGAAGGATTTAAAGTGTCACTGCTGCTTTGAAAATGGTCATGTGAGGAAAAAAAAAAAGCAGGAAGCATCTTAGAGCAGAGAATAGACTCCAGTTGACAGTCAGCAAGAAAACAAGGACCTCATTCCTACAGCCTTGAGGAAATGAATTCTGGCACCAAACTAAATGAGCATGAAAGTGGATTCTTCCCCAGGGCCTCCAGGTAAGAATACACCACTGCCTACATATTAATTTTAATCTTGTGAGACCCACAGCAGAGAACCCAGTTAAGCTACAGAACTCTGAGATAGTAAAAGGGTATTGTTTTGAGTTGTCAAATGTGCAGGAATTGGTTATGTGGCAATAGAAAACTAATAGAGTGGCTTTTGTAATGACTCTTCATTAGTATTCTAGTCTGAACTGCTGTATCTCCCATTCTTCTCCTTCACACATGGGATTTTTTATTGAGGTCATCCAGATCCTGCTTCATCATTACATTTAAGGGACAGCATATGACTTTTTTAGCTCATAGGTCACCAAATCCCAAGTGCCACACCTGAACCTGATAAGGAAGACTGAGCATAATTCAGAAATCAAGGACTTTGAGCAGGATGGGACTTTGCATTGACTCTCTCGAGAACAGTGATTGCAATCTTTTTGTTTTGGTTCAGTTTGGGGTTTTTTTCTTTTCAAATTTTTATTTAAATTCTAGTTAGTTAACATACGGTGCAATATTGTTTTTAAGAGTAGAATTTGGTGATTCATCACTTACATTCAACACCCAGTGCTCATCATAACAAGTGTCCTCCTAATACTGATCACCCATTTAGCCCATCCCCCACCTACGTACATCCTTGGGAGGAACAGTGAACCCTGTATTAGGTAGATCAGAGGGTAACTGTTATGTGTTCAACAGATCATTTTTCCATTTGCTCCTTGACACATAGCTTGATTTTATTTTCTAGACTTCTTTGCACTTAGATGAGAAGATGTGACAAAGTTCTGGCCAATCAGAAGTGATATGATCACTTCCAGACCTGGCCCCTAAAGCAATTTCCAGCACAATCCTCCAAACTCCCTTCCCTCATTTTTGGATCAGCCAGATCTTAGAGAAGGCTCTGAGTTACTACATGATGATAGAGCTACAAAGTCCCTGAATAATTATGTATAACAAAATCTCCTCAACACATTCTCCACCACTACCACCACCACCACTGTCAGGCATTGGATTATGACATAAGAGAAATGTACTTTTAATTTGCTAAGGCATTGAGATTTGGGGTTGTTTGTTATAGCATTTAGACTACATTGACTAATACATTAGTCTATCTACATATTTTAGAAAACAACTAATCCCTGTAATATCAGGCACCATAGAATTATATTGCTATGTTACTTTTAAGTTCAGATAATTCAAATCTCTTATTTGACAGATGATAAAACTGAGGCCCAGAGAATTGAAGTGATTTGCTCAGAAAACTAATGTTAGAACTTAAACCAAATTAAGATATTACCCTCAGTCCAGTATTCTGGGTTGTACCATATTTCCATCATTTACACTACATTTCAAAATTTCTACTCTATTTAAGCTTTTTATTTGCATAAATCAGACTAAATATCACTTTCACTCTTGTGTCCCATATTCAGGGAATAAGAAAATGGGTTGGTTTGAATGACACATTGGCCCAGATGGGTCCAACAGATATATTCAGAACATTTCATCCTAAAACAGCAGAATACACATTCTTTCCATGTGCACATGGAACATTCTCCAGGTTAGATCACATGTTAGGCCACAAAATAAGCCTCAACGAATTCAAAACGATTGAAGTCATATCATGCATCTTTTCCAACCACAATGTTATCAAACTAGAAATCAACCACAAGAAAAAATCTGGAAAGAACACAAATACATGGAAGTTAAATAATATGTTATTAAATAATGAATGGATGAACCAAGAAATCATAGACAAAATAAAAAAATACATGGAGATAAATGAAAATGAAATGGTTCAAAATCTTTAAGATGCAGCAAATGCTGTTCTAAGTGAGAAGTTTATAGCAATACAGGCCTACTTCAAGAAGCAAGAAAAATCTCAAACAACCTAACCTTACACCTAAAGGAGTTAGAAAGAACAAACAAAACCCCAAACCAGTAGAAGGGAAGAAATAATAAAATTACAGCAGAAATAAATGAAATAGGAACTAAAAAAAAAAGAAAAAGAAATAGATCAGTGAAACCAGGAATTGTTTCTTTGAAAAGATAAAAAAAATTAATAAATCAGTAGCCAGACTCAGAGAGAGAGAGAGAGAGAGAGAAAGAGAGAACTCAAAAAAAAAATCAGAAATGAAAGAGGAGAAATAATATGATTTCACTTATATGTAGAATTTAAGAAACAAAACAGATTAGCATATGTAAAGGGAATAAGTGAGAGAGAGAGGAAAACAAACCATAAAAGACTTTTAATGATAGAGAACAAACTGAGGTGGAGGGAGGTGTGGGGGGGATGGGCTAAATGAGTGATGGCTATTAAGGAGGGTACTTGTCATGATGAGCACTGGGTGTTATGTGTAAGTGATGAATCACTAAATTCTACTCCTAAAACCAGTATTATACTATATGTTAACTAACTAGAATTTAAATCAAAATTTGAAGAAAAACAAAAAGGAAGAGGGGAAATAACAACCAACATCTCAGAAATACAAAGGATAGTAAGAGAACATTATGAAAAATTATATGCCAATAATTTGGACAATCTAGAAGAAATAGATAAACACCAAAACTGAATCAGGAAGAAATAGAAAATTTGAACAGCTCAAATACCAGCAATGAAATTGAATCAGTAATAAAAAAAAAAACTACCAACAAAATAAAAATCCAGAACCAGATGGCTTCACAGGCAAATTCTACAAAACATTTAAAGGAAAAATAATACCTATTCTTCTCAAACTATTCAAAAAATCGAAAAGGAAGGAAAGCTTCCAAATCCATTTTACAAAGCCAGCATTACCCTGATAACAAAACCAAATAAGTACATTGCAAAAAAAGAGAAGAGCAATATCTCCAATGAACATAGATGCAAAAATCCTCAACAAAATCTCAGTAAACCAAATCCAACAATATATTAACAAAATCACTCACCACAATCAATCAATTTATTCCCAGGAAGCAAGGGTGGTTTAATATTTGCAAATGAATCAATATGTTACATCCCATCAACAAAGAAAGGATATAAACCATATGATCATTCCAATACGTGCAGAAAAAGTATTTGACAAAGTACAACATCCATTCATGATAAAAAAAAAAAAACCCTCAACAAAATAGGTTTCAAGGGAACATGCTTCAACATAATAAAAGCCATATATGAAAAACCCACAGCTAATATCATACTCAATAGTGAAAAACTAAAACCTTTTCCCCCAAGATCAGGAACAAGACAAAAATGTCCCCTTCTCACTTCTTTTATTTAACATAGTACTGGAAGTCCTAGCCACAGCAATCAGACAAGAAAAAAAAAGTCATTCAAATTAGTAAGGAAAAAGTAAAACTTTCCCTATTTGCAGGTGACATACTATATCTAGAGAACCCTAAAGACTCCACCAAAAAACTACTAGAACTGATAAATGATTCAGTAAAGTCACAGGGTACAAAATCAACATACAGAAATCTGTTGCATTTTTATACACTAATAATGAAACAGCAGAAAGGGAAATTAAGAAAACAGTACCATTTACAATTGCACCAAAAATAATAAAATATCTAGGAATAAGCATAACCAAGGAGGTGAGAGATCTGTAGTTTGAAAACCATAAAACACTGATGAAAGAAATTAAAGACAACACAAGAAGTGAAAAGCTATTCTATGCTCATGGATTGGGAGAAGAAATATTGTTAAAATGTCCATAGTACCTAAAGCAATCTACAGATTTAATGCAATCCCTATCAAAACACCAACAGCATTTTTCACAGAACTAGAATAATCCTAAAATTTGTATGGAATCCCTAAAGACCCCAAATAGCCAAAGCAATCTTGAAAAAGAAAAAATATTTTGAAGTTGTATAATCCCAGCTTTCAAGGTATACTACAAATCTGTAGTAATCAAAGCAGCATAGTACTGGCACAAAAACAGACACATTAGGACAGAACAGATAAACAGAACAGAATAGAGCGACAAGAAATAAATCCACAATTATATGGTAAATTAATCTACAACAAAGGAGGCAAGAATATGCAATGGCAAAAAGACAGTTTTCAATAAATGGTTTTGGGAAAACTGGAGAGCTACATGCAAAAGAATGTATGTACATTCTTACAGCATACACAAAAATAAACTCAAAATGGATTAAAGACCTAAATGTGAGACCTGAAACCATAAAAAAATCCTTGAAGAGAACACAGGCAATTTTTTTTACATTGGTTGCAGCAATATTTTTCTAGATAAGTCTCCTGAGGCAAAGGAAATAAAAGCAAAAATAAACTATTTAGACTTCATCAAATAAAAAGCTCCTGCCTTCCTTTAGCAAAGAAAATAATCAACAAAACTAAAATCCAACCTATTCCTACTAAATGGAAGAAGATATTTGCAAATGATATATCCAATAAAAGGTTAGTATCCAAAATATATAAAGAAGTTATATGACACCAAAAAAACCCCCAAATAATCCAATTAAATAAATAATGGACAAAAGACATGAACAGACATTTCTCCAAAGAAGACATACAAAAATAGTCAACAGACACATGAAAAGACACTCAACAGCACTCATCATCAGGGGAATGCAAATCAAACAATGAGATACCACCTTACACCTGTCAGAATGGCTAAAATCAAAAACACAAGAAATAACAAGTGTTAGTGAGGATGAGGGGAAAATGGAACCCTCTTCCTGCACTGTTGGTGGGAATGCAAACTGGTGCAGCCACTGTGGAAAACAGTATGGAGGTTCCTCAAAAATAAAAATAGAACTACCCTACAATCCAGTAATTGCACTACTAGGTATTTACCCAAAGAATACAAAAACCCTAATTCAAAAGGATATATGTACCCCTATGTTTATTGCAGCATTATTTACAGTAGCTAGATTACGGAAGCAGCCCACATGTCCATCAATAGATGAATGGATACAGAAGATGTGGTATATAACTCAGCCACAAAAAAGAATGAAGTTTTGCCATTTGCAACAACATGGATGGAAATAGAAGGTATAATGCTAAGTGAAAAAGGTCAGTCAGATAGAGACACCATATGAATTCACTCATCTGTAATTTGAGAAACAAAACAAATGAACAAATTTTAAAAGACAAACCAGACTCATATAGAGAACAAACTTATGGTTACCACAGGGGAAGTGGATAGGGAATGGGTGAAATAGGTGATGGAGATTAAGAGTATACTTATCATGATGAGCACTAAGTAATGCATGGATGTGTTGAATCAGTAAATTGTACATCTGAAACTAATATAACACTATATATTTAAAAACAAATTGAAAAAAGAAAATGGCTCTAGATATTCTGTTTCCTGCTCTCCTTTGCAATTTGATTGCTGTTCTCTTCATATCCTGTAACTTTTCAAATTTCCCTTCTAAGTCTACAATTTTTTTAATTGTTGATTCTCCTTAATTATAGCATGAGCTGTTATTTTAGAAGTGGATACTTCTACTGTTTTTTTCCCATATCCTAAACACTGTTCCTCAAAATAGTGAAGAGAAATTAACTGGCAATATTTTCTTTATAGGTTTCCAGTTTAGCTTTTAGCTCCTGGCAACTAACTCATCAGAAACTTGCCTTGAGTGAGAAGCCACTGAAGACTGAGAATATTCACATTTAATAAGAAAGGCAACAAGCTCCCATCAAGCATTCTCAATCACATTCCAGTCGTGGTTTAACTTCTCCCAATATATAAAAAATAAAACAAAAAAAATAACTTCTCCCAATATGGATATTCAAAAATAACCTACCAAAACAAGCAGGAAGAAGTTGAAAATTTGACCAGATCAAATAAGATTGTTTCTTCTTCCAGAAACTCATTATTAAGCACCAGCGCCATCATGCAGACTCCCTTTATCTAATAATTCCTCTTCTAGAAATCTGTTTCCAAAATTTAGGTCCTTGCCTTACATGATCCATTTTTCCCTTCCTGTCTTCTTTCCTTCTTTCTTTTTGAAATTCTTTAGCAAAGCTTGAAGGCTAATTCTCTTTGGGCATGGTGCTAGGTTTTAAGGATAATGATGAAAAGGATTTGATTCCTGCCTTCTTGTCTACCTAGTTCCATGGTGATAGAGTCACATATGTTTCTGAGGTACCCATAACCTGGGACTTATGCTCAGTCAAGTAATGAGGTCTATAGATATTTAAATACTAGAGATATTTAAGAGTTATGCCCTGGTCTCTTACAAGTTACCTATGTGCAAAGAAAACTCTTCTTTTGTTACTGGCATTTTCTGTCCAGGTATCTAATTGTATGACCAATTGCATTTGTACAGAAAAGAAATTATTATCTATACACTATTCCTATAAATGACATCATTTTGGAGAAAACTCATAAACCATTGCTCAAGGCATTATTTGCAAGCCAGAATTCCAAAATTACCATGGAAGACAAACCACTGAATATTCAGCTGGGAAAACAGAAAGTGTGGTCTGCTTGTACACAGTACAGATAAACCTCACATTCATCAAACAAGAAAAGGGGAATCTAAATCGAATTTTGGTCTATCAGAATACAAGAGAAGTTATTAAAGACAGTCATTATATAAAGTCACCCCTGTGGTGACTACTATTATAAAGCCAAAAATCCTTTTGTGTGAAAAATAACTAAAATTTAATGAATTGTCCCCCAGTTGTGTTTTCTAAATATGAATTGTATGTCTTGTTTCTTTGAAGAAAGAATTACCTGCAGTGGCATAGAAATTTCAAGTGTATAAGAGAAAAGGAAGGCTTAAACACACTGTACTCAGTATATAAATGGGCATTTGCTTTCCTAAGCCTCAGCATCACACCCACCCCCCAAGATCACAAAGATAAGCGGCTGAAGCAAAAAAAAAAAACATCACCAACTGGGAGGAAAAGAAGCACAACCTATACTCAATCTCCTTTAGAGACAGACATTCCTAGGAGTATATAAATGAGTAGGCTCTACAGGTAATAACAATGAACTGTGTGAGAATGAGCTGGTTGGGGAAGTGGGAGGTGGCAGGGAATATGGGAATTAGGGAAACCTCCAGCAGTTCATGCTGTGCTATCTGCTTCCTCATTCGTGTGTTTTCTGAGTCAGCATTAGCTAAATTTTCCAGAAAGCAATCCACAAAGTACAGCCGGGGCATTTAAGGGACGTCACTCATTTCCCCCAGTGACCTTGACAAGTCAGAAGCTTGAAAGCAGGGAAATCCGGATGTCTCAGTTATGAACTGGAGCAGTGGGAATCCGATATATTTCCAGAAGTCTCCATCCAGTCTGGTGATTGTCTGCCTCCATTACTACCAGTGACCATCCAGGGTGCTTCTCTAGTGCAGAAGGGGTTGGCATAATGGCCAAATGCTTCAGCCTGGTGTTGCTTCTTGCCTCCATCTGGACCACAAGGCTCCTGGTCCATGCAACTCTCCGTGTAGAAGGTAGGTTTCTTACTAGATTTCCCACCTGAAGCAAGGCAAGATCTTGCAAATTGTCCTAAGCCTACCAAATTCTTAATTGTGGATTGCTGGGAGTAGGGTTTATCTTCAATGTCAACAGAAGATCTAGTTGGTCGGATTGCTCTGCCAGAAATGTTTTCACCATATTGTCAACCTCACCAAAATGATTCACATTTATCTTTATGTTATCTTGACTTTCATTTTTGGTTATGGAATCTTTTTTTAATAAGAATATCTTAAAAGAAAACACTGGGGAGAGATCATTTGTTTTTAAAAGTGTTTCATGGCTGGGTATTATACAATATGTTGGCAAATTGAATTTAAATTAAAAAAATAAAATAAAAATGTTTCATGGAAGAAACAAACCACGATTGTAATGAATTTTAAGCAAGCACTGAACTTGGGAAAATGGCCACTTTCACTAAATATTGACCTGATTTATATTTTTGGAAGTGCCAGTATAATTATTTTAATTTCAATTTTACTATACTACCATGGAATGCATAGGTTTTAAATATGAAGTGAACAGCCAATTAACTGAAAAAAACCTGAAAATATAGATTTGAAAATTAGTCATTAGTTTCCTACCAACGAAATGACTATAAGTGATTTCTGGGCTTTTGAGATGCCTAAGTGGTAACCTCATTCTGCAATGTAGGCAAAAAAATTGTAACCACAAATCACTCATTATGGCTCCAGGCAAATGAAAATATGAGCACTTTAAAAGGAAAATTGTGTGTTCTGAAGCTGGAAGATGTTCTGTGATATAAAATATTTGGGGGATGCTTGGGTGGCTCAGCAGTTGAGCATCTGCCTTGGGCTCAGGGCATGATCCCAGGTCCAGGGATCGAGTCCCACATTGGGCTCCCTGCAAGGAGCCTGCTTCTCCCTCTGCCTGTATCTCTGCCTCTCTGTGTGTCTCTCATGAATAAATAAAATTTTTAAAAATGAAATAGAATATATTTTGGAATCAGATATCCCAGGTTGATTCATTTATTGTTATATTTAATTTTATGAGTGGCTAGAGTTATAAAATTGATTTTTTTCAAATATCAGAAGTGTTACTCCCAAATAAGTTTTGTCCTCTTTGAAATTCTCCTGTGGATACTATTCATTTTCCCCCACAATGCTGCCATTTCCCAAACTTTTAGAAACTGTTCTATGATTCCATGTTTGGACCATCTTTGATGACGGCAAAATTTTCCTAAGGAAATTAAATTATATAATACATATATATAACTTTTATATATGTAATATATAAAGTTTCATTTAATCATCTCAAGAAGACATTTTATAGATGAATAAACAGGCTTAAGTGAGGCAAAGGGACTTGCCTGATGCCAGAAAGATGGTAAATAATAAAGCTTGGGCTTGAATTCGGCTCTGTTGGATCCTAAGCATAAGGTATTTCTACTATGCCTGTTTTCTAAAACAATCTTAAGGAAGAGATTAGTAGAGTATCTCTTGGATTCCAGCTCCCTATTTTTGTCTTTAAATGAAATAGGAAAGCATAAAAATAACTACTATTTGTTGACTACCTATGATGGACCCAGCCTCTGCTAGATATGAGTTATCTATTCTGACAAAAATTCTGTGAAGAAGATATAATCATTTCCATTTTATAGATGAAAACTTGCCCAAGATCCCAGAGCCAATTAATAACAGACAACATAACCAAAGCTAGGCCTATTGTCCAGAATAGGTCTATCATTACTCTGAATAATGACTTTGAAGGTTAAAATGAGTTTTGATTTAAAAAAAGTAGCAAGACCACTTTATAGTGTAATTATATAATAAACCTTCTTTGCAGGTATTCCCAAAGAAGTGGCCATGAAATTTGAGCAATAGCAAATTCATGAACTAAATAAGCCAATTCTAGGACAAATGTGTGTTTGGAGAGACCAGTTCTAGTTGTACAGTGTGTGTGTGTCTGTTTCATCTACTCCCCCATAATACAACACGAAGCAGAATAGTGTCCTAGTTAAGGACTGGGTTTTTAGAGTCAGTCGTAAGTGGTTTTGTGCCCCCAATCTGCCCTATATCTTTGCTCTATATCCTTGGGCTTGGGAAAGTTACTTAGTCTTCCTGAATCTTTACTTTCTATTAAAGGAAACACGATTTGGCACAGAGTAGCATGAACAGATGATAGATGTTAGAATTAATACTAGCATTAGTATTAATATCAGTATTAGTATAGGTATTAGTACTAGCGTATATAGTCAAAAGGCTGTATTGTCACATTCATATTGGGGTGTTGGCTCTCTGGTTTCTTTTTTGGTGAGAGCAAGGTCTAAAGGCAAATAAGTCCATCCAAACATTGTACATCATATACATCTCCCCTCTTCCAGCCCCCTGCTCCAGAGCATAGCAAGGTCCCACGGAAGACTGAGAAATGCTCCTTTCATGTTTGCAAAAAAGCTTACTTTAAATATCAACCTAGAAAGTGGCCAAAGCATTTGGCTGGGCATCCAATGCACAGATCTATATACAAGCATAGTCCCTTTGTAATGCCTTTTTATGGACTTTTGTGGATAAAGCCCAATAGGAATAATGTACCTGAATGCAATACAACTTTGCAATTTCATACAGATCTATAAATCCCAGAACTAAGAAAAGGGATCAAAAGAACTCTTGGATTCAATAACTTTTAAGTAGGGATCCCTGGGTGGCGCAGCGGTTTGGCGCCTGCCTTTGGCCCAGGGCGCGATCCTGGAGACCCGGGATCGAATCCCACGTCAGGCTCCTGGTGCATGGAGCCTGCTTCTCCCTCTGCCTGTGTCTCTGCCTCTCTCTCTCTCTGTGACTATCATAAATAAATAAAAATTTAAAAAAAATTAAAAAAAAATAAAAATAACTTTTAAGTAAAATATATTCAAAATGCATCTGCTCAAGAGCCTTAGCTTCCTTAGAGAGATCAATCATTAGCATACTAAAACCAAAAAGCTTTGGAGATAATAAGATAATGATGCTATTTTTGATTTATTGAGCATCTACTATGTGTCAGGGACTATGCTAAGCATTTTTACTTGAATTAACTCATTCAACTCTCACTATCCTAAACACTAGTTACTGTTACTTTGTCAATTTTATAAATAAGGAAACTGAGGCTCAAAGAAATGAAGTAATTAGCCTAAGATCACAGAGCTAGCAAGTGACAGAGGCCAGATTCAAATACAGGTATGACTCTAAAACTCAACTTCCTTTATTTTGTTTCTTTGTCTTACAAGGTTTACTGCCCAGTTCCTCCAGGAACTTCTGAGTAAGCCTGCCCCCCAATGGTCAGAGAAGACTTGGGAATGAGAAAGCTCACATTGTTATATTAAGTGCAACATTTTTCAGCTCATCTCAGAAATAGTGGTATTCCTAAGCCACATTGGTTTGGAGTGTTGTTAACTATTCTATTAACCAGAGCCCTGAATTCTTTCTTAAAGTCTCAGGCCTTTCATTGTATAGACTCCAAAAAGGTTTGCAGCAACTGCATCACCTAGATCCATCCCCAGGAACTGGTAGCCAAAGCCTCCACATAAGGAACAAGGCACTTTAATGCAGTGGGGTATGATAGATCTGATAAGAGGGTACAGCTTGGACCAGAGCAAGGACCCAGCTAATCCAGCAGGATGTCCTTGTGGGAAATGCCTGGCCTGTGTTCTATTATTTATAAACTTGAATCCCAGCCACAAAAACCTCACTGCTGTTTCAAGACCATAATGTTCTACAGGGAAGAACAGCCTATAGGCTTGGAACAAGGACAGCAGCAAATTGAGGACCTCTGTGATTTCTTTGCAGAACTTTCCATCTCAGGGCCATGCAGAATCGTGGGGGTCACCCTTGTAAACAAAAAGACAATCCAGCAGCTGAATTTCACAGAAGCCCAGGAAGCCTGTAGGCTGATGGGACTAACTTTGGCCAGCAAAGACCAGGTTGAAGCAGCACGGAGGTCTGGCTTTGAGACTTGCAGGTGAGAAACAACTAGATTCACAAACACTGCTGGAGTTCTTTCAGCATTGTGTTTTTGTTCAGCAATAGAAATAAATGTATCCATTCAACTAATGTGTATTCTATTATAGCTATGGATGGGTTGCAGATAAGCTCTTGGTCATCCCTCGGATTCTCCCAAACCCCAAGTGTGGGAAGAATGGGATAGGTGTCCTGGTTTGGAGAAATTCACTCAGCAAAAAGTTCTTGGCCTACTGTTACAACTCATCTGGTGAGTCAGATTTATAGCCTCTCCTTGTTTTCTATAGCTCTACGCCATTTTATGAAGAGTAACCCTGAGCAGCAATAGAAGAAATCATGGTGATGACAATTTAGTACTACCCCCCCCCGCCCCGAATGCCTCTGTGACCAGACTAGAGGTGGCCATGTGTCCCTCAGAGGAAAAAGTTAGGGAAAATATGACTAAATGACAACATAGGGAGAGGGCTTCCCAGGAGACTCCATTACCCACACCCCTCAATCTTTTAAGGTAATGAAATATCCACTAATGACAAAGCAATGTACTGAGTGATCACACTGAACCTTGACAATCATTCTCTAAGGTATGCTTTGTTACCCCCATTTTGCAAAGGAGAAAATTTGGCTCAGAGGACGTAAGTACATTTGTCTAAGTTCTCACTACTACAAAGATTTTAATGGAGATCTAACTCTGAAACCATGTTCTTTCCCTTAACCTTCATTTTTTTAGAGAAGAAATTCAGATGCTACACTTGACATCTTTAAGGATATGTTCATTTTATGAAGGAAGGACTTGAAGGTAGAAAATAGAATTGGTTTGCTCATGGTCACACAGTTGTCCTTTTAACCTTGTGTGGAGACCACAGCCACTTTATCCCAAGTGCTTTACCTAAGGAACATCTCAGAAAGTTTTTCTTTCACTAAATACTTGCTCTCAGGTTATCATAAGAACCTCTGTTGATTTATTACTATTCACACATACTCATAAATCCGACCTTCTAAAAGTCAGACAGTTAAGTGGTCATATACAAGGATAGATTCCAAAGTCACATTCTAAAATCTAAGAGACAAATGTGCACTAGCTACATTTTGCTGCCCAAAGGCAATATAGGGTCCAATCGGTTCTCTGAATTGAGAGGCTCTGACCTAGAAAGAGACCTGAAAGATGCTTTGTCTTCTTTCCTCATTTCATGGATGAAATGATAGCTCAGATTGGAGGTTTGGCTCTGCATTCACCATCTGTTTCATGCTGTACCCTCTGCCACAATACCCATCTTCCTTTCTACTTAGCTAACTGCTACTCTTTATTCAATTCTCAAGTGCCATCCTCTTCAAGAAGCCTTTCCATACTCCTTACTCCTATCTTTCCTCTTGGATTCCAACCACATTCTGTGTTTAATATCAGAGTGCTTGGCACATTCTAAAGAAATTATTCATAGTTTGGAGAGGAAGGAGAGCTAGGGCCTAACACTTCCAGGTGTGCCCTCAACCTAGTAGGAATCATGGTTACCAGACTGCTGTTGCTCCCACACACTGTAGCCCCTCTTGGCTATATTTAATGACAAGAGGCGAAGGAAATTAACTCTTAGATAGATCTTGTCTATCATGCCCATACATTATGCTAGGCCCTACACATTTAGTATCTCATTAATCCTCAGTAAAATGACATAAATGTATCATTTGTAATTTCCAGGAGAAATAACTAATGCTTAGTATGTATTTTGCTATGGTCATAGTCAATAAGGGAAAGAGCCAGGATTTAAATCTTGAGCCATGCTACTTCCATGTAGCACCTTCCATGGTGATGACTATACATCAATAACATATCAGGCGTGGGTTGGGTTCTGGGCGTCAATATTTTTTAAAAGCTCCCCAAATGATTCCAACCTGTAGTCAGGGTTTAAAATCACTTTTCCCTAGGGGATCTCTAAGATCTAAGTTTTAGGACTCCCAGTACTTCTAGATCCCCCTATTTCTTTGCAATTGCAATAATCCCCCTTGTTCTTGGGTTGTACTCTCTCCCCACTGCATTTCATCTTCCACCACCTTCACTGATAATTATGTTACTCCTCTACTCCACAGCATTTGGGTGACTTCCTATTTGAGAATATGATGTAAACTATGAAGCCTTTTATACATAAAAGTGAGCATGTATGAGAACTCCTGTATATCAGTTGGGAGGTTTGTAGAACCAATTGAAAATTCTATCTCCTATAAAATAAATTTCAAATGCTTTAACATGGCAATTATGAATCTCAATACTCTGGCTTCAGCTTATCTTCCCAGTCATCTCCTGCTTGCAGTCTTTCATGTTCCCAATCATATACACACACTACCTCTCCAGCCACACTACTCTTTATCATTTTTCTATAACTACATTTTCAAGCTTCTGGATTCTTGGGTTACGCTATTCCTATTGACTAGAATATTCTATTACCTCTTCCACTAGATGAACTACTGCTGTGTTCCAGCCATACCAGTCTTTTATTCATCAAACACACTGAATTCATTCAACTTTGGGCTCTTGAACTTCCTGTTTTCTTTACTTGGAATGCTTTGCCCTAGATCTTCAATTACTGGCTACCTTTTTTTAATCACTTAGGTCTCAGTTTAAGTATCACCTCTTCACTTTCTTTTATCATCCTATTCAAAGTATCCATCTCCTATTCCCCACCCCTACCAGTTTACCAAATCTTTATCATGTTTAATATTCTTCTTAACATTGATCATCCTCTGAAATTTCTGGCTTTTTTTTTTTTTTGAGAGAGAGAGGGGCCGGGCATGGTGCAGAGAGAGATGAAGAGAGAGGACCCCAAGCAGGCTAAACACTCAGCCTGGAGCCTTGCACGAGGCTTGATCTCACAAACCTGAGATCACAACCTGAACTGAGATCAAGAGTCAGACACTTAACCACCTAAGCCACCCAGGCACCCCTGGCCTTCTTTCTTTTTCTTTTTTTTTTTTTTTTAATCTATCCTTCCATTATATATAAGCCTCTTAAAAGTAAGGACTCTGTCTTCTTTTACCATGACCTTAGCACTTAAAAGAGTGTTTGGCACAGAGTTGGAATTTATTTAATAAATATTTGTTGAACAAACACATTAATCCTCCATACCCTGCCCAAATGCCATCTCCTCTGTGAATCCCCAGTGATTTCCTCTTACCTTTATCAGAATACATTTGTCCTGAAAACTGGAACTATGCTGTACTTCTCCATATTTTCAGTTCCCAACATAGTATGTTGTGCTCAGTACTTTTTCCCCTAATAAAGAGATATTCAAACTGAGCTAAGCAAAAAGGGGGCAAAGAGTCTTACAAGTAAAGAAAGCATTATGGCCAAAGACTTGGATATGAGAGAAAGCATATCAAAGAACAGAAGAAGTCTGAATAGGCAAGAGGAATGAGAAGCACGCTGATCAGATAAGGCTAGCCATGTCAGTAGGGGATACATCACAGGAGACCTTATAGGCCATGCAATCGAGGCAGTCACTGAAAGATTCTAAGGAAGAAAGTGCTATGATTAGATATACATTTTTGTAAGATCATTCTGGCTGCAATATAATGGAATTGAAGAGGAGTAAGACTAGAGGCAGGAAGGACAGTTAGGAAGCTGCTGTAATACTTAATTGTTACTGTATTTTTCCCTCTCCCAACAGATACTTGGATTAATTCATGCATTCCAGAAATTATCACCACCACAGATCCCATATTCAACATTCAAGAGACAATATACACAACAGAAATGATAGTCAGTGACAGTACCTACTCAGCTTCATCTACTGATGCACCTTACTCTGCTACACCTACTCTTGCTCCTACTTCTGCTCTGGCTTCCACTTCTACTCGACGGAAAAGAAAATTGATTTGTGTAACAGAAGCCTTTGTGGAAACTAGCACCGTATCTACAGAAACTGAGTCATATATTGAAAATAAAGCAGCATTCAAGAATGAGGTCGTTGGGTTTGGAGGTAAAAGATTTCTGTGTATTGTATGTGTATGTGTCTGTGTTTGTGCATTTATGTATAACAGACAATACATAAAAACTAGGTTGTCTTCAGATTAGGTAGTCAGACTCAGACCTGCCAAATACAAGTAAAACCTTAATGCAAACTCAAATTTCATAAAGCCATAGAACTTGAGGGCTCTAAAAATCCTTAATGATTAAACTAAAAATCACAAGTATAAAATAGCTTCACTTTTAAAACTCAAACCCTTTTAAAAATAAGTCATCATATATTAATACATCAAAGTTCTTTTAAAAATATATACCTTCAGTACCTATGATAGAAAGTCTTCCTATTTAATTAGTTCCAAACCTATCTTAAGGCCACAGAGAGGAAATGGATTCTGTCATATTGCAATTTATAGAATAGAGAGAGCATGTGAGGCAAGGCCAAGGATTTCTATAGGCAAGAAGCAAAGAACCAGATGTGGGCCCAACATTCTAAGTAGCCCCTTTGTGGTCACAGAGAAGGCTTTTCTCCTGCATTATCTGTTGTCTGTATCCTGTGTAAAGAATTCTTAGAAGAGCAACACACAACAATGCTTAAGCAAAGGACCAACAGGCCATGTCTCTGTTTCCTCTAGGTGTCCCCACGGCTCTGCTAGTGCTTGCACTCCTCTTCTTTGCTGCCGCAGCTGGTTTGGCGGTTTGCTACGTCAAAAGGTGAGGTTGTTGGCCCATTGTTAGTCTTATAATTTATGTCACATTCCTATCTTGTGTTTTTCCAGGGTTTTTAGCATTTTCTTAGTCAAAACAGAAATGAGAGTCTTCTTATATTGTAAATTTTCTTCTTCATCTCACCTCTCCTCCCCACCACCCAATCTTTCCTACTATTTCAGCACATGCATGTCATCTAGACTTTAGAAACAGGTCAATGCTGTCCCTTTGAAAATTAAGAGATAAGAAGAAAAGACTGACATCTAGGGGGAAAATATATGTTTTATTTTGATTCTCAATTCTTTGTTGTTGGTGGGAGGGTTATGAGGTCAGCCTCAAGTTTGGCCTGCAAACTTATTGCCTCATCTAACTGAATCCATTAAGGTGGGAATGCATTAATATATTTGAGTGTGCATGTGTTAGAATCTCTCTGAAATAAAGATACCCAGTGTACTGTGCTAATATGAGCTATCACAGACAAAGCATTACCTATTGTCATATGTTTTACATAGAAATCTCTCATTTTAATTTTATGATTATGCCTTTAGGTATGTGAAGACCTTTCCTTTTACAAACAAGAATCAGCAGAAGGAAATGATTGAAACCAAAGTAGTAAAGGAAGAGAAAGCCGATGATAGCAACCCTAATGAAGAATCAAAGAAAACTGATAAAAAGCCAGAAGAGCCCAAGAGTCCAACCAAAACCACAGTGCGATGCATGGAAGCTGAAGTTTAAAACAGAAAGAAATGGGAAGACACACCTGAGGCTGATTTCTTTCCTGACACATATCCTGGTCCCAGATGGGGAAACTTAAAGGACAAGAACCAAACAAGAAAGTCCACCCTTGGTTCTTAAATGGAATCAACTCAGGACTACCTTTGGACTATGGAGTTCACCAAATGGTGAACTTCTTCTGTAATTCTTTCTGGATCCTATCCTCCTACCTCCAAAGCTTCCCACAGCTTTCTAGCCTGACTATGTCCTAATAATATCTCTGTGGGATAAAGGAGCTTCACAAAGCACAAGGACCTAAAACAACTAATCAGAACACATTTATAAAGAGGCTTCTCAGTTGGCTGAGCATAGCTGAGTTGAGAACCAAGAAACCACTGAGACTAAGGCTTTCTCTATTGATTCCACAGGCCAGATCCTTTCTTCATTCTGAAAAGGTAACACACATCATCTGGCATGCCCTTCTGAGCCAGGCAAGAACAAAAGAAGGAAGGAAAAGTTCAGCAACTGAAGGCCAGAGATTCTCATGACTTGAGACCTGATCTCTTTGTAAAGGCTAAGTAAGTAGAGAAAAAGAATGAGGCCAACGATGTTGCCAGCATATGGTCGTTGGTAACTATAAATACAGATAGGGTCATAGTAGTCATCTCTGAATAATCTGAGTTGGAATCACTTTTTAGTGATTTTTTTACTTTTGTAAGGAACAAAAAAAATCTCTTACAAATTTTTAGTTTTATCTGAGAAATTATTACTGAGGAAAACTACTGTGTTAAAAAGCAGTAAAATTTGGCAAACATTTATTGAATATGTTAGGTGCTGGGAAGGTATGACATTCTATAATTGAATGTTATTTATCAAAAACTTGCATAGAGTAAAATGTATGAAGCTAATTTTTTCAATTTTGATATCCCTAGCTTATCTACTTGGAAAACTAATTTTTTACTAAGACTAGTCTATTCATTATTTTCTCTAACATGCGGTCATTATAACCTTAATTTATTATTAACATACCTAAAAAGTATATTATTACCTCTATACACAAAAGCACACTTTAAAAATGTCATTAATAAATGTATCGTCAGTTCTTTTTTCAGCAAGAAGAGCCCAAGAGGTGTAGAGATTTGTGTTAAAAAAATAAAAGTATTTCGAAAATTTCTTTGCTCCCTTATTTACACAGATGAATTATATCTTTCTTTTTTTAATTTAAATTCAATTAGCCAACATATAGTATATACTTAGTTTCAGATGTAATGTTCAATGATTTAGCAGTTGCATATAACACCCAGTGCTCACCACACCATATGCCTTTCTTAATGCCTATCACCAAATTACCCATCCTCCACCCTCCTCGCCTCCATCAACCCCCAGTTTCTTTCCTATAGTTAACAGTCTCTCATGTTTTTCTCCCTTTCTGATGACTTCCCATGCAGCTTGTACTACATGGTTTACAAATATTTGTTTTTCAACAACCAAAATTGTCCCTCTTACTTTTGCAAAAAAACAGATTACTTCAATATTGCATTAAAGTAATGCATTGAAGATATGTGTTATATACCTTTCCAGCATATATATATATATATATATATATATATATATATAGTCACAGGTCTACTTAAGTGCTAAAGATAGGATTCAATCCCAGGTCAGAATAACTACAGAGCTCATACTTCTTTCCCTAAACCACCACATTTCTTTTGCAAATGACAATATAGCGATGTCAACTATTCCACTATGTAAGTTTGAAATCAGTCACTTGCCAAAAACAACAATGGTAAAATAAGAAAAACTCAGGAATCCCAACCCAACTTCAGGAAATTTTTCTTAAATCCATTTCACTAACAAGGAAAAGGGGGAACACTAAAAACCTTTGAGAACTGTGCCCTCATTGATGCAGACACCAACCTCAGCAAAGACTAAGACTTAACTGCCCCAGCTTATATACTCAGAAAATGTAAGGCCCACAAAGATCCAAGATAAGCTTCTCGAAATTCTTAATTCACAAAGTTAAAAAAATGAAGGATTAATCACTAAAACATAGTGATTAAATAGGACAAAATAGGATCAAATGTCATAGATAGCTAGAAGTAGAGCTTGGTCTAGAGGTCTCCTTCTTCCTAGTCAAATTCTCTTTTATTCTCCATTAAACATAGAGAAATTGGAAGAACATGAGGTATGACTCCAGTTCAGACCTACAGTCCAGCCTACCAAAGCCAGTCTTCAAACAAGGCAAGCAGACAGTCATCTAATTATGTTTCTAGGTGGTACACAGGATCTCCCTGCCCAGAAATGCCTCCTCTTCATGCCAACCTCCCTGGCTCGAATAGTATACATCTACCCCCTTGTAAAACTATCTGCTTTTTATAAAAACCAGGCCAACTATCAATATAAATATGCTGATGTGGTTCCAGTAAAAACCTTATTTCTAAGGATAGAAAGCTAGAGTAAAGAAGATGACTTGAGGCCCAGCGTATGTTTGTACATAGTGGGAGTTTATAAATGCCCATTGGCTTGAATAGGATTGAATCATGTTGATTTCCCAAGCAAAGAATCCAATGTTACTGCCCTTCTCCAGACTTTTAGCTAGTGCCCAAAGCAAAATCAATTGCTCCAGGAAAAAGCAGGTTTCTAAGGACAATAATAATAATATACAAGTAAAAAGAATCAGAATGTTTTTTTATGTTTAGGACCTAGGGAGCTGTACTGAAGCAAACAAAGAAACAAAAGCAAAAAACTCCCAGAGAACCTGATCCAGCTGGTCCCAGGATCAGTAAATGGGAATTGCTGAACTACAGAAAAGAGGGATTAGAGGAAGTAAGACAAAGCATACCAGTGTGAAATGATAAGGGCTTAGACTATGGCAATGAAGATAGAGGACAGAAAATGGATTCCAAATATATTTCTGAGACTAAAATCAGAAATACTGGCTAATTGATGAGATATTAAAGTAACACAAAAATGACAGTGGAATTTTCAATTTGGGCAACTACATGAATGGTTATTTCACTAGCAAAGTTAGAATATGAGGAAAAAGGAACCATATTTGAGATAGAAAATGAGCTTGGCCTGAGTATGTTATTTCTGGTATGGAAACAGAAAATCTTGATGGAAGTATCTAAAAAATAGGTAAATTTTTAGATACAGGAGAAAGCAGGACTAAAGATAAGGATTTTTTAAAGCCATTAACATGCAAGTGTCTTGGAAGGGAATAAGGAGAAATTAGTTTGGAGGTAAAAAATGAAAAATATCCAATAGTGGACAGTGAAAACAGTGGCAAGACAAATATTAACATGCAAACTTTACTTCTCTAATTGCCAGTCTAATTTTCCCCGTGTCTCCCCCTCAAAAAAGGAATGGTTTACTTTGCTAGAGAGAGTCAAAATCAACCTTAGGAATGAGGAGGCAAGAATAAAAGGGAAATGGGGAAAGAAAGAATTACAGGAGGCTAGGTGTCGAGAGAGATTTGGGGGATTTATGGAAGGAGATGCCCCACAGTACGTGGGGGCTATGATGGAAGTAGATAGGATTGGAAGGAAATTCTTACAAACTTTTCTGTGGCATATGTATGATCATAGTTTTTGAGAAATTTTATTTTTTTATTTTTTTAAGATTTTATTTATTTATTCAAGAGAGAGAGAGAGAGGCAGAGACAGAGGCAGAGGGAAAAGCAGGCTCCATGCAGGGAGCCTGATGTGGGACTCAATCCTGGGACTCCAGGATCACACCCTGGGCTGAAGGCAGGCACTAAACCGCTGAGCCACCCAGAGATCCCCAAGATAAATTTTTTAAAAAGGATTATTGTGAAGTTAACTTTGTTTGTTGTGCTATGTTTCTTTCATTTCAGCACCACTCCAAGCCTGAATCCTGGAGACCTATGCTTAATAAAGAATAAAGAATTATTAGACTTGATAATATAGTAAGAAAGTATGGTTTCTGGAATACTATCATTACATTAAAAAAATACAGTCCCTAGAGTAGTATCACTCAGGGTACATGAATTAAGGGACATAAGAGTTTGAATGTGACATTAGATATTAACTGGATTGGAATGAACTCAATTTACTTTGACTTCTCCTTGCTATTTCCCAAACCTGAGCTCAAGCTCTTATCACTTTTCTTCTATTTCATTGCTCTGTTTCCAGTCTCAGCAACCTCTCTGTCACACCTTGAGTCCAACCCCTTACACTACATATATGAATTTTCTCAGATACAGAGCTTATTATGCCACTTCTTGGACCTTTGGGGACCCTTCATTTTTTTTCCAGAAGCAAATCCAAACACATTACTATTCTAAGTGGATATGGTGGGTTGGCATTCAGCATCCATTAAGTGTGTGCCTTCCTAAACCATAGAGGATGAAAAATTAAAACTGCCTTTCCCAGATTGTCTACAGCTGGACTTCCAGAATCAAAAGGGTCTACAAATGAATACACATCCACATAAGTAAGAAGGCAAAAAAGGAGGAGAGACCAACTTTATGCTACTTCAGCTACTGATACAGGCAAGTATGATCATGGAGATACTGGGCTTTCCGGCAGCAAAGCTCCAGAAGCTAGCCTAGCTTCATAGATGTTGAGAAGCAATTATAGTCATAGCAGTGATCAGACTTAGTTTTAAACACTTCTAATCATCTTATAAGTACCTAATTCCCCATATTAAACTTTTTCTGTTTAAAATATGTGGAGAGGGGGATGCCTGGGTGGCTCACCGGTTGAGCATCTGCCTTCGGCTCAGGGCATGATCCTGGGATCCGGGATTGAGTCCCGCATCGGGCTCCCTGCATGGAGCCTGCTTCTCCTTCTGCCTGTGTCTCTGCCTCTCTCTCTTTCTCTCTGTCTCTCATTAATAAATAAAATCTTCTTAAAAATAAATAAAATAAAAATATGTAGAGAGGTTTCTGTTTCTCTTGAAGGGAACCCTGACTGATTGATACAAATTACATTAAAAACATTTTACGGGGGATCCCTGGGTGGCGCAGCGGTTTGGCGCCTGCCTTTGGCCCGGGGCGCGATCCTGGAGACCCGGGATCGAATCCCACATCGGGCTCCCGGTGCATGGAGCCTGCTTCTCCCTCTGCCTATGTCTCTGCCTCTCTCTCTCTCTCTCTCTGTGACTATCATAAATAAATTAAAAAAAAAAAAAAAAAAAACATTTTACGGGACGCCTGGGTGGCTCAGTGGTTGAGCATCAGCCTTCAGCTCAGCGTGTGATCCTGGAGACCCAGGATCGAGTCCCACATCGGGTCCCCAGCATGGAGAACTCCTTCTCCCTCTGCCTGTGTCTCTGCCTCTCTCTCTCTCTCTCTCTCTCACTCTCTCTCATGAATAAATAAATAAAATATTAAAAAAAAAACATTTTACAATTTGGCCTCCAATCCTCACCTCAAACGTTGAATCATTCTTATAAAGATACTTCATGCTATAACCACACAGGATCATTTGCCATTCCAGAATTTAATCTATTCTTTCCTCTCTCATCTTTGCAAGTGCTGTTCCTTCTGTTTTCATTGCCCTTGCTCCACTTCCTAATTTATTAGTTATCTATTGCTACATAACAAAGTACCCCAAAACTTAATAGCTTATAACAACATTTATTATCTTGTGTTGTGGGTCAGAAACTGGGTCCTCTGCTTCAGAGCTCTCACAGAGTTGCAATCAGAGCATTGGCCAGGGCTATATTCATCTCAAGGCTCTATTAGAAAGGAATCAACTCCAGGTTCATTCATACTGTTGTTGGCAAGATTTAGCTCTTTGTTTGCTTTTGGCCAAAGTTTGCCCTCAGTACTTTTCCATTGGGGCAGCTCAGAAAATGGCAATTTGCTTCGTCAGAGCAAGCAAGAGAAAAAGCCAAAGATGGTGATAGCAGGATGGAAATCATCTTTTAGATCTAATCTTGGATGTGACATTCTATTACTTTTGCTATTATTCTATTCATTATAAGTATCACTATGTCCAGACCATACTTAAGGGGAGGGGATTTGCAAAAGCATAAATACCAGAACTCAGGGATCACTGGGAGCCATTTTAGAAGGCTGCCTCCCATCACATTAATGAATCTTTCTCATTCCTTCTCTTTGCAATTTGATTATATAATGCTTATTACATAATGCTTATTAACCAATTATCATTGGTTGTATATATACATTATTTTTTTAATCTTTAGTACTTGTGCAGCACATGCTAAGCTAGCACATACTTAGCTGGCTCTCAGTAAATGTTGTTGAGTGAATGAATGTACATATTCTTTGGGATTTCATGAGTTGTAAGTCTTACCTTTATCCAGGTATTTATACTAAGTGTTAAGATCATTCACATAGGGCCAACTGTTCCTGTCTGCCTAAATATTGTTCATATTGATGTCTTTTAGTATAGAATGCAATTGTAAACAAACCAGAAGAATGCAGAAAGGTTATTGTATTTGAACTTTACTCTCTGAGTTGGCTATTGACTCACCATTGGGAGCAATCTCATTAATATTCATTTTAACAAGGAAACTGCAATGTGTTTTGAACCATGGTCAAGTCAAGAAATTGAAGTCCCTCAACAATCACAAAGCCAATAAATATTCACCAAAAAAATGGTTTCTTGATGTTTATTTTAGTCTTTGAAGTCTAGGATAGTTTCCTGGCAATCTGGAATTCTGCATACTAAATACTAGTGTTTTCTAGAAGTTAGATCCCTTTTGAAACATTTCCAGACTTTATTATTTACTACTCCAATTGTGTTGTTATTTTCTCTTTTTTAAAGATTTTATTTATTTATTCATGAGAGACACAGAGAGAGAGAGAGAGGCAGAGACATAGGCAGGAGAAGCAGGCTCCCTCAGGGGAGCCTGATGAGGGACTTGATCCCAGGACCCCAGGTCACAACCTGAGCCAAAGGCAGATAGATGCTCAACCACTGAGCCACCCAGGTGCCCCATGTGTTGTTATTTTCTTTGGATTTAGTCTTCAGCTAAGTTGAAGACATTCTTTGTGATCAAAAAAGAAAAAAACAGTTGAGACTAAAATCCTTATGAATATGAAAAGACCTAATAGAATACTCCATGTACATATTCTTTTATCTGTGAAGATTATCGTTTCATCGAAAGTCAACATCATAAATAATCATAGTAATAGCAAATAATAATAGCAAACTACATAAGACTACTATACCATAACAAAAAAAAATATCTTAAAAGCATATTATGTTAATGTCCATTAGTAGGTTTTTGAAAAGAATCTACTAAAAAGCAGTAAGAGAAAAGAAGACAGTTACATACAAGGGGAAACCCCTATAAGGCTATCTGGGATATTAAGATAGCAGAATAGTTAATATCTATTTTTCAGGACAAACTTTGAAGGCCAGAGGGAGTAGCAAAATACATTCAAAGGGTTGAAAGGGGAAAATCTGCAGCCAAGAATACTCTATCCAACAAGGTATCAGTCAGAATAGAAGGAGAAATAAACACTTCCCCAGACAAAGAAAATCTAAAGGAGTTCAAGACCACTAAATCAGCCCCATAGGAAATATCAAAGGGAACTCTGAGTGGAAAGGAAAGACCATAAGTGAGAGTATGAAAAGTAAAAAATATAAAAGCAGTAAAAATAAGTATTTCTGTAAAAATCAGGCAAGGGATTCCTAGAATAAAATGATGTGAATATGATACCATATACCTAAAACATGGAGAAGAGAGGAGTAAAGAATACACAACTGATAAATTATTGAACACTACATCTGAACTAATGATGTACTCTATGTTGGCTAATTGAATTTAAATTTTAAAAAAAGAATGGGTTCAAACTTAAGCAACCATCAACTCAATATAGACTGCTATATGCAGATGCTTTATACAAACCAAATGGTAACCACACATCAGAAACCAGTAATAGACATGCAAAAAATAAAAAGAAACAAATCCAAATATATCACTGAAGAAAGCCAAGAAACCATGAAAGAGAGCAAGAGAAAAAAGGGGCATAAAATCTAGAAAAACAACCACAAAACAAGTAACAAAATGGCACTAAATACATATCTATCAATAATTACTTTGAATGTTTAAATGGACTAAATGCTCCTATCAAAAGACATAGGGTATCAGAGTGGATAAAAAAACAAGACCCATCTGCCTACAAGAGATTCATTTTAGACCAAAAGACATCTGCAAATTGAAAGTGAGAGGATGGAGAAACATTTATCATGCAAATGGATGTCAAAAGAAAGCCAGAGTAACAATACTTATATTGAATAGAGTAAACTTTAAAACAAAGACTCTTGGGATGCCTGGGTGGCTCAGTCAGTTGAGCATCTGACTCCTGATTTTGGCTGAGGTCATGATCTCAGGGTCGTATGATGGGGCCTCGTGTTGGGCTCTGCACTGGGCATGGAGCCTGCCTAAGATTCTCTCTCTTCTTTCTCCCTTTCCTAAGGCTCCTCCCCAACATAAATAAATAAATAACTGTAACAAGAGACAAGGAGGGATCCCTGGGTGGCGCAGCAGTTTGGCGCCTGCCTTTGGCCCAGGGCGCAATCCTGGAGACCTGGGATCGAATCCCACGTCGGGCTCCCAGTGCATGGAGCCTGCTTCTCCCTCTGCCTGTGTCTCTGCCTCTCTCTCTCTCTCTCTGTGACTATCATAAATAAATAAAAATTAAACAAAAAAAGAAAAACAAGAGACAAGGAAAGAAACTACATATAATAATAAATGGGACAATCCAATAGGAAAATTTAACAATTTTAAATATTTATGTATCCAATATGGGAGCACACAAACACATAAAGTAGTTAATAACAAACATAAAGAAACTAATTAATAGCAACACAATAATAGTAGGGGATTTTAACACCCCACTTACATAAATGGATATCATCCAAACAGAAAATCATCAAGAAAATAGTGGCTTTGAATAACACTCTGGACCAGATGGATTTAACAGATATATTTAGAACATGCTATCCTAAAACAGGAAAACACATATTCTTTTCAAGTGTATATGGAACATTCTCCAGAACAGATCACATATTAGGCCACAAAACGAGTCTCAACAAATTAAAAAAGACAAAAGTCATACCATGCATCTTTTTTTACCTTAACACTATGAAACTAGATATCAACAAGAAAAAATATGGAAAAAAGCACAAATACATGGAGGTTAAATAATATGCTATGTATTAAACGATGAATTGGTCAACCAAGAAATCCAAAAAGAAAGAAAAAGTTACATGCAGACAAATGAAAGTGAAAACACAATGGCCTAAAATCTTTGGGATGCAGCAAAAGCAGTTCAAAGAGGGAAGTTTATATATAGGCCTATTTTAAGAAACAAGAAAAATCTCAAACAACTTAGCCCTATACCTAAAAGAGCTAGAATAAGAAGAATAAACAAAACCCAAAACCAACAGAAGGAAGGAAATATTAAAGACTAGAGCAGAAATAAAGTATATAGAAACTAAAAAAAATTAAAAAATAGAATATCAATGAAACCCAGAGCTAGTTCTTTAAAAAGATGAACAAAACTAATAAACTGCTAGCCAGAGTCATAAAAAAAAGAGAAAGAGAGAGAGAGGACCAAGGGCACCAGGGTGGATCAGTAGTTGAGCATTTGCCTTTGGGTCATGTCCTGATCCCAGGGTCCTGGGATCAAGTTCTGTATCAGCTCCCCTAAGAGAGCCTGCTTTTCTCCCTCTGCCTATATCTCTGCCTCTTTGTGTGTGTCTCTCATGAATGAATAAATAAAATCTTTAAAGAGAGAGAGAAAGAGGACTCAAATAAAATCAAAAATGAAAGAGGAGAAATAACAACTAACACTACAGAAATACAAAGAATTATAAAATTCTTTTATAACTTTTTAATTATAAAATTTGTCCACTTTGCCAACAAAGTGGACAAACTAGAAGAAATGGATAAATTCCTAGAAACATATACCCTACAAAACTGATGCAGGAAGAAATAGAAAATTTGAATGGATCAAATACCAGCAATGAAATTTAATCAGTAATCATAAAACCCCTAACAAGCAAAAGTCCAAGACCAGACAGCTTCATAGGCAAATTCTACAACACATTTAAAGAAGAGTTAATATCTATTCTTCTTTATTCCAAAAAATAGAAGAGGAAAGAAAACTTCCAAATTCATTCTATAAGGCCAACATTACACTGAAACCAAAACCAGATAAAGACATCATGAAAAAAAAGAACTACAGGCCAATATCTCAGATGAATATAGATGCAAAAATACTCAACAAAACATTATCAAACAAAATCCAACAATACATTAACAAAATCATCCACCATAATAAGGTGAGATCTATTACTGGGATGCAAGGGTGGTTCAATATCCACAAATCAAGGATTCCTGGGTGGCTCAGCTGGTTAAGCATCTGACTCTTATTTTGGCTCAGATCATGATCTCAGGGTTGTAAGATCAAGCCCCATGTCCACACCTAGTGAGAAGCCTGCTTAAGAACCTCTCTCTCCCTTTCCCTCTGCCGTCCCCAACTCCCTCTCTAAATATATATATTTATAAATATATATGTGCATATGTTTATATATGTTTATATTTGCATATACATTTGTAAATCAACAAACATGACACATCACAATAAGAGAAAGAATGCAAACCACACGATCATTTCAACAGATGCAAAAAAAAAAAAAGCATTTAACAAAGTATAACACCCATTCATCATAAAACCCTCAACAAGGTAGATTAACAAACCTCAATATAATAAAGGCCTTATATGTAAACCCATAGCTCACATCATATGCAATGGGGAAAAACTGATAACTTTTCCTATAAGGTCAGGAACAAGAAAGGATGTCCTCTCACCACTCTCATTCAACATAGTACTAGAAGTTCTATCCACACCAATCAGATAAGAAAAAGAAATAAAAGGCATCCAAATTAGTAAGGAAGAAGTAAAACTTTCACTATTTGCAGATGACATGATACTATATAGAGAGAGCCTTAAAGACTCCACCAGAAAACTAACAGAACTGATAAGTGAATTCAGTAAAGTCACAAGATACAAAATCAATGTACAGAAATCTGTTGCATTCCTATACACTAATAATGAAGCAGCAGAGAGTGAAATTAAGAACATAATTCCAGGGATCCCTGGGTGGCTCAGTGGTTTAGCTCCTGCCTTTGGCCCAGGGCGTGATCCTGGAGTCCCAGGATCGAGTCCCACGTCGGGCTCCCTGCATGGAGCCTGCTTCTCCCTCTGCCTGTGTCTCTGCCTCTCTCTCTCTCTCTCTCTCCCTATGTCTATCATGAATAAATAAATAAATCTTTAAAAAAAAAAAGAACATAATCCCACTTACAATTTCACCAAAACCAATAAAATATCTATGGATAAACTTAACCAAGGAGGTGAAAGACTACTCTGAAAACTATAAAACATTGATGAAATTTAAGATGACACAAAGAAGTGGAAAGACATTCCATGCTCATGGATTGGAAGAACAAATATTGTTAAAATGTCTCTACTGCCCAAAGGAATCTACACATTTAATGTGATCCCTATCAAAATATCAACAGCTTTTTTCACAGAATTAGAACAAACAATCCTAAAATTTATATGGAACCAAAAAAGACCCCAAACAGCCAAAGCAATCTTGAAAAAGAAAAACAAAACCAAAAGTATCATAATTCCAGGCTTCAAGTTATATTACAAAGCTGTAGTAATCACAACAGTATGGTACTGGCATAAAAATAGACACACAGATCCATGGAGCAGAATAGAAAACCCAGAAATAAACCCACAATTGTATGGTCAACTAATATTCGACAAACAAGGAATGATTATACAATGAGAAAAGACAGCCTCTTCAACAAAATAGTGTTAGGAAAACTGGACAGCTACATATAAAGCATGAAACTGGACCACTTTCTTGCACCATATACAAAAATAAATGCAAGATTGATAAAAGACCTAAATGTGAGACCTGCAACCATAAAATCCTTGAAGAGAACACAGGCAATAATTTTGCTGACATCAGCCATAGCTACATTTTTCTAGATATGTCTCCTGAGGCAAGGGAAATAAAAGCAAAAATCAACTATTAGGGCAGCCCGGGTGGCTCAGTGGTTTATTTTTTTTAATTATTATTATTATTATTATTATTATTATTATTATTATTATTATTTTTAATGATAGTCACAGAGAGAGAGAGAGAGAGAGGCAGAGACATAGGCAGAGGGAGAAGCAGGCTCCATGCACCGGGACCCCGACGTGGGACTCGATCCCCGGTCTCCAGGATCACGCCCTGGGCCAAAGGCAGGCGCTAAACTGCTGCGCCACCCAGGGATCCCTGGCTCAGTGGTTTAGCGCCACCTTCAGCCCAGGGTGTGATCCTAGGGACCTGGAATCGAGTCCCACATCCGGCTCCTCTGCCTTCTCTCTGCCTCTCTCTCTGTATCTCTCGCAAATAAATAAACAAAATCTTTTTTTTTTTAAGTCAACTATTAACACTACATCAGAATAAAGTCTGCAGAGTGAAGGAAATAATCGATAAAACTAAAAGGCAAGCTACTGACTGTGAGAAGATATTTGCAAATGACCTATCCAGTAAACAGTAGCCAAAATATATAAAGAACTTATACAACTCAACACCAAAAAACCAAATAATCCAATTTAAAAATGAGCAGAAGACATGAACAGATATTTTTCTGAAAAAGACCAAGAGACGCATAAAAAGATGCTCAACATCATTCATCATCAGGAAAATGCAAATCAAAACTGCAATGAGATATCACCTCACACCTGTCAGAATGGTTAAAGTAAAAAACACAAGAAATAACAAGTGTTGGTGAGGATGTGGAGAAAAAGGACGCTTTGCGCACTGTTGGGATACAACTGATTCATCTAGTGTTGAAAACCGTATGAAGTTTCCTCAAAAAGTAAAAAATATCCAGTAATCACACAACTGGGTATTTACTCAAAAATACAAAAACACTAATTCAAGGGATACATGCACCACCCCTATTTTTTGTAGCATTATTTACAATAGCCAAATTATGGAAGCACCCCAAGTTCCAACAAGAGATGTGATGTATATATATTCCCATATATATAGGAATATTATTCAGCCATAAAAAAAGAATGAAGTCTTGCCATTTACAACATGGTTGAATCTAGAGAGTACAATGCTAAGTGAAATAAGCCAGAGAAAGACAAATACCATAGGATTTCACTCATATGTTGAATTTAAGAAACAAAACAAATAAGCAAAGGAAGAGAGAGAGAGAGAAACCAAGAAACAGACTCTTTAACTATAGAAAACAAACTGATGGTCAACAGAGGGAGCTGGGTGGGAGGATGGGTGGGATAGGTGATGAGGATTAAAGAGTACACTTATCATGATGAGCATTGAGCAATGTATAGAATTGTTGAATCACTATATTGTATACCTGAAACTAATATAACACTGTTCATTTACTATACTAGAATTAAAATTTTAAACTTAATAAAAAACAAAAACAGAAAATAATCTATTAAAGATATACTATCAAGTGGAAAAACAACAGAAATTTCTGTGGTAGAGGTAGGGTTAAGAGATGTCTAAATCCAACTAGATCAAGCATGGAAAATACATCTGGGTTGTAAATCTAGAAAGGAGGACGGCAGAAGGTGTATGCCATTAGTAGACAAAAGAGACAATGTGAACTTACCATGGATATTGACTGATCTGTCGAGGCAAACCTGATCCCAATTTGGACTAAAACATGGTTTTGCCTGTGGTGGATCTTGCCCTGTTGCTGACACCCCAATGCAGGTAAGTCAAAGTATTAAGATGCACAATCAAATAACACTTAAAGAACGCTGGGTGCCCTACATCTGCACAGGGGAAAAAGTCATGTGATGCCAACCAGAGCTGTGGAACAATTCAATCTTTAATATAAGCAAGAGAATATTCCCATCCTTGCTCCCACTTCTATATGTCCCCTTTCTAATACCACCCCACCACAGGAAAAGGAGGTACTAACCCAACTGGTAACAGCCAAGATCTCTACTGGTGGGTGGAGCTATTCTGCTTTAAAGCTCATTACCTATTCCTAGCACTCAATGGATGCTTTCTGTCTCAGATCCTGGCAGGGCCTGGTTCCTAGAGGCAAGCAGGACATTCAAACATGCTCACAAGCAAGTATGGTCACCTTACATATGGCATTAAGTTTTTCCCACTGCTCTTGCCCTAATTACACTCCAATGAGTACAATTATGTCTTCTACTAGATGCACTGACCACTTCTACTTGTTTCTTTCCCATGACGCATGATGACGATTTCCTCTAGCTATCAGGTACCATGGCCTCTACTCAAGACCTGCTTCTTCTATATTCTCTGGGAACTGCCACACTCACAAGGTACCACTGACTATGCAAAATTCTTCTGCTGCTTCTCTGGTTATGTTCTAGAATGCATCTACCAAGGAAAAATGCTATCCCCTAGATGATGACTTGTCTACTAGAGACTGCTGCCTTTTCCTTCAGTTACCAGAAAATTCTTCAAGCACTGCCATCTCTGCCAGGTATTACTGTAGTTGTTATTGCCTGACACTAGTGCTGATGCACTGGAATCCTTAAATTCCCAAAGTTAAGAAATGAGTCTAGATAGGCTTGTGAGATTTAGCAAAACAAATACCAGAAAATCCAATTTCAGAAAATTCAGAAAATCCAAATTCAGAAATCTGAATTTCAGTCAATAATAATATTTTATTGTAAGTATATCCCATATATATGTGTGAAGTAATATTTTGTGCATACATACCAAAAATTATTGTTTACTTGAAATTCAAATTTAACTGGGTGTCATGTATTTTATCTACCAATCCTAGTGGATGATAAGAGAATTAGTACTTCTCATTCCATTTGTGCTTAACTCTATTAGAAATGGACCAGAGGGCAGCCCTGGTGACTCAGTGGTTTAGCGCCACCTTTGGCCCCAGGCGTGATCCTGGAGACCAGCATCAAGTCCCACCTCAGGCTCCCTGCATGGAGCCCGCCTCTCCCTCTCTCTCTCTGTGTGTCTCTCATGAATAAATAAGTAAAATCTTTTTAAAAATTTTTTAAAATGGCAAATATGTGAAATAAGCTCACTATTACTCATAATAAGAAAAATGAAAATTAAAACTAATCCCTGCTATACCAATTCTATCAGATTGGCACAAATTCAAAAAAAATATGATAGAATATTCTTTTGACCCAGGTATGCAGAGCACTCTCATCTATTACTTTTGAGAATCCCATAGAGAGGACTTTGGTAATATCTGGGGGGAAAAAAAAGTTAAATTACTTACATAAAAGGTCATTCACTGTTTAACTCTATGGGTAACAGCAACCCAAACATCCATCAAAAGGAGTTTGGTTGAAGAAACTATGATAAATCAATAAACTGGAATTCTCCATACTTGTCAAAAAAAATGAGGTAGATCTCCATTCTTTAATTATACTAAGTGATCTTCAGGATATATTACTAAGTGAAAAAAAAGAGGAAGTTACAGAACACTATACTTAGTGTAATGATAGGACAGCAAACACAAACATTTTTATTTCTATTTATATTTGTGTATGTATTCACTTATATTTACAAAAATCCTGTAAACAAAGACTAAAATGTTTAAATATAGGAAAAGGAGGTAACAGAGTAGAGGACTGAGAATGGGCATGATACTTCTCCAAATATGCCTTATTATGTAGTTCTAACTTTGGAAACATAGAAAACTTTGACATTTCAAAAGTAAACTTAAGCAATTTCTAAAAATAAAAAAACAAACTGAGGAACCACTAAAAAAACAGGAGATTATTTCAAGGAGCTCAATCACAGCTATTTTGACTCTACATTATTAGTGATACATGCTTTTTTAATATTTTATTTATTTATTTATTTATTATGAGTGACACACAGAGAGAGAGAGGCAGGTACATAGGCAGAGGGAGAAGCAGGCTCCATGAAGGGAGCCCGATGTGGGACTCGATCCGGGGACTCCAGGATCACGCCCTGAGCCATAAGGCAGACGTTCAACCGCTGAGCCACCCAGGCATCCCTAGTGATACATGTTCTAAGGACAAATAGAGCAGTAAGTATATATAAATTTCATTTGGTAACCAAATAGCCAATAGTAATATTGATATTTTTATTTTGAATCTATTTTCTTATAATATAAATAATTACTTAATGTTATTAGGTAATAAGATTTGCAATGTGAGATTAAAGAGATACAACTATTAAAATTGGTTATATTTAAAATCTTGTAATATTACATTTAAATTAGGAATAGCAGTATACACTCTAAACTGTTATTTTCTTCCAAATGTATATATTTCCAACAAACAAACAAAAAATATATATTCCCTAGCTCTGTCTTCTGAAAAGGACTAAAAGTAATGACAGTCCAATAGCTATAAATACATCTAGCAACCAAGACTGTGGTCTCTAAATACTATTCCCCATTGAAAGAATACAGAACTCCTTGGAGGAATGGCTGGTTCCAGGTCTAAAACAGGAAATACAGAAGATAAGCCAGGAAGGAACCAAAATGCAAGAAAGCCGTCCTGTCAAAAAAAAAAAAACAGTATGATGTGGTTACCACTTGCCAAATATGGAACTACACAACAAAAGTCATACTAAATGCTATCAATCAAGTATATAAAACCCATAAATTTGCAGTTATACTAAAAACAATTAAATTCCACACATTGGACATCATTGCTAGTAAGTAGGCACTAACTCTTAAAAGAAAGAATTGGCATCTTTCTTGCCTTTCCTGAATGGACAGTATTTCAAGGTAACCAAACAGCCCCAGTTTATACAGAAAAGTTTTTTACAGAAATGACACTAATAAATAAATAATTAGAAAGTCACCATTTTTTAATCCCTAATAAAGTGGATTCAGGCTACCATCCTAATGGATAAAATGATTAGATAAAATATTGATTAGAACCCCCATGATAAGTCTTAAAGTGAGGACAAGCAGATATTGTGGGCTCTCTGATGTAACATGAAGCACACAGTACCACTTATAAAGTATTCTGGCCAGAATAGTCAAACCTCTAAAGCCAAACTGCATTTATGAAAATATGAGGAGAAAAAGCACAAAGTAAATAACCCTATAAGGAAGAAAACAGATAAATCCAGAATATAGGAATAGTCCATATAACCCAATCAACCTAATGTGATAGTCTTTATGTATCAGTGTGGCTAGATTTTAGTCCCTGGTTATTCAATCAAACACTAATCTAAATGTTGCTATGAAGGTATTTTGTATATGTAAGTCCATAATCAATTGAATTTAAGTTAAGGGAGATCGTCCTACATAATCTGGATGGGTCTGATTTGATCAGTTGAAAGAATTTAAGAGCAGAACAGAGGCTGTACAGAAAAATTTTATCTGTGCATAGTGGTTTCAGTTCATGCCCACAAATTCCATTTCTATCTTGTCTTACCAGCTTTCCCAACTGAGTATGCCAATTCTTTGCAATAAATGTCTTATATCTCCCATTTGTTCTGTTTCTCTGGTCAAACCCCAATACATCCAGTTTCTGCAATAACTTAATCGTATGAAAAAAGGAGGGGGGGGGAAGACTGCTTTCAAAGGAAATTTCAAATATAACAGTCAAAATGTAATGAGAGGATCTTGTTTGGATCCTAATTCAAAACAAAGTAGTAAAAATTTACTATCTGTAAGGATAGTAGATAATCTAGGAAATATAATTATGAACTGGCTGCTTCTAAGCCTTGTTTTCCATGTAGCAGAGTGATAAAACTGACCTGGGTTTTGCTGTCTGGAGTAAACTGTGTCATTTCCCATTGGCCTGTCTGTGGCAACAAAGACCCAAACAACCAAGGTGGATAGTTCCCAGCTCTTGAAATTTCTGACTTCATTCCCCCTGGCCCTGTCAGAAAACACTAGCTTGACCTTTCCTTGTTAAACATGATAATGGTAAGGTTTGAGTTTTGCACTTACATGAAGAGAAAAGTGACTTCTTTGATCCTTAGGTTATTAGGCCTAGCTGGCTTGGGGGAAAAAAAATAGACTTACAGCCAGAAGAGTTTAAAGGAGAGAGATGTCTGATTGACAGTATTAAAACACTGATGTGACAGGATGTGACAGCTAGAGAAGAGAATGTTAACTTGTCTCCTAGCCAAAAAGGTTGTCAGGGAAGTGGATTCCTGATTTCAGTAAAATAGAAAGTGTTCAAAGGAAAAGCAAATAATGGTAGAGGTGTTGTTGGCTGGAGAATGGGAATTCCTGAGGTCAAACTGAGATAGCTAAAGCAGAGAGGAAGCTAGCCTGGGGTGAATGAAGGCGAGGCATGCCAAAAGAAAGTGGGACATAAAGAGTTTCAAAGATCAGTGGTCATAGGATATAGCAATAAAGGATTGTAGAGAGAATGGGAGGTGGTATGGAATGACAGGATAACAATGGGGGCAGGTAGTATATACAATGATCCCCAAGATCCAGGTAGATCTTTGAGACAATGAGATGGTAAAATCATCCATTTAAAAGGAGTTCCCCTGGCAGCCCTGGTGGCCCAGTGGTTTAGCACCGCCTTCAGCCCGAGGTGAGATCCTGGAGACCCGAGATCGAGCCCACATCAGGCTCCCTGCATGGAGCCTGCTTCTCCCTCTGCCTGTGTCTCTGCCTCTGTGTGTGTGTGTGTGTGTTTGTGTGTGTGTGTGTGTCTCATGAATAAATAAATAAAATCTTTAAAAAAATAAAATAATAAAATAAAATGAGTTCCCAAATACTGGGGTCCATTTTGTTGATATGACCTGGCTAATACTGAGCACCAGCACCTTTATGATATAGATTTAATAAATATAATGTTTTAAGTTGCTTGGTCTGCCAGCAAGATACAAGATGGACTGAATAGTAAATATGTTTCAGGATAAGTTGATGGCTAAGATGTTAGTATACTAATCTGTCAAATAACAAGGAACTTATACTGAGATGATGGTATGGAATTGACAAGAACAGGTTAAGCCCAAGAGTAGAAATATAATGTATAGCTAAAACTTGAGGTTCTGAAATCAGATGGTAGATTTGAATCCCTGCTCTACCACTTATGAACTAAGTGACCTTGGACAATTTATTTAACCTCTCCAGGACCATTTTCTCTTCTTTAAAATTGAGATGATATCGACATTTTTTAGGGCTGTTGTTAGACTTACAAGTGAGATAATACATATAGAATACTTTTGGTGTCTGACACACTAAAAACTCAAAAAAAATACAATAAAAAAATAAAACAAGGAGAAATTTTTTTTTAATTTTTATTTATTTATGATAGTCACACACAGAGAGAGAGAGAGAGAGAGAGAGAGAGAGAGGCAGAGACACAGGCAGAGGGAGAAGCAGGCTCCATGCACCGGGAGCCTGACATGGGATTCGATCCTGGGTCTCCAGGATCGCGCCCTGGGCCAAAGGCAGGCGCCAAACCGCTGAGCCACCCAGGGATCCCAAAACAAGGAGAAATTTTAAAGAAAGTACAGGATACCATGACAGAATGCTTTAGGAGACAGAAAGAAATCTCTTCATATGATTTAGTCTGAGAGACCAGAAGGAATGCTGAAGCTCCTTTGATACAGAAATTCTTGAATTCAAATGCCCATTATTGTGGTATATTCATTCCTCTGGGAGATATTCTATATAAATATGGAAATACAGGATTGGGACAATAATGAAGGATAACAATTAACGATGTTGATTAGGAAATCATCTGAACACAGGGATGCCTGGGTGGCTCAGTGGTTGAATTGTCCTGGCATATTTGTTGCAAATCAGTAGGACAATAATAAGGATTATTTTAAAAACTGTAATAGAGGAGATTAGAAATTCTGAAATAGGAATTATGAAGTTATTTTGTAGCAGGCAAAGGAAACTTTTATTTTTCTTACATATAAAAAAGATGTAGGAAAATGTTTGTAAGAAATAGTTGTAAGTAGGGACACCTGGGTGTCTCAGTGGTTGAGCATCTGCCTTTGGCTCTGGGTGTGATCTCAGGCTCTGGGGGTTGAGTCCCGCGTCGGGATCCCCGTAAGGAGCCTGCTTCTCCCTCTGCCTTTGTCTCTGCCTCGCTCTCTGTGTCTCTCCTGAATAAATAAAATATTTTAAAAAGTATTTTTGACTGCAAATACAGTGTTATATCTTCCTTTCCAATCTGCATGCCTTTTATTTCTTTGTCTGGTTTTATTGCACTGACTGGAACCTCAAACTATATTTAATTGAAGGAAAATTTTATAGAGAAATATTCCTGACTCCCAGGCCCAGATTAGGCTAAACTATAGGACTTTGTTGAATTTAATTAGATTTCTTTTTTAATTTACTAAATCATTACCTATATCTCATTCTTGGGCTTAGTTTCTCCAATGTTCCTATCTTCATCACATCTTCAAATACTGAACAACTGTACTGCAGGCCAGGCTCTGTGCTAGTTGTCAGGGAGACAATCCTCAGAACCTTCTCCATAAGGTATAAAAGTACACAGACAACACAGACCCTGGCCCTGATGACGTCTTACCATCTTACTGAGGCAGTTTACAATAAGAGTTAAAAGCACAGGCTGATGGTTCAGGCAGCACGGGTCTGAATACAGCTCTGCTCCTTAGCTGGTTGGTTGACCTTGGAAAAGCTAATGGACTTTCTTATTTCTTCAACTGTAAAATGAAAGTATTAACATTACCTATCTCATAGGATTGCTGTGAGGTTATTAATTCATACCTTTATAGTATGTAAAGCAGGGGTGCCTGGGTGGCTCAGCCAGTTGGGCATCTGCCTTTGGCTCAGGTCATGATCTCAGGGTCCTGGGATAGAGCCTGCTTCTCCCTCTCCTCCCCACCTCATGTTCTCTCTCACTATCTCCATCACTATCTCTGTATCTCTCAAATAAAATCTTTTTTTTTTTTTAAGAACTTAAAACAGACTTTTTTTTTTTTTTTTAAGATTTTATTTATTTATTCATGAGAGACACAGGCAGAGGGAGAAGCAGGCTCCATGCAGGGAGCCTGATGTGGGACTCAGATCCCAGGTCTCCAGGGTCAGGCCCTGGGCTGAAGGCGGCGCTAAATCGCTGAGCCACCGGGAGCTGCCCCAACAGGGCTTGTTCTAATGGTCGATAAGTATCATCCATTATTAGAGGGCAGGATTAATGCATCACAGGACACATCTACAAAAGATTGAAGGACAAGTGTCCTCATATGAAGAACCATAAATAGTTTAATTTAGCTGCTAAGTAGCTTAATTTAGTTTAACCTACCGTAAGTGGTTTAAAACCTGAGGTTAAATCCTTGCTCTGCTGTTTACTAGCTACGAATCTTTGAGCAAACTGCTTAAACGAGGGCAAGGCCTGTACGGTGACCTAATCTAACACTTGGCACACAACAGATGCGTACCGGACGGCAACAATACCGCCGACATCCACGCTAATTGCTGCCGCTGTATGAGGGCTTACCGTTTGGGCTGCCGTGCTACCCACTCTCCACGGTCTTTCATGCCTCTTAACCTACCCAGGTTATCAGCGGCCCCACCTCACGGTAGAGTAGCAAGATTACCTTTGTGTAGCTACGACCACTGGGAGGCTGGAGGCCTAACAAGCGGTGGCTTGGACTGTCCAAGCCTCGGCCAAACCCAGGATGTGTACAGTGCGGCCTTTGTCAGCAGCTGGGCCCTGCGCAGCTGCTCGGGAGATGGCGCCAGGGGAGGCGGCAGTCGGCCAGGCGGGAGCCGGGCCTAGAGGAGCCCGCCCGGCGAAGCTCTCCCGCCGCCTCTGGGCGCGGCCCCCTCTCCTCTCACCTGGCCTCACGGGCTCAGGCCTCGTCGAGGGTCCTCACACACAGAGGCGGGGGACACCGCGAGCGCCCTGCGCCTGGGAGAGGCTGGGCGCCGTTTCCAGGCAACGCGCTGGGGGCGGGGCGGGCCTTTGCGTCACTGAGGCGCGCCCCGGGCGCAGGCCGAGCGGGCGTCGCCGCCGCCGCCGCCGCCGCCGCCTCCGCCTCCACCTGCGGGCCTGAGCCGTGGGCTGAGGCGGAGCTGCTGCCGCCGGAAGCGCGATGCCTTGAACCTGGGGTGAGCTGCGCGGAGCCGTCCTTTCGCCGTTCCCCTTCCTTGTTGCTCCAAGACCCCAGGGCTGGGAGGAGAAACGCGGGCCAGCCCTCGGCTGCCGAGCGGCGCTTCACTGGGGAAACAGGCCTGGCCCCGCCACCCTTTCTAGGCCTCGGCTTAGGGCGCAGCGCTGGCTTGGGAGGCGCTTCCGCGGACACTCCGGCCCCAACCCGGCAGTTTCCAGTGGCCGGGGCTGCAGACGGCTCGTCCCGTGGGAGGTGTGATTCCGGGGGAGCCTGGAGAGAGTTCATCCTCCCCGAGGCGGGAACAGCTTTTGAATCTTGCCGCCGGCGCCGACGGTGGGCCAGCGGGCGTGGCTGTTGGCCAAGAGCGCAGGTGCGCTGGCGGAGGGGCCGAGGCACAGGACGGCCCGACGGCGGCCCGCGTGCTTAGTAAACACCCCGAGGCCGCGCTGGGCAGCCCGGGTTAGAATCGCCCTGCAGGGCCGATAGCTCGGAAACGGCCAAGGCGGTCTGCACAGCCGGCCCTCCGTTGCCAGATTACCCTACGCTGCCCATCTTCCCAAAGGGTTTGTTTGTCGAACCAGCTACCTTGGCCCGGTCTGAGACAAAAATATTACCTTGCTGATAATTGTTAGTAGCTCTTCCCAGAAAGGAAGCCTTCTGTGTGACTTCTTCTTTTTTTTTCTGTTACTTGTGATGTGTTCCAAAATGTGGATTAACCGCTGCTACTCAAATTGAACCCCAGTCCTTCTGTTAAGTTTCAGTCTACGTTCTGTCCCATTTCATGTTGCCAAACGGTTTCGTTCTTGCCTCTGGTGTATTTATAAAGCTGCCTTAACGCGTACTATGGTTTGTTAGTCTTGGACCTCGTGCCTAAAGCTAATTCTTTTCCAGCTCTCCTCTGCCCATCCGGATCAACGATCCTAAATCAGTGACCTCTGTATTGAAGTCACTCCTGAGAAGTGATGCTTTCTGAATCCAGAACTCCAAAGTAGTACGGATTTTTCTCCTTTCCTTTGATTCTGCCTGGCTGCAGTTTCTAAGTAGTTTCCTCCAGAAGTGTGTTTTTTGTCATTTGATGTAAGTGAGCTTTATATTTAATGTGTGTAGGAGCCCGATTCTTCTTGCTCCATATGTAAATATTTAACACACTTCCCTTCCCCTTCTCCCAAAAAGGCAGGGAAGGTCCGGAGAGAATTCTTACAAGTCTAATTAGTGAATTTTTCTAGATATGAAATATATTTGTAAATACAGCAATGCCGTCATAAATCCATAGGCTTCATCTCAAGTGCCCTCTTTTTGTAGTTTTTCTTTCTAATTAAGATCTCTGAGCCCAGAACAAGCATTCTAGCTCCTGTAGTAACTGGTCTAATTATTTCCTTATGTATCTGTTAATAGCTGCTATTAATTTCTTGTTTTGCAGAACAGCTGATCCCTGCTTACAGATCTAGAGTTTGAGTAAGCAGTGAGTAATAAAATAAGTAACAGTCTTAAGGATCTAGTTTTTAGAACTTAGTTTTTATCACTGATGTTAAAACTGACTTAACAGTGAAAGTAGTTTGATGATTATTTCAGTTATAAATACCATTTTTGTAAGTACAGTTGATACAAAAATTCATGGAGAACAGGTTTCAGAGAGGTTTTCCAAATATCACAGTACTTGTCAACTAGTCATTTTACTGTACTTTCAGGCTTCTTAACTTTGCTTTAATCCTTTTATGAATGGATATAGTTTAAATGTTCATGGAGGTTTTTTGCTTGGTTTTGTTTTTTGTTTTGCCAGTTACCCATGATGTGGTTTTTATATCTTTGTAATGAATATTTGAACTACAACAATTCATTTGTTAGAAAAAGAAGTGATCAAGTGTATGTTACCACCCACTAGAGAATGTGGCATTTTTGGAATCCTTGATATTCTTATGAATTTCAAAATAACATTTGTTCTCTATTGAGAAAATCCTTCAATCCTGGTTTTTTGAAAGCATATTACAGGCATACCTTGGAGATATTGCAGGTTCAGTAATAGACCACCACAGTAAAGTGAGTATTTCAGTAAAGTGAGTCCAATGAATTTTTTGGTTTCCCAGTGCATTAAAAGGTTATGTTTACACTATCTTGTAGTCTCTTAAGCTTGTAACAGTGTTATGTCTAAAAAAAAATTGTACATACCTTAATTTAAAAAATACTTCATTGCTAAAAAATGCTAACCATCATCTGAGCTTCCTTCCAGCAAGTCATAATATATATGTATATTTTTTGCTGGTGGAGGGTCTTGCCTCAGTGTTGATGGCTGTTAACTAATTAGGGTGGCGGTGAAGGTTGGAACAGCTTTGGCAATTTCTTAAAGACAGTAATGAGTTTGCCTCATCAGTTGGCTCTTCCTTTCAGGAGTGATTTCTCTCTAGCATGTAATGTTATCAAAATTGGAGTCAGTTTTCAAATTGACTTTCAGACTGTCAAATTGACTTCTCAAATCCTGCCACTGCTTTACCAGCTAAGTTTATGTAATATTCTAAGTCCTTTGTTTTCATTTAAATACTTAACAACATCTTCACCAAAAATAGATTCTGTCTCAAGAAACCACTTCTTTTGTTCATCTAAAAGAAACAAGCCCTCATCTGTTGAAGTTTTGTCATGAGATTACAGCAATTCAGTCACATCTTCAGGTTCTACTTCTCATTCTCCTGCTCTTTCCACCACATCTGCAGTTAGTTATCTTATCCACTAAGTCTTGAACCCCCTCAAGTCATCCAAGAGGGTTAGAATCAACTTCTTGCAAACTTCCACTCACCTTGATATTTTGACCTCTTCCCATGAATCATGAATATTCTTTATGACATCTAGAATGGTGAATCATTTCCAGAAGGTTTTTCAGTTGACTTTGCCCAGATCCATCAGAGGAATTGCTATGTGGGGTGGTTATAGCCTCACAAAATGTTAACTAATAAGACTTGAAATTACTTCTTGATCCATGGGCTACAGAATGAATGTTGTGTCAACAGGCATGAAAATAATACTAATCTCATTTTATATCTCCATCAGAGCTCTAGGGTGACCAGGTGCATTGTCAATAAGCAGTAATAATTTGAAAAGAATCTTTTTTTTTTTTTTTTTTTTCTGAGCAGTACATCTCTACAGTGGGCTTAAACTATTCAATAATGTAAACAGATGTGCTATCATCCAGGCTTTATTCTTCCATTTTTAGAGTATAGGCAAAGTAGATTGAGCATTTTTAAGGGCCCTAGGATGATCAGAATGATAAATGAACGTTGGCTTCAATTTAAAGTCACCAGCTGCATTCCTCCTAATAAGAGAGTCAGCCTGTCCTTTGAAGCCAGGCATTGGCTTCTCCTTTCTAGCTATAAAACTCCTAGATGACATCTTCTTCCAAGAGAAGCCTGTTTGATCTACACAGAAAGTCTGTTGTTTAGTGTAGCTACCTCCGTGGCTTATCGGAGCTAGATCTGGATAATGCGCTGCAGCTTCTATATCAGCACTTGCTGCTTCACCTTGCACTTTAATATTACAGAGATGACTCCTTTCCTTAAACCTCATGCTAGCTTCAAACTTTTCTTCTGCAGCTTCAATACACTCAACCTTTGTAGAATCAAAGGGAGTAAGGACTATGCTCTGGATTAGGCCTTGGCTTAAGGGAATGGCGTGACTAATTCAATCCTCTATCTAGACCACTAAAACTTTTTCATCAGCAGTAAGGCTGTTTCACTTTGTGTTTTCCCTGGAGTAGCACTTTTAGTTTCTTTCAAGAACTTTTCTTTCACATTCACAACTTGGCTAACTAATGCAAGAGGCCCACCTTTTGGCCTATTTCAGCTTCCAACATGCCTTAATTTTTACTAAGCTTAATTAGTTCTAGCTTTTGACTTAAAATGAGAGATTTGTGACTTTCACTTAAACACTTAGAGGCTGTTGTGGGGTTATTAATTGGCCTAATTGCAATATTGTTGAGTTTCAGGATATAGGGAGGCTAATGGAGAAGAGAGATTGAGGAAACAAATAGTGGAGCAGTCAGGATATATGCAACATTTATCAATTAAGGTTGCTATTTTATATGGGTGCAGTTCATAGCACCCCAAAACAATTGCAATGGTAACCTCAAAGATCGCTGATCACAGATCACCATGATAAATATAATGATAACAAAAAAGTTTGAAATATTCCAAGAATTACTAAAATGTTACAAAGAAATGAACAAACGCTATTAGAAAAATGGTGCCAATAGACTTGTTCCATGCACGGGTACCACAAACCTTTAATTTGGGGGAAAAAAAAAAGCTAATATCTGTGAAGCACAATAAAGCCACATGCAATAAAACAGGTATGCTTTTATATTTTACCAGAAAGTACTAAATTATAGGTGATATAATAGTATGACAGCTGCTAGTCCTTGAAAACTTTTTTTTTTTTTTTTTTTTTAAATTCATGAGAGACAGAGAGGCAGAGACACGGGTAGAGGTAGGAGCAGGCCCCATGCAGGGATCCTGATGTGGGACTCGATCCTGGGTCTCTCCAGGATCACATCCTGGACTGAAGGCGCCAAACAGCTGAGCCATCTGGGCTGCCCCCTTGAAAACTTTTGATGGGAGATTTATCTTTCTCTGAATTCTATGCCAGTAGTTTGCAAATTATATTCCTATGCTATACTACTGTTCCATGGTCAAGAGGGAATTATTTTTATAATATCAAATAATGAATATTTCTCAATTTATATACATACTAACTCAGGGATAAATTTTTATGATTTTATATTTTTATTTCGTGTATTTTTAAAATTTCAACCTCTCCAAATAATTACTAGATGAATGAACAAATTAGCAAGAGTCAAAAGAATACTAAGTGAACAATAATAAAACCGTCAACATTTACTGTACCTGTTCATAAACATTTATTGTATGCTTATGTATTTACCAGAAGAGAGAACACAGCTTCTATCCTCAGGAAGCTCACAGAGGGGGATGGTCAAGTGACCTAACTGATGATATGTGCTCTTTTATAAAAGAATGTGCAGAGTCACCAAAGAGAGGGACACTGAAAAACTCGTGCTGGGTGACTAGAGGGTGGCCACAACAGACTGTTTTTGTGAACATGCACCCTTGGTTTAGGTTTTATAATGCATATAGATCACAGAGTTATATTTTTATGCTAGTGATGGACATTAATATTTATCATTATCATTATTTTATGGTATTCAAAATTAACTGTAAATACCAGACCCTATTCACTGAACCAAATTAAGAACCACTGCCTAGGCTTTCTTGTATCTAAATAGTCACCTTTTAATCAGAGGAGCTAGTGATTAGGTTTCCCAGATACCAAGTGCAATACAGGATAACAAGTTGATATGTAACATGTTGCCTCAAATTATAAACCTTATTCAAAGTTAGGGCATCAGATCAAAACAATGCAGAAATAAAAGGGACCATTTTCTAACTCAGTAAGTGCAGCCTCTTTATAAATACCTTTTTGGTAGGCACAATGGTTAAATTATCGTTACATATTTTACACTAAATATTAAGATCATGTGTTTCAAAAGTTTAATTTTTTCCTTGTTAAGGAATGTAGGTATAATATAAAGTTTTCAGTCTGATTGGTTAGAATTTTTATTGCATTTGAATTGGATTGGTCCAGGAAAGCTAGAGGGAATTTAAGTTTCACTTTGAGAATGAAATACTAGGTTAGAAGTCACCCAAGCAAAAATCTTCTCTAAAATTTATTCATTAGATGAACTTCTGATCTTTATTTAAACACCTCCACAGTTTGAAAACAAGCTCACATACAAGACAGCCCGTAATACCTTTGGATAATTATGGATGATAGAAATTTCTTATTTGACCTGAATTTGCCTAATTACACTTACTGGCCATTCTTTCCACTGTAGCTATATATGATAAATCGTACTTCATCTTTTACATGAAATCTCTTCAAATGTTTGAACAAACCTGCTGGTTGTTCAGAATTTTATCTAGAATAAATCAGTTTCATTTTCTAGATCCATAACATCTTGGATACTCTTCCAGTTACATTCAAATGATTAATGCCCTTTAAAAGAGTAACTGCTTAGGGCACCTGGGTGGCCCAGTCAGTTAAGTGGCGGATTTCTGGATTGTAGCTCAGGTCATGATCTCAGGGTTGGGAGATGGAGCACTGCATCGGCCTCCAGGTTGGGTGTGGAATGCTTAAAATTTTTTCTCCCCCTCTGTCCTTCCCTCCTCGTCCCCCCCCCCCCCCGTAAATACACACACACACACACACACACACACACACACACAGCTTTGACTGCCAAGAGTTGATTACGAACTTCAGTGTGGTAGACCCATTACAGAGCACAATAGGACTAGGGTCTTGCTCTAGACCTCTGCTTTTAGCAAGAGTTTAGGATTATTTTAACATCTTTCTTGTCCTTATTTTCTGTTGACATATTTTGACTGAAACTCTCAGACTTTATATTTTAGCTGCTTTTAAGCACATCTTATCTATGTGCAGTCGGCTTTTCAAAACATTTTCAGGATTTAACTTTTAGTCATTTTTGACATAACTTATTCCATTCTAGAAAATCATTATCAATTTCATTCTTGATCCTAGTATTCAGTGGATGGTATTCATTCATACCAATTTTAACCATCCACTTCCATGAGCAGACATGCAATCTTGTTTCAGGTCATCAGTAAAAAACAGTAAACAGACCATCTCTTGGTGTACCAGTCTCCCTCTGCCTCTGCTTTAGTCACTGTAGCCTTTTTTATTACCTCAAAGGCACCATGCTCCTTGCTACATTAGACACTTTCTATAGCCTCTGCCTGAAATGTCCTTTCCTCTCTATGCCTCTGCCCCTATTTAGCTAACTCTTGACTGATCTCAAATCAAATGTTGCTTGCCCAGGGTCTTTCCTGACACACCACTAACTCAAGCCTCTCTTTTATAGGCTTTTGTAGTACCCTGTACTTGTTTGGCTTAGCTTTTCTCATCTTATAATTATGTATTTATTGGTGTGATTGTGCCTCTTCCCCACTGAGTCAGATGCTCCCATGATAGCAAGAACCATGTCTCTTTTGCTCACTGTTGTATTTCCACAGCCTTAAAAAGGCCATGTACCACAGTGGTTTCCCAGCACCAATTTACAGCCATTGGTTCCTGATGATGATTTTTTTTTAACACATTTGAATTACAATAAGAAAAATAAGGACAAAACATATATATATATATATGTAGTATACATCACTGTGAAGTTACTGCCTTGGGAAAGACTTTTAATATTTTTCTACATTTCAAGTTATAAAAAGTTTTTTTTAATTTTTTATTATGTTTTGGGGATATTTTGTCTGTTTTTAGAAACTGTCTTTACTCAGAATAAAAATAAATGTGCAAACCATGGTACTTTGATATTTTACTAGACTGTGAAATCCAGAAATCACTAATGTTGAATACCCTAGAGACCGTCTCTAAACCAAGATCTTTCTCTTTGGATACAGTTGCTATGAATCCACTTGGCTATATTTAAAATACATAATTTCGCCTTCAGAGATTTTTTGGTGACCTGGATCTTCCTCAACAACTTCTTTCATTTACCTCTCTAATGTAATATATATCACTGCCAAGTAGGCTTAGATTCAAAACAGTAATTGTTGAGTTTTCTTTTTTAGTATAACTGTACTTTTCCTTTGTTTAATGTGACTAAAAGAATAAACCTCAAATACAGTAACTTAAATTGTAATACCAAAAATAAATGTACATATTTAGGGTTACTGAGAATTCTTATTGTAAATGCTTTTATATTTCAAAGTTACGTATATTTTATATTTTATAGTTAGAGCTTTCTTATTTTTTAATTCAAAATAAAGCAGACTTTTCATATAAAATTGTTACTATTTTAACTTGCTTTATATGAATGTTAATTTGTGTGGTAAAAATGATAGTTTTGGTGAGTAGATAAGATGAAATTTCTTGTATTTTTTTTATTGTAATTCTTTTTACTTCTTTTTTTATTTTTTATTGTAATTCTTTTTACTTCTCTTATTTTAAGATTTAACTTCTTTATTTGAGAGAGAGTGGGTGCGTGCCAGCACGCACCAGTGCATGGAGCAAGAGGAGGGAAAGTAGGAGAGAGAATCTCAAACAGAGTCCCCACGGGGGAGCCCAAGGCAGGGCTCATCTCACCACCCTGAGAAAATGACCCCAGCCGAAATCAAGAGTTGGCCACTCAACTCACTGAGCCACCCCAGCATCCCTGCTTTTTTCTTCTAATTTTTTATTACAAAAAAAAAAATAACATTAGTTATATGACTGTTGTTTTAACCTCTCTGTGCTTGTTTCCTTAACTATCCTGTTTCTTCATCTATGAAATGGCTATTACAGGGATGTGAATGAGTGAATTTGTGAATACCCATAAAGTGCTTAGAAGATTGTGTGCTAAGAAGATCACAATGGGAGTGATAGAAAGTATTAGCTAAAAACAAAAAAAGAAAGTATTAGCTGCTTTTACTATTAGTAATAATAGTATTTGTGTTGAATAGGGATTTTAATATTAAGTTACAGAATAAGTCAGCATAGACAAAAACACTAAAACTTTATTTTCTATTTTAACTATATTTTCAATACTTGATATTCTGATAAGTCATAATTTATAGAATAAACACATTCAATTCTTCTCTAGCCACAGTTCATAGAAATAGATCTTTCAAGACTTTAAGTAGTTGTTAAATAAATGTTTTATAACATTTTTAAGTCAATTCAATAACTTACTGATCTATATTAGTAATAGATTATAAAAGCAGTGATCTTGCCTTTTAGCTGAAGTATCACCTTCATACTTAGAAAACAAATTATATAAACTCTACATTTTGTTTTGTTTTGTTTTGTTTTTTTAAGCACTAAGTTTAAAACACATGAAGAGGGGCACCTGGGTGGCTCAGTAGTTGAGCATCTGCCTTTGGCTCAGGTCATGATCCCAAGGTCCTGGGATCTAGTCCTGCATCAGGCTCCCTGCAGAGAGTCTGCTTCTGTCTTGGCCTCTCTCTCTCTCTCTCTGTGTGTGTCTCTCATGAATAAATAAATAAAATCTTTAAATAAGTAAACTAAATTAAATAAAACACATGGAGAAGGGGTGCCTGGGTGGTTCATTTGGTGAAGCATCTGCCTCCCCCTCAGGTCGTGATCCCAGGGTCCTGGGACTCTATGTTGGGCTGAGTCCAGCTCCCCACTCAGCAGGGAATCTGCTGCTCTCCTGCACTTGTGCTCTCTGCCTTTCTCTCAAATAAGTATTAAATAAATAAATAAAGTCTTAAAAAAAAAAAAAAAACCTGGAGAAGTGAGAATGCCAAAGTGCTGTCTTTTTTATTTTCTAAGCAGAAAATGTGAGGTGGTTAAATTATCTAATATTTTAATTCTCTTAGGTTTTCAAACCAAAAACCTGTTTAATTTGCATATATTTTACAATTAAAATTAAGGTGCATATTTACAAATAAAGTAATTCAACAGCAAATGTTATTTAGCTGATGTAATTATTTCATGATTATATATCTTGGTATATCATAGTGGTTAAGAATATGAGCACTAGAATCTGAAAGCATAAGTTCAAAGTTCACTTCAACCACTTACCATTTAATTTTAGATAAGTTTTACTTAGCTCTATTTCCCTATCTATAAAATAGGAACATAATAATGCCTACCTCTTAGGGTTATTATAAGAAATAAATGAGGTACTATATGGGAAGTCCTTAGTTAGGAGTCTGACATGTGGTAGGTAATCAGGAAATGTTCTTGGGAAATTTATATAAATAAGCTTCCTATTAAATACAAATACATAAGTGTGTGTGTGTGTGTAATGGTTTTGAGTTGGCAAAATTAGAGGAATTAGAGGTTTACCACCCTACCAGTAATATAAGTGAATTTTATTTTTTCATTTAGCTATGTATGTTCTTAAAAAATAGAAATATAAATCTTTTCTTTAAAAATATAGTCATTTAAATAAATTCCACCTTAGACTTACTTAAGTCTACTGAACGCTCACTTAAAGGTATTCTTAGTTTTTCTTATTTTCTTGAAGGGATGGGTATTTTGCTGTTTTAATAGTGTATATAAAAGTATATAAAAGTAACTTTTATGTATATTTGACAGATAACTATGTGAAGCAACACTGTTTCTGGATTTCAAAAGACATCCTTTCATCATGGGACAGCAATTTTCGGATCAGACACAGTTGGTTCTTAACAAGTTACCAGAAAAAGTAGCAAAACATGTCACATTGGTTCGAGAAAGTGGCTCCTTAACTTATGAAGAATTTCTTGGGAGAGTAGCTGAACTTAATGATATGTAAGGCTTGTTCTTTTTCATTCTATTTTTTTCTCCCTGATATACGCCACATATGCCATGACTATCTAAGACGTAACCAGAAGTATTGATGGTAAGACTGAATGTTTCAGCATCAGTTAGCAAATATTTATTGAGTACCTATGACAAGACTTTCTATGTGGCTATTTTTAAATATATAATAGAAGCAAAGAAACCAAAGAAACTTGAATTTTAAACACAGACTTATAAATCAATTCTTGTTTGAAAGTACTAAAGAGGTACATAATAGAAGAGAATAAGCCAATTAGCTACTCTAGAGAAAGATTCCTGGGATTGTCAAAGGGGGCACCCAGATTTCTATACATCAACCAATTCATCTGGTTAATAAATAAATAAATCTGTGTTCACTGAGCATTATTTTTGCCAGAGAAATATGTAAATAGTAATAATTCATTTGTCACCACTGAAGAATAAGGTATTTTGTTTGCTAATATTTTCTAATTAGCTACAATCTTTAAATCTCTTTAACTCTTGAATAGATTTCTAAGATGGAATTTAAATTTCTCTGCCTTCTTAGTGTGTATCTAATAGAACTATGCCTTTTCTTTGTGATTTAATCTTTATCAATTTTTATACTGATCTGTGTAGAAGCTATTAAAATAGAATCTACTGTTATTATCCAGTCATGAAGAATAGAGAATGTCTTAAAAGTTAGTTATCTTAAAAGATAGTTTTTGTTTTTTTTTTTTTTAAGATTTTATTTATTTACTCATGAGAGACACAGAGAGAGAGAGAGGCAGAGACACAGGCAGAGGGAGAAGCAGGCTCCATGCAGGGAGCCCGATGTGGGACTCGATCCCGGGACTCCAGGATCATGCCCTGGGCCAAAGGCAGGCACTAAACTGCTGAGCCACACAGGGATCCCGATAGTTTCTTTTAGAAAACATTAGATTTCATTAAAAAAAAAAAAAAAATGAAAGAAATCCTGTATGGATGTAATGGATGGATCCTGTATGAATATACATGTAAATGCATAGAAAATGAACTATAAGTATATGTACTGTGTTTCTGGGAAATTGGAAATGGCGGGCAGTGAAGGGAGATTGTACATTTTATTATGTATATGAATTGTCTGATCTTTTGTAATAAAAATATAGTCATAAAACTCTAGCGTTTTACTTTTTTCTTTTTTTAGATTATCCAAATAGTAGTATTTGAGACATTACTTCTGGGACCATACTCTTAAGGAGTAAATATAGATTAAGAATTTAATAGTATCATGAATGGAATGCTTTTTTGAGTTTATTGTTTCGACTTTTATGAAGAGTAATCAATGTCATTTGCCATCCCTTTAGAGTCTTGGAACTTATATACATAAGCCATCTGTTCTATAAAATTTTGCTTTTTGGTCTAAAAATATCAGATATATATGTCATATGAAAGGATGCACAAGCTAAACTTACTGTGTAATACAGAAATGATGGTTAAAAAAAATGATGGTAAAGAATGTCTTCCTTTGATTTATTTAGCATAGGATGTTCTGACTGGATTCAGTTCTTAAAACTGATTTCCATGGGTCAGAGTTGGGCATTTCCCAAGGGCAGTGCTGTCTGAGAATTATAAAGTTAAACCTATACAGAAGAAGCATGGCTTGATTACTAGAAAACAACTGGGAACTGGCACAGACGAATTACTTTCCCTGGCAGAATTTGCTATCTAGGGCTAGTTGCTTAATTTTCAGTGGCCTCTATTTAGCTGTACATCATTTCGTTCTAAGGTGATCTCCCTCCTGGTGCTCAGAATGTGACTAATAATAAAAGGGAGTCTCAATACTTGTAAGTCTATCTTTGATCTAATTTAAATTGGCATTAATGGGAAGATACTGAATTATCCTCTAAAAGTTATATTTTTATGCTAGAATCCTGTGACACTCTAAATTAAAATTGCTCTGCTTGAGGAAAACAGCAAAGGTATATTTAAGGTGTCTCAAAATCTAGGTATATTTAAGGTATCTCAAAATCTTGGTTTGATCCAGTCCCAAGTTACAAAAAAATTTTTTTCAAAGAGGTGTATGTTGTTGCTTAAATTAGGACTCAACAAAGAGCAAGATTTTTTTCATACTTTATACATCTGAGGCAATTAGTCAAAATGTGGATAGGTGAAACCAGCTAAACTTTTAAGTACTTGATTCTTTGGATGTGTTTTTTTCTAGATGTCGTTCTTAGACATTTAAAAACCATTGAGATGTGACATGGAAAGATTTATAAACATCATTCTGTTGATGTTAAAAACTTAGTTGTACTTTTATAATCAAAACATTCTCTATCCCTATGTTTTAAGAATCTAATTATTGCGATCATGTGTGTCCATGTATTTTCTTTGAATTTTCTTCTCTGTTTTAAAGTATTTCTTGAATCTGCTTTCATAGCTCTGTTACTTTGTAAGACTTTTTATAAAATTAACAATTATGTTTGTCTCTTTTCAGAACTGCTAAAGTGGCTTCTGGCCAGGAAAAACATCTTCTCTTTGAGGTACAACCTGGATCTGATTCCTCTGCCTTTTGGAAAGTGGTTGTACGTGTGGTCTGTACGAAGGTGAGAATGATAGGGACTTCTAACTCTGAACTTAAATTCTTTTGGTGATTAAAGCCACATTTGATAGTGTAATATAGTAGAAATAAATGTTAAGAATTAGCAAATTATTAATGTTAATAATCCAATAATTTGCTAATTATTAACATTTGTTGACATTTATTTGTAAAACACAGTTTTGTTAGTGTTATTGCCTTCCAGGTTAACTGTTTGAATCTCACTTGTTATGTAGTTGCCATATAGCAGAGATTTTTATAATCAAAGGAGATGATAGTAACGTCTTATCCTCATATGATTTTGGATTTTAGCTGTCTGTGGAATCCTAAGGTAACACCTATGTAGCTCTAAGATGACTCCTTAAAAATTAATCTTAGGAGATCACTTCTTTTTAAGAATAGGTTTCATTCACTTAATAATTTAAACATCCAAAAAAAAAAAATAAAAATAAAAAAATAAAAATAAAAAATAATTTAAAAATCCATTAGAAAGATTTGGGTATTTTTAGGTTTTGTGTTTTGGTTTTTGTATGGTTTTTGGTTTGTTTTTGTTTTTGGAAATTTTTGGTTATAGAATGGATTTTTCATCATCAGTACTCTATCTTTTAGTTGGTTTTTAAATTTAGATAATTAAATATATCAACTATGCTGAAAAATATAATGGCAGCTGTCATAGAAGATTCGTCCACCAATGGGTAGATTACATGGATGGTTATTAACCTTTTGGAGGCCACAAACCTTTTGTTGAAAATGAAAGAATGAATTTTACTAGCCCTTCTCCTACCCCAACTCCTGCTCTAAAACAAGCAATAAAACCATCCATATGTATGTAAACAATAAATTGAGCATTCATAAATGCCCTGAATTCCATTCCTAATAAACCCTTAAAGAAAAAATAAATAAATAAATAAACCCTTAAAGAACTACTTACTGAGTAAGGATTTTTCTTTTGTGTCATGACCCTGGAGTTACCCAAATAATATGGCTTGTTTTCCCAGTGGGTCAATTGCCACTACTCTGCTTTAAGATAATAGGATTGATTGTGGATATTTGATCAAATTAGACATTCTAATCACCTTAAGTAGTAAGAGAACCTTACAGAGTTTAGAGAAGCAGAGACAGATGTTAATTCCAGACTTGACTAATGCCTGAAGGTAAATGGTACTGTTAAAGTTTACAGTTGATTTAGAGAAAATACATAACATAGTTTATTCCATTCAGCTATCTGTCCACCCTAAGCATTTAGTGTGGAATGTAGGGTCTATCCACACCAAACATTTACTTGGTTGATTATTTTTAAAAGTCCAAAGTTAAAGAGCAATATAATAACTATCAGAGAAACATCATTAAAAATTTTTGCATTATTTATCAGAGGTAGCTAATGTGGTACTAGTGTGGGCAGCAGTATAACTTCATGCAGTGTATAATGTGTTATAAATCATAGTAACAGAACACACACATTGAAATACCGACAGCTTGATCCAACAGCCTGTTATTTATACTTCAATTCCTAGATTCACAACTTGTACACCAATCACATGTTATTTCCATTTTCTGGTTTTTTGCTTGTCTTTATTTTTGGGTTTATATTTATGTTAAATTCATTAGGGTTTTTCCTTCTTACAGTGTTATAAATACACATACTCTCAAAAGAACTCTGGAAATCTGCAACTTTTGACTTTGCAAAGGAATAAAGTAAAGAAATGAAGAACTGAGCTAAAAACATATAAAACCCATTCAGATAGGCTCAGTATATCCATATTCCCATCATCCCACAACAAATTTATACTGCACATAATGTTCAGGACTATTTGAAAGTCAACTTCAAAGGACACAGGGTGAATTTATAAGAACTCTAGTCACAAAGGTTGTTTCTGAAAAATATACATTCTGACTCCTTTTCTTGCCTTCTGCATAGTAATTAGCTACCTACCTGATCTTGTCAATTTTACCTCTACCCAGGTTTCACTTCCAGTCTATTCATAAGACAAATGCCGTGCCCTCTAGGAGACTGTAACTATAGTTAAGGCTCCTCTTCTCAATCAGATTACCTTGGATTCTGTGATTAATCTCCACACCTCCTGACTCTTCTCCTAATTCTAATTGAGATAACCTTTCTAAAGCACAACTCTCATCAGATGACTTTCCTATTAAAAACTCCCCAACAATTCTTCATTGGCTATAAAATAGTCCCAGCTCTTTAACCTAACATTCAAGATCCTCAACAGTCTATTATCAATCCAAACTAGCTTTTCTGGTTTTTAAAAAATATTTATTTATTTAATCATGAGAAGAGAGAGAGAGAGACAGAGACAGAAGCAGAGACAGAGAAGCAGGCTCCATGCAGGGAGCCCGACATGGGACTCTATCCGGGGTCTCCGGAATCACGCCCTGGGCTGAAGGCGGCGCTAAACCGCTGAGCCACCCGGGTTGCCCCTATCTTTTCTGTTTTATTTACCACTATCACCTTTTGCACTCCACAGTCTGACGAGGCTTTAACTAATTGAAGGCCGTATAGCTGTTACTTTCCCACCTCGGTGACTCTGCTCAGAGTTCCCTCAACTAGAATGTCCATTCCTCTGTCATTTAAGTTGCCATCAGGTACAAGTCAGAAAACTCCTGTTACACTAGTTTAAAGAAAAATGGTATGTATTTTCTCACTTATTAAGAAATCCTGATATAAAGCAGCTCCCAGGGATCCCTGGGTGGCGCAGCGGTTTGGCGCCTGCCTTTGGCCCGGGGCGCGATCCTGGAGACCCGGGATCGAATCCCACATCGGGCTCCCGGTGCATGGAGCCTGCTTCTCCCTCTGCCTGTGTCTCTGCCTCATTCTCTCTCTCTCTCTGTGACTATCACAAATAAATAAAAAAATAAAAATAAATAAAAATAAAAAAAAATAAATAAATAAAGCAGCTCCTGGATTGGTTAATTCAAAGACCTAGCAGATCTTTCTTCTCAACTCATTGGATCACTATTAGCTCATGTCCCTTTCTTACACACTGACCGAGGAGCTGCGGTTACTATGATTGATGTAGGTTAGACTAACAAGGACTGACTTGTGAGTCATTTCAGGGAGTGGTAGACACCAAAACAAAATCAGGGTGCTGCTGGCAATGAAAAATGGGAACAGTGTGTGGGTAATCAGCTAATAGTTTCTGCCACACCTTTTTATTTCTGCATGGCTAAATTTGATGGCTCTTTAAAGGTCCAGCTCAAATCCCATCTCATCCATAAAGTCTTCACTAGCAAATTCTCCTACCTCTTCTAAACTCCAATAGCATTTTATTTATACTTCGTAATTAAATTCTACATTAAGAATAAAATTATTTGCATTCTTAGCTCTCCTAGTAGATAGGAAACTCCTGAAGGCAGGCACTCTATCTAGATTCATCCTTGTATTTCTTATGGCCTGTACTGCTTTGCACATGGTAGGAACTCAGTATATGTTGAGTGAACAAAAATCTATAGAGGAAATACTCATTTTAAATGACTAAGATAGGTTGAAGTTTTCCTTGTTGATTGATATAGTATAATACCAAAATTACATTCTCTCTCCATCTTTACCTCATAAAGTACTCAGCTGATATCAAAGATGCCAGTATAAATTGTAGAGAGCTGTGGGAATACGAATATCTGGTATCTGATCCCTTGGTATTCTGTTGCTCCTCTTTAGCAAACATGGAATTAATGTTTAAGATGTTTAATTTACTATCAGTCGAATTCTTTGCACCTTAGTATCTCTAACCATTACATCGGTGTGTGATAAAATACCTTCCTTAAGATTCTAAATAGAAAAGAACAAGTTTTAAAGATATAGGCAGGGGGATCCCTGGGTGGCGCAGCGGTTTGGCGCCGCCTGCCTTTGGCCCAGGGCGCGATCCTGGAGACCCAGGATCGAATCCCACATCGGGCTCCTGGTGCATGGAGCCTGCTTCTCCCTCTGCCTGTGTCTCTGCTCTCTCTCTCTCTCTCTCTCTTTCTCTCTGTGACTATCATTAATAAATAAATAAATAAATAAATAAATAAATAAATAAATAAATAAAAATAAAATAAAGATATAGGCAGGGATGCCTGGGTGGCTCTGTCAGTTAAGTGGCCAACTTTTGATTTCAACTCAAGTTACAATCTCGGGATCATGGGATCAAGCCCTGCAACAGGCTTCAGACTGAGTGCAGAGTATGCTTGAGTTTCTCTCCCTCAGCTAAGCAACAGAGCTCTCATTTGTGTAGTTTTTCTTGATTTTAGGTCTATTCTAGGGACATCTGGGTGGCTCAGTGGTTAAGCATCTACCTTTGGCTTGAGCCATTATCCCAGGGTCCTAGGATCGAGTCCCACATCAGGCTTCCCACAGGGAGCCTGCTTCTTCCTCTGCCTGTATCTCTGCCTCTCTGTCTGTCTCTCGTGAATAAATAAAATCATAAAAAAAAATCTACTCTAAAGAAATGTTTTATTTTCATTCCCTGGGTTCTTTTTGAAAGAATCTATGAGAAGTCAGTGTTGATATTAGAAAAAAAGAGTTGAAATCCAACATGAAAAACTGAGAGGAAACTTCATATTTCTTCATCTTAAGCAACTAAACAACTATGCTATAACCTTCTGTATTTACAAAAAGACCTTATCTTGACTGTTTGCCATCTATTATCATGATTATCTTCAAACAATATTTAATTCATTATTAAAAATAATCCAAATGATGTTTAAATGAAATATTTTATGGTAATAATATTAGAAAGATTAATGGGCTAATTAAAATTATGGACTAAGATGGCTATTAAACTTCATGAATTGTATTATTTTCATCCATCTTGTTACTTAGACCAAAATCTTGGCACCAGCTACTCTTCTCTTTTTCTCTCCTATCCCACAGTCAATCCCTAAGTGAATCCTGACAGGTTTTTCTTCAAAATGTATTAAAAATATGGTCAGTTTTCACCATCTCCACTACTACTACCCCCTAACTGGTCTCCCTGCTTCTGCTCTTGTCCCTATTATTCTATCTAGTCTCCGCACAACAACCAGCCTGTTCCACTTACATAATATGAAATGAAATCAAATCATATTACTATTACTCCTTAGCTCAAAACTTTCCAGTGACTTCCCATGCATTTGGAGTAAAAGCCAAAGTTACTACTATGATTAAGTGAAGTCTGTATGTTCTGTTTCCACCTCATCCCCCTACCCTTCCTTATCTTCTACCACTCTCCTTCCCTCTCTCATTCTAGTCCAGCCACCCTGAGCTCCTTGCTAGACTTCTTGTGCTCCTCACTAGGTGCACTTCTACCTAACAGTCTTTGCCCTTACTTTTCTTCCAACCTGGAATGATCTCCCCCAGATAGCCAAATGACTCATTTCTGCTCCTTTTCCAGTACTTAAATATTACCTTCCCTGTGAGGCCTTCTCTACAACCCTTCAGTATGTCCTCTTCTTTGTTTAACCTTCTCCGTAACACTTATTTCCATTTCATCTAATCTGTATTTTGTCTCTCCTACCTATAGAGTAGCCTCCATGAGGGCAAGGATTTTGTTTTATACACACTAGGTCACCAGTGCCTAGAGTAGTACACATAGCAGATAGTTATATGCATAATATCCACATAATGGGTACTCAGTAAATATTTGTTGCATGAATGCTTGATTACAGTAGTTTAGTTGGATAAACCTTGCTATTAAACACCAAGTTTATAGGACTTATTCCCTTATTTCTTCTGAAGTGTGCAGTTATAAAAGAAGACTGGCCTAGTTTCCTCAGCTCTGAAAATCTGTTATACAAGCCTCTGTAAATTCCTATCACCTTTAATTCTATATATTTGTCCTCTATCTCATATATAATCATTTATTACAAAGAATCTAACATTTGGATCTCCATATAGATTTTACCTCCCCCAAATATAATCAGTTTTAGAGATAGGTCTGCCATTTTCACAGTATAGAATCTCATTCATAGTTGATTCTCAATTTTTTTTCTCACTGCCTTCTCAAATAATAAACAGTTAATAAACTTCAGTTACAACTATTATTTTCATCCCAAATATTGAAATGTTGATATAGTAATTTTTTTAATATGTATCTATCTACTTCACCTTCCCATATCCCCATTGCCATCAACACATTTCAAAACCCTACCTACTTCATGCACAATTTTAAGGCCCTCTATATTTCTTCCTGCATTCATTTCTTTGTAAATATTTTCTGACTTTGCTAACTCTGATATGTATTTCATAGATTTCATTGCTTCTGTTCCCAGAGTATTCCATACCATCCCCTGTGCTAAAATAAAGTCTTTCACCTCACTAATCTGTCACTGATTACTTCAGGTTCTTCCAAGAACAGTGCCCTCTCAATTTCGATCACTTCAAAAGAAAATATATGTCCCACTCTATGACTCCCTGAGTCTTATTAAAGCAGTATTTCTCCTTACCTATTACCTCACGCTTGCCCCAAATATCTCCTCACATTAAGAATATAAGCTCCAGGGGGGGAGAGTTAACAATCTGTAGGCCACTAGTTCCACTTCATATTTTAAAAAGAAAAAAAAAAAGTTTTTTGCCAAAACTCAAAATAGCATTCTGGAAAGAATTTAACCACTTTTTGCTAGGATTTTTTTAATGTAATTTTCTTGCTTTAGTTTGGAAGTTTTGTTATAAGGTAGAACTTAAGATATTCGAGAAAGGAATCAGTTGTTTCAGTTGTAGTAGAATGGCATGCAGGTATTGAATTCAAATAAATCTTTTAGTTGAATTCTTTAAGAAATTAAAAAGAATTGTCAATACTGATCTCTAAAATTCATTTTTTTAGGTCTGGGAAAGTTGTCTGTCCCCATCAACTCTGAACAGGGTGATGCCTAATCAACCCTACAGGTTTATTTTGAGTATCAAATGAGATAAATGTCTGCAAGTATTTTGAATTCCATAAATATAGGAGACATGACATTTATTATTCATTTGCTCAAACTCTTTCCCTCTTGTTAGGTAATTTGCAAACCTTGAAAACTTTGATTTCCTCAGATGTTTGACTAAATATTTGTTCCCCCTTTTTGGGAAAAATTGTTCAGAGGAGGGGGATGGGTGATATAGGTGATAGGGAGTAAGGAAGACACCGGGTGTTGTACAGAAAGTGTTGAATCACTAAATTCTACACCTGAAACTAATAGTACCCTGCATGTTAACTAACTGGAATTTAAATTAAAACTTTGAAAAAATGGCCAGAGAAATTATGAACTTTTCTTTTTTCATTTTCTTTGTATTTTTAGATTAATAAAAGCACTGGCATTGTGGAAGCATCACGGATCATGAATTTGTACCAATTTATTCAGCTTTATAAAGACATCACAAGTCAAGCATCAGGAGTATTGGCCCAGAGCTCCACCTCTGAAGATCCTGATGAAAACTCATCATCTGTAACATCTTGTCAGGCTAGTCTTTGGATGGGAAGGTACATAATGCTTAAGTACTGTTTCTCTTCTTTTCCAGTATACAAACTACTGAAATTTCAGTATACTTTTCCTAGCATTCTTTGTGATATCTTAAATCACATTGCTTTTTATCTCAATTAATACTGTATCCCACATCAGGTTTTTGATTATTCTGGGCCTCAGGGCTCTGTTAGAGTGCTAAATTAAAGAAAAATTAAAGTGGTTTACACCAGGTAGTATTTCTACCAACCCAGTTTCCATGAGTGCACTCTCCATTCTCCATGCTTGCTTTTAATGACAAAAGATATTAATATCTCTCTTATAACAGGTATTTATGTTATTAGACAATTAAAGCCCTTCAGAGAATTAGGTCCAAGAATCTGGCAAAATCATTCCAGTTTTCCTTTAAAGTATCTGACTAATTAGAGCATTAAAAATTGTAAATATTGGCTCTAGGACTTGGCAGTCCATTCAGGAATGAACAAGGAGTTGGTGCACATACTGCATGTACTGAATTAACAGAAGGAAATGAAGTCAGCCAGGATTTTCTTTGATGGTGCTTGTTTACTCAGGCCTAATATATTATTGTTCTATCTAAACTTTCTTTTCCTTCTCTGTAATACTCTTGGCATGTGAAAGCTTCCACCTGTTGCCATTTGACAACTGTGACCATAATTTAAATTTGTAAATGCCTCATTGGAAAAAGTCTTACGTGGGTCCAGACATGTTGACATCCTGTCTTATTGTCATACTGAGTGGACAGCAAAAATCTGTATTGATAGTGTCTTTTACCTTAAAATTAAGAATATGCTTAGTAAGAATTTCTCTTTTATCACTTGATTTACAGTCGCATTTTCTGGTCCATTCTTAACCAACTGGTTTCCAATACTATATTGTAGTAAAATTTTATCTCCATTTATCATTTTCTGTTTCTCTTTATAAGATTATTTGGTTTTCTAGGTTTGGCTGTACAAGTGGTACTGAAATACTGAGTGAATTTTAGAACATGATAGGCAGTGTTTAGGCTTTTCTTTTCTGTATTTTGTAAACATACAGAAAGGTGTCTGATTTTCTGCTTTTCTTCCTCTCTTCAGAATGGTGGTTTTTTTGGTTGTTGTTCTGTTCTACTTAAGTATCTTGAAAGCTGAGAATAGGATTTACCAGGATATTTAAACTCTGTGGCAGCAAATGAAATGAAAGTAATACTTTTTTCTTGTTGTAGTCATCTCAGTGAAAGAAGTAAGGGTATTATCCCTGGAAAGTCAATGCCTGATTGGTAGGTCAGGACTACTTCTTGCCTTTGTATGATTTTTGGTTTTTAGTTATACCCTGATACTCTAGTTCATAGAAAAAGAGATTTTTCAAGTCGAAGGAGATTTTAAGAGATATTTATTTGGTTCAGTCTTATAGACATAAGAGATATTTAAGATATTTATTTGGTTCAGTCATATAGACATACATATTTTTATTAGTGGTTTACATTTATCAAGTACTTGTAGTGTATTAGGCATTTTGATGAGTCCTTTACATGTATAAACTCACTAAATCCTCACAACCCCATTGGGATACAATTACTGGCCTATTTCAGAGAAACTGAGGTTTATTTTTTATTTTGAAATCCATAGGTATATTTTATTGAATCCAACACAACCACTCTTTAACAAATGCCAATAATAGTTAAGAATCACAGAAATACCTCATACAGAAAAGTGGAGGTAAATAAAACATGATTTACTTATCTGAATTATATAAGATAAAACATCAGAGGTATCCAGGAGAAAAAAATAGCCAGATTCCCCAACATGAAGAGACGTAGCTTTCCAAAGGTTCACAGTTGCAGATGACAACATCTGTATGAGCAAGAATCACATGAGCACTCTTGGAAGCATAGCAGTCACTTTCACCTAATCACTACATATGCCAAGGACCTCTTCATCTTGGCCTGGAGCACCCATCACTCTCAAAGATCTGCAATTCACAGTATAAACATGGACTATACAATGTATAGTCAAGCTCTTGTATACCATGCTCGCATTTTCCAGGTTGATTCAAAATTGGTCTAATAACATTCTAGAACCCAATGCTGCAGAAGTAGAAAAGATAGCCTGCCAGACATTGCTGGGAAATGATAATGGGCTCTATTCATTCTATAGGTCCAAATATTGCTTTGTTGCTATTATTACTGTCTTTTTAGTTTTCAATATCTAAAATAAGATAATAAACAAAAATCCAAATTTTCTGTTTCTTTTAAAAATTCAGAATTCAACAGTGGACAGAGCTTCCCCATTGGCTACAAAGTAGCAACTGTACTCTGAAAAGAAAAGATGCATTCTCCCATTTATCCTACTTCCCACTATGTATTATTACATTTCCATGGACAGCTGCATTCACCTCCATTATTTATTCAGCTGCTATAATTCTCTTCCTTTTGAATTCTTATATAAATTTTTTGTATATTTTTTATTGGAGTTTAATTTGCCAACATATAGCATAACACCCAGCCCTCATCCCGCCAAGTGCCCCCCTCAGTGCCCATCACCTAGTCACCCCATCCCCCTGCCCCCCTCCCCTTCCACTACCCCTTGTTCGTTTCTCAGAGTTAGGAGTTTCTCATGTTCTGTCACCCTCTCTGATATTTCCCACTCATTTTCTCTCCTTTCCCCTATAATCCCTTTCACTATTTTTTATATTCTCCGAATGAATAAGACCATATAACGTTTGTCCTTCTCCGATTGACTTACTTCACTCAGCATAATACCCTCCAGTTCTATCCACGTTGAAGCAAATGGTGGGTATTTGTCATTTCTAATGGCTGAGTAATATTCCATTGTATACATAGACCACATCTTCTTTATCCATTCATCTTTTGATGGACACCGAGGCTCCTTCCACAGTTTGGCTATTGTGGACATTGCTGCTAGAAACATCAGGGTGCAGGTGTTCCAGCGTCTCACTGCATCTGTATCTTTGGGGTAAATCCCCAGCAGTGCAATTGCTGGGTTGTAGGGCAGGTCTATTTTTAACTCTTTGAGGAACCTCCACACAGTTTTCAAGAGTGGCTGTACCAGTTCACATTCCCACCAACAGTGCAAGAGGATTCCCCTTTCTCTGCATCCTCTCCAACATTTGTTGTTTCCTGTCTTGTTAATTTTCCCCATTCTCACTGGTGTGAGGTGGCATCTCATTGTGGTTTTGATTTGTATTTCCCTGGTGGCAAGTGATGCAGATCATTTTCTCATGTGCTTTTTGGCCATGTGTATGTCTTCTTGGTGAAATTTCTGTTTATGTCTTTTGCCCATTTCATGATTGGATTGTTTTTGTTTCTTTGCTGTTGAGTTTATTAATAAGTTCTTTATAGATCTTGGATACTAGCCCTTTATCTGATAGGTCATTTGCAAATATCTTCTCCCATTCTGTAGGTTGTCTTTTAGTTTTGTAGACTGTTTCTTTTGCTAAGCAGAAGATTTTTATCTTAAATCCCAGTAGTTCATTTTTGCTTTTGTTTCCCTTCCCTTCATGGATTTATCTTGCAAGAAGTTGCTGTGACCAAGTTCAAAAAGGGTGTTGCCTGTGTTCTCCTCTAGGATTTTGATGGATTCTTGTCTCACATTTAGATCTTTCATCCATTTTGAGTTTATCTTTGTGTATGGTGGAAGAGAATGGTCTAGTTTCATTCTTCTGCATGTGGATGTCCAATTTTCCCAGCACCATTTATTGAAGAGACTGTCCTTTTTTCCAATGGATAGTCTTTCCTGCTTTGTCGAATATTAGTTGACCATAGAGTTGAGGGCCCATTTCTCGGTTCTCTATTCTGTTCCATTGATCTATGTGTCTGTTTTTGTGCCAGTACCACACTGTCTTGATGACCACAGCTTTGTAGTACAACTTGAAATCCGGCATTGTGATGCCCCCAGCTCTGGTTTACTTTTTCAATATTCCCCTGGATATTCAGGGTCTTTTCTGATTCCACACATATCTTAAGATGATTTGTTCCAGCTCTCTGAAGAAAGTCCATGGTATTTTGATAGGGATTGCATTAAATGTGTAAATCGCCCTGGATAACATTGACATTTTCACAACATTAATTCTTCCAGTCCATGAGCATGGAATATTTTTCCATCTCTTTGAGTCTTCCTCAATTTCTTTCAGAAGTGTTCTGTAGTTTTTAGCGTACAGATCCTTTACCTCTTTGGTTAGGTTTATTCCTAGGTATCTTATGCTTTGGGGTGCAATTGTAAATGGATTGATTCCTTGATTTCTCTTTCTTCAGTCTCATTGTTAGTATATAGAAATGCCACTGATTTCTGGGCATTGATTTTGTATCCTGACACACTGCCGAATTGCTGTAGAAACTGAGGTTTGGACAAATAAATGACATGGCTAGAAATTGGCCTAGCTGAGATTCACATTCAAACCAGGCTGGCAATACAGCCATGCCCTAACTTCTGCATTATTACTCTTTTATGTGTGCTAAGCACTGTATGACAATGCTTCTTAAACTTTGTATTCAGAGGAAGAGCTTGAGAGTCCATCAAGTTCCCACATGGTGTCACTGCTGCTAATCTACCAATAACCCTTTGAGTAGTAAGACTCTTGCCACATTTAGCCAAGTGGTAGTCCGTCTTATACACCTGGAGGTATGTGGGACTCACTGCCTCAGAGATGCAAGCCTTTTCATACACAAATGGCTCTAATCACTATGAAAATTTTCCTTTTGCATTATATTCCTCACAGCAGCCCAAATCTGACTCTTGAGGCAGCATAGCCACAGACTCTAGAACCAAATTGCCTGTATTCAAATCCTGGCTCTACTCCTAACTGTGTGCCTTTGGACAAGTTATTAAACTCTTTTTCTGCTGTTCCCTCATTTTTTTTTTTTTTTTTTTTGAGGATGATGACAATAGTATCTGTTTCATAGGATTTTTGAGAGTTAAGTGAGTCAATATATGTAAAATGCTTACAACAGTGCCTGGCATGTAATAATGTCTGTAAGAGCTCACTTTCATTATTTTTAAATTATTACTGTATTCGACTCATTTCAGTGGCAGTAGCCTCTGAAATCCCACCAAACAAATCTATTCTTTCTTCTAGTCCTTCTAATATTTGTAAACATTATAAAATTATCACTGATCCTCTGTTCTGCAGGTTGAGCATCTCCAGTTCCTTTAGCTTTTGTTACATGAGTCTCTTTTATATCTGGGAGGCTTTCCTGGAAAATCCTTTATATCACTATCTCTTTCAGTGTAGGAGGCATAGAACTGAATACTCCATTCTACAAGTGGTCTAACAAGGACAAATAGAGCAAGACCTTTTCTCCTTCCTTCTTCTGGCTACTGTACTACTAGCACAAAATCAAGTAAACATAGTACAGTTTCTACTGGCTGCTTCTGTGTTTCCTGTTCTTTCTTTTACTTCTGTCCAAAGTGATGCTCTTCTTCATAGCCCTCTGCTCCTCACTTTTAAATTCTAACCTTCAGAAGTCTGTCCCTCTTTATGGGTTCAGTTATAGTCTCTTCTACTGACACCTTCCTTAGGTGTAAATTGTAAGCTCCTCAAAAGCAGAGACTCCAGTTTATCTGGGTCTGGTACAGAATGTAGCACCTAAGAGATGCTTAAACATTGAACTGAGTATATCTAGAAAATGAGATGCAAAAAAAAAAAAAAAAAAAAAAAGAAAATGAGATGCATGTATATCTAGGTTTTCTCAGTTTCCCCACTTTGATTCAGTGGCTATATTCTTTTGTCATCAGTTTAATCTCTTAAAACATCCTGATTTGTCTTTTGCAATGGCCCTTTACCAGGCCCTAATTTTCTCCCAGGTGAATTGCTGCTGAAGTAAGAATCTGATTGGTTTTCCTCCCTCTAGAATGTCCCTATCTGCACTCCCAATTAATCTTCCTGAAGTATTATTTCAGTGGGGGTTCACTTTTCTTTTGATCAACTCTGATTCTAGTTTGCCTATCAGAACAAGTTTAAACATATTATTTTGACATTCAAGGATCACTTCATCTCTCCTATATTTAAGCAACATTTGCTCTCAGTTTTCTCCCTGGAGCATCATGCCACGTCTTTGTTACACACATGCATCAGAGGTTTTGGGATTTTTTTTTTCCTACCTCCACAACTTTATTTATTCACCTAGAATGTCCTCTGGCTATCAAAGTTCTGTCACTTTTCAATCTCATCTTTCCAACAAATTTGAAATACTCATTTGTTCCTTCTTAGCACTTACTACTTGTATATTTGACATTTGCTTATATTCTTTTTGTTCAAATTGACAAATTTTAAAGTGGAATATCAATGTCTTGTATAAGCACAGCAGGGAATAAAAACATATTAGAGATACCTCCTTCCTTTAAGAAGTTTATAGTTAAGTGACTATACTTTTGAAATATTTAATTTTTTTAAGATTTTTATTTATTATTTATGAGAGAACAAGCAAGGGGAGCAGCAGAGGGCGAGAGGGAAGCAGACACCCTGATGAGCAGGGAGCTTGATGCAAGGCTGAATCCCAGGACCCTGGGATCATAACCTGAGCTGAAGGCAGACGCTTGACCGACTGAGCCACCTAGGCACACCAAAACATTTAAATCTTGCATAATTATGAAAGTAACACATGCTTGATGAAGAAAACCTGAAAATTGTAGAAGAGCATGAAGGATAAAAGCAAATTAACATCATTGTAAGAAACATTTACTGAGAACCTAAGACAAACTGCTTATATTCAAAGAACTTAGAGTTTGTAGATAGACCAACCAATTAACAGCCAATTAAAATTCAATATTTAAGTCCTTTAATTGAGGCAAATGTTGGTTTTTAGAGCACAGAGAAGATATTTTGAGCTGAGTTACTGAGGTTACAGTTTACCAAACTCACAAGGATATTCCAGGAAGGGAAACAAGGCACTCGACTCACTCAGGGGCACCCTACACTGGGGCTGAAGTAGAAGGCTCAACATCCTTTTCTTCCAAAAGGGTTCCTTAAGGACAGAGACTTCCTACCTTTTGTATTTACTGTAGCACCTGATTATTAAGACTAAGTTATTCTTTCATTTATATGCCCATTATCAGCATCAGCATGGTAAGATCCAAGGGCAAGGTCCATATTTTACAGAGCTTTGTATCCTGCATGACAAGTAAATCTATCAGTTGAATCTATTTATATAAATGTGATATGATTAAAATGGGCTGTTACTTTCAGAAAGAGAAAGTATTTCCAATTTTTGTTTATATATTCTTTTTAATCTTCACAGTATTATCCAGTTTTTCTTTATGAAATTTGTACCTCTTCATACTTCTTCCCTAAATATATGTGTTATCCCAAAAAATTGTTAATTTAGTCTGATTTTGCATGAGTCATGTTTTGCTTTATATTGAAGGTACATAGATGTTTGATAATGCTTTCTAAGGCAATGGAGACAAAGTTTAAAGCATGATAACAACAGAGAATATTATTGCTCCAGCTCAGTTTTCACATTGCAGGGTGAAGCAGCTGACTGATGAGGAGGAGTGTTGTATCTGTATGGATGGTCGAGCTGACCTCATCCTGCCTTGTGCTCACAGCTTTTGTCAGAAATGCATTGATAAATGGTAAGTTATCTGCTACCCTCATGGGATAGGCAAAGGTCAAATGGGAAAGTGTACATGAATAAACTTCAAAAAAGACAAAAATATTGTGGTTAAGTATAAGAGATTTTGTTCTTTAGTACTTTGAAATGTATGACATGCTTCCTCCTCCAGTTAAAAATATTTTTGTATTTAAAGTGTATAAAATGTGGCAATGTGTCTTAGTTTTTAACAGTTTACTTTTGATATAAGATTTGTGCGTGACTTGTCTAGAATCACAAACTTCCCTTTTTCTTCATTTTCCTCATTTCTATATTTTTTCCTCTGTATGTGATGAAAAGGAATAACATGAATCCTTGAATACTGATTACTGGACCTGGAGGGAACTTTAGAGATCAGCTAGTCAAGTTCATTATTTTACAAAATAAGAGTGAAGCCTTTAGGTGGCTTTATAATTGACATACAATAAACTACATATATTTAAAGTATAATTTGATATGATTTAACACATGTATACACCCATAAAAAAATCACAGTCCAGATAATGAACAAATTGATCACCCCAAAAGTTACTTTGTGCCCCACTGTAAAGTCTCCTTCCCAACCCTTCCTTCCAATCTCTAGACAACTAACCTGCTTTCGATCACTATAAAGTAATTTGGATTTTCTAGAATTTTTATAAATGAAATCATATAGCATGTGCTCTTTTTTCATTCAGCATAATTATTTTATCCATATTGTAGCATGTTATCAGTAATCCCTTTTTTAAAGATTTTATTTATTTATTTTTAGAGAGAATGAGCTTGAGCAGGGGGTAGGGGCAGAGGGAGGAGTAGAGAGAGAATCCCGATCCCACGAACCTGAGATCACGACCCCAGCCAAAATCAAAAGTTGGATGTTCGACCAACTAAGCCATGCAGGCACCCCACAGTAGTTCCAGGTTTTTTGTTGCTGAGTAGCATTCATTGTATATCATAGTTTATCTATTCACCTGTAATGGATATTGTGTTGTTTCCAATTTTGGCCATTATAAATGAAGCTACCATATACTTTTGTGGACAGGTCTTTCTATGAACATATATTTTGGTTTTTTCTTGGTTAAATACCTAGAAGAAGAATGTCTAGATCATATGGTGGATGTTTAACTTTTTAAGAAACTGCCAGCTGTTTTCCAAAGTGCTTGTGCCATTTTGCACTCCCATCAGCAACGTATGAGAGTTCTAGTTGTTCTACAACTTTGCCAATACTTAGTAGGGTCAGGCTCTTTTTTTTTTTTTTTTTTTTTTAATTTTAATTCCAGTGTAGTTAATATCAGTGTTAGCTTTGGATGTGCAATATATAGATTTAATAGTTTCACATACTACTCAGTGTTCATCGAGATAAGTGTACTCCTAGTCCCCTTCACCTCTTTCACCCATCACCCTACCCACCTCTTCTCTGGTAAGTATGGTCAGTCCTTTTAATATTAGCCATTCTAATAGATGTGTAGTAGTATTCATTCTTATTGTAGTTTTAGTTTGTATTTCCCTACTGACTGATGATGATGAGCATCTTTTCATATGCCAAATCTGTATGTCTTCTTTGGTGAAGTGGCCATTCACATCTTATTTCCTTATTGAGTTGTTTTCATATTAAGTTTTAGAATTCTTTCTATCGCTTCTTGGCCTTTTGGCTAAGATCAGGTGAAGTTTTAGAATTCTTTCTATATTATGAATACATGTCCTTTATCAGATATATGACTGACAAATATGTTTTCTCACTTTGTGATTTGTCTTTTCGTTCTCTTAGGAATCTCTTTGAAAGAGTAGGAGTTTTTAATTTTGATGAGGTCCAATTTATCAGTCTGATTTATGATTTATGCATAGTGATTTTAGTGTCATATCTAAGAAATCTGTCTAACCCAGCGTCACAAGGATTTTCTTCTATTCTTTGGGAAGTTTTATAGTTTTAGGTTTTACATTTAGGTCTGTGATCCATTTTGAGTTAATTTTTTATAGATGGTGTGAGGTATTAATCAAAATTCTTTTTTTGCCAATGGCTATCCAGTTGCTCCAGCACGTTTTGTTGAAAAGACCATCTTTTCTTCACTAAATTGCCCCTTAACCTTTACTGGAAATCAGTTGCTGAAATATATGTGGGTCTGTTTCTGGACTCTTATTTTGTTCCATTGATCTATTTATGTCATACCAATACCATGCTACCTTGCCTAATGTAGCTTTCTGAATCTGAATCTTAAAATTAGGAAGTGTAGGCTCTCCAACTTTGTTCTTTATCAAAGTTGTTTTGGTTATTCTAATTCTTTGCATTTCAAAATGAGTTTTAGAGTCAGTCTGTCAGTTTCTACCAAAAAAAGCTGTAAGGAATTTGGTTGGAATTGCATTAAATAAATAGATTGATTTGAAGAGAGTTTTCTTAAGAATATTCGGTTTTCCAGTCTATAAACACAGAATATTTCTTCATTTATTTAGGTTTTCTCGCATTTCTCTCATCAATTTTTGTAGTTTTCAGTATGGCATATCTTTGACAGATTTATCCCTAATTATTTTGAATTTTATACAATTTAAATAGTATATTTCAATTTCTGATCAGTGGTTGCTAGTATCTAGAAATACAATAGATTTTTATGTATCAATCTTACATTCTGCAAACTTATTAAACCCATTTACTAGATCTGATAGCTTTTTTGTAGATTCCATAGGACTTTCTTGAATATCTGAACATCCTTTTTTGAAAATATTTTTTCTGGATATAGAATTCTAGATTGATACTATTTTTTCTCTCAGTACTTTAATGATGTTGCTCCACCCTCATTTTTCTTACCTTATTTCCCATGAGAAATATGCTATCAACACTTATCTTTTTGGCCCTGTAGGTAATGTGTTGTTGTTTTTTTTTAAATTTAAGATTTATTTGTTTGAGAGAAAAATCATGGGGCAGATGGAGAGGGAGAGAAACAAGCAGACTCCCCACTGAGTGCAGAGCCCATGTAGGACTCAATCCCAGGACCCCAAGATCGTGACCTGAGCTGAAACCAAGAGTCAGAGGCTTAACGAACTGAGCCACCAGGGAATCCCTGGTAGTGTTACCATTTTTCTTTCTGGCTGCTTTTAAGGATTTTTTCTTTATCATTAATTTTGAGCAGTTTGATTATGATATGCCTTCCAATAATCTTCATGTTCCTTATGCATAGGGTTCATTGAGCTTCTTGGATTTGTAGGTTTATTGTATCATCAATTTTGAAAATTTTTCAGCCATTATTTTCTTAAGTATTTTTTTCTGTACTCTCCCTTCTTCTGGGACTCAAATTACACATATATTAGATCACTTCAAGCTGTCCCATGGTTCATTGCTGTTATTTTCCTTTTTGAAATAATTTCCTCTGTGTTTCATTTTGGATAGTTAAAATTACACTCTTTTCAAATTCACCAGTCTTTCTTTCTGCAGTGTCTAACTTATCATTAGTCCAATCCAGTGTATTTTTTGCTTCAGATATTACAGTTTTCACATCAAGAAGTTCGAGTTTTTAAAATGTCTTCCATGCCTCTATTTCATGTTTGTTCTGTCTTCTAGTGTTTTTAGCACATAGACTACAGATATGATAACTGTTAATCTTCTTGCCTGCTAGTTCTAACATCTGTGTTCACTTGGTTTTGATTGGTTTTGATTTTTTTCCTCTTCATTTGGGGTTGTATTTTTGTGTTTCTTTTTATGCCTGGTAGTTCTTGACTGAGTGCCAGACATTGTGATTTTTACCTTTTTGGGTACTGGATATTTTTGTATTGCTATAAATATCTGTGAGCTTTGTTCTGGAATATAGTTACTTGGAAACAGTTTGATCCTTTTGGGTCTTGCTTTTATGATTTGTTAGGCAGGACCAGAGCAGTGTTTAGTTGAGAGCTAATTATGCCCCCCTAATGAGGCAGGACCCTTCAGAGTACTCTGCTCAGTGCGGGAGTTAGGAAGCTTTCCAGTCTGTCTGGTGAGCAGGCAATACTCCAAGCCCTGTATGAGTTTTGGGTACTGTTCCTTCAAATCCTTTTGGGTGATTCCTGAGCCTCAGGTAGCTTCCTCACATGCACATATTGATCATGACTGCCGAATATACTCTAGGGGGACCTTCAGTAGTTTCCAGAATTCTCCCTTTATGCAGCTTTTTGCACTTAAGTACTTCAGTACTCTGCCCTGTGAACTCTAGCTGCCTTGGCCTCCTGAGAGTCTCAGCTGTGTCTCTTCAACTCAGAGAGTTTGCCAGGCTCCATCTGGACTTCTGTTTACTCTGCAGCCTAAAAACTCTCAAGGCAATAAGCTGGCAGTTATAGGGCTCACCTTCTTTGCATCCCATCCTCAGGGATGATTGCCTTGTGTTGTCTGATGATGTGTTGAAAGCCTTGTTTCATGTATTTTTCCAGTGTTCTAATTAAGTCGGAAGATAAATCTGGTCTCTATTGGCCAGAAGCAGAAGTTGACTCTTAGAATCGTGACTTTTGTGCACAGAAGAGAACATGTAATTATCTTAATAAAATATCTCTGAGGAACCAGAAATGAATCTGAATAATATATGCCAGCTCTAGCTTTCACATTTAGTTTTTGGAACAGATTTCTAAATTTTTGTACAAAAGCCAAAGAACAATTGATATAATTTAATTACTTTGGTCTCACTTTTCACTGAGAAATGAAGAGAAAAACATTCTCCCTGCATCACATGTTTCTGGCTCAAATGTGGTATTTTTGAAATTTCCAAAATAATATTTGTCAAGACAAAAAAAAATCCCTTCGGAAAACATAATCTCATTCAAGTGTTCATATATAAGTTCTTTCTCTATCAGAAAAGTTATTCTGCATGTAAGGTTCATCTTCTGTTCTAAACCTTGAATGCTTCCATTCCCTTGTTTTTAGCTACAGAAGATAGGGAAAAACTCAAATGTCCTCTCCCGGAGACTAATTAAATGAATTCTGCCCTGTCCATACAGTGTTCTGTTTAAAAAGAACAGACAGCTCTAGCATGTACTGCTACATAAGGGCCTATAAGATATACTGACAAGTAAAAATAAATAAATAAAAACAGTAATGTATATATACACACAACCTTAATCATGCTTAGCCTATCTCTAGAAGAATATGTAAGAAACTAGTAAAAGTAGTTGCCCCTGGGGATAAGAATTAAAGATTAGGGTGGAAAGAGATTTATTTTTCACTGTATACTTTTATTGCTATTTACTTTTTTTAAAGCCATGTACATGTATTACTTTTCAAGCACACCTATTTTTTAAAAAGAAGAAAAAGAAAACAAACTGTTCTTTATTTGACTCTCTGATAGGAGTGATCGACACAGGAATTGCCCTATTTGTCGCCTACAGATGACTGGAGCAAATGAGTCTTGGGTGGTATCAGATGCACCCACCGAAGATGATATGGCTAACTATATTCTTAACATGGCCGATGAGGCAGGCCAGCCCCACAGGCCATGACCTTGGGGTGAAGGTCTTCTGTTGCTATTATGAGCTACAAACACTTTGGTCATGGGAGAAGAATGCAGGGATATTGTGGCACAGACACAGAGAAATCAATTTTCCCTACCCTCTTATTTTCGCTATTCTGACAATTTGTTCCATTTCTTTTGATAAACTTTCCATGTCTTCCATTTATAGTAAACTAAAATTTGCTACTGTTTTAGACCATATTTTTCTATTATTTATCTGTTCTAATATATATTAGAACTAATTGCTCTTGAATCCTTTGCTGAGGTAACAGCAACATTTCCAGAGGCTTCTGAAACACTATTTTTCAGGGCAGGAGTATTCTGGAATCTATTTAGTTAGGTTTAAAATAAACCTTGAATGTTAAAAAGTTGTAGCCATCTGAGAGAAAATTTGAAGTGACTGAAAATGTAGAATATATCAAAGTGCATGTTACTACTTAGTCTTTCTGCTGGAATCTAAGGAGTGTGTATGCCCCCTTGTGGTTAATTATTGCTCCTTTAATAATTTTTACTTGAAATGATCCACAATTATTTCATAACTTTAACAGTGTGTTTTGGAACTACATGTTTTTTACTTAAAAGCTTCCCCCCCCCCATGCTAATTTGGGTGAGAACTATAAAGCTGGGTGTGACTTTGCCTTGTAAATGGATTTCTGCTGGGGAATCTTCTTGGCTGTTCGGGATATGGCTTTCCCACAGCTGGGAAAGTGTTCTAAATAGCTTTTGAAAAAAAAAAAAATAGCTTTTGATAATGCTCATGCATCTTGGAGTTTCAGAAGGAAATTTTTCTTCATCACAAATCCTGAATTTTGTATTTCCAAATTATGATAAATCATTCAGTATTGGTTCGTGGTGCTTTTATTTTCTTAACTTGAAGGCATCTTTCTGATGTTTCAAAGTCTTCAAATTTCTTACATTATTAAGAGAGAAGAAAATAAGGTATAGCCTTTTAAACACCTACAATAAACACCTCTGAAAATTAGGAGATAATTTGGCTTTCTACTATTTCACTGTACTTCCTTTGAAATACTCTGAGAAAGTGTAGTCATGATGGAATTATGATTTTCAGTGACACTTCATTTTTTTAAAATCTTGCTTATAAAGTAAAATTTTTGTTTTATGTTAAACATTAACATTTTAGCATATAATAAAACTAAAACCTGATGTCTCCTTTAAAAAGGTATGTTAACATTCCATGTAACTTTTCTGACTTATTAATGGTAAGTTGCAGATATTACTATTTTCCAAAATACCAAAGTACACCTTTAAGTTGCTGCTTATTGATGGAATTTTTGGATACTAGGATTTTAATAGGCATGCAAATTAAATAATTCATTTCTATAAAAAAATGTCTGACCAAAGGTAGCTTGATTTGACCCAAAAAATACTGATAATTAATAGGCTGACATTCATGATGGAGAGAGCTCAGTACCAAATAGCTAAACACTCACTATGGATGTTTATACAGGCAAGGTATCAGGGAATCTGTCGTATCAACCTGGCAATACATTTGATGGTTTGTGTGACCTTGAAAAAGTCCCTTCTGCTAGTTTGTTGGTTCCTTCTTTAGAAATTGAGATTTTTCTGTGGTTTTCATATTTTATTTCAGCAGTAGAACCTTTTTTTTTTTTTTTTCAGGTAAAATCTTACTCAGAACCCCTACACATACATGCTACCTACCCTGTCCCACACACGCATACCATCCCTCTATATGAAAGTCATATTTTATTTTATTAATATAAATGTCCTTATGGAAACTTTATATGCCATAATATATTTTATAAAGTCAACCGAGAAAAACATGTATAATACATTGGTAATATCCAGGATATTTGGATTTGGTGAGTAATACAGCTACATGATGGCAGTTTTTTAAGTTAATTTTTTTTCAAAAAACATTTTTTTAATTAAATTCAAGTCAGATTTGCAGAACCTTGAATCTCCTCCATCTGTCTTAGTATTCCATGAAACATATTTTGAAAACCTTGGGATAGATGATGTCAGACTTTTCCAGCTCTGAGATTCCAAACTGTCCTTTTGGATTAAGCTTGCTGAGTTTAACTCAGATTGCCTAATTGAAGACTGTTTCTGAAAATGAACAAAGTTGCCATACAGGGTTTTGGATCTTTCCAGGTATAGCCGATGATCTTATCCCTCAAAATCCTTCACCTTTCAAGGAATTATTTGACAGTAAACCCAGCGACTTGATGTTGCCCAAACCTTTTTACTTTCCAATATGAGCTCCAGGTCACTAACTGATCTACTGTGAAATAGAAAGTGTTTTTATTAGTCTTATTAAATAAATGAGCACAGTTTTTTTGCCCACTCCATTATACTGGGTGGTAATTCTTTAGATGTGAATGTTAGGTAGGTTCTACTATTATAACTAATCATAAAAGTTGTAAATTTGCTTAACGGATGAAATGTACACTTTTTGAATACTGTATAGCTTTGTCTTTTTCAAATATGAAGTACTTAAATGCACTAAGATAGGAAATATGATGTGTGCCTTGTAGGATCTGTGAAATGTTTTCATGAAGTCTAAGGAATTTGTTTTATAAGTTATAAAGTTAACTCTGTAACAAGAAGTTTACTCATATTGTAATGCTATAGAACTTTAATTTGAGAAAATGTACTTGACTAGGTACTGAATTTAGAAGTTGAGAATAATAGTATCTGCTTTATTCTTAGGGCAAACTGGTATATTGTGCAATAATCTTTAGCAAGTAAATTTTAGATTATTGAAGAGACTTTTTTCTTACCTAGTTTCACATTCTTATATACTAAATGTTTATATTCCTTAGAGGACTATTTTGTATTGTGCTCTGGGGAGTTGTGATGTTTGTGTGCTATGTTTTAAAGTTCATCTCAAATTGGATTCAATTTCCTTATACCTAATATATATCTGAGTTATAAGGCTGCTTGAAAATACCTTTTGGTTCTGTGATTTTTAACACTGGAAAGTTGGGATTCATTAAAAGGCAGTCTCCAGAATTTGTGTTTTTAACTGGTTTTTCTTTCTTTCTTCATTTTCTTCATTAAGTCAAACTTACTTTGTCTATCCAGGAATAAGAAAACTAGTTGGAGATTAGGGAAATCAGCTAATCACCCACATTATGATGGGCAACATAATGACAATATGATACAAATAGTAAATAGTTGACAACATACTTTAATTTGTTCTCATGTCTTTTTATCCTGTTGGACAGTAAAAAGTAATAGATAAAATACTCCACCCTATGGTAGTTTTGATGTTTACCTTGCAAAATCATTTCCAGAATTAAGGAATATAATTAGAGAAGCCAGTTAGAATCTTAGTGCTGGGAAGAGGAAAGCCATAAGAAAGAACAGTAGTTTATCATTTAATTTGCTGATGTACATCATCTGTAAGAAGTACACATTTTAGTATCAAGAGACATAAAAGCTTCCTCAGAGATATAGTTTGATAATCTTGCAGCTGTTTATAGCCTTACTCTCTGACATCCTTGATCTTTCTGATAAAATACTTAAAGGAAAGGTTGAAGATTTTTAAATTTCCAAGAAACTGTTTTTCTGATTAATGTTCCCTCATTGCGGTTAGTTATATTTGTTCTTTATAACAGTCATAGTTCTGGTATCGAGTACTTAGTTGTATTACCAACATATCCCCTTCAGTTCGGTCTACAAGCCCCAAAAGAGGTGAGTATTGTTTCACCAATGCAGCACTCAGAAACAAGCAAAGAGAAAGCCAGAGGGTTGTGCTTTCAACTCTGCTTTATTCCAAGATAAGAAGAAATAAAGGCCCAGAACAGGCCTTGGTACATACCCTCCCAGGGGCTGTGATTTGTTTTCATGTGGCAAAGAGCAATGTCGTTAATCATTTCAACAGCACAGTTTGAAGTAATATATACATGAACTTGAGCCTTTTAGAGTAAGGGATACATGCCTGAAAATGTGTTCTTTTAGAAACATGAGCTAGTGTACACTTGCCTTTGATTCCAACTGTGAACAAAAGAAAGTGGAGATTTATCACCACCACCCCCAAAAGCCAGTCAGGTACAAAGATGTGATTAAAGTGCAAAGCACTATTCAAAAAGGTGTCTGAAAAGATTGCAGGACACGTAAAATCAAACAAGTTTTGGCTAAATAGACTCAAGTAATATCCAGCTAAAAGGAACACGTGTGGCTTTGCTCAGGAACTGTAACAGGGCAGAAGTTAGAGGAAAAAGATAGCAAAGGTTTACCTTCTGGGTCTACTGAGCTTCAGTTTAAAAGTTTTGAGTATTTCTTTGAATGTCATCCATGTCTGAGTATTAGTAAAAGATAAATTAGTAGTTATTATTGATAGCTTTTCATGATGCCCGATCTTTTTTTAATGTTTTTATTTCAATATAGTTGACACACAATGTTACATTAGTTCAGGTGTACAACGTAGTGATTCAATTTCTCTATACATTATGCTCTGTCGCCACAAGTATGGCTAGCCACGCTGTCACCATATGACACTATTACAGTATCATTGACTCTTCCTTATGCCTTTTATTCCTGTGACTTATTCATTTCATAACTGGAAGCCTGTTATCTCCCCCTCCCCTTCCTATGTTATCCATCTGCCCATCCCTTTCCTCTGGCAACCAACAGTTTATTCTCTGTAGTCTGATTCTGCTTTCTGTTTGTTTATTCATTGGTTTTGTTTTGCTTTAAACAGTATTAACTTGAAATAATTTTAAATTATTGAGCCATAGTCCTAACAGACTTTATTTAATAATTAAAAATAAATACTTGGTACAGATAAAATGACAATGAAAAACTATAATAATTGCTATGTTAGGACAAATGTATACAAATGGGGGCTTTTCAAAAATAATGCCTAAGGTAAACACTGGGTTTTCAGTTAATTTCATCATTAGCTGGAAGAGCACACGTCTGCCTAATAAACAGACTACATTTACTGTCCTGTATGCTAAGTTAACCAGTGGAGGGGATAAGCATTATAAAGTCACAGGACAAGACCATCTAAATAAGCATTTTCACAAGCAAAAATAGAGTTCTTCTAAGTATATAATAATTCAGAAGAGCTTCTCATAATCTGCACTTGCCCACAGAGATAGAAAGGTCCTTGAGCGGCTTGTTGAATACTTGGAGCACATCTCCTTAAAAAGTTGCCAAAAGAGAAATTCATTCAGTTATTCAATGTACATTTATTGAGCACCTACTATGTACCAGGCACTAGTAACACAGATGAAGAGTACATTGGTAAAGCTTAAATTCAGATTGGTCTTCAAAAATGCTTTCTGATGAATCACTAAATTCTACCTCTGAAACTAATAATACACTATATGTTAATTAACTGATTTTAAATTTTTAAAAAATGCTTTCTACCTGGCCCCCTGGGACCACTTGTATCTTCTGAAGAAGTCTACATGTTAGGTAAGGGAGAAATTCCTTAAAGGTGGAATTTACCTTTAAAAAAAAAATGCGGAGGTTATAGTGATTAAAAAAAAATCTAACATCTGTGAGGCCTAATGGAATAGTGGGGGAAAGGACTGGATTAGGAGTGGGGAAACTAGTTCTGCTTCTATTATTATCTTTGTGACCTCAAGCAAATTTCACCTCTCTGGCCCTAACTCTTCATAATAAAATGGTAAGTGGGCTACAATCAGAATATTAGAACTAAAAGGAACAGAGATTATCTAATCCTATGTTTTCCAAGTTCAAGTGAAAATATGTAGAAGGCCCAGTGTAAAAGTGATGAAAGCAGAGTTGCTTGGAAGAAGGCAGCACCCAGAATCTCCCCAACCCTGGAGGAGGATTCACAGAACAACATTTGAAAACCACTCATCTAGTCCAAACTCTTTTCAGGTGAGATAACCAAGACACAGAATAGGAGCAATTGGTTCAGTGTGCACATTTGTTTTCCTAAATAGAAAGGAGGGCAGTGGGCTAAATAAAACTGTAAGAAATTCATAAAAAATGCAAATTGTCAATAAGGATGTTTTCTATTTTAATTCTCTCAAAGTAGTTCCTTTATGAAAGGGAGCTTTGAAATTGGTTTTGTTTAAGGCAGCCAGCCAGCCAGAGGCTGAAATGAACAACTACCAACTAGCCTGCAGGGTCGATAGCGGATTTTGGCAGAAAACCACACAGACCTCGTGTCAGTAGGCACTGGACCTCGTAAGATCCTGGCCCCAACAATGCAAGCACTAGCAGTTTCAAGGGAAATATTTGGAAAATTTGGAAGGAGTACAGACAAGTGTCCAGCTCCCAGATCCCCAAGGAGGAGTCACCATCTATTACTCAGAAATACTAAACAGAAGTGGGCATGTTAGATCTTAAAGTGAACAGTGCAACCAAAATCACTAGTTTGAAAGTTCTTTAGAGGCATCCTCTCCTTGGAGGACAGTCCTAGTTTGGTATCTTGATCACTGTTAGTCACAGCTGACTTGAAATTAAATCAGAAAGTTGAAATGCACGTCCACTGCTGGACCTATTTGGTCAGAGCTGTGATTTCTTCTGATTTCATGGCATCAGACAGGAAGCTGAGCTCATTGCATAAGGTCTCATATCGGAACGCCATCCGGATCTGAGCAACATTTGTCTTTCGAATATCATTTCCTTCAGGTCCTTCTTTATAATAATTTTGTCCCAGAAACTTTTGCTTCTCCTGTGGAACCAGAGAAGTACAAATGAAACCATATACCTTAGGTTCATTTTCTGTATCCACATGGCGGCTTTGACATTAGCCACCAAATCAGACCAGTCCCCCTGAAGTTGATCCTCCACCAGGACATCATTCCCCACAGAGTTCTTAAAAATTCCTCCTGGCCTCTGTCCTCAAGGATGTCACCCTGACACCCACATTCATTCCCTTCATTTCTGACTATGCTTTCCTTGCTCAGAAGGGAAAAATAAGACCTCCAAGAGCTGCTGGCAATGAAGAAGGCAAGATTGAAGGCGTGAAGACTCTTAACTCCCACCTGAGAGTTGACACAGGTGTTTCTGGGGAGGCCCAGTCTTAGGAAGCAGGTCTACATAATTGAATCTTGAGCCTTTAACTCTTCTCTGCATCGGCATCCAATAAGAACAGCACTAATGCAGCCTCTTCCTGTACCAGTGACATCACCCAGGGGAGGTACCCAGGAGAGCCTAAGACCCTGTGTAGAGCCATGGTTCTCAAACCTGGCTCCACATCAGATCACCTAGGAAGCTGTTAAAAAAAAAAAAAAAAAAAAAATGCCTGATGTCTAAGTCCCTTCCCTACAATTTTTTTATTCAATCTAGGTATTCTTCACTATCCGAGAAATACTGAGTGCCTTCTCTGTGCCAGGGACTATTCTAGGCCCAAAGAACAACAGTCTAATGGAGCTACTGTAATGGAACTCACATTCTAGAAGGAAAGACAGGAAAACACATAACCACATATTATAATATCGATAGTAATAAACGCTATGAAGGAAAACAGATTAAAGGGACAGAGACTGATGGCAAGTATGTGGCTACTGTAGAATGGTGATCAGGGAGGGCTTCTCAGAGGAGGTCATATTTGAGGGGAGGTCTCAGAGGGTATGAGAGCAGCCTTGAAAATTCAGGGGTCTCCCCAGGTTTCTCTAGGACATGAGTTTCAGTGGAAAGATACCCTGCTTGTCTTCACTGATCTCGGCACCTGGAAAGTGCCTGGCATGCAGCAGGCGCCCACTATACATGTGTTGCAGGGACAGGAGGGACAGAGGGCAGCCAGCACCATCACACCCCATACCTGATGCGAGAGGCCGCTCTGCAGCACACTGTTCCTGGCGATTTCACACAGGTCACACGTGCTCAGCTTCCACACTTGAGCTGCAATTGCATATTCTTCCATAAGTGCTTCCTAGATCCCCCCCAAGAGCAAATGTATTAGATAGTAGGATATCCCTTTCAATCCTTCACATATTTCTAAAGCTAGAAACATCAGACAGACATTGCAGATTTAATCTTTCTTTAATGTCTGGCACCTGGATAACCGGACAACATTCCCACTGCCTCCCTCTTAAATGACGAACTCGTAAGAGCATTTCTGGCAAATTCTCAGGTTTCTGAAGAGAGATATATCAAAGAACACCTACACATGGACTTGCTGAACAGCACATGTCTGAAGCCCTGTGTCAGTCATACGGATGCCAGCCTCTGCTCTACTGCGACAGTCACCCTGGTCACGTACACGTTAAGTACGTGCTCTATAGCTTTACTCTTTATTTAACACCACTTTCTTAAGATTGTCCAAAAATAAAAATTAATCTGAAAGTATAAAGAGCAGGGATGGAACATAAAATAAGAATGAGAAATGATCAAGTAGTGAGACAGTAATCCCAAAAGGACTTAGGTTTGGATTGTGCTTTCGCATTATCTCCTAGGATGTGAAATGTCTGCCGTTGATCACAAGCTCTTCCACTACCTGTTCTTGGACATGCAACTGCCTCTGTAACCTAGAGCAGCAGTTCTCAAAATAATGAACCAGGGTCCCCAAGGCCTTTTAAAAGGTCATCCCTCTCCCAACTATGTATCTTTGTGAGACAAGATTTTCTTCATACACTTTGATAAAAACAAGGCATCACAACAGATTGAAGGCAGATGCAGATTTGAGAGTCCTACTGTCTTCTATTAAACCAGACATTAAGGAGATTTGTAGAAATGTAAAACAATGCCATTCTCAATGCCATTTTTCTGTTTGGGGAAAATACGACTATTAAATGAGTTAATATTTTTCAATTTTGCATGAGTTAAACATCACTAGATATGTAATCAACAGCTTTCTGAGACCAAAGCTTAGAGAGCCTGTCCTAGAAGACTCAGGCACTTCTGTTTTTACTAACCAATGGCTAGTCCCCAGGCATGACTTTACCTCTCCCTTCCCCTTCCCCTGCTCCACAGATCCAGAGTATAATAATAATAATAATAATAATAACAGTATTAAAATGTTAGCTAACATTTTGAGTACATGCTATATTCAGACACTCTATTAGACTCTGGTTCATTTTCTTAATGAATCCTCAACAATAAAGTAGAGGTAGACATAGAGACAATTTCATCCCTATTCTACGGATGAAGAAGAAGAAGATACAGAGATCAAGTAACTTAACCAACATGACAGAGATAGTAAATGCCAGAGAAAGGGGAAATAGAGAAGGCAAAAAATTAAACTGTGTCTTTAAGGGCTCAAGAACTCCAAAGACAGGACTCCTGGAAGGAACACCTTTCACTAACCAGGAACTTACCCGTTGCCTTCAGTGGGCACCAACCCCCGCCCCAAAGGCAAACTGAGCGTGTGCTCACCTTTGTGTAGTGGAATTGCATGGGGTCATCGGTGGAGAGAGAAACATGCAGTCCCTTGTGCAGGAATTCCCTCAGAGGGTTTTTGGAATATTCAAGGAACAGACTGTTGTTGCTAAGAGGAGACATGGCAATGGGGATCTGAGCCAGGTAGTAGAGATACTGCAACACCGGACTCTGTAAAAGAACCACCAAGCTCAGGTGATGGGTGCCAGAAAGAGGAGGGAGGAAGGGAGGGCAGGAACATTCATCAGTGGAAACCGGGGGTCTGGATAGTGTCTGTGCAATTCCCTAACCAAGTGTGAGTACCCCAAAGCCAGGGCACCCAGACCTCACCTCCCCTTCCCCACCTCTACATTCACCTCATATATCACATGCCCATCTCTTCCTGGGCTGCCCTCCACCCCATCTTGGCTCCAGACAAGACCCAGCTCAGGGCAGAAAGGCAGCTGCAAGGCCCCAGGCTACCCCTAGCCTACATAATTTGCTCCCTCCTTCAGGCATGCCCCCACTGGGTCAGCCCAGGAGATCCCCATTTTTGTTGTTGTGTTGCTTTGACCACAAACATTCAGGTTGAGTCTGTAAACATTCTGGCTCCTCAGAGATCGGAAGGGGCAGACCTGACTGGGCTAGAGTGGTGTTCTGATGTAACACTCACCCCCACAGGATTGTGACACACCATTAGACCTTCCCAGGATCAGGGCAGAAGAGGAGTTTGAGCAAACATCCTTTATGGAAGTGATCCAAAATATGGAGAAGACAAATGGACAGAGTTTATGGTTGCATTATTTACACAAGCAAAAAGTTGGATGGACTCTGTCCAACAATTGGAGACGAGTTGAATCAATTATAGACCATCCAAGTGATGGGCCATCCTCCCAACAGCCTTTAGAATGAGGAGCATAGCAGATACTATGTTGCAGCACAGAAAAATGCTTATTCAGAGGTAGGAAACAGAAACAAAAACATCTGTGCTCATAATAATAAGCACATTAGAAATATGCTCTGGTAAAAAAGATGAGCATTATAAATACCAAAAAGCTAATAATGGCTATTTCTTTTAAAGTAATAGCAATAAGGGGCTTTTTTTCCCACCTCTCCATCTTTGGGAAAATCCAAATTGCAATGTGTTTGAATATATTCCTTTCATAATTAAGTACAAAACCAAGATAACTACAGACAGCCCAACCCAGAAAAAGGCCCCAGCCTTTTAATGTCACTGGCCAGAGCTTCTCGAGGGCAGAAAGGAGTCCAGGTGATCCACTCCCCCCTAGGGAGCCCAGAGTAGGACCATCCTTGCAGGGTCAGCTTCCTTGAGTGGCCTGGTTACCTTCTTGAGGAGCAGCCCGTGGGAAATGTTGTCAGCAGTAAGGAAAGCAGACACCAGGTGGGTGATGGAGCCGGCCTCCCCGCAGTGAGGCCGGAAGAGGAAAGTGCTCAGGCCTCGTTCCCTGCAGAAGTAAGGCTCTTGGTCAGCAAGGACCCCTAGTTCAACCTACTTCGGCCCCACAGGCCTAGGGCCCACACCCCCAGCTCAGGACATACTCGAGGGGAGACGGTTGCCCATGGCAGAATGAACACAACTGACGTGGGGGGCACGCTGGAAACTATTCCTCCCAAAATACAGAGAGCCAGGTCCAGAGATCTTCAGAACCAAGAGATATCATCCCCAAGGAAGAGAAGGGGGGGACCTAGTGGTAGAAAGAGACTCTCCTCTGTCCCCATTCACTCCTCACCTACCCCTTGGAGACCAGGTGCACAGACCTTCAGTGCAGCAAAAGCCATGAGAAACCATCAAGTCCAACTACTTGGTCATAAAAATGAACAAACCCAGAGAGTAGAGTCAGGCATTGCAAACCCCTGGGCAGGTCAGCAGCAGAGCTAGAACCCAAGCCCCTACCTCCAGAAGCTCGGCCCAGACTGCCCCTCCCCAACACCAAGCCATCCCTTTTTAATCATGGTCCATCCAAAACCTTCCTACTCACAGACTACACTGGCTTAGGCTGAGCTAGCAAGGCCCCATGGCCCAGCGGGGGCAGGAGGGAGGCAGACTTGCAAGGGGAGAATGAACAGTCGAGTGCTGGCTGCCCCGGGCACCCAACTCCCGCCATTACATGCCCCCCATGTAATTTGCATTGTTTGCATTGGTGGGAGTCCGTGCAGGTAAGACCATGGGACATGAGTTCCGTGTGGGCATGGACTTAGTCTGTGTTGTTCCCTATTATATGTCCCGTGCCTAGGACAGTGCCTGTCACATAGCAGGTACAATCATGTGTTACATGCATAAGTGCAGGTATGAGCACTGTTGGTATAGTGGAAGGAACACACCCCATTTCCGCGTCATATCAGAGATGGACAGGTACACATGTAGGTATTGGTATGTGTATGCACACGCGTGTACAGGCAGAAGGTTTTGCTGCACTGTGTGTACGAGCTTGTCTGTGGTACAGTGGCGTGCCTGCATGTGCATGTGGCTCTATGAATATGTGCCCTGTGTTGTGTGCTGGGGCATATCCCTGTGTGTGAGGTCTGAGGGCACACAGACATGTGCAGGGGCTGGGTGCACCCACCTGCGGAGGTTGTTGAGCACCATGATGTTGGCATACATGTAGTACAGGTAGTAGCTGTAGGGCGGGTTCTGTTCACTGGTCCAGATGTCTGGGCTGGGGCTCTTGTCTGAGAACATATGGTCGCTGTGCTTGGACTCATCATCCACACTGTCAAACCCTGTCACCTGGGCAGAAAGAAGGGTCCTGCATCAAGCCAAGGCAGATGAGCTGCCAAAGGCCTTGGCGTCCAGGCCTCCCGGGTTCATACCTCAGCTGGGGACCACAGAGCCTGAGGCCACATTTCTCCCAGGGATGGGGAGTGGGCACAGTGCCCCAGTCTGTCCCTCCGTGGCTTCTAAAAGTATCCAGGAGACCAGACTGGAGAGTGCCAAGCCCCGGTGTGGTAGTAGTGATGGGTAAGGGAAAACTCAGGCTGGACCAGGTGGCCAGTGAAACAGTCATACCCCCTGCCCATCTCTCTGCTGCGCCAAGGAGGCAGCCAGGGCTGTAGGGTACAGAAACAGCTGTGAGGGGAAATGGGCCTACTGGGCGGCAGGCCCTAAGCACTTACCACACATCAGCTAATATAACACTCAGCCATCCTGTGAGGGAGGGCCTGGCTGTGAACAAACCAGGCCCAAAATGCTTAGGGAGCCTGCCTATGCAAGACAACAGGCTCTGAGCCTAAGTGGGCTCTGGGTCTCTCGACTGGGGCTGCAGGTGGAGGCTGCCCCTGGGATGCACCTTTGGGGCCACAGGAAACCAGCCTGGATTCCTCACAAGTCAAGGTGGGCCCCATCCAAGAGGGCCCCTTGGAAGGATGAGCTGCGGTTTCCGGGAGGGAGATACTCTGCTCCCTGATTCCTCCCTAGGAAGTTCCCCGAGCCTCCTGTCCCACCACAGCAGCTACACCTCAGCTGGGGCCCAAACTTTGCCCCTACTCACTAGCTTCCTGGTCACCTGGTCCCAGACCTTAACCAAAGACCTATACCTACAGAAGATAGGGCGTCTCAGCCAGCACATGGGGCAGTTCTGCTAACATGTCTCCCCCTTTCACTCAGCCACAGCAGCACTTTGGAAGGGGCTTCTGCAAGACTGTCCACCCTGCTCCACAACTGACCCAAACTGGGGACCCCAGCCAGGTCTGCCAGCGTCTCCCATTCGTATATGGGCAGTAGGTGCCCGGAGGAGCAAGGGACCATGAAGGTCTCGGCAGAGTCTTCCTGTCACAGAACCACGTGTCCCAGGCAATAACCGAGTTGCTCCCACAGCTCCCAACTTGGCCTGGATGGGTCTGGGGCCAGGGAAGCCATGCCTTAGCCCCATGCCTTAACTGAACTCTCCAGGGCCTGGCCTGGAGGTAACAGCCCCTCACCTGAGCTCTGTATCCAACAGATGCAGGGCCTCAAGCACAAAATTGTTCAACCTCCAACTCCTCCTCCTCCCCAAGGCTGTTCTTCCCCGACTTGTGACAGTGACCTCTGAAGGCATGCTAGACCCTTCCCTCTGGCTCACCTTCAGGCCTTGCCCAGGTGCTGTCCGTGCTACAGCTATGCCCACCTCATGCCCACAGGCCCTAGGCTGCCATCCACATATGCCTCACTTGTCCTACTTGGGAGGGGCATGAGGATAATAACACCTGCTCGGGAGTCAGGCACCTGTCTACATAAATTCCAGCTCCACCACCTCTTAGCTTCATGTAATTTCCTCGTGTGTGAACTGGAGTTAGTAGCCTCATAGGGCTGTTGTGAGAATTAAATGAGATAATCCACGGAGAGCACTTAACAGTGCTTAACACACAGCAAGCACATGACGATTCTGCTTAGCATTAACCCCAACAAAATGACATGAAATAAGGTAATCATGAGGCTGAAGTGAGATCATGTCACAGCATAGATCACAGGGGCAGGCAGCAAACACTCAAAAGCCATGAGCTGTTACCACCCCCCAGCATCTCTCACTGCTGGAGGAGGGCCCCGGACTCTCATCTTGCCCCTTTCTGCCCACCTCCAGCCACCTTCTGTTCCAGGCCTTTTTCCCCACAACACCCGGAATGGTGTTTGCCTAAAATATAAAGTCAGTGATTTCCCTCCGCCTGTTCAGACTTTTCCCGGCAGCCCCCCAGCTCTCTGGAATCTTCCCTACCACCCTCCATGTCAGACCCCCAGAACCCCCACAGCATACTGAGCCCACTTCTCACAGTCTACAGCCATCTCTATTCTGAGAACCCAAAGGGACAGATCAGCTCCTGCCCCACTCCTACCTTTTCTAGGTAACCTCTCCTCCATCCCTTCTTCCCCTCTCCCATAACTAGCCAGATAAATCTGTGTTGTGGGGCTCATGTACTCAACCAAACATGATGTGAAAACTCTTATTCCAAGGTCAAAGCAGGAACACTGAAATGTCTGCATTTCTAAAGACCTGGGGCTGCTGCGGGGAGCTGTGGGGCCAGGAACTGGTCCTTCCAGCCCCACTCGGGCAGGAACTGACTCCTCAGTCTCTCCCCATCTCCCCACCACTGTCCTCTTGGCACCCCACCCACGCCCCAGGGCTGCCCCCGAGGAGAAGGGGACTCCCCCCACCTGGAGCCAACTAGTTATTTTTAAAATTCTGTTTCTTGGGACCAGTCACACCATGCCTAGGGCACAAGACGGAGAGGATCTGAGAAGAAAAACCTGACCCAACTCTCTTGGAATCCTCACTTCCCTTCACCACTGTGCTCATCGCTTGGAGCACCACTCACACTTACATATTTAAGGAAAAGATGAAGCTCCTGGTGATCTTGGGGGTTGATTGTGGCCTCAAAGAGGGGCAGGAAGATGTTCTCCAGCATCTTCCCAAAGCTTGGCAACAGCTTCTTTGACCTAAATATGTCACTGGGGGAAAGAAGAGACTTTATTATTAAAGTGAACCCAACAGCCTCCTTGGCCTGTGGGAGAGCAGTCCCATCCCTTTCTCAAGCAGCTTGTGTTCCCATCTAAACACCCGGAGTAGAACTAGAGATGTGGCTTGAGCACAGGTCCTTCTGCTCCTCTCCAGCTCTCAGCAAGTTCTGCAATACTGGGCATTGGTTTGCAAATTCAACACCCACCCATGCCCATCAGAGAGCTTTCCCAAGCTAGAGGCCATGCTGAGAGTGGGGTATTGGCACTCAGGCTGATGCAAGGTCTGAGAGATGAATTAAATTTCTCAGTGATCCAAACTCTGCCACTCAGCTCCATTCCCCTAAACCACATATCCCAGTCCACTTAAGGGACCATGAGCCCCACATTGGCCAGATGGGAAAGGTCAGCAGTCATCTGAGTCATAGCCATGGAGAGGGCCAGCAATGTGGGCCACCACCAGGTTACTCATGCCCGGGGGCTCACACAAAAAGATAATCCCTCCTCAAACCCCGATGAGAAGATGGGTAGTAGTTCCTACTAGGTTTTGCAGTTTGCTCTTCAAGCCCCCAATCCCCGCTAAGGGAAGGAGAGGCCCGAGGTGGCACCAAGACCAGCCCCACCAGCAATAGTACAGACTCAGCAGCCCATGAGGAACAGGCTGTGTCCCCAGAGGGCATGGACAGACAGCAAGCAGCCACCCCACTTACTAGATCCGGGGCACCTGGATGATCCAGCGCATGTTGGGGGAGTAGACCTTGTGCTGGATGAACCAGCGGGCCAGGTTGGGCCACTCCTCAGGACTGCGGCCGTAGATGGAGAGCCGTGGCTCCGAGTACTGGTACTTGCTCTCCTCCAGCTCCCTGGCCACCTCCTAGCACCAACAAGAGCTCAGGTCGGCCCAAAAGCACCCAGCTGCTGGGTCCTGCAGCTCCCTCAGCCGCCCGATGCCAGGCCGGGAAGACCCGATCTACGTCGGCTCGCTGCCGTGTAACCAGTCCCCCACCTCAGCAGAGGCCCCTTCCAGGGGAGAGGGAGGCCTCTGCAGTCACGCGCATAGCCAGGCCAGGCAGCAGAAGCGTCTCCAAATGGAGCTAACCTGCCCCCAGCCAAACACAGGCCACAAACGGACAGGGCAGTGAGCCTGGATGCTGTGAGGGCCGGGGGTACACCCCCCCCCCGCCCCTGGGCTGCAGTCAGCCCCGGCAGCACCACGGCACAAGCCCCCTGGGCACCCCGGCCTTGCCCCAGCGGGATGGTGGACCGACAGGGCGGGGGGGGGCGGGATCAGGAGGCCATGAGGCGCCCCCACCCTGCTGGCAAGGGGGTGTCAGCTCTGCGGAGGGCTTGGAGACGCCGAGGGCTCACTCGCCTTGACCATCCGAGCAAAGTACTCTCCTCCCAGGTAGTTCTCCGTTTTCAAATACAGGTCGCGCAGCTCGCTGGCCCCCACAGGGTTGTACTTGGAGTTGAACTTGTCGAAGCGATGGAATGTCTGCCGGCCCTGGAGAGAGACCGCCGGGCAGATCAGCGACCATCCACGCACATTTCCCTCTCCAGGCCTTTACAAGGAGGCCATGCTGACAGATGCAGGTCCGCTCCCACACGAAAGCTTGGAAAGTCCTGGAGCCAGGGCGCCTGTCCTCGCCCAGTCAGCCTGGGGGTCCTTTAGTGAGGCCCTCTGTGAAAGATCCAGGGGCCTCGCACCCCAGGGCACCGTGGCCAGGGGCACAGCTGACCGAGTGAGCTGAAAACCCCCAACTACTGAACAGTCGGGAATAAAGGGTCTCTGTTCCTGCTTGGACTTCATAAGGCACTTTCTCCACATGACCTCATTCGGTGCTTTATTTGTTTTATGAAGATTTTTTATTGTGGTAACATACATCTAACACAAAATTTATCATCTTAGCCATTTTTAAGTGTACAGGTCAGTGGTATTCAGTGCATTATGTTGTACAACTGTCACTACCGTGCCGCTCCAGAACTCTCTATCTTATAAAACTGAAACCATGTACCTGTTAAACAGTACCTCCCCATGACCCCTTCCTCCTGCCCCTGGAAACCAACACTCCTTTCTGTCTCTGAATGTGCCTATTCTACACGCCTCATACAAGTGAATTGTACGTTAATGGTCCTTTTGTGTCTGGCTTTTCTGACTTGGCATCATGGTTTCAAGGTGTGAGTACTTCATTCCTTTTTAGGACTGAATCCTATTCTACTGTGTATTTACCACATCTTGTTTATCCATCCACCTGCTGATGGACACCTGGGCTGCTTCTACTTTTGGCCCTTGTGAATAATGCTGCTCTAAGCTTTGAGGTGCAAGCAGCTGTGTAGTCCCTGCTTTCAATTCTTCAGGCTCTATTCCTAGGAAAGGAATTGCTGGAATATATAGTAATTCTAGATTTAACTTTTGGAGGAGACACCATACTGTCTTCTATAGCAGCTGCACCATCACTTAGTGTTCTAATAACTGTAGTGTCAATAAGGCACATGGCATTCACCATTTTATAACCAAGGAAATAAAAGCTTAAGTGAATTGCTTAAGGATACATGACTCCCAACAGATACAAGGGGAATTAGAACTGGGACCAGTCTGACTCCAGGGTATACACTTTCCCCCTGTCCCGTGGCCCTGTTATTCCCTGAGGCCAAATTACCTGTCACACCTCTATGGCTAGAAGAGAAAGAGCTGCTTACGCAGCTGGCCTCTCCCCATGCACAACCATAGCTCTTTTCCAGGGGGCTGAGAGACCACCCAGTATGGTGTGAGGCACTAGGGCAGAAGCTCACTCACCGCATGGACATCCAGTGAGTCCACAGTGAGGTCATACGGGTCCATGTGCAGGCTGTCGAACACCTGCCGCAGGGTGATCTTCCGGCCCCGCTTCTCCGCCACAGCCCTGTCAGGCTCTGTCTGGTACGTGTGCTTGATGAAGCGCAGCAAGTGCTTCTGGTTCATGCAGGCAGCCGCATGGATGTGTGTGTCCACCTGCAATGCCGTGCCCACCAGCCATGAGCCAGGCCACCTCCACTGGCAATAAGAGTTGGGGTGTCCAACCCTCAAAGTGGAGTGCAAAATCTCAGCACCCGTGGCCCCCACCAATGCCTGGATCTACACCCCTCCCCCCAGTTTCTCCTCTGGACTTTGAAATTGGTCCTCCCGCTAGCTTCGCTGCCCTACCTACCTCATTACAGCACCCAGAGTGCTTTTTAAAATGTAGGCTGGGTCTGGCCATTCCTTCTCACAAACCATCAGTGGCTCCTAAGTCTTTAAGATAAAGCCCAAACTCCATAGCTTGGGATTCAAGGCTCACTTCCAACCTTAATTCCCACCTTGCCACTGCCCACTCTCTGCTCCAACTCTGACAAACCACTAACAGGTGCTCAAGGCACTGCATCACTTTGCCCATATGTCTCCTCTGCTTGGCATGCCTTCCTTGCTCCCACCAATCATCCACCTACCCCAGATTTCTTACAACTTTCTCCACTTGGAAGCCAATCCTGATCCGCACCTCACACCCCCAGCACATTGGCCAGTTGTTCCCTCACCCAGCCAGGAAAACTAGCACAGACACTCCCATTACTGTCACATCCTCTTGATTCACTCTACAAAGTCCCTATCTCCTCTGTCCCTAAACTGGGAGCACAGTCATCAAAAGACAAGGACTTCATCTGATGCATCCAAGTCTCCAACGCCTACCCCAGGGCCTAGTATGACATATCTGTTGAATCAGTGGATGGATGAATGAACAAATGGTGATATCGGCATCCTCATAGAACTCTAAGGGCCCACCGAGTGCCCCACACAATACCATTCTTCACATTGACCTCTCTTGGGGCATTTCCTTCAGCCACTAGCCCTGAGGAACGGAGGCCTCGCTAAGCTGAGGGATGGCCTGAAGTCACAGTGGGCATCCTGACTCCCCTTGCATGAGCCCAACGGGCTTCAGAGAGGTCCCCAAGGAGATGGCAGCAGGCTCACAGGCCAGGATGCTGCCAACCACCAGATTGGCTCCGTAGGCTGCCAGGGCTGGGATGAGGAGGCGGTTGACCGCTGGCCAGGGAATGCTGTCCACAGCTGGCCAGGCATCTCCAACTCATGCCAAACCAGACATTTGATCTATGCAATCTCTGTGAACATTATACAAGCCAGCCCATGTCATTGGCCACATCACCGACTCATGGGGCCCTTCTTGCCATTAATCCTGCCACTTCCAACCAGAAAGGCCACTAGACATCAGAGAAATAAAACAATTACAAGCACAAAAAGCTAAGACATCACCCAAAGCACAGTGTAAATGGTCAATCACGTCAGGGACAGGCTGGGCTCATGTGGGATGCACAAGTGGTCAGCCTGGCTTAGCTCAGCCAGACACAGCTGGACTCAACTACCTCAGCATGACATAGCACATTCTGCATTTTCTCGTTGTGTCCTCTAGCATACCAATGACACACTGCAGGGGGTGCAGCCTGTCCTTACCCCCACAAGTCATAAGATGAAGGAGGAAAACAACTGGACAATCCAGGAAGCATCCAATCCAAACTTTAGAATGTCCAAGGTGGTTATTTTAGGAACAAGTAAAAGAACCTGTCATTGGAGGTCAGTGTTTTCAATTCACCAGAAGATACAAGTGCATTCCTTGCTTTTACCTCAGATCCGGGTCTAAGCAAACAGTACGGTTTACAAACAGGGCTGGCAATACCCGGCCCCGGCGCCAACACTGACCATTTCCACATGCGTGTCAGACATCAATAATTGATTGCAGCACTTTCACTAGGCTTTGGGAGCAGCCACTGCCAACTGGTCAAGTTTGGCACAGAAGATGAAGCCTATTTGCTATGCCTGATATGACACTTAAACCAAAGTGGAGAAGGCCTAATCTTACCCAACTCCTAGGCAGTAAACACACTCAGCCCTGGTTCTCAGCTCTGAACAAAAACAAATGTCTTATTACACAGTCCGGCTGGCTGGGCCTCGTTGTGTCATAAGCCATGCCCTGTTGTGATGTTGCAGGCACTTTCATAAACACCACCCCCGGACCCATGGCCCCTCACAGCTTCGGCCTCAGAGCACAGCTCTGGCCTATCCTCCCAACACTGACAGTTAACCTTGGAAATACGGAGGCCACCCTCCCAGCCCACCCTGGGTTTCAGAAATCCAGCTCTCCTCCCAAAGAAGCTTCCAGGGTAAGATAAAGCAGCCAGGACCCGGGAGGCAAGGAGGGGCAGGCAGAGGCCTGACTTGGAACAGATCTGGCCTGTGTTTATGGACTGCTGTGGTGCCAGAGAACAGGACACTGAGTCACAGCACAGGGGTGAAGGTCATCCCTATCTGGAGAACACATTAACCCCCAGACTGACAGGGAACGCCTAGGGGTAGGCAACCACAGCCCCCACCAGGACTCTCTCCCGTATCACAGCCAGAGGGCAGCTGGTTGGCCCAGGAACACCCACTGAGGCCCCACCTCAGAAGCAAACAATGTCCGAGCCAGTGCAATTCGCAAGGATACCTCAGCCCCAGGCAGCAGGAAGCAATGGGCCCAGAGCATTCATACACGGGCAGGGCTGCACTGGGCTGGCCAACGAGCTTCCTCAGACGCCCACCTGGGCAGGTGGGGTGCTTCAGGCAGGGCTGAGAGGAGCTGGCATAGTGCCTGAAGCACCCACCTGTCTGAACACCTGAGGCTGGGAGAAGCAGCTGTGTTCAAAGGCGAAAATACCAGGCAGGTGATTTCTAACACATCCTCTCATCTCTGCCTAGAACCCCCGAGACACATCCCCCATAGCCCATGAGCTGAAGCCACCTCTCTTAAGGTTCCATCCAAGTGAGAGTCCATGCCAGACCCCAGGCTGCTTCACACAAGTAACCTCGGGGCCTCCCTGGAGGAGGCCTTCTGTTCATCACTCTGGGTATCCCCGAGCAGGTCAGGGAGGCCTGGGCTCCACATCCTCCCCTGACCCACATTCCCTTACCAGAGCTGACCCCAGGGAGGGGCAGTCCTCAAGGGGTCACGCCTGGGACAGAAGCCCCTATGGAGACCAGGACCCCAATCCCCACCCTTCCCCCATGAGCTTCTCTCCCAGAATACCACCGTGCCCCCTCCCTGCTCCCTGCTTCCTCTGAGAAACCCGGGGGCCCCGTCAGGGCCCAGAACCTCACCTACCTCTGCCACCTGACGCTCCCCACAGCCCAGCACCACGCTGTCCCCCGGCACCGAGCTCCTGTCAAACCGCACCACTTGCTGTCACACCACGCACTCGGCATGGTCTCTCCTCTCATGGCACAGAACTCTCTCCCCTGGTCTTCGGCATACGCTGCGCCCTCTGCCTGGAACGCCATCCCTTCCATTCCCTGGCCTCCCACCCCTGCCCAGGTGCACTCTTTACATCTGCTCAGTTCTGGGCTCTTCCTGGACGCCACCCCTGCCACAACACTTCACACTGAGAGGACTAGGCTAGGAACATCTAGGACATAGGCAGTGGCTCCTGCTCAACATCCAACACCCTAAGCTGAGCACTGATATTAGTTAAATGGGAGGAAATTGGAAAAGCTGGAGGCCATGACCCTTTAACACACACACCTGCCCGGGCTGCAGCCCCCAGGCCCAGGCTAAGGCTGCTCACCCAGCCTAGGGCAGGGGCAGAGACAGGAGCACTTCGGTTGCTCTTCCTTACCCATACCTGATCCAGAAGGAACCAAAACCATGAACTCCCAACCCAAAGAGGTCATAACAGCCTTTCTCTCTCCATGATGAACTTAAGACATCCTCTACCTTAAAAGCAGCCTGGCCTCAAGTCTTATGACCAATTAGCAGACCATACCCTATTTTCCAAGGAAGAGGGCACACTGCAACAGGTACATAACGTGGACCAAGGTTTCCACCTAGAGTCATACCAACTACCGTCTGAGGCATGGCCTGACAGAAAGAAGGCAACGCTCCAATCTTCCTTCTGCATGTACGCATCACACTCATCTGGCCAAGGAAGGCCACACAGGGGACCAGCCCCAGACTGGCTCACGGCATGCCAGTGGGTTGGGAGGGAGACCGGGAGGGCTGGCTCTCAATTCTGGCCCACTGACGCACCTTTCTCACATTATAGAAGTCTCGGTGGGGGTTACTCTTCAACTCTTTGAACTCAGACATTTCATTTAACATTTCATGAAGGCTGAACTTGGATTCCAGAAAGTTCAGTCGCCGGTGACAGTATGTTTTCCTGCAGGTGGGGAAGGGGGAGAAACCACAGTTGAGAAGTCCCATCAAGCTCTCCAGTCTACAGACCTCCAGTGGCCATGGAGACCAGCCCTCAGGTGGAGGGTCAGGATGCAGTAGGGAGGGATGGGGGGGGTTCCAGCTTTCTGCAGACTCAGCTGGACTGTGGAACCACCTTCATGTGTTCTCCAAAACAAATGGAGAGTCAACTGGGGGCAGTGCAAAGCTGCCTTCGGGACCTTGTACAGGTTGTCTGACGTCTAGCTTTATGTGCTTAGGCAATTCATCCAAATCTGTTTCCCACAAGTAAATATGGAGATGGCAGTGTCCAAGACTGAGCAGAGTAGACGCTCAATAAAAGTCTCCTCATCCCTTCCTGCTTCTGCCCAGAACTTGAGTAATAGAGCCAAATTATATAAGGCGAGACCTGCCCACCTTGGCATGGAGAGGAACCATCTTGTGACCTAATGATGTTTCCTAAACCCCAACCCCTAAAGACTCTGCAACTCTGAGGTTTCAGGACAAGTGGAGGAGGTTTTGTATGACGGGTAGATTAAGAATGTAGGGATGTTTGTTACTAGGACAGAAATCTCTGTAGGGACTGATGCTTCCACCAGCCAGCAAAGGCCACCGAGGGTGGGAACACTCACTGCTCCTAGCCAACTCTCAGCCCACACCCAGCCCAGGGGCCTGGCCACGTGCCACAAGCCACACAGAACTTTCAACCACAAGTCACGCCACCCTGCTTCCTTGTGACCCCCAAACAAACAGCAGCTCCCTTGGCATGCAATCACTCGAACTTTCATAAGGAGCAGCTGCCGACCCTGGAACAGCACCATCATATTGACCGAGGCAAGCCCCAGAGCACATCACAGAGGAAGCATGAAGAGTCTGAGTCAGAAGGGATTTCAAAGGCTATCTCACCCAGTCCCTTCCCCAGGAGGACTGGCCTGGACAGCCTCCCGGACAGGACAACCACTGCTCACATACCTCCTAGAACAGCCAGAGTCCTCCCACCTCTCCCTCCCAAGGCTTCTCCTCAAAGCTCCTCCTTGCAGGGCAGAGGTGAGCCTCCTGGGAATTGCATTTTCCCCTCCCAGATCTTAGCGCTGCCCTCAGATCAGTGAGGCCCAAGACCCACTCCGCCCATCCTCCTGCGGTCCACTCTCCTCCCTTGGAAACTGGCGTCACACCATTCCCAGCAAAACCCTGAAGGCAGGGTAAGAGAGGCTCCTGGGCAGTGACCGCACCCTTCCCCTCCCCCAGCTGCCCAGTCCTGGCCGAGCACTCGGCACAGCCATCCACGGCTCAGGGCCAGGCTGCCGAACCTCCTGCTGATTAGCTGAGGGGCTCACCAACAAGAGAGGGGCCAGATGCAGAGATAACTGCCCACCAGTTTAACTCAGGCCAAGCCCACGAGCATCCTGGGGGCCGTGGTACAAAGTTCCCAGGCCTCCTGCACTCTCCCCTCCAGAAACATGGAAAACCTAACACCTAAAGCAACAGTCTTCATCTCTCTTCTACCATCTATGATGTCCTGGGCTGATTCTCTACCAAGGTGCTGCCCCGCCTGGGGTGAGGGAGAACAGCCACTTTAAGGTAGCCAGGTGGCCACCAGCAAACAGAAGTCCACCTCTAGGATGCAGAAGAGACAGGTAGTACCAACTCTAAGAATGTGCCAGCCTATGATGGGAAATTGTTGCAGGAACCCACAAAGCACTGGGGAAAGGGGAAAGTACTCTATTTCTGGGATGATTGAAGTGCAGGGAAGCCCAGAATAAAAAGGGGACCTGGTTGGCCTTTCCCAAAGAGAGGCACTTGGGGAAAGCTGGCTTACGTGGGGCCATCTGTGATGAGAGCCAGGATGTGGCTCATGTCCACCGTGTAGGTCTCCAGGTCGGGATAGGGCAGGCTGTGGGGCTCCTGGCGCTCCAGCATCTTCTTGTTATCATACACGAAGAGGATGCCTCCCTGCATGCGAACCAGGTAGCCCAGGTTGGGGGGAGCATCGTCCAGACAGTAGGGGTCTTCCTGGGGCAGAGGGGGAGGGTGGAAGTCTGCAAAACAGGATTGAGTGATGGCAATGTGCCCTTGACCTCATGAGCTGACATGAGCTCAAAAGTCACATTTTCAATGAGGGCCATCCTCATCATCTCATCTCAAACCCAACCATCTCGACTACCCCCACCTACCCTCACGTCACCTATCTCCCTCCCTGTTTTATTTCATCTCCCTGGCATTTACCACTATGAAAAATAATGTCATTTACTTATCTTGGGTCGTAGATGTTTGGTTTGTTTACTATTGTATCCCCATTTCCTAGAGCAGTCCCTGGCCCATGGCTGACACTTCAGTAAATGTTTTTAATTTAACTGAAATGGGCTTCAGCCTCCTGGGCATGACAGGGACGCCAGGCACATTAAAAAGGGCCACTGTGTCTTCTCCTAATAAAATAACAGGCAGCACCTGGGACTGCCCAGAGGGAATAATTGTCCCTGTCCACCCACATCTTCCTGAGCCCAGGGCAGCCAAGGAGCTAGATGGAAAAGCCTCCCACCTCCCCAAATAAGCACAGAATAGGCAGTTTATCTCCCACAGAGCAGGGAATGGCAAGGACAGAGCTATCTGTCCCCACAAATATTAGCCCACAGGAGGCAGAAAATGCCTCTTGGCCATTTCCCAGCTATGAGACTGAACAAACCACTCCACCTCTCGGATCCTGCTGGCTCATCTGAGAATAACACACCCTGCCGTGATGGGCTGTTGTAAAGGCTGCAAAAGTAGGTATAAAAAATGCTTTGTGGGGCGCCTGCATGGCTCAGTGGTTGAGTATCTGCCTTTGGCTCAGGACATGATCCCAGGGTCCTGGAGTCAAGTCCCGCATCAGGCTCCCTGCATGGAGCCTGCTTCTCCCTCTGCCTGTGTCTCTGCCTCTCTCTGTGTGTCTCTCATGAATAAATAAATAAAACCTTAAAAAAAAAAAAAAAAAAAGAAATGCTTTATGACAGTAATGCCTGACTGACTCATCAATTAGAGGATATTATTTTCATTACTCTTGTAATGAGTTCTCCTGACTCGATAAGCTCTGTCTCTGGCCAAGGACCAGATTATGCTAAATAGCAGTAGATCTGGGGGCTCCAACTCTGCACACCAGCCAACTCCACATAGGGTGCAGCTGCTCAGCTGCCAGCCCAGGCAGGGGAAACCCTAGGATCTTCATCAAAGAAAGCAATCAAGGCAGGGTGACCTGCCTGGGTGTCCTCCAATTAGTGCTCGGAACAGACTGCCCCAGGACAGAAGTCAGGCTTCGCAGGGGATGAAGCAGCACAGAGCCAATGTTCCCCAATCAGGCACAGCCCCAGGCTAGCTCAGGAGTCCCTAAAGTGTGCCAGGGAAACACTTTTCAAGTGTACATGAAACCATGGTGTCTGCCTCACTGCGCTCATTCCCAGGCCCCCTGGATACTCTGTTTTGTATAAAGTACACATTGGACGGTCGGTCCTGTCTGCTTTTGCCAAAACTGGGATAGGTGGCATCAACTTGCCTCAGATAGAGAGGGAAATGAGACCAAAAGGGCTGAGATTTAACCAGGGTTCCAGGTGGTAACAGATGCTCAAAGTCCAGGTGTCAGAGCTTCAAGGAAAACCCAGACAGGAGACCCTTGGCACCTAATTATACCCAGAGGGCAGCCAGGGGCCTGGGCACTGGCACAGACCACTAGGCCCTTGTCTGATCCCCCATAACCACCTTTACAGATTGTGGTTTCTTACTGTCTTCATTCATATTACCTAACTTACAGCCTTTACTGCTCCTAGGTCCTTCACAGGCCGGACTCCCCCAGAAACCATCCTGCCATCCCCGATCTCCTCTTCCCCAAATTCTGCAGCATAAATGCAGCTACCATTTGCTGAACACTCACTAGGTGCCAGAACTACACTAAAAGTACTTCAGATGCATTCTCTCATTCACTCCTCAGAACAGACCCAGGACATAGATACTATTCTCATTTTCCAGGTTTGGAGAAATATCTTGCCCAAGAAAGTAGTGGAGCTGAGACCAGAATGTAGGTGTGTTTAACTCCAGAGCCTACTTTCCTTGTCCTCAGAACATACCCCCTGCATCTACCCCGACTCTATATCACCCCACCAACAAACTCAGCATTTACTGTCTGATGGTGCTGTTTTAAATACCTAGGGTGAGGTTGCCATTGTCTCTGGAGGACTCTCAAGCTCAGGGACAGTCTTTTGCCTCTCTCTTAACTTCTATGGCTCAGCTCTACCCAGGGCAGAGTACACAGTGTACACAGAATCAATCCTCGGGGAAACCAGCAAACATGGGTATAGGAAGCCAAAACCAGGACCCTATCCTTAAAACAGCAGCTGGGACAAATACATCCAGCCAGTAAAAAGTCTTCACCAATTCTTGGGTGCTCAACTTAAGGATCCCACATGTACCCACAGTGCCCTACCTGGGAGGCCCTCCTCCGGTGGTGCAGCGTCTACCCGCCGATGACCCAGGTACCGGGCTGTGGTCCGTGGGAAGCGGTGGTAGGCAAGCCTGGCATACTTCTCCCGTATCATCAGGGCCTTGGCCAGGCTCTTGGCAGCCTGCTCATAGTCCTCTACAGTGATCTGCAGAAGAGGGTATGCAGGGAAGAGTTCACATAGCAGGTCTGAAACCACTGTCCTTAGCAAGATCTACTGCAAAGATGGCTTTCAGCTGGCAGCTAAGAACTTGGGTTTCGGGAGCATTCCTACCACTTGCTGAAATATGAGCAGCTCACCCAGCCCAAGCTGTTTGTACAAACACTACGGTTTTTGCTGAACACCTGATTTTCTCTGGGAGTCTGGAAGACAAGGTTTTTATTAACCTGCTGGAGACGAGAAGGAAGGCAGACACTGCAGCCTGCCCACCCAAGGCCAGCCTCAAGTGCTGCCAGTTAAACCTCAGCCCTGCTGTTGCATCCTGCACACAGAGAGGCAAGGCCTGGACCATAGCTCTGACGATGGTGAGTGTCATCACTTGCCTTTCAGAAAACATACGGGCTCTTGGAAGTAACTATAAAAACTCTGCATGCTCAGTCTGCTGCTTTGCCATCCCCTGGCTTCTGAGTCGTGGGTTAATCACCCAATTCACCCAGTCAACAAGCACTTATTGAGAAGGGTTTGATTTCATTTTAGTCCTCACGGCAACCCATTCTACCCATGGGGAAACCGTGACCCAGAGAGGACAAATCACTCGCCAGAAGTTACCAAGTCAAACTTCAGATTCTTATCTGACTGGGTCCCAAAACCTAAGCATGTTCTGCTTTCCCAGAGCTGCCTGGCTCTTAACAAGGGAAGAGAGAAATCCCCACCTTCTGGTGAGCTCATTTATCTCTGTTTGGGAAGGATGTGTGTGGGAGAAACCCGAACATGTCTGGGGAGACAAGCAGCTAAACAGACAGTCATAACAGGACGTAAGTGACACAACACAGGGAGGTACAAGATGCTGGGGGAGCGTGGGGATGGGGTGTTCCTGGAAATTTCCTCTCTGCTTTAATTAAAAATCACTTTTAGTTTTCAAATATTTTAAACATACAGAGAAGACACCCATGTGTCTACCTTTCAGAGCTAAAACTTTTAATGTTTTTCATTACTGTGCCAGTTCTCTTATATATTTGGATAAATGAATCATCACAGATGCAGCTAAAACTCTACCCTCCCCACTCCTCCACCCTACTCCAGGCTCAGAGGAAGGAAGTTGGTATATATCTTTCCCAGTCATGTTTTTTCACTTTTAGTAAATGTTGCTCCTCGCTTTTGTTAAGAATGTAGCTTCTCCTTTCCTGATTCCACATGTCCCCATAAGGGTGTATTAATTCCATTTTACATCTTCCAGCGGATGGCTTCTGAGAGCAGCAGGAATAGGGGAATGAACACAAACACCTCAGAACTTTAGACAAACATATGTCCCTGCGACTGACAAGCCAAGCACTTTGCAGAGCCAATGGACTCAGCATGGCAAGGGGTTTAGGCCATGGCTAAAGAGATCAGAGAAGGTGCCCAGGATCCCCGTGGACCAGCAGCCACCAGCCAACGTATAGATAACTGTGGGCCTCATGCACAGCAGCAAGCCCATTGGGACCCAAGGTGATATGCAAGGTCAGCCTGCCTCTCATGGACTCATAGCTCTCTGGGAACCAACTGCCCAGGTCAGGGGCTCCGTGCCAGGAGACTGATGGAAAGAAGCTAGCTACTGCACCAGGCCAACATCCTCCCATTCAGCGGCTGCCAGTTTACCCCTACTCCCCCTTCTCCTGTTCTCCTCATATGTCAGGGCCAAGTAGACACTAAGGACTCCTGGTCGGGATGCTGCATCATCAGAGAAGGCCTGCATTGTTTCCAATCCAACAAAATTCCCATCCATAAGAACTTAAAGTGTGGTAAATCCATGCAATGGAATAGTACACACTTGTAAAGAAAAAAAGAAAAAAGAAGTTCTTTATCTATTGATATGTCATTATCTCCTAGATACACTGTTAAGTGAGAAAAAGCTAGACTCAGCATAATGTGCACAGTAAACTACCATTTGTATAAAAATAAACAAGTTATACATGCTTAGTTAATTGTAAGTACACAGGCCATCTATGGGAGAACACACAAGAAACCAAAACCAAGGGTTGCCTCAAAAAATAAAATATTTTGGGGGCATCTGGATGACTCAGTCTGTTAAGCATCTGACTCTTGATTTCAGCTCAGGTCATGATCTCAGGGACGTGAGATGGAGCCCCACATCACGTCGGGCTCCATGCTCAGCAGAGAGTCTGCTTGGGACTCTCTCTCGCTCTCCCTCTGCCCCTCCCCTCCTTTGGGCGCATATGTGCTCTGTCTCTCAAAAAAAAAAAAAAAAAGAAGAAGAAGAGAGAGAGTAACAAGGACAAGGACAATTGAGGTGTGGGTAGCAGGCTCAGGGCCAGGGGGAGAGAACCAAACTTAACCCTGGCACTAAGTGATACTTCTCTTCAAGAAGTAAGCAACAAAAATGCAACATCCACCCAGGAAAATGAGCACATTTTCTGTGATGAAGTGAACCAACTTGGTTACTTGTTCACTTTCTCATCAAGACCCCCCTGCCTGGTTGGGAAGGTCGAGCCTGTATTTAAAGATACTGAGTGGGGAATCCCTGGGTGGCTCAGCGGTTTAGCGCCTGCCTTCCGCACAGGGCATGATCCTGGAGTCCTGGGATCAGGTCCCACGTCAGGCTCCCTGCATGGAGCCTGCTTCTCCCTCTGCCTGTGTCTCTGCCTCTCTCTCTCTCTGTCTCTCATGAATAAATAAATAAAATATTTAAAAAATAAAAAAAGAAAAGAAAAAAAAAGATACTGAGCGGAAGCCCATAGATGGAGCGCTAAACCAGCAATAACTGATCCCACACAAACCAATCAACACCTGGACTTCGAAGTCCACTCAACATTTGGAAACCCTAAGACATGCAAGCTGGCATCTTCCTCAGGGGGAGCTTCCTCTCTTCCACAGAGAGCAGCATTCTAGATGCAGAGAACACAAGGAACGTGCAGGCCATGGCCACGGTGTGCCAGCCTGCAGCCCCAGGCCCCCCTCACAGGGGTGAGTGTGCCCGAGACACACTCATCCACACCCACAACCTCCACTGAGACCCTCCTTCTCTTCAGACTCCTGTGCATCCTGCCCACTGCCTCCCAGACACCCACAGACCGGACCAGGCTTCAGCACTAGGCACGTCCCCAGTGACCCAAGGACCCCGGCCTCCGCACAAGGTGCATCGGCCCTCACTCAGTCCCCAGGGGAGCAGATAGAGAGTGGGGAGTGGGAGCCACCTTACCCCAGCACAGTAATCTCCGCTGATGGTGACTCGCTGGAACTCGGGCATGGCATAGGGCGCTGGCGTGGGCTGGGAAGTGGCTCCAGGGAGCACAGGGGTGGTGGGAGACATGACCGGACTGGCTGTCGGGGGACCCTTCCAATCTTGCTGCGTCGGCATTTGCAGAGACAGGGACTGGGACCGAATCATCTTGAAACTTTTCTTTCTAAAAGCCAAGGACAAGGAAAAGTGGGAAACATCAGCCACTAATTAGGGCAAGTGATAAAGAGTCTTTGTTATATACATGGCGGGAGAATTTCCCTCTGATTAATCACTGGTACTGGCCCTATCATTAAGAAGCTGCTAATTATGCCTTCCTCTCACACACATCTCTGCCTGAGGTACAGAACAGCTCTTCAGACACCTCTCCCTGTGGTCACTAAGAATGGCCGTGGCCTGTGTTTGAACAGCACTGAACATTGGAGAAAGCAACTGTCTCGGGAGACAGAAGTCAGACCACACGGCAGGGGCCTAACACCAAAGCCAGGAGGAGTGAGGACCACAGCAAGTCACCCAAACTCTAAGTCCCAGCATGTGAGCAGCCTCAGGAAGGACAATGGACAGGGTCACAGATGACAACCAACCTGTATTTGTATTACAGAGTTTGAAATTTGGGGCATTGGAAAAAGGAGAGATCGTGACCACCAACTAGTCCCGCCTCTTTTTATTCATGAAGGAGTCAGGGGCCCAGAAATAGAAGAGGGCTTGCTCGGGCCCCCTGTGGCTCAGTGGTTGAGCAGCTGTCTTTGACTCAGCTCATGATCCCAGGGTCCTGGGATCATGCTTGCTTCGACAGCACAAATACTAAAACTGGGATCCTGGGATCAAGTCCCCCGCCAGGAGCCTGCTTCTCCCCCTGCCTCTATCTCTGCCTCTCTATGTCTCTCATGAATGAATAGCTGAATGAATGAATGAATGAATGAATAGATAGATAGATAGATAGATAGATAGATAGATAGATAGAGGGATCCCTGGGTGGCGCAGCGGTTTGGCGCCTGCCTTTGGCCCAGGGCGTGATCCTGGAGACCCGGGATCGAATCCCACGTCGGGCTCCCGGTGCATGGAGCCTGCTTCTCCCTCTGCCTGTGTCTCTCTCATTCTCTCTCTCTCTCTCTCTCTCTCTGTGTGTGACTATCATAAATAAATAAAAAATTTAAAAAAAAAAGATAGATAGAAAAGGGCTTGCTCAAGGTCACATGGCAAGGTGGCAGCTAGCCCTTAGCCTCCCCCCTCTTGGGGACCCCACTCTACCCTGTCACCCCCGCTGCTCCTTCCCCGGGCCTGACATGTGCCATCTCAGCCGCTGCTACTGCTGGGCAGGCACGGGCTTGTATCTATATTATGGGAAAAAGATCAGTCAGCATCACTTTCAGCATTTTTTTTGGACCTGTCACCTTAGCACCAAAAGATAATTTCACAAACCCTTGGGGAAGAGGGCACAATGGCGGTTTAAAACGCCACTCGCTCATGCTTATTTGCAGTGATTCGTGAACACTCACCTTCCTCATTAACTAAAGAGTTCAATGACACCACCCCAAGTCCTAGGTTCCCCAGGAAGGGAGTTAAAAGGTGAACAATGAAGGGAAGCCATGAGCATTCCCCTCGCCCACGTCTCTTTCTGCCTTAATGACCCCAGTCCCCTAGCATTGCAACCCAGCAGTGAACAATGCCAGAAACTAGCTGAGGGTCCAGCAGGATAGCCAAGGCCTATGGCCACCAGCAAAGGACCCAGTGGGCCACCAGAGCCCATAGAACCTCTCTCTTCTCCAGGCACCATGATACTTAGAAGGGGTATTGAAACTACTTGATCTCCAAACTGGCCTTATGAGTCACCCAGAAGCAGTTATCTTCCTCCTGATGCTTGGCCGGGTCTCCTCACAGGCCCACTGCTAATCTTCCAGGAGCCACATTTACCTCCTCTCTCTATCCACCCACCACTTGCCACAGCTCTCTGGTCCTTCTCCGCCCACCTGTGTTATCACCTCCTTGGGGCCAAATTCACACCTGGAAAGGAGAGGCAGGCCCTTTTGAGGAGTTTGATGTTGTGCTGCCCTTGGCCCTGCATTAGCAGACGTGCTGACTTGTTTCGGAAACTCATCCTGAACTCCAGGAGCCTCCAGCCCAGGCTCTCTCCAGCCTGCCATCCATCCATTCCACAGAGCTGAGCTAAGCCTCCTGCCCCAAAGATGTCCACTCACACCAATCATTCCTCAGAGGCAGATTCACCTTGAGCAATAAAGTTCTCACTTTGGCATCTTTTGGACGTTCACACCTACAGGAAGAGCTATTACTTGGGCTCCCTCTAACATTCTGACCGGTTCGGCTGGGTCCCATGAAACTCTGGTGTTTGTTTCACTCACATGCCTGCCAGCTCATTGTTTTTATCTCTTTGCCAACTTCACCCCCCATGCCTCAGCCAACACCACCTGAGGGCTGCTCTCACCAAGGAGAAGCAAGATGATGTCTAAGGTGAGCAACAGGTAAGAAAGGTAATAAAGCCCACGCCTTCAGGAAGCTGAAAGACTGCTTAAGCCAAGAGCCCACCAGGCTTGTCTTAGAAACATCCATATTCATCTGCCGCAGTGAGGAAGCCAGTACCCACCAGCTGTGCCCAGAGAATTCTTCTTGAAGACGTCCATTATGGGGGCATCTGGGTGGCTCAGTTGGTTAAACATCTGACTTCAGCTCAGGTCATGATCTCAGGGTCCCAGAATTAAGCCTCGCGTGGAGCTAGCCCTGAGCATGGAGTGGGGAGTCTGCTTCTCCCTCTCTATCTCCCTCTACCCCTTCATTCCCCCACAATCCCAAGGCCAAAATCAAGATTCTGGCTTCACTGAGCCCTTATCTGGAGACTCTAGAAAAGAATCCACTTCCATGCTCATGCAGGGTGTTGCAGAATCCAGTTCCATGTGGGCATAAGGCAGAGGTTCCTGTTCTTTGCTGGCTCTTGGGCAGGGGTTGCTCTCTGATTCGTGCACACAGCCCGCTCTATCTTCAAAGCCAGGCATGGCTGCCTCTGTGGCTCCAAACCTCTCTAACTTTTCCTTCTACAACCAGCCAGAGAGAGCCCCTTATGCTAAGGGCTCGTGTGAAGTAGATCAAGCCCACCTCAGTAACCTCCCTATCTTCAAGTCTGCCGTGCCATATACTACAGGATAATCCCAAGAGTGATTTCTCATCATATTCAAAGGGTCTGGAGATTCCAGAGGGCCATCTCTGAAATTCTGTCCACCACAGGCCCATATCTAGCATCTGTTCTAACCAGTCAAGGCTGAAGAGCAGCAACTGCATAACTGAATGTGTGTGTGTGTGTATGTGTGTGTCCACACAACTGTCTTTCTTTCTCTCTCAAGATTATCTGAAGCCCCACATGTGTAACAGTAATAAAAGAAATCACCATAAGCTTTATCCAAAGTATAGAACCAGGGGGTGTCCTGTCTGGAAAGGATTTTAAACACTACCCACCCCAGTCCTGTCACTAAGGTAGCCTCTGCTAAAATACCTCCACTGATAAACAGCTCATTACATTTCTGAACAAGACATCAGCCATCAATCATTTATTCAAGAAACATTTACCAAGCACATGCTCTAGGCCAGGCCAGTGCTAAGCACGCAAACAAGGTGAACAAAACATGATCTGTTGTCACTGTTAGAAAGCACTTCCTTATGATGGGCCAAGATCTGTCTGTCCACAGTCCCATCTGTTATACCTCGTGCTAGCCCTTGGGGCACCAGGGTAAGCCAGTTCTCTCTGCCACAGCTGGCAGGCCCCCTCCTCCCCCACCCACATATCCACCTGGCAGAAACTCACTCCTGCCAAAGAGCTGGCAGGGTGTGGGGCTGTGAGGACACCAGCTCCAGGCCAAGCCTGAGGGCCCAAGGGGCCAGGAGCAGCTTTGTCCTCTCTGAAATGGATGGTCCTTCTGGATCATAGAGACCTTCTTGCCCAAACAGGCCCTCAACACAAGGACATGAACTGATCACAAGGGTTGTTATTACAGTACCTCTCAGCACCTGTCTGGTACCCCTCCTGCCCCAGCTCTATAGCCCTTGGCTGTCCCTGCCATTCACTGTGTCCCCATCCTTACCCTGTCCCACTCCCCACTCCTCCTCAGCTCCTGGGCACCCCAAAGCCTTCCTGTAATAACATTTGATTCACATGCTAAACCCAAGTTAAGACCTCAAGAGGTCCTCCTCAATCTTCTGGACAACAGCTACCATCTTCCCAGGGACCTTCTGAAGCCCACTGCCTGTGTAGTCTGTCCAGAAGACTTCAAGGCAAGGAAAGTCACCAGAGCAAACTTTTCACCAAAGACTCTCAATGGGGTACAGTGAGTCAGGGGGCCACATGCAGACCTCATTTTATTCAATAAAGTATCAAATACCAGGTCCCAGGAGTAGACAGATAGAAAATATACCCCAGATTCCAGGGGCTGACTAATGATGGCATAGATGGCCAGACAATTCAGCAGACTGTCATCACAGTGTGGTTGGTATGTGAGATGCTCTGGATATTTGGGGACCCTCAAGGAGACACCTAATCAGATGGGCATGGGAGCAGTGAAGCAGCATGGTCAGAGAAGCCTCCCTGCATCATTCCCAAAAGGAGAGGGGAACACTCCAGAATGGGCAGGCTTGTTTGAACCCTTCCCATACATACACACCTACTCAGACCATTCTGGTAGCTTCTACCTCTCCAAATGAGAATGACCACTTTAAAGATTTGGGGTAAGAGTGACAAATCTTCACAGCATGGAGATTTATTAACAGTTTGAATCTGAATGCCATTAGGTGGGGTAGGCATTCCCTACTTTCAGAGGTTTATCTATCCCCATTGCTTCCACCATCTGCACTGATTCATATGGAAGTGGAGACCTATGGTCTAAAAATGGGAGCAGTGGGACACCTGGGTGGCTCATTCGATTAAGCATCTGCCTTCAGTTCAGGTCATGATCTCAGGGTCCTGGGATAGAGTGGTGCATCAGGCTCCCTGCTGAGTGGGGCATCTGCTTCTCCCTCTCCTTCTGCCCACCCCCCCCCCACTCATGCTCATGCATACTCTCTCTCTCAGATAAATAAATAAAATCTTTAAAAAATAAAATAAATTAAAAAGGGGAGCCATGATTGAGACTCGAGGTCCCAGCCTATCCAGAAAGGAAAACACAGATACAGCTGACTCTGGTGCATGCTCATGATGAGCAGGCTCTACAAGAAGGGATGGCAGGGCCTTGGGTCCCACAGAGAGCACTTACTCTGTGTGTGCACCAAGTGACCAGCGGCCTGCCCAGGTGGGCATAGCTTTGATTTGCACACTTGAAGCCTATCAGGTGTAAAGACTCAACCTCCACCTGTCTCTCCCTTCACTTCTCTCTGATAACTTGCCCTTTCCTGTCACTGTTCCCCTTTGTGCCCTCCTGACTAAATGTGGGTCTCCATTGCCTGCCAGCAACCTTCCTCCCTCTTCCCAGTCCTTCCCAGATACCTTTCCTCCCAAAAGACCCCAGAGGTCAAAATAAAACACAATCATTACTATCTTTTAAATTTAGGTCTACTACTCTCTATGCCTAACTTTAAAAGCAGATGAATCAAACTGTTTTAAATGAAGCTTCTTGGGGCATCTGGGTGTCTCAGTCAATAAGCACTGGCCTCTTGATTTCAGCTCAGGTCATGATCTCAGAGTCCTGGGATACAGTCCTGTGTTGAGATTCATGCTGAGTGTGGAGCCTACTTGAGATTCTTTCTCTCTCTCTCTCTCTCACACACACACAAATAAATAAAATCTTTTTTGTTAATTTTTTAAAAAAATAAATGAAGTTCCTTTGTTAATTGTCCTGAATTTAAAAAGTTACCTAACCCTGATTTAAGAAATTTCATTGGGATCCCTGGGTGGCGCAGCGGTTTGGCGCCTGCCTTTGGCCCAGGGCGCGATCCTGGAGACCCGGGATCGAATCCCACGTCGGGCTCCCGGTGCATGGAGCCTGCTTCTCCCTCTGCCTGTGTCTCTGCCTCTCTCTCTCTCTGTGTGTGTGACTATCATAAATAAATAAAAATTAAAAAAAAAAGTTAAAAAAAAAAAAAAAAAGAAATTTCATTAAATAAAATGATTTGATAACACCATGGCTGTACTATGCGCAATTCCTAAGAAGTATCCATTTATCTCTTTTACTTGGGAAAGTAGATAATTCTAGAAAGTTCTAGATAGTTTCTAGTTTCTAGATAGTTCTAGAAAGCTACATTTTTTCAGACAAAATCTGTCCCCCTTATGCCCTAATAAAAAAAAAAAAAAGAAAAGAAAAAAGCTATGGTGTGGCTTTTTTAATGAAATTCACAATTCCTCTATCTTAATCAGAGCGTGCTGAACATAATTTAAAGTTCTCTCAATGACTCATAGTCATCGTTGTGTTACCCAATCATGAGCTTAGAGGCATTTTGTCCCAAGATTGCTGTGTTTCGAGTTCTTGGGTCTGGTCTGCTTTTCATGACTTCCTCTTTCACTGTTGACTGTCAAATAATAATGATGACAAAAACAAGAACACTAATGACGTTCCAAGCATTGTCCTAAGTAGTCATGCTTATTAGCTCACTTAATTCTTGCAAGGTAGGTGCTTTTATTATCATCAATGTGCAGATCAGGAAATAGGCCCCTACAGTTAAGAGCCTCACCTGAGGCCACTCAGTAGTAAGAGACAGGCTGTCATCTGAACCCAGTGGCCCGTCTGCCACACCTGAGCTCACAATTACCACACACCACTCATGGAAATCCCTCTCCCCACTTCTAATCTCCTTCCTTAAATCTGTCGCATGATAAGAAACAAGACAACAAAGGCTATTAGAGCTGTGTGAAGAATAAATAGGAGATGGGATGGGAGTACTGGGGAGATGATGGCTGAAAACTATAGGGTCTCTTTCGGGGATGATAAAAATGCTCTAAAATTGATTGTGGTGATGTGAGCATAACTCTGAAAATATAATAAAACTACTAAACTCACACATTAAATGGGTGGACTGTATGGTGTGGTATGTGAATTATATCTCAATAAAGCTGCTTAAAAAGAAGTAGAACTGAGGAGTGCTGATGCACATTTTGGTTGCACATTCTTCGAGTTGCCATCAATGTTGCCCTCAGTTGCAACTTTGTGCTTTCGTAGAGTAGGTGAGCTCCAGGATAGGTAGGATGATAAAATTCGAAGTGAACAAAGGATAGCTTCTTGGTACCTCTCACCTTCTCCTGTCTGCTTTTTCTCTGCCCCCTAACTTTGATTCCATAGATCGTCCGTCCCATCATCTCACCTTGACCCACCCCACCCCCAGGTTCCAACAAAGACCTGGCCAATGTCATCTTCCTAAGGCAGCAAGGCCCTGTAGCAAGGTGTCCCTGCTAGTCTTGTCATCTGGCCTATAGCCTACAGAGAGTGCAACCCGGAACACTGGCTCCCTGGAGTCAGCCCCCAGCCTAGAAAGGTCATGTCTGAACCCAGCTCAGCTTTTCCATCCTGGAAAACCAGCATCTATGTCTTAGGTGCTCATCTTTCTTATTCACGATCCAGCCTTTCTTCTTTTTATAAGAAGCTGTTTTCCTTCCTAGTTTTACTTTGTGCCTTTCCACTAGACCTACATCATCCTTTTCTTTTTTCTTTTCTTTTTTTAAATAAGAGAGAAAAAGGCAGTGGTGGTAAAGAGAGGCCTTCTCTAAGCACCAGGAATATTCAGGTTTGTCAGAGGATCCAGGATGAGGAAAGGCTTTTTACAAACTGGATGCCCTTTCTCATGTCGTGGTTTGAAACACAGACCCACAGACTCCGGGTATCTGGAGATGTGCTGTTGCTCCAGGCCTGTGGACTCCTTGCAGGACGGCTCCACATGACCATTTATATTCCAGAATGCCAGGAAGGAACCAGAAACAAAGAGGAAGCTGGGGAGAGGGTTCCTCCAGGGACTGTTCACATCTGAACATTTGCATAATGGTGGCTCTATGAGGCAGAGAAACTGAAAGACAAATTAGGGATGAATAGCTCTGGAGAACATTGGGACTTCCGACAGGTAGTCCAGGGACCAGTCTGTCCTTGGCAGAAAAGAAACCAATGGGCAGAGAGGAGCTCTGGCCCAGCTTCCCTTTATTTCATTCAGAAGGCTGGTAATTACATGGTAATTACACCCTGGAGAGCAGCACCCAGCATCATTCCAGCACGTACAGGTGGAATCAAAGACTCCACCCCTGGAGATGGAAGAGCCTCATGACCAAAGTGTGTGGTTCTGGATTCAAAAGACCTGGGTTCGGGGTGCCACGGTGGCTCAGCGGTTGAGCATCTGCTTTTGACTCAGAGCATGATCCCAGGATCTGGGATCGAGTCCCGCATCGGGCTACCTGCGAGGAGCCTGCTTCTCCCCCTGCCTGTATCTCTGCCTCTCTCTGCGTGTCTCTCATGAATAAATAAATCTTAAAAAAAAAAAAAAAGTCCTGGGTTCTAGTCCCTGCTCCATCACTTCCTCACTATGCCTCCTGGTGCAAGTTAACTAAACCTCTCTGAGCCTTTGTTTCCTAATCTGCAAAATGGAAGTCCAGAAGATTATCCAACTAATAAGCCTGACGTGGAGAGTAAAGAACGAAGCAAGCCGTGTGGCCGACACCAAGCCCACAGCGGGCAGGGAGGTGGGCAAACAGGGCACAGTGACGGGGGGCTTACTGTGACCCAGGCACCGTCCTAAGCCCTTCCCAGGTCGATTCCCTCATTACTCACTACGCCCCGCCAAAGTAGCTACTCTCACCATCCCCACTTCATAGGTGAGGAAGAGCCTGGGGCACGGAGAGGTTTCCTAATTTTCCAAGGCCATAGAACGTACTAGTGAGGGACAGAACAAAGCAGTCCAGAGAGCTGTAACCACCCTGACGTAGTATCTGCGGTGGCAGTGAGGAAACAGAACATCTTTCCTCTGCCACACATCCACTGCTCGCCACCACGGGCTAAGTCCTGGGGATACAGTAGGAGCCAGATGCAGATCTCCAGGGGCTTCCATCCAAGGGGGCAGATAGATGCAAGCCGAGACCACCGCATCCTAGTAAGTAGGGACAGGACATAATTTCCGGAGAGAGGCCTACAGCAGAATTTCTGGAAACCATGGAGTGCCGTTTAGACTACGAGTAAGAAGGTTTCCATCTGGGATCCCTGGGTGGTGCAGCGGTTTAGCGCCTGCCTTTGGCCCAGGGCGCGATCCTGGAGACCCAGGATCGAATCCCACGTCGGGCTCCCGGTGCATGGAGCCTGCTTCTCCCTCTGCCTGTGTCTCTGCCTCTCTCTCTCACTGTGTGCCTATCATAAATAAATAATAAAAAAATTAAAAAAAAAAAAAAGAAGGTTTCCATCTTGCTGTTAGCCTGGGCTTTCATAAGATAACAACTTCTTTTTGGAGCTCTCAGTCCAGTGTCACCCTGTCATGGAAAGCGGCCTCAGAACCCACTATTCCTAATAACAAAAAAATCCCAAGATTGCTTCTCTTCTCATTATTAGGGTGTAAAATGCTCGATTCATAAGACACAGAGGGTCCTGCACACCATTCAGTTCATAAGGCCAGCCCCCTATTAAGCCACTGCAGGGTGGATGAGGGTCTCTGCAGTCCTGCTCTTGACCCTCCAGGGATGAACTCACAGCTGGGCCTCCAGCCACTGCCCCCCACCTAACACAGGCTGGTACAGTAGACTGCGGGCACAAACCACCCCCTCACTGCATGGGCTCAGAGCCCCTCAGGGGAAGGAAAGCTCTTCTCTTATGGATGGTAAAGCTCTGTTCTTGCCTTTACACCAGTGCTCGACTTTTTACTTCTTTCCCAAAAAGTTAAGGAAATACTGAAATTCTAGACTACCAAGAAAGCAAAGGGCTTGCCTTTAAAAAAAAAAAAAAAAAAAGGAGAGATCTCAGGAAGGATCTGATTGATGACTGGGTCGCAGACAAGGCCCATGTTATACTACGTTCGTTAGCTCTGAGGTCTACAGCATGCTGGCTGGGCAGGCACCCAGCTAAAGCCCCACTAGACACTTTCTCAAAGCTCTTTTCTTCTTTAATTCCACTCTCCTGGGTGAGATAACCTGAAAGGATGACTTCACATTGTACTTGGATTAAGATCCAAGCTTCTCTTCAGGGAACCCAAGGCCAGCCTGACCTGAGCCCTGACTACCCTCCAGGCTGAGGGTTATCTCTCTCTCTCTCTCTCTCTCTTTCTCTCTCTCCTCTCTCTACCCTTCAACTCCTTATTCATCTGCTTCATAGCATCCATGCTAGGCCTGTTTGTCCTCAGATCCACTCCTCATCCTCCCATGTTTCCAGCTTTATGGCAGCTGGAAGATACCTAGGCTTCTGGCTAGGTTTGGCCAATGGCAACCACTGGAAGAAACTGGAAGGTGCCAGGAGGAATAAAGCCAGGTATCTCCTGCTTCCATTTCTGCTTGGAAGCATCTCATGCATTGGAAGCATCTCTGCAGCTGTGGCCCCCTGCTACTTGGCTCATTTTCCATTGAAAAGGCCACCACAGTTCCAACTTCTTCACCCTGGGCTCCAGCGACACCATCTCTTCCCATCATCCCTCCAGCCAGAGAAGTAGCTACTTCCTACTGCCACTAGTCTCTGGCCCACCTCCCTGTCTTCTGCTTATCTTCTCAGTTTCCTACCACCTCGGTAACCATTCCCGGTATTAACATCTGATATCCAGTAGTTGTGTGGTTTCTGTTTTTCTGGTTAGACCCTCACTGATAGAGCACTTATCATAATTTGCCATGTTTTATTTAATCTCTCCCATTACTAAATTATTGTCTGGACCAGCTAACCGTAAGCTCTCCGGGGCAGGGACTGTATTGATCTTGCTCATTAGTGAATCCTCAGTGCCCGGTACAGCACCTGGCAAACTTATTTAATAATGCCAAGCACTTGTCAAGTGATGAGAAGAAGTAAAATTGATGCTTCCCACAAAATCCTCAAACTTCCAAAAAGAACATGGAAATATCATTTGCAAACAGTATGTCTTCATGCGCACGATTTGTTACTCAAACACCAGCAGAGAAAAAGTGGGTGTTGATCCTTCAACCCAATGCAGGCCCTGAAACGTCCTTCAGGAAGTAAGTGGTGAACTAAATGGTCTCAGTTAAGAAATAAATTCAGCTCCCAGGGACATGCCAGCTTATCTCAGGACACACACACCCCCTGGCCTCCCTGGGCCTGTGCACACATGAACTGGGTCATGGGGACAAACCTTTTCGCCGTCTCCACAGACTTCTGCTCCGCCAACTCCTTCTGCAGCTCCCTCTCCTTGGCCTCCTTCTGCCCGATGGGGCAGTCCTCAGGGACGGTGAAGAGGGACAGGGCATCTTTGCTGTCCTCTTCACGGAGCACTTTGGCAAACACCTTCTCTGCCAGCAGCCGGACTTGCTCATCGACCTCAGAGATGTTCAGCTTGGGAAACTGGCGCGGCATCTCGGCTAGCAGAGAAAGAGTGAGTGTTAGCCTTTCTGAATTCCTGGACGGCCTGAGTCAGTGGGGTCGGGGGCCAGAAGGTCCTAACACAAGGGCCTGGCCCTGGAGGTCAGCTGTCTTACTCAGGAATTCCCCAGACCAAACTCAGCATGCCAATTTTAAAAACAAGCTCCGTGGGGCCCCTGGATGGTTCAGTAGGTTAAGTGTCCAACTCTTGATTTCGACTCAGGTCCTGGTCTCAGGATCATGGGATCAAGCCCCGTGTTTGGCTCTGCACTTAGCACAGAGTCTGCTTAAGACTCTTTCCCTCACCCTCTGCCCCACCCGCACTCTCTATTGCTCTCAAATAAATCAATAAATCTTTAACAAAAAACTAACTCCCTAAGTCATTAGGTGTGAAGAGTGTAGTGTCACTCACATTTCATGAGAAAGTAAATGTTCAGAAGTCCAAGAATGGACTAATTACGTGTGCTTCTGTTTTCCTGAACCCAGGGGACCCACAGCACTCCTGGCTTTGTTTCCATGACCAGGAAGGGAGAAGAGAGTTCAGGCCCCCCTCCCCTCCTACAGACTATCCGGAGGCCCTCTGGGTACAGCAATGACCAAACCTCACTCCACACAGCACAGAGGGGAGTACTAAACCCCAAAGGTACAATGACCTAGCCCAAGGTCCCACAGGATGAGCATGGTGCTCTGGGGAATCCGAAGTTTCATTCTCCATCACATAAAACAATTATGTTTTATTGTTCAGAAACAATTATTCTTATTCTTAATTATTCTGAAAAGAAAGAATCTGCCATCGTGGTTCTACCATCTGCCAAACTTGCTGGAACTTGGAACAAGGCACAGCAAATCAAATAACTGCTTAAAGGCAGGGATACTCTTTACCTTTCACAGCCCAACTGAACACTCACTTCCTCAAAGAAGCGTGCCCTAAACACTTTTCTTCATGCTGGCTCCCTCCTATCAATAGCTGGCCTCAACTACCTGGTTGGTTCCCTTCTTTTCTTTCTGTCTGTCTTTCAACATTTATATAGGATTTATTAAGTATATTCCTTCAAGCCCGATCTACGTAATAACTTAGTTAATCCTATTATTCACATTTTACAGATGAGAAAGTGAAGGCACAGCGAGCGAACATGGCCAGGTCCCACTTTTATTAAGTGGGCAGAGATGTGTGCTGTTCTCAGCCTTTGGCCCCCTTGCCCATTTCTTCTCTGAACCTCTCTGCTCAGGGATCTGAACCCAGGCAACCACGTTCCACGTCTGTCTTCTTAACCACTACACCGTGGTGCTTCTCTTTGTCCATTTGGGCACCAGGGCAGGTCTCCTTGCTGTCCCCAGTGTCGCATTTACAGAATGGAGGAATACTGCATCCTGTCAACAAGCCACCTCCTCTAGGAACAGCCCTGGAAGAAGAGTGTCTTGTACCTATCACCATAGTTTCTTTGAGGAAGGTTTATTGCTTTTTTTAAGATTTTATTTATTTATTCATGAGAGACACAGAGACAGAGGCAGAGACAGAGGCAGAGGGAGAAGCAGGCTCCATGCAGGGAGCCTGACGTGGGACTCTCGACCCTGGGACTCAGATGCTCAACCACGGAGCCACCCAGGCGTCCCTTTGAGGACAGTTTAAAGAGAAAGGTGGTTTAGTCAGCCGAGAGAAGATGAAGGTAAGGCAGGGCCCAGCTGGTGTGTGGCCCGGAGAGGAAGCAATTACAGGGCAGGCGGGGCTCACCAGGCAACTTTGCGACAGTCACTCTCTGCGCCTCATAGTTTCTCCTCTGTGAGACGAAGAGAAGAGACTAAGCAGTCTCCAAGGCCCTCTCAGTTCTAAGTGCTGCAATTTCTAGGCACCAGAGAGGTTTCCAGTGCCTGGGGAGGCTTGCTGCTCTGGTCGTCTCTGCGGCCCATAGGCCTGATTCATGACACAGGCAAGAAGGAAGAAAGCCAGCTCGTAACACCTGTCAAAGAACATCTGTGGATCCCTTGACTGTGAAACCAATTTCCTCCTCCTCTCCACCCCCAGGGCCATGCCTTTCCTGGGCCTCTCTCCCCTCCAGGGGGTTCAGTGGGAGGGCACCGCTGAGAAGGAAGGAAGTTGGCACACAACTGTTCTAGTCTGTGGCAGTAGAGAGCAAGACAGCAAAGGCCTGACCTGCACAGAGGAAGAGGACCAGAGCTAATTGCGAAGATGTCCACATCCTGATAGAGCCTACAGAAGGGGAAGCTGGAAGCTCTCAGAACAGGGCTCGGAGAGGAAGGGACAGGGAGAGAAATGGAGAAGACAAAGAACTGGAGCCAGGAGGAGCTGTTAGGTGAGAACAAAGCTGGACCCCTGACCCCCCAACCCTAAGGCCGCGGGTTAAGTACAGAATTCCAAAACCTCACGGGGCATCTCAGAAGTAGACTTCAAACAGGGCCCAGGCAAGAGGCAGCGGATGCCATAAGGCATACACACCATTTGACAGAGTAAACCCACTTCCAGAAATGGCTTCTAAGAAAAGAATTTGAAGGAAGGAAAAGCGCAAAGATGTTTACCTGCACTATTTTTATGGTTGCTTTAAAATGTCCAAATGAGAGAGAGCACATTCACTTGAAAAAAAAAGTTAAGCAACCAGTGTAATCCTCTAAAAAATACTGGGAAATGACAGCAAATGAAAAAATTAATACATAACACTATACCCAATGCTTTGATTACAATAATATGAAAATGTACCCCCTCAAGGATAGGGCTGTAAGAGAAACAGACACTCAAATGACCAGTTGACAGGATTGCCCGTGTGTGAGGCAATATCTGATTTTGATCATTGATGCTGTTATAATGTCATTTTTTTAAAGATTTATTTATTTTAGAGAGAGAGAGAGAGGAGAGAGAGAGGGCACAAGTAGGTTAAGGGGCAGAGGGAGAAGGAGAAGCAGACTCCCCGCTGAGCAGGGAGCCAGATGAGGGGCTCCATCCCAGGACCCCAGGATCATGACCTGAGCGAAAATCAAGAGTCAGAGGCTTAACTAAGTCACCCAGGGGCCCCAAATGCTGTTATAATGTCATTTTTCACAAGCACAAAGAAGACAGGAAAAAAAGACTAAAGAGGTTTTGTTTTGTTTTGTTTTGTTTTGTTTTAAGAAAGGAAAACAAGGGGGAAAAAATTAAACTTCTCCAACCCAGGTTTTGGTAATCAGGGTCCTCTCCCAGCTAACCCACATCAGAGACAGGCCACCCAAAGGAATTATGCCACTGAGATCTATATCTGCGTTAGCTCTTGCCCTGGACAGAAAATGCCCACCACCACCTTCCTACCCCCTAGCCCTTATCCCTACAAACATATCCAGGCCTGAATCAGCCACAGCCCACCAGGCCTCCTCAGAAATGGGCATGGTGGCGGGGGGGGGTCCTTTGTGTCTGAGGGCTCTTATATCAGATCCTGCCATGTTTTTCTCTGAAGCCTTTTTTACCTTGCTGAAGTCAACTAAACATACTTTTCTGGATGCGCCTTTCAACAAAAGATCTTCCTTTTTCCTTAAATAGTTTACATCATCCCGGGTTTCGGCACAAAAACAACAACAACAACAACAAAATAGTTTATATCAGCCCTTTCCAGAATGGTTCTTATGAAAAGTCGATACTTGTTGCTGGTGAAACAGGTATTCTGGTCAATTACCAGGGAGATGCTACATCCCACAGCTCCCCACCCCAGATTCCCAGAGCACATCAAAGACCTGAGGATAGGATCACAGAGTAGCATTTGCCCATATAGATCCTTTTTGTTGCAGACCCATATCAATCTCCTGCAGAATTACTACTAGTGTCTTAAATAAGTGGTGGAGACTTCATTTCATACCTTAGTATGGACCCAGTAACCCAGTCGGTGGGCCTTAGGAGCCTGTTATCCACCTGTCTTCTGGACATCCTTGGCGGACAACTCCCACCTGCCAGCCCCTCCCTCCACGGCTCATATCTCGTCTGAGACCCAGAGACACCTGGCAGGGCAGGCATGCCCAGGAAAGCCAAACAGAGCGTCAGCTCCAGCTGCCTCTTCAAGCCTGGCTTTCAACCGTCTGTCAACCGTCTGTCAGCTGAAGCCAGCAAGCCTGGGAGGCTTAACTGTAAATTCAATCAGCTAGGGTTTAGCTTATCTTGCTGTTAAAAAACGACACCCTCTGAAGAGCTTGAAGGATTGTCCCAAAGTCAGAAAGCTATAAAATGCCACCGGTGTCAACAAACAGTAACTTTTCATGGCACCCCAGGCCCTCGCAACAGGAAGCACGATACTACTTAAACCCCTTCTCACACCAATGAAGCTGTTTCTTGCTCTTGCCAGACTCCCATTGTCAGAACCCATGACACAGACCTGAGCCTGGTGCTGGAGTCTCCATGGCTGATCCTGAGGATGCCACACCGGCGACGCACCCAGGCCATGAGCCGTGTGCGCCCAGGAGGCTGAGCTGAGTCAGTGTGAGTGCAGCTAGCCGGGTCCTGCCTGCCGCTGCTGGGGTGGGAGGTCTCTGATTTGCATATCTGTGAGCAGCCTTGAGCAAGAGCAGGAAATGTCCGGGCTGGAAACTCTTCCATGAATACGAAATGGAAGTGGAAAATTTCCAAAGGTCCTAAAGGGCCCAGGTAATGCCAACTATCCACAGCTGCTGTAGCTGAATGCGGTGTCCTCGCCCTGTTCACAGACCTCTCCAAAGCAAGAAACGAAAGCCACTCTCGCCCCAACACAGCAGTACCTTCAGCCTCCCTGACCAAGCACAGAAGGTAAGCCACAGCCTCCCTGGAATGACCAGACCCCTGAAAGCCAAGCAGGAACATACCATACCATCACCTTTGCTGCTTCCATTTGAACCCCACCTCAGGCCTGGCCCGGCAACCAGGTTCGTTTTACCAAGGGGATTGTCTACAGTACAACCTGCCCTGCCTTTCCTCAGAAGGCCCCCCAAAGCAACCTCCCTGAAGCCACCCCAGGACTGACAGGGGAAGTGCTGAGCCCAGTTGCCAATAGAGTTCCTCCTTCCCCTCCTCCTCTAAAAAAGCCAAGGACTATTGAACTGCTCCCTCCTTTCCCAGGAAAAGACAGAGACTCAGGGACAAGACTCCTCAGTACAGGAGCAGGCTTAGGATGAAAAGCTGGCATGCCTTGTCCCACTCCTTCCTTTCTTCCCTGGAAGAAGCTGACATCGCAGGTGACTGGACAGCCTGCCAGGCTCTCCCAGAGTATCAACACATATGCATGCACACACACATACACAACAGAAAAGAAGGATGTCCCTCCTGACCCACCTGAGCCCCCCCTCCCCCGTCCTCCCCCTCTTACTGCCGCTCTTGGTTTCCAAGTGGGCCTCCAGCTCTGAGTAGCCTTCTGAGCACTGGCTGAACTCGACCACCCTGCCACCACCACCTCGGCTCCTCTGGGGACAGTGGAGCCACAGAAGCAGCCCTCTGAAAGCAAGGCTCAGAACCAATACAGTGACTTAGACAAATGGTGTGGGTCTGGGAAATAACCGTGAGCAAAATGGCTATTTCTGTGGTGCTGTTGAAATCCTGGGGACAGGAGCCCAGAAAGGATGGGTCAGTTGTTTACCAGGAGGCTAGCTCTAGCCCTTGACTTGGGCCTGAGTCACCTCCTCATGTCCAATCGTGAGATTGTGCCTTCCTGAGCCCACATAATGATTCCTGTGTGTGCAGAGCAGGATTACAGGGTTGACACATGATCCTTGGGCTGCTGCTGGGCTTTAGCTACCCAGAGATTACAACCCACCTGTCCTCACAGCTGTTTCATAAACAGTACAATTGGCAAGCTACAAGCAACCTAGAGGAAGGGTAATATTTATTCATTAAATAATTAAACGAATTTAAAGCATAAGGGGAAAAGGTCCAAGTCCTTAGTACTGTAGTACCCTACAGAAGGGAGGAGGGGCAAGTGATTCCTTCTGCTGACATGTTCTGGGGAGGGGGAGGTACGATGGGGGCTGCAGTGATAGCATCCGAGCTCATTCATCTGAGAATCTACCTGGATCCAATTCAGGGAATTCTATTCTGCACCTGTAAGCAGACCATGGATAGCCTCAGTCTAAACAAGCACTTTCCAAAGTATAGTCTGTAGAACATACAAGGTCAGAAGGCTTGGAAAATACTGCATACACATAATACTTTATGGAGATTCATACACAATTTCTAAAGATTTTTTTAAATTTGTTTTTTCATGAGAGACACAGAGAGAGGAGAGAGGCAAAGACATAGGCAGAGGGAGAAGCAGGCTCTCTGCTAGGAACCCAATGTGGGACTCAATTCCAGGATCCTGGGATCATGCCCTGAGCCAAAGACAGATGCTCAACCACTGAGCCACCCAGGTGCCCCTATAAAAAAAAAAAGAAAATTATTTATTCATGAGAGACACAGAGAGAGAGATAGAGACACAGGCAAAGGAAGAAGCAGGCTCCTCTCAGGGAGCCAATCACATACAATTTCTATTAGCAGATTCCAAACACCAGAGATTCCTTTAGTAAAGAAAGCTATTTGACTCTGTTTAGCCCAACACACTTATTTGACCCTCTGACCACTGCCACCATAGGAAAAAACACCTATTAATATCCGTGGCACAGGCTTTGGAAAATGCCTTTCACCTGAGCCTTTATTTTCCAACATAGAAAATGCTGTCTTCCCAAGGCCCAGGTATGGATGTGAGACCCATTCCATCAGGTCTAGACAGAGATGGGCAGCAGCTCAGCTAAGAAAATATAGGTTGGGACAATGGCCAAGGGTCCTGGTAGAACCAAAGAGATAGAAGAACCTTGGGAACAGGAGGAGACTGTGACTTTGTCTTGGGAGGGCAAATTCACTCATGACCTAAAATGAGGATAATAACAGTATCAACCTCATAGGTTGTCATGGCATTTAAATTAGTTGGCATATGAAAATATGCTAGAATAGGCTTAGAATAGGACCTGGCACATAGTATGTGCTTTGTAAGTATTTATCAACATCATTGTCATCATGATATCAGGTACAAGAGAGTCCAACTGGGAAAACAAGCATGAAGTTTCATCTAGACACTGAATCCTTTTATTCAATATTATTTATTGAGCACCATTATGTGCCAGATACTCACTCAAGCTCCCATTTGGGAGCAATGAGAAGGAAACCATGTTTAAATGTGAAACCAGATCAGGAGAAATGGCCTTCTTCTCTATGATTCATACTTCTTGCTGACTTTGCATGGCCAGAGCTCCAGCCACCAGCCCATCTTTCTATGCTCCTTTTATATCAAAGCCCAAAGATAAGGTCTCCTCTCATTGATATGCAGTCAGCACTGAGAAGATCTCTGAGAAGATCACTGAGAAGAAGCGATTAATACATTGGTGGGGTGGGAGGGGAACGACCAGGAAGGCCAATGAGTAGTTTTAGGGGAGAAAAGGTATCTCCCTGCTTAATCCTAAGGCTATATTTTACCTGCCCATGATACTGTCAAGATCTGGGATTGATTTTGAGGCCATCTGAAGAGTGATTCACGGAATGTAAGGACAAAGAAAAACAGGCCTCATGTCTCAAAGAACGTTTGCACCTAACTGAAAGCTCCTCAGTCAGTCCTTATCTAGGATTTCAGAAGGACTAAGAGTGTGCTGAAGGTGGTACTAAGAGGTCTAGGAATCTATCCATGTAAATGCCATGATTCTTAGGGCAGCCCCAGTTCCATCATCTTCACAGCAAGCCAGTCCCTCAGAATTTCACCCAGAGTTGTAGCCAACTCTTCTTACTCCAAACCTGCTGCCAACACTTAGGGAGGCGAGAGCTGACAGGGACTCTGCCTGCCTGGCTCAGTAGCTCAACTACCACTCAGCATTGATGCCCCACAGCCAGGAGTGGAATTTCTCCCATGAGGGCTCCAGCCACCATCAGCTTTTCCCTGAAGCTGACCAACCGTTGGCCAATGCATCAAGACAGATGGCCAACATGGGCTCAGGACCATGCTAAAATTCCTTCCTTCCAGCTTTCACCTGGTTCCTTTCCTAATTTGTCACCCCCTCCCCCGCAAGCTTCCAGACACATACAAAGGATCTGACAGTTTGGGGAAATGACACTGTAGTTAGCAAGCCCGGCCTATTCCAGGGTCTCTCAAAACTTACCCCAGAGGCCTCTGCCAGCCAAGACGAGCCATTAGGAGCTCCACTGGCAAAGCAGCCACCAGGAAGTTCAAGGGCAGAAAGCAGACTTTCAGAGGCCAGTACACCTCCCATCCTGGGAGAGAGCCAAAGAGGTAAGGATGAAGGCCTCAAATGAGCCCACACCCTGTCATTCTGTCCATCTCCCTGCCTTCAGGAGGAAACCCACCCCAGCGGTGGGCACCCGGCCAGTCGTCCAACCCCTAGAAACGTGGCCAGGGGCTTGAGTGGCGGCATGTCCCGGGTCCCTTAATTTCTCTAAACCTTGCGAATCCAATGTAGGCCTCCGGGGAGCCGAGGTGAGGCTGGCTCACCTGAGGTCCCCGAGCCCCGGCCGCCGCAGAGACGGCGGCTGGAGCAGGGGCAAGGCCCCGGGCAGGGCGGAGTCGGGGTCGGGGTCGGGGTCGGGGTCGGGGTCGGCGCCGCCACGGCGGGCTGGGAAACCCGAGGCTCCGACCTCCGGGGGCCGCGGCTCGCGTCAAGGTCAGCAGCGCAGCATCGCGCGCCCGCGGGGGCCGGGGCGGGGGCCGGGGCGGGGGCCGGGGCCGGGGCCGGGGCCCCGCCGAGGGCCCGGAAGGGGCGGCCCGCGGGGCTGGAGCGCGGGCGGCGCGGGGCAGGGCGCACGGCGAGCGCGGCGGAGGGGCCGCCCGCACCGCAGCCCGCAGCCCGCAGCCGGGGAGCCCCGGGCCAGGCCGGAGCCGGCGGCGCAGCCCGCGGCGGGGGCGGGGGCGGGGGCGGGGGCCGAGGTCCGCGGGCGCCCGGGGCCTGCGCGGCCGGAGCGGAGAGCCACCTCCCCACGGAGGCAGCCGGCCGGCCGCGCGCCGCCCAGCGGGGCCCTACCTGGGCGCGGAGCGGAGAGGCGACCGCGGGCGGCAGAGGGGCGCGGGCCGGGCCGCCGCGCAGGGCGACCCGCCGGCCGCCGAGCAGCCCGCCCGCCGCCACCTGCCGCCCCGCGCCCCGCGCCCCGCGCCCCGCGCCCCGGCCGGAAGCGCGCCCGCCGCAGCCCGGGGCCAGGCTCCAGCCCGGCTCCTCCGAGCTCGCCTCCGCCGCCGCCCGCCGGGCCCCGAGAGCGCCTCCCGCCGCGATCCGACTGGCCCGAGCCTCCCCCCGCGCCAGGACGCCTCCCAAGGTGAGCCCCGGGGGCACGGCCCCCCAAACAGGTGACTTACTCCCGGTGGCTGAACGGACCCGCAGGCATCAGCCGGGCGTCAGCCTGGTCCCTCGGCTCACCTTCCTGCCCCTCCCAGCTCGCGCACACACACGCACGTACACACTCACACTCACATAATCCTTCTCCAACCTCCTGCCCTCCAGCTTATACACCAAGTCCCGACTGACCTAGTTGCTCAACCCCTGGGTGCCTTCTAGCCCCTTACTCGCCTCTCCCAGCACTTGAACCTGCAGACCACGCCTTCCTTCCTGGATCGCTTAGAGGACTAAAGTTTCCAGAGTTGGCGCCCGCCGCTTTCCTTCCAAATTTCCTACATACCTTGGTGACTACAGCTCCGCAGCCTCCAAGGCCGGGCTTTTCATCGCGATGTTCCCCCCCCAGGTCCCGCCGCAGCCTGTCTCCTCTGTCATTGTGCGGGCCCAACCTCCTGCCTGCTAATGACTTTGAACTTCACCTCCAAGCCAGAATGTCCTAGAGCTGCAGATGGTATATCCAGCTTCCTGGGGTCCATCTCCACTGGAGGTTTGTAGGCCGAATCTCAGACTCCCAATTTCCTCCCAGGAACGTGCCAGAACCTGCTCCTGCTCCTGTGTTTCCAGTCTTAGTGAATGATAGCACCACCTCCCACTCCAGGCCACACTGGGGAGCCATCCTTGACTCTCCCGTCCATCTCTCACGTCCAATTTGTCATCAAGGGAGGAAATGGAACTAGTCATTAGTGAGCACCCACTGTGACTTCACTGTGCCAAATGCTATCGAGTAATTGCCTCATTTAAGTACCAGGTTTTATTCCTTCTACCTCACAGCCTGGTATTTACAATTTACTTATTTATAAATGATACACACATGTAATTGTATGAATATATTACATATTACAAAGCATACCTAAAAACTGTCAAAGAATGTGGTAAAGATAATACTTTATTTTTAATGACTGGTACAATATGCCTTGTCCTTTTACTTTAATGTTCTTTGCAAAAATTGGTTTAGGGAGAGCAACAGGATTAAAAATGGTTTTAATATATCTTAGTTTAATATTTTATGAAACTACAAAGTATGCTTTTAAGTTCAGTTAATGCCAATACTTAGTCCTAATGGCTGTTATTGTCCACCCCTCCCCCCAAAAAAGGATATTTCACAAAGATAAATAGACCCAAATTCTATCTTTGACTACACTTAGTAAATCCGAATTCTCTTCTAAATTCTATATACCAATTTTGCAAATGTGAAATTCCACCGGAAAGCTCTTCTTTGTCCATGAAGCCAGCATTTTCATGATGTTTTCCTGTTATTTTTGTGAATATTTTTAACAAATGGATTTTTTTAAACTCTTGAAACGCTTCATTTGGAAGATTGTAAAATGGATTTAAAAGTATATTTCTTGGGGGATCCCGGGGTGGCTCAGCGGTTTGGCGCCTGCCTTTGGCCTAGGGCACAATCCTGGAGTCCCGGATGGAGTTCCACATCAGGCTCCCTGCATGGAGCCTGCTTCTCCCTCTGCCTGTGTCTCTGCCTCTCTCTCTCTCTCTCTATCATGAATAAATAAATCTTTTTTAAAAAGTGTATTTCTTAATTATGAAGACTATAGCTGGCACAGCTTGCTTGCTTATTTATTTATTTTTTCTTTATTTGAGGTGGGAGCAGAGGCAGAGAGAAACCAAAGCAGGTTTCACAACTCAGATTACAACCCCTAGCTGAAACCAATAGTCGGACTCTTAACCCACTGTGCTACCCAGGTACCCCATTAAGCGACTATATATGTATTTTATTTTTTTTCTTCTCAGATTTTTATTTAAATTCCAGTTAGTTAACATAGAATTCAATGTTGGCTTCAGGAGTAGAATTTAGTGATTCATCACTTACATACAAACATATAACCATACAACTACACATCCCCCAGTAGCAATGTCTATATGGGTGATGACACACTTCCTTTTGGCATTAAAATCACATGATAATGAAAATAGTTCCAAACATCAGTTTTCAAAGTCTTTCTCTATAACATGATTCTTTCAAAGCATAATTATATTCAATACAAAAATATAATCTATCTGAAAGGATACATTGTGTGTGTACACGTGTGTATGCATGCATCTGTGACAATCACAAGCCAGCACATCAGAGATCGGCAAATTTGGATTACTTGGTTCTTTTGTTAAACTCATCTTTAAATTCCACAGATTTTAAGTTCTTTGCCTTGAGATGACCAGTAAACCTTTGAGTAATATAAAGAATTTCATATTCTCATTCCACATTTCATTAAAAAGTATTGTAAAGGGCACCTGAGTGGTTCTGTGGTTGAGTGTTTGCCTTTGGCTCAGGGCATGATCCCGGGGTCTTGGAATCGAGTCCTGAATCGGGCTTCTCACAGGGAGCCTGCTTGTCCCTCTGCCTATGTCTCTGCCTCTCTGTGTGTGTCTCTTATTAATAAATAAGTAAAATCTTTTAAAAACCAAAATAACATTTTTTTGTATTGGTAAGATTTTAAGATTTTTTCAAATTAGCCATATTATTGACATCCTATAGAATTTTGTGCCCTTCCAACTTCAATTACAAGAAAGAAATTATAACTTGAGAATGAATGATACAGTTGATAGCCCCTCACTACTCCCAACTCCCAGTTTTGTATTCCAGGCAAGGCAGCCATTCTATCAGTGCTTACTTTTACACATAAAAACCACAACATGTTGGGGTACCTGGATGGCTAAGTCGGTTAAGCATCCAACTCTTGATTTTGGCTCAGGTCATGATCTTCTCAGGGTCCTGGGATGGAGCCCGGCTCTGGGCTCAGTGGGGAGTCTACTTGAGGATTCTCTCCTTCTGCCCCTCCTCTTGCTCATGCTCTCTCTCTCTCAAATAAATAAATAATCTTAAAAAAAAAAAAACAACAACCCCATAGCATGTTATAAGCCATTCACATTGTAAGCATCTTTCCTTTAGTAGAACGCAAAAAGTATTTCTTTATGAATGCCATCATTAAAAAGTATGGCAAAGGTGTAAGGGGAAACATGTCAGCAATGTGCACATACATCATGTCTTCTAAACCTTTTCTTCAAATCTTCAACTGTGTTTTCTGTGTGTCATCCAATAGAATGCTTTTTTTTTTTTTTTTTTTTTGGATAGCCATCCCCTCTCTGCACTAATTCCATCACTTTAACAATGGCAAATAGAACAGAGGTTTTTTCCCAATGACACTGACTGACATTTTGCCTTTTACTATTAAGTAAAAGAGATTTTACTCAAAAGAGATTTTTAAACATGTTTATTGCATTTAATAATAGCCCAGAAAAGTACACAACTCGGTACTGCATGACTTGAAATATTGCTTTTCAAAAAATTGTAAAGATTTGTCTTCATGCTCTGGTTGTGTAGAATTCCCATGTCTTGCTGATTATGAATGGCACATTTATATTATTATTAGCTAATACCTTAAGGCCCAATATACTCTCAGGTTAGTTGTTAACTACAGTGATCTAAATCCATATTCCAAGTAGTCTCTTCCATAAATTTGAACTTTTTTCTGTCTACTTCCTTCTCAGAGATATCATCATAATGGATCTCATATGAGTTGTAGGAAATTGTTAGCTCTGCCATTTTTCTGAGTTTGACTTTGCTTGCACTATTCATATTATTTTAAATCTGTGGGTTTCTTTGCAGGAATCTTTTCAACCCACTTCTCTGTTTTGTGAGAATTAGTTTAGTTAAATGATAATTAGATGATATAATCTATCTTTCTACCACCTGGGATACAAATAACTCATAATACCTTGTGATTCACTTGAAAGCAACCGAACCAGTGAGGGTGCCATAGTCACCCCCTCCCCTGTGGAGTAGAACCCCCTTTTCCCTGAGGACACCTTAGCTATGTTACATGACGTGAACACCTGAAGCAAGGGTTGAATTAGGGTACCTGTGTCAATCCATATAGTAAATATAGGTGAATCTTAATTTCTTTGAGTCTAAAACATAAATAGAAGTTTTAACTCTTCTTTTACATGCCAGTGGATCATCCTACACACCCACTTTGAAGACCATTGATTTAATCCATCCCTGCCATTGCCTCGGTTCCATGTGAATATCACCTAACTGGTTTCTGCCAGTACAACCTCCTCTCCAATCCCTAGCAGTACCACCAGTCTCTTCTCCATGCTTCTACCACCAGTGGCAGACATCCTGAGTTCTCTCCTCTCTTCTTTTCATGCTCCAGTCATTCAGACTTGAACACCCTGGAAAGCACTGGGATCAGAGCTGTAGGTTACCTCCAACAGTGCCCTGAGTCCTAATAGCACTGAAAGTTGGTGTTATTCAAGCATTTTCGGCAACCCAGAGGTATTTGGGATCTGTGTTCCACCCTCCACCCCACTAATGCTCTCCTCTGGGTGATTGTCACATAATGTACACCCACATCCAAGATGGGCATGGCAGGCTTCAAATACCCAATTTCTCTCTTTCCTTTTACAGTCTCCTGGGCTACAAGAAACCAAAATCTTCCCCCAGGAGGCAATAAGAAAGGCGCTCTGCTTCTGAGTACTTTAGCAGAGTCTTATCAGATACATCCAGTTTTCAAACCAAAATGCCCTGGGGCCTTCTGTTAATTGAGTGGACTGAAATTATGGCATATGGTCTGACAACAGGCAGAAATAACTATATCAGGAGTATATGGTGGCTGGAAGAAGAATGCCCAAGGCAGTGCTCCTGGCTGTGGGCACAGAGAGTATTGTGGCCACTGCCGACGCTGTAGTATAATGAGAGGACAGCCTTCCCCCCACTTGCTTCTCACTCCAATTTGAGGTTCAAATCCTTCCTCCAGGAATTTAAGTCTCTGGACATCAATCAGCCCTGAGCAAGCTGGAGATGGACAGAGGGCAGAACAGTCTCCTTATAGTTAACAGCCAGTGCCTTCTTTCTGAAATGGGTTTCTAGAAAGGAGAGTGTCAAATCTGAGTACTTCAAAAATTAGTGTGAATGAGAGTTGGGCCCTAGACCCAGAGCACATGAACTGGGTTGGAAATGGAGCTATTGTAACAGGGAGCAGAGGGAGAAGGGAGAGCTCAGGGGTAGGAGGTGTTGAGTCTTGGGGTAGCTGGAGACCTCGGCCTTAAAGAGTCACTCCTGTCAGCACTGCAGTGAAGGAAGGTCAGTGAGTGGGTGTTTGAAGCTTGGGCCCACAGCATATGACCACAGAATGCTCTCTCTCTCTCAATAGTCAGGAGGCTGACACTCCCCAGGACATGCCTGTGTGCTCATACGCACATGATCTCTGTAGTTAAATTGAAGTCTGGCAATTAGCAGTTTCCCCATCTAAGAATGGCCTATTGTCTCTGTCTTCCGTCCAGGACTCTGTACAAGATAATCCTAGGCTGTTGTTCCAGCTCACCACTAGCTCATTCCCAAGTCTGTATGTCTTTCATACTCTCCAAAACTCTACCATCAGCCATGACACCATTCTAGTGAGACTATGCAGTTGGACTTCTACAATGAAAGTCACAGCTTCAGGTAGTCTCGTACATTTAACCCATTGTCTGAACTGCCCCAAACTCCCTTCATCTTTTACCTTATAATTTGAAATTCAAATGTCAAATTCTAGCATGATTGTGGCCCTCTAGAATTATTTGGGAGGGAGAAGAGAGTGGTGGGCAGAGTAGACCCTCAGATGAGGCTGTGACCTCTGTCTCCCAGAGATGCAGTCCTCCCCCATTACTCCCCCAAGGTGCATATACACACACATTCCCCTTCGGTGATACTCATTCCCAAGTTCCCTCCTGGCAGCAGCTTTTAGCATTCCCCCATCCAGGCTGTCCTCTTCCCAATCCCTTGTTCAGAACTGCCTGCCCAACCATTCAGTGAGTGATAGAGTCAAAGGCTGAGCCAGGAGCAAGAGTATGTAGCTATCCTATCCTTCAGTGTCTACTTTCTAGTCGAGTGTCAGGCTTCAGACAGTACCATCAACACACAATCCATCCTCACTCAGCTCAGTGGGTTCTACCAGGAACATCTGGAGGAATGGGAGAGGCTGAAATTGTATCAGAAGGAAGAATAGGAATTTTTCCAGTTCCGGAAATCTTGTTATTTGAATGAGTCTAATGATGATCTCACTAAGGATAAATAATACCTCTGGGTAAGGAAAGAGGACTCTGTATAAGAATTTGATTTGGGGGGCCCCTTGGTGGCTCAGTTGGTTGAGTGTCTGACTCTTGATTCAGCTCAAGCAATGATCTCAAGGGTCATGAGACAGAGCCCCACATGGGGCTTTGTGTTCAGTGGGAAGTGTGCTTGAGAGTCTCTCCCTCTCCCTCTGGCCCTCCTCCTGCTTGTACTCTCTCTCTCTCTCTCTCTCTTGCTCTCCCTAAAATAAATAAATCTTTAAAACAAAAGAATTTGATTTGGGAAACCAAAAATTAAAAAATTATGATGTTGCATAACATTGTGAACATAATTAATGCCACTGAATTATACATATAAAATGTGCATGTAAAATTATGCACGCTAAAATGGCAAATGTTCTGTTCTACATGTTTTACTACAATAAAAAATTGAGAAAAAAAATCAAAAACTGAATTTTTAAAAAGCTACTACTTCAGAGCTCCACTGTTTCTTTGCATCATTAAGAAGTGTGAACAGGGCAAATGGCTCTTTATCAGCTATCCAACTATCCACAAACCTTCAGGAAAAGTGGTTTAAGAGGTTCTCTGAGGGAACAAAGAAGGAAGACTCATGTTCCACGCTGAAAGGACACAGGAAAGAAAGGAAGGCAGTTGCCAAAAAAAAGAGGATTAGTGCTTAAAGAGGAAAGAGAACACAAAGGTCACTATGACACAGAACCTCCTCCCAGGAATCTTCAGAAATCTTGGAGAAAATACAAACCGCTAACAGCTCACGGTGGGCAGAAATTCTCGTTACTCATGATTTTTCTAAAGACTGAGTCTTTGAGAAAGAGAAAGAAATAAACTACTTGGAAGTCACCAGTACCCATCATCTGTCAACTGTTCCCCAAAAGTAAGTCCCAGTCACTGGTCCATCTGCATATTTCATGTCTACATCACATTCCGGGTAATCCTCATTTAAGCCAGATCAATTCCCAGTGATCTATGGCAAAGCTCAGATCCTTTATAAATAAACATAGCCAAAATGTGGCTTACCAATCATTTAGTATTCCCAAATGTATTGATTGGCATTAGGTTCAGCTGAAGGTAACCAAGATCTAAAATGAGATAAATAAAAGTTTCTTTCTCTTTCTTTCACTAAATAGTTCAGAGTTGGGAATTATGGACACTTCACAAATCCTCAGACTCTACCATCCCCTGAGTGTGGCCCTCATCCTTGAGGGAATTAATCCCCCTTCCTTTGCTAAGAGCCTATAGCTAGATCTTCAGCCATTATATATATATGTATCATAGAGCAAGAAAGAGGAAAGACAGTATGGTAGTTCCATTTTTTGTTTTTTGAGTAATGTCCATACTGTTTTCCATAGCAGTGTGCCAATTTGCATTCCCACTAACAATGCACAAGGGTTTTAATTTCTCCACATCCTCACCAACACTTGTCTTTTGTTTTCTTGAGACTAGCTATCCTAACGTATGTAAGGTGATATCTCATTGTGGTTTTGATATGCATTTCCCTGATGATTAGTGATGTTGAGCATCTTTTTACATACCTGTTGGCCTTTTGTAGGTCTTCTTTAGAGAAATGTCTACTCAAGTCTTTAGCCTTTTTAAAAATCAGGTTATTAGGGGTGTTTTGCTATTGAGTTGTATTACCATATGATCTAACAATCCCACTTCTATGTATTTATCCAAAATAATCAAAATCAGGATCTCAAGAGATAGCAGCATTCCCATGTTCATTGCAACAATATTCACAATAGCCAAGATGTGGATGAAATCTAAATGTCCATCAATGGATGAATGGATGAAGAACATGTGATATACACGTACAATGGAATATTATTCAGCCTTTAAAAAGAAGGAAATTTGCCATATATAACAACATCAGATGAACCTTAAGGACATTGTACTGAGAGAAATAAGACAGTCACAGAAGGAAAAATACTGCATAATTCCACTTATATGAGTTATCTAAAATAGTCAAATTCATAGAAGCAAAAAGGAGAATGGTGGTTGCCAGGAGCTGGGGGAAGGGGGAAATGGGAAGTTGCTAATCAACATATATAAACTTTCAGTTATGCAAGATAGAAGAATTCTAGAAAAGAAGAAGATTTCTAAAGAAGAAGAATTCTAGAGAAGATAGAAGAATTCAGCTGTTCACCATTGTTCCCATATATAACAGTACTGTACACTTAAAAATCTATTAAGGCAGTAAGTCTCATGTTAAGTATACTCAAAAGAAAGAGAAATAGGGAGGGAGGGAGGGAGGGAGGGAGGGCAGGAGGAAGGAAGTGATGAAGAAGGAAAGAAATGGAAGGAAGGAAGAATAAAAGTCAGAGGGCATGTGCCAAACGTCTTTTAATGAAGCCATCATATCACACTTCCACTTAACCTCCCACTGGCCACACGGAGCAGCTCTGTAGCATCACTGACCAATGACACTGGTGTTTCTTCTCTCACATATAACTCTGCTGAGGCATAGCCTTCCTTTCCAAATAGAATTGCCATAGTTTTTCATGATTAACTTGATGATACCAAGCCTAAAATCTCACATCAAAGAAAGCAGAGAAAAGCACCAACACAGTGCAGTTTAGATCTCCTCACCACCTCAGAACTTCTCCTGGTCAGTCTCAGTGTGCCATGATATCTGCATAGTTGGAGTGGCCACTCCAAGATCCAAGACCTCTGACTCAAGTGAAAGCCTTTTGGCAATTTAGGGGGAATCAAAGAAGGTATTTGTCTCTCATGCTAGGAAGGTAGGATTTCACCCAAGTAAAGTCCTGGTGTCAGCAGTTACCATGCTAATGTAGCATACTCCCACTTTATTAGTGTAGTGTCAGAAGAATGTATTTACAGAGAGAAATGCAGGCAAAACAGGCCCAGAATACCAGAATTATGTTATGCTTTACCTTCTCTTCTTGGGAAGCCAGTCTTAACTTGGCATGCTTTAAAAGTTGTGTAGGCAGTCACCTACCAAATAGCTATTGGGCATCTGGCAGGTGTCAGGCACTGGGTGTGCAACAGTGTGATCAGAACACAGCCCTTGGCTTCATGGAGGTTATCAACTAAGGAGCAAGACATGACACTGATCAAATGACCACATGAAAGCATGACTTCCAATAGTGATAGTTCTGTAAAGGAACAGTGCAAGACTTATAACAGGGCATAATGAGAAAACCTGACCTTCTTCTAGGTATGAGGAAGGAGAAGAAGGTTCCAGACATTGGAAACAGGATGTGAAAAGGCCCTGGGAGAATTTAGGGGAACAATACCTCAGCCATTTCCCTCCACTTTATTTCTGTTGTGTATTCATGATTGCTTATTCTAAGTTTACACAATAAAAACTCAGTTTCCAATGTCTATAAATTCTTTAGTTTACTGAAGGAAGTACCACATGGCCTGGGTAAATAAAACCAGATTTAGTGCTCCAGGGTGGTGTTTTTTTGTTTTTTTTTTAATTAACTTTTCTAAATCCTGTCACTTTTCCAACACTTATTAAATTTATAACAAAGCTATTTTAAAATTCCTAATGCCTTCCTCCCCAACCTCTTGTTGTGTTTTCTGAATATTTCCAGTACTGTCTCAAACATTCCTTCCATGAGAATATATTCTGAAAGTCAGTGGAGAAGAATGCCCTCCCTGTGCTGTTTTGTAAGCATCTTCATTTCTTCTGCCAAATTTATAGAGGAACCCACTAGTGCCAAACTCTGCAGCAACTCCAGTGCCAGGTACCACCCATCCCATCCTACTCCTTCCTCATGGGCTCTGACTTTAATCACTCATCCAACCTGAATCCATCCTTCTGCTCAGCTCTTCTCCTGAGAGCAAGTGGAATAAGATCTGGGTGATTCATGGTCCTGGGCTATTGTCTTACTTTATTAGCCTTTCTGTCTCCTACTAGCATTACCCTACCCTGCTTCAAATTGGATCTATCTAATCTCTACCTATCCCAACATGTCAGGTCTAAATGCATTGCCAAATTCCATACCTACCAAGGACCTCTGAAGTATGACAATGAAATCACAGTCTCTATCCTTACCTGTTGTGTCTTCCTCACACATCTCCCCTGCAGGAGTCCACCATTTAAACCTCATCCTCATCCTCTGTCTCCAGAGCTGGCTGATGAGAGCCAGAGTCCCAGGGGGCCTTCCCAGAGCCATCAACAGAATAGCACTATATCAGTAGTGTCTTAGTAGCAAATGGATGGTACATTCATGTTGGAATAATTGATTTAACAGATAATTTAATAGAAGGACTATTTACAAAGATGTGGGAAGGATGTAGGAAGCCATGAGGATTTGTACAACACTCAAGAGCTAGCAACATCAGGGTGTTACCTTCCCGGGCCTGAAAGGGCAAGTCTGAGGAGGCAGCAGCACTAATTACCCGGCAGACTTCCAATAAAGGCAGACTCCAAGCCAGGTCTTCTTCCTCACAGCATTACTTATGTATACACACCCCTCAGTAAGCCCCTATGCAGGGGTTAGTCTTCTGCATAGGGCTTCCCTGTCTCTAACCTGGCCTGTGGGCCTTCCTATGAACCTGATGGCTGCAGGCACCTGGCTGAGCCTACCTGCTCCCCCCACACCCCACTCTGGCCCAGGTTCTCTCTCCTCCTTAGCTGAGGATCTGGGAAGAGTGCTAAGTTACCACTTTGGCCCTCTGATCTCCCTTGCCTTTTGGTTAGCTGGTGATTGGTTCTCAATCAGACTGAACATTGAAGTCATGGCCAGTTCTTTTCTTTTAAAGATTTTATTTATTTGAGAGAGAGAGAACACAAGTGGTGGGCAAGGAGGGGTAAAGGGAGAGGGAAAAGCAGACTCCCAAAGCAGACTCTCCCACTGAGCAGGAAGCCCGATGCAGGGCTTGATCCCAGAACTCTGGGATCATGATCTGAGTCAAAGGCAGACACTTAACCAACTGAGACACTCTCAGTGCCGCCTTCAGCTCAGGGCGTGATCCTAGAGTCCCAGGATAGAGTCCCACGTCGGGCTCCCTGCATGGAGCCTGTTTCTCCCTCTGCCTGTGTCTCTGCCTCTGTGTGTGTGTGTGTGTGTGTGTATCTCATGAATAAATAAATAAAATCTTAAAAAAAAAAGAAGAAGAAGAAGTTGGAGGGTCTTTCCACCATCCCTTCCCTCCTCTGTGGGCCACTATTGTGGAAAACACAAAGGAAGGAGTTTTGATACTCCCAGAGAAACTTCAGTGAAATCACCCTGCTTTTATTCACTTGACATTATAGCGTCTCCCTCTGAGGCAGGGCCAGGGCAATGCAAACAACATTCACAAGCTGGACCCTTTCCCAAGGGTCCCCCGATCCTTTTGACAACAGAGTACTGCCTGCCGCCTCCCCACAACTGCTCCAGACATACACAGATGCATCTGAATCAGGCAGTCCTGGTTCTCAGAACACCAGGCTGTCCCACAAGGACCATGGCTCTGTTACAGTTTGGTAAGGGACAGCTTTGTCCAAGCAATTACTCCATAGACTCTTTTTTTTTTTTTTTTGAGAGACAGAGACAGAGACAGAGAGAGCATGCATGTGTGCACGCTACTGATTGGGAGGGAGGGGCAGAGAGAGAAGGAGAGAGAGAATCTGGAGCAGACTCCGTGCTGGCACAGAGCCCCATGCAGGGCTCAATCTCCCAATTGTGAGATCAAGACCTGAGCTGAAACCAAGGGTCATAGGCTTAAGTGACTGAGCCACCCAGGCACCCCCTTCCACAGACTTTCTGAATATTCTTTCTGTTCAGCTGTCAGTGCCAAAGTCATGTGGCCAGATTTGTTCAATGCTTTCTGTGCAGTGGTTGGGATTTCAGAAAGTTGTTCATCCTTCTTATACCCCATAGGACTGTTCATTGGGTTTTTAAATAGGAAAAAAAAAAAAAAAAAACACAGGAGCTGATATGAGACAAGTCCTCTTATATCAGCCAACATGGGCTAAGCTATAGCAAGCAATACAAAACAAATAAATGAGATAGAAAACTCAGTAGCCAAATACATCAAAGTTGCTTCTTACTTATATCACAAGCCACTGCAGGTCAGGTAGCTCTTCTGCATGGCTTTCCTCCAAACAATGACTCAGAGATTCATGCAAGTTCCATTCTACATTTCCACCATTAGGAGTCTCTTACTATTTGCTGTGTGGGAGAAGGGAGATGATGTGGCCAATAATACTACTAACACAGTGCCTAGAAGAAAACATATACCTTTAAATTTATACATTGAAAAATAAGAAAGGTTGATAACCAATGATCTAAGATTCTAACTCAAAAGCCAGAAAAAGAACAGCAAACTAAGCCCAAATAAAGGAGAAGGGAAGCAAAAAGGAGCAGAAATCAATGTTTAAAAAAGACACAATAGGGCAGCCCCGGTGGCGCAGCGGTTTGGCGCCGCCTGCAGCCTGGGGTGTGATCCTGGAGACCCAGGATCGAGTCCCACATCGGGCTCCCTGCATGGAGCCTGCTTCTCCCTCTGTCTGTGTCTCTGCCTCTCTTTCTCTGTGTCTATGAATAATTAAATAAAATCTTTAAAAAATAAAAATAAAAAAATAAAAAAGACACAATAGAGTAAATCAACAGAGCCAAAATCTTAATCTTCAAATAGATTAATATAATTGATAAACCCCTAGAAAAGAGCACCTAGTTGGGGCAGTCGGGTAAGTCCCCCACTCTTGGTTTCAGCTCTGGTCACGATTCCAGGGTTGTGAGATCTATCTAGCCCCATGTCAGGCTCCTTACTCAGCACAGAGTCCTTGAGATTCTTTCCCTCTTCCTCTCCTGCTCCCCCTGCTCCTCCTCCACTCACACATGCACATGCTTACAAGCTCTCTCTCTCTCAAATAAATAAATAAATAAAATACATCTTTTTAAAAACCCTAGATAGACAAATCTAGAGAAAGAAAAAGGGGAGTAAGACAACACAAATACCAAAATCAAATATTAAAAATGAGATATCACTATGGATCTTACATACATTAAAAAGATAATGAGAGGATATCATAAACAACTTTATGTAAATAAGTTGATACTCTGTATGCCTGCATTTATGCCAATAAATTGGAAAATTAAGATGAAATATATGGGGATCCCTGGGTGGCGCAGCGGTTTGGCGCCTGCCTTTGGCCCAGGGCGCGATCCTGGAGACCCGGGATCGAATCCCACATCGGGCTCCCGGTGCATGGAGCCTGCTTCTCCCTCTGCCTATGTCTCTGCCTCTCTCTCTCTCTGTGTGACTATCATGAATAAATAAATAAAATCTTTAAAAAAAAAAAAAGATGAAATATATGAATTCCCTAGATGATAATTTACCAAAATTACAAGAAGAAATTTTAAAATGCCAATAGTCTCATATCTATCAAAGAAATTGAATCTGAAATTAAAACTCTTCCCACAAAGAAAACTACAAGTTCAAATGGCTTCACAAAAATATAAAGTCTAAGTAATACTTATATAAACAAATGCATCCAGAGAATAGAGAAAAAGATATCCAAACTCATTTTTATAAGGCTTGCAAAACTTGATACTTTGATATCAGAAAGACATTATAACAAAAGAAAATTATTGGCCAATATCGCAGGCTGGGAAATTTAGAGGAGTGTATGGTGAGCCCATTTGGTAAGCAATTAACAGTCTCCACCAAAGTATACTCTTCTGGTCTTTAAACACCTGTTTGGGGACGTCTGGGGGGCTCAGCAGTTGAGTCTGCCTTTGGCTCAGGGTGTGATCCCAGGTCCGGGGATCAAGTCCCACATCAGGCTCCCTGCAAGGAGCCTGCTTCTCCCTCTGTCTGGGTCTCTGCCTCTCTCTCTGTCTCAAATGAATGAATGAATGAATAAATAAAATCTTTTTCAAAAATAAACACTTGTTTGTTCCTTTCTTCCCACAAGTAAAACATCTTCATCTGGTCCTTGTGGAAGACAATGCAAAGTCCAATCCAAACGCCATTGCGTTTCATAGTCCTCCCCATCAAGAACAGAGGCAACTTCTCTTAAACTAAAGACCTAGGAACTAAAAAGGCAGGTTGTCTGCCTCATACCCATACTAACCTACAACAAACAATAATGGATCAGAAACAGGATAGGGCAGCCCGGGTGGCTCAGCAGTTTAGTGCCTGCCTTTGGCCCAGGGCCTGATCCTGGAGACCCGGGATTGAGTCCCACGTCAGGCTCCGTGTATGGAGCCTGCTTCTCCCTCTGCCTGTGTCTCCACCTCTCTCTCTCTCTCTCTCTGTGTGTGTCTCTCATAAATAAATAAAATGTTAAAAAAAAAAAAAAAAAGAAAGAAAGAAAGAAACAGGATAACTGGGCAGCCCTGGTGGCCCAGCAGTTTAGCGCCGCCTTCAGCCCAGGGTGTGATCCTGGAGACCCGGAATCGAGTCCCATGTCGGGCTCCCTGCGTGGAGCCTGCTTCTCCCTCTGCCTGTGTCTCTGCCTCTCTCTCTCTCTCTCTCTGTGTCTGTCATGAATAAATAAATAAAATCTGAAAGACAGAAAGAAAGAAAGAAAGAAAGAAAGAAAGAAAGAAAGAAAGAAAGAAAGAAAGAAAGAAAGAAAGAAAGAAGGAAGAGAGAGAGAGAGAGAAAGAGAAAGAAAGAAAGAAAGAAAGAAAGAAAGAAAGAAAGAAAGAAAGAAAGAAAGAAAGAAAGAAAGAAAGAAGAAAGAGGATAACTTCAATAAACACTCCCATTCAGAAAGGTTGAAGATAGAGGGCACCTGAGTGGCTCTGGTCATGATGTCAGGGTCATGAGATCGAGCCCCATGATGGGGCTCCCTGCTGGGCATGGGGTCTGAGCCTGCTTCAGATTCTCTTCCTCTCTCTGCCCCTCTGCAACCCCCCCCCCCCACACACACACTAGTGCTCTCTCTCTCTCTCCAAATAAATAAATCTTTTTTAAAGAAAGAAAGGGGAAGACTGAAAGATCCAAGAGAGTCAGTGTTCCACAGATACACTGGTATCACAATGCTAAAATACCAATGGGCAGATATCAAGACTAGCTAGCCTGGGGCAGGGACTCTCTCATCTATTTTCCTTTGTGATCTAGGCATCAAGTTCTGAAGGGCTTCTTCCTGGACCCTTATTCTCCTTGGCTACATCTAAAGAGAGAGCTGGGGAGAATGCTCTCCCTAGGGACAGTGCAACTTCCTGCCAGAAGTTGTTTTAAGGCTTAACTAACGAATTTGGGCTTTTTACACAAACTTGTGGTTTCTTTGACAAAACAGTTTCCTCAAAAACTTCTTAAGTTTCTAATCTATTGGCATCCAGACTGTTCCATTTGCCAATACCCATACTCAATGTTCTTTTGTAAGACATAGTCTCCAAATTTGCTTTATTCTTTTGCCTTCTTGCCCCCAGGCTCTCTCTTTCAACGTGATAGTGATTTCCTTGAAGCTAGCTGAAACAAGGAATACACATTTAATCAAAGATTTTCCATGATTCACTTTAATCAACTAAAACATCTTCTTGGGCCTTTGTCATGCAAAGCCTTTTAAATTTCCATCTCTTACTATTTGGGAACTAGAAGCAGTCAGCTTTTCTAAGTCAACTGGCCTCGATATCCTGGACTTTGTCTATATCATTTAATTTCTGCTGACAAAACAGCCAAACATATTCTTTTTTAATTTTAAATTGAGATATACTTCACATACCATAATGTTTCCCCATTTAGAATGTACAATTCAGTGGTTTTTAGTATATTCACAGAGTTTTGCAACCATCACCACTATCTAATTTCAGAAAAGAAACATAACTGGGGCACTTGGGTGGCTCAATCGGTTAAGTGTCTGCCTTTGGCTCAGGCCATGATCTCATGGTCCTGGGATTAAGCCCTGCTCAATGGAGAGCCTGCTTCTCCCCCTCCCACTACCCATCCCCCAATTTATGTGCGTACTCTCTCTCTCAAATACATAAATAAAATCTTTTTTTAAAAAGGATAAAAGAAACAACCATTAGCAGTCACTCCCATTTTTCCTATCCAGCCATCCCCCAGAAATCACTAACCTACTTTCAGCCTCTATAGATTTGCTGATTCTAGACATTTCAGATAAATGGAATCATATAATATGTGGTCTTCTGTGTTTGGTTTCTTTCACTTAACATCATGTTTTCAAAGTTCAACCACATGGAAATGTGAATCCATACTTCATCACTTTTTTCTTTGTGTGTATATGTGCTTTTATTCAAGTATAATTAACACACAGTGTTGTATTAGTTCCAGCTGTACAATATATGATTCACCAATTCTCTGCATTACTCAGTGCTCATCAAGATAAGTGTGTTCTCAATCCTCTTTATCTATTTCACCCATTTCCCTGTCTGCCTCCCTTCTGGCAACCACCAGTTTCTTCTCTGTATTTAAGAGTCTGGGGTTTTTTTCTTTTTTTTTTTCTTTCTTTGTCTTTCTTTGTTCATTTGTTTTTTAAATGCCACATATGGGTGAAATCATATGATGTTTATCTTTCTCTGACTGACTTATTTCACTCAGCATTACACTTTCTAGGCCCATCCATGTTGTTACATATGGCAAGGTCTCATTTTTTATGGCTGAATAATATTCCATTATATATATAAAATCACTTCTTTATCTATTCATCTACAGATAGACACTTGGGTTGCTTCCACATCTTGGCTATTATAAAATAATGCCGATAAAATAAAATAAAATAAAATAAAATAAAATAAAATAAAATAAAATAAAATAAAATAATGCCGCAATAAGTATGGGGTGTTTTTTTTTTTTTTAAGATTTTATTTTATTAGGATCCCTGGGTGGCTCAGCGGTTTAGCACATGCCATCGGCCCAGAGCGTGATCCTGGAGTCCCGGGATTGAGTCCCACATCGGGCTCCCTGCATGGAGCCTGCTTCTCCCTTTGCCTGTGTCTCTGCCTCTCTCTCTCTGTCTCTCATAAACAAATAAATAAAATATTTTTTTAAATATATTTTATTTATTCATGAGAGTCACAGAGGCAGAGACATAGAGGGAGAAGCAGGCTCCCTGCAGGAAGACTAATGTGGGACTTGATCCCAGGACCCTGGAATCAACCACTGAGCCACGCAGGCATCCCAAACACAGGGTTATATATATCTTTTTGAATTACTTTGTTTTCATTTTGTTTTTAAAATATTAATTACTACTTTATTACTTTTATAGCTGAATAATATTCTATTATATAGATATAACATATTTTATCTACCCCTCTGTTTATGGACTTGTGGATTGTTTCCACTTTGGGACTATTCTGAATATTTCTACCATGCACATTTATGTACAAGTTTTTGTGTAGACATATGTTTTCATTTTTCTTAGAGAAATACCTAGAAGTAGAATTGGTGGGTCATATAGGAACTCTCTGTTTAACATTTGGAAGAACTGGCAAACTGTTTTCCAAAGTAGCCATACTATTTGACATTCTCACCAGCAATATATGAGACTTCCAATGACTCCATGTTCTCACCAGCACTTGTCATTGTTTCTATTTGATTATAGCTAGCTTGGTGGGTGAGAAATTGTATCTCATAGTTTTCATTTGCATTTCCTAATGACTAATGATGTCGAACATCTCTTCGTGTGCTTATTGGCCATTCATATATGTTATTTGGAGAAATGTCTATCAGATCCTTGGCCCATTTTTAAATTAGGTTATTTCCCTTTTTATTGTTGAGTTATAATCATTCTTTATATATTCTTGACACTAGACTTTTACAGATATATATGATTTGTAAATATTCTCTCCTATTCTTTGGATTTTTTCACATTCTTTAGAGTGCCCATTGAAACATTTCATGGTGTTTAATTTTGATGAAGTCTATTTTTTCTTTTGTTGCTTGTGCTTTTAGTATTATATGTTAGAAACCATTGCCTAATCCAGGGTCATGAAGATTACACCTGTTTTATCTAAAAGTTTTATAGTTTTATCTCCTAAATTTAGGTCTTTGATAAATTTTGAGTTAATTTTTGTGTGAGATTGGGGCCCAATTTCATTCTTTTGCATTTTGTTTTCCCAGCATCATTTGTTGAAGAAACTATTCATTCCTCATTGGAAGGTATTGGCATACTTGTCAAAAATCAATTGATCACAAATGTATGGATTTACTTCCCGACTCCCAATTCTATTCCATTGATCTATGTGTCTATCCTTATGCCACTACTACACTGTCTTAATTATTGTAGTTTTATAGTAAGTATTGAAATCAAGAAATGTGAATCCTCCAAGTTTGTTCTTCTTTCTCAAGATTGCTTTGGCTAACCTGAATCTTGTGCATTTCCATATGATTTTTAGGATCAGTTTACCAATTCCTGAAAAACTCCAGCTGAGATTTTGATAGCAATTATATTGAATCTGTAGATCAGTTTGGAGAGTGCTGTCATCTTAATATTAAGTCTTAAAATTCATGAATACGGAATGTCTTTCCATTTATTTAGGTGTTTAATTTCTTTCAACAATGTACTGCATTTTTCAGTGTACAAGTATTACACTTCTTTTTGTTAAATTTATCCCTAAATATTTTATTCTTTTTGGTTCTACTACTGTAAATGGAATTCTTTTTTTTTTTTTTTTTTTCTAGTTTGAGGGAGAGGGAGAGAGGTAATCCTAAGCAGGCTCCATGCCCAGTGCAGAGCCCAAGGCAGGGCTCAATCCCACCACCTTAAGATCATGACCTGAGCTGAAATCAAGAGTTGGAGGTTTAAGGCACCTGGGTGGCTCTGTTGATTAAGTGTCTGCCTTTGGCTCATGTCTGTCATGGGATCAAGTCCCACAATAGGCTTTCCACTCCATGAGGGGCCTGCTTCTCCTACTCCCCTTGTCCCTTCCCCAGCTCATGTTCTTTCTCACAAGCTTTCTCAATACAAACTAATTTTTGCATATCGATCCTATATCCTGCATTCGAGTTTTTTGTGGATTCCTTTGAATTTTCTATATTCAAGAAGATGTCATCTGCAGAGATCATTTTACCTCTGTTCAAATCTAGATGATTTTTTTTTCTTGACTAAGTCCTCTGGCTAGGCCCCACAGTACAATGTTGAATAAAAGTTGCAAGAGTGGACATTCTTATTTCATTCTTGATGTTAAGGAAAAAGATTTCAGGCTTTTGCCATTAAGTACAGTATCAGTGGTGGAGGTTTTGTAGGTGGTTTTTAGATTACAAAATTCCCTTCTAGTCCTAGTTTGTTGAGCACTTTTTTTTTTTTTTAAAGATTTTATTTATTTATTCATGAGAGACACAGAGAGAGAGAGAGAGGCAGAGGCACAGGCAGAGGGAGAAGCAGGCTCCATGCAGGGAGCCCAACATGGGACTTGATCCTGGGTCTCCAGGATCAGGCCCTGGGCTGAAGGTGGCGCTAAACCGCTGAGCCACCTGGGCTGCCCTTGTTGAGCACTTTTAATCATGAAAAGGTTTGGATTTGTCCAATGCTTTTTTTCCCATCTGTTGAAATGATAATGTGGTTTTTGTCCTTTATTCTATTAATATAGTATATTACATTTATTGATTTGTGTATGTTGAACCAATCTTGCATTCCTAAGATAAATCCCACTTGGTATATAATACTTTTTACAGGGATCCCTGGGTGGCGCAGTGGTTTGGCGCCTGCCTTTGGCCCAGGGCACGATCCTGGAGACCCGGGATCGAGTCCCACGTCGGGCTCCCGGTGCATGGAGCCTGCTTCTCCCTCTGCCTGTGTCTCTGCCTCTCTCTCTCTCTGTGTGACTATCATAAATAAATTAAAAAAAATAATAATAATAATAATACTTTTTACAGATGGCTGGACTTAGTTGCTAGCATTTTGTTGAGGATTTTTGCATCTATATTCATAAGGGATATTAATCTATAGTTTTCTCTGCTGGGAATATTTTGCTCTGCCTTTGCCATCAGAAAAATATTGCCACATAGAATGACTTAGAAAATATTCCCTCCTCTTATATTTTTTGGAAGTATTTGTGAAGTATTGATATTAACTCTCCTTTAAACATTTGGTAAAACTTATCAATGAAGCCATCTGTCCTTTGTTTTTCTTTGTGGCAATTTTTTTGATTACTAATTAAATCTCTTTACTTGTTTCAAGTCTGTAATATTATTCTATTTCTTCTTGGGGCACCTGGGTAGCTCAGTTAGTTAAATGACTGACTCTTGATCTTGGCTCAGGTCATGATCTCAGGGGCCTGTGATGGAAACCCTTGTTGGAGTCTGGGTTCAGTGGGGAGTCTGCTTAGGATTCTCTGCCTCCCTCCCTGTCCCTCCCCACTGTTAACTCACACTGTCTCTCAAATAAATAAATGAATCTTTTTTTAAAATTTCTATTTCTTCTTGAGTCAGTCTCAGTCGTTTGTCTTTCTAGAAATTTGTTCATTTCATCTAGGCTATTTAATTTGTTGGTATATAAGTGTTCACAGTATTCCTTTATATTCCTTTTTTATTTTTGTAAGGTAAGTAGTAACGTCGTCCCCTCTCTCATTCCTGACTTTAGTAATTTGAGTCTTCTCTTTTTTTTTCTCAGTCATTCCAGGTAGAGGTTTGTCAATTTGCTGATTTTGTTGATTTTTTTTTAAGATTTTATTTATTTATTCTTAAGAGAGAGAGAAGCAGAGACACAGGCAGAAGGAGAAACAGGCTCCATGCAGGGAGCCTGACATGGGACTCAATCCCAGGTCTCCAGGATCACGCCCTGAGCTGAAGGCGGCACTAAACCACTGAGCCACCTGGGCTGCCCGATTTTGTTGATCTTTAAATAGAAAAAGCAAAAGAACAAAAATCCTTTTGGTTCTGTTAATTTTCTCTATTGTATTTCTACTTATATTTTATTTATTTCTGATCCAATCTTTATTATTTCCTTCCTTCTGTCTCCTTTGAGTTTACTCTTCTTTTTCTAATTCCTAAAGAAAGTATAGATTATTGATTTGACATCTTTTTTCTCTTTCAATATAAGAGAAGAGCTACAAATTTCCCTTGTACTGCTTTCATTATATCCTGTAAGCTTTAGTATGCTATGTTTTCATTTTTATTCATCTCAAAGCATTTTCTAATTTCCCTTTGGTTTCTTCGACCATTGATTATCCCGAAGAAATATGTTTCATTTCCACGTTTATGAATTTCCTTCTGTTTTTTATTTCTAATCTCATTCTTTTGTGGTCAAGGAACATATATTATTCTAAACCTTTTAAATGCATTGAGACTTGTTTTATGGCTTGACATATAGTCCATTATAGAGAATGTTCTATGTGCACTTGAAAAGAATGTATTTTATGATGTTGTTGAGTGGAAGTTTTTTTTGCTGTCTATTGTATTAGGTTTAATTTGTTTATATTGTTGTTCAAGTCTCTACATCCTTTTTGATCTTTTAAGTCCCCTGGATATCCTATCCATTAATGAGAGTGGGGTATTAAAGTCCTCATCTGGGATCCCTGGGTGGCGCAGCGGTTTGGCGCCTGCCTTTGGCCCAGGGCGCGATCCTGGAGACCCCGGATCGAATCCCACGTCAGGCTCCCGGTGCATGGAGCCTGCTTCTCCCTCTGCCTATGTCTCTGCCTCTCTCTCTCTCTCTATGTGACTATCATAAATAAATAAAATTAAAAAAAAAAAAAAAAAAATTTAAAGTCCTCATCTCTTATTGTAGTATTGTCTCTCTTAGTTCTTTTAGTTTTTGCTTTGTGTATTTTGGGGCTCTGTTGTTCGATGCACATGTGTTATAATTTTTATACCTAAAAAAATTTTTTTATACCTTCTTGATTGGTTGATTCTTTTGCAATTAAAAAAAAAAAACTAAATCTGTTCTTCTCTGTTTCTAGTAACAATTTTTGTCTTAAAGGTTTTTTTCCCCCCTATTATTAGTGTAGCCATTCCAGCTTTCTTTTGGCTACTATTCGCATGGTATATGTTTTTCCATCCTTTTACTGTCAACCTATTTCTGTCTTTGAATCTAATATGCATCTCTTGTACACAATACATAGTGGATCGTGGGTGTCTGTTTGTTTGTTTGCTTTCTTTTTACCCATTCTGACAGTCTCTGGACAATTTTATTCTGAGGCCATCTTTTTCTTGTGAAACTTTGTGAGGTGCAACCCATAGTAGCCAACATGCACCACTAATGTTCTGTTTTTCCATTTCTTCTCCTAGAGATGTCATGTAAGTAAACATGCATTCTGCCTCCCAAGTTAGAGCAGTTGATAATGTTTCAGCACCACAGAACATGCACTGAGACATTACCAGTCTCCAACGTTAGTTTTCCTCTCAGACCATTAAGCTGTTAGAGCAGTGCCCTACTTTGAGATACCAATTTGTGTATTTGTACAGATCTTCCTTAACTTACAGTGGGGCTATGTCCCAATAAATGCATTGTAGGTTGAAAATATTATCAGTCGAGGGGCACCTGGGTGGCTCAGTGGTTGAGCATCTGCCTTTGGCTCTGGTCATGATCCCGGAGTCCTGGTATCGAGTCCTACATCAGGCTCCCAATAAGCAGCTTGCCTCACCCTCTGCCTATGTCTCTGCGTCTCTCTCTGCATCCCTCATTAATAAATAAATAAAATCTTAAAAAAAAAAAAAAGAAACTATCATGAGTCGAAAATGTATGTCCTACATAACAGCTTAGCCTAGCGTACCTTAAATGTGCTCAGATTGCTTACATTAGCCTACAATTGGGCAAAATCAACTAATGTAAAGCCTATTTTATAATAAAGTGTTGCATACCTCATATAATTTATTGAATACTGTACTGAAAGTGAAAAACAATGGTTGTAAGTGCATCAGTTGTTTCCCCTACTGATTGCATGGCTGACTGGGAGCTACAGTTCATTGCCACTGCCTAGCATCACAAGAGAGTATTGTACTACATATTGCTAGCCTGGGAAAAGATCAAAATTCAAAGTATGGTATCATTTTTACACCATCATAAAGTCAAAAAAATTCTAAGTTGAACTATCGTAAGACAGGAACTGTCTACACAATGTTTATATTACAGTATGATAAGATACAGTATGATAATAAACCCCAAAATCTAAGTGGTCTAACCTAACAAAAGTTTATTTCCCACTCATGTCACCATCCAATGCAGGTCAGATAACTGTGACTCTCTCCAAGCAGCACCAAGCAACTTACATGTGACAATTTTGCCATCTCTGAGATCTTCACTTTCTGAAACCATAGGCCGGAGAGATAAATTGGCTGATAGTGCGGGGAGTATTGAAAATAACACATATCACTTCAGCTTGCACCTAATGGGCCAGACATAGTCACATGGCCCCAAGTCAACTACAACGGAGATGGAAACTTTACAGGAACACTAGTAGTCTCCACCATACTCTTGTCCCCTAAACATATCAGAATTTCACCTTCAAAACGGCCAGAATCCACTATTTTATAAATAAGGCCATTCAGAACTGGAAGGAGTATCATGGTTAAGTTAAGGGGTGGGTTCTGGAGTCAGGCTGTCTGGGTTCAAATCTTAAATCTACTACTTAATAATTACGTCACCGAAGACACCAAATTAACCTCTATAAGCTTCTGTTTGCTCATCCTGTAAAGTGGGATTAAGTAGTACCTACTTTTAGATCTACTGTCAAGGTGAAATGAGGCAACCTATGTAAAAACAGCACAGTACCTTGCACACAATAAGTATATGACAGATGTTACCAATTATTAGTTTAAAAGCTGGAAAATAATGAGACAGGAAATAAAACCATACAGTGAATGCTATTGCTGTTAACATTTTCCTCTGCTTGCCTGATTGGAAATGTGTTTGGGAACTCTGAGCAGTGGCAGGAAAGTACATGGCCAGACAGACAAGGCGCTAATGGGCTTATTTATATGAGATGAACAGCGTCTGATAATGGCATTAGCTCTTACAAGTGCATGGTCCAAGCCAGAGAATGCTCCCTGAGGACCTAGAGAGGAAAAGCTTAATTGGAGTGCAATTTAAATCTCATCACAACTCTACCCGAAGAATAGAGCTGCCAGCACAGTGGCAAGAAGCTTGGACTCCACTTTGACTGCTTCTGATATTCCAAACCACATGGCTCTGCCAAGCCCAGGATGAGGGGCCAGAGGGAGCCCAGTAAGTGCGAATCTATCGCTTTCACTCTGAGGGAACTGGACTATGTGCTCTTGTTGCTGCTCCAGCTAAGAGATGAATTCGCAAGGAGCTCAGAGAAATAGAGTACTCACCTGAACTGAGTGTGGTCAATCCGGGTCTTCATCTGAGAGGTATTTGAATTCAGGGTCCTCATCTGAGAGGTGATAAGAGCACAGTGGTTAAAAGCATAGGTTCTGGAGTCAAACTGACTGAGTTCAAACCCAACTCTGACCCTGAATTAGCTGTATGAATCTAAGCTAGTCATTACTCCAAACCTACAGGTTTTTAATCCATAAGCTGGGATTTATATTATTTTGTTGGTTGTCTTCTATTTGCCTCTCCATATTCACTCTCCCTCCTTCCCTGCACACCTTGACTTATGTCCTAGGAGGCTGGCCTATAAGAACCGAAACAAGGGGGGCACCTGGGTGGCTCAGTGGTCGAGCATCTGCCTTTGGCTCAGGTCATGATCCCAAGGTCCTGGGATCCAAGGTCCTTAATTCCTGGACCTTGGGATCAAGTCCCGCATCCAGTTCCCCACAGGGAGCCTACTTTTGCCTCTATGTCTCTGCCTCTCTCTGTGTATCTCTCATGGATAAATAAATAAAATCTTTAAAAAAAAAAAAAAGAACCAAATCAAGGGACTCTACTGCTCTCTGGCTTCTGGCTGTCCAAAAAATTGTCAGGTGAGAAGAATAAAATCTTGGTATTTATTTCCCTAGACCCCACACTGCTGGATTACTGCAGGTTGGTTGGTACCCTCTCCCAAAGACCACAGCCTTTTCTTTTTTTTTTTTTTTTTTTTTTTTTTTTTTTAAAGATTTTATTTATTCATGATAGTCACAGAGAGAGAGAGAGAGAGGCAGAGACACAGGCAGAGGGAGAAGCAGGCTCCATGCACCGGGAGCCCGACGTGGGATTCGATCCCGGGTCTCCAGGATCGCGCCCTGGGCCAAAGGCAGGCGCCAAACCGCTGCGCCACCCAGGGATCCCCACAGCCTTTTCTTTATAGCTTTTCCACAGGGTCCAAAAACCACTATGTCATCTTTCCTCTTCAGGCCTGGCATGGTAACAGCTACCCACTATCACTAGCCCCAAGATACTCTAATATCCCTTGTTGCTTACACTAAACTCTTCCTATTTGATCCCCCTTAAAAAAAAAAAAAAAGATTTATTTATTCATGAGAGACACACAGAGAGAGAGAGAGAGAGGCAGAGACAGAGGCAGAGGGAGAAGCAGGATCCATGCAGGGAGCCTGATGTGGGACTCCATCCCCGGATTCCAGGACCACACCCTGAGCCGAAGGCAGGCACTAAACCGCTGAGTCACGAGAGATCCCTTTATCCCCTTATTAAGTGTTCTTCAGTTACCCACTTTTGAGTGCCAAGACCTAGACTGGGAAAACTACACGCTTTTAGTAGATATATCTTTGGGTGGCTAACTGGTTCACAGTGACTCCCTTTCTCTGAGAACAGCCCTTATACAAACGTAGGCATCCCTTTATTACATGTCCCTTCAAACGGATTGGTTCAAGGAGAGATACCTGACTCAAGGTGAGCTAATTAGAGCTAATTTTGGGACAAAGATAGCAGCAACTAGCAACCAGTAGGACTGCACCAGATTTATCCCCAAATTTACCTTCTAAAAAGCCTACGAAAGGGCAGCCTGGGTGGCCCAGCAGTTTAGCGCTGCCTTTGGTGGCAGCTATTATGGTAAGCTCCCAGTAATCTGCAGCATTTATTTTCTATAAAAGTGGAACTAATAAGAGAATAGGAAGACAAGCCACAGATTGGGAGAAAATATTTACAAAAGACACATCTGATAGAGAACTATTATCCAAATTATATAAAGAACTCTTAAAACTCAACAATAAGAAAATGAACCCAATTTAAAAATGGGTAAAAGACATTAACAAGTATCTCACCAAATACAGATGGCAAATAAGCATATAAAAAGATGTTCAACATCACATTTCATTAGAGAATTGCAAATTAAAACAACGATAAGAGGCACCTGGGTGGCTCCGTTGGTTAAGCAGTTAAGCAGCTACCTTCAGCTCAGGGCATGATCCCAAGGGTCCTGGGATGAATCAAGCTCCCTGTTCAGTGGGGAGCCTGCTTCTCCCTCTCCCTCTGCCTCTCCCCCCTGACCATGCTCTTTCTTAAAAATAAATAAATAAAAATATTTTAAAAAATAAATGAGATACCACTACATGTCTATTAGAATGGCCAAAATCCAAACACTGACCACACTAAACACTGGCAAGGATGTGGAACCACCAGAACTCTCATTCATTGCTAGTGGGAATGTCAAATGGTACAGCCACTTTGGAAGACCATTTACACTTTTTTACAAAATTAAACTTACTCGTATTATACAATCCAGTAGTTGTGTTTTCCCACGTGAGTTGAAAAAGTCCACACAAAAACCTGCACACATTTATAGCAGCTTTGTTCATAATTGCCAAAATTAGAAAGCAACCAAGGAATCCTTCAGTAGGTGGACGCATAAGTAAACTGTGGTCCATCAGTCCAATGGAATAGTATTCAACTCTAAAAAGAAATGAGCTATTAAGCCATAAAAAGACATAGAGGGAAAAATGCATATTTTTTCAAATGTATATTATTAAATAAAGAAGCCAATCTGGAAAAGCTATATATATTATATGATTCCAACTACGTGACATCCTAGAAAAGGCAAAAGAATGGAGACAATAAAAAGATTAGTGGTTTCCAGGGCTTGGGCTGAGGGGTAGGAATAGTCAGAACATAGAGGGATTTTAAGGCAGTAAAACTACTCTCCATGATACTATAAGGGTGGATACGTGTCATCATGTCATTACCATTTGTCAAAACCCATAGAATGAACACCACCAAGAGTAAACACTAAAGTGTGGACTTTGGGTGATTATGATGTGTCACTGTAGGCTCATCAGATATAACAAATGAACCACTCTGGTGGGGGATGTTGATAGCGGGAGAGATGGGTGAAGGCGGGGGTTTACGGGAATTCTCTGTACTTCCCATTCATTTTGCTGTGAACCTAAAACTTCTCTAAAGAAAGAACAGGCATGCCTGTGTGGCTCAGTGGTTGAGCATCTGCCTTTGGCTCACGGAGTCCTGGGATTGAGTCCCACATCAGGCTCCCTGCATGGAGCCTGCTTTTCCCTCTGCCTACATCTCTGCCCCTCTCTGTGTCTCTCATGAATAAATAAGCAAAATCTTTAAAAAAATTAAAATATATAAAAAAGGAAACTTGTTGATTTTTTTTAAGTGGAAAAAAGGTGGAACTAATAATTTCTTCACAGATTTTGTGAAAACTAAATGAATCCATGTGGTCTCTACTAAACTCTGATAGGCCCGCATAGGACTCAGGTCTAAAAAGTTAATCTGGACAAATATCAACCTGTTCTAATGTCCTGCAAGAGAGATAATGTTAACATTGTCGGGGATCCCTGGGTAGCTCAGCGGTTTAGTGCCTGCCTTTGGCCCGGGGTGCGATCCTGAAGTCCTGAGATCAAGTCCCACATCGGGGTCCCTGCGTGGGGCCTGCTTCTCCCTCTGCCTGTGTCTCTGCCTCTCTCTGTCTTTCATGAATAAATAAATAAAAATCTTTTTAAAAAAATAAATAAATATTAGCTATTCCTATATAAACAGTTCTTTATAAAAAAAAAAAAACACATTGTCACAGACTGGGGCACCTAGGTGACCCAGTTGGTTAAGCGTCTGACTCTTGATCTCAGCTTGGGTCTTGACCTCAGAGGCATGAGTTCAAACTCTATGTTGGGCTCCATGCTGGGCATGGAGGCTACTTTTAAATAAATAAATAAATAAATAAATAAATAAATAAATAAATAAACAAACAAACAAATAAGTATTAAGAACAATAACAATGTCATAGACTGGTATAGTCCAGGAGTGGACATGATACTTGGTCTGTTTGAGTTTCCTCATTTGGAAACTGCTCTCTCCCTCTCCCAAAGGAGTCATGTGAGACTGTCAATCAAGTCATGAAGAAGCAACTGATTAAGTAAGCCTGAGAGAGCACTCTGTCCCCTGGTCACAGGGAAACTCCAGATACCAAAGCAAAGACCAATTAGAGTTCTTCTGCAGAATCAGCTGAGTTACAAGGAGTCGTCTCTCTTAAGGTCATAAACTGAAGGATAATTAAAGCCTGCAGTCTCTGAGATTCTTTCCACATGTGGGGAAAGTGTGCTAGAAAAGAAATCCAGGGATCCCTGGGTGGCGCAGCGGTTTGGCGCCTGCCTTTGGCCCAGGGCGCGATCCTGGGGACCCAGGATCGAATCCCACATCGGGCTCCCGGTGCATGGAGCCTCCTTCTCCCTCTGCCTGTGTCTCTGCCTCTCTCTCTTTCTCTCTGACTATCATGAATAAATAAATAAAACCTTTAAAAAAAAAAAAAAAGAAAAGAAATCCAGCATAGAAGAAAGCCAGCCAAAGAGAAAGAGGAAAACAGAGAAACAGATTCCTGGTGAATTTGAAGCCTTCTTCATTCAGCTATGCCTGAAGCTGGAACCTTTTCATTTGCCTATGCTGATTTGAGATGGATACCTGTTATTTGCAGGTGTAAGATAATCCTATCATTATAGAAGCCTTTTTTCTAAAAAGTTTAGATACTTTCAGAATGATTTTTGTGTGTTTTTTTTTTAAGATTTATTTATGACAGACATAGAGAAAGAGGCAGAGACATAGGCAGAGAGAGAGAAGCAGACTCCCTAAAGGGAATCAGATGTGGGACTCGATCCCAGGATCTGGGATCCAGCATCAAGCTCTGAGCCAAAGGCAGATGCTCAACCACAGAGCCACCCAGGGGTCCCAATTTCCTTTGTCTTAATAAAAGTCCTGAGAAATGATTAGCTACAGAAATTTTTCTTTTCGTTCTTCTGGTAAAAAAAGCTAACATATTAAGAAACTTTTTCAAATTTATATAGCAAGTCAATGTTGGTGCCAAGTGTAAAACAACCAGTCCCATCAGTTCCTAATTATGACTTTTGTGAGGTCCAGACACTTTTGCCTTCATGAGCAACTTCTATAAAATGACATTTAAAATTGCATTTTATGAATGCACTGGTATACAGATAAACATGATCCAGACTGGCTCCATTTTTTTTTTTTAATTTTTTTTTTAATCTTTATTTATTTATGATAGTCACAGAGAGAGAGAGAGGCAGAGACACAGGCAGAGGGAGAAGCAGGCTCCATGCACCGGGAGCCCGACGTGGGATTCGATCCCGGGTCTCCAGGATCGTGCCCTGGGCCAAAGGCAGGCGCCAAACCGCTGCGCCACCCAGGGATCCCCTGGCTCCATTTTTATATATTATTTTTATATTATTTTCTTTGTTCTGTTGTTTTTTTTAAGGTTTTATTTTTAAGTAATCTCTACACCCAACAGGGGCTCAAATTTATAACCTTGAGATAAAGAATCCCATGCTCCATCAACTGAGCCAGCCAGGCATACCTTTTTGTTCTGTTTTAAAAGAAACCAAAACATTTGGCCCTAATGAGCCAAATGGGGAAGATGACCCTGAGTCTTGTTTACAAAATAAAATAAGAAGGAGTTTGGAAATGAGGTAATATATGTGAATATACTAGATACTCTGTTGACCATAAGTCACTGGACAAATGTTTAGGACTATTAAGTACAAAAGGGTGCTCTCAAAAGGGTAACGTAAATATGTGGCTCATGTATGTGGTCGTGAAATGGTTAAACAGCAAAATCTCAAGGTTTTTGTGGTAACAAATAGAAAATGTTGGGATCCCTGGGTGGCGCGGCGGTTTAGCGCCTGCCTTTGGCCCAGGGCACGATCCTGGAGACCCAGGATCGAATCCCACATCGGGCTTCCGGTGCATGGAGCCTGCTTCTCCCTCTGCCAGTGTCTCTGCCTCTCTCTCTCTCTCTCTGTGTGACTATCATAAATAAATAAAAAAAAAGAAAAGAAAATGCTTAATGGTGGGAGACCAGAGGATGGTAAATCAATGACTTTTGGCAGTAAGGAGCCTTTTGCAAGTCAGCATACACCCCTGTCACTGGGCCCTGTGCTCATGGCGTGGCCCAGCTCATGAGGCACTGCCACAGAGAAGCAACCTTGGGCATAGCATAAAGCTGACATACACTTGGATGTGCCAAGGTCCTACTCTCCAACTGGACCAACCTGGTAGAAGCCACTAAGAGGGAGATGGGCCAGGGAGGAGCTTTGGGAGCAAGGCTAGAAAAAGAGTTTTTACCCAGGTGGCCATAGATAGGGTGGAGCCAAAAGTATGGACCAAGTGTCAGGTGCAAAAAGGTAAAATGAGGTCAAAGATGGAAAAAAATGCCAGGTCAGGAACAGGAGGGATAGGGAGCAAGTCAGAACCCAGTGCGAAAAGCTGTGGGAAGAGGATCATGTCCAAAGCCATGAACAGAAGCCATGTTTCAGGGGCCTGTTTTAATGTGCTGACTCCATGGCCCAAAGGCAGTCCCTGGAATCCTAAGGAGTTCATGCAGAGTCAGACATACTGGATGACATCAAGCCCTTTCAAAAACATAGTCACTGAAGTTTTACTCCTTTACTATGAACTTTGAGCTATGGTTGTTGGAGAGACTGGGAATCCTCCACTATTGATATTAGACCCCACTCTAAGGAAGAAAATGGTTTCAATGTAGGAATGTGGTATGCAGACAGCTTGAGATGTAGACGAGGACTAAGAAATAAAACCAGGTGCAGGTAAGATAACAAATGAAGAGGATGCCAGCAGAATCAGGACAGAGATGATGTCCTCTGCCACATGTGGCTATAGTGGTCCCAGTCCCCTAGCAAAGAGAGATTGGCATCAAGAACCAAACAACACTTCATCTCCTCTGTGGTTACTTGTGACGTGCATTTGCTTCAGTCCACTTGTATAGTTTCTTCCCCTAGTGTCCACTCAGTCATTCGAGACTAGCCTTCATGTTCTCATTGCCCTTAGAGAGCTCTGAGAGTAAGCCCCTGTCCCAATTTGGTAATAAGAGACCCTGGGTGTTATAGAAAGAACCTTGGACAGATAGATTCCAACAGGCAGTCACTGTTTGGATCCTGGTGGCCAGATTGAGAAGATAACCACTCTCCCCCTCACCTCCTTAGAAACTGTAGAACAAGCCACAGCATTGGAGAACAAGACCAGAACAGGCCTCGTTACTCTGTGGGTGTGCCACATATTACATAAGCGCATGGATTAATTAAGAAGCAAGGTCAAGACTCAGAACTGGGTCAGACATGAAGGGGCCCAAGAAACAACAAGTACTCAGATAACTGAGGACATGACATAAGAACTTGCCAGGCAGCTGCGCTGTATGTCAATAAGAATGTGTTGCTGAAAGATGCCCAGTCTCTGCAAGGTGACTGAGCCTTTTCTCATGCCCGCCTCTTCCTGTGTCACTAAAGGAGTGACTGTCAGGCCCCAGGACTGCAGGCATGGTGGGAGGGAGGTGGACCTCTTCAAACACACATGGGGTAAGGGCTGGAGGGCCATGATGGGCCATGCTCACCATGGCAGCTGCAGCTCCTTCAGATGACCTTTGGGGAGAGCCTGCCCTAGGTTGAGAGCAGTGGCGGATAATGCCGAAGTTTCAAAAGCTTGGCCCACTCCTTCCTTGGTGATGAAAAAATTCTATAGGAGCGTTCTCACCCCTCTGGAGCCCCAATCACTCATAAAGACAGCACACTCAGGTGCCTGGCTTCTCTCTTTGCCTTCTTCAGTTTTTTATTTCTCCTTTTTATTATAAACATGTTTGTTGCTATTTTTATTTTTGTTTTTCCTCAACCCGAAAATTTCACTAGAAACCACTAGAAAGGGCAGCCCCGGTGGTGCAGCGGTTTAGCGCTGCCTACAGCCTGGGGTGTGATCCTGGAGACCCGGGATCGAGTCCCACATCGGGCTCCCTGCATGGAGCCTGCTTCTCCTTCTGCCTGTGTCTCTGCCCCTCTCTCTCGGTCTCTATGAATAAATAAAATCTTAAAAAAAAAAGATATTAAAAGAAAAAGAAAAAAAAAGAAACCACTAGAAACACAAAGGAAAGGAAACCATGATGAACAGTCACTTCCCAGACTACAGCCCAAACTCCTGGGAAGAGTCTGTGTCTTAACACCTGCCCTGAGCTGCAGACCACAGACATCAGTTGTAAGCTGGAGACAGAATGGGCTTCTTCTAGCCATTCTGTTTAAAAAAGAGCCACAAAGACACCTGGATGGCTCAGTGATTGACGTCCTCCATCAGGTCATGATCCCGGGGTCCTGGAGATCGAGTCCCGCATCAAGCTCCCCATAGGGAGCCTGCTTCTCCCTCTGCCTGTCTGTGTGTGTGTGTCTCTCATGAATAAATCAATAAAATATTTAAAAATAAAAAAAAATTAAAAACAAATAAAAAGAGCCACAAACAGACATCCTGTGTGTCACATTTCTGGACTCCCCTACACGGAAAAGAGCTGAAAATTGGTACCAGTCGCAAACAACACACCCTGTGCTCCCTCTGGCAGCCTCAGGGCCTCCCAGCCATTCTCAATCCCACTCTTCACTGCAGCACTTGATGGAGCTGACCGGCCACGTGGAATATTACCCAAAAAAATCTGTGAAAGAAAGTTGCACGGAAAGTTACAGAATGCCACAGTGGAAAAATGCTGCTTAGCGGGGCAGAGGAACAGAGCAGAATCTTCACAGGGCCAAGCCACTGAGCCGCCCCCAACTCCTCATCTTCACCTTTACCCTTCCACTTCTGCTCACTGACCCTTTGTAATTGCCTAGTGTCATGTCACATGCGGCCTGAGATGAGGAAGGGAAGTAAAAGTTCAATAGACACACTTAGAGGTGCCTGTCTCTGGGAACAGTTCCCACTCTTAGTCCCTTTAGTTTAGCTGGGCATTCATTCATTTGTTGCACAGATATTTATTGAGCACTTACTACATTCCAAAAGTGTAGTAAGTGGAGATACAAAAAATGAACAAAACAGACAAGGGCCCCTCCTTACAGAGTTAATTTTTTAGTGGAGAGAGTCAGATGATATGCAAGTAAAGAGAGAAGATAATTTGGGGTAACAATGCTTGCTATGAATTTATAAAACACGAACAAAACAAAGTGATAGTCTAGAGAGAGTGATTTGAGAGAAGGGTTGCCTACTCTAGAGAGAATAGACTAGGAAAACCTCTCTGAAGAGTTAAATATAGGCTTCCCCACGAATATGGAAGAGTTGTGGCTACAATGAATGTTGTGGGCAGAAGGAAGAACAGGTGAATAGGTCCCGGGCAGAAACGGGAGAGCAATAGAAAGGCCAAGTGTGGCGGAAGCCCGTCTAACAAGAGAGGGTGGTAAAGGGAGTTTGTGGAAGAACAGAGGCCTTGCTAAGAAGCTTGGGTTTTATTTTAAAAGCAACAGGAAATCACTGGAGAATCTTAAGCAAGGGAATGGCATAACCTGATAGACATTTTTCTAATATAAACTCTCATATTTTATTTGCTAATGTACACATTTTTTTTTTTTTAGATTTTATCCATTTATTCATGAGAGACACAGAGAAAGAGGCAGAGACATAGGCAGAGGGAGAAGCAGGCTCCCTGCAAGGAGCCTGATGTGGGACTTGATCCTGGCACCCAGGGGTCACTCCCACAGTGGAAGGTTGATGCTCAACCGCTAAGCCACCCAGGCGTCCCTGGTTCCAATCACTGAAACCCAGAAACCCTCGTGGCTTTGAGGTCAGGTGAGAAATAGAGCTGAAAACAGGATAGGGAGAAAAGTCTTCATAAGGAAGTACTGACTGGGGGTGCCTGGATGGTTCAGTGGTTGAGTGTCTGCCTTTGGCTCAGGTGGTGATCCTAGGGTCCTGAGATCGAGTCCCTCATCGGGATCCCTGCTGAGAGCCTGCTTCTCCCTCTGCCTGTGTCTCTGCCTCTCTCTGTGTGTCTCAAATAAATAAATAAATAAATAAATAAATAAATAAAACCTTTAAAAAAAAAAAAAAGGAAGCACTGACTTCTCCAGAGCCCCTCCCTAATCCTGCCCTGCCAGTGAACTATCCTGGTGAGAAATAAATGGCTTAGTCTCTGCAAAAATTAATCCAGAGAGATTTAAGAATAAGAGGTACAGGGGCACAAGGTAAAGATGAGGCACTGTATTGAAAGAAGGGTAGGTAAGCAAAATGTATGTACTAAATGGTGAGACTCCTCTCACCCCCCGGGCCAGCAGCAGCCAAGCTCATAACTCGCTCTCTCTGCAGCCAGCTGAACCGCAGTGGGCTACACCCATGCCAGGCTGGCGGTCAGGGTGGCTGTGTGCAAGCAGAGGAAGGCGGTCAAAAGGAGAGGAGAAGAAATCAGCAGAGACGAAAGATGCTGCTGCCTCCGGGAAACGGCAGTTTTAGGTTTCAGCCTCGGGCCAGGAGCAGGCATTTCTTCCCAACCTAGGTGGCAAGACTGCCCAGTGTAGCCTCCCCACAAACACCTTTACTGGAACAGCTTGAGGGACTCTGACCTCTACCTCATAGCCAGATGATTCTCAACCAGGACGAGGGGCAACCTATGAAAGGCTGCTTTTCCAGACCCTGTCCAAGCCCCATTTGTAGTCGTCTTTAGTAATCATCATGCAGAGGTGGCCAGCTGAGCTGGAGCTGCCCCTTCCTCAGGGACTCGTGGCCAGGAATAGCCTAGGGCAGGTCGGAAGTTCTGGGAAGGCAAGCAATGACCCTACTTCATAAGAAAGCCAACTTGTTAAACAATATTTGTGTAACCATCACATTTTTTTAAAGATTTTATTTATTTATTTGACAGAGAGAGAGAAAGAGAGAGAGAGCATGAGCTAGGGGAGGGGCAGAGGGAGAGAGAGAAGCAGACTTTTGCTGAGCAGGGAGCCCGAATGGAGACTCCATCTCAGGACCCTGGGATCATGACCTGAACCCAAGGCTCAGTTAACCTACTGAGCCACCCAAGCGCCCCCTAACTACCACATTTTACCGACTGCAAAGGTAAAGCACAGGAGAGTTAAACAATTTGCCTAAAGTCCCAGAGCTTAATTATTGAAAGAAACGCTTGGGGGTAGAATCTTGTTTCCTGACTTTTGGTTCCCAATATGCCTCACTTTCCCTCCCATCGTGCTCAAGGACCACTTAGACAGGTGGGATTTGGTTATTTCCGTGGCCCTACTGAAACCAAACCACTAAAACATGAAACCTTAGATTCTGCATTGTGTAGAAGACAACATACTGAATGCGGAATCCAGTGACATGGGTTCTATTCCGACCCCCCCCCCTTATTCTGTGGTATCACTTAGGCAGGTCACCGACCACTCTCTAGAACTATTTCTTCATGTGTAACATGTGGAGAGAGTGACAGTACTAGGAGTGGAGGGAAGAATGCAGATTCCAAGGCCTGGGAAGATAGCCTGACTATGCCTCTGACACTCAAGATTTCTGAAAGGTCTTCCTGTTCATTTAAACATTGATATGAGGGACGCCTGGATGGTTCAGCAGTTGAGTGTGTCTACCTTTGGCTCAGGGCGTGATCGAGTCCCACATCGGGCTCCCTGCATGGATCCTGCTTCTCCCTCTGCCTGTATCTCTGCCTCTCTCTCTGTGTGTCTCTCATGAATAAATAAATAAAATCTTTAAAAAAAATAAACATTGACATGAATTTTGGATCTATTCCTCTAGGTATATTTGTTTTAACATAAACATGAGTGGGAGTGGTATTCCTCACAAATAATTCACATAAAACTGATGCTTCAGGAAGATGGTCCATATTTATTCCAATATTACTTATCCTTGACATAGCATTACATGTCCCAATTTGAGAAGTCCAAGGCAAGAATACTAAGAGAGTTGTTAGCTCTTAAAATTCTTTAAAATGCTGCAAACTTCAACAAGTACAATCTCCATTCTGCCAATATGGAAGCCAATATCCCCCAAACCATCCATTCCTAGAACAGAAGTCAAATCTTGTGCTATTAAGCTGCTCCAATGCCAGAGCTGTGGCCAGGATTCACAGGGGTGATCCGGTAGGTATACTGCATTTTAGCTCTGAGACCAGAGCAGGCATGGTGTTAAGTGAGAGCCAGCCCCTCCTTCAGACTAATCTGTACCCAAGAGACAACCACAATCTAATACTGGTGACAGCCGTTACCGTGACTGTCACGCCAGACAGCCTTGTTTTGAGCTTCTCTCTCATACTCCAAGGCTTTCTCTAGGGGCTGCAGTCGGGGTGGGGGAGTCTTGGGAGGAGGAGGAGTGCATAATCCCCCTAGACTGGAATAGTGGAACGTGTGCCTAGCGCAGGAAGTCAGCAGTCTCCTTTCCTGGAGGCTCTAGTGAAAAGCCATAGTTTTTAACACTTTCAGACCCCCCAACAATGCTGACCAAACGTCACATGGTAGGACCCTTGGGAGTTCTTAAGCAAAGGTGTGTGTGTGTATGTGTGTCTGTGTTTGTGTGTCTGTGTGTTGGGAGGGAGGTTAGCCTGGGTTAGTCTCGAAGCACTGGTGTCAAAGCTTCCTGCCCGAAGGGAGGGATCAGAGCTCTCTCTCACCTCCTTTGCAAATGCGGTTTCCTTTACTTGAAATTACCATCTTCCTGCCTCCCCACCCTGCAACTACAAAAGCACATTTGCTCTAGGAAAGTGTCCTCCAGAGCCCCACCTCCAGGCAGAATTGGAAGCCCCGCCCCAAGCCCCCCCCCCCCCATCATTTTGTACAGTTCTCTATTAAAGCATCTGTCACCTGACAAGTCAGCTGCTTTCTGGCCCATCCCCCTCCAGTTTCTAGGCTTTGAGCTATCTGCGCCAGACACAGATCTGATGTTAGAAGATTTCCTTTTTGTGTTCCCTGTGAAGGAAGGAAAGCAGTGCCATGGAGGGCCAGGCTGTGTGGGTCCACCACCAATTCTCCAAGGCCTCACTCAATCCCCAAAATACTGGGCCTTAGAGGAATCCCCTTCCCACCACCTGAAGTTGCCCTTTCCCAGAGCAGTTATCCTCTGGAGCCTCCCCCCCGACCCAGAAGAAACCTAGGGATTGAATTCTCTCTCCTCAGGCCCCAGAGGTGACAGCCAGGGTCTCTGGGCATCCATAACTGGGCTCCACGGATGCTGAAGGAGCTCCCACACTCCCACTGAGAAGCATGTTCTCCCAGGAGAGGCAGCTGGCTTCCCTCCCCTGCAGGGCAGGTCCCCAGCAGGAAGCCCAGGGCAAGCTGGGGCACAGATCTCACTCCCCTTCACTCAGCCTCCTGCTTTCCCCAGCCCTCTCCCCTATCAGTGCTCCTGCCAAAGCCCCTCGCTTTAACTCTAACCTTATTCCTGTTCCTGTCCCTGTCTCTATCCCTCTCCGCCCTGTGCTCTTACAGGGTTCCCTTCTAGGTCCTCAGGCCTCCCCACCCCTGAAAGTCCTATTGGTAAACACCACAGAGTGTTCTGGAGTACAGTGACCTGCAGGCCTCCCCAGTGGCCAAGGGCCCTTGAGGACATGGCAGCAGGGGCTGGCAAGAGCTCCCAGTTTCCAGCCAGACGGCACATACCGCTAGTAAGCTGCTGTTTCAGTTTCAGCCAACAGACATTATCAATGCCCACTCCAGGTCCGGCCCTGTTCTAGGTCCTGGAGGGACACGCAGAGCCCAGCCCAGCCCCAGAAGGGAGGCAGGCCTAAGAACCCACAGTTACAATCTGTCAACTACACAGAGAAGACACCAAATGAGTGGGAAGGGCAGAGGGAGTGAGGGAAGGACGCAGAGAAGTCAGAGTAGCCGCCCCACCCCAAGACCAGGACACTGAGGCTGCCTTCCAACAGGGGAGCAAGTGAAGGGAACTAGGGAGTTTCACTTTTCCCCCAGCTAAACCACCATTTCTCCCACTCAGCTGACAAACAGTGGCCCCAGGAGAGTCCTCCTCGTGTCCAGGGCGGAGGGGAAGACCAAAAGCTGTGCAACAACCCCTCCTAGGATACCAATTCCTGATTTCACCCAAAACCCCTAGGAGTAAAACCAAAAAAACTGCACTCTGACAAGGAGGAAATAAAGGGAATCAGGAGAGGAGGCAGGGGTGCAGAGGAGGGTGAGACCCAGGATGCTGGAGACAGGAAGCAAAAAGCAGAGTTGGCTGTGGGTATCTGTGAACGCAGTGTGAGCTACAGGTTTGCAGGTGCTAAACATCACGCATGTCCAGAGAGAGGCTTCCTCAGCCCTTTCCATGGGGGATGCTGCTTCCCCAGCCTCCCTACCCTGGGTACCACAGGAGTGGCTACAGTGGACTCTCCATCCAGGGTCAAGTTAGCTCTCTGAAGAGGCTCCCGCCCTGGACTTTATTCAGGTAGTCACTTAACACAAACCCTTTTATAGACCTCAAAACATGAAATTTGATTACTCATAACCTTAGGTTCCTACCACATTCTTATATCAATATATGGCCTTCATTCATTATTTTATCTGATGTGATGCCAAATGATTTCTGAAACCTTATTTAAAAGTCAGATTCAAATGACTGAAAGACAAATAATATGTTTGTATATTATGGATGGGGGTTATGCTCAGGAAGTTAAAATAGATGAGCCCCTTCAGGGACTGGGCGAACTTCTGGGTTCCATGCAAAATACAAATAGAAACTAAGAACATCTCAGTAAAGCTAAAGGTCATGGTTTCTTCAATTACATTGAAACTCAGAAATCCAAGGATCATCCCTCTCTGAAAGTCCTGCAGCCTCAGGATCTCTAGAACAGCTGGCAAGCTATGCCCAACCAGCCAAATTCAGCCCACCACCTGTTTTGCAAGGCCTATGAGCTAAGAATGGTTTTCACATTCTTTAAATGGTTAGGAAAAAAGCCAAAAGGAGAATTATATTTTGTGACATATGAAAAATACATGAATTCAAATTCCAACATCCATAAATAAAGTATTGGAACACAAGCACATTTGTTCACTTGTACTGTCCATGGATGCGTTCACACGCTACAGTGCAGAATTAAGTAGTTGCAACAGACAGGGACGACCCAAAGCCTAAGATATTTCCTCCCTGGCCCTTTACAGAAAGGTGTGCCAACACCTGCCGTAGACCAAAGTCCAGAAAAGAAATTTACAACCCCTGTATCTGATTGCTCTCACCTCTTTCCCCCTTCCCCTGCCTGCCCCCCTCATTTCCCCTCTCCTCCTCTTACAATTGGCTGGGACCAAGGAGTGGGTGTTTATTCATTTCCTTTATGTAGGCTCTTCCCCCTTTCTGACTCCGGCATCATGAGTAAGGCTTAGAGACAGGCATAAGATCCCTCCCAAGGCCAGAGCTTTCTTCTGGGCATGCCTTCAATGGGCCACGGGTTTGCAGCTGTGGCGATGCCCTCAGCTCTCTGATAAGTGGGCAGCTGAAGCACATGGGCTACAACCAAGACAGAAAGCCTTGCCACAGGGCGCCTGGGTGGTTCAGTGGTTGAGCGACTGTCTTCAGCTCAGGTTGTGATCCCGGGGTCCTGGGATCAAGTCTCCACAGGGAGCCTGCTTCTCCCTCGGCCTGTGTCTCTGCCTCTCTCTCTGTGTCTCTCAAGAATAAATAAATATTAAAAAAAAAAAAAACCCAACCTTGCCATGACCCCTGAAAGCTCCTTCGTTCCCCTTTGTAGTCATCTTCCACTTCCACCACCACCACCCCCACTACTGCCCCAGACAACTACTCATCTGCTTTCCATCACTGCAAATTAGTTGTGTCTGTTCTAGAATTTCAAATAAATGAATCAATCATACAGCATGTGCTTTTTTGTATCTGGCTTCTTTCACTCGGGATAATGTTTTTGAGATTCATCCATGTTATGTGTCAACACCAAACTGATGCACTTTTTTTTCTTTTTTGAGTGAAAGGTGCTATGAATAGTCATGTCAGGTCACAAGGCCTAAGTCAGAACCTCCAGGACAAATCAAGACAATGGTTAGTCTATGTATGTGGGCAGTTTTTATCTTTTGTAGCAAATGGACTTTTTTAGCCAAAACTAAGCTGACTGTGGTGCACCTGGGTGGCTCAGTTGATTAAGCACACAATCTTGATTTCTGTTCAGGTCATGATCTCAGGGTTGTGAGATAGAGCCCCATGTCCGGCTCCACAATGGGCAGGGAGCCTGCTTAGGATTCTCTCTTCCTCTCCTTCTGCTTCTTCCCTCTCTCTTCCTCTCTTTCTGCTTCTTCCCTTTCCCTTCCTCTTCTCTCTCTCTCAAAAAAAAAAAAAAAAAAAAAGAAATCTAAGCTGGCTGCAGAGTGATTGTTCTAAAAACGCATGTGTATTCATCATCATTTCAGTATACTCAAGTCAAAAAGATTTAATATAGGGGTGCTGGGTGACACAGTCAGTTAAGCATCTGACTGTTGATTCTGGCTCAGGTCAGGGTCATGATCTCAGGATCCTGAGATTAGGCACCTCATCCAGCTTCACGGTCAGTGGGGAGCCTGCTTCTCCCTCTCCCTCTGCTCCTCCTCCAACTCATTTTCTCTCTCTCTCTCAAATAAGTAAGTAAAATCCTTAAAAAAAAAAAGGGGGGGGGGAGGATTGATGAATTCTAAATCCAGTGCCTTACCACAAGAGACTTCAACACCACACGTGTCAACGGAAAAAAAGAAGCCTATATTCTTTAAATATATTATCTTCAACTAATAAACATTTTAAGTGGCTATAAAGGTTTGTTTTTTTTAATCTTTTATCACCAACTTGTACAAATGAAATTTCTGGTCAATGATGATTACCAAGAATTTGAAGAAATCATTAAAAATCTTGATCAGGGCAGCCCAGGTGGCTTAGCGGTTTGGCGCCATCTTCAGCCCAGGGTGTGATCCTGGAGACCGGGGATCAAGTCCCACATCAGGCTCCCTGCATGGAGCTTGCTTCTCCCTCTGCCTGTCTCTCTCTCTCTCTCTCTGTTTCTCATGAATAAATAAACAAAATCTTCTTAAAAAATAAAATAAAATATTTGAAATGATTTTATTTAGGATTTTATGCAAATTCAATATTAGTATTCTCCTTTAGTTTGTATCTTACTATAATTATATAGTATTATATTCTATATTATATAGAATTATATAACATGAAGAAATGTTATGCTACTGTTATGCTATTCATTAAGCCCCATACACGTGTCCCCAAGCCTCCTTCAGTTTACCCCAGGGTGCTGTACACATATTCTCATTTTTTATGTATAATGCTGTGACAAGGAAAAGTTAGGTGGCACAGCCCCAGACTATGGGAAAAGCCATAGCCTGAGTTGGAAGCCTTTTGTTTTATTTAAAAAGTCTCTCCTGCCCTCTAGTGATAATCTTTGTGGCTGGATCTCCACAAGAAACCGTGATAGAAGGGGTTATTAAATATTATCAGTTTTATATTTGCAAAGACATCATCCTTATTATGCAGACATTATGCCTGCCTTGGGTTCTGGCAGGTTAAAGCCTTTGTGGCATTGCCCTGGTGTTCCATGGGCCCTGGAGAGATCTCATATTCCATGATTCCACCACTCTTCTCTGCCTTCATCTTCACTCCTGCAGCTTAGGAAAAATCTCTACTATCCCTGGTCAGAAGACACCTCTTACAATCACCTAAAACCACCAGCCTCAGAACCCCTTCCCCAACCCCCCAAGATGCAAAGACCACAGGAAAAGAGAGGGAAGATGAAAGCTCCCACTTCTGTCCAGCAATCTGATATCAACAAGCAAGCTCCAGGCCACAGGCATCCAGAAGATCTGCAGGTCGTCTTTACACACTGAGGATAAAGGGGCCAGCTCCACTGTAAACACTCCTGTACATCCACCTCATCGTCTAGGTGGAGACCTGGACTTTCAACCCCCAGCAGCAGCAGGTTGCAAGTGGCCCCCAAAGAGAGTACAGAATCATCATCCATCAACTAATACATAAAGTATCAGTTTTAAGATATCAATGTAGAGTTACATAAAAATTCCATGAAAATTGGAACATTTAAAAGTTGAGGATAATTTTGGGGGTTCTTTTTTTGTTTTTTTGGGGGGGGGTTAGTTGAGGATAATTTATGCAAGCACTTTGTTGAGGACAACAGAGCTCATCTGAAATGAGAACTACCATTTACTATTGAGGTAATTTCAATGATGCTGTGAGTGCAAATCCAGCAAACTAAAAACTCTATTTAATACATACTGGTATTCAGTTCTATCCCATGTCCATCCTTGGAGCCATCTCCAGCCTCTCGTCCATCTGGAGACCTCTGAAGGCCAGAGGCCCTCATTCCTTGTCCAGCTCCCACCTTTCCAGGCTGAGACCCAGAAGACCATTTTGGCTAGGGGAGTTAGAAGGAGGGAGTGATCATTTCATGACTGCTGTGATGAAGGGCATCAGCAGGGCACAGGCTTTCTCTCCCAGCCTTTGCTTCTTAGCAGGACCTTCAGAAGCCCACACCACCTGCCCAGGGGCTCTTGCCAAAAGATTAAGTCCCAGTCTTGGGGTCTAGTAATTCCCTTTGCCCTAGACTTTGTAAGCAGGCTTGCCTTGGGCTGCAGAAGTTGACAGTAATCAGCCCAACCTCTTCCTAGTCATAGACACATGTGGCACCGCAAGGCAGGTACAGTGGTGTTCAGGTGGGCTGGCTCTGGGCGTGCCTCACTTGAAGCCATAAAGCAGCTTTCCTGAGCCCTGCTGGTTGCCAGTCTCTGGACTAGCACTGGACCCACTAGACCCCGCACCAAACAGCAGTCATCACCAGATGTGTGCCACTGAGTCACCGTGGAACAGAGTTCTCATAATCTCCTGAGGAATCTTCCCCAATCACGTTTTCCTTTCTGAAGACAAACTTTATCACAGGTTCTTAATTGGATGAGACAAATAATTAAACACACACGTGCACACACACACATTTCTAACTGACTCAAGCACAGAAAGGGCCCATGAAACTGAAAAGTCCCAGGGATGGCTAACTTCAGGTAAGGCATCTTTTGGGGCTCAAATGATGGCATTATCCAGTCTACTCTGCCTCTGCTCTGCTCTTCCCCTCACTGACTTCAATCTCACATTTCACATCTAAGGGAGAATGACTGCTAGCAACTTCAGGCCTTCATCTTCCCAGATAAAAGGCCAGTGGGGAAAAGTTTCTTCCCCAAAGCTCCTGCTCCAGTCCTGAAATTCACTCTACTAGACTGCTGCCGAGCCATGACAAACTGAATACTGTCATCAAGTGACCACTTCCGTGGGTCAAGTCCCCATTTTCAGAGAATTCTTTGTCCTCCTAGCTTTCCTTCTCTTCCCTGGGCTATCCACCTAGAGGCCTGCCCCACTGAGCCTGTCCAGGCCAACTTGCCCTCCCTGGTTTTCATAATCTACTTCTCTGTGCCTGCTTCACCACCCCCAAGTTTAGGCCTGAATTCAGGGACTGGGAGAGCTTCTCCCAAAACAGTTGGGTCTTTTAGCAGCAGGCAGCCAAAATTCCCAGGAAATTCTGGGAAAGACAGAGCTTCTCCATATTCAAGTACCCTCAATGTGCCCCTGACAGCCTGCCTGCCACAGCAGCTCCAGGTGCAGTATGTGAAGGACTGGGAAGTCAAGGCAGAGTAAGAACAGTTCAGGAGGCATCCAGCTCCGTTCTAGATGGCTCAGACTGTGGACAGTCTTAAATACGATGCTGAGGCGCTGAGACTGTTCATCCAACAGTCCCAGCAGACAGACAATAGGCAAAAGCCTTGTTGGATGGATAAATGGATATATGAAAAAACAAATAACCTGAGGCCCAAAGATGGAAAGTGACTTGCCCTACATCACATTGCAAACAACTAGGAGAAACAAAACCAAACCCTAAGTCTCCTTCTGCCTGTCCTGGGGCCCAGGCTGCCTCCATCCCAGCAGGGCTCTTTGGGAAAAACCCAAAGATGACCAGTCATCAGTTTCATTTCTCAGGGTCTTGAGACCTATGCCCCTAAGCCTGGAACAAAAGCAGGAGCCTAGGGATTAGAAACTTGGACATGGTCAGCAGGAACCAGCACCTGGGAAACTTCGGGAAGGTGCAAACTGGCACCTAATGCTGAGACTAGGGAATTTGAGTGAGCGAATTCTCTGGGGATAAAGTAGAGGATGGGCAGAGAACCAGCTCAAAGGTCAGCTACATTTTGTTCTGAGTGAGTCCACCCAGATGACAGCCCATGCCTGACAAAGCCCAGACCTCACCATCCTGGTGGGGGTGCAATTTCTAAGGAAGCTTTTTGAGATGAGGGGGCAGGCATTTCTCCTGCTGAGCCAGGCACAGAGCTCCAGGTTGCCATTAAAGAGGCAGGGACTGGGATTGAGGGTTGAGGGGAAGAGCCTTCTGCCTCTGGTTTAGAGGAGCCTGAAACTAATCTAAGGAAGGATAAATCAAGACTTCAAAGATGGGGGATCCCTGGGTGGCTCAGCAGTTTGGCGCCTGCCTTCAGCCCAGGGCGTGATCCTGGAGTCCCAGGATCAAGTCCCACATCAGGCTCCCTGCATGGAGCCTGCATCTCCCTCTGTCTGTGTCTCTGCCTCTTTCTCTGTGTCTCTCATGAATAAGTAAATAAAATCCTTTAAAAAAAAAAAAAAAAAAGACTTCAAAGGTGAAAAAAGGTCCAGAATTTCCATAAGAGCAAGAACTTTGCATCTGTCCCACCACCATATTCCCCAGTGCCTGGAACAGAGCCTGACACATAATAGATGTTCAATAAATATTTATTGAGTAACACAGCCCCGGTGGCACAGCGGTTTAGCGCCGCCTGCAGTCTGAGGTGTGATCCTGGAGACCCTGGATCGAGTCCCGCACTGGGCTCCCTGCATGGACCCTGCCTCTCTCTCTGTGTGTGTGTCTCTATGAATAACTAATAAAATCTTTTTTAAAAAATTTGTTTAATAAATAACAGATAAATATTTGTTGAATAAACAAGTAATAAATATTTGTTGAATATTGTGCGGAGGTTTGGGGAAGCAACTTTTCACTCTTTCTGCTGCCCACAATCCCCTCTCTACTGCACCCTCTCCATTATAATAAAAATCTCTGGCAGGAATCAAGTCAACAGCATTTACAGTAGTTCATTAAGAACTTACCGTCCTCGGAGTGGTAGCCCGCCCCGAGGAGGACATGTCACCTTAGCTCGCCAAACATGTTTGATGGATGCAAAAGGTACTAGGCTGGAAATCAGAAAATTTAAGTCCTAGGGACAGCTCAGGTTCAGTGAGGAACAGATGTGAAAAACCACCTTCAGAACATTTTGACATTCAATCGTCCTATTATCCCCATTTTATAGATGTGACAAGTAAGATGGTGGGTGGCACTAGATCCCACGGCCGGAGCCGCAGCGCAAGCCCGCAGGCGGCTTCCCGCCGGGAGTCTGAGGTCTCAGAGCACCGGGACCCGTGGGGTGGAGGCGGTGCAGCCGCCTGGAGGAGCCTCGGGCCGCTCGCTGCGGCCGCGGGGCTGGGCGTCGGGGGCTGTTTCGGCACTTCGGAGGCCACTATCTGGTCTAGATCTTTCTATCACCTTTCTCTAGAACAGAGTGGAAAAGCCGGGCCAGGGAGGCAGGAAAGAAAGAAAAGGGAAAGCAGAGGCCGAAGAAGAGCTGCCCGGCCCCTCCCCTCGCCGCGAGGGGTGCGGAGCCCCAGGCCTCCAGGGTCCCCTCGTAAACCCGGGCAGGAGAACCCACGAGGGGGTGCGGGGGCCAGATGTGCAGGCTCAGGAGCCCCACAGATGAGCAGGACTCGAGCCTGTCCCCCAGGAGGTACAAATCTCATGAATGGGGTCGTAGACAGGGTCACTTTCCATCCAGCCTGAAAAGTGCCGCGAGGAGGCAAGTCCGGGCAACTGGGAGAGCGCAGGGAAGAAGGGGAGCATGGAGTTGCCACTGCCAGGATGTGTCAGAGGCAGGAAAGAGCACATCCCGGGGTAGGGCACACAGTCACCATGAGGAGGCCTGCCATCTCCACCAGCTCTGGAGGCCCCCTTCAAGGGCACAGCCCCCAGCTCTACACCTTATTTCTACCTGGCCTGCCCTTGAGCCTCTGGATGACCTCTGGGTTCCAGACCTCTCTCTCCCAGTTCTCCCAGTGCAGGTCAGCCATGCACCCTCTGGTTTCCTTGACTTCCGGTCCCTCTTCTCTGATCCCCAGACCATTTGCCAGTGAGGACTGCATTTACAGAGAAGTTTGACTCCACGGCAGTCATGATCTCCATCTACCAGGGAGCCTTCCCGAAGACCCTCATTCAGCCCCAGGGTCTCCCCACTTTTCTAGCCAACAAGCAACCCCTCTCTTCTCCCCCCTCAACCCCCAAAACATTCTTTGCCAACCTCAGTATTTTCAGAATATCCTCTCCATCTACTCTACTGAGGCAATGGTCCATCCACTGACACTCCCTCAATTTCTCTTCCTTCAAATCTGTACCTGTACCTCTCTCATCTAACATTCTTCCCTCCTAACTGACCCCCACCCCCATGTACTCTTACCCATTTCCTGTACGTGCTTCACCCAGCTTCCTGATATAGATATCCTTCCTAATATAGATAGACAGACTCATATGAATGTGTGTGTGTGTATCCTCTTGGTTCTGTTTTCTCTAGAAAACCCTGACTAATAATACAATCCTTCTCTCCAGTTCATCCAGAGAGGAACATAGCCCAAGCTTCCTTCCTGAGGAAATTCAAATAAGTGTGAGATCATTATGGAAGTCCTGGCAGTGCTATGGCCTTCTTCTCAAGCACCAAGGATCCAACTTGAGCATCACCCTGCTGGCCTGTCCTGCTCCTTGTAATCCTTTCCAGGAATAGATTGGCTCATGACCCAACACGGAAGAGGTCCCTTGTAGTGATGAGACAAGATTATGAGAAAACGGATTTAATTTAAAGAAAATGTCGATAAGTGTAACAAACATTCATTTTGCAGATTACATATCAATGCTGAAGAGTCACCAAAAACCTCTGTTCTCATCAGATTTAGTCACTTATGCACTCACTCCACAAATATTTATTGAATTTCTACACATTCCAGACACTATTTTAGGCTCTGGGAATGCAATCATGAGCAAAAAAAAAAAAAGAAAAAGAAAAGAAAAGAAATACATTCAAGCACAGAAAAACAGACAAGAAAACAGATAGGTATAATATTTTACAGGATGATAAAGAGCTATGAGGAAAAATTAAGCATGGTAAAGGGATGGATAGAGGAGAAGGACATGAGGGAGGTGTCTAATTTAAATAGAATGCCTGCAGAAAGTCTTTTTGTTAAGGTAGCATTTGAACAGAGGACTGAAGGAAGCCAGGGAGTGAGCTGGGCAGGTCTTGGAAAGAAGAACTTTCCAAGCCAAGGGAACAGCAAATGTAAAGACCTTGAGGCATGATGTGCTGGCATGCTTGAGCGGCAAGGAGGCCAGTATGGCCGCAGTAGTGTGAACAAGAGAGATTATAGTAGAAGTAGTGGGAGATCACGTTAGATAGGATCATAATTCGGTGGTAAGAGGGGCACCTGGGTGGCTCAGTGGTTGAGCATCTGTCTGCCTTTGGCTCAGGTCATGATCCCAGGGTCCTGGGATCAAGTCCCGCCCACATCAGGCTCCCTACAGGGAGCCTGCTTCTCCTTCTGCCTATATCTCTGTCTCTCTCTCTCTGTGTCTCTCATGAGTAAATAAATAAAATCTTTTTTTAAAATCCTGTGATAAGAACTTTGGATTTTACTCTGAGAAAGATGAAGAGGCCAATGGAGCGTTTGCCCAGGGTTGGTGTAGTCACTCCATTAAACTCATGAGGTGGACAATAAAAGAAAGGGGAGAGGCAGTTTTACTGTCCAGAGCTCTGTGCCAGCATTTCCTGGGCACCTCTGTGACTGAATTCTCAACAGCCATTGCTTTGCCTCCAGGTACGGTTCATTATCTTATCCTCAGAAATGGGACACGGTTCAACCTTTGGGAGAACCACTTGGCAACTGGAGAAGGGTAGTGAGGGAGAAGGACCACTAGGGGGCGACACTTTGACTATCTCTACCAGTTTATGCCTGTGCTTTCAACATTGCTTCCACCATCCTTTCTTCATTATAATCTTTTTTTTTTAATTTTTAAAAATCTCTTTATTCATGAGAGACACAGAGAGAGAGAGGCTGAGACACAGGCAGAGGAAGAAGCAGGGTCCCCACAGGAAACCGATACAGCACTTAATCCCAGAACCCCAGGATGAGGACCTGAGCCAAAGGCACCCACTCAACCATTGAGCCACCCAGGTGCCCCTTTATTATAATCTCAATTGTTGTGTCAACATACCACCTTGAAAACTGTGTTTTAGACATGTGCCCAAGGAGACAGCTGCCTCCCTTCTCCCTGTCCACCTGAGTTCCAGCTCTACCCTGAGTCTCCTCCTTGATCAGAGTATCTCAGCCTTGAGGCTTGAAGAAGTATCTTCTGGGGTCAAGGCACACAGAAGCTTCTCTGCTCCTTCCTCACTTTCTATTCCCACCATCAGTATTCTACAGCTATAGCCAACACTATTGCCCGTACCCACCGCCTCATTCCATTGTGAGGTAAGGAGTCAGGAAATAAAGATATGAGAAGGGATAAGAAACAGAGAGGAAAGGGAGAGGTTAATCAAAGAAATAGGAGCAGGCACAGGAGGGAGGAGTTAAAGCACTTCACCCCTAAACAGGTAGCTCAGGAACCCCTGCATGTGGGGAGCAGGGAAAGGACTCTGCTTTCCCAAATGTGACCTCTAAAGTCAAGAATGATGGAGCAGGAACCTCTACTAGAGGGTCCTTGAGGTCCAGGCATAGTCTTCTATCCCAGAGTGTTCAGCCATAGGGAAAGCCCAGAGCCCCAGGCAGGAAACATTCTTCCTGGAAGCTAGGGAAGCACGCCATGTCCTTCTGCCCCACAGAAATTACATTTTCTCCTCCCTTTCTAATTTTTTCCTTCCTGCTTTGAATATCAGACACGTCAGAGTGCCCCCATCCCACCCTGCTGTCCCTCCACACATTGCGTGAAGCTATGCATGGATTTTTCAGGGGTGAAGAATTACAATGACTCAGCCGGGCCACCTGCATCCATTTCCCAGCTTTTTTGCCTCTGGTGCATCCTCGGGATGTCCTCCACACCACAGAGCAAGATGTGCCATCTCTGCCTTTGCTGAATCCAAATTCAAGAGAATTTTTCCATGATTTGTCACTTTCGGAGAGGGCTTACATAAAAAGTAGTTGTTTCCAGGGCAAAGCAAAAAATAATCAATGGAATTTAGAACAATCCTAGGAAAGCCTGGTCCCAGTGGAGAAGAGAACATTCTCCTGCCCCAATTGAATCATTACTCTTGCATAGTCCTGGCCCTGCAGGAACTCAAGAGCCTTCTATTAGAAGGGTGTTCTGGGATCCCCTCCCTGACCTCCTTCCTCAAGACAGCATGAAAGATATTTGCTCTAGTGCAATGTTCCAAGGAAAGCAGAAAGTGTCCCTCCTGTCTTATCTATTCTCCATGTGCTAACAAGTCTGATTTATGTAACTCCAGCCCAAACCTCTTGGATGAGTGACAGTCTGATATATCCACCTGCCTACCTGACCCATTTGGATACCTAATGAAGGTCTCAACATGCCCAGGTCTGGGGCACCTGGGTGGCTCAGTCAGGCGCCCAACTCTTGATTTTGGCTCAGGTCATGATCTCAAGGTCGTGAGATCAAGCCTCATGTAGGGCTCTGCACTCAGCAGGGAGTCTGAGATTCTCTTTCTCTCTCTCTTTCCCTTTCCCTTTGCCCTTCCCTCTTCTCTCAAATAATAAGTACATAAATAAATCTTAACATGCCCAAGTCTGAACTCTGAATTTCCTTCCCCTAATCTTTGAAGCTTCTCTCCTTTCTGTCTCATCTCCCAGTTAATGGCACTACTACCCAATCAGTTTCTGAAGCCCGAAACATGGGAACAAATGTGGAGCCTCCCTCACCTACCATATCTGATCTTCTTGTTCTGTATCCAAAATGTGTCTTCAATTCCATGACATTGGATCAAGCCGCCATCACCTACCTCTCTGCTAAAAGCCTACGGTTGTTCCTGCTTATTCTCCTGCTTCCATGTGACTCCTCTCCAGTCTACTTTCCACACAGCAGTGAGAGTAACTGATATTAAAATTTTCTATTTTTGTTTATATTTAATATTCATATTTTATAAATGACATTTTAAACATATAAAACAGATCACACCAATCCTCGTCTAAGTTATGTCCCTTTCCAACTTCCTCACCGTAGCCAAAAAGGTATGCACTAGTATGTCTCCTGCCTGCTTCCCTGGTCTCATTTCATGCCACTTCCTCGTTTGCTGTGCGTACTTAGGCCACACTGCCTTTCCATTTTAAGAACACATTTTCTTTCCCACCTCAGGGCCCTAGCATTTTTTATATCTTGCTGTCTGTACATTTTTATGCCTCTACCATAATCGTTCAGATCTCAGCTTAAAAGTCACTTCCTATGGAAGCCTACTGTTGACATCCTTTCTAAATAGATCCTCCTCTAGTTCCTTGTTACTCTCTGGCCATCCCATTTATTTCCTATACCATGTTTCCCCAATTAGCAGTTAATTATATGTTTACATGTTTATTCTCAGTCTCCACCACTTTCGTCTGTCATCCCCACCAGAATGAGCCCAGGCCCAAAGGTGGACACTTCAGTGAGTCCAGCGGAGAAGTACTGGGGAGACAGAGACAGAGCACAAAGCTTCTGGAGGGAAGAAACCATGGCTTATTTATTGCTGTGTTCTCATTGCCTAGCACAGACTCTGGCAGAAGCACTGACTGAATAACTGAAGGTTGGTGGGTGGATGGGTGGGTGGGTAGGTGAATGAGGGAATTTCAGCCTTGGGCAAAAGCTATACAAACCATGTCTAAGGAAGGGGAGGTGATTACAAAGAACAGACCCTGCACCTGCAGAAAGTTTAAATAGACCCAAGTTCAAAGATGTAAACAATGTCATTTCACTACCTGAGGATTGAGAAAGAAGTTGGGAAAGGTCAACCATGAGTGTACTCAGGTGATACCTGCCTGCATCATGGGAAGGAGAATTAAAAATCAAAAGAATGAAGAATATAGTCTGCTTTTCTCCTTCTTCACCTTGAGCAGAGCTGCTCATATTTAGGTTAATCCTGTTGGTTAATGAGCTGATGTAGGATGATCCATAATACTCTGGGACATATTTACATGACAGTCTTGATTCTTTTTTTCTTTTTTAAGATTTTATTTATCAAAAAAAAAAGATTTTATTTATCCATTCATAGAGACACAGAGAGAGAGGCAGAGACACAGGCAGAGGGCCCAACGTGGGATTCGATCCCAGGTCTCCGGGATCACACCCCGGGCTGCAGGGGGTGCTAAACTGCTGCGCCACCAGGGCTGCCCAACAATCTTGATTCTTGGTACACTAGGAGATCTTTCTCCTGGCATAAGGTTGCTGCCCATTGACTCCCAACAACCCTTGCATCCAATGGAAGAGACACAAATGGAATGGAGAGAAGACCAGTGCAAGAGCCAGTGGGACAGGAAGCACAGCCCATGCCAAGTATCACTAGAATGGACACACAGAAGTATGCAAGGCCAAGGGGAGGAACAAGGGAAAAGGGAGAGCGCCTCCTCATTAAGCAGAACTAGGAGTTCCAGCCCAGCTACAAAATGGGCAGGTGCACAGTTCAGAGGGCACTCCTGGTTGGCACTAATATTAAAGACAGCCTGTCTAGTTAGGCAGAAATGAGAGGCAACATGGAACCAGGCAGAGCTGCATCACAGTGCACAGGGTTCCATTCATCAATGGCTAGAGGAATGGATGCCAGGTTCAAAGTTTGTAAGTGGATACACAGCCCCAAGCAGTTTGAGCTCAGGAAAGTACAATCAAGTGAACTAGGAAGAAGGGACCAAGGTAGCAGCCCAGTCTGTCACTATACTAACACAGTAAGGCTGGAAGAGCCCAACCAGGGGCCCAGCCTGGTGCTCCCCACACCAAGTCTACTGACAGGAAAATGATTTCAGGAGCTGTAGAATGAGGACTGAGGCTCCCATCAGTATTGGCTTAGGCCCTGGGATGGGCTCAGACCTGGAAATGGTAACATCAACGACTGCAATCATGAAATTCTGGAAAGATCCAAGCAGGAGCAGCAAAGTGTACATAAAACTGACAGCATCCTCAAGAATCTTCACATTACTTCCCATACCAAGAGGTGAGATGAAAGAAAAATGTCGTTGCCAGGAGATTTGAAGGATGACCAGGAGACACCAAATGTCCTTTCCCTTGGGGTCCTTCAGGAACTAGCTCTCTGGCATGGCTTGAGGACTCTCCTCTGTAACTTCAGTAAAAGTCTTCTTCTCCACCCAAGGCCATTTTATGACTCTCTGATTCCCTAGTTTGAGCCAAGACTCTGGAGGAAGAGGCACCTCCTTATTGTCTTGCCTGGGCCTTTCCTACATTGTCCTAAGAAGCAGCCTCCAGGTAAAGAAGGGAAGAGTAAGGGGCCTTCTCTCCCCCAGGATCCTCACATCCCTGTCGGAGGTCATCCTATCAGGAACCTATGACACACCTTCTGGGTCACAGGGAGCCACAACCGCTGGTATTTGGCTCCCAGCTCACTCCAAGGCCTGCCAACAAAATTCTCTCTAATCAACACTGCTCATTCTGCCGATGCTCCCGAGGGAAAACTGCATAGGCAGAGTCTATTTCACAATCGCTGGCTTCACATCAGGACCAAAGGAACAGTGTGTAGTGGAAAGAGCACTGGGCTGGGAGTTAGGAGCTCCAGGGCCAGCCCTGTTTCTGACACTAACAAGTGAGCTTCCATTTCCCTATTGTGTTTCCCTCACAAAGGTGGAGCTGGGGTCAGAGGAGAAGCTATGTGTGATTTGTGCCTTACTGTAACCACTTCAACAGGAAAAGGAGCCTTGGGCATGGGATCTCAGGTGGGGCTCCCCTTAGCAGCATTTACAGATGTGACGCTGATCCCTAGCCATCGCTGATTTGACCAAGAGTGAGCCTGTCACCACCAGGGCCAATTAAAACCTCCTCCCAAGGAATTTGAATTTGGGGAAGGAAGAGAAAGAGCCTCATGGGAACTCAGAAGCTATGGGGAAATCGTTTTCTTGTCGCATAGCCTGGAGAGCAGAGAAACCCAGTATGCAGTGAGAGAGGAGAATGAGGCAAATACGCAAAACTGCAGACATGAGGGGCAAGGAGAATCCGTGGACTTTCTGTTGTGGATTCCAGGGCTCTCTGAAGCCTGGCTGTATCTTTTTCTGAAGCTGGCTTTTAAAAATGGGCCCCTCTTTGATCCTAAGCCTCCTGATAGCTTCAAAGTGGTGAGAGCTGATGGGGGCTGTCATCAGATCCTGCTCATGGGTCAGCTTGTCTGGTCAGGCCTCTCCCCGACTGGTCTGTGCTCCAGCAGGCTAGAGTCAGGCTTGAGTTCACATCTGCATCGCACCCCCAACGCCCCACCCAGCCCAGACCCTTGGCCATAGTAGGTGCTTGGTCAACTTTTGTCGGGTTGAGACAGATAGAATCCAAAAACATCCATTCCTGCGTGAGGTGTGTTCCTCAGGGCCAGTCCAGGCAGCTCTCCCATCCTGTGCATGGTTGTCTTTGGTGCCGGCCTCATGGCCAGCCCACAACAAATCCATGACCTGCCTGAGCCCTTCCGGCCCTGCGATCCGTGACCCTGCGTGAGCCCAGGACTCAACCCCTGGTGCAGCCAGCCCACAACTTCCCAAGTTTTATTTTCATTAACCCAACTGGAAAGTTGGACTTCATTCAGGATTGTGCTGAAAACCAGATGCTGGAGCTGGGCTCTGGTTTCCTAGATAAACACATTGCAATAATATGCATCTAGCCGTGAAATGCTCTCTGTGGCGGCACGTGGCAGCTCTCCAGAAGAAAGAAAAACAGTGTCAACGCTACATTTGAGGCTTCTCACTCCCCTTCGTGGCCTCGCCAAGTTTTTTTGTTGGCCCCACTGCAGGCCAGCTCCCTCATTGCTGGCTCCTCTCGCCCTCCCTCCCGTCTCCGGCCAGGATCTTAGCTTCTAGAAAACTTCAAGCCTTCCCCAGTTCCCCCATCTGGATGGAGGCCCTTCCTCTAAGCTCTCACCATGTCCTGTGTCAACCTCAGTCCTAGTAATAATGAGTTAGTGCTGGGGTTGTTTGGCTTGCCTGGTTCCTCCAGAGCAGCTCAGAAGCTCTTTGAGGTGACGGATAGAGCCTTGTTCTCCCCAACCCAGGGCTGGTGAAGATAGTTGTTAATGTCGCTGAACGGATGAATAAAAAGGAGTCACCCCAGCCATTTGTGGAGGAGGTGTGGGTTTCCAGAATGCTGTCGGGGTCTGCTTCTCTCCAGCCTGAGTGTTTTCAATCATGCAGTGTTTGTTGAACTTTTTACTGTGCAGTGGACCCTCTGCTTAGTGTAGGGTAGGAGGGATCGTGGCACAGCCCTGCCCTCAAGAAGCCCACCATCTGGTGAGGAGACCGCCCCAGGGGATACAGTAGCAGCATGAGGTTTTCCTTCCCCCTCATCCACTTCTTACCTACATGTAACCCCATCATCTCCTGTGGGGAAGGTTTGTGTCTAGATAGTCACAGTAGAGGGACAGAAACTCTGCTAGTATAAAAATCCCAGTCTATGGAAGACAATAATGTTCTATGAACGCTTCTAACTGATGGTTTTGAAGGACATTAAAACCTGAAGATCTCGGAGTATGATGCCAGCAATTCTAGAATGGAGTTCAAACCCTGGGAGAGCCCAAGAAGTGGAAAAAAGAATTAGGACCATAAGGGAAGTAAAGAGAGCAAAGGGAGCTCCCATTTCATATCCAAGGCTATTTGTGTATGGACCCATGAATTATTTGATGAGAAAATAAACAAATCTTTTGCTGCATGCTCTGGACTCTACAGGTGTACATGAATCCCTGACAGTAAAAAGTATGTCTGATGGTAGACTGTAACCACCTCACACTCACCCATGTGCCACAGGAATAGTCCAAGAGTTACAGAGATGCTTCCAATCTGAAATAACCAGGAATGTACAAGGGCCTTTAGGAGTGTAGAGGAAAGAAGTGCTTTTTAGGGAAGCCATGCTCCCATTCAGGAATATGTGTTGTCTGACATTTGAGTTCAAGGCCTCTCCTTGTTTGGCCTTTCTGGGCCTCAACTGCTCAAGGTGGGCAGTAAACATCCTATCACATTGCAAATGAGGGGAGGTGATGTGGGAGGACAAGTACATGGACTCGAAGAGCTGCCAGAGGAATCACAATTACAACCCCAGCTGTTGTTGTTGTCAGGGACATTTCCCTTTCACCAACTCACATAACTGCAGTTCTGCTCCAGTCCACACGGTGATTCTGTGTTCTGAGGACAGTCACATCCCAGCGAAGCATGCAACTGCTGCCGCTCTCCTGGCCCTCGGGTACTGACTGGTATGAAGGCAGGGTACCCCCAGACAGAGGTAAGATCTCCTTCCATGAAATTAGGGAAGGCAAGGCAAATTTCCCAATCACCTCACAGGCTGACATAAAGGCAAGAAAATACAAAAACAAAATACAAGAAAATACAATATTTTATTTCTAAATATTGATTTAGATTTAAATATTGATTTAGACAATAAAATATAATCCACATAAAAGCGAATTAGGTCATTCACATTTTTATATGGGAAGATAATTCAGGGTTTAAATTAAAAAGTCTGAAGTTACATTTAGGAAATCGATGATTATAGTGGCAGCTGTGAAGACCATTTTTATTTATGAATGACTGACAGTGACACCTTTCTTTTTTTTTTTAATTTGCATTTATTCTATGCGGAATTTACTCCTGGGCCATAAGTTTTTGTTTCTTTAGTTTCTTCTGGGGTATCTTTTTCTTCTGTGCAACCTCCTCTTCTAGTTTAGGAACAATTTGCTCTTTTTCAGTAAGAATCATCTCCATGTGGCACGGAGAGTTCATGTATGGGTTAATACGGACATGAGCCCTGTAAGTTCTACGCCGCATCCTGGGGGCTTTGTTCACCTGGATGTGCTCATTGACCAGAGAATCTACATCTAAACCCTTAAGTTGAGCATTACTCTCTGCATTTTTAAGCATGTGCAGTAAAAAGTCAGCACTCTTCTTGGGCCACCGACCCTGTGTCCAGCCCCACTGTTTGGCCTGGGCACACCTACCAACTCCACCATTGTAGCGATGGAATGGCACACACTGCTTCTGCAAAGTGACATCTTTCAGATACTTGGTGGCTTTTTGGATATGCATACCCTTGATGGCCTGGGAAGTTTCATGCGTGTTCTTAAAGTAAACACGAAGATTTGAACCTCTTGATTTGCATGATTTTGTAGGGTTTTCTGGGTCCAGCGAGTAGCAAACCATTTTCGGATGTCACCTCAGGCTGCGTGGGGGAAGACCCAATGGCATCTTTCTTAGTGTATGTCAGGCTTCTATGTGACTGTTTTCCTAGAGAACACAAAAATGTCTTTTTGTTCCAAATAAATGAAAATTCCTGGAGGGGAATTCAGGTGAGAGCCATGAGGCATGGAGAGTCCTGAATCTGAGAGATGGGTACCCCACTCTGAAGAAGGGAATCGGTGGTCCCCCAGTACACCCACCAAGCCACTTGCATTTTTAGATATTTGAACTGCGTATTCAGATCCTTGATTTTATATCCTAATTTTATATCCTAATATCTAATGACACCTTAGCCTTTTTATAGACTTACTGTTGCCATATATACTTTGCAAATCTTAATATTGTTATATATTTAGTGCAAATCTTCCCCACCCCTCAGCTTTTTTTTTTTTTTTTTCTTATTGCTTCCTCAGTCTATACTTCACTGTTTGTCTGTCTTGGACCCTTGGTTTTTCTCGAGCAAACAGACTAGGAGACAAACTCAGAAGAGAAGACAGGAGAAGAGGGGAAACCCAAAGAGGATGAATCAGAGACTCAGAGAGGGATATCGAGGGACTTGGGAAGGTGGCAAGAGGGCTGGAAGAGTAGAAAGACAAGAACTCAAGAGAAGGGAACAGAATTTCAGAGAGTTTGTGTTTGTAACTTATTGATGGTGCTTTAGCTTGCACATAAATATTATGTAGTCAAATCTGCCAGCCTCTTCCAGTCTTCTAAATTTTTGTCTCTTACTTAAAATGGACTTCCCCCCAACAAGATTAAAAAATACTTCGATATATTTTATTCTAAAATGTTTTAGTTTGTTCTTTTTTTCTAAGATTTTATTTATTCATTTGAGAGAGAGAGCATGCACAAGAAAGAGCACAAGCAGGGGGAGGGGGAGGGGCAAAGGGAGAGGGAGAAGCAGACTCCCCACTGAGCAGGGAGCCCTAGGCAGGGCTCCATCCCAAGACCCTGGGATCATGACCTAAGCCAAAGGCAGATGCTTAACTGACTGAGCCATCCAGGTGCCCTTAGTTTATTCTTTAATATTATATCTATTTGAATTTTATTTTTGTGTATGTGTGGATAAGAATCTAACTTCTCTTCCAAAGAATTATCTTTCAGATATCAAATAACACCATTTTATAATTCACAATTACTCCCTTCCCTTTATCCTCTTATTTGAAATACTATATTCGTCATACACTAAACTCCCATGTAGAGATAACTCTGTTTCTGGACTATATTCTTTTCCATGGAATTGTCTATTCCTGTGCCCAAACCACAATGTTTTAACCACCGTAGCTTTATAGTATATTTTGTTATTTGATAGGGCAAATTTTTCACCATTGTTTTTTTCAAAATGTTCTTGGCTATGTTTGTGTCCTTTCTCTTCCAGATGAACTCAAGATTCAGCAGTCAAGTTCCATAAAAAGTTCAGAACTCATCAGATAATCTGTTTCTAAATGTTCTTCTTTTTCTGATTACTGATGCATTTCTCCTCAACCCCGCCCCCACCTCCTGGAAGCAGTACATATGGTCATCAGCAAGGCACTCCCAAAATTCTAACTAAACTATTAAAACTCCTACATTCTAAATAAAAATAGAAACGTGTAAAAAGCAATAATCCTAGACTATTCCTGGGGTCAGAAGTAGGAAAAGCAAAATCTAACTTATTAGACTTAACAAACTTATTTTAAAAATAAAATAAATGATAAATATAAATAAATAAATAAGATGAAACGATCATAAAGGATATTAGCAGTGATACAAGCACAATCAAAAAAAATGAACATGGGGATCCATGTTCTGAGGATGAATCAGAGACTCGGAGAGGGATATCGAGGGACTTGGGAAGGTGGCAAGGGGGCTGGAAGAGTAGAAAGTGGCTCAGCGATTTAGCACCTGCCTTTGGCCCAGGACATGATCCTGGAGTCCCAGGATCGAGTCCTTCGTCAGGCTCCCTGAATGGAGCCTACTTCTCCCTCTGCCTGTGTCTCTGTCTCTCTCTCTATCATGAATAAATAAATAAAACCTTAAAAAAAAAAAGGATGAAAATGAAAGTAAGCAGAGATAGTATCCACAATATGAGGATGGACAGAGGGTGTAGCATATGCTCCCCATGCCCCCAATTCTATCACCTCAGCCTGACTCATTTTGATGCCCACCAGAATGTCTCCTAACTGGCACAGCTGTGTCTCTTGATCTATGGACTCTTTCTGACCACTAGAGTGCATTCTGTCTACATCTATGGTAGGATGGATATGTTGGCAAATCAACTTACTCAACCCAACCCTGTGGTGAGGATCATCACTCAAACAATGACTTATGAGGGTTGGTGGATAAAAAGCCCAGATCTCTTACACTTGGATAGGTTAACACTGAGATGCATATTGTACACTGTGAAGTTAAGTTCCAGTTGCCTGTGATGGTAACTTGTTTGGTAACACACCTGTATTGGCTTCCTTCCCTTCTCTGTTTAACCTCCTTACTCTGCTACCATTGTTTCCTGGAACCCCTCCCAAATAACTCAAATCCTTGTATCAGGGCTTACTTTTAGAGGCATCCAAAAGAGAGTCAGTTCATTGACCCAAGGCCTAAATCTATCCAGCTACAGTGGCAGGTGTTCCTCCATTCTGGACATGAGAGGAATGGTGGATCAGACCTGCTGCCATCAAACCTCACCATCATAAATCAACCTCCCCTTATTCTTATTCCAAGCCCACCAAGCAACCTTCTGATTATAATCTGGTTTCCTTGTTGGTTTTTCTGTAGAAAAAGAGGGGATACTGACTAGAAGCAAAATGTCCAGTCCCCACGGAGTTCTATTTTCTCATTCCCAATGAAAACCGGGCAAATAATTTATAAAACAAGCTGTTGCAAGCTTGGGCAGTGAAACCTTATTGTGAGTGAAATAGAGCTACTCTCAGTATTAATAAAATTACATTTCCAAGCCGGCCATGTTTGGAACAAGACTCTGGGCCAGGTAAAGGTGGCTTTATAAGGAGCCTAATGGAAACCAACCAGCCTTTCCAGCCAGCACCTGACCTGGTGCTGGCAATGTTCTATCTCTATTAAGTGAAGCAACAGATGGAATCACATTTTTTCAAAACTTCCTGTTCACTCTTAGCAAAGAAACCTCTGTACATCATCATTTTTTTTCCTCCCAGGGCATTCATAATTCCAAAACCTCCATTTCCAGTTAGACTTCACTCTTCAACCTGAGTCATTCTAGATTGCTGGTTATAGGCATAATAATTATAATTTTGGGTTTCCTGAGACAGCCCAGATTTCAAATATTATAAGCACTAGCCTTAAAATATTTAAAAATCCTTGAAATTCTAAGATTTCAGTGTCTAACTAACCTCTCCCTTATTGCATTAACACTGGGAAGTAGCCCAAAACAATTTTTGTAAGATGATGTGTTCTTGATGTTGGTTTGGATCTGAAAGTCCTATTACAAAAGATTCCTGAGCTATGACACACACATACACATAGGCCTGAGCTATTTCTAGTTCAATCATTCAGACTTTATATTTAGCCAAAGGAATCCTTTATTCAGAACAACTTGATATTCCTTCTTATACATAGTCTTGTGTATTTTAAAGAATAAAGTCACTTGAATTGAAGTCCTCTTACAACAACGTGAATTTTCTTAAGAAAGAAAGGAGAAATAACAAGACAAAGATAAGCCATCATTCAGAGAACACCAGTGGCCCAATGGCCCCATTGAGTTGAGATTCTAGTGGCTGCTGTGGAGCTGTCCACCAAGGAGGTGCTGACAATATCCTCGACTTGGACAAAGGCTGCCCTTCTTAAGAATTGTGAAAGAACCCCCTCCATAATCCTACCACCACCCATCCCAAAGAAATATAAAGTACTATGAGATTGTAGGTAAACATAAGTCAATGTCTTCTGGTTGGAATAGGGAAGACAATAATCATTTGCCAGAGTCTTCTGAATCTTCTCCACTCAAACCCAGACCTATCTATCTGTCCAAGACATCTTTTCTCTGAATCTAAACACTCAGCGCAGTAGCTGCTATAGATGTCTTCAGGAGATCTTGCAGTCCCTACAGATGCTAATTATGGCAGACCTAATAGAAAACAGGACTAGCTACTAGAGGGGGAGCAACCCACACCCTCCCTCTAACACGCCCTGAAATTCCCTTTTTTCTCCATTTTTCACATCAAGAGTAAGGACCTGAAGCCCTACCATCTCTCCTTACTTATAGGACCTGGGGCAAAGAATCAATTGCCATGGAAGGAGCAACTGATTGCCTTGGATGCATGTGACAGGCTGGCTGACTCTGAACATGTCACTCTTCTTCTCTAGGCTTGGTCTCATCATATGTAAAATGAAGAAATGCCAGGGAATCAGAGCCCTTTTCCTGTCTCCCTGTCCTTGGCCATCTTCCCTCAGTTATATGCCTCCCTACCAGGCTATTCACAGCCTTTTTGCAAAAGGTTCCTGCCACTCAAGTTCCCCAGCACTAAGGACCCCTGATGTAAACTGTGGGAACGGGGGTGGGGGGTAAAACGACTGCCTGGGGTGTGACTACTGTGTGTATTGTATGAGCCTGAAACCCTTTATTCTGGAGTATAATGTAGGAGCGGTGGCAAGAGCAAAGAAAGTCCAAATGTTGGGAAAATCTTAAAACACTGTCTCCCTCTCTTTTTTAAAGATTAGACTTTACTTTTATAAAAATGATACATGCCTTTCAAGATGTATCTTTAACTGAAAACAAAAACTAATTACATATATTACAATCCCATCTTTGGAACGAAACAATGTGTATATACAAAATGTGTACCAACATGTAAGGGAAAATATAGGAAAGAATGATAGGATGGTGAGTGATTTTTATTTCTCTTATTTAGCTATATTCTGTAACTTTTCTACACTGACAATATATTATTCTTATAATATGAAAAGGGATTAATAAACCTTTAGAGAAAAAATGATACATGCTTATAATAAAAAATTCACACAATGCTGAAGAGCACATAAAAGATATTTTAAAATTTCGAGATCCCACCACTTCACAATAGTCATGGCCAGCACAAGAGAACATCATTACAGATAGTTGTCTTTCTACATATAAAGAGAAGGATAGATAGGTAACCAATAAGGGAGAGTGGATAGACAGGTGGGTGGATGGATGGATGGATGGATGGATGGATGGGTATAGAGAAATAGTTGATTAAAAATTGATAATACTTTATATACTATCCAAAAAAGAAGAGGCACCTGACTGGTGGGGCACTTGGGTGGCTCAGTCAGTTAAGCATCTGCCTTTGGCTCAAGTCATGAACCCAGGGTCCTGGGATCCAGCCCCACGGCAGGGCCCCTGCTCAGGGAGGAGCCCATTCCTCCCTCTTCCTCTGCCCCTTCTCCCCCCGTTTGTGCTCTCTCTTTCTCTCTCAAATAAACAAATAAAATCTTTTTTTAAAAAATGAAGAGGCGCTGACTGACTCAGCCAGGAGAGCATATAACTTCTCATCTCAGGATCATGAGTTCAAACCCTATGTTGGGTGTAGCAATCACTTAAAAAATAAAAAAATTTAAATGGTATAAAATTTAATTTTCTGAGGATCCCTGGGTGGCTCAGTGGTTGGGTGCCTGCCTCAGCCCAGGGTGTGATCCTGGAGTCCTAGGATCGAATCCCACATCAGGTTCCCTGCATGGAGCCTGCCTCCCCTTCCCTCTGTCTCTGCCTCCCTCTCTCTCTCTCTCTCTCTCTTTCTCTCTCTGTGTTGCTCATGAATAAACAAAATCTTTAAATTTTTTAAAAAATTTTTCTTGAATATCACAAAAGACAATGACACTAAAGAAAAACTAATGGAATTGCTGGACTTTCTCTATTCTCCACAGGAGATATTATTTCTCAAAAATACCTCTGAGGTTAAGAAAATATATTATTAAAAAATATTAAGAAGCTAGAATCACTATGTTTTTCTTTTAATATTTTATTTATTATTAAGAGACAGAGAGAGAGAGGCAGAGACACAGGCAGAGGGAGGAGCAGGCTCCCTGCGTGGAGCCCAACGTGGGACTTGATCCTGGGTCTCCAGGATCAGGCCCTGGGCTGAAGGCAGGCGCTAAACCGCTGAGCCACTGGGCCTGCCCCCACTATGTTTTTTTAAACATGCATCAATTTTAGACAGTATCTATCAACTGACTGGCTGCTATGAAAGATAAGGAAATTAACATCCTTACACTTCCTCCCATTTCCCCTCCCCCGCTTCCCGAATATTATGAGTAATACTGTTTTTTCTCTATTTTTGTCTCTTAATGTGAGTCATTGTCAGTGCATATAATCAGGATTAAATGATGCATGTAATGGAGAAATGTGTTGACATGGATGTCTATTATAGACACCAAAGAATAACAAAAAAAGAGAAAAATTTTAAAAAACTTTTGGCCACATAATTTCAACCATTTATGTGAAACTTTGACCTTGTGTGCCTAATTACTATACATCCCAAGAGTAATTTTATATGATTATCTTCAAATGTCAAGCTTTAAAAATAACAAAATTAAATGAGTGAACAAACCGGATTATCTCTGAGACTTTTTTTGTAGCACTATGAGCTTTTGCTTATCTGAGCTCTGAGGAGACTTGTCCTATCTCAAAACAGAGCCAGACCTGTCAATAACAGCAATTTCTAACATTACATAGCACTTACTGATTGCCAGGCAGAGGTAAGTACTTTACATATATTGACTCATTTAATCCCCCAACATTCCAATGAAGGACATGCTATGTCCTTTATTTTAAAAGTGAAGAAGAAACTGAGGCACCATGGCTAAGTAATGCTCAAGATCCCGCAACTAGTGAGCAGGGGCCTAGATTCAAATGATCTTCCTAATAAATAGCAGAGCTAGAATTCGAGCACTACAAATTTCCCCAATCGGTAATTCACTGGCTGCATGGCCTTGGATTAATCATTCATCCTCTCTGGGCCATAATGTCTTCTATAAACTTGGGTCTAATAAGGATTTTCCTGCCTGTTACCCAGGTATTTACTGGGGACCAAGTGAGAAGTGTCTGGCAAAGAGCTTTATGAAGCAGCAATACCACCTTAGTCTCCTCCTGAACTCAGACATGCAGCCGGCGGCCTTGGGTGGGACTCAGGCAGGAATCAACCTCTCCTAATGAAAAAAACATTACCACAAGGCCACGAAAACAAAACAGTCCTCCTGCCAGAAGGCAGATGGAATAGGCAGGGAGTTCCAATGGCCCTGAACGCTTTGCTAAGTTCACGTTCAGAGTGAATTCGAGCAAGACACATTTGTTCATTGAGTTCATTGTCAAACTACTCTTTGACAGAAGTCCTTACATGGAAAGAATGTCAAGAGGGCCACCAGCTATGGTCTCCACTCCCTCGGGCCATCTCTTTTTGCTTGGGCCCTGGAGCAGACACTCTTGGCTGGCCAAACTATCAACCCGGCTCTCCAGATACGTGATGCCTGAAAGGTGAGGATCAGAAAAAGGCCCTTTCCAAACATCAGGCAGCATGAAGATGGAGGCCTCCAGACCAGCATTCTGAGCCCTGGAGCTCCTGAAAGGCAGGAGAGCTGACTTCTGGCCCAGACTCAAAACCATGACCTTGGGCAAGTCCCTTTTCCCCTCAGGGGTCTTGTTTTCCCATCTCTAATACAGGGCTTCCTGGATGTTCTCCCAAGGCCCTTCTAACTCTGCCCTGGTGTTAGATATTCTGGGGAGAGGTGTAGCATGGATGGGACTGGCTGTGATTTATCTGGGAGGTTGCCAGACAGGGAGGAATCAAGCAAGAATCTTGAGACAACAGACTAAGATAAAGTGCAGTTTAAGAACTCTGGCTGACAGTGTAAAGTTATAAAGCCGCAGCAATTGGTTTGTAGGGAAAAGAGGAAAAGACAGTACAGCCAAGAGGAGCATCTAGGGACAAGGGTTTTTAGCCAGAGGTCACTAGGATCCTCTATTTTATATCATATGCAAGGCACAGGAGAGACAGAGGGAAAGAGAAGCTCCAGAAGCTCACATGATGAATGAGACATGGTGTCTGCCCTCAGAGGAATTATAATCTAGGATAAGAGACAGTTGTGGGCTGAGCGGAGGAGGATGGGGGTGTGGAGCCACTTTCAAATCCATGCAAGGTGTGGCATGTTCAAAGGTGGAGGTCCTCCCTGGTCCTAGCTAGCCAGGAGGGATACTCCAGAATACCATTCCGGAGCCTTGGCAGAGAGGATAGAGAGCTCAGAAGCTCCCAGAATCAGATGTCACTCCAGTTTAGCACCTCAGTCAAGCTTTGTCTCTCTAAAGGATAGTCATTTCTCAGGGAGCCCAAAAAGGAGCCACAGCTCCCCTCCCAAATGCTCAAGTCCAGCACCGAGGCCTCATGACCTTTCAGAAGAAGCCAAGATTCACAAACCTATTCTCTCCCCAGACTCATCGCGGACCTCAGTACCCACAGGGCTTATCTCTGAGAGCCAGGTCAGGGTTTCCCACTAGATTGTGAGGAACAAGGCTGTTTCTCTCTTGCTGGCTTTCTGCACTCTTCTGTGAGTTTAACATGTAGACAGGACAGATAGGAATGGGGGCAGCTCACCTGGGACTTGCACTCAGCCCTGCAATATTGACTATAGTGCTGTGGGTCTGCCTATGCAGGCCTCCCACTGAACCAAGCCTGAAAGGCCTCTGTAACCCAGGACTTTGGAAAGGTGACAAAAGGATCATTTGAAAGATGTGCACCCATCCTATGTTATCAACTATGTATTACTGTTTATTAATTATATATATATACATATATACACACACATACATGTATACATATTACACATATATATTATCCAGTTTACATTATAATGTAATACATTTACATTACAGTGTGTGTGTGTGCATGTGTGTGCATGTGTGTGTGTGTGTTTATACTAAAGTACCGCAGTCGCAGCCACATTGGGGATTCAAGATTAACTACAAATCCCTCCTCACCAGTACTGGATCCAGATGGAGTTTCTGTACTCATCGTCTGTGGTCTTCTTGCCATGACAGAGTATGACCTGCTCGTTCACCTCTCCACCTGTTGCTCCATATCCCACACAGACTCACACTAAACCTCCCTAGGCCAGTCACTTCTTTCTAGCAGATTCCACATACTAACTGATGACAACTTCCCATATCCTTTTTTCTTATTTTGTGATTAAAAATACAGAACATAAGATTTACCATCTTAACCATTTTTTCAGGGTACTTCCGGTAGTGGTAAGCATATTCACATTGTTGTTCCCCACCTCTCCTTTTGTCATTACCTGGAACTCAGTCTTGAAGGGACAGAGGCCTCATTCACTGTAACTAGATTGCTTCCAGGGATGTGACTCCTATCTGCAGAGACCCCTGTGTTTGTAGAGCTAAAGTGCAGGAGGTTTGTACTTCACTTCAAATGCATTCTGCCAACTGCCCTTATAAGTTATCTGCACGTTTTGCTAACTCCGAGGATAAATGCAGGTCAGTTCCTGCAGCCAGGAGCCTTAGGCCAGGCTGTGGCATGGGCTCTCTTCCCGGAGACCTGGTCTCACAAAGAGACCAAATTTACATGTACTGATAACACAACTGGAATTGGGCCCTCCAGTCAGATGGGGAGGCCAGACGACTCCACCTGTAAGAATGGAAGGTGTCGGGCACCTGGGTGGCTCAGTGGTTGAGCATCTGCCTTTGGCTCAGGTTGTGATCCCAGGGTCTTGGGATGAAGTCCCACATCATGCTCCCCACAGGGAGCCTGCTTCTCCCTCTGTGTATGTCTCTGCCTCTCTCTGTGTGTCTGTCATGAATAAATAAATAAAATCTTAAAAAAAAAAAAAGATTGGAAGATGTTGTTGAGACACCTGGGTAGCTCAGTTACTTAAGCATCTGCCTTCAGCTCAGATCGTGATCTTGGGGTCCTGGGATGGAGCCCATGTCAGCCTCCCTGCTCAGCAGGGAGTCTGCTTCTCTCTCTCCCAATGCCCCTCCTCCGACTTATGCTCTCTCTCCCAAATAAATAAATAAATAATTTAAAAAAATAAAATGGAAAGTGTCTGCACATGTGATGCCTGCTTTGACTTTTGGAGAAAGTGCTTGGAAGAAACAAGTTATGTAATCTATAAAACGGGAATTACATCCACCTTATAGATTACTTCAGAGCTTGAGAATTATGATGTACATGAACTATTTACTTTGAAGTCAGACATAGCAAATGCTTACTAAGAGGAAGAATAGTATTTGTGGTCACTATTATTGAACCTCAAATTTCCCCAAGCCCTGCAAGGTAACAAACCTAAGTGAAGATGCTTTGAACAACAATTGTCCTGATTTCACCAGCTCACTGCTCCCCCTTGATAACTTAGGCCCTCAATCTTATGGAATGTGTCCCACAGAGGGTATCTCTGTTCACCTATCTCTGACATCCATCACTCCACAGGAGGGAGCCGGGCTTCTCACAGTGTCACGCCAGCTCCCTCTCTCTACATGGTGAACAAAAGTGTCCCAGAGCAATGTGGCTAGCCCACCAATGTTTCACATCCTTTGTAAAATGGATTCATTGTTTGCTTAGAACTCCCCGTTCATCACAAGACAGGCTTGAGTAAGTCTCTTGGGACTGGGTTAAGAGACATTTCTAGGTGATGGACACCAAACTATGTTCATATTTCTTCCCTCCTCCCCTGGATTGAGTGCTGTACAGAGAGGTTTGTCAGCAACTATGCACAAAGGCCAGATCTGTCCCAGAGCAAGGGACACAACCAGGCCAAGCAGAGATCTATCATCATTATCATACTGTGCTTTGATATCCAAACTACAACCTCCCTAGCACCTGGCCTGGATTAGGTGCAGTTTATTGCTGCATAATGAGCTATTCCAAACTTACTATCTTCAAGCAATAAACCCTGATTACAGAATCAGGAATTCAGGAGAGGCTTTAGCAAGGTGGTTCTAGCTCAGGATCTTTTGTAAGGTAGCAAAGTGTTCTGTAGGGCTCAGTCATTGAGGCTTGGTTGGGTCTGGAACATCAAGTTTACTTACAGGGTAGGAAGCTTTAGTTCCTTGTCACAAGGACCTCCCCATAGTTTCCCATGCCAGGCCTTCCCCAGAGTGAATTATCAAAAGAGTAACCAAGACTGAAATTACAATTGTCTATAATCTAATCTTAGAAGTGACATACCACGACCTGTGCCACGTTCTATTGATCACACAGATCTACACTGGTACCACGTGGAAGAAAACGACACAAAGGTGTGACTACCAGAAGGTGGGCGTCACCACAGCCCTCTTAGAGGCTGGCTACCATATACCCTGTGCCCACTCCTGCTTCAGCTCTGCAATCTTGCCTGAGGAGAACCCATCTTTCTTCATGGTCAAAGAGGGGACTCTAGGGACCCTGAGGTTGGAGCTAAGCAGTGACAAGGTAGCACTGGGATCCAGGGATATGTTTACAAAGAACAGGAACCAGGAAAAGAGGTGCAGAATCTTGAAAAAAGGAAAGAAAGAAAGAAAAGCAAGCAAGCAAGCAAGCAGGTCTTGCAAAATTGTGGGACAGTAAAACCTGGGAATACACAGGACAACTGGATTTTCAGTGGGGTAAATTAATAGAAAGAAATGGTTTAAAACAACAAAGGTTTATTTCCCCCTATGCTAGCTGTTCATGGCTGGAGGCTCTGCTCCACATCTCCTCACTTGGGAACTTAAGCCAATAGATCAGCCATCGTCTTGAACATCATCTAAACCATTGCCAGAAAGAGAGCTGTGAAGGCAATGAAATGCTATGGACCAGAAGTGATGTATGTCTTTCATTCACAGCCCATTGACCATAAATGGTCACTTGGGTTCCAGCCAGCCACAAGAGTGCCCGGAAGTGCAATCTTACCACACGCTTGGAATAGAGAACTGGAAATATTTGGCAAATGGCACTCATGATTCCTCAAAGTCTAAGAGAAGAACAAAATTTCCAGAGAAAAAGTCAGAGAAGGGCTGGGACCTAACCCAGAGTATGGCAAAATGAGGATTTTTCCAGAGCTGTATTCTGAAAGACTCTCCATCACCTCTGGGATTAACTCATCCTTTGTTGCCTTACATAGCAATCCAAAGGAGCAAGCATCTCTTGAGTCCTCTGTGTCAGGCCTGGGTCATTCCCTGGCTTTCCCTTTATACTGCACCCCTCCCTTAACCAGCCCTTTGATCCCGGGAAAGATGTCTACATACCAGGTTGCACACTCACCAAATTTCATGCTCCAAAGCATAGCCACACCCCTGGGATCCCTGGGGACTGCCCTCAACACACTTCCTAGAGAGAAGTAGATCTCTAGTCCTAGCCTGACCACCTAACCATGGTTCCTGGCAGATAGATTTAGAACAAGCTCCCATCAGACCTGAGAGGTCCCTGAAAAGGTAAATCCTTTCCTGCCTAGGCCTTACTTCTCTGTCTTTTGATTTGAAGTTCAAGTTCTCACCCCACGCTAGCCAGCCCAGCCCACCCAAACCAGGCAAAAGTCTTACCTCTTCAGAAGGCCTTTCACAAAAAAAAAAAAAAAAAAAAGAAGGCCTTTCACAAAGGGACCTGGAAGAGACTGTGGAATGACACATTTTAACACTCTGGCTTGTTTCCACTGACAGACTTCCACCTGACTTCCTCATGTTTTGTGTTTGTTTTTATATTCTCACTTTCAAAAAACATGTTAGGTTAGAGCTGGTTCAGTTATTGGCCAGGCTTAAGGACTCCGTTCACTCACTCACAGATTAAGAAACATCCATGGCACTCAACCCTAACCTCTTATCCCCTCCCCTAAGCCATCCCTAATAAGCGTACAACACAAGTGAAATCAGTGTCCTTGCCAGACAAAACAAGATTGCTAGCTTCCCCCCGCGCCCCCAACCAGAATGCCTCCTAGCCCCGCAGTGCAGAAATTCTGGAGCCAACAGGGCCTCTAAGGCCCAAGGCATTCAGAGATCAACTCTCCAGGAGGGGCACATTCATAGAAACTCAGGACATTTGTCACATGAACATTCTCATAAATTTTATGCTCACGAGCCTATCTCATCTCCTGATTCTTGACTGAAGGCAGTTACAATAGTAATGAGGCAGCTCTAGAGAACCTCTGAATGGGGCAGCCAGGAGCTCCTCCTGGGTTACATGATATTGAGCTTCGGTCGTGATAGTTGGGAAGATTCTCAACACATGATGATGATAAGGGAAGAGTTTCATTTAAGAGAACAGCATGAACAAGAGCAAGGACGTGAGATTTTGATTGATAGAGTAAGCTCAATGGAGCAGTGGAGATAAGGCTGGAAAGACAGGGATGCCAGGGTGGCTCAGTGATTGAGCATCTGCTTTTGGTTCAGGTCATGATCCAGGGATCCTGGGAGAAAGTCTCACTTCAGGCTCCCTGCAGGGAGCCTGCTTCTCCCTGCAGCTATGTCTCTGCCTGCCTCTCTCTCTCTCTCTCTCTCTCTGTCGCTCATGAATAAATAAGTAAAATCTTTTTTAAAAAAAGATTGGAAACACACCCTGAATACTGATCATAGAGAGTCTTGAATGTCAGCTGAGAATTTACCCTGATTCACAGGAGAGATACATTAATAATCAGAAAAGGGTTGTCTGATTGGCTCAGTCAGAAGAGCATGTGACTCTTGATCTCAGGATCATGAATTCAAGCCCCACATCAGATATAGAGATTATAAATAAATAATTTTTTAAAAATTTAGGGAATAAAGAAGCAGCTTAAGTAACATACATAGAATATTTACTAAATTAGGCATTAGGCCAAATGCTTTATACACATTATTATCTCACAACAATCGAATACGTTTATCTGTTATTTTTTTATTTTAAAGATAAGGAACAATGGCTCAGGGAAGTCACATTACTTGTCCAAGATCACACAGCTAGTAAGTGACATACCCAGGATTCAAACCCAAATCTGCCTGACTCTAGATGTCATACTCTTAACCACTAGATGAGATTAAATATGACAAACAACATACTTACAAAAGTGCCTTCCCATGGCCTTGGCCTTAGATGCCATCATTGGCAAGAAAAGTGTCAGTCTGAGCCAGACAATTCACTGCACAGCTGAGGCCTCACCACCTAATGTCATTCACAGCTGACAGCTGAACAGAAAGGCTAGACATCAAGTTGTCTCAGGTGGCAGGAAAGGACAAGGAAGCGGCAGGGTGTGTAGGGTGTAAGTCATTGTCACCTCCTGGGACACATCTGTCTCTGGGGATACCATATTCATGTTAGATAAAGGTCCAGACTAAATGTGACCCCCATCTTCGTTCTGGGATTCATGTCCTGCCACACCACACTAGGCCTCCTTGGAGGTGCCCTTTGGTATAAATGTGATTTGTGTTTCCTCCCTAAGAGCAGAGCTATTTGGGTCTATTGAAGCATTTTCTTCAGAGGCAGCCAGAACAACTCATTGCCTCACTACAACACCCCCTTCAAACCAGATGCTCTGGAGTATTCCCAAGGACTTCAAGACATCTGTGAACACTAAACCTGTGGAAGTGAGTCCCATTCTCCATGCCTCTGGCTGCAGGAAGCCATGACAAGGACAGACATGGTGGCCAGAGGGCAGGTGAGGGCAGCAGAGAGCTGGCAGCAGAAGCTCAGGAGAGAGCTCCGAGTGCAGCTGGGAGAGAGCTCCAGGAGGAAGTGGGAGGAGCCCATGGAGAGCCACCATCTGCCAAGGAAATCCCCTCCTCTGGGTTCACCCAGAGGGCAGCTCAGGTTGAAGCTCAAATGCTAAGGGAGCTCACTGGGAAGTCAGCCTGAAGGAGATGGGGAAGCAGAAAGATGCCAGAGACAACAGCACTGGGAGTCAAGAAGAGGGCTCAGAACACGCTGCTGGTAGCCAGGGTCCTGGAGTAGCTCTGGGCACTGGCCAGCCCTGTTCTCGCCAGCCAGGAGAACACAGATGAATTTAGGCAAAAAAGCAAAGAAGAAAGGCTGCCTGGTTCATTTTATGAGGTCATCATAACCCTGATAACAAAACCTGTCCAGAACAGCATATATACAAAAAGAAACAACAGTGCTTCACTTTTAAATGTGGACAGAAAAGTTTTGAGAAAACCTTAACAAGCTGGATTAAAGGATGCTAAAAAATCATCCATAGTAGCCAAGCAGGGTTTATTTTAGCAATGTAGAGTTCATTTGGCAATAGGAAATATATTAAAACTGTACAGCTCATCCATAAAAAAGGGAAAGAAGAAAGAAAGAAAGAAAGAAAGAAAGAAAGAAAGAAAGAAAGAAAGAAAGAAAGAAAGAAAAGAAAATCACCCAAATCTAGATTCTGAAAAGCATTTGCTAGAATTTGTTTCTACGTGTTTGTTTTAATCTTTAAAATCCACGTGTTTGTTTTAATCTTTAAAATTTTAGGAAGAGTAGGATAATCTCTTAACATAATGAGAAGTAGCAATATCTTATTTATAATTGAAATACAAGAGACTGCTCCATTAAAATCAATAACCAAGGGCAGCCAGTGGCTCAGCGGTTTAGCGCCGCCTTCAGCCAGGGCCTGATCCTGGAGACCCAGGATCAAGTCCCACATCGGGCTCCCTGCATGGAGCCTGCTTCTCCCTCTGCCTGTGTCTCTGCCTCTCTCTCTCTCTGTGTCTCTCATGAATAAATAAAATTTTTTTTAAAAATTATAAAATAAAATCAGTAACCAAAAAAGGATTCTACGTCTCACCATTATTCTTTTTTTTAAACCTTTGATATTTTTTTTAATTTTTATTTATGATAGTCATACAGAGAGAGAGAGAGGCAGAGACACAGGCAGAGGGAGAAGCAGGCTCCATGCACCGGGTCTCCAGGATCGCGCCCTGGGCCAAAGGCAGGCGCCAAACCGCTGCGCCACCCAGGGATCCCTTATTATTTAATATTATTGTAGAAGTTAAGGCTAATGCAATAAAGGCATAAAACAAAAACAAAGGGTACTAAGACCAAATTGTCATATTTATCAATGCTCTACCTTAGTTATCAATGCTATATACTAAAGTCCCAAGATAACTTCCAGGAATGAAACAAAAGTTAAGAAGAGTTTTAAATTTTTTTTTATTTATTTGTGAGAGAAAGAGAGCACAAGCAGGGCAAAGTGGGGGAAGAGGGAAGGGACAGAGGGAGGAGAAGTAGGCTCCCAACAGAGCAGGGAGCCCAACACTGGGCTCTACCCAGGACCCAGGGTTCATGACCTGAGCTGAAGGCAGACATTTAACCGACTGAGCCACTTAGGCCCACCAAAGTAGAGCTTTTGAAAAAGCATTCATAATAAAAGAAATGTGAGTTAAAACAATACACTGTGCAAACCATTTTTAACCCCTAGAATATTACATTCAAAAAATTCGAAAACATGTAGTTGATAAGCATGTGGGTAAATAGGTACTCTCATACATTGCTGATGGTATTATATATTGCTACAGCCTCTATGGAGAGCAATGTAGCAGTATGATCCCTGGGTGGCTCAGCGATTTAGCGCCTGCCTTTGGCCCAGGGCGTGATCCTGGAGTCCTGGGATCGAGTCCCACGTCGGGCTCCCGGTATGGAGACTGTCTCTGCACCCTCCCCCCCATGTCTATCATGAATAAATAAATAAAATCCTTAAAAAAAATTTTAAGTGTATGTGCCTTTAAGATTTTTAAATTTATTCATGAGAGGCACAGAGAGAGAGAGAGGGAGAGGCAGAGACATAGGCAGAGGGAGAAGAGAGCGCCCTGAGGGGAGCCTGATACAGCACTCCATCCCAGGATCCTGGGATCACCACCTGAGCTGAAGGCAGATTGAGTCTGCCTATGTCTCTGCCTGCCACTCTCTCTCTCTCTCTCTCTGTGTGTGTCTCTCATGAATAAATAAAATCTTTTTTTTTGTTGTTAAAGATTTTATTTATTTATTCATAAGAGACACACAGAGAGAGAGACACAGAGACACAGGCAGAGGGAGAAGCAGGCTCCATGCAGGGAGACTGATGTGGGACTCGATCCCGGGTCTCCAGGATAACGCCCTGGGCTGAAGGTGGCGCTAAACCACTGAGCCACCCAGGCTGCCCTAAATAAAATCTTTTTTTTTTTTTAATAAAATCTTTAGGGATCCCTGGGTGGCTCAGCAGTTTGGTGCCTGCCTTTGGCTGGGTGGGGGTGATCCAGCGGTCCTGGGATCGAGTCCCGCATCGGCCTCCCTGCATGGGGCCTGCTTCTCCCTCTGCCTGTGTCTCCGCCTCTGTCTCTCATGAATAAATAAATAAAATCTTTTGAAAAAAAATCTTTAAAAAAATATGGAATCAAATATCTATCAGTAGGAAATTGTTCAATGGTATATTATGCAGCTGTAAAAAATGATGAGGAAGCTTTTATGTCCTGAAATGGAATGAATTCCAAGACAAAATGTTAAGTGAAAATGCAAAGTACAGGGACACCTCGGTGGCTCAGCAGTTGAGCATCTACCTTTGGCTCAGAGTGTGATCCTGGGTCCTTGATGGAGTCCCATATCCGGCTCCCTGCATGGAGCCTGCATCTCCCTCTACCTGTGTCTCTGCTTCTCTGTCTCTCCTGAAAAAATAATTATTTTTTTAAAAAAATGGGGATCCGTGGGTGGCGCAGCGGTTTGGCGCCTGCCTTTGGCCCAGGGCGCGATCCTGGAGACCCGGGATCGAATCCCACATCGGGCTCCCGGTGCATGGGGCCTGCTTCTCCCTCTGCCTGTGTCTCTGCCCCCCCCTTCTCTCTCTGTGTGTCTCTCATAAATAAATAAGTCTTTTTAGGGATCCCTGGGTGGCGCAGCGGTTTAGCGCCTGCCTTTGGCCCAGGGTGCGATCCTGGAGACCCGGGATTGAATCCCACGTCGGGCTCCTGGTGTATGGAGCCTGCTTCTCCCTCTGCCTGTGTCTCTGCCTCTCTCTCTCTCTGTCTCTCTCTCTCTGTGTGTGTGTGACTATCATAAATAAAAATTTAAAAAATAATAATAAATAAAATCTTTAAAAAAAATAAGTCTTTTAAATAAATAAATAAATAAATAAATAAATAAATAAATAAATAAATAAAATGCAAAGTACATTAAGACTGTGCATAATTGGGCAGCCCCGGTGGCACAGCGGTTTGGTGCCGCCTGCAGCTTGCGGTGTGATCCTGGAGACCTGGGATCGAGTCCCACGTCGGGCTCCCTGCGTGGAGCCTGCTTCCCCCTCTGCCTGTGTCTCTGCCTCTCTCTCTCTGTGTCTATGAATAAACAAATAAAATCTTTAAAAAAACACTGCATAATTTGCAACCAATTATGTGTATATATATAATATTTTACTTAGGAAAAAATATTTTTGCATATTTAGTAATCTAACTGTAAAATATCTATGAATAAATGCACACACATACAAAAACTAGCAATGAAGCACCTGGATGACAGTCAGTTGAGTGATGGAGTGATGGCCTCTTGTTTTCCACTGAGGTCATGATCTCAGGGTCGTGAGATCCAGTCAGGGGTAAGTCTCCACACTGAGCACAGAGTCTGCTTGGGTCTCTCTCTCTCTCTCTCCCTCTCCCTCTGCTCTTGACCCCCACCCCACCCTGCCCCGTGGACTGGCGTTCGCTCTCTCTCAAACAAATAAATATATCTTTAAAAAGAAACACTAGCAGGGGATCCCTGGGTGGCTCAGCAATTTGGTGCCTGCCTTTGGCTGGGGGCGGGGGGGTGATCCGGCGGTCCTGGGATCAAGTCCCACATCGGGCTCCCTACATGGAGCCTGCTTCTCCCTGTGCCTGTGTCTCTGCCTCTCTCTCTCTCTCTGTGTCTCATAAACAAGTAAAATTGAAAGAAAGAAAAAAAGGAAAGAAAGAAAGAAAGAAAGAAAGAAAGAAAGAAAGAAAGAAAGAAAGAAAGAAAGAAAGAAAGAAAAGAAAGAAAGACAGACTAGCAACATTTATTTTATCTGTATACCCTTTTCTGTGATTTGAGTTTTAAGCCAAGTAAACATATTTCCTGTTCATAAATACATTTAATCTAAAGAAAGAAAAGCTGGGGAAAATGTTTACAAAAAAAGTATTGAAGATTCTTTGTTTTGCCAGATAGAACATTTATTTATTTATTTGCTTGTTTGTTTATTTAAATTTCTTTTTTAGAAAATATATTTAAACTACTATATTAAACATTAACATTTCCTAAAGGCAAAAGTGCTGGCAAACATGCAAATTAGTAATTTTAGATAGGATAAAGGAAACATCAGAAATGGGGAGCTTTTCCACCCCTCCCCACTCCACCCGCCTTACTCCCCCCACCCCTTCCAGGACTGCTGGGGCTGCACCTCCCTGGCTCAGAGCTCCCTGCTCCTGCTAAGTTAGCACCGCCCTCCTCTCTCCAGAGGCTATCTTGATCATCTACTGCAACCTCATCAGCCATAATGCTGATGCCGAGATCACTGAGATTGCATTCCCCGGTGCCTGAAGGTGGAAGGGAAGTTGATCAGGAGGACAGAGGGTAACAATGATGACTCGTTCTTTGGTGGAAATGCCTCTGCTGAAAGCCCAGAGGTTGAAAGTACGGAAAGCACAGTCATCACTGGTGGTAATATTGTCATGAACCATCACTTGCAGGAAACAAGCTTCACAAAAGCCTACAAGAAGTACATCAAAGATGTAATGGATCAAAGGCAAACTTGAAGAACAGAGGCTGAAAAGAGTAAAAACCTTCTATGACAGGGGCTGCAGAACACATCAAGCCCAACCTTGCTAATTTCGGAAACTACAGTTCTTTACTGAAGAGAACATGAATCCAGGTGGCATGGTTGCTCTGCTGGACTACCTTTTTTTTTTTTTTAAGATTTATTTATTTATTTATTTATTCATTCATTCATTCATTCATTCATTCATTCAAAGAGAGAGAGAGAGGCAGAGACACAGGCAGAAGCAGGCTCCATGCAGGAAGCCTGACGTGGGACTCGATCCCGGGTCTCCAGAATCAAGCCCTGGGCCAAAGGTGCTAAACTGCTGATCCACCCAGACTGCCCAATAGAGAGAATCTTTAGCAGACTCCCCCCTGAGCTGGGAGCTTGACCTGGGGCTTGATATCAGGACCCTGAGACCATGACTTGAGCCCAAATCAAGAGTCCCACTGTCACTTAAAGGATTCAGCCACCCAGACACCCCATATTATTTTTTTTTTCTTAAAGATTTTATTTATTTATTAATGAGAGAGAGAGAGAGAGAGGCAGAGACACAGGCAGAGGGAGAAGCAGGCTCCCTGCAGAGAGCCCGATGTGGGATCTAGTCCTGGTACCCCAGGATCACGTCCTGAGCTGAAGGCAGATGCTCAACCACTGAGCCACCCAGGTGTCCCTATATGATTTTCTTTAAGGATGGTTTAGAAATGGAAATAAGTTAAAGAATGTGGCTGTTACTTTGGATGTAACACCTGTTGTCCTAATCGGCTGCTACTTTTCATCCACACAACACAAGGACTTAAACAAATGGGGCTGATGTCCTTTTCAGCTCTTCATTTATTCTGACCTTGATTTATCTGGAGTGGAGGCATTGTTTTTAAGAAAAATACATGCCACGTAGGTTGTCTGAAAATAAAATGCATTTAAACTCATTTGAGAGGATGCCTCTTAGATGCCTACGTTTTTAAATCCCTCCTTGTGTAGTTTCCTGGAGCAGCTAGAGTCTGGTTGTAGACTACTGCTAGAAAGCATAAGATGGCCTTCAGATAACCTACAGTGAAGACTACTTGTAGCTCTGGAATATAAAAAACAAGAACCAAAAAAGTCTTAATTCTGAGTTTAAATAAAAGGGAAGGTCATGCTCATAGCTGTGTCAACATTTGAAGTGGATTCCTCACACAGTTCATCACTACAAACAGGAAGTAGTTAACTCTGGAAGAGATCACCAGAAAGAATTAAAAAGAGACCAATACAGGGGATCCCTGGGTGGCTCAGTGGTTTAAGGGCCTGCCTCCCGCCCAGGGCGTGATGCTGGAGACCTGGGATCAAGTCCCACATTGGGCTCCCGGCTTGGAGCCTGCTTCTCTCTCTTCCTCTCTCTCTCTCTCTCTCTCTCTCTCTCTGTCTCTCATGAATAAACAAATAAAACCTTTAAAAAAAAAAAAAAAAGAGAGACCAATACAGTTGGAAGCAAAAAAAAAAAAAAAAAAAGGAAAGAAAAATTAATGGGAAAATGTCAAATTATTCAACAAATGGGAAAAATAACTGGCAAAAAAAAAGTCATATTCTCACCTGCCACCATACTCAAATAAATTCCAGATTATTTAAATTTTTAATATGAAAAATAAAACTATACAAAAACTAGGTGAAATATGTGGAATAATTAAGATCTTCAGACACTAGGGATGCCTGGGTGGCTCAGCAGTTGAGGGTCTGCCTTTGGTTCAGGGAGTGTTTCCTGTGGGATCAGGGCCCACATGGGGCGCCCCGCGGGGAGCCTACTTCTCCCTCTGCCTGTGTCTCTGCCTCTCTCTGTGTCTCTCATGAATAAATAAATAAAATCTTTAAAAAAAAATATCTTCAGATACTGATGGATTCTCTGTTTCAAATGTTAAGTCCATCTCCCATTTCCTGGGATAAACTCCACTTGGTCATGACCTGTCATCATTTTCATATACTGTGTTTCAGTTTGCTGGGACACTAAGAATATTTTTTATCTCTGTTCAAGAAAGACACTGCTCTTAAGCTTTTTTTTTGCTTTTTTTTTTTTTTTTAATGATAGTCACACACACAGAGAGAGAGAGAGAGAGAGAGGCAGAGACATAGGCAGAGGGAGAAGCAGGCTCCATGCACCGGGAGCCCGACGTGGGATTCAATCCCGGGTCTCCAGGATGGCGCCCTGGGCCAAAGGCAGGCGCTAAACCACTGCACCACCCAGGGATCCCTCTTAAGCTTTTTTGTAGTATCTCTGTCTGGTTTTGGTATCAAGATAACACTGACTTCCTAAAATGAGTTGGGGATTTTTGCTCTTCTGTTTTTAAAATATCTTCCGTTTTTAAAATATTCATTCTAAATATCTGATAGAATTCACTCACTAAGCATAAAGTTGTCTATAAAATTATCTTATTTTTTTTTTTTTAATCTATAGTGTCTAGGCACCAGGATGGCTCAGTCGATTGAGTGTTTGACACTTGATCTCACCTCAGATCTTGATCTTAGGGTTGTGACTTCAAGCCTTACACGGCTTACGCTGGGCATGGAGACTACTTTAAAAAACAAAAACAAAGTAAGATAAAATACCTGTTTTCACTTTTTTTTTTTTTTTTAATTTTTATTTATTTATGATAGTCACAGAGAGAGAGAGAGAAAGGCAGAGACACAGGCAGAGGGAGAAGCAGGCTCCATGCACCGGGAGCCTGACGTGGGATTCGATCCCGGGTCTCCAGGATCGCGCCCTGGGCCAAAGGCAGGCGCTAAACCACTGCGCCACCCAGGGATCCCCTGTTTTCACTTATTAAAGAATAAGTAAATAAATTTTTTTGTAAATAAAATTTTTAAAAAATAAATAAATCTGTAGGATCTATAATGACATCTCTCCTTTCTTTACAAATGCTGGCAATTTGTTTCTCATTAGTCTTGTTACAGGTTTATCCATTTTAATGATCTTTTCAAAAGACAAGCTTTTAATTTTATTTACTCTCTATTATTTTTCTATGTTCTATTTCATTGGTTTCTACCAATTATCTCAATTATTTCCTTCTACTTATTTTGTGATCAATTTGCTCTTCATTTTCTAGCAGGTTTTTTTTTTTTAAGATTTTATTTATTTATTCATGAGAATACACAGAGAGGAGAGAGAGAGAGGCAGAGACACAGGCAGAGGGAGAAGCAGGCTCCATGCAGGGGGCCAGACGTGGGACTCAATCCCAGGTCTCCAGGATCATGTCCTGGGCCGTAGGTGGCACCCAACCACTGAGCCACAGGGCTGCCCTCTAGCAGTTTTTTATGATAGCTTAGATCATTGATTCCTAGACCTTTATTCTCTAATAGCAACATTTAAAGCTAAAATGTATTTGAAGGCACTACTTTAGCTACATACTGTCAATTTTAAGATTTTATTTATGGGATGCCTGGGTGCCTCAGCTGTTGAGCACCTATGTCTCTGCGTCTCTCTCTCTCTCTGTGTCTCTCATGAATAAATAAATAAAATCACTAAAAAAAAAAAGAATTAAGGAAACTTGAATACCATCCACCTGTTGGACTTATCTGACATTAACACGCCACAAAAACAGACACATATTCTTTGCAAGTGCACATGGGAAAATCACAAGACAACACATTATGGGTCATAAAACAAGTCTCAATAAATTTAGAAGAACTGAAATCACAGAGAATACATTCTCTAAAAATGAATTAAATGAGAAGTCAGTAACAAAAAGATAACTCGAAAATCCACAAATATTTGGAAATTAAATGACACTCCTCTAAATAAGCCACAGATCAAAGAAAGAAAATTATAAGATAGTTCAAATTGAATGATAATGAAAGCACAACAAATCAAAATTGGTAGTATGGGGACACCGTATCTTCCTCCCTCTGCCTCTGTCTGTCTCTCATGAATAAATAAATAAAATCTTTTTTAAAAAAATTTATTTTTAATTTTTAAAGATTTTATTTATTCATGAAAGAGAGAAGCAGGGCAGCCCCGATGGTGCAGCGGCTTAGTGCCACCTGCAGCCTGAGGTGTGATCCTGGAGACCCGGGATCCAGTCCCATGTTGAGCTCCCTTCATGGAGCTTGCTTCTCCCTCTGCCTGTGTCTCTGCCTCTCTTTCTCTCTGTGTCTCTCATGAATAAAGAAATAAAATCAAGAAAAGAAAAGAAAAGAAAAGAAAAGAAAAGGAAAGGAAAGGAAAGGAAAGGGAAAAGAAAAGAAAAGAAAAGAAAAGAAAAGAAAAGAAAAGAAAAGAAAAGAAAAGAAAAGAAAAGAAAAGAAAAGAAAAGAAGAGAAGAGAAGCAGAGACACAGGCAGAGGGAGAAGCAGGCTCCATGCAGGGAGCCCGCCCGATGTGAGACCCGACCCCGGGACTCCAGGATCATGCCAGGGACTGAAGGCAGGCGCTCAACCACTGAGTCACCCAGGTGTACCAAGTTTTCTTAATTCTTACTGGTTATCTGTCACATACACTACTAAGACTGGAGTGTTTCTCCTTTCATTTTTGTCAGTTTCTATTTCATATATTTTGAAGCTCTCTTATTGGGTTTATACATATTTACAATTATGTCTTCATGATGAACTGACCATCTTGTCATTAGGAAATGTCCCTTATTGGGGTGCCTGGGTAGCTCAGTCAGGTAAGCATCTGCCTTCAGCTCAGGTCATGATCCTGGGGTCCTGGCAGGGAGGCTCGAGTTTGCTTCTCCCTCTCTCTCTGCCTGCCACTCCCTGTTTGTGCTCTCTCTCTGTCAAATAAATAAAATTAAAAAAAAAAAAAAAAGAAGAGAAAGAAAGAAAGAAAGAAAGAAAGAAAGAAAGAAAGAAAGAAAGAAAGAAAACAACTCTCATTATCCATAGTAATAGTTCTTGTTGTAAAGTCTACCTTTAAAAAAAAAAATCTTATTTATTTATGGAGACACAGAGAGAGAGAGAGGCAGAGACACAGGCAGAAGGAGAAGCAGGCTCCATGCAGGGAGCCCGACTTGGGACTCGATCCACGGTCCCCAGGATCATGCCCTGGGCTGAAGGCGGCGCTAAACCGCTAAGCTATGAGGGCTGCCTTGAAGTCTACCTTCTTTGATATTAATATAGCTACTCCAACTTATTTTTTTAAGATTTTTTTGTTTATTTATTCATGAGAGACACACAGAGAGAGGCAGAGACCTAGGAGACATAGGCAGAGGGAGAAGCAGGCTCCATGCAGGGAGCCCGACGTGGGACTCAATCCCAGGTCTCCAGGATCATGTCCTGGGCCGAAGGTGGTACTAAACTGCTGAGCCACTGGGGCTGCCCATCCAGCTTTCTTATAGTTAAGTGTTTGCAAGGTATATCTTTTTCTATTTTTGACCGGAGTGTCTGAACCATTTATGAGTAATTCTATACAGATGGACTTAAGTTTATCCATCTTGTTATGTTTTCTACTTGTCCCAATCCTGTGCTCACTTCAGCAGCTCGTATACTAAAATCTACTTGTCCCATTTCTTCTTTGTTGTCCCTTTTTTTGTTTCTTTTCCTGACATCTTTTCCATTACCTGATAGATAGCTTTTTCAGCATTCCATTTTATCTCCACTTACTTGGAGTTTTTAAGCTATTCTTATTTGGAGATTTGTTTGGTTTGCCTTTTCTTTTATTTTTGGTTTTTGCCTTTTGATTTGTCTGGTTTTAAGAGGTTGCTTGACATTTTACTTTTCTTTTTTTTTTTTTTTTTTTTTAGATTTATTTATTTTTTCAGAGGGAGAGGGGCAGAGACACAGACAGAGGGAGAAGCAGGCTCCATGCAGGAAGCCTGACATGGGACTTGATCCCAGGTCTCCAGGACCACGCCCTGGGCTGCAGGCGGCGCTAAACCGCTGCACCACCGGGGCTACCCTGCTTGACATTTTACATATACATATTTATCCTATCAGTCTAGAGCTTTAAATAATATACAACTTCATGTTGTATACATGAAGTATAACATCAATCTTACAATAGTATGCTTCTATCCCACCCCATCCCTGTGTTATTGTGGTCAGATATTTTATTTCTATATATGCTATAAGCACCCTGATACGTTATTACTTTTAAACAGTTATCTTTTTAAAAATGTTAAAATGAAGGAAAATTATGATCTAAATATTCATATATTTACCATTTTCTCCACTGTGCTTTGTGTAGCTCCAAATTTCCATATGGTGTATTTCTTTGATTTATACTTATAATATATTTTAATATATAATTATAATATACTTAAAAACATTCATTTAACATTTTTGTAGTAAAGATAATAGCTACAGATTCTCTCAGCTTTTATTTGTCTGCAAAAACCTTTAATTTCATTTTTGAAGGACACTTTTCATGGATAGAGAATTTTAGATGGACAAATTTTCCTTTTAGTACTTTAAAGATGTTGTTAAAAATAACGGCTTGTTTTTGCAGTCATTCTCATCTTTGTTCCCTATATGTAATGTATCTCTTTCACAGTTTCTTTGGCTGAATTTAACATTTTTTTTTTTTGTCATTGGCTTTTAATACTTTGATTATATTGTTCCATGGTGTGGTTTACTTTATATTTTTTTCTTCGTGAAGTTTGTTGAATTTCTTAGGTCCATGGAGCTATAGTTTTATTAAATATGGAAACGTGGGACACCTGGGTGGCTCAGTGGTTGAGCATCTGCCTTCAGCTCAGGGCATGATCCCAGGGTCCTGGGATCTAGTCCCACATCAGGCTCCCAGCAGGGAGCCTACTTCTCCCTCAGCCTGTGTCTCTGCCTCTCTCTCTGTGTCTCTCATGAATAAATAAAGAAAATCTCTTAAAATAAATCAATAAATAAATAAATGTGGAAAGTTTCTCAGGGGTGCCTGGGTGGCTCAGTGGTTGAGCGTCTGCCTTTGACTTAGGTTGTAGTTCCAGGGTACTGGGACTGATTCCCACACTGGGCTCCTCACAGGGAGCCTGCTTGTCCCTCTGCCTATGTCTCTGCCTCTCTGTGTCTCTACGAATAAATAAATAAAATCTTTTTTTTAATTTTTTTTATTTATTTATGATAGTCACAGAGAGAGAGAGAGAGAGAGAGAGGCAGAGACATAGGCAGAGGGAGAAGCAGGCTCCATGCACCAGGAGCCCGACGTGGGATTCGATCCCCGGTCTCCAGGATCATGCCCTGGGCCAAAGGCAGGCGCTAAACCGCTAAGCCACCCAGGGATCCCTAAATAAAATCTTTTTAAAAATATATGGAAACTTTCTGCCATTATTCCTTTGTCCTTACCACCAACTTTGGGACTACGCCTAGGTTAGAGAAGTCCTGATCATTCTTTCAGTCTTTTTTTTTCTCCTCTATAGGAAAGTTTAGATAGTTTCTATTGCTCTATCTTCAAGTTCACTGATCTTTTCTATAATGTACAATCTGTTGGGGTGCTGGGTGGTGCAGTAGGTTAAGCATCCATCTCTAGGTTTCAGCTCAGGTCATGATTTCAGGATCATGAGATGGAGCCTTGTGTCAGACTCCATGCTCAGTATAGAGCCGCTTAAGACTCTCTCTCTCTCTCTAAAATAAATAAATAAATGTTTTTTAAAAATGTCCAATATGTTAAGCCTATACTGTAAACTTTTCATTTTATATTTACCAGCTCTGGAATTTCCATCTAGTATTTATTTATATCTATCATCTCCTTTCTTATTCATGTTATTCTTTAAATACTTGAACATACTTATAATAACTTTTAAAGTTCTTTTCCGCAAATTCCATTATTTCTTTAATATCCTCGTCTGTTTCTTCTTTTTTTTTTTTTCCTCGTCTGTTTCTATTGACTGGTTCTTTTTTTTTTTTTTTTTTTTTTTTTTGACTGGTTCTTTTTTTATTTATGGGTCATACTTTCTTGCTTCTCATAACTTGGAATTTTTTGGATGCTGGGCATTGTAAACATTATGTTATTAAGTGTCTGTATATCATTATCTTCCAAGTAAGTAACTTTGGACCCTGAAACCAAAGAAAAGACAACAGTGAAAACACTGGTAACATCCAAATAAAATCTGTAGCTTTTTTTTTTTTTTAATTTTTATTTATTTATGATAGTCACACACAGAGAGAGAGAGAGGCAGAGACATAGGCAGAGGGAGAAGCAGGTTCCATGCACCGGGAGCCTGACGTGGGATTCAATCCGGAGTCTCCAGGATCACGCCCTGGGCCAAAGGCAGGTGCTAAACCGCTGCACCACCCAGGGATCCCTGTAGCTTTATTTCTAACATAGTATCAGTGTTAACTTCCTAGCTTTAACAATGCATCATGGTCATGATAACATTCAGTAAGCTGGATGATGAGTATACAGAAATTCTAAGTACTATCTTTGCAACTTTTCTATAAATCTGAAATCATTTCCAAATAAAAAGGTGCTTTTTAAATTCCTCCTTTTCTGCTATTTATCTTAAGGAATTATTTGTTGTGTTTCCCTTTGAGTTTTCTCCTAATTCAATCTTCATTTCTAAAATGATTTCTTTCTGTTATTTTTCTTTAGTCTTATCGTCTCATTTCTAAGCTTTCTAATTCCAATTTGTTATTCTTTAATGTCTTATTTGGAAACTGAATGGTATTTTTTAATCTCTTTTAACATGTCTCTCTGGCATGCTCTCATTGTCTGTGGGTATATTATAATGCTGCTTACTCCTTTTCCTCATAGAATTTGTTTTAAGATTTTATTTATTTATTCATTGAGACACACACAGAGAGAGGGGGGCAGAGGGGGCAGAGGCACAGGCAGAGAGAGAAACAGGCTCCATGCAGGGAGCCTGACGTGGGACTCGATCCAGGGTCCCCAAGATCAAACCGGGGGCTGCAGGCGGCGCTAAACCACTGCGCCACCGGGGCTGCCCTTCCCTTCCTCATAGAATTTTTGAACCTGATACTTTTCTGTCAATTATGTTGGTGTGTTTAGTTTTCCTGAATTTTGTTCAAATACTTTTTCTAACTTCACAGAGCTCCCTCTTCTGTTGTTTTCATATAGTGTCAAAAAGTGGCAGGATATCTGGCTGACTTAGTCAATGGAACATGTGACCCTTGATCTCAGGGTTGTGAGTTCAAGCCCCATGTTGGGTATAGAGATTACTTAAAATTAAAAACCTTTGGGCAGCCCGGATGGCTCAGAGGTTTAGCGCCGCCTTCAGCCCAGGGTGTGATCCTGGGGACCGGGAATCTAGTCCCACGTCGTGCTCCCCGCATGGAGTCTGCTTCTCCCTCTGCCTGTGTCTCTGCCTCTGTGTGTGTGTCTTTCATCAATAAATAAATCTCTTTAAAAAAAATTCTTTTTAAGTGGCAGTTTGCATTCAAAAATAGTTTACTGGGCAGCCCCGGTGGCGCGCCGCAGTTTAGGACCGCCTGCAGCCCAGGGCGTGATCCTGGAGACCAGGGATCGAGTCCCATGTAGGCTCCCTGCATGGAGCCTGCTTCTCCCTCTGCCTGTGTCTCTGCCTCTCTCTTCGCTCTCTCTGAATGAATAAATAAATAAATCTTAAAAAAAAAAAAAATAGTTTACTTTTGGGCAGCCCCAGTGGCCCAGTGGTTTAGCGCCACCTTCAGCCCGGGGTGTGATCCTGGAGACCCCGGATCGAGTCCCACATCGGGTTCCCTGCATGGAGTCTGCTTCTCCCTCTGCCTGTGTCGTCGCTGTCTCTCTCTCTCATGAGTGAATAAATAAAATCTTTAAAAAATAAAAACTTTTTTTTGTTTTGTTTTGTTTTGTTTTGTTTTGTTTTTTAGGGACGCCTGGATGGCTCAGCAGTTGAGCATCTACCTTTGGCTCAGGGCATGATCCTGGAGTCCTGGGATTGAGTTCCGCGTCAGGATCTCCACTGGGAGCCTGCTTCTCCCTCTGCCTCTGTCTCTCCCTCTGTGTGTGTCTTTCATCAATCAATACATAAAATCTTAAAAAAAAAAAAAACTGTTTTTAAAGTGGCAGTTTGCATTCAAAAATAGTTTACTTTTTGGGCAGCCCCTGTGGGTCAGCGGTTTAGCACCGCCTTCAGCCCAGGGCCTGATCCTGGAGACCAGGGATCAAGTCCCATGTCAGGCTCCCTGCATGGAGCCTGCTTCTCCCTCTGCCTGTGTCTCTGCCTCTGTGTGTGTGTGTGTCTCTCTCATGAGTAAATAAATAAAATCTTTTTTAAAAATAGTTTAGTTTTTAAAAAGTAGTTTTCTTTCTTAGATTATCTAATTCTTTTTGCCCTTTCCACTTTTAGCTGAATGTTCTTTTTAGTCTAGTGCGTGGTTTTGTTTTTTTTTTAACTCTAGCTTATCAATTTTTATTCTTCTGATAAATTTCCAAAGTGTGGGGACTTGTCTTTAAGTAGCACACAGGCTACTCAATTTCAAGAGTTCATGTTTCAAGAGGCTAGAGTGCCCTGTACCTTTAGGCCTTACCCTAAAGCCCTTTGTTCTCATACTTGACTGGAGTGGGCAAAGTTCTCCCAGTCTTAGTAGCTGCTCTCAAATTGACCTGATGTACCTTGCATCATGTCTGACACTCTCTCATAATTATTCAGGTCCATCAGATGCCCTGTGGCTTCCCTCTGTTCTCTCTTGCACAGATTCCCATAACATATCATGGTTGTTGGTGCTTGTATTTTTAGTTTTGTTGTAAATGTCATTGCTAGGTCCTTAACTTGGTAAACCAGTTGCTCTGTTTTCATATGAGGATTCAAGAAGTTTCAAATTTATACTGCCCCACTCTAGCCATCTTCCCAGAATTCTAACATGTATCTTTGTTTTTTTTTTAAGATTTTATTTATTCATGAGAGACACAGAGGCAGACATAGGCAGAGGGAGGAGAGGCATGCTCCATGCAGGAGCCAGAACAGGACTCGATCCAGGAACTCAGGGATCACATCCCGAGCCAAAGGCAGACGCTCAACCACTGAGCCACTCAGGTGCCCCTGTATGCTTCTTTTTGATAATGTTGTTTATTATGTGTTTGGTATATAATCTTTACAGTAATTTTTTTAATGGTTTCAGAATATTCCACTGAGTAGAAGTATCAAAATTTACTCAGCCTGTCCCTTACTGTTGGTCACGTGAGCTGTTTCCATTTTTCTGCTGTCTCAAATAATGTCGTCATAAATACCTTTGTGCACTTAGATTTTTGTTTTTGTTGAATAATTTCCTTATGACGGAATCCCAAGAGTAGGATTACTGGGTCAAGGGTAGGAACATCTCCCTGGGTCTGGCAATCTATAATCCGAAAATGTGTTTTGAGAATTATTTTTCTTATTATAGGGGAAAGGTTAAGACTCAGTTGTTGATATTAAGGATCACATGAGGGAAATAAGACTATTTCCCAGGATCACTGTTATTCTATCCTTTCTCCCAGCCATCAGTTGTTCCTATTCATTTTACTCAACTTTCATTTTTCATTCATTTAACCAACATGTTGATAGCCTACCATGTGTCAGTGTGATTTCTCTCCCACACATTAGAGTGAACCCCACAAGTATATGTGGTGTTTTGCTCAAGGACTGATCCAACACACTAATACAAAGGGTGTGCAATGGCCTAGATTCACTGTGAGCATTAAGGGTGCTATGGGCTGTCCTTATTTGACCCCTCCTGACATACCTGAGACTATTCAAACAACCCTACAATATTTGGATTCAATATATCTGGTAACAGCAATCCACCTTCCTCCATAAGCAGGCTTAGCCCTATTCTAGGGCAGACTTGAATAGAAAAGGGAAGACCTAAGCAATTTCAATGCAGCAGCTGGTATAGTTGCCCAGAAATAATCTCGTTATTTTTATCAAAAACAAAACAAACAAAAAACTGGTAAGCTAAAAATAGCTTACATACCCCATGGTCTCCTAGTCTCAATCTAACAGCTATGTTGATTCAATCTGTATACCTGACTTTCCGCCTCAGTCCCCCTGTCTTTCCATTGCCCCCTGAAAACTGAGTGTTGTCCTGAACCCAAGTCCTCTTGGCTTGGGTTCTGGTTGTGTTTACAAATCCCTGTCTGCCCTGGTCAGCACTCTCCCACAGAGGGGCCAAACCCTGCTCTCCGACTCCCAGCCACAGGCTGAGTTTATGTATTCCATGGCCTGAGTATTGAAAAACAAGATCCTATGCCTGTCTCTTCTTCATGCTCCACAGCTGCACCCTGACACTGGATGGAGCCCTGCAATCACAAGCCTTGCCCCAACCTGGCTAGAATTCACCACATCTCTAGAGCCCCTGCCAGGACCAGTTAACTCCTGGGGCCCATCCCATCTAGTCCACGTTGCTGAGGAGCCTGCATAACTCATGTTCAAGCCTGCTGAGTTAATAATCATCTTCCCAACCACAATGTTTTACAGGTGAGGAAATAAGTGCCAGAGAATAAAAGTGACTTTGCAAAAGTGAAATAGCAAGTTTGTGTCAGATCTAGGCCTAGAGCTCAAGGTTTCTCATTCCTTTTTTTTTTTTTTTTTTTTTGGTTTCTCATTCCTAAGAGGAAACGAACGGGTAGGATACCAGAGAAATTTAGGAATAGATTCCAAAGCAGAAGTCCAATTATAAGCCCTCATGCCCCTGGGGTGGGGAAGGAGAGAAGGCCCCAGGATTTGAGAATAAGATAGGTTCTAGGGCAGCCCGCGTGGCTCAGCGGTTTAGCGCAGCCTTCAGCCCAGGGCCTGATCCTGGAGACCCAAGATCGAGTCCCGTGTTGGGCTCCCTGCATGGAGCCTGCTTCTCCCTCTGCCTGGGTCTCCTGCCTCTCTCTCTCTCTCTCTGTGTCTCTCATGAATAAATAAATAAATAAAATCTTAAAAAAAAAAAAAAAAGATAGGTTCTAGTTTTCAGGACAGGCCATAAAGTCAGGAAGTATGAGCAGCAAAGTTGACTTTATGTGGAACATCAGGATCATCAGACTGGATCTATCAAATGCCTCTTACAACTCCAGAATGTTTCAGGGACCTGGAACAGAGCTGGGCCTATACATGCAGATCAGGGGATCACATTATAGGCCAAGGGAAGGGAAAAGATAGGAAACTGAGGAAAGACATAGGAGCCAGAAACAAAGTTGACACATGTAGATGCTCGGCTAGCTCACATGTCAGCTGGGGCCTCTCTGCATCATTTGCTCCAAATATACATCACCATGGCCTATGGAAATCCCAAACTTTCCCTAGGGTTTTTGAAAATGCACACGATACATATATTCTCACATCCTGACCTCTCAGGAGTAATGTTCTTTAAGTACAGTCTTCGTTCATTTCCAAATCAATCCAGGGATAAAAATTAGCCCTTTCTTGAGAAAAAAAAATTTTTTTAAGATTTTATTAATTTATTTGAAAGAGAAAGATAGTGGGAGAGAGCAAGCAAGGGAGGAGCAAAGGGTAGAAGCAGACTCACCACTGAGCATGGAGCCTGATGCAGGGCTCAATCCCGTGACGCTGAGATCATGACCTGAGCCAAAATCAAGAGTCAGACATCCAACCAGGAGCCACTTTGCCTCAGGGAAAAAAATTTTTAAACATACCATGTATGAGATTGCAAAACTTTGCAGAAAATGTTGGGAGTATGACAGGGAGGGAGTTGTCCCTGTCACATCACTCACTATACAACAGACAACCTAGAAATCCTCATTGTACATTTGTGCTATCCTGGCCTTGTTAGCCACTCCCTTATGATGGTTTCCTCTATTGGTCCTAATACTGCACCTCACGCTCATTGTACCCATCCTCACATAATCTTCTGCTTCCTCTTTTTCCCTTCTTATCTTCTATTCTTTCTTCTCCAAAGTCAAAAACAAATTTCCTTCCTTATCTCAATGCAGAGAGGCGGGGGCAGGAGGTGAGGTGGGGGCACATTCTTACACTCCTACTGCTTCTTTACCAAACTCTTTTTTTCAAACAAGTTACTTCCCTCCTATAGAGGAATTCCAGTGCCAGATATTAAAGCAATTCAAAAATTTTTTCCACCTGAATACACATGTGTAAACAAAAGTATGCAGAATTATTCTGATGCATAGCTCATGCCAGATCAAGCACTATAATTGTCCTATTCAAAATTGACTGAAAATAAAGTTTAGAACATCCTGTCTGATTCAGAATTGTGCCCTTGGCCATTAAAGCTCAGCTGAATCCCAGAAATCATGAAAAAACTCTGTCTTATGCCCCTTGAAGGTATTTTATAAACGGCTACTATAGGAAAGACACCCAAAATGAGTGCTACTTTTTTTAGATGAACCAAAATTAAGTAGTGCCTATGGCACTAAAAAAAACTTAAAAACCAGAAAGTTTCAAGGTTTTTCAAACCTGTATGGACTCTTAGAGTATTTTCAGGTTATAGACTTTGGGATGAAATGTGAAAGAAAGAGAAAAGAAAAGAAAAGAAAAGAAGAAAAGAAAAGAAAAGAAAAGAAAAGAAAAGAAAAGAAAAGAAAAGAAAAGAGACACCAATTTAGTTACAAAAATTGTGCAATGGCAATGGGTGTTTTATATGGTCAAACCAGGTGACCAGGTGATCAACAAGGCTTCAAGATATGTGACTTGTGGGGATCCCTGGGTGGCGCAGCGGTTTAGCGCCTGCCTTTGGCCCAGGGCGCGATCCTGGAGACCCGGGATCGAATCCCACGTCGGGCTCCCAGTGCATGGAGCCTGCTTCTCCCTCTGCCTATGTCTCTGCCTCTCTCTCTCTTTCTCTCTGTGACTATCATAAAAAAAAAAAAAAAAAAAAAAAGATATGTGACTTGTGGGACACCTGGGTGGCTTCGTGGATAAGCGTCTGCCTTTGGTTCAGAGCATGATCCCGGAATTCCAGGATCAAGTCCCACATTGGGCTCCTTGTATGGAGCTTACTGCTCCTTCTTCTGCCTCTCTCTCTCTCTCATGAATAAATAAATAAATAAATAAATAAATAAATAAATAAATAAATAAATAAATAAATATATTTTTGTTTTGTTTTGGTTTGGTTTGTTTTTTCTTTTGTTTTTAATGTGACTTGTTCTAGTTACTAGCAGTTTAGAGCAACAACCAGGGCAGCCCCAGTGGCTCAGTGGTTTGGTGCCGCCTTCAGCCCAGGGCGGGATCCTGGAGACCCGGGATCGAGTCCCACATTGGGCTCCCTGCATGGAGCCTGCTCCTTCCTCTGCCTATGTCTCTGCCTTTCTCTCTCTGTCTGTCTCTCATGAATGAATGAATGAATGAATGAATGAATAAATAAATAAATAAATAAAAACTTTAAAAAAATAAAATAAAGCAACAACCAGTTTATTCTTCTCAAGGAGTATATAGGTCAGGAATTCAGAAATAGCAGAGCAAGGACAATTTATCTGTTTCAGTGTCTGGAGCCTCAACTGGGAAGTCTGGAAGGATGGAAGTTACTCAATGGCTGAGTACTGGAATTATCTTAAGGCTCTTTCACTCACGTATTTAATGCTGGAACATCTACATGTCACTTCCCCACCTGGGCTTTCTCATAGTATGGTGGTTAATATCTGTGGTAAGAGGCCTCTTTAAGATGTCCCCCAAAGATCCCTACCTCTTGGTGTTCTCAGCCTTGTGTAATCCTAGCCCGTTGAGTAACTTGCTTCTAACCAATACAATATGGTAACATTGAGAGGATATTTCTTCTATGGTTAGGTTATAAAAATTGTGACTTCTACCTTATGATCAGACTCTCTGTCTTTTGTTTGCTTTGATGAAGCAAGCTGCCATGTTGAAGAGACCTCTATGACAAGGAATTGAGGGTCACCCTGTCAATAGCCAGGGAAGAAGAGATCCCAGTTCTGGTCAAAACCTTAATTATAGCCTTATGAGAGATCCTGCAGCAGAGGTGTAAACCAAGCCACAACTGAATTCCTAACTCAGAGAAACTAAAACAGCATGAGTGGGTTGTTGTATGTTGCTAAGTTTTGGGGTGATTTGTTACATAGCAATAGGTATCTAACATAGATTCCAAGAGTGTGCATTCCACAAGAACCAGGCAGAAATTGTATCATTTTTTTATGACCCAGTCTCAGTCACATAGCATTACTTCCCCCAAAGTCACAAACCTGCCCAGATTCAAGAAGATGGAACATATATCTCATCCCTCAAAAGGAGGAATGTCAAAGTATCATAGGAACAACATGTGAGGAGAGATGGCAGTGTGGCCATCTTTGGAAAATATAAGCTGCCACATGGCTCTTTGGCCTTGTCCTACAGCATGGCTTGATCTGCTCATGTGTAAATTTTAGAAAGATTTATATTGTTTTGCTATTTTGAGATTGAGCTTTTGTTTATGCTCCTCCTGAAATGTCTCTTCTGCTTTTAAGAAATAAATGCTCAAACAATATCTCAGCATGTCACAAGATAAATGGGAATTGGACCTCTGGCAACCAGACTTCAGAACCATTGTTTCCAAGAATGTGACTATCTGAAGCACAAGATTCTCTCCACTTAAGAATGACTCTTCATGAATTACAACATTGCCCTGCCTGCATGTTCTGAAACATTCCAGCATTGCCCCACACTCCATGCAGGTTGAACAGAAATGGGACAGTGAGTGAGGAGGATGTGGTGGGGAGAACTTATGGACACCCAAGGCATGACTGGATTCCAGTCATGCTTCCAGCATGCCTTAGACTTGTAGAATTTCTGAGCAAGAAGACATCTGAGAGATCAATTAATTCACCTTACACTAGTAATGACAGTAGCTATATTTAGTAAAACCTGACTACAACAGCAAGCCCTTTATAGCTGAATGAAGGAGACATCGGTATCCTGATGTAACTCAAATACATCCCACTACCAGGTTGTAAATCCAGGTTTCTACTTGATGCCCCAATAGCTGGAGTCTCCCAAAAATCCAGGCTTTTCCCAAGTTCCCCTGTGGCGGGATCCCTGGGTGGCGCAGCGGTTTGGCGCCTGCCTTTGGCCCAGGGCGCGATCCTGGAGACCCAGGATCGAATCCCACATCAGGCTACCGGTGCATGGAGCCTGCTTCTCCCTCTGCCTTTGTCTCTGGCGCTCTCTGTCTCCCAGTCTTTCATGAATAAATAAATAAATAAAATCTTAAGTTCCCCTGTGGCATGCCTACATGGCCCACCCATTCTCCTGAGCTTTCCACCGCAGCCAGCTGCCTGGCTCCACACATAGGACTCCTGGGTCTGAACATCTGCTTTCCTTAGGGTACTACTTTCCTAAGCCCACCACTCAGCCCCAGCAGGAGCTGTACAAATCCTTTCCCCATTTCCCATTGTGATAACACAGACTTGGAGAGAAGAGAAAAGAATTACAACAGAGAGAAACTTAAAACCCACTATGATTGCTCCAATTTCCCAGGCCCTGGGTTTGACTTTCACACTCCTCTCTGCTGCTGCCATGGGGCAAGGGCCAGTCTGCCTCCCACAGTGGGAATACTCTGGATTCCCCAAATAGATCCAGATAAAGGAGGTTGTTATTTCCCCACACTTCAATCTAAGGCCCATCTCCTTTGTCCTTATTTCCTGCTCTAGGATTGATCTCATTCCAAGAAGCCAGACAATTGAAGTGTCCATTTCAGGGAAGACTCTAACTTTGCAATGATATCTGAACAAGCATTCTGGCCTTAGAACATCATGCGTACAATACTGTAGCCCAGCCAATCCTAAGGCCCATCAAGCCCAGTTAAGTTCTTTTTCACATTCTCTCTTTTGAAATGAGTTTATGACTAGGTGATAAGTCTTCCAGGTATCTTCAAGGTCTCAACTTTATGACTGACTGACTAGTTGAAAAATGGCTCATCCATTTCCTAAAAGCAACAATAAAGAGACAGATGGAAGTCTTAATGCATACCTAGGAAATAAACACTGCTCCAAAAGAAACCATTTGGAGAGATGAAATCCACCTAATAGGGCAGCCCAGGTGGCTCAGCGGTTTAGTGCTGCCTTCAGCTCAGGGTGTGATCCTGGAGACCTGGGATCGAGTCCCACATCTGGCTCCCTGCATAGAGCCTGATTCTCCCTCTGCCTGTGTCTCTGCCTCTCTCTCTCTCCTTGTGTCTCTCAGGAATAGATAAATAAAATCTTTAAAAAATTAAAATAAAACAAAACAAAATAAAATAAAATAAATCTGCCTAATATAAGGACAACACTTTACACAATTTTGCCAACCACTTTGGTTTCTTATAGCCACAGAATATCAAAACCACCCTATTTCAGCATAAGATCCTTGACTCACATTTGCATAAGACCCATGGGAAGCATTTTCCTAGGTATTTCCTCTTTTAGGAGGCATGACCTTTCTTGTGAATTTTAAATGACAGTTCTTTTGCACTCTCTACTTCTCAAGAAATCAAAAAATCTTTGGGTTCAATCTCAACCAAGCTCACCTTCTTGTACCCATTTTACTGACAGAGGAAACTGAGGTTCCATGAAATCCACTAATTTGTCTAAATTACACAATTAGAATGTGGGAAAGCTGAAATTTAGAACACTAACAGCCCTGAGTGCTCTGGTTCTTGCCACGATACCAGGCCACACTTGGTCTCAAAGGAAATGTTACGTATCACAAAAACATGCTGTGTGAAGACCAGCCAAGCGTGCAACAAATTGGTCCCATTCGGTTTGGGATTACAAGTAGTACAAACAATAGAGCAGCCTTCAAAATGAACTTCCGTTTCCAGAATGAAAAGGAAACATAGGGACACAAGCTCTTAGGAGACACCTGCAGTGAGCAGGGACCCACGCCAAAGAAAGGACATAAAGAAGAGCCTGAGAATAGAGGACTCAAAGGAGGACACTACATCAATGTTTCATCCCACAAATATCCATCAAATGCATCCTTTGTGCCTGGCTTTATGCTAAGCAACAGGCTTAGAACAAGGAACAAGTCTGAGTTCCTGGCCTCTTAGGCAACACAGTCTGACAGAAGAGGCAAACAAGTAAATACTGAACTTGCATTCCTCTGATTCAAATGAAAGCTTCATCCTGATTAAAATATCTATGGCAACCCTGAGAGCATTTGCGTCCAAGGACAGCAGGGGCCCGAACTTGTCATTTCCTTTCTCTACCTGGAGTAGAATCCCTGGGCCAACCAGGCTGGGGGCCCAACGTGATCCTTCCAGACCCCTGAAGCAGCTCACCTCCCTCATCATCATGTTACCCTGGAACGTTTTGGCCTTTGAGGTACAATGTGTGACTATGACCATTGTCAACAGGCAATGACACAAAGCAACTGTCGTTTTTGGCAAAGGCCAGCTGAGCAAATGCTTAACTCAGAAGCCTGTTATAGTTTTCATGAAAACAAATTACATCAGTGCTTACCCAGGAGTCTCCCAACCGGGCTAACGAGTGTTTTCTTTTGTGAGTGTGCGTGTGTCAGCTGTGCTCCTGCCTCGCGGGCATGCAGGAACTCTGCACAGAGTGAAATGGCACAAAAGTCTCCATAACTCAGCGCTTTGTAATGTGGCCCAGCAGAGCCTTTGGAAAACCTGCTTGGCAGGGAGGCAGACATTCTGAGAAGTCTCTGCATGCCAAGCCCTGTGCTGTGTTCAGGGAGATGCAGGAGGTCAGCCAAGGTCACAGGCTCCCAGGAAAAGAAACATCCACTGAGTTGACTTCCATAGGCCAGGTGCTGGGCCAGAGATTTCACTTACCTTATCTCATTGAAAGGCAGGCAGCCCGTGTCAGCCTCATGTCATTACCCCACCTCAAGACCATCACTTGACAAATCCACCACTACAGCAACAGTGAGCAACACAGATTTTACCCCACATCCCAAGCGGATAGAGAGAAGACATTTACATTGCAGACCACTAATTAATCTGAGTCCAGGACTTCCTTGTCTTGTCCCTGTCTCCAACTCCCCTGGGGCAGAGTTCCTCTCACCTCTTTCTCATTCTCTCCTTCCCCACAGACGCGGCTTCTTAAAAATCCCTTCCATGGGGCGCCAGTGTGGCTCAGTAGTTGAGCATCTGCCTTGGGCTCACCCACCTCAGGCTCCCTGCATGCAGCCTGCTTCTTCCTCTGCCTGTGTCTCTGCTTCTGTGTGTCTCTCATGAATAAATAAATAAAATCTTAAAAAAAAAAAAATCCCCTCCACATCTCTCCCTGTCACTTGCTAAAGCCCATATACAAAAGCCTAATAAACAAAAGACAAGAATGTCCTAATATTCCTCAAACAGGACCCTTGTGGGTCTCACTTTGTCTCATTTATTCACGTAACAAATAGTTATCAAGTGCCCAGCGCTGTTTATGGTGCAAGGCATGAGTGGTGAAAAAAATGGACAAAAAATATTTGCCCTCATGTAGCTTCCTATCATGACCTTTTATTACATGTAAGAAAACCAAGGTTTGGGGTCAATTGATCCCACAGAATCGGAATGGAGTCCAGGTACAAAATCCAGGCCAGAAAAAGTAACTAGCAAGACCTATGCAAGTTTCAAAGGCCCAACCAGCACCCTGAGGTTTGGGTGAGACTGGGTGCCTAGAACCCAGAGAACTAAGTGTGGGTGTCATGCCACAAGAACAGCCCTTGGAAACAAGTAAGTCTGGGTTCAAGGACCAGCTCAGCAATTTACTTGGACTAGTTACTTAACTCTGTAAGTTTCCCTTTTCTCATTTGTAAAATGGGGATAAAAATTAAACTTACCTTATAGACTATGATATAAATATATAGAGAGACATATAGATATATGAGTATATAGATAAAGATTATACACACTCCTGAAATCCTACCACAATCCTTTTTTTTTTTTTTTTTTTTCCTACCACAATCCTATGTTGTACTGGGTATCATATATGTATTTGGTGTCTAGCACATAGTAAGCTCAATAAATATCAATTATTATTTATTTATTCATTTACTTTTGTTATTATTATTAGGTAGAAAAACTGGACTGCTTAGTAGTAGACATTCATAATTTGTCAGCCCAGCATCCTTCTTTTTCTTCCAGGAACAGACTTTCTCACAATTACCTCCCCACCATTTATTTTTCTCCCCACCCATTATTAATCTCCTAACCAACAGTATCCATGACATTTTCATGGAAGCCATGGTGTTAGTACAATACAACCCCCCCTCTCCCAAACATTGAACCAAGCCAGACCAATCAGAATTCTTCTCCCAGAAAGTTTGCAACTGGAATAGGAAAGAGATTTCAATCTCTAGGTATCTAAAGCTGCTACTCCTGGCAGCCATGTTTTCAGCCACATGAACTGAGGAGCAGGGAAGATCTTCAGTCTATAATAAGAGCAAAGGAGGAGACTGACAGGCAGAGAGGAGCAGAAATGGAGTACGGAAAGCTATGCCACCATTTGAGAGCCTGGTTCTACTTCATTCCTCAGGACCAGCTGAAGTCTTGTTCTGAGTAAATTCCTTATTTTTCCCAAGCTGCTTTGATTTGAGATTCTATTCTTTGCTATTAGTAGGAATCCTAACTAAATACAGGTCTAAGTCAGCAGACCTGACCTTGATACATGGGCCATACAGGCTCTAAGGGCTCCTCTCTGAGGAAAAATCTAATTTTCCCTTAGTAGTCAGGATTAAATATATTCCCAATGAGTTTAATAACCCCCTTCTTTTTGTTGATTTATTGGCATGAGGAGTTCAAAGTGGCCAAGTAGTCTTTCTCCAGTTTTGTTTTTTTTTTTTTTTTAAGATTTAACTTATTTATTCATGAGAGAGAGAGAGAGAGAGAGAGGCAGAGACACAGGCAGAGGGAGAAGCAGACTCCATGCAGGGAACCCAACATGGGACTCGATCCCAGGTCTCCAGGATCAGGCTCTGGGCACTAAACCACTGAGCCACTGGGGCTGCCCCCCTTCCAGTTTAATAGTACCATTGAGGTGTTCCCTAGTGGAAACATTTCTCCCTTCTGAAATAAGATTTCTATACCAGTACAGCCTCAAATAGCGGAGATTAGAAGCAAACATTTTGCTAGTGAACCACTAAAAGTAACAGAGGAACCATTCCCATCTCCAACCCTTGGTTCCTGGACCCATTAAAAACTGGCTATTAGCAAAATAGCAACATATATTGGTCACTGATTTAGAGCATATATTATATCCGGGAAGACTTTGCCCCAGTTCTGCAGTGTTTCCATCGAGCTGGTACCAAAACTAAGTTGAAAAGGTTGTTACTATTATTAAAAGGTCATATCACTACTTTATCAGGCCAGTTGCTTCAAGATAATGGCAAACATTACAAAACCAGAGGATTCCATGAGCATGAGCCATTACCACCCTTCATTTTCAGTGAGTTCCCAGATCAGAAGCAATGTTCTGTGCAATACCATGTGAATAAAACATTCTGTAAATCCTGAGATGGTGGTTTTGGTAGTATTGTGAATAGGTAAGGTAAATTTGTATTCAGAGTAAGTGTCTATTTCACTGAGAACAAAGTTCTATCCCTTTCATGGTGGACATGATCTTTGTAATTAACCTTCTGTGTGAAGTGGCTTTCTAGTGCTTCTGGAGAATGGTGCCATATTGAATGTTCAGTGTTGGTCTCTGCTGTTCAATGGCTGGACGGACATTCAGTAGTGGTGATTGGAAGTCAATGTTGCTGAGCCCATTCATAAATAACCCCATGGACCGTTTCATTTGGTTTTCACTGGACTAAGACAGGGCTGGCTGAGGAGAGATTAACAGACATCCACAGGGATCCCTGGGTGGCGCAGCGGTTTGGCGCCTGCCTTTGGCCCAGGGCGCGATCCTGGAGACCCGGGATCGAATCCCACGTCGGGCTCCCGGTGCATGGAGCCTGCTTCTCCCTCTGCCTATGTCTCTGCCTCTCTCTCTCTCTGTGACTATCATAAATAAATAAAAATTAAAAAAAAAAAAACAGACATCCACAAACAAGTCACCTCATTCATCTGCTTAATATCCTTTTCTGATGAGAGTTCTGTTTGGTGAACTTTCACATGGGACACTCTGATCATATTCAGAGATTTCTACACACAGACCTTCCTATCACCAATTTTTCAATCATGATCCTTCTAACCCAACAAAACTATTAGCCACTACCCATGTATCAGTATAGAGCCACACTTCTGTTGCCTGGGAGGATTTTCCTTCTCTCTCATCCTTCGAAGCCACCCCTATTGGCAGACCTGCATTGCTACAATCATCCACTTTGGGGTAGCACAGCATATTATACAAACCTATCTTTAAACCAGGCCTGGGGGATCCCTGGGTGGCGCAGCGGTTTGGCGCCTGCCTTTGGCCCAGGGCGCGATCCTGGAGACCCGGGATCGAATCCCACATCGGGCTCCTGGTGCATGGAGCCTGCTTCTCCCTCTGCCTGTGTCTCTGCCTCTCTCTCTCTGTGTGACTATCATAAATAAAAATTAAAAAAAAAAATTAAACCAGGCCTGGAATTTTTCCTCCTTAGCCAATTTGTCATAGGGAACTCCCCAAGAGGCCACAGATTTAGTTTGAGAGGGAAGAGGCAATATGGTAGGATCATGGACTATAGGAGTATGTGCCATTTACTTCTATAACTTAATTGTGCCTTCAGGACTTACTTGAGCCTGATCTCATATATACCACTTCCACTTAATGATTGAATACTGCTATGAATTCTTGATTTTATGGCTTGGAGGATTAGACATCCAGCTCATGATAGGCAACGTATGTTGCACAGTAACTCAGTGACTCATGGTCAGTCATTCAGTCTCTACAAGGCCCAATTACAACCTAGAAACTACTTCTTCAAAGAATACTTGTCTTCAGAGGATCGTAAATCTTTGCCCTCCAATCCTCAGGGACTGGGCTGTGATTCACCTATAGGAGTCCACTGAAGTTGCCCACAGTGTTCCTATCTGCCAGTTCAAGTATCACTGTACGTTATACAGACAAAGTGGTAGAGCAGTGTGTATGGTATCCTGGACCTGAAGTAGAGCCTTGGGGGGTCTCACTCAAAATTGGCAGCTTCTCAGGTTCCTCCGTAAATGAGACTTTTATGTTGCCTCAAAAACCTAAAAAAGCAGGACACCTGGGTGGCTCAGCGGTTAATCATTTTCCTTTGGCTTGGGTCATGATCCCAGGGTCCTGGGATCAAGCCCTGTATCAGGCTCCCCACAGGGACCCTGCTTCTTCCTCTGCCTGTATCTCTGCCTGTCTCTATGTGTCTCTCATGAATAAATAAATAAAATCTTTAAAAAAAAATTAAAGAAGCCCAATCAGTATTGTATCTCTTTCTTAGTGGTGGGAAGAGTCAGATGCAACAACTTTTTCTTCACTTTGGAAGAGATATCTCACTATGACCCCAGATCACTGGCCCTCTAGGAATTTTACCGAGATGGCAAGCCCCTGAATTTTTGTGGAATCTATTTCCCACCCTCTGCATGCATCTAACAGTCTAATGTATCTAGCACAGCTGCTGCTGCTTCCTCCTTACCAGGAAGCATGATAGCATCAGCATGATATCATCAATCTAATAAACCAGGGTGATTCAGAATGGAAGGGCAAGTAAGGTCTCCTGAAAAGATGACATAGGGCTGAAGAGCTGATATGCCCCTGAGGTGGGATAGTGAAGGTATATTGTTGGCCCTACCAACTGAAAGTAATTTGCTTCTGACAGTTTTACTAGCAAATACAGTGTAGGGGGGAAAGCATTCAGATCAACAGCTGCGTGCCAGGTGTGTTGAACTGCTGGCAAATTACATCTGTAACCACCACCTGATTAGATTTACAATAATTCATGTCATACTTCAAGACGAATCTGTCACAAGATAGGTATGTTTACGTATTTACAAATAGGAAGGCAAACCACAAAAATGTTCACACACTATTAAGTGGAAGAGTATGAATTTGAATCCAGCATCCATTATGCTTTTTCATTATCCTACCACAGCCTTTATACCATGTTTGTTCCCATGTGGACCTTTGATGATGTAAAGTCATGTAAAGTCATATAAAGACCTACCAACCCTCCAGAAACTACACGAGACTTATCAGAAGAGATATGCTGTTCCCAGAAGATACAGAGGAAGTGTCTGATAGATAATGATTATACAAACCTTGTCTTTATCAAGCTTTATCTGTATCTTCCAGTAGTAGGTGACACACATAAATAAACAGGTAAGTACAATACAGTGTGAATAAGTGCAATGATAAGAATGGGTCTTATAAAACATATAGGAGGTACCTTAACCCAAGTGTGGGAGTCAAGGAAATTTTTCTCAGAGGAAATGATATTTGAAGTGAGATGTGAAGGATCAGTAGGAGTTAGGCAAGCAAAGTGGGGCAGGAAAGGAGTAGATAAACTAATACAGGGAATAGTATGTGCCAAAGCCCTGAAATGATAGACAGCACTGTGGAATCGTTCAGTAAGTCTGGACCTCCGTGTGCAGAAGGGAAGGACACAAGATGAGGCTGGAAGGCTAAGCCAGATCATGAATGAACTTACAAATGTTGTTAAGGAGTTTGTATTTTACCCTGAAGACAATAGTGAGTAATTGAAGAGATTTAAGCAGGGAATAGCATGGCATTTTATACTTTAGAAATATTACTAAAGCTACACGGTGAGGGCTGGAGTGGAAAGCTACTGTAGTAGTCGAGAGAGAAGACAATGGCCCCAAGTGGGGTTGTGACAATGGGAGTGAGAGAAATGGATGAACCGGAGACACAATTGACAGGCTGTTTGACAGATGTGATGTGAAAGGCCACAGGAGTCTGGAGTGTATGTAAAAAAAAAATTTAGACTGAACTTCAGATGTGGGAGTCACGCAGCATATGGTGATAACTGGAGCTCAGGAACAATGTGTAGAGTAAGAAGAGGAAAACACGGTTGTTTTGTTTTGTTTTGTTTATTCATGATAGACAAAGAGAGAGAGAGAGAGAGAGAGAGGCAGAGACACAGGCAGAGGGAGAAGCAGGCTCCATGCAGGGACTCAATCCCAGGTCTCCAGGATCATGCCCTGAGCTACAGGCGGCGCTAAACCGCTGAGCCACTGGGACTGCCCGAAAACAGGGTATTAATGTGAAATCCCAACAAGGAATTCAATAGAAATTGAGGAGATTAGGGGGAGGAGAAATTCATGTCCACTGAAGATCTAGGGGGAAAAAAATCCCACAAAAAGGGAATTCACTTTTGAGCATAAGTATTCAGTATTAAGTTTTCAAATTAATACAACTAACCATAATGGTTAATATTTATTGGACATTTAATATGTACTAGGCACATTTCTAAATGTTTGCATGTATTATTCCCTTTAATCCTCACTAATAGCCTTATTTTATGGATGAGGAAAGTGAAACATTGAGATTTAGTAAATGACTCCAAGTTACATAGGGGCACAAGATTTTTTTTAAATTTTTAAGATTTTATTTATTTATCTAAGAGAGAGAGAGAGAGAGAGCATGAGCAGGAGGAAAGGCAGAGGGAAAGGAAGCAGACTCCCCACTGAGCATGGAACCTGATGCTGGGCTCAATCCCAGGACCCTAAGATCATGACCTGAGCCAAAGACAGATACTTAACTAACTGAGCCACCCAGGTATCCCCCCTTTTTTTTTATTATTACTGAAATATAATTGACATATAACATACATTACTTTCAGGTATACAATATAATGATTTGATGTTTGTATGTATTACAAAATGTTCTCCACAAAAGTCTAGGTAATATGCATTGCCATACATACTTCTGAAATTTTTTTTCTTGTGATGAGAACTTTTAAGATCTACTCTCTTAGCAACTTTCAAATATAACAGTATTAGTAACTATAGTCACCGTGCTGTATATTACATCCCCCAAAACTCATTTATTTTACAACTGTAAGTTTATACTTTTTAACCCCTTTTACCTGTTTTGCCCACCCCACCATCTCTACTCCTCCTTCTGGCAACCACCAATCTATTCTCTGTATCCATGAGTTCTTTTTTATTCTTTATTAGTATCCCACATATAAGTGAGAGCATACCGTATTTGTCCTTCTCTGAATTATTTCATTTAACATAATGCCCTCAAGGTCCATTTGTGTTGTTGCAAACGGCAAGATTTCATTCTTTTTTCTGGGTGAATAACATTCCATTGTACAGGGGTGCCTGGGTGGCTCAGTTAAGCTGCTCCCTTAGGCTCAAGTCATAATTCCTAGGGTCCTGGGACTGGGTTTCCTTCTTTTTTTTTTTTTTTTGTTTCTGGGTTCCCTTCTCAGCGGAGTCCACTTCTTCTCCCTCTGCCTCTCCCTCTACTTGTGCTCATGTTTGCTCTCTCTCACATTCTCTCTCTCAAATAAATAAAATCTTAAAAAAAAAAAATATTCCGTTGTACATATGTGCCACATTTTATCTATTCATCCATCAGTGGCCACTTAGGTTGCTTTCATATCTTGGTTACGGTGAATAATGCTGCAATAAAGATGCAGGTGCATGCAGTTGTTAGAGTTAGTGTTTCGTTTCTTTGGGATAAATACCCAGAAATGGAATTGCTGGATCATATGATATTTCTTTTTTTTTTTTTTAAAGATTGTATTTTTATTCATGAGACACACACAGACAGAGACAGAGACACAGGCAGAGGGAGAAGCAGGCTCCCTGTGGGGAGCCTGACGTGGGACTCGATCCCAGGACCCAGAGATCACGTCCTGTTACACCATACCCAGGCACTCCGGTACTTCTATTCTTAATTTTTTGAGGAACTGCCATACTGCTTTCCACAGTGGCTGCACCATTTCACGTTCCCACCAACAGTGCACAAGGGTTCCCTCTTCTCCACATCCTCACCAACACTTATTTCTTATCTGCAAAGTTAGTACAAAAATGAATGAGACTGATGAATTATTGAACTCTACATCTGAAATTAATGATATAATATTTGTTGGCTAATTGAATTCTAATTTATTTTTATTATTTTTTTAATGAACCAAAGAAGACGATGCTGCTTCAAAAGAATTGGCCCTCCAGCCGGGGTGGCTCAGAGGTTTAGCGCCGCCTTCAGCCCAGGGCGTGACCCTGGAGTCCCAGGATCAAGTCCCGCATCGCGCTCCCTGCATGGAGCCTGCTTCTCCCTCTGCCTGTGTCTCTGCCTCTCTCTGTGTGTCTCTCATGAATAAATAAATAAAATCTTTAAAAAAAAAAAAAACGACCCGGCCTTCAAACAACTGAAACTTGAGGCAGGACCTCAAAGAGGGTTTTACTACACAGAACTCGAGGTAAATTACTGCTGTGCTGTGACTCGCATTAATCCCTATCACTCACCTTAAAATGGCTGCTCCACAAAATGGAGTCGTTTAGGCTAAGAGCCACGTCAGCTTTGTCACCGTGCCAGAAGAAAGGCTGTTGAACAGCTGCGTCAGGAGGCCAGCTGACAAGGAGCAGTCTTACATGCCCCACCCCAACGGACTTGGAAACACCTGGAAATAGCATGCGGTCCACCTGATCCCGCTCAAGGAGGATGCAGGCCTGGACGGCCGGATACGGGTTGACCTCCTTCCTCATAGGGGACGTAAAAACCGCCCGAGACAGACCTCAGTGAGATTCCCGCTCACGGCGAGATTTCGCTCTGACGCATGCGCTGCAGCCCCCTGGTGAGCCCCAGCGCCCGGCGGGCAGACAGCGCGCGTCCCGCAAGGTGCAGGCGGCCTTCGCGGCGACCCTGACTGCCCCACCCGCCCGTGGGGAGTGCTCACGCCTCTCCTCTCCAGTCCAACCCTGTTTACTCTGTATCTGAGTCTGTGTGTACATTTGATTAGAAAAGTAATCGCGGGACGCCCAGGTGGCTCAGCGGTTGAGCGTCCGCCTTCAGCCCAGGGCGTGATCCTGGAGTCCTGGGATCGAGTCCCATGTCCGGCTCCTGGCAGGGAGCCTGCTTCTCCCTCTGCCTGTGTCTCTGCCTCCCGGAATAAATAAATAAAATCTTTAAAAAAAAAAAAAAAGTAATTGCAATTGCCCTATTTGAGGTACGGAGCGTATTCTCTGACGTGTGACTACTGTAAATAAATCACACAGAGGCAGCACCACCCGTTACAGGCTGGCCCTGGCAGAGTTACCCTACCATCAAGTCCAGGAACATCCTTTTCAACTCTTCTGTGTCTCATAGTTAAATAATTAATCATAGATGATAAGTTGTATGCAATTTTCATAGCATCTGAAGAAGATAAGCCTGTATGGATGGAAGACCGTTTTCTGCTATTTCAGGATGTGAAAGGGAGGCTGGGAGAGGTAATTTGGGTGCCAAAATATTGACATTTCCCAGGTACTCTAGTGGTCAACAGAGATAGGAAATTTGAAATCAACATTTTCCTGATTTTTTCTAGGCTTATATGGCACTGTCACTCCTCACACCCACTTGAACAGGCTCTGGGAGGATTTTTGTAATAGAAAACGAATATACCTCTGCAGAGAGGAAATTTTGAAAGAAGTGACACAGCACTCAGGATTGTGATTCTCCTGGGGATGGTAGCAGAGATGGAGCTGATTGGAGACGCAGAAATTTATAGGCTTCTATTGTTTAAATATAATTTGGACACATGTATTGTAACAATAGTATCCACCTGGGAATAACAACAAGGACAAAACAGAAACAAAAAGCAGTGGTTTCCACCTTTAATAGCCAAGCAATCTTGAAAAAACTGGGGGTATCACAATTCCAGACTGCCAGTTATATTACAAAATGGTAGTAATTAAAACAGTATGGTACTGGCATAAAAATAGACATATGGGGGATGCCTGGGTGGCTCGGTCATTGAGCATTGCCTTTGGCTCAGGGCATGATCCTGGAAGTCTCACATCGGGATCCCCAAGGGGAGCCTGCCTCTCTGTGTGTGTCTCATGAATAAATAAATAAAATCTTAAAAAAAAAAATAGATGGGGAACCTGGGTGGCTCAGTCTGTTAAGCATCTGACTCTTGATTTTCGCTCAGATCATGATCTCGGGATGGAGCCCCACATCTGGCTCCCCAAACAATGGGGGGTCTGATTGTCTACCTCTTCCTTTGTCCCTCCCCCGGCTCGCTCTCTCTCTCAAATAAATAAATCTAAAAAAAAAAAAAAAATAGACACATAGATCAATGGTATAGAACATAAAACCCAGAAATAAACCCACAGTTATATGGTCAATTAATCTTCAACAAAGGAGGACTGAATATACAATGGGAAAAAGTCTTCAACAAGTAGTGTTGGGAAAACTGGATAGCTACATGAAAAAACAATGAAATTGGACCACTTTGTTACACCATACCCAAAAATAAATTCAAAATGGATTAAAAACCTAAATGTGGGATCCCTGGGTGGCGCAGCGGTTTGGCGCCTGCCTTTGGCCCAGGGCGCGATCCTGGAGACCCAGGATCGAATCCCACATCGGGCTCCAGTGCATGGAGCCTGTTCCTCCCTCTGCCTGTGTCTCTGCCGCGCTCTCTCTCTCTCTGTGACTATCATAAATAAATAAAAAATTAAAAAAACAAAAAAACAAAAAAAAACTAAATGTGAGACCTGAAACCATAAAATCATTGAAGAGAGCACAGGCAGTAATTTCTCTGACATTGGCTGTAACATTTTTCTACATATGACTCCTGATGTGAGGGAGATAAAAGCAAAAATATACTATTGGGATTTCATCTAAATAAAAATTCACTGCACAGGGGTGCTTAGGGGGCTCAGTCATGATCCTAGGGTCCTGGAATTGAGCCCTGCATCAGGCTTCCCCATTGGGCAGGGAGCTTGCTTCTCTCTCCATCCCTCCCCCTGCTTGTGTGCTCTGTCAAATAAATAAATAAAACCGGAATCCCTGGGTGGCGCAGCGGTTTGGCGCCTGCCTTTGGCCTGGGGCGCGATCCTGGAGACCCAGGATGGAATCCCACATCGGGCTCCAGTGCATGGAGCCTGCTTCTCCCTCTGCCTGTGTCTCTGCCTCTCTCTCTCTCTCTCTCTCTCTCTCTGTGTGTGTGACTATCATAAATAAATAAATTTTTTTAAATAATTAAATAAATAAATTAATTAATTAACCTTAAAAAAAAAAGTTAAAGAATTCTACAATCCAGTAATTACATTGCTGAGTATTTACCCAAAAAATACAAAAAACACTAATTCAAAAATGCATCCCTTTGTTTACTGGCATTATTTACAATAGCCAAACTATGGAAGTAACCCAGTGTCCATCGATAAATGAATGATAAAAGAAGATGTGAGATATATATATAATATAAAAATATATTATATAAAATAATATAATATATAATATAAATATATCAGTTTGTCCTCTAGTTAAGAGTCTGTTTCTTGGTTTGTCTCTCTTACTTTTTTTTTTTTTTTAAGATTTTATTTATTTATTCATGAGCGACACAGAGAGAGAGGCAGAGGGAGAAGCAGGCCCCACGGAGGTAGCCCGACGTGGGACTCGATCCCAGGACTCCAGGATCATGCCCTGGGCTGAAGGCAGGCACTCAACCTCTGAGCCACCCAGGCATCCCTATTTTTTTTTTTTTTTAAGATCTTATTTACCCATTCACGAGAGACAGAGAGAGAGAGGCAGAGACACAGACAGAAGCAGGCCCCACGGAGGGAGTCCGATGCGGGATTCAATCCCAGGACTCCAAGATCGTACTCTGGGCCAAAGGCAGACACTAAGCCGCTGAGCCACCCAGGGATCCCTCTCATTTTTTTAATTTAAATTTAATTTGCCAACATATAGTTTAACACTCAGTGCTCATCTCATCACATGCCCTCCTTAATGCCCATCACCCACTTACCCTACTCCCCAACCTCCCCTCCTCAACCCTTTGTTTCCCAGAGTTAGGAGTCTCTCATGGTTTGTCTTCCTCTCTAATTTTTTCCCACTCGGTTTCTACCCCCTTCCCTTATGGTCCTTTTCACTATTTCTTATATTCTACATATGATTGAAACCATATGAAAATTGTCTTTCTCAAATTGACTTATTTCACTCACCATAATACCCTCCAGTTCCAACCATGTCGGTATAAATGGTGGGTATTCATCCTTTCTGATGGCTGAGTAATATTCCATTGTGTGTGTGTATATATATGTACATATATATGCATATATATATATACACACACACATATATATAAAGATGTGATATATATGTTCATTCATCTGTTGAAGGACATCTCGGCTCTTTCCACAGTTTGGCAATATGTAAACCTTGCTGCTATGAACATTGAGGTGCAAGTGCCCCTTCATTTCACTACATCTCTATCTCTGGGATAAATACTCAGTAATGCAATTGCTGGATCATAGGGTAGTTCTATTTTTAACGTCTTGAGGAACCTCCACACAGTTTTCCAGAGTGGCTGCACCAGCTTACATTCCCACCAACAGTGCGAGAGGGTTCCCCTTTCTCCACATCCTCGCCAACATTTGTTGTTTCCTGTCTAGCTAATTTTAGCCGTTCTCACTGGTGTAAAGTGGTATTTCATTGTGGTTTTGATTTGTATTTCCCTGATGACACGTGATTCCACAGGTGATTCTAATGGGCAGCTGAGTTTGAGAGGCAGGGTGCTAGTTTTTATTTTTTTAAAGATTTTATTTATTTATTCATCAGAGACACACAGAGAGAGAGAGAGAGAGGCAGGATCACATCCTGGGCCACAGGCAGGCGCTAAACCGCAGAGCCACCCAGGGATCTAGGGTACTAGTTTAAAGAAATAAAGCCTGTTTTTCCACAGAACACAAAATCTAGAAGTGAGTGGACCAGAACTAGCATAGTTGCTAAAGGAGGTCATTAAGGAATCAGGCTCCTGCTCCAAAATTCTTAGTTTACCACTCATTTTCTTGGTAACAAGACGGCTGTTGCTTCTAGGCATTGTTATCTAAGCTCCATGCCAGAAGAAGGCAGAAGGGCAAGAAGGCTTCACCTCACAAATCTTTGCCTTTCTACTCAGAAATGAAAGCCTACCTCAGGGACTTCTGGGAAATTCTTATTAACCCAAACTATATTTCATGGCCATCTCAGGTTGTAATGAGGTCTTGGAATTTGTGTGTGTTGTTTTCCAAGACTCTATGGTGGAAGACAAGGGAGATGGGAATTAAAATGGTTATCGAGTGAGCCAACCTACAGCATCTGCAAAACATGAATGTACTACTTTTGTATTTATTAATGTAAATATAGTAATATAAAGATTTTAAGGAAATATACCTGGGAGAAGTTTCATCATAACCTGTCCTATCACACTATTTTACACTCATAAAAGTCCATCCACACCCTGAAATTCTCTGCTGTTTTTTTCTGAAGCTATATTAATTAGCTAATACAGCAGCCTTTTCAAACCCAAAGTTTTATTCAGTAGAAAAGAAGCAATCATTAGCCTAAGCCTGGTGAGTGGAATGACCACAAAATCCTCCCAAAAGTCCTGGCCTCCTTTTGCCTAATAGTCTCCAAAATAAAGTTAATTTCTCTGCTGACCTGATGTTCACATTAAACTATTTGCTGCCAAGGGTTTGAATTACTGCAAATATGTCCCTTGGGTTTATCCCAGTTGAATTAATAATCAGAGCCCCCACTACAATCTCCTTTGGCAGTTATTCTTATTCCAACCTCCCTCCTGAATTTAAAACTCATGATTTCCAACTGCCTGCTGGAGAAGAATATCTCAACATCCCATAAGCAAATCAAACTTGGTGTCATCATGATCTCATGATGTTCCCCCCTCCATGCAACAAACTCCTGCATTCCCCATCTCAGTGGTTAGTCAAGTCCAATTATCAAATTGTTCAAACTACAGATCTCAGAACTATGCCTACATCTTCTCCTATCTTTTTTATTTATTTATTTATTTATGATAGTCACACACAGAGAGAGAGAGAGGCAGAGACACAGGCAGAGGGAGAAGCAGGCTCCATGCACCAGGAGCCCGATGTGGGATCCGATCCCGGGTCTCCAGGATCGTGCCCTGGGCCAAAGGCAGGCGCCAAACCGCTGCGCCACCCAGGGATCCCACATCTTCTCCTTTCTTTTTTTTTTTTTTTTTTTCATCTTCTCCTTTCTTTATCTCAGATTTCCAATCAATCAAAATCCTGTCAGTCTACCATATACATGCTTTCCAATCTGCCTCTTCTCTAATTAAGTCCAACTCATCATCTACCTGGATTATAAAGCAAACATTCAAATCATTCCAATGTCCCAAGGGTAGAAAGTATTGTGCCTTCAAGAAATGGAAACAGAAGCCGTGGAGTTGAAGCATAAAGAACAAGGAGAGTGTCAGGAGATGAGGTCAGAAAGGTAGGCTGGATCCAAATCATTTTAGGCTCTATAAGTCATATTCAAGAGTAAGACATGTCAATATATAATTGTAATGGTAAGCCATTGTAGGGCTTGCTAATGAAAGCATACCAACTTAATACACTCCATGTCACTCACCTTTTATGCTGCCCTCAAATCACTTTTGTAAAGCGTACATCAAATTATACTGAAAACCAATTGTACCCCAGTCTAATCATGAGAAAACATCAGACAAATTCCAACAATGGGGCATCCTACAATATTCTTGACTGTACTCCTCAAAAATATCAAAAAGAGGAAAAGTCTGAGAAACTGTCACAGCCAAGAGAAGAAGCCTAATTTAACATGTCAATTAATGTAACATGAGGGCAGACCGGGTGGCTCAGCGGTTTAGCGCCGCCTTCAGCCCAGGGTGTGATCCTCGAGGCCCGGGATCGAGTCCCACGTCGGGCTCCCTGCATGGAGCCTGCTTCTCCCTCTGCCTGTGTCTCTGCCTCTCTCTCTCTCCTTTCTGTGTATTCTCATGAATAAATAAATAAAATCTTTAAAAAAAAATGTAACATGAGATCCTGGAACAGAAAAGGGGCATTAAGTAAAAACTAAACAAATCTGAATAAACTATAAAGTTTGGTTAATAATAATATATGAGTATAGATTAGTTAATTGTAATAAATATATCATGCTGGGGTGCTTGGCTGGCTCTGTTGGTAGAGCATGCAACTCTTGATCTCGGGTCATGAATTCAATCTTCATGTTGGGCTAGAGCCTACTTTAAAAAAAACAAAAAAAAAAAAAAAACACACACACACAAAAAAAAACAAATATATATATAAAACACACATGTACACATATATATATCATGCTAATGTAAGATGTTAATAATAGGGGAAACCATGTAAGGCTATGTGGGAACTCTATAGTATCTGCTCAGTTTTTCTGTACACCTAAAATGTTCTAAAAAATAAAGTGTATTAATTTAAGAGGAAAAAACCCTACCACTAATTCCATTAGTTCCTAAAAGACGAAGGTTAAACTCAGAAACACAACATGTGCTTAGGACATTTTTCCAAGACAATTTTTATTCTTCACACACACACACCCAAATTACACCACAGCTATGATGAATATTTAGTTTTTCCACAGATATCCCAGCCTCTTTTGTGCCTGAGTCTTTGCATGTGCTGTTCCCTCTGCCTGAAATGCTGTACTCTGCCCATCTCAGCTTAGCTAACTCTTCAACGATTCAACTCAAGTGTTTCCCTTAATTCTTTCAATTTACTTGTCCTGTGACTCTCCACAGCTCTTGAAACATGACATATTCTCTGCAACAACAAACTCTAGCAGAACAAACTGTCCAGATCAAGCACTTCTTTACTACCAAGGTCTGAGCAGCTCCCCAGGCTGTCTCCATCTTTTACATTTTCCAAGGCAAACATCAAACAAAAGCCCAGTATGAACCCTCCCATGCCCACAACAGCAGGAGATCCATATCAAGCTCTCAGGATGGTCCTTTTGTCTTCCTTTCCTTCCACCTTAAGTGATGAGAGAAGCACTCAGTTCTGTTACTCAAGATAGGTGATCAAACTGCACAGCTTTTTTAAAGAAATCCTCTTTATAAATCCTCTCTTTTATACCACTGATGTAGGGGAGCAGCCCAGTGAATTCTGTTATCAGTTTCAAGTGCCTACTTTGAATACCTACAGATTGATTTGTCTTGGCACTTGCTGTGCTCTGACATCTAGCATGTGGTGCTAAATATGTTTATAGGCTTCAACATGCCTTCCCCCATCCTTCTTTGTGCCTTCCCATGCTACAAAGGCTAAAAAGTTAAAACAACTCCCCTGCAGCCGGGATACTAAATTCAATTAAGTGTCTGTCCTCATATGAAACTAGGAAGGCATATGTAGGATGGGAAGCATCACCCCACAGCCATTTTCCCTTCGCAATTAAGGTCATGTGCACCCAACTATAAAAAGCTAGAGGGGCAGCTGGTCTCAGCTTTTCAGTGACTACTCCCCACTTTCCTGGTTGTTAAGAAGCAGCTGGGATGCTCATGGCTACAAGTGACAGAAGAGGCATCAACTTTGTGATCCCCAGATCACAGCCACAGCAGTGCTTTCTTGAACACATTAGTTCTGGCAGTAGTCCCTAACTCTAGCTACTCAGCTCTTCCAACGATTTTGAAAGCACCTAACTTCCTATATTAAATCCTTCTGTGCTTAAAATATCTAGAGTGGTTTCTATATTAGCCTGCTCTGGCTACCATAAGAAAATACAACAACAGAAACTTATTTTCTCATCATTCTGGAGGCTGGAAGTCCAAGATCAAGGTCCAAGATCAGAAGGGTTGGAGTCTTCTGAGACCTCTCTCTTGGTTTGCAGGTGGCCGATATCTTGCTGACTCTTCATATGCTCACCTCTCTGTGCATATACACTCCTGGTGTCTCTCTATGTGCCCTAATTTCCTCTTCTTATAAGGACACCAATCAGATTTGATTTGATTGGGGCCTGCTCTAACATCCTCATTTTAACATAATTATCTCTTCAGATGCCCTCTCTCCAAATGTAGTCACATTCGGAGATAGCGGGGTTTAGAACTTCAATATATGAATTTTGGGGGAGATATAATCTAGTCCATGACACTATCCTTCCCTAAAACCTAATACACATATCTTGATGTATCTGTCCAAACTTTCAATTTAACATCTTTTAACAAATGAATGAATGAATAAACATGGAAGGGCTTCACAGCAAACTTTCATTGTTAGTCATTTTCTTTTCTTCCTAAAGGTTGTTAAATTTCCTTTCCAATCTCTCCACCCTCTGGCTATTTTTTATTGGGCAGTTCTTATGGAAGGCAAAAGAGACCTTTAGTAGCTGCCTGTTGCTGCTTAACAACATTGCCACAGTGCCTGCTCCAGCATATATATATATATATATATATATATATATATATATATATATATATGTTTAACTGCTTAATACAACACACACTGTTGTGTGAAACTGTCTCACAGTTTCTTTTTTTTTTAAGATTTTATTTATTTATTTGAGAGAGACAAAGAGAGGGAGCATGAGCAGCGAGAGGGAGAAGCAGACTCCCTGCTGAGCAGGGAGCCTGACAATGGGCTCCATCCCAGGACCCTAAGACCATGACCTGAGCTGAAGACAGACGTTTAACCGACTAATACACCCGGGCACTCCTACCTCAGTTTCTATGGTTCAAAAGCCCAGATATGACATAACAGGACAGGACCCCTTGCTTAGTTTCAGAAGGCTGCTATTAAGTGTCAGCCGGGGCTCTGTCCTCATCTGAAAACAAGCTACTCACCTAGAGAACAAGCTACTCCAAGCTCATTCAGAGTTCAGCTAACAGAATTCAGTTCCTTGTATCTGTAGGGCTCCAGGTTTCAGGTGCATGCTGCCTGTTGAGCCAGCGGCCACCCTCAGCAGTTAAAGGCTGCTCGCGGGTTCTTGGCACATGGAGTTCCTGACATGGCCATTTGCTTCCTCAAAGCCAAGAAGGCAGTTCAGCAAGATGGTATTAAGATCTCATGCAACATAATCAATGATCATGTACATTCCGTCACTTTTGCTGTATTCTCTTGATTAGAAAGAAGTCAGACAAAAAAAAAAAAAAAAAAAAAAAGAAGTCAGAGGCCACATCCACACCCAAGAAGTGGGGATTATACAAAGGTGTGCACACCAGAAGCCAAGTTCACAGAGGTCACCTTAAGAGTCAGCCTGTTGGCTTCTGCTTTCTTGGCTTTTTCTTCTTCTCCTCTCTGTTAGGGTCTCTGTGATCAGGACCCTGTGCCTATCTGATAACCACAGATGTAGGGAATGGGCATAGGGTCCTCATTCAGAGCAAGTCCCTCTTTATAGTTCATCTGCCTATGCAGGAGCTGTCTGAAAGCAGAGAGCCCAATGGTTTTAGCTGTCCCAGATCTAAGAGTGACAGAAGAATTCAGGCTGTGATGAGAGCCTCAGCTGCCTGAACATCTCCTGGTTGCTATGCCAGGCTCCAAGGAGCCCCCACAGAGAGAGAATTACAGTTATCTGTATTTAACCAAGGCCTCAGAGCCCATGGGATGTTCCTCTGATGGGCCAGGACCTTGCTCATTTTTTTTTTTAGGTCTCCACTGTTCTGATCCAAGGTCCAGCATATGGTAGGTGCTCAGTATACCTTAGGAAGAATGGATTAGCTCCATAATTAAAAGACAAATGACTGTGAAATCAGAACCAAAAGTACTTAGAGAATTTGTTAAAACACTAAAAAGAGAATTAGATCCATATTCAGTTATAGAAAGGTGGCCAGAATAGGTTAAATAAAAGATAATGTTTCAAGTGATTATGTTTTTTAAAGAAAAAATATATAACTATAGGTATTAGAAATAATAATTGGCATAGTGATTATTGTCCACAATAGTCTATTTATTTTGTCCAGAATAGTCTAGTCTACATTTTATTTTCCTATCATATGTGACATTTTTCTATTTTGATTTAAAACAACGAAAAGAATTACATAGAACACTAGGAAGCCAACTGTTTCATCAATTAATCATGCCTCTTTTCCCTGTTTCCAAATATATGGTTATTAAGCTGATAATTCAGGGAATCCCATTTAACTCAACAAACATTTATGGAAAGCTTACCATAAGCAAGGCATTGGGGGGAATCCCTGGGTGGCTCAGTGGTTTTAGCGCCTGCCGTCAGCCCAGAGCATGATCCTGGAGTCCCAGAATCCAGTCTCACATTGGGCTCCTTGCTTGGAGCCTGCTTCTCCCTCTGCCTGTGTCTCTGCCTCTCTCTCTGTGTCTGTCATGAATAAATAAATAAAATCTTAAAAAAAAAAAATTAAGCAAGGTATGCGGAAGGACCAGACTACTAGGGGTCAGTCTAACTTGATTGTAGTAAAGCGTTACACAGTTTCTCACAATCCAGTGATGGATAAGCTCAGGAAGGTGAATGGTACAATAGTGTTGTGATAGGATTCTGCAGCTGCTTGAATAGCCATATAAACAGTTGATAAATAACTTCCATCAACAGAAAGTTTCCCATGTAAAGTCACAGTCACTCTTCTTATACTCTGCCATAGTCAACATTTTTATGTATGACTTAAATGAAGAAGATAAGCACAAAGTTTAGAGCAATAGCTAATATATGAAAAAAGCAAGATGCAAAATAACCTGAACACCATTAAATTCAACAAGAATCACTGTTAAGTTTTGTATTTAGTTTCAAAAAAACCCACAGTACGATTCATGGGGATTCTTGGCTTGGCAGTAGTTCGTGTAAAAAAAACAACTGGGTTTTTTTATTGACCACGGATTCATTATGAAGCATTAATGGAATGTGGCTGATAAAAACAAAGGCCAGGGCAATTCCTGACCGCAGTCATAAATCTAGTATCCAGATAAGAAGCTGGCGGTTCAATCCTGTTCTAGTCAGATCGCACTAGAGTTCTATTTTCACGTCTAGGCATTCATTTCACTGTTGGAACATGGCATCCTTAACCCATTTTTGTGAAGAAGTATTTTCTTACACTCCTGCTCCATCATGTGTTCTCACATACTCCAAAAGAACTGTGCTAAAATGAGGTCTATTCTTCTTACATAGCGAGGTTATAAAGCAATGATCTCACGTGAGCCAGGTTTCTTATATAGATGTCAGCTCTGCCAGCTTTGTGTTGACTTATTCTTTTATTGCAGCCTCCTCTCTGTAGGGACTCAGGTCTAAATCTGGGGATGATGAAATGACCAGAAATCGAACTTACAACCACTACATGCACTCCAAATGACTCCTCCCTCCTACTACAGTCACAACACAACCTTTGTCCTTGAAACAGCTGCCCTGCCTAGATTTTTATTCCTTGTGCAAAGACTCCAAGACACCAGCCTTGAAAAACTTCTATAGGAGTCCAAATCCACTGTTTCATCTGAAAATTGAGATCCCTGCTACTCTCAAATGCAAAGAAGTCATCAGAGTTCAGTAGTAGATGATCTCCTTTCCCTCTCCTATAAATGCCTCTCCTCCCTTACCAGCAATCCCTCCCAACTCTGGCTTCCCTCATTGTCCAGGCCTGAGAAATGGGAGTGTGCAAATGATTAGGAGGTAAAGAGGAAAAGGAGGAGAGAAAGAAAGAAAGAGATTTACCCTGACCCAGATATAGGTCCTTTTGCTATTGTTCCAGCAAATCATGGTTCTCTCCTCTCTTTTCTCTTCATCCCAAACCCTCTTCAGGGCACATACTGCCCAGGGGCTTGGGGAACCTCAGGCTTACAGAGTCTCCTCCTTCCAAAAGAGTGGATCCTAAAACTAGAACCAGTCCAGTAGGGCCACCTCCCAGTCCAGGCAAGATGCCAAGGATCTGCTGTGCCAGAACTTCTTCTTTATCTTCAACCAAAGGCTTAAGAAACTGTGGTCTGTCCAGCTAATGCCCTTGGGCTGGAGGAGTGGAGGTCATATCTATAAGTCAGGCTCTGTGCTCAATACTGTGAATGCTTTATCTCATTTAAGATCCATGGTAAGAGCGTCTGTGTGGCTCAGTGGTTGAGCATCTGCCTTCAGCCTGAGTCATGATCCCAGGGTCCTGGGATGGAGTCCCATATCGGGTTCCCCACGGGGAGCTTTTCCCTCTGCCTGTGTCTCTGCCTCTTTCTCTTTCATGAATAAATAAATAAAATCTAAAAAGAAAAAAAAAAATCCGTGGTAAATCCTGCTGTGATGTATCGATTAACCTGTCTTCCATTGCAAGAACAGAAAGCTCAATTCAAAATGGCATAAAGTGCTGGGGATTACTAGTTTACACACTGGAAACAACATAAGAACAAGTTTCAGGGTGGGTTGTTTTAGGAGGTTAGCAACTTCTTCAAGTAGTCCTGCTTTCTATCTCCTCACTCTACCAGCCACAGTGAGAGCTTCCTTCTAGGGCTGGCCCCGGTTGCAGTCTCAAAGTGGCTTTCTGCTGCTACTAGGACTACATATACCCCCCATTCTTATCTAGCAGGAGACAGGGAACATTTTTTTTCCCTGGAAGTAACCAGTAAATTTCGGCAAGCTTACAGGCCTGAATTAAGCCACATTCAACATTACAACTACAAAATGGCCTAGAAATGAAAGTGTACTAGGCCTGAGCCTTCAAGAATGGAGTAATCTGTTGGGCAGAGATGTGAGTACCCTAAAACAAAAGTTATGGTAGTTACCAAGAGAAGAAAAGGTGTTGGAGAGGCAACATCAAGTCTCCCTTAGGTATACACTACCCCGGTTTTGCTGAGGAGCAACTGAAGCTCAAAAAGCTCATGCAACTGTTATAAGTGGGGGAGCCAGGATTCTCACCCAGGCCTTTTCTGGCCCAACACCAGGATACCTTGAGGAATGAAACTAAAGAAAAACTGGAGTAGTAATCAGCCTTAAGTGTGTAGGTGGGAAAGGGGAGCAAGGGCTTCATGAGACTAGAAAAATCTAAGCCACTGTGTTAGCAATTAGGAGTCACTGAGATCAACCCACCCCACATATCTGAGGCAGCTCAGAATGTGGGGGACATCAGTGGATACCATGCCTATCTCTTCAAATGTCTATAAACTGAAAAGAGACTACAAATCTATTACCCATGGGGATGCCTGGGTGGCTCAGGAGGTTGAGCATCTGCCTTTGGCTTACTGCACGATCCTGGGGCCCCGGGATTGATTGAGTTCCCCATCAGGGTCCCTGCGAGAAGCCTGCTTCTCTCTCTGCCTGTGTCTCTGTCTCATGTGTGTTTCTCATGAATAAATAAATAAAATCTTTTAAAAAACAAAACAAATCTATTACTCATGAAGGAAAGTTCTAGAGCACTGCTTTCCAAGTCCATTCTGGGTTAAATCAATGCTGTGATCTAGCCGGGGAAAACTCACTACAATGCATAACATCGCTCCTCCAGGGAATGTCTTCTAAGTTCCAAAGGACAGAACTGCAAATAGGCTTCTGGAGCACAGGCCCATCCACTGCTGGGAAATGGCTTTCTTTGACTTGTTTATTCAGGAAAGCTGTTCTGGACTTTCACCCAGCAATTGCCTGGCAGGAGGTGACCTGGCTTTGCCCAACAGAGGGTGGAGCCAGCATGAGGGTAAAGCTGATAGCTACTGCTCAGTGCTAAGTAGGCACCAAGCTATACCCTGAGAAAGGAGAATAGCATTCAGAGGCCATAGTACAATTGATCCCTGACAAGGGACTCTATTTAAGGAGTGCAAGTCTCCCCTTCCCACCCTACTTCTATTTGGTGGAAGAGGAAAAAACAAGGTTACATGCACTCATGTGGCCTGAAAGGCTTTTTCAAGTTTTAAGGGTCAATGAATTTAAATTTTCCTTTAAGCAGCTGCCAGTTCTCCTTCCCATTGAGGTCTCTCATGAGGCAGCAGCAGGTTTGAGAACTGTGGGCTGGGGCGGCTGCACTGGCCTTAAGGTCTATTTTGAGTGATTTTACTGTTCCTGGTCCTGGCAAACTTATCCATTTTTCTGACAATATTTAGAGTCTGATGTAAGTGTGAACTAGATAATGACCTTTAAAGTCATAGCATGATGTTCGGTTTAAAGCTTTAATTTCTTCTTCAGAGCATCTGCGAAGTCCTCTGCCCCCTCTTCATGGCCTCTTGGTGATTCCCCCAAGTCTCTGTCCACTTGGTGGGGTGGGGACTGCTGTACAATGGGCAGAACCTTCACATGTCCTGGGCCGTGAGGAGTTTCTGAGCCAGCTGAAACCATTCCTTACACTACAGAAGCTCTCGTGGCCCATTCTGAGATGCAAAATACTGACCGGTTCATCTCAGGCACATCTTTCTCTCTGGATATTTTAGGATCTTCCCCAAAACACATATGAAAGCATATAACTAGCTTCCTCCATGAGTAGTCACTAGAACTTGGCTAACATTTCAAGCCTGACATGGCTAAAACAATACCATATCTGCAGCTTAACTTTAGGTGACTCACCAGAAAAGCTATTTTAAACAAAATTTGTAGAGACTGGGATTACATTTGTTCTAAGAAAAACAGACTGAAGGGACAAAAGGCTAATGTAATATTTTGAAATGCTCTTTTTAAGTTCATAGAAGCCCTGCTGTATTTTCTTAACAGCATCCTAGTTACCAAGCACAACAGGAGGGGCAAAATTGGTATCTAAAACACTCAAACAACCATGTCCTGACACCATCCCGCAGGAGTGTATGTTCATCAGAGAACAGGTTTACAGAAATAGCAATGGTCTTATTCATCTGGTCACCAGGGAGCCTTGTAAAGTCTCTTGCAAAGTAACATTGGCCAGGGGGAGCCTGGGTGGCTCAGTAGGTTAAGCATCTGCTGTCAGCTCAGGTCATGATCTTGGGGTCCTGGGATCAAGCCCAGCGTTGTCAGTCGGGGCTCACTGCTCTGTGGGGAATCTGCTTCTCCCTGTCCCTCTGTCTCCCCCACCCACCCCCGCTCATGCACATACCTGCTCTCTCACTCACTCACTCTCTCTCTCTCAAATAAATAAATATTTTTAAAAAATAACATTTGTCAGGATAAAGCTCTGGTAGCCTCATGAAGGAAAAGAATTTACCAGGCACCTGTCTTACCTTGTGATTGTCTTCAGTTCTCCTGGAAATTACTACACTCTTTTCCCCATGCCAGAGTATAGAACCAGACTAGGGTTTCTAGCTCTGACATTTGACATTTGTCTAACCAGACAGGGTTTCGAGGGGGAGCAAGGGATCAAGAGATGCACAAGACAAGAGGCTCTCATTGTACTCAAATCAAGCATGCAGGTAAGCACCAAACTCATTCTTCTGAGAAGCTGATTCCCTTCCTGAAAAAAAATATTCATGTATGAACCCTAAAAAAAAAGAAACAGAAAAAATTGAACTCATAGAAACAGAGAGTAGAATGGTCACAGCCAAGAGCAGCTGAGAAGATGGTAGCTGTTGATCAAAAGGTATAAACTTTCAGTTATAACATGAATAACTCTGGGGACGCCTGGGTGGCTCAGCGGTTGAGTGTCTGCCTTTGGCTCAGGGCATGATCCCAGGGTCCCAGGATCGAGTCCCACATCAGGCTCCCTGCGAGGAGCCTTCTTCTCCCTCTGCCTGTGTCTCTGCCTCTTTCTCTCTGTCTCTCATGAATAAATAAATAAAATCTTTTAAAAAAAGAAGAATTCTGGGGATTGAATGTGCAGCCACAAAGACTATAGTTACCAATACTGTGTTATATACTTGAAACTTGCCCAAATGGTAAACCTGAAGCACTCTCACCACACCCGCAGTCCCCAAGGGTAACTATGTGTGAAGTGATGGTAATGTCACAGTATACATATATGTCCGATCATCATGTCACAATATCCATATATGTTCAATTATTGTATATTTTAAATATATATAATTTTGTCAGTTATACCTCAGTAAAGCTGGGGGTGAGGAGGGGAGAGTGAAAAAGAAAACCTACAAAATTGAGAATCTCCAAGAAGGGAGGGGAAGTTGAAATCACTACTTCCAACTCTGTATTCTTGAGTTTTCTTTTATGCTTTGGGTCTCCACTTAACTTTCCACGACCATCAATACATGAGCCCTCTGGGAGATTCTGATATTTTTTTTGTAGTACACAAGCCCCTTCCCTGAACTCTGCTTTACATAGCTGAGACAGGCCAGAACTTTTCCAAAGCCTTTATGAGATTCTAAGAAAGACCAATGGAGACATAAACAACAAAATATGTGGAACATAAACAGGCTTATGCAAAACAGTAACAGTGGTAACATTTGGGAAATGAGACAGGGAAGGAGGAATTTTGTACAATATAACCTTTTTTACAATATAACCTTCTTGTTTGATTTTTTTCTCAAGAATTATATTTAAGGGGTAGCCCGGGTGGCTCAGCGGTTTAGCGCCTGCCTTCAGCCCAGGGTGTGATCCTGGAGACCCAGGATCAAGTCCAACGTCAGGCTCCCTGCATGGGGCCTGCTTCTCCCTCTGCCTGTGTCTCTGCCTCTCTCTCTCTCTGTCACTCATGAATAAATAAATTTAAAAAAAAAGAATTATATTTAATTTGTAATAGATACATATTTTGAAGCTTATATGGTATCAGTTTTGGTCCTACCATAGCATTCTAGTTTCTGTGATTTACTCTACCCACTGATTGTACCTTATTAACTCTGAGAGTCTTCATTCTACTTCTTGCTACCCCCATTTCTCCCAAACAGGTCTCACAGACCTACCAGCAAGAACCCTGGATGATAAATTTGATCATTCATTCAACAAATGTGCTACCACATGCCAACTATCAGGCCAGACACTGAGTAATGGCTTATTACATAGCTTCACTGCCTATTAGTAACACTTAGATGCCTTTTCTCTTTGATAGGAAAATAAAATCAAGCATCATTTCCTTCCATCTAGGAGGTCCCAGATTTGCTTTTTTTTTTTTTTTTAAGTTGGCTCCCTGCCCAGCATGGAGCCCCACACAGGACTAGAACTCAAGACTCTGAGATCAAGACCTGAACCGAGATAGAGTCTGTCACTCAACCAACTGAGCCACCGAGTCGCCCTAGATCTTATTCTTTTTTAAGGAGGAAGAATAAACATTTAAAATTATGTGAATACATACTTAATAGATTCATTAATCTCTGCCAATGAAAAGATCTTGGTTGAAAGAATTCCTAGAAGACAATGGAAAAGAACTCATTTACATACAAATGGATCCTCCTGAGGAATGCAAGAGGAAAATCCCACTTTCTGATTTGGAGCAGCAACAACTACTAATTTGGTCAAGAGTAGGACATCTCTGTGCTCTGGGTGCCTCTAAGATGACTAAGGGCCCTTACCAAGCCCATATAAGCTTATGACTACTAACTCTTCCTATGCTCTTCACCTGTGCTTATCCCTCTGTTCATCTAACTTGAGCTCAAAAATTCTCATCTGAGAGTGATTCAAATTGGGCTACCTTCATTACTCTGGAGCCCTCACTTATTTTTTTAGGGGGGGGGCTCACTTTCTTAATCAGCTTCTGTTTCCTCACAGAAGACCAAAAAAAAAAAAAAAAAAAAAACATTTGGAGACATCACAAAGGGATCTCATCCCAAGGTTTACAGCCACCTCTGCTGAGGAAAGTGCTTCCCAGGGCACCTTCAAGGAATACTACCCACTGGCACTCCCCTGAGAGAACAGTCTGTGCTTGGGAAATTTGCCTTGAGTTATGACTTCCATGACGTCATGGCCCCACGAGGAAAGGGCTTCCAAACCTGTATTCCATTGGCCAGGGTCCTGTGTGGACTCCTTTGGAAGGTTGTCAGGGGTCAGTCAGGGAAGCTGCCCTTCCCTCTTCCCCTCTACATAACTTTTACCAAGGGATGGGGGCAGACAGGACTTAATGGTCGAAAAGAAGGAAGCCACCTGTGTGGCCCAACAATCCATCCTAGGAAATGACAGACCAGATGGTATCCAACTACACAAACATATATTCTGAAATCCCCCAAATTCTTCAAGTCATTTTGCTAAAATAAACCTGATGCGTAACCATCCTAGAATCATTTCAAGAATTTATTCCTAAGAAAACAGCAGGTGGCAGCAAAGTTTCACATTTTTTTATCCTTTGGCTGGAATGAAAACAAAGTGTCCTGGAATAATCTGCTCATCTCTGAGTCAGCCAGCTGGCCCAGAGACGGGCACACTGCCATCTTGTAATGTGGAGAATATAGAGTCTTCTTGAGTGGACTCTGTGCATTTTGACAAAAGAATCCAAAAAAAAGGGACGCCTGGGTGACTCAGCAGTTGAGCGCCTGCCTTTGGACCAGGGCATGATCCTGGAGTCCCAGGATCGAGTCCCGCATCGGGCTCCCTGCATGGAGCCTGCTTCTCTCTCTGCCTGTGTCTCTGCCTCTGTCTCATGTGTGTTTCTCATGAATAAATAAATAAAATCTTTTTTTAAAAAATCCAAAAACTGTCTCCCCCAACCTCCAGCCAGATGCCTGCCTGGCTCTGTAGGCCAGTCAAGACAGCGACTGCCACAGAATGGCCAGATCAGAAGCAGAGGCTGTGGTCCTGAGTCTCTTGTTCTCTTGCCCAATGTCAAAGGGCTGCTCACACCCAATGGGGAGGGCATCAGAGAAATCCGAGTATTATTAGGTGGAAATATGCCTAAGAATTGTGTACACACCTCACAGCATTTTCACCATCTCTTATGATGTAACCCATGGGGTGAAATGTGTGGGTGGAGAAAGACAAGGGAGACAAGGAGCTTTCAAATCTGGTCTCTGGTACACCTAGAGATTTAGGGACCTTACCACCTCACAGCCGCTGTAGCTCTGGGCTCAGGAGAAGGGCAGTGCCAAAATCACTGTCTGGTTTGGCCTCAAATGTCTTCCTTGCCTTAGTATTGTGCTTGGCTCCCAACTTCAAGTTGTGGCTGGAAAGTTTCCATTGCCACAGCACAGCACTGGAGTTTGGAACCCAAATTTTTGCTGAACTGTTTTGCAGAGTAAATCCAGTTTTGTCTTTAAGAAGTGACTAGCCAGTTTATTTCATCCCCAAATGGTGCTTTGTGCTCTCGCATACCTTTTTTTTTTTCCAAGATTTTATTTACTTGAGAGAGAACAGGCACTGAGGAACACACAAGGGGGGGGATGGGCAGAAGCAGAGGGAGAAGCAGGCTCCCCGCTGAGCAGGGAGCCCCATGTGGGCTGGATGCCAGGCCTCGCAGATCATGACCAAGCTGAAGGCAGATGCTTAACCTACTGAGCCACCCACGCACTCCTCTCTCAGAACTACTTTAAATTGAGCTGCTTACTTTCCATCCAGGAGGAAACTCTCTTATTGTTTAGAAGAGAGATGGAGGAGGGTGTAGATGGGGCTGGAGGATTTTGTGTAGTCATTGTTTTTAAAGTTACAAAACAAAAGTTACAGAAAAAATACAAAACTCAAGACCTTGTTCCAAGATCCTAAACAGATTTTACAAACAGATATATTTATGGGTTTTCTTTCTGGAAGTGGAACTGATAGAAAAGTGAGTAGCTTTGGCCTTTTGTACGTTACATAATTACATCTGCAGCATTAGCAGCTCCTGGTGATCAAAGAGAACATTCCTGAAAGGTGCAGTGGAGGTAGGATAAGTTCATTTATTTACATAACACGGGGTGTCAGCCCCAAGCACATGATTTTTTTTTTTCTTTCCTGCAGAAAATGTGATCTTGTTCTGATCTTAAGGACAAACTTCACAGCTCTCTGCAAGGGAAGGGTTCTTTAAAATTATCTGCTAAGGAAAACATTCTATAATTCCTTTGAATGTAATAAACAATATCTTTGGGGGCAACTTGCAGCAAAGGTTCCAGAATTCATATCAACATTTAATTCCCTCTCTGCATGTATGTTCTACACTCCCCAAATATGATGTTAAATCATTTAATGCAGAGAATTGACAGCACCAGGAAAATATTTGGATAACTGTCTGGAGTTGCCATTATTGGCTTTAATTATGACCTACTGGCTCTTGGGTCCTGAGGCAGCCAGAAAATGAGATACTATGCCAAAATATTCATTAGAATTCCCTTTTCAGTCATTGTTCAGAAAGAAAAAGTTTCCTTCTGGCTCCCATCTTCAGTGCTTTTAAGTAGAGTCATTAATATGCCAGATTTTTTAAAGGATTGGTCAGAAAACAAGATTATGTGCATACCTTGTATTTTGCATTTAAAAACATCTTGAAAAGGTCAAACATCCCTTTGCTCTCATTCTATTACCATGAAGAAAGAATTGTTTTTGCAGCCATGAAGTTAACTGGTACTATCCACCCAGACCTCCTCCTCCAAGCTCTCTTGAAAAGACATAATCCTATAAGTTTTGGAACCGGATGTACTAGTGAAGCACAGCTTGACCCTCCAGAGCAACTAGTCAGAGATGTTTTCATTCCTTCTGCTCTTCACTGCTCGTTTCTCACTGTATATAAGATCCTAGACTGTTGGACCTATAGGGGTAGATACTTAGAGCTCATGGATTTCATCTCCTCATTTTAAAGATGATTAATCCAAAGTGAAGTGGTACACACACACCGTTTCAGCTTTGGGTTCTGGCATGGAGAAAAAGCAGGTGCTTTTCTTTCTTTCTTTCTTTCTTTCTTTCTTTCTTTCTTTCTTTCTTTCTTTCTTTCTTTCTTTCTTCCATCAGTACATCCTTGTTACCTTTAAAAACAGTTGGCATTTAATGAGGATTTACTACACTGGCAGGCAGAGTGTTGATGCTTCCATACACGTTGTCCTCGCAACAATCCTGTAAGGTAAATATTATTATCCCCACTTTATAGCTAATGAAACTGAGACTCGGGTTAAGGGATTTGCCCAAAATTACAGGGCTAGGAGGAAGAATCCATTTGCAAACTCAAAGTTGACTGACTTCAAAGCCTATGTCCTTTACTCTTCCCCCATGCTGTCTGCTGAATGAAGTAAGGCCAGAGTGCAAATCAGTTTAGGCTCTCACATCACTTTAATTTTTCAAATTATGGGGGGAGTAATGAGTCCTCCACAGTGATAAAGTAGAAAGGATGACTATATCTAGGTAGTTCCCATTTACCAGAATCTGCAAAGGTATCAACAGGGACCATATAGATGCAACTATTTCCCATTATGTACTTGTCATGTTTAACAGGACAGTTTATTCTGAAAGCTTTTAAAAGACTTCCCAGCTTTTAATAAAAGTTGGCTGATTCAGTGTTGACAATTTTTCCCTCATTTAATAGAAAATTGGTGGGGGAAATTCGGGATGAGTGCTTATTTTGGGAACAAATAATTTGGAGGGTTGTTTTTTATGCTCCAGGTCACAGAGAGCTGGGAAAGCAGATGTGGTATGAATTAGGGAAGTTTATCTGATGGTTGTCTACAGTGGCACAGAGGATGGAGTTATTGCCCGGAAACGCTTGAGTTTTCCACTGAAACACAGGCTGGGAAAGAAACTTTGACGTTTTAGAAAAACTAATAAAGTTAAGATAAAGTTGGAATGTCATGTTTTAAATTAAAGAACGTGAGATGGAAGCATCTAGGTTTGTTAACCTCAGTGCCAGTGAAAACTTTGTGTAAACTGAAACTTTACTTTGTCCCAAAGAGACAAATCATTTACCTGGATTAGTTATAAGTAACCTGCCTGTTCCCTGCTCCCACAATTCCTCCTCTCTGAAAATGAAGTCATTCAAACCCCTCTGTAGATAAGTCCATGCCTGGTCAGGGAGTCTTAAAGGAACATCACCTCCATGTTGGGTTGTTTCAGTGTCCAATTACTTCATCCACTGCTACCCTGCCAATCCAAGCCAACATCATCTCTCATCTGCACCACTGCAATAACAATATATCCAGTGCCTGGAACAGGGCCCACAATAGAGTAAGAACTTAATAAAAGATTGACGGACTGATTGAACAACATCCTGCTAGCCCTTATAATCAGGGACCCAGTGCTGATTCCCTAACCCTACTTGTATGTCTGAGATGGAGCCCCAGGATGTGATACCCTGTCTCTAGGACTACAGCCCTGCCCTGTTCTAGCCAATCTGCTTGACAGCAGCTAGTCTACTAGGGCTACTATAACAAAATGCCATAAATCAAGGGGCTTAAACAATGGATTTTTTTTTTTCTTACAGCTCAGGAGGCTAAAAGTCCAAGATCAGGGTGCCAACTGGTCTGGTTTCTTCTGAGGCCCTCCTCTTGGCTTGCAGATGGCTACCTTCTCACTGGCCCTCACATGGTCAACCTTGAGTCTGTCTGTTATCTACGTATTCATCTCCTGTTTCGTGTAAGGACACCAGTCATATGGGCAGCCCAGGTGGCTCAGCGGTTTAGCGTTGCCTTTGGCCCAGGGCCTGATCCTGGAGACTCAGATGAGTCCCACGTTGGGCTCCCCTGCATGGAGCCTGCTTCTCCCTCTGCCTATGTCTCTGTCTCTCTCTCTCTCTCTCTCTCTCTCTCTCGTCTCTCATGAATAAATAAAATCTTAAAAAAAAAAAAAGACACCAGTCATATTGGATTAAGACCCACACACAAGACCTCATTTTACCTTAATTATGTCTTTATTTACCTTATCTCCAAATATACACATTGTTAGATTCTAAGGATAAGACTTCAACATATGAATTTGGGGAGGGGAGACACAATTCAGCCCATGATGAGCTGTCACAAGCAGCATCCCCACTCTGCCTTCTATAGGTGGACTTCCGTGGGGCCTAACATTTGCTCCTAGAATGCCCACTGCTGTGTTCTCTGCCATTCTTGATGCCCTGTTACTTCCTGCTGTTCCTCCTTGATGCCAATGCCTTCCAGCAAAACCATCTGTTGCCTGTTACCTCACCCTGGGCTGGCCTTCTTCCCATCACCTGCAGCTGGTCTTCTCTCCGAACACCTGTCCCTGCTGGCTGCAGTTAACCCTTCTACTTCTGGCTATGTTACTGGATGCAACTCTAAATCTTAAACAACTAGGAGCACCTGGGTGGCTCATTGATTGAGCGTCTGCTTTTGGCTCAGGTCATGATCCTGGGGTCCTGGAATAGAGTCCTGCATCAGGCTCCCTGCATGGAGTAGCTCCTTAAAAAAAAAATAAAGCACCCCCAAGTAATTTTTTTTAAAGTAGGCTCCATGTTCAATGTGGGCTTGAACTCATGACCCCGAGATCAAGGTTGCATGCTCTACCAACTGAGCTATCCAGATGTCCCAATTTTATTTTTTAAAAAACAGGTCTTATCTTCAAGGAATCTCTACAGCCATCGTGGGGCTCGAACTCACAGCCCACCAAGAGTCCCATGCTTCACCAACTGAGCCAGCCAGGTGCCCCTCTCCCAAGTAATTTTAACAGGAAGAGGCTAAGGATCACTGCTTTTTTTTTTTTTTTTAAAGATTTTATTTATTTATGAGAGACAGAGAAAGTGGCAGAGACACAGGCAGAGGGAGAAAAAGGCTCCTTGCAAGGAGCCTGATGTGGGACTCAATCCCCAGTCTCTGGACCATGCCCTGAGCCAAAGGCAGACGCTCAACCGCTGAGTCACCCAAGCATCCCAGGATTACTGCTTTAACTGGAGAAACAAGCCTATCAAATTTAGACAAAAACTAGAACACCAGAGAGTAGGGTAGGAGAGCCTGTCCCACATGTGACTTGCGAATATAACGCACTGAGTGTCCAGTCTCACCCAAATACAGAAATGGGTGACTCTCCCTTCAGCTCTACCGTCCCTTTGGTGTAAAGTGCCCATCCCTCCATCCAAGAAGCTGAGGATGACTTCTTAACATCTTTTACCCCTGGGATCGAGTCCCACGTCGGGCTCCTTACATGGAGCCTGCTTCTCCTTCTGCCTGTGTCTCTGCCTCCGTCTCTCTCTGTGTCTCTATTAAATAGAATCTTAAAAAAAAAAAAAAAAATCTTTTACCACACAGAGCAATCAAGATGGCTCAACAAGGCCTGGACAGAGGGAAGTATCACTTCTGCTGGGGCCACCTAAACATGGCTGATGATGATGAAAGACACCCCCATCACCAGCCCTGCAGTGGTAATAAAAACAAAACCACCAGCTAACGTGGCTCTTCAGCTCAGCAACAGCGGGACTCACTCAAAAGGCAGATCAGTTCCAGGCATCAACTGGCCTCCACAGGATTCCCGGGGCTGATGGACAGTCTCTGCAGGGTGCTGTCCTCTTCTGGGTGGGGTCTTCTCCAGGATTCCCTCCAACCTCTTAGGTCCCTGCCATCCCCCAGCCTAGGGACGGCTTAGGTGAAGTCTGTCTCTTTATAGACTCTTTCCGATAGGTCCTTAGGGCAAAACCCAATCCCTCATGTTTCCGGGCCTTCCGTTTTGATTCTCAAGGGCTTTTTCTTCTCTCAACAAAACCTGGTTCTCTGCAAATAAAAGGCTTTGGCTTTCAAAACTATTGTTTTTGATGTGGGCTTCAAGAGGCTATTTTAAAAGTCAGAAAACTGAACATTGACTGTTTTATTCTGTTTCTCTCCGCATTCCCTGTGTACCAATCCTAGTTCTCCTCCAGGCAATGCCTCCGATTTACTAGGGGAAAGGTCAAGTGGAAAGAGTATAGCAAAGAAAAGCACAAAGATTAACATTTCAAGATACTCTCTTTCTGTAAGAAATACTGCATCATTGACCACTCTAGCGCCCCACCCGACCCTGACAAGTGAGCAGGCCAGGATGTTCTGGCTGAGTTTACACAAGCAGAGTGGAGAATCAGGATTTATCTTGATAATAAAAGCTCTAAATGACAATTATTAAAACATTTTTTTCTTCGACAAGTCAACGGCATGAAAACAAAAAGGAGGGCTGTTGCTCTAGATTAAAAGAAACTTAGAGATGTAACAATCTTGTTGGCAGTCTGTTTTGAACAAACCACTGTCAAAAGACATTTTTGAGGCAATAAGGCAAATTTGATTATGGACTGGGTATGAGATGAAACCACAAAATTACTGTTAACGTTAAGTGTGACAATAGCATTTGGTTATATAAGAAAACTTTTTTTTTTTTTTAAACAGACGTATATAGAAGTGTGTGTGCGGGTGAAATGATATAATGCCTGGGGAAAAGAGAAGGACGGATGGAAAGAAGGAAGGAAAAGAAAACCAGATTCTTTGGCAAGAAACAAAACAAAAGAAAAAGGGATAGATGAATTACGCACTGCAAAAGTCTTGGTGTTAGTTTTTTGGGTTTTTTTTTTTAAGTAAACTCAATACCCAACATGGGGTTTGAATTTGCAGCTCCAAGATCAAGAGTTGTGTGTTCTACCAATCAAACCAGCCAGGGGACACTGATAAATGTTAGATTTTTATTTTTATTTTTTTATTTTTTATTTTTTGAGAGGAAGGGAGGCGGGGAGGGGCAGTGGGAGAGGGAGGAGATAATCTCAAGCAGGCTTCATGCCCAGTGCAGAGCAGGACATGGGACTTGACCTCATGACCCTGATATCATGACCTGAGCCAAAATCAAGAGTCAGATGCTTAACTCAGCCTCCCAGGTGCCCCTAGATTCTAATGATAGGTATATGGGAGTTCATTGTTATTATATCTATTTTTTGTGTAAGTTTGAAAAGTTGAATGATAATTTTTTAAATTGTTAAACTGGTACAGGAAAAGATGGACTGAGCAATGGAAGGGAATAAAAGGACCAGAAACAGATTCAAATATTTACTGTTTAAGAATTTAGGGGGTGGGGAGATGGGCTAAATGGGTGATGGGGATTCGTGCACTTGCTGTGATGAGCAGCACCAGGTGTTGTATGGAAGTGTTGAATCACTAAATCCTATACCTGAAACTAATATAACACTATGTTAACTACAATTAAAATAGAAACTTAAAAAAATGTTTTTGTTATATTACTGATTAGCTGCTGGTGGATGAACTCTTTCTTCAAATAAAATCTGAGGGGGCAGCCCCGGTGGTGCAGTGGTTTAGCGCCGCCTGCAGCCCAGGGCGTGATCTGGAGACCCTGGATTGAGTCCCACGTCAGGCTCTGCATGGAGCCTGCTTGTGTCTCTCTCTCCCTCTCTCTCTGCATCTCTATGAATAAATAAATAAAATCTTTTAAAAAAATACTCTTTAAAAAAAATAAAATAAAATCTGAGGGACGCCTGGGTGGCTCAGCGGTTGAGCCTCTCCCTTTGGCCTGGGGCCTGCGGTGTGATCCTGGGGTCCTAGGATTGAGTCCCACATCAGGCTTTCTGCATGGAGCCTGCTTCTCTCTGTGTGTCTCTGCCTCTCTTTCTGTCCCTCTCATTAATAAATAAATAAAATTTAAAAACAAAATCTGAAATGGAGCCCCAACATATAAAACAAAACAAAAGAGTAGAACTGCTCTATCTGGAAGCAGCAGCAAGAGTCTGGCTTTTTGCTTCCTCTTTGTCTCCCCAGGAATCTGCAGAAATAACTCAGGAAAATCCTGTGGCTCTATAGAACACAGCTTGAAAACCTCTGTAGTATATTATGGAGGAAGCCTCTCAAATCCTGCAGAAAATGTGTACTACCTAGTATATGTGTTAGGCAACTGGCTAACAATTTGGGAGAAAATAAATCAAGTTAAATCCCTACTCATATCATATGCCAAAATAAGTTCCAGTTCCATTAAAATGTTTAGATTTCTTTTTTTTTTTTTAAGTTTTATTTATTTATTCATGAGAGAGAGGCAGAGACACAGGCAGAGGAGAGAAGCAGGCTTCCTGCAGGAAGCCCGATGTGGGACTCGATCCCTGAACCCAGGGATCACGCCCTGGGCCAAAGGCAGATGCTCAACCGCTGAGTCACCCAGGCGTGCACTTTCATGATAATTTATATTCTCTCTCTCTGTTCTTGATCCTTTTATTCTATTGGAGTGTTTGTCTTTTTCCTATTGATTTGAAGCACTACCTAATGATTAAGAATATTAAAAATCTGTCATGGGGATGCCGGGGTGGCTCAGCAGTTGAGCGTCTGCCTTTGGCCCAGGGCCTGATCCCCGGATCAGGGATCAAGTCCCACATTGGGCTTCCTGCAGGAAGCCTGCTTCTCTCCTCTGCCTGTGTCTCTGCCTCTCTCTCTGTGCCTCTCAAGAATGAATAAATAAAATCTTTTTTAAAAAATAAAATAAAAAAATAAATTATCATGAAGGTATGTTAAAGAGGATTCCTTTGAAGGAGCTGGAAAGGGGTATAGAAATTAAAGGAGAAAAAAATAAATAATTAAAACAAGAGAAGCTCTGCATCGACTGCTAATGATAATTTGCCTTAAACTGAGGCATATGCTTAATTCAGCTCTGTGCACCTGAGTTCAATTTTCAAAAGTATGGGACACCTGGGTGGCTCAGCCATTGAGCATCTGCCTTTGGCTCAGGGTGTGATCCTGGGTCTGGGGATCAAGTCTCACATCAGGCTCCATGCAAGGAGCCTGCTTCTCCCTGTATGTCTCTGCCTCTCTGTGTGTGTCTCTCATGCATAAACAAATAAAATATTTTAAAAAATGTTTTTCAAAAGTATGTGTATAAATGGATATGCATTATATTATATACTATTAGAGAGAGATATATATATCTAAAAGGGTATGTACCAAGATATTAACAGTGGCTAGCTCTAGGAATGGTATGAAAGGTGAATTTTTTTCTGCACTGAATAAATATCGTGTAATAAGTAAAATGCATTTTTTTGTGTGTGTTTCAAAAATTTGTCTTAATACTCAGAAGTACTTTCCTGCTGTTGGATAAATGTACAATAACTTACTAAATTCAGCTGCCTGTGTGGTCATAGTCATTTTATTGTTTTTCCAAAATGTTCCAAAATAGCTCTGGAACAAGACCAGTGGGACCACCAAATAGCTATCTAGCCTCACCCTTCTTCTCATGCAAATGGAGACCAAGCCTCCAATCTGACTTTGGCAGAAAAGTCGGTGGGACCCAGGACAACTAGGCCCTCTCCTTGGCTGAGGAAAAGAGGAGCAAGCAGTCAACTTACAATAGTCAGCTTACAACATCCTCCATAAAGCTGCCTTGGGCAACAATTGCCAAAGACAAAAGGTTCCACTTCAAGGGTGGAAACTCTATTTGTAGCTTTGTAGACACAGGTGTTCTTACAGGGGCCTCAAGACCTACAGAGTGGGACTGTGTTTGGCCAGGAATAGCTCAGAAGGCCTTCCCCTCAGAAGCCAGATCTTGAGGCCTTCAGTGTATGTTCTAACTATATTTGGCAATAAAAACCAAAGAGGTCAGTGGCTTAGCTAAGGGGGGGGATAAAGCTATTCCTGATTTATAACCTCTGCTTCAAACCAGGACCAAGAATTTTAAAACTCACTTCATTTATTTATTTTGCACTCACTGAGCATACCGCTAAAGACATTTTCCTTTCCAGTCCTACCAGCCTCCTGTAAATCTTCCAGAACCACAGGTGTAAATCACCTACCCAAGCCATCCTCATATTAGAGGACATTTGGGGACATCTGGCCTGAGAGTCCAAATGTTAAAATTATCCGACTTACTCTCTATGGCTTTATAGCACTAAAATAGCTTGTAGTGCTTGGTTGCAAATCCAGGCTCCAGCACTTACTCCTACTGTGTGACCTTGGCTAAGTTACTTTACATCTCTGAGGTTCAATTCTCTTATCTACAAATAGAGACAATAATAACACCTACTTTAGAAAGCTGCTATAAGAATCAAATGAGATAATGTGTACAACCTGGCTAGGAGAATGTGTAATACAAAGCAGGTGCTAAAAAAAGAACCAAGTTCCATCCTCCCCATCACTCCCTTCCACTCTTAGCTGTTGAGCCAAGGTGTTGGCTTCTCAGGAAATTGCCCAGTACTCTGATTACAAGTGGACGGTACCATTCCTACAGCCAGCAACAGTAGCTAAAGATAAAAGCTGTGACTACTCCTCAGCTGAAGACATGTCGAATCAGCTCACAAATGACTCATCACTGTTGATAAACGATGTGTTCTTGGCATCAGGAGGCCTTATCCTGACAGGCTTCAACACCTTATTAAAAAAAAAAAAAAAAATCCAAAAGGTAGGTTGAATGGCTCACAGAGCAGGTCCCAGGGTTTGATGGTGACCTTCAGTCAATTCAGAACTTACGTCACACTGGTCTTAGGAGGGTCCCTTGTCTGTTCAGACAGGTCTCTGATCACAGCATTTTTCTGTTGGGAAGGACTCCAGCTGAGCAGCTGCCTCTTTCAGAGCTGAACCATCTCCTTCATTTGCCCTGGATTCCCTGAAGGGAGTCATAAGACTCCCTGAGCTAAAGGCTAGATGCCTATTCCCTGCTCAGAACAGCCCTAAGCTAGTGCCCAACCTGCCTTTGGCAGCTTTGTCTGCCGCCTGAAGTCCTGCCAGGGTGAGGTTTGGCTGGAGAGCTCTGTGGCTGTAGGACAAACCTGGTGCAAGGGAATGGGTATTTAATCCTGAGCCACTGTCTGCGAGGTTCAAGTGTTTGCTGCTCTCTGCAGCTTCTGTGGCCCCTTCAGACCACCCAGAACCACTCACTGGCATAGAAATTCCATGACGAGTTTTTAATCACTATTTCATTCATGCATGCCCTGTACCTTTTACAATGCCTGGCACAGAGTTCTCTCTGAATATTTATTAAAAGGCCCTTGAGGATGAGGAATGGTCAGTTGCTGCATTTGTAACCTCAATTCTGATGAATCTCACAAAGTTGTCAAGATCAAATAGGACAATGAACTGTATGAAGATCGACACTATCCAGGGCCAGGTGTGCAAAAGCAAGGCTTTGTGTGCCCTTAAGGAAATTCCATGTGCTAGGATCTACTCTCTTCTGAATTGAAACTGCTTCAGAAGCAGGTGGTCTCTGGACCCCAGACTTAGGACCTATTTCTTTTACCGTATATGCAGGCAGGCTTTTTCTGAAAGCAACTATCTCTGGCCCTCAGAAGAAGGCAGTTGGTGCAAGCAGTCCCAGAGAAGGTAGGCTGCCCTGGAAACATTGCCATGCACCAAACTTAGGATTTTCTCCACCAGGAAGGCTTCTGAGATCACCTGTAAGCCATGCTTTCAAGTGGAAAGGCCGGCGAAACTTTCAGAAAAGGACAAGCAGTTGGTCTCCATCCTGGGTCGTCAGGATATTAGATGACACAAATGGGGCAGGGAAACCCAAATCAGGGGTGCTTCCCCTTATCCTCCCCTTCTATCCCAACTGTTCCCATGTCCCCTGACCTTCTAGTCACTCCCTGGGACTAAGTGTCCAGCTTCTATGATGGGAACTGGGGTCAACCTTCTAAGATGATTAGGCATAAAGAAAGCAAGGCGGAGGAAGGAAGGAGGGAGCAAAAAAGCAGCCTGGAGAGAAGTGAAGAAAAAAAGAAAAGGCTTGAGGAGGAGGAAGGAAGAGGAGCGCGGCAAGGGGAGGCGGAACAATGAAGGTCTCAGGCCGTCAGAGGCGCACGATTCCGGCGGCACGTCCCTCGGTCCCCGCCTCCGGCCCGCAGCTGCACGCTGCGCAGCGTGTGGGCGCTGAGTCACGGTCCCAGAACGGGGAGCCGCCGTGCAGGTCTGGGGGGGCCGGCCCTGGTTGGCATTTGCAGACTGTTTTTTTCTTTCCTCTCTCATTAAGGCTGTGTGCTGACTCCCACGTAGGAGGACTTATTAAACCGCACGTACTGCCTGACGGCTCTCGGGCCGCTCCGAGCGGCCGGCTGGGGGCGCCACAGCCCCGCTGATGAGCCCGCCCGCCCGCCACGGGCACCAGGCCGGCGGACGGCTGCAGTTCCTGGCGCGCCTGCCGGATTCCCCGAGCAGCGCGAACATTTTGCTGGAGTAGCTTCTAACTTGAACACCGCGGCAGCCTGGAGCAGCTCCTCACTTAGAAGGCCTCGGAGACCCCCTCACCCCGCCCCAACTCTCCGAGGCGCGCTTTTGCGCCGGGCTCCGCGAGCTTCTCCATTAAATCTGGGGCTCTGTTGCGCAACCCCGGGTCCAGGCTCGCCTCCCCGCTAGGGCTCACCCTACCCCCGCCCGGCCCCGCCGCCACGCGAGGCTGCGACCTTAGGCGCCTCTGCGGAGCCTGGACCCGATCGCAGGACGGGCGCCCCGCGCGCCCCTCCAGGAGGGCAGCGCTCCCGCCAGCCCGGCACGCGCCCGAGCCGCCGAGCCACCTTCCCAAGCCAGGTGGCGGCGGGAGCCGGAGACTCCCGGGACGCACAGGGACAAGGGGCACCCTCCCTCCCAAGACTTGGGAGCCCAGAATTAATCAGCATCGAGACCGTTTATTATTGATTTGCTATTTTCGCATATCACCCATTTTATGTAAATAGATAATGCAGAGACACGGTGTTCCTTCTTCCACAAGAGGTAATAAGTCTCTCACGCACACTCACACACTCTGCAGCAAAAACAACGTTACACCTCGCTGAGACATTCACGTATTAAAATAAGTGGGGAGGGGGACAATGCAATGGTTTTTAAATGCCCTTAATACAATATATAACGTACAAAAATATCTCTATATTTGAAGTTACAAAAAAAATCTTCTGACAGCAACGAACTTAAATATTGATAGTTACCTCTGTATATACAACACGCATTGCACTTTTCCTCTCTAGGTTTTGGAAAGTTCAAGTAATAGTGAGGCTTGCGCCCCGGTGGGGTGACACCCCGTGAGAAATCAGTTTGTGGGCAGGCACGGCAGTGACTCAGACCCCTGTCCCTGGGGGGGGGGGGGGGAGGGGGGAGGGTCTCAAGCATTTAATTCTCATTTAATTCTCAATTAATCCTCTCCGTGAGCCTGGCAGGCCTCCCTTGCATTCCTCTGCCCCCCACGGGACACCTGGGCCGGCTTGGGACGGAGGGATCCGTGCCTCCGAGGAGAAGGGGCTCGCGCAAAGCCAGGGCTGGCCGCGGGACGGTGCCTCCCGGAATCCCGGTCTCTGCCCGACTTCCATCGGCAGAGGGGCTCGGCTCGGGGAAGCCCTCCGCCCAGGGGGAAGCCAGCGGGATGCACACGCGCGCCAGTTCGCTGCTGCCACAGGCGCCTACATCTTAAGGAGGTTGGCGAGCACCTGATGCGCCCGGGGGGCCGGAGCCCCGCCTGGCCGTGGCTCCGGGAACAACAGAGTCCGGCGAAGGCCGGGCTCGGGCAGGGAGCGCCGGCGCCGGCGGCCGTAGCCCTGAGGGCTAATCTTGCTCCTGGGGGCGACGCCGTCCTTGTCCTTGTCTGTGAACTGGTAGATCTGGTGCGCCAGTTTCTGCACCGTGCACGTTCCGAAGCGGCAGCCGAAGCTCCGCGGGCCCTGGAAATTGTTCATACTCTGGCGGTAGCGTTTGACTCGGATGCGGGCGGCGTCCGGACCGCTGGGGAAGGGAAGGAAGGTAACATCAGACGCCCCCATCAAGCAGAGCTTTGGCCCCAGCCACTGGGAATCCGAGCCATTCAAGGACCAGAGGGACTGGAATGGGCTGCCGCCGTCTGAACTGCCAGGCGGCCCTAAAGACCCCCTGGGCCAGGGCAGTGGAGGAGAGCTCCCTTTGCCCACCCCGCTCTGGCGCAGGGCACTTACCTGGTCTGGGGGTTGCGAGAGGCGCCCTTCACGTCCTGGGTCCGAATAAGAGTCTGGGCCGGCCCGGCCTTCACTTCAGCGAGCCCGGTGGGATAGCTGCTGGACACTCGAAGTTCCCTCTTTCCACGACTTACAGCCCATTTATTCCACCTAGAAAACACAAGACAGACTCCATTCGCATACCTCCAGGCGAAGTCCTGGTCCGGTCCGGCTCCCGTGCACTTCTAACCCCTCGGGGCCGGCGGCCAGTTTCCCTGGTCTCCCAGGTGCAAGGACTGGAGAAGGAGCTGCCTGCGACTCACTTCTTTCGGAACTCTGACGCCACGTCTAGCCGTGCGGTGTCCGCGCCCAAGAAGGCGAGGGAGCCCAGGTATAAGAGGGCGACGGGAACCAGCTTCATGCTGGCGGCGATGCGCAGACCCTGGAAGGGAGAGAGAGAGGGAGGGGGGCCGAGCGTGAGCAGCACCGCCCCGGGCGGGGCAGGCAGGGTGTGGGGGGGCCCCCGCGCGGGCCGGCTGAGCCCGCGCTCTGCCTGGCTCAGACCCTTATCTCGCCCGGGCGCAGAGAGGCGCCAGCGGCATTTGCACCCGCCAGGCGGGTGACAGGCCCCGCAGGGGAGGCCCTCTGCCCAGCGCCAGGCTCCCAGAGCTTTCCAGCTCAACTTCTCGGAATTTGGGTAGTAGAGTAGAGGGGACTGGGTCTCTGCGGTTCCGGTTGTGTGCACCGCTGGGTTCAGTATATGGGACGCAACCCGCAGAGGACCTTCCAAAATGGGTTGTACCCCTCACCCAGCACACTCTCAGCTTCCAGCACTCTAAAGACACCCCCCACCCCCCACCCCCCCAGCTAATCCGCCCCGCCTGCGGCGCCTACCTGCTGAGGGGGTGATCTGCCAAGATCCGGGAGGAGAAGGTCTGAGACGTCGCTCTGGTGCTGGCAAAACCCCAACGTCCAAGCTGCGGTGAGAAACCAGAGGTGGCGAGGCTCGAGTTGTTCCGCCTAGTGTCACCAAGAAACCACTGAGTGGCCGGGTCTGGTTCCTCGGCTTTATAAGAGCACAGGGGGCGGGGCCTGAACTGCCCTCGCACCCTCCCATTCTTCCCTCGGGCTCGCGCGGGCTTCTGCACTCGGGCGCGCGCTTTGCTGGTCCGAAGGGGTGGGGGTGGGGAGCGTGGAGGGGTCCCTCGTGCCCAGAGGGCTCCGATGTGAGCTCCGGAGATTGGTGTAGGAACTGCCACAACCCTGACTGTGGGCACAGGGTTCAGAACATAAATCAGGACTAAGGAGGGCCGGTACAACCTCTTAGGGTCCTTACTCAGGACCTATGCAACCCAGAGTGCGAGGCCTACCCGCACGGAACTGCAAAACCCAACGCGAGGTCCCGTGTGGATGGCCGGACCCCGGGACCTCGGGACCTCGGGACCTCCGGAGCGGTGGCCTCGAGTGGACCGCGCCCCCTGCCGGCTCGGCGCCTGACCTGAACGCGACCCCAGACTCCCGCGGAGCCGCAGGGGCAGGACTCGGAGCAGAGACCAGGGAGTGGGGCTCGCCAGCACCCCCAGAGAGGCTGAGACTCCATGGTTCTGGGATGGGCTAGTAAGATTTCGCAATAGGGGCAAGGCACAGAAAGGCTGATTTGAGAATTGGGATTTGGGGGGGAGAATTATCCCAAGTTTCAGAATTTAGTTGCCTATTTGGAAATATGAGAATAACCATAATTTGGACGGACGATACCGTTTCGTTTCTCGTAACGCCCATGTAATCCATATATTCCTTACAAGGTTACAACCTGAGAGAATGCCCTGCTGCCCTTAGAGATCTCATTCACCCATTGTAAACGTGAGGATTTACTGCCACGGAGCACACTAATGCTTCACGTATGTTAATCGTTTTAGAGTTTACAAAACATGGCCACATCCTGGTCTTTGATCCTGACACCTTGAGTTAGATGAGGAAGGTTAACATTCCTGTTCTTATTCTACCAAGTAGATATTGAAGTTGAGAGAGGGGAAGAATTTGACCAAAGGCACACCAAACGTAGGAAGCAGTGGAGTCCTAACTCGGCCTGGCAGGCAAACAGCACAGACTCGGCTGTGTGGATATTTCTAGGCTGGGGTCATCATGCTGTCAAGGGGGAGAGGAGAGTCTTAGCCCCCGCCCAAGGATTTATGCCTGTTCATGATGAATCACCTCCAAGCACGTTTGTCACCCGTTCGTGTTCTTCCATCACTGCTTCTTGACTTCACTTTCTTACTTCCCTTCGGAGGGAACTGAGAGGGAACTCAGTCCCCGCGGGAGCTCCCTAGTTCTGGCATTGGGGCCTCTGGTATCCTAGCACCCCCTACCCTACTCTCAAGTCCTGAAGCCTGGTGCCTAGACTAAGAGGCGGTGGGCGCAGGACCACTGGGACCCTGGAGACCGCTTCTAGTACCCACCTCACATCTGTGTGAAGATGGGCAATTGGGCAGCCTGGGTGGCTCAGTGGTTTAGCGCTGCCTTCAGCCCAGGGCCTGATCCTGGAGACCCGGGATCAAGTCCCGCATCGGGCTTTCTGCGTGGAGCCTGCTTCTCCCTCTGCCTGTGTCTCTGCCTCTCTGTCTCTCATGAATAAATAAAATCTTTTTAAAAAATGGGCAAATCACGTTTGCCCACTAGTTTTCCTATCTACGATATGCCCCCTGCTGATCTCTATGCTTCCTACCTGCTCTGCCACACTGGTTCTGAGACCCAGGGCAAAGGAAGCTGGCTGGGTGCTGGGTGGTAGGGACCTTGCCTCATCTGAGCCACACACTGCTGGTTCAGCGCCCTTTTCATTCCCAGAACTGAACCGTGGACATTGCACCCAGGGGAAGGAATGGCTGCAGCTGAAGCTATTTCAAGGAGTCCTCAGATCTGAGCTCCTGAATAGATCTGAGCTCCTGAATAGATCTGAGCTCCAGCTGAGGATGAGGGAAAGATTCCTGGCTCTCGCGCTGGGTCTGGCTATGCTAAGAGCTCGGGGCCCAGAGGGGCAGAGCAGGGTAGTGGGCTGGGTGGCCGCCTGGTGGGCCGCAGGGGTGTCACTGCGGCCGACCAGGTCAGGCGGCTGGTCTGCTGGCACCTCAGACAGTAGGTGTTCCTGTGCCCTGTGCGCCTGCTCGGTTTCCAGGAGCCGCCCCTAGGCAAACTATTCTGCTTTTCTTCCACTTCCCATCTCTTCACTTCAGTTTGTTCCCAGAGAGTCAGGCTCTTCTCCCCAACCCTGTCCAAGACAGGCTGGCTGTCAGTCTTCTCTGAGGATGCGACTTGCTGCCAACTTCCAGCTGGGTCCGCGCCAAGACAGGTTTTACTTTCATTTCTCTGGCGCGCGCGCCGCAACTGCCGTAGAGGTCAAGGACGGCTGGGCGCCCGCCCGCAGCCAGGGAAGGTCCCGTGGTCTGGACCCGTTCCTTCTGGTTCCCACCAGCCCTGGGTGGGGGGCGGGGGTTCGGTCTGCAGAGCTCTCTGGGGCTGTACCTCGTTACCTCCTCTCTGCGTCTTGCTGGAAAGCCCACGATTCCGTAGGAGCGAGTGCGGAGTGGAGAGAATTCGCTCTAGCTCCTGTGCGGGCTCGCGAAGGGTGCTCTGGATGCAAACCTCGCTTTGAGCTGCGGGCTGCTTCCGCAAGCCCAGCAAACCCAGGAGTGGGGACTGGGCTGTGCCCCGCCTGGCTTCAGCGCCTACTACCCCAGCGACGTAGCACCGACGCCAGGAATTCCCAACCTGAGAGCCTTGGCACACTTACCAGCCCGGCGCGCCTTGTCGCTCTAGCACTTAGATATCTGACGATTCAAAACTCCGCCAGTTTTTTTTTTTTTTTAAAGCAAAGTACTGGAATGGAAGCTCGGGATTTTGCTAGAACACCCGTATCTCCGAAAGACTGTGTGTGTGTGTGTCTGTGTGAATGTGCTTGCGCTCACACGCGTGTGCACTGGTGTTTGCGTAGGTGGCCGACCGGACCCAGAATGTTTCCCTTAGGGGGTCGGGGGTATAAGTTGAAAGAATATATAAAAAATTTGCCAAATGTTGGCATCTATTCCCCACTCCCCCGTCCCGTGCAACCTGGAGTTCGCTTGCTTAATCATCGCTAAAGACACACACACACACACACACACACACACACACACACTACAGGTTCAGTTAAAGGGTGGGATCTAGAAGGACACACCACAGCGGGAGTTCTGCTTCTGGTGATTTGTTATAGTTTCATCCAAGTTGCAGTGATTGTAGATTCACATTGACTAGAAGGAAGGAAAGAAGGAAAGGAAGAAGCATCTTTAAAATCTCACTGTCAAGAAGACAAAAAAAAGAAAGAAATTCCAGTTAATGAAGGTCCACTTTTTTTGTGCCCAAGAATTCTTAAAGGGTCAAATTGTAAATAAACCCCAAACCAGGGTAATAAATGTATGTATCCTGAAATCATATATAAAGACACACAAATATGCGAAATATTTGTTGTATTGGTGTCTCAATTTCTTCTTCACATTCCAACTGAATTATTTTTAGGCCCTCAATCCAAGCCTTATTCTTAGTAATGTTTAGAGTTTAAAAAGATTTGTGGTGCTTGGTTTCTCAGCTAATATGTGGACACAGTCCCTAAAGCTATTGTTACCACACTTAGGCCATGAAAAAAAATAATGGGAAGCAATATAAGATATCAATGATATTAATAAGCATAAAAGTGAGTAGCTAAGTACATTGCACAAATTATCTCAGATTCCTCTTTTTTTCAAACAGGAAATTTTATAATGCATTTATTATTCATATGTTTCAAAATGCGTTGCTGAGCTGAGGGCTTGTTTACAAAGTTCATTTGAAAACAAGGTTTAAGAAGCTTCCTGGAGTCAATAACACAAAATATTTTAGGGAAAGGACACAAGGAAAGGACCAGCTTTGTAGATTTGGTCATTCACAGGGAGAAGTAAAGCAGGCTTCAAAACTTGGCACTTTTTTGGAATCTCTGATTTCTCCAAGAAGCTAATAAAATATAGATCTTTTCTTTCTTTTTTTAATATAGATCTTTTCTAGAAAAATGCACACATATATAAATCAAATTAAGTATAAAATTTGCTACCTCGGGGATCCCTGGGTGGCTCAGTGGTTTAGCGCCTGCCCAGGGCGTGATCCTGGAGTCCCGGGATCCAGTCCCACATCAGGCTCCCTGCATGGAGCCTGCTTCTCCCTCTGCCTGTGTCTCTGCCTCTCTCTCTCTCTCTCTCTCTCTCTCTGTATCTCTCATGAATAAATAAATAAAATCTTTAAAAAAAAAGGTAAAACAAATTTCGCTACCTCATTTTTGTGCTTTTACACAAAATGAATGGACAGAAACAATCAGTTCTGGAGCACCTGGCTGGCTTAGTTGGTAGGGCATGCAACTCTTGATCTCTGGGTGGTCAGTTTGAGCCCCACATTGGATGTAGAGTTTACTAAAATTATTATATATATTTATTTATTTATTTTATTATATATATTTTTTAAATATATTATATATATAAATATATCTTTTAAATCTGTCCTTGTATATGATAAAGCCAGAAGACAAATCTCCCTAAAGCTTAAAGAATGTAAGTTGCTATAGGACAAAGAAAAGAGAAGAGGGTATACGGAGAAGAGGGTAAACATATTGAAACTTATTATACTAACCGCTATAACAACAAGAAGAAATTACTTTGAGAGAAATTTACTACTGATGACACAATGAGTGGCATTAATAAATGGATTATAAAAGAGAAGATTAGACCATTTGGGTTTCATCTGTAGCCAAAGGTGTTAACAAGAACAACCATTATGCTATCTGCCTCCAGGTGGGGATCCTATAGTATCAGATTAGAACCACTGCAATGAGGCCTTTTTTTTTTTTTAAGATTTTATTTTATTTTATTTATTTTTTTTTTTAAGATTTTAATTATCATTCATGAGAGACACAGAGTGAGAGAGAGAGGCAGAGACACAGGCAGAGGCAGAAGCAGGCTCCATGCAGGGAGCCTGATGGACTCCATCCCAGGTCTCCAGGATCACGCCCTGGGCTGAAGGTGGCTCTAAACCGTCCATTGAGCCACCCGGGCTGCCCATTGAGGCCATTTTTATGTATGGGCTGGCATGATTTGAAAGTGTGTTTATTCCTTTAACAAATACTTAGTGAGCACACATTACATGCCTACCTCTGTGCTCAGTGTTGGGCATACAGAAATCATCAATGCAAACATCATTCTTGCTCTCAACTAGCTTACAGAATGGTGGGGTAGCCTGACATAAATAAATCTTCAAAATAATAAATACATGATTATAAACTATGGTAAATGTTGTGAAGGAAAAGCAAAATTAGGGGGACCTAATGTTCCAAATGGAGGAAACAGTGTGTACAAAGCCTTAGGTGTGAGAAAGCACTTGGTATATCAGGGAGAAGCCAGTGTGGTTGAAATGCATTAAGTGAGAAAGAAGAGTGGCATCAAATGAGATTAAAGAGGTCATCAGGATTAGAGTAAATAGGACTCTTTGGGATATGATGAAAATTTTGTACTTTATTCATAATGACATGGGACTCTACTGACAGGTTTAAAGTTGGGAGAGACATGATCTGATATATATTTATTTAAAGGATCATTTTGGCTATTTACTTTTTTTTTTCTTTTTAAGTAATCTCTATTGCCAAGGTGGGGCTTGAACTCATGACCTTGAGATCAGGAGTCACACTGCCTACTGAGCCACCCAGGTGCCCCTATTTTGGCTATTTAATGTGGTGAATGGATTAAGGAAGAGCAAGAAGGGAAACAGTTACAGTGGTGGCACCCTGGAGAGACCAGTGAGGGCCTACTACCCTCCATAATCTCTATTACTTTACCCCTCCACACACATGCACACACACATTCCACCCTAAGCTTCACCAACAGAGTAAGCTTCATGAATACTCACCATGTTCTGTAACACAGGGTCCCACACTTGGCTTAATGCTCTGTCGCTGTTTTGAAATTCTTTTTTTTTTTTTTTTAAAGATTTTATTTATTCATGAGAGACACACAGAGATAAAGAGAGGCAAAGACACAGGCAGGGGGGAGAAGCAGGCTCCATGCAGGGAGCCCAACGTGGGACTTGATCTGGGGTCTCCAGGGTCACACCCTGGGCTGGAGGTGGCGCCAAACCGCTGAGCCACCGGGGCTGCCCTGTTTTGAAATTCTTAATAATTTTTGGACAGAGGGTCCTATATTTTCATTTTGCATTGGGCTCTACTAATTATGTAGACAGTCCTGCTCACCAAACATGCAAGCTAAGTAAAAGCAGCCTGCAAACTCTCACAGCACTTATATACTTATACTATAACTGCTAATGTCAAGGGTTTTTAATATGTGTGTCAGGATTCAACTATTCATATAATCACACGTATGAAAGCAACTGCAGGGTGATTTCTATCAACCATCTCTGAAGCCTCCTTCCTGCACCGCAAGCCCCAGGTAGAAATAGTGTGTTTGCTATATAAATTTAATTTGAAGACAAGGTTCATAGCCTACTTACTGTCTTTAAGTTTTACCTACATGGAAAGTCTGGAACCATCCATGAAGCAAGGATATCAGTTAGGAAGTGATTGCAATAGTTAAGGTGGAAAGTAATAGTGGCTCAGATAGTGGGGTGTCAATGGAGGTGGAGAAAAGTATACATATTTGGAAAGTAGGACCAATAGGGCTGAGTGATGAATGTGGGGCTGAGAGAGAGGCATGTGTCAAAGGTAATGATCATTAAATTTATTACTGGGCAGCCCCGGTGGCGCAGTGGTTTAGCGCCGCCTGCAGCTTGGGGTGTGATTCTGGAGACCCTGGATTGAGACCCACATCGGGCTTCCTGCATGGAGCCTGCTTCTCCCTCTGCCTGTGTCTCTGCCTCTCTCTTCACTCTCTCTGAATGAATGAATAAATAAATCTTTAAAAAAAAATAAATTTATTACTTAGGCAAATGAGTGGATGGAGATATGGCAATGGATCAGGCAATTTTATAAATGGTCTCCTTTATTGTTGGTTGTAGAGACTATTTGAAGAAGCCTTAACCATGCTCGTGGACATTTGGTTAAGTCTAACTCTCGTACTGCCTCTCTGAACTGTAGTGGCTAACCACAGGAAGCACTTGAAATGACTGTACAGATCAACCACTCACTCCGCAACAGCCAACTGTAGGAGGAGAGGGCTGATAATTCTTGCTCACTAGTAATTGGCCCTTTTTTTCTTCTAAAGCATGAATGAAAGGCATCTGCTGTGTACACATCATCATTGTGTTGCATATTCTTCCCTTCCTGCTCCTGCCAGCCATCAGTGAAATAAATCTGAGATTGCTTTACTCCTTCATTCTGGTGAAAGGTGATGGTAGTTATCTGAAAGGGACGGTCTGGCCTTTAGCCAACCTCAGTAATCAGCTGCCTTGTCAGGGCTTATCAGTTTCAACAGATTGGCAGCTGTCGGCTGAGAAGAAAAGCACAGCTCCAGTATATGCTACATATGTTCACATGTATTTATAAACATATGGTCCCTTTAAAAAAATTTTTTTTAAAAATTCATTTATGATAGTCACAGAGAGAGGGGGTGGGGTGCAGAGACATAGGCAGAGGGAGAAGCAGGCTCCATGCACTGGGAGCCCGATATGGGATTCGATCCCGGGTCTCCAGGATCGCGCCCTGGGCCAAAGGCAGGTGCCAAACCGCTGTGCCACCCAGGGATCCCCATATGGTGCCTTTATACAAATAGCTGGTATATGTCAAAATCCCTATGTTACAAACACCCAGTTGCAAATGGAATGGCAGCCCACCTATTACCCAGCAGATAGAATAGGCCTAACAGCACACAGCATTTAATTCTAGGCTTTGAAAACAACTAAGCTTTGGGGATGCCTGGGTGGCTCAGCCGTTGAGCATTTGCCTTCAGTCCAGGGAGTGATCCTGGGGTCACAGGATCGAGTCCCACATCGGGCTCCTTGCATGGAGCCTGCTTCTCCCTCTGCCTATCTCTCTGCCTCTATCTGTGTCTCTCATGAATAAACAAATAAAATCTTAAACAACAACTAAGCTTTGGTTAAAAAGAAAAGTTTAAATAATTTGAACCAACACTTGTTAATAAAATAAAACTCAACACATTTAAAAAGTGAAATGGGACTCCTATGTCATGTACAAAAATTAACTCAAAGTGGCCTAAATACAAGAGCTAAAACTATGAAACTCTTTGAAGAAAACAGGAGCAAATTTTTACGATTGTGCATTTGACAATGGAGTCATATGACACCAAAAGCATGGAAAACAAAAAAAATAGATACATTGTATTTCATATGGTATATACAAACAATGGAATAGCCATAAAAAAGTATGAAGTACTGATACATGCTGCAACATGGATGAAACTTGAAAACATTATGCTAAGCAAAAGAACCCATAAAAGGTCACATATCATATGATTCTTTTATATCAAATATCCATAATAGGGAAGTCCATAGGGAGAAAGCAAATGGAGAAATGGGAGTGGCTGCTTACTGGGTATGATCAAAATTGTTTTGAGGGTGCCTGGGTGGCTCAGATGGTTAGGGGTCTGCCTTCAGCTTAGGTCGTGATCCCTGACTTGGGAATGAGTCCCACATAGGGCTCCCAGTTCTGCTTTTCCTTCTTCCTCTGCTTTTCCTCCCTGCTTTTTCTCTTTCTCTCAGATGAATAAATAAAATCTTTAGAAAATTATTTTGGAGCTAGATAGAAGCGGTAGTTATACAACATTGTGAATCTACTAAATATCACTGAATTTTCAGTACACTTTAATGGGGTTACTTTTATGATATGTTAGTTTCATGTTAATTATTTTTGAAAATTTTATTTATTTAAGTAATCTTTATATCCAACATGAGGCTGGAACTCAAGACCCTGAGATTAAGAGTCACATGCGGGATCCCTGGGTGGCGCAGCGGGGGATCACTGGGTGGCACAGTGGTTTGGCGCCTGCCTTTGGCCCAGGGTGCAATCCTGGAGACCCTGGATCGAATCCCACGTCGGGCATCCTGGTGCATGGAGCCTGCTTCTCCCTCTGCCTATGTCTCTGCCTCTCTCTCTCTCTCTCTGTGTGACTATCATAAAAAAAAAAAAAAAAAAAAAAGAGTCACATGCTTTTCTGACTGAGCCAGCCAGGCACTCCTTTCCTTAATTTAAAGAAAAGTTAAAAAAAAAAAAAAAGTAAAATGGGGAAGGAACATGACAGCTGCCTTAAAAATCTGAAAGTCTAACCACTGAAAGCTAAATTTTTTTTTTCTGGGTAGTTCCAGAGAGCAAACTTAGGGGAAGTTACAGGACAACTTTAATGTAAGGAGGAAGACCTTGCTAACAATAGGGCTTTAAACAGTGGAATGGGCTGCCTCCCAAGGAAGTAAAGCTACTCTTTACTGAAAGGGACCAAGTTGGGTAATGAGCTCTTCAGGGAAGTTATAGAGAGGATTTTTTTTCTTTTTTCTTTTTTTTTTTTTTGAGAAGATACTTACGTGCGGGGTGTGACCGAGGCTTTTTTGGTTAAATTATTTTCAAGATCAATCTGTTATCTTCCCTCCACCCTTGTAACTAGGCTGATTCAGTTTGGCCACACACAAGCTATTTGCAAGCAAATTCCTAGAGTTAAGGTATTCCTTCCTGGGAATTTCAGTTCTTCTAGTGTAGCCAAGCCCTCTCAATTTGTAGATGAAGCAAGTATGGCACGGAAAGAGGAACTGATCAATTAAACTTTCAGAAGTTGAAACTCCAACTCTCTGGACTCTCTGTTCAGAGTTCAAGCTATTGCAACTTCCTGTTGGTAGTTGGAGAAACTGTACATTCCAGTCATCAAAAGTATTTATGCATCTTTATACCAGGCACTGTTTAGAGCTCTTAGATATAAATGGTAAAAGGGTCAAGTCCTCAGTTAATGAGTAGCAATGGCAACCACGAAGATGATCACATTGGCAAATGATGGTGATCCCCAAAACTTCAGGCTACCACCTGTAACCTATCCTACTACTAAAACTTCCCCCAATACTAACAGATGACAAAACACGGGGTGTGTGTGTGTGTGTGTGTGTGTCTCAGCAGACAAATTCAAAATGATCAATGTGAGCTGAAAAAAATAAAGTGACCTAGATAATTCCCAGATTGGATGATGAGACCCACGAATTCATTTTATTTTTGTGCTTGTGTAGGGAAGTTGTAAGTCATCACCTGCTGTGGCTACAAGAGCCCCGGGACCGCTGCAAGGAGTGAAAACGTAGACGGGAGGGGCTCCCCTGGGAGACAGTCTCCTCCCTGCGTTGGTTCCGGCCAGTTTAGGAGGATCCCGGGGATGCCGCGTTCTTTGGTGGAATCCTGCCCCCCTTCCCCAGGCACTCCGGGGGAAGCCCAGGTCAACCGCCCCCGGCCCACCCAGCACTGAAGCCCAAGGCGCCTCAAGATTGCGCAAAAGCCTCTCCCTCCCCCGCGTGTTCGGTGGCATGTTCCTAAAATTCCCATCTGCACAACATAAACAGGAAACGTGCAGCAAAAGCCCTGGCAGTGCAAATTCCATGCTCCAGTCGAGGGCGGGGGAATCTTGTCTTTGAGAGGGGAGTAGAGGCGGGAGGGGGGGAGGGGAGGGGAAGAAGCAAACTTTCCAGGAGACCCCTCAACCATCCCCGTCTTTTCTTCCCAGATCCAGAAAGAAAGAATAAAGAAAGCGGAAGGAAGGGCTCCCCGCTTTGGAAAAAACAGGGGAGGGGGAGGTGGGGCACGAAGGGGCAGCCACGCGTCCTAGCGAGCCCCGCCCGCAGCGGCTGCGGTGGCGGGAACAGCCCCGGCCGCCCGCTCCCCGCGTCCAGCAGCCCCGCGCGCCTCGCGGCTGCGGGGTGGGCTCGCCGCCCGCCTCGGGCTCGCCAGTCCGCGCGGGTGGGGGCGGGGGAGGAGCGGGCGCTCCGCGCGGCGCAGGCGCACAGCGCGCCTCGGTTGTCAAACATGGCTGAAGGGCCCCCGCTGCCGCTGCTGCTGCTGCAGGGAAAATGCTGAGCCCTCCCGGGCACGGCGGGCGGCGGCGGCGAGGGCGGCTACGGGCACCCGCTTCCCGGGCGCGGCGGCGGCGGCCATGGCCCGGCTGGCCGACTACTTCATCGTAGTAGGCTACGACCACGAGAAGCCAGGTAAGGGTGTGGGGCGGGCGCCGCCCCCAGGCCTCCCCGCCCCCGCCTCCCCCCCACCGCCCCCCCGTCCTCCCCGGCCGCCGGCCAGTGGGCTCTGCGGGGCTGGGCGTCGCGGCCGGGAGGCGGGGAGGGCCGGGCCGGGCCGGGCGGCGGCGGAGCTGGCCGTCGGGGTCCGGCCTTCTCGGCTGGGCTGAGCCTCGCGGTGGGCGTGAGGGAGCGACACGAGGGGAGGGGGAGGGGAGGGGGACGGGGAGGGGGAGGGGGAGGGGGAGGGGAGGAATCAACGTCGGCGGGGGCCTGGGGCGGCCCGGCCGGCGCAGCTGGGGGCGTGTCTGGGTGCCGCGACCCTCGCCCTGGAGGAGGCCGGTACCCGGGGCAGCGCCCGGAGGCCGGCGGGATTGGGCCGGGACTGCAGGGCTGGGGGCGCGGGAGCCGACTGTGCTAAGTTCCTCAGGGATGAACTTGTGCCCTGCATCCTGAGTGAGCGACGAGGGACGCAGGCGCCTGTCCTCTCCTAAAAGGAAACGCGGCGACCGTCCGGTGCTACCTCACCCCTGCGTTGTTGGGGGTCTGCCTGGTCCCCCCTCCCCCCGCCCCCCCGCCGTGAACGCGTGGTACCGGGGAGGGGGACAGGATCCTTGTACTCTTAAACATTTCTAGGAAATGCTCCCTGTTCTTTCAGGACGGATAGGACAGTCGTTTCAGTGTCTGAACACTATCTTTTAAGTAAGGACAGTCAGCCGATCGCTGAAAGTCTTGTTGCACGTTAATGTGTGGATTAAAAAAAATTTTTTTTTGGATTAAAAAGGTTTTTTTTTTAAAGATTTATTTATTTATTTATTTATTTATGATTTTCTTTATTTACTCATGAGAGAGAGGCAGAGACACAGGCAGAGGGAGAAGCAGGCTCCATGCAGGGAGCCCGATGCGGGACTCGATTCCCGTTCTCCAGGATCACGCCCTGGGCTGAAGGCAGGCGCTAAACCTCTGAGCCACCCGGGCTGCCCAAAAAGGCTCTTTTGGGTATAGGTGACACGCCGTGTTTAACGTGTGTTTTCATTATTTTAATTCATCACAGAACTTTATTCATAAGGAACAGCTTGTCGAATACATTGTATTTCAGTTTCGTCAAGGACTTCTGCAAATTAAGAAAATTCAGGGTTCGTGCACGTTTAATTTTGTACTTGCATTCCTTTATATGACTGTATAGCCGAGCATAATGTAATAAATTGAACTGGGAAAAAGCACAAATGTTTCAGGGTAATTCCCGTTGCACATTTTTTTTTTTAAATTTTATTTATTTATTCATGAGAGACACACACATACAGAGACAGAGAGGCACAGACACACGCAGAGGGTGAAGCAGGCTCCATGCTGGGAGCCCGACGTGGGATCGACGTGGGACTCGATCCCGGGACTCCAGGATCACGCCCCAGGCCAAAGGCGGCGCTAAACCGCTGAGCCACCCGGGTTGCCGTGCTGGGTTGCACATTTGTAAGGAATTTTAGATAGCAGCAGATAGTTCCTTCATCTTTCCGAGGAGATGCTGAGATTTTGTTTTGCCGATGGTTACAGCCATTTGTAGTGTCAGGATGTCATTATTTTACCCACTGTTGCTCAACTGTCCCTTTCCCTTTCACTATGACTCTTCCAATAACTTCCTTTAGTGAGAACCTTTTATATATTTTAATCTTTCGTTACTCACAACCTGATTGAGGTATTGTTAAGAGAAGGGCTTGGGCTGTATTTAAAGTATCTTCTGGCTCCAACATTTTCCTTTTTCCTAGTAATTTTGCATAGTCTGGTGTCTCTTACCAAGATTAACAATATGAAGAAACACAGTTTATTTTTAATATTGTTTCATTTTTACCAACTTTCTTTTCTTTTCTTTTTATAAAAGATTTTATTGGGGGATCCCTGGGTGGCTCAGCGGTTTAGCGCCTGCCTTCGGCCCAGGGAGTGATCCTGGGGTCCTGGGATTGAGTCCCACATGAGCTCCCTGCATGGAGCCTGCTTCTCCCTCTGCCTGTGTCTCAGCCTCTCTCTCTCACTCTGTGTCTCTCATGAATAAATAAATAAAATCTTTATTTTATTTTATTTTTTTAATAACATCTTTACAAAATATAAATCTTATTTATCTATTCATGAGAGACACAGAGAGGGGCAGAGACATAGGCAGAGAGAGAAATAGGCTCCCTGAGAGGCTCGCCATGGGAGACTCCATCCCAGGACTCTGGGATCAGGACCTGAGCTGAAGGCAGATGCTCAACTACTGAGCCACCCAGGCGCCCCTTGGTTTTTTTTTTTTTTTTCTTGAAACTGAAACAATCACAAACTTGCAGAAAACTTGCAAATGAAGTACAAAGAACTTTTTCTCCTGAACCATTTGAGAGGAAGATGCTGACCTGATGCCCTATTATCTCAGAATACTTTAGTATGCATTTTTTTTTTTACAAACAAGGATATTCTCTTACTTAATCACAATACAATTATCAAAATCAGGAAATTTGTATTGATAACAGTACTCCGTCTAGTTTTCGACTGGTTCAGGCTTTGTTGATTGTTAATCAACATTAACCATTAATCTTACTGCTGGTAAAAGGACCCTATTCAGAATTACATGTTGCTTTGTTGCTTTTACTTGTCTTCTCTCTGTAGTCTTCTTCATTCTGGAACAATTCCTCCATCTTCTTTTGACTTTCATAACCTTGACACTTGGGAAGACTACAGGGTAGTTATTTTGTAGAATGCCCCTCAATTTGGGATTATCTGTACAGGTTATGTACTTGGGTGAAATATCACAAAAGTGATACAGCCTGTCAGTTGGTACACAATTTCAATTTATCTATTGGTGATTTTCATTTTGATTACTTGATGTAAGCAATGCCTGCTAGTGTTCCTCGCTGTAAAGTTAGTATGTATCTGTAGATAAATAATTTTGTGTGGAGTGCTTTGAAACTATGATAATATCTTTTTCCTCATCTGACTAATGTATTCCTGTATTTCTATTTGTATGAATGTTTTTTTAGTGGATTATATTGTTACTATTTATTTTGATGTTTAGATTGTTCCTCTTTGGCTAATGAGAGCCCATTAGGCTGGCTTTTTTTTTTTTTTTAAAGATTTATTTAAAAAAATAAAGATTTATTTATTTACTTATTCATGATAGACATAGAGAGAGAGAGAGGCAGAGGCACAGGAGGAGGGGGAAGCAGGCTCCACGCCAGGAGCCCGCCGCGGACCCGGGACTCGATCCCAGGACTCCAGGATCTCGCCCTGGGCCAAAGGCAGGCGCTAAACCGCTGAGCCACCCAGGGATCCCCATAGGCTGGCTTTTATGTCTTTTTGACACGCCTCCATCATTCTTTTAGCATGTCTTTACTTTTTAGCACAGATTTATTCTGTACTCTACCTTCTTAGTCCTGCAGTTGGTTATTTCTCTGGACCCCTGTTTCCTTGGGAGGCTGGATCCTTTTGGTGGAGAATGACATTTTTTTTTTTAAAGATTTTATTTATTTATTCATGAGAGACACAGAGAGAGGCAGAGACATAGGCAGAGGGAGAAGCAGCCTCCGCTCAAGGAGCTCGATGTGGGACTCGATCTCGGGACGGCGGGATCATGACCTGAGCTGGAGGCAGATGCTCAACTGCTGAGCTACCTAGGCTTCCCGAGAATGACATTTTGAAGGTACAATCTCAGTGCTAGTATGTTTGTTGCTGTTGGGTTGTTAATTCTCCCAGACCCTTTTAATGGATAAAGTGGGGGAATACATAGATGTATGTGTACACACACACACAAACACACATCTGTATTTATTTATCTGTACATATTTAAAAGGATGAGTTTGTGTGAATATTAGTGTTAGTATCTCCGATTTCAGTACAACACTCCAGTTCTTTTCATATTTGTAATACTCTCCTCTGATAGAAATCTGGCTTCCATTATCCTTAATATATTTACATATTTGTTCAATCTTCCTGTATTTAACCAAACTTTCATATTTGCTACCACCCCCTCCTTTCCTTGATGCCTTTTTTCCTTCTGTTACTTCTTCATTCTATCCCTCCCATGCCCCTGCCCCTTTCAGAATCTAACAGCACATACCAGGATGTCCCAATACAGAAAGGATACTTTCTTCAACTGCTCTGACTCTGACTCCCCATGTTAGCTTTCTTACTGTTTGTAGATATACTTCTCACCCCACTTAAGGCTCTGATGCTCCACATTGGGCCGCTTTATTTATTTATTTATTTATTTATTTATTTACGATTTTAGTTATTCATGAAAGACGAGAGAGCGAGCCAGGCAGAGGCAGAGGTTTTATTTATTTATTTATTCATGAGAGACACACACACACACACACACACACAGAGGCAGAGACACAGGCAGAGGGAGAAGCAGGTTCCATGCAGGGAGCCTGATGTGGGACTCGATTCTGGGACCGCGGGATCATGCCCTGAGCCAAAGGCAGACGCTCAACCGCTGAGCCACTCAGGCGTCCCTGTACTGCTTTAATGTGAAGACATCCTCTTCATTCTGTTCACACCAGTGTGCCATGCCAGGTTGCCCCTCTGTGTTGACACCTTCCTTTCAGTGCTTGGGCTGAACATGTTTGAATTATCCTTCCCACATGGACTCCTTTCTTGGTTCACTTGGGCTCTTACAACTCCCACTCCACCCAAGGCTGACATGACTACGCACCATCCCACAGCAGGGGAAGGGAAGATTATTTTATTATTATTTATTATTTGTGGGGGGGGGGCAAAGGGGTGAGGAAGAGATCGAATCCTAAGTAGATTCCATACCCAGTGTTTGAGCCCGATGGAGGGCTCCATCTCACAATGCTGAGATCATGATCTAAGCTGAAATAAGGGCTTCACCCTCTGCCTGTATCTCTGCCTCTCTCTCTGTGTCTCTCATGAATAAATGAATAAAATCTTAAAAAAAAAAAATCAGATACCTAATTGACTAAGCCACACAGGTGACTTTTTATTTTTTTAATAACTCTACTCCACACGTGAAGCTTGAACTCACAACTCCAAGATCAAGAGTTGTATGCTTTACTGACTAAAGCCAGTTAGGTATCCCAGGGAAGATTATTATTATTAATTATTATTATTCTTTAAAAGACTTTATTTATTTATTTATTTATTTATTTATTTAAAATTTTTTTTATTTATTTATGATAGTCACACACACAGAGAGAGAGAGAGGCAGAGACATAGGCAGAGGGAGAAGCAGGCTCCATGCACCGGGAGCCTGACTTGGGATTCGATCCCGGGTCTCTAAGATCGCACCCCAGGCCAAAGGCAGGTGGTAAACCGCTGTGCTACCCAGGGATCCCTATTTATTTATTTATTTATTTATTTATTTATTTATTTATTTATTTTAAATTTTTTAAGATTTTATTTATTTATTCATGAGAGACACAGAGAGAGAGATGCAGAGACACAGGCAGAGGGAGAAGCAGACTCCACACAGGAAGCCCGATGTGGGACTCGATCCGGGGTCTCCAGGATCAGGCCCTGGGCTGAAGGTGGCGCTAAACCACTGAGCCACCGGGCTGCCCCGCTATTTATTTATTTTTATTCATTCATTCATTCATTCATTCATGTGGGGAGCCCGACGTGGGACTCGATCCCTGGTCCCCAAGATCACACTCTGGGCTGAAGGCGGTGCTAAACCGCTGAGCCACCCGGGGTGCCCAGAAGATTATTTTTTTAAGTAACAAAATCCAAAAGCTTTTATAAATCATACAATCTATATAGTAAAAATGTATGATTTTGTTATAACTTTTTTACTTGGGATAATTTTCTTTAGTCACATTTATTGGAGTATAATTTGTATGTAATAAATTTGCCTTCTTTTAAAAAATATTTTATTTTTTTTAGCCATTCTAGTGGATATGTAACGGTATCTCTTATGATTTTGATTTGTATCTTCTTGGTTACTAATGATATTAATGACCTTTTCATATACTTAACTGCACTTGAATATTTTTAATAAAGTCTCATCAAATTTTTGTTCTTTTCTATAAGATTGTTTAGCTTATTATTATTAAGGTGTTTTTAAAAAAAATTTCAAATACAGAGCTACTGGGGTGGCTCCATCAGTTAAGCATCTCACTCTTTAAAAAAAAAAAGATTTTTTTATTTGAGAGAGAGAAAGAAAAAGCACACACAGGGGAAGGGGTAGAGGGAGAGGGAGAGGGGAAGCAGATGCCCCACCGAGTGGGCTTGATCCCATGACCCTGAGATCGTGTCCTGAGCGGGAACTAAGAGTTGGTCACTCAATTGATAGAGCTACCCAGGTACCCCAAGCATAGGACTCTTGATCTCAGCTCAGGTCTTTTTTTTTTTTTTTTTTTTAAGATTTTATTTCTTATTCTCACGTGCGTGCACAGGCAAGAGAGAGAAGCAGAGAGAGAGAGAGAGAGAGAGAAGCAGAGAGGCGGAGATGCCGGCTCCATTCAGGGAGCCTGATGCTGGACTCAAACCCAGGACTCCAGGATCATGCCCTGGGCCAAAGGCAGGCTCAGCTCAGATCTTGATGTCAGGGTTGTGAGTACAAGCCCCATCTTGGGCTTCACACTTGAGTGTGATACATTTCAAATGCAAGTCTTTATTAGGTGGTTTGCAAATAATTCCTTTAAATCTGTGATTTTTCCTTTTCGTTTTCTTAACAGTATCTTTTGAAGAACAGATGTTTTACTTTGGGATAATTTTTTAGATATTTGAATACTTTTATATCTTCAGTTGTAGCCTTTGAGTTAGTCCTTTTTATGTAAAGCCCTCTGTAAAAATTTATTGGAAGAAAATCCACTGAATCTGTGTACTTTGAATTGTAAGTGAAGAATAAACCTAGTTGATTCTGTAAATTTTTATTATAAAGCTTTCTTTGAAAGTATGATTTTATTACCTAAATCTCTCTAAAAGCTAATCAGATTATGATAATATGATGCTGAATACCACAGTATTCCTGGAATTAATCAGTGTACTTTATATTTGTTCCTAAACTATCTTTTCAATTAGTAATACTTTTCAGTTGAATTTTTTTCATATATTTATGTTAAAATTGGATTGAAAGACAAAAATCCTTGTCTTTTGAAAAATTGCCTTTACAAACTGGAGAAAATAATCCATACTATTTGAATTGTATACAAAGAAGAGTGCTGGGCATATAGTAGATGTTTAATAAAGATGTGTTGAAAGAATACACGATTGCTGAAAATATAAAAAGCAATAAGAAAGTGTGGTTATAAAAGAATATCGAGAAATTTTTATGGTGATAGAACTATTTTGTATCTTGACTAGGTGGTGGATACATGAACCTACATTTGTGATAAATTGCCTAGAAGTAAATAAACACACACACACATCTGAATAAATAGAGTTAAAATTGGGGGATTCTGAATAAGAAAGTAGATTGTAGGATGTCTGGGTGGCTCAGTGGTAAGTGTCTACGTTAGTCACAGGACATGATCCTGGGTCGGGGGTCAAGTCCCACATCAGGCTCCCTGTGAGGAGCCTGCTTCTCCCTCTGCCTATGTCTCTGCCTCTCTCTGTGTCCCTCATGAATAAGTAAATAAAATCTAAAAAAAAAAATAAAAAGTAGATTGTATTAATATTGTATTAATCTTGGTGTTGATATTGTACTATGATTTTACAAGATATTACCATTGGCAGAAACTAGGTAAAGAGAAATGGAATTATTTTTTACAATGATCTCAAAATAAAAAACTTAATTTAGAGAAGCTATAAGATAGGAGTGCCTGATTGGCTCTGTCAGTAGAATATGTGACTCTTGATATCAGGGTCATGAGTTCAAGCCCCACATTGGATGTGGAGCCTACTTAAAATAATAAATAAATAAGCTATGAGATAAAAAGATATTCATAGTATTCTTACTTTTTCCTTAATGTTTCCTTAATGACATAGGAAAAATTATTGTATAAAATTTCAGGAAAACATCATGAGCCTCAGTGGGTGAATTATTACATTTTATAGGTATATCAATTTAACTTTATCATTTAACTTTATTTTTGGATATTTAATGTGTTTCCAGTTTTTCTTTTAAGTTTTTTTTTTTTTAATTTTTATTTATTTATGATAGTCACAGAGAGAGAGAGAGAGAGAGAGGCAGAGACATAGGCAGAGGGAGAAGCAGGCTCCATGCACCGGGAGCCCGACGTGGGATTCGATCCCGGGTCTCCAGGATCATGCCCTGGGCCAAAGGCAGGTGCTAAATTGCTGCGCCACCCAGGGATCCCATGTGTTTCCAGTTTTGTGTTCTTATAATAATACACTGTCATGCTGAGGAGAACATACCTGGAAAACCACTGATTTTTATGACAGTTTGATTTTGATAATTTGAAAGTTGCATATGACTATGCATACTATTTAGGAAATTAGAAATATCAATTGTTTTTAAGAGATGAGGTTATTTAGCGAATTCTTTTTTTTAATATTAAAATATTTTAAAGATTTTATTTATTTATTTGAGAGAGAGAGAGAGGATCACACCCTGAGCCAAAGGCAGATGCTCAGGCACTGAGTCACCCAGGTGTCCCTTTTTAAAGATTTTATTTATTTATTTGAGAGAGAGTGAGAGAGAGAGAGAACAAGCAAGCAAGCAAGCAAGCAAGCAAGCGTGTGAGAGTGAGCATGAGCAGAAGAGAGGGAGGGGAAGAGGAAAAAGGAGAAGCAGGTTCCCCGCTGATCAGGGCTCCTTCCTGGGACTCTAGGATCATGACCTGAGTTGAAGGCGGATACTTAACCCCTTAACTGACTGAGCCACCCAGCCTGCCAACTATTTTCATTTTTCTTTTTGTTTTTACTTTCTTCTACTTTTACTGAGATTTGTCCAAGAAAAATTGATAATGACTACATGGGTTAAATCCCTTCTATGACTTTACTTTTATCTTTTTTTTTTTTTTTTTTAATTCATGAGAGACAGGGAGAGAGGCAGAGACATAGGAGACATAGGCAGAGGGAAAAGCAGGCTCCATGCAGGAAACCTGATGTGGGACTCGATCCCAGGGCCCTGGAATCATGCCCTGAGCCAAAGGCAGATGCTCAATTGCTGAGCCACCCAGGCATCCCTTTTACTTTTTTTTACTTGAATATCTTTATTTATTTATTTATTTATTTATTTATTTATTTATTTATTTATTTATTTATTTTTAAAAATTGCATTTATTTATTCCCAAGAGACACAGAGAGAGAGAGAGAGAGAGAGAGAGAGAGAGAGAGAGAGGCAGAGGGAGAAGCAGGCTCTAGGCGAGGAGCCTGATGCGGGACTCGATCCCAGGACCCAGGATCCCGCCCTGGGCCAAAGGCAGGCGCTCAACCACTGAGCCACCCAGGCGCCCCGATTTTTTATTTTTTTTAAGTTGGCTCCACAGCCAATGTGGAGCTTGAACTCATGACCTTGAGGTCAAGTGTCGCATGCTCTACTGACTGAACCAGCCTAGGTAGCCCTCTTTTTGTTTTTTTGCTGTCTATTAATACATTTAGAGTTTAATCCATTTATCTAGATAGTATTTAACCTTTAGTCAAGTATCTTAATCACTTGAAATTCTTGTATTCTTTCGTTTGAACCCGTGTAAGTATATTAGAGAAAAATTTGCAGTACTTAGGTATTTGTTGAGGCAGTATGAGTGAAATAAGCTAAGAGGTAAACCTAATGGACATTACCTGAAATATAGTTTGAGACATTATAAAAATTGATAATTCATGGGCAGCCCTGGTGGTGTAGCGGTTTAGTGCCGCCTGCTGCCGGGGGTGTGATCCTGGAGACCCGGATCGAGTCCCACATTGGGCTCCCTGCGTGGAGCCTGCTTCTCCCTCCACCTGTGTCTCTGCCTCTCTTTCTTTTTCTTTCTTTCTTTCTTTCTTCTTTCTTTCTTTCTTTCTTTCTTTCTTTCTTTCTTTCTTTCTTTCTTCTTTCTTTCTCTCTCTCTCTCTCTCTCTCTTTCTGTCTCTATGAATAAATAAATAGAATCTTAAAAAAATAAAAATTGACAATTCATTATTATTATTATTATTTAAAGATTTATTTATTCATGAGAGACAGAGGCAGAGACATAGGCAAAGGAAGAAGCAGGCTCCCTGTGGGGAGTCCGCTACGGGACTTGATCCCAGGACCCCGGGATCATACCTGGAGCTGACAGCAGATGCTCAACCACTGAGTCATTCAGGTGCCCTGATAATTCATTATTATTGAACCATTGTAATTCATACTCAGCCTGGGTTCCTTCTCTTTTCCCATTCTGTATTGAAGTACAGTAGTTGAGATTTTTTGGTTGCTGTTTATTGCTAGCTGTCAAGAACCATTTGGGATTCGTTGATTTGACAAGTATTTATTGCTTTTCAGGCATCATGCTAAGTGCTAGAACAAAAACAAATGAATAAATGTAAGATGCTGTCCCTACCTTAGCCATTAATGGAGACAATCTTGAATCTTTTTTTTTTTTAAGATTTTTTTATTTATTTATTCATAGAGACACAGAGAGAGAGAGAGAGGCAGAGACACAGGCAGAAGGAGAAGCAGGCTCCATGCAGAGAGCCTGACGTGGGACTCGATCCCGGGTCCCCAGGATCACGCCCTGGGCTGCAGGCGGCGCGCTAAACCGCTGAGCCAACAGGGCTGCCCTGGAGACAATCTTGAAATAAATAATGATAAATGAAGAAGATGGATTCACTTTACTGTGAAAGAAAGTGAAAACTTCTTATGAGAGGTGATGTTTAAGCCAAGTTATTTAAGATGAATAAGCACTGCCATGTGGAAAAGAGGGTAAAGGAGATTAAAGACAGATAGAAGAACATGTAAATATGTGAATGGTTCCAGGAATGGCAAAAAATATACTGTAGATGAGAATTGAAGTGAATTTTGCTAGAGTGGGTTCAGATAAGATTATGAAAAGTTATATATATCAGATAAGATTATGAAAAGTTATGTATATCAGGCTATGGAATTTAGCCTTAACTCTGTAGACAGTGGGATCTATTAAAAAATGGGGGTCTTCGGCACCTGGGTGGCTCATTTGGTGAAGTGTCTGCCTTTGGCTCAGGTCGTGATTTTGGGGTTCTGGGATCATGATCTCGGGGTCCTGGGATTGAGTTCCGTGTTGGGCTCCCTTGTTCAGTGGGGAACTTGCTTTTCCCTCTGCCTCTGCCCCTCCCCCTACTTGCGCGTGTACACATTCTCTGTCAAATACATAAAATCATAAAAAAAAGAAAAAAGAAAAAAAATGGGGGGGGTCTTGAAAAGCAAGAAACAGCATAGAAGTGTGACCCAAATGGCAATGGACTGGAGGGAGAAAGACCAAGGTGAGCAAACTCAGGAGCTTTTACAGTGAGAATGGAAAGTGTGGAATCTAGAGAAATTTAAAAGCTCAAATTAGCAAATTTAATAATGAAATGGGATAAAGGAGGGATAAGGAGGAAGAGTTGTTGAGGGTAACAAAGTTTCTTCCCTAGTTAATTGAGTATTGATTCTATGAATGTAAATAGGGAATTCAGAAGAACAAATAAGTTTGGATGTAGGAAATAAATGCTGAGCTTAGTTTTGGATATGGAGATTAAAGGTGCTTGCCTATAATCAAGGTAGAGATGTCATTTAGGTGTCTAGATGTATGGGTCAGGAGATAAGAGAAGTGAAAATTAGAGATTTAATTTGACAATTACCAATATTCAACTGATTGTTAGATATAAAGAAAAAAATGAGATTGTTGAGGAAGTGTATATAGAATGAAAAGGAGGGGCCTAAGAATTGAGCCCAGGGAAAATTCAATATTTAAGGGGTAGGTAGAGCAGTAATAGCCAGGAGTGGTCAGAGGTATTGCAAGAGAACCAAGATAATGTGATATCATGGAAACCTTGCATGTAGAGAATTTTGAGGAGGAGGAAATGATGAATGTCAAAAACTCTGAAGATGTCATGTATAATGAGGACTAACAATAGTGTCTTAGTCTATTTGGGTTGCTGTAACAAATTACCATAAACTGAGTGGCTTAAACAACAAACATTTATTTCTCTCAGTTCTGGAGGTTGTGAAGTCCACGATCAAGGCCCAAGCTGATTCAGATCTTGTGAGGGCTGGCTTCCTGGCTTATAGAGAATGGTCTTTCCATCATGTCCTCACATGGTGGAAGGGGCAAGGAAGTCTCTGGGGCCTGTTTTATAAGGGCATTAATCTCATTCAGAATCCTTACTATGTAGTCACCTCCAAATACCTTCACTTTGGCTCTACCTCCAAATGCTAGCACATTGAGGATTAGATTTCTTTTTTTTTTTTTTTTTTTTTTTTTGAGGATTAGATTTCAATATATGAATTTTGAGGGACACAAACAGTCTATGGCAAATAGGCTCATGGACTTGATAATAAGGATAGTGACTTTAGAACATTATCGTAGAGTTGTGGGAGGCCAAAGCCAGTTTGATAAATGCATGTCCTAGGTCATATGCTGTATATGCCTCACAGAGTCCTATTTATTTTATTTCTTTTTAGAAGCTCACTATGACCTGACTCCCCTGGCTTCTGAGAAGTGGAAAGAGGAGTCAGAGGTGATGTCAAAAATTCCAAACATGAAAGTCTGGGATACTTGTGATAGAAAATATTTTACTCTTAACATTTATTTGTCTTTGTGGTCTTGTAAGATGATGGGGTTTTATTTACTTTAATAGCCATCCAAATGGACACTTCAGAAAGAGGGACAGATAGGGGCTGGGCACTAAGATTTGAGAGTCATTAGAATAGAGCTATCACACTGAATACCACCAGAAAGTTGGTATAGAGTGGAAGTATAGAGGACCAAGGACTGAGTTTTGGGAAATTTATTGCTAGAAGAGTAGAAAATAAAAGAAGGCATAGAAGAAGGGTTGGAGAGTTTAGGAGAGATATTTAGTTTTCCTCAGGACCTATTCTCCTAGAGGGTAATAGAACCACTGGTTTTTCATTAGTTATGTGGCCATGTAGAAGAGGGACTATTTTCGAGTTTTGTTTCTTTCCTGTTTTTTTTCTTCTCACTTTCAATTCTCTTTCTTTTTTTAAAAATATTTTATTTATTCATGAGAGACACACACAGACACACAGAGGGGCTGAGACACCGGCAGAAGGAGAAGCAGGCTCCATGCAGGGAGCCTGATGCAGGATTCAATCCCAGGACTCCAGGATCACGCCCTGGGCCGAAGGCAGGTGCTAAATCACTGAGCCACCTAGGGATCCCGACATCTTTTATTTATACCTGTTTTCCACCCACGATTTCAGCATTGACAAAACTTTGATGTTACCTAGAAACATGGTCATAACATTCATGTACAACTCAAAGTGTAGCTAAAAACAAGCGTCACATTTTCTATTATTTCTAAAAGAAAAATAAGTTCTGTAGAACATGTGTTCATATTTGTTTTTAATTAATGCTTTGTCATCTTTTCTGTTTGATTTTAATCTGAGCAAATAATGATACCATTTTTATTACTCAGTAAGCATGAATGTTAGTTGAAGTAGTTTTTAAAAAACAGTAGTTTAAGTTCCCAAACATCTAAAGCTGGACTGATTTAATTTGTACAGTTAAACTGAAATAATGTTTTCTTTTTATAATATATTTTTTTAAATTTTTTACTTATTTATGATAGTCACAGAGAGAGAGAGAGAGAGAGAGGCAGAGACACAGGCAGAGGGAGAAGCAGGCTCCACGCACCGGGAGCCCAACATGGGATTCGATCCCGGGTCTCCAGGATCGCGCCCTGGGCCAAAGGCAGGCGCTAAACCGCTGCGCCACCCAGGGATCCCTGAAATAATGTTTTCTAAAAGCTATCCTGTCACTTCTTTTTTTTTTTTTTTTAAGATATTTTATTTATTTATTAATGAGAGACAGAGAGAGAGAGAGAGAGTCAGAGACATAGGCAGAGGGAGAAGCAGGCTCCCTCCCTTTTTTTTTAAACAATAAGATATTTTGTACAATTACCCACTGCTGGATTTGACTTAGGTGGGGCAGAGAGTATCTCTGCCTTCCTGATATATTTCAGCCCCTGAAGTTATTGTAGATTAACATAATGGCCCCCAGGAAGGTGATATATTCTTGAAACTTCACCGCTTGATCCTTGTTCTGGTCCAGGTCACCCATCACCTTTGCAATGTCAGCATCCTGCAGCTTCAGGCCAGTGGGGAATTCTTTCTGGGTCAGCTCCTTCAGCTCCTTCTTGGTCAGGATGTTCTTGTCACCTTCCCTGCCTGAGTTCTTGTGGGTGGTAGATGGCCACAAGGAGGCCAATGGCCTGATCCAGGGGGCAAGCCATGGCTGGGTGCTGGGGTCAACAGGCAGCTATGAGAATGTTGTCGAGGGAGCGTTAAGGATCTCCTGTCACTTTCTTTTTACTCCCTTGTGTGATGAGTCTGTTTTTTTTTTTTTTTTTTTTTACTAATGATTAAACAGTAATTAGTTACCAAAGCATCTGGTTAAAAAAAATCCAATCAAAACAGCAAAACTGGTCTCTCCTGTAGACCAGTTGTCTCCTGGTCACATGTTATGTGAGGCTCACTAGGGATTGTTTATTTTTTAAAATATTTTATTTATTTATTTGACACACACATACACACACACACACACACACACACATACACAGAGTATGCACACAAACAAGGGGAGCGGCAGACAGAGGGAGAGGGAGAAGCAGATTTCCCACTGAGCAGAGAGCCCCACATGGGGCTTGATCCCAGGACTCTGGGATCATGACCTGAGCTGAATGCAAATGCTTAACCGACTGACCTAAGCACCCTGGGATTGTTTATTTTTATTGGGCAATTTTAGAGAAATGGTGTGATGAAATCACCATTTTGCCAAGAGTTATTTGTGTTTGTCGATCATGAGGTTTGAAGCTATTGAAGAAATTATTTGAAGATTTAAGGAAATTTTGTGAGTAGCTAATGGCACATAAGTAACCCTCAGCTATGGTGAACTACTTGGTATTCTCTTTAAAGAATCAATATGGTTTCTTTGACTTTGCAATTGCTACTCTTGTTATCTGTCTGATTTTAGCCATCCTACTGGGTGTGAAGTGGTATACTATTGATATTTTTAAAATAAATATTTATTTGAGAGAGAGAGTGTGCGAGAGAGCACATGAGCCAGGGAAGGGGCAGAGAAGCAGACTCCTCACTGAGCAGGGAGCCTGACTTGGAACTGGATCCTAGGACTCTCGGATCATGACCTGATCCAAAGGCAGTCGCTTAACTGACTGAGCCACCCAGGAGCCCTGTTTTTTTTTTTTTTAATATTTTATTTATTTATTCATGATAGAGAGAGAGAGAGAGGCAGAGACACAGGCAGAGGGAGAAGCAGGCTCCATGCCAGGAGCCCGACGTGGGACTCGATCCCGGGACTCCAGGATCGCGCCCTGGGCCAAAGGCGGGTGCCAAACCGCTGAGCCACCCAGGGATCTCCTATTTTTGTTTTTTTTTTAATAAAGATTTTATTTATTTATTTGAGAGATAGAGTAAGAGAATGTGAAGTGGTATACTACTGACATTTTAACGGATGGTTTTCTTGAGATTTTTGTGTGCATTTATAAGTATCATTTTTTCCAGCGTGATTTCTTTTTTTTTCATTATTATTATCATTTTTTTAAAGATTCTTATTTATTTATTCATGAGAGACACACAGAGAGAGAGGCAGAGACACAGGCAGAGGGAGAAGCAGGCTCCATGCAGGGAGCCTGATGTGGGACTCGATCCTTGGACTCCAGGATCATGCCCTGGGCCGAAGGCAGTGCTAAACCACTGAGCCACCTGGGCTGCCCTTTTTTTTCTTTTCCTTTTTTTTTTTTTTAAGATTTTATTTATTTATTCATGAGAGACACACAGAGAGAGAGAGGCTGAGACACAGGCAGAGGGAGAAGCAGGCTTCATGCAAGGAGCATGATGTGGGACTTGATCCTGGGTCCCTAGGATCACACCCTGGGCTGCAGGCGGCACTAAACCCCTGTGCCACCGGGGCTGCCCCCCCTTTTTTTTTCTTTTTTAAATTGAAGTATAATTGATATACAATATCCCATTAGTGTCTGATACATCATACTGATTTGATGTTTTCATATACTATAAAATGATTTCCACTGAAAGTCTAGTTACCATCTGTCACCATACAAATGTTACTATTAATATAAATATTATATTTTTCCCTATGCCATATATTATAATTTTTATTTTACTTATTATAAAACAAATTATAAATCTATTCATTTATGAATTATGCAGTCTGTGTGGGTTTTTTTTGTTTGTTTTTGTTTTTTGTTTTTTGTAAGTAGGCTCCACTTCCAGTGTGGAACCCAATGTGAGACCTGAACTCATGATGCTAAGATAAAGAGTCTGACACTTGACAAACTGACAGGTGCCCCTGCTGTATTTTTATTTTCTTTTATTTCTTAAGGAGTTTATTTATTTATTCATGAGAGAGAGAGAGAGAGGCAGAGACACAGGCAGAGCGAGAAACAGGCTCCATGCAGGGAGCGCGATGTGGGACGTGATCCCAAGTCTCCAGGATCACCCTCCAGGCCGAAGGCGACGTTAAATTGGTGAGCCACCGGGGCTGCCCAATGAATTAATTCTTTTATTCTTTAATTTTTTAATTTTTTAATTTATGATAGTCACACACACATAGAGAGAGAGAGAGAGAGAGGGGCAGAGACATAGGCAGAGGGAGAAGCAGGCTCCATGCACCCGGAGCCTGACGTGGGACTCGATCCCGGGTCTCCAGGATTGCCCCCTGGGCCAAAGGCAGGTGCCAAACCACTGCGCCACCCAGGGATCCCTAATTCTTGTAAATTATTTAAAAATTGTCTGGCACACCACATGAAAAAATGCTCAATATCACTTGACATCATGGAAATACAGATCAGGGGGATCCCTGGGTGGCTCAGCGGTTTAGCACCTGCCTTTGGCCCAGGGTGTGATCCTGGAGTCCCGGGGTCGAGTTCCACCTCGGGTTCCCTGCATGGAGCCTGTTTCTCCCTCTGCCTGTGTCTCTGCCTCTCTCTCTCTTTGTCTCTCATGAATAAATAAATAAAATCTTAAAAAAAAAAAAAGGAAATACAGATCAAAACCATAGTGAGATAGCACCTCACACCAGTCAGATTGGCTAAAATTAACAAGTCAGGAAACAACAGATGTTAGCAAAGATGTGGAGGAAGGGGAACCTTCTTACACTGTTGGTGGGAATGCAAACTGGTATGACCACTCTAGAAGAAAATATGGAGGTTCCTCAAAAAGTTGAAAATAGAACTACCCTAGGGCCCAGCAACTGTACTACCAGGTATTTATCCAAAGGATACAAATAGTGATTTGAAGGAGCACCTGCACCCCTGTTTATAGCAGCGATGTCTGCATTAGCCAGACTATGGAAAGAGCCTAGATGTCCATCAACAGATGAATGGATTAAGACGTGGTATATATACCAGAGGAATATTGCTCAGCCATCAAAAAAATGAAATCTTATAATTTGCAATGAGATGGGTGGAACTAGAGGGTATTAGAGAAACCCTAATAGATGGATGGTACTAGAGGGTAGCCAGAGAAAGACAATATGGTTTTACTCAAATGTGGAATTTAAGAAACAGAACAGATGAACATAGGGGAAGGGAGGGAAAAATAAAATAAGATAAAATCAGAGAGAGACAAACATAAGAGATTCTTTTTTTTTTTTTTTTTAATTTTTATTTATTTATGATAGTCACAGAGAGAGAGAGAGGCAGAGACACAGGCAGAGGGAGAAGCAGGCTCCATGCACCGGGAGCCCGACGTGGGATTCGATCCCGGGTCTCCAGGATCGCGCCCTAGGCCAAAGGCAGGCGCCAAACCACTGCGCCACCCAGGGATCCCTAAGAGATTCTTTTTTAAAAAATTTCTTTTAAAAGACTTTATTTATTCATGAGAGACACACAGAGAGAGGCAGAGACATAGAGGGAGAAGCAGGCTCCCTGCAGGGACCCTGATGTGGGACTCCATCTCCAGACCCCAGGATCACTACCTGAGCCAAAGGCAGATGCTTAGCCACTGAGCCACCCAGGTGTCCCCATAAGAGACTCTTAAGTATCAGAAACAAACTGAAGGTCGCTGGAGGGGAGGAGGGTAGGGGGTTGGGGTAACTGAGTGACAGGCATTAAGGAGGGCACTTGAATTTTTTTTTTTTTTTTTAGCACTGGGTATTATATGCAACTGATGAATCATTAAATTCTACCTTTGAAACTAATAATATACCATATGCTAATTGATATTAAATAAAATTTTAAAATTTGGCACATAATAATAGTGTAAGTTTTTTTTTTTTTTTTTTAATAGTGTAAGTTTTAATTTCTAGAAGTGGAATTGCTGGATCAAAGGATATGTATTTCTGTATGGACATATGTTAATTTTTTGTTCAACATTCTTTCCTTTGGGAAGCAGCCTTCTCTTTCCTGTAGTCCCAGGGAAAATGCTAGTACTAGTTACTCCCACCCTCTATCTTAAACTGGGCTAATTAGAGCCATCCCTGAATCTTTTCTTCTGGAAGGAACAAGATACTCTCTTTCTACAAGGATGACTAAGGTGGGATACTTTGACTTAGCTGGGGCTGCCAATGTTCATTTTCCTACTGTGTTGAGAGTCTGGCTGAATATTGAATGGAGTCAAAGATAGCCAAAACATGAAGAGAGAGAGAGAGACAGAGCTTTGGAAACAGCATTTAAACTTTTGGTTCCAGCCATTCTTGAAAGCCAAAAGAACATTAAAAAAACAACAACCTCAAAACAGTTTTTTTTTAAAAAGATTTTATTTATTTATTCATGAGAGACACACACAGAGAGAGGCAGAGACACAGGCAGAGGGAGAAGCAGGCTCCATGCAGGGAGCCCGATGTGGGACTCAATCCTGGGTTTCCAGCATCAGGCCCTGGGCTGAAGGCAGCACTAAACTACTGAGCCACCCGGGCTGCCCCCAAAAACAGTTTTGAGGTGCATTGCTCAATTCTCTTCCAGAAAGATTGTGTTAATTTATACTCCCATTTCCTTCAGGAGGATTTTAATTAGAAAAAAATCACTTAATAAGATTTATGGTTTAAGCAGCAACATAGTAAACTGCATAACTTCATGAAGGTGAAAATGCTAAGGACCTGGAGCAGGGATGTTAAATATTATACCTAATTCAGATTCTGTCTCTGAATGTTATAGATTGCAACTTGTCTTTGGCCTTTATCATATCGTAAACATATTTAAAATCAGTAATTTGGGCAGCCTGTGTGGCTCAGCGGTTTAGCCGTTTTCAGCCCAGGAAGGGGGACCCAGGATGGAGTCCCACATCAGGCTCCCTGCATGGAGCCTGCTTCTCCCTCTGCATGTGTCTCTGTTCCTCTCTCTCTCTCTCTCTCTCTCTGTGTCTCATGAATAAATAAATAAAATCTTAAAAAAAATAAAGTCAGTAATTTGAATTCTGAAAATTACCAGGTCTTGTCTTCTGTATTTGATTTATTTAGACTGAAGAGTTTTTGAGGGCATGGTCTAAATAAATCCCAATAGTCTATGAATAGACAGGTCTTTGAAACTGGAAAAAAATCCTTTCAGCAGAGATCCTTTTATTATTTTAGCAGACAACTTTACCTAAAGGGGTGAATAATTATTTACTTGGTACTTACCAAGTAGATGGATTTGTAGAGCTTTCTTTTTAATGATTTCCCTAATAGATTGAGTTAGGAGAAAGAATTTGTATCTTCCTTGGAAAGGCCCATCTTCCATTGATGAGACCATTCTGTAGATGACTTCTTTTTCTTTGATATGCTGTAGTTTTTTGTATATTTTATTAATTTACAAAATTAGCACCATGATTTGAAGAAAACAGTTAATTTGTTTGGGAACTTGACATCTCAATATGTTTTCTCCTTCAACCCAATATTCTATTGTTATACTTTATTTAAGATATAGACTTAAAAACTTGAAGATTCTTATTTAAAGAAAATAACATTTTGGGTCAGTTTTTAAGTGAAAAAAATCTGTTTCTACTTAATGACATTTGCTTGTAGGTAAAAATATGTGCTTTGTTTTTTCCAATTTAAACTAAGTCTAGCTACATTTAGAGAAAGAAATCAAGTGTCAGAACAAGCTTGGAAAATAATAGTATGAAAATTAATTTGCAATGGAAAGTAGCAGTTGGGACTGGAGTGAATTTTACAAATGCTTTATATAATTGTCCCACGCAGTTGTATGGAATTTGAAAAGAATGTTACTTTTCTTTTGAGACAGATGTTTTACCAAATAATTTTAGTCTGAGTAAACCAAGATTCACACAGGATTAGATTAATAAAACTCATTTTTTTTAAAGGATGAAAGAATTGAGAGGGAACAACAATAAAGATTGATTTAAGATGGTGTAAAACTAAAGGCTTTTAAAAACACAACTGTATTACCCTTCTGCCTCTCCCAAATTTTCTTTGACTGCTATTGTTCAGATTGTGTGTTTGAGAAATATGGTTGTAGAAGCATGAAGGATATTTGAAAACACTATAGCATTTGATAAAGTTACCACAATATGTTTCAGGATATTATATGATAACATTCTTTGGCCTTTTATAATTGTTTAGAAGATGGGATGCATAGTTTCCATTAGTATGGCTGCCATTTATCAAATACCATATGCCAAACTTTATTTTTCATTAATTTCTCTCAACAACTACATAAGGTAGGTGAAGTTACTGAGACTTGGAGACATTAAGTAATTTGCTTAGGGTTATATAGCTGGAACTGGTGGCATCAGTCTCTGAATCCTGCTTTTAGTTTTGTTTTGTAAGTTCAAGGCTCATGTTCTTACACTGTGCACAATCCTCTGTTGAAATTGGGGAATCCTCAGGTAAATATACTATTCTTTGTTTATTCAAGAAATGTTTATTGGCTATTATATGCTGGGCATCATTCTACAAAAAAAAAAACAAGCCAGATACTGAAGGTTCCCTTTTACAGGTTCTATTAATAGGAATAGGGAAAGCTAGACTCTTCTCCTTTAGAGAAAGATTAGCAACCTTTCATAAATGAAGTGCCAAATGGCTTCTGTTAAGCCATTCAGTCAAGTGTCTATTGAGTGGTCGGGTTGAGGGAGTAGATACTGGCTTTGTTCTTAAGGAATTTATAATTTTGTTAAGCATGATCAGTTTCACTAGCAGAGGAATGGAAAATTCATTTAAAAGGCTGACATCTGGGGTACTGTGTGGCTCAGTTGGTTAAGCATCTGCCTTAGGCTCTCAGGTCATTATCCCAGAGTGTTGTTCCCCCTCACCCATTGAGCCGCATGTCCGGCTCCCTGCTCAGAGAGGAGCCTGCTTCTCCCCCTTCCTCAGTCCCTCCCCCGCTCCTCCTCTCTCTCTCTCTCTCTCTCTCTCTCTCTCTCTCTCTCTCTCGCATGCGCACTCTCTCAAGTAAATAAAATCTTTAAAAGAAAATAAAAGGCTCACATCTACTAAACTTATAATCTACTAAACTTATAATCATCAAGAGGTTTTGGACAGCCACAGACATCAAGGGGATACTAGCAAGAGTATGTAGGTAGGGAGTAGGAGGTGGAACTGCCTGTAGAAAAAAAATCCACCTAAATGTCTTACAGGAATTGGAAATTCAGCATCGGCAAGTAAACATCCCTGGCTCTTCCAAACCTTTTCTTCTTGGTCATTCACCCAAATCAAAAACTTGCCACACTTTTCCTTTTCCCCTTCATTTTCACTTTAAAGTATTTTATTTTTCTCCTTAATTTTTTCTCATATTCTTCTTTTTCTGTCTGTTCCTACAGTCACTGCCATAGTTCAGGTCCTTTTCTATTATTATAGAGAGCACTCTATTTGGATAGAGGTTTGGCTGTGTAGAGATCTAACATAAAGGTCTACAACAGTATAGAAATTTATTTTTCTTTCACATAAAAGTCTAAGTATAGACAGTTTTGGGTTTGTATAGGCTGCTTCCAGCTTTATGTTTAACATCTTAACCCTATCACATCTGTGTGCCAAGTAAGAGGATGGAGGAAGTGGGGAAGAGGGATAACTCCTTCCCTTTAGATCCACATCACCTCCTTTGGCTGAAAGTTACCAGAAGGGATACTGAGAAATGTGATCCATATCCCTACTTAAAATTCAGGCTTCTATCACCACCACCACCAGCGCTATTATCATCATTATAGCTATTTTTTTTTTAAGTATTTATTTATTTATTTATGATAGGCACACAGTGAGAGAGAGAGAGAGGCAGAGACACAGGCAGAGGGAGAAGCAGGCTCCATGCACCGGGAGCCCGACGTGGGATTCGATCCCGGGTCTCCAGGATCGCGCCCTGGGCCAAAGGCAGGCGCTAAACCGCTGCACCACCCAGGGATCCCATTATAGCTATTAAGAGACATCTAGCGGGATCCCTGGGTGGCGCAGTGGTTTGGCGCCTGCCTTTGGCCCAGGGCGCGATCCTGGAGACCCAGGATTGAATCCCACATCGGGCTCCCAGTGCATGGAGCCTGCTTCTCCCTCTGCCTATGTCTCTGCCTCTCTCTCTTTCTCTCTCTGTGACTATCATAAATAAAAAAAATTAAAAAAAAAAAGACATCTAGCAATCTGCTTTAGGAACCTCCTTATCCCTCTCTTTTCAGTTAAATTCTTCTCTGGCTAATTCCATACTGTTACCAGAGTAATATTTTTATTTTATTTTATTTATTTTTTGGTGCAAAAATGTGCTTTTATTATAGCATGGGGATAGGACTCATGGGCAAAAATTGCTGCATTGTGAATATGAGGAACTATTGATTATATACTTTTAAGCTGGGGGTGGGGTAGAGATAAAGGAAGTTTCTAAAGGGATTTTCATGTTAAAGAAGACTTACAGGATCCTGGAAGTATGACCAGAGTAATTTTTTTTTTTCTTCAATAAAATGGTAATATCACTCTGTTTAATCTTTTAGTAGTTTGGCTTCAAATACTGAGGATGCCTCATGGTATTTGAAGAGTGTAATTGGCAGAGGAAATCTGAAATCTACATTACCTGTATCCTGCAGTCATAGTGTCCTGCATGACAGGGATACTCCTTCCCTATCAATAATGATTGGTGTTTCCTAGTCTATTAAGGCCTCAGTTCTATGTCCTTGACTGAGATATCTCTAGTTGACCAAATTGTGTCTTCTCCTGTTTTGTACTTTTGCAGTGAGGATATACATGAGGTAGTATAACTGGTTGGTTGGTCATAACTGAGAATAAATTCTTTTTTTTTTTTTAAGATTTTATTTATTTATTCATGATAGTCACACACAGAGAGACAGAGAGGCAGAGACACAGGCAGAGGGAGAAGCAGGCTCCATGTAGGGAGCCCGACACGGGATTCGATCCCAGGTCTCCAGGATTGCGCCCCCCTGGCCAAAGGCAGGTGCCAAACCGCTGCGCCACCCAGGGATCCCTGAGAATAAATTCTTGGCTCAGACAACCTCAGTTTGAATTTCTTTTCTTTTTTTTTTTAATATTTAATTTATTTGTTCATGAGAGACACAGACTTGAGAGAGAGAGAGAGAGAGACAGAGGCAGAGACACAGGCAGAGGGAGAAGTAGGCTCCATGCAGGGAACCCGACATGGAACTTGATCCCGGGTCTCCAGGATCACACCCCGGACTGAAGGCGGCGCTAAGCCGCAGCGCCACCGGGGCTGCCCTAAAATTGTATTTTTTAAAGATTTTATTTATTTATTCATGAGAGACACACTCAGAGAGAGAGGCGGAGACACAGGCAGAGGGAGAAGTAGGCTCCATGCAGGGAACCCGACATGGAACTTGATCCCGGGTCTCCAGGATCACGCCCCAGGCTGAAGGCGGCGCTAAACCGCTGTGCCACAGGGGCTGCCCCAAGTGTTGATTTTCTAAAAAATATTTTATTCATTTGAGAGAGTGAATGAGCATGAATTGGGGGAGGAGCAGAGGGAGAGGGTGAAGCAGACTCCCCTGCTGAGCAAGGAGTCTGATGTGAGGCTTGATCCCAGGATTTTGAGATCATGACCTCAGCTGAAATCAGATATTTAACTGACTGAGTCCTCCAGGCACCCTTTATATGTTTTATTATTGGCCTTTAGCAGGTATAGACAGAAGGTACCTAAAGTTCCTAAATGTATGCTGTGTATAGTTTTTGAAAGAGGGAAGTAGTAACCCTTTTTTAGGATTAATTAAATGTATTGAACAAAGAGAAGATGCTGATCAATTTTAAAGAATGTCATTGGGACACCTGGGTGGCTCAGCAGTTGAGCGTCTGCCTTCCTCTCAGGTCTTTTTTTTTTTTTTTTTTAATTTAAAAAAAATTTATTTATGATAGTCACAGAGAGAGAGAGAGAGAGAGAGAGGCAGAGACACAGGCAGAGGGAGAAGCAGGCTCCATGCACCAGGAGCCCGACATGGGATTCAGTCCCAGGTCTCCAGGATCACGCCCTGGGCCAAAGGCAGGCGCTAAACTGCTGCGCCTCCCAGGGTTCCCCCGCTCAGGTCTTGATCCCAGTGTCCTGGGATCGAGTCCCACATCAGGCTCCCAGGAGGGAGCCTGCTTCTCCCTCTGCCTATGTCTTTGCCTCTCTCTGTCTGTCTCTCATGAATGAATGAATGAATGAATGGATAAAATCTTTAAAAAATAATGTCATCACTTTTTACATAATTGTTTTTCTAACTTGCATGGTCATAAAATTAGACTCTACCCAACTCCTCAAGGATACCTTTGTCCTAAGATAAAGATCTAAGACCTCTGTTGTCATTTCATTATTGATTGTTACTTTGTATGTGGTGGTACTCTAATATTAGCTCTTTCGTAGGCAAGGTTGTGCCTTTAATGGACATAGATTCAATTACTTGTAAAAGATAATTAGTTTTATTGAAATAAAAATACTGTAGGCTTTTTATTTATTTATTTATTTAATATTTTTTTTCTTTATTTGTTTATGATAGTCACACAGAGAGAGAGAGAGAGGCAGAGACACAGGCAGAGGGAGAAGCAGGCTCCATGCACCGGGAGCCCGACGTGGGATTCAATCCCAGGTCTCCAGGATCACGCCCTGGGCCAAAGGCAGGCGCCAAACCACTGTGCCACCCAGGAATCCCCTGTAGACTTTTTATTAACATATTGTGGGTAGTGAGGGCAAATTATGAAAAAAAATGTGGACTTTCAGAATTTTGATGTGATTTTCAAAGTATCCTAACAAAATTCTTTGCTACTGAATACGAGAGCCCAAACTATCCAAATCAGAGGAGAATGATGCAGATAAATAATTCTTAAAATAACTATGAATTGGGATGCTTGGGTGGCACAGTTGGTTAAGCATCTGACTCATGGTTTCTGCTCAGGTCGTGACCTCAGAGTTGTGGGATTGAGCCCCGTGTTGGGCTCCTGCACTCTGTACTGAGTCTACTTAAGATTCTTTCTCTCTCAAATAAATAGATAAATCTTTAAAGAAAATCATGAATTATTCTTAGGAAGTAAATAATTATTTGAAAATCTAATGTTTATCTGTTGTGATCCAGTTATTAGTAGGATTAAAAACACAGTAAATGGTAATGAGATCACTTGTTTTGCATTTGACATTGTTATTTAAAAAAAATTTTTTTAAACATTGTTATTAAAGGCCTCAATAGATACTACTATGTATTTGTTCTTTTTGTATTTCTTGTTATTTTAGTAGGTCTGCAAATTGATTCCAGTTATATTAATCTTTGAATAAAAGAAATAATTTATTATATTATAAAATGGGTTTATTTTGTTGTCTTTTAAAAGTTGTTATGTTTTGGACTCTTAAAATGTTGATGCTTTAGATAAGATATATCTGGTATTGATATAACATTTTTATCCTGTTGTCGAAAAATCATTTCCTTAGGATCAAAGATATTTTCAGAGTATTTGATATTATTAGTTCTTCAACTTGTACAAAGGGTGAGAGATTCCCTAGAGTTCAGACATTGTGATTACAGTGTACTCATAGATTTTTTATTTATTTTAGTTTTTTATTTTTATTTTTTTGTACTAGTAAAGTTTAAAAAAAAAACAATATTTACCAGATTTTTACATCCAGAAATAAGATGTTTTTTCTTTCTTAGTTATGGTCTAAAGACAAGATTTTTTTTTTAAATTAATCTCTACACCTTGGGGATCCCTGGGTGGCTCACTGGTTTAGCACCTGCCTTTGGCCCAGGGCATGATCCTAAAGTCCCGGGATCAAGTCCCACGTCAGGCTCCTTGCATGGAGCCTGCTTCTCCCTCTGCTTGTGTCTCTGCCTCTCTCTCTCTCTGTTCTCTCATGAAAAAATAAATAAAACCTAAAAAAAAAAAAAAAGCCCTCTACACCTAGTGTTGGGCTCGAACTCACAACCCTGAGATCAAGAATTGTACCATCTTTTTTTTTTTTAATTTTTTTTTTTATTTATTTATGATAGTCACAGAGAGAGAGAGAGAGAGAGAGTTGTGAATGGGTTGTCCTTTGGGTACCTATCCCATCCAGTCATTTTTAAACAGAGGTAAAGTCACGTTATCCAAAACATGGCCATTGGCTCTCAGTGTAGTCATGGCATTTTCACCTAGAAGTGGGGTATGAGTCAGCATGTATTGTAAGATTTATTGATTTACCTAGTTTAGGTGAGTTACCAAAGAAAAAAATGTCATATGAATTTTTTACTAGATAAGTATTTTCTAAGGTACATTCCACAAAACAGTTCTAGGCACTGGCCTTTGAAGAGTAGTAACTTTGGCTAAATGTATAAGGAAAATTCTGCCTAATGTGTTTACTTCTTAGAGATTCACATTGTGAGTATGAGAATCCCTGCAATGTGAAAGTTTGATGAGCTATTTATTTATTTATTTACTTACTTATTTATTTATTATTTTAAAAAATATTTTATTTATTTATGCATGAGAGACACACAGAGAGAGAGAGAGAGAGGGGCAGAGACACAGGCAGAGGGAGAAGCAGGCTCCATGCAGGGAGCCCAGTGTGGGACTCAATCCCGGGTCTCCAGGATCAGGCCCTGGGCTGAAGGCGGCACCAAACCGCTGAGCCACGCGGGTTGCCCTCTTTTTAAAAAAAAAAAAAAAAAAAAAGATTTTATTTATTTATTCATGAGACACGCGCACACACACACACACACACACACACACACACACACACGCAGAGGCAGAGGGAGAAGGCTTCATGCAGGGAGGCCGATGTGGGACTCTATCCCTGAACTCCGGGATCATGCCCTGAGCCAAAGGCAGACACTCAACCACTGAGCCACCCAGGCATCCCAGATGAGCTCTTTTTTGGTATAACATTTCACACACTTATTTGGTCACAGAGCTCCTAATGAATGGTAGATATGTCACTGAGTAGTATTTTGTGGAAGCATTGTATCTCACTGAATAGTATTTTGTGGAAGCATTGCATTAGAGTAAGGTAGGAGTCTGTCATCTTTCTTTAGAATTAGTTATTGTTACGGAATAACTATTGGTTATTTTAGTTGGTGGTCATTGACAGTAGAGGATGGTTGTTAAAAACATAGGCTTTGGCCCTACGTAGATAGGATTTTAATTTCAGCACTATTTATTATATGTGATTTTATGTAAGAACTTAATCTTGGGGCATCTGGGTGTCTTAGTTAAGCATCTGACTGAATCAGGTCATAGTCTTAGGGTTCTGGGATTGAGCCTTGTATAGGGCTCTGCACTCAGCAGGAAGTCTGCTTTCCCTCTCCTTCTACCCCCCCACCCATAAGAGAGAGGAGGGAGAGGGAGAAACAGGCTCCCTGCTGAGCATGGGGCCCAATGTGATGTTCGATCCCAGGACTCCAGGATCATGACAGGAGTGGAAGGCAGATGCCCAACCAACTGAGCCACCCAGGTACCCCAATAAAATCTTTTTTAAGAAAAGAACTTAATCTTTATGGGTCTCAGTTTGCTGATCTGTGATATTTTCTGTTGGATGCTTAGCCCACATCTGACATAGTTTTTTTTTTTTTTTTAAAGATTTTATTTATTTATTCATGAGAGACCTAGAGAGAGGCAGAGACACAGGCAGAGGGAGGAGAAGCAGGCTCCATGCAAGGAGCCCGATGTGGGACTCGATCCTGAGAATCTGGGATCAGGCCCTGAGCTAAAGGCAGACACTCAACTGCTGAGCCATCCAGCTGTCCCCTGACATAGTTTTAAAGACTTAAAAAAAAAAAAAAAAAAGGCTTAATAAGTTGTGACTTGTAAAACTACCTATGTTTCTATTAGAAAATGTTTGGGTGCACCAGTTAGGACAATCATTCTTCTATAATAGGAAACTATCTTACATCTGAATAGTTTTATCTAGCATAATTCATGTGTTAGATTTCATTTTAGGATAAATATGGAATAATCTGGGCTCAAAAGAGAATCTCAATTTAGAGAAAAGGTATCGTTGGCAGAGAGGCTATTAAATCTTCATACCCAAGAGAAGAAAATATTGGGGTGGTGTAAGGAGATGTTACCATTTAAGACCTGCTGTATAGGACTGTGTGTGTAGGGGTTGACACTTTGGTGAGAGACCATGCTCTCTAGAGAGGGTGAACTAGATATTTGAATCTGCATTTACCTAATGATGTTTTGGTTTATAAAACAAATGTGTATCGATAAACATAATGCTCCAAGAGTGAGGGACAGCTACAGCCCATTTCTGAAAAAAGCAGTTAGCTGCAAGGGCTTGCATCAATTGTTACACTTTGTCTTATGAGTCCCCTCACTCTGCCACAGTTCATTGGACCATGGATTGGCATCAGTGATATATCACCTAGGCCTATTGGCTTATAAATTAACCTGACCTAAGAACTGTACAGTAGTTCTCTCTTACAGAATGGTTAATTCACTCAGTGTAATCCTCTTCATTAGGGAATTTGAATATGCACTAGCAAAGAAAACAGCAAAGAAACAGAAGCTCAGGGCAATAGAAACCATGTAGTAGAGAGAGTAGTCCTAGTGGAGAATTAAACAACCACTGTCACAGGAGAGGCAGAATAAGGAAATAGTTATAATATTTAGGGTTCTTACTGGATACCAGTGGATTTTTTGTTTGTTTAAAATTTTATTTATTTGAGAGAGCGAGCGAGCAAATGAGAAAGCACAGCAGGGGGAGTGACAGAGGGAGAAGAAGAAGCAGACTCTTCTAAACAGGGGGCCTAACCCAGGACTCTGAGATCATGACCTGAGCTGGAGGTAGACGCTTAACTGTTTGAGCCATCCAGGCACCCCTGGGTACAAGTTTTATTTTATTTTGACCAGTGTTCCAGTTTTCTTTTCTTTTCTTTTTTTTTTTAAATTTATTTATGATAGTCACAGAGAGAGAGAGAGAAGAGGCAGAGACACAGGCAGAGGGAGAAGCAGGCTCCATGCACCGGGAGCCCGACGTGGGATTCGATCCCGGGTCTCCAGGATCGCGCCCTGGGCCAAAGGCAGGCGCCAAACCGCTGCGCCACCCAGGGATCCCCCAGTGTTCCAGTTTTCAATGAGGCTTAATTGTGGAGACTTTTCTTGTGCTTCTGTACTATCCCACATATTCTTAGACTAAACTCTCATTGTGAAGTAACTTAAATGAATCTGCATATAGTTCTGGCAGTTGGAAAGAGCCCATCTTAATATTAGCACCTACATCCTTTAAGTAAAGCATGATAATTCAGTTAGTTGATGTAAATTAATTAATTGATTAGCTGGATGGGAGCAACAGGGACTTTGCTTGTGGCACTATTGACTAGGGAATGTAATAAAGATTATGCACCCCTTTTTTGACCGGTTGCCCCAGTCTTAGAGTGAAGAGACCTGGGTTTATGGCTCTGCTACCCATTAGCTTTGTATTTCATACATATGTATTTCATGGGCCAGAGTTTTTTTTCTGTAATTTGAATTAGTCAAACTATTTTTCTTTCACCAGAAAAGAAGCTTTTTAGTAAAATTGGTTGTTGTTCACAGTACTTAGAAATGGTTAGAGATAGCTATAAATCTGAAAAATGAGAGGAAATAATAGCAATCTAAGTAAACATTGAAATACTGATGTAGCTTAACTAGGAAAGTCTACTAGTATTCAGCATTGTTCTATTCTTTTTTTTATTCTATTATTTTGTTCATGAAAAAGGAATGTTGAGGGGATAGTATATTTTCATAGATGTGGCATTAACTTGTCTACTTTCACTACGGTGTTTATTTTTTCTTTTTTATTTATATTTCAAATATTTATAACCATTTCCTCTAGAGAATTTGACAAACAGGTAGATTTGTTTTTTTAATGCAGTGCTTTCCTAGGTTTTTCATCCAGAGTCAACCTGATAAGGGGGCAAAAGACCAAATGCTTTTTTTTTGTTGTTGAGAATCTTGATCTATGAATTAGATTAAAGTATGGACCAACTAAATTATACTATGATTCACTAATAGTGATATCTTAGGTCAACAGTAATTCTTACTTCTTGACAGAAAAAGTTCCCTTTAGAAAAAATAATTGCAGACTGCCCCCAAAGTAGTTATTGTACTCTTAATATGATAGATTAATATTTAAGCATTGGTAGATTCTGTGATTTAGAGATCTTGGTTGTAACTTTCTGCTTTCCCATGGAATCATGAACATAGCCAGGAGCAAAAAGAAGCTTTAAAAAAAGAAAAAAAATTTTTTTGGCAGTTTACCTTCTTTATTCCATTATGTATAATTACTTTGTAGGATCAGAAAAACATCTGTTGGAAAGGTGTGTAATCCAGTCTCTTATGACAGGTCTCTGTTCCTAAATGTAAATATGTAGTCTAGATTTGTATAAGAAATGAGAAATTCTAAGACATGACAAGGATGTGAGGAAATATTGACTTACCCTAAGACAAAATGGAATTAAGACCTGTTTGGTGGTCTGACATAGATGTCTCTAACATCATGTCACTTTCATTCATTTCAGTTTCAAAAGGTTTTTCCAAGGAAAGTGTATAGAATCTGGAGTTTTCCTTGAGGTTTCCAGTAGTACAAACCCTGTCTTCTGCAATCTGTTTTTCTATTTAAAATTCTCTGCAATAAAAAACAACAAAATCAAGTCCCCTGAAATCTTATGGAAGTGAAGTAATGTTTTTTAGTGTCTTCATTGTATGCACATCAAAGTCATGACATTTTTTTTAAAAGATTTTATTTATTCAAAAAAAAGATTTTATTTATTCATGAAAGACTCAGAGGGAGGGAGAGGAAGAGACATAGGCAGAGGGAGAAGCAGACTCCCCACGGGAGCCTGATGCAGGACTTGATCCCAGGACTCCGGGATCACCACCTGAGCCAAAGGCAGATGCTCAACCATTGAGCCACCCAGGTGTCCCAAAAGTCAAAACATTTTTATTTTTTATTTTTTTAAATTTTTATGTATTTATGATAGTCACAGAGAGAGAGAGAGAGAGAGAGGCAGAGACATAGGCAGAGGGAGAAGCTGCCTCCATGCACTGGGAGTCTGATGTGGGATTCGATCCCGGGTCTCCAGGATCGCGCCCTGGGCCAAAGGCAGGCGCCAAACCGCTGCGCCACCCAGGGATCCTCAGTCATAACATTTTAATTTGTTTTTAATATCTGCTCCAGTGTAAGCTTCAGAATCACCAATGTACATTTCAATCCAGTGACCAAGCATTGTAACAGAAAATACTGCCTAAAATGAAGGGCTGTGAGGAAATAGTAGTATTTTCAAAGTTGCCCACCGGATTGTGGATATATCTTATGACAGAACAGGTGGATGAGATGAGTTCTAAGGAATTAACATGGTGATAATCCAGTGCCTTTGGCATATTTTTTAAGCTTCCTTTGGACATGTCCAAGTTGTTCGACAAAGGTTCCCATTTGTCAACTGTTACTTCATGCCGAATTGCTTTAATTTTTTTCCGAAAGCATCAAGAAACCGTTTTTCTGCTGTTTTCCATTCTCTATTCTGAAGTGCAAGCACACCAATCTTGTGCATAACAAAAGGATCTTCTAGTGCAGTGTTTAGCTTATGCAAAGCTTAGCGCTTGGCCAAAGAATCTTTCAGCCTATTTTAAGTTATTGGTCAATCCATATTACAATACAGTGTAGAGCATTGGCAAATGACACTCTTTCATCACCTATATTCTTATGAAGTAAGCAGCCATGGCCTGGTCATGCTCACTCTCAACTGCAAACAATTGCTGGTATGCTACCCAGTGGGCCTGTACTCTTCTCAAGAATTGTTGCTTTGCTGATACACTTTCTGACATGTTCATTTTTATGACCAACCATGAGATAATAGCGTCCCACTGCAAACCAAGATACAGGATTGCACACCAATATATGAGAAAGAGAGAAAAAGTCATTTGTTTTATTTAGCTCCACAAATGTCCCTGTATGTACAGGTAAACAGTTTGCATGGAAAGGATCTTTCGCTATTACTATAGAAGTAAGATGGTAGCACACTTACGTGCGTATGTATGTATGTATGTTATTTATTTAGAGAGAGAGAATGGTAAGCAGGTTTCATGCTATGGTGGAGCCCTGCCTAGGGCTCTGTCTCTTGATCTGTCTCATGATCCTTGATCATGACCTGAGTGGAAATCAAGAGTCAGATGCTTAACTTACTGAGCCACTCATGTGCTGGCTTGTGTACATTTTAAAAATCACAGTTATGATGATGTCAGTCAGCTGAAGACACTGTCACATCCAGAATCTCTTGCAAACTATCTACATAATTAGGGAGGACAGTTTCACTGGTTTATTATACTTTTAAAATTTGTTCTCAAATAGAAAGTGTAGCAATTCCTTTTCTTCAGTACAGAGCATGCTAAAAGGTAATGACTCAAGTTCTTTTCTTTTTGGGCTGTCAACATGTGATGTGACATTAAAAGATTAAATGCTTCAAAACAGGCGTGGAGTCTGTAGCTATAGGTTGCTAGGGCTTGGTTATCCAGGTCATCTTAGATTTTCCCTTGTTAAGAGATAAATGGAACTTTTTTTTTTTTTGAGAACCATGACATTTCCCAGTCATTGGAGGGGTATTTAAAGCTACTTTTATCAAATATTTTTCAAATAACGTTTTGTTGATTGTTTCTTCCATATCAAGAATATCAAGAGCCTGCTGATGCTTTCTTGCAGCATAATGACTTGTAGCTACAAGGTAGTGACAGCTTCCTTTGTTCAGTTTTTTGTGACTGAAGTGTATGAGCTGCTTTGTAATATAGCACTGTCAGGTAAAGACACAACCTTTAGAAGTCCCTGAATTCCTCATGAGAGAGTGAAGCTTATCTGCACAAAATAGAGCACATTGATACTGTTGCTGGTCCAGCTACTGAGAGATGTGCTAGATGTGCTTCTGCAGCTGCTGCATGTTTATGGCTGTGCAGCCTTGGTGTCCAGCTGAGCGGATTCAGCAGTCACCCTCCTTCCCACTGACCCTCCCTCCCCCCCCCGCCTGTGTTGCCTAAAATAAACATAAAGTTCTTAGGAGTTAAAATCACTGTCTTAAAGACTATGCATTAATGTACTGGCAGGGTTTACTTCTGATTTTATATAGTTCTTACCTCTATCTGTTGCACCCCCTAAAGAGAAAAATAAAAAGGTTTTCAGAAACAGAAGTTGTGACTGGCTTTCTTTCTTTCTTTCTTTTCTTTCTCTGTTTCTCTCTGTTTGTTTGCTTTTAATTGATTTATTCATGAGAGAGACAGAGACCTAGCCAGAGGGGGAAGCAGGCTCCCCCGGGTTCAAACTTGAGCCAAAGGCAGATGCTCAGTTAATGAGCCACCCAGGTGTCCCTATCTCTACTTACTTTTTCCTATCATTAAATTTTTTTTTATTTTTTTTTTTACAAATCAAGTTATATATTCATGTAGCTTAAAATCAAATTTCTATGAGGCATATTACAAAACCATCAAATTTCTATGAGGCATATTACAAAACCACCCGTATTGTTCTTCACTACTCTGTCCCCCACTTTTGTATTTTTCATCCCCAGAGGCAACTCTTGGAAACTTTTAAATGATTTTTTTTTAAAGATTTTATTTATTTATTCATGATAGTCACACACACACACACACACAGAGAGAGAGGAGTCTGCTTTGCTCTTGGGCACATTCTCTCAAATAAATAAATAAATAAATAAATAAATAAATAATAAATAAATAAATAAGATCCTTTATTTATTTATTTTTTAATTTTTATTTATTTATGATAGTCACAGAGAGAGAGAGAGAGGCAGAGACACAGGCAGAGAGAGAAGCAGGCTCCATGTACAGGGAGCCCGACGTGGAATTCGATCCCGGGTCTCCAGGATTGCGCCCTGGGCCAAAGGCAGGCGCCAAACCACTGCGCCACCCAGGGATCCCTTGGAAACTTTTAAAGCTGATTCTTTTGGTATTTATTGCTTGTGTCAGAGGTTGCTAATTGTTCCCCTTCCTCAGAAATGGAACCTCTCTCTGGTTTTTAGCTGGGTGCATTGCTACCTGGAATATAGATATGCTGCAATCTTCTTGCAGCTAGTTGTGGTGATATGACTAAGTACTGAGCAAGTAAGTCACAGGTGACTTCTGGGAGGTGTTTTTAAGAATAAGGAGCAGAGCCTTCATTACCCTTCTTTCTTGCTGGTTAGAAGGTGGATGTTAGAATTGGTACTTGAGCTGCCATCTTGGACTGGGAAGTAAAAGCTATATCTTAAAGATTGTACAATGAAAAGACAGTCATGGGTTCTCCATACCAGTCCTGAATTATTTCATTTATGTGGAAGAGAAAAAAATTTCCCTGTTAAGTTCTTGAGGTTTCTGGTCTCTTGCAGCCCAACCTAAGCCTAACTAGTATACCTCCATGTCAGTAAATAAATCTTATATTACCGTTTTTTTTGTTTGTTTGTTTGTTAAAATATGTAACTATATTTCTTGATTTCTTGCATGAAAATGGAGATTGACTTTCACCTAGCCTGTTATATTTGCCTGCTCAGGCACACTTCTCACTTACCTGGCATCTTCCTAATACCTTGTTACAATGTAGTTTTGGCTAAATCAGTATTCAGTGCTTTCATTTTGACTGTGTAAATGAACTTAATAATCTTTGTTGTTTGCTTAGTTTTCTATTGCTTATCATTAATTCAAACTCAGCTAATTCTCCAAGTTATCTAAAATCTATTAGCTTTGTCTTCTTGAAGATCTATCTCTCTCTGGGCGTTTTGAGATCTTTTAATATATATTGATTGTTTTGGTGATTGATGATGCACCACTGATATCTTGGAATTTATCTTCCCCCATAATTATGAAGATTTCCTTTTTTTGTCTTCCTTGTGTTGAATTTTTTTATTCTTGGATCTCACTTCTTATTTTTTTCCTTAATTTTGTTGAAGTATATCTTTCAGTGGCATCAGTGGAAAGGGAGAGTACAAAGGAAGTGATATTACTGAGGCCTTGCTTGTCTGAAATATTTTTATTCTTGATTGATAATTTGGATTAACTAGAAATAATTTTCCCTCAGAAGTTTAAAGTTATTGATCCATTATTTTTTCGTTTTCAAGATTGTGAAGGGTCTAGTGCTACTCTGATTCCCAGTCTTCTGTGTGATGCTGTTTTCCCTCCCACAGAACTTTTGGGATCTTATATGTATTTCTGGTTTTTGAAACTTCATGCTTTTTAATGGGTCTTTTTGTATGCATTATCTATACTTTCAGTAAGCTCTTCTAAACTGGTAGCTTATGAACTTAAGTCCTTCCATTCTCCACTGTTTCTCTTCCCTTTCTGGAAGCCCTGTTTTCATTTCTTTGGTTTTTGTTTTTTAAGATTTTATTTGAGAGAGAGAAGCACGCACACTCGAACAGAGTAAGGGTAAGAAGGAGAGGGAAAAGCAGGGTCCCTGCTGAGCAGGGAGCCCAGCATTCTGGGCCTCAGTCCCAGGACGCCAGGATCATGACCTGAGCTAAAGGCAGATACTTAACCAACCAACTGAGCCATCCAATCATCCCTGGTTTTTGTTCTTATTCTTTTTTGCTGTTCTGTTAGTTTCTTCCCTTTTTCTTCTTTTTTTTCCCCCCTTTTTCTTCTATCTCTTTTTCATTTCTGCTGTCACTAAAAATATTTCAACAGCCTTTTTTTTTGTCTCTGAATATTCCTTTCCATAACATTTGGTGTTTGTTTTTATGGTTAGAATATTTTCTCTATGTCTTTAAAGATATTACTGATTTTATTTATTTATCTATTTTTTATTTTTTAATTTATTTATTTATGATAGTCACTCAGAGAGAGAGAGAGAGAGAGAGAGAGGCAGAGACACAGGCAGAGGGAGAAGCAGGCTCCATGCACCGGGAGCCTGACGTGGGATTCGATCCCCGGTCTCCAGGATCGCGCCCTGGGCCAAAGGCAGGCGCCAAACCGCTGCGCCACTCAGGGATCCCGATATTACTGATTTTAAAAAATGTTTTTGTTTCCTTGAATAAGACTTTTTTTTTCTTTTATTAGCTTCCTGCCATCTTTTAGTTTTATTCTTCCCTTTTAGAGGCTTTCTTTAGCTTTCTCTTAATCTTGTAGTCATTGTGAAATTTTGGACTATTGGCTTCACCATTGGTTAAAAATGGGTGATCCTACTGGGATTGGGTTTGACAACTTCCCTTGAGTTTTTGTTTGTTTGTTTGTTTTTACCTTTGGTTTGTCAGATTTCCCAGATAAGGATCTTTCCATTTCCTGCCTGGGAGGTATAAATTTCGTTGCCAGAATTTGGGGAGCAGGGTAGAGGAAGATTCGAGATTGCAGAATTCATTGTGTAAACTTTTTTTTATTTTTAAAGATTTTATTTATTCATGAGAGAGAGAGGGGCAGAGACACAGGCAGAGGGAGAAGCATGCTCCGTATAGGGAGCCTGACGTGGGACTCGATCCCGGGTCTCCAGGATCATACCCCCGGCGGAAGGTGGCACTTAAACCTCTGAGCCACGGGGGCTGCCCCATTGTGTAAACTTTTACACAATTTCCTCTCTGCAGTTTGATGTGCCTGTTCTCAAATGCTAAGTATTCCCATAGGCCAATTATTCTCTTTTAAATGTTTTCCTAGTAGTAAATCTCAACTCTTCTGCTGGGATAGAGCAAGACAGTCACCCAGATATATAGAGAAGGGAGAGCATCTGGGGATCTGCTTCTTAACTAAGCATTTAAACAGTTCTACTCACATTTCATTTCTAGAAGTATCTGGTACTGCCAACTGCAGAGCTTGTTGAGAGTTCTGAAGTGTAAATCAGGTAGCTTCTTGTCATCCCTTATATTAGTTTAGGATTTAGTGTTCTGAGGTGAGCTGATTGAGCTAAATTTATCCTGCTGCTTTTCAACTTTTAAACTTGCATTTTATCCTATCCTGTTTTTTCCTTTCTCTTTGTGGTTGCGTTGCTAATCATTTGTTTCTTTGCTAACACCACTCCTTTATTTTAAAACTTTTCTTTTTTAAAGATTTTATTTATCTATTCCTGAGAGACACAGGCAGAGGGAGAAGCAGGCTCCATTCCACGCAGGGAGCCTGACATGGGACTCGATTCAGGGTCTCCAGGACCACACCCTGGGCTGAAGGCGGCGCTAAACCGCTGAGCCACCCGGGCTGCCCTATTTTAAAACTTTTGAAACTGAAAGAACTAGTAAGTTGATTTGCTTATTGACTGTAATACCTGGTCAAGTTACTGCAAAAGTATTTTAGAATTTCAGAATTTCCTGGGTGTTATTTTGTAAGATTTGTTTGCTTCATTAAAATGAGATGTCGGGCAACGCCGGTGGCGCAGCGGTTTGGCGCCGCCTGCAGCCCAGGGCGTGATCCTGGAGACCCTGGATCGAGTCCCACATCCGGCTCTCTGCATGGAGCCTACTTCTCCTTTAGCCTGTGTCTCTGCCTCTCATTCTCTCTCTGTGTCTCTATGAATAAATAAATAAAATCTTAAAAAAAAGTAAAATGAGATGTCAACTCTTTAAAAGGTGTTTTCTTTTTCTTTCTTTTTTTTTAGAGAGACCATGAGCCCGGGTGGGGGGAGGGGCAGAGGGAGAGAGAGATTTGGAAGCAGACCCCACATCCAGCACAGGGCCTGACTTCAAGCTCTGATCTCACCACCTGAGATCATGACCTGCCCAACTGACTGAGCCACCCAGGCACCCCTTAAAACAGTGTTTTTAAGATTAAGATAACATTTCTTACAATAAGAAAACAAATGAAAAATGTGTACATGTGTCTACTTTGCTTTATCGGCTAGGGCTGATACTGTTTTCCTTCCTTTTCCATTTCGGCCATAACAAAATGATAGATTATGAATTTTTTCTCTATAAGCTCTCATCTCTACCTGTTGGCTAACACAGGTAGATTTTTTTTTTTAAAGACTTATTTATTTATTCATGAGAAACAGAGAGAGAGAGAGAGAGAGAGAAAGAGGCAGAGACACAGGCAGAGGGAGAAGTAGGCTCCATGCAGGGAGCCTGATGTGGAACTTGAACCCAGATCCCAGGATCACTACCTGAGCTGAAGGCAGGCACCCAACCGCTAAGCCACCCAGGTGTCCCAAGACAGGTGGATATTAAACCAGAATAGAGGGGTACTTTGGTCGGTCAGTTGGTTAAGCATCTGCCATCTGCTTAGGTCATGATTCCAGGATCCTGGGATGGAGCCCCTCATTGGGCTCTCTGCTCAGCAGGGAGTCTGCTGCTTCTCCCTTTCCCTCTGCCTTCAGCTCCCCCTGCTTGTGCTCTCTGTCTGTCAAATAAATAAATAAAATCTTAAAAAAAGAACCCAACTCAGAATAGAAAGAGGTTCTAGTAAAAAGAGAAAATTTAGTAAGCACAAAGAAATATGAATTTTTTCTGTCATTTGGCAGATATTTGTTGAGTACCTGTTATGTGCTAGTAATGCACAAAATGAACATAGTCTTTGTTCTTATGGAGTTTATAGTCAGTTTGAAAGACCTCTAGAAAAAAACCTTTAGGGTACCTGGGTGGCTCAGTCATTTAAGTGTCCAGCTCTTGATTTTGGCTCAGGTCATGATCTCAGGGTTGTGAGATCTAGCGTGGCATTGGGGGTGGAGCCTGCTTAAATTCTCTCCCCCTATCCCTCTGCAACCAACCCCCCTTCCCACCTCATGTTCCCTCTCTCTTAAAAAAAATGTTTGGGGGGATCCCTGGGTGGCTCAGCGGTTTAGCATCTGCCTTTGGCCCAGGGCGTGATCCTGGAGGCCCGGGATCGAGTCCCACATCAGGCTCCCTGCATGGAGTCTGCTTCTCCCTCTGCCTGTGTCTCTGCCTCTCTCTCTCTCATGAATAAATAAATAAAATATTAAAAAAAAATGTTTGAATGGCTGTTGCCTATAATGTCATACTATATTAATGTTTACAAGTACTCCAAAACAGTGTGCATCTCAAATTTAAATGTGCATTTGAATCTATTGGATATTTGTTACAAATATAGATGGTGATTCAGTAAGTCTGAGGTGAGGCCTGAGGTTCTACATTTCTTTCTTTAAAAAAATTATCCTTTTTAGCTATGATTTACATATGATAAAATTCACATATTTGGGACGCCTGGATGGCTCAGCAGTTGAGCGATGGCTTTTGGCTCAGGGTGTGATCCTGGATTCCCAGGATTGAGTCCCACATTGGGCGACTTGTATGGGCCTGCTTCTCCTCCCTCTCCCTATGTCTCTGCCTCTCTTTCATTGTCTCTCGTGAATGAATAAATAAAATTAAAAAAAAAAAAATTCACGGGGGCAGCCCCGGTGGCTCAGTGGTTTAGCGCCGCCTTCAGCCCGGGGTCTGATCCTGGAGACCCGGGATCGAGTCCCAGGTCAGGCTTCCTGCATGGAGCCTACTTCTCCCTCTGCCTGTGTCTCTGCCTCTCTCTCTCTCTCTGTGTGTCTCTCATGAATAAATAAATAAAATCTTAAAAAAAAATTCATGTGTTTTAGGTATATAAGTCAACAACTTTTGACATGTATGTATCTATATCTATGCAGTTGTTACAACCACTCTAAGGATCGCGTTTTTAACAAGTTCCAGGTAATGCTAATGAAGTTTGGTTTGAGGACCACACTTCTGAGTGTTGAGTCTGTAATCATCAGTTGAGACTTTAATCACTCAAACTGAGGTAACTCAATAGAAATAGGATATTTTGTTTTTTTTTTTTTTTTTTTTTTTTTTAGAAATAGGATATTTTGGTTGATTGATTTTTATTTTAAAAGTGGTCATGAAAAAAAAATGGTCATGACTATATTTGTACATTTTTTATTTATTTATTTATTTATTTATTTTTTTATTTTTATTTTTTATTTTTATTTTTTTTTATTGGTGTTCAATTTACTAACATACAGAATAACACCCAGTGCCCGTCACCCATTCACTCCCACCCCCCGCCCTCCTCCCCTTCTACCACCCCTAGTTCGTTTCCCAGAGTTAGCAGTCTTTACGTTCTGTCTCCCTTTCTGATATTTCCCACACATTTCTTCTACCTTCCCTTATTTTCCCTTTCACTATTATTTATATTCCCCAAATGAATGAGAACATATAATGTTTGTCCTTCTCCGACTGACTTACTTCACTCAGCTATTTGTACATTTTTAAATGTTTTGAACGGAAAACAAAGCCTTGAAAATTAAAAAGATACCAGTTAGGTGATGAAAACTGCCCTATTCTTGCTTTCTAGCTACACAGTTTCCCTTTGCAGAGCCATTTATTGCATATCCTTCTTTAGATATTCTGTACAGAGAGAAGTAATTATGTATTTTAATTACCTGCTTACCTCCCTCTTTTTTACACACATGATTGCAGTTCAAATGTTCTTTTTCTTTGATGCTTTTTATTTTTAAAATCAGATTTTTATCTTTTGTTTTGTAACTTTAAAAAAATTGAAGTAAAATTTATATAGAATAAAACGCACATATCTTAAGTGTACAGTTTGAGTTTTAACAAACGAATATACCCTTGTAATGTAATCTCAATCAGGACTTTGATGCCTAACTTGGACAGGCTTCTGGCATGCTTATTTTGATGTTTCTAATTCTATGATCACACTTTTAAAAAAGCATTTTTGGAAAAAATGGAAATGGAAAAACATTAACGAACCACTATTTTATTGCATATAGGACTAATAAGTGCTTTTGAGATATCATCAACTACTTCAAAAAAAATAGACTTGGGAAGCCTGGGTGGTTCAGCAGTTGAGCATCTGCCTTTGGCTCGGGGTGTGATCCAGGAGTCCCAGTCCTAGGATCGAGTCCCACATCAGGCTCTTTGCATGGAGCCTGCTTCTCCCTCTGCCTGTGTCTCTGCCTCTCTCTCTCTCTGTCTGTCATGAATAAATGAATAAAATCTTTAATTAAGGAAAAAAAGAAATAGACTTTTTTTTTTTTTAGAGCAGTTTTAGTTTCATAGCAAGATTGAAGGGGAAGTACAGAGTTCCCATATATACTCTACTCCCACAAGCACAGCCTTCTCCATTATCAGCGTCTTGCACCAGAGCAGGACTTTTTTCTTTTCTTTTGTTTTTTTGTTTTTAATTGCAGTTCAGTTTGCCAACATATAACACCCAGTGCTCATCCCATCAAGTGTCCCCCTCAGTGCCTGTCACCCAGTCACCCCAACCCCTGCCCACCTCCCCTTCCACAACCCTTTGTTCATTTCCCAGAGTTAGGAGTCTCTCATGGTTTGTCTCCAGAGCAGGTTTTTGTTACAGCTGCTGAACCTAACTTGGCACATCCTAATCATCCGAAGTCCATACAAAATACAGGATAGTTTCACTACCCTAAAAATCCTCTGCATTCTGCTTGTTCGTCTCTCTCTCTTCTTAACCCCTGGCAACTACTATTGTTTCTTTGCTTCCATAGTTCTGCCGTTCCTAGACTGTCCTATAGTTGACATAATGCCATATGTAGTCTTCTCAGATTGGTGTCTTTGACTTAGTAATATGTATTTAAGGTCTTTGTATGTTTCTTCATGGCTTGATAGCTCATTTCTTTTCATCTGTGAATAATATTTCATTGTCTGTATGTGCTATAGTTTATTAATCCATTGACCCACTGAATGACATCTTGGCTGCTTCCAAATTTTAGCAATTATAAATCAAGCTACTCTGCATATGATGTGCAGGTTTTGTGTGGACATGTTTTTAATTCCTTTGAGTAAGTATCAAGGAGCATGGTTGCTGGATTATATAAGAAAAGTACATTTAGTTTTGTGAGAAACTGCTAAAGTGGCTGTATCCTTTTGCATTCCCACCATCAGTGAGTGAGAGTTCTTGTTGCTTCATATTCATGTCAGTATTTGATGTTGTCAGTGTTTGGATTTTGGCCATTCTAATCGATGTGTTATCTCATTGTTCTAATTTGCAGTTCCCTAATGAAATATGATGCTGAACATTTTTTATATGCTTATTTGCCTCTTTTGCATATCATCTTTGGTGACGTGTCTCTTCAGATCTTTTGCCCATTTAAAAATTATTGGGTTGTCTATTTTCTTAGTGTTCTTAATGTTGAGTTTTAAGAGTTTTTTTCTATATTTTGGAGAAAAGTCCTTTATCAGATATTTTTTCCCAGTCTGTGGCTTATCTTCTCATTCTCTTGAATTGACTCACTTATTAGGTGGAGATTCTGAAAAAGATTGTAGGTTAACAAAAGTTCTGATTAGAGAATGGTTTATAATTTCATAACATAAGGAAGGTCTTCAGATAAAAAATTTTTCAAGTACTATTTACACATTCAGAGTGATTTAAGATTTTACTAATTTTGTGAAATATGTATCAGTTATATTAACCTGTGCCTTATTCAGAAAAGAAAGGGGGATCCCGGGGTGGCTCAGTGGTTTGGCGCCTGCCTTGGGCCCAGGGCATGATCCAAGACCTGGGATCGAGTCCCACATCGGGCTCCCTGCATGGAGCCTGCTTCCCCTTCTGCTTCTCCCTCTGCCTGTGTCTCTGCCTCTCTCTCTCTCTCTCTTATGTCTATCATGAATAAATAATAAATAAAATTTTTTAAAAAAAGTAATTACAGTCCTGAAACAAAATACAAAAGAAAATAGATGAAAGGAGGCTTCCCTTCATTTTTTTTTTTTTTTTTTTTTTTTTTATCAGATACAAGATTTTGAGTAGAGAGGAGAAAAGACAGAACAACAAGGCCTGGAATCTGAGTGCTGTGGGAAGTACAAAATGGCTCAGTTTGGCTGGTGCCTTATATATATCTATATAAAGGAAGACCCTAAGAAAAAAAATTACAGATGGGTTGAAACAACCACACTAACACACCAAAATAAGTTGTGTTAGTGTGGTTGAATCACATGTGTTTTTTGTCCTCTCATCTTATACATTTTATGTAATACATGTAAAACTAAATAATTATAAATTGTTATAGTAAATATTTGTGCATTTTACTTTATTGTTTAAAAGTTTGGTCAGGGCAGCCCCAGTGGCGCAGTGGTTTGGCGCCGCCTGCAGCCCAGGGCATGATCCTGGAGACCCTGGATCGAGTCCCATGTCGGACTTTCTGCATGGTGCCTGCTTCTGTCTCTGCCTCTCTCTCTCTCTCTCTCTCTCTCTCTCTGTGAGTGTCTCTATGAATGAATAAATAAAATCTTAAAAAAATTGAAAAAAAAAGGTTTGGTCAAAACAGTGTTGGGAAAACCTGAGAATGAAGCACATAAAGTGTTGAATATTGGGTAATTGCATTGAAAGGGTTTGCAGTGTTTTATAGTTAGCTGTAAAAGTGTTCTGTACTTTTAGTGACAAGGAAAGCTGAGAAACATCTGAATGTGATGTTTTGCTATGGTAGAATTGGTGAAATTTTAATCTTCTAGTGTCTGGCTCTTTGAAGAAAAGAAGACATTTAAGAAAAAAAATCATGGGGTATTGCCTATGAGAAGAAGAGAAGGTAAAATAAAATGGGAGTCCTGATAAGTGCAGCTATTGAAAGGACATGTAAAAGGAAGGACAGCCATATAAACAGAGATGACCATAAAAGAGAGACACTAGATGTTAAAATAGTGTGGAGAAGGCCAAAGCTTGGAATGAAGCATGTGACAAATGCTTAAGTACATAAAAAGCTTTTAAAATAGTTTTAGTAGCAATGACAACAAAGAAAGAAAGAATAGTCTTGCTATTTGGACTGTGGTGTTATATTAGTAAATTGTCAGAGTGAAAGCAGAGCTTTTCTGTTTGCATTTGGCTTTGATCTTTTATTTCAAGGAGAATTATCTCTTTTTACTTGTATTTGAGTATAGTTGACATACAATGTTACATTAGTTTCAGGTATACAGCATAGTGATTCAACAAGTTTATGTGTTATACTATGCTCACCACAAGTATAGCTACCATCTGTCACCATATACTACTATTACAATTGAGTATATTCCCTAAGCTGTACCTTAAAATTTTTTTTTTAATTTTAAAGATTTATTTATTAGAGAGAGAGAGAGATAGAGAAAGCACAAGTGGGGGGAGGTGGGGAAGAGCAGAAGGAGAGGGAGAAGCAGGCTCCTGACTGAGCAGGAAGCCCAATGCAGAGCTCCCTCCCAGGACCCCCGGATCAAGACCTGAGCCGAAGGCAGATGCTTAACCAGCGGAGCCACCCAGGCGTCCCTAATCTGTGACTTTTATTCCCATAACTTATTAATTCCATAATTGGAAGCTTCTACATCTCCCCTTCACTCATTTTGTCTATAGCAACCATCAGTTTGAAGGAGAATTATTTTCAGAATAAAGAGGATAAAAGAATTAGTGTTCTTTTCTTTTCTTTTCTTTTTTCTCTTCTCTTCTCTTCTCTTCTCTTCTCTTCTCTTCTCTTCTCTTCTCTTCTCTTCTCTTTTCTTTCTTTTCTTTCTTTCTTTCTTTTTTTTCATGAGAGCCACAGAGAGAGAGAGAGGAAGAGACATAGGCAGAGGGAGAAGCAGGCTTCATGCAGGAAGCCCGACGTGGGACTCGATCCCAGAACTCTGGGATCTCGCCCTGAGCCAAGGCAGACTCTCAACCACTGAGCCACCCAGGCATCCCAGGCTAGTGCTCTTTTTATCAAGTATGCTTATTTTGTAAGATTGTCATTTTTGTTGTGAATTAAAAAAACTAATCTGTATGGGGAGAAAAATGCCACCTTTTACTACTGATTCAATTTCATTAATAAAGTAAGAAATCTATTCAGATTTTCTTTTTCTCCCCCCCCCCCCTTTTTAAAAATATTTTATTTATTCATTCATGAGAGACACAGAGAGAGAGAGAGGCAGAGATACAGGCAGAGGGAGAAGCAGGCTCCATGCAGGGAGCCTGATGTGGGACTCAATCCCTGGTCTCCAGGATCACACCCCAGGCCAATGGTGGTGCTAAACCGCTGAGCTACCGGGGCTGCCCTTTCTTTTTCTTCCTGATTCAGTTTTGGAAGATTGTATGCTAGGAATTTATCCATTTCTACTAGGTTGTCCAATTTACAGGCACATACTTCTTTTATAATCTTTTAAAATTATTCTGTGTATTTCTGTGGTGTCAGTTATTTCTCTTCTTTCATTTCATTTTTTTTTTTAAGATTTTATTTATTTATTCATGAGAGACATAGACTGAGAGAGAGAGAGGCAGAGACACAGGCAGAGGGAGAAGCAGGCTCCATGCAGGGAGCCCGATGCAGGACTGGATCCCGGGTCTCCAGGATCACACCCCGGGCCGAAGGCAGGCGCTAAACCACTGAGCCACCCAGGGATCCCTCCTCTTTCATTTCTAATTTTAGTATATGTGCTGCCGAGGCGAGCACATCTCCTCTTTCATTTCTGATTTTATTATCTTTTTTAGTCACAAGTCTAACTAGGGAAGCCTGGGTGGCTCAGCAATTGAGTGTCTGCCTTCGGCTCAGGTTGTGATCCTGGAGTCCCAGGATTGAGTCCCACATCGGGCTCCCTGCATGGAGCCTGCTTCTCCTTCTGCCTTCTCTGGGTCTCTCATGAATAAATAAATAAAATCTTTTTTTTTTTTAAAGTCTAACTAAATTTTATCAACTTTATCTTCTCAAAGATTGGTCTCATTGATCTTTTCTATTGCTTCTTAAGTTCTATTTCATTTATTTTCACTGTAGTGTGTATTATTTCCTTCCATCTACTAGTTTTTTTTTAAGACTTTATTTATTTTTTTAAATTTTTTAAAATTTTTATTTATTTATGATAGTCACAGAGAGAGAGAGAGAGGCAGAGATATAGGCAGAGGGAGAAGCAGGCTCCATGCACCGGGAGCCCGATGTGGGATTTGATCCCGGGTCTCCAGGATCGCGCCCTGGGCCAAAGGCAGGCGCCAAAGCGCTGCGCCACCCACGGATCCCCCATCTACTAGTTTTGAGCTGTGTTCTTTTTTCTAGTTTGGTAAGTTAAGTTGAGATATTTTTCTCTTTCTTGAGGAAGGCCTTTATCACTATAAACTTTCCTTTTATTTTTTTATTTTTTTAAAGATTTTATTTATTTATTCATAGACACAGAGAGAAAGAGGCAGAGACACAGGCAGAGGGAGAAGCAGGCTCCATGCAGGGAGCCTGATGTGGGACTCGATCCTGGGACCCCAGGCTCACACCCCAGGCTGCAGGCGGCACCAAACCGCTGTGCCACTGGGGCTGCCCTATAAACTTTCCTTTTAGAACTGTTTTTGCTGCATCCCAAAGATTTTGGACCATTTGTTTACATTTTCATTTGTCTCCATTTATTTTTTAATTTCTTTTTTGAGTTTTTCTTTTTTTTCTTAGATTTATTTATTTGAGAAAGAGAGCAAGGAGGATGGGCAGAGGGAGAGGGAGAGAATCTTGAGCAGACCCCTCGATGAGTGCAGAGCCTAATGTGGGGCTCAATCCCAGGACCCTGAGGTCATGACCTGAGCTGAAATCAAGAGTCGGATACTTAACTGACTGAGCCATCCAGGTGCCTGTCCTCTTTGACTTCTTTGTTGATCCATCCACTGTTTGGTAGTCTATCATTTGGCCTCCATATGTTTTGGGTTTTACAGTTTTTTTCTTGTACTTGATTTCTAGTTTCATACTGGTCAAAAAGATTCTTAACATGATTTCAGTCTTCTTAAATTTTTTGAGACTTGTTTTGTAGCCTAACATGTGGTCTATCCTGGGGAATGCTACATGTGCACTTGAAAAGAATATGTAAGGGCACCTGGATGGTTCAGTTGGTTAAATGTCTGCATTTGGCTCAGGTCATGATCCCAGGGTCCTGGGCTTGAGTCCCAACATCAGGCTCTCCATAGGGGAGCCTGCTTCTCCCTCCGCCTATGTCTCTGCCTTTCTCTCTCTGTCTCTCATGGATAAATAAATAAAAGTTTTAAAAAGAATAAAAAATAAAAACCTGTACATCTTTATTTTATTTTTTATTTTTATATTTTAAAATATATATTTTTTTAAGTAATCTCTCTTCCCAGTGTGGGGCTTGAATTTACAATCCAAGGTCAAAAGTCACATGTTCCATTGACTGAGCTAGCCAGATGCTGCAAAAGCCTGCTAGTGCTCTATTTTTTTCTTTTTTTTTTCTATTTTTTTTAAAGATTTTATTTATTTATTTATGAGAGACAGGGAGAAGTAGAGACATAGGCAGAAGGAGAAGCAGGCCTCCTACCTGGAGCCTGCTATGGGACTTGATCCCAAGATCCCAGAATCACAACCTGAGCCAAAGACAGGCACTCAACTACTGAGCCACCCAGGCATCATCCCAACCTGCACATTTTTAAAACTTCTGAAACAAATTTCTAATTGATCTCTAAATTTTACCAATTTACATTTCTACCAGCAAGGTATATGAATGCTCTTCTTTGTTTTTGTTTAAATCCCCTTATCAGCTCTGGGTCTTCTCAGTTTTTTTGCCAATCTGATAGATAATAAATGGTATTATATTTTATCTTACTACAAATGGTACCAATGTTTGAGTCTAGAATGATGAAATGTTCCTGGGTACTAGTAAAAATAGTTTCCCTTGGGATAGTTAGAAGTAAACTGCACAAAATGTTATTTTTAAGAATTTCCATGGAAGGAAGGATGAATTTGAAGATTGTTTTTAATAGTTAAAAAATGAAAACAAAAAAATAGCCCTTTCTCTTTTTTAAAGATGATGTAGTCATTGTCATCTGGTTCTCCTGTAGAGATAATAAAGGAAATAAATATAGAACGATTATTAGGAAATACATTTCTATTTATAGTAGCACAAATACATCCTCTACAACTAGTTTTTAGGGACAGAGAGTACTCCTTATCTAGGATTTAGATGTTTACTATTTTTTTAGGGAACATTTTTATACCACTTAGACAACTGCTTTCCTTGATAGGAAATTGAGTTTTCAGAATGCTGCATCTGTTTAAAAGATCCTTTTCATTTTTCTGATGGAATTTAATATTCCATTTAGGTCTTTTTTATGAAAGTAGAAATTTTTTTATTAATTGAAATAAAAAAAATTATTTGTTTGACAGAGACAGCACAGCAAGGAGAGCTGCAGACAGAGGGAGAGGGAGAAACAGATTTCTCACTAAGCAAAGAGCCCAACATGAGTTTTGATCCCAGGATGACCTGAGCTACCCAAGTACTCTTGTTAATTGAAATTGTTAAATATCATCTACAATATTCTCAAGTTGTTGTTTTCTAGGATATTCTTCTGATATGAATTAGTTTAGAAGATTGTTAGTGATTTTTGTTTTTTTGATTCATATAAGTTTAAGGATTTTGAAAAAAAAAGATTTTATTTATTTATAATTGAGAGACAGAGAGAGACACAGGCAGAGACACTGGCAGAGGGAGAAGCAGGTTCCCCTCAAGGAGCCTGATGTGGGACCTGATCCCAGACCCCAGGATCACAACCTGAGCCGAAGGCAGACGCTCAACCACTGAGCCCCCAGGTGTCCCATGGATTTTTTTTTTTTTTTTGTCCTAATTCTGAGCAAAACAGATTCTCAGAGACAATAAAGGAAATGTTTTATGTTCTGTTTACTTATTTATTTTTTTTAAAGATTTCTTTATTTGAGAGAAAGAAAGAATAAGCAGGGGGAGGGAGAATCTCAAGCAGACTCCCCGGGAGTGTGAAGCCCAATGCAAGGCTTGATCCCACGACTCTGACATCATGATGTGACTTGAAGTCAGATGTTTAACCAACTGAGCAACCCAGCTCCCTGTTCTCTTATTTTTTTTTAATTTTTTTTTAATTTTTATTTATTTATGATAGTCACACGCAGAGAGAGAGAGAGAGAGAGAGAGAGAGAGAGGCAGAGACATAGGCAGAGGGAGAAGCAGGCTCCATGCACCGGGAGCCCGACGTGGGATTCGATCCCAGGTCTCCAGGATCGCGCCCTGGGCCAAAGGCAGGTGCCAAACCACTGTGCCACCCAGGGATCCCTCTTATTTTTAATAAAAATTTTGCGTGAATGTTTGTCAAGTCAGTTTCCTCAAACCTTCCTTCCCCAGAATGGCAAACTGAGATGTTAAATAAACCATTAAAATGGAATACTATTTGAGATGTGTGACTATTTGAGCCTATTTTTGGCTTTGGGTTAATAAAATTATTGAGTACTCTCAGTATTCTTGTTGTATTAACTATTGGGCATCCTGGTAAACCAGGCAGATGAGGTCTCTATTTTCACGGAGCTTTAGTCTTATAGGGGTCTCAGACAATAAAAAGCAAAGGGATGGAAAAGAAAAGAAAAACACCATAATTAGAAGTTGTGACAAGTGTTATAAAGGGAAAATAGTGGGATCCCTGGGTGGCGCAGTGGTTTAGCGCCTGCCTTTGGCCCAGGGCGTGATCTTGGAGACCCGGGATCGAATCCCACATCGGGCTCCCGGTGCATGGAGCCTGCTTCTCCCTCTGCCTATGTCTCTGCCTCTCTCTCCCTCTGTGTGACTATCATAAACAAATTAAAAAATTAAAAAAAAAAAGGGCAAATAGTGCAACATTAGAGAATAATGAGGAGTCCTAATTTTGAGAAGGTGGTGCCATATTCTTTCTTTCTTTCTTTCTTTCTTTCTTTCTTTCTTTCTTTCTTTCTTTCTTTCTTTCTTTCTATCTATCTATCTATCTATCTATCTATCTATCTATCTATCTATCTATTCATGAGAGACAGAGAGAGAGGCAGAGGCACAGGCAGAGGGAGAAGCAGGCTCCATACAGGGAGCCTGACGTGGGACTCAATCCCGGGACCCCAGGATCACGCCCTCAGCCAAAGGCAGGTGCTAAACCGCTGAGCCACCCAGGGATCCTGCCATATTCTTATTGTATCATTACATGGTGGAAACAGGGCAAGAGAGCTTTCTGGTAACTTCTTTATAAGGGCATTAATTCCCTGCTTGAGTACTCTACTCTCATTATCTAATTACCTTCCAAAAAGCCCAACTTCCTATCTGTCCCTACCTGCATGCTATCACATTGCAGGGTAGGATTTCAATTTCAAGAATTTATGGAGAGGGCAGCCCCCGAGGCGCAGCGGTTTACTGCCTGCAGCCCAGGGTGTGTGATCCTGGAGACCCGGGATCCAGTCCCACGTCAGGCTCCCTGAATGGAGCCTGCTTCTCCCTCTGTCTGTGTCTCTGCCTCTCTCTCTCTTTCTCTCTCTGTGTCACTCATGAATAAATTAAAAATCTTAAAAAAAAAAAAAAGAATTTATGGAGGGATTCAGTCTGCTGCATAGGGGGATGGGTAGGGTAGGGGGATTAAGGCAATTTGAGGGAACAGTGTATAAAAAGAACTTTAAGTATGAAAGATCGCGGCTTGTTCAGGAGGGCCTCTATAGCTGAAGTATAATGGTGACGTTAAGATTAGACTGGTTTGAATATGGTTGTAGAAGTTGGAGCCTGATCACACACATCTTGTAAGCTTAGTAAAGAATTTATTTTTTATTCAAAGTGCAAGGGATTTTTTTTTTAGAGATTTATTTTTATTTATTTGTGACAGACAGAGAGAGAGAGAGAGAGAGAGGCAGAGACACAGGCAGAGGGAGAAACAGCCTCCATGCCGGGAGCCTGACGCTTGACTCGATCCTGGGACTCGATCCCGGGACTCCATCCCGGGACTCCAGGATCGCGCCCTGGGCCAAAGGCAGGCGCTAAACCGCTGACCCACCCAGAGATCCCGCAAGGGATTTTTTTAATTAAAGATTTTATTTATTCGAGAGAGAGAGAGAGAGAGAGAGAGAGAGGAGAGAGGAGAGAGAGAGAGGAGAGAGAGGCAGAGACAAAGGCAGAGGGAGAAGCAGGGTCCATGCAGGGAGCCTGATTCGGGACTCAATCCTGGGTCTCCAGGATCACGCCTTGAGCTGAAGGCAGATGCTCACTCAACCACAGGCGTCCCAGGGATTTTTTGATTCAAAGTGCAGTGGGGAGGCAATGAAAGACAGTGACATGATCCAATTTTTTCTGTTGTGAGAATAATAAATAGATGGGCAGGGGGAAAACAGTAAACTAGGTAAGATGATGGCTTGAGTAATCTAAGTAAGAAATGATGATGGCTTGGGTAGAGGCAATAAAGATTGAAAGAAGTGAATGGATTCAAGATATATTTATGAGACAGAGATGGCAGGACATATTGAAGAATTGAACATGGGACAAAGAGGAAACACAACGTCCATAGAAATATGGCTTGTTAGGTTTTATAGTCAGTAAAAGTATTTATTCAACGATGTGTACCTACTGTGTTACTTTTTATTTATATTTCTGGTTTCATAAAATGAATAAATAAATGAATTTCATATATACAATTTAGTACAGGTGTTTTAGTCCATTTGATCTGCTGTAACAAAAATACCATAGGCTGAGGCGCTTATAAACAACATGCATTTATTTCTTATCATTCTGAAGGCTGGAAGGTCCAAGATCAAGGTGCTGGCCTACTCAATGACTAATGAGAGCATTTCCTTGTTTATAGGCAGCCATCTTGCTATGTGCTCACATGACAGAAAGGGCAAGGGAGCTCTCTGTGGTCTCTTTTATAAAGGCAATAATCCTATTTATAATTCATAAGGGCTGCATTCCCATGACCTAATCACCTCTCAAAGGCCCACCTCCTAATACCACCACATTGGAGGTTAGGATTTGAGTTTATGAATTTTGTGAAACATGAACATTCAGTTTATATGCAGAGGTAAAGTTACTTTCAACTGGATTATATATAACCGATAAAACATCCCTGAAAATATAGCATAAATTAATAAAAATGATTTGTATACAAGGTTAATGAAACACATTACTAACTAAAAGACATTGTTTATCCTAGGTACTTACTAAGTATTTGTTGAATTAATGAATGTATTTCTAGAGATTTCCAGTGCTCTTTATTCTTTCTGAAGATCTAAGTTTCCCTTTAGTCATTTTTCTTCTGCCCAAAGAAATTCTTTTAGCATTTTGTATGCAGTTCCGCTGGCCCTAAAGCTTTATTTCTTTTGTTGTTGTTCCCTTTTTCCCCCTAAATCTTTTTTTCCTTTCTGTCCAAATTCCATAATTTTATTGATCTGTTTTCAAGTGTACTGAATTTTTATTTATTCATCTTTATTCACTGTTAAGCACATCCATATTCTGTCTTTTTCAGTCTAGGTTTTTTTTTTATTTTAAGATTTATTTATTTTTAATAGAGAATGTGTGTACATGTGGGGGGTGGGGCGGAGGGAGAGAATATTTCAACCAGACTCCCTGCTGATTGAGGAACCTGCCGGGTTTGATCCCACAATCCATGAGATCACAACCTAAGCTGAGGGGAGGTGGTTTTACCAACTGAGCCACCCAGGTTCCCCTAGTCTAGGATTTCTATTGGTTATTTTTAAAGTTTCTAGTACTCTGTTAAAACTTCTTTTTATTTGTTATGATCATATTTTTTCTTTTCTTTATTTTTAAGATTTATTTATTTATTTTAGAGAGAGAGGGAGAAACGTGATTGGGAGGGACAGAGGGAGAGGGAGAAAAAATCCAAACAGACTCTGTGCTGAGGGCAGAGCCTGACTCAGGGCTTAATCTCATGACCTGAGCCAAAACCAAGGGTTGGATGCTTTACCAACTGTGCCACCAAAGCACTCTTCTTATGATCATCTTTTTTTCTATATCATTGAGGGTAAACCTAATACTTACTTGAAAATCTTTGTCTATTAATTTTAACATCTGAGTAATCTGTACTTAGTCTCTATTAGTTATCTTTTCTCTTAAAATGGGTCACCTTTTCTGTTTTTTTTTTTTTTTTTTCTGTCTGTAAAAGAATCTTGAATTGTATCTTGGACATTGTGAATGTGAAGTTGTGGAGTCTTTGAATTCTAAGTTCCTTCAAAGTGTGTTGATACATATGTTTAGCAGGCAAGTAATTAACATGATTGGATTCAAATTCTATGCTCTGCCTCTTGGGTGGTGGTCCTAATTCAGTTCTTTATCCTTAGCTAGGCTTCTTGCAGTTTATTACTTGCATATGTGGTTCAGAGGTCAGCCAGAAAATTACAGAGTTTTTAAAAAATTTTATATATTTTTTCATGAGAGATAGAAGCGGAGACGTAGAGAGAGAAGCAGGCTCCATGCAGGGGGCCTGATGTGGGATTTGATCCCTGGACTTAAGATCACACCCTGGGCCGAAGGCAGGCGGTCAACTGCTGAGCCACAGGAGTCCTGAAAATTATAGAGTTTGTACCTAGATTTTATGTTTCTCTTTCTCTGGCTCTCTTCTTTCTGAGATTCCTCTTTTCAGCATCTGTGGTCTCCCTGAACTCTGTCCTCTGGTTCTTCAAGATGGTAAGTATGTGAGGTTTATGTGGAGTTTTAGGTATCCCTTGTAGTGCTAAGTGGACCTGCCCTCAGGAAAAAACTGTAAATGAGAAATTCACCCAGTACCACTCTTTTCCAAGTATTAACTCTCTTCTAATATTTGCCTTCTTTCAGTCACTCTTTAGTTACTTGATTTTTGTATTTTATTTTATTTTTTTAAAGATTTTATTTACTTATTCATGAGAGACACACAGAGAGAGGCAGAGATACAAGCAGAGGGAGAAGCAGGCAGCCTGATGTAGGACTCGATCCCAGGACTCCGGGGATCATGACCTGAGCCAAAGACAGATGCTTAACTACTGAGCCATTCAGGTGCCCCGATTTTTGTATTTTATTTATAGTTTATACTTATCTGTGTGAAGATTGATCTGGTAGGTGCTTACTTAGCTGTAATAGAAGCAGAACTCTCCCGTGTTCCCTTTTGTGTGGGCAAAGTCCTTTCAATATTAAGTCTCCTACTGTAGATACTAGTTTTTAGACATATCATGTGCTAATTTAATTAGTTAAGACATTGTCATTTTGAATATTGCATTTATAAATTGCCTGACTCAAAGAGAAAAATCAGGGCAGCCCAGATGGCTCAGCGGTTTAGTGCTGCCTTCAGCCCAGGGCCTGATCCCGCATTGGGGGGACCTGCATGGATCCTGCCTCTCTCTCTCTCTCTCTCTCTCTCTCTCTCTCTCATGAATAAATAAATAAAAAAAAATCTTAAAAAAAAAAAAAAAGAAAAATCACACTTCCTGATCTTAAAAGATAATATATATTTTTTTCTTTAAGATTTTATTTCTGTTACATTATGTAACAGAGTTGAGAACTTTTTTTTTTTTTTTTTAAGATTTTATCCATTTATTTATGAGAAGGGGGGTGGGGCAGAGACACAGGCAGACAAGGGACTTGATCCCCCGTCTCCAGGATCAGGCCCTGGGCTGAAGGTGGCGCTAAACTGCTGAGCCACCTGGGCTGCCCTGTAACAGAGTTCAGATCATGAAGGGCCTTTAATGTCATGCCAATAACTTTGGACTTTAAATTATAGGTAGTAGGAAGCCATTGACATGTTTTATTTTTTTAAATAGATTTTATTTATTTATTTGACAGAGAGAGAAGGCACATGCAGCAGAAGGAGGGAGGAAGAGGGAGAAGCAGCCTCCCTGCTGAGCAGGGAGCCTGACATGGGGCTCAATCTCAGGACCCTGAAATCATGACCTAAACCAAAGGTAGATGCTTAACCAACTGAGCCACTCAGGTGCCCCCATTGACATGTTTTAAATGTGAATGTGATATAATGAAATTTAGATGTTTTATGATTATTTTGATACCAATACACAGAAAAGGGATATGGGGGATAGAGATACAAATTAAGGCAAGAAATTATAAAAGCCTAAGAGAGTAGTTAGTGATAGAGAGAAGGGAATGAATTCAAGTGAGACCTTAGGAGAAGCCATGGGTCTTGGTAATAGATTTGTTGTATGTGTTGTGTTAAAGGACAAAAAGTCATCCGGTAATTGGTAGTTATCTTTTCTCTCAGAGATTATTATAAAATATGGTAACATCTCTCTAGGGCTTAGAGTTTTTTACCTTCATAAATATTATCAGGAATCAGCAGCATATTTTGACTTCTGGTAGAGGTATCATGTCTCTGACTTGTAGCAGTGTGTATTTTGTGGTTTTACAGTGATACTTTCAGAGTAATAAATAGAAGAAACTATCTAAACTTGTCAGTGGTTGTTTCATTTGCTTTTTATTTTCTTGAGTATGTAATCACAAGGGGATCCCTGGGTGGCGCAGCGGTTTGGCGCCTGCCTTTGGCCCAGGGCCCGATCCTGGAGACCCGGGATCGAATCCCACGTCGGGCTCCTGGTGCATGGAGCCTGCTTCTCCCTCTGCCTGTGTCTCTGCCTCTCTCTCTCTCTCTCTCTCTGTGTGTGACTATCATAAATAAATAAAAAAAATTTAAAAAACAAAAAAAAACCAAAACAAATTTACTTATTTTTTCCATATTGTATGTACTAATAACTTTTATTTTTAGTTTTTTTTTTTTAAACAAAACACTTAGTAACTAGAAGAGTATGAAGAGTCTCCATTACTTTGCCCATCCTCATTCCTGTTTTCTTAAAGTAAGACCTCTTGTTTGTTTTGTTTTTTTGGTGGACACATAATAGAGAAATTAATATATTGAATAACTTTAGACAATAGCATCAGTTGATTCATCAATATGGAAAATGAGCAATTTAGTAAACCTAATAACTAACTTGTCCCTCTACTTCCTCATAGTTTGTTTGCTATGTTAATATTGTAGTCTGAAGGATAGTGTTATAAAACTTCAGCTTCTTGAATTATCAAATGTATAGTGTCTACTGATTACTTCCTGTGGAAGGTAAAGAAATTAGAGTACCTCATACTTACCTTTAATTCCTGAATTATGTGTTGTGACTTTTTAGACTGCTCATTTAGACATTGTTTATATATTAAATATTTTCTTTTTCCTAAAATGAAATTTTTTTCCCCCAAAGATTTTATTTATTTATTCCTGAGAAACACAAACAGAGAGGCAGAGAGATAAGCAGAGGAGAAGCAGGCTCCCTACAAGATTCCCCAGGACCCCAGAACCACGACCTGAGCTAAAAGGCAGATGCTCAACCACTGGGCATCCAGGTGCCCCCTAAGATGAATTTTCTTATCTATTATCTTTTTGATTCTTTTAAAAGTTCTTATTTTGAGCCTATTTTTTCACATTCCTTGTATAACTCTAATTAGACATATGTAATAAGGATTAGAACAATCTATAATGGGAAGATTTTTCAGTTCCATTAGAAGAAAGAAGAAGGCAGGATGGGAGAATCATGATTATGGTCTTCATACAGCTTTTTGTATGTTAAGGAAGAAATAGACATGTTCTTTCTAATTATAGGAGATGTCAATTGGTAAGAATACTTGGAAAAGATTTTGACTGAGTGTTAAGAAAAATAAAGTTTTAGGATAATTTGGATATTTTCAACAATAGAGTGAAATAATCTCTCAGCCACTTTCTAGCATCTTTTTTCCCTTTTCTAGTTAGAATTCCATAATTCTTTAACTTTGCTCTGATCTACCTTCACCTTCCTTGTTCTCCCGATTGTTTCAATCTAATACTCCCAGCATTGAATGAGCCTAACAATTCTTTTATTTATCTTATGTTTTAAAGCAACTAAGTCCTTCTGGAGATTACATAGTTGTTGGACTTTTCCCCCTTAAAGATTTGGAATAAGATATTATGGAAGTATGGAAAAGGAACGGTTGGTCATGGGACACAGATGTCAGAAAACATTTCTAAAAAGAGATGACCCTTGAGTTTAATCATGTAAAATGTGTAAGAGTTAACCTGTTGATGGGCAAAAAGGAGATGAGATTGATGAGGTGAGTTTGAAGGGACAATACATTCAAAGGCAGATAGATTACTTTGAATGAACGTATTTGGGATGCTGTTCATAGGTTGTGGAAAATAGAGTGCGCATAAGGGTATGGCTGAGAGGTAAGATTCAGATTATTAGGAATTTAATCATCATCCTGAATGTATTGAGAAGTGAGTTAACTGAACAAATTCTGGCAGCATTGAGGAAAATGATTTGAAGTGAAATCAAAATCAGGGAGAACTTTAAGTTATTGCAGTAGTCCATGTGAGAAATGAGAAGGATGCAAAACAAAACCACTGTAGTAGGTGTGGGAGAATATTGAATTTCAAAATCATAAGAGGTACATGGTTGTTATTGATGCAGAGGATTCTTATTTACGGAATGCCAGATGATCACAAAGAGGTTCCTATAAGATGATGTTTACCTTACTTTGAAATCTAGTTTTCAGTAATGCAGGCTTAGGAAATTGCATTATTTATAGGTCAAACTCAATATTTTCATTATGTCTCTTGGAAATGCATTTTTATTTTATTTTTTAGATTTTATTTATTTATTCATGAGAGACACACAGAGAGAGGGAGAAACACAGGCAGAGGGAGAAGTAGGCTCCATGCAGGGAGCCTGATGTGGGACTCCCAGGTCTCCAGGATCTGGTCTCCAGGATCACGCCCTGGCCCAAAGGCAGATGCTCAACTGCTGAGCCACCCAGGCATCCCTTGGAAGTACATTTTTAAATTGATAATGAGAAATGTAACTTTCAGAGTGAGAGTACTTAATAGTCTCCATGACCAGTACGTTCTTTTCCTTTCAGCTACTTTGTTTCTGGATATGATTTAGGTTCCACCTTTCAAATGTACTTTGATTTGGAACAAAATCACACAGAGATAGAGGTGAGGGTGGGCTTGAGTTTTGTTGGCATGGATTGAGAGAGAGAGAGAGAGAAAGAGAGAGAGAGAGAATGGTTCTGAGCTAGCAGTTTGTGCAGTAGCTTCCTAATTAAGTGGGTGGCTTTCTATTTCTGCAGCAGCTTCCTTTTTTCCAGCTTCCTGCAGTGACAGCTTTCCTGATTGTGGCTGAGGAAGTGAAGGATAGTTCTATGGGCTAGGAGTTGTTTCTGGGAGCTCATTCACTCTGTCGATACAGCCTCCTTCTCCATTTTTCCAGTGATTTTATGAGCATCTGATTCTTATATTAAATTCCTTTTTGTTTAAACTACCTAGAACGGATTCTGATCCTGGATCAGTACAGTAATTAGTACCAAAAGTGTTACAGGCAACAGATCCTCAAGAAGTAGGGGTCATTTGTAATCAATCCAAGGTGCCTAGTGGTAAAAGTTACTTGTTTTCAGAGCAGTCACCTGGAATGGAGTACCTGTTGAAGGCAAAGCTTAGGTGAACTGAGGGGTGATTATTTTAGAAGACAAAGGAATATAAAGATTATGGGGAGGATTAGCTATTTTTAACTCTACTACAAAGTCTAAAGCAGTGGTTTTCAAGCTGGGGTGATTTTGCCCTGTAGGGGTTATATGACAATGGGTAGAGATATTTTTGGTTGTCATAACTGGGAGAAAAGAGTGTTACTGGTTTTTAGTGGGTGGAGAACAGAGATGCTGCTGTAAGGACTATCTCCTCTCCATTATAGCAACAACATATTATCTGGCCCACAATGTCAGTAGTGCTGATGAGCTTGAGAAACTGATTTAAAGCAAATGGCAGGGGCATCAGAGTTTAAAGATCTTGGCTGCAGTTACGGTTGGAGAACTAAAGAGTTTTATGATTGGCTTAAAATTTTTTTTACATCTTATAACTCCAGGGCTGTCAGAACCAAAATCAGGTGCTGAGTCTGATCCAACAAGTTGTTTTACCTACAATGTAGGTTGAATTCACAGCTTAATCCAGTTTCTTAGGTGTTAGGTAGAGCATTGACTGGGAAACAGTGAGAGTCTAAGAATTGGAATGGTGACACTTGGGAGTATTTGGATTGATTCCAGGTTTTTTTTTTTTTTTTTTTCTCAGGTATTGTTACTCTGTAATTTTTACTGAGCCTCCCTTGTCAGCGGAAACAATCCTTCTTTCCTTGACCTTACCTTGTAGAGCCAAGATTGTTCTCATTCCCATCCGTACCATCTCATGGTCTCTAAAGTCAGATCCCAGCAAGTCCAAGGGGCCAGTTTCAAACTGAGAGATGAGTCTGTTTGTTTATTTATTGTATTTTTAAAAGATTTTATTTATTTATTCGTGAGAGACAGAGAAAGAGAGAGAGAGGCCGAGACACAGGCAGAAGGAGAAGCAGGCTCCATGCAGGGACTCAATCTCTGGTCTCCAGGATCCCGCCCTGGACCAAAGGCAGCGCTAAACCGAACCACCCGGGCTGCCCGAAAGACAGGTTCAAGGATTAAAAGAATTGCCAATATTTTACTCATTTATATTAGCAAAAACCTAGGAAATAGATATAAAATTGGATTTTGAGTGTGCTAGACTAGGAAAGGAGAATCTATTTTTAGTTTAGGCTGAATTTATTAATGTAGGTTCACTTAATGGGAGATTTCAGATTTGGTAATTGCTGAAGCAGCAAGGACTGGTTCTAATTGCCTGTTCAGTTGACCAAAACCTTGATTCAGTAGTCATCTACACTGAATAAAGTTGAGATGTGAGAGTTGGGAAGTGAGGAATGTTGGTATGAATTTATGTTCAGCTGGCTTCCTTGATCTCTAATTATGTTCCCCAAGATGGATGTTTTTACTATCTTTAAGAAAATACAATGATGAGCGGTAATTCGGTATCCTTAAAAGGTGCTGCAGTAGCTTTCTTGTCTAGCCTTGGTATGAATATGAGAGATGTTATTATAAGATGGGCCCCCTGAAATTCAGTGGGATTATGGAATGGCAGAGGGAAGTAATAACTATCAGAGGCAAGGTAGGCATGGTTATCATTGTAGGCAAATTGATTAAGGTGTCCCTAAGATTGTTATGTAGGGGTACCTGTATGTAAGTACCTTCCTTTGAGGCAGAACTTTTTTTTTTTTTTTTTTTTTTGGTGATATCACAGGTAGGTATATTTAATTTTTTTCATAGCCTTTCCTAAAGAAAGGGATCTTTGGCCATTTATGACTATAACTGTACATCAGGGAAGGGAAATATTCAAACCTTGTAGGGGTTACTGGGACCTGAGCTAAAACTAATTTCTAGTGATTCAGGATACCATCTTGTCTCACCAGGCAGAATGGGAGCTGTATAGAAATCAGGTATAGAATGAAGCTTTGGCTTGAAACTATTTCATAGTGGGCCTGGGGGGTCTATGAATTCATCCTGTGGTTATATCTTGTTTCTTAGTGCATATTTGGAATAAATGTGTTTGACAGTTGGGAGAATCCCCAAATTGGCTCTGTATCCATGGATTAAGAGCCATTATGGTAGGAAGAGCCAAGTGTAACCCCCTGGAGCTCTCTCTTTCTACCAAGATAATAAGCCACAACAGTCATGGTAGGCATGCCTACCATGCCTCCTAAATGGCTCTCATTACACACTCTTTCTCTCTTAACAGAAAACATTAGAAGTGGCCAACAGTGTAGTATAGTGTCATCATATTGCCTCCATAGTTACATCAGTTTTTAGCTCTATGCCATAGTTGTTTTTTTTTTTTAATTTTTATTTATTTATGATAGTCACACACAGAGAGAGAGGCAGAGACACAGGCAGAGGGAGAAGCAGGCTCCATGCACCGGGAGCCCGACGTGGGACTCGATCCCGAGGCTCCAGGATCACGCCCTGGGCCAAAGGCAGGCGCCAAACCGCTGCGCCACCCAGGGATCCCTCTATGCCATAGTTTATTTATTTTTTAAAAAATTTCTCTGATTTATTTATTTTTTTTAAAGATTATTTATTTATTTATTCATAGGGACACAGAGAGAGAGAGGCAGAGACATAGGCAGAGGGAGAAGCAGGCTCCATGCAGAGAGCCTGATGTGGGACTCTATCCAGGGTCTCCAGGATCACGCCCTAGGCTGCAGGCGGTGCTAAACCGCTGCACCACCGGGGCTGCCCTATGCCATAGTTTAGTCTATAGGGATTTTGTTCATATTACAATCTCAAAAGTACATTCCACTGGTCCCGTGCAGTGATGACATCATGCTGATTGATAGTACTTTGTCACAGAAAACCAGCAGGAACCCTAGATCCTTTGTAAAGACCAGATAATGGGATATGAAACAGAAATTTTTAGGATCTGACACCTTCATGAAGTTTCTGAGATTGTTTTGGGATGTGTTGAGATATCCCTTCTGAAGTAGAAGATAAACTGTTATATCCCCTGTTACTAAAAGGACATATAATAACTGATGGGTCTCTTTGGATTTGGAGTCAGAATATATTACATGTAAGTATACTGTTACAACCCCTTTATGGATTAATCTGTAAAGCTGTCCTTAGGTTGCTATATGGAGCTTGTTGCAGGCTCTGAAAGAAGAATCACTGTGAGGGGCCTTTGATTTTGGAGCTTAACTATATCCTCTTTGGCAAGCAGATATTCTATTTTGGAAAAAGCCTTTAGGCTTGCTGTTAAATCTGACAGAGAATGAATGTCCAAGTACTGGAGACCAGTGACATGAGCAACATATGCAGAGAATGGCTAGCAAACAGCATTCTATCATCAAAAGATGATATTTAGGATTGGGGCGCAAGATACAGGTACCAAAAGCACATGTACATTGCACAAGGAAAAGACTCTTCCTATACTGCTACCTCTCATAACCCCACACCCATGGTTTCATTCTTGGGGAGTTACCCATGTACCTGGTTAACAGATGGTTCTATACAATGTGCTGGCACTTTGTCAGGCTAGTGGACAGACTCTTAGAAACTACCAGTTCCTTTCTAGTATCAATTTTTTTCTCTTTCTTTAGAAACAAAACTGTGATGTCTTTTTCTTTTTTCTTTCTTTCTTTCTTTCTTTCTTTTTTTTTTTTTTTTAGCAGTATAGTTGTCACTTAACTAAGGCTCTCATTTGGTTGAGTATGGCTCTGTGACTAGGGTGTAGCCAATGATATATAAGTGATACTGTTCTTCCAGAAATTCTCTTTACATAATCTGTCTTTTTTTTCTTCTCAATTTCTACATGGATATGTTATTTGGAGCCCTCACAGACATATTATACCATAACAATGAAGGTGAAACTTTGTAGATAGCGGAGTGGTGAACTCAAAGAAGCTGGATTCCTGAGACCATAGATCTGTCAGTTCTGGACTCCTACTTCTGGAGTTTTTTTAGATGAAATGAGATAAGCCCCTATCTTGTTTAAACTGCTAATATTTTATGTTTTCTGTCATGTGCTGCTAAACCTAATCCTGAGATGCTGAATGCCTTGATGGATATGATGCCACTATCTGATACAGGGAATGGAGCAGAAGATACAGGTTTTACAAAGCAGATGGAAAATCCCATTTTGGTCTTAATTTGCTGTACCTGCAGAAATGCTCAATAAAGAACATAGATGGATGACCCTAGGAGCTTGAGAAAGGTGCTGTTTTATCTGGTAGAAGAAGGCAATGTATGTTTTCAGGTGAGTTTCAAGGAAGACAACCTGTTATAAAGTATCTTATAACCAGTTTAGAATTTGGTTTTTGTTTTGCAGGGTAAGAAGTTTGATTTTTGAGAAGGGTTGAGCAGAAAAATATAAGGCTTAGATTATCTGTGGTGTAGTTCTGCTCAAAGATGAACTTTGAGTTGGAAGTTAAGAGATGTAAAAGAACATGGATTTGTGAAAGGGGAATATTGTAGGTGGAGGACATGTTAAAATTATTTGAGAAGAAGAAATTTGGTATCTATATTTCTTTAAAAGCCTGATTGATTTGCAAGGCACAGAGTGCTAGAGATTCTTTAAAACATGGAGATTTTTCTGCCTTCTCCTTTACTGGCTTATGGTTAGGGTATCCATTGATAGGGACATATTGAATGAGTTTGAATAAAAATTTTTCTGGGGATCCCTGGGTGGCGCAGCGGTTTGGCGCCTGCCTTTGGCCCAGGGCGCGATCCTGGAGACTCGGGATCGAATCCCACGTCGGGCTCCCGGTGCATGGAGCCTGCTTCTCCCTCTGCCTGTGTCTTTGCCTCTCTCTCTCTGTGACTATCATAAATTAAAATAAATAAAAAAAATTTTTTTTTTCTGTATAATGCCTGGTTGCATTGTGCAACAAAAAGGAATCTCTTGTTTGAGAAGAATGAACATGGTGAACTTTGCTGATTTTCAATCAAAAACTTTTCTCCCCAGTTTAAAATTGTTCTATTTAAAAAATTTTATTTTATTTTATTTTTTTATTAGTATTTTTAAATTTATTTATGATAGGCACACAGTGAGAGAGAGAGGCAGAGACATAGGCAGAGGGAGAAGCAGGCTCCATGCACCGGGAGCCCGACGTGGGACTCGATCCCGGGTCTCCAGGATCGCGCCCTGGGCCAAAGGCAGGCGCTAAACCGCTACGCCACCCAGGGATTCCTCTTTTTTCTTTTTTTTTTTTAAGAAGATTTTATGTCTTTATTCATAAGAGACCCAGAGAGAGAGAGAGAGAGAGAGAAAGGCAGACTTAGGCAGAGGAGAAGCAGGCTCCTTGCAGGGAGCTGGATGTGGGACTTAATCCCGGGATCCCAGGATCAGGTCCTGAGAGGAAAGCAGACGCTCAATGGCTGAGTCACCAGCCGTCCCAATTTAAATAACCCTTCCCCCTTGGGTTATTTAAATTCAAGTTAGTTAACATACACCATATTTATTACGTTCAGGGGCTGCTAAACCGCTGTGCCACGGGGGCTGCCCTCAGGGTAGAATATAGTGATTTATTATCACTTGCATATGACACCCAATGCTCATAACAATTGCCTTCGGGGATCTTTGGGTGTCTCAGCGGTTTAGCGCCTGCCTTCGGCCCAGGGCGTGATCCTGGAGATCCCGAGCCCCCCATCGGGCTCCCTGCATGGAGCCTGCTTCTCCCTCTGCCTGTGTCTCTGCCTCTCTCTCTCTCTCTCTCTCTCTCTCTCTGTCTCTCATGAATAAATAAAATTAAAAAAAAAAAAAAACAATTGCCTTCCATAATGCCTGTCACTCATCTACCCCATCCCCCCATCCCCCACCTCTTCCCTTTTCTTTATACCTGTATTCTTTCTTTTCCTCTTTGTCTACCTCTCTTTCATTTGCAAGTTTCATATTTTCTCAGTATTACAAAATAAGCATGTCTTTGTGATCTTCATTTTGATTTAAGATTACTTAAGTGCAAAAGAGGTCTTTTATTCTACATTATACAAAATAACAATGTTTAGGCAGTAGTCTTAGGGTTCTTTGCCAGCAGACAAATTATTGAGGCTTAGATTCATAGAAGTTACTTTAAATTTTTAAAAAGAATTCATTTATTTATTTGAGAGTGTGAGCATGAGCTGGGGGAGGGGCAGAGGGAGAAACAGACTCCTTGCTGAGCAAGGAGCCTGATGCAGGGTTCGTTTCCAGTACCCCAGGATCATGACCTGAAGGCAGATGCTAAACCTACTGAGCTACTCAGGAGCCCCATAAATTTTTAAGTAAGTATCGTTTTCCTATCAAGATATTCTAACTTGAGTTTTTTGGTCAACAATCATAATTTTATGCCCTCTAGTGGTAACATGTATATATTTCACATTTTCTGGTATTTGTTATGTGTAGAATTTTAGAGCCAGAAAAGACCTAAGATCATTTTTCAGTAAGACCAAGGTTCAGAGAAGTTAGTGGATTTGCTTAAGGTTACTAGTTAGAGATAAAGCTAGGATGGGCGTTAGATCTCATAATGTAGTGGTTTGTTTTTTTTTTTTTAAACAAGACTTCATGATGTACATGTATATTTGTGAGGGCTTTCTTAGATTGGTTTGAGGGTATTTATTGTAGGAAGATATTTATATTTTGTGTTTTTTCTTTAAAAAATTTTTTTTAAGATTTTATTTATTTATCTATGAGAGACACACACACACACACACGCACAGAGACAGGCAGAGACACAGGCAGAGGGAGAAGCAGGCTCCATGGAGGGAGCCCAACATGGGACTTGATCCTGGGACCCCAGGATCACACCCTGGGCTGAAGGTGGTGCTAAACCACTGAGCCACCCAGGGATCCCCTATTTTGTGTTTTTTCTATTCATAATTACTTTTGATGTCTTTAAGATAGTAGTGTTTGAGAAAAGAAAGTGTTTGGACTTAGAAGAGGGACTGACATGAGAAGGGAAATGGAAAGCAAATTGAGAAGACACAGTAGTTTTCTTGAAGTAGTTGATACTTGTGGGAGATGGTTGAGCTTATTTTTAGCTTGTTTACATTGAGTACAAATGTAATGGTATTGGAATGGTCTAGTTTCTTTCAGTAGAATAGAAGGAATAGAAGAGAGCCAGTGCCCAAGAACTAGAAATATTTACTAGGGTCATATACAGATTAAGTTCTATGTTGAAAGAACAGTTGATTCTGGTAGTTCCCATTCTTCCATCTTGTCAGTACAGCAACTAAATAAAGGTTGCAAGTCAGGCAAGCAATAAGCTTCAAGGACAGAGAAGTTTTTTTTTTTAAAGATTTTATTTATTCATGAGAGACAGAGACAGAGAGAGAGAGAGAGAGAGAGAGGCGGAGACACAGGCAGAGGGAGAAGCAGGCTCCACGCAGGGAGCCCAATGCGTGACCGATCCCAGGACTCCAGGACCACACCCTGGGCCAAAGGCAGGCGCTAAACCAACCATTGAGCCACCCAGGGATCCCCAGGACAGAGAAATTTTAAGTGATCCTGAAGCCTGTTGGAATGAGGATAGAGAATGGATGATATTACCTTGGAAAGAGGTGTGGAGCCACTTGACAGCCGGATACTAGCCACTGGTTGAGAAGCATTTGAGTAGTAGATTTAGGATGACTTGGATTCACATTTGTGGTCTGCCACATATTTATACAGTGTGACTTTGGGAACATTATCTAATATGTAAGTTCATTTCTTTATAAAATGGAGATTAGTATTTTTATTTCATTGGTTGTTAGGACGCCTCATGTATAGTAACTGCATTTATAAATGTTGGTTGGATTTGGATCTGAGGGTGACTGACCTAAGCAAAGATAAAATCCTAGTCATAGGGAGACTTGGATTCTGAACAACTATTTTAACATAAGAAAGAACTTTCTAATAATTTTGGAAGTAGTGATCTCATTTTCACTTCAGATGATAAGGCAGAGGATGAACATCTATTTGGGAATGTTATAGAAGGTATTCAGACATTGAATTAAATTATAATTTTTATTTTAATAATCAAATATGATTTATGAAACTCATAAGGGGGATGACAGTTTACTGTATGTACTTCTGTTTTTTACTTTTTTCATTTTTCTTTTAGCCTGATGCTTCAGTATTACTTTTTGTAGCATTTCCTTTCTGTTTGAACAGTTTCCTTTAGCTGATCTTTAAGTGTAGGTAGGTCTACTAGTGACAAATTCTTTTGTTTTTTTAATCTGAAAATGTGTGTATTTTCCCTTCATTCCTGAAGAATAGTTTTGCTGGAAATAGAATTCATAGTTGACAGTTTTTTCTTTTAGCACTTGAAAAGTGTTGTGCCACTTTCTTTTGACCTCCGTGATTTCTGATGAGAAGTTTTCTGTCATTTGAGTTGGTATTATTTTGTTGGCAATGTGTTCTTTCTCTCTGGCTTCTTTCAAGAGCCTTTTTTTTTTTAGTGTCCAGAAGTTTAATGATGAGGCATCTTGGTGTAAATTTCTTTTGAATTTTGAGATTCACTCAACTTCTTGAATTTTTTTTTGTTGCTTTGCCAAATTTGGGAGTGTTTTAGCATTATTATCTCTGAATACTCTTTCAGTTCCACCCTTTCTTCTAATATTCCAGGGTTATAAACACTAGATATATTTAAAAAAAATTTTTTTAAGACTTTATTCATGAGTAACACAGAGAGAGAGACACAGAGAGAGGCAGAGACACAGGCAGAGGGAGAAGCAGGCTCCATGCAGGGAGCCTGACGCGGGACTGGATCCTGGGTCTCCAGGATCACACCCTGGGCCAAAGGCAGACACTCAACCGCTGAGCTACCCGGGCATCCCAGAACACTAGATATTTTGTTGTAAGTGTTCTTTACATTTTATTTTATTTTTATTTATTTTTTAAAATATTTTATTTATTTATTCATGAGAGACCCAGAGAGAGAGAGAGAGAGAGAGAGAGCGCCAGAGATACAGGCAGAGGAAGAAAAGCAGGCTCCATGCAGGGAGCGCAGTATGGGAATCGATCCCAGAACTCCGGGATCACTCCCTGAGCTGAAGGCAGATGTTCTGCTGAGCCACCCAGGCATCCCTGTTCTTTATATTTTAGTTTATTTTCTCTCAGTTCAGATATGATTAAAGTTCAGTAATTCTAACTGTAACTGTTAGTCAACTGTTGAAGCCATCCATTGAGATTTTTATTTTGGTTATTTAATTAAAAAATTTTTTTTGAACTATTTCTTTTTTATTTTGGGGGGTTATTTTTTATTTTTTGGTTTTAGAATTTCATTTTGATTTATGACTTTTATTTCCTGATGTTTTCTATTTTTTTTCATGTTTCAAGAGAATTTGTGATTATTTATTTATTTTTTTTTAAAGGTTTTATTCATGAGAGACACAGAGAGAGAGAATGGCAGAGACATAGACAGAGGGAGAAGCAGGCTCCATGCAGGGAGCCCGATGTGGGACTCGATCCCGGGACTCCAGTATCATGCCCTGAGCCAGAAGACAGATGCTCAACCACTGAGCCACCCAGGCGCCCCAGAATTTGTGATTATTGATGAATTTTTATGACAGCTGCTTTTAAAAAGATTTTATTTATCTATTTATTTATTTATTTATTTTAGAGATAGTCTGAGCATATGAGCAGGGGGAGGAGAATAGGGAGAGGAACAAGCAGATTCCATGCTGAGCACAAAGCCTGGTTGTGGGGATCAGTTTCATGACTCTGAGATCATGGCTTAGCTGAAATTAAGAGTCAGGCGCCCAGCTGACTTAGCCACCCAGGCACTCCTGACAGCTGCTTTAAAATCCTTGTCAGATGGGCAGCCCAGGTGGCTCAGCGGTTTAGCACGCCTACAGCCCAGGGCGTGATCCTGGAGACCCGGGATCGAGTCCCACGTCAGGCTCCCTGCATGGAGCCTGCTTCTCTCTCTGCCTCTATCTCTCTCTCTCTTGATTAAATAAGTAAAACCTTTAAAAAAAAATAAATAAATAAAATAAAATAAAATAAAATCCTTGTCAGATATTCTAATATCTTATTCATACCTGTGTTGCCATCAGTTGACTGTCTTGCATTCAGGTTTTGATTTTCCTGGTTCCTGGTATGATGGGTGATTTTTTTTTTTTTTTTTTATATCCTGGACATTTTGGCCATTAAATTAGTCATTCTGTTTAGATTTAGCACATGGAACATGGTTTAATTTTGTGGCTTGTTGTTCTAGTGGTAGTTTAATTTTCAGAGCTTTTGCAGTGTTATTTTGGTCTTTGGGGTTTATGTGGTTCTCCTACTGGTTCATGTTGGTGCTTCCTGATGTGGCAAGTGTCCACCAGACTAGGATGTCTGATATTTCTTGGTTGGGGAGATTAATCTCAGGCCCAGAGGACCCAAAATGTTGAGTTAAATTTTTTTTTTTGGTTAAGATTTTATTTATTTATTTGTGAGAGACAGAGAGAGGCAGAGACATAGGCAGAAGGAGAAGCAGGCTCCCCATAGGAGTCTGATCCGGGACCCCATCCCAGGACCCCAGGATCATGACCTGAGCCAACAGCAGGTGCTCAACCATTGAGCCACCCAGTTGCCCCATGTCTAGTTGATTTTTTTTTCCTTTCAGTATTTTAAAGATGTAATTCTACCGTGTTCTGCCTTGCATTGTTTGTGAGAAGTCTATCATTCTTATTTTTCGTTACTCTATGTACAATGTGTCTTTTTAACATTTTTGCTTTATATCTTTTTAAAGTAATTTATGATATGCCTTGATGTAGTTTTGTTTATTATTATTATTGTATTTGGAGTTTGTTGAGCTGCTTTGGTCATGCATATTAGGTAGGTGATTGGAAGTTATTCCACAGCTCATTGATGCTCTTCATATTTTTTGTCAGTCTGTATCTGTGCTTAATATTGGAGAGTTTCTATTGTTATAACTTAAAGTTCATTAATCATTTTTTCTGTAGTGTCTAATTCATTAATTCTATCCAGTGTATTTTTCATGTCATTGTTTCTGAAAATATACGTCATACTCATAATAACTTTGAATGTTCTTATCTACGAATTTTATCATCTGTGTCGAGTTGAAGTTTGTTTCAGTTGGTTGATTTTTCTTTTCATCATGGCTCCTATTTTTCTGCTGCTTTTCTTGCCTGGTGATCTTTGGCTAGCTGTTAGACATTGTATATTTTACTCTGTTGAGTGCTGAATGTATTTGTGTTCTTACAAACATTTTTGAACTTTGTTCTCAAATATAATTGAATCACTTGGAAATGGCTTGATATTTTTGAGCCTTCTTTTTCATTTTTGTTAGGTGGGCCCACAGCAGCATTTAGTCTAGGACTAATTTTTCTACATTATTGAAGCAATACTCATCTGAAATTTTTGCCTGAAGCTGAAGGAATTAAAACACTTCCCATCCCCTGCCCCCACCTTGGTTGTTGGGAACACAAACTATTCTTGCCTTTTGTGAGCTCTAGAGAATCATTTTCTCTGTTCCTTTCATGTGGTTTATTACCTGGCCTCAGGTGGTTTTCTCATACTCAAGTACTAATTAGTATTTAAGTGAAGACTCAGAAGACCCTCTGTGGATCTCTGGTCTTCTCTTTTCTCTTTGATATTCTGTGCTGTGAACTTCAACCTTCTTGACTTTCCTGGACTCCTAATTCTGTTGCTTCAGCTCAGGGACACTGCTGGACTCCACTTGGATTTCCCCTTCTCCCTTCCTGTAGTCTGGAAATGCTCAAGAGGGAGTTAAGTTGGGGCAATTGTAGGGCCCACCTATTTGTTCTCTCAGGGTTCACTGTCCTCTACTGCCAGATGTCAGAGTTTGAAAACCATTGTTCATATATTTTTGTCTGGTTTTTAGTTGTTGTAGGTGGGTGCGTAAATTCAGTCCTTATTATTTCAAATGTCTTTGGTGATGTGGAAGTCCCTAAAGTAAAGACTTGAGACAATATTACTATGTTGCCACTGGGGGAATAATTTAATGATTTTGATCAAGAAAGTTAGCATGATGAACTTTGACTTTGCAGAGCTTATTTCCATACTGCCAGATGCTTGAACATGCTGGAGTGAAGAGAAACAGGAAGCAGGGAGGTGAGGTGGTAAGGCTGCTGCTGTCATCCAGGTGAAAGATAATGAGAGTGAACTCCTGGAGTGATTGGGAATGTGCTGGGGTGAGAGCACATTTGAGAGGTATTTGGAGATGCAGACTTGAGAAGGTTTTCTTTTTTTTTTTTAAAGATTTTATTTATTTATTCATGATAGTCACACACACACACACACAGAGAGAGAGAGAGAGAGAGGCAGAGACACAGAGACACAGGCAGAGGGAGAAGTAGGCTCCATGCAGGGAGCCCGACGCGGGATTGAATCCCGGGTCTCCAGGATTGCGCCCTGGGCCAAAGGCAGGCGCCAAACCGCTGCGCCACCCAGGAATCCCTTGAGAAAGTTTTCTTATTAGAAATGTTGGTATGCAACTATATGTAGATTTTAAAGCATTTCAGATTGCCTTTTGTTCTTTCTTTACTGTTATTAAAGACATTTTATTAAGCAAGAAGATGCAGTCTGAAGAGCTTCACAAAATGCAAAATCATAGTTTTTTTTTTTTTTTTTTTTTCAAAATCATAGTTTTAATTTCAGTTTGTACTTTTCTATTTTTCTTAATCCTGACATTTATTCTCTAAATCATTGAATTTATACACTATCAGTGAATTTTCAGTTTAATAGAGACTAAAGTTGTGTAGCTATTGTTGACTTAATATTTTTAATGGTATACTTTATTCTCTATGTATTCTGTTCAATTTTAAATGCATTCTTTTTCACTTCTGTAAAAGCCCATGGGCTCTTTGCTAAATATAACTCTGGAAAAAAATAGTTTGTGTGTTCTAAATAAACCTATTGAATAATAGGAGATTATACTGGAAAATCAGAAAATCACATTACATTCCTACCTAAATTTTTGAATAACCACAAAAGGCTTATTTCAGTTGAAATAAACAGACTTCTTTGATTAAATGCTAAATGGATCAAATATGAAAGCCTTTTGTGAAGTGATTTCCTGCATGCTTTCATTTCAGTGAATGACCAGTTTTTATTTTCTTTATCCTTTGAAAATTGGTCTATACTGACACAATCAGATCTACTTATTTTGATGAACTTCAATTTTCTAGTTGATTTTTTTTTTAGCATTATAGCATAAGTCTTATGGTAACCAGGTAAACAACATTTAAACAATTATCATTTGCTAAAAAGCAGATTTTGTAAATCAAGAATGGGAAGTTTGGGACTTGCCAATTGAATATGATCCTCATCTTAATTTTTTTTTATAATTTATTTATTTATTCATAGACACACACACACACAGAGGCAGAGACACAGGCAGAGGGAGAAGCAGGCTCCATTCAGGGAACCTGACGTGGGACTCGATCCCGGGTCTCCAGGATCACACCCTGGGCTGCAGGTGGCGCTAAACCGCTGCGCCACCGGGGCTGCCTCCTCATCTTAATTTTACCTATAAACAGGTAAATTAAGTTTCTGTTGGTCAGAGTCTATCCTACGAAGAAGCGTAAGACAATTATATGTACCTGAAAGGTCAGAATTTCTGATTTTCTAGAATTGTGCTTTTGCTTTAGTCATTTCCCCTGAGGTAGCATTCTCAATGAAATAGAGAACAGGTGTTAGGCATAAGCCTGAAGTTCCAAGCAGATTGTATCGGTATAGAATGCAATAATAGGGTTGGTACCAATGTCAGTAATGTGTATATAGCATGTTTTGGCCAAGACTTTTTTTTTTTTTTTTTAAAGATTTTATTTATTTACTCATGAGAGACACACAGAGGGAAAGAGGCAGGGACACAGGCAGAGGGAGAAGCAGGCTCCACGCAGGGAGCCCGATGTGGGACTCGATCCCGGGTCTCCAGGATCACGCCCTGAGCCGGAGGCAGCGCCAAACCACTGAGCCACCCGGGCTGCCCCAGCCAAGACTTTTTCTAAATAGAAATTCTGACTCCAGTTGGTAAATTAAAAAAATTTTTTTTTTTGTTGTGGTAAATTAAAAATTTAATCAGGCCTATACCAGTATTAATGAAGTTTTTTGAGAAAATATTCTCTGGAGGAACTTCTTGAGCAATTTTTTAATGTAACACAAATACTTTCCATTTTTTTCAGTTTTTGTTTTCCTTACTGAAATTGTTATTAGAAGTTTATCAATACCCATCAAACTGTTAACTTAAAATGGTTACATTTTATGATATGTATGTCCTAACTAAAAACCAAAACAAAAAAATGAGTGATATAAATATGGTGGGTAACAGACATAGGATGTAAAAAGTGAATGTGCTGGGCTGACTAAAGAAATTTCACAGAGATATAAGTTTAGTTTGAAACACCTTTGTATAGATATATGATAGCATCAAAATGTGTTTAAAAAAAGATTTACATCTTTCATTCAAAAGTAACTTCAATAATCAAGAGTCCTTTGGTCACCAGAAGACCTAATATGACAGACACCAAGCTTCACTGTTAGCGAGAGCAGCAGTTCTCTACATCGTATCAGTTAGATTAGTAATCTCCAGTATTCAGCTCTGAGTACCACTCAGACAAACTGACACAAACTCATTTTGTTATAATCATGATGTTAATAGTCATCATTGTCATCATTAATAACATTTATATAGTGTTTACCATATGCCAAACACTTGTTGAAATGCCTTACATGTATGTTAACTTACATTTTTTTCATAAGAATGCCAATACGTAGCTAATAGTATCCCTTTTTAATGATAGGGAAAAAATGAAGCACAGAGAGGTAATATAATTTTCCCAGAGTCACATAGCAAATAAATATGGAACTAGATTAGGATGCAGGTAGTGTAGATCCTGAGTCCGTGTTCTTAATAATGTAAAAAATATATATATGGGATCCACAGGACAAATTGAAAATATTTAGAGTTGAAAAAGAAGATTGGGGCATTGAGGAGGGGCATAGAGGAGGAGACAGGGGGACAAGATATTTGTTAGCTGTATTCAAATATGTGACTTATGGCTGCAACTGTACAGTCTCTGCTTTTGTCGTCCAGTGGTATTTTCTCTATGTGTTTGTGTCTTTTTTTTAAAGATTATTTATTTATTTATTAGAGCAAAAGCATGAGAACAGGAGCAGGGGGGAGGGGAAGAGGGAGCAGGAGAAGGAGACTCCCCACTGAGCAGGGAGCCCAATGCAAGACTGGATCCCAGGACCCTGGGATCATGCCCTGAGCCAAAAGTAGACACTTAACTGACTGAGCCACCCAGATACCTTATTTCTCTGTTTTTTATTACCAGGGTACTTGTCATTGGATTAGGGCACACCCTAATCAATTGTCACCTTATCTTAACTGATCATATCTTCTAAGACTATATTTCCAAATAAGGTTTCATTTTGAGGTATTAGGTGGACATAACTCTTTGGGGTACGTTATTCAACCTGGTGTACCTAAAAACTAAACACATTTCCTGTCTTTAGGGATTTAAAATTTTTCAGATTCATCTAAAGATACCTATCTATTTTGTGATGAAAAACTGAAAGATATATATAGAGAGAACCAGAAAAGAGAGATAACTAATCTTAAATTTTAACAGTCACAATTATCTTCTCAGTTTTAATTCACTTATTATATTTAGTGTCATTTTTAAAATAAAAGAATATGATAAATTATGATAACATACACATAATTAAATATTTCATATATCAATTTCTCAGAAAGATTTTCTGCTATTATGATCATCCAAAGATAAGATAGGCTGCCCTGAGATATTGAACATTTGTGTTGCAATACCTGTCCAAACACAGACTAAAAGAGCATGGTGAAATATAGGAGGAATGTATATATTATAGATGAATTGTGTCAAGGTTCTTTCCAGACTCTTTTTCATCCTTCCATAGATTCTGATAGATTCCATTTTCAATGTAGGCGAAATTTAAAGAAGATCTGTTTCTCTCAGATTATCTTAACTCTGGTAACAGAAGTGTATAAATACCATTGCAATGAAAATAAAATTTTCATCACTCTTAAAAGGTCTCTTGCACCCTTGTCATTCAAATAAACTTTTGGGGTTCTTTTGTTTTCATGTCAGCTGTTCTCAAGCCATTATTATTGCTTCCTTCTTAACTCTTGCACAGATGCTGATACTTTGCAGGCTTTGTGGATGTTAGTAATTTTCCTCCAGTTGCAGTACTGGAGGAAATGTAAATGTCCATGAGGTTTTGGTTGTGCCATCTTCTTTTTCAAATTGTAAAAAACATATAGCACATAACGTAAACCATCTTAAACATTAAGTATATGGTATAGTAGTCTTAATATATGTATGTATACTATAGCAGATTGTTTTATGACATAGCCCTAGAACTTTTTCATCTTGCAAAACTGAATTTCTTTACTAACTGAACTACACCTCCCCTTTCCACTCTGCCCAGGTCCCCTTGGCAATTACTATTTTACTTTCTGTTTCTCAGAGTTGACTTCTTTAGTGGAAGTGGAATCATGCAGTATTTTTTTTTTTTTTGTAATTTTCTATTATTTAGCCTAATGTCCTCAAAGCCCATCCATATTGTAGCATATTCTTAAGGCTGAATAATATTCCATTGTATGTATATACCACATTTTCTTTATCTATTCATTTTTTTTTGCTTTGTTTTGTTTTAGAGAGTGGGAGAAGAGGGGGAGGGGAAAGGAGAGGGAGAGTGCAGACTCCACACCCAGCGTGGAGCTGATGTGGGGCTTGATCTCATAACCCTGAGATCATGACTTCAGGCAAAATCAAGTCTGACGCTTAGCTGACTGAACACCTGGGTGCCCCTCTCCATTCATCTGCTAACGGATGTTTTGGTTACCTTCAACTCTTGTCTATTGTGAATAATGCTGCAGTGAACACGGATGTGCAAATACCTTTTTGAGATAAATTCATTTGGATGCATAGCTGGGCATAGGATTGCTAGATCATATGGTGATTTGGGTTTTTTGTTTTGTTCTGTTTTGTTTTGTTTGTTTGTTTTGAGGTACTTCCATACTGTTTTTCATAATGGCTGCAGTCATTTTACCTTCTAGACAATAGTGCAAAAGGGTTCCAGTTTCTCTGCATTCTCACTAATAGTTTATATTTTCTGGATTTTTGATAGAGGCCATCCTAACCTATGTGAACTGATATCTCATTGTGGTTTTGATTTGCATTTTTCTAATAATTTGTGGTGTTGAACATCTTTTTTATATAGTGTTAGCTGTTTATATTTCTTCTTTGCAGAAAGGTCTATTTAAGCCCTTGCCTATTTTTTTTTTTATTGGATTACTTGGCTTTTGTTAAGTTGTAGGAGTTCCTTTTTAAAAAATGTTTATTTATTTTAGAGGGAGGGAGAGAGAGAGAGAGAGCGCACAAGCAGGGGAGGGCAGGGAGAGAGGGGGAAAGAGAACCTTGAGCAGACTCCCTGCTGAGTGCAGAGCCCAGTGCAGGGCTCCATCTCACAACCCTGAGATCATTACCTGACTGGAAATCAAGAGTTCGACGCTCAATCGACTGAGCCACCCAGGCCGCTCAGTTGTAGGAGTTCTTTATCTATTCCAGGTATTAACCCCTTAACAGGTATATGGTTTGCAAATATTTTCTCCCTTTTTTTTTTTTTTTGCAGGATATAATTCATGGTGTTGAGTGTGTCCTCTGCTGCACAGGTGTTTTTAGTTTAGATGTCTATTTTTGCTTTTGTTTGATGTTTTATCTGAGATATCATTGCCAAATTCAGTGTTATGAAGCTTTTCTACTAGGTTTTCTTCTTAGGAGTTTTATAGTTTCAGATCTTAAGTGGAGGTCTTTAAGCCATTTTGAGTTAATTTTTGTATATGGCATAAGATAAGAGTCCATCTTCATTCTGTCACATGTGGATGTTTGGTTTTCCCAGTACCACTTGTCAAAAGACTATTCTTTCCATATCGTATAGCCATGGCACCTTTGTTAAAGATCACTTGATCGTATACATGAGGGTTTATTTTTGGGCTATCTGTTTCATTGGTCTTTATGTCTTGTTTTCATGACAGTTCAGTTGTGCTATTTTGATGCTGCTTGTTTTAATTAATTGAGGAATAATTGATATATAACCTTATATTAGTTTTGGATGTACAACATAATGACTCAATATTTATATTGTGAGATGATCACGATAAATCTATTTCTGGGGGGTCATTTAATATTTATTGTCTTAGCAACTTTCAAATATGTAGTATAATATTATTAAAGATAGTCACCGTGCTGCACATTATATCCTCATGACTTACTCATTTTATAACTGGAAATTCGTAATTTTTGACTCTCTTTATCTGTTCTTCCCTTCTACCTCCCTCCCACCCAACCTCTGGCAAATAATCTGTTCCTGTGTCTATGAGCTTGCTTTATTTTTTTTTCAATTTCCCATATACTTAAGGTCATATGGTATTTGTTTTTCTTTGAACTTCTTTTACTTAGCGTAATACCCTCAAAGTCCATTCATCTTTTTGCAAATGGCAAGATTTCTTTCTTTCTGTGGTTGAATAATATTCCATTGTGTGTGTGTGCGCACTCACACACACACACCACTTTATCCATTCATCTGCAGGTGGACAGTGAGGTTTTCGATTTTGGCTATTATAAATAATGTTGCAGTGAACATGGGATGCATATACCTTTTTGAGCTAGTGTTTTCTTTCTTTTTTTTTTTTTTTTTTTTTTTCAGATAAATACCCTGAAGTGGAATTGCTGGATCATATATGGTAGTTCTAGTTTTAATTTTTTGAGGAAACTCTATATTGTTTTCCATAGTAACTGCACCAATTTAGCTTTCCACTAGTAGTGTACAAGAGTTCCCTTTTCTCTACATACTTGCCAACACTTGTTTTCGCCTTTTTGTTTTTTGTTTTGTCTTTTTGATCATATGCTTACTGCCTATATTTTCTTCTAGGAGTTTTATGTTTTAGATTTTATGTTTAAGTCTTTAATCCGGGATCCCTGGGTGGCGCAGCGGTTTGGCGCCTGCCTTTGGCCCAGGGCGCGATCCTGGAGACCCGGGATCGAATCCCACATCGGGCTCTCGGTGCATGGAGCCTGCTTCTCCCTCTGCCTGTGTCTCTGCCTCTCCCTCTTTCTCTCTCTGTGACTATCATAAATAAATTAAAAAAAAAAAAAAAAAAAAGTCTTTAATCCATTTTGACTTGATTTTTATGTATAGTCTAAGATGGTGGTTCAGTTTAATTTCTTTTGCATATAACTGTCTAGTTTTCCCAGCACCATTTATTGAAGAGAATGTCCTTTTCCCACCACATATTCTTGGTTCCTTTGTTGTAAATTAATTGACCATGTATGTATAGGTTTATTTTTGGGTTCTCTATTCTCTTTCATTGATCTATGTATCTTTTTTAATGCTAATACCATACTATCTTGATTACTATAGCTTTGTAATATAGTTTGAAATCAAGGAGTGTGATGCCTCCAGCTTTGTTCTTTCTAATCATTGCTTTGGCTATTCAGGGTCTTTTGTGGTTTCACACAAATTTTAGGATTGTTTGTTCTATTTCTGTAAAATATGTCATTGGAATTTTGATAGGGTTTGCATTGAATTTGTGGATTGCTTTGGGTAGTATGGGAATTTTAACAATATTCTTCCACTAGTGAGCATGGAAAACCTTTCTATTTATTTGTATCTTCTTTTATTTCTTCTATCAGTGTCTTTTTTTAATTAAGATTTTATTTATTCATGACAGACACACACAGAGAGAGACAGAGACACAAGTAGGGGGAGAAGCAGGCTCCGTGCAGGGAGCCTGATGTGGGACTCCATCCCAGATCTCCAGGATCACACCCTGGGCTGAAGGTGGAGCCAAACGGCCAGGCCACCGGGGCTGCCCCTTCTATCAGTGTCTTGTAGTTTTTAGTATACAGGTCTTTTTTCCCCCTGATTAAATTTATTCCTAGGTATTTTATTCTCTTTGCTATAATTGTAAATGGGTTATTTTCCTAATTTCTCTTTCTAGTAGTTTTTAAAATTAGTGTAGAGAAATACATTAGATTTTCATGTATTTTCTATCCTCAACATTACTGAATTTGTTGATTAGTTCTAACTTTTTTTTTTTTTTATGGAGCCTTTAGGGTTTTCTTATGTATAATGTTATATATTATATAATATTATATAAGTGACATAATATTATGTAATTTGCAAATAGTGACAGTTTTACCTCTTCTTTACCAATTTAGATGTCTTTTATTTCTTTTTTTGTTGCCTAGTTGCTCTGACTGGGATTTCTAATATGATGTTGAATAAAAGTGGCAAGAGCAGGCATCTTCATCTCGTTTGTGATCTTGGAGGAAAAGCGTTCAGCTTTTTACTGTTGAGTATGGTGTTAGCTGTGGGATTATCATATATGCCCTTTATTATATTGAGGGACATTCCTTCTTTACCCACCTGTTGATAATTTTTATCATAAATAGAGGTTGAAAAGACCTTATTCAACTTATACTTGAAAGTTAGTATAACTTTCCCTATTTTCCATTACCCCTCAGTTTAGTGCTAAGTGAAAAATCTAGACAGAGAAAGACAAATACCCTTCATTATTAATAGAGCTAAATAAGCTTTTGTTTTTACATGTAAATAATAATAAATTTAGTTTGAAATGTGTTAGCTAGTCAGAAAGTCTATACTTAAATTCCCACAATTTGGGGTACCTGGGTGGCTCAGTGGTTGAGCATCTGCTTTTGGCTTGGGTCATGATCCCAGGGTTCTGGGATCGAGTCCTGCATCAGGCTCCCTGCAGGGCACTTGCTTCTTCCTCTGCCTTTGTCTTTGCCTATCTCTGTGTCTCTCATGAATAAATAAACACAATCTTAAAAAAAAATTCCCGCAGTTTTTTCATGAATATCTTTGCAATATTGAAATATAATACAGGACTGAATATAAAGTTTGCTAGGTGTATAAATCGTCTAAAAAACAAAGTCATTGTGAGAAGTCTTCATGTGTGCATCCTGCACTTATAGACAATTTTATTATTTTTTTATTTTTTATTTTTTAATTTTTTTTATTATTATTATTTTTTAAATTTATTTATGATAGGCACACAGTGAGAGAGAGAGAGGCAGAGACACAGGCAGAGGGAGAAGCAGGCTCCATGCACCCGGAGCCCGATGTGGGATTGGATCCCGGATCTCCAGGATCGCGCCCTGGGTCAAAGGCAGGCGCTAAACCGCTGCGCCACCCAGGGATCCCTATTTTTTTATTTTTTAAAGATTTATTTATTTATGATAGAGAGAGAGAGAGAGGCAGAGACACAGGAGGAGGGAGAAGCAGACTCCATGCCAGGAGCCTGACGTGGGACTCGATCCTGGGACTCCAGGATCGCACCCTGGGCCAAAGGCAGGCGCTAAACCGCTGAGCCACCCAGGGATCCCCCTTATAGACAATTTTAAATTGCCTTTTTAAAAATTGCTTTTTAAGCCATGAAAGAATGTCAGCTTTTAAGCTTTTTCTTTTGGATACTCCCTTATTTTTAAATTTGGATTCTCGTAAGTTTACATTTCTTATCCTTGGGCTTAAATGATGCTGCTATTATGTCAAAATAGAAGTAAGAAATAGCTCTGTTCCAAAATGTGGAATTTTTTAGTTTGGAATTTTTTAGTCTGTCTCTGATTTCATTAGACTCATGACCTGATTTCTAAACAATATGGTTTTCTTTCCTAATCTTTACTGTCGTTATACTGCGCCTGCATCTGCCCTTTTATTTGTATTTCAAAAACCTCAATTCAAATTCTAAATATTCTCACAGCAAGTTTTATCCTTCTCTTCTTAGCACCTAATACAAGTTATTGTTGAATAAATGAATTTTTATAATAGTTTGCCAGTTTTTCTGCATTTGTTCTCTTAACCATTCTGCGTGGTTTCCTACACTAGAAAATTTGGTAGTTTGATCTAAAATCTCGGGTATGATCATTGCTTTCTGTGGCAAATCATTCTGTTTTTTGATAATTGTCATTCTTAGAAGGTTCTCCCTTTATATTGACTCAAAAATAACTTCTCTGTATTATATCTTTTACTCTAGTCTGCTTCACTTCATCTTCTTTCATGTTATAGCTCTTCGGGTATTTGGAGCACAATATATATTTATTTGCTTTTCCTGCTTTTCAAGTTTTTTAAAAATTTTTTTTAAAAACAATTTTATTTATTTATTCATGAGAGACAGAGACATAGGCAGAGGGAGAAGCAGACTCTCCGTGGGGAGCCTGATGGCGGACTCAATCTTAGGACGCTGAGATCACAATCTGAGCCACAGGCAGAGATGCTCAACCGCTGAGCCACCCAGGCATGCTTCTTTTTAAGTTTTCTGACTAAATCTTTTGTTTTCAGATCTTTTACCAGTTTGAAAGATGATTTATCAGGGTGCTTGTTATAATGTATGCTAGTTTGGATTCTTTAGCGAGAATTAATATGGACCTGTTCATTCTAGTGAGGGAAAGGTATCATAAAAATACCTCAGAAGTTTGGTAACAGGCATTATAGTGCTGCCAGAGTTTACTGGAGGTAGAACTTAGCTTTCTCTTGTCGCATCTCTGCTTCCTTCTACGTATGTATACTCTTAACTTGTTTTTGTTGGCAAGTCTGCCTAGAGTTTCTCTTGTTCTGTAACTTTGGTTTTACACATGACCGTGGTTGCCTGACCTTTCTCTACATCATGGCAAGTCTTGATACATTTTTTTTGACTGCTTTAGTCTCCCATTTTTCCTGTCCAAAATTCCCTACCAGAAGGATTTGATTTATCTAGCATACCTCTTATAGCTAGGTCATTCTGGTCATAAGTTGCTTGCCAGTTTATAGATGCCCTTGCCCACTTAACAGTCCCATTTATTTATTCAACAATTATTTTGTTAAGTATCTAATAAATACCAGGAATTATTCTAAGTGCCTAGGATACATAGGTAAACAAAGCAGAACAAAAATCATTGTTTTCATTCTAGTGAGATGAGATAGACAAGTAACAGTAAATATAATAACCAAATAAAGGATTTAGTAATTTCTTTCTGGCTGGTGAGAAGAGTAGTAGGATTGTATGCTCTTGAATGTGACTGCTGCCCTTCCTTGAACTGTGAGTGATGCCATTTTTGATAGAAAAGGATGTGAACAGATGCATATCACACAGAATGGCTATTGTAGATAACATCTGATCTAATTTAGATAGGCATATCATAGAAAAAGATTTAGTGAATTATATATTAGAGTAGCATCTCTCAAATTTCAGAGTCTACATTAAACTAGGCAGTGTATATTTTATATATCTGTAGTCTAAGCACACACAGAAGGTACTCAACTAATTTTTGTCAATTGGTACAAACAACAAATACCAAACATCCTGTTTTGTGTAGAGCAGAGTTTTATATCTCTCTGCCAAATTGATCACTACTCAGTCAATAGTTCTTCTGCAGATATACTTCTTCCTTATAGCTACTGGCAATGCCATACGTATCGTATATTAGTTAGCAGTCCCAGAGAACACTGTTGGGCTCTTCTGGAGTCATTGGCTACCACTAGAAGAGTCACTTTGTAAGGGGACTGATAGATGGTTGGATCATTCTGGGTCACTTGCTAATCCTTGTGGCTGAGCTGGGTGGCCCGCAGCCATACCAGGACCCAGGGGAAAGTGGGTTACCAAACATAAAGGAGGGAAAAGTGTGCCTGACCACACCAGTATTTCCTCACCCTTCCTAAATTTGTTTTGGACACTTTGTCTAGTATATATATTTTTTTCAAAGAAAAGCATTTCCAAATGTGCTGGTGTTCTGCTGAACATCCCCCTTTTAATATATTAACTACATTCAGTTATCATTGAATCATTTCTTAATTTTATGATTTTATGGGATAGGAGAAGAGGGACTGGAAAGAAAACATGAAGGCACCGATTAATAACTGCCCCTTCCTTTTCCAGTGTAGTTGCATACAATGCAGTGGACAATCAATTTTGTCTGCCTAATGTCTCTCCTTTGTAGGAAGTAGTCTTTCTTTTAAGCAATTTCTTCATCTCCTACCCAGTAACTGAGCCCCATTTAATATACGGTGCAAATAAGAGCTGCTTCCACAGCCACTCTGATTGACATGGCATACTTTATTTCTGGACGTAGGGATTAGTCCACAGTGGACATCTGACTCCAGGACACTTTTCCCTCACTGTGGCTTGCTTCTCAATGTAAAATGCCATCTTCTTAGCATTCTTATGTACAATAGTATTGCCTTTAGAATAAGTGCTGGGTAAAATATATAAACTAGAAAAAGAAAATGAGTTTAAATATTCAGACTAAATGCTTAAAAATCAAGAAACAAGAATCAAACAATGCTTGTTTGCTTTTTAGAGCACCTTCATAAGTTCCTCGAAACCTGGTAGCTGCAGCAATTTATATATTTGAAAACTAAGTTATTGTAGCTCTTTGCACATTTTATTTGTAGCGAAATATTATTTACCATTTTTATTTGTCATTTTCTAACCTAATTTCTATTTACAGATAACATTCATATAACTGAAGTCATATCACTCATGAATCGTATTTCTGTGTATATTTAGAAATGTTATGTCAGTATTTCAAACTGAGCTTTCATGTTATTGAAACACTGCATACCATTTTTTTTTTTTTTAAGATTTTATTTATTCATTCATTCAAGAGAGACACAGAGTGAGAGAGAGAGGCAGAGACACAGGCAGAGGGAGAAGAAGGCTCCATGCAGGGAGCCCCATATGGGACTCCATCCTGGGTCTTCAGGATCAGGCCTTGGGCTGAAGGCGGTACTAAACCGCTGAGCCACCCGGGCTGCCCTGCATATCATTTTAAAATCAGTAAATATGTTGCTTCTGGAGAACTTTTGAATGTTATGCTGCTGCCAAAGAAGGACTTTTAATCTCTCAAATTGACAGTAATTAAAACAAACAAATGTTTAGAGTAACAATAGTTGGTAAGAATGTGGTGAAAATGCTAGTCTTAAAGAATTTACAGAATGTAAAAAGACTGTTGGATGTCTTTTTGTGGCCCCCATGGCTTTGTGCTAGTTGTAAAATTTTTCATTCTCTTTGACCCAGTAGTTGTATATCTAAGAATTTTTCTGGGGTGGGGTGCCTGGGTGGCTCAGTTGGTTAAGCATCTGCCTTTGGCTCAGGTCATGATCCCAGGTCGAGCCCTGAATGAGGTTCCCTGCTCAGCAGAGTCTGCTTCTCCTCCTCCCTTAGTAGCTCCCTCTGCTTTTATGTGCTCTTTTTCTCTCTCTCTGTCAAATAAATAAAATCTTTAAAAAAAAAATAATTTGAGGGGAGAAAGGGAGGTGGGGACAAAGATTTATATAGAAAGATGCTTTTGTAGCATTATTTATAGTAGTGAGAAACTAAAAAAATGTATGTTTAATATCAAAGACTTATTGTGAAATATTAAGTAATAAATGAATAGAAAAAGCTAGGATTTAGTATGATCTCAATTCTGTAGAAAATAATACATGTATACAAAAACACTTGAGAGATAATTGTCTAAAATATTAACAGTAATTTTCTCCAGCTGTGGAATTATGGGTGATTTCCTCTTTATATTTTTATGTATTTAAAAATTTTTCTGCAGTTAACACTTATTTTTATAATTAGTAAAAATTAATATGATAAAATATTTCTTGAGCTTAAAATACATTGCATATCACTCTCAGAGCTGAATAAACAGTATGTGGATACTTTGTTAATTATAAGATAAATAACATGCATTTATCTCTTTTTAAAAATACAGGGAGATGTGAGTTTAAAATAATTTCTGTCAATATTAACAAATTCATTAAAATTAACATTTAACTCGGCATGAACTAAATGCCAGACATTCAGGTTGCTCTGTGCTTGGGGATACAAAGATGATACTGAAAGAAAGAAAAAGCTTACTCTCATTTCTTTTAGAAAGTTTTCTGTAGTGTTCTCTGCCATGCTGTGTTAGGTTTCCTTCTATCCTTGTACTTAGCATGGTATAATGAAATTATCAGCTTATTTGTTTGTTTCTCTTAATAATTATGAGTTTCTTGAGGATAGGAGCCATGTCTTCATTTGTTTATCTCCTACTTAGCAGTTTGTTGAATTTAACTGTTTGCCATGTCAGAAGTGTTTGTTTGATGTAGATTTTGAAAAAATGAGTGCCTATGATAGATCACTTTTAATTTAGTTTACCTTGAATTATATCCTTCATTCCCTTACAATGATGGATATAAGAATGCAGTTGTTTGTTTAATTAAGGATGTTTTTATTTTGCCTTTTTCAAATGTGATCTCATTTTTAGAACACAGTAGTAGTGAGTTGTTCAGTTAAATGAATTTAACTTTTTATTTATCTTTTAAAGTTAAAGATTTGGCCATAAAGTGATTGAACTCTAGATGAGGGGCAAAGGGGAAGTTCAATTTACAGAGAGAGGGTGATAGATGAAGGCAGATAATTTTTTAAATTAACAAATTGAATAAGGTGTTTAAGTCTCACTTAAGTTAGGTAGACAAATAATCAGTATTGTTGCTTTCACTACAAAGTCAACAGGGACAAAATATAAAATATGTAAGCACCTGATGCTCTTTAAAAAGTATAGCAAAAAGTAATTTAGAGGGATCCCTGGGTGGCGCAGCGGATTGGCGCCTGCCTTTGGCCCAGGGCACGATCCTGGAGACCCGGGATCGAATCCCACATCAGGCTCCCAGTGCATGGAGCCTGCTTCTCCCTCTGCCTATGTCTCTGCTTCTCTCTCTCTCTCTCTCTCTCTCTCTGTGACTATCATAAATAAATAAAAAATTAAAAAAAAAAGTAATTTAGATCTACCATGTACTTTTCATCCCTAAATTACTCAGAGATTATATCTCCAGTGTTGAACTATTCTTTTTTTTTTTTTAACATTTTATTTATTTATGAGAGAGAGAGAGAGAGAGAGAGAGAGGCGTCCCAAGTTGATCTATTCTTTAGAATCACAGGATAATTTTAAAACAGTGGTATTATAGACTGGTGGTTTTCAACCAGGGACAGTTTAGCCCACTCTTCCCAGGACATTTGGCAATGTTTGGAGATGTTTTTGGTTGTAATGACTTGACAGTGATGGTGGGTTGAGGCAAAGGTGCTGCTAAACTAAATATCCTAGAGAGAACAGGCCCTCTCCCACCCCCAACACACAACAAAGGATTATCTGGCCGAAAATGTCAATAGTGCTGATGTTGAGAAACCCTGCTTAGGCAATTGTCAAGCTCTCATACCACTCTAAAAATCCTTATTTTACCGGTAATAGTGCTTATGTACCCCATAACTGAAGCTTAGTGCTAATAGTCCCATTTCAGTTGTCACTCAAGATTACTTTGTCTCGGGACACCCAGGTGGCTCAGTCGTTGAGCATCTGCCTTCGGCTCTGGGAGTGATCCCGGGATCCTGGGATCGAGTTCCGCCTCGGGCTCCCTGCAGGGAGCCTGCTTCTCCCTCTGTCTTTGTCTCTGCCTCTCTCTCTGTGTCTCTTATGAATAATTAAATAAAATCTTAAAAAAAAAAAAGTTTACTTTGTTTCCCTAGAAGAGTTTTAAAAATTTCAACCCGAGATACTGAGAAGATTGCTTTCTTTATTGGGAACAGGAGCAATTCTTCCATGGTATGGTAGAGGCTCTAGATTTTAGTGCCTCTGTTTATTTTTCCTAGCTTTTCATATGTGTCACTCTTTTGAGAATCAATAGGATAGAGATTGCTTGTTATTTCAGTATTATGTTTAGAAGGTAAATACTTTTGTGTCCTTTAAAACTTGAGAATATTTAATATATTGATTTATTCAATAAATACTCATTTATAAATAAATATTGATATAACAAGTATTAAGATTTTTTTGTAGTGTATAACTAATTCACTTTGATTTTAATAGGGTCAGGAGCAGGTCTCGGGAAAATAATCCAGAGATTTCCACAAAAGGACTGGGATGATACACCTTTTCCACAGGGAATTGAATTGGTAAGTTAGTATTGCTTTATTGTGCTTTTATAATGACACTTTCCTTTTTATGTTACATTTATAGTTTTATTTATTTTATAGTTACTGTTAAATGATTTGGTAATTTAACTGTAACATGTTACTAGAAATAATACCTCTGCTTCCAAGTATAGTAACCTTTGAATATATTGATTCTGATACGATTCAATCAATATATTGATTCTACTGTGAAATACTGTAGAAATTAACTCCTATAAGCATCAAGGCCAGATATAGGCCTAACCAAATTTTAGTCTAATTGAAGGTGATCTGGCTCAGTCCTAAGTGGTTTGTTGATTCCAAGGTGGTCGTGTTTTACATGGAAAAAAAATTATAGTGTTTTACAGGGAAAATGCTTGTTTTGCTATTCTTTTCTCATTTAAGCTTCTTTCTAATATTAAAGATGAAATCGATGATCTTTATGTACATGGAAACTGTCAAATTCCTCTGATTCGCTAGTGAAAGTCTTAGCCTAGTAGCTTCAGTGATATTGTGTCACAAAACAAATAATTATTATATTTTTGTTTGAAAAATTTCAGGTTATTGTTTTGGTGTAAACTAAACAAAAACAGACACCTCTCCCCTTCACCTCTCGAAGGTTGGTTTAATGATCACCAGTCATGTTCAGTTTGGTCTTGAAATCACAAATTTGAATTCTTTTTAGCTACATGATCTGCAGATTGCTTTATAATAGTGCAGTTAAACTGCTTTATTTTTGTCAGTCATTTTTAAAGGAATTTAACAGTTGAACACATAATTTGGATGGTCAGGACATTCTGTTGACAGATCCATGGTGGTAAAATGAGGGACTGGAAAGAGGAGTACTAAAGCATTTTTTTAAAAAAAGATTTTATTTATTTATTCATGAGAGACAGAGAGAGGCAGAGACACAGGCAGAGGGAGAAGCAGGCTCCATGCGGGGAGCCCAATGTGGGATTCAATCCCGGGACTCCAGGATCATGACCTGAGCCGAAGGTGGACACTTAACTGCAGAGCCACCCAGGCGTCCCTAAAGTATTTTATTTTATTTTATTTTATTTTATTTTATTTTATTTTATTTTATTTTATTTTATTTATTTATTTATTTTTAAAGATTTTATTTATTTATTCATGAGACACAGAGAGAGAGAGAGAGAGAGAGGCAGAGACACAGGTAGAGAGAGGAGAAGCAGGCTCCATGCACGGAGCCCGATGCGGGACTCGATCCCAGGACTCCAGGATCACACCCTGGGCCAAAGGCAGACGCTCAACCACTGAGCCACCCAGGCGTCCCCCTAAAGTATTTTATAATATGACTATAAGGTTTTGTTTTCAAACAGTAGAGTATGGATGTGTGTGTGTTTCTATGTACTTATATTGTGTGGGTGTATGTATTACATACATACACCCATATGAGAACTGTTCTGTAAAGCAGTTCTTGAGAGAACATTTGGAATGATTTGATAATAGAGTGCAGGCTCCGGAGGAGACTACCTGGGTTGAAATCCCAGCTGTATGGTATGACTTTAGACGAATCACTTAACTTCTTTGAGCAGCAATGTCCTCATCTATAAAATGATGATAATGACAATACCAATCTCATATGGTGTTGTATAGATAAAATGGGAAAAAATATATAAAACACTAAGAACGATGGCTTCCAAAAAGTAAGTGCTCAGTAATTGAGGTAGCTTGTTGATAATTATGATAATTATTGTCATTGCCATTTGTTTGATATCTTGCACCATCTCCCCTTTTTCCCCCAAACCCCCAGCAGAATTGTTCGTTCTCTTGTTATTTTTCATCAGAAATACCATTAGGAATAAAACTGATGTTGAACATTGTATATTTTCTCATTCTAGCTAATGACTGTCCATTTCTGCTTATGGAAGATAAAAGATACATTGCTGAATGCTTAATTTTGATTGTTATAACCAGCTGTATAAAGACGGCTGTGGGTTCTGTAGACTCACCTAGAGGGCAAATCTTGAAGTTGGGTATTAAAAATGGGGAAAGAATGTGAGGATCTAAGAAAAGTAACTTTTTGGAGAGCCCTTGTAGTCCTTTCTGTTCTCCCCGACATGTATACAAATACTTTTAATTGGCCTTATGGTGTGAGTAACCAGGTATTAATACTGTTAAAGCTTTTAAACCCTACTTCAGTATCCTTTTTAGTGATGACTGAAAGGGGGAAATTTTGGTGCTGAGGACCACTGAGAACTCTTGTGAGTTCTTACTGTCTCTCACATCAAAGTGTGGAGGGATATAAACTATATCATTTTGATAGTGTGAGTAGTGAATCACCATCATAAGCTTTAAGAACAACAGACATTATTGGGGCTATTTAGTTGTGACTGGGAAGGGATTATTTTTGTGTTTTGGATGCCAAGAGAATGAATACTGTGATGTCTCTGTTTTTCCAGTCATGAGGGAGAGAGACATATTGATTTCACTACCAAGTAAATGGTATTTTACAGACACTCCCTTGTTCAAGTGCTATCAGTCTATCTCCAATAACAAGTAGAGTCTTTTGTGGCTGACTGGTGAAGTGAGGTGCTAAGAGATAGACAGAACTTTTCCTCGCCTAAGATTTTCTTAGATGACCTCTTGGCTGATCTTAGCAAAGCATTTCAAGATTTTTGTGTGCTGGATTAATATTTAAAGAGTTTTTAAACTGGATTATACTGGAAATTGTTTTCCTTTTTAATTTTTCCAACATTGGATAGTAATACTTTGATACTTTGTCTATAGTGCTTTGTCAAGTACAAAGTAAATCTGTTGATCTAGTATCTATTAAAGCCCAATCTTAAAACATAATAGAATAATTTAACTTTTAAATTTTGGTCTTTTTAAAAAAAAAATAAATAAATAAATTTTGGTCTTTTTTATTATTTATTGCTTTGTGTTATGCTTGATGTATTAGAAGCGTGCAACCATTCTACATTTGAATAGCAATAACTTGAATAACTGTGAAATACTGTAGAAATTAACTCCTATAAGCATCAAGGCCAGATATAGGCCTAACCAAATTTTAGTCTAATTGAAGGTGATCTGGCTCAGTCCTAAGTGGTTTGTTGATTCCAAGGTGGTCGTGTTTTACATGGAAAAAAAATTACAGTGTTTTACAGGTAAAAAAAAAAAAATCTAAGCCCTTCCAAAATAGTAGAACAACTTTTAGCATATACCATTAATGGTAATATCTAACAGTTGCACTGTATTGATAGATTCTGATAAACTCAGATAAATTAGTTGATTGTTGGTAGTATGTCTAATTTACGGTAAGCAAACTAAGGATTAGGAAGTTTAACCAATTTCACTAAGCTCTAAAAGCTAAGATGCCACAGAGCTAGGTTTTAAACCCGTTACCACATGAAATACTGACTCTTAGTCTCAGCCACAATCTGAGAATATTCTGAGAGTCACACTTTAAAACTGTGGTTAGCATTTATATTTTAGTGTAAATGCAGGATCTGAAAACAGGGTTCTATAATTTTGAAGAACTCAGGTTCAGAAATGTTAAAAGAATGCTGTATTGTTGGTTAGAAACCAACTTCACATGTTTATTTTGTTTCAGGAGAAATCTGAGTTCAGAGCATAATACTGAAATTATTTTGTATTGCCACCTCTCCTCTTCAGTCAGCATATATTTGTTATATATAAGTTCTGAATAACAAATTATTATGTTTAACCTGAAGACTAAACTTCATGATTTGTGGGAAAAGACTTTAGGTTTCCATTCACTAATACATCAAAATCCAAATTTAATTGAGAGGATACTGAATTTGTTCTTTTGTTTTTATGTAAAGAATTTGCCCTTTTTTTCTTTTCTTCTGTTGAGAAATACTGAACTTTAATTTGGATGGATTTTAAAAATAAAAATATGAAAATAAGCTAAACCAAACATAATGACTACTTTTCCAGTTCTGGGATATTTTTATCTTTTTCTTGTGCTTTTTAGGCACACATAGAAACCACAGACAGTCATATAAATAAAGTTACAGTTAATTTTAGTAACAATATTTCAAAGAAAATTTAAGAATTGTTTTGCAGAGGCATTCTATGGCTAACAATCTATTTCTGATTATAGGAACAAATATTTTTATTGGCTAGGGTTTGGGCATCAGCAAAATAGTATTGTTCTGACAGTAGCTCTTTTTAAAGATACCCTGTCTCAGAAGTGAATCCTTTTGTATTATTCAGAAAATTTTGTGCCATATTCTTCACTGTAATGCCTTCTCTGAGGCATTTGTATAGCTGTGTAATTTTTTTAGAAGACTAAATTACTATGATAAAAAAATGCTGTGGCTTGAGTAAAAGAGTAATAAATGTTTAGTTAGAATCTCTAAGTTTCACCTTTGTAAAACATGAGTTCAGTTACTTACATACTAGTGATTTGACTACCTGCAGTATGAATCCAGTTTTCTGTAAGTATAGATTGGAGAGAAGAGTAATAAAACAGTGTATGCAACATTCTGAAGTTTTAACATAGAAATAGTCTTAGTATAGGATGCTATTTGTGCAGAGAAGTAAGTATAAGTACCATGTAATGCTTTAATTCTTTAAGCCATTTAGAATGCATTGAACACAACATAGGATAGCAATTGTCCAGCTGACCTGGATATAAATACTGTGTGGTCAGGGAACTGAGTGTAGAAAGGATGGAAGAGAATATTCTCTCCCTTCTTTGTAGAGGAGTATGTATGAAAGAATGAGGATGGTAGTGAACATATTGGATGACAGAATCAGAGTTCACAAAGATTTTAAAAGGAAGTTATAGTTATTAGCTAAGAAGATGAGATATAGGGCAGTAAGTAAAAATGTAGGTTTCTGCATGTGAGTATAAAAAGCCACTTGTATAACTAATTATTTAGAATAAAGATGGACAGGATAATTTGCCAGCCAAAGAGATTTGAGAAATACATGAAGACACCTAAAAATGTATAATTATAAAAAATACCTATGAAGATATTATAGGTAGTGTCCAAAGCCTCTGTGCTGACATAGGGCACTTGGTGATGAATTCATTTTTTTTTTTTTTAGATTTATTTATTTATCTTAGCAAGTGTGTATGAGTCGGAGGAAAGGGCAGAGGGAGAGAGTATCTTTAAGCCGACTCCCTGCTGATAGGGAGGCCGTCTGGGGACTTGATCCCCAGACCCATGAGATCATGACTTGATCTGAAACAGAGTTGGTTGCTTAGCTGACTGAGCCACCCAGGCACCCCTGATGAACTCAGTTTTAAAGATGGTATAAAGAATGTTTGGAAGGACTTTCAGTTTTATGTAGAGTTGAGGCTGAAAACATAAGGATCCTGCTCTGAAGTATGAAGACATGGCTTTTAAAACATTCTAAAGACTACAAAAAAGGCATTTAAAGTTATGTTCATGACAAAGCAAGTAGATATAAACGGAGGTTAAGCTGGTAAGTGGTGGTTTGAACTCACCTTTTTGTTTCCTACTCCCAGACAATTGTGTCTTTGAAGTAATAAAACCACTTGGCAGGTTGGAACCTGATGTAGTCTAGAGCATGCATCTGAAATAGTAGATTCTCTCGACATTTCTGAAGTGGAGGATACTCAGTCTTAATGTTATTCTCATATTGCTCTATGCTCATCAAAGTGGCTTGTTTCCTATACTAGATTTTCAATTATTTACAAACCTCTTTATTTTACTGTTGCATTGATAGTCTCAGTTATGCTAAAGAATTTTTCACCTGGCCAGTCTCTGTGGTCTGCTACTTCAGTACGGCTCTCAGAACCATTGTAGGACAAGGTTTTCTCTCCATGCTAAGGTTCTCTTATACTTAATGCTTTGAATCCTGAGGAAAGTGTAGATCTACACAGACCTAACCTACTACAAATTCACACTGTTTGCAAATAGCCTGGCTTTCCACAGGGAGTACTGCAGCTTTTCTGTTGTATAATTGTTGTATCACCACTATGGGTTATTCTGCTCTTCTTAACTTCTGGTTCCTTTTACAAGTTTTCTGTTTCCATTGATCTTAAGTATCATTAAGACTAGCTAAAAACATCTTTTCTTTACTTTATCTTTTTTAGCTATTATACAATTTCTTCATTATGAAATGTTTCGAATGATTCTCCTTCATTTGCTGTCTCCATTTTTCTTTTTTTTTTTTTTAATATTTTATTTATTTATTCATGATAGACACCGAGAGAGAGAGGCAGAGACACAGGCAGAGGGAGAAACAGGCTCCATGCAGGAAGTCCGACGCAGGACTCGATCCCGGGACTCCAGGATCGCGCCCTGGACCAAAGGCAGGCGCCAAACCGCCGAGCCACCCAGGGATCCCCTGTCCCCATTTTTCTAAGAGACAAGTGTGGTACAGTGCAAAGAATATGGCATCAAGAATTCTAAAACTATGAGCAAAGTTCATTTACCCTTTCTGAAAATATTACTTTTCTTATAGGGTTGTTATCAGATGGTTGTTAATATTTAATAAGCTATAATGTTATGATTTCCTGCCATCTGCTCATACACCCATCTTATCCACATCTCAAGGGTTTATTCTGAAGTATAGTTTAATGTCTTTTCCATTCCGAAATTACAAAGTTGAAGTTTCTAGTATTTTCTTAATTCATGAAGGTAATAATAGCTGTTATAATAGATAAACCTTGAGATTTTAGTGGCTAGCATGATAGAAGTTCTTCTTTTCTTACTTGCATGAAGTCTAATTAGTGGCAGTGGAGTAGATGAGAGTGGGGTTTGCTGTCTTCAGAGTGGTGTTGTCAGGGTCATCTTGGGTATCACCATTGACAGATTGGGAAGAGAAAGCATGGAGGATAGTAGGGCTGAGTTTTATGGGATGGGCCTGGGAGGCTGTATGCATCACTTCATTCTATTTATCAGAAAGTTAGGGACACCTAAGTGGCTCAGGGGCTGAGCCTCTGCCTTCAGCTCAGGGGTCATCCCCGAGTTCCAGGATCGAGTTCCAGGATCGAGTCCATCATCGACCTCCCTGTGAGGAGCCTGCTTCTCCCTCTGCCTGTATCTCTGTCTCTCTCTCTCTGTGTCACTCATGAATAAATAATAAAAAAAATCATAAAAAACAACAACAATAGAAAGTTATATAGCTCCAGTTAACTATAATGGGAGTTTGGCAAATAAAGCCTAGATGTGTGCCTAGGAGAAAAGCAAAACAGATTTAGTGAACAACTAGCTTTTTCTCTGCAACAATGTTCTTGTTGAATTCAAACATCTTTTTCCTTATTGTAATTCTCCTTGACCATTTTATTTTTGGACATTGCTGTTATTTAGTCTTTGTCTCAGTTCCTGGCACTGAACTCCTGAAACCCTTGGAATTTACTGTCTTTCGTATGCTAATGAATAGCTGATTGGTTTAGTGGGCCCTAGATTGCTTCAGGAACCAACTCTTGTGATTAGAGGTCTGGAAATTTCAGCCCCACTGGGGAGAGGAGAGAAGCTGGAGACCAAGTTCAGCCACTAGCAGCCAATGGTTTTTTTTTTTTTTTTTTTTAAATTTATGATAGTTACAGAGAGAGAGAGAGGGAGGCAGAGACACAGGCAGAGGGAGAAGCAGGCTCCATGCACCGGGAGCCCGACGTGGGATTCGATCCCGGGTCTCCGGGATCACGCCCTGGGCCAAAGGCAGGCGCCAAACCGCTAGCAGCCAATGGTTTAATCAGTCATGCTTACCTAATGAAAAACATACCATAAAAACACTAAATGAAAAGGTTCAGAGACCTTCTGATGGTGAACACATTGATGTGATGGGATGGTAGTGTCCTTCCAGAAGGTATGGAGGCTGTGTAGGTCCCTCTTCTCATACTTTTCCTAATACCTCTCTTCTTTTTGGTTATTCCTTAGTTGTATTCTTTATAATAAACTGATAAATATAAGTAAGGTATTTTTCTTGAATTCTGTTTTTCTAGCAAATTATTGAACCTGAGGGGGGTGGTTGGGTAAGCCCCTGAATTTTTATTCTGCACGCAAAAGTGTGGATAAACTTAGGTACCCAGTTTGCAGCACACATCTAAAGTGAGAGCAGTCTTGTGGAGCTGAGCCCTGAACCCATGACCTCTGGAGTCTGTGCTAATGCTGAGTAGTTAGTGTCAGAATTGAATTGAATTGTTGGACACCTAGTTGGTATTGGGAAAAAAACTTCATGCATTTGGTGTCAGACAAGATACAAGACAGTTTTCATCATGCTAAATTGATGAGCAAACTCCATAGGTTTGTTGCATATGGCACATTTCCTTTATTCATCCATTGATACATAGGTTGCTTTCATATTTTGCCTCTTGTAAATAATGCTGCAGTGAATACAGGGGTACATATAACTCTTCAAATTGGTGTCTTTGTTTTCTTTGGATAAAGCCTGGAAGTGGAATTACTGGATCGTATGGTAGTTCTAGTTTTAAAATTTTGGGGAACCTCCATACTGTTTTTTGAGTGGTTACAAGTTTACATTCCCACCAACAGTGCCCAAGGGTTCCCACTTCTCCACAGCCTCACCAACACTTGTTATTTTTTTCTTTTTCATAGTAGCTAATCTGATAGGCATGAGGTGATATTTCCTTGTGGCTTTGCATTTCCCTGATGATCTGTGATGTTGACCATTTTTTCATATGCCTGTTGGAAATTTGTGTCTTCTTTGAAAAAATGTTTGTTCAAGTGTTCTGCCATTTAAAAAATCAGTTGTTTGGGATCCCTGGGTGGCTCAGCAGTTTAGAGCCTGCCTTGGCCCAGGGCGTGATCCTGGAGTCCCGGGATCGAGTCCCACATCGGGCTCCCTGCATGGAGCCTGCTTCTCCCTCTGACTGTGTCTCTGCTTCTCTCTCTTTCTCTCTGTGTGTGTCTCTTGTGAATAAATGAATAAAATCTTAAAAAAAAAATCAGTTGTTTGTTTTTTGGTATTAACTTGTATAAGTTCTTTATGTATTTTGGATATTAATTTCTTTTTTTAAATTTTTATTTATTTATGATAGTCACGCAGAGAGAGAGAGAGAGAGAGGCAGAGACACAGGCAGAGGGAGAAGCAGGCTCCATGCACCGGGAGCCCGACGTGGGATTCGATCCTGGGTCTCCAGGATCACGCCCTGGGCCAAAGGCAGGCGCCAAACCACTGCGCCACCCAGGGATACTGGATATTAATTTCTTAAACAAAAAAAAATTTTTTTAAAAGATTTTATTTGGGCAGCCCAGGTGGCTCAGCAGTTTAGCGCTGCCTTTGGCCTAGGGTGTGGTCCTGGAGACCCGGGATCAGTCGTCCCATGTCGGACTCCCTGCATGGAGCTTGCTTCTCTCTCTGCCTGTGTCTCTGCCTCTCTCTCTCTCTCTCTCTCTCTCTGTGTGTCTCTCATGAATAAATAAATAAAATCTATAAAAGAAAGATTTTATTTATTCATGAGAGAGAGAGAAAGAGAGAGAGAGAAACAGACACAGGCCGAGGAAGAAGCAGGCTCCATGCAGGGACCCTGACGTGGGTTTCCAGGATCACACCCTGGGCTGAAGGCGGCGCTAAACCACTGAGCCACATGGGCTGCCCTAACTTCTTATTGGATGTATGATTTGCAAATATCGTCTCCCATTCAGTAGATTGCCTCTTAGTTTTGTTGATGATTTCTTATTTCTTACCTGCAAAAGTTTTTTAGTTTGGTGGGGTAATCCCAGTTGTTTGTTTTAGCTTTGTTGCCCTTGCTTGAGAATACTGGTCTCCCCAAAATATTGCTGAGACCAGTGTCACAGAGCTTATTACCTGTATTTTCTTGTAGGAGTTTTATGGCTTCAGGTCCTACATACAAGTCTAATTCGTTTTGAATTTCTTTTTGTACATGGTGTAGGAAAGTGGTCCAGTTATATTCTTGTGCATGTGGCTGTCTAGTTTTATCAGTTCCATTTGTTAGAGAAAATGTCTTTTCCCCACTGGATATTTTTGCCTCCTTTTTTATAGATTAATTGACCATGTAAGCACGGGTTTCTTCTGGGCTGTTTTGTTCCACTGATATATGTGTCCATTTTCTTGCTAGTAACACACTGTTTTCATTATTGTTTCATGCTTCTTTGTGTGTGTGTGTGTGTGTGTGTGTATGTATGTTTTAGTTTGTCTAGAAAGTGGTGGTATCACTATTTTGTCAGTCTTTCTCTTCTTGAATCCTAGTCATACCCCACACCACACAGAAAAATTAACCTGAAAAGGATTGTAGACTAATTGTAAAAATTGAAACTAAAAGATCTATCTTAATCTAATCTCTATCTATCTATCTATCTATCTATCTATCTATCTATCTATCTAAGATTTTATTTATTCATTCATGAGCGACAGAGAGAAAGAGGCAGAGACACAGGCAGAGGGAGAAGCAGGCTCCCCACAGGGAGCCCATTGTAGGACTGGATCGCAGGACCCCAGGATCATGCCCTGCGCTGGAGGTAGATGCTCAACCACTGAGCCACCCAGGTGCCCCGAAACTAAAACATTTAAAAAGAGAACATCTTTGCAACCTTTAGTTAATGAAAGACTTTAGATGGAACACCAAAAGCATGACTGAATAAAGTTTTTCTGGAGTACCTGAAAACCTTTGAAAAAGAATGTATCATTATATAATAAAGGTAGATACTCAGATAGCAAGAATTCTCATTTTGTTTCATAGATTTCATTTAGATCTACAGAATTTGGATGCTACTTGAGCCTTCTCTATTTTCTCTTTTAGTGAGGAGAAGGACATTGGAAAAAATGAGGGGACATGTAGCAGTTCACCTAGAAGCTCAGGGCAAAGTTTTCTTAGGTGTTATCTGTGCTTCTGAGCCAGGTTTTCTTCAAGTCAGAATTTTGGATATATTATAAATATATGGGGTGACTTTGACAGTAGAACTTTTTAATTAAAATTTTAATTGCTGTAGATAATAGCCAACTTTTGATATGTGGTATGGAAGAAAGAATAGTGAACTTTGGGGTTTTATCTATATTAGTGTATATACCCATGTATAGATAAATAATTTTTTAAAAAGATTTATTTGTTTATTCATGAGAGACACAGACTGAGAGAGAGAGGCAGAGACTTAGGCAGAGGGAGAAGCGGGCTCCTCACAGGGAACCTGATGCGGGACTCGATCCTGGATCCCAGGATCACGACCTGAGCCGAAGGCAGGCGCCCAACCGCTGAGCCACCAGGCATCCCTAGATAAATAATTTTTTTTCCTAGATAAATAATTTAATTATAAATGACAACAGCTATTTAGAAAGAGCATCCATTTCCTAGGTCATATAATCTATTTTCAAAGGTATATAAGGAATGATATTTTGATATTATCCATCTCCCTAACTCTCAGTTTGGGTCTGATCAAGTACTTCCATGTTCTTATTTATTATATGGAATATGTTCAGATGTTTTTGCTTGAGTTTGTATTGTGCTTTGAGTATTCATGTGGAACTTTCCCAGTTATGGAAATCACTGTGCATGGTCATCTCCCTATAAGTTACAAACATGTCAGTTTTAAAAAGTGAAGTATTTGGTGGCCTCTAGTGGTACTCATGTGTCTATAAAAAGTCATTAATATTGCCAACATACAAAATTTAGGGGGAAGGAGCTAGTAAGGTGACAAAACACATATATGTAGATTTATCAAGGAAAAGTTTTTGATCTTTGAAAACTAAAATTTTATTAATTATAAATCTTTTTTTTTTTTTTTTTTGGCTGGGTACAGTATACTTTATTGATGGTACATGACAAGGTAGGGCTCCCCAAGCCCCTCCCCTTCCTCCAAGTCTAGGATGTAAATTGGAGGTCAGGAGATTCTCAGTGTGTTGGGGGATTAAGTTGGGGCAGGGACTCCCCAGCAGCTGAGGGCCTCTCTCTTCCTCTTGTTCTTGCTGGGGCTGGTGGTCCAGGAGGCTCTTACTCCTTGGAGGCCATGTGGACCATGAGGTCCACCACCTGGTTGCTGTAGCCGAATTCATTGTCATACCAGGAAATGAGCTTGACAAAGTGGTCATTGAGGGCAATGCCAGCCCTGGCGTCGAAGGTGGAAGAGTGGCTGTCACTGTTGAAGTCACAGGAGACAACTTGGTCCTCAGTGTAGCCCAGGATGCCCTTGAGGGGGCCCTCCGATGCCTGCTTCACTACCTTCTTGATGTCGTCATATTTGGCAGCTTTCTCCAGGTGGCAGGTCAGATCCACAACTGACACATTGGGGGTGGGGACATGGAAGGCCATGCCAGTGAGCTTCCCGTTCAGCTCAGGGATGACCTTGCCCACAGCCTTGGCGGCGCCAGTGGAAGCAGGGATGATGTTCTGGGCAGCCCCTCGGCCGTCATGCCACAGCTTCCCAGAGGAGCCGTCCACGGTCTTCTGGGTGGCAGTGATGGCATGGACGGTGGTCATGAGGCCCTCCACGATGCCGAAGTGGTCATGGATGACTTTGGCTAAAGGAGCCAAGCAGTTGGTGGTGCCGGAGGCATTGCTGACAATCTTGAGGGAGTTGTCATACTTCTCGTGGTTCACGCCTATCACAAACATGGGGGCATCAGCAGAAGGAGCAGAGACTCCTTCCCTCTCGGCCCCGCCCTTCAAGTGAGCCCCAGCCTTCTTCATGGTGGTGAAGACCCCAGTGGACTCCACAACATACTCAGCACCAGCATCACCCCATTTGATGTTGGCGGGATCTTGCTCCTGGAAGATGGAGATGGACTTCCCATTGATGACAAGTTTCCCATTCTCAGCCTTGACTGTGCCGTGGGATTTGCCGTGGATAGAATCATACTGGAACATGTACACCATGTAGTTGAGATCAATGAAGGGGTCATTGATGGCGACAATATCCACTTTGCCAGAGTTAAAAGCAGCCCTGGTGACCAGGCGCCCAATACGGCCAAATCCGTTCACTCCGACCTTCACCATCGTGTCTCGGGGACGCAGCTGGCACTGCACCAGAAGATGCAGCTGTCTGTCGAACGGGGAGGAGCAGAGAGCCATCAATTATAAATCTATCAATTATAAATCTATTAGCGATGTGGCTGTCTCTACTAATTTATAGCAACATTTTTTTTTTTTAAAGATTTTATTTATTTATTCATGAGAGACAGAGAAAGGCAGAGACACAGGTAGAGGGAGAAGCAGACTCCATGCAGGGAGCCTGATGCGGGACTTGATCCTGGGACTCCAGGATCATGCCCTGAGCCAAAGGTAGATGCTCAAACTCAACTGCCGAGCTCAGGCATCCCTATAGCATCCCTTATAGCATCCCTTATCATCACTAGACTTCCTTTACTTTTCAGAAATGCCTTGAAATGATATACATGTATCTTAATTGGAAGTATTTCCATGTAGCTTATACTTGGCCAGCAATAGTGTACTACTGCATTGTTCTGAGAGGTGTCCATGAAGGGGAGTGCTAAGATTGATTTCTGACATCTCCTTAAATATAATAAAAGATAAAAATAGGTATGAGTATTGCATAAATTAATCATAAAGATAATTAGTCCTTAAAGTTTATTTCTTTAAACAGCAAATTCTGGTTAACCTAAAAATACTTCACATTTAGCAGAATTGTCTAGAATCTGAAATGTATGTAGAAATTTAGAAAGATCACTTCACAAGTTGGGAAAATTTATTTAAACTCAAGATTTGGAAAGCTAAAGAGAAAACACAGCTTTAAGTAAGTTAAATTTATTTTATTTATTTTATTTTTTTAGATTTTATTTATTTATTCATGAGAGACACAGAGAGAGAGGTAGAGACACAGGCAGAGGGAGAAGCAGACTCCATGCAGGGAGCCCTATGTGGGACTCGATCCCATGACTCCAGGATCATGCCCTAGGCTGAAGGCGGCGCTAAACTGCTGAGCCACCGGGGCTGCCCAGTTAAATTTATTTTAAGTGCTGAAAACTTCATTCATGCTAAAAATGGGATACAAAGTCTAGAGATATTTTAATAACTTGCCCCAAATCATAAAGCTCCTAAATATTGGCAGAGTTAATAATAAAACTCTGATCCTTTGACTCTTTACTAAAGGTTATTAAAAATTAAAATACTCTTTGTGTTTGTTGAGGGAAACTCATTCTTTAAAAAGTTTTTTTCCCTTGCTATTTAAAAAAAATGGTTAACAGGAATAGCCTTACTCTAATTAGGCTTAACTGGCATTAGAAAGACATGAAAAGTATTTCGACATCAAATTCAGAAGAATCTAATGATACAAATCTTTGTTAACTAAGGAGTTGGTGATTTTTATTTCCTCCCAAGTTAGGCTCTTTTTACAAGAATTGACTATAGAACATGTGGATTTGGGAATAACTTTGATTATGACAGCCATAGTATTCTAATGAAAAAGTTATATTCTACTATTGGGTTTATAACTGACTGAAAGATTTCACTAAGAATATGGTAAGATGTTAAGTATTTTTCTCAAATTCAGTAGTATGTACTTAGAAATAAACTGATATAAAACTTAGATGTGCTATCAATTTGTGAATTAATTATGATTTCCATTGTTTGAGGCACAGTGGGTTCTTTTCCCAGGCAGAGACAGTTTTGCCTGAGTACTGATAAATAAGATGAAGTAGAATCCTGGATTCTGGTTTTAAATGTTTTACTTTCTAATAGGCCAGAGAAGTAGAGGAAGAGACATGCTCAGAGTTAAAAAAGAGGCACAAGAAGTTCCCTGTTCATGAGTGATACTTCCACTCATTCCATCAGCCAGAGATTCTTTTAAAGTAAATGTGGCCTCTTTAAATTCTGGAAGATGCATTTTAATTATATTGTTCTACCTAGGTAGCATGTGTAATTTTATGTCACAGAACAACCTGTTGTCTCTTGGTGACAGTGACAGCTATAAGTAGAATGATGTGATGCTGCTAGTACTAATAGTGAAGAATCACTTTCTAAACATGAAAAAAGATTAAGAGTAGAGTCCAGAAACTAATAATTTAAAAATTTGGTATGATGATGAAAATGTTATGAAATCCTTAGAGTCTCCTGGTCAAATTCTAACCTTTGTTTTGATGGTTAAGTCAGTTTGTATCGAATACTCTTGCCAGGTGGTCAAGTGTCTTTAGCCTATATTAAATACTTCCGGTGATTTATCTTTAAGTGATTTCTTAGTGCCTATTATGTGCAGTTTGTTTGGTGCTGAGAGTTCAATGGTAAATAAGACAGGTGTGACCTATGCCTTCATATTCAGGCTTGTAACATATTTATAATGATGGCAAACATTCTCTTTTATATAAATTCACCTTCATAGTTTTATACATATCATCTTCAAAGGTCTTGCTCTTTTCCATAAATTTATAGCACTAACCTGACCTGTTTGGGTTAATATTCTAGTTTTTGTTCCTGTACTTGGAAATAATATGGTTTTTCCGTATTAAAAGCCTGTTTGGGACACCTGGGTGGCTCAACGGTTAGACCTTAGGCTCAGGGCATGATCCCAGGGCCTAGGATCCTGTCATACATCTGGCTCCCTGCAGGTAGCCTATTTCTCCCTATGCCTATGTCTTTGCCTCTCTCTTTCTGTGTCTCTCATGAATAAAAAAATAAAATAAAAAAAAGCCTGTTTACTAAATTTGTATTAAAATATTTATATATTCGGGGATCCCTGGGTGGCTCAGCGGTTTGGCGCCTGCTTTCAGTCCAGGGTGTGATCCTGGAGTCCCGGGATCAAGTCCCACATCAGGCTCCCTGCATGGAGTCTGCTTCTCCCTCTGCCTGTGTCTCTGCCTCCCTCTCTCTCTCTCTCTCTCTCTCTCAAGTCTGTGTCTCTCATGAATAAATAAAATATTAAAAAAATAAAATATTTATATATTCAAATTCCTCTTTTGAAAGTTGGAGGTTCTAAAATGTTTGGATGTATCACTATATTACAAACACTATAGGACTTGGGGCAACCTGGCTGGCTCAGTTGGTAGAATGTGTGACTCTTGGGCTTGGGGTTGTAGGTTCAAGCCCCACATTGAGTGTAGAGATTATTTAAAAACAAACAAAACAAGAAAAGAACAAATACTATAGGACTCTTATTAATCTAATAAAATAAGATTTTCTAGTACATATGCAGGGCAGAATGTTGAAACTTATCAGCCTATTTATTTATTTAAATATTTTTTATTCATGAGAGATGCAGGGACATAGAGGGAGAAGCAGGCTCCTTGCAGGGAGTCTGATGCAGGACTTGATCCTCAGACCTAGGATCACACCCTGAGCCAAAGGCAGACGCTCAATCACTGAGCCACCCAGGCATCCCCTTATCATCCTATTTAATAATATTACATTGAGAGTGGGATTTCAGACATATAATCTCCTTGAAATGACTAAAATGGAGATCTTGTTCCATGTAATGCTGGATGTTATACTGTGTCAGTGTATGCTTAGGATCTTAAGTTGCCTTCTGTTTTTCAAAAAGAAATTCCAACTCTGACATATCTTTGGATATTTGTTTTAGCTAGCTTTGCAGTAGATCATATTGAGACCGCAGACTAGTGCCTGCTATTGCTAGTGAAATTGTGAGTTCTTGCTAATGCTCTGGTATCATTTTAGAGGTGTTAGCTGTAGTGCTATAAGGATATAAAGACCTTACAAGGCCACAGATAATGTGAAGTTAATCTTCTCCATATCACATTGGATTAATATCTGTGACAAGTTACAAATGCCAATAATGATGTATTTTATAATCTCAGATCACCTCAGCTTTTTGGTTCAGGTCAGCTACTCTTTGTATATGAAAGTAAAAGATTAACCATTTTACTGAAGTCATTTAATGTGTCGGTTCCAAGCAGCTAAATGAGGCATTTCTTCCATATTTAAAACAGAAATGAAATAGGAGGATCCAAGGTATAGGTCAGCATTAACTATTATTTCTCTCTGCCTTGCAAGAGGAAGAGCAGAAGAAAGCACTTCCCACATACTGGCATAAAGGGAGCTGGGGGGCGCCTGGGTGGCTCAGTTAGTTAAGCATCCGCCTTCAACTCATCCCTTGGTCCTGGGATCAAGCCTTGCTTCCTGCTCAGTGTAGGAGCCTACTTCTCCCCTCTCTCTTTGACTCTCCCCCTGCTTGTGCTGTCTTGCTCACTCTTCTTTCTCAAATACATTAAAAAATAAATTCTCTCTCTCTCTCTCTTTTTTTTTTTTTTTTTTAAAGATTTTTACTTACTTATTCATGAGAGACACAGAGATAGAAAGAGGCAGAAACACAGGCAGAGAGAGAAACAGGCTCCATGCAGGGAGCCTGATGTGGGGACTTGATCCTGAGACTCCAGGATCACGCCACGCCCCAGGCAAAGCAGGGGCTCAACCGCTGAGTCACCCAGGCGTCCCAGTTTTTTCTCTTTTTATTTTTAAGATTTATTTATTCATGAGAGACACAGAGTGATGGAGACACAGGCAGAGGGAGAAGCAGGCTCCCTGCAGGGAGCTGGATGTGGGATTCGATCCCAGGACCCCAGGATCACAACCTGAACCAAAGGCAGATGCTTAACCACTGAGCCACTCAGGCATCCCAATAAATAAATTATTTTAAAAAGTGTGTGTGTTGGTGGGGGGGTAGCTGGGAAGCAAAGAATCCATATAAGGGACCTTCAAAGTTGTTTTGTGGTTTTGGATGACCTTCTGGTTTGGGATAGATTAGGATTTATGAATGCTAAGAGCAAGCAAGCTGTGAGCTGGGTGTGGAAATTGCCAAGTGATGCCTTGCACCACTTGGCTGGGCCATCTTTGTGTTGTGATTTTGAGATCAGGGACTGTGAGCAGCCTTGTATTAAAGGAAGTGTAAAACGGTTGGAAACATTGTGATTTATCATATACTGTGGACTGTTTTTAAGCTTGTAAGCCTCTATTTTTGTTTGTTTCTATTTGGTAATGTCTTTTAACATCTCCAAACTGCCTCATTGATACCCATTGAAATCAAAAAGGTTTAAAGGAGGGACGCCTGCGTGGCTCAGCGGTTGAGCATCTACCTTCAGCTCCGCTTGGCTCCGGGCCTGATCCCCAGGCCCTGGGATCGAGTCCCACATCGGGCTTTCTGCAGGGAGCCTGCCTATGTCTCTGCCTCCCTCTATGTGTCTCGAATGAATGAATGAATGAATGAATGAATAAGTAAATAAAATCTTTAAAAACAAAAGATTTAAAGGAAGCCCTGTGCTTTCTTGAGTGTTGTATAAATTATGATTATGGTAATTGAAGTGAGACCACCAGGAGTTAAAAGGTCACTTGATCCAGTGACTGTCCTTTCCTGTAGATTTTATTTCTAAAGACGTAAAGTATCTGTAATGGAATAGGAAATAAGATTTTTTTTTTTTATGATAGTCACACACACAGAGAGAGAGAGAGAGAGAGAGGCAGAGACACAGGCAGAGGGAGAAGCAGGATCCATGCACCAGGAGCCCGACGTGGGATTCGATCCTGGGTCTCCAGGATCGCGCCCTGGGCCAAAGGCAGGCGCTAAACCGCTGCGCCACCCAGGGATCCCAAGGAAATAAGATTGATAAAGTTTTATTTTAAAGTTTTGCTTATCCAATGTTTGGTATATATCTGGAAGGGAAAGTTAATATATAGGCTAGAATGATGGACTGATATTAATAAAGAGAACTTTTATGGGGAAATGTAAAATATTGTTATTATACCCCATAAAGCTGGCATAAGAGACAGCAGTTCATTTGAAAAAGATGTTTTATCTATAAGGTTGGCATGAACTATTGGCTTCTTTAAAAGCTGATGCAGTTTTTTGCTATGGAATCACTAGGATGATGGCAGTAAGAGTGGAAATAGAGTGGTATTTAATTGACAGGGTTTGGTTGAATGACTGATTGAATATGGAATGCACTAAGAGACTAAAAGTTATCATACAGGTTCAAATTTGGGTGACTGGGAGGATAGCAGTACCTTGACAAGTTAGTGCAAAAGTAGAAATAATTTCAGACCTGTCCAGTTTGACTACAAATTAATTTAGGTGTTGTAACACCTAAAAAAGACAATTTGATAGAATGATTAAGCGCATGGACTCTAGAACTTCAGTGTTTGAGTTTTAATTCTGGCTTCACATGGTAACTCTGTGACCTTAGGCAAATTATTTAAAGACTATGCCTTTTTTTTCATCACTCTAATGAGAATAAAAATAATATTAACCTTATGGAATCATTATGAGGAGCAAATGAATTAATATATACATAAAGTTCTTAGAACAGTGTGTGGTACATAGTAATCATTATGTGTTAGCTGTTGTTACTGTTGTCATTATTAGGTTATGTTTTCCAAAATAATATTGTGATTTGGGGATAAAATTTAGTGATATAAAAAGAATTTATTTCACTTAGAGCAATTCCAGGAGACTTTTCTTTCCTGCTCTCTATACCCTCTCAGATTTATAGAATCAAAGTATAGAAAGTTAATTGCACCGGTTTAATTATTAAATCATGTTAGTTTTAGAAGGGAAAGGTAGTGGAAGTGGGAGATGGAAAAAAGGTGTTTGAATATGTTTTATTACTGTAATTATAATTTTTTAATGCTTTTAATGCCATATTAAAGATGTTTATTTCCTACTTTTGTTATCCTTATCTGGACACTGTCTTAGCTCAATTAAATCCAAAGCTCAGATGTCAAATTTCATTTTTTTCTGCTAGACTTCATTCCATGACATTAATTTCAATGAATTTGTCTGTTATTTTTTATTATCCTGCACAGTTTTTGCTGACCTCTACCTTCTTATACTTCCTAGTGTTATCATGGCATCTGCAGGAAGCAGTTTGCTTTCTCAGAGGAACTTTAACCTAAAGACTTAACTGGAAAAGCTGTTTTTCAGAAATTACAGATGAAAGGGACAGTCTAAGGAAAACTACCAGACTGGAAGAATCCCCACAAATAAAAGGACTATCCATAGTTATTCTTAAATCTGCGGAATTCATATAGTTTTGGTTTGCTTTTCCCTGATTTCCCTCTACCCATCACTTTTATTTTTTTTATTTTTTTATTTTTTTACCCATCACTTTTAAATAAGCTATGCTATGTATACCCTTTTCTGTCCATTTCTTTTTTTTTAATTTTTTTAATTTTTATTTATTTATGATAGAGAGAGAGAGAGAGAGAGGCAGAGACATAGGCAGAGGGAGAAGCAGGCTCCATGCACCAGGAGCCCAATGTGGGATTCGATCCCGGATCTCCAGGATCGCGCTCTGGGCCAAAGGCAGGCGCCAAACCGCTGCGCCACCCAGGGATCCCTGTCCATTTCTTGTAAATGTTTAATGAGCCTGTCTGTTTAACTGCATGCCAGATGAATGTGTTTGAATATGGAATGTGCCTAGCAATTGGATACTGATAATTCATCTCTCAAAATTTGTTACTGTTTTATTTAATTTTTAAAAAATATTTAATGTCATTTAAAAAATAATGCTGTTCTCAGCTGCATTCTAATATCCTGACCAGAAGAGAATGCAATGCCGTTGTAGTTAATGCTTTGTCTAGTTGCGAGGAAGAATCTTGCTCAGATAGCTTTATACCCTGAGTTCTTATTTCTGGCAACTCTGCTTTGAGTGTTCAGCATTAGGGTGGGTCTTTTCATTCTTGGCTATGTATGTCTTTGTGAATTATATTCTTCCATTGCTCCCAAGGACAGAGGTTTAATTTTTTTTTCAGAGGTTTAATTTAGTTCCATTAATGATCATCAGCATTCGTTAGGCTTAGATTCAACTGCAAATAACAGAAAACCCACAAGAGTGCCTTCAGTGAGGTTAGGATGTGTTTTTCTTCCCTGTAAAATAAGGCAGTCTGGAAGTAGTAGATGGTTTGGTGCTGGTATAGCAATTTTGTGATTTCATTAAAGGCTCAGGCTCTAACTTTCTTTTCCTCCCTTTATGGGATGTTATCCTTACCTTCATGTTCTTATTCTAGGCAGAAAGAAGGGAAAGGGGGGGAGAAGATTAAAAATGTGACTGAGTCTTCTTCCTTCTAAGAAGAGCTTCCAAGAAGTGTACCCAGTGACTTCTACTTACATCTCCTAGCCTAGAACTAGTATGTAACAATACCTAATTACAAGAAAGGAAAAAAAAAATTAGTGGCCTTTATGTTTGTTTTAAAGTTGGGTGTATTGCCACTCCCAATAAAATCTCCTAGTAGGGGGAGAAGGGAATAATAGATACTGGATGGGCAGCTAGTTGTCTCTATCATATCCTCCAGTATAGAGTTCTTATAGGGCATCCTTCATCCACACACCCCTGGATAAATTATTTGTGGTTAGGAAATTAAGATTGGTTTCTCTTGAAGTTCTTGGCTTTGCAAGTCATAAAGAACTGCTTTGGGTTTTGTTGTTGTTGTTCTTGTTGTAAGTAAACTCTACCCTCAAACTGGGGCTCAAACTCATAACTTCAAGATCAGGAGTCACATGCTCTACCAACTGAGCCAGCCAGATGCCCCTGGTTTGCTTTTTAAGGAAGAGGCCCTTGGGTGGCTCAATTGGTTAAGTATCTGCCTTTGACTTGGGTCATGGTCTTGGGGTCCTGGGATGGAGCCCCACATTCGGCTTTCTGCTCAACAGGGATTCTGCTTCTCTCTCTTTCCCTCTCTCTTTGCCCCTCCCTTCCACTTGTTCTATCTCAAATAAATAAATAAATAAATAAATAAATATTTAAAAAAATAAGGGGTAGTATAACTGATAAGCACTATGAGGCAGCATGCCTTGTTTATTAGTAGAGTTATTTAGTTTGTTGTAGAAATAATGCATAACTCTGGACATATCCATTTATGTGGCAGCCAAAATACCAAAAAAAGATTGAAAATTGTTGTCTTCAAGGAACCGAACCTCATTTCTAATTCACAATTTTCGATCTTTCCGAATATGGTGATATTTTTCATTATATGTTCTATTAAAAGTGTACTTCTTAATTTCAGGGACAGTTCACTAGTGTTTATTTAGTAGCTTTGAGTATTTAGCCATTATTTGCCCTTCTCTCCTCACCTCAAAGTATTATGGGAAAAACCCATCGTTTTTGCTTATCCTCACATCCCCAATGTCAGGTATATATGAGGTAGTAAATAAATATTTGGTGAATAAATAATTAACTAAAGGAACAAGAATGGTAGCCTTCTGTTTGACTTTGAATAATCCCAGACTGAGAATATACTGTTTTAGAAATTCACCTTTTCAAGTTTTTTTTTTTATTATTATTATTTTTTTAATATTTTTTTTATTTATTTATGACAGTCACACAGAGAGAGAGAGAGAGGCAGAGACACAGGCAGAGGGAGAAGCAGGCTCCATGCACCGGGAGCCCGATGTGGGATTCGATCCCGGGTCTCCAGGATCGCGCCCTGGGCCAAAGGCAGGCGCCAAACCGCTGCGCCACCCAGGGATCCCCCTTTTCAAGTTTTAAACAGCTCTAGAGAGGCAACATAATAGAATAGAAATAATATGACTTTGGAGTCTTTAGCACAACAAACTTTTTGGTCCACTACTGTGCGCCAGGTACTACTTTCGATGCTGGAGTAGGAAAAAAAGTTAAATATGTACCCTTATCTCCAGGAAAGAGGGAGACAAACTTATAAATAGTACTTATTAAACTTACTGGGATATGTGCTATATGTATACACTAGGTTCTAAAGGTAGATCCTAAGTGGGTTAACCTAGGTTGGAACAGTGCATTTGAAGGGCACAGAGGCGTGGTCCAAGAAGACTGTTGAGAAGATGGAAGTAGCTATGTGGGTGACAGTTGGCCAGATAAGGTAAATGGGGATCATGTTCTGGATAGAGAGTAGCTGCTTCTGTGGGGTACAGATACAAGACATACAAAGAGTGGCAGAAGGTGTAGGAGCCAACTAATGGAGAACTTAGATTTTTTATCCAGAATACCATTAAAGACATTTTCAAAACAGCTTTTTGCTCTCTGATGAAAAGGGAAGCATATTTTTTTTTTTATCTTGTAGAAGATCTCAGAAAGACATCAAAGTGTATAAAGAATACAATAGGGAACCCTGGGTGGCTCAGCGGTTTGACGCCTGCCTTTGGCCCAGGGTCCGATCCTGGAGTCTCCAGATCGAGTCCCGCATCGGGCTCCCGGCATGGAGCCAGCTTCTCCCTCTGCCTGTGTCTCTGCCTCTCTCTCTCTCTCTCTCTCATAAATAAATAAATCTTTAAAAAGAAAAAAAAAAAGAATACAATCACTTGTATTCTCTTCAACTAGATATATAACCAGTCTTAACATTTTGGTACATATACTGCTGTAATTCCTCAGTTTTTCTCCCTCTGTCTTCCCTCCTCTTCCCTTTTCCTTCTTCTCCCTTTTCTCCTTTGTTCTTTTACCCTTCTCTGGCCAGATCTTGTTGGCCTATATGGCAACTAAATGAAGGACTCACTGAAAAGAGAGGTTAAGGTATAGAAAGAGGCAAGGTTTTGTCTTGAAGTCATTTTCTGAAATATGATGAAAGAGGCATTGTTTGGGGGGATGGAGAGTTTGAATTTGGTTATTAGATATGTTTAAAAAATATATTCAGCTCACCTAGAAGCGGCTTCTCGCACTCCTTCTGGAAACTCTGTCAGGTTCAGCCTCCTCGCCTCCACTCCAGCCTCCACCATGTCCATCAGGGTGACCCAGAAATTCTGCAAGGTGTCCACCTCCAGCCCCCAGGCCTTCAGCAGCCACTCCTGCATGAGCGGGCCCGACTCCCACATCAGCTCCTCTGCCTTCTCCCGGGTGGGCAGCAGCAGCGGCAGCTTCCAGGGTGGCCTGAACAGCAGCATGAGTGTGGTTGGGGGCTACGGTGGGCCCGGGGGTGGGGGACATCACGGCCGTCTCAGTGAACCAGAGCCTGCTGAGCCCCCTTAAGCTGGAGGAGGACCCCAACATCCAGGCGGTGCACACCCAGGAGAAGGAGTAGATCAACAGCCTCAACAACAAGTTTGCCTCCTTCATCAACAAGTTCAGACACCTGGAGCAGCAGAACAAAATCCTGGAGACCAAGTGGGGCCTTCTGCAGCAGCAGAAAACCGCTCGGAGCAACATAGACAACATGTTTGAGAGCTACATCAACAACCTCCGGAGGCAGCTGGACACCCCGGGGCAGGAGAAGCTGAAGCTGGAAGTGGAGCTTGGCAATATGCAGGGGCTCGTGGAGGACTTGAAGAATAAATACGAGGATGAGATCAAATTGTGTGGAGACATGGAGAATGAATTTGTCCTCATCAAGAAGGATGTGGATGAAGCTTACATGAACAAGATAGAACTGGAGTCCCACCTGGAAGGGCTGACCGAAGAGATCAACTTCTTACGGCAGCTGTATGAAGAGGAGATCCATGAGCTGCAGTCCCAGATCTCGGACATGTCCGTGGTGCTGTCCATGGACAACAGCTGCTCCCTGGACCTGGACGGCATCATTGCCAAGGTCAAGGCCCAGTACGAGGACATTGCCAACCGCAGCCGGGTGGAGGCCGAGACCATGTACCAGATCAAGTACAAGGAGCTGCAGACATTGGCTGGGAAGCACGGGGATGACCTCCTTTGCACGAAGACTGAGATTTCTGAGATGAACCGGAGCATCAGCCGCCTCCAGGCTGAGATCGAGACTCTCAAAAACCAGAGGGCTGCACTGGAGGCCACCATTGCCAATGCCAAGCAGCGCGGGGAGCTGGCCATCAAGGATGCCAATGCCAAGGTCCTGGCCGAGCTGGAGGCCGCCCTGCAGCGAGCCAAGCAGGACATGGTCCAGCAGCTGCGTGAGTACCAGGAGCTCATGAACGTCAAGCTGGCCCTGGACATCGAGATCGCCACCTACCACAAGCTGCTGGAGGGCGAGGAGATGCAGAACATCTGGCTGGAGTCTGGGATGCAGAACATGAGCATCCATACGAAGACAACCAGCGGCTACTCCGGTGGCCTGAACTTGGCCTATGGGGGCCTCACAAGCCCTGGCCTCAACTATGGCCAGAGCTCCTTCCAGTCCAGCTTTGGCCCTGGCGGTTCCTTCAGTCGCAGCAGCTCCTCCAAGGCTGTGGTTGTGAAGAAGATCGAGACTCGTGATGGGAAGCTGGTGTCTGAGTCGTCTGACGTCCTGCCCAAGTGAACAGCCACAGTGGGCCCTCCCAGCCTCTTTGTTCTTGTGGCCCCATGAAGCCTTTGAGGGAAGGAGCTGTGCAGGGGAGCCTTGTGTACAAGAGACCCACGTAAGGCTCAGCCCTGGTCCCCAGCCTACCCTTAGGGGGAGTCTATTGCCCTGGATACCCCTTCTTGTCCATGCCCCCAACCGAAAGCCGATTCAAGTGTCTTTTCCCAAATAAAGCCGCTGCCAGTCTCCCCTCGCCAAAAAAAAATCTTCATAAACACCTATAGTGCTTAGTATGTCTCTAGTTCTATTTTAAGAGCTTTACAAAATTACATATTTAAATCTCATGACCTTACAAAGTATTAATTATTTCCATTTTATAGATGAGGAAGTTGAGGCATGAAGAGGTCACACAGTTTGTTCAAGGTCTATGTTAGCTGTAACTGTGGTAGACCCTGGAATCCCGGTTCTGGATTTTAAGTCATGGCAGTTTGGCTCCAGTGTTCATGCTCTTTACACTATACTCTCAAGTTGAAGCTGAAACTATTTAGATGAGTATAAGGGAATACTGGGGTTTTTTTTTGGGAATCAGTTTTTTAACATTAAAAAGCCTACTTTCCAATCATTTAGGTTTGGCTTTATTTTTATTTTTATTTTTTAAGCTTTGGTGAATTGAAAGGTCAACTCTATATAGAAATAGGTTTTATCTAGCAACCTGTGATACTTAGTTACTTTCCATAAAGTAAACGATCTGTTAGCATGACAATTTGGATCTTTTTAAAGATATAAAAAGTTTAATTGCTTGGCAGTTTTCCCTATTTCTAACTGTTCCTGTAATATGAAAACACTGGTAGAAGTAGAAAATAAAATTAAGAAGACATTTGAAAAGATTCTCTATTTTAAAATAAGATGGAATTGAAAATTATCAGAAATGCAAAAGATATTTAGCTATTTAACATGATATATGTGGTTTTATACATATATATACACACACACACACACACACTTTAAGATATATATCACCATTCTTCTGAAGTAGAAATAAAATGAAATTTTAACAAAAGAACACATAGAATTTCTAGACTATAAAGATATATTTAATTTTTTTGGCATTGCCCCAAAGTCTCATTTTATATCTCACCTTGAAAAATTCAAATATATGGGGACAGGATATATTTTAGCATGGTATTGCAACTTTTCTTTCTTTTTTTTCCTTTAAGATTTTATTTATTTATTCATGAGAGGCACAGAAAGGCAGAGACATAGGCAGAGGGAGAAGCAGGCTTCCTGTGGGGAACCCGATGCAGTACTTGATCCCACAGCCCCAAGATCACAACCTGAGCCAAAGGCAGGTGCTCAACCACTGAGCCACCCAGGCGTCCCTATTGCAGCTTTTCTTGAACCAAGAACACTTTATATATTTTTAGACTCTAAGTTTTATTTTTCCTTTTTGAAATGTTATCTATTAGCAGAACATGGCAATGGTGTTACAAAATTTAATGTCTCTAGAAACGACTTCTATGTTCTAACAGTTGAATATTCTATTTTGAGGGAAAATAAATTATGGATTAAGTGGGACCAAAGTATAAAACAAATTTCTTCTGAGTGATAGTGAAACATTTACTGAATTATAACTATTAGCAAAAATAAAGTTGACTAGCCATTTATTTTCCATGTGAACAACATTGTAGCTCACTGCTGTTTATTACAATTAAAAAGTAAGTCTGGTTAGTTAAACACCAAATCTGGATATATAGAGAAAAAATAGTTATTCAAAGAGCTTTCAATAATAAAATAGGAAGTCAGAATTTTGCAGTTTTTTTTGGAGTCAGAAGGTGGGTAACTTCCATTTTTAACTTAAATCAGTTTCTGGGTTTATTACCACCTGTTCTAAAAGGCTACATTGTAGATGCATGGGTGAAGTAGAAATAGATCAGCCCTCACCAAGCTTTGAATTATTTTAACTCCTGATTGGATTAAGGTTATCTGTTCTTTCTAGAGCCTATAGGCTAGCTGCTGCCTGCTAAAAGAAAACATAAATTCACTTTGGAGGAAGATAAAATTATTTAAACTTTTTTTTAAAAAACATACAATATTCAGCATTCAGTTGAAAGTAATCAGACATCAAGGAGACAAGACAATGGGATAAAAAAAAACTAAGATGCAAGGGCAGCCCTGGTGGCTCAGTGGTTTAGCACCGCCTTCAGCCCAGGGCCTGATCGTGGAGACCCGGGATCTAGTTCCATGTGGGCTCCCTGCATGGAACCTGCGTCTCCCTCTGCCTGTGTCTCTCATGAATAAATAGATAAAATCTTAAAAAAAAAAAAAACAAAAAAAACTAAGATAGAATAGACAACAGAAACAGACTTACAAGGGATAGTGGCATTCAGACAAGACTGTTTTTGATATGTTTAAGGAAAATAGAAGATTAACATTTTGCCAGAGTATTGGTAACTAAGAAAAGAGCTAAACTAAATTCAAGAACTGAAAAAATACAGTAACTGAAATAAGTATCCAGAAGATTGACTTGATAGCGTACTAGGAGTTGCTTGAGCTAGAATTAGTAAACTGGGAGATAGGTCAGAAACTGTCTTTCAAGCTATATCATGATGAAGGCAAAAAAAAAAAAAAAAGGATAAAAATTACAGAAATGAGAAGATAAAATGAACCAATGTGTAAAATATCCTAAGGAATCTCCAAACAATAGCAGAACCAATAAATGAATTCAGGGAGTTTGTAAAATTTAAGCTCAATGTGTAAAAATTACTTTTGAATATTTATTTGCAATGAACTATTGGAATTCAAATTCATATGGAAATGTGAAAGAACTAGAATAGGAAAAATAACTATGACAATAAGAGCAAAGTTGAAACACTTAAACTAATTGACTTGAAGGCATATTATTAAAGTACATTAATTGACTCCATTAATACTGGAGTCAGTATAGTTAATAAAATAATATTAATTCCATCAATAGAACAGAAAAGAGCATCTAAATATAAATACACACACACACAGACACAAAACTGATTTTTTTAGCAAGGTTAGAAAGATAGTTCAGTGGAAAAAAAGAATAACATTTTCAATAAATGATGCCAAAACAATTGTGTAATTCATTAACAAATGAACCTCCATTCACAACTTAAGATCTCCAAATAGATATTGATGTAAATGTAAAATCTGAAACTAAAACCTTTTCCTTGATAGTCCATCAAGTCCATCAATTTTATTAATTCTGTTGATTTTTTCAGTTAGCCAGCTTCTGGTTTCCTTGATTTTCTTTTTTGCTTTTCTGTTATTAATTTCATTGATTGCTTTCTCATCCTTATTATTTTCCTTCTTTTGCTTACTTTGGGCTTGATACGTTCTTGTGTTTTGATTTTTTTTTCTCCAAATTCCAGACTTCCCTCTTAATTTCTTATGGTGGAGGTTGAAGTCATTGATCTGAGACTTTAATTTTCTTCTAATAAAAAATATTTAGTACTATAAATTAATCCCAAAGCATTGCCTTAACTGCGTCTCACAAACTTTAATAAATTATGTTTTCATTTTAATTCAGTTTAAACTATTTTTTAACTTCCCTTTTAAATTATTCTTTGACCCACAGGTTATTTAGAATTGTGTTTCTTACTGTTTGAGGATTTTGTAGATAATCTCGCTTTTATTAGTTTTTAATTTAATTCCATTGTGGTCATAGAATGTGGTTTATGTGATCCAAATAATTTCCAATTTAGTGAATGATTTTTTCATGGCCCAGAATATGGTCTGTCTTGGCTTTTACTATTTAATATTTGAGGTTCTTTTTTTTTTTTTTTTTTTTTTTTAATTTTATTTATTTATGATAGGCACACAGTGAGAGAGAGAGGCAGAGACATAGGCAGAGGGAGAAGCAGGCTCCATGCACTGGGAGCCTGACGTGGGATTCGATCCCGGGTCTCCAGGATCACGCCCTGGGCCAAAGGCAGGCGCCAAACCGCTGCGCCACCCAGGGATCCCAATATTTGAGGTTCTTAAATCTTTCTTCTTGGTAATTGCAACAATTTCCCATATAGTCTTACTTCTTAATCACTGCTTACACTTCACTGTTTCTAGAGTTATTATTCTTTTATTCCTGAATACTAATCTGATTCTGACATTCTTTTTCCGAAAGTTCTGGTGATGTCCCATTATCTACAGGATCATTCTCTTTAGAGACCCCCCGGGTGGCTCAGCGGTTGGGTTGCTGCCTTTAGCTCAGGTCATGATCCTGGGATGTGGAATCGAGTTCCACATTGGGCTCCTGCAAAGAGCCTGCTTCTCCCTTTGCCTATGTCGCTGCCCCTCTCTCTATCTTTGTGTCTCTCATGAATAAATAAATCTTTTTTTTTTTTTAAAGAATCATTCTTATTGGAGGATTATCTTCAATCATCATCAAGTTATTCTAAGAAAGCCTCATCTAGTATTACTATCCTTTTCAGCCTCTTTTCATATATTCTGTATTCCAACCATGTTAAACTGATTTTCTTTTCCAAAAATTCATTATGGAGTGCATTTCCTACATCTGTACCTTTGATCAAGTTATTCATTTCTTTTGGAATCCCTATGTCTTCCCTTCTTACTTTATATTTAACATTCATGCCAATTCTGTTCACCTATGGAATTTTCTTTCCTTTTTTTCAGCCAGAATCTACTGTGTCTTTGGTTCATTGTTTATACATATCTTAGAGTATGCTTTGACTTGAGATGCCATATTTATGTAGGCACTCAGTGTTTCTTCAGATCTCAATAGTGAGGAAATTAAGATAATTATAAGGGATTTTTCAAAATTAATAGAATTAATATCTTTAATTCTGCTCATGGACTGAGAGATTCAGTAAAGGTAAAAAATTTAAGTTCTACAAATGGAACAATGACCAATCAGGGAGTTTGACAGTACTACAGAAATTAATGAATTGCAAAAAGAAACTGAAAATACTTTATCAACTGCCATCTATAAAATTATGTGTTCCTATACTTAGTGAAGGTGATATGCAGTAATGTTGGTGATTAGTTGGAAAATAAAATTATGAATGATGTTGGTATTGTATACATTTATGACAGAGATAGATGGATCAAAATATGAACAGGAGGAGAAGTTGAAATGATCTCCAAAGCTAGAAATTCCTCATGGTAGCCAAAGCTATTCAGTCAATAATTTCATATTATGTTCAAAATTTAGTTTGGGTTATGATAAAGCAATAGAAAGAATAATATTTTTCTAAACAACCTAAAAATTTCACATTATAATAAAATGATCTACATTTATATTTCGGGTTAAAATGAAAATTCAGAAGTGTTCATCATTTTTTTTATTCCTTTCATTCACTAATTTATCTGCTAATTACCTGCTGTATACTTCATGATCTATAAAAAATTGTGTAAGAGTTGTTCTTATAGCTAAGAAAAGAAGCTCTGTGCAATAGTAACATTTGAGTATCATTTTACAGTTTTTAAAACACTTTCAGGTGTGCTGTTTCTTGGGAGGAAAGGAATCCTAGTGAAAGGTGTCATTGGTATATGAAATCTGTGGTCTTTTTTTTTTCTGGTCAATGGAAGGAAAGGGAGCTAGGTGAATAAACATGTGCTAAGTTTTTTTTGTTACCATTACAGAAGCTCTTTAGAACTGGATTACTTGGACTATAGACATTTTTAGAGTTATTAATTATGGTGTGTGTAGCATAGCTGAAAATAGACATTTTCAAATATTATTGAATCTTTTGAAGGTGAGATCATGTATATCAGAATCTAAGATTTGGCGGTAATATATATAAATGCATTCTCCTCCAAGGGAGATGTATGGCAACCTTTAGCATAGAAAACTGGGAGGAACCCTTTAGTTATCTAAGAGTCTTACAAGAAATGCTGACTGATGTTTCTATAATGATTTCACCCCAATTCCAGAAGGTATAAGTCATGTATGATTATGAATTTAACACATTAGGTAATTGCCCCAGTTCTGCCTTTATCCTTTTTTGGTTATTTATCCTCCCCATTCATGCCTGTTCTTGTTTTTACTTAGCAGTTGACGTTTTTACACTGACTTGGGGTAAAAAAAAAAAACCCAGCAAGAACTAAATGCCTCCATTTCATATCCGCCATATTTATAAATTTTTTTCTTTGAAGTGTTTGTTAAGCCTGATCTGTTTTATCTAGTTGCAAAATGTGGAACATTGCTTTACAGTAGAATTAAAATAGATGATCAATTATTTTCAAGGTGAAGCATTTCCAATTACACTGCTAAAAAATAGTTTGGATAGTTTTGTTCAGGAAAATATATTTAATTGTTTAAACAAAACAGGTAAATGTAGCTGATACTTAAATTTATTTTTTGAAACATTTTAAGCCATTTTAGTCAAATTAAAATAAATTTAAATGTTGAATTATTAAATTTACAGTTAAATACTCTCTTCCTGAAATAACTAATCATAATCTGTTGGTCTTTTTTTTTTTTTAAAGATTTTATTTATTCATTCACGAGAGACACAGAGAGAGAGAGAGGCAGAGACACAGGCAGAGGGAGAAGCAGGCTCCATGCAGGGAGCCCGACGTGGGACTCAATCCTGGGTCTCCAGAATCACACCCTGGGCTGAAGGCGGCGCTAAACTGCCGAGTCACCCGGGCTGCCCATCTGTTGGTCTTTTTTTTTTTTTTAATTTTTTTAATTTTTTATTTATTTATGATAGTCACAGAGAGAGAGAGAGAGAGGCAGAGACACAGGCAGAGGGAGAAGCAGGCTCCATGCACCGGGAGCCCGACGTGGGATTCGATCCCGGGTCTCCAGGATCGTGCCCCGGGCCAAAGGCAGGCGCCAAACCGCTGCGCCACCCAGGGATCCCTCTGTTGGTCTTTTTTAAAAAAAATTATTTAATTTTATTCATGAGAGACAGACACACAGAGAGAGGCAGAGACATAGGCAGAGGGAGAAGCAGGCTCCCTGTAGGGATCCTGATGCAGAACTCGATACCAGGACTCAGGGTCATGACCTGAGCTGAAGGCAGACGTTCAACTACTCAGCCACCCAGGTTCCCCTAATCTGTTTCCTTATTCCTCTATGCTGATATTTGTTTAGAGAATGAGAATAGTGTTTTGCCCCTGCACTATCAGAATTCCTGATCTATAGACTCTATGACCATAATAAAATGCTTAATTTCGCTACTGTGTTTTGGGATAATTTATTATGCAGCAAGAGTGATTGAAAGATAAGTGAAATTTGATTATGCTAAAGAGAAAAGGCTCTTTACTGCTCTAACAAAAGTTCTGAGATAGGATGTTAAATTGCCTGAAGCTTAGTATTTATTTTGGATTTGAAGGGATATTAGTTCATAACAGAAGAGAAAGCTGCAAAAGATAGTAGGGGCCAGTTTGTGGCTTTTAACACTTCATTAATGGGTTTAAACTTTTTTCTGTGTGTAATGGGAACATGAAGTTTTTTGAGTATAAAAGATTATAGAAAATGACAATGGAACTCTTACATAGTTCCAACATCTTAGAATGTGTCTCAGGTTCATTTATTCTTATATGTTTATTCAGCAAACATTTGTCATACTTAAACTTTTGGCCAGAAGCATAGTTTTGATTTTTTTTTTTTTAACTACAAAGCCTTATTTACTATTTTTATGACATATACAGTCAGAATAAGGGTCTGGTAAGAAAGCTAGTCATGACTTTTTTTTATGGTTCTAAGTAGGGCACTAAAAATTATCCTGGCTATGCATATATATTAAGTAGTTATAATGATAATGCAGAGTCTGATTATGGTAGAAAAGACTTGAAGGTTAAATCAAGTTCAGAAAATAGTGGTGATACAAATCTCTGTGAATTTGTTAACTCTCACTTATGGATATTTATGAAAAAGCCTCTGGGAATTTGATGGGGATTGCATTGAATCTGTAGTTCAGTCTTGGGGGAGAATTGACATCTTAACAGTATCATTCTACTAATTCATGAATCCAGAATTTCTCTCCATTTATTTAGGTCTTCTGTAATTTCTTTCATCGGTGATTTGTAGTTATCTTGCAGCCTTGCTAAAATCATTTATTCTATGAGTTTATGTTCAGTTTTCTTAGTGCTTTTATTTTCAATTATTTTTTAGAAAAAAAGTTTTTTTTTGTTTGAAAAAGAATTCATTTATTTTTGAGACAGAGAGAGCACAAGCAGGAGGGAGGAGTCCTCAGGAGGGAGGAGTTCTCAGCAGGGAGCCCGATGTGGGGCTTGATTCCAGGAATCTGGAATCATGACCTGAGCCTAACGCAGATGCTTAACCTGCTGAGCCACTCAGCTTCCTCTAGAAAATATTCTTGAACTTTTACAGCATGATAACACATTTGTGATGGTACTATCTCAGTCACTATGACTTTGTAAAATTCTTTTTATTGTAATATTTTATGCACAAAGTAAGAAAATGTTTTTAAGTCTTTGTTTTTATCTAGCTTATATTTATTATTATTTTCTACCAGTTGGGGTTCCAGAACATTTTGTCAGCATCTTTCATTGCATATTGTTTCACATGGGATTCTGTCATAGGATTCAGCAAATTTCTACTTGTTATGCCTTTCTTTGGTCTCTTTTTACAGGCAAAAATTCATATACACTTGACTGTTTAACAACATGGGTTTAGGGCGCCCACATTTCCCCTTTCCTGTGCAGTCAAAAGTCTGTGTATGATAACTTGATTTTCCAAAAACTTAACAACTAATAGCTTACTGTTGACCTGAAGCCTTACCACTAATATAAATAACCAATTAACACATATTTTGTATGTTTTATGTATTATATACTATATTCTTACAATAAAATAAGCCAGAGAAAAAGTGTTAGTAAGAAAATTGTGAGGACACCTTACCTGGGTGGCTTAGTGGTTGAGTGTCTGTCTTTGGCTCAGGGGTCCTAGGATCGAGCCCTGCGTTAGGCTCCCCACCTACTTCTCCCTCTGCCTGTGTCAGTCTCTGCCTCTCTCTGTGTGGTTTTATTTATTTTATTCATGAGAGACACAAAGAGAGAGACAGAGAAAGACACAGGCAGAGGGAGAAGCAGGCTCCATGAAGGGAGCCTGTTGTGGGACTCGATCCCAGGCCTCCTGGATCATGCCCTGAGCCTGAGGCAGACCCTCAGCCACTGAGCCATCCAGGCGTCCCAATAAATAAGAAAATCTTAAAAAAAAAAATCGTAAGGATGAGAAAATACACTTATTGTGCTGTGCTGTATTTATTGAATAAAAAAAAATCCACATATAAGCATACTTCTGCAGTTCAAACTCCTGTTGTTCAAGGGTTAATTGTAATTTAACTTCTTAGTTTTCTCAATGCTTAAGCATAATGCATGGCTCTTATGTTTAATAAATAGCTATTGATTGCTTTGAGGAGAAGAGAAAAATTGCATGTAGGTAACACAGAACCATTTTTCTCAAGGCTTATTACCACCAAGGAAATAATAGCAAAGTAGCAAGAAATAGTATTCCATGGGAAACATGACTCTGAGCTTGTGGTCAGTTTGTTTGGATATTATCTGCATTGGTCCAGGTGGAGAGAAATTCCTGTGTTGATAGCTGAATTAAACTAGATAAGAAAACAAACAGAAAAATAAATACTTATTCATATAAAATAATTAGGAAGTAAAGTTTGAAAGAAAACACAGCTATTTCCCCTACTTGTTTTAAACTGATGAAAGATTTACACTTTTATAAATTCACTTTTATTTTTGTTGAACATTTTTTCCTATAAATTGATATATAAATTTAATAAAACTGACAAAATATATTTATTTCTCATTTTCAGTCTGAACAATAGTTTTTTTTTTTTTTTTTTAAGAATTTGAAGCTCAGTAACTATACTCTAATCAATTTCACAGTCATCAAAGTCTTTTACCAATGTGTGATTTACCACTATAGATTCTTTATCTGGCTATTGGTTCTTGGTATTAGAACATGTTGTAAGATAGGTAGGGTGATTATTTCGTGGTGACCCTTTTCAAAAAATAATCTTTGCTTTTAGTTTTCAGAAGTAAGAATCATTTTTTTTTTTTTTTTTTTTTTTTTGTAGGGGAGAAAAGTTGTTGTTAATGGTATAAGTATCTGTGTGAAGTCTTTGGACCTAATAAAATATTAGCCATTTTGTTAATTTATTCAACAGTTATTTGAGTGCCAAATTTGTGTACAGTATGCTTCTTCTGTATTCTCATAGATGCTTCAATCAAGTAATAACTTAAAAAGTCCATTACAGGTATAGTCTCAAAAATTAAATAATCCTTTGGTGGGCTTATTAAAACTGTGCTCCAGCATGACATTGAAAGGATGTACTGTATATTTTCTTTTCATTTCCCAGTTTTGGATAAGTTTCTTAGCACTATGTACGGTGGTAGACATTGTAACCTAAGTTAAAACACAAAAAGGTTGATATCCTTAATTAATGAGCACCTAGAAATGAATAAAACCCAATAGAAAAAAATAGAATACAAATTGTCTTTTCAATGAAGGAGAAATTCACTTTGCCGGTAACTATGAGAAGCTACCTCTAATCTCAGGCATGATTTTATTTTATTATTTTATTATTTTTTTTTCAGGCATAATTTTAAAAGGCAAATTAAAATAACAGTGAATGAAGAGTTCAGCAGTCAGATTGGCCAAATTATAAAGGTCTATAAATAAGTGTTGGTAACTGGGTAAGCATATTCACACATTAATGATGAGGTTTTAAATTGTTACAACAAGCATATTCTTTGGTATTTCTTCTACTAGGTTTCTGGTTAGGTAAATAGACCAAGTTTCAGATTTATGGAAAAGAATTAGATAGATTGTCTGGAAAGTTCTTTATGATACCATTAAGTGAGAAAAAGATGATGTGGATAGATAACAAATTTTTATTTAAAAAACTATTACATGTGTATGTTTATAGCTAGATCTGAAGCAATGAAAGAATATTTGTTTCCTTTTGTGACATAAGATTTTACTTTTTTTTCAAGTAGAGGTAGGTGATTTTAATTGTATTTTAAAAATAATTTTCTTCATATAAGTATGAAAACTGAAATAGTATCATTCTCTGGGAGATTTTCTGTTGTGGCATTTTATGAAATTACCCAATTTAATAGGAGAAGTCTTCAGTGTTTCCTATTGATATTTAAGAGGGAGAAAGCAGAACAAGTATTAATAGTATATAATACTCCAAAGTGTCATAAATAAGCTAAGAGTGGAGGAATGAATATTTTACACAAATAAATTACAGGTATTTGTGACCTGGGCCTCATGTCTTACTTCTTATTTCTCTTTCTTTTCCTCAGTACTCTTCCTCCCTGCCTTTCTCTTTCAAAGGTGAACATTCTTTGATTCAGTTTTATAGTATTTTGAGACACTTTAATCCCAATTAATTCTTCACTTTCAGTAGGGAAACTGGAAGGAGGTTTCCTCTAGTTGAGTCAAGTGGTTGGAATGGTGAGACTAGGCAGGGAGGGATAAACCAAAGTTATGAGTTACTTATGTGGTGACTCATGAGGAATCAAGTTTTGAGTATCTGCGTGCCAAAAGAGAAGAAAGGTGCAGACAAGGTGTGTGTGTGTGTGTGTGTGTGTGTGCGTGTGCATGCCTGCACATGTGTGACCTGGTAAAGTATATACCATACCTTAGGTATGCCCCTAAGATTACATATTAATATAGTTAAATCTGTGATGTGTAAGGCTACTTAATATAAATTTTCATAATGTACTGTAATAAGTGGTGCTTCCAAGTAGTATGCAATAAATATGTAGGTAGAAGGGCCAACCTAAATGAGTGTGTGTTCAGATTTCCACATCTCCATCTTCACACCCAATGTCAATGCATTTGTTTCTGATTGGAAAATAATATAATTAAATTTACTAAAATTATGTATAAACTGATAGTATCCAGTAACTCATTGAGAGTCAAAGGATTCTTATGAGAAAAACTAAGCATCTGTGTTTTCTTTCTCTCTCTCTTTCTTTCTTCTTTCTTTCTTTCTTTCTTTCTTTCTTTCTTTCTTTCTTTCTTTTTCTTTTCTTTTCTTTTCTCTTTTCTTTTCTTTTCTTTCTTTTCTTTTCTTCTTTTCTTCTTTTTTTCTTTCATTTTATTTATTCATGAGAGATGCACAGAGAGAGGCAGAGACATAGGCAGAGGGAGAAGCAGGCTTCCTGCAGGAGAGTCTATTGTGGGACTCTATTCCAGGACCCTGGGATCACAACCTGAGCCAAAGGCAGACGCTCAACCTCTGAGCCACCAAGGTGCCACACCAAGTGCATTTTAACAAAGATTTTTGATGTCTAATTTTACTCCTTAACTGTTTGGTTGTTTGGCCTATTTTTAGGATGTTGGTCATATTCTGTGTGATTGAGGATGTTGAACAAATGAGATGTAGGAAAATTTTTATGATTCAAATTTTAAGCAAATTTCCTGTACCTGTTTTGAGTTCTTGCTCCACATTCTAAAATACGTAAGAAATATACAGTTTATTCTGCAGTGTTCAAGTAAGTGCTTGGTGTGTATCAGCATATATTCTTTTATTTATTTATTTATTTATTTATTTATTTATTTATTTACTTATTTTTATTTTTAAAAATATATATTTTTTTAAATTTTTATTTATTTACTTATGATAGTCACAGAGAGAGAGAGAGAGGCAGAGACACAGGCAGAGGGAGAAGCAGGCTCCATGCACCAGGAGCCCGATGTGGGATTCGATCCCGGGTCTCCAGGATCGCGCCCTGGGCCAAAGGCAGGCGCCAAACTGCTGCGCCACCCAGGGATCCCTTTTTAAAAATATTTTATTTATTCATGACAGAGAGAGACAGAGAGAGACAGAGAGAGAGACAGAGACAGAGAGACAGGCAGGCAGAGGGAGAAGCAGGCTCCGTGCAGGGAGCTTGACATGGGACTTGATCCCTGGTCTCCAGGACCACACCCCAGACAGAAAGCGGCGCCAAACCGCTGGGCCACCGGGGCTGCCCGCATATATTCTTTTATTGATGTTGGCTGTTTTTGTTTTTAAAAATCATTTGGGGCGCCTGGCTGGTTCAGTCAGTAGAGTATGTAACTCTTGATCTCAGGGTTGTGAGTTGGAGCCCCATGTTGGACATAGAAATTACTTAAAAAAAAAAAAAAAAGGTACTGTTGGGGCATCTGGTTAGCTCAGCTGGTGAAGCATAGGATTCTTGATCTTGGGGTCATGCGAATGTAGAGTTTACATTAAAAAATAATTAGCCTTAGGAGAAATAGGTGACCAACTACTGAAGAGTCATTTTTAAAACTGGCTTGTGAGAAAACCAGCCCTGAGTACCTCTGTTTTGAAGTTGTGGCTTAAAGTTTCTTCTTTTTACCATGTGAAAAAAAAAGAATCTTTCCCTATCTAAACAGTGTTAAGGCTTTATATGTAAATGTTCTGGGGGGAAATGAGAAACCTTCCCAAATTTATATTAAATTCTTTCTTAGGAACAGAATTCGATGGAAAGAATGAATATTCTACAGGAAATGTTCAAGGAAGTAAGCAGGCTGAGTGGGTTGGAAGATGCAAACCAGTCTTACCTGAAAATTTTGTCTGTTATCTTAAGAATATTTCAATAATTATCTCTCTGCATGATTATTTTCTCTTCTGGATGTCAATTCCATTTCTTTGGAGAATAACCTCCATTTATTGAATGTTAGCAGTCATCACTAATAGGGAAATGAAATTGAAACCACAGTGAGATACCACCTCATACTGAGTAGGATGAGTACTGTTGAAAAAACTCCCGAAATAACAAGTGTTAGCAAGGATGTGGAGACTTTGGAACCCTGGTGCACTGTTGATGGGAATGTAAAATGGTACAGCTGCTGTATAGTGTTTCTTCAAAAAATTAAAAATAGAATTATCATATGATCCAGCAGATCCACTTCTGGATATGTATTCAGAAGAATTGAAAGCAGAGTCTCAAAGAGATATTTGTATATCCATGTTCAAATTCAAAGCAGCATTATTTATAATAGCTCAAATGTGGAAGCAACCCAAGTGTTCATTGACTAATGAATGGATAAAGAAAATGTGGCATATTTATACAATAGAACATTGGCCTTAAAAGAGAAGGAAATCCTGTCCTATGATACAACATGGATGAACCTTGAGGTTCACTTATATTAAGTCTTTAAAATAGTCAAACTCTTAGAAACAAAGAGTGGAATGGCATTTGCCAGGAACTGTAGGGTAAGGTAAATTGTGAGATGTTGTGAATCTAGAGTTTTGGCCCTGCAGGATGATAAAGTTCTAGAGATCTATTGCACATCAATGTGAATATAGGTAATGCTGTTGAACTGCACACTTAAAAATGGCTATGATGATAAATTTGTGTTTTTACCATGATCAGAACTAAACAAAATATTGATACCAAGGTCTAACTGCCAAGATGTTCTTAATTTATATGGTTTGGGATGGGGTCCTGGCACTGAAAAATTGTAAAAGCCTCCTAGGTGATTCTGCAGCATGCTCAGATTTGTGAATCACTGAAATAAGCATAAAAACATAAGGAATTAGGGGTGCTTGGGTGGCTCAATTGGTTAAGTGGGTGCCTTCAGCTCAGGTCATGATCTCAGGTCCTGGGATTGAGCTCTGTATCAGGTTCTCTGCTCCATTAATGCAGAATCTGCTTCTCCCTCTCCCTGTGTCCCCTCCCCAGTTTGTGTCCTTCCCCAAATAAGTAAATAAAATCTTTAAAAAGACCCCCTCAAAACCCATAAGGAATCGTAAGACAAGCTACTAGGTAGATGATATCATGTGTCGTAAATAATTTCATTCCAAGAAATTAAATATTCTTTGGTTCACATGCTGTTCAATTCTGATTTACTAAGCAATCTTTAATTAGCCATTGGAGTTGGAATCAGAGAACCCTTTTAATAGTAAATTGAATAGATTTGTAAAACAAATGAATCAAGTTCTCTCATGGATGATTTTCACCATGCCTATAAGATAATAACACATCAGTTGGTTAAGAATTTATTTATTTATTTTATTAAAAAATTAAAAAAAATTGTTTTATTTATTTATGGTAGTCACACACACAGAGAGAGAGAGAGAGGCAGAGACACAGGCAGAGGGAGAAGCAGGCTCCATGCACTCGGAGCCCGACGTGGGATTCGATCCCGGGTCTCCAGGATCACGCCCTGGGCCAAAAGCAGGCGCTAAACTGCTGCGCCACCCAGGGATCCCAAGAAATTTTTTAAAAAAATTTTTAAAAAAAGATTTTATTTATTTATTTATTTATTCATTCATTCATTCATTCATTCATGAGAGACAGAGAGAGAGAGAGAGGCAGAGACACAGGCAGAGGGAGAAGCAGGCTCCATGCAGGGAGCCCGACATGGGCCTCGATCCTGGGTCTCCAGGATCAGGCCCTGGCCTCAAGGAGGCGCTAAACCACTGAGCCACTGGGGCTGCCCTGGTTAAGAATTTTTAAATCTCCTTTTAACTTTGCAGTGATATACATACAGTTAAATAACATTTAACTTAAACTTTTGCTTTATTTGAAAGATTAAGTGCAGTTCAACGTAAAGACTGCTAACTCTGGGAAACGAACTAGGGGTGGTGGAAGCGGAGGAGGGCGGGGGGGTGGGAGTGAATGGGTGACGGGCACTGGGGGTTATTCTGTATGTTAGTAAATTGAACACCAATAAAAAATAAATTAAAAAAAAATAAGTGCAGTTCAACTGGAATTGTGCTTCAAAAATTTTTTTTTTTTTACCTAATCCATATTCTCACTTTCTGTTTTTTTTAATTTCCTTTTCCTTTTCTTTCTGAGGGGGGGTGGGGGTGGGGGGCGGAGAGAGAGAAAGAGAGATGAGGGAGAGAGAATCTTACACAGGTTCTGGGGCAGCCTGGGTGGCTCAGCAGTTTAGCGCCACCTTCAGCCCAGCTCGATCCTGGAGACCTGGGAGTCCTACGTCGGGCTTCCTGTGTGGAGCCTGCTTCTCCCTCTGCCTGTGTCTCTGCATCTCTCTCTCTCTGTGTCTCTCATAAATAAATAAAATCTTAAAAAAAAAAATCTTAAACAGGTTCCATGCCCATCCCAGAGCCCCATGTGAGGCGTGATACCAAAGTCAAGAGTCAGACGTTCTTCCTATTGAGCCACCCAGGTGCCCCTCTTTCTGGATTTAAAAGGAAATTTGTCGCTACTTTGTTGATACTAGTATTTACACATGAATCTTAAGTGGTAAATACATTTGATATGGAAGGCAAAGGAGAACAGGGAATACTGAGATAACTTTTGTTCTCTAGAGTTTTAGAAAATTAGAGATTGAGACAAAGGTGGCAGTAGGACATTATATTTATCAGTAAAATATAGTAATGAATAGTACTACCATTTTAATTTTCTAAGTCTAGAATTTCTGCCTTAAGTATATAAGAATATGAAATTTTTTCTTTGAAAACATTTTCCAGCCCTGAGCATTGCAAAATATCTACTGGCAGGATATTAACTTGGAACAGCAGACTGTTCTTTTTTTAGTAGCCTTTTTCCTGCAGATGTGACTTTAACAGAGGAAGATGTGTTGTTTTTGGTTTTTGTTTTTTTTGGTGTTTGTTTTTTGTTTTTCTGTTTTTTTTTTTTTTTTTTTTTAGTTTTTTGTTTTATTTTTTTGTGCTCCATCAGGTAATCAGTAGTAGAAGTAAAGACAGTAGTCATTTGTTAAATGAACTCCAGTCAATTTAGGTATATTGTGTGTAGAGCTGTTTGAATGTTGGTGATTTCTACTATTATAAAATTGTTTTTTGAAACTCCTCTATGTAAATTTTAGAAATAAATTTTAACTATTTTAATACTGCTATCTATGATTTGGAGGTAGAGGAAGAGCAGATGTATTTAGTTTCTATTCTAAAGTGGGAGAATGAAAAATTGGTGGGAACATTTCTTATATTCCATTATCACATGACATTAGAAAAACAGGATGTATGGTGCAAATACTATTATAAAAATTTTAAAAATGCTTTGTAAATACTTTCCCCTTACCTATATTAGAATACACACTCTCTGGTCACATTTTAAATTTGATACTAAGGCAGAATTTTCTTTAGGATAAATTAGGTGGTATTTCTTTAAAATTTTTTATAAAGATTAATATCCTACTGAACAGGAATTTGACCCAGACTTACCTACATATGTGTATATGCTTCTAACTCTCTGGTCTTGACACTTGACTTTTTGCATTTTTCCTTTGTTGTACTTTAGTCCCTGTCGTAATCTGGAATGCAAAAAGAACTTCCGGGAAGGACATAGTATTACTTAAAAAATGTACAAATAGGAATAGAGTCATTAGTCAGTGACTAAGGATAGCTGAATTCAATTTCGCTGATGTTTAAAGTGTCTAATGTCCTGTCTTTCAGTGAGACGAACATTTGGCGTTCAATATCTAGGATTGTGGGTGAGGTGAAAGGAAAGGTGAATTCTAATAATGAATCAAGGCAGGAACTGAAGGAGGCTTTGTTTGTTTCTTTAACTTGTTTTGTAATAGGATCACTTGTTTCAGTGAATAACCAAGTTGTAGTGACATGAGGAATTGCACGTTGCCTGTGAGATGTAGAATGACATAGGAACTGCCAAAATTCTTTTCATTTATCATGAATTCCAGAAACAGAACTTTTGACCAGAAGTATCACATTCCTTTTTCTTTTTTTTTAAACTAAACACTTTTCGTTCTTTAGGGAATAAAGCATTCCAGCTTTACTCGAAATCCCAAATGGAATCGTATTGCATGATTGTAATCAGAAAAAAAATTGTAAATAGCACCCAAGAGAGACTCTTAAGGCTGCTTTACCAAATTTAAATACAACTTGTGTCTATAATCCTTTCTCTCTCTCCTCCCCTCCCAATAATCACACTTAATTTGTATTAGAACTTTAATGAAAGTTCATAAACTTTCGGTCTAATTGGGAAAGAGGAATGTCAGTGTGTTAGCATGCAAGAAACCAAAGTATATAAGGGGCCTTGCTTATGATTTTAATTTTTTATATTAAGCTGAAAAGCAGAACAGGACCTGGGTTAATTTAATTTATTTAATTTAAGGGAGGGGGCAGAGGAAGAGGGAGAGAGAGAATCTTAAGCAGGCTCCATGCCCAGTGTGGAGCTCAATATGGGGCTCAGTCTCACAACCTTGAGATCATGACCAGAGCCGAAAAATCAAGAGTCAGATGCTTAACTGACTGAGCCACTCAGGCGCCCTAGGACCTGGGTTTCATACATATTTTGTTTTGCTCCTTACTTCATGTGTGTTAATACTGTGTTGCAGGATAAGATCGCCAAACCGGATTTTTGACGAGGTTGAAATATATTTAGCTCTTTGTTTTGCATACTTTATTTAATTTCTTTAAGATTTAGTTTCTTATCTCTTAATTTTCTTTCTCTCTTCTAATGAAGAGAAGGGATAGATGATATTTTCCATATTCCCAAACCTCTTTAAGATCTAAGTTAGGAAAAAGGAATAGTTAAACAAATAAGTAGGGGCACCTGGGTGGCTTAGTAGTTGAACATCTGCCTTTGCTCTGGTTGTGATCATGGGGTCCTAAATCGAGTCCCACATCAGGCTCCCCACAGGGAGCCTGCTTCTCCCTCTCTGTATCTGCTTCTCTCTGTGTGTCTCATGAATAAATAAGTAAAATCTTAAAGATACAAAAGAAACAAGTAAATAGATAAGTGCCATTGGTAACTTTCTGCCTCTAGCTACAACAGAAATTCAGAATTAAGTATATTAAGACTTGAAATGTAATGAAAGGGTAATAAGTAGGGTTTTATTCACTACGAAGAAAAGGATGAGAGGGGCAAGGTAGTGAACAGATCTAGGCAGAGTTTTTTTTTTTTTTTTTTTTTTTTTTAGGCAGAGTTTTAAGAAAGGTGAAGATTTCCTTAAACAGACTGACCTGACTCAAAGCAGAGACTGAGGGAGGTAGAAGTGGGGGAAAAATGGAAATTAAAATTGTATAAATGTGTGAAGCCAAATAATGGATGAAAGCTGTGTAGAAATGTATATTTGAATTAGAAGAGACAGTAAGAAGCCATTGCAATTTCTTGAACAGGAAAGCAACATGATAAAAGCATTTAAAAAACAATGACTCTATCAGCAGTGCTACTTTGGAATGTTTGGAAGAGAATAGTTCAGTTTTCCCTAATGTATGAATTCTGTCCTGGCGTTGGAATTTGGCAGTCAATTCTTAAATAGTTAACATTTTTCTACTGTATTCAGTTATCTTACCTGGTATATGAATATCAACTTTGTATGAATGTATTTTTACTTTTCTGTTTCAGAGCAGCATCTCAGTATAATCTTGGAAAAAAAATCTTAACAGAGGGGTACCTGGCTGGATCAGTTAGTAGAGCATGTGACTCTTGATCTCAGGGTTGTAAGTTCAAGTCCCACGTTGAGTATGAGATTAAAAAACATGCCTAGGGATTCAGATTTGAATTAAAATTCAGTTACCTTTGGTGCTGAATCCAAATACCTCAACCAAAATGATGTTCAGATGAGCAGATATTTTATATGCACAGTTGTATTTGTAATGGTGTCGTAATTGCTTTGCTGCATAATCACTAAGAGGTTTCTTTTGACATTAATTGGAAGTTCTATCTTAACTGTAGAAACATTTAAGTGTGAAAGATGTGTCTTAGAATTGAGATTATATGGTGTTTTCATAATGCTCATAGCAGATTTATGTCTCTAACATAGATTTGGAGTCTCAATATTATACACTAATAATTGAAACAATAAAATAGATTGGGAGTATTGTAGGATTTAATATCCTGAATTAGCAAGAAACAAAAAGAATAGTTACCAATAATAGAAAATTAGATATGTATACTATGAATGAATAGTAAGTAAGAGTACAGTATTATTTCTGTGTGTACACATGAACCAACAGTTTTGGACTTCAGATTTTAATTTATAAAATGGAAGGTAGTAAATCCTGCCCTATCTTGCAGGATTGGTTGTGAGGAACAAATGAAAGACACTGTGTTTTAAATTTGCTTAAAGGATTATGTAAACTTTTAACATACTGCTCAAATGTATTTATTATCATTATTATCACTATTACTTCTAAAAATACACAGCAGTATATTATAGTTCTTTATTAAAACCATGGTTTATAGAAAAGATTAGAAATTCCAGTACTTGGGATAGGAATATACATTTCTGGTATGATTTGAATGTATTATTATTTCAGGAAAAAGAATCTAAAGGAATGTTATATTTATTTGCTCATTGAAGCCAGGTATTTCTGTAATAATGATGAAGTCATCCATATCATAATTAAAAGAATAATAGAAAACACACAAAAAGGCATGGCTATGTAAATAATACAAATTCAAGTGTACAGATGAACTTCTTTTTCATCTTTCTGGTCAGGGACCAGTGAAATTCCTTGGGTCCTGGCAAAAATAAATGAACCAATGTATCTGTCCTTTTGGTGTGTTTTCATAGTTCAGGGCAAAACAGGGTCCCACAGAATAATGCAACCTCTGTTGAAGGTTGTAGATATTGTTTCCATGGAGGAAACAAACTACCATGTAGAGTAAGTAGACACAGTGAACAACAGAATGAATTCAAGAACTAAAGATAATAGAAAAACCTTAAAGACATCATAAAACAGTTTGTTTTAAATGTTTAGAGATTAAAAGAAGGAACAGGAACCATAATGTTAAACTTGTACGATATGAAAGAGAAACAGGAAGATTTGAAAGAGACCAAATAATACTTAGAAATGAAAAAAGCCCAGTACTTGAAATTTCTTTTTTTTCAGTACTTGAAATTAAAGTGTCAGTGATTTTCGTTGAACAAACTTTTGTGTTCTGTGTGCCATAATGTATTTCTTACTATAGTATAATATAATAATTTTAAAAGAATTAGTTAATTTGAAGAGGTATTTGAGGATATCACCCAGAAAATGGCATATACATATAAAGAGAAAAAATATATATTAGAAATGGTAAGAACATTGAAGACCAATTGAGTGTGTCTAACTTATGTCTAATAGGAATTTCAGAACCGAAAATAGAATGAATAAGAGATAATATCTGAAAGGAAGATAATAGCTGTAAGTTTAAAATTAAAATAGCTGTAAGTCCTAAAATTAAAGAGAATCATGAGATTTTAGATTGAAGAAGCATATTATATTCTGAACAAGATGCATAAAAAATAAATCCACACTTAGTATTTATTGAACATTTATTATTTGCCAAGCATGTTCTAATTTATATTTATTATTTCACTTAATTTCTTCAATAATCCTTTGGGAAAATTACTATTTTTGTTCCTTTTTAAAATCTGAGGAAACTGAGGCACCTGGGTGGCACAGTTGATTAAGTGTCCAACTCTTGATTTTGGCTCAGGTCATAATCTCAGGTCGTAAGATCAAACACTATGTGGGGCTCAGCACTGAGTGTGGAGCCTGCTTAAGATCCTCCCTCTCCCTCTCCCTCTGCCTGCCGCCCCACTCAGGCATACTTGCACTCTCTCTCTCTAAAATAAAACAAAATGAAATTTGAGGAAACTGAACCCAAGGAAGTTAAAACTCACATAACTTATAAATGATGGACAGTGTTTGAACACATTAAATCCCTTGACAACAATGACGAAGAAAAAATAGAAGTGGATACTATGTTAATAATATAAAGGGTACATGTTGAGATCTTTAAAAATTAAAATAGCAATTTTAAGCAGGTTTATTCTAAAAATGTGAAAATTTTGAATAAAATTTAGGATTTGTAGTTTTTGAGAAAAATGTAAATTACCAAAGTTGGCTAAAGGAAATGGAAAACCTAAAAAGAACTTTAACCCTTAAATAAATGGATTCAGTTTTTAAAAACTGCATGTATGAGAAATACCAGTCTCAATTATTTTACTTGTAACTTTTACCAAAATTTGAATTAGTAGCCTACCTCTCTCTTAAATGAAATGAAAAATTTAATGATTTTCCTGATTAGCACTTATCACTTCTCTAACTTATGTCTTACTGCTCCATTAGAGAGTAACCCTTATGTGGGCAAGGATCATGCCTTGCTTATTTGCCTACTGCATCTTTAGCATTTAGTAAACTACCTGTCATTTGGTAGGTTCTCATAAACACCTGACTGAAAAGTTTAGTAATGTAGTAATTATTATTTTAAAAATAGAAATCTTTGTGTTCTCATTTGAACTATCAAACTCCTACAGAGAAATAGTATATAAAGCAAGTTTGTTTATGTTTTGATATTTTATTATTTATTCTTTATAAAATGTATTTTATGAGGTTTTAATAAAAATATGTAAGTTTTAAAGTATGCCATTAATGATGCATTATATAATTAAATGGGGGAATCTTTTCGTGATGTATGCATATATCAAATCATTGTGTTATACACTAAGTACCTTACAATTTTGTCAATTATATCTCAGTAAAGCTAGGGGGAAATACCACCACCAAAAAAAAGGATATCATTTTAAACATACCTATTACTAGAGAATGATGTCTGTGAGATATAGCAATTCTTCAACACTTTGAAGAATAATTTAGTGGAGGAAATAACAAATATTCTTTCCTGTTCTTTATCATAAGTACACAACTTTAATGCGTTTTTTTCCCAATTTATTCTTCATCCTGTTTCAACATACTTAGTAAGATTTTATCTTAACAGGAACCTTTTCTTATATTCTTTTCTTTCATTCACTTTATTATTTAAAGAGGTATGTCAGATTTAAATGATTTTGCTTTCCCTCCTCTTACCTCTTTTCTTTATTCCTTTTGCTTGTATATTCTGCTTCTTGCACATCATAAATTTTATTTTCTCTAAAGATGTGTTTGCTGACTGACTTATTAAAGATTAATAAATCTTATTAAAGATATACCTGATAATAAATGCCAGATTTACTCTCAGGTTTTTTGTTTTTTCTTTCATGAGTTTAAATAAAGGAAAAGCCAGGTATGTTTTAGAAATAGGTTCATTCTTATCATGTATGGGATGTGGCATTTTAGTTTATGGTTAGTGTTGTTCTTATTTTGTTCTTTGAAATCAGAGATTTTTCATCTTTCTGTAATCACAGTAACTTTTGATGTCATTCAAATTCGAATGTGAAAATTAAACTTGTAACCAATTTCTTCATTAAGGAATAGGAGTTTTTGTGCTTGATAGATTTAAAAAAATCTTTTAAAAAAAGATTTCATTTATTTATTCATGAGAGACACAGAGGGAGAGAGAGAGACAGAGACACAGGCAGAGGGAGAAGCAGACTCCCTGCAGGGAGCCTGATGTGGGACTCGAACCCGTGTCTCCAGGATCACACCCTGGGCTGAAGGTGGCGCTAAACCGCTGAGCCACCTGGGCTGCCCAGATTTTTTTTTAATAGTGAAAAGAAAACATCTGTAACAGAGCACTTAAGTTAAATTTTTGTTCTTAATTTATTTGTATTTAAATCCAACCACAGTTACTTACTTCCAAAGAGGAAATCTTAGTGTAGCTAAGAGGTATTGGCACATCACCAAAATTTTGTATTAAATAAATATGTGTGGATGTAAGTTTCATTTCTGGTACTTTATAGTTTTGGAAAAGAAACACTGTTTCTCAGATTGAATTATTGCACAGTTTTACTGACACCAATAACATATATTCTTTTGGTTTTTATTAAATAAATTTAAAATCTTTATTTTCTCTTTATATAAATTCACTGGATGGTGGCTTATTCTGAAAAATGTGATTGAATATTTTGTTTTGAATTTTTAAATGTGAATATTATTGACATACAATGTTAAATTAGTTTCAGGTATTCAACATAGTAATTAAATTTCTCTATAACTTACTACAGTGCCTATTCTTTTCTTGTCTATTACTTCACTTTTTAAAAAAAGGATCTTGGGATCCCTGGGTGGCGCAGCGGTTTGGCGCCTGCCTTTGGCCCAGGGCGCGATCCTGGAGACCCGGGATCGAATCCCACATCGGGCTCCCAGTGCATGGAGCCTGCTTCTCCCTCTGCCTATGTCTCTGCCTCTCTCTCTCTCTCTCTGTGACTATCATAAATAAATAAAAATTAAAAAATAAATAAATAAATAAAGGAATTTATTTATTTATTTATTTATTTATTTATTTATTTATTTATTTATTTGAGAGAATGTGCCCATGAGCAAAGCAGACTCCTCACTAAGTGGGGAGCTCAAGAGATTTGGGGTTCAATCCCAGGACCTTGGCATCATGACCTGAGCTGAAGGCAGAAGCTTAGCTGACTGAGCCACCTACGGGTCCCACTTCACAGATATTTCAGACCCATATAGGAATCATTCCCATCCTGTAGGTTAAAAACTAATTATTTATATGATACTTCCTACCTTGAAAAGATTCTTCTTTTGGATGAGAATTTAAATTCTTGGAATAACCATAAAAGGTTTCTGTGAAATCATGTAAAATTATATTACAGTATGTTAAAATGGATTACCAGATTTAAAATAGTCATTTTATGCTAGGATAACATAACTTTAAATTTCTCTCCCTTCCCCCTTTTTAAAAATTTTTTAAAGATTTATTTATTTATTCATGAGAGACACAAAGAGAGGCAGAGACATAGGCAAAGGGCGAAGCAGATTCCCTGCACAGAGCCTGATGTGGGACCCCATCCCTGGACCTGGGGTCATACCCTGAGTTAAAGGCAGACACCCAACAGCTGAGCCACCCAGGCGTCCCATAACTTAAACTTTCCTATTAAATCTTTGAAAACATAGAGTGGACAGAAATTAAGTAATTTTAATGTGCTTGTGTGTTTATGTATTTATATTTCTGTAACATGCATTTAATAAGTCTTAAAGTTATACAACTATTAACAAATTAGTATGTGTACTAATGTGTACATGTATGTGTACATGTCCTTTCCTGGATAAAATTAAACATATCAACAAGATTACCCATTTTCCTGATGAGACATTTTTTTGGTGAGTCTTTATATCAACAAGATTACCCATTTTCCTGATGAGACATTTTTTTGGTGAGTATTTAAATAGAAGCTATTAAATATTTAAAGGATGTCTGGTAGAGGACAAAGTAAATGTATATGTTAGGAGATCCATTTTTCTTTGTTCTAGTTAGCCAAGACCTTTGTTCTAGTTAGCAAGATCTTAATATGATAAAGGTTGGGTTTTGTGATATTTAATTTCTTGATTTTTAGACTTGTGTCCAAAATCAATCCAATAAGATGGTTTAAAACTTTAAGATCATGCAGTTAGATTCAAGTGTATTACTAGTTTTACTAATTTAACTGTGATTCATTTTATTGCATGTAGAAATTTATCTTAGATGTTGAAATCATGACATTTTAGTTAAAGCTATAGGTGTATTTTTCTTTTCTACTTCCTTAAAATGTCAAAAGAAAAATTGCTTAAAACAGTTTGTTATAATTACTATGGCTACTAAACACATAAAAATAGAGGAATATAAATGTTAAATTGATTCTATGTTACTAGTTCATGTTGGTTGATGATATATAGTAATTGTATCTGTAATTTGGTATTTTGTGATAATTAAGTCAATGACTGCTTTAGAGTACGGGAAGACTCAGGAGTTGTAGGATTTTCTCTTTTGCTGTCTCTACCGTGGTGTATTTTTGTGGCCTCAGAAAAGGCAATGAAGAAATGTTTTATTTTTCCTCAAACATATAAAATACATCTGGAAGAATAAATTCACATCTGGTTCGTGGATTTCCTCCATGGAGATAATCCAAATTCAGTGTCAAGATTAGAGTTTGTACTCATGGGTTTGCAGAATCTGATGTGGAATTTGAAATATTTTGTTTGGATGTAGTTGGGGAAACAATTGATTCAGATGTTTGTGTTGAGTTCTAATTTTAGGTAGATTTCTCCCTTATTAAAAATAAAAATGTTAAAAAAAATAAAAATAAAAATGTTTTGTGCTTCATAATATCAAGGTACTTGTAAACACTTTACATTTAACAAGGTGTTTTGTGGGACTACTCTCAAACATTGTTCTATGAAAGAAAGATCAATTATATTGATAAACGTATCACGTTATGATCATTGGCGACCTTTACCATTAGTGGAAATGTACTTCTTGTAATAGTGTAGTGTAGCCTCAATTGTGCTGTCACACTTCACTGACTCCATTTAAAATAGAAGCAATAGGAATCCTTTTTTAATTATTCTAAATGTCTGCCTAAGTACACAGTCTATAAGTTTGAAATATAATGGTGTATGTACTCAGTTCTTCCCTTAGTCTCACAATGGTTAATGAATGTATTTGTGTCTGAATGGTGTCCCTGGAGTAGCATAAAGTAGAAGCATTTGTGGGCTCAATCCAAGAAGCATGTGAACTAAAAATAATATTGTCAAACATTTATGAATTATTTGTCTTAAGCATTGAGGCTGCCAAACCTGGCTGCTAGTCATGTGAATTAAACTTGATAACAGTAGAGCAAATGGATGTTGTTCACTAAAGAGGATGTTTAATTTTTTGAAGAACTATTTTTTCACCCTTTAACATGTGATATATTTTCTATATAATAACGTAATAAAGATTTATTTGTAGATAAATCTATAACTATTTGCTTTTCTATATGTTTTTTAACCTTGAACTTTCTGTGGAATAGAAAAATGCATTTTGCATATGTGTCTAATTTAGTGGTTTCTAAACAATATGGCAAGAATTTTTGTGTTTCAGCAGATTTTCCAGTGCATCATCAAATTGTAGGTATTATAAGTCTTTTAAGGAGCCAGTCCTTGAGGGCTTCTCCTTCTTTCTTCTTTTATTCCTCCTTTTAACCTTTCATCCCACTTTCGTCTTTGGCACATAAAATTTGTTCTTGGCAAATGAAAATAAGACAAAACATTAATTTTTTAAATCATATTTATACTGTTGTTACTGTTAGAAATCTGATTTGCTGTATTGGTGCATGCAACCACTTTAAAAATTTGTCTATTAACATTTTCTTTTGCAGCCTTCTTTGATGTTTTGTTCTCCCTACTTTTTGTTCTGTAGTTCTAAGAATATTATCTTAACATTACCACAGAGCACTCTGAATGAATGCTTCATTGGTACATTACTCTTTCTCTCTCTCTCTCTCTGTGTGTGTGTGTGTGTGTGTGTGTATAATGTATTTTTTAACAGGGAGAGAAAGAGTGTGTACAAGCAGTTGGGGCTAGAGAGAGAGAGGGAGAGGCAGGCTCCTCCCCATGCAAAGAGTCTGATGCAGGGCTTGATCCCAGGACCCTGGGATCTTGACCTGAGCTGAAGGCAGATGCTTAACCAACTGAGCCCCCCAGGCATTTTATTTATTTATTTATTTATTTATTTATTTATTTATTTATTTATTTATTTATTTATACATACTTTTAGAAGTATTTTTTGAGGGTCTATATAGCAGATAGTGTTCAGGGTACTAATTTTAAGCTGATTCGCCTTTCTTCCCTTTCAGGAAATGGAACTCCTTCCTTAGCCTGTCATTCATGATTTGTAATTCAGTTTATTCTACTATTCTTTCTCAATTACATATCCTTTCCTAATCATTTTCTCTTTATCGTACTTTTTTTTTTTAATTTTTATTTATTTATGATAGTCACACAGGGAGAGTCACACAGGGAGAGAGAGGCAGAGACACAGGCAGAGGGAGAAGCAGGCTCCATACACCGGGAGCGCGACGTGGGATTTGATCCCAGGTTTCCAGGATCGCGCCCTGGGCCAAAGGCAGGCGCCAAACCGCTGTGCCACCCAGGGATCCCTCTTTATCGTACTTTGAATTTGATGGTTTTATTTTATACCATTGAGGGTTGTATGTTAGGCTCAGACATGAGAAATAATGGTTTTATTGTAAAGGGTTTACTTTAATAACTTAACATATGCATATATCCAGGAAACCACTACAACGATCTAGATAATGAACATATCCATCACCTTAAAAGCTTTTTCATGCCCTTTGTAATCCTTCCTTCTCATCTCCAGACAACCACTAATTTGTTTTCGGTCAGTGTGCATTTGTAGTGGGTTGAATGGTGGCCTCCTAAAAGATATGTCCACTTGGAACCTGAGAATGTGACCTTATTTGGAAGATGTGATTGAGGATCTGGAGATGACCTCATCCTGTATTAGGGTGGGCCCTAAATCCAATGACAAATGTCCTTATAAGAGAAAGAAGAAGGAGACAGGAGAAGGTGATGTAATGGAGGTAGAAATTGTAGTGATGCATCTACAGGCCAAGGACTGCCAAGTGTTGCTGGCAGTCACCATAAGCTAGGGAAGAGGCATAGAATACATTCTTTCTCAGAACTTACTGAAGAGGGATCCCTGGGTGGGGCAGCGGTTTGGCGCCTGCCTTTGGCCCAGGGTGCGATCCTGGAGACCTGGGATCGAATCCCACGTCGGGCTCCCGGTGCATGGAGCCTGCTTCTCCCTCTGCCTATGTCTCTGCCTCTCTCTCTCTCTATGTGACTACTATAAATAAATAAAAAATTTAAAAAAAAATTGTTATCTTTAAAAAAAAAAAAAAGAACTTACTGAGGAAACCAACCTTAAGAACACCTTGATTTTGGATTTCTGGTCTTTAGAATTGTGACAGAATAAAGTTCTGTTGTCTTAAGCCACCAAGTTTATGATAATTTTTTATTTTCTATAAATAGAATTATAACAGCATATATTCTTTCTTATCTTGGTTCTTCTACTCAGTATATTTATTTTGAGAGCCATCTTTGTTATTGCATGTATTAAAAATTTACTTTTTATTGCTGAGTAATAGTCTCTATGTGGTATATGTTTATCTATCTATATCACAGTTTATCTATTCACTTGCTGAACATTTGGTTATTTCCAGTTTTCTGCTTTTATAGATAAAATTGCTATGAACATTTGTGTTAAGTTGTGTGGATATATGATTTCATTTTTCTTGGATAAATTCCTAGAAGTTGAATGAGTATATTTAACTTTTTTAAGAAACTGCCAATGGCTTTTTGAAAACATTGTACCATTTTACATTCCTTTGAGTAGCGTATGAGGGTTTCAGTTTCCTCATATGTTGGCCAACTCTTCCTGTAGTCAGTCTTTTTAATTTTAGCTATTGAACTGATATACGGTGCCATCTCATTATGGTTTTAATTGTCATTTCCTGAATGAACTATAATATTGAACAATTTTTCATGTGCTCATTTGCCATTTGCACATCTTATTTGTGAAGTATGTGCCCAAATCCTCATCCCATTAAAGTGGATTTTTTTTCTTATTCAATTTAGAGATTAAAAAATTCTATCTGGGGACACCTGGTGACTCAGTGGTTGAGCATCTGCTTTTGTCTCAGGGTGTGATCCCAGGGTACAAGGATTGAGTCCTACATCGGGCTTCCTGCATGGAGCCTGCCTCTCTCTCTGCGTGTGTCTCTCATGAATAAATAAATAAAATCTTTAAAAGAATAAATAAATAAAATCTTTAAAAGAAAAGAAGGATACAAGTCCTTCACCAAGTATGTGATTTACAAGTATTTTCTCTTCCTGCATCATGTCTTTTAATTCTTTATAAGTATCTTTCAGAGAGCAGACATTTTTTACAAGTATTTACTTATCTGAGACAGAGAGAGAGAGTGAACAAACATGAGTTCGTGCACATGTGGCGAGTAGGTGTGGGAGGGGCAGAGAGTATCCCAAGCCGACTCCACGCTGGGTAAGGAGCTGGGTGTGGGGCTTGATCACATGACCCTGAGATCATGACCTGAGTGGAAATTAAGATCAGATGTTCAACCCACTGCACCACCCACGCACCTCAAAGAGCAGAAAATTTTAAATGGACCAATTTTATCAAAAAATTTTTAAAATTTTTATTTTATTTATTTATGATAGTCACAGAGAGAGAGAGAGAGAGAGAGAGAGGCAGAGGGAGAAGCAGGCTCCATGCACCGGGAGCCCAACGTGGGATTCGATCCCGGGTCTCCAGGGTCGCGCCCTGGGCCAAAGGCAGGCGCCAAACCGCTGCGCCACCCAGGGATCCCTCAATTTTTTAGTATGACTTGTTTTGCATATTATATCTCAGTGATTATTGTCTAACCAATGTAAAAGATGTTTTATTTTCTCAAATTTTTTTTATTTCAAGTTTACTTAGGTGTTGTTTACATAGAATAAAGTACACATATTAAAACATATTGAAAATTTTGATATGTATGAACACTCATGAAACCATCACAGTGAAGATAATGAATGTATTCATCATATTAGTAACTTCCTATTGCCTCTTTGAATTCTCTCCCTTGAATTTTTTCTTTTTTTTTTCTTTTTTAAAGATTTTATTTATTTATTCATAGAGACAGAGAGAGAGAGAGAGAGAATGAGAGAGAGGCAGAGACACAGGCAGAGGGAGAAGCAGGCTCCATGCAAAGAGCCTGAGGTGGGACTCGATCCAGGGTCTCCAGGATCATGCCCTGGGCTGCAGGCGGCGCTAAACCGCGGCGCCACTGGGGCTGCCCTCCCTTGAATTTTTTCGCATCCACTTCCCTCTGCCAGGTACTCACTTCGCTTTTTGTCACTGTGGATAAATTGTAATTCTAGAGTTTTATATAAATTGGAATCCTATTATGTACTGTTTTTTTATCTGGCTTATTTCAGTCAGCATAATATTTTAACCTTCATCCATGTTTTATCATGTATCTGTAGTCTATTCCCCCCCTTTTTTCTTCTGAGTAATATTCCATTATATAGTTATACTACAGTTTGTTTAGCTCTTTACCCGTTGGTGATCTTAGGATTCTTTCCAGTTTTTGGCTATTACAAATAAAGCTACTGTGGACATTTATGTTATGCATTCTTTGGACATATACTATCTACTCTTGGATAAAAATTCAGTATGGAATGGCTGGATTAGATAGTAGATATATGTTCAACTTTCTGAAGAAGTGTTTAAACCTTTTTTCCAAAGTGGTTATATCATTTTACATTTTCCCCATTAGTGTATGTGAACTCTAATGCTTTCTCATTCTCATCAACACTTAGCGTGGTCAGTCTTTTAATTTTAGCCATCCTAAGAGAGATGTAGTAGTATCAAATGATTTTAATATGCATTTCTCTAATGACTAATGATGTAGAACATATTTTCATGCTGTTTACCATGTGAATAGCTTCTTTGGTGAGGTGAAGTGTCTGTTCCCATATTTTGCAGTTTTCTAATTGAGTTGTTTTTCTCTTTTTGAATTTTGAGTGGCCTTTTATATAGTAGATGTAAGTCCTTTATAATATGCTTTGCAAAAAAAATTTTAGGGGTATGGCTTATATTTTCATTTTCTTAATGGTAAGTTTTTTGACAAGTAGAATTTTTAAGTTTTAATAATGGCCATTTCATGAAACTTTTTTCTTTTATGGATTATATTTTTTGTTACATCTAATAATCATTGCCTAATTCAAAGTAGTGATTAAGATTTTTCTCTTGTTTTCTTCCAAGACTTTTTATTTTTAGATTTTTTAAATGAGATTTATGACCCATTTTTAGTTGTTTTTTGCATATAGTGCAAGCTGTAGATCAAAGTTCAGTTTTTGTCTATGGAAATCCAGTTATTCCAGACTGTTGAAAAGACTGCTTTTGTTCTAGTGAATTTACCTTTGCACTTTTGTTAGAAATCACTTGTCTGTGATTTCTATATGAGTGCATCTGTGTGTACACTCTCTTTTCTGTTCCAGATCTATTTGTCTTGATGTTAGTAGTACACTATTTTGAATGCTGTGTCTTTATAATGGGTCTTGAAATTTGGACTTTGTCCCCCACCCATTTTTTTCCAGAGGTTTTTTGGCTATTTTAAGTCTTTTGCTTTTCCATATAAATTTTGTAATCAGCTTTAAAAAAAAAAGTCTGCTGGAATTATTTTGAAAAATATTTAAATTGAAGTATAATTAACATAATGTTATATTATTTATTTTTTAAAATTTTTGGATATACAATATAATCTATACATTACTGAGTGCTCATCAGTATAGGTTTTTTTTTTTTTTTTTTTTTTCTTTCAAGAGACAGAGTGTGCTCACGGGGGAGGCAGGAGGTAGAGGGAGAGAGAGAGTCCCAAGCAAGATCCCCACCTAGCACAGAGCCTGTCGCAGGGCATGATCTCATGACCCTGAGATCATGACTTTAGCCGTCATGATCTTAGGCTGAAATCACTCAAATCAAGAGTCTGATGCTTAACCAACTGAGCTACCCAGGCACCCCAAAACTATTTTTATTTTATTTTATTTTACTTTATTTATTTTTAAAGATTTTATTTATTTATTCATGAGAGACAGAGAGGCAGACACAGGCAGAGGGGGAAGCAGGCTCCTTGCAGGGAGTTCAATGTGGAAATTGATCCTGGGATTCCAGGATCATGCCCTGAGCCGAAGGCAGATGCGCTTAACTGCTGAGCCACCCAGGCATCCCCCAAAGCTATTTTTAAAAGGGAAGTATAATCGATACTCAAAACAAAATGAATGAATCTCAAGTTCATTATTCAGAATGATAGTAATGAGATATAAAAGACTATATTCTGTATGATTTTATATGATTTTTTAAATTTGATTTTATATAATTTTTTATTCTATATGAAATTCTCGATGAAGCAGAAACTACAGTGACATTAAGTAGATCAGTGGTTGTTTGGGGCCAGGGATAGATAGAAGGAATTGACTGAAACAAGGCAAGAGTGATATTTTTGAAGTGATTGGCATATCTGATTTTAATTGTGGAGATTTCTTCATGGGTATATAAAACTTTCAAAACTCATCAATATGTATACATGAAATGAGTACATTTTGTTTATGGAATTCTATTTCTTTTTTTTAAGATTTTATTTCTTTGAGAGAGAGATTGAGAACCCAAGCCAGGGGGAGGAGCAGAGGGAGAAGCCGACTCCCCGCTGAGCTGGAGTTGGGGCTCCATCTTGGGACCCCGAGATCATGATCTGAGCCAAAGGCAGACACTTAACTGAGCCACCTAGATGCCCCTATGGAATTATATTTCATTAAAACTGACTTTTAAAAAAGTTGGGGGCAGCCTGGGTGGCTCAGCGGTTTAGTGCCTGTCTTCGGCCGGGATTGAGTCCCACGTCAGGCTCCCTGCATGCAGCCTGCTTCTCCCTCTGCCTGTGTCTCTGCCTCTCTCTCTCTCTGTCTCTAATGAATAAATAAATAAAATCATAAAAAAAAGTTGGGATGCAGTGAAAGTTGTGCTTAGAGGAATAGTTTTACCTCTATAAATGATTATATCGTAAGACAAAAGACTTAAAATTAGTGATTCAATTTTTTACCTTAAAACTAAAATGATAATCAAATTAAATCCAAGGAATATAGAAGGAATTAACTAATAGAGGTAAGAGTAGAAATAAAAAAAAATAGAAAATTGACAAAGGCAAGAAAGAAAGCATACAAAATTGATTCCTTTAAAATTTTTTTCAAGGAAAAAATTTCAAAAATTAAAGAAATTGTTCTCAAGTTACTCTTTTAGGTCAGCATAACTCCCACATCTAAACTAGATGAGGTTGATAAAAGAAAACTGAGGACTGTTATCTGCTATAAATATAGACATACAAATCCATACAAATATTTGCACATGAAATCTCCAGCAATATATAAAAAGGATAGTACATTATGATTCATCATAATCAAGTGGAGATTTACCCATGAATGGGAGGTTCATTTAATATTTGAATATCAATATAATTCATATAAACACAATAAAAGACAAAGTAACCACATATATGGGTGTTTCAATAAAAGCAGGAAAAACATTGAAATATTTGAACACTTGGGGTACCTGGGTGGCTCAGTCAGTTAAGTGTCTGCCTTTGTCTCAGGTCATGATCTCGGGATCCTGGGATCAGACCCAGCGTGAGACTTCCCTCTCAGAGGGTGTCTGTTTGTCTCTCTCCCTCTGGGTCACCCCCCACCTCGGGCTTTCTCTCTCAAATAAATAAATAAAATCTTAAAATAAATTTTAAAAATTATTGAACACCCATTTATACCATTTATAATAAAAAAGTTTTTCCCTTACAGTAGGACTGTAAATAACTTCCCAGGTCTGATAGAGATGGTCTCCAAAAAACCTAGCACTAATATCCCATTTAATGGAATAATATTGAAACAATTCCCCCTAAGACTGGGAACATAACAAAGAACCACTCTCACCACTCTCACCACTTACATTTAAGCATTGCTCTGTTATTTTATAAGGTGGTACAAAGAAAAGATACAATGATTAGAAAGGGAGAAGTAAAACCATCATTATTTGCAAATCATGTGTTTATTTAGAAAATTATAGGTAATCTATAAAAAATTACTAGTACTAACTAGGTGAATTAGTAAAGTCTTAGGATATACAATTAGTATTATAAATTTCTTTCTGTAGATTGGTGGCCATAAGTGGAGATGGCATTAAGTGAATTTTAATTTTAATAGTTTGAAAACATGTGAAATACTTTGGATTAATTTAAGAAAAACCCCCACAAAACCTCTAAGTGGAAACTCCAAAAATTGCTGAGATAAATTAAAGAAGATAAAATAAAGGAATAGGTAAGTCATATTCATGGGTTAGATTTCATAGAATTGTCACCATTTTTTCTGTATTAATCTATTGTTTGAATGTGATTCTAAACATCCTAATCCCCAAGGAATTTTTTTTTGCAAAAGTTATCAAGCTGATTCTAAAATTTATATAGAAGTTCAAAGAACTTAGAACTACAGAATGTCTTGAAGGTGAAAAGAGTTGAAATACTTATATTCTGCAGTTTCAAGATTTTCTATAAAGTTGTGGTACTCAAGACGGCACTGTATTAGCATAAAATATACAAATACTATATAGATCAATGGTACAGAGTAGAGAATCCAGTAAAAGACTTACACTTGGAAGATGAGTTGATTTTGAGGTGGCAAGCAGTGTAGATAGTGAAAGGAATATCTTTTTAACAAATGAAACTAGGATTCCAGAAACAAATATCAATTTTATATGGATTATAGATTAAATTTGGAAATTAGAATTATAAAGATTTTATAATATGTTTAGAAGAATATCTTCATTACCTTGGAGTATGCAAGTAAATAAGAGAGGAATGATCATAGAAGAGAAAATTGATAAAATAGACTTCTTTGAAGTTAAAAGATTTTCCTCAGCAACAGCCACTGTTAAGAAAATGACAAGGCAAATGACAGCTTATATTTACAAAACATATATCTGACCAAGGATATGTGCCTAAAATGTCAAAATGATAGTTTTCAAGTTTATTATAAAAAGAAAGTCACTTCTGAGTTTAGGTTTTAAAAAGACTGCACTTTCCACCTTGGGTGTGCTCTTTTATCCTACCTCTTTTAAGTAACTTGATCTGGGGGAAGCCAGCTTCTATATCATGAGGACCATCAGGAAGCCTATGGAAGGTCCTTGTGGGAAGAAACAGGCCTGCCATAAGCCGTATGAGTAACTAGAAAGCAGATCAACCTGGCTGACAGATTATATGCAGGGTGTGGAGAGAAACTGAGCTAGAGCTACCCAGCTACTGAGCCCTTGAATTTCTGACCCTCAGAAACTGTGATGTAGTAAGTGTTTGAAGATGCACTTTGGAGTAAAAAGATACACAAAAATACATTTGGCATAAATGAAGCAAAGGGAATAGTTGTGTGGTGCTAATGAGAGCAACCCATAAACCATTTTAAAAACCATAAACTATATAACGAACTTATAAAAAGCACCACACACAAAAAAACAAATAATCTAGTTAAAAAATGGGCAGATGATATGAACAGACATTTTTCCAAGAAGACATTCATATGACAAACAGAATGAAAAGATGTTCAATATCACTCATCATCAGGGATATATAAGTCAAAACCACAATGAAATATCACCTCACACCATTCAGAACCCATAAAAAATTTTAAAAACTAGCAATAATTCCGAAGGATAAATGTATGCATGCTCTATGACCCAGTGATTTTGCTGCTTCATATATACCCAACAGAAATGTGGACACGTTACATCAAAGGTCATATACTATAGAAATACTATAAAGCCAGAAGTTACAGGTGCTGAGATGAGCGTAGACTTTTGTTTTATGAAAATGGAAACAATAACACTTGACTGGTGTAGTTGATGTCACTTGACTCTTTGGTGACTCCTAGATTTCTGGACCTGGATACATGGTTGAAGGGGAAAAAAATCAATCATTTTGTTTGGGTCACAATGAAGTTGAATTGAAATGCTGCAGATGTTAAGTAGATCGTTGGATTTATGAGTCTATGGTAGTAGATATATGTATTTCAGATTCTTTATATAGAAATACCATCATCAAGCTTCATAGGTGGATGATTTCTTCTAGGGAGTAAGAATTCTGGAGAAGAGTGAAGATCTTTGAACTCATCTACTTCTAGTGAACGCCAATATTTAGAGTTTTGTTAGAGACCAATAAAGAACTGCCAGTGAGATATGCAGAAGCCCAGATAGTATAGTGTCAAGCAAAACTGGAGAAGTGGTAAATCCTGTTGAGGAAGGAATAGGTGGTAAATCCTATTAAATGTTGCTGAGAGAGTAATTCAGGATAGGAGAGTCAAATATATTGGACTTTGCATGCTATTTGTATTTGGGCAGTTTACTTAATTTCTTCACCAAAAAGTTTGTGAAGATTTCACTTTTTTTCTTTTTTTTAAGTTTTTTACTTATTTAAGTAATCTCTACAGCACAAGTAGAACTTGAACTCACAACCCCAAATCAAGAGTTGCATTCTCTTTCAAATGAGCCAGCCAGGTGCCCCTATGGGGATTTCTTTTTCACTAATTTTTTCTTTCATGGATCTAAGAGATCTTTATGTATGTTTATTTTCTTTTGTGGTCTCTGACTTAATGACCAGGTACTTGCTTGGAAACTAATACTATTTCATAGCCTAGTGTTTATTTATTTAAAATTAAATTGGATTAGAGTAGTGACTTCTAGGGGGAGCCATGGTGACTGAATGCTATAAATGTATTGGCTTATTTCCTATTTCTTTGTTCAATAGGCTTCTTTTATTTAGATTTTCAGTTATGTCCCAGTTTCTATGGCTGCTTCCTTTTATTTAGATGTCCAGTTATGTCCCAGTTTCTATGGCTGCTTCCAGAAAAAATAATCATAAAATCTACATTTTGAGAAGCAAGTTGTTTTATACTTTATAAAATAATTCTCTTTTTCTCTAAAGCATTGACCCACGTTTACAGGTGATGAAGTAGTTCAGTTTGGTATGACTTAAGTCCTTTAAAGGACTTATGTCCCAGGCCAACAGCAGTTCCATTATTTGTACTTGGATAATGACTTTCATTTAAATATCATAAAGCTCATGAGAAATACTACTTTATTATTATTTTGAAGTCCCTTGTGGAGAAGAGGGCAAGTAATTTAGATATGAATAACTGATTTCTGATACATTTCCCTCTTGATAAAGTAAAGGATATAGATAAGATTATCCTCTTGATAAAGTAAAGGACCAAGACTTTGTGCTAATTCCATTCCTTTCTTAACAGAACCTTGACCTTTAAGACTATTCAAACTAAACATGGTTTATTTGTAATTGTTACATGTTAAGACATTCTATGGCTCCTGTTCAGTTGACTTTTGAAGTAGTTCACTATTAATGTAGTTTGGACTTCCAGTTTTTGGTCTGGCAAAATGTAAATGACATATCCAATAAAGGGTTAGTATCCAAACTGTATAAAGAACTTATAAAACGCAGCACACATTAAAAAAAAATAATCTAGTTAAAAAATGGGCAGATGATATGAATAGACATTTTTCCAAGAAGACATTCATATGACAAACAGAATGAAAAGATGTTCAATATCACTCATCATCAGGGATATATAAGTCAAAACCACAATGAAATATCACCTCACACCATTCAGAATAGCTAAAAATTAAAAACTCAGGAAACAACAAATGTTGGCAAGGATGCAGAGAAGGGGAACTGCTTACACTGTTGGTGGGAAAGCAGAGTGGTGCAGCCACTATGGAAAATAGAATGGAGATTTCTCAAAAAGTTAAAAATAGAACTACCCTACAATCTAGCAATTGCAGTACAAGGTATTTACCCAAAGGATACAAAAAAGTACTAATATGAAAGGATACATGCATCCTGATGTTTATAGCAGCATTATCAACAATAGCCAAATTATGGAAAGAATCCAAATGTCCATCTGCTGATAATGGATAAAGAAGAAGTGGTATCGGGATGCTTGGGTGGCTCAGCGGTTGAGCAACTGCCTTTGGCCCAGGGCGTGATCCTGGGGTCCTCCCTGCATGGAGCCTGCTTCTCTTCTCTCTGCCTATGTCTCTGCCTCTCTCTCTCTCTCTCTGTCTCTGTCTCTCATGAATAAATAAAAGTCTTTTTTAAAAAAAGTATCCATCTGGCATCCCTGGGTGGCGCAGTGGTTTAGCGCTGCCTTTGGCCCAGGGCGTGATCCTGGAGACCCGTGATCGAATCCCATATCGGGCTCCCGGTGCATGGAGCCTGCTTCTCCCTCTGCCTGTGTCTCTGCCTCTCTCTCTCTCTCTCTCTCTCTCTCTAATAAATAAATAAATTAATTAATTAAAATAAAAAAGTATCCATCTATAAAATGGAATATTACTCAACCATCAAAAAGAATGAAATTTTGCCATTTTCAATGAAGTGGATGGAGGTAGAGTATTGTGTTAAGTGAAATAAGTCAGAGAAAAACAAATACCATATGATTTCACTCATATGTGGAAATAAACCAAACAAATGTCGGGGGAGAAGGAAGAGAGGAAAACCAAGAAACAGACTCTGGACTATAGAGAAGAAACTAAGGGTTCCTGGAAGGGAGTTGGGTAGGGGATGAAGAATGGGTTAAGTAGTTAATGGGTTATTAAGGAGGGCACAGGTGATGAGAATTGGGTGTTATATGATTCTAGGCCAAAACAGTTACAAAACCTATATCTGACCAAGGACATAATTTAACACCATCAGTCAACTGGATATAATGGACATCTATGCACTACTTCGTCCAGCAACAGCAGAATACATGTTCTTAAAATTACACGGGACACTCTCCAAGATAGACCACATTCTGGGCCATTAAGCATACCCCAACAAACTTAGAAGAATGGAAATTGTACAATGTCTGTTCTCAGACCACAGTGGAGTTAAACTAGAAATTAATAACAGAAAAATTCCTATACTTGGAGATTAAATAACACATTTCTAAGTAACACATGAGTTAAATCTCAAGAGAAATTTTAAAAATATTTTGAAGTATTTAAAGTAATTTAAGGAATGGCAGGTTGACATAGAATAACATTTATTCAGGTATGTGCTTCTCATCCTAGCGTCTACTGTTTTCCCCCTTTCTCAGACTTTACCTGGCTCTATTTGTTTGGGGTAATTTTTTGTTTAGAAAAAAAGAAAATGCTCAAAAATTATTTTCCAAATGGTTAAGCACTTATGGTTTATTAAGGTAATAGAAGTTATATATTATTATATGTATTATATTATATATTAATATTATTATATTATATATTATGTATTATTATGTATTATGTATTATATATTATTATTTATGTATTATATATTATGTATTATTATGTATTATTATTAATTGGCTTTAAAAATGACTCTAGAGGAGTATGTTAATTATATGTAGTACTACTACATATGTGAGAATTAGATTCTAAAGTTTGAATAGGACAGATATCTTGTATTGCCAAAGTGATCTTATGAGATTTGATAAACCTGTATAGTTCATAGATAATATAAAACTAAATCTTGGGCAGCCCTGGTGGCGCAGCGGTTTAGTGCCGCCTGTAGCCTGGGGTGCGATCCTGGAGACCCAAGATCGAGTCCCACGTCCGGCTTCCTGTATGGGGCCCATTTCTCCCTCTGCCTGTGTCTCTGCCTCTCTCTCTCTGTGTGCCTCTATGAATATATAAACAAAATCTTAAAAAAAAAAAACCACACAACTAAATCTTAATCTTAAGCAGCAAAAAAAAAAAAAAATAAAATAAAATAAAGCAGCTGGTTCTTTCAATGTGGAAGAAATTGATTTTATTTTTTCCAGCTAACCACTGAATGAAGTTGTTAGTGTATTTTGAGTTTGTGTTGATTGAAAATTATAAAATGTGGCTTAATACTTGAATCATATACTGTACAAAAATTTTTTTTCCCCTAAAAGGCCTTCCTGGATTTAATTTAGCTATGTGGGATACAGGTTTTAGTTTCTCATTTTATGCATTACTTTAGAGTATAATTTCACAGAATGGAATAGTAGGTAGAATTGTGCACATTGCATTCATAGTATATTTTCTGTCTCTTGTCTCTGTCTTTCTCACACACACACAACACACCCACATGCTTTGGTGTTGGCTAAGCTCATTTAGTTTAATTCCTAAATTTAAATGCATGTGTATGTGCTATCCGCTTATTCTGATCTTAAATCGTTGTTCTTTGCTTCTAATTTGTACCCTTTTTTGTTCCTGTTACAGAAATTATAACTTCAGTACACATAGAAAGTTGACCTAAATTGCAGAATTAATTTTCTAGTTCTAGAACATTAGAGAAAACAGTCTGTGATAAATAAATCATATGATTACAGGGTAGCACCGCATATGAATTACAATATACCTCTTTTTCATGTTTGTATAAGAAAGGTCCTATTTTAGGGCAGGCCATACTTTTTCACTTATGTGATTTATAGAGTTATATGATTACATGATAGCACTGCTGATGATTTATGACATACATCTTTCTCGTGTTTGTATGAGAAGGGTCCTATTTTAGGGCAAGCCAAAGGTTTTCACTTACAGCTTCATACTTCAGCTAATCACAACTGTATATAGGTTGCAAAAATGGCAACTTCGGCCCTGTACTCATGGATTTCTACTTTTTAGAGTAAGATATTTTAAAATTAAATATTGCAATAAAAATTACCCATTTTCTAGGAAGAAATAAAATTGCTTAGAATACATTATCTCAGAATAAAAGTAAGGTATTAGCTCTACTTTTGGTCTAAAAAACTTTGGATGGCTCTAGGGCCCTAAACCCTTCCTGTTCTCTTGGGATTTATTATTTTTATTTATTGATTTGTTTATTTTTTAGAGAGGGAGAAGGGGGCTAGGGGCAGAAGGAGAATCTTAAGCAGGCTCCACGCCCCCAGCATGGAGGGCCTACACAACCCTGAGATCATGATCTGAGCCTAAGTCAAGAGTCTTGGCACTTAGCCAACTGAGTCACCCTGGTGTCCTGGGATTTGTTATTTTAATTTTTGATTCTTAAAATTAATAACTTTGTTTTTGCTCTATTCTTCTATATCATTTGAAACATTATTTTCTTTAGATATTTTCTTCAGATCATGTTTGATGTAGGTTTTCAGTGTTGTTGAGTATTCTTGAAATTTTTAATGTTTAATTTATTTTAAATTAGTTTAGGGTGATTAAGCTTTACAGTACAAATACATTGAATTAAACTTTTACTTTAGTATTTCAAATTGGGCTAATACCTTTGGACATCTTCCAAGAGAAACATGGAAGCAAAACTCAAAAACTCCCTAGAAATTTGTAACTGAACCTTTATCATAATTGACAGTTTTCTTGGTTTTAGGTCATTTCATGCTTCATTTAAAATATCTCCTGCAACAAACCACAAAAATATGCACTGGATCCCCTATAAAGTATAAAATTATCCTGAAATAAAAGCAACTGTTGAACTTTTCCCATATCTACAGTGCTAATACTTTTTGAAGTTAATGGATATATCTGCCTTGCCCATCCCCAAAGTTACCTGTGTTGCAAACATTAAATAATAATTAATTTTTTGCATTTATCTTGTATACTGGGCAGTATTCTTAAGTGCTTAACATTCATTTTAGTTCAAGTCTTTATGGAGCATTTTCTTTATGTATAGAATTATGCTAAGCAATATGGATACTTTCCATTGACACATAACTTGGGATAGCAAACTTGCTTATAATTAATACAGAATAAATTAAATACAGAATTATTTAATTTAATAAATACAGAATTATTTAATTGAAATTAAATACAGAATATGGCATATAGTATAGTAAATGATATAGAGAGGCTAAAGTAATTAGGGAAGACTTCGTCTAGAGGAGGATAGTAACCATGTACAGAAGTAGTACTTCTTGAAAACCATGGACAAGTTTATAGGAAAATGTTACGTTTGATCTGGAGATTTCTTCCTTTAGGATCTATTGTTTGTGCCATTTGTTTGCCACCAAGTGTATGCTACTTTTTAATTGTGTTTATCTTTTACACTTACCTATCCACTCCCAAATTAGATTATATTCCTGAAAAGTAAAGATAGTGCTATACTACTTATACTCAGTTGTAGCATAATATCTTGCATATAGTAGGTACTCAGTGATGTTTTATAGTTATATCATCTCATCTATGTTGATGAGTTTCCAATAATTATTTCTCAGATACCACTTTCTTGTATTTTCCTGCAGGAGAACTGCAATGCCATAAAAGTTAAGTTTCTTTCTTGAAGCTCCTTTTTCATAGCTTCCAGAGCTGGAAATTCAAGAAGTGGGAGAAAAAAGGAGGTGAATGATTTAGCATAACTACCTAACACTTGGGATTTAGGAAGGAGGAAATTATTTTTGGATTATATAATTATATCAGGTTCTGATAGTTTATTTTTCATGGTAAATTTGTGTCTGTTAGTTGAACATGGTCTCTTCTACTTGAGTCAGTGTTTGAATAAGACATGTCCGTTCTTTCACCAAGCTTATATACATGTAATTGTGGCAAAATACATATAACATAAAATTTAGCATTTTATCCATTTGTTAGTGTACAGTTCAGTGGCCTTTAAATATATTTGCATTGCTGTGCAGCCATTTTCTAGATATCTCATGTTAATTTGGGATCTAGAATGAGTAGTAGGTCTGGTGAGACAAAAAGATACTATATGAAGTGGCTTTTACAGTTTTTGGGAATGTTATAGATTGTGAGAAGATGAGAATGTGGGGACTGGGAAAAGGAAAATGTCCGAGTTTGATGTTTTAGCAATGGAATAATTATATATTATAATGACTCTTAACATCAGGAAAATGAATGTGTATGTATCATTCACCAAGTTTCCTTTTTTCCTCTTTTTTGAGATTCATATTTATTGTTGCATGTATCAATAAACTTTGTCTTTTTATTGCTGGCTTGTAGTATTTCATTGTATGTATGTACCATAGTTTTACCCATTCACCTGTTAATGGACCTTTGGTTGTTTCCATTTGTTGGCTATTATGAATAAAACTGCTAAGAACATTCACGTAAACTCTATATGTTTATACATAATTTCTTTTCTCTTGGGTACATTCCTAAAAGTTAAATGAGTGGATCATATGTTAGATGTATGTTTAACTTTTTAAGAAAACTAATAGACTATTTTCCAAACACATTTTACCAATTTACATTCTTACAAGCAGTGCATAAGACTTCTTGTTCTTCTTTATCCTAGACAACACTTGGTAGCTTCAGTCATTTTAGTTTTAGCCATTCTATAAGTGTATATTGGTATCTAATTGTGGTTGTCATCTGAAATATGTTCTTTGGTAAAATATCTATTAAAATATTTACCCATTTTAAAAATTGTTTCCTTATTAATTGAATTATAAGAGAAGTTCTTCATATATTCTCTACACATGTATATGTTTTGCAACTATATTTTGTGTATATATTTTTTAAAGATTTTATTTATTTGAGAGAGATTGAGAGAGAACCAGCAAGGCTAGGGGGAGAAGGAGAGGGACAAACTTCCCACTGAGCAGGGAGCCTGATGCGGGCCTCCATCCCAGGACCCTGGTATCATGACCTCAGCCAAAGACAGACCTTTAACCTGCCTAGCCACCCAAGTGCTACTGTTTTGGGTATATGTTTTTTCCATTCTGTAGTTAATGTTTTCATTTTCAAAACATCTTTTGCAGTGCAGAAATTTTTTGTTTTGGTGAAGTCTATAAATTTTTCCTTTAGTGTTTATTGCATCATATCTAAGCTTTGCCTAACCTAATGTGGTTTTTTTTTTTTTTTTTTAATGATAGTCACAGAGAGAGAGAGAGAGAGGCAGAGACATAGGCAGAGGGAGAAGCAGGCTCCATGCACCGGGAGCCTGACATGGGATTCGATCCCAGGTCTCTAGGATCGCGCTCTGGGCCAAAGGCAGGCACCAAACCGCTGCGCCACCCAGGGATCCCTTTGCCTAACCTAATGTAACAAAGATTTTATTTTATTTTTTTTTCTAGTAGTTTTATAGTATCCTTTCCATTTAGTTGTATGACCCATTTTTTAAAAAAGATTTTTAAAAATTTATTTATTTGAGAGAGTGAGAGAGCACAAGCAGGGAGAGACGGGCAGAGGGAGAGGAAGAAGCAGACTTCCTGCTGAGCAGAGATCCCGATGCAAGGCTAGATTTTAGGCCCCTGAGATCATGACCTGTGCCAAAGGCAGATACCCAACCAACTGAGCCACCTGGGTGCCCTCTATGATCCATTTTTTAAAAAAAAGATTTTATTTATTTATTCATGAGAGGCACAGAAAGAGAGGCAGAAACATAGACAGGGGGAGAGGCAGGGCTCCCCACAGGGAGCCTGATGTGGGATTTGACCCCAGGGCCCTGGGATAATGGACCTGAGCCAAAGGCAGACACTCAACCACTGAGCCACCAGGTGCCCCCCTCTGTGACCTATTTTAAATTATTTTTTGTATACTGTGCAAATTGTGGCTCAATAGTTACTTTTGTGGATAGGGATGTCCAGTTGTTCCTAGTGCCATTTTTGGAGAAATTATTCTTTTTTTTTGGAGAAATTATTCTTTTCTATTGAATTGCCTTTGTAAAAATCAAGTGTGTTAATATATATATGCACCTATTTCTGGACACTATTCTGTTCCATTGGATATTTATTTGTCTTTGCTAATAACATCCTCTTCATTACTGTAGCTTTATATTAGGTCATGAAATCTAATACTATGAGGTTTTCAGTTTTCTTCTTATCAAAATTATTTTGGCTATACTAGGTCCTTTGCATTTCCATATCAACTTTAGAAACAGCTTGTAGATTTGTACAGAAACCCACTGTGATACTGACTTGTGTTCAATGTATAACTCTGTGTGGAGAGAATGAACATATTAACTAAATTAAATTTTCCAATCCATTAGCATGGTATCTTTTTATTTTTATTCTATTCTATTCTATTCTATTCTATTCTATTCTATTCTATTCTATTCTATTCTATTTTAATTTCCAGTGTAGTTAATATACATTGTTATATTAACTTCAGGTGTACAATATAGTATGATTCAGCAATTTCAATTTATTACTCAGTGTTCATCAAGATAATGTACTTTTTGGGGTGCCTAGGTGGCTCAGTTGGTTAAGCATCTGCCTTTGGCTCAGGTCATGATCCTGGAGTCCTAGGATCGGAACCCCACATTGAGCTTCCTGCTCAGTCAGGAGTCTTCTCCCTCTTCCTCTGCCCCACCTCTCACTCATGCTCTCTCTCACTGCTCTCTCTCGCTCGCTCAAATAAATAATAAATTAAAAGTCTTTATAAAAATGTACTTTTTATCTCCTTAAACTTTTTCACCCACCCCCACTATCCATCCTCCCTCTGGTAACCATCTGTTTCTGTAGTTGTGTTTGTTGTGTTTTTGGTTTTTTTTTTCCCCTTTTTCAATTTTTTTGTTTCTTAAATTCCACAGATGAGTGAAATCATGTGGTATTTGTCTTTCCCTTACTGGCTTACTTTACTTAGCATTATAGTCTCTAGAACCATCCATGTTGTTGCAAATGGTAAGATTTCATTCTTTCTTATTGCTGAATAATATGCTGTGGTGTATATATACCATGTCTTCTTTATCCATTCATCTATTGACAGACACTTGGGCTGCTTTCATAATTTGGCTATTATAAATAATGCTGCAGTAAACATAGGAGTGCATATATATCTTTAAATTAGTATTTGTTGAGAGATTTTTATTTCTTTCATTATTTTTTAATTGTTTTGTATATAGATCCTATACATATTTTGTTAAATTTATTTCTAAATAATTCATGTTTTCTGATGCACTTGTAAATGATACTTTAAAAATATTGTCCTTGTGGTTTTTTAAAGATAGATTTATTTATCTATCTATCTATCTATCTATCTATCTATCTATCTATCTATTTATTTATGATAGAGAGAGAGAGAGAGGCAGGCAGAGACACAGGAGGAGGGAGAAGCAGGCTCCATGCCGGGAGCCTGACATGGGACTTGATCCCGGGACTCCAGGATTGCACCCTGGGCCAAAGGCAGGCGCTAAACCGCTGAGCCACACAGGGATCCCCTGTCCTTGTGTTTTGTTCCTTGCTAATCTCACTTACTAGTTCTAGTAGCTTTTGTAGATTCTTTCAAATTTTTTATGTTGATAGTTATGTCATTTAAAAATTGAAGAGACTTTTGTTTTTTCTCTTCTAATCTGTATGCCTCTTCCTTTTTTTGTCTCGTTGCGGTTATTGTACACCCACCAGAGTGTTAAGTAGTGTTGGCAATGACAGCTATCCTTACCTGTTACATATATGCAGGCAAAAACATGCATTGTTGCACTATTATATGTGATACTAGCTTTGAGTTTCAGGTTGATAACCCTTTTCAGGTTGGGAAATTTTCTTCTCTTCCTAGGTTGCTTAGAGTTTTAAATCATAAGTGGATGTCATATTTTTGTTAAGAGTTTGTTCTCTGTTAGACTGATCATATGGAAATTTTCTTCAGTTTCTTGATATGGTGCATTATACTGATCAATTTGCAAATAATTGAATTAGCCTTGAGTTCCCGGAGTCAACTTCACATAGTCAGATGTATTCTCTTTACACATGATGAGTTATGACTTGCTAATATTTTGTTGGGGATTTTTTATTTGTATGCACATGGGATATTGGCCTGTAGTTTCTGTGTTCTCTGGTTTTGGTCTCAGTGTAATGCTTGCCTCAAAAAATAGATTTGGGGGCAGCCCGGGTGGCTCAGCAGTTTAGTGCCACCTTCAGCCCAGGATGTGATCCTGGAGACCTGGGATCGAATCCAACATCGGGCTCCCTGCATGGAGCCTGCTTCTCCCTCCGCCTGTCTCTCTCTCTCTCTCTCTCTTTCTCTGTGTCTCTCATGAATAAATAAATAAAATCTAAAAAAAAAAAAAAGATTTGGAAATATTTATTTTCTATTTTCAATAGGTTTTTATGGAAAATTAATATTATATCTTACTGAAATGTTTAATTGAATTTGCTCATGAACCTGTAAGGCGTAGGATTTTTTCTGTTGGAGGGTTTTAAACTAGAATTTCAAAGACATAGGACTATTCAGTACATCTGTTTCTTTTGTATCTTTTTAAGAATTCACCCATTTCATATGAGTTACTGAATTTATGTGCATAAATCATAATACTAATGTTTGTTGGATCTGTGGTCATTTTAAAAAAATTCTTGATATAATTTGTGTCTCCTCTTATTCTTTAGTCAGTCTGACTAAAGTTTTATAAATATTTTTGAACTTTTCAGAGAACTAGCTTTTGATTTCATTGATTTTCTCTATTGTTTTTCTATTTCCTTTTTTTGAAAAAATCTCTCTGATCTTTATTATTTATTTATTTTTCCTTTTGGTCCATACACTTGGATATTTGAGGAGAATTCTTTGCAAATCTCTGGAGTTTTCTCTCTGAGCATTTCTCTCTTCTGTGGTGCTCTGCTGTGCAAGCTTTAGCTTCATGGTCTTTCTGGATATCTGTCATGTCTTCTCAACTTAGGGAGTCTATTGGATTCTGTGCCTCTCTGTGCTGTAATCTGGAAGCTCAATGTGGGAAGCTGAGGTAATCATAGCAGTCCTCTCATCTCTCGTAGATCATTGCACTTTATTAACTGATGTCTAGGGTTTTGAAAACTGTTATGCATATATATTTTGTCCAGTTTTTTTAAAAAAAATCATTTCCACAGGAGATTAGTTCCCTGTTATTCCCTCTTGGCCCATCAGTTACTTTTCAATTTTTATCTTATCAAAATGGCAATAGTTTAAGGGAAGACAGCTTTTGTACCCTTCATAGTATGTAGTACAGGACCTTGTACTGAACTAGTGCTTATTGTGAATTTGGCTTATTACTTGAGTTTACTTGAGCTGGGTGAAGAGGGAGATAAAAAGCAGAAGAGTAAAGCCACTATGTGACTGCATTTCCCCTGCTTGTCAAATGAACCCCTGGAGCCCTGATAACATTCTATATTCCACTCCCATCTGACAATTCTAGCCCTTGTAGCTGGGTTCCTGGAACTACCGTGAAAACCCACCAGACATCATTGGGCCGACTGGTCCACTTAGTCTTAGTTTCCATAAGAGTGTGTAATTTGATAGATTGGTAGGATGTTGAGAGCGGAAGAAGTCTATGGGAATATCATAGATTAAGAAATAATGTCAAGGAGTCTTTTCTGGATGCTGACTCCAAATGTCCAGTTTCATTATTATTATGAAGATTAGTTTTTCTTTTGTTCTCAAGAATTATCAGCAGTTACTGTTTCTTCAGAAGTTTTTTCAGTCCCTTTTTCTTAAATTCATTACATGAATATTCAGTCCTTTCAATCTACCTTATATGTCTTTTAGCTGTGGTTTCAATTAAATTTTTTTTTCCCTGTCTATGCTGAGCTCTTGGTGAATGCATCAGGACTATCTTCTATTCCAAGAATTCCACCTTCAGTCTATCTAGAGAAAAGTCTATTTCGTCTATTAATTTTTTATATCAAAGACTGTATTTTTTATTTTTAAATTTTCTTATAGAGTTCTTTTCATACCTACATTTCCCCCTTTCCTTTGTTTTCATTATTTCTTATTCATTTTCACTTGAAGTTTTGCCCTCATAAGCCTCTGTGAACATTGTTTGAACTTATTTTTAAGGTCTTAAAATTTTATTTCCGTAAAATTATTTTTATATTGAATAAATTCATATTCTGATTATTGATTTTTCTGGCTGTAATTTTTAGCATTAGATTTCTTCCTATGATTCTGAATAATTGGTATACTGTCTCATTTTGAGTGTGGTTTTTTTTTTTTTTTTTTTTTTTTGGTGGTGTTTCTGTCCTTCCTGTCTGTGCATACCTATCTGTTTCTAGGTATTCAGTTAACTTTCACCTTAACCTTTCTTTTTTCCCAATCTAGAATGAAGTCTTATTCCAGAATTTCAGTGATTCTGTCATAAGTTACATTGGAGATATTGTAGAAACATTAGGTACTTTGCTTGAGTTTCTGATAAAAGGTTAATAGGTTATGCCAACACCTTCTCCCTTATGCAGGCATTTTTCTAAAAGCTCTAGGTAAAGATTGATGTGTGTGTGTGTGTTTTCTAGCCTTTTTTTCTTGAACTAGCTCATTTTTTTGGAGGCAAAGACCAGTATGGTACTAATCTCTTACTCCTTTTTAATGTCTGTAATCAACAGGCCTTTGCTTTTAGCCAACTTTACTTTTTTATTAATGACTTCTGTTTTATTACTGGCTGCCAGAAATTTGTATTGTGTCTTTGAACCTGACTATGTCATTTGTGTTATCTTTTCATGTATTTTCTATGTCCTGGCCATGTTTTTGGTATGCAGTTAGTGATCAGAAGTTTATCATTATGTTATGTTATGTTTATGATTTGAAGTCTCATTTCCAGGTTAGTAGATTTCAGAATAAGTATACCTGGATTCATTCCTCCTGATTCTCCATGGATAAGAAAAGGCAGAGGAAACTTATAAATCAAATGTTACTCTTTTATTGGTCCTCTGAAATAGAGAATACATAAGTGGCTTCTTTATGGAGTCTTGCTCACTTGTGATTACTTAGTTTAATTCTAAATTCTTTGAGTTATTTCTCCAGAATTTCTGCTACCAAGTCTTCTGAACACTGTCGTACAAAGAGACATTGTTAGCCTAGAAGTGTGAGGTCCTAGAGCCTATCTGCATTAATCTGGGGACATTATTTAATCTTTCTGTATTTGTTAAGTCCTTTATAAAACATGTGTAATATCTGCTTTCACTATCTCATGGGACATTTGTGAACATTGTAGAAGGTAATAGAGTTCAATTCAACAAAGTTTTACTTACCACCTGTTTGGAGAGGGATGTATTCCTAGGTTCTAAGGAAATTGAATGAAACAGTTCTATGGTTATTTATAGTACAGTGGGACATTCAGCGTGTGTGTGTGTTTTTTTTTTTTAAGATTTATTTATTTTAAGGAGAGGAGGGAGAGAATCTCAAGTAGACTCCCCACTGAATGGGGAGCCAACTCAGGACTTGATCTCATGACCTTGAGACCATGATGTGAGCAGAAATCAAGAGTTGGACCCTTAACTGAGCCACCTAGGTATCCCTATACAGCCTGTTTTATAATCAGTTAATACAGAGTAATCTGTAATGAATGCTTAAATACAGATATTAAGCATCAAATTAAGAAGACCTAAAAAAGAACCAATTTAGGCTTTAGGAATGAGCAAAAACTTCACTTAGGAGCTGATCTTTGATTTAAAGCCCCAGGGCTTTAAAAAAGCCAAGGTGCTATGTAAATATATGGTGTGTATTATTTTATATGCCAAATATTTTCCCATGAGTTAATCTTTTTTTTTTTTTAAGATTTTATTTATTTATTCATGAGAGAGAGACACACACAGAGGCAGAGACATAGGCAGAGGGAGAAACAGGTTCCCCACAAGGAGCCCGATATGGGACTCAATCCTAGACATGGGATCACACCCCGAGCCCAAGGCAGACGCTCAACCAGTGAGCCACCCAGTTGTCCCCCGATGAGCTAATCTGATTGCAGACAATTTAGCCATTTCTCCTCCTCCTCCTCCTCCTCCTTCTTCTCCTTCTCCTTCTGCTTCTTCTTTTTAAAGATTTTATTTGAGGGAGAGAAAGGAGCATATGAGCAGAGGTGGGGCAAAGGACAGAGGTAGAGGGAGATGCATGCAGACTCCTCTCTGAGCAGGGAGCCTAATGTGGGCCCCTTATCTCAGGACCCTGAGATCATGACCTGAACTGAAGGTAGTCACTTAACTGACTGAGCCACCGAGGCTGGCGCCCCCTACCCATTTCTTCTTCACCTTTTTTGATTGTTGTGTAGGTCTGCCCTTGCTATTAAATCTTCATTCTTATTGGTTGTGATGTTTGGGACTAGGCGTATTCCTGTGGTGTTGTAGTCTTTCTTTCTTCTGTGAATACTGATTTAGATGTTGCTTTTTCAAGAGAAAAATTTTTTCCTTATATGTTTTATTTTTTTGATAATGTAGTAATTGAAAAGATTTTCCCTCCAGGCTGCTTTTCAGAGATTGTTACCTCTGCAGTTCCGAAGAAACACTATTTGGTATTATCCAGATACATTTAGACAGAGCTTTTGCAGTAGAACATTTTGTTCTATTTGCTGTAATTTTTTTTAAGGGACAAAGATAAACAGCTTAAACAGATAACCATCTCTGGTTGCTGCTCCTAACAATAATATTTAGCAGCCAGTGAATACTCTGCAAGTGCCTTTCTCAGAAAGGCTACATTAAGTAAACAAGCAGTAAATATTATTGGTGACTGATAGATGATAGAATTTAGGCTAGCCAACTGCCCATATCAGGCTAAAACATTGTTTTTCTGTTTTGGTAAATAATACTCATCTTGTTTATACAGGTCTTATCAAAAATAGTGTTAGCATTTCATACCAAACATATTTTTATAAAGCTCATGAGAATTAAAACTAACAAATTTTGAATTGCTTGAATCCTGTTTCATCAGTTTCTTTAGATGTATGTTTTGGTTTATTTCCAAATCACAAGTTATACTGTATCCTGTGTTTTGAAGTATGATAGCTTTTGTGCAGTGTTCCAGTCACCATTTACAGTAAAATTTGGTTTGTTTTTGTCATAGAAATCTCAGCCATGGATTGGATTGATACTTGGAAACATCCTTTATTTGATCCTTGGCTGCTAAAGGATTTTATTACAGGTGTTTTGTGAGGCTTATATACCTAATATTTGGTGGCTTTTGTATCAGATACTACTATAATTTGAAGTGTCATTCCTTTGTGTACTTTATAGTACCAGTCTAAGGGATTTAACTATTTCTAGCCCTCTTGACTGGGTCCACAAAGGAGATAGCTACTATATACATATTTAAGTTCAGATGTTTTCTTGGATTACTTTATGTTTGAGTAATAGCACATCATCAGAATCACCAGAAACACTGGAAAGTGAACTCCCACGTGGATTTTATTTTTCTTATCATAGTTTCAGTGCTTGGCACAAAGTAGTTGATCAGTAGACTAATTGAATTAATTGTCATCAGCCTCAGAGTCACTATCACTGCTCCTATTGCTTATAGAAATTACTGACATATAGGATCTAGATCCTGTCCCCCAACACTGGTCTTCTCTCTTTTATCCTACCCTTTAGGTCTCAGGTGAAAGGTTTAGTCCTCAATCACCTCCATTCCCTTTTATAATAATAGCAATAGTAGTAGTAGTGAAAATAATACTGATTGCTAATATATCTGAGTATCAGTCCGTATAATAGGGCTTATTAATCATTTGCTGTGTTGCAGATACTATGCTAAATAATTCACAATGCATTATATCACTTAATCTTATCAGGAAAATGTGAGGTATTTTATGATTAAGAAAAACTGAAGCTCAGGGTAATTTACCAAAATCATACCCTAAATTAAGGCCATACTCAGGATTCAGTTTCCTTTCTAGCTGGTGCCAAAGGCAATGAGATTATCAAGTTCAGCCTTCTTTATGAATCTGTTTTTCGATATATCTGATAAAGTATCATCCAGCTTCTGGTTTAATATGTTTAGTAGGGGCTCTTATTCTCTAGGAGATAATTTCATTGTTTGACAGCTATAATTATTAAAAGGTTTTTCATAATATTAAAGAAGCATTAATACATGTTTTTGTAACTTTTAAACTTATTATGTCATTAAACTTTTCCAGAGATATCTAAGGTAGAATGAGTCTGTTCTTACTCACATTAGTTATATTTAGCAAATTATACTTAAAGCATATGCACAGGGGCACCTGACTGGCTCAGTTGGTAGAGCATGAAACTCTTGAACTCAGGGTCATAAGTTGGAGCCCCACATTGGGTGTAGAGATTACCTAAATAAATAAAAACTTAAAGAATATATGTATACATATATGTAAGCAGGAAATCTCTTTCAGATGGGTTTATAATCATGTATGTGTGACATAAAAAAAGACTAGAGAACTTATGAATATATTTAAAATTTTCTGTAACCTTTATCTCGTTTATTCCTACATCCATATCTAATAAATAGTGATAGGTAATGGAATTCAGAGCAAATGGATTTTAATTAGCCTAAATGAAATCATAAAAGGGATTGTAATGTGAGGAATATCTAACTGTTGCAAACTTTAAGAGGTAGTAGAATTTGCATAATGAATCTGTCATAATAAGTCACTTGTGAAAGTTGGATAAAATTTAAAGAACATTTTCCTTCTAATTTATTTCTGTTTTATTGTCCTTGGTTAATCTCATTAAGTTTATTTTGTTTTTAGTTTCTTATAGATATACCTTTTCTAAGAAGAGTATTAATTTAGACATCATTTTAACATCTACACTTTTTATATTTACTCTGTGTCATATGCAGTGCTAATAAGCATTGGGCAAGGTGCAGTTGTATCAGGTAGGGTTTTTGTCCTCAGTTTTTTTATCAAAATAGAGAACAGTGAACTCCTTTATGCTTGTCATTCAGCTAGAAAACCATTAACAATGGTCATTCTTTATTCACCTGTAAGCCCTATCCACTTACCAGCCTCATATTTGTCCAGATGTAGTATTTTGAAAAAACACAAATATTAATTGGACCATATAAAATTGGTATATACCCATCCATTTTTGACCTATAAAACAATTGCATGTTTTCAACTTAGTATCATTTCATTCATAAATATTTCAGTATGCATTTCTAAAAAAAGAAGACCCCTTTTTTATTAACATAACCTCAATGTCATTATCATACCTAAGAAATTTAACAGTAATTCCTTAATATCACCAAATATCCAATAATCTTCATGTGTCTTCACTTGTTTATGTGTGTGAACAGGCAATATTTATGTTCATGGTGAAAAATTAAAAAAGAATACAAAGTGGGATCCCTGGGTAGCTCAGCGGTTTAGCGCCTGCCTTTGGCCCAGGGCGTGATCCTGGAGTCCTGGGGTTGAGTCCCGCGTCGGGCTCCCGGCATGGAGCCTGCTTCTCCCTCCTCCTGTGTCTCTGCCTCTCTCTCTGTGTCTATCATGAATAAATAAATCTTAAAAAAAAAAAAAAAAAAAAAAGAATACAAAGTGAAATGTCTTTTCTATTTTGACCTTCTAGAGGTAGTTTCTTGTTTTATTTCAGAGATAATTTTATTAATATCCAGCTACACACGTTTATCCATCTGGAGCAAATGCTGTCAATATCCTGCCCATTTTTCCTAAGCACCTTGCATTTCTGTATACATTGTCTCAATGCCTGATTGCCAGCACCTATGATTTTTAGTTTGAAAGTTTTCTTTAGCACATGGACGAGCCAGAAGTACTGGAATATTCAAGCCTGCCATCTCAGGAGCAGCCTTCAACTAATGACTTAACAGTAATTGAGAGAAAAGCCTCTAGCTCCCTTGCTCTTTGAGTGAGATAACTCCAATGCATGTCCTATACTGTCTCTCAGAATTCCACAGCATGATTGAGCACCAGTTGCCTACAGCTGTAGTCTGCTTATTAATGTACACCATGACTGCCTTCTCTTCTATATTGCTCTACCACAATTTCCTGGATTATCTCCCAAATAAACTACTTGCACTGAAATTCTTACTTCAGGATCTGCTTTTAGGGAATCCATTATATAAATGGTGGTACCCTTAACACCCGCTTTTTTTTCTAAGTAATCAGAGACCCCCCTGAGAAAGAATCCTGTTTATTTGGCTCTAAACACTCCAATTTGGTCAAGTTTATTTATTTATTTATTTTTACTTCTCAGAGGAAGCTGCTAGGATAAATAGAATTTTGTCTATTATTCTTTGAAAAATTTTTATCTTTTAAATTATTGTATTTTTTTAATTCACCTTTTTATTTGTTTAGTGTAGAGCCCTACATATTTTAACACATGTTTAGATCTGAGTAACCACTATCAGGATACAGGACAGTTCCATCATTCCAACAAACTTCCTCATGTTGTCCCTTTATTGTCACATTCTTACCTCTTGTAACCCTTGACAACCACTGTTATGTTTTCCATTATTTTGGCTTTATCTTTTCAAGAATGCCTTATAAGTGGAATCATACAGTATATAACTTTTAGGTCCTGGGTTCTTTCAGTTAGCATAACATATTTGAGATTCATCCAAGTTGTTGACATTATCAGTAGTTTGTTCCTTTTTTGTTTATTTATTTATTTATTTTGGATGATACAAGCTGTGTTTATTATGATCTGGGGCTTATATATATATATATATTTTAAATTTATTTATTTATGATAGTCAGAGAGAGAGAGAGAGAGAGAGGCAGAGACACAGGCAGATGGAGAAGCAGGCTCCATGCACCGGGATCCCGATATGGGATTCGATCCCGGGTCTCCAGGATCGCGCCCTGGGCCAAAGGCAGGCGCCAAACCGCTGTGCCACCCAGGGATCCCTGATCTGGGGCTTATAAAAAGAGACTTGAAAACACTTGGAATCAGAACACACACACACACACACACACACACACACACACACACAATTTAAGCAGTAAGCAGTGGTACGCATGGCATGTCTTTTTTTTTTTTTTTTTTCCTGGCAAAGCAAACTTTATTAATGGCCCTGAGGTTGGAACTCCAGGTCCCGCTGAACAGTTGAGAGTTGGGGCGAGGGCCTCTCATGTTGGCCTCAGCAGCTCCATCCCATTCAGACTCAGGTGGAGAGAGGCTGGGTGGGGGAGACCTGGGGTCACAGCTAGCCAGCTCTCCCTCGGTCGCTGCAGCCAGGCCACTCCTGGCTCCTCATTTCTTGAATCCTGGTTTTTTAGGTTTGAGTGTGGGTTTGGCCTTTTTCACAGGATTCTGGTCTTTAAGCCTGGGTCTCACTGCCTCCTCTTCTTTTTCCATCCTTTTTTTTTTTTTTTTTTTTTTTTAATAAGAGGGGAATGCATGTGGATGCACCGCTAGGATATAGTTTTGGGGAAGACACTCAACAGGAAAGCTTTCCAGTTGAGCATGAGAATCCACGGCTGGAAGCACACCCCGAGTATTGATTCCTGTCAGGGAAACCTAGTTTCTGTATTCAACCTAACCAAATCCATTCCCAAGGAACACTGGCATGCCTCAGCAGAATGGGCCATCCTTCCTCTGAAACAGAAAGTGATGTGCAAGAAATGTGGGAAAAAATAGTGATAAGGTGAAGGGAGAAAGTAAAACACAGGGTCACTAAGAATCACTGAAACCCATGTGGCCATGTGAAAGAGAGAAAATAAAAGGAAGGAAGAAGGAATCAGCATTTTCAAGGAGTCAGGTATGCACACACTGCTGGTTCCCATCAGCAATCAAGCACACCATGGCAGTTTACAAACTACTGTTGATTTGAGGGGATGACCAGGAGGTTCAACTATAAAAGGTCAAATTAGAAGATAATTTGCAATGTTTTTTATTCCAGAAACAAAGGGAGCTTGCTGCCCTCCTGTGGGTTACAGAGGAGGAAGCTGACACCTCAGGGGACTACCTGTGGAACCTCCTGGCTTTCCCTATTCTTCAAGGGAGTGATGTGCCCGGGAGGTAGAGCTGCCGAGGATGTAATTTCTGTATCCAGAGCAGCAGTGCCATAATGCAAATGCAGATACTGCAAACCCCACTCACTAAAGAGTGATTTTCTTGAAGTGTTAGTCAAATCTTGACCACTGTTGGTTTGTTCTGTCCAAATTTTCTTTTTTTTAAGTAAGCTCTACACCCTGGATGGAGCTTGAATTCAGAACCCCAAGATCAAGAGTTGCATGTTCTATCCACTGAGCCAGCCAGGTGCCCCTGTTCTGTATAACTTTTTATTTTTTTTCAAGATTTTATTTTATTTAAGTAATCTCTACACCCAATGTGGGGCTTGAACCTACAACTCCGAAATCAAAAGTCACATGCTCTACTGACTGAGCCAGCTAGGTGTCCCTGTCCAACTCTCTATAAGAATGTTCTAACTTCTGTCAGAGCTTTGGTTTGGAGGTTCACAAGAAATTCGGTTGGCACCGTAAGTTAACTAAATTTAATTTAATTTAAATAAAAATTTTTTAAAAAAGGGAATTCGGTTGGGGTGATAACATGTTATCAGCACTGAAACCTGTGTTTATTCGGGGGGAAAAATCCTAAAAGAACAAAGTCCTATCAACACCTGCCAGAATAACTCCCGCATACTTGCCCACAATCCAGAGAACTCCCATTTACCGCCATCGCCTAATTTGCAAAAGATGCCAAGCACAAATCAAGTTAACAATGCCTTAATCCCAAGAGGTTACACTGGGAGGCTACAGCATTTCCATCACCCAGAAGTTCAAGCTTCCAGCCTTCTCCAAATCCTTAAGCTTCCAGGAGAGAAGAGAAGGAAGAAATTCCCACCAGATCCACATCCAGGGCACGGGAAGTTGGTTTCCTATTACCGTTCCCTGGGAACAATCATCTTTGCAAAGGAATAATGTTGCAACCCAGCAGTCCTTTTCCTGCCCAACGGGTTGGGACAAGTCTAAGCTGATGTTTCTCCCCTCTGGGGATCACTGTCACATTCAGGGGTTTCCCCTCACTGTGCTGATGTTATGCAGAGACTGGAAGTTTTGGGTGTTCACAGAGCCAAACTCCACAATCTCATCATCCACTTGCAGACCCGCATTACTGGCAGGGGAGCCAAGACTGATGCTGTTCACTTTGGCGAAGGCCTGAAGGGGGCTGAGGCCCTCACTGGCCCAAGTTGTGGCTCATGGCCTCTTCATGGGCCTCAGCCATGTCCCAGGCCAGCTTCTCCTTGTCTCGAGCATGCAGCTGGTATAGGGCCTCCACCTGCTTCATGACTGCCTTGTGATCATTCTGCAAGCAGATGATGTTGTGCCTGGCGGTTCGGACTTGGTACAGGTCCACGTCTGACCGGGGTAGCCCTCACAGTCTACCAGCAGCTCGTTCATCCCTATGCCCTTTTGACTCTCCAGTACGTCATAATTGGCTTTGATCTGTGCCTCCATCTCCTCCTTGCACTGTATGAGCTCCTGGATGTCACTGACAGTCACCGCGCCTGCCTGCGGGGAGCCTTTGCTCTGCCTGGCTTCCCCTTCCGACATCCTGGACCTCAGCGCGGGATGCTGGACCAGTTTGTTCCTTTTTTTTACTTAGTATTCCATTATATGGATATACTACAGTTTTTTTTTTTTTTTTTTATCCATTCACTTACTGAAGGGGATTTGAGTTGTTTCCATTTTGGAGCTGTTATGAATAATGTGCTGTGAACATTCATGTACAAGTTTTTGTGTGGACATAAGTTTCCATTTCTTTTGAGTATATACCTAGTATTGGAACAACTGGATTATGTGGTAGCTTTATGTTTAGCCTGGTACTGAACTGCCAAACTGTTTTTCAAAAGAGGCCAAATGATTTTACATTCCCACTAGCAAGTGTATGAGGGTTCCAATTTCTCCACATCTGTGTCAAAACTTTTATCAGTCTTTTTGATTATACCCATCCTTATGTGTGTGAAGTGCTATCTCCTCTATTTTATTTGCATTTTCCTAATGACTAATGATGTTGAGCATCTTCTCATGTGTTCTGGCCATTCTTCTTTGGAGAAGTATCTACTAAAATCTTTGCCCATTTTCAAATGGAGTTGTTTTTTACTGTTGAGTTTTCAGAGGACTTTATATATTCTTGAAACTTGACTTTCTGTTTTCTTAACAGTATTCTTCTTAGACACACAAAGCTTTAAAGTTTGGTGTAGTTTGATTTATTGTTTTTTTTTTTTTTTTTTTTTTAAATGGATCTTTTGGTGTTAAGAACTTTTCACCTAATCTTAGGTCATAAGGATTTTCTCTTAGTTTTCTTCTAAAAGGTTTATGGTTTTGTTTTATATTTAGATCTATGATCCATTTGGAGTTAATCTTTGTAGAGATAAGAGGTTTAGTTTGAGGTTAGTTTTTCTTTTTCCATGCACATAGATGACTTCTTGTTCCAACATCACTTGTTGAAAAAGCTACTTATTTGAATTGTTTTTGCACTTTTGTCAAATATGGATGGCCATATTTGTATGAGTCTATTTCTGGACTGTCTATTCTGTTCCATTGCTCTCACTAGTATTTTTATTTATATTTCTTAGCTGGTATGATACTGTCTTTATTACTGTAGCTTTATAGTAAGTCATAAAATTTAGTAGTGTGATACCTCTAACTTAATTTTCTTTTGCAAAAATTCTTTTAGCTATTCTGGTACTTTTGTCCTACCATATATTGTTTAAGAGTGAACTTACTCAAAAACATTTTAAAAAGCTTTGCTTGGATTTTGATTGATATTGCATTAGATCTAAAGATTATTTTGGTGAAAACTAACACCTCTAATATGTTGAGTCTAAAGACACTGTGTGTCTCTCCATATATTTAGATGTTCTTTGATTTCTTTCATCTGTGCCATAATTTGTTAGATTTAAACCTAAGTATTTCCATTTTATTGGAGCTACCATAAATGGTACTTAAATTTCTTTTTGTTTCATATTGTTTTTTGCTAGTATATTTGAAATGTAAGTGATTTTTGTGTGTTCACCTTGTAACCTGTAATTTTATTCATATTAGTTCTAAAAGTACTTTTTGTAGATTCCCTGAGATTGTTTTAAAAAGGATTTTTTAATTTATTCATTTGAAAGAGAGAGAGTGCACAAGCAGGGTGAGAGGCAGAGGGGGAGGGAGAAGCAGACTCCCTCCCCACTGAGTTGGGAGCCCTATGTAGGGCTCAATCCCAGGACCTGGAGAGCATGATCTGAGCCAAAGGCAACACTCAACCATCTGAACCACCCAGGCTCCCCTCCCTAGGATTTTTTTTTATATAGACATTCTTGTCATTTGCAAATCGAGACAATTTTATTCCTTCTCTCTATATATCTTTTCTTGCCAGAATGGTAAATATAGATATCCTTGTGTTGTTCCTGTTCATAAGTGGAAAGTATCTCATTTTTCACCATTATTATGATAGCTATAGGTTTATTACACATATCCATCAGGTTGAAGAAGTACCCTCCTATTATTAGGTTGCTGAAAATTTTTATCCTGTTGGGTGTTGAAATTTTGGTAAATGCTTTTTCTGTTCTATTGATGGTATATTGTGAGTTTTCTTATATGATAGATAATATTGATTTATTTTTTTATATTGAACCAGCCTTAAGTTGCCCAGATAAACTCCACCTATTTGGGTTTATTATTCTAATATACTGGATGATTCCATTTGTTAATTTTTTGTTAAGAGTTTTTTGTATGTACTTTTTTTTTTTTTTAATTTTTGTTAATTTATTCATGAGAGACCCAGAGAGAGAGACAAAGACATAGGCAGGGGGAGAAGAAGGCTCCCTGCAGGGAGCCCAATGCGGGGACCAATCCCAGGATCCTGAGATCGCTCCCTGAGCCCTGAGTGGAAAGCAGAGGCTCAACCGTTGAGCCATCCAGGCATCCCGCATGTACTTTATTTTAAAGCCAGTTTTTAGTATACTGAGCTTAATATATAGTATGTAATTTTATTTTATAAAAGACTTCACCTTGGACAATCTTTCCCTGTTCAGACCTGCTGATAAGTAAATCCTTTTTCCTTGGATGGGTAGTGTCTGCCTTTTCCTTTTGTTTTGTTAAACTTCTCCCTTAAATAATGTGCCTGGCACCTTGCATTTCTTTTTGTTGTTTAAAGGAGGCTGTGTTAGGGGATAGTAGGCCCTTGAAATGTTTTCTTTAAGAAGAAAATTAGTAATTCTCAAGTTTATCTTCCTTGGGCTGTTACGAAGCACTTGAAAAGACCAGAATGCAAATGAATGTTTCACACATGGTGTAATTTCTCTAGGTTTAAATTTCATGTAATATCAGCCACATTATGTATAAATCTTTTGAAGGAGTCAGTTGAAATCAAGATTCCACTGGGTATTTGTTTTTTGAGATCATGATAATGGAATTATAAGTGGAAAAGCCCCAAATGAGAGCATTCCTTCCATTTGTTATCCAGGAAATTAGTAAAATTCCAATGTTTATAAACAATGTTTATAAACCAGAAAGGAAGAAGAATTGATACATAACTCACCTTATTTCCTGCACTGTAGTTTTGAATTTATTCTAAAAAAAACCCAAGGAATTCTTATTTGTAGGTTTTCTTTTTCTTTCTTTTTAAAAATATTTTATTTATTTATTTGAGAGAAAGCATGAACAGAAGGGAGGGGTGGAGGGAAAGGGAGAAGCAGACTTCTCACTGAGCATGGATTCCAAATTGGGCTTGATCCCAGGACCTGGAGATAGGGCCAGAGCCAAAGGCAGACACTTAAATGACTGAACCACCCAGGCACCCCATTATTTTTCTTTTTCAATGAAAAGTATATCTATTATTGTTTCCCTGGGCCTTTATACCTGAGTATTTCTGACTCTTAAAGGGCAATGAGTTTCTATAAGTAAGCAGATTTGTTTGGCCTGAAGAGTTTGAAATATCAACTTTCAATACTGACTAGAATCTTATTTCCTTTAAATACAAAGTTTTGATGATATGATTCATCTTTTCTTAGAAGCTGTTGATGAAATTTCACCTTTAACAACTATAGTCTCAATAAGTTCTACCTTAGAGTTTAAGATAAATACCTATGTTAAAAAGCAAAAGTAAATATTTGTATGTGGTGAAAAGTTTTTTTTTTGTTTTGTTTTTTTTTTTGTTTTTTTTTTTGGTATGTGGTGAAATGTTAACAGTGAATCTAGATAGGGATGGGTGGGTTTGATTGCACTATTTGAATTAAACCTGAATATTTGTATATACACATACCTGTGTATATAAGTGGTGCAACAATATTAGGAAGGAAGCATTTAGAACTATAATAGTGGTCTGCTCCCCTCCCCCTTTCTGTGGGATTGTGTTCACAATATCAGTTACCTGTGGTCCATTGTGCCTGGAAGCAGGTAATCTACCTTCTGACAGATCATTAGGTCAGTAGTAGCTTAGGGCTATGTCACAGTTTTTTTGTCTTTCATCTCACTTCACTTTATCACATAGGCATTTTATCATTTCACATCATTGCAAGAAGAGTGACTACTGTATAATAAGATGTTTTGAGAGAAACCACATCCACACAACTTTTATTACAGTATACTGTTATAATTGTTTAATTTTATTATTAGTTGTTAATCTCTTACTGTGTCTAATTTATAAATTACACTTTATCATAGGCATGTACTGTAGCAAAAAACTAGTGTATCTAGGGTTTGGTACTATCTGTGGTTTCAGTCATCAACTAAGAGTCTTGCAACATGTTCCCTGAGGATAAGGGGAGACTTCTGTATTAACAATGAATAGTATGGCTGGAGGTGAAGGGTAGACTGTCCATATCACTGGTCAGCAAGAATTTGAACTTCTTCTCTACAAACATTTGTATTGCTTGGATTTTTAAAAAAAGTATTTTATTTATTTAGCAGAGAGAGAGAAAGAGCAAGACCAGCAAGCATAGAGGGGAGGGGAAAGGCAGAGGGACAAGTAGATTGCCTGCTAAGCACAGATCAGGAAGCCTGACAGAAGACTCTATCCCAGGACCCTGGGATGACATCTGAACCATAATCAGACGCTTAACCAAATGAGCCACCCAGGAGTCCCTGTATTGTTTGGATTTTTAACGACAAAAACAAATTCATTAAGTATTTATTTTAAAAATTTTAAAATAAGAATTTTTGTCCACTGGCATCTCAAAGGAACAATGCTGTGAATTCCTTAGAACCTAGAGGTAGATAAGAATCAAGTAGAAAATATTTTGAAGGGAGAACCTGGTGGTAGGTAGGTAGGTAATAATAGTAGTAACAATTATTTATTGAATGTTTACTCTTTGCTGGGTACAGTTTTAAACATTTTAGGTGCATAAAATAGTTTTTACAAAAGCCACATAAGTAAATGAATATATTTCCATTTTACAGATTTGAAAATGGTTTTTGGGAACCTACACAGCTAAATAAATGGCTGTGCTGAGATTTGAATACAGGTCTGTTTTATTCTAGACTCTTGAGCCATAATAATAAAAAATGGAGAGGAAGTAAGAAAATAGTATTTCTAAAGACATAGCTCTGGAATTGGTTGCAATGGTCAGATCAGTAGTATGTAGGACCACTGGTCAGATGGCTGGACCTTGGATTCAAATGAGAAAGGACTCTTTTCTCCATTGAATGGAAGGGTCAAATAAGATGAGCTATCTAGAAGTTATATGACCATAGTGTTCATTCCCTAAGATAGGTATCTCAGGATTAGAGAAGGTGAATTGTAAGCAGATAACTCAATTGACTATGATTTAGCCTTTAAATCACTTAAGGAAGCATTTAATCCTATATGAATTTATGCAAAGTAAAACTTACCTCTGTGGGTGTTGTGCTGAGGTGGCAATTGGAGATGACTTGCAAGCAGTAGTAGATCAGGAAACCCAATATGCAGGGAGAACTTATGCTTAGGGACCTTCTCCATTAAGATTTTGCTTCATTTTATTACGTTTTGCAATTATTTATTTATTTATTTATGTATATTTTATTCAATCTCTAGATCCACATTATTAAAAAAAAGATTATTTATTCATGAGAGAGAGAGAGAGAGAGAGAGAGAGAGGCAGAGACACAGGCAGAGGGAGACACAGGCTCCATGCAGGGAACCTGACATGGGACTCAATCCCAGGTCTCCAGGATCAGGCCCTGGGCTGAAGGTGGCACTAAACCACTGAGCCACTCGGGCCGCCCTTTTTTTGGCTTTATCACAGTTCTTGACATCAGGTAGCATTAGTTATCTAATTCTGTCTTTTCCAAAGTTGTTTTGGCTATTCTAGGTCCTTTACATTTCCATTGGAAATTGTTTTTTAGGTGTCTTAATTAATTAATTAACTTAAATTCAGTTAATTAACATACAGTATATTATTAGTTTCAAAGGTAGAGTTCAGTGATTCATCAGTCTTACATAATACCCAGTGCTCATTACATCATGTGCCCTCCTTAACCTCCATCACCCAGTAATCCATCCTCCCCCCACTCCCCTCTATCAACCCTCAATTTGTTGCTTAATATTAAGAGTCTCTTATGGTTTGTCTCCTTTCTGATTTCATCTTGTTTTATTTTTCCCTCCCTTCCCCCATGATTCTGTTTTGTTTCTTAAATTCTACATATGAGTGAGATCATATGGTAATTATCTTTCTCTGATTGACTTATTTCATTTAGCATAATACCCTCTCCACCCATGTTGTTGAAAATAGCAAGACGACTTCTTCTTCTTCTTCTTCTTCTTCTTCTTCTTCTTCTTCTTCGATTTTATTTATTTATTCATGAGAATACACAGAGAGGAGAGAGAGAGAGAGGCAGAGACACAGTGAGAGGGAGAAGCAGGCTCCATGCAGGGAGCCTGACATGGGACTGGATCCCAGGTCTCCAGGATCACGCCCCGGGCTGTAGGCAGTGCTAAACCGCTGAGCCACCGGGACTGCCCAGCAAGACTTCTTTTTTTGATGGCTGAGTAATATTCTTGAGTGTGTGCATGTCTCTGTGTCTATGTGTGTGTGTATGTATGTGTATGTGTGTGTGTGTATCACATCTTCTTTGTTTATTCCTCTGTTGATGGACATCTGGGCCCTTTCCATAGTTTGGCTATTGTAGACATTGCTGCTACTATTAACCTTGGGGTACAAGTGCCCCTTAAGATAACTACATTTGTATCTTTGGGGTAAATACTTAGTAGTGCAATTCCTGGGTCAGCTCTATTTTCAACTTTTTGAAGAACCTCCATATTGTTTTCCAGAGTGTCTGCCCTAGCTTACATTCCCATCAAGAGTGTAAGAAGGCTCCCTTTCTCTGCATCCTTGCCAACATCTTTCATTTCCTGACTTGTTCATTTTAGCCATTCTGATTAGTGTGTATCTCATTGTGTATTTTGCTGATGCTGAATGATATTGAGTATTTTTTCATGTGTCTGTGCCATTTGTATGTTTTCTTTGGAGAAATGTCTGTTCATGTCTTCTGCCCATTTCTTGATTGGATTATTTGTCCTTGGGTTTTGAGTTTGTGATCGAGGGGCCTGGATCGAGTCCTGCATTGGGCTCCCTGCAAGGAGCCTGCTTCTCCCTCTGTCATGGTCTCTGCCTCTCTGTATCTCTCATGAATAAATAAATAAAATCTTTTTTCAAAAAAAGAAAGAAAATTGTAGAACACTGATGAAAGAAATTGAGGAAGACAAAAAGAAATGGAAAAATGTTCCATGCTCATGGATTGGAAGAACAAATACTGTTAAAATGTTTCTGCTACCTAGAGCAGTCTGTACATTCAGTGCAATCCTTATCAAAATACCATCAACATTTTTCACAGAGCTGGAACAGATAATCATAAAATTTGCATGGAATCAGGAAAGACCCTGAATAGCTAGAGGAATATGAAAAAGAAAACCAGAGCTGGTAGCATCACAATTCTGGGTGTCAAGCTATATTACAAAGCTGTAGTCATCAAGACAGTGTGGTATTGGCACAAAATCAGACATATAGATCAACGGAACAGAATAGAGATTCTAATTGAAATTTTAAATTCAGATCTACAATTTCTACCAAAAACAAAGCAAAACTAAAACTCTGGCATTTGGGTTGGAATTGCAATGAATCTATATATTTATTCACAGAAAGTTAATTTGGAGAACTGACATAATGTGTACCTTTCTATTAATTTAGGTCTTCTTTATTTTTTTCAGCAATATTTTGTAGTTAAGTATATGTCTTTCATATTGTTTGACAATTATCCTTATTATTCTTGATGCTATTGTAAATGTTATTTTATTTCTGATTGTTCACTACTACTATGTAGAAATGCAGTTGATTTTTAAAGAGATTTTATTTATTTATGAGAGAGAGAGAGAGAGAACACACACATAAGCAGGGGAAGCAGCAGACAGAGGGAGAAGAAGTAGATTCCTCGCTGAGCAGATTGCCCAATGCAGGGCTTGACCCAAGGACTCTGGGATCATGACCTGAGCCAAAGGCAATGTTTAACCAACTGAACCATGCAGGTGCCCCAAAATACAGTTGATTTTTGTATGTTGATCACATATTCTACAACCTTAGTAAGCTCACATATTAGTTCTAAACACTTTTTTTTTAGTTTCCATTAGATTTTTTTACATTGACAGTCATATTAGGTGATAGGGTTAGTTTTATCCCTTACAGTTGATACATTTACCATTCCTTCCTCCCTCCCTCTACCTGATTGCTCAGGCTAGAAGCTGTAGTACAGTAGAATAGAAGTGGTGATAGTAGACCTGTCTTGTTCTTTTTTTTTTTTTTTTTTCCACTGTGTACAAAAGGTTTAATTTTGACAAAGGGGTTAAGAGGCTGGGCTGACCCTTCTACAACCAGTGGTTGGGAAGAGTGCTCCGGGGATACTGCCCACCCCACAGCTCCTGTCTTCAGACTCCATTCTACAATGGGGCCTGATCCTGCCCTTTGCAACCGTGCCGCGATCCCTGGTGAGGACCCCCCATAACTATCCCCATAAAAGGGCTCAGGCGTCCATCTTCACGAAAACCTTGGGGCGAGAAAAGATCTTGATGGCTTTCTCTACCTGTGCCAGCTTCCGGTCCAGCTCAGCACTATGGCCCTGGGCCTTCAGCCCTCGGCCCCAGCAGGCAGCAGCACTAGCTCACGTAGCAACTGGCTCTGGCTCTGGAGCAGATTGCTCAGTGTCTCTAGCCGCTGGTTCTCCGGCATGCGAGTGTGGCCAGGGGGCATGGCAGGGTCCGGCTGACTATGCTGGCGGGCCTCAGCCTCCCGTCGCCACAGATCTCTGCGTTCCAACAAGTAATGGGGCACATGGCCCTTCTGCGTGGCGTTGTAGTGCTCTTGGGCTTGCCGTTGCTGCTCTAGCACTTGTGCCAGGACCTGCAGTGAGCGGGAATGCCCCCGGGGGGCCCTCTTGGCAGCGCGGGCATTGTGGCTAATGAAGTCCACACCCAGGCTTGGCCCCTTAGCACTGGGGCCTGCTGGGGTTAGTTGAGGACTGGGGACACGAGGGGGTGGGAGCCCAGGGCCGCAGCGGGAGTGTGCCCGCAGGAAGTGGGCAGGCTCTGTTCCAGATGCAGGTCTGGGCTCCTGCAGCTGGGCCTTGACCCGGGACTCCACTTTATCATATTTGGGCGAGCGCCATAGAGCCTTCAGGGGCCTGGGCTGGCCCTGCTCCCGGCTGTGCTCCTGCTCCGGGAAACGCCTCTGGATCTCCCTGATCCGCTTCAGGTTCTCCTTCTCATGGTCTTTAGGGTCCTTCCTCTTGGGAGAGGCTCCTGGGCCTAGGGAGATGCCCCTGAGCTGCAGCAGCATGCCCCCGACGCCACTCCGGCCACGCTCCAGAATCTCTCTGGCTCCGGGATTCATGCGCGGGCCGCGCGGAGGGGTGGCGTCCAAGTCAAGGTCCGATGTCAGCAGGTGCAGCTTCAGCGCGTTTCCCTCAAGGCGACCTAGGGCCGAGGCCGGCCGCCGGTAGTAGTCAGGGCAGAGCGTAGGGTCTGGAGGGATGGGCCCCGAGATGCGGGGCGGGCCGTCGCACATACCGCCTTCGCTGCCCTGCAACGGTGCGCCGAGGCCTGCTGGGCGCCGCGGTTCCGGGCCCTGTCCGCGTCCTCAGCCCCGCGCCTCCTCCCTGGTGCGGGGTCGGGATCCTGACCCCGACGGTGCCCTCCGTTCCCGCTGCCCGCCAGCGCTCGCCGCCCGCTGCCAGCCTACTTCCCTGCCCGGGTCACGACCCCTTCGCCGCCACACGCGGGGGGCGTTTTGCCGCCGGCTGCTGCAACCCCACGGGCTTGCTGTTGCCAGGTAACAATAGTTTTCGTCCCTCTGTCTTGTTCTTGATCTTAGCAGTAAAGCATTCAATTTTTCAGCATAAAGTATAATATAGGTTTTGTGTAGATACTTTTATCATGTTAAGAGAATTCACTTTTACTTCAAGCATACTTCCTTTAAAAAAAAATGATTTATTTATTCATGAGAGACACACAGAGAGAGGCAGAAACATAGGCCGAGGGAAAAGCAGACTCCCTATGGGGAGCCTAATATGGAACTTGGTCCTAGGATCCCAGGATCACAACCTGAGCCAAAGGCAGAAGCTCAGCCAACCAGTGAGCTACCCAAGTGTCCTTTGTGTACTTACAGTTTTTAACAGAAATGATGCTGAATTTTGTCAAATGCTTTTTCTGCTTCTATTAAAATGATCATATCATTTTTCTTTTTTAGTTATATTTTCTTATGTAAAGGTTTTTATATGATGAGTTACATCGTATTTGTTGTTGCTTTTCAAATGTAAACAAACCCTGTATTCCTGGGATAAATTCCTCTTGGCCATTTTATATTATTAGCCTTTTACTATACTGTTGAATTCAGTTTGCTGAAAAACATTTTAAAATAATTTTTGCGGGGCACCTGGGTGGCTCAGTCAGTTAAGCATCTGCCTTTGGCTTGGGTTATGACTTCAGGGCTCTTGTTTGGCAGGAGGTCTGCTTGTCCCTCTCCCTCTGCCCCTCACTCCTACGTGCGCGCTCTCTCTCTAAGATAAATAAGCAATAAAATATATTTAAAAATTTTTTTTTTGCCACTGTGTTCATGTGTTCTTTGCCAGGTTTTGGTATCAGGGATATACCAGCCTCATAGGATGAAGTTGGGAAGTACTTTGTCCCTTTCAATTTTTGGAAGATTTTGTGTAGAATTATTATTACTATTATTGATTCCTTAAATGTTTAGTAGAATTCACCAGTAAAGTCATCTGAGACTGTAGTTTTCTTCATGGAAAGGTTTTTAACTATAATTCCAATTTCTCTAATAAATATGAGTTATTTGGGTTTTTTGTTTTTTCATGAGTGAGCTCAGGTCATTTGCATTATTTAGAGAATGTGTCTATTTCATCTCATTGTCAAGTTTATTTGCACAAAGTTATTCATAATATTCCTTCATAATCCTTTTAATATTTATAATCTCTAATGATGTCATATCTTATTCCTGATACTGGCAATTTGTGTCTTTTTTTTGTGATAAATCTGGCTGAAAGTTAATCAAGTTTTTTGATCATTATCGTTTTCTATTGTGTGTGTTCTCTGTTTTGTTGATTTTTGTTTTGATCTGATCCCTATTATTGCCTTTTTTAATTTACTTTGAATTTAGTTTTCTTTTTTATCTAATTCTTAAGTAGATGTGACGATCATTGAGACCTTATTTTCTACTTTAAGTACCATATATAACTTTCTCCTGAAGTCCTGATTTAGTAGCAACCTACAAATTCTGAAAGGTGGTCTTTTCGTTCTCATTTAGTTCCACATACCTTATAATTTCCTTTTGATTTCTTCTTCGACCCATGAGTTGTTTTGAAATGTGTTAGTTTCCAAGTATCGTAGATTTTCCAGAGATCTGTTTTTGATTTCTAATTTAATTCTCTTGTGATATGGGAATGTGCTTCTTATGATTTGAAGCCTCTTAAATTTATTGCAACTTATTTTATGGCCCAGGATATACTCTGTCTTGACAAATGTTCCAAGTATGCTTGAAAAGAATGTGTATTGCTGCTATTGTATAGAGTGTTATATAAACATCAGTTAGGTCAAGTTGGTTGATAGTATTTTTCAAATCTTCTACATCTTTACTTTTTTTTTGTCTATTCTATCAATTATGGAGAAAGATTTTGAAATTTTTGAGTAGAGGAAATTTGTCTCATTTATTTATTTATTCATTTATTGCAATTCTGTTAGATTTGCTTTATGTATTTTGAAGATCTTTACTTAGGACACAAATATTTAGGATTTTATGCCCCCTTGATGAATTGGCCCGTATATCATAAAATGTCATTTTTGTTAATATTCTTTGTTCTGCAATCTACATGATATTAATTTAACTATGCCAGCCTTGTTTTGATTAATGTTAACATAAGATATAGTTTCCTAGTCCTTTTCCTTTTAACATCTTTGAAACTTTGTAATTAAAGGGTTTCTTGTAGGTAGCATGTAATTGAGTCTTATATTTATTTATTCATCCAGTCATTCAATCATGTATGTATGTATTTATTTATGAATGAGAGGTAGAGAAAGTAGGGAGGAGCAGAGTGGGAAAGAGAAGAAGAGGGAAAGACTTTCTAGCAGACTTTATGCTGAGTGCAGAGCCTAATGTAGGGCTTGATCCCATGACCTTGAGATCGTGACCTGAGCTGAAACCAAGAGTTGGACTCTCAACTGACTGAACCATCAAGGTGCCCCAAGTCTTGCTTTTTTATCCAGGCACAATGCCTCTGCCATTTAATGTGATTATTAATATATTTAGGATTGAGTATATTATTTTGTTCTTTGTGTTACATTCATTTCATTGGTCTTTTCTTGTCCTTTATTTTCTGCTTTCTTTTAGATTATTTTTCTTGGGTATTTCATTTTATTTATTTTGTTGGATTATTATTTCTAACTTTTATTTTTTCATTTTTGGGGCTTATACATCTTTATCTTATGGCACATTTAGCTTAACATACTCTACTATATCACTTTTCCTGTGATATGTGAACCATATAATACCACTGTACTCTTCCATTTTCCCCCTCTGACTTGTGCAGTTGTTGACATCCATTTTACTTTTTTTTTTTTTAGTTTTCATTTTAAGTAACTTCTACATCCAAGTGGGGCTCAAACTCACAGTCCCAAGATCAAGAGTCACATGCTCCACTGACTGAGCCAGCTAGGTGCCCCCATTTTAATTTTCTATATACTTTAAACCCCATACTACAGTGTTATTTTGCTAATAAGAGATTTAAATAATACAAAAAAATCTTTTGTATTTACCTATGTAGTTACCACTGATAGTGGTCTTCATTGTTTTGTATAGATCCATAGTTTCACCTGGTATTATTTTTTGTCCATTATTTTTTCAAGTAATTTTTTCTGTTCGTCCTCTACACTGCCTTGATTCTGATTACTTATATGATAGGCTGTTTGAAGTTGTCCCAGAACTCACTGATGTTCATTTTATTTTGGAGGATTTTCTTTTCTTTTCTCTTTCTTTTCTTTTCTTTTCTTTTCTTTTCTTTTCTTTTCTTTTCTTTTCTTTTCTTTTCTTTTCTCTTTTCTTTTCTTTTCTTTTCTTTTCTTTTCTTTCTTTCTTTTCTTTCTTTTCTTTTTTCTTTTTTCTTTTCTCTCTTCTTTTTCTTTTTCTTTTTTTTCTTTTTCTTTTTCTTTCTCTTTTCTCTTTTCTTCTCTTTTCTCTTTTCTCTTTTCTTTCTTTCCTCTATACCCAACACAGGGCTTAAACTCACACCTTGAGACCAAGAGTTATATACTCTTCCGACTAAGCCAGTTGGGAATTTCTCTGTATTTCACTTTAGATTATTTTTATTCCTGTCAAATCAAGTTTACTAATCTTTCCTTCTGTAACATTTATTATGTTTGGAATCCTATCCAGTATATTTTTTAACTCATTGTGATTTTCCTTTTTAGAAGTTTGAGTCTTTTATATTTTTCATGTTTCCATTTAACTTTTTCAACATGTGACAGTTACAACTTTCTGTCTTTTCTGCTCATTCTAATATCTCTGTCAGTCCTAGGTCAGTTTTGTTTGATTATTCTCCTTGTTAAGGGTTTTGTTTCCCTCTTTGCATACCTGTTAATGTTTAATAGGATGCCTGACATCATGAATTTTATCTTATTGGGTGGTAGATATTTTAAATCCTCTTGAGCTCCTGAGATACAGTTAAATTTCTTGTAAACAATTTGATCTTTTTAGGTATCGCTTTTATGATTTGTTATGTGAATTCTGAGCAGATCTAGCTCAGGACTAATTATTTCCACTACAGTGGCAAGACTTTTCTGTGTACTCTATCCAAGCTCTTGAGAATTATGAATTTTTCCAGTCTGGATAATGGGAATGGGCACTTCTCCGAGTCATGCTTAAGCAGCGGGCATTGTTTTTTTCTAAACTTTGCAGATGGCTGTCCTGCCATCCTCAGGTAATTTCTTTAGACACATGCACTGATCACTACCCTGCTGACCCTGCTGACTTCTTAAGAGGAGCTCTACAGACTTCCCCCATTCTTTCTCTGTGCAGCTCCCTCCTCTTTGGTGTTCTGTCTCCAGAGAGTCTCTGCTCTGTCTCATCTAGGGAGTCCTCTCAGCTCTACCTTTGTATCCTTCTTCCAATACCATGGCCTATAAATTCTCTCAAGACAGAATGCAGGGCCAATAGTCGAGCTCACATTGTTTCCTCCTTTCAGGGATTTTTGTCCTTTATTACCTTATATTCAGTGTCTTGCAAACTATTATTTCATATATTTTGTCCAGCTTTTTAAGGTATTTCAGTCTTCAGGGTAATCTCGGCCAAAAAATGAGAGTCCTCTTTCTTTATTAATTTTATATTCATTTATTTTATTGTATTCCATCATTTTCATGGTAGTTTTTTAGTTGACACTCTTCAGTTTTCCAGGTTATATGATCATGTATTGGGAAATAATAATTTTACCTTCCATTGTTTGTTTGTTTGTTTATTTATTTATTTAAGATTTTTTTTAATTATTTATAAGAGACACACAGAGAGAGAGGGTCAGAGACACAGGCAGAAGGAGAAGCAGGTCCCATGTAGAGAGCCTGACATGGGACTCGATCTGGTATCTCCAGAATCAGGTCCTGGGCTGAAGGCAGCGCTAAACTGCAGAGCCACCAGGGCTGCCTGTTTTTATCTTTAATTTCTTTCTTTGTGATTGCTTCTGCTAATTAGTGTCTAATAAATGATATCAATGGTAATGGGACTCATTATATAATTTATTTAATGAGTTCCATTACCATTGATATTATTTAAGAATGGGTGTTGAATTATGTCCTATATTTTAAATTATGGAGTTAATTTTATTGTGTTTCTGATTATATCTATTAATGTGATTAATTAATAGGTTTCTGTTACTATTTTGATCTTTGATCTGTTTTAAAATATATAAACCTGTTTTTTTCTCTTTCTCCTTATTGTTTTCCCTTTAGGATTTTTTTATTTTTTAAGATTTTATTTATTTATTCATGGGAGACACACAGAGAGAGGCAAAGACCTATGAAGAGGAAAAAGCAGGTTCCTCATGGGGGAGCCTGGTGCGGGACTTGAACCTGGGCCCTGGGATCACACCCTGGACGGAAGGCAGGCACTCAACTGCTGAGCAACCCAGGCGTCCCTCTTTAGGATCTTTTCTTACTCTTTTATATATTGAAACTTTGTGATGATTTGCTAAAATTAATGAGTTTTAAAAAGCATTAATTAGGGCAGCCAAGGTGGCTCAGAGGTATAGCGCTGCCTTCAGCCCAGAGTGTGATCCTGGAGACCCCAGATTGAGTCCCATGTCGGGCTCCCTGCATGGAGCCTGCTTCTCCCTCTGCCTGTCTCCCTCTGCCTGTGTCTCTGGCTCTCTCTCTCCTCTCTGAGTAATAAAATCTTTTTTAAAAAATAAAAAGCATTAATTAATTATGATAGGCATTGAAAAATGTAGTCTTGTCCTAAGGTTCTGGCCTTTTTTTTTTTTTTTTTTTTAAGATTTTATTTATCTATTCATGAAAGATACAGAGAGAGGAAGAGACATAGGCAGAGGGAGAAGCAGCCTCCCTGTGGGGACCCTGATGCGGGACTCCATCCCAGGACCCTGGGATCATGACCTGAGCCAAAGGCAGACCCTCAACCACTGAGCCACCCAAGAGCCCCAGGTTCTGGCCTTTTTGTAAAGAAGAGGGTTGTATTGTTTTTTGTTTTGTTTTGTTTTGGGGGTATTTTTTATAAATTTTTCCTTTGGATGTATTCTTTTTAAATTTCCTGTTACCCAGGAATTAGAACTCCTGCAGTGATCCAATTTCCTTCTCTCTCATTTTCCATTTGTTTGTCCCTTTTGAACACCGACTAGTGTTATGGTTTCTTTATTTTAAAATTTTATTATATTTCTCTTGCTTTGTAAATGTTTTCTGATATATAAGCTCCTCTGCTTAATGTTTTGATCGCTTTTTTTTTAAATTATTTATTTATTTATGATAGTCACACAGAGAGAGAGAGAGAGAGAGAGAGGCAGAGACACAGGCAGAGGGAGAAGCAGGCTCCATGCACTGGGAGCCCGACGTGGGATTCGATCCTGCGTCTCCAGGATCGCGCCCTGGGCCAAAGGCAGGTGCCAAACCGCTGTGCCACCCAGGGATCCCTTAGATCGCTTTTTTATTCTCCAATGTTTGAAATTTTCTGTGTCTCATTACATTCTTTATGGTCTCTTTATGCATTTAAATAGGGGCTCTTTTTTTGTTTTGGTGTTGCCTATTTGGTGACATGCATACATACCTGGTACCTCCCATTCATTATCTTTTCCAGCAATTTGTAGTGAAAACCAGTTTTCCAGCTTCCAAATTCTTAACATTTTAAACCTTTTATCTCCTTTCACATTACTTTGCTGTTTGTATTTTTTATTACAATTTTATTTTATTTTATGTATTTATTTTAAAGGTTTTATTTATTTATTTATTTATTCATGAGAGACTCAGAGAGAGAGGCAGAGACATAGGCAGAGGGAGATGCAGAACTCTATCCCAGGATCCCAAGATCGTACCCTGAGCTGAAGGCGGATATTCAACCAACCACTAGCAATGTCTATCAGTTCTAACTTTACAACCTTGAAGTATCATTTGTTTCCAGGTTATGCTAAGGTCTGAAAGAAAACTGGAGGGAAACAAAGACCGATAACATCCTGAAAAGGAATCCCCATGTATGAAAACAATATTAATTGTCAATTTATATAGTATTTTCTTTTATAATATCACTCTAAATAGCTGGGTTTCCTCAGTGACTTAAAAAAAGGAGGACAAAATGATGGCCAGTCCGTTATGGCAGTCAGTTCTAAACAGTTTAGATTTTGCACCTGTGATAGCATTTTTTTTCCTGTTTGCCAGTAAAGACACTGGGGAGAACAAAATCCTGATTTTATCCTGTTTGTTTAATGCTTATCATTTTGCTTACTATCTTTAGTGAGTACTATCTTTTACTAGTCTGTTTCCAGCTGTCTAAACATTTTCTCACATTCCTGTCAGAAATGTTACTGGAGCTCAGGTTCAAGAATTGTAGTGTCCATTCCCTCATTGTTTATAACTTCTTCAGTACACTCATTTAAGATTTGAATATTGTATTTTAATCCAAATCCTATGAGGAATACTTCTCATTAAACAGTGGGATCATCTCTTCATACTCCAAATTCCATTATTACTTAATCTTATGATAAAGTAAATTTGGAAAGTAGACATTTTAACTGGAGATTAAATTTCTTTTAATTTAAAGCGTTTGAAAATTGAAACCTTGAAAACCCTTTAAAATTCTTGAAATTTAAAATCCTTTGAGAAAACATTTTTGTAAACTCAATTGTGTGAGCTATTTTTTATTTTCTGAATATTTGCATACTCATTTGAATATTTCATTTCATTCATTTGAAATCTCCTATGAAATGTATGGTTTTTTTATTTTTAGGGGAAGAGGTTCAGAGAGAGAGAAGGAGAGAGAGAATTTTAAGCAGGCCCATTCCCAGCGCAGAGCCCAAGACGGGGCTTGATCTCACAGCCCTGAGATCATGACCTGAGCTGAAATCAAGAGTCTGACACTTGACTAAGTCGCCCACATGCCCCTATTTAAATGCATAATATAAAATAAATTCCTCTATTGCTGTAATTTCATGTGTGAAATAAGAGATCTCATGTATAACCAGTGTCTAGTGGACTATTTTGACAGCTTCCTTGTGCAAAATTTAGTAAAAAATCTGACCAGGCCTGCCATAACTCACCACTACTATCTTAATTGTGGTCATATTAAGTACTTATTGATCTGAAAAGCGATCCTTGGAATTTCTCAGAAGTTTTATTGTTAATACTTTTTGTCTTATCAGAATTTAATGGAATTCCTTTTATAATGTAAACAATGAACCCATTTTAAGTAACTAAACTTTACTTAACTACCCAAACTTTAATATTCTCCTTCTGGATGTTTTGTATTTATTATTATCTGTTAAAGGAAGAAATTTTCTTATAAGCTTTACTTTTTAAAAGAGACATTGATTAATTTTTTAAATTATAGTTCCCAGTAAGTTGTAAATTTTTAGATGTGGATGAAGGTCTTGGAAATATTCAGATGTGGATGAAGGTCTTTTTCAGAGAACCTTCTATAATATTTCACTTTTGAGAGATTATTCAAATTAATCACAATAATACTATGGATGTTTTTGGTTATTCTATAATATTTTTATTATATTCAGTATATGTATATATATATATATAGTATTTGGAAAAAGTGGACACAGTAAAAGTTGCTTTTTCTAGTTTTAAGCTGCAAAATATTTGTTCATTTAAGTGATAGACCTACTTGCTTATGAAAGTTATTTGTGAACTCTGTTCTATGACTGGTATCTTTGAATTGAGAAGTCATTATATTTGATAGAATTAGAAATAACATAAAAAGATTTAGCTTAATCCTCATTGAAAACCTATAGTTTCGTTTAAGTTTTGCAAAAATATGTAGTTATTCTGTAGTGAATAGGTTTTAATGCCATTTGCCAAGCCTAATGAACGGCTAATAATGAATTACAGAACTCCAAGAGAATGGTATTATTTGTTATTAATTCATAGAACATATTTGTTTGGTCAGAAGAGTTGTTTGTTGAGCAAATGGAATCCATCCATGATTCAGGCTCAGATGTCTCTTTCTTGATTGTGAACTCATTTTAGAATATGATGTACCTGAGCACCTGGGTGGTTCAATCAGTTAACCATCTGCTTTCAGCTCAGATCCTGATCCCAAGGTTTTAGGATTGGAGCCCCACATCAGGCTCCCTTTTCAGTGGGGGAGTTTGCCCCTTCCTCTCCCTCCATTCCTCCCCTAGCTGTGCTCTCCTATTCACTCTCTCTCTCTCTCAAATAAATAAAATCTTTAAAAAAAAATGTACATAATTCTGGACAGAAGTTTGTTGAGAAAGAATAAGAAGGTTTTTTTTTTTATTTTAAAGATTTTATTTATTTATTCATGAGAATACACAGAGAGGCAGAGACACAGGCGGAGGGAGAAGCAGGCTCCATGCTGGGAGCCTGACATGGGACTAGATTCACGGTCTCCAGGATCACGCCCTGGGCTGAAGGTGGCGCTAAACCACTGAGCCACCTGGGCTGCCCAAGTTAAGAAGGTTTTGAAAGACACCTCTTAGTTTTGATGTAACCTGATTAAAACTCCCTAGTTCTACCAAGAATTATCTCTTTCTGCTATTCAAGTAGCTTAAGCCAATGTTAGTTAAATGTTAATACTTATTTCACTAAAATAGCAGGTCTCATGCTTTTGGGTCTCACACTTTATACTGTTACAAATTATTGAGTATCCCCAAAGAGTTTTGTTTATGTAGTTTATTCATTTATGCATTAGAAATTATAACTAGGAAATTTAAAATGATTCATTTAAAAGAAGAATAAGCCTTCACATATTAAATAGTATATTTTTTTATGAAGAAAGAACTGTAGTTTCCAAAACAAAAAATAGGGAAAACAGTGGTATTATTTTATATTTTTGGAAATATCATTGATATTAGCTTACTAAAAGACAACTGGATTCTCTTACCCACCTTTTTTTTTTTTTTTTTTAAAGATTTTATTTATTTATTCATGATAGAGAGAGAGAGAGGCAGAGACACAGGCAGAGGGAGAAGCAGGCTTCATGCCAGGAGCCCGACATGGGACTCGATCCTAGGACTTCAGGATCGGGCCCTGGGCCAAAGGCAGGCGCCAAACCACTGAGCCACCCAGAGATCCCCTCATACCCACCTTTACATCAAGCTCTTGCAATAAGTTGTTTTGATTAAAGTATAGTAAGAAAATCAGGTCTCACAAATATATATTTGGCGAAAAGAGGAATATTTTAATAACTTTTTCAGGGATCCCTGGGTGGCACAGCGGTTTGGCGCCTGCCTTTGGCCCAGGGTGCGATCCTGGAGACCCGGGATCGAATCCCACATCGGGCTCCTGGTGCATGGAGCCTGCTTCTCCCTCTGCCTGTGTCTCTGCCTCTCTCTCTCTCTCTCTCTGTGACTATCATAAATAAATAAAAAATTTAAAAAAAATAACTTTTTCAGATAATTATGGAAATTCTTATTTGAATATCATTGTATCAAAACTCAAGTGGTAATTTCTTAAAAATTAGTTGTAATATGAAATCTGTAAGCGTATCAATGAACTTTTCATACTGTTACATTTTTTTTTCGTACTGTTACATTAAAGTCTGTCGGTATACTTAACACTTTGAATGGGTTTTTAATCTATGCATGATTTTATAACATACATTGGTCATTTTGCAAATATGGAATCAATGAGTTATGCAGATCTTCAAATATTGATACATATTAATATATAATATTTTAAATATTATACTAGTTAATGTTATTGTCACATTCATCAGAAATACAAAAGCTAGGAGTCTCATGATTGTGCTTGAACGCTCATTTATCATTGGTAACACATAGTCTCTCAGATCCTTATCTTAAAATGATAGGCTTACTTTGTTTTGAGAAAATGTCTGCTAAATACATAAGTCTGTATATTTGTCTATCATTTATTCTTTCTAGTAAAAATGGTGTTCTTGAAAAAAAAAGGCAGCTAGTTTAACTCATAACTTAAATAATTACACAAGCAGCTTTTCTCTGAACAACTGTAATGCTTCTAATATGCAGCAAGAGTGCTTTATATGTATTATTTGAAACAATATTTAAAAAGTTATATACTCAAGGGTCAAGTTATAATGAAATTAAACTATGTATTGCTTCTTTAAAGACATTTTAAACTGAAACTGATTTTCTTTTTTTAATTGCAAACATGCAACTGTGTGAAGAATACAATGACTACAAGTATAATTTGGCGCTTGCTGCATTCATTTCTGTTAAGGTGCCAGCAGTGCTAACTGCCATGACTTTAGCACTGTCAATGTAAATGTCAACAAGGTGAAAGAAACCATTAATTCTTAGTATTATTATAAAAATAATTTTTACCACTGGGACTTCTGTGGCTTTTATGCACCACTCTTTGAGGCTTGCTATTCTAAAATTTAAAATACTTATCACGGCCACAAGCACTTGGATAGATAATTGTTGAGGAGAATGTGTTATGTGTTTATGAGAAACGTACACATAAAGAAAATGACAAGTCAACTTTTCTGTACCAGATTAGTAGAATAGCTAATAAGTTCAAGGGAAATATATAAGAAAATGTTGTTGTTATTATAATAAATATGTATAAAATGGTTTTGGAACACAGGAAAGGAACTTCTTGATTGTTGAGTGTAGAAGGTGCTGGAGATACTAGGAAGTTACAGAGAAGTATTCAAAGAATAAATGATACTCAAGTACTCAATAAATATTTGTTGAATAGCTATTTCAAAATAAAATGTAAAGAAACATGTTTTCACTTACTTGCTAATTAGTGTATTTTAAGCTTTTTATGCCATTTTAAAAAATTCTGGTGAAATCTACTTATGAAAAAAGAGTCTGGTAGAATTTCTATTTTGGTAGAGAAGCTTTGAACATGATTACTGTCTCTCTCCAAATGTAAGAAATTATCCAGATCTCCCTTTCTGATGTCTCATTAGACTCAGTCAAGGAGGCAATGAGACAATGAAAGGAGGGGCAAGGGCAGGTTTTGGAAGAAACAGAAGGAGAAAGAAAATGTTATAGATATGATGACAGTAGCTAAAGTTGGATCATATGGGGTAATGTTTACTTCACTGGATTATATGCCAGGGGCTATTCTCAGCACTTTGCATGTGTTAATTTATGTAGACTTCCCAAGCACACTAGCAGGTGGTTAATGGTCTATCTTTTATAGACAAGGAAACTGAGGTACTGAAGGATTAAATAAATTGCTCAAGGTTACAAGTTATTGAGCAGAATAACAGAAGATAATCTGGTACAGAGAGCTGCTGTATTGGTGAGCTCATTTCTATTTTTGTTCCATCTCTTGAACAATACTACTAATCAAGATATCTTATTTTCTTCAGATTTTTGAAAATGGACTTCACTTTTTACAGCATACACACACACACACACACACACACACAGACACTAGGAAGAGCAGTTTTAGATACACAGCAAAAGTGAGCAGAAACTAAGAGTTCCTATATACTCCCGGTTCCCAAAACACACGGCCTCCCACACTATCAATATCCCAGCCACAGTGGTACATTTGTTAACAATTGATGAACCTCCCTTGGTTGACATATCATTATTACTCAAAGTCCATAATGTACATTAACATTCACTCTTGGGGGCAGCCCCGGTGGCTCAGCGGTTTAGCACCGCCTTCAGCCTAGGGCATGATCTTGGAGACCTAGGATCGAGTCCCATGTCGGGCTCCCTACATGGAGCCTGTTTCTCCCTCTGCCTGTGTCTCTGCCTCTCTCTCTCTCTCTCTCTGTGTCTCTCATGAATGAATAAATAAATAAAATTTATAAAAAAAAAAAAACATTCACTCTTGGTGTTATACATTCTGTAGGTTTTGACAAACGTAGAACGGCATGTATCGACCATTATATAGTATTATACAATTATACCATATTGTGCATATAGTATTTATTATATAGGTTCCATGCCCTGAAAATCCTCTGTATTTTGCCTGTTCATGTCTCTGCAATGCCCTCAGTTTCAGATAACCATTAATCTTTTTGCTGTTTCCATAGTTTCTCATTTCTCAGAATGTCATGTAGTTGGAACTACACCACGTGAAACCCTTTTGGATTGAAGTCTTTCATTTAGTAATATGCATATAAGGTTCTTCCATGCCTTTTCATGGCTTGATAGTTTGTTTCTTTTTAGCACTAAATAATATTCCATTATCTTAAATGTGCCACAGTTTATCCATTCACCTACTGAAGAACATCTTGGTTGCTTCCAAGTTTTGGCAATTATGAATAAAGCTGCTATAAACATCCATGTACAAGTTTTGTGTGAACATATGTTTTTAACTCCTTTGGGTAAATACCAAGGAACAGAATTGCTGGATTGTATACTAAGAATATGCTTAGTTTTGTAAGAAACTATCATACTATCTTCCAGCATGGTTGTCTGTTTTGCATTCCTACAGTAATGAATGATAATTCCTGTTATTCACCATCTTTGTTAGCATTTGGCATTGCCAATATTTTGGATTTTGGCCATTCTAATAGACAATGTGACAATATCTCGTTTTAATTTGCAATTCTGTAATGACATAAGATGTTGAACGTCTTATCATATGCTTATTTTTTTTCTGTGTATCTTCTTTAGTGAGGTATCTGTTAAGATCTTTTGCCTGTTTTCTTCAGTGTTATGTTGGCTCTTCTGGATCTTTTTTCCCTCCATCTAAACTATAAAATTAGTTTATCATTATCCACAAAGTAAGTTGCTGAGATGTTGATTGGGATTGCACTGAACTATATAGATCACATTTGGAAGAACTGATACTTGACAATATTTAATCTTCCTGTTCATGAATATAGAATATTTCTCTCTCTATTTACTTCTTCTTTGAGTACTTTTATTAAAGTTTTATAGTTTTCCTTGGGTAGATTTTATAGAAATTTTGTTAAATTTAAACTAAGTATTTAAGGTTAAATACTTGGGGAAGGTTCTAATGTAAATAGTAATATATTTTTAATTTTAAACAACAGTTCTTGTTGGTATGTAGGAAAGCAGTTGAGTTTTATATATGAACCTTGTATCCTCGAACCTTGCTATAATTGTTTATTACTTTCAAGAGTCTTTTTTGTTGATCCCTTCAGATTTTCTACATAGACAATCATGTCATTTGTGAACAGACAGTTATATTTTTTTCTTTGCAATCCATATACCTTTTATTTCCTTTTGGGGGGATTGTCTAATTGCAATTTTGAAGAGTTGTGGTGATAGGGGACATCGTTGCTTTGTTATTACCTTAGTGAGAAAACTTGTAGCTTCTTAATCATTAAGTATGGCATTAGGTGTAGGATTTTAGTAAATGTTCTCTATCAAGTTAAGGAACTTCCACTCTATTCTTAGTTTTCTGAGAGTTTTTATCATGAATGGGTGTTGGATTTTCTCAGATACTTTCTCTGCATGCATTGATATGGTCCTGTGATTTTTTAAATCTGTCTTCTTGATGTGTTTAATGTACTTTCAGATGTTGAACCAGCCTTGTGTACCTGCAGTAAATCCTACTTGGTTGTAGTTTATAATTCTTTTCATACATTGTTGGATTCAACTTGTAAATATTTTGTTGAGGGTTTATGCATCCTCTCAGGAGGGAAATTGGTCTGTGGTTTTCTTATGATTTTTTACCTACATTTGCTGTTAGAGTAATGCTGGCTTCATAGAATGAATCAGGAAGCATTTCCTTGGCTTCTGTCTTCTGGAAGAGATTTTAGAGAATCATATAATTTCTTCATTAAATGTTTAGTAAATTTACCAGTGAACTTTCTATTTTGGAAGTTTATTAATTATTGATTCAATTTATTTAGTAGATATAGACCTGCTCAGATGGTGTGTTTGTACTTGTATCAGTTTTTAAAAATATTTCATTTATTCATAAGAGAGAGAGAGAGTGAGAGAGAGAGAAGCAGAGGGAGAAGCAGGCTCCATGCAGGGAGCCTGATGTGGGACTTGATCTTGGGTCTCCAGATCAGGTCCTGGGCAGAAGGTGGTGATAAACCACTGAGCCACCCAGGCTGCCCCATTCTTGTATCAGTTTTATCAGATTGTGTCTTTCAAGAAATTGATCCATTTCATCTAGTCTGCCAGATTTGTAGGCATAGAGTTGTTTAGAGTATTCCTTTATTATCTTTTAATGTCCTTGGGATCTGTAGTGATGTCCCCTCTTTCATTTCTGATATTAGTAATTTGTATCTTTTTTTCCCCTTAGTTAACTGGTTAGAGGCTTGTTGATTTTACTGATCTTTTCAAAGAATTAGCTATGGTTTTTAAGAAAATTTTCTCTGTTGATTTTTCATTATCTATTTCATTGATTTCTGCTCTAATTTTTATTATTTCTTTTTATCTGCTTACTTGGTATTTAATTTGCTTTTCTTTTTCTAGTTTCCTGGGATAGAAGCTTAGATTATTGATTTTAGATCTTTCTTCTTTTCTAATATATGCATTCAATATTATAAATTTTCCTTTAAGCACTGCTTTTGCTGAATCCCAAAAGTGTTAATAAAGTGTATTTTAATTTCTATTTAGTTCAAAATATTTTTCACATTTCTTTTGAGATTTTATCTTTGACTCATGTATTATTTAGCAGTGTATTGTTTAATCTCCAAGTATATGGGGACTTTTTCAGCTATCTTTCTGTTACTAATTCAGGTCTGTTTAGTCTAAGGGCATATGTTGTATGATTTCTAGTCTTTAAAATACATTAAAGTGTATGATATAGCCTATAATGTGGTATATCTTGATGAACAAGATACCTTTTTCATTGTATTGAAGACTTAGATTAATGAAGGAATTGTAAAATAATTCTATTTTCTGTCAATGATAGATACTTAGCACTTTATCTTCAACTCATTTCATGATTTGTTCTAAAGGGGGAAGTTGGGATCCCTGGGTGGCACAGCGGTTTGGCGCCTGCCTTTGGCCCAGGGCGTGATCCTGGAGACCCTGGATGAATCCCACATCGGGCTCCTGGTGCATGGAGCCTGCTTCTCCCTCTGCCTATGTCTCTGTCTCTCTCTCTCTCTCTCTCTCTCTGTGTGACTATCATAAATAAATAAAAATTTTTGAAAAAAAAAATAAAGGGGGAAGTTTTTCATTTATGATGATTCGTTTCTATGTATGCCAATCTGTATCTCAGAATGAGTGGCACCTGTGGGTAATCTTAGACTGTCTTTATAAAATGTATATGTACATTAAAGAAAGTATTCTACATTAGAAATCTGTACTTAAATATATATATATACAAAATATATATTTATATAATGGGTTAGGTAATATATCACATTAGGTGGAAATTTTTTTTTTTACAATGGAGGGATATTTAACATTTCACAAAAATTTATAAGTAATAAATTTTCATTATACTTTTAAAATGTGATAATTTTTTTCTATCCCATTTAGTTTTGTCAGCCTGGCGGGTGGCAGCTGTCCAAAGAGAGAAAGCAGCCAACATTTTTTGTGGTGGTCCTGACAGATATTGACTCAGATCGACATTACTGCTCGTGCCTAACCTTCTATGAAGCAGAAATCAATCTTCAGGTATAGTAACTTTTCTAGCCAAAGTACAAAAGAACAACATTTAGGAATCCTTTTTTTAAATGCCATATTTGTTTTTGTTAGAACTGTGAGTTTAAGTTCTTTGGACTACTTTAAAAAGGCTGAGGTACTATACTGTTGGAGAAGACAGGAAGAAAGTAAACTTTGTTTTATTTTAATATTGATCGTAATCTGAATATTTCTAAGAAATATTTATGAATTGGTTTATTAGGAAGATTTGTGTACTCTCATGGAAAAATTAACTTTCTGTCAGTCCTTTTCCTGAGAAGTCTTTCACAGAATAGAGAGCATTTAATCAGAATGCTTATAAATCACCTATCACAGTGCTTGATAATATTTTTTAAGTACTCAACTAAATGTCAACTCTGGTGGGAATATCAACATGGCAGGACTGAAATTCATAGAACCATAGAAATGAAAAATACTAGGTTGCAAAAAGTATTTGTTGGGGTTCTTAGTTTCAGACAACTGAATCTACTTTCTTTAATTTATGCATAAAAGGATTTATGATAAGGTATTGGGCAGTTTATGTAATTTCATGGGTGAGGGGTGAGCAGGGAACTAATTTTGGGTACTAGGAACTGCCTAACTTGGGTCTGTTTTAGGAGAAACCATACTTTTTCTGCCTTTGACCACTTGGCAGTTTGAGTTTGAGTACAGTTTGAGTACACTTTGAGTACTAGACAATATAACCTTTACATGTTGCCCCAAAAAATCTAACTTCTCATGTGCAACCTGTCTCACTATCTTACATTGGTGACTTTGGCTTTATATATCATATGGGTTGTTTCCTTGTGGAAGTCAGATTGCATGTAGGTCACACCCCCCTGGAAAGGAATCAGAAAAACTTTGTTGTTGTTGTTGTTATACATTTGTTTGTTTTGCTTTGAAAACTCTATAACAAGAAGGAAACTATAAAAGACTTTGGAGGAGGTTGAGTAAGCCAATCTGCATTATCTGCAGTACTTTCTGCTACATGCAGATGAAAAGTATCACTGCCAGAGTGAAAGATTGGCTTGCTTTCCAAAATGGCCTCACAAAGAAGCATTTGTTGTTTGGGCTACTTTAATTAAACTCCAATATCTGAATTTTCTGGATGCAGAAATCTCAATTTGCAGTACAAGAGGAGATAAATCACGTTTCTTGACACAGATTTACATTATCCAGATTCACCAGACTGATGTATTAAAACCAGCATGCTAGTTTATTAATTTACAGTGATAAATCAAAAGGCTACATAGAACAAAATATTCATCATCTGTATTACCAATACATTCTTTGTTGTCAGATCTTTGTGGGAAGCCATATTAAAACCTGAAGGGAAAAAAAAACCTGAAGCATTTTATTTGTGGGATTGAACTAAAAATATTTTATGTCAGATATTTAATGCCTAATAGACTAACATAGCCCATTGTTTCTTTTTTAAATTGGGGATTATATCCTTAATGGGGACAAAAACTTAGAAGTAGATGACAATAGCCATTTCTATCCTGGATAATGTTTGAGTGGAGTTGCCAAGAAATAACTAATCAAATTCTCATTTTTGATCAATTCAAGCAAAAGTGTTCTACAGCCAAGATCCTCTCTATCTCTATTAGATGACCTTTTATTTCTATGTTGATTTTGAGAATTTAAGATAGTTCTGAGAATGCAGTATTTTATTTCTCTATCCTTGACAGTACCTCTTCAGAACTCCCTAGAATTGCCTGATGAAACTAACTGATTATTCGGGTTCTTTGTATTTCTCCTTCATTACCAACCCCTCTTGCCCCAAAATAACTGACAAAAAAGTAATAACATTAAGACAATGTAGGGAGTTCCTACATTATTGATGGTGACCTAGGAAACTCTTGAACTAAGTTCCTCCTACAGACACCAGATCTACAGCTACCATGGAGTGATTCCCTCTGAAAGAAATCTAGAAACTAGCTGAGCAACTCACATTGTGCAAACAAGAAAATACCTACACTGAAACGAGTAGGAAAGGCAAACCCATACCATAAACTCTACCCCTTGCGCAGTGACGTTGGGAAGGAATTTACAACTTCTAGCTTTTCCCTGAGGTGTAAAGTGTTTATTTATTTATTTATTTTAGGTGTACAGTGTTTAGACCCAACATCTAGCCCCAGCTTTTAACACTAGCACATGAAGGATGGGCATCCAAAACACCTAACTTTGAAAACCAGTGGGGTTATGCCCATGAGACACACCAGACTATAGCAAACAATGAGAGTTCTTAACAGGTTCACCAAAATTCACTGTGGCTCTCCTCCCACAGCTCAGAATGGAAGAAACAGAAATGCCCATCTTCCAATCTTTCCTGAAAGAGTCCTATGTGCATGCTTTAAAAGCTCCTGCCTTAAGGTCAGGTGTCTAATTTAGCACATCTCTGGGGTGTTACTGGAGACCAGGAAGGCTAGCGGGTGCCATCTCTGTGTTGTCTCTCTGGCTCACTTCACCAGTTTTCCCTTGTGCACATGTCTGGCACTTTAGATTTGCAGTTGCTGCCCAAAGAATGTACCCTTTTTAAATTTTTATTTTTATTTTTATTTTATTTTATTTTATTTTTTATTTGTGATAGTCACAGAGAGAGAGAGAGAATGAGGCAGAGGGAGAAGCAGGCTCCATGCACCGGGAGCCCGACGTGGGATTCGATCCCGGGTCTCCAGGATTGTGCCCTGGGCCAAAGGCAGGCGCCAAACCGCTGCGCCACCCAGGGATCCCGAATGTACCCTTTTTAATCCCCTGGCTCTCGTGGCCAGGAAGGCTTAAGCTGTCATCTCCCACAGGACTTTAGAAAAGAAAGAAAGTTCTTAACTGGGCATCCTCACCCAGGAGCAGACAGAAACAGCCATCTTCAAGTCTTTTTTTTTTTTTTTAAGATGTGTATTTGTGTACATTAAAAGCTGCTTTCTGAGGATCTGGCTTTTAATCACTCTGAATCTAGTTGTTAAGATCCTTCTCTTTAGGACACTGACAAGTCTTGGCACACACTTAAATACCGGAAGCACTAAGAATAAGGCAGTCTGACAATCACAAACATTTGTAAGATAGCCAAGAACTATGGCAAGAATGAATGATAAGGTTCATCCTCCTCCAAGAGGCCTCTTCTTCAAGATTAGGAGAGGTGGTTGTTTTATTGAATGCATAAAAACTAACAAAGAGAATCAAGGAAAATGAAGAAACAGGAATATGTTACAAATGAAAGACTAAAATTAAACCTCAGAAAAAGGAGAAATGGAGTTAAGAGATTTACCTGATGAAAGGTTCAAAATAATGATTATAAAGATGCTCATTTAGCATAGGAGAAGAATGAATGAACAAGGTCAGAATTTTAACAAAGAAAACTTAAGAAAGTACCAAATAAAAATCATAGAGATGAAGCATAGAATACTGCACTGAAAAATACCAAAAGGGATTTAACAGCAGACTAGATGAAGGAGAAGAAAGGATTAGTGAACTTGAGGACAGGGCAGTGGAAATCACCCAATCAAAAGCACAAAAAGAAGAAAGAATGAAATAGAGTGAAGATAGCTTTAAGGACTTATATGACAACATCAAATAGACCAACGTTCATAATTTAGGTATTCCAGAAGAAGAAAAGAAAGAGAAGGGTCAGAAAATGTATTTGAAAAAGTAATGACTGAAACCTTTCCTAACATGGGGAAGGAAACAAGACATTGAGATCCACGAAGTCCATGGAGTTCCAATAAAGATGAACCCAAAGAGAACACCACCAAGACACATTATAATTGAAGTGGCAAGAGTTAAGAACAAGCAGAGAATCTTAAAAGTAGAAGAGAAAAACAACTTGTTCATACATCTCCCATGCCTATGAGCACATTTCTCAGCAGAAACTTGGTGGGCCAGTAGGGAGTAGTAAGATAGATTCAATTAAGAATACTCGACTTGGCAAAGTTGTCCTTCAGAATTGAAGGAGACATAAACAGTTTTCCAGATAAACAAAAGCTAAAATAGTTCATCACCACTAGATTGACCTTAAAAGGATAAAGAGAGTTCTTTAAACTGAAATGAAAGGATACTACTTAGTAACAGGAAAACATATTAAAGTATAAGTCTTACTTGTAAAAAATATTTAATGTTGTGAAGATATTGAGTTAATCAATTACAAAGCCTACTATGAAGGGATTTAAAGACAAAAGTAGTGGGGTGCCTGGGTGGCTCTGTTGAGTATCTAACTCTTGATTTTGGCTCAGGTCATGAACACAGGGTTGTGAGACCAAGCCCCACATTGGGCTCCATGCTCAGCTCCTTCTCTTTGTCTCCCTCTACTCCTCCTCTTTCTCTGTCAAGTAAGTAAGCAAATAAATAAATAAAATCTTAAAAAAAAAAAGGACAGAAGTAAAAAAAAAAAATAGGACAGAAGTAGTAAAAATATAACTACAAAAACTTGTTAATGGGTATACAAGATTACAAGATAAAAAAGGTGTAAATTATGACAGCAGAAAAACATAAATTAGGTAAGGAAGGATTAAAAATGTAGAGCTTAGAATACTAAGTTGTTATTAACTTAAAATAGACTGTTATAAATATAAATTGTTTTATGCAAACTTCATGGTAACCATAAGGAAAAACCTATAGTTGATATAGAAAATACAAAGAGAATGGAATCCAAGCATGCCACTAAAGAAAAATATCAAGTCACAAAAGAAGAGAGCAAGAGAGGAAGTAACAACGGAATTACAAAATATCCAGAAAACAAGGAACAAAATGGCATTAGTAAGTACAAACTGATCAATAATTACTTTAAAAATGTAGATAGATTAAATTCTCTAATCTGAAGACTAACAGTGGCTGAAAGGATTAAAAAGAATAAGATCCAACTAAATGGTACCTACCAGAGACTCACTTTAGCTTTCTGGATAGGCAGACTGAAAGTGAAGGGATAGAAAAAATAGGCCCTGCAAATGGAAACTAACTAACTAACTAAGCTACTGTAGCTATACTTATATATACTGTAGCTATAAATCAGACAAAATAGACTTTATTATTTATTATTTTTTATTTTTTTTAAATTTTTATTTATTTATGATAGTCACACGGAGAGAGAGAGAGAGAGAGAGAGAGAGGCAGAGACATAGGCAGAGGGAGAAGCAGGCTCCATGCACTGGGAGCCCGACGTGGGACTCGATCCCGGGTCTCCAGGATCGCACCCTGGGCCAAGGGCAGGCGCTAAACCATTGCGCCACCCAGGGATCCCGACTTTATTATTTTTTTAAAGATTTATTAGAGCGAGAAAGAGCCATTTGCAAATGGGGGAGGGGCAGAGAGAGAGAATCCCGAGCAGACTCACCACTGAATGTGGAACCCAATGTGGGCTGAGTCTCACAACCCTGAGATCATGATCTAAGCCAAAACCAAGAGTGGGATGCTTAACCGACTGAGCCACCTAGGCGCCCCCTATATGACTTTACCTAAAAACTATATTATTATAGTTTATCTATTATTAGACAAAGAAGATCATTATATATAATAAAGTAGTCATCTCCTCAAGAGGATATTAATAATTGTAAATATTTATGTACCTAATGTCAGAGCACCTGAGAAAATAGAATATTTAATATTTAAATATTTAATTTAATATTTCTCCCTTTTTTGCTCTCCAGTATAGAATGCAGTTTAAAATCACATATGGCTTTTAATTATCATTTCTCTTTGTCTCTTTCTGTATCTGGAATAGTTGTTCACCTTTTCTCTGTTTTATGATATTGACACTTATGAATAATACAGGGCTCTTGTCCCCTTTTATTTTATTTTATTTTTTTTATTTTTTTAAGATTTATTTATTTATTTATGATAGACATAGAGAGAGAGAGGCAGAGACACAGGAGAAGGGAGAAGCAGGCTCCATGCCAGGAGCCTGATGCGGGACTCGATCCCGGGACTCCAGGATCGCGCCCTGGGCCAAAGGCAGGCGCCAAACCACTGAGCCACCCAGGGATCCCCCTCTTGTCCCCTTTTAATAGGATATTCATTATTATGTGTTTTTTTCTGATGTCTCTCATCTTTAGATTCAGGTTATACATCAAGAGTTGGAATGCTACCAACATTTGAAATACTAAGTGTATTTCTTATAATGGTATCCATCTATTATGTTAATTGTGGTAACTTGATCGGGTGATTGCCAGATATTTCCATTCTATAGTTGCTGTATTTTGGCTTGGAACTAATAAGCAATCTGTGGGAAGACACTTTAAAACAGTGCAAATATTTTATTACTCATTAATCATGCCTCCCTAGATTTACCAGTTAGTGATGATTCTTGCCTGTGCCAATTTTTATTATGATGGTTGCAAAATGATTATTTCCCACCTCCCTACCTTTACAAGTCAGTAGTTGACATTTTACTATAAGCAAGAAAGAGCTTTCCTGTGTCTTGTCTATCTGAGCTATATACTTATTTATTCCACTTTATTTTTTCTTCAGTACTATGTAATTAATGGTTTTCATGCATAAATAGTCCTAGGTTTGTGCCCTTTAGGTTGGTTCATGTATTCTTTTGTTAAGACCCTACCATTTTTAAAAGCATTTTTGAAACTTTTTGTCATAATAAGTGATCCAGGATCATCTTATTCCTTCCTTACCCTTGGCCTTGAAATCAACCATTTTTCCAAGCATCCTTGGCTTATTTGAGTGGAGAATAATATTAGAAACCAAGATGTAGGTTCTTGTGTATGTGGAATCAATGTTTAAAAACTTTTTTTTCTTTTAAGCTCAAATATTTGCCCATTTTCCATTTTAAGTGGACCAAAATTATGATTTACTTAGTTCTTATAATCAACTTACAGAAGGTTAGATTCTGCTTCTAAAAGTTTTTCCAAGATTTTGAAAATGAAAATAAGCTGTAAGAGTTCTGGCTCCTATAGAATTGCACTGAGGTAATTAGGTACTCACCAGAATTATATGATAGCTTTTCTGTGCTCATAACAGAAAGTTAATATTTTTTGGAATTGGTCCTCCAAAATGGCACAATGAGGTAGAATTTGAGAAAATAATATTAAAACTTAAGATGATATTCCTTTCTAGGTCATCATCAGTGTTTTTCCCATTTTTGGTGTGAAGTTAACTATGTTCTTTTTTTAAAAATGTGTTTTTCTTTTATTTCTGGATCATATCATCAGTTCAAAAATAGATCTTCTTAATTCTCATTTGGTGTGAATTACTTCATACCAAATATACTATGACACATTATTTGGAAGCCTGAAGAGGAGGAACTTAGGGACACAAACCATCCAAAGTATGATTGTGCAACTATAAAAATGTTGGCTCTTACCTTTCCAGGATACAGTAACACTGTCAGTAATCACAAGCAAAATCTTTGCATTAAACTTTTGAAAGCATGTTCCCAAAATTATTCAACTAGACAAAATGATTGTAAATTTCTTTGTATGTAATGAGTAAAACATGATTGATGTAAGGTTGCTTTTTATGGCCTATCTAAAAAATGATAGACCTGTCTAAATTTGTATTTAGTTGTATCTTTTTAAAGTCTTTTTAATGTGTTTATAAGTGTGTTTTTGAACCAATAATAATGATGCAATTCACAGTAAAGACTTTGGTATGTCAGCAAATAAATGGTCAAAGGATGGGAGGGGGAAATGATTCAAAGTAAATGAGGAATAAAGAAACAGGTACATAGAAGGAATAAGATATGTTTCTTCATCTCAAATGGCTTAAACTCTGGTGTGAGAGGGACGCCTGGGTGGCTCAGTGGTTGAGCGTCTGCCTTTGGCTCAGGGTGTGATCCTGAGATCTGGGATCGAGTCCCACATCCGGCTCCCTGCATTGGAGCCTGCTTCTCCCTCTGCCTGTGCCTCTGCCTCTCTATCTCTCTCTCTCTCTGTCTCTCATGAGTAAATAAATAAAATCTTAAAAAAAAAATCTAGTGTGAGAGGCAAAACCAAAATTTAAGTATAAAGATACTCATAAGTACCTATGCTAAGTACCAGTTCAGTGATTAAGTTAATAATTAAAGACAGGGCAGTGGGATTAAGTCTTAACAGAGTTTAAAGGACTCAGTGGCCATTTAAAAAAACAAGAGCTAAAGAAAGCTTAGAGTAAAAGAAATAGAAATAGAAAGGAAATAGCTTTTTACCGGGACTGCAAAAAGCTTATGGATAGAAAAAAAGATTACTGTGTTCATGATACATTGAAGGCTGATTAGTGTTCAGGCACTGTGCTAAAAGTTTTATAGCACTTTTATTTAATTCACAGGTAGTTTATTTTACTTTATTCTCTCAATAACAGCACTTGGTAAGTTTTAACATTCCCATTTTATGGATGAGGCTAAAAGACTAACCCAGGGACATTCAGGTACTAAGTCAAAAAGCTTGAATTTGTCTGTCTCCAAAGACCAAATATCAATATCAAATGCTAAAATATATATTACAAGGCTACAGAAATTATATCAATGTGTTACTGGTTCAAGAAAAATTGTCAAAAGTAAGACTGTAATTGGTCTTACTTATTATCAATATCTGACAATGGAAACATTACACATCAATGGAATCTGTGCATCTTAACAAGTATATTTAAATAGTTATTGCACTTTGTGAGAAAAAATAAATTTAAATGCTCATAGTAAAATACAACAATTCCAAATGATTGAGCAATTTATCTGGAAAAAATGAAATAATAAAAATGAATTTCTAAACTGATCTCTTGTTGGGGAAACTTGGAACAGTGTAGGAAATCACAAAACATTTGGTAGATTTATCTGTAGAATAGCCTAGTCATTTTTTCTTTGTTTCTCTTTTTCCCTCCTTGATTATCAAATGCTAAATTGTGCTCATTATAGAAGATTTAGAATGTATTGGGAAAAAAGTAAAAGAATAGAAAAAAATGGATGTATTTTGTTTCAATAATAAGGGTTTTTTAAAAACTAAAACTCTAATGTCTACATACTAATTGACCATATGGATATAATATATTTAAGCCATCTCCTAAAGGACATTTAATTCCCTTCTTATCAATATTACGAATATTAGGATATTCAGTGATGAATATCTCTTTGGAATAATTTTGATTCCATCAAGGAAGGTTTTATCAGTAATTACTTCACTGAATAGAAATCATAAATAGAGAAGAGTGAGAACTGGGCTTCCTGGTGGTAATACAGTCAACATTATACTTTGTTTTTAAATACTTTGTTTTTTAAGTAATCACCACACCCAGTATGGAGCTCCAACTGACAACCCCAAGATCAAGAATCACACACTCCACCTACTGAGCCAGCCAGGTACTCCACAATCAACATTATACATGATGGTATCCTAGACACTAATCCTCAGACCTTATTCAACAAATGAGTCTAATGAAAACTAGCATAGGTAACATAATTCAGACAGAGATAAAAATTGGGGGGACATATATCCTGAGTTTATTCTAAAGTTTGATAATTTGCAGCATATGCAAATATCCATATAGGGCTCTCTTTATAGTAGAAATGGTGAAGATTATGCTTTTTGTCAAAGGGTCTTTTCTCCATTGTCTCCCCTTTCCTGTTTAATAGGCAGAATGCTGTATCTTAACAGTCCGCTGTAGGGAGAACATTTCATTGAATTAGTGATGACGGGGGATCCCTGGGTGGCACAGTAGTTTAGCGCCTGCCTTCGGCCCAGGGCGTGATCCTGGGGTCCCGGGATTGAATCCCACGTCGGGCTCCCAGCATGGAGCCTGCTTCTCCCTCTGCCTGTGTCTCTGCCTCTTGCTCTCTCTGTGTCTCTCATGAGTAAATAAATAAAATCTAAAAACAAACAAAAAAAAGAATTAGTGATGACCAATTAGTATTATATTCTTAAAATGCTGAGACATTAAAACAACAGGAGAAAATTTGAGAACAGGCTCCCAAAGTCCTTCAGTATCAAATGTCTTTTCTTAAATTTCAACAGTTTTATACTAAGAAGTGCTGCAGCAAGAACTGTATGTTGTTATTACTATTTCATTTAAATGCAAGAATTATTACATGCAGCTATACTTAATGGAAAAAAGTATAAACATCTTTCTAGATTTATAGTTCGGCTTTTCATATGTCATCTCTTCTAAACAGTTTCTTTGAACTAATACCTATGTTTTATAAAGTCTGTATATGAGTTCAAGACAGTGGAAAGAGAACTAGACCAAGAGTTAGAAGATTTGACTTATTAATCCTCATTTTATGTTGAATGAACAGTATATCACAGCAAGTAATTTCATATCTCCGGGCATGAGACTCTTTGTATGTAAAATGAAGTAGATACTTCTTGTACTATATTACTTTTATTATTCTATCATGTTAACTACATCTGATTTTATACTTAAAAAAAAAGATTTATTCACCTTAGAGAGAGAGAGGGAGCACATGAGTGTGAGTAGAATGAGGGGCAGAGGAAAAGAATCTCAGGTAGACTCCCCACTGAGCAGGGACCCCAATGCAGGCTCAGTCTCATGACTCTGAGATCATGACCTGAGCTGAAATCAAAAGTACAGTGCTTAACTGACTGAGCCACCCAGCACACCAATACTTTTTTTTTTTAAGTTTTATTTTTTAAGTAATCTCTACGCCCAATGTGGGACTCAAACTTAACTACCCTGAGATCAAGAGTCAGAGATGCTCTTCTGACTGAGCCAGCCTGGCACCCCTAACTACATCTGATTTTAAAGATAGATTTTAATTTTGATCATAGTAGATACAAGCTTTCTATCCAAACTGTGATCCACAGAATACTATTCTTACTCATCTGAGTAAGGCCAACTTTTTAGACCAATAGGTCTAATATGACCAAATGTCTTATGTCTTTATGGAATGTTTCAGTATGCCATGTTACATGATCACTCAAGTATCAACATCTATTCTTTAAGAAAATAAAGCTGAAATCTTGAATCTTAGTCCAAGCCCAGCATATAAACTTCTAAATTAGGGATTCCAGGGAAGTACATTTTATTTACATTACACTTAAACTATGAATTTTTTTTGACTATGAACTTAAAAACTTAAGTTCTGTGATCCTATAACTCACCAAATATAATTTTTTATCTAAAAACTAATTTAATATTTTAGTTTCTTCATCTAAAAATTAACATTTTATCATTTCTAATCTTTTTCACCAATTTCAACACATAGCAGAAAAGAACTTTCAAAAGAGTCCGTTGACTTTGGTGGTTCACAAAATAATATTCTTGAATTTATGAGAATCTAATTTTGAGTTGGTTAACCTTGTTAGAAAGAAGTTTACCTGCAGTTTCCCTATCTCATAAAAAGGTTTGTACTCATTTCTTTTTCTTCAGAGAAAGGAATTAGCTTAATAGTATTTCTCATAATGTTAACATTTGAAGTCAGCCTTAGATTTTCTTAATAATTTTATAAGATACACCAAAGAGGGTAGCCCGGGTGGCTCAGTGATTTAGCGCGCCTTCAGCCCAGACCTGATCCTGGAGACCTGGGATCGAGTCCCACGTCGGTCTCCTTGCATGGAGCTTCTCCCTCTGCCTATGTCTCTGCCTCTCTCTCTGTGTCTCTCATGAATAAATAAATAAAAAATCTTAAAAAAAAAAATACACCAAAGAATTCTTGAGTACTATCTAACAATTGATTTGAATTAATTATGTTTTGGAGATAAAGGATGAGAAACATGGTGCCAGTGACCATATTCTTCAGTTTATGATGATTAATTTATTAACCGTGATTTATTCACTGCATATTAACTGGAGGGTAAAAGGTGTTTAAAAAAAGATATGCAATAAGAATTACTGAAATAAAAGATGCCAAAAATTAAAGCTTCTACAAATTATCATTGTTATGCTTTTTATATTAAAAAGAATGTTACAAATTATCTACTAATAATGTGAACATAGGCAACAAATTTTAGTTAAGTACGCCTACCATAAAAATTTAGTGTTTAGCTCATATTTTTAAAAGGTATATAAGGGTTAAAATTAGGAAAATGGAAATAAGCAGGATAGATATATAGTAAAATTCAAACTGGTCAAGTACATAGCATACCACCTTTTTTAAACTTGACCTCTTTAGATGCTTTGATTTGTTGGATTTCTTCTTTTCCTATTCCCTTTCCTTCTGACTGTTCTATTTTCCTTTAAGTTCCAGCTCACTGCTGTGGGCCTCCCTGATTTCCCTTCTCAGAGTTTCTCAAGCACTTTAAATATGAACTTCAAAATGTTGCAATATTGTTCTGCATTTTTTGCTGTTATTTCACCTGTGTTGGTTTTAGCTCGTAAGCTAGATTATAAATTTCCTGACACAAAGAATTGCACTTTATCCTTCTGTGACACCTGCTATGTGGCCAGCCATTTAGTAAGTGTTTAATAAATAAACACATATGGATACATTATTATTTACCTTTTAAAACTTTAAACTTTTTGTTATAAAGATAGTACAAGAGTAAACATTTTAGCAAATTATTTTTCACTAGGTATGTGTGTGCTTTTATGTCATAAATGTCAACCATAATCCCATGACCCAAAGACAAATGCTAAGAAAAATACAAATTTTTTGGAGTATAATTTCCCAGGCCTTTTCTCCTCCATATTAAAAATGTATACATGTTTAACACTTCTACTGTTTACTAGTTTTTAAACTTGTTGCATTTAGTATATTCCTGTGTCATATTTATGATTAGCTTTAAATTGTTTTTATAGCCATTTTTAAAAAATTGAGACATAACTGACTTTATAGCGATTAAGTATAAACAGAGCTTTAGCTTCTTGCTGTCCTGTTCTAATAATGGAAAAACGGATTGAAAGAGGAATGGAGCTTTTAAAATATGCAAGACATATTGCTTCCTGATTATTCCCCATTCCTTTATTCCATCTCCATTCCTTTCTTCCATCTCCAGCCCCAAATTGTATCCTTTTTAGTTTTCTAACCTCAGTAAATACCATTACTGTCCATCCATGTTTTCAAACAAAAAACCTAGAGTTACCACTTATCTCCCCTTTTTTCATCCTTCACATTCTAGCCATCAGCAAATCCTGTCAATTCTACTTCCAGATTGAATCCTTAATCACTACTTTTCTTCTGTCTCCCATTCTACTCTACTATATATCTTGCCTAAATCACCAGACTTCTAAAAATGACTTCCTATTTCAACTTTTGCAAACTATTCTCCATTCAACATTAGAGTGATTTTTTTCTTTTATTTTCTTTTCTTCTTTTCTTTTCTTTTCTTTCTTTTCTTTTCTTTTCTTTTTTCTTTTTTTAATTTATGATAGTCACACACACAGAGAGAGAGAGAGAGGCAGAGACACAGGCAGAGGGAGAAGCAGGCTCTATTCAGGGATCCCAGTGTGGGACTTGATCCTGGAACTCCCGGATCATGCTCTGAGCCAAAGGCAGATTCTCAACCACTGAGCCACCCAGGTGTCCCAAGAGCGATTTTTTTCAAAGCAGAATTGAAATTACCCTCCTTGCTTAAAACTCTTCAACAAACAATTTAATAAAAAATGCACGGAGTGGGGCTCCTGGGTAGCTCAGTTCGGTTAAGTTGCTCTGACTCTTGGTTTCTGCTCAGGTCATGAACTCAGGGTCCTGGGATTGAGCTCTGCACTGGGCTCTATGCTTAGCAGGGAGTCTGGTTCAGGATTCTCTCTCTCCCTCTGTACCCCAACCTCCCCCGCTTGTTCTCTGTCTCCAAATAAATAAATCTTCAAAAAGAAAAAAATGCCCAGAGGACCTAAATAGGCCTTTTCCCAAAGAAGACATATAGTTGGCTAACAGACACATGAAAAGATGCTCAGCATTGCTCATCACCAGGGAAATGCAAATCAAGACCATAATGAGAAATATCACCTTATACTTCTTAGAAGGTTAAAATAAAAAAGACAAGAAATAGCACATGTTGGTGAGGATTTAGGAAAAAGGTAATCTTTGTGCACTATTAGTAGGAATGTAAACTGGTACAGCCACTATGAAAAATAGTATGGAGATCTCTCAAAAAATTAAAAATAAAAATACCATATGCTTCAAAAATTCCATTACTGGGTATTTACCCAAAGAAATTGAAAACACTAATTTGAAAAGATATATCCATCTTTATTTTTGCTGCCAAGATTTGGAAGCAACCTATGTGTACATTTTTTAGGAAGAGGCATTTAAAAGTAAACCTCAAAAAAAAAATTAAAAGTAAACCTCGGGGGATCCCTGGGTGGCTCAGAAGTTTAGCGCCTGCCTTCAGCCCAGGGCATGATCCTGGAGTCCCAGGATTGAGTCCCACATCGGGCTCCCTGCGTGGAGACTGCTTCTCCCTCTGCCTGTGTCTCTGCCTTTCTCTCTGTGTGTCTCTCATGAATAAATAAATAAAATCTTAAAAAAAATAAAAGTAAACCCCAGACACCATATTTTACCTATAGATATTTTAGTATGTGTCTCTAACTGATAAGGACGTTTTTACTTTTACTTATCAATCTAGAATTATAATATTTAACAAAATTAATTATGATTTTGAATAGTGCCTTAATATCACCTGGTATCCAATTTAGTGTATCAAAAATGTCTGAGTTTGTTTACATCAGAATCCAAATAAGTTATTGTAATGTTGATATTTCTTAAATTTCTTCTGTTACAGCCCCACTTTCGGGAGTGGTGGAGAAACTGAGTCATTTGTCCTATGGAATGTCTTACATTCTAGATTTGGCTGATTAATTCCCTATATTTTTATTTAATTTGTACCTCTGTTTGGTTTATTTTCCATAAAGTGATAATTAGATCTAGAGGCTTGATTAGATTCATATTCAGGTTTTAAAGTAAGACTACTTCAAAGATTGTGCAGTACTTCCTATTTTATCGTATCAAGAGGAGCTTAGTTTTTGGTTGCTCTTTTTTTTTTTTTTAAGATTTTATTTATTTATTCATGAAAGAGAGAGAGAGAGGCAGAGACACAGGCAGAGGGAGAAGCAGGCTCCATGCAGGAAGCCCGATGTGGGACTCCATCCCAGGTTTCCAGGATCACGCCCTGGGCTGAAGGTGGCGCTAAACCGCTGAGCCACCTGGGCTGCCCTGTTTGCTCTATTTTTAATAATGTTAAGATCGATTTGTAGGTTTGGGGTAACGCCATTCTTCACTTAATTGTTTTTGTATCTCTTGATGATCATTGCCTAAATACATTATTTCAGTAGGAATTGCAAAATGGTATTTCCTCATTCTGTTCCTTATGTATTTATAAACTGAATAAAATTCATCTATAAAATAGAACTTTTGCAACTACACTTAGATAGAAAAGAATAATTATTCCTTTTTAAAAAAATGTTCAGAATAGTAGATTAGAACCCTAACCATTGTCACTAGTGACAACTTAAAAAAAATTGTCATTATGAATTAATGGATTTTTGTGTTTGAGGAGTTTGAATCAACTAATTTTTATTCATTTTGATCCTGTTGTTCTTCGACACAGTAAGATGAATAGGCTCATTTTGTACATTTTTCTGACATTTTTTTTAGAATGTCATTTTTCCAAGGAGTTCTGGTTTTCTTTACTGGGAAATAGTATTCAATAACATTTTTGTATAAATGAATTAATACCAATAGTATAGTATAAAGTATATGTTAGTTATTGTTATTTTCTTTTATATTTTCATCTTAATTTGTCCTGAGCAGTGATTCTCAAAGTGTGATCCCTGAACCAGCAGTATCAGCATCATTGGGGAACTTGTTAGAAAAGTAAATTCCCACCTCAGACCTACTGAATCAGAAACATTAGGAATTGGACTCAGAAATCTGATTTAAAAAGCCTTGCATGGTTTGATGAACACTGAAGTTTGAAAACCATTGATTAAGAGTAGCAGTTCCTAACAAACTTAGTGAGAAGGGACCACAAGTATGCTAAATATTTTCCTGGAGTAGTTATGTGGAAACCTAGCTCCCAGCAGCCTTGTCTGTTTTCTAATCTTCAAATCTTATCTTACTTTATGAAATATGAGAATTGGTGAAAGATATCAACTAGAATATTTATGAAATAAGTATTCTGTTTACCAAAGGATATAAAACCTATGAACATAAATGCACTTCAATTTCACACATTTTGTGTTTTGAGATAGATGATAACCCTTTCCCAATGTTTGTCCCATAGGGCACTAGATCCTCTAAATGTTCTATAATAAAGAGATTTCATTAGTCCAGTAAGTTTGAGAAATATTTTATATCTCCTTTACTTGGCATTGCACAAATAATATTTGCATATCAAGTCTGAGAAACCCTGCAGTAAAGAAGACTATTTAACTTGACTTTACCTTAATGTTTCCAAAATTCTTTGATTAGAAGACCTTTTTGCTAAGTAGTGTTTATTAGCTTTCAGCAGAAAACTCTTTGGGAAATGCTGCCTTAGTATATCTTAACAGAATAAGAACTTATAGACTATGTACCACTTAAACATAGGAAGCTTACTGGGTGAAAATATAGTAGCTCTACAAATGAATTTGTTCTACCTTCAGAATACTATAGAACCCAGAAGCTATTGAAGAGGGAAAATATCTGGATATTCTCTTTCCTAAAGGTAAATTCAATTCTTAACTGAACACTATTGGCCCTGATTTGTCTGAAGACTTGTTATCCTAATATGTGTATTTCTCATGTGGTCATTATTTTCCAGACCAATGCAAGGCAAAACCAGGTTTTATCATGTGGACATGTCAACATGATTAACAGATTATTTGGCAAGAAATGAAGTAGTGGGCAGCCCCGGTGGCGCAGCGGTTTAGTGCTGCCTGCAGCCCAGGGTGTGATCCTAGAGACCGGGGATCAAGTCCCACATTGGGCTTCCTGCATGGAGCCTGTTTCTCCCTCTGCCTGTGTCTCTGCCTCTCTCCCTCTGAATAAATAAATAAAAAATCTTGAAAAAAAAAAAAAAAAAGAAATAGCTTTTCAGGGAGATTTATAGACCTTACAGAATTTTGCAACTACTTAGACTCCTTTATTTGCAATTTTGGAAAGTTTTAAAGTCCTTAAATTGCATAACTGAGGCAATTTTATATAGTGATACACTGTAATTAAATTGCTTATATTTCAAAAAGGAAATGTAATAGAACTGGTAATTTTTTACTTCTGTGATTACTTTTATCCTCTTTTTTTTTAAGATTTTATTTATTTTTTTATTTGAGAGAGGAAGAGAGAGCATGAGTGGAGGGGAGGGGCAGAGGAAGAGGGAGAAGCCGACTCCATTCCAGGATCCTGGGATCGTGACCTGAGCCGAAGGCAGAGGCTTAACCGACTGAGCCACTCAGGCCACCCACCTCCCCTTATCTTCCTTTTTAACTGGGATGTTTAAAGAAATACTGAAAGAAGAGTTTTAGTGTGAAATAGTGTTGTTGAAAAATGAGCTGACACAGAGATGATATTGGATTCAACAGTTTTTTTCAAAGTAAGAGATAGGAACCCAGCATCAGGGATCCCTGGGTGGCGCAGCGGTTTGGCGCCTGCCTTTGGCCCAGGGCGCGATCCTGGAGACCCGGGATCGAGTCCCACATCGGGCTCCCGGTGCATGGAGCCTGCTTCTCCCTCTGCCTGTGTCTCTGCCTCTCTCTCTCTCTGTAACTATCATAAATAAATAAAAAAAAAAATTAAAAAAAAAATCCAGCATCAAGAATGCAACAAAGATGAAGTTGACGTATTCAACCTGTGTAACAGGATGGACTTCATGAATATTATGCCTGTGGAGTCAGCCCATAAAAATCAGTAATCTAAGAATTCTTAGCATTTTTGTCTCAGGATATGTTTAAAGGGCAATAGAGTTTTTGGGGCAGATTGATATGGTGAGTACTAATTTATCCCATATCATGGAAGCACAGAGACTGTGACCTACATAGAAGGTAAACTACATGGAAGCCGAGAATCCCATAGCACATGTAGTCCATAATAATAACAGGTAGGAAAAAATCTATAAATGGGCAAGTTGTGGCACGTGCTTGTGATAGGTACAAGAGATAAGGTGACCTTGTAAGACAATTCAATAGAGTGTTTAAGATAAATTTGTATCTTTATAAAAGATAGATTTGTATCTTTAATGGGACCTTCTAGAATTAGGAATAATCTTAGGTTAATAAAAAGGTTGCAGATATTGTTTGGTGAGATAAATATGTGAAATTTTTCTGATATAAAGTATTAAATTTCAAAGCATTATTATAACACCTATTACATTCATAGCCTGTTTTGAATTTCCTGCTTATTGTTAAGCTTCTCATATCTTTTCAATATGTGAGAATCTATATTATAAAATATGAACCAAATACGACCAGTATCATCATTTAATTGTTACACAAAAGCTATTCTAGTAGGTAGAGAGAAGAGGCAGTATTCCCTTAAAGGATAAATTATTTATAGAAAAATTTTATTCAAAAATACCATATTACTGTGGCCTGGAACAAACCTTATTTTATTTTATTTTATTTTATTTTATTTTATTTTATTTTATTTTATTTTATTTTATATTTTTATTTTTTTTCAAGCACACGAGGGTTTATTAGCAAGCTCGAGCTTGGGTCCAAGTATACCTGACACAGCAGAGCAGGGACTTGGACCCAAACCTTATTTTAAACAACAGTTTTTGGATTATAAAAAAATTTTATCATAAAACTACATTTTGCTTTGAATAGAGGAGTATGAATTTTCTTTAAATTTGTGACATTTTATTCTTGTAGGAGAGCTGTTGGAATTAAGAATAATGTCTTATGATTTATAGTACATTTATGAAGTAAAAGCCTCTGTAATAAGAAGTCATGTAAAGATGCACGGAATTGTTTTTACTTAATACTGATTTACATTATATTTGGCCCTTTTTGTTGTTGTTAATTACTGTTTCATTTAGTGAATGTTTAGTTAAAGAATAGCTTTAAGAAATGACCAATGCATTGTATTTTGTGTTTTGGTCAAAGTAGGTTAATAGTCATTTATTTGAAATGGTTATCTACTTAGTCAAGTTGGCTTCTAATGGTACTCTAGGGCATTTATCACAATCTCATAAAATGGATAGCTTTATCTCTTTGAGGAATTTTAGTCATTCTTTTGTCATTTCAGATTTGTTAGTAATCTATGAAGAATATGATTCATTATGTGTGGAAATCTTTGGCAAATTCATATTCATCACATTTTTATTATTTCTAAGGATTTCAAAAACCAACCTTTTAGCTTTTGCTTTGTAACAGATGAAAATCTTTCAAGAGCATAGGGACCTTATGACACATATAAAAGTAAACAGATAGTTCCCTTCGGATGTGTGCATTCCATAGACATCTAATACTTGGTTATATTTCACTGTACTAGAAAATATGTGAGCGCCAAAGGAGATAGAAAATACAGTTTTTGGCATCTATAGTGGGGGGAAAAAAGACATCCTTAGTAAAATACCCAGGAAACAATTCCAAGAAAGTTCATTCCTGCATGTATGTAGTAAACAAATATTCAGAAAGTACCAACCATGTGCCCAGCTCTTGTATTAGTAAGTGGGAAATTACCAATGAACAAGACAGAAATCCTGGTCTTTGTGAGCATATTCTAACAGAAGAGACAGACAAACAAAAAACAAGATAAGTGAAATGAGTAGTATGGTGGATGGAACTAGTGCCATGGAGAAAAATGAAGCAAGGAAAGAGGATAGAGAATGTTAGGAATTGTAGTTTTGATTAGGGTGCCAGTGAAGGCTTAACAGCAGAAGTCACTTGAATGAAGACCTAACAGAGATGAGGGAATTTATCATTAGAATATCTGTGAAAAGAATATTCTAGGGATAGGAATAACAAACAGTGCTTAAAGACCCTTAGCTGGGAACTTGCCCCACACATTTTAGAGCAACAAGCAAGTAAAGTGGAGCTAAAGAGGAATGTAAGAGACTGCAAGAGGCTGTTAAAATAATCCAGACAAGGAATGATTGTGGCCCATAGTATTGTGGTAAGAGTGGTCATGGTAAGTAATCAGAATTTGCTGACAATTTGGATAGGGGATATGAAAGAGAGAGGCATCAGTGTTTGATTTGCCAAATGGAAACATAGGATTTCCATTAACTGAGATTGAAAATACTGTAGGAGGAATGGAGTTCAAGGATAAAGACTGGAGCTATATTTTGGACATGTTTAAGATAACTGTTAGTCATCTCGGTGCAGATGTCAAGCAGGTAATTGATATAGCATTTTGTGGCATTTTGGGGAGAGATTTGATGGGAGAAATGAGTTTGAGGACATATGATATGTTGGTGAACCGTGCTGAGAAGTAAGACTAGGAGAAAAATCAGTAAAGGAAAGGCTTCAGGAAACAAGATAGACTTTTGAGCTGGAACTTTTATTAATGGAAAAGAAAGAGGAGAGGATTCTAGTTAGGGAAAATGTCCGGCATCTTGGAAGATTGTCTAGGAATAAATCTGAATGCTTTACTGCTTTGTCTTTTTTTTTCTCACCTTAAAAGTTTTATAGAGTATCATAAAATATTACGGAACAACAGATGCACAGGGAATATTTGTTGACATATAAATGGGAATAATAGTTTTCAGAGTTTATTTAATTAACCAGTATTTTTAGTAATTGAAATGTAAGGTGTCTTTTATTGTAGATGTTTTTACCGTGCTAAAAAATACATAAGATTTACCATTTTAACAATTATTAAGTGTAGAGTTGAATGGAACTAAGTATATTCTGAAAGTTTTTGTGTATAAAGATATTTTCTCTTCTCAAAAAATCAACATTGTTGCTTATGAGCAAAAGGAATTTCAAGCTGATGGGGCTTTATTTCTAAGATTGGGCATTGCACAAGCCTTAGAATCCTAAATGATTGTCATTTTTGTTTGAAATATTGGGACCACTAGAAAAACAAGAATGAAAATTACTGCCTTCTAAAACAGATCTTTTCTTAAAAGCTGACTTTCCGTTTAAGTGAGTGGCATTTTTAGTTTTTCAGATCATATTTAAAATAATTTGAATGTATCTTCTTTACCTTTGATTACTAGTACTTTCTCAGAAATCAAATGCTCCCAGAAAGTTGTGGTATATATCTGCAGTATAACCAACTTTTCAAAAGTGAAATAAGCATGACTTCATTTATAATTTCTTTGCCTACTTACTTGCTTTTTAGATTCCTGTCAAAGTATGTATTTGAGTTTTGTAAATTATAAAGTATATTATATAATTAATTTTGTATTTTGTAAATTATATGAAAATGTGTGATATGTCTATTTTGTGTAAGTTATAAGCCTTGAAAATTCTGTCAGTTGATTACAGTGCATCTTTTTCTAGGGAACAAAGAAGGAAGAGATTGAAGGTGAAGTGGAAGTGTCTGGTTTAATTCAGCCTGCAGAAGTGTTTGCGCCCAAAAGCCTGGTGTTGGTATCCAGATTAGATTATCCAGAAATTTTTAGGGTAAAGAACTCATAGTTGTCATTATTGATTTGTATTATTGTGTGAATCTATTTTGAGTGAACCATGGTAACAAGATTTTGTATTTAAAATGTCTTTAAATTGATTTAGGGATTCATCAATAAAATAAATTTAGTGTGAACTGAAAAAAAATGTGTTCATGTTGGATGAAATAAATCTATAAGTTAATTTGTGAGTATTTAAACTTAAAGGATGTAGTGTTTGCTTTAAAATAGATCCCATGGCTACTGACCCCCAAATTTATGAATCTATAAGAAATTATATGATTGCCTGTAGCAGATTTAAAATGCCTCAGTAACATAACAACCTTGTGTATTTTTTTTAAAGATTTTATTTATTGATTTGACAGAGAGAGAACGAACACAAGCAGGGAGAACAGCAGAGGGAGAGGGAGAAGCAGGCTCCCTGCTTTTTCCCAGGACCGTGGGATCATGACCCAAGCTGAAGGCAGATGCTAAACTGACTGAGCCACCCAGGCACCCCAACTTTGTGTGTTTTTATTTATTCTCTTTTGAGAAATCCAGGCTAAGTAAACAGAACGGATATTTGCAATTTCAGATAGTTCTAACTGCCAACATACCTTTAAAATAGCTTACTTCCTGGGACGCCTGGGTGGCTCAGTGGTTGAGCGGCTGCCTTCGGCCCAGGGCGTGATCCCGGAGTCCTGAGATCAAGTCCCACATTGGGCTCCCTGCATGGAGCCTGCTTCTCTCTCTGCCTATGTCTATGCCTCTCTCTTTCTGTGTCTCTCATGAATAAATAAATAAAATCTTAAAAAATATATTGTTTACGTCTAGATATTTTCCTTTTTGAGACATGTAGAATTTTCAAATGCAAGGAAAAAATTTTATTTAGTTATAAATACATTTAAGCTTTGAAAGAAGAGGGCTTGTTTTTCTTATTTCAGTTGCTACCTTTAGTAATAGTAATGTTGATTATTGTCCAAAATCACAGATCTCTTTGGAAAGTATAAAATATATCTTAACTTAAATTTCCCAAGGACTTGGGAATTTAATACCTAATTTCTGGAAAACTTTTCCATATTGTTGAGACTATATATATTCTAGAAAAATTAACTTAATGTCAAGATTTCAATGATAATGGGTAACACCTAACAAATACTAGTTTTTTACAGTCACAAATTTTAATAAACTGAAACATTCATAAAGATTGCATTTTGTCTTCCATGTTGTCATTTACCTTTCTCTGAGCTTAAAACATTTATCATATCTCTATTTTGCTAACCTTTGTAATAATTAACAAAAATTTTTCTGTAGAGCAGGTGTTCCAAATTTATAAGATTCACAAAAACACAAACTTTCTAAATTTTTATCTTGAGATTTGGAGTTTTGCAAAGTAAATTGAGACAAAAACAGTTTTTAAACCCCTACAAATTTCCTGAAGTGGTTATCTGAGTGCAAGCACCTGTTTTACAAATTACGGATTTCTGCTTTTTATAAACTCCTCTCAAAAGCTCATTTAGAGCTTCTGGTCAAGAAAGAAAATTTAATAAACTTAATAGTATTTGCTGCTTAAAATTTATTCCATGGCAGTTTTTTACTGGCTTCAAAGAGAAATTTCCCTAGGAGCAGATGTCACGGCAATTTGTTTTCAATGCATACTTTTTCCATGACAAAACTACATGCATCTTCTCTTTGCAGGCTTGTCTAGGTTTGATCTACACTGTGTATGTAGACAGTCTGAATGTCTCCTTGGAAAGTCTCATTGCAAACCTGTGTGCATGCCTTGTCCCAGCGGCTGGAGGGTCTCAGGTAAATAGAATGAAAAGGGAGATGAAGCAGGACTGTTCCTCTTCTCTCCTCCAGTTAATTTAATTTATGAAGAAAAGAAAAAAAAATTCCTTAAATAATTTCATTTAAAGAGGATCTTAGTTAAGCATTGTCCCTATGGTCTGCCTTCTGGAGACCCAAGATTCCATTCTTTTCTTAGGTCATGAGGTTAATTTTAACTCAGGGTTCACCTTTCACATAGCATAATTAGAAGTCATATTTTGTGTAACTTGAACTCTAGTTTACATTTTCTTGGAAATATACTTTTTTTTAAGGTGAACATTTAAAATGCATTCTTTCTACCTTTCTTACTGCTTTATGTATTAACATATCAAATATTTTTTCAGTGATAAAGATTAGGGGATAACATTAAGAAAACCCTCAAAACAATTCTTTATTACATTTATAACTACTTCTGAGTAGATTTATTTATTTATTCATTTCCCTGGGTAGCAGCAATTATACATGATCCTAAAACCATTTTGTGTGTTATGTGTAGAATAGCTTGCATGTAAGCTTTGTAAGAAGGGGGCATATTTTTCTTATTTCAGTTTGCTACCTTTAGCAATAATAATGTTGACAATCATCCAGAATCACAGATCTTTCACAAAAAGTATAATCTATCCCTTAAAATTTCCCCAAGATTTTGTCATATATTTAGCCTTAAGGGAAGACATTAAATTTTTTTACTTACAAAAAACTTTCTCAAAGTGATCGTGGGTTTTTCATCTCGTTTGTCTTAAGATTTTCATTTTCATCTCTGAAGTGGAAAAATAAGAACCTCAGTTTCTATGTCTCAGTGTTTCTAGGGAACCATACTTTTTTTTAAAAAGTCTCTTTTCCTTAATTCCTAAAACTGATTCGTTGTTCACTTATTCTGCTTATTCTTGTGTAATACTATAGAAGAGGACAGCCCTCTAAAAACTCCATTGTTTATTCTCAGTCTGACAGAGATGAGACTTCCATTGAAACTGCCACCCTTTTCCCTTGCCCTTTGACTTTTAATTGTCTTTGTCTAACCTGGAATCTTCTGTTACTCTTTAGTTTTTATCTTTTTTTTTTCTTCCTGTTCCCTCCTCTTTCAGTCTTCTCCCTCTACTCCATGGGCAGAATATAAAATGTGAGTTTGGTCACAAATGGACCTAAACTTTAAAGCGGAATTGTTTTGTGGACCTTTATCATGATGGGATTTATACTGACTTTATTTTGTTAATTTATTTTTTAGTTGAAAAAACTTTTTATTGTGGCTACTAGAAATTTTAAAATATTACATATGTGGTTCATATTATATAGTTTTTGTTTCTTCAAGTTTTATTGACATATAATTGGCATAAAAATGTTGACTAACATTATTTTTTAGATAAGTATGATTGTCAGTGATTTTTATATCATCATTATTAAATTTCAGCTCTCTAATTATTGAATTTTCTTATACGATGTTCATTTGGGCACAGTGTAAGTTGAATATTTTCGGTTACATTATTACTCTTGACATCTCCTAATTGGATCTTACAGGATTATCACTAACTCTAAATTTGAACTTTAAAAATGGAATTTGAATTTCAAAGGAATTTTTTTTTTGTCTTAAGAAAATGTCTGAAAAGAAATAATTTATGTTTGTGTATGTGTTTTTGTCCCATTCTGCAGAAGCTGTTTTCCTTGGGTGCAGGAGATAGACAGCTGATCCAGACTCCTTTGCATGATAGTCTTCCTGTCACAGGCACTAGCGTGGCTCTCCTGTTTCAGCAGTTGGGTATGTCTTTGCTCCCATTGGCAGTGTCCTCTTGTGGATTTTTTTTTAAGCTCACATTGCCTAACATGAATCAGGAGAATTAAAAGCTAATGATTAAATACCTAATATATAAAATATATAATTATGTGGGTTCTAATCTTAAATGGTATTTATTCTTTTTTCAAAATTTTTAACTCTAGGGCGGCCCCTGTGGCGCAGCGGTTTAGCGCCGCCTGCAGCCTGGGGTGTGATCCTGGAGGCCCGGGATCGAGTCCCACGTCGGGCTCCCTGCATGGAGCCTGCTTCTCCCTCTGCCTGTCTCTCTGCCTCTCTCTCTCTCTCTCTGTGTCTCTATGAATAAATAAATAAAAATCTTTTAAAAAAATTTGTTTTAACTCTGGCCTCTTTTACTCTGGAATCAATTAGACTATAGAAAATAGGCAGATTTTCTTTATGCTTTGAAGATGAATAGATAGTCTATTTTGCTTTTCCTTAGATGAATTACTTTTGTAGAAACCTCGTCAGATGGAACAAAAAGTCCTGTCCTTCTAATCCATCATCTGGATCAGGACTTTATCTCTGATTTTATAGCAATGGCAAGGTTGAAGAACTGCAGGGAGGACACCAGAAAGTGCACTCTGTCCGTTGGACAGCTTGTACTTCATTTAAGGAATAGTATAACTTTAAAGTAAAGACGTTTCTAATCAGGGCTGCCAGAGAATCCCATTTACTTTCCCTCTTACTTGTGCTTTGTATGTGCTGGAATAGGAGTGTCCTGTTCTCTTTGAGTCTCATGTTTGTCAGTGTTCTTCATCTGTCTTTGTCTTTTTTTAAGTTTTGTTGAAACCTTCCTTTACCTAGGGCTCACATTCTTTTCCATGAAATTATTAGCTCCTTACACAAAACTTCTACCCTCTTGTTTCCCTTCTGTCTCATGTTGAATTTTGCTTCTTGCTTAGCTCTGTAATTTGTCACTCCTTTTTCATTAATGGCCTCATCCTTATTTTTCTGTTATGACTTCAGTTGTCAAATTTAGAAAGCCTCAAAAGAAATTAATGTAAATATACAGAGTTTTAGCGTATCCTAATAAAGATTAATGGTGATACTATTCCCAAAGTAGTAGTTTTTCCCCCATTACGTCTGCTTCCCTTCAGGAGTTCAAACACTAAAATGTAACTTATTCCTTCTTCTCTCCCCTCTGAAATCTTCTACTACTCCCTGCGTCATTTCAGTTAAGTCCTAATTTAAAACTATTTTTTTCTTAATGTGTGAAATAGATAATCTCTCCCTGGTGGCACTTAATTATCTAAAGACTATTTTGTTGATTAAATACTCTTTCCATAACTTTTAGAAAAATTTTAGGGGGTTCATGGACTTTTTGCAGCCTGTCCATGGTCCGTACTAACCATTGCCTTAGTTGATTTTAGCCAAGCACTATTCACATGACTTTTTTTACTTTTAGAAGAGACTGTATACCCCTCCACAAATAAAATAATCTACCTTTTAACTTAATGGGTGTTTTATAAACCTCTTATATTTTTGTGTTTTTACAACAATTTGACAAGGGGGAAGGGAAGGGATATTACTGGCATTTAGTGCCCAGGACTAGGGAAATTAAATATCTCTTGTTCATGATGTATATGCACCAGAAGGGTTTTTACCTCAGTAACATTGGTACCACTCCCACTGAGAAAAATTACTGTAGATAAAATATAAATTTGTAAAACCAAACCTCTCTTTATAAGGGTGGTCTATATAATTTAGACTAACCTTCTTAACAATGACTACTAGAAAAGCTACATAAATATAAACATCATCTTCTTGAAAGCATCAGAAGCAGTAAAGATGCCAAAACGATGGTCCAAGAAAAGGAGGAAACCTAGAGAAGTGAGCCAGACATTTGGAACCAGTTTTTCCCAGAGCATCTGTTGATTTTGGAAGAAATAAGTGAAAAGCTGATCACAGCACTGTTGGTATCCCATAGGGAGAGAGAAAACCGAGTTCAGGTTTTACCAAGGGAAATTTCTCTATAAGGCTCTCATGCTTTGATTTGGGATTACAAAGGATGACAGCCTAGGAATGAGTGAATCACAAGTAGACGAGGTCCACACAAAGTCCCTTGAGGAACTGAAGTGGAACTTAAAATCCTTTCAGTTCCTAGAAATGGATTATCATCTTTGATGTTACTGTCTCTAGCCATATAGTACAAGCAAAAGTAAATTCCTCTCTGGAGGGGATCCCTGGGTGTCTCAGCAGTTTAGCCTCTGCCTTTGGCTCAGGGTGTGATCCTGGAGTCCCTGGATCGAGTCTCGCATTGGGCTCCCTGCATGGAGCCTGCTTCTCCCTCTGCCTGCGTCTCTGCCCCCCCCCCCCAATCTCTCATGAGTAAATAAATCTTAAAAAAAAATTTTCCTCTCTGGAACAAGATAACCATATTCTAGGCCTTCACTTCTCTAAAGAATGTCTACAAGATCAAATCAATAAATAATCACTCAATCAAAAATAACCAGAAATATGAGGACTAATCCTATATGAAAGAAATACAGAAGAAACCATAGATAATGTAAAAACCCACAGGGTCACCAGAAGATAGTTACCAGATTCACATATTAAAATAATTGTACTTAAGGGCACCTGGGTGGCTCAGTTTGTTGTATCTACCTTTGGCTCAGATCATGATCTCAGGGTCCTGGGATCAAGTCCATGTCCAGCTCCCTGCTCAGCAGGGAGTCTGCTTCTCCTTCTCCCTTGACCACTCTCCCCCTGCCCTTGCTCTCTCTCTGTATCTCTCAAATAAATAAATAAAATATTTAAAAAAGACAATTGTGCTTAAAATACTGAAGGAGATAAACAGTCAAGAGTGAGAATTTGGGGAGTGACATCCACAAGATGGCAGAATAAGTCCTACTCCTTTTGCTTCCACAGAAACATTGCTTTAACAATAGTATACTGACCAAAATACCTTTATGAGAATTCCAGAATCCAGCTAAAAATTTGCAATACCCCAGATGATCACAAAGCTGAGAACAGACACATTAAAATGGGTAAGAAGAGCAATTTCGCTTTACTCAGAGAGCCTCTCCCACATGCCTGCAGAACTCAGCGCTGAGAGGGGATACCTCAGCTTGCAGCTTCTCCTTGGGGGAGGGGAAAGGAGAAAAATGGAGTATGCATTCAATTTTCCAGCTCTATGGAGGGCTGCCTGAGGGTCAGACTGTCTCACCTCATTCGGAATACTGACAGGATTGGCATAGTTTGGATGCCACTGAGAACAAAGAAGAATTAAGGGTAGCTTGCTGTACCATCACTGCCTGTTGCAGCTGAGAGAAGGGGCAAAACTTGGGGCATATCCCTTGGGAGGGAGGGAGGGAGAGGAAAAATAGCATTCCAGCTTTTCAGAGAGCTGCCTGAATATTGGCAAAGTTGTAGAGGAATTGTAAATTTAATTCACTGCTGATGAGAATGTGAATTAGAGCCCAGTTTAACTTTCTATGAAAGTTAAATAAACCAAATAATCCAGCCATCCCATTCCTAAGCCTTTCACTCCATTTACCTAAGGAAAATGATAGCATTGTCCATAAAACACTTGTATATGAATGTTCATATACACTTTTTTATAATAGTAAAAGCTGGGCAAGATCAGTGTCCATCAATGGCAGTGGATAATGGTGATGGTAATGGATAAATAATCTCTCATATATTAAGACTACTATTAAGAATACTAGTTAGCAATACAAAGTAATGAATTATTGATACATGCTACAGCATGGATTAATTTGAAAATAATTATGCTAAATTTAAAAAAGCCATACACAAAAGAATGCATATTGTATGATTTGGTTTCTATAAAGTTCTAGAAAATTCAGTCAAATCTCTAGTATTAGAAACAGGTCCCTTGCTACCCTGGGGTGTGAAGAGAGGGATTACAAAGAGATATGAGGGAACTTTGGGATGTTTGTGTTCGTTATCTTGATTGTGGTGATGGTGTACAGTGTGTATATATATATATACACACACACACACACATATGTGTATACACACACACATATATATATACACATACACACATATATATATGTTAAAATACCTCAAATTATACAAGTGAATTGAAAACATATATTCAGTGCCTGGGTGGCTCAGTTGGTTAAGCATCTGCCTTCGGCTCAGATCATGATCCCAGAGTCCTGGAATTGGGTCCTAAGTCAGGCTTCCTATTCAGTGAGGAGCCTGCATCTCCCTCTCCCTCTGTCCATCCTCCTGCTTGTACTCTCTTGCTCTTTCTCTCAAATAAATAAAATATTAAAAAAGGGGAAATGTATAAAAATGTTTATTCATACAAAAACTTGTACATGAATATTCATAGCAGTATTATTCATAATAGCCAAAAAATGGAAACAAACCAAATGCCCATCAATGCATAAATGAATAAACAAATGGTGATATATCTGCATAATGGAATAATATTCAGTTATAAAAAGGAATGAATTGTTGATATATGCTACAAATGGACAAATCTTGAAAACATGTGAAGTGAAAGAAGTAATACTTAAAAGGACATATATTTTATGATTCCATTTATAAGAAATGTCTACAATAGGCAAATCCATGGGGATAGGAAGCAGATTAGTGATTGCCAGGAGCTAGGGGGAAGGGACAATGGACTGACTGATGAGAATGGAGTTTCTCTTCGGGTCATGAAATTGTTTCAGAGTTAGAGACTGGTGATGGTTTTACAGCTTGTAGCTGTATTACACACCACTGAATTATACACTTTTTTTTTTTTTTAAGATTTCATTTATTTACTCATGAGAGACAGAGAGAGGCAGTGACATAGGCAGAGGGAAAAGCAGGCTCCCTGTAGGGAGCCTGATACAGGACTTGAACCCACAACCCTGGGATCACAACCTGAGCCAAGGGCAAATTTTCAACCACTGAGCCACCCAGGTGCCCCTGAACTGTATACTTTATAAGGGTGAGTTTTATGGTATATGAGTTATATCTCAATAAAGAAAAAAAACCTATTAGGGCCTTGTCAAAGCAATTCAGGAGCCACCTTGAAGAGATTTGTGATTGATCTATGGTGGTATAATTTGAGCTTCATAAATGGTGATAATTTAAAAAGAAATTTTTAAAAAATTCATTCATGAGAGAGAGAGAGAGAGAAACGCAGAGACAGAGGGAGAAACTGGCTCCATGCAGGGAGCCCGACATGGGACTCAATCCTGGGTCTCCAGGATCAGGCCCTGGCCTGAAGGTAGTGCTAAACCGCTGAGCCACCCGTAAATGGTGATAATTGCAATTAGTTGAAACCCAGCAAATATTTTTATTTTTAAAATTTTTAAATCAAAAAGCTTTTTTTAAAGATTTATTTATTTATTTGAGAGAGAGAGAGAGCATGTATGGACAGGGGCAGAAGAAGAGGAAGAGAATCTCAAGTAGACTTCCCTGCTAAGTGCAGAGCCCAACATGGGGCTCAATTTCACAACCCTGCCTGAGATCATGACTGAACCAAAACCAAGAGTTGACACCTAACTGACTGACCCACCTAGGCACCCCTGGCAAATATTTTTAAATCTATGAATTCATAATAATATTAAATAAAAAATTATTGCCTTAGGATATGACAGGGAAATGATTTGTTATCATGAAAAGTGATCATAAAAGAATGAAACATTCTGTCTTTATGAACTGTAGCACAGGGTAACTCAATAGTAGATTTAGAAAATTATCTTTTTTTTGAAGTATCCTATCAAGGGCAGCCCGGGTGGCTCAGTCGTTTGGCACCACCTTCTGCCCGGGGCGTGATCCTGGAGACCCAGGATCGAGTTCCACATCAGGCTCCTTGCATGGAGTCTGCTTCTCCCTCTGCCTGTATTTTTGCCCCCCTACCCCATGTCTCAAATCAATCAATCAATCAATCAATCAATCTTAAAAAAAAAGTATCCTATCAGTAATTGATAAAAAATATAGTACTAGAACATCATCATTTTACAGTCTTTAGTAAATGAAGATCTGAGCATCAACAAGATTATCACAGGAAGAAAAACAAACAGATACATATCTAGCCTTGCCAAGCACTACCTGTAGTTTTGTCAGAGGGATTAAATCTGATTGCAGAAAACACAGAAGATAGGGGAACATATTGAACTATACAAGATTGCAATTGTCAAAATCTGGATTCTTAGAAAATATATATGTGTATACTGAAATATTATTCAACCATAAGAAAGAATGAAATCTTGCCATTTGCAACAACATAAATGGAGCTAGATAGAGTATATACTGCTAAGCAAAGTAAGTCAGAGAAGCCAAATACCATATGATTTACTTATATGTGGAATTTAAGAAAAAAACAAGCAAAAGGAAAGAGAAATACAGATTCTTAACTATAGAGAACAAACTGTTGTTACTAGAGGGGAGGAGGGTAGAGGGAGTGGGGGAAATTGTTGAAGGGGATTAAGAGTACTCTGATCATGATGAGCACTGAGTAATATATAGAATTGTTGAATGACTGTATTATACACCTGAAACTAATATTACACTGTATGTTAACTATACTGGAATTAAAATTTTAAAAAATCTGTATTTGCAGAAACTCTATTGGTCAAAGGTCCCAGATTCTTTAACAAATAAATTATAAAGAAAGGGATGCAGGAGTAGCCTCTAGATTAAAAGTGATTTAAAACATCCCAATTTTTATAGAGTGAGATTGAACTATAATATCTAGGAATGCACATGATAAAACTATAGGAAAAAATCAGGAAAATGGTTAATAGAATAAAGTCAAGATAAGGCTTACTTACGAGAATAGAAAGGTAGTTCTGATTGGGGGCTCATGGAAGGGGCCTTTAGGGTTGGTGGCAAAGTTCTCTTTCTCGACTTAAGTAGTGTGTGAAAGTTAATTCATTAAGCCATCCATTTTATTTGTATGGTTTTGTATATTTGTGTTTAATCTTTCAATAAAAATATATTTTTTGAAATTGATAAAACTAGAGTCCCCTGGGTAGCTTAGTCACTTAAGTGTCTGACTTAATTTTGACTCAGGTCATTATCTCAGGGTGCTGGGATCCAGCCTGGCCTTGGGCTCTGCACTCAGCACAGAGTCTGCTTATCCCTCTCCCTCTGCTCTTCCTCTCCAATCATGCATTCTCTCTCTCTCTCTCTCTCTCTCTCAAAGAAAGAAAGAAAGTCTTTTAACAAAAAACCTGACAAAGCTATTTTAATTCTTTCTGTGTATATAATTTTTTTTTTAAATATAGTGCTTAAACAAATTAGATATTTTATCCTCAGGTAACAGAAGGTCTAGAGGTAGGCAGGACAGGGCTGATATGTTTGATTCCCATATGTCTTCAGGGATAGTATGGAAATTCTACTCCATGTTTTTTTCCTATTTATTAATAAGAAGTTTTCCCTTATAAGACTGTGAGCTTTAAGAACTTCCTTATCTTATTATTCTGTGTGTCCTCTATATTTGGTATAATATCTTGGACTCAGAAGACATTAATATTTTCAGAATAATTGAGTGAATATATTAGCTATGAAGAAAATGACAATCATTATTTCATTAGAAGATGTTCTACATATGGATGAAATATGCCGGAACATATGATTATTAGTCATTTGAAGATCAAATTTCATTATTTAGTATCTAGTATGTTTAAGCTGAAATATCTTTTGCTTACATATTCAAAATTTAACTTTTTTAGGGAAAAAATAAGGAAAAGATAAGAAAGGGAAGGAGAAAGAAGGATGCCTCTAAAACAGCGTAGAGTTGTAGTTTCCAAAACATGTGGTACTGATAATTCTGACTAAAAGCATGTTCTTATCACCAGTCATTTTGGTTGGACTGTTGTTGAAGGCCATTATTAGACCATTATCAGAGTTCACTACCTGGGTTGGGGGTGAGATGGTGGTGGTGGATTTTATAAAGCACAGACAGGAAGCAGATAAACCTAAGATTCTTTGTAGCCTTGACCAGTTTTCCTGTGGAAGGTCTAAATGTAATGATAGCATTTCCTTGGTTCTTCTCTCCAAGGATTGTTAGATAATGAATTTGTTTTTCATAGCCTGAGATGTCTCTGTGTTTTCCTGAAATAGTTATGTGGACTTCTACCATCACCCCGTAATTTCCTGTCAATCACCTTCATCTCTTACTTGCCATCTTATTTACTTGTTCCCTGTTGTAGCTATGTGACCTATTTTTGTTTACCTGAAGATTTGTGTTTTAGGTGTAGAAAACTGTAGGGTTTTTTTGTTTTTATTTTTTTAATGTTAGTAGGATTGCCTTCACAGGACTGTTTTTTTTTTTTTTGTCGAATCCATGGCTGTTTAACTCAAATATCCCTCCTTAACTCAAATAATTTTGTGAAATTCTCATGACATGTTTTGCTGTATATGTTTAGCTATAATTTGTATTTTAACAGCAGATGCACTAGTTTTAGAAAACGTATTCCCCAGTTTTTACAGTATATTATTTATTAGACATTTTTAAAGTCATAAACTAAAATGATCTTGGGCCTTCAGCTATCATTACTCTATTTCCATAGTTAAACAGTAGTCTTATATCATCTGTACATATATGTTTTTCTCCAGTTTTGTTGAGGTATTATTGACACATTCCTTACTTACTTAAGTTTAAGGTTTACAAATGTGATGACTTGATACAAATATATATTGTGAAATGTTTACTACAGTAAGGTTAGTTAACACCTCTGTCCACTCACATAATTATGATTTTATATGTGTTTGCTGATACTATTTAAGATCTACTCTCTTAACAACTTTCAAGTATATAATTCAGTATTGTTAATCACTGTGTTGTACATTAGATCCCCCCAATTTATTCATCTTATACCTAGAATTTGTACCCTTTGGCCAGCATATTCCATTTCCCACACCTCTTAGCCCTTGGCAATCACCATTCTATTCTCTGTTTCTCTGAATTCAGCTTTTTTTGGATTCCACATATAAATGAGAACATAGAGCATTTGTCTTTCTCTGTCTGACTTGTTTCATTTAACTTAATGCCTATAATGTCTATCCGTGTTGTCACAAAAAAGGATTTTCTTCTTTTTTATGGCTTAATAACATTCCATTGTATTACACATGTTTTCTTTATTCATTCATCCCTTGATGGACTCTTAGGTTGTTTCCATGTCTTAGCTGTTATGAATAATGCTGTAATGAATATGGGAATGTAGATACCTCTTGGAGATAGGAATTTCATTTCTTTCGGATGTACAATCAGAAGTATGATTGATGGATCATATGGTAGCTCTATCTACCTGTTTATCTATTTCCTCAGATACCTCCATATTGTTTTCCATAAAACCTGCACCAATTTGTATTTGCACCTAGAGTGCTCACAGGATGCCTTTTTCCCCCCACCTTGCCAATACTTGTTATCCTTGTCTTTTTAGTAATCATTCTAACAAATGTAAGGTGATAACTCACTGTGATTTTGTTTTGCATTTCCCTGATAATTAGCGATGCTAAGCATCTTTTCATGGCATTCGTATGTCTTTGGAAAAATGTCTATTCAAGTCCTTTGCCCAGTTTTTATTTTATTTTATTTTATTTTATTATTTTATTTTATTTTAATTTTTAAGATTTTATTTATTTATTCATGAGAGACACACAGAGAGAGAAAGGCAGAGGCACAGGCAGAGGGAGAAGCAGGCTCCACGCAGGGAGCCCAACATGGGACTCCATCCCGAGGCTCCAGGATGAGGCCCTGGGCCAAAGGTGACTGCTGAGCCACCCGGGCTACCCTGCCCAGTTTTTAATGAGATAGGTGGTTTTTCGTTTGTTTTGCTATTAAGTTGTATACGTTCCTTATATATTTTAGATATTAATCTAATCTCTTATCAGATGATTTGCATATATTTTCACCTATTCTATAAGTTGCCATTTCATTTTGCTGATTTATTTCTTTTGCTGTGTAGAAACTTTTTATTTTGATATTGTCCCACTTGTTAATTTTTCTTTTGGTGTCACATTCAAAAAATCTTTGCCAAGACCAATGTAAAGGAGCTTTTCCTCTAGTAGTTTTATAGTTTGGGTTCTCAGTTTACGTATTTAATCCATTTAGACTTATTTTTTTTGTGCGTGATGTGAGATAGGGGCCCAATTTCATTGTTTTGCATGTGAGTATCCAGTTTTCCCAGCACCATTTATTGAAGAAATTATCTTTTCCTCATTGAATATTCCTGGCTTCTTTATCAAATATTTGTTGACCTTATATGTGTGAGTCTATTTCTATGATTTCATTTCTCTTCCATTGATCTCTGTGTTTGTTTATATGCCAGTATTATACTATTTCTATTACTATAGCTTTGTAATACAGTTTTAAATCAAGAATTGTGATGCTTACAGCTTTGTTGTTTCTCAGAATTTCTTTAGCTATTTGGGGTCTTTTATGGTTCCATATAAATTTTAGGATTTTTTTTTTCTGTTTCTGTGAAAAATATCATTAGAATTTTGATAGAGATTGTATTGAATCCATAAGATGGTTTTGGGTAGTGTGAACATCTTAATATTAATTCTTCTGATTCATAAACACAGGATATTGTTCCATTTATTTGTGTCTTTTTTAGTTTCTTTCTTCTTCTTTTTTTTTTTTTTTAACTTTATTCATGAGACAGAGAGAGAAAGAGAGAGAGAATCAGAGACACAGGCAGAGGGAGAAGCAGGCTCCACGCACAGAGCCCAACACAGAACTCAATCCTGGGTCTCCAGGATCATGCCCTGGGCTGAAGGCGGCACTAAACTGCTGGGCCACCAGGGCTACCCCTTTAGTTTCTTTCATCAAAGTCTTGTGGGTTTTAACATAAAGATCTTTCATCTCTGTAGTTAAGTTTTAAAACATTTTTTAATTTAAATTCAATTTAGTTAATATATAGTGTATTATTAATTTCAAAAGTAGAATTTAGTGATTCATCAGTTACATATAATACTCAGTGCTCATTACATCAAGTGCCCTCCTTAATGCACATCAGCCAATTACCCCATGCACTTTCCTCCAGCAACCCTCAGTTTGTTTCCTATAGTTAAGACTCATCTTTCATGGTTTGCCTCCCTCTGTTTTTATCTAATTTTTTTTCTATCCCTTGCCCTACGTTCATCTGTTTTGTTTCTTAAGTTCCACATGTGAGTGAAATCATATGGTATTTATTCTTCTCTGAGGTATTTTGCTTAGCATAATACCCTCTAGTTCTATCCACATCATTGCAAATGGCGAGATTTCATTCTTTTTGATGGCTGAGTAATATTCCAGTGTGTGTGTGTGTGTGTGTGTGTGTGTGTGTGTGTACATACATACGTACCTATGTACATACAGCATCTTCTTTGTTCATTCACATGTCAATGGACATCTGGGCGCTTTTCCATATTTTGGCTATTGTGGACATTTATGCTGTAAACATTGGGTGCCTGTGCCCCTTTGAACCACTATATTTTTTTATCCTTTGGGTAAATACCTAGCAATGCAATTGCTGGGTCATAAGGTAGTTTTATTTTTAACTCTTTGGAGGAACCTCAGTATTGTTTTCCAGAGTGGCTGTACCAGTTCATATTCCCATCAACAGTGTAAGAGGTTTCCCCTTTTTCCACATCCTTGCCAAATTCTGTTGTTTCCTGAGTTGCTAATTTTAGTCATTCTGACTGGTGTGAGGTGGTATCACATTGTGGTTTTGAGTTGTATTTCCCTGATGCTGAACAATGTTGAGCATTTTTTCATGTGTCTCTTAGCCACTTGTCCATAAGTTTTTAATAATTTTTTATGCTATTGTGAGATTGTTTTCTCTATTTTTCAGATAGTTTTTTGTTAGTGAATAAAAAGGCATATTTTTTTTTGTTTGTTGACTTTGTAGCCTGCAACTTATCTGAATTAGTTTATTAGTTCTAATAGCTCTTTGGTAGAGTCTTTAAAATTTTCTCTAGGGGCAGCCCCGGTGGCTTAGCGGTTTAGTGCTGCCTGCAGCCCGGGGTGTGATCCTGGGGACCCGGGATCGAGTCCCACGTCGGACTCCCTGCGTGGAGCCTGCTTCTCTCTCTGCCTGTGTGTCTCTCTCTCTCTCGCTCTGAATAAATAAATAAATAAATAAATGTTTTAAAAAAATAAAATTTTCTCTATATAAGATTATATCATCTGCAAATAGTGACAGTTTTATTTCTTCTTTTCTTATGTGGATGCTTTTTATTTTTTCTTCTTGCCTAATTGCTCTGATTAGGATTTCCAGGAATATATTGAATTGAATGGGAAGAGTGGGCACTCTTGTCTTATTCCTGATCTTACTAGGAAAACTTCAACCTGTTACCATTAATTAAGATGTTAACTGTGGACTTGTTGTATATAGCATTTATTATTTTGATGTACATTTCTTCTATACCCAATTTGTTGAGAATTTTTATCATGAAAGGATGTCGAATTTTGTCAAATGCTTTTTCTGCTCCTATTGAGATGATCATGTGATTTTTAAATCTTTCATTCTATTAATGTGGTATATCACATTGATTGATCCTAGGAATAAATCCGATTTGATGATTGTATATGATCTGTTTAATGTGATGCTGAATTCAGTTTGCAGGTATTTTATTGAGAATTTTTACAACTATTCATCAGGGATAGTAGCCTATAGTTTTCTTTTCTTACAGTGTCCTCACCTGGCTCTGTTATCAAGGTAAGGTCGGCCTTGTAAAATTAGTTTGAGAGTGTTCCCTCCTCTTCAATTTTTTTGAAAGTTTGAGAAGCATTAGTATTAATTCTTTAAATGTTTGGTAGAATTTACCAGTGAAATAGTCTAGTCCTCGACTGTTCTTTGTTGGGAAGTTTTGATTACTATTTCAATCTCCTTACTCATTATTGGTCTGTTCAAAATTTCTATTTCCTCATGATTCAGTCTTGGTGTAAACTTTTTATATGCGTACTTTCTTTTTGCTTACTCAAATTAACGTTAGCCAGTTTTTCAAGAACTATTATTAGGTCAGTATTTCTGTGTTGATTTATTGTCTCTAATACTAAATATCGATACTTTTAATAAAATTATTAAAATAAACAGAGCTTTTTCCTCCGTTTACCTTACATTTTTACTTTGTACATAAACATCCTTAAAATGTTGAATGTAGCTGTAACTTTCGATTCAGAAATCTTTTAATTTTAAATATTTTAATGGAAACATTTTGGTATTCTCTTTTGTCTTTCCCTGGAAAACCTTCTGTCTATAACACTATATAAATGACATTAACTTTTACAAGAATATAAAAAATAATTTATAGTCTTCAAATAGAAAGATGAAAAGATGCCAGAGGAAATAATGAAGGCTTAGGTGGTAGAAAATATTATTTTTACATGAACACCTTTATGAAGACTTTGATTGGTTAATTTATGAACCATATGATTAATGCATCAATTGTAGAATAATTTTTGTTTTTTTATGTTAAGAGTTTGAAATCTAGTGCCTTGGATCATGTTTATGTTTTAACTAATTTTTTCCAGCTCATTCATATGACATTATTTTTTGTTTTAGTCTTATTCTTAATTAAAATGGGAAAAAATTAAGTAGTAATTTTCATTCTAAATATATGTAGTTAAAGAAATAGTTGTAGAATTTGAACATATAAGTGTTTAGACCATTACTGTGAATGGCATATTGTGCTCTAAGTGGAAATGGGAAATTTAATGTTTTACTATATCTATGATTAATCATTTTTTGACAGTTTGAATATCAACTATTTTCTGTGGGGATTTGAAACAAATTAAATCTCCTCACTAATCTGTTCTGGAATACTTTTCTGAAGGAACTGCTTACCATTTGTACTCTACTCTGGAGACCAAAGGATCTCTTGGGACAACTGTTTCAATTTAATTTTTTTGTAATAAATAGCACAAAAAATAAACTTCCTCTAATGTCCACCTGCAGGAGTATTTTTTTTTTTTTATTCAATGGTTTATAAAACCAATACCATATGCCAGGTCTGTGCTAGTCACTAGTGATATAAAGATGAAACTATCACAGCCCCTTCTAGATATACTTTTAACCTAGTAGAGAAACATAACGTATTTTAAAGATTATATTACAGTATAATTAATGCAATACTAGAGGTACCAAGAGCTAAGATACCAAGAGATACCTTACTTGCTAGAAAAGAGGACAAAGGGATTACAGGCAGAAGGAAAAAGGTAAGTAATGGTATAGCACATAAAAGGTCTTCATAAAATTGTAAGAGGCTTGATAAAGCTTGAATATAGGGCTGTAGGAAGTAGTCAGATAAGTAAAATCATCACTTCTCTTTTGTAAATTAAAGATTAAAAGTTTATGCTAGTTTTGTAAAAGAACCATTTTTAAACTACCAGAGACTGACTGACAGTGACCAATTGAGAGCTTGTTAACTAATATACTACTCTTGCTGGATTAAACATAAAAAAGCATGTGATTGTTACATGATATAATTTGAGGACAGTTCAGAATAATCCTTATTCAAAACTATCTTCTCCCTTTTCCTTTTATGGTGCTTAAATGCTACTATTAAATAGTTATCTCTCTCTTTGTACTGTTATCTTTTAATGAATACCAATGCTCTGAGGCAAGACATCCACCAGGAAGTTGTCCTTCGTGGAGCACCTGGGTGGCTTAGTTGGGGTTAAGTGGCTGTTTTTGGCTCAGGACATAATCTTGGGATCCTGGGATTAGAGCCCCACTTAAAGCTCCCTGCTCAGCGCGGAGTCTGCTTCTTCTCCTTCTGTCCCTTCCTACCGCTCATGTGTGCTCTGTCTTCCTCAAATGAATAAATAAAGTCTTTTTTTAAAAAAGGAAAAAGAGTTGTCCTTCATTCTCACAAAATTCTCTTGTCTAAAATTTCATTTTGTTTTTAGCACTTAAAGATTAATATTCTTACAAAATATGGCTACTCTAGTATTGAAGTATGCAATTAACTAATGATGGCAGGGTAAATTACCCTGTTTTTCTGTGCCCTGTAGCAGTTTGTGTATGTCTCTATTCTATCGTGTTTAATTATTTACTTACCAACCTGCCATCTTCACTGAACTGTGATCTCCTATGGGCCTGCCTCACATTTCTTTTTGTCCCTCCTTAGAGTTCAGCAATTTCTTATATATCTCAGCAGCTTGGTAAAGGCTTAACAGTGGAGGAAAAAAGGAAAAAGAAGAAAGGAAGAAGTTTTAATTAAAAGAATTATTTTGGGGGATCCCAGGGTGACTCAGCAGTTGAGCGCCTGCCTTTGGCCCAGGGCGTGATCCTGGAGTCCCAGGATCGAGTCCCACATCAGGCTCCCTGCACGGAGCCTGCTTCTCCCTCTGTCTGTGTCTCTGCTTCTCTCTCTATGTTTATCATGAAAAAATAAATCTTTAAAAAATATATATAAGTAAAAGAATTATTTCTGCCAAGGTAATTCCTTTCTGTTTGATCCTTGCTTTAATTCTTCAGTTACTCAATATATTATCCTTCCCTTTTGTTTGCTATTCTATTCCCAAGACCCCATTTGCTTCCCTCTTAAATTTAGATGTTAAAGAGATTTAAAAACTGGTCAGTCAGAACAGGCACAGGCTAGGAATCTGGGCCATTTGAGATTCGAATAATCTGATGTAATTACCCCAGATTCAGAATCAATTGTAGAGTTAAACAAGAAAAGGAATGCATTGTACCTTTTTACACAGTTTTGGTTGAGTTGGGCCATTTATGGATTGTTACTTGGGAGTATCTCAATTTTAGATTTGAATTATTTGTGGTCGTATGTATTTGTTAATTGACTTCTTATATTTAAAGATTATCATATTTCTCAGCTGTATTTATAGGCTCATAAAGTATATTTAATTCATGTCATACTGAAGGGAATAGTCCATGTTCATAACCACTAAAATATACATGGTTACCCAATTCAGTTACCTTTTTAAACTATTTTTACTTAGAAGATTTCCTTTTCTACCATATTTAGAAATGATAAACTGAATTTGTAGCATATTAAATGTTGCCTCTCAGTGATAGTTATAAAACTAAAGTATATAAACTTAAATAAAACTTTAGTTAATTTGCAAAAGTAGAGATCTTGTTTTTCTTTATTGCTAAGTTCCCATACTTGAAATATGGTAGATACCTAACAAATATTGATTGGAAAAAATGTGATATCTCCTTTTCCTTGACTTGTGTCAAGTCGTGACCATTATTAATTGTTTTCTCTGCTGTGGATTTATGTAAAAGAACTATAATAAATTATTTAAGCTTTCCTAAAATATATCCTGTCTTGAAACGATGGCATTCAGTTCCTCAATTTGCCTATTTAAATGCTGAGACATAGTGTTGTAAATCTGTGCAACATATCATTATTATTCAGAGAAGGGGACAATTCTGGAGAAAAGTTTTTGGTGGTGTTTCAAAACAGGAAATAAATACATTTGTTAATATGTGATGCTATGAATTCTAGAACTTTAACCCCCAAAGAAAAGTTAAGATCAGGAAGTAATTTTTCAGAATGTTTTACTATTTGAATAATCAACAGGATGTGTGTGAACCATTGTAGTGAAATCAGTAGTAATTATCACTGGAATGTTTGTTTGTCTTCTTTACTGTTATTGTGCAGCTTTAGATGGACATTGACTACCAAAGGCTAGGAAATAATTGAAGATTATGTAGAAAACGGATTATGACTTGCAATTCAAAAAATTTTAATTTCTAAATAACAGCATAGCTGTAAACACAGCAACAAACATTGCTAGTTAGGAATAAAAACATTAATTTCTTAAAATATTTGAGACTTTTAATTATCTGAAACTCAAGAAAGCATGTAATATTTAAGAATATAAAATTTAATCTTCAGTTATGCATGGGTAAATTATTTGTATATATACACTATCTTATTTTCTGGGTAATAGAGAACTTCTCCTTTAAGCTCTAGAATATTGTCCCTAACTCATATCTAATAGAAATCCTAACGTAAGTCATGTCTTAGTAAGTATAGTGTAATATTTCCTCTTGATATCATAAACTGATTGTTTTTACTGATGTCAGTGGTTAGAGTCCCTTAAAACTTCATGTCTGCCTTCTTCACATTTATCTAATACTAAATGATGCCCACTATGAATTTTATCTTCTCATGGATTATCAGTATGGATTCTTTTTTTGTGGGGGATCGCACAGGGTTCAGATAGGAGTGGAGAGGAAAAGGTTCTTCCCCAGAGTCTGTAAGAAAGAAAGCCTGGATTCTTTTTCATGGTATTTGAATTCTTCTTGAACATGCCCTTGATAAAACCACTTACAGATTTCTTAGTGCCTTTTCCTCCTCTATCCTTTGTTTCTTTGCATGTTGCTTTCTGTCAGCTTTGAAAGCCTTTCTGCTTTTGTCTCCCTCACTAACATCTGCTTATCCTTTAAAATCTAACTTGAAAAAAAAAATCTAACTTGAGGGTCAGTTCTTTTGTAAATCACAAGAGCCTTTATTTTATTTATTTTATTTTATTTTTCACAAGAGCCTTTAAAAGATGAAAGACAGAGACAGAGGAGTCAGTGTCAGAGTGATACATTCTGACATCACATAAATGAGAAATCTCGACTGGATTTTTGTCAGCTTTGTAGATGGAAGGGGGCCATGAGCCAAGGAATGTGGGCAGTAGCTAGAATTTGGAAAACCCTAAAATAGGGCTTCTGTCCTGTTGAACTTTAAGATAAATGTTTGTGTTTTTTTCAACAAATACTTTTAATTATAATTTTAAATTAACTTATATTCACATTTATATACATGTTTCCATAAACCAAGAAAAACTGAACTATTATGTACATTTTTTAAATGGTTAACATGTTTTGAAGAGTTTTTATTAAAAAGTTATCAGGACCTGGTTGAACTTTTTCCCATAAATATAAAGTATCTATTACTGTTTTTATTCATAACAAATTCAGATCTAAGCTTCTACAAAAGCTATATTGCCTAATAACATAATAGGGAGGACTAAGTACTTAACATCTTCCCTCTTAAGCACTGGCTTAACATAAAGTGATTATTTTAAGAAACAGCTTCCCCCTGCCCCACCTTCTCTCCCTATTATAATTATAACACAGACACTAATATTTTTGCTAAGTATTCATTTAATCATGAAATAGAGACAGGTAGATGCAGTATTTTAAAGAAAAGAGCATATCAAAACCTTTTAACTTTTATCAAAGGTTTTGACAATGAGAATTTTATAAAATATCATGAAATTCTATTTGCTATGCAGTAAACATCTGCTAAGTAGGAGATATATGCCACATTATAACAAACATTTTAATGTGTAAAATAATTCTGAATTCTTACTGTAAAAATATTTGGCTAAAATATGAAGCATCTTTGCAGTAAAACTGACAATGTAGCTTAAGTCAGATTTCAGAAATGTCTACTGGGTAAAATGGGAATGTTTCCTTTCACCAGATAAATTCTGAACAGTTAAGGTGCCATAATCTAGACAAAGCTAGTAAGGAATATCTTGTTACTAGAAAAAAACAGTATGTAATGTGGACTTCCTCCACGTCAAAGTGACAACTACTTAATGACAATGACCTATACATTAAAACAAAAGAATATAAAAGGGAACATATTTGTGTTGTTTTAAGCCACCAAGTTTATGGTAACTTGTCATAGAGACCATTGGAAACTAATATCAACTACAGAGTTCTTTTACATAAATTTTTTATTAATTTATTCATGAAAGTCACAGAGAGAGGCAGAGACACAGGCAGAGAGAGAAGCAGGCTCCCTGTGGGGAGCCTGATGTGGGACTCAATCCCAGAACTCTACAATCACGACCTAAGCCAAAGGCGGATGCTCAACCACTGAGCCACCCAGTGCCCCCCCAATTTTTTATATTAAATACTTTGATTCAGAAGTAGCTAAATTGGCATAGAAACTCCTGAAGTATATCATTCACATCCTCCCAACAGTAATATTTTATATAATTATAGTACATTGTAACAAAACCAGGAAATTGATTCAGCCTCGTTGAACCAGGGCACAATACTGTTAATTCAAGAAAGAAGTAACACTTCTCTGAGTAGACCTTTTTATATAGATTTGACTTCTGAAAGTATATGTAGGTCTTACACGCTCAGAAAATATACTAGGTGAGTCATGATGGGAAGAAAAAAAAATTAAAACTGAAAGCATACAAAAACAAACTCTTCTGTCTTTCAGGTGAAAAACCTAACCACACTGAAGAGGAAAAACTACTCAAAATAACTTATGTACATAGTATTTGACTAACCTCAGTTTTGGACAGGTTTAAGGAGAGAATTTCAAACAAATTGTGAATTCCTATTTAGTTGGTGTGGTATTTTGAGTTAGAATGACTGAAGAAATTTTTAAACCATTTTATATGTAATAGAAGATGTAACAAATGAATAAATATGTGTATGTTATTAGTATCCAGAGTTCTCAGTGGAAGAAGAGACAGACAAAATATCTATTGGAGTCAATGGGGAGACCTTGGAGGAGTGGATTGAAATAAAAAGTAGTGGTGTGGAGGTGCACCTGGATGGCTCAGTTGATTAAGCGGCTGACTCTTGATTTCAGCTTAGGTCATGATCTCAGGGTTGCAAGATAGAGGCTCTGCACTGAGCATGGAGCCTGCTTAAAATTCTCTGTCTCTCTCTCTCTCCTCTTGCCCCTCAACTCAAACTATCCCCCCCCCCCATGCACACTCTCTCTCTAAAGAAAATAGGAAAATAGGAAAGTTATGTTATGAACCCAGGATTTCATATCTATCTATCTATCTATCTATCTATCTATCTATCTATCTATCTATCTATGTGTGTATACATAAACACACCATCTCTTCTTTATACATTCATCAATTGATGGACATTTAGGCTCTTTGTTGATAATGCTGCTATAAATATCAGGGTACATGTATGTCTTCAAATCAGTATTTTTGTATCCTTTCTATAAATTCCAAGTAGTGCAAGTGCTGGATCATAGGGTAGTTCTATTTTTAACTTTTTGAGGGACCTCCAAACTCTTTTCCAGAATGACTGCACCAGTTTGCATTTCTACCAACAGTCCAAGATGTTTCCCCTTTCTTTGTATCTTCACCAACACCTGTTATTTCCTGTGTTTTGAGTTTTATTAATTTTAAAAAAGATTTTACTTGTAGATTTTGGACACTACCCCTTTATCAGATATGTCATTTGTAAATATCTTTTTTTATTAATATATTTTTTATTTATTCATGAGAGACACAGAGAGAAGCAGAGACACAGGCAGAGGGAGAAGCAGGCTCCTCCCAGGGAGCCCAGTGCGTGACTCAATCCCAGGACCCTGGGATCATGCCCTGAGCCGAAGGTAGATGCTCAACCACTGAGACATCCAGGCGTCCAAAAGTGCTCTTGGTATTTTGATAGGGATTGCAATTAAATGTGTAGATTGCTTTGAGTAATATAGATATTTAAAATATTTAACAATATTTGTTCTTCTAATCCATGGGCACAGAATGTCTTTCCATTTCTTTATGTCCTCTTCAATTTCTTTCATCCGTGTTCTATAGTTTACAGAGTACAGATCTTTCATCTCTCTAGTTAGGCTTATTACTATCTTAGTGTTTTTGGTGTAATTGTAAATGGGATTGATTCCTTAATTTCTCTTTCTGCTGCTTCATTATTGGTGTATAGAAATGCAATAGATTTCTGTACATTGATTTTGTATCCTGTGACTGCTTAATTTGTGTATCAGTTCTAGCAATTTTTTGGTTGAGTCTTTTTGTGAGTATCATGTCATCTATAAATAAAGTTTGACTTCTTCCGTGACTATTTGGATGCCTTTTATTTCTTTTTGTTGTCTAATTGTTGTGGCTAGGTCTTCCAGCACTATGTTAAATAACAATGGTGAGAGTGGACATCCCTATCTTGTTTCTGACCATAGAGGAAAAGCTCTCAGTCTTTCACCATCGAGGATGGGGTATTAGCTGTGGGTCTTTGGTATATGGTCCATATGGTCCATATGGTATATGGATGTTGAGGTATGTTCCTTCTATCCCTATTTTGTTGAGATTTTTAAAATAAAAAATGGATGCTGTATTTTGTCAAATGCTTTTTCTGCATTTATTGAGAGAATCATATGGTTCTTATCCTTTTATTTTTTTTTAAAGATTTTGTTTATTCATGGGAGACAGAGAGAGAGGCAGAGACATAGGCTCCCTGCAGTGAGCCTGATGTGGGACTCGATCACAGGCCCCTGGGATCACGACCTGAGCCAAAGGCAGGTGCTCAACCACTGAGCCAACCAGGCATCCGCTTATTCTTTCTTTTATTTTTTTATTTTTTTAAATTTTTATCTGTTCATGATAGTCACAGAGAGAGGGAGAGAGAGGCAGAGACACAGGCAGAGGGAGAAGCAGGCTCCACGCACCGGGAGCCCGACGTGGGACTCGATCCCGGGTCTCCAGGATCGCGCCCTGGGCCAAAGGCAGGTGCCAAACCGCTGCACCACCCAGGGATCCCTATTCTTTCTTTTATTAATGTTGTGTATCACATTGATTGATTTGTAAATATTGAACTACCCTTGCAGCCCAGGAATAAATTCTGCTTGATCGTGGTGAAGAATTGTTTTAATGTACTGTTGAATTTGATTTGCTTGTATCTTGTTGAGAATGTTTGCATCCATGTTCGTCAGGCATATTGAGCTGTAATTCTTCTTTTTAGTGGAGTCTTTGTCTGATTTTGGAATTAAGGTGATACTGGCCTCGTTCAATAGTTTGGGAGTTTTCCTTGCATTTCTATTTTTCTTTTTTTAACACTTTGAGCAAGGTAGGTATTAACTCTTCTGTAAATGTTTTGTAAAATTCCTCTGGAAAGCCATCTATCCCTGGACTTTTGTTTGTTGGGACTTTTTTGATCACTGACTCAATTTCTTTGCTGGTTATGGGTCTGTTTAAATTTTGTTTCTTACTATTTCAATTTTGGTAGTTTATATGTTTCTAGGAATTTATGCATTCCTCCAGATTGTCCAGTTTGTTGGCATTTAAGTTTTCATAATATTCTTTTATAATTGTTTTTCTGTGGTGTTGGTTGTAATCCCTCCTTTTTCATTCACAATTTTATTTATTTAGATCCTTTCTCTTTTTCTGTTAAGTCTGAGTTGGAGTTTATCAGTTTTATTAATGTTTTCAAAGACATAACTCCTGGTTTCATTGATCTCTTCTATTGTTTTTTTGTTTGTTTCTATGTCTTCTTTTTTGCTAAAACCTTTGTTATTTCCCTTCTTCTGCTGGCTTTGAGCTTTATTTGCTATTCCTTTTGTAGCTCCTTTAGGTATAAGTGTAGGTTGTGTATTTGAGACTTTTCTTTCTTCTTGAGGTAGAACTATACTTCTGTACACTTCCCCCTTATGACCACTTTTGGTGTATCCAGAAGTTTTGGACTGTTGTGTTTTCATCTTCATTAGTTTACATGTATCTTATTTCTTTTTTTTTTCTTTTCTTTTTTAGATTTTATTATTTGTTCATGAGAGACACAGAGAGAAGGCAGAGACATAGGCAGAGGGAAAAGCAGGCTTCTCGCAGGGAGCCTGATGTGGGACTTGATCCCAGAACTCCGGGATCACGCCCTGGGTCAAAGGCAGATGCTCAACTGCTGAGCTCAACTGCTCAACCGCTGACACCTGGGTGGCATCCCTTTATTTCTTCCTTTATCTTCTCTTTAACCTCTTCATTCTTTAGTATGATGTTTTTTAACCTCCATGTGTTTGTGATCTCTCCAAGTTTTTTCTTGTGGTAGACTTCAAGTTTCATAGCATTATTGTCTGAAAATACCTATCCATTTCAAAGTCTTCTAAAAAATAGAAACAGAGGTAACATTTCCAAACTCATGTGATAAGGGTAGTACTACCCTGATACCAAAACCACAGACGTTGAGCTTGAAAAAGGAAACCACAATCCAGAACCTCAATTAACAATAGAGGTAAAAATGCTCCACTAAAATCAATTTCAGGGGACATCTGGGTGGCTGAGTTGGTTCAACATCTGACTCTTGATTTCAGCTCAAGTCTTGTTCTCAGGATCACAGGTACCCCATCAGGCTCCATGCAGGTCTGCTTGTCCCTCTCCTTCTCTGACTCTCTCCCTGCTCTTGAATGTGCATGCTTATACTCTCTCTCTTTCTCTAATAAATAAATAAAATCTTAAAAAAAAATTTAGCAACATGTTAAATGGTTTATACACCATGGTAAAGTAAGATTTATTCCTGGGATGCAATGATGGTTCAGCATAAGCAAATCAACATGTTGTTCTCTTCAAATTGGTTAATATGGTATGTGAATTTTACCTCAGTTAAAAAAAAAAAGATTGTGATAATGTTTCATATTGAATAAGACTAAAGAAATGCAACAGCTAAATGGAGTATCTGATTCTAGAACAAATCCTGAATGTAGGGAAAAATTTCTAAAGAACATTAATGGGACCAAAAGCAGTCTTGAGAAAGAACAAAGATGAAATTATCACACTTTCTATTTTCAAACTGTACTACAGAGCTATAGTAATCAAACAGTATGGTACTAGCACAAAAACATATAGGTCAATGGAATAGACTAGAATCCAGAAATATACTTATGCTTATATGTCAGTTAATCTCCAAAAAAGGAGACAAGAATATACAATGGGAAAAAGACAGTCTTTTCAATAAATGATGATGGGAAAAGTGGACAACTTCATGCAAAGGAATGAAACTGGATCACTTTCTTAATCTACGTACAAAAATTAATTCAGGTGGATTAAAGATTTATTTTTTGTTTAATTTTTTTTTAAATTTATTCAGAGAGAGATAGAGAGAGGCAGAGACACAGGCGGAGGGAGAAGCAGGCACCATGTGGAAAGCCCAATGTGGGACTCGATCCCAGGTCTCCAGGATCACACCCTGGGCTGCAGGCAGCGCTAAACCGCTGAGCCACCCGGGCTGCCCGGATTAAAGATTTAAATGTAAAACTGGAAACCATAAAATTCCTAGAAGAAAAATTAAGTAGTAATAAGCTCTTTCACTTTGGTCTTAGCTGTATTTTTTTGGATACGTTAACTTCGCCAGGGGTAATATATTTTGAATTATTATCCTTTTACATTTATATACTTTCTATGTAATTTCTCTTGGTCTGAGACTTGTCCTTATTTTTTTATGTTGTTTTTTTAAAGACATTTTTATTTTTATTTTTTAAAGACATTTTTAATTTAAAATAATTTTAATTTATTAATTTTGTAATTTATGATATGTATATTTTGTACTTTCCTTATCTGAATTTTCAAAGATATTTTTGACATCTTTTAATGAAAGTTGTAATATCTTTTGATAGTGACTCATGTCACCATTCAGAGAGCTTGTCAGTTCAGTGAAACAGTTTTGAGTGCCTTATATATATAGTTAGTACTTGGCAAGGGGGTTATAGCAGTGTATAAGGGGATATCATGCACTTCATCTTCATTGATGAACAAAAGAAGCAGAGATATCAAACTAAAAAAGGTGCTCTAAGAGGTAGGTTAGTTTCATATTGATCATACAAGTGTGGGAGGTGGCAACTGGGTTGGGAATACAAATGTAAAACCATAAATATATTTGGTCATGGAGTTCATATTTTAATCTAGTAGGTCAGATGTCTTCAAACATTTTTAGCATCAGAACCCTGACTTCAAAGGAACTTAATGGTAGCAACTACAATACTTACAACAATAATCTTAATATCAGCTAATATGTCTTGATTAATTATCATAGTACCATGCTGACATGGTTATCATGTATTATTTCTTTATAGCAATCCTATAAGATAGGTTTTTAAATTATCCTCATTTTACCAACTGAAACAAGATTAATATATAAAATAGGTTGAAGCAAAGCTTCTCTTTATAAATTGCTTCTTTGGAAAGGAATACATTTGAAAATAGTTACCCAGAAGGATGGGAAGATACTGAAGGGTTTGAAGCATGAAAGTTAACAAAATCAGATTTGCATTTCATGTCTATCATGCTAGACTGTGGAGAATAGATCTGAACTGAATAAGGACTGGATTAGAGACACCAGTTATGAAACTCTATGTTAGTCCAAGTGAGGTAAAATTAAAAACCTGAATTGTAAATTGTAAGTTCAGGTATATCATATGGGATAAGTTGGGAATGATAAAAAAGGATAGCAGTTATAATGCCTCAAGAAGAAATTTGCATGCTTCATATGAAGGGACAAGCCATGGTAAAGGGAGTTATAGAAGGTATTTTAACTCAGAAAACTAATAGTCACTCTTGATTTAGTGTGTCCATGTCATTAAGGTTCACTGATATTTTTTAAAAAAAGATGATTCAGTAGTAAAAAGAATAAAATAAGAAACAATATATTTATTTAACTTATTAAGTATGAATGCTGTATTTTCTAGCAGTGCCACTAGAAAAATAGAAACAGGATTTATAAACTCAGCACTAGAAAAAGGAATAAAAGAAGGTCCTGAATAGTTATGAATCATTTAGAAAGGGGGGGAAACTCTCTCTGTGTGTCTCTCATGAATAAATAAATAAATTATTAAAAAAAAAAAAAGAAAAAGAAAAAAGAAAGGGGGGAAAGGTAGAACAAGTAAAAATATTGAATAAGTTATTATATGTATGTATATATAGAAATAATCACCGTAAGTATAAGTCAATTAAATGACTTATTTAAAAGACAAAGGTTGTCAGACTGGATTTTTTTAAAGGTCAACTATGTTTCTAAGAAGTGGAGAAAGGCTGAAGTGAAAAGGTGGAACAAGACATATCAGGAAAATTCAACAACAAAGTTGGCATAGTTATATTAACATCAGACAAATGGACTTTGAGGAAGAAGTTATTTGAACAATGCCAGCATCTAAAACAGGAATTTAAGTATAGTCCTTGGAGATGAAGTTATAAAGAAGGTAATAGTACATTTCCAAACAGCTAATACATTTAATGAGTGTTACATTGATTTGAAGAGTAATGACAAACAAAATGTAAGTTTGGGAAAACAAATACTCATAGGTTATATGGAATTTATAGTTTAACTAAATAGTTTTCCTTAGAGATTTAAAAAATAATTGGCTTTTTCATTCCGTGTCATATTTTGTCTGTTTGCTGGCAACACTTATAAAATGAAGTGCAGGGGATCCCTGGGTGGCTCAGCGGTTTGGCGCCTGCCTTTGGCCCAGGGCATAATCCTGGAGTCCCAGGATTGAGTCCCACGTCGGGCTCCCGTCATGGAGCCTGCTTTTCCCTCCTCCTGTGTCTCTGCCTCTTTCTCTCTCTCTGTGTGTCTATCATAAAATAAATAAATAAATAAATCTTAAAAAAAAAAAAAAAAGAAGTGCATTTGGTAAGCATTTGCTCTTGTGTTTTCAGGAATTCAAAATGTCCTCAGCCTCTTTTGTGCAGTTCTCACAGAAAATAAGGTTCTCTTCCATTCTGCAAGTTTCCAGAGACTGAGCGATGCTTGCAGAGCTCTGGAATCTTTAATGTTTCCTCTTAAATATAGGTGAGATTTTTAACTTGGTACTTTAATCTATTCCCAAATTCTGCATTATTTACTGATGGTTAGTTGAAATGTCTTAGCAAAACAGTTTTGAACCTCAAGGGCATATTTTACAAAGTTATGCTGTACACATGATTTTGATGAAAATCTAACCTAGAATTTGGAAATTTTCCAAGTTCATTACTGATTGTTGATTAATTTAGTGAAAAATAATTTGAATTGTATTGTCAGCAACATTTAATTCTCTTTGAATATAATTGGTGGTAAAAGTCTTAAGTTAGTTTTACCTCATTATTTGATATTAAAGAGTTACTAATTTTTAGGAGTTATAATGGTACTATGATTTATTAAAAACTATTCCTTACCTTTTTTTTAGATACCTACTAAAGTATTTATATATAAATGATATGATGTCTGGGATTTGCTTCAAATAATACAGTAGGGAAGAAGACAAAAATGGGTAGAAACATATATGAGACCTTACATTGGTAATTGTCAAATCTGCCTTGGATGCATGAGGCTTCATTTTCCTTTTTTCCTCTGGACTTTCTGGGTGAAGGGGGCATGTTAAAATTTTCCATAGTAAAAAGTAAAAAGACAAAACATCTAAACAATGATGCCCTGATAGTGTTATGAATAGAATATTTTATTCTAATATATTGTTTCATCGATTTGATAATAATAACATTTTGGAAACTTAAGTTCATACAAACTAGAAAAAATTTAGATTGTTTCCAGATTTTATTTAAAATTTAAAAATTTTTAATTTTTAAAAATTTCTTTTTCTTTTTTTTTTTTTTTAAACCTTTGTGCCTTTTGTAACCCCTAGGTAAGAGAGCATTCTAGGCCTTAATTTTGTACTTTGCTATTCTGATTGAATTCAAATATCAAATACAGAAAATAGAATTTGAATGATTGTTTTATTTAGATGAATCATTATCAGTATTGAGGGAGAAGGCCTATTAAGGGGTCGTTGTTACCTGCTGATGTCAGATTTTTATGTAAGGAAAAATGCTTTCAAGCAAGATTAACAAAGTTAAAGAGACTGCTTGCCTTAGAGGGATAAGGGATAAGGGAGCTGCTGTGGGTTCCATTTACTTTACATCTTGTTACATCTAATCATCTCTTTCACATAAAGATTTTTTTAAATATTTCTTTTAAAAATTTAATATTAACAACCATGAGAATATTATTGATAATCTCTAAATGCAAGATTCTAAAATTCAGACCACATAAAAATGAAAGAAAATATGTTCATATTATGGGAAAACAAATATATCTCACATATGCTTTTATTATTTCCAGTTATCCTTATATTCCCATTCTCCCGGCTCAGCTACTGGAAGTTTTAAGTTCCCCAACGCCTTTTATTATTGGAGTGCATTCTATCTTTAAAACTGATATCCATGAACTTGTAAGTATTCATCTTTAAATTGCCAGTTATTGAAGCCAAAACCTTATCATAGTTCTTTGAGTCCACTAAGGTTTCAACTAATTACTATTTTCAGTTCTGTTGCATTCCCAGTAAGAAAGATTAGCTGGAAGAAAAGCATCACAGAAAAATAGAAATATAGAATATAACATGAATGTATTAACATTTTAAAATGCCCCTCTTTTGGCATATTGATTTTATCTTTCTGTATTCTCCATCCTATATATGAGAAAGGAAGTTAAAATAGTATTCTGTTTATTCTTGTGTTATGAGTGCTTTAAGATATTTATATTTTGAAATGAGGTCTGTGTTAATGCTGAATGGCTGGTAGCTTAAAAGCAAAAGCTTTTCAAAAGAATGGAGGATTTTAGTGGAATATAAATTATTCTATTCTTAATGCCATATGAATAGAAATACCAAAGGGAAAAAAGGAATACTCTGTATTTAAGTCAGTTCTGGAATAACGTGTTTAGCTCTCTGTACTGAACTTATTTAAGAGGAACTGTCACAAAGTAATGTGCTTCGAGAAGGACATCAAGGACTATCAAGACTAGAAACTATATCCTGTGAGACCCTTAAGGAAATTTTCTCAGATAATAACCTGATATTGTTTGATAGCTAAAGATAAGTACTTTTTTGTAGCTCTGAAAGGCTGAAAGAGAATCAGTGGATGTAGTAGTGGGTATAGAAACAAATTTCTTCTCAGTATAAGGGCTTTCAACTAGTAGAGCTACCCAATGATGAAGAATGGGTTACTTTATGTGAGGAATGTACTCTCAACTACTGTAAGTCGAGTGCAAAGAGCAAATTCCATGTTACTTTTCAGGGATTTTAAGAAAAATTCTTTTTTGAAAGATTGGTCTATATGACATCTGTGATCGACAGATTCTTCAAATTTTGTAATCCTCCTTTTGTTTTAGTTTTAAATGCCAGCAAAGACATAAAGAGCTTATGTCTTTGGTGCTTACACATGATTATAATTGTAATCAAATCATAGGTGTCATTAAAACTAACGAAAGACAATTCAACATTGTAATTATAAACAGGACATATATTAATTATTTTTCTTCCTTTATATGTTGATATCTAGTTCCTATTTAACTTTGATATTATTACCTTGTAAAAATATGTGTAAATCAATAAACATACTTAGTAAAACCTAGTTAGTATTAATAGAAGCATACCTGTCTGGTTAAGAGGTAATTTTTTCCACTAACCACAAAGTTTCTAAGGTAGGACAAGCCAAATGTTTCCAAAAATAAATTTCTTAATTTTTTTAAAAAAGATATTATTTATTCATGAGGAACACAGAGAGGAGAGAGAGAGGTAGAAACACAGGCAGAGGGAGAAGCAGGCTCCATGCAGGGAGCCCGATGCGGGACTCGATCCTGGGTCTCCAGGATCACACCCTGGGCTGAAGGCAGCGCTAAACTGGTGAGCCACCTGGGCTGCCCAAATTTCTTAATTTTTAATGAATAAATTAGAATGAATTTTAAGCCTATTATCAGCATAATAGCTTCAGTCTTGGCTATTTTCTCTATTCCATTTTTGTGTAAGTTATTTTTAAAGACTTTTGTAAAATACTAAAAATCAGTTTCTTAAACACTCAAACAGTACCATTTTGTTGTACACTAGTTCTTTAACTCTTGTAATGAGTACTATATTATTTAGGATATGACTAAACTATACCAAAGCATCCAAAATACAATGGTTCAAACAAAATGTAATTTTATTTAACATGAATGCAGCAGTCCATAGTGGTGTTCCATTATACCAGACCGACTTACTCCATGAACTCATTCATGGTCCAACTTCTTTCCTTCTTGTTTCTCCATCAGAATCCCCTCAGGCATTGTTATCATCTGAATGTTCAAGGTTAGGTTGTTGCCAGTTCATAGATTGAGTTTTTGGAAGGAGAAAGCATAGGAAATCCTTACGTCCTGTCTGTTCTGAATACCTGAAAGTGTACACATCACTTCTCACATTGCATTAGCAGAAAATCACATGCCACACCTAATTTCAATGGAAGCTAAAAAATACATGGTAACTGGGAAGTCATGAACCCAACATTCTATTGCTATGGACAGCCAAGAGTCTTCCACACCTGGTTCTTCTCATTTTGGATTAATGAAGACCAGGTTAATTTGCTTAACAATAAATACATTTTATTAATTATTTATTAATTTTTTATCTCCTTTAGCTAGATGTAATCATAGCAGATTTGGATGGAGGCACTATTAAAATTCCTGAATGCATTCACCTCTCTTCCCTCCCGGAACCACTTCTACATCAGACTCAAGCAGCTCTTTCTTTGGTATGACATTTTTAATAGTAATTTTCTTTTGATTTAAATGTAAACTTAGGTAACTGGAATTAGATATCATTGGCAGTATGCTTACTTTAAAAAGAGTTATATGTTCTTAAAACATGGATATATTATCACAGAATATTTAGAATAGAATTCTTCACTAGATATTACCTGAAGAATACACTTTAAATTCTGTTTGTTCTATATTCACTCTTTCACTCAGCATAGTTATTTAGTAGTTAATATATACCAAATACTGTGTTAGGTATTGGAAACATACCAACACACCTGTGAAAATAAGACCAGGCTCTACCTCAAAATCCCTGGTTTCCCTAATATTCCTTATTGGAAGGGATATTGCTCCTTATCCTTCAAGCTCCTTATTGACATCTCATTCCTTTTTAGTAGTTGTGCTACTTGCAAAACAGTGTGATACTGTCTTGCCAATGTTTTCAAGTTACTAAAAAAAAAAAAAAAAAAACCCTGTAACTTACTGATAGATTAAATATCTAGCATTCTTCAAAGTAAAGTTTTTATTTTTTATTTTTTCGAAGTAAAGTTTTAATACATCTTGTTTCTTGAGTGTTTCTCACTGGCACATTTAATGTTTTTATAGTTATTTTACCTTAGTTGATTTACTTCTTTTTTACATTTTTTTTAAGTAGGCTCCATGTCCAATTGGGACTTGAACTCATGATCCTGAGCTCTAGAGTCACATGTTCTACCAACTGGGCCAGCCAGGCACCCCTTACCTCAGTTGATTTTTTAAATCAGAGCATTTTATTTTACTGACAAAATTTTAGGTGCCAATTAATTCATCTTCAGAAAATTGAATCTTAGAAATTCTGCATTTCTTTTCAAGCTAGAACTAAAGCCTTCATATTCATTTCTTTTTTGTAAGGAGGGGAAGGACAAAGGGAGAGGTCAACCTCTATGCCCAGCACGGAGCCCGACACAGGACTCAATCTCACAACCCTGAGATCATGACCTGAGTTGAAATCAGGAATTGGATGTTTAACTGACTGAGCTACCCAGACACCTTAGTCCTCATATTCTTGAATAATATTCCAATATGAGCTGTTTTAAAAACTTTACCCTGATGGGGTGTCTGGCTGGCTCAGTTGGAAGAATACCAACTCTTGATCATGTGTTCAAGCCCTGCATTGGGGTAGAGATTAATAAATAAATCTAAAAAAATTAATTAAAATTTCCCCCTTAAGTAGTAACTTAAATAGGAACTCAGAAGTCTAGGATTATCAGAAAGGATTTTATTTTTAGAATATTTTCAAATTTATATTAGTCCATATATTGTTAATAGTGGTATCTATAAGATGTGAACATTTAAAGACTGACTTTTCCTAACATAGATACAAGGTGTGGTAGAGTGGAAAGAATATAAGGGCACGACTCAGGAGACCTAAATTCCACTGTACATCTTGCCACTTGGTACTATTGAGCAAATCACATTATATCTCTAGGTCTCTGTTTCCTGGACCTTATCTATAGGATGAATGTTGTATGCATAGGACGACTAAAGGACTGTATTTGTCATAATAAAAATAGCATATAAAACCTATGCTTTCATAGGTAATATCACCTAAGAAAATACTAGATATAAATAGGTAAGTTGATTTAAAGACAATTTAAAGAAAAATATTAACTAAATAACAGCATGGGTAGTATATGAATATAGCAGAAGTTGAGAAGGTAGTATTTGAGTGATTAAAAATGTTTACTATTTCTATAAACCATAAATAAGTTTCTAAATATTATATATGATTACCTAATGATGATATTTATAGTTATTTGGGATTAAGTTAAAAATTAACAAATTTAAAATTTTAGTTCTTAAGTCAGTGTCTCCTGGTATAGATTTTGCTGCACACTGATATACCTTAACCTGCAATACCTGTGGCATCAAAATTGATCAGTGAGTTTGGTAAAACTGAGTATACTTGTTTTTATAGTTGTCAAGCAAAATGGTGAATTGTGTAGTACAGTGTGGTACTGTAAATAAGACATAAGAACATAGTGTATTATCAGACTAGAACCAAAAAGAAATCATGTTTGATGAACGGGTGGGAGCTTTGACACACAATTATAGGAGCTTCATTTGGTTAGTAAATAATTGTGATCAAATGGGAACACAGTACTTGAACTGTATAATAACCATGGATGATTTTCTAGACATGAATTATACTATATTATTATAATGATGATTAGGTAGTTGGATTACAAATATTGTCAATACCTTACTGTCAGTTTTAATTATTGTTATGTCTTTTCATCTAGTATAAGTATGCTAACAAAACCTGAGTATTTGAAAATGATTTTGCAAAGACAAAAATTTGCTACTTGTGAAGTTTTATCTTTTTCTCATTAAGTCTTGCATAGATCTTTACCTACCTGCTCCCCAGCCTGATCTTCTTCAAAGCCTAACTCAAATGTTACCATTTTTTTTTTAGCTTTCCTTAGGTTGAATTATACTTGAGGTCTCATATATATTATTATTTATATGGTTATAGTACTTGCATGTTGTGTTGTCCTTTTACCCTTCTAGACTGTGAAGTCCATAAGCTTATTCATTTGATCCTCAGTATTTCAGTTAATTAATTTTTAATTACACTAATAAACATAAAAGCAAATGCTTGTTTAACATTTTCAGCTATATAGACAAATCACTCTGCCCGAGCCTGTTCCCTTCCCACAGGTAACTAATATTTCATAGTTCAGTGTATATTCTTTCAGGACTTTACATTACTATGTTTATCAGTGTGTGTAGATAGATAGATAGATAGATAGATAGATAGACCTTTTCACAATAGTACACACAGAGCACCTCAGCTAACTGCATTATTTCCTGGAGGGAATATATTGTTATTTATGTACTGACACTTTTTCCTCTCAGTACTCCAAGTAAGTTAGTTAAATAATAGGTTTTATTGAAATTTAGATTTTGTACATAACCAAATTTCTTTACTTTAGATTCTACACCCAGATTTGGAAGTAGCAGATCATGCTTTTCCCCCTCCACGAACAGCTTTATCCCACTCAAAAATGCTGGTAAGAAGTTTAATACTTAAATTTAATGTTTTTAAATAGAGCTGTACTTTTATTTGTATGGTTGTTAAAGAAGCTGAGTGTAGTGACAGTCAGATGTACTGCTTAATAATAAGTGTACCGAATTAGAAATTAGAACTGTCACTGACTGATCTTGTTACCTGCTCCCAGAGGATCCACAGGGCAGCACATTGACTGGGCTACTGTTGCCCCAAGAGGCAAGAGTAAGTTGGGCTATAGCGTGAAAAACTATGCGAAGTATTAAAATGGAAAGGACCAGCAAAGATTAAAAGGGAAGCTTGCAAAAAATGGAAACACATATAAGAGAGTCAAGTTTGATGGGTAGATGAAAATAAGTTCTAACTGGAAGCCATGTATGTAAGGGTTAGTATATATAATAAAGTCCCCTTTAAAATTTTGCTCAGTGCATTCCTTAGACTTGAGCTTTGTGGCCATCAGAAGCCTTATAGAACTGGATACCTTTGATAAGTTATTTAAACATTCTTGAGCATTTCTTCATCTAGGAGTTGACCACATAAATCTGTAAGTTTCCGTTCAGTTCTAAAACTATGATTTTATTAAAACCTGAATTATCAAAACCAAAGTCCTACCTTATTGATATAGGAATAGATTTTTATAAGTTGGATAAACTTTGAAAGAATTTCATAAGCTTTTAAAATACAGTCTTTTGAGATTTTTTTCTTTTATATTTGTGACTATAATTCTTTTGATGGATATAAAAATCAATTGACTTGGGAAAGATGTCCTTCTCTAACTTGGTGAAGAGGGAGACTGGCTTTTTCTGAGAGGAAAATTCGATCTACTAAAGGCAAGCTTTGTTTGGCTCCCTTGAAAAAAACAACTATTTAACAGCCTACTATGTTCAACAATGTTATAGGCTAGATGCCTAACACCCAGGGCTGCCAGGAGTAAGACTTATGTGTAGGAAGTGCAGAAAGATTAATTAAATAATCTCTCAGGTTCTTTTCAACTTTTGTCTTTGTAATATTTCATTTGTTTTTTTAAAGAAATTCAGTTGCCTAACTTGTTTTGTCTTATATTTTTTAGGATAAAGAAGTGCGTGCAGTTTTTCTTAGATTATTTGCACAACTCTTCCAAGGGTATAGATCATGCCTACAACTTATAAGAATTCATGCAGAACCAGTAATACATTTTCACAAAGTAAGATGATACAGTACTGTGTTGTATGTGTCCAAAACGTGGCCTCTAATTTAATAAAACAACTTAGCAACTTAGTTGTCTTCTTCTAGCCATGCATTTTGACCTTAGTTTATCAAATGTGTTTTTTTTACTGTGGTTATTTTTTAAGTCTCTGCTTTGTATGATATGATTAGATGATAATTTTTAATAACACTATGAAACTGACATGTTTTCTTTAGAGTTCACTTAATTTTAAATTGGTTTTCCTTTTAAAAGGATTTATTTGGTTATTTTGGAGAGAGAGAGTTGGAAGAGGGGTAGTGGGAGAGGGAGAGAGATAATCTCAAGCAGACTCCCTACTGAATGCAGAGCCCAACTACACGGGGCTCCTCCATCTTACCACCCTGAGGAAATGACCTGAGCTGAAATCAAAAGTTGGCTGCTTAACCAGCTGGGCCTCCCTGACACCCCTAAATTGGTTTTCCTTTTCAAATTGAGTGTTAATTTTTTGTTTCTTCTCCTGCTTTATCAACAAACTCATATTTATTCTAATATAATATTTCAGGTATCAAAAGTCCTTTTTGAGAGAATATATTTTATAACCCCACATTTATGCATGAAGATATTTATTCAGTCTTTGATCTCTTTTTGTTTTGACCATTCATCCATTTTTAGGTGATAAATTATTCATTTTACTTTTTTCTTTCTTTACAGACAGCTTTCTTGGGGCAGCGTGGTTTGGTTGAGAACGATTTCCTCACTAAAGTTCTTAATGGAATGGCATTTGCAGGTTTTGTTTCAGAAAGAGGTCCTCCCTATAGATCCTGTGATCTCTTTGATGAGGTATAGTTCTTATCAAATGAATGCATATTTACAGACAAAATTGGACTAGTGGTTAAAAGTAGAGAAATAGTATTTTAATCAAGATCCTAAATATATTATAAATTAAATATCAAATAATACAAATGTTATTATGCTTATTAGATCTTGATATTTATAATGTGGATTTGAAAAATTAGGAAAATATAAGATGTCACAGAAATACATTAAGTATCTTGAACAACTGAATTTAAATAGTTCATTAAAATCTTTTTGAAAAATTGACAAGCTTATTTTTTAAAGCAATAAGTACAATGATTCTTTTTATCAGTTTCATGGAGAGAAAGGTCTAGGTTTAATATATAGGTATGTGATTTCAAACTATAGTTACATTTAGTCTATTAGCATCATAAAGCCATAGTTTGGCTCAGTGGCATTCTTTTTTTTAGGATTTAAATTCATTTAATTAACATATAATGTATTAGTTTCAGAGGCAGAGGTCAGTGACTCATCAGTTGCCTATAACACCCAGTGCTCATTACACCTCCTTAATGCCCATCACTCAGTTACCCTATCCCCCATCCGCCTCCCCTCCAGCAATCCTCAGTTTTTTTCTATAGTTAGGAGTCTTTTATCATTTATTTCCCTCTCTGATTTTGTCTTATTTTATTTTTCCTTCTCTTCCCCTATGATCTTTGCTTAGTGGCATTCAACATTAGTCTATCTCCCGTAGGAGATCTTAAATGTATGGAAGACAGATTTCATCTCTATCTTCAAGGAATTGGCCATATAACGGGAAAATTAGGACAAATGTGACTCCAAATAAGGATGCTCTTTTGTGTTAGTCGTGATTTACTTTAACACATCTTTCCATTTATCATTTAACTGCATTTACAGCAGCTCGTTCTGGTGGATAGAACAATGAATATTATTCCCATTTCAGTTTCTGAAAGAGCACTATATTGGAACCAATAAATCTAAAAGTTCTGTGAAGTATATGAAAGGAAAACACTCTTAGCACCTAAGATATTGGAGAATAGTAACAGTGATCATGTTTTGCTGCAAGTGGTTTTATTTTATATAAAGAATATAGGAGCCAAGTTCTATCCTTGGTTCCGAGAAAGATCTTTTATTTTCTGCAAAGATAAGTAATCACAGATAATGAATGAAGGGGCACATGCTGTGGTTCTGAGTATGGAGATCTACACCAAATACCTTAGTTAATAACAAAAGCGTTTAAAGACTTAGGAGAGATGCCCGGTGGTGTGTAGTTCTTTCTGATCAATTAATAATCACTGATCCCCTAATACCAACATTTAATATGATTGATCACTAGCATACTAATATATGTATATATCAGCTTTTATATCCTGAACTAAGTAATTGATATATAATGTTTTATGGAGTTACATTAGATGTTCTCCAGAGTCCTTTCTAGTTCTCGAATTTTATTAGTCTCTAAAGCATTCTGAATAGTAACATTGGTTTATATACCTTACTTTTTTGTCTATCTAAATTCTCTTAGTAACTCATTCTGGCAGCTTCATCACAACTACTAAGTCAGATTGATTGCCTGCAGAACGCTTGCTTGCCATGATCTCTGACTATTGTTGTACATCTTTCCCTTGCCTGGAGTATCCTCTGTCTACCTTTCATTGTAACCATGGCTTCCTAGTTTTCATGGTCTGCTCTTGTCTCACCACTTCCTCCAAACTTTCACAGAGTAAATGACTCTTGAGAGCAGCCAAAGGCCTCAACGGAATGAGATGCTGACCTAAGTAATTTCTCCTTCCACCCCTGTTAGGCCATTTAATTTGCTTGAGTGTGCTTTTTTTTTTTTTTAATATTTTATTTATTTATTCATGAGAAAGAGAGAGACAGAGAGGTAGAGACACAGGCAGAGGGAGGAGCAGACTCCATGCAGGTTGCCTAACGTGGGACTCGATTCCGATCTCCAAGATCACGCCCCGGGTCAAAGGCGGCACTAAACTGCTGAGCCACCCAGGCTGCCCTTGAATGCGCTTTTAAAGAAAAATAGCATTTGCTCCTGGGAAAGGGATCCTTGTTTTCATTTAACCTAGGGCAGTCTACCAGTCTGAAGATTTAAGAGGCTTTGAGAGGCTACTTACCTTGTGTATTGTCTTGTCCCCACTCCCGTCAAATAGGCCTGTTAGAAGGAAAGGTATATTTACCTTTGTTTGACAATCTTTCTGAATCTTGGACTAAAATAGGTGAAGTCATAGTTTTGTATGTTTGTCTTCTTTAGTGAATCTGTTAGTTTCCAGAAGGAAAAAATCCTATATTTTACCCTTTAAAAAAAAAAAATCATCCATCTATTTACCCTTCTTTCCCATATACATATTTTTCCTGTTAATATTCTTCTCTCTACTTCAAATGGATACACCCACACAGTTCTCTCTATGATACACTAAATTAATTTACTGGGGGAAATGGATTAGAGTTATATAATTTGAGAACTAGAAGGAGGCCAAAGGTCATTTTGTTTTTCCATCTGATAGTAGAGATGAAAAGACTGAAGCTCAGGAGTTTTACTGACTTGTTCCAAATCACACTGTCAGCAGAGCTAGGACTAAAGTCTGAGTGACCTGACTTGAACATTTGGTTCATGTTTTGTGAGTTAGGGAAGTGTTTGTAGACTTTCTGATCATCTGAAATTCTCTGAGTGCAAGAATTCTCCGTATGAAGCCTGGAAAATGAGAAGGTCTCTCCCAATTGCAGAAATGACTTTTCCCATGAAGAAATCAGGCCCCAAATCATCACGGAGAGACCACCAAACCATCAAAAGACTTGACTGATTCTGTAATTCTAGAATAGAGGTGAAACCCAGCAAAAATGTAAAAGATTTTGTTTTAATAATAGCATGTATTTTAGATGCTTTTTGGTTTGCAAATTGTATGAAATTGTCACAGTTTTCTAATTTAGCATATTTTGGAGTTGATGTTTTGCCATTTGATTCTTTTTCCAAGTTGGTAGCTTTTGAAGTAGAGCGAATTAAAGTTGAAGAAAATAACCCATTGAAGATAATAAAGCATGTCAGAGAACTGGCTGAGCAACTATTCAAAAATGTAAGTAAATATATTTTAGATAGTCATTAATTTAATTTAATTTTTTAAACGATTTATTTGAGAGAGCACATGTGTGTGCACAAATTGGGAGTGGGGCAGAGGGAGAGAATCTTTCAAGCAGCTTCCCCACTAAGCATGGAGCCCAGCTGGGGGCCTGATCCTAGGACCCATGAAATCATGACCTGAGTCAAAAATCAAGTGAGGTGCTTAGCCAACTGAGCCACTCAGGCATCCCAGATAGTTAATTTTAAAAGTATGTAATTATCTTATTTAAAAAACTAAGAAGCTTCATCTTTCTAGTAATAATCTTTTTGTTCCGACTTAAAACTTTTCGGATTATAAGTTACAAGATATTACAGTTCAAAGTGATTTTCCTGTCAATCAGCTATGCTACAAAGATAGCTTAATCATGGTTTTGCAGTCTGCTATGTGCCCTTATTGTGACTTTCATTTAGGTCTCTGTGTTCTTAAGAGCATACTGCTCATTTTTAAGATGTAAAGATTAGACTCATTGGAGACCAGAACTAGAATTGACTGATATGCTCTGCTTTAGTGTGGTGCAGTGATTGTCATCTGGATCAGGAAAATTGTTTGAGTTGTATTGTTTTGAGCAGATAGAGAGTAAAAAGCTGAAAGAAAGAAAACCAATTATTAAGTGACCACAGAAACTCAAGGATGGAAATATTCCTTGTATAGAAGAAATGCAGTAAGTTATAAAGATTGAGATGTGATAAAGTGTGAAGTAATCGTTTGGATGCCAAGACAGAAAAGAACCTAAGGTGATAAGGAGATTATGTACATGCAAAAAAATGGTTTTTGGCTAATGATTATTAGTCATACTTCCTATGTGTGAAGCCACCCAGAGTTGAAACTTTTACTAAGAGAATGGAAAGTATGGTATTCCAGGGGAAAGTTAAGGGAAGATGCATTTTTCAGGAAATATATTTAAGAAGGATTTGGGGTTGGTTATCCTAGTATTGTTTAAATTAATTATTTGAATAGATGGACCTTTTGGACATGGGGTCATCAGTCAGTGCTTTGTCACATTCATGTGAAATCTGAGACACAATTGAATAAAAACAGAAATTCTAAATTGTGTTTGTTTCATATTATTCAATTATTTATATATTTTATTTCTGAAGTTATTTTAAAATCTATCCCTTTAACTAATACTCTATGCTCCACATATAACTATGTCCAGTATAAATCTATTTCTTGATTAATATGCTGAAACTTAAAAAAAAAGTTCTGTGAGAAGGAAAATGTGCGTTCTGTACTGGTCTTTGCCATTTATGATGGCTGTGTAGAACTAATGTATTGCATGACCACGTGAGAAATTTCTGTTGACTTCTTGTAATAGTGATGAATATTGAGTGTTTAGCACAGTGTACCAAACATGGGAGTAAGCACTTTTATATGCATCATCTGTAATCTTCATAACCACAGGTTAAGATAGGTGTCATTATCCCCATTTTACTGAGGATAATTGACTCAGGATCGTATGGCTATGAAGTGATTGAATCCATATTTTAAATTCAGAAACTTCCATCTGTCCAATTCCTAAGCCTATTTTCTTTCTCTCCATTAGGCTGGCTCATCTCCAACTGGAAAAATAGTGATACTTCCAATGACAGACTTTATACTTCATTCTTTATAAAGCACTTTATCATACTTTTGCATTTGATCTTGTAAATAACCCTGTGAGATAAATAGGGCAGATGTTAATAGGTGAGGAAATCAGAGGTAGAAAGTTTTTGTCTTGTCCAGTAGGAGTGATTTACTGATAGATTTAAAAAAATAGCGAAACATCCAATGGGAATCAGTGTTTGAGATTTTGGGACTGATCCCTTGAATAACTGTATATTTATTTCTTAGATCTTTATAAGATTATTCTGAGCTGTAAAATTTTATAGCCTTTAAGTGACCAGAGCTGGGGTTTTGACACAGATTTGTGCCTGTTATATGACTAAGTACATCGCATATGTAAAGTACTGTGCCAAGCCACTCTGATGCAAAAACAAAGTAATTTCCTTTCTTGCCATCCTGGAACTTAAGTTTTGTGATAGCTTATACTACATACTACTAATATGTAATACTACATATTACATAGCTTACACTAAACTGACACAAAACTGAAAACTGAAATAAATAATAGTTATATATTCTTTTTTTTCTCTTTAAATAGACACGTTATTATATCCATAGGTGATAAAAATCCCAGAACTACTGTTAGGCACATATATGTAAACCCTGCTGAATATTTAATGTTATTGAGCTTGTGCAACCCCAGCATGGTTTTTTTTTTTTTTTAAGATTTTATTTATTTATTCATAGAGACAGAGAGAGAGAGGCAGAGACACAGGCAGAGGGAGAAGCAGGCATCATACAGAGAGCCTGACATGGGACTCCATCCAGGGTCTCCAGGATCACGCCCTGCACTGCAGGCGGCGCTAAACCGCTGCGCCACCAGGGCTGCCCCCCCCCCCCCCCCCCCCAGCATGGTTTTGAGGCCAGTGACCTCTTTCTGTCTTCCTGTCTGGGTGAAACCCAGTCTTGCTGGGCATGATTTTCTGTCCTTGCTTCTAGCATCTTCCTTTCATTCAACAAATGCAGTTATTTCACCATGTTCTTTTCTAGATTGAAGTCTAATTTGGTATCTGTTTGGACTTTGATTACTTCATCCATTACTTGTTCTAACTGATGTAGTTCAAGGTTTGTTTTCTGATTTTCTGCTCTGAGGGCTGAAAATCTCTCTTCTCCAAAATAATATCTTTTTTTCACATTAGTAGCCTAAGACATTATTTGCTGAGCGGCAGTCTCCTGCTGCATCTTGGTGACCATATATCCTTGTAGATGATATCCACGTTGGTGTCTATGATATTTTTTTTTTAAGATTTTATTTATTTATTCATGAGAGACACACAGAGAGACTGAGAGAGAGGCAGAGACACAAGCAGAGGGAGAAGCAGGCTCCATGCAGGGAGCCTGATGTGGGACTTGATCCCGGGACTCCAGGATCATACCCTGCGCCGAAGGCAGGCGCTAAACTGCTGAGCCACCCGGGGATTCCCTGGTGTCTATGATCTTGACCAACACAGCCAGTGATTTTTGCTTGCTGGGTTGTGAACCCATTTTCTTCAAGTAAACACACTAAGGCATGGGTATCAAAAGTAGAGCTTCTTGTTCCCAAAAGAGGTGAAATCTCTCATTTTGTGCTCCAGATCTCTCTTGAAGGAAGACACTCAGCTGTGGCACAGACAGAGGATCCTGATGTCCCTCAAGGGGCCCTGCCTGGATGCAGGGGAAGGGATGGAGGTTCCCGGGCACCAGCATTCCTGGTGGACAGGAGGCTGGCCCAGGAAAGGCAGAGCAGTTAAAAATTATACCTTCCTAAAGATAAATGTAAAACATAAACAACACCTATCCTTTAAAAACAACACTTTTAAAGTGATCACCATGAGGGACTGTATTACTAGGTAAGAGAAGTATATTGCCCTTCATTTATTAACCCTTATTGGGCATTCCTCCCCATCAGTCTTATTATATTCCATTTAGTTTAATCACTTCCATTTTTTCAGTATGTATTTATAGGCATCTGCTAGTGTGAGGCATTTTCTAGGTATACAATTCCTCTAATATCCTTCAAAAGAAATACATGTACCTGATCAGTAAGAGTTTCAGAATATCCCCTGGATTGTCATCAGACTTTCTGAGATTCCTTCTGGTTGTAAGATTCTAAATTCTGCAAGTTTCCAACATTCCTGAAGTGAATACATTACAAAGTTAAAAAGCAGAGCATGATGGTAAAGTTACTTTTTTGGGTCATGCAGGAAGTCTAGGGGAAGGAGGGAGGATGATCTCAAAGCAAGGAAAATAATCCAGATGGTTCTATTTTTAACTAGTCAGGGATTTTTTTTTTTTTATCACATTCTAAAATTCCCTTTTGGTAAGCAAGAATCAACCATATAATTTGACTGTTTCCTTATTATTGGGTTAGAATTGAGACCTGGTGATTCCACTTAGATGTTTGTAAATACTTTGTTGCAGTGAAGTCTGGTATGTGTACCTAGTCTCTGTGCTTTGCTTATCTTCGAAGTACTCAAAAGGAACCTTAATTTCTCAGTTTCTTCTCACCACTCCTTTATATTGCTTTTTAGTGAGTCAGAATATGAATGATATGAGTTGGATGAATTGTAACTCATTTTGGGTGCTCTTTTAACTTTCTGGAGTTTCCTAATAACTAAGGAAAGAATTTGGTGACTTAAGTAGAGGAGGGGAATGGTAAGTGGACATGAAGGAGAAGGAAGGAAATAACTCCATTTGAGACAAGTTGTGTTAAGCATTGGCAAGTTTTATACCATGAAGATTATCTGTCATTTATTATACAGCTTTTCTTTCCATTCTCAGTTGATAGTACTGGGTCTGGGTCTGCATGAGTTGGCTTTCAGACTCCTCTTGTCTATATGATAGCACATTTATGTACTTACTAGCTTTGTCTCTGTGATTTTCGTACACACTTATAAAGGACCACTAGCTATGCACAAAATGAGAATGTTAAGATAGGCCAAGATAAGAACTTTATAAAACCTCCATTCCAAGGCATCAAGAAATCAGTTGGACATGTATTTTACAGTTTTACAAAGAACAGTTTTTCTAACTTGCTTTGTATATGTAATAGTACGTAAGTATTTGCTAGACTGTAATTTGACAGTTTTCTTAAAATTTAAAGGAAAAATGAGAAGACTTGAGGTTTCTTGTAGAATAATATGAGATTTCTATTTGTGCTGTAAGAATATTTTTTTTGCCCAGGATTGCAATGAATAGATTTTGAAATCCTAATGGGAGAACAAAGCCCACGTACAGGAATAGCCTTTGTAAGTCCCATAAGATCTATACCCTTTACATTGCCACATAAAGTTAAATTCACTACCAAGCAAATTTAATCTACACTGATGATATTAGTACTCTTTGCTAACTGTAAATAAAAGGATTTTGTTATTGTTATAGGAAGGAAGTAAAATACTGTGATTATCTTTAGTCTTAAAAAGTCAAAACATAAACCACTTACTTAGATTTTTGTGATGAAGTCCCTAACCCAAACATAAAAATCACACTTTTCCCCTTATTTGTTTAAGTCACATTTGCTGTGATACAATTTACATATAGTAAGATTTACTTTTTTTAACGTACTGTAGATTTTGACAAATGATCTTGAAATGAAAGTATTCAAAGAAATGAAATGAAACTATACAACCATCACCATTACAACAAGGACAGAAAATTTTTGTCACCCTTCAGAATTCCTTAATTTGTTATAATCACTTCCTCCTACCACCTCAAGCTCTTAGTAACTGATCTGTTTTCTGTCTCTGAAGTTTTTGCCTTTTCTGTAATGTCAGTATGTAGCTTTTGAGTTTGGTTTCTTTCACTTAGCATATGCCTTTCAGATTCCTCTTTGTTGCTGCATATATCAGTTGTTTATTTCTTTTCATTGTTGAGTGTTATTCCATTGTATGGATGTATCAAATTTGTGTTTATCCATTAGCTAACTGTAGGGCAATTTTGGCAATTATGAACATATGCAGAACATAAATGAACATAAATTTTCATTTTTCTTGGGTAAATATTTAGAAGTAGGATGCTGGGATATATGGTTAACAAAATATTGATTTTATAAGAAAACTAATAACTGCCAGACCGTTTTCCCAAACATCTATACCATTTTGCATTCCCACCAGCCATATATGAGTTCCATTTGTTCCACATCTTTACTAACATTTGGTATCATTGTTTTTTTGTTTTATTTTGTTTTTAGCCATTCTTATAAGTGTGTGGTATCTTAGAGTTTTAATTTGCATGTCAGCAGGTGAGTGAAAGTATAGGTCCCTTACCTAGTCATTACATGATCCCTCAGCACTTGCGAAGAGTATTTGTCTTAAAATACTCCATCTCGAATCATGAATTAGAGCAGTGGTTCTCAACAGGGGCAACCCCTCTCCTCTAGAAATTTGGTGTATGTCTGGAGACATTTCTCTTTGTCACAGCTGGAGAGGATGTGCTACTGGTGTCTAGTACACGGAAGCCAGGAATGCTTCTAAATATCTTAAAATATACAAGACATTCACTATCCCTCCCACCCCAAAAAAGAATTATCTAGGTCGAAATGTTAATAATGCCATGGTACAGAAACCCTAGATTAGGGCAACCATCACATTAGATATTAAAGTCATATACCAAATTTAGTTGTATTAAGGATGCAACGTTAATTCAGTAGGATGATCATTAAAGGTCCTGTGAGGATGGAAAATTGAAAATGTTTCCTTGCATCAGTATTGTATTCATAGCTAGACAAAGCCCAGTTACATTTTGTCAGTGTTCAATGACTTTGTCCAGTAATAGTATTGATTTCAGCTATGTTTGAAAAAATTTGTATAACATGATATTTCATACAACTCTATGAATAATTGGTGCACATTAAATGATTTTTTTAGAGATTTTATTTATTCATGAGAGACACAAAGAGAGGCAGAGACATAGGCAGAAGGAGAAGCAGCCTCCTCACAGGAAGCCCGATGTGGAACTTGATCCCAGAACCCCAGGATCACGCCCTGAGCCAAAGATAGATGCTCAACCACTGAGCCACCCAGGCGTCCCAGTGCACATTAAATAATTATTAAATACCTAAATTAATACGGGGAACTTGGTAGCTGCAAACAAGGTCACATTCATTTGTCATGCACTGCTAAGACCAACATGTGGAAAGAAATATTTTCCCCAATGTTGCCTACTTGGGATTCCCAGTAGAGTTTGGGGCTTTTGTTTTATTTTGTTTGCTTTGCTTTTATTTGAAGTGCATTCTCAGCCTTGTTTTCCTTAAGCCCTAGGCATATTCTCATTTGGCTTGCCCCCCCGCAAAAAAAAAGAAATAAAAGAAAAATCCATGTTTCCAAACCAGATGGTATGTGTGTCATTCTTTCAAGTCTGAGAAAAATCACTGTACTTCCCATTACTATCATATATTCTCAAAGCAGGATTACAGAGCCTATTTCTTGAAAATCATTACTAATTTTAAAATTCCCTCTAAACAATAGTGCATTTTGCTGGCTTTTTGGGGCAGTTTATCTTGGTTGCCTTGGACAGAATTGTTACCGTGTTCACCATAAGTGTTTAGTTGCCCGAATTCTTGGCTAGTAATTTATAATTTCATTTCTGTACAATCAAAGATGAAAATTTGGCAGCTGCTTTATTTTATTGAAAATAATGAATTTCCTTGTTTCCACAAAGATATTCAACAACAAAATCGGGCTGTGGTTTTTAATGAGCTCAGGAATCTTCAAGGGACTTGCCCAAATGCAGTTGAAACTCCAAGTAAGAACAGATGTTTCTAAGAATATGCAGAGTTCAGTGTGAGCCTTAAACTTCTCATTTTTTGTCTTCTAAAAAGTCATTATGTGACCAAGTTGTCTATAAGGTAGCAAATGTTTATTTATATTTACCACACTGTCCGTTAGAGGGCAGCAGTATACAGACACAGTGACCAGAAAACCAAGTATTAGTGTTTCAGGAGCATGAGCCATTTTTGCTTTTGCATCTTTTAAACACAAATTGAATATAATTTAGTAATTTTATCCCATAATCTGAATTTTTATGTAGACTATCCATACAACTACAATAAGCCTCATCTTTGAACTTTGTTTTAAAATGATTAAAAAATGCTTTTTAGTCTTAATTGTGTATAGATTTGGTTTATAATATTTCAAATCACTTATGAGAAGAAAAACAGTATTAGCAACTAATGGCAATGTCTTTTCTTTAATAAGTGATTCCTGTTTTAACTCTTACTGACTACAGTTATTGTTGTTGTTAAAATATAAGTAGCTGGTGATATGACAAGAATCTTGGGAAAACAACATGATTTAAGTTTTAGAGGCATGGTGTCATACCAAAGAATATGTAATGAATAAGTATTTTTCAAATGAATGTACTCTAAATGTTTGAAAAAAGCTTTCATATTTATTCTGTGTGTGCGTGCGTGTGTGTGTGTGTGTGTGTGTTATAAAAGGCTTCCTCTAACAACTCATTTTGTCCTCACAAGAACCTTATGAAGTAGATTCTGTAGAATTATCTAGATTACAGATGAGGAAACTAAAACACAAGTGGTGAGTGAATTGACACTGCAATTGACACTGCATGTGACACTGTCACATGACTGGTAAGTGGCTAAGCTGGAATTTGACCCAGAGATCTGACATCAAAAGACCATGCACTAAAAATACCTTGTTGTACTACTCTTTCATTGAATTGTCTGATCTTTCCTCTGAATTGTAGTGCCACCTGTGTTACATTTTTACACATAGTCCTGTTTTGGGCTCTTTATTCCATTAGCCTTTTTAACCCTTACTCATACCAGTTGCCATATTATATTAATCATTACAGGTTTATATAAATTTTAATATCTAGGAAGTTTGACTTTTCCATTTACTCTTCTTCAGAATTATCTGGACTATTTTGGAATCTCTATTCTTCCTTACAAAATTTAAGATGAACCTATCACATTGCAGGATTTTTACTAGAAATAATATATGTATCCTTAATTTTCTAAATAACCTTAAGTCTTAGAACAAGACTGAAGAATATATACATTAAGAGAGATGGATAAAATATAGTTAGAAAAGATACTAGCATCACTAAGTTTTATTTTCTACCTTTATTTTCCATGTTTTAAAATTTGTTACAATGAATATTATTTACATCATGGAAAATAAAGTTTTAAATTTTATTATAAAGAAAATAAATGTAAATAGAATCAGAAGTAATGAAGAATGTATTTTATTTTTTAAAAAAGATTTTATTTATTTATATAACAAAGAGAGAGAGAGAACACAAGCAGGGGGAGCAGCAGGCAGAGGCAGAGGGAGAAGTAGGCCTCCTGCTGAGCTGGGAGCCCAATATGGGGCTCAGTCCCTGGACTCTGGAATCATGACCTAATCCAAAGGCAGACGCTTAACCAACTGAGCCACCCAGGTGCCTCTGAATAATGTACTTTAAATGATTCTGATTCAGACCCTCAAAATCCACATGAATTACCTTTCTAGCCTGAAAAAAACTACCAACAAGTTTTAGAAAACTGGTATTTGTAACTTTAAGAAGATATCTTAGCTATTGTGTCTGAAGAACAGAGAAAAACAAACATACTTTTGAAAAGGACAGTTTCAGAAACTATAGACCAGTGAGGTTGGTGTTAATCTAGGCATAATTTTAGAACAGTTTTTTCAGCATATAGTGTAGAAAGTAGTGATCATGAAGACTTGGAGAGATATTTATTTATCTATCTATCTATCTATCTATCTATCTATTTATTTATTTATTTATTTTCCCCTGCCTTTACTAAAAATACAAAGGGAAAATACAAAGTAATGAAGGTTACTTTGGCAAGAACAAGTTTTATATCTGACTTCACCTTCTTGGGAACCTTGTAAGAGAAGCCTAAGTATATTACTTAGGCAAAGTTACGTACCAAGCATTACATAATGAGTAGAACAAAAACTAGAACCCAGGCTTTTTTATACTTAAAAGAGTATTAATTCCATTGTGTTGCTGAGATATGCTACCTGTATCATCTACCTTGACCCAACCGTTTCTTTATCTGGGTCTAGGCCAAATAACCATAAAGAATTGTGGGGAACAGCTCTAGTAGGTGATGACAGATGTCCATTTTAACTGTATGAAGAACATACACAGTAGTGTTGAGCTTAATCTACAATATGAATAACAGGTTCAGGGGGAAAGAGAATTTCCTGGTTGCAAAGAATAATGGTGGTAAAGCAGCTTCCCTAGATAGACAATGTTATTAAAGGATGGATTCCATTCTGCCTTAGTATTTGAAATATAATCCTACTTAACTGAGTGGCTGGATAAAAATTGACACCAGCCTTAAGGGTCTATGTAAATATTAACTGACACATTTAATTCAATTATTGCAAGCCTAGTAAGTGTTCAACATTATGTCCAACTCTTTGGAAAACAGTAGAAAGTAGTTTACAGTGCCTGCTATGTGCCAGGCAGTTTCTGGATACAACAGGTATACAGCAGAAAACAAAAAATATTTTTTGATTGGCTGAAATGTGGGCCCTCGCAGAGCTTCATTTTAGTAAGAGAAGGGTAGACAATAAACAAGTAAAATTTGTAGTATATGAAAAAGTGGTAAGTACTAAGGAAAAAATATAAGAGGAAAAAGGAGTGTGTTAGGGGGTATAGTTTAGGTAGGGTGGCCAAGAAAGGTGGCATTTGAGCAAAGAAATACAGGAAGGAATAGAGGTTACTATTCAAATTGTAGGGAGATGGGCAGAAGGAATGTTTAAGTGCAAAGGCCTTGAGGGGAGAACAAGAAGGTCTCCATGGCTAGAGCAAAATGAAGAATAGAGTCTTCATGTAAATTATTTTGTAAATTATTTTAGGAACTTTGGATTTTACTCTCAGATGAAGAGCTAGTTTGAATAGAGTATGTGATGAATGAGTAGAGTAGGTGATGGTTTGACATATTTTTAAGATCATTCTGCAGTGTTAAGGATAGAGTAAGGGAAGGAGCAAGGGTGGAAGCAGAGAGACTGTTCTGTGGTAATATAGAGATGTTGACATGAACCACAGTGTTGTTGAAAAGTGGTCAAGTTATGGACATATTTGAAAGGCAAAGTCTGAAAGATTTATAGAAGAATGGATAATTAGGTATTAGAGAAGGGCATTAAAGATGTCTATAAGCTTTTCACCTGAGTAGAAAAATAAATATGCCTTTTACTGAAGTGGGGAAGACTATAGAAAGCAGATTTGGAAGAGTAAGTGCTCCATTTTGGACATATATTTAAGATGTTATTTTAAATCCAAAAAGAAATACTATGTGTGGATAGTTGAATATTTGGGTATGGCATTCAAGAGAAAACTCAGTGGGGGATAAAAATTTATGATCATTGGCATTTTTATGGTTTAAATACTGAGAATGGAAGCTGTCACCAAGGAAGTAAGTAGAAATAGAAAAGAGGCCCAAAGTCTGAACCCTGGGCTCAGATAATAATTCTGAGTAGACAGGTGAAAAGTAGACAAAGATATAGCAAGAAGACCTAGAAACCAAGTGTGAAAGTGTTCATGGAAAAGGAATAAGAGTGATCAGCTGTATCAGATGCTATTGATAGGTCATATAAGAAGTAAGATTCTGGTTCTCTTTATGGCATGTATCTGAATTATGTATAATCACTCATCTGTCTGATTTCAGTTTGTGGCCCTCTGAGCTCCCACTCTCTAGCTGGCAGTCTACCATTGTTATTTTAACTTCTGGTTAATTATACCTGTTTGATGTTGCAGGAGAATCCCAACCCTCATATGGCATTCCAGAAAGTTCCACGTCCAACAGAAGGATCCCACTTGCGAGTACATATTCTTCCTTTCCCAAAGATTAATGAAACTCGGGTACAGGAATTAATACAGGAAAATCTTGCTAAGAACCAGAATGCACCTCCTGCTTCACGAGTGGAAAAGAAATGTGTTGTGCCAGCAGGTCCACCTGTTGGTATGTATTTATCTGGGAGTTTTTTTGTTTTGTTTTAGAAGTAAACCTTTTATCAAGATATAAGACACAAAATTGAAAGTGTACCACTTAACAAATCTTTACAAAGTAAACAAACTTGCGTGACCAGAATTGGAGCATTGTCAACATTCAGAAATATCATTCCATTCACTGTCTCTCACAAACAGTAACCATTAACCCAGAAAAGAAAAATCGTTTCTTTTTTAAAAAACAGCCATATTGAGATAGAAGTCACACACCACAAAACTCGCTCTTTAATACTCACAATTCCCTGATTTTTAGCATATCCCAGAGTTGTGCACTCATTTTCACTAATTTCAGAATGCTTTCATTATGCCAAATAGACATACCCCATACCCATTAGCAGTCACTCCCCATTATCCCCCAAAACCAGCCCTTCCCTAGCATTAGGCAATAATCTTTCTATCTTTATAGATTTACCTATTCTAACATTTTATATACATGGAGTTATACAGTGTGTGATCTTTTGTAACTGGCTTCTTTCACTTAGCATATTTTCAAGGTTCATCTTTCTGGCATGTGTTAGTACTCCATTGCTTTTTATGGCTGAATAATATTCTATTGTATAGATATGTGTGTGTGTATGTATATGTATACATATGTGTGTGTGTATATATATATATTTTTTTAACTTTATTTTTTAATTTTTATTTATTTATGATAGTCACACACACACAGAGAGAGAGAGAGAGAGAGGCAGAGACATAGGCAGAGGGAGAAGCAGGCTCCATGCACCGGGAGCCCGATGTGGGATTCGATCCCGGGTCTCCAGGATCGCGCCCTGGGCCAAAAGCAGGCGCCAAACCGCTGTGCAACCCAGGGATCCCCCTTTTTTTTTTTTTTTTTTTTTTTTTTTTTTTTTTTTTTTACATTTTGTTACCTGTTCACCAATTGGTGGATAGTTGGGTTGTTTCTCCTTTTTGGTTACCATTTTAAGAATGCTGCTGTGAGCATTCATGTGTAAGTTTTTGTATGTATATATGTTTTCAATTCTCTCAGGTATATACATGGGTGTGGAATTGCTGGGTCATATGGTAAACCTATGTTTAATGTTTTGAGGAACTGCCAGAGAGTTTTCCAAAACAGCCGCATCATTTTACATTCCAACCAGCAATGTATGGACATTCTGATTTCTCCATATGCACTAATGTTGTAGAGCATCCTTTTATGTACTCACTTACCATTTTTATATCTTCTTTGGAGAAATATGTATTTAGATCCTTTATTCATTCTTAATTGGGCTACTTGCCTTTTATTATTAATTCATAAGAGTCCTATATATATTTTGTATACAAGTCCCTTATCAGATAATATAATTTGCAAATATTTTTTCCCATCCTATGGGTTGTCTTTCTTTATCTTCTTTTTTAGCTATTGAGAGAGTTGTGTTCAGGTCTCTGGTTATAATAGTAAAATTGCCTATATCTCATTTTAATTCTATCCATATTTTTCTTCATATATTTTGAAGATGATTTATTGGATGCAGATATATTTATAAATATTATAGCATCCTGGTGATTTATCGTTTTATCATTATGAAATGTTCTTGTCTCGTTCTTGTCTCTAGTAATGCTCCTTGCCTTAAAGTATACTTTGATGTTTATATAGCTATACCAAGATTTCCTTTCTTAATGTTTGTATGGTTTATCTTCTTTTATTCTTTTATTTTCAAACTTTCTAGGGCATTTTATTTTATTTTATTTTATTTTATTTTTGGGCCTTATATTTTATGAATGCTTCTTATAAACAGCATGTGGTTGGGTTTTTTTTTAAAACAGTCTATCTTAGTATACTACTTCTATTATTGAATAATATTACTTATATTTATATAAATGTAATTACTGATATACTAATGGCTTTAATGTAGTTTACTGGGTTGGTTTTTTTCTATTTAATCTTCCTGCTTCATGTTTCCTCCTGCTTTCTTCCTTTCTTTTGGATTAATAAACTATTTTTTTAATTAAAAAAAATTTTATTTGAATTCAGTTTGCCAACATAGAGTATAAAACCTAGTGCTCAGGGAATCCCTGGGTTGCTCAGCGGTTTAGCGCCTGCATTTGGCCCAGGGCGTGATCCTGGAGACCCGGGATCGAGTCCCACGTCAGGCTCCCGGCATGGAGCCTGCTTCTCCCTCCTCCTGTGTCTCTGCCTCTCTCTCTCTCTCTCTCTCTCTCTCTCTCTCTCTATGTCTACCAAAAATAAATAAATAAATCTTAAAAAAAAAAACCCTAGTGCTCATCTCATCATGTGCCCTCCTTAATGCCTGTCACCCAGTTACCCATCCCCCCACACCTAATAAACTATTTTTCTTATTCCATAATTTATCTCTGTTAACTTGTTTATATGTATGTTTATTGTTGTTTTAGAGGTTTACCTAGAGGCCATAGCACACATCTACTTTTGTCAGTTCGGCTTTCACCAGAAACTTTGCTGGTCAGCTTAGCCATCTGCCAGAGTCAACCCTGAGTTCTCAGCCTCCTGTGTATACCCAGTATTGGCAAATCTTCTGGGGGAAAAAGTAGATGTGTGTGTTAACTCACCTCTCTAGCTTCTTTTCCCTTCTCTGGAATTTTAGGTTCTCCAGTCCTTCTGCTTCTATAGGAATTTGATATATTTAAGAAGATCATTTTGCATTTACTCTGACTTTTGTAATTTTTCTTGGTAGGAATTTTGGTTTGCTACAAACTATTCCATCATACCTTAGAAGTGAGTGTAATTTTATTACCAATGGATAACAATATAGTCATTGTATATTTATGTAGGAATGTTAATTTGCCATTCTTTTCCTTTTTTTAAATTTAAATTCAATTTGCCAACATAGAGTATAACACCCAGTGTTCATCTCATCATGTGCCCTCTTAATGCCTGTCACCCAGTTACCCTATCCACCTATCCACCTCCCCTTCTGCAACCCTTTGTTTGTTTTCAAAGTTTTTGCCATTATTTTCTTAAGAATTAATAGCTTTTACTTAAGTGTTGATTGGACTTTAACATAGAGAGGGGATGGAGAAGGTAGACAAGTTAGGGTAAATAGTTATCTTTTGAAGGAGTTAGGTAACTTTAATATTCATAAGCTAGCTGAGTACTTTCTTTAAATACCTACGTGAAGAGATGAGAAATTGTTTAAATTTAATTTACTTGAATTGTAGCCTTGTCTCAATATTATCTTTGTATAGTCTCTTTACTTTCCTCATTTTCAACCCATGTCAAATTCTTTCTTTAGATATATGTGGAGTATCTCATTGCAATCAGTGAGAGAGGTACACATAACTTAGTATTTAGCCCTGTGTATAAAATATGAATGAATGAATGAATGAATGAATGAATGAGCCTATGTCCAACTTTCTGGTTCATTTGGGTTGATCAGAATCAGGATTTCCTTTGTACTAAAATTAAAAATTTGAATGTTTCATTTTACATGACACTCATTTAATATGACTGTAAAATTGCTCTGTATGAGGCATTCACATTTTGAGAGGTTAATTAGTTTCTACCCATTCTTTAGAGGAGCCAGACTAATGAGGATTGGCTAGAACTAGCATTGGAAAGCCAAAGCTTTAGAAAGGAAACCCTGGTAAGTCAAGTACCCATAAACCAGAGTTGTCATCAGATGTTAGAAAGTGAGTATTAGAATGCCACAGCTGGGGATTTGGCTGATCTGAATATCAGTAACTCCAAGTGAAGAACTTTCTTCTGGGAGTGAACTAAGTCATAGTCTTAAATAATTCCCAGATGGTAAAAGACTTGCTACCAGAAAATCTGTTTTGTTTTTTTTTTAATAGCTTGCCCTAAAGAAAATTTAAAATACCGAAGAGATTTTAGAATTAAAAGTTTATAAACACAGGTTAAAGATGTTGCTCAATAAAGTGTGTGGTATTATTTGGATACTCTAAGAAGTTTCTTACTCTAAATATAGATAGATTTCTAGTTCAGCCTATTCCACTGACTTACATGTGTGGGAAGCACCAGAGCACACAATTAAGAATGAACATTTTATACAGAAGTCATGTGAGATAATATATTTAACTATCATGATAATGCAGAATATATCAGTGTTGCATGATTAAAAACAATATGAAGAAAACTGGTAAAATTTGAGTTCTGTTGTCTAGTTAATTATATGGTGCCAGTTGATTGCCTGATTCTGATAAAGCATTATAGTTAGGTAAGATGTCACCATTGAGGGTAAGCTGAATGATGAGTACATGAATCTTCTCTGTGCTATTTTGTAACTTTTTGTGAGCTTAAAATTATTCAAAATAAAGTTTTAAAAATGATTTAAAGGATATAAGATTTTGTAGTAATGAAATGAAAAGGATGCTAATAAATAAGAGATGATACTCTTTCTTCTTAGATATGAAGGAAGTGAAGGGATTATACCTTTAGATTCCAAGAGCAGCCATAAAATAAGAGATCTTAAAGAAAAAGCAGAATCAGACCTATAAATGTAGAGAACAAGGAGGGGTTTGGGTAAAATGAGTGAAGGGGAGTGGGAGATAGAGACTTCCAGTTATGAAATGAATAAATTACAAGAATAAAAGACATAGCATAGGGGCATCTCAGTGGTTTAGTTGGGTGAGTGTCTGCCTTTGGCTCAGATCATAATCCCAGGGTCCTGGGATGGAGCCCCCTATCAGGCTCCCTGCTCAGGGAGGATCTTGCTTCGCCCTCTCCTCTGTCCACCCCACCTTCTGCTCACTCATGCTCTCATGCGCTCTCTCTCGCTCTCGCTCTCTCTTATAAATAAAATCTAAAAAAAAAAAAAAAAAAAGATATAATAAAGAATTCAATGATATTATAATAGCTAGACAGATGGTAGCTACACTTGTGGTAAACAAAGCATAATGTATTAACTTGTCAAATCACTAGGTTGTACACCTGAAACTAATGTAGCATTGTGTGTTAACTACACTCAAATAAAAAGAAAAAAATACATAAAGAGTCTTTCTTTTTTAGCTTAGAATTATTGATACTACATGTTTTGTACCAATGATTTGGTAAAGTTCTTGGTGAAATTATACTTTTATTTAACTAACACTACTTTTATTTATATCCTTCTAATACTCTTTTAATAAGAAATTTATTCTAATTTTAGGCTATATATTAGTCTAGAATTATTCAATCTTATGGTAAAGGTGACTGGTACGTAGTTCATAGGACTAAAAAACTACTCCCAAGTTTATATAGTAATTCATAGGCCATAACCATTTCTCTTTTTGTATAGTGCTTTCTCAAGCCCCCATTACTCATATTTGTAGAATCTGATTTTTTTGTGGTATATAGTTTTTCTTTGGTAATGTCTTAGAAATATCAGCTTCTTTTTTTGTTAGTAGTCCTCTCACGTATAAGTATTAGCCACTTTTGTCATGATACTGTACCCCAAACACTTATCATTTTGTTTACAATTGAAGTTAAAAGTAGATGTTTACTTTTTCACAATCTTACTGTGCATTATGAATTAATTTGCATAATAGTTTAGTTTGTCATTGGAATCTATCCGTGAAATTATCCTTAAAGGCTGTTGACTAACCTGACACTTCAAAACCTAAATATGTAATCAAAGCCATGAAATAGAATACCTTCGATGCTATGCAACCATAAATTCTAAATGTTGGTCATGTAAATAGGTACAACCATATAAACTGTAAACAGTAATATTTCCTTTGCTTTTGTAATTGCTGAAGAAGTTTAATTTGTGTTGTCTTTATATTCTTCTCCTAGTTTCGATAATGGATAAAGTGACAACAGTTTTCAACAGTGCACAGAGATTGGAAGTTGTTAGAAACTGCATCTCATTCATATTTGAGAATAAAACATTGGAGACTGAAAAGGTAATAAAATGCCTTCTTTCCCAAGTAAGCATTCATCATTTCCTTTTCAGATTTACATGTTTAGCGTGCAGAATGATCTCTCCTCTAATTACATCTCTATTCCTTATCAAGTGTCCTTTCATTGTTTTGATCATTTTATTTTATTTTTTTAAAGATTTTTTAATTTTATTTCAGAAGGAAAGAGCAGAGTGAAGGAGAGAGTACAAGTTGAGGGGAGGGATGGAGGGAAAGGGAGAAGCAGACTCCCCACTGAGCAGGAAGCCTCATGTGGGGCTCCATCCCAGAGTTCTGGGATCATGACCTGAGCTGAAGGCAGCCGCTTAACTGACTGAGACACCAGCTGCCCCTGATTTGATCATTTTAAATGAATTATGTCTAAGATTTAAAATCTTAGCCAAGCATAGATAGATACATGGCTACCGGAAAAATATAGTGATTTTTTCCTTAAACATTTAAACATTGTTCTTTAAATCCTACTTTGACATATTACTTAGAAATTTAACATTTTAAATATAATTTTATTTATTGCAAAGAATCTAGTCAGAGTAAGAAATGAATTATAAAAAAAGTGGTATTCAACTAAATGTGCCTCATTAAAGCATATTTTCTTGCCTTCTTTAAGAAAACATGTTAAATATAATATAACCTTTTTATATTAGTGACTCATTATAGCTCTGAATATCTATTACGAGGGACTAAACCATGAAAAGAGTAACATCCCCCTTACACTTAGGGTAAATGACCCCAAGCCTTTTTAGGTTTTGACTTTTTTGGTTTCCATTTTGTCTTAGGCTTAAAGTGTTAAGACTTCCTTTTGTTTTCTTGCTTTCAGGTTTTACATCCTGTTTCTTGTACCTGCCTATAACAATATTATTATGCTCTCCTACACTCAGACTTCTTCCTTTCCTTCTTATTTGCTCCTCCAATCTGTATTTTTTAGGTTTACAAGGTTAAATAAGCTTGTTATTATTTTATATAAAGTATATTAACTAAGCTCTAAATGGTGAACTGGAAGAGACATTCTTCTGGGTGATGAAGTGAAAGAATTTTAATGCATAAATCTAGACATTTGTATTTGTTGATCTGAGTCTTTTTTCTTTCTTTAATATGATAATGAAGTGAGATGAGGAGATGTAGAAATCTCTAGTCATAAATTAAAATTGACTAGTGATTAAATAACTGACCAATTTAAAAGTATAAAATTACCTGTGTTTCTTGTCATTTTAATTTTTCTTTCTGTTCTTGCCACAGAGATGTGGCCAGTTATTGAAAGAAGGCGTCTAAGTGTCATGAATGTTTTGGTGACCAAAGTTTTGTTGAGTTTTTTTTTAAAGTGAAGTTAATGTTTTTTTTTAACTTATAGTATAAATCAGTCTTATTTTTCATGCTGGCTTACAAATAAAAATAACTATAAACCTATCTATTTTATAATTATTCTTAATAGCAAATCAACACTTTTCTGTAAGTTTAATTCTAATATCTTTGTTAAGGTTTATTGGGTACACTTGAATTTTTAGTGTGATTGAAAGTTGTTATTTTCCATTGAGACCTTTTGTTCACTTCTACTCTCTTGTCCTCAGACCCTTCCAGCTGCACTGAGAGCCCTTAAAGGAAAGGCAGCAAGACAGTGTCTCACTGATGAGCTGGGATTACATGTCCAGCAAAACCGGGCTATATTAGACCATCAACAGTTTGACTATATAATAAGGATGATGAACTGTACTCTACAGGTAATTTTTAGTTCTTTCAGATTATTTCTAATATTTGAGAATGCTTTTTATTTTCCCAGGAGATTCTGTAATTACTGATATGTCAAGTTCTTAAGCCTTCCGTACATAGTGAATAGAATAAAGAATCAATATCCATAACATTTCTGTCAGAAACATTTATTACTTGTCATAAATAATGAGTTTTCATACTATCTTTGTATGCTCTTGAAGAATACTTTAAGCCAACAAATAGGTAAAAATAGGTTATTTTGTTCTTGAAGCAAGCCTTCTGAAAATGAAAAGTTGTCTTTAAAACAGTTTTATGTTACATAATGTTAGATTATTTAATAATTAAAAAAAAAACAAAAAAAGATTATTTAATTACTTAATTTTTCATTTCATTCAGTTTTTAGTGGTACTATTAAGAGAGATGATAATGAATGATGGATAATCCAAATTATAAATGAATTACTCAATTATATAATTGCTAAGCACCATACATATAAATAAGGTAAAAAAATACTTCTAGTTGGCGTCAAAATATATATGTTATCTTACAGAAATAAACTTCCCATAGAATAATGAAGACAGTTTAGGAGAAGCAAATAATAAGATTTCCCCATCCTCTCTCACATGTTAGATACTGACATTGGCATCATATTGTTTATAGGTGATACAGAAATTATTTCTCAAACATTTTGCACAGGAGAAAAAAATGTAATTAAATAATTAAGAATTCAAAGACTATCTGTGGGACTCTGAAGTAAACAAAGTGCATGTTAAATTCTGTTAGATTGGAGAATGAGAATTACTAGGTATAATTAATAATGAAATTTCTGGATGAAAGAAGGCCTAGATAAATGGAAAGATACACCATGTCCATGGATTGGAAGACTTGATATTGTAAAAATATCATTTCTTCCCAAAATAATCAATAGAGGCAATGCAATTTCCATCAGAATTCTAACTAGAAGAGCAAAAGCCTAAGAATTACCAACACAGTCCTAAAACAGCAACAACAAACTTGGGAATTGGTCCTGTTAGATACCAAAAATTAGTTTAAAAGAAGACATACCAAAAAAATAAATAAAAAATAAAAATAAAAGAAAACATACAAATGGCCAAAAGGTACAGGAAAATGTATTCAACATCACTAATCATTAGAGAAATACAAATCAAAATCACCGTATCACTTCACATTTGTTAGAAAGGCTATTCTCAAAAAGATAGAAGATAAGAAGGGTTAAGAAGGATGTGGAAAAAAGGGAACCCTTGTGCACTGTTGGTAAGAATGTAAATTGATACAGACACCATGAAAAACACAAAAGTAAAACCAGAGCAAGCATATTAATTCCAACAATCCCACTTCTGAGTATGTCAGAGGAAAACAGGTATTGAAAGTTATCTGCACCCCCCATGTTTACTGCAGCATTTTTAACAATAGCCAAGATGAGAAAACAGTGTGTCTATCAACAGATGGATAGAAAAAGAAGATGTGGTATATAAAAGCAAGGAAATTATTTAGCCACGAGAAAGAAGGAAGTCCTGCCATTTACAATAACATGGATAGCTGTTGAAGGCATCATGATAAGTGAAATAAGTCAGACAGAGAAAAATAAATAACATGGCATAACTGATATGTAGAATCTTTAGCTGTTGAAGGCATCATGATAAGTGAAATAAGTCAGACAGAGAAAAATAAATAACATGGCATAACTGATATGTAGAATCTTTAAAAAAAAAAAAAAAAAAAAAAAAAAAAAAAAAAGGTCAAACTCTTAGAAACAGAGAATAGAAAAGTGGTTGCCAGGGCATGATGAATGGAGGAAATAGAAGTTGGTAAGAAAAAAAAAAAAGAAGTTGGTAAGAGATGCAAATTTTTACCTATTTGTTGACCAAGGCCTAGGGACCTAATATAAAATGTGGTGACTATAGTTGATAAAACTGTATTACATACTTGAAATTTGCTAAGAGAGTACAACTTAAATATTTGCATCAAACAATAACAAAACATAAATATGGGACTCCTTTTACAATGTATGCAAATGTCAAATCACCACGATGTACACTTGAAATATTTTACCATTTTATTTATCAATTATACCTCAATAAAACTTAAAACAATTTTTAATTAAGACTGTAGAAATCAAAGACAGTATGGTATCGGCACAATCATAAACAGATTGACCAAAAGAACAGAATATAGAACAGAGTTCGTAAACGGATGTTGATAGATAATAAACAGAGGTACACATATATGGGAATGTGATTTATGACAAAACTGACATTTCAGATCAGTGACAGAAGAATGAAAAATTTAATAAATTGCTGAGAAAATTAGGTGGCCATGTGTACAAAAAAAATGTACAGATACCTTACTGGTGTTTGTATATCACACTATATACTAAAAACAGTTTATGAGGATTAAATATTTAAATATGAATAGACAACCTATACAATTTTTCAAACAAGCTTTAAAGGAGATATCCTTGACATTGGGATAGGAATAGATTTGTTACACAAGTCACAAATAGCGCTGATCTTAAAAGAAAAGATTGATAAATTTGGCCACATTAAAATTAAGAACTTCTCTTCATCAAAAAAAAACAAAAAAAAAAAACCATGAAGATAGTGAAAATGCAAGCCTCAGAGTGAGAGATGTTTGCAAAGCATATAACTGCTGACAGATTAGAGCTCAGATTATAAAAACTCTTACAAATCAATAAGAAAAAGGCAGCAAATTTTTAATGAGCTATAGACTCTAAAAAGTATAAAAGTATCTCAGAATAAAGGAAACCCACTTGGTCAGTAAGAGAGGCTACTCCTTCATCACAGTTCTGGAAAGAGAAGATATGTGCAGCTAAGTTGATCAGAGCCCAGGTGAACCCATCAGAGTTGTGGTGGAGCTGTAACCCCATGAAATGTGAACAAGAAATAAACATTTTTTTCTTATAAGCCACTAAGATATTGAGGTTAAATTATCTAGAAAAAAGATCTATGTCAATAATTGACGAAGTGTAAAATAATTAATTAATTAATTAATTAAAAATATCTTGTTTATTTATTCATGAGAGACACAGAGAGAGAGAGAGAGGCAGAGACACAGGCAGAGGGAGAAGCAGGCCCCACGCAGGGAGCCCAATGCGTGACTTGATCCTGGGACTCCAGGATCACACCCTGGGCCAAAGGCAGGCGCTAAACCACTGAGCCACCCAGGGATCATGTAAATGTGTAAGTTTAAATCATTATGCTAGCCTTTTACATTCACTATTTTATAATAATTTAAAAATCAGAATACCAAGTATTGGTAAAGTTATGGAACAAATGGAACTTGTAAACTTTGCTAGTTAGAGAGTAAAATGTTATATAATTCCTTTAGAAAATTTAGTAAGATATAACACAGGAAGAAATAAGATAATTTGTTATTTTCCTATGAAGCTGAATATGAACTATTCTATGACCCAGTGATTCTCATTTTTGTAGGAAGGAAATCATGGAGTACCTTTATGAGAAGAATAAAACATAATAAATTTGACCTAAATAAAGCTATGTGTTTTGTTACTTTGCTGCAGTTTCTTTGGTATTATAATTATAGAGAACAAAGGAATTTGATTAACAGATGGAGGTCTCTAGAAGCCCTAAAGTTAGGTAATTTCTTGATACCCTGTGATTGCTGATAAAACTATAAAAACTGTTTTAGAGAGCTTTTTTTTCGTTAGAACTTTTTGTGCTATTTATTAACTGAGGAATTCAGTTTTAATGTTTCTTTAAACTTAATTTTAGCATATACCTATTAGTCATTTATAGAAGAGTGAGGTACCCTCAGGCTATGAATATTTTCCTTTTTCACTTGAATAATCATATTTCTGGGGAGAAAAAGGCATGGATTTTTTTTCTGCTTTCAAATACACCTGGACTAGGGCACTTAATATTTTTTTTATTCAATATTTCATAAATACATAAAAACAGATACTGCCTTTATTCCAGCACATGCTGTTGTTTAACGTTGTATAGAGGCTTCTCAGATATAAGTGGGTTCACATGTGACATTCTTATTTTAATAGGTTATTTATTACTAACTTGGGATTTGTTAGTATTTATATTCTTGTTGCAACAATGTTACTTGTGGGGATTTAACGTGACATTCTGAACATTTTTTACAAAAAGCATAGAGTTTCAAGGCAGAGAGGCCAAACATCTGTGTTGGTATTTTAAGAAAGAAACCTTAACTAAATGAACTAATTTTTAGCTAGCAATTTGAAAACTTTAGTAATTTTGCTTTTCGTGATTTTGAAGTTATTCTGTCCTTCCCTGTCCTCAAGGGGAAATTAAGTGGAACTTGAGTACTGCAAGGGATTATTTTATTTATTAGGTTCTTTCAATGCCAAGGAAATTTTTTAAAGGACTGGTTTATAAAGGCTATATAGATTATTCCTATATATCATCTCATTTCAAATAACTAATCATCTTTTGGGTGCTTTTATAACTGAGATTACTATAAATCTCTCCAAAAATATCATGGCCTTAACTCTTTCATTTTTATCAAATACATGATTAAAACTTCATGTGTCAAGATCTTAGCTAAAGTTTTTTAACAATAAATTATAATTTAAAAACCCGTGATGTCCTCCATTTTCAGCATCATAAACAACTGCATGCTAGAGGAACCCTCTGACTAGTATAGTAGAAATAGATCTTAGTATAGTATAGTATAGAGGAACCCTCTGACTAGTATAGTAGAAATAGATCTGAGAAAAATTGTATTAAAAAAAAGAAAAATAGCCATGTGATTTGGTACATTGTTTTTTCTAAAAAGAAAAGGAAATTTCTAATAGGCTCTTTTTCTACTCTCAGGAAAGGGACAAATACGGAAAACCAAATTCTCAGCAATTAGCAATTAGGAAAACCAAATTTGTGAGCACAATTAAGCATTGGCCTCTACAAGGATTGCTGTTTGACCCTGAGAGTTTTGAAATAGGCTAAGACATAAAAAGGGGAATAAAATAATTCCTATTCAATAGCATACCTCTCCCCTTGTCTCTAGAAGAATCAGTTGTAAATCTTTCCTGGAAGAATATATCCCCAATTTAAGATTCAGGACTCCCACAGATTAAATTCAATAAAATATGAACTCACTATTTAAAAATGACCAAATACCAGGGAAGTGAGCCAGTATGAATTAGTGTCAACAGAAACAACCAACAACAAATTATATATGTGGCAAAGAACTGGTATCATGTTTATATAAAGAACTTCTACAACTTAAGAAGCCAAACAAACCAATTCTTTTTTTTGTTTTTTTAAATTTTTATTTATTTATGATAGTCACAGAGAGAGAAAGAGAGAGGCAGAGACATAGGCAGAGGGAGAAGCAGGCTCCATGCACCGGGAGCCCGACGTGGGATTCGATCCCGGGTCTCCAGGATGGCGCCCTGGGCCAAAGGCAGGCGCCAAACCGCTGCGCCACCCAGGGATCCCCAAACCAATTCTTTTTTTTTTTAATTTTTATTTATTTATAATAGTCAGAGAGAGAGTGAGAGAGAGAGAGAGAGGCAGAGACACAGGCAGAGGGAGAAGCAGGCTCCATGCACCGGGAGCCCGACGTGGGATTCGATCCCGGGTCTCCAGGATGGCACCCTGGGCCAAAGACAGGCGCTAAACCACTGTGCCACCCAGGGACCCCCCCCAAACCAATTCTTAAAAATGGAAAATTTAAACAGATTTTCACAAAATAATGTGTGAATAGTCAATAACCACATGAAAAAGGTCTCAATATCTTTAGTCATCAGAGAAATGCAATTGAAAATCACTGTGAGATAGTACTGTATAACCCACCCTTAGGCTAAGATTAGACTGACAATACCAAATGTTGGCGATGTTGTAAAGTAACTGGAAGTCTCATACTTTATTGTTGAGAACATAAACTGGTACAGGCACTAAAGAAAATAAGTCTGAGAGACTCTTATAAAACTAAGCATATACCTATTCTGTGATCTGACAATTTATAGATGTCTGCTGTTTATTTTGAAATGGCACTAAAAATAATATGGATTAATGGATAGATAGATGGATAAATAAATAATAAAGCAAGTCTAGTTAACTGTTCATGATATAATCTAAGAGGAAATGTACAGGTGTTCAGTATAAAACTCAACCTTGAGGGAACCCTGGGTGGCGCAGCAGTTTGGCGCCTGCCTTTGGCCCAGGGCGCTATCCTGGAGACCCGGGATCGAATCCCACGTCGGGCTCCCAGTGCATGGAGCCTGCTTCTCCCTCTGCCTGTGTCTCTGCCTCTCTCTCTCTCTCTCTCTCTCTGTGACTATCATAAATAAATAAAAATTAAAAAAAAAAACTCAACCTTGATGTATGTTTGAATTTATTGCTATAAGTAAAAAAAAAAAACATAATTACAAAAAATGGATAGGTTGAATATCACATGCATGATGCTGCTGAGACATTCATATTAATGACCCAGGCATTCTTATTACTGGTGGTCTGCACATAGGAGTGGTGGATTTTCACTGAGATTTCTACTTCATGACCACCACTACACTTTGCCCTTTGCCATGGGCCCACAGCCTTGTGATGAATCAGCCTGTTTTGGCAGAAGGAGTTGCAAGCCTTCAGGTTATTGGCTCGGTGCTGTATGTCTGCTTATTCCTATTTATCAGGAAGCTGGAACAGTTCCCCATGACCATACATTGTGCATAGGCAGACATGGTGGCATCTACTCTCACTAGCATGGCTGGAGATGGAGAGATTTTAAGGACACTCATGCACTGTTCCTATGTATGAGGTAGCAAATTTGGGGATTTTGTTCAGTGCTGTCATATGAATGTATCCTCCCAGATTCATATGTTGGAAACTTAACCCCCAAGGGGATGGTTTTAGGAGGTAAGGCTTTGGGGAGGTGATTAGATCATGAAGATGGACCTCTCATGAATGAGATTAATATTTGTAAAAGAGAATCAACAGAGCTCCCTTAGTCCCTTCCACCATGTAAGGATATGAGAAGTCTACAACCCAGAAGAGGGCCCTCAGCTGACCATGCTGGCATTCTGATCTTGAACTTCCAATCTCCTGAACTGTGAGAACTAAATGTCTTATCATTTATAAACCACTCAGTCTGTGGTAGTTTGTTATGGCAGCCCAGAACAGACTAACACATTAAGAGTTTATTAATCAGTAGAATACATCTTACTTAATCAGGATAAGTTTTTACTTCTTTCATCTCTTCTCTTCCTTCATTTACTAATTTCTACTGTATACTAGTCTCTATACTAGTTATGGAGGTACACTTCATACTGAAATGATTAAGAAAGATATCCTAGTTCTTAAGGAGTTTGCAATCCAGAAGGAAAATCTCACAGGTAAATATATAGTAGGAGATGTACTGTGTAAAAACACTTAACGCTATTACGGGATTACTAGATTTTGAGTGGGAAGGACATGGTCACAGAAAGCATTTGTCAGACAGAGTTTGAAAGAGTATTCCAGATAGAGGAAGTTGTTAGTAGAAAAAAAAGTATAGGAAAGGGCCTGTGTTTTTAAAATTTGAAAAATATTAATGTGATACCAAATGTAGGGTAGAAAGATGTTGTGAGATGAAAGAAGTCGATAGAGTAATTTCTGGTTAAAGTGAACAGATTAAATATGGACATTTGGTTTCAGCTATGACCTCAAACCTTAGTAAAACAAAAGTAAATGATTTTTTTAAATGTAGAAACCCACAGGCAAAACAAGAAAGGAGACAAGAGCAATGACATTTTAGATACTGGAAAGCTAATGGTGAATGATTTTAGTTAGCCTATTCAAGACAGCTTTTTCCTAATTGATGGTTGCAAAAGCCTTGAAGAACCCAAATTGCAGAACTGCAAAAGGCTCAGGGATTGGGGACATAAAGTTATCTCTGAAAACAGGAGGTTTAGTTGGGGCTAAAATTTAAAAAAAGGATTGGTTGAAAGTCCCCTTAAGATGCAGTTGGGTTGCCCTTCTAGATAATTTTTCAGTTCTGTATAAACAGCCAGCTACCCCTCCTTTACCCTGGTAGAATATTAGAGGTTTGTTTGTTTGTGTATGTATGTATGTATGTATGTATTTCTAAGATTTTTAATTTATTTATTCATGAGAGACAGAGAGAGAGAGGCAGAGACATAGGTAGAGGGGGAAGTAGGCCCTGGGCAGGGAGCCCGACGCGGGACTCAATCCTGGGTCCCCAGGATCAGGCCCTGGACTGAAGGCGGTGCTAAACCACTGAGCCACCCGGGCTGCCCTGTGTATTTATTTTTAAGAGAGAGGACATCACTAGGCTGGGAGACCCTAGTCCTGGCTGAGGGAAATTTTGATTTTCTGCAAACGGGGGAGTTAAGTGAATGACAAATACTGAGAATACCAGTAGACTTTCTCCCTTCTGCTCCCAGAACTCTGGCACCTTGTCCTCAAGTCAGGAAATTGGACAATAGCTCTTTGAGAATTGTGGCCAGCCAGAGAGAAAAAGATCTTACCAAAGATACTGAGATTAGGAGTTTCTCAACAAAGTAGCTCAACTGGATCATGCTAAAATGAAGCTTGCAGTCAACAATCTTCACCATGTACACATTCTTTTTATTTTGTCATTCTTTGCTTTACTTTGTGTAGAGTATGACCGAAGCAGAAGAGGCCACTAAAGTAAAGTCAGCTCCTACCATCGTTCCTCAACTCTGCTTTCATTCCCTACTCTCCCTCTCCCTTCTGAGAGAACCATCTAGTCATTATCCATAATTGTCCTGTGCTTCTCCTTCTTGGATATGTGTATCACTGTGATGGCCTCAGACAACCTCAGCATTCTTTTGCTCAGAAACTGGGTTAGCCACAGTCATTACTACCTTCTGGAAATAAGCCCAAAGAAATTAAATAATTTTCCCAAATCACAGAGTTTATAAATTGAAGAGGTGAATTCTGAATCTAGTTTTTGTTTTTATTTACTCTGTGCTTTTAGCTCACTGATACTGTGTCCTTCAAAACACGATAGGTGGCAGTTAGATGCTCTATAGCTAAATTTAAGTGTAGATCAGAAGACTGTATTCTGGAAACTTGTGGATATTTCTTTTTCAGTTTTTAGAATAACAATTGGTCTTGAAAAACTCAACCCTAACTGAATAAAAACAGATTTTTTATTGTTCATTATCATACATCCAACATCCAAAGCAGCACCTGATACATAGAAAGTATTCAGATATGTTTGAATATATAAATGATTATATAATTATTTTTTCAAGTATAATTTTTAATAAAGATAATTATAAAAGATGGAAAAATTAGCCCAGAAAGGCCAATTACTTCTTTAGTAGGTGAGTTTTTGACATAATAATTCATATCAGTTTTAAATACTATCACATAAAGCGTAATGAAGAAAATTAATTTTACTTCATAATTAGAAAATTCACAAAACAGACCAAGAAAAACAAAAACAGCCATTTTGAAAATAAATACAGTTCATGTCAAAGTAGTATAAAATGAAGCCAGAAGTCTTTAAAAAAATTTTTTTTCTTCCCAATATTTTCTCACTCTTTTATGGTTTTTGAGATTGGTGAAGGGTTCAAGGCTTGAGATTCAAGGGTTACTGAACTCTTCTGATTTAGCACCTTTGGTATCTGTTTTTTCACCACTGCCGTTCTTGAATTTGGAAGCAGTAATTATTAAAATAAGTAACTTTGAGGGCACCTGGGGGGCTCAGTTGGTTAAGCATCTGCCTTTGCTCAGGTCATGATTCCAGAGTCCTGAAATCAAACCCCACCTGGGGCTCCCTGCTTAATGGGGAGCCTGCTTCTCCCTCTTCATCTGCCTGCCTCTCCGCCTGCTTGTGTGTATGCACGTGCTTCTCCCTCTCTCTGTCAAATAAATAAAATCTTTTAAAAAAAGAAATAAGTAACTTTTTTAAGTTGCTTATTAAGGCACTAACTTGATTGTTAATAGTTTTGAGTTTCAGATTTAGGAGAAAATTCATTAAGAAGTTCATTATTCTGGGGCACCTGCGTGGCTCAGTGGTTGAGCCTCTGTCTTTGGCTCAGGTTGTGATCCCGGAGTCCTGGGATCGAGTACCACATCAGGCTCCCCACAGGGAGCCTGCTTCTCCTTCTGCCTATGTCTCTACCTCTCTCTGCGTCTCTCCTTAATAAATAAATAAAATCTTAAAGAAATGAAAAGAAGTTCATTATTCTAACAGCTATAAAGTTTAAGCCAAATCTTCAGCTACCACTACTCAACTAAGATCATTGGTAAGAACTTATTGATAAATATAGTGGAAACTTTTCAATCCTTATTTGACATTTGGTAACATTTCATGATGCTCTTTACAAAACCTTCCTCTCTTATCTTTGATGGTAATATTTCCCCTGGTTTTCCACTTCTTTTGAATTTCTTTTTCAGTCATTTTGATATGGCTCCTCTTCCATCACCCTTGCAAATGGTGATGTTCATTTGCATCTTTAGACCCATCTTTAGATTTTCTGCCAGTCTAAGTTTCTCATAGGCGATCTTACTGATCTCCATTACCATCTTTTACTTATGCCTTCCAAATTTGTACCTCAAGCCCAGATCTACCTCTTGTTTCAGACTAAATATCCTGCTGGTTATTGTCCATGTGTGCTTGCATGTCCCAAAGCTATTTAGCTGTTATGTTCCAAACTGAAATAATAATCTTTTACTCCCATTTCCAGCTACTACCCACAAACTCTTCTCTTGTTTCCTACTTCAACAAATGGCACCTATCACCCAAAAACATGGAATTAGACCTTCTCTTAGCTTTACCCTCCTATTTAATCAGCCACTGAAGCCTATATATTCTACTTCCTAAATATCTCTCAATTCCATCTACTTTTCTCTGACCTTAAATTCCAGTATTCTGATTTAGTCATCAACATTTCCTACTTGCTCCTGCACTAACTTAACTGGTCTCCCTACATCCATCCTGACCCATCCCCCTATCATATCTATTTCCTTTCTTTACCAAAGTGATATTTCTATAATTTAACTTGGATCTTGTCACTTCCCAGCTTAAAATTCTCCCCTTTTGCTTTCAGAATAAATTCTAATCATATCTTGGCTCATATCTAACTCTGTAGCATCATCTTTCACTGCTCTCAGTCTTCTGACCTTTGCACATCTTACTGCCTTAGTTTGGAACACTGTTTCTTTCTAATCCCCATTCCCTCATTTATCCCTTTCACCTAGCTGACTCCTACTCATGCTTTCATTTCAGTTCAGATGTCACTTCCTCCTGGAAGCCTTCCTCTGCCCATTAATTATGGATTGGTAGCCACTTCATTGTGCTTCTGCTGTATCTCATATTTCTCCTATCCTATCCGTCATGACTCTGCAAATGTGCTTATTACAAATAATGAAATTGCTTGTTTTGACTTCTCTGTTTTTTCCATTATGTCTGGTATGAAGTAGTTTCTCAATAAAAATTTGATGAATGAGTAAATAAGTGAATGTAATATAAGTAGCTATTACCTCAGCTAGTTTAAGTTTCAGTTTTACACATTTTCCATCCCTACACAGGTTTGTAGCATTTATCCTTTCTTTGTTACACAGTAGGTTTCCCCTTATGCATAGTTTCACTTTTCCCCAGTTTCAGTTATCTGTGGTAAGCCACAGTCAGAAGCCCATGATCCTCCTTTTGGCTATTCATCAGTAAGTCAGTAGGTCAATAGTAGCCTAACACTGTGTCGCAATACCTATGTCATTCACCTCAATTCATCACATCACATAGGCATTTTATCATCTCACATCATTACCAAGAAAGAGTGAGTATGGTATGATATTTAAGAGAGAAAGAGAGGGACGCCAGGGTGGCTTAGTTGTTGGGCATCTGCCTTTGGCTCAGGACGTGATCCCAGGGTCCCGGGATCAAGTCCCACATTGGGCTCCCTGCTTGGAGCCTGCTTCTCCCTCTTCTCTCTGCTTCTACCTGCTTTTGTCTCTACCTCTCTCGCTCTGTCTCACATGAATAAATAAATATATTTTATAAAATAGACAACATCAACATAATTGTTATTACAGTATGTATGCCTGGTATGCAGATCTTTGTTTCTAAATACCAATCTCCACTGAAGGGAAGAAATGACTCCTTGAAAAAATGGCTACAGCCAGGAATACAGCAAAGAAAACATAAAGGCTTGGAGTATCTTCACATTCCAAAAGATACAGACTGCTCAAAGAATGAATGGACTCTAGTTGGATTTTTGATTATGGTAAAACATATATAACATAAAATTTACCATTTTAAGCATTTTTAAAAGTACAGTTCAGCAGCATTAAATAACATTCACATTGTTAGGCAGACATTTCTGCCATTCATCTCCAGAATGTTTTCCATCTCCCAGACTAAAACTGTATACCAATTAAATAGTAACTCCCAGGATCCCTGAGTGGCTCAGTGGTTTAGCATCTGCCTTTGGCCCAGGGAGTGATCCTGGGGTCCTGGGATCGAGTCCCACGTCGGGCTTCCTGCATGGAGCCTGCTTCTCCCTCTGCCTCTGCCTCTGTCTCTGCCCCTCCATCTCCCTCTCTCTCTCTCTCTCTCTCTCTCTCTCTCTCCCTCTCTCTCATGAATAAATAAATAAACCTTTAAAAAAAATAGTAACTCCCATTTCTCCTCACCCCACTCTAGCCCCAAGTGACCTCCATTCTGTTTTTTATCTTTATGAGTTTGACTACTGTAGGTGGAATTGTGTAGTATTTGTCTTTCTCTTACTGGCTAATTTCATTTATTCATGTTGTAGCAGGTATTAGAATTTTCTTCCTTTCTAAGGCTGAATAATATCCTACTGTATGTCTACACCGTATTTTTCTTATTTACTTATCTATCAGTGGAAACTTTAGGTTGCTTCTACGTTTTAGTATTATAAATAATGCTACAATGAACATAGGTATACAAATATCTCTTCAAGTCTCTGCTTTCATTTCTTTTGAGTTTGTACCCAGAAGTGGAACTGCTGGATCAAATGGTAATTCTATTAATTTGTGGGGAATCACTATATTGTTTTCCATAGCAGCTGTACCATTTTATATTCCCACCAGTAACACACAAGGATTCTAATCTCTCCACATCCTCACCAGTGCTTGTTATTTTTTGTTCTTGAAGAGTGAGAGGTGGTATCACACTATGATTTTGATTTGCATTTGCATAATGATGATGGTGGTATTGAGCATTTTTTCATGTGTTTATTGGCTGTTTGTATATCTTCTTTGAAGAAATGTCTCTTTAAGGGATGCCTGGGTGGCTCAGCAGTTGAGTATCTGTGTTTGGCTCAGGGCGTGATCCCGGGGTTCCAGGATCGGGCTCCCAGTGAGGAGCCTGCTTCTCCCTCTGCCTGTGTGTCTGTCTCTCTCTTTGTCTCTCATGAATAAATAAATAAAATCTTTAATAAAAAAAGAAGGAAGAAATGTCTTTTTAAGTCCTTTGGCCATTTTTAAATCACTGTAGTTGGAATTTTTGAGGAACTTGATAATACTCTAAAATTTATTTGAAAGAACATGAAGAGCAAAGAACAGGAATTTCCCTATCAGATATCAATACTACTTTGAAATCATCATATTAAAATTAGTGTTGTATTAGAAAACAAGAGACTAATAAACCAATAAAATAGAGTATGTGGAGACGTACTAGTGTTTATGGGAACTTAATAGGTATCACAAATCAGAGAACTTATTTAATAAATGCTGTTGGGAGAAGTGGATCACTATATGGAGAGAAAGTATTCCTCGATAGTAACACTTATAAAGATGTTCTTCAGGTAGATTAAACATCTATATGTAATGCTAGAACTACAAAGTTAATAGAAGAAATGAAGATGAATATCTTTGTGTCCTAGGGCCAGGGAAAAAATATTTAAAATTTAAAACATAAATGCAATAATACAAGTAAACATAAATACAAGCAATAGAAAACCAGATGGATTTTGTAAGTTATTAAAAGTTTCTTTAAAAATATTTATTTATTGGGATCCCTGGGTGGCGCAGCGGTTTAGCGCCTGCCTTTGGCCCAGGGCGCGATCCTGGAGACCCAGGATCGAATCCCACATCGGGCTCCCGGTGCATGGAGCCTGCTTCTCCCTCTGCCTGTGTCTCTGCCTCTCTCTCTCACTGTGTGCCTATCATAAATAAATAATTTTAAAAAAATTTTTTTAAATTATTTATTTATTTATTTATTTATTTATGAGAGAGTACACATACACGAGTTGGGGGAGGGGCAGAGAGAGGATCTCAGGCAGACTCCCTGCTGAGCTTGGAGCTCAGTTTTACCCCATGAGATCATAACCTGAGCTGAGATCATAACCAGAGCCAAAATCACAATAGACAATAACCAACTGAGCCACCCAGGTACCTCTAAAATTCTTTAATCAAAGAAGGACAGCATGAATGAAGTCAATATACAGATGTTAATTAATAGACCAGAAATCTTATTTTACTCTCTAAAATCAACAAGAAAATATCTGGGATGTACAAAAAAATTCTCTAAATCACCAAGAGTTAAATAGCAACTGCAATGAAAATTGAAAAAAGTAGAGCACCTGAGTGGCTCAATTGGTTGAGCATCTGCCTTCAACTCAGATCATGATCCCAGAGGCCTGGAATTGAGCCCCACATCGGGTTCCCCACTCAGTGGGGAGCCTCCTTCTCCCTCTCCCTCTGTCCCTTCACTTCCCTCCCCTGCTCATGCTTTCTCACAGTGTACTTTCTGTCTTTCTGAAAGAAATAAAATCTTAAAAAAAAAGAAAATTGAAAAAATATATGAAGAGGCTCTTTATAAAAGAGAGAACTCAAAAAGCTACAAGGATACATAAATTAAAATAGTAACTTTATATTCCTAAGGCCGGAAAAAACTAGAAAGTAGAATAGTAAAGTATTGGTAAGGCTGTAGCAATATAGGAATCCTCATGCATTGCTGATGAAGAACATAGATAGGAATCATTATTTTGGGGAACAATTAGGTGGTACTTAGAAAGAGACCATATATATAGTATCCTTTAATGAAGCAATAGTTCTGGATAAATGATTGATGGAGAGAGGGGAAAGGAGAGGGATATTAAAGGAATTATCAGTCATCCCTTGTTATAAAGTACAATGTTTAGATTTTCCCCTGCTTAACATGAATTAAAATATAGGATTTATCATATATCTGTAATTAATTGATGTTTGTAGATTATTTAGTCCACATATTTACCTGTTTTGAAGAGGGAGAGAGTAAGGACAAATTGGAGCCCCTGCTAATCTCTCACTGCCTTTAAACCTTCAACTTTGTTGATGCAGTTGACTTGCAGAAAAAGTTAATTCCATTTACTACAGAGTTGCACATACACTAGCTCAGAATGCAAAGAAGCTGAAAGGAAATCCAATAAGAGCTTGGAGGAGCTACAGACTTGACTGACAAAATAAGCCAGAAGGTTGTTGACACTACCATGACCTCTAAACATAAACAAGTGTGCTGTTCCACTTCCACCTTTCAAGTCTCTGGCAACTCTAACTCAGAACCATCTAGAGAAGGGAATTCTAGAGAACATAGTTCCAGTTTAGTTAAATTGACATGGTACAAATCACTATTCTCTTCTTCCCAGTCAGTACTCTAATTTAACATGAGACCCTCTGAGGCTGTGAACTGCAGTTGTGTTGTAATTCAGTCACCTACAGGATTAGACTTTGTTATGATATTTAGATTTCTCAACCCTGCAGCTACAGGATCTTATTTATTTTTAAGAGCGATCAGAGAAACTGTCTGGTCCTTATATCCTTGTGATATAAATTTAACACCCTGAGTTTATTAAGATCTTTTCTTCAAATTCTCTAATACATTTTGAAACAATGGACTAGCCTCATTGTTCCTCTTATATGAATTAAAATATTTATGGCAACAATTACTTGATTATCTATAGGCACTCAATTATAGCTATCTCTTGGTGGTAATTTGTTTTCAGTTGAGTGCCATGGACTACCAGTTAACTATTTTTATTAATTCTTTTTTTTTTTCAGATTTATTTATTTATTCATGAGAGACACACAGAGAGAGGCAGAGACATAGGCAGAGGGAGAAGGAGACCCCTCTCAGGGAACCCGATGTGGGACTTGATCCCGGATCCTGGGATCACACGAGCTGAAGGCAGACACTCAACCGCTGAGCCACCCAGGCGTCCCAATCTTTTGTTTTTAAAACATTTTTAGTTTCACAGCAGAATTGAGAAAGTATAGAGATTTCACATATAAGTATAGATATTTCACATATACCCTTTGTCCCACACATAGGTAGCTTCCCCCTTTATGAGCATTCACCACCTGAGTGGTACATTTGTTACTATTAATGAACCTATGTTAACACATCATAATCATCTAAAGTCCATAGTTTACATTGTTTCACTCTTGGTATTATAAATTCTTTGGTTTTAGATGAATATATATTGAAATGGATCCATGCAAGTATTTTTATTGCACTAAAAATCCTCTGTGCTCTACTTATTTATCCTCCTTCCAATTACTACTGCTTTTGAATCAGATCTAAAATCCAATTTCAGATTTCCACCCTTAAGTTGCTTTTCTTCTGAAACAATTATTGGTACAGATCAGGAAGTTCCTTAAGTAGCACTCTTCATTTTCTGCAAGTTTGTTGTATTATAGTTCTCTCAGTTACATCTGTCTAAATGTGTAGAAAAGACCAACAATAATTTCCAAATATTCTGGGCAATAAAATAATTGTTTTTACAAATGAAAAATAAAATACTATCTTAGCTAGTTATATCAGATTTCATTGAGCGTTTACTATAATATCTAAGGGATATTTAATAGAGATTTAACAGACTACTGACAGTCATGGATTTGATATTCTTTGTGTTGACCAATTGAAAACAATTTATGATAAATAGTAATTTGTATTTTTGCTGAAGCAGAAATTTGAGCTGTGCATGTAATGCTATTATATGCTGGTCAAACACTTAGCTAGTATGGAAATTTTGCTAATCATGATTCATTCTGCATCTCAACTTGACCTTGTTTTCAAGTAGTCATTGTGTGACTCATGAAATTCTATTTGTGAAATATATAATATTTATGACATATGTATTGTTTGAAGAATAGTAGTAAAATAGATACACATGTACCCAACACCCAGTTCAAGAAATGAAAGATTAACACTGAAGTCCTTGGGAGCCCCACCACAACTCTTCCTGCTCTTCCTCTCCCTTAATGCCACTCTCTTAAATTTGATATTACTCATTCCTTTGCTTTTCTTCATGTTTTTACGTCATAGTTGTACTCTTAAATATAATGCAGTTGAGTTTTGTCTGTTTTGACCTTCATATAATTGGAGTCATTCTGTTTTTTTCATTGATACAATCAGTATTTGTTGAGCAACTGCCTAAAATACTTAATCCATTTTGGTGTATAAAATTATGGTTTGTTTACATTCATTGCTGTATGAGTCCATGCTACTGTTGAAGGCTATTTGGTAATGAAAACAGTGTTGTAACTGAAAACATTGTTGCAGTAACCATTCTTATACACTGATGCACTTGTGCAGGAATTTCTCTTGAATAAACACATAGGAATGGAATGCTGAGTCAAGAGTATGTGCAACTTCAACTCTACCAGATTATGACAAATTGTTTTCTAAAATATCTTTATAAACTTATACTCTAACAACAGTGTGTGAGAGTTACTATGACATTATTAATTTTAAATTCTACTAGTCTGGTGATTGTTAAATGGTATATATCATTGTAGTTATAATTTGCATTCCTTAATAATTAATAAAATAAAACAGTTTTTCATGTTTTTTAGCTTTGCATATTTTCTATGTAAGGAAAGGACTATTTGCCTTTTTTGCCCTTTTTTTTTCTTTTGCATTATCTTTTTCTCATTGATTTATAGGAGTTCTTAATATGTTCTGAATTCCAAGCCTTTCATGTGGCAGATATTAGTTTCTAGTCTGTGGTTTTCTTTTGCTTTTCTTTGTTGTTGTTGTTGTTGTTTTTTGTTGTTTTTTGTTGTTTTTGTTGTTGTTTTGGGTTTTTTTTTTTGCTTTTTTTTGTTTTGTTTTGTTTTTTTGCTTTTCTTTCTGATAATTTTTGGTAAATATAAGTTTATTATTTTAATCTAGTTAATTTCATTAATTGTTTCCTTTATGGTTTGTACTTTTTTATGTCTCATGTAAGAAAACCTTCTCTACTGTGAGGTCATAAAGATATTCTCATATCCTCATTAAATATTTAATAATTTTACCTTTCATATTTAAGTCATTTATCTAAAATTAATTTTTTGTGAACTGTATGAAGTACAGTTCCAGTTTATTTTTCCCCAAATGTATAATCAATTGCCTGTAGAACTAGTTGTATAATAGTATATCCTTTCTCCAATGATTTGCTATGATCCCCTTTTCATGCATCACATTTCTATATATATTGGGTCTGTTCAGGATTTCTGCTTTGTAAATCTATTTACCTATTTTCCCAAAAGCATCATATAGTCTTAATTAAAGTTTTGTGTGTGGGGGTTTTTTTTAGATTTTATTTCTTAGAGAGAGAGAGAGAGAGCACACAAACAGGGGGAGCAGCAGGCGGGGGAGAGGGAGAAGCAGGGAACCTGATGTGAGGCTCCATCCCAGGACCCTGGGATCATGACTTGAGCCAAAGGCAGATGCTTAACCAAGTGAGCCACTCAGGTGCCCCACTTAATTAAAGTTTTATAATTTTAACATCTGTGAGACAAGTCCCTGTACTGACCCCAATGAAATCCTAAGGAATATCTTCCCTGTTTTTTGCCCTTTGCTTTTCTATATACTTTTAAGAATCACCTTACTGAATTCATGAGAACTCTTGTGGGACTCTGATTAAAATTGTGTTGAATCTGTAGGCTAATTTAGGTAAGAACTGATCTATTCACTAGTCTTTCTATCCATAAGCATAGTATATTTCTTAATGTATATAAGCCTTTAATGTGTTTTAATAACTTTTTTGCATTTTATTTTTTTGTTAAATGCTTTTTATAAGTTTCAATTTTAGCTCGTTAGTTAACATACAGTGTAATATTAGTTTCAGGTGTACAGTGATTCAGCAATTCTATGTCACCCAGTGTTAATCACAAGTTTACTTCTTAATCTCTGTAACCTATTAAACCTGTCCCCACACTCATCTTCCTTCTGATGACCATCAGTTTATTCTCCATAATTAAGAGTCTGTTTCTTCATTTGTCTCTCCTCTTTTTTTCCCCTGTGCTCATTTGTTTTGTTTCTTAAATTCCACATATGAGTGAAATCATATGGTGTTTGTCTTTCTCCGAATGACTTATTTCACTTAGCGTAATATTCTCTAGCTCCATCCATGTAGTTGTTTTTTTTTAAAGATTTATTTATGTATTTATTTATGATAGAGAGAGAGAGAGAGAGAGAATGAGAGAAGCAGAGACACAGGAGGAGGGAGAAGCAGGCTCCATGCCGGGAGCCCGACGCGGGACTCGATCCCGGGACCCCAGGACCGCGCCCTGGACCAAAGGCAGGCGCCAAACCGTTGAGCCACCCAAGGATCCCCCTCCATCCATGTAGTTGTAAATGACAAGATATCATTCTTTTTTTAATGGCTGAATAATATTCCAGTGTGTGTGTGCGTGTGTGTGTGTATGACATCTTCTTTATCCATTAATCTATGGATGAACACTTAGGCTGTTTCCATATCTTGGCTGCTGTAAATAATGCTGCTATAAACATAGAGGTGCATGTATCCCTTTGAATTAGTGTTTTTGTATTCTTTGGGCAAATACCCAGTAATACAATTGCTGGATTTTAGGATAATTCTATTTTTAACTTTTTGAGTAACCTCCATACTGTTTTCCAGAGTGGCAACATTCCCACCAACAGTGCACAGGGGTTTCTTTTCTCCATATCCTGGCCAAGACCTGTTGTTTCTGTGTATTTGATTTTAGCCATTCTTACAGGTGTGAGGTGATATCTTATTGTGGTTTTAGTTTGAATTTCCCTGAAAGAAAATGATGATGAACATCTTTTTCATGTCTGTTGGCCATCTTATGTCTTCTTTGGAGAAATGTCTGTTCATGTCTTCTGCCCATTTTTAAATGAAATATTTTTGGGGGTATTGAGTTTTATTAGTTATTTGTATATTTTAGATGGTAACCCTTTATCAACTATATTATTTCCAAATATCTTCTCCCATTCTATAGGTTGCCTTTTAGTTTTGATTTAATAACATTCTATGATTTTTCTCCATGACAGTCTTTACATATCTTTTGTTACATCTATCCCTGGTTATTCTATCATTTTGCTTTTAACTGTTGTTGCTATTGTAGATGGTATCTTTAAAAATTACATATTCTAGTTGCTTTTCTCTGATGTATAGAAATATATTAAGTTTCTTAATATATTTGCAAACTTCATTGTATGTAATAATTTGTCTGCATATTCTTTTTAGTTCTTTATGTTGGTGGTCATTTCATCCAGTGTCATCCATATCATCTAGTAATAAGTTTTACCTTATTTTCCAAACTTTATTCATTTTATTTCTTTTTCTTATTGTCTAGCAAAGATTTGTAATATAACATTAAATAGAAGTGACACCTTTTAAAGTTTAATCATTAAGCTTTCTATTTGTTAAAGGTTTTTTTTTTAACAGCGTTTAACATTTTATTTTTAATTTAGTTTTATTATTATTTTTAACACTGTTAAATTAGTTTCAGGTATACAATATAGTGATTCAACACTTCTATTCAACACCTGGTGCTCATCAAGTTTGGTTAGATGTCCTATAAAAAGTTCTATTTCAAAACAAAGTAAAACAGACTTAATTAAAGATAATATAGTATGGGGAAAAAGTCTTCTTCCATTCTTAGTTTGTTCAGAGTTTTTAACATTAATATGTGTTGTTTCATGAAATGCTTTCTCTGCAGATACCAATTTTCATGAATTATTGAACTTGGTATGTTAGAAATTTTCTCATGATTGTTTCCATCATTTGAGATTAGCCTATAAAATCTCTTACTGTTTTTGACTGGTATTGGAGCAAACTTATATATACTTAGTGTCAGAAAATGAAGTAAAGGAGCACCAGGGTGGCTCAGTCTGTTAGGCATCTGACTTCAGTTCAGGTCATGATCTTAGGGTCCTGGGATCGAGCTCCGCCTCAGCTCCCCACTGAGCGGGGAGTCCACTTCTCCGTATTCCTCTGCCCCTCCCCCTACTCATGCACTCATATAAATAAATAAAATCTTCTTTTAAAAAAAGAAAATGGGGGCGCCTGGGTGGCTCAGTGGTTGAACCTCTGCCTTTGGCTCAGGTCGTGATCCCAGGGTTCCAGGATTGAGTCCCACATCGGGCACCCTGCAGGGAGCCTGCTTCTCCCTCTGACTATGTCTCTGCCTCTCTCTGTGTGTCTCTCATGAATAAATAAATAAATCTTTATTTATGAATGAAATGAAGTAGAGATTGTTCCTCTGTATCTCCTATCTGAAAGAGTGAAGGTTAGACTGAAATAGCATGTTCCTTAAAAGTTTGTTAGAATTCACAAGTAAAGCCATCTGAACCTAGTGTTCTCTTTGTAGGAATATTTTAAATATCCAATTATAGACTATTCAGATTAGTAATTTTTTCTTGAGTTTATTTGGTAATTTTTTCCTAGAAACTTGTCTGTTATGGATTTCTTCTTTTTTAAAATTGGTTTTGTCAGTTTTATTACTCTATAAACCCTTTGCTTTTTTTTTTTTTTCAGTTTTTAATTTTCATTCCAGTATATTTAACATACATTGTTATATTAGTTTCGGGTGTGCAATATAGTGATTCAGTAATTCTATACATTTATTCAGGGTTCTCAGACCAGGACACTGCTCTCAAGGCTGTATCCTAGCTAAGCCTGCTAACCTTTATTTTATTTTTTCTCTTCACTGTATAATTATTTTTTTTTAATTTGAGTTCAATTAATTAACATAGTGTATTAGTTTCAGAGGTAGAATTGAGTGATTCATCAGTCTCTATTCAGTGTTCATTAAGAGCACATTTTTTTGTGTTCTTTTGTGTGCTCCTCCCTCTCCCTCCCCTCCACTCTCCCTCCCTTTCCTTCCCACACTCTCCCACTCTCCTTCCCTCTTCATCCCACAACTCTCCCACTCTCCCTCCCTCCCTCCCTCCCTCTCTCTCTACCACTCTCCCTCCTTCCCACTCTTCCTCTACCTACTATCCTCTCCCTCCCTCTCCACTCTCCCTCTCTCTCTCACTTAGCCTTCTCTGTAACCACAGCTCCCTCCCCTCCACAGCACCCTTAATCTCTTTCTCCCTTAAACCACATCTCCTCACTTCCTATTTTCATCCATGTGGCTTCTTCTCTCTTTAGTTGTGGAATTTGTTCCCTCAGTCTTATGGCTGATTTCTGGAGTATTTAGGATGATTTGGTGGTTACCTAGTTGGGTTTGTGGCACGAGAATAGCCCAGAGTCCAGCTCCTTGGATGCCATCTTTGTCCTACATGTGTTATCCAAACCCTTTGTTTTTGTATCTTTGTTTATTTATTTTTGGCTCTATTTTTATTATTTTCTTTCATTTACTTTTAAGTTTTATTCTTCCTTTTTTTTTTTTTAACTCCTTTAAGCTACAGATTTAAGATGTTCCCAAACTTCCTGAGTTTACAGAGTTCTTCTATCTCAGCAGTTTTTTTCCTTGGTGCCTGCTGGGCAAAAAGAAATGCCTAACAGTTTCACTTATTAAGTGGACCAACTTAATATGTATTTTTGTCCTCACAACTGAAAATATAGGGCAGCCTGGGTGCTGAGTGGTTTATTGCCGCCTTTGGCCCAGGGTGGGATCCTGGAGACCTGGGATCGAGTTCTGGGTCGGGCTCCCTGCATGGAGCCTGCTTTTCCTTCTGCCTGTGTCTTGGCCTCTCTGTCTCTCACTCTGTCTCTCACGAATAAATAAATAAAATTAAAAAAAAAAAACTGAAAATATATATGCATATTTGAAAAAAATACACATAAATTCTAAAAATCAATAGTTTTATTTCATTTTTAAATAACTGTAACTGCTTGCTAATGGTATGTGTACTGCTGTTAAGTACTACACAGTTGTTCAAACCATGGTTTGCACCCCCTGCATTTCCTGTTCCACCTTGCTTTTAGCATAGTACTTGCTTTTACATTATAACCACCATTGAATAACCTAGCTTCATAAAGGTGTGATGTTGTACCACTATCAAATGTTGAAACCATGATTTACCTCAAGCTAGTTGTTCATGAAATGTTAAGAGATGTTGAAACATGTTGTGTTTCCCCTAAAAATTAAAATTATAGGGGCAGCCCGGGTGGCTCAGTGGTTTAGTGCCACCTTCAGTCCAAGGCATGATCCTGGAGACTCAGGATCGAGTCCTGCCTTGGGCTCCCTGCATGGAGCCTGCTTCTCCCTCTGCCTGTGTCTCTGCCTCTCTCTCTCTCTCTCTCTCATGAATAAATGAATAAAATCTTTAATAAAAATTAAATTAAATTAAATTATACCATGTCACTCCTGCGATTTGGATGTAGCACCCCAGGGTGACTCATCTCACAGTTTAGGAACCAGGACTTTAAGGCATTCTTTGTAATAACTGCATAATATTTCATAATGTGCCAGCAACTCAGTTTTTTTGAAACATTAATCTGTTGATGTGAATTCACCTTCTGTACAGTTTTTTTTTTCCCCATGTTAAATAAAACTTCAGTAAACAGCCTTGTGCATATGTCTTTATGCACTGGTAGTTTTATATTGCTGTAGGTTAGATTCCTAGAAGAGAATTGCTAGATTAAATTGCTTATGTATATTTAGTTTTAACGGGAATTACCAGTTTGCTTTTCAAAAAAGCTGTTATGATTCATGTTTCTGCCAGCAGTTATTGAAAGTATCTTCTTCTCCACGTCTCTGCCAAAAATAGGTTCAAGGTTCAGTAGCTCTTTACAATGTTTGCTGTTTTCCAGATGGGCAAAGATTATATGATGGAAAGTACATACAAAAGTCTTGTTTTAGTTCACTTCTGATACATAGCACCTAACGCAGTGCCTGAACCATAGAAAGTTTCAATGACTATTTATGAAGTATATGAATCAGGAATAAATGAATCAAACCAGTCGTCCAGTCAAACAATCTCATTGTTTCTTTGATTTGTAATTTTTTGACTATAAGTGAATTTTATCATCAATTTAGATGTTTGTTTAACCTTTCCAGATTTGTTCTTTTGTGGCTCGCTTATGAATACCTCTTGCCTATTTCTCTTTTGGATCATTTTGTAAAAGCATTTATAGTTTTTACCCCAAACGCATCATTTATTAGCTTTATATTTTATCTTTTGCCATAGCAAAACTTTTAAGTTTTTGCTCAGATTTTAGCTGTTTTTTTTAGCTGTTTTTTAATAGCTTCTATATATTTTCATTTTTTTATTTTTTTATTTTTTTTATTTTTATTTATTTATGATAGTCACACAGAGAGAGAGAGAGAGAGAGAGGCAAAGACGTAGGCAGAAGGAGAAGCAGGCTCCATGCACTGGGAGCCCGATGTGGGATTTGATCCCCGGTCTCCAGGATCACGCCCTGGGCCAAAGGCAGGCGCCAAACCGCTGCGCCACCCAGGGATCCCTATTTTTTTTTTTAAAGATTCTATTTATTTTGCAGAGGGAGAGAGAGAGAGAACATCAAGGGGAGCAGCATCAGAGAGTGAGGGTGAAGTAGGCTCCCTGCTGAGCCGAGAGCCTATGTGGGGCTCTATCCAAGGATCCTGGGATCATGACCTGAGTCAAAGGCAGATGCTTAACTGAGCCACCTAGGTGCCTCCTGTATTTTCACTTTAATTAAGAGATTTCTTCATTTCCAAGATATATGTGTTGTCTAAATGTTCTTGTAAGATTCTTAGTCCATCTGGAACCTTTTTTTTTTTTTTAAAAGATTTTATTTATTTATTCATAGAGAGAGAGAGAGAGAGAGAGAGAGGCAGAGGGAGAAGCAGGCTCCACGCAGGGAGCCCGATGTGGGACTTGATCCTGGGGCTCCAGGATCACACCCCGGGCTGCAGGTGGCACCAAACCACGGCGCCACCGGGGCTGCCCTGAAACCTATTTTTATAATTGCACTGTTTATTATAAGTATCCAATTTATTTTCTTCTGAAAGGATAGCCAGTTAATGGTTGCACATGTTAAATAATTTATAGCTTTCCCACTGAATTGAACAACCACAATTGTCACATATAGAGTTTTCATATATATTATGATTTATTTCTGCATTTCTTTTTCTACTCCATGGATATTTATGTATATCTAAACTAATAATTGATTTTAGTAAGAGGTTTTTTTATGTTCTGATACCTGATAAGGCAAATTATCCTACACTGATACTCTTTTTGGTTCTTTTTAAATCATTCCTGGCCTCTGATTCTTTTGTACAAATATCAAGATGATAATATTGAATTTCCAATAAGAATCTATTAGAATAGAGAATGCAAATCCGTTAAAATTGCATGTAACATATATGTTAATTTGGGGAGAATTAATATCTTAATATACTAAGTCTTTCTGCCCCCAATAACGAGTACATTTGTTTCAATTTTTTTTCCTTTTTATAAATTCTTAAAGTTTTCTTCTTGTAAATATTTTGCTTTATTAAATGTATTCCATAGTATTTATAGTTTGTATTGCTCTTGTGAATAGAGCACTTTTCCCATTTCCATTTCTAGTTGCTTTTTGCTAACATAAATAAAAGATATTGGGATGCCTGGGTGACTGAGTGGTTAAGCCTCTGATTTCAGAGGTCATGATTTCAAGCTCCTAAGATCGAGCACAGTGTCAGGCTCTTCACTGAATGTGGAGCCTACTTAAGATTCTTTCTCTCTCTACCCTCCTCTCTCTTTCTCTTAGAAATAAATAAATGAATAAATTAAAATTTTAAAAATTAAAAAATCAGTTATTGATTTCATATATTTATTTCATATTTATCCATTTTACCAAGTTCTCTTTATATTTATTTCATATTTATCTATTTTACCAAGTTCTCTTATTAATTTTAGTGTTCTATTAAAATCTTGGGTGTTCTAGGCATAGGGTGGTACCAATCCCTCCAAAAGATGTTTTATTCCTTCTTTGCCAGTGTTTATACCATTTATTTCATTCTCATATCTGTTTGTATTTGCCAGAATCTCTAAGATAGTATTAAAAAAATTCATAGAAGTCATCTCTTATTCCTAATTGAAATAGTGTTTTATCATTTATGATAATACTTATTTGGCTTTAGTAAATATTCTTATTATATAATGAACTTTTTTCTATTCCCATTTTAGTTAATTATTATGTGTATTGCCTGATAAATATTTTGATGGCTTTTTCGCACCTAATAAAGTAGTGTTTTTCTCTCCCTTAGTGCATTGATAAGATGGATTAAGTTGATAAATTTCCCTCATTGAATTACACTTGGACTTTTTTACTCTACACATGAAACTTGTGTTTTCTCTGTGGAAACTTGGGTCTTCTCTTTGACTCCAGTCTTTTAAAATTTCACAATGTTCCCCGATGTCATTGGGCTATTTGCATGTGTTTTGCTGGGTACTTGATACGTCCTTCCAGTCTGTCCTTAATTCTGGGTAATTTTCTTAAATTGTTTTTTTGGATTTCTGTTCCTTCATTTTATCAATTTACTCTTTTATGATATACTAAAGATGTTGACCTCCCTGGAACAATCTTCTAATTTTCTTTTCTTTTCACTACCTTTTTCAGTCTCTGATTGCTTTACCTTTTGGGAGATTATCTCAACATTATCTTCCAACCCTCCAATTGAATTTTCATTCCAGCTCATGTTTTCTAATATCCAAGAACACTTCTTAGTCTCTGAATATTCCTTTTTTTAGTATTCTGATTTTGTTTCATGAATGTAATAATTTCACATATCTTTCTGAGGATATTGATTGTGTGTGTGTGTGAGAGAGAGAGAGAGAAAGAGAGAGAGAGAGAAATTTTCTTATCCTTGCATGGTTCTTTTTTTTTTTTTTTTTTTTTTAATTTTTTTTTTCTTCTTTTATTTATTATTTATGATAGTCAGAGAGAGAGAGAGAGAGGCAGAGACACAGGCAGAGGGAGAAGCAGGCTCCAAGCACCGGGAGCCCGATGTGGGATTCGATCCCGGGTCTCCAGGATCGCGCCCTGGGCCAAAGGCAGGCGCCAAACCGCTGCGCCACCCAGGGATCCCTCCTTGCATGGTTCTCTTTCTATAATTCCTTTGACCAATTTTTTTCTTTTGGTCTTTGTCTTTTATATTTGAAGCTTTGGTTACATGTCTGGTAATCTTTAGTTGTATACTTATTTGAGAACTCTTAATATATTTAACTCCTTTTTTCCCTTTTTTTTTGGGGGGAGGCGTTAAGGGTGGAGTTAGGGAGCTGTTCAGATTTCCCAGAAAATAATCTTGTCCTACCTGGAATGTAAAGATCTGGCTGTCAGAGTCCTAGGAGCCCAGTAGAGTAAGAGGGCTAGGTGTTTTTAACATTCATTATATAATATTTTACTTAATTTTGCTAATTTTCAATTTGGTACACCAACCTTCAGCTGGGTCCACTGTTTTTCAATTTAGTCATCCTCTATTGTACCTTTCCCAGGTGTCTGCTGGGGTTCCTTCACTCAATTTTGGAAGCAGCTATTTATGGCCAGTTCATAAGCCTTTGATGATTTTCAGGTATAAATTGGATTGTTCTTGGTTTTTCCCCATTGTCAGTTAAGGGTTTAGTGTTTCCATTTCTACCATTTGTTCATCTGCTTTTCAGCTTTCTACTTCTATATGTTCTTATAAGTGTATAGTTATATTGCGTACCTTTCTTAAGGAAATAATAAGTGGGGTTTTAGGAGGAAGCAAATTTGGAAGTGTTAAAGTCTTCTAGCCTTATATTGATCACTACCTCTCATCTTACTAGTTTAAATTCCACTCAGCCAGCTTTTATATAGTATGGTAACAGTACAGCCACCTTTTGTACAGTATAGTAACCAAAAACTACTCTTTGCCTTTGTACCTTTGTTCATCCAGGATTCTTGTTCTGGAATGTCAATTACCTTCTAATTTCCCCTAGTTCTGGTGAACATAGCATTTAAGCTTCAGCTCAACTTTTATCTTTCATGCCATGCTCAGATAGAAATGGCCTCATCTCCATTATACTCTTACCATAGCACTGATAATAGTCTTTTGTAACATTTTAAACATGTAATAAACTGAACTCTTGATACATAATAAACGTAACATATTTCAAGTGTCCAACTTGATAACATTTTTAATAAGTATAAACACCTATGAAACTATTACCACACTAAAGATAATGAACTTCATCCCCAACTTTGCTGATAACCTCTTTGTAACTCTTCTATTAAAACACCAACAGCATTTTTCATAAATACAAAAAAAATCTTAAAATTTATATGGAACTAAAAAGATCTCAAATAACCAAAGCAGTCTTAAAATAGAAAAAGCCAGAAGTATCATAATTCCAGACTTCAAGTTATACTACAAAGGTGTGGTAATCAAAACAATATGGTACTGGCACAAAAGTAGACACATAGATCAATGGAACAGAATAGAGCCAGAAATAAATCCACAATTATATGATCAATTAATGTACAACAAATACAACAATGGAGGCAAGAATGTGCAATGGGAAAAAAAATAAAACAACAGTCTCTCCAACAGATAGTTTTGGGAAAACTGGACAGCTACATGCAAAAGCATGAAACTGGACCATTGTCTTATACCATACATAATGGAAAATGGACTAAGGACCTAGAGGCATCTGGGTGGCGCAGTCAGTTAAGCATCTGCCTTCAGCTCAGGTCATGATCCCGGGGTCCTGAGATCGAGCTCCATGTTGGGCTACCTGCTCAGGGAGGAATCTGCTTCTCTCTCTCTGCCCCACCTCCCCCCACCCATGCTCTCTCTTCCCTTCTGCCCCTCCCCCCCTGCTCATGTTCTATCTCTCTCAAATAAATAAAATATTTTTAAAAGGTGGATTAAAGACCTAAATGTGAGACCTGAAAACATAAAAATCCTAGAAGAGAGTATAGGCAGTAATTTCTCTACCATTGACTATATAAGATTTTTCTTGATATGTCTGCCTCCTGAGACAAGAGCAGCATTAAAGCAAAAATAAACTATTGGGACTCTTGTCATAATAAAAATCTTTTGCACAGCAAAGGAAACAATCCACAAAACTGAAAGACAGCCTACTGAATGGGAGAAGATGTTTGCAAATGATATGTCTGATAAAGGGTTAGTACCCAATATATAAAGAACACAACTCAACACCAAAAGCCAAATAATCTAATTAAAAAATAAGGACAGGGATCCCTGGGTGGCACAGTGGTTTGGCGCCTGCCTTTGGCCCAGGGCGCGTTCCTGGAGACCCGGGATCAAATCCCACATCGGGCTCCCGGTGCATGGAGCCTGCTTCTCCCTCTGCCTATGTCTCTGCCTCTCTCTCTGTGTGTGTGTGTGTGTGTGTGACTATCATAAATAAATAAAAAATTAAAAAAAAAATAAATAAATAATAAAAAAATAAAAAATAAGGACAGCCCTGGTGGCCCAGTGGTTTAGTGCTGCCTTCAGCCCAGGGTGTTAACCATGGAGACCTGGGATCGAGTACCCTGTCAGACTCCCTGCATGGAGCCTGCTTCTCTTCCTCTCCCTCTGCCTGTGTCTCTGCCTCTTTCTTTCTCTGTCATCAATAAGTCAATCAATCAATCATGATAGACATTTCTCCACAGAAGACATACAGATGGCCAACAGACACATGAAAAGGTGCTCAACATCACTCATCATTAGGGAAATGCAAATCTTTTCTTTTTTTTATAATAAATTTATTTTTTATTGGTGTTCAATTTACCAACATACAGAATAACAACCAGTGCTCATCCCGTCAAGTGCCCCCCTCAGTGCCTGTCACCCATTCACCCCCACCCCCCGCCCTCCTCCCCTTCCACCACCCCTAGTTCGTTTCCCAGAGTTAGGAGTCTTTATGTTCTGTCTCCCTTTCTGATATTTCCCACACATTTCTTCTCCCTTCCCTTATATTCCCTTTCACTATTATTTATATTCCCCAAATCAATGAGAACATACACTGTTTGTCCTTCTCTGATTGACTTACTTCACTCAGCATAATACCCTCCAGTTCCATCCACGTTGAAGCAAATGGTGGGTATTTGTCATTTCTAATGGCTGAGTAATATTCCATTGTATACATAAACCACATCTTCTTTATCCATTCATCTTTCGATGGACACCGAGGCTCCTTCCACAGTTTGGCTCTTGTGGACATTGCTGCTATAAACATCGGGGTGCAGGTGTCCCGGTGTTTCATTGCATCTGAATCTTTGAGGTAAATCCCCAACAGTGCAATTGCTGGGTCGTAGGGCAGGTCTATTTTTAACTCTTTGAGGAACCTCCACACAGTTTTCCAGAGTGGCTGCACCAGTTCACATTCCCACCAACAGTGCAAGAGGGTTCCCTTTTCTGCGCATCCTCTCCAACATTTGTGGTTTCCTGCCTTGTTAATTTCCCATTCTCGCTGGTGTGAGGTGGTATCTCATTGTGGTTTTGATTTGTATTTCCCTGATGGCAAGTGATGCGGAGCATTTTCTCATGTGCATGTTGGCCATGTCTATGTCTTCCTCTGTGAGATTTCTCTTCATGTCTTTTGCCCATTTCATGATTGGATTGTTTGTTTCTTTGGTGTTGAGTTTAAGAAGTTCTTTATAGATTTTGGAAACTAGCCCTTTATCTGATACGTCATTTGCAAATATCTTCTCCCCTTCTGTAGGTTGTCTTTTAGTTTTGTTGACTGTATCCTTTGCTGTGCAAAAGCTTCTTATCTTGATGAAGTCCCAATAGTTCATTTTTGCTTTTGTTTCTTTTGCCTTCGTGGATGTATCTTGCAAGAAGTTACTGTGGCCACGTTGAAAAAGGGTGTTGCCTGTGTTCTCCTCTAGGATTTTGATGGAATCTTGTCTCACATTTAGATCTTTCATCCATTTCGAGTTTATCTTTGTGTATGTTGCAAGAGAGTGGTCTAGTTTCATTCTTCTGCATGTGGATGTCCAATTTCCCAGCACCATTTATTGAAGAGACTGTCTTTCTTCCAATGGATAGTCTTTCCTCCTTTATCGAATATTAGTTGACCATACAGTTCAGGGTCCACTTCTGGGTTCTCTATTCTGTTCCACTGATCTATGTGTCTGTTTTTGTGCCAGTACCACACTGTCTTGATGACCACAGCTTTGTAGTACAACCTGAAATCTGGCATTGTGATGCCCCCAGATATGTTTTTCTTTTTTCAAATTCCCCTGGCTATTCGGGGTCATTTCTGATTCCACACAAATCTTAAAATAATTTGTTCTAACTCTCTGAAGAAAGTCCATGGTATTTTGATAGGGATTGCATTAAACGTGTAAATTGCCCTGGGTAACATTGACATTTTCACAATATTGATTCTGCCAATCCATGAGCATGGAATATTTTTCCATCTCTTTGTGTCTTCCTCAATTTCTTTCAGAAGTGTTCTATAGTTTTGAGGGTATAGATCCTTTACCTCTTTGGTTAGGTTTATTCCTAGGTATCTTAAGCGTTTGGGTGCAATTGTAAATGGGATTGACTCCTTAATTTCTCTTTCTTCAGTCTCAGTGTATAGAAATGCCATTGATTTCTGGGCATTGATTTTGTATCCTGCCACGCTACCAAATTGCTGTATGAGTTCTAGCAATCTTGGGGTGGAGGCTTTTCGGTTTTCTATGTAGAGTATCATGTCATCGGCAAAGAGGGAGAGTTTGACTTCTTCTTTGCCAATTTGAATGCCTTTAATGTCTTTTTGTTGTCTGATTGCTGAGGCTAGGACTTCCAGTACTAGGAAATGCAAATCAAAACTACTGTATCACTTCACACCTGTCAGAATGGCCAAAACTAACACACAAGGAACAAGTATTGGCCAGGATATAGAGGAAAAGGGACCTTTTCTGAATTTCAGACTGATCTCTTGTCTCTTTTATCTGACTTATTTTTTGAAAAACACTTTTATTACCTAGTTCAAAATCTCCTGTTTTTTTAGCCTGCAGAGATGGACATTTTTATTATTCTTGAAGGAATTAAATGCACTGGCTTAATAGCCCCTGCCATAAATTTTCTAAATTGTATTTCAAAAATTGCAATCAAAACTCAGGAATAGCGTAGTTGTGGAAGAGAAAGGTGGGGAAAAAATTGGTTTTCATAGCTTTGGGTCTACAAGACTTAGATATTAAAGGTATTACAGTCTAATGCAGCATTACTTAAGATGGTGCATAGAACTAGATACCAATTATGTGTAATGTAGCTAGTCCAATTTGAGATGGCTGTGAGCATGAAACATACCCTGGATTTTGAATACTTCATTTGAAAAAGTATAAAATGCCTCAATACTTTTTATATTGATTGCAAATTGAAATGATTGTACTTTAGATATATTGGGTTAGATAAAATATTATATTTAATTTTATCTGTTTCTTTTTTACTTTTAAAAATCAGACTACTAGGCAGTTTTAAATTATTTGTATAGTTCACATTATATTTCTGTTGGACATTGCTGTAGAATCCCACACTCAAGCCTCAGCTCAAGACATTGATCCTGCTTCACTCTACCCTATATTCATTTTCCTTTGACCCTGATGATAGAAAATTGGTTTTAAAAAAGAATAATTGAGAATAACAAAAGTCTTCCAGAGATTTCTCAGTGATACTTTTTAATAGTGGACTTAGCAAAAAACTCATCCCAAGCTACCAAACTTTCTGGTCTGTAACTGTGTGTTGCCTCACACTTTACACTTTAGTAAAATCCACATAGCTTGGATCTTAACTGCAATATTTGGCTGAACTTTAGATAGGCATTTGGGGCCAGGAGTTAGAGATGCACTCTTGAAAGTCTATCAGTTAGGAAAACCAATTAGGTATAGACACTTGTCCAGTAAGTTGGTACATTCCAAAAGGTCACTGCTATGTCCTTCCTTCTGCAGTTCACAGCATGACCTCCATGTGCCAGGAGCCAGACTAAAAATTGGTAAAGATTTACAACCTGTTTTGTTGTCAGGAAGATGTGTCCCTTTTTATAGTAACTTTTCATTCTTCAAGGTTACTGAGCCTTTGACAGGTTCAGAATTTCACAACCATAGTATACAGTTGCCATTATATTCCTGTGCATTAAGAATTATATTTGGACTGAAATATCCTAGCCACATTTTCAGCGTATCATCTCCCCTCAAAGTCTATCTCACAGTTGCAAAATTTCTTCCACTTGATTTAAATTTCTCAGGCTCTCCTTTGTGGAATGCAACTTTGGCCTTATCTGTAGTAGTGTTGTTGTTGTTGTTTTCAATTAGGGTATGTTTCAGAACAAGTTCTGCAGTTTGAGGAATGACTTTTTTATCAGTAATGCATCAGAAAGTTGTTCAGCCAAGGTTTTGACCACTATCGTGGCCTCATGAGGCACTTCTCGTTAAAGATGAAGTAATGTAATTTTAAGGACAATCTTTCCTAATGCGGTCTGTCATGAGCAGGTTTTGAGCCTAACATTGTGTTCTGTAAACTTCATGCGACTAGCTTCTGGAATCTACTCTTGTAGCCAAAGTATTTGCAGAGAATATTTGTCTAGATAGCCACAAAAAGAGACATTCCCTTTCTTGATGAATATTTTAATAATTGAACCAGTTGAAACCATAAATGGCACTTAAAACAGTTTAGACAAAAAAATAAAAATAAAAATAAAAATCATTACAAATTGCTGAGTCCAAGCTCTTTTCTAGGTGAGAAACTAAGTTCCAGAGAGGTAATGTGATTTGCCTAGATAAGATCACAGCAAAGATAGTGGCATACTATAGATAAGAATATGCTCTAATGATATCTTTAATCATGTCTCTGTGTAGATAACAAACTGGTCTTCTGGGGGGGGGAAAAGATATCGTATAATGATGTTCATCCCTGTTCTTTTTCCAGTGTACTACTCATGATCTTTAAGCCATAAAATAGTGTTTGGTCTATAACCATAACATTTCTTCAGATTTATTTAAGGAAGTTTTTTAATTCATTTAAATAAACATAAACTAGCTGAATGTTGGAAACTTCTCTTGAGGCAAAACATAATGTTTTTCATAAAAATCAAAATCAGTGGGCCTGATTTCTAATGCAGAATATATATATAGGTTGTTGCATTCAGCTTTATATTTAAAATACTGCAATGAAAACCATATGCAAACTAACAGCCATTAACTAACGGCATATAGGAGGAAACAATTAGAGATGTGAAAGGAGAGAAATGAATCCAAAGAGCCTGTTCATTTTCCCGTTCAGCTTAAATGCCTAAATTTATAAAGCCTTTTCTGATAGCAATGGCAGTATCACTCCCTATTCTGTGCCCCCATAACACCTTTTTCTACTTCTAGTGTGGCATGCTAAACACCTTGATTTGCATTAGCTCATGTTCGGCCTATCTGTCTATTCCACTAGTTTGTAAGCCCCTTGAAGACAGACTAACTCTAATGATAGTTACCATATCTGAGTTTTCACTTTGTAGGCCCATATTGAAAAATGAACACACAAGTATAAACTAAGATAAACTTTTATAAAACAGATTTTATTATTTTTAATTAATTCATTTTAGAGAGAGTGGGGAAGGGGCAGAGGGAGAGGGAGAGAGAGAATCTCAAGCAGACTCCATGCTGAGCATGGATCCTGATGCAGGGCTCCATCTCAGGAGCTGAAATGGCCTGAGGTGAAATCCAGTCAGCCACTTGGTGTCCCTAAACACTTAGATTTTAGTCTAATGAATTTAGTGCCAGTTACTTTAAGCAAATGTAGAGTAATATGAATAACTTTATATCACACATTCACATGACTCTAAAATCAAGTCAGAAAAAAATAAAATAAAATCAAGTCAGATATAGCCCTATTTTTTTAGATGTTCAAGATCATATCAGAAGGACAATATTGGTACACTCCTGGCCAGTGTTTCTCAAAGTTTAGCATGTGTTAGAATAACTGGAGAGCTTGTTAAAACATATTGCTGGTCTCTACTCCTAGACTTCTGATTCAGTAAATCTGGAATGGACCCTGAAAATTGTCATACTTAACAGGTTCTAAGGTCATACCTGCACTGCTGGTCTGTGGTCACATCTTGTGAACCACTATTATAGGCAAATAGACTAAGAAAAGAATAGAAGCAAACTGAAGCAGAGAAAGAGGGAAGTGGGAGCAATGGAACAATGTACACACTGAGAAGATTAGTGATAGGAGCAGTTGCAGAGCCCCAAGCATTAAGAAAACACATCCTCTTCCCACTTCTTACTTCCCTATTAGGATGCCACTGTCCTGACAATTGGACATTCTCAAAAGTACTCTTTACTAACCAATCAGTTTTGTTTCACAAAATTAGCCTCTTTCTGCATTTAGTCTTTTTAAACCAGTACTTTGAGGGTTGACTTTTCTGCCCAGCACTAAAATCTTAAAGAGAAAAAAAAAAATCTTAGATAATGTCTCTTTCTTTCTTGGGGAAAAAAATAATTTTATTACTCAAAAAGAAGAGAACATAATCATCTTCATTTTTTTTTTACAAAATCCCTTTATGCTGTGAAAGACAGACCAGGGAGGGCTTTTTTATTTGTTTTTATTCTTTTATTGAGATGTAATTGATGTACAATATTAGTTTCAGATGTACAGTATAACAATTTAATATTTGTATATATTGCAAAATAATCACCCCAGTAAGTCTAGTTAACATCCATCTCCACACATTGTTACAAATTTTATTTATTGTGATAAGAACTTCTAACATCTATTCTCTTAACAACTTTAAATTATACTTTATTAGATCCCATGACTTATTTATTTTATAACTAGAAGTGTATACCTTTTGACCTCCTTCACCCACTCTCCTGTACCCAGCTCTGGCAACTACTGATCTGCTGTGTCTATGACTTTCATGTTTTGATATTTTTTTTAATTGTGCATATAAATGAGAACATACAGGATTTATCTTCCTCTGACTTACTTCACTTAGCATAATATCTTTTACTTCCATCCATATTGTTATAAATGGCAAGACTTTCTTCTTTTTTGTGTGGCTAAGTAATATCCCATTGTGTTTATATACCATGCTTTTTTTTATCCATTCATCCATTGATGGATACTTGGGTTGCTTTCCTATTTTAGCTATTGTAAATAATGCTGTATTGAACATGGGGGTGCATATATCTTTTCAAGTTAGTGTTTTCATTTCCTTTGGATAAATACCCAGAAGTGAATTGCTGAATCATATGATACTGCTGTTTTTAACTTTTTTAGGAACCTCCATACTGTTTTCCATAGTAGCTACACTGATTCACATTCCTACGTAAGGGTTCCCCTTTCTCCCTTTCTCCACATCCTTGCCAATACCTATTATTTCTTGTCTTTTGGTAATAGGTATTCTAACAAGTGTAAGATAATGTCTCATTGTAGTTTGGATTTGCATTTCCCTGATGATTAGTGATGTTGAGGATGTTTTCAAAATGTTTAATTAAAACCAGAAAGAGAATTTAATAGGCTGTCATCCCAGTGATTTGACAAACTTTTGTGTTCCAAAATAAAAAACTTAAACGGTTTCCACCTGAGATTTAAGGCCCAATGTGTATGTCACTTAATATTTACACAATATTAAGAGTTATCCATGGTTGTTACACTCCCCTAATACACCTGCCTACTTACTGAATTTTATTTCCTATTTCCTCACTATTGGACTTAGAAGACACTAATTAGTTTTTAAAAAGGAATGAAGTAGAAGCTGTTTCAAATCTTGCTGGAAAACCATGTAGCTAGGAAATGTGAAGGAAAAGATAAAAATATTCAAACAGTGATGGCCTGGAGAAACTTCTAGAAATTGTAAATTCTAGAATGTCCTGCTGGTTTGGGCTCCTGGTCAATTATCTCTACACATTTAGTTCCACTCCACTCCTAAAACACAACTAAAAATGATAGTAAAGGGATTGTTTTTTTAAGATAACATAAACCCACAAAAACAAATAAAACAAAGAAATGTTAGCAAAAAAAATTTGGAAGACAGAAAGCAAATGGGCAAGTGGTTAAGTGACTTCACAGACATGAGAAAGCTAAATTAGGAGCATGAGAAGAAAGCAGAAAAGCATTCTGATTTATATAGTAGAACAACCCCCAAAACTCAGGAATCAATAGGAGTAAAAAAGTTAATGGCCATGTTGAAAGTCCAAATAAAGGTAGTGAGTATGAAGATGAGGGAACACATGACAAACGTGGTGAAAACAGAATCAACAGCATTTGATTAAGCTTCAAGAAGGTGATGATTATAAAATTGTTTAATTCACACTCCAGCACAATGCACCTAGTTCAACTAAAGATATTTGTTGGGTAGATAGATGGAAGGAAGTTAACATTGGAAGCATCATCTTGGTATCTGATTGAATGTGAGAATATAATATGATAGATTTCTGGCTAGGTGCTGAATAGATGCTGGTCCTTTTTAACTAAGACAGTATAGAATATCAAGTTTGAAGGTGAGGGTGAAGGGTAGGAGATAATTTCAGTTTAAGATATATTGAGTTTGAGGTGTTTGCATGGCATCAGTTTGGAGATATCTTGTCAGCTGGAGCTGAGGAGGGTTGTCTAGGCTGAAAATACAAATTTCAGTGGTACCTTATACCATAGAAATGGTCAAACCAGCCTATGAAAATAGCAACTGTAAGAGAGATCTAAGGATGAAAAAGGAGCTGAGAAATACTGATATTTAGAGGGTTGGCAAAATAATAAAAACCAATAAAGGATGTTGAGACGAAAGGATCATAGATGTAAGAGGAGAAAAGATGTGAAAAGAAAAAGTACGGTCATAGAGGTCAAGGAAGAAAATTAGTTAATAATAAAATGACTACTTTTTAAAAAGTTAAATTGTATGAATAAACATGATTTGTGATTAGGAAAAATACAAAATATTTGATACAAAGTATCAAATGTTAACATTGGTTGTTTATAGGGTTGTGGAATTTATCACAAGATGTTTTTCTTTCTTTTTTACTTACCTGTATTTCCTATGTCTTTTATAATGAAATGGAAGTTTGTATATTTTGGCTTTTTTTTTCTTTTTAAGAGAAGTAGTTTTTTTGTTTTTTTTTTTTTTTTAAAGAAGCATGTATTTAATCTTAACGAATAGTATAGAGGTTAAATTAAATGTCTAAACATAATCCATTTGGTTAGCAAGTAAAAGAGGTTAATCTTGGTGAACTTTGGCAGTGAAAGTGGGGGCAGGGGTTCAAAAGGCCAAAGCCAATCTAGAGGGGATTGATCTTATGGCCAGGGTCTAGTTGTATGTTTTCATTAAGAAATAAGTACAGAACTCATACATTGTTTTCTTAGGATTACCAGGGCTGCTTTCATGTTCCTATCCTAACCTTATATAACATTTCATGTTTTACCGTCTTAACAGTGCTGTAGAAAAAAAATTTAACCACAGAGTTGATAATTCCTTGCTTATTTATCTTTAAGGATAGTTAGATGTGGTTAATTGAGTCTCACTTTCATGTATTAAATTTATTGTATGAAATCTGCTTTTGACTTTCAAAAAGATTTTCATAAATACTGCTGCTGAGTAGTTAAAGTCTTACACATTCCAGAATATTCTTCTTGAAAATAAGAGCTAAGTAAGGTTTTTCTTATTTTATGTTATTATTATTTTTACAATGTAGATCATGTAGAAAATTATCTCTAGTTATTTATGATAATTGGTTATGTAAGTATTTTCTCTCTTGTTAATATTACAAAGCCAGCATAATGGTAATTTATGGATTTAAAATACTAACAAGAACTCTGGGTTTTTCCTTATAACCTCACATACTTGAAGGCTTTTCTAATCTAGAAGGCTTTTTTTTTCTATAGGTTTTATTTATTTATTAGCCATTCTAAATATGACAGATTAGCCCCTCTAATTGTGGCAGATTTATAATTTACTTAATTTTTTCCCCATAGGAACTTACTTAAAATATGCTCTTTTGGGGGGAGGCGGAGCAAAGGAAAGCAAACAAAAAATACAGCATAAAAGCTACCTTGAAACTATGTAAACTATATAAATTATTAATGTTGTCTCTTCATGGTTAAGTCCACCAGCTTTTCCTTGCTTTGAAGATAGAGGAAGCTGTTTATCAATTAGAATTTCTTTTTGAAACATTCTGTTTCCTTGGCTTCCATGATGAAACATTTCCTACATATCCTCCTACTTCTCTGGCCATTCCTTTTCCATTTTGGAAAGCTTATCCTTCTCCACTTGGCTTTTAATTTGTAAAGCCTCATATTCCTTTTTTGTCTCATTCTGTATCCTCTTAAAGGATGATATCTTCCATTTTCACAACTTAACTTGCAAATTTGTTTCTCTCCCCCAAACCTTGCCTCTGAGCTCTACACCCAGGTATCCCAGATATCCATCTGGCTACCTGATATCTCATTTTTATGTCTCAAAGACACTTTAACTTCAGTTACAAACTGAACTTATGATATCCTTTTTCTCTACCCCTCAAGCCTCAAACCTGATCCCTTTTTATTACTCCCAGTCTTGGCAGATGTACCACGATTGATCCAGTTACACAAACCAAAACCTGTGTCATCTTTGACACCTTTTGCATCATCCCCAACATCAAGTCACATTGATTTTTACTTCATGAAATGAAAGTATTTTAACTCAATCCAGTTCTCTCGGCCAAAATGATGGGTCTTTTCTTATCTTCTGGTCCCAGGGCATTAACAGTCAAAGTGCCTTGGTGACAGCTATAGTTTATAGATTAATGAGGTTCTTGTTTTGTTTCCTGGTAGAAGTGTTCTTCCTTTGAGGACTAGAACCTCTAACCTTGCAGGGCTCAGAGTTATATCAATGGAAAGTGCAGATTCTCCAAGTGGGTCACTATTTGTGATAAGTAGTCAGGGATTATGTTTCCTGGATCTCCTACAGAGCCCTTTATTGCTCTGAACCCCACTCAAAGTTGCAGCTTTTTGTGTCACCTAGTAGAGCTAGAATACTAGGCCCAGATATAGATAGAATATGCTGTCTCCATAACCCAAAGGAGCCTACCAGAAGTTGTGCTTCCTTCACAACTGGGAGATATAAGATGCAACAAATTATCTTTTACTTTAAATTAGATGTCCCCAAATGCCAGAACCTTCATAAGGCATATCTCTCATCCTCTGGGTGCATATGCCTTACCAAGGTTTCCAATATGGTAGCCACTTCTTTTTCATCTAGCCTGATTAGCATGTCGTCATCAATGTAGTACGTCAAACGCAATATTCTATGTGATGTTGAGATGGTCCAAATTTCTTCACAATGATTTTGGATGGAAGGGGTTTTAGTTAGCATAATCCTGTTTACCATTGTCCACTTCATATAAATGCAGACTATTTCAGATTGTCCTCTCTCATAGGGATAGAAAAGAACATGTTTGCCAAATCAATTGTTGTGTGCAACATACCTGAGATCATGATAATCTGCTTTAGCAAAGACAACACATCTTTGACACATAACTGCATCTAGTTTCTGCAGTCACCAGATTGGAGAATTAAACAGAGATAAGACAGAGACCATTACTCCTGAATCCTTTAGGTCCATGAGTGGAGCTAATTTTCTTTATCACTACCAGTAAATCCATTTCACCAGTAGATCCATTTAAAATAGAGACTAAAGTTTCATCCCAAATAGTGGGGGAAAGGGCTTGTTTTTAAAAAATATGTATATAAAATATTATTTTAAAATATTTAGGTTATGATTTTCACCATATGCTAATTTATTTTATTTTATTTTTTATGCTGACTATTTTAGAACTAAAGTATGAATCTGACTTTCATTTGGGTGAGGGAAAGGTTTTAAAATATTCTTTCTAACAAAATCATATGGTGGCTTCCTTTGTGTTTGGCTATAAAGCACTTTCCTACAGATCATTTTTGCAAAAATATTTAAAGTCTTCATTATTTTTCCCAAGGAACTCCATTAATCACTTTGACATCAAATTGTTTCTTTTAATGCACATATAAAATCATCCTAATTCATTATCTTTTTTTTTACTTGATCTGACTTTGTTAAATTCTCCTTTGTCGGTATGATTTGATTTAAGCAATTCTTTTACATCACTGTGGTAAATTTCATGGCATCCTATATTGTATTCGCACATGTATATCTTGATGTGATTTGATGAAAGAGCCCAATGTTAATCAAGAAAGTATGGTTCAGGAGAGACTCATTTTGATGATGGTAATGATGATCCTGGTAATGTATTCTTTTTCTGTTGATTCTCTAGATCAAAACTGTGTTTGGTAGATTCATCTGTGATGTTGGATATACCTATAATTCATTCATTTTCACTTGGACATAGTATTCCTTTGTATTATTATACCACATTTTACTCATTTTGCCGAATACCTTTTTTTGTTATAATGGACACCAGACTCTTTACATATGAAGACTAACTTCTTTTCATTATTTGTTTTACTTTCCCCTACCTACTTTCTCCATTTTTTATCTGTAGCACCCCATTAGGTTTATTTGAGAAACTTTGACTTGATCCCCTGTTTCTTAAATATTTCAAATTCCTGATGGCATAAAAGGATACCATGAGAAAAATTATCTTCCTGCCCTTCCTTGTATTTTAATTTTAGTAAGCACATTTTTAAATTTTCAATTACTTTTCATAGATGAAATATAATTTCAAACTCTCTTGAGGATATTATTTATAATTACTGGAAGATTTCTTCTTTGGTCTAAATTATATGTTTCCACAGATGCCAGTTTTATTTTTTTTAAGATTTTATTCATTTATTCATGAGAGACACAGAGAGAGAGAGAGAGAGGCAGAAACACAGGCAGAGGGAGAAGCAGGCTCCATGTAGGGAGCCTACATGGGACTCGATCCCTGGTCTCCAGGATCACGCCCTGGGCTGAAGGTAGCACTAAACCGCTGAGCCACCCAGGATCCACCCCCCCCCCCCGCTTTTTTTTAAAGGAGATACCAGTTTTAGATTCCATGTCCTACCTTATTGCATTTGAGAGACATGAGGACAGAGGTTTAAAGCACAAATCTTGGGGACACCTGGGTGGCTCAGTAGTTAAGCGTCTCTGCCTTTGGTTCAGGTTGTGATCCCGGGTTCCTGCAAGTCCCACATCAGGCTTCCTGTAGGGAGCCTGCTTCTCCCTTTGCCTGTCTCTGCCTCTCTGTGCCTCTCCTGAATAAATAAAATCTTTAAAAATATAAAAAAATAAAGCACAAATCTTGGAGTGAGGATTTCTACCTGGTTTGAAATTCTGGCTCTGCCATTTGTAAAATGCCTTCTAACTTCTGAGAGCCTCAGTTCCTTCCTCCACAAAACGCACATAGTTATAGTATCTACCGTCTAGAGACATGAAAATTAAATAAAATAATTTCTATAAATTCATAATTAAAATTTGTCTGATACTTCATAAACACTCAATGTTAGCTATTATTTCTAGAACCTGGCGCAGTGTTCTGGTTTCCAGGCATATAAAATAGAAGCAGACTTGGGACATTCACTCAAAAACTTATAACAAAGATTGATATTATTTGTCTAGCCTAGCATTCACCATCTATCCCATTAGAAGTTATGTTACATATTAAGTAGCCATAGTGTTCAAAATTATGATACATTCTTTATGGTTGTGTAAATTAATTTAGTATTAAAATAAACCTGATGCTGAAACTATAGTAAGAGTCCTTTTGCTTATTTTGTGCTTAGCACTGTACTTGGAAAGGGTAGGAACATATGGGGACATCATATGGAAGTGCCAGGGGGCAAGAGTATAAATGACAAAGCGAGGCATGGATATTAGATGTGGTAGGAATTACTATGATGTGGAATATGTGATAAATAAAGCAGACTGGCTAGAGCTGCAGCTTTTTGTTGGGGGCCAATTTGGGCAGTTGGGTTTTGTAGTTAGGTCCACAAACCATGGAGGGTTGCTGGCACAAGAGTTGGGTTATATCCTGTAATGGTCAGGGATTTTTGAATGGAAGAGTATGATATAAAGAGGTCTTTTTGGCTATTGTAGTTTAAATTTCCATCCCTATGTGGAAGATATAAGTAAATTTCTCAGTGTTTTGGACAATTCAGAGAAACTTCTTTCTGGGTTATGTCTAATCTAAAGAAAAGTTAGTTCTATAAGACATTATGCCTTTCTGACTCATTTTTCTTTAATATTTAAATATTTCATTTTTGTGAGATTCCAAAGTTTTGTGAAATAGGAATGGTGGGCCATGACAATTCAAAGGTATGCAGATTAAAAGTTTGAAGTAATTGAGGATAATGGGAAATTAAGATTGCAGAGCTCACTTTTCAGTTGTAGCAGGAAAATTAAAGGTAAACTACATAACAAAGTTCAGAATAAAACATGTATAAGTATTCAAGTCCTTGCAAGTTTATAAATTGCCTGTTATGTCTGCAGCTACATTGCTATTATGTGGCCAAAGCACAGGGGACTTCAGGATGTGTATTTATGGACTGATTGCCCAACAGATAACTGCACTATTCCGGAATGCTATTGCTATGTCAATAGTTTTAGGCCTATTGTTTTAAAATTTTTCCATTTTTCAACCTAATTAACTTAGAATGTCTCTAACGTGATTTACAAAGAATTTTATATTTATATTTTGCAATCAGCATTTGACGGCGCTCAGGTTTGAGACATGCACTACAATGTGTAAACATTTTGTACAATAATAAATAGCTCCTAAATGTTTTATGATTGCCTGGTCCCTGCTAATTGGTCATGGATTGAAAATCCCCATTGTTTAATTTTTTTTAATTTGTGGGAAATTTTTATAAATGAGCGTGTGGGGCTTCATATCACAGCTGTTGTCATTTAAAGTTTGGACAGCATCATTACAAATGAAGCCCTGCTGTGAAATCAAAGTCAAAAGGCATCTTGGCATCCCAACCATTTCCTTAGGAGAAGATTACGGCTCAAGTCTGTTGAATTTTATTGCCTTGGGCCTCATGACAGTCTTCAGAAACATGCTAGGCATTTCTGTTAAAGAAACTCAGATGTGCTAGGACACAGGGGATGACATTCTTGTGCATAGCAGTATCTTAAGCAAGGGAATGAGGAATAAGGGAGGAAAAGATGATTCACACTTTTTGCCATGTTCTGGGATCATTTTATAAAATCCACAGAAGTGATAGAGACTATACAGTGGGTGATACCATATACGAAGAAGGTGTGATATTTTCCTACATGACCTGACTGTATATTTTTTCCAGCTTTATTGAGGTATAATTGACAAAATTGTAATATATTTAAAACGTACAACATGGGGCACCGAGGTGGCTCAGTGATTAAGCGTCTGCCTTTGGTTCAGGTCATGATCTTCAGTCCTGTAATTGAGTCTGGCTGGCATCGGGCTCCTTGCAGGGAGCCTGCTTCTCCCTCTGCCTACATCTTTGCCTCTCTCTGTGTGTCTCTCATAAATAAATAAATAAAATCTTAAAAAAAAAAGTACAATGTGACAATTTATATATTGTGAAAGGATTGCCACAATTGAGTTAATATATCTGTCACTTCACAAATTCATATATTTGCCTTTTTTGGAAGTAAGAACACTTAAGTTCTATTTTCTTAAGTTTTTTTTATACAATACAGTATTATCAACTCTAATCACCATATTATACATTAGATCCTCAGACCTAATCTTACTAAGTTTATACGCTTTTGACCATCTTAACCCATTTCCCACATACTCCAGCCTCTGGCAATGACCCCATTCTACTCTGTTACTGAGTTCAACATTTTTCTTTTAAAATTCCACTTACAAGTAGTATCATGCAGTATTTGTCTTTCTCTATCCAGCTTATTTCACTTACTGTAATACGCTCTAGATTTCTCCATGTTGCTGCAAATGGCAGGATTTCCTTTTAAGGCTAAACAATATTCCACTGTAAATATATACCACAATTTCTTAATCTTATCCTCCATTGATGGACACAGGTTGTTTCCATACCTTGGTTATTGTGAATAATGCTGCAGTGAAAATGGGATTATAGGTGTCTCTTCAAGATAAGGATTTCCTTCCCTTTGAATATATGTGCAGAAGTGGGATTCCTGGATCATATGGTACTTATATTTTTTTATTTCTTGAGGAACCTCTCTATTGTTTTCCTTAGTAGCTATACCAGTTTACATTCTGACCAACAGTATATGACACATACTCACCGCACCTGTAATTTGTCTTTTTGATAATAGCTATTCTAACAGGTATGAAGTGATATTTCATGATGGCTTTGATATGCATCTCCCTAAGATGACTAATGATGTTGAGTACCTTTTCATATACCCATTAGCCATTTGTATGTCTTCTTTAGAAAAATGTCTGTTCTGTTCCTTCACGCATTTTTAATTGGGTTATTTGGGGTTTTTCAAAATTGGTTTTTGTTTGTTTTACTATTACATTGTGTAAGTTCCTTGAATATCTTGGAAAATAATCTCTTACTGGATATGTAATCTGCATATATTTTCTCCCATTGCATAGATTGTCTTTTCACTTTGTTGATGGTTTCCTTTGCTGTGCAGAGCATTTTATGTAGTGCTACTTGTTTATTTTTACTTTTATTGCCTTTGCTTTTTGGTATCAAATTCAAAAATTAGGGGATCCCTGGGTGGCTCAGTGGTTTAGCGCCTGCCTTCGGCCCATGGCGTGATCCTGGGAGTCCCGGGATCGAGTTCCTCATCGGGCTCCCTGCATGGAGCCTGCTTCTCCCTCTGCCTGTGTCTTTGCCTCTCTCTCTCTCTCTGTCTCTCTCTCTGTCTCTCATGAATGAATGAATAAATAAATAAATAAATAAATAAATAAATAAATAAATCTATCTTAATTTTTGAGTTTGCAGTTTTTTGTGTTTTTTTATTGCCAAGATCAATATCAAGAAGCTTACCACTTAAGTTCTCTCTTAGAAGTTTTTTACAGTTTCAGGTCTTGCATTCAAGTTTTTAATCTATTTTGAGTTGACTTTTCTGTGTAGTATAAGAAAAGAGCCCAGTTTCACTCTTCTGCATATAGATACCTAGTTTTCCCAGCCTGATATCTTAAAATAAAAATGTGACTCCAAGGTAATGACTGCCTTCAAAATCATCTCTCAGTTGATTATATCATTTTCTTTGAAATGAGTTCTGATTCATCTTCTTCCTCCTTCCCCTTTGCCTCCCTCCCTTAGCTCTGTCTCTGTCTTACCACCCCTCCCTCCCTCTTTTTCTTCCTCACTTTCTTTTTTTTTTTTTTTTTTTTATTTATTTATGATAGTCACACAGAGAGAGAGAGAGAGAGGCAGAGACACAGGCAGAGGTAGAAGCAGGCTCCGTGCACCGGGAGCCCGACGTGGGATTCGATCCCGGGTCTCCAGGATCGCGCCCCGGGCCAAAGGCAGGCGCCAAACCGCTGCGCCACCCAGGGATCCCTCTTCCTCACTTTCTAACACACACTCTTTTCTACTAGTATGGCTGAGAGACATTACTCAGTATTATTAGTCATTCTTTTTATATCTAAAATTTATGTTCCTGAATATAAAAACCAAAGATCAGGGGCACCTGGGTGGCTCAGTGGTTGACCATCTGCCTTTGGTTCAGGTCATGATCCCGGGGTCCTGAGATCAAGTCCTGCATCAGGCTCCAGGGAGCCTGCTTCTCCCTCTGCCTGTGTCTCTGCCTCTCCCTGTCTCTCATGAATAAATAAATAAAATCTTTTTTAAAATTTTAAAAATTAAAAAAAAATAAAACCAAAGATCACTTGATCTAAGTTTAGATCTATCCAACCTGTAACCTGACTCCAGCAACCATTTCCAAAGACACATCATGAATGAATATGGTTGTCCCTCATATTTTAAGGATGGGTTCCATTAAGCCATGGATCTATCTCAGCCCTATAAAATGTGTTCTTACTTGTCATATGTTTTCCCTCTTGGGACAGCTTCCTGAGTTCATTTAGATAATATTTGTTGAATGAATGAAAATTGTTATTGAAAGGAGTATTGTGCTAACTACTCTCAACATTCATTCTGGAAATGTAAAACTTACCAAGATAATTTGTTTCTACTGATCTTTATGCTTTGTGAAACTCTGGAAAAGGTATAAATGATTCATCAGTTTTCCATAAACACTGATACTGCTTCTTATTCACTGCTATAAAAATACCATCAAAGAGCTAATAGTTTAGTAAGGAGATTGAAAAGTAAATAGATAATTACAATGTAGTGTGCTATGCTAAGTATTTCCTAACCTTGGTGATAATGAAAAAAATATATATTGAATATTTGTTATGTGCTAGGTACAATTTTAAGTATTTTACTTGTATTACTGATTTTTAACTTAATTTTAATGTGATCTGACAACCATACCTCTATGTTACTAATCTTTTGAAATTTACTGAAATTTATTTGATGACCCTGTATGAAGTCAGGTTTTCTAAATCCATCTGAACAGTTATATAGGGCTAGAGTATAAATAGATCCAAGTAGGTTTTTGTATATAGTGTTCTCTATATGTCCATTAGCTCTGACTTTTAAAAAAATCTTCTGTACTGATTTTTCTACCTGATTGAGGAATGAAATACTGAAAGTGGTATATTAAAATCTTTCAATGTGATTGTGGATTTATATTCTTTAATGTCAATTTTTGCTTTATATATTTTCAAATGAAGGCTGAGTTAAGTATATACACATTTAAAATTGTTATATCTTCCTGAATAATTGAGCTATTTTATATAATGCTTCTTTTTATTTCTTATAATACCTTTTTCCTTAAGATTATTTTGTATGATTGTTAATATTGCTATCTCAACTTCTTTTAATATTTGCTTGGTCCATCTTTTTCCATCCTTTTAACTTTTGTGTATTCTTAAGTTACAGATAATGTCCTTATAAAGAACAAATATTTGAATGCTAGCTTTTTTTTTTTTTTTTAGGATTTTATTTATTTATTTGAAAGAGAGAGAGAAAGCACAGCAGGGGGAAGGGCAGAGGGAGAAGCAGGCTCCCCGCTGAGCAGGGGAGGGGGCCTCCATCCCAGGACCCTGGGATCTTGACCTGAGCCAAAGGCAGATGCTTGACTGACTGAGCCACCCAGGCTCCCATAGACTCTAGCTTTTTATTCAGTGACAATCTTTTAGCCAGAATATTTGGTTTATTTTGGCTATTATAATTTTATTTATTTCTACCATCTTATTTTGTTCTTTTCTGATTGTTTCTCCTTGGGGGTTTCTTTTCCTCTTTCGGGCTTTCCTTTGAGTTATAAGTTTTCCTCTCCATTTTTTTCTCTGTTAGACTGGAAGTTATAACCCATCCTATATTTCTTTGGCAATAATGTAGAAAATTTTAATTACTCAATTTATCAAAATCCAATTCCAGTCTGCCACCTCACAATTTCTGTCCTATTGCGGTTGTATATGTTACTTGTATCGTAATTTTCTTTGATACCCAAAGATGTAATTGTCATTGTTTTAGGTCACTGTATGTTTAGATTTACCCACATACTTGTCAATTTCCTTGAAGAATTATCTTTTTTATATCTCAGACTTTTTAACTGGTGTCCTAGGTGGTCCTAGGGATCCCAGCCTTATGGTATAGCTCTCCTAATGAACTTCCAAGTTTAGCAAGCACTAGGCTTTGTTTCCTCACTCATGACTCCTTTAATTGTTCAAAACTAATATTCAAATTTACTTTGCTCACAAGCTGCTTCTGAGGTAAAATTTTACTTCAGTGCTCTATATATCACTCCAATTCCACTTAATTTACATTTTGGCCTGAATATTCATTACTTTCTTGCCAGTTCATTGCTTTGCATTAAAAAATTTTTTATATTTTATCTAGCATCTTTTAATCATTCAACAAAAGTATCAAAGAATGAAATTAACCATAAGTCAAGAAAAAAGTCCAAGAATAACAAGTGTTGCCAGCGATGTAGAGAAAAGGAAACCCTCTTATACTGTTAGTGGGAAATGCAACCATATGGAAAACAGCATAGACGGGACACCTGGGTGGTTCAGTGGTTTTGCGCCTGCCTTCGGCCCAGGGCGTGATCCTGGAGACCTGGGATCAAGTCTTGTGTCGGGCTTCTTGCATGGAGCCTGCTTCTCTCTGCCTCTCTCTCTGCCTGTGTCTCTGCCTCTCTCTGTGTCTCTCATGAATAAATAAATAAAATCTTAGAAAGAAGAAGGAAAGAAAGAAGAAAGGAAGGAAGGGAGGGAGGGAGGAAGGAAGGAAGGAAGGAAAAGAGCATAGAGGTTCCTGAAAAAAATAAAAAATAGAACTACCATATGAGCCAGCAATTCTACTGCTGGGTGTTTATCCAAAGAAAGCAAAAACACCAATCCAAAAAGATATATGCACTCCCCTGTTCATAGCAGCATTATTTATAATAGCTAGGATATGGAAGCAGCCTAAGTGTTCCTCAGTAGATAAACAGATAAAGATGTGGGGTGTGTGTGTGTGAGAGAGGGAAGAATGAAATCTTGCCATTTGGGACAAAGATGAACCTAGAGTAGGCATATTATGCTAAGTGAAATAAATCAGAGAAAGATAAATACTGTATGATTTCACTTATGTAAACCTAAAAAACAATATGAATGAGCAAACAAAACAAAACAGAAACAGACTCAGATACAGGAAGCAAACTTGGTTACCAGAGGAGAGAGTTGTTGGGGTATAGGCAAAATAGGGGAAGGGGGGGATTAAGAGAAATCAAGATCCAGTTATAAAATAAATCATGGGGATGTAATATACAGCATGGGAAATTTAGTCAATATTGTAGTCACTTCTTTGATGAGACTAACTAGCCTCATCATGGGAATCATTGGGTAATGTAGAAAAATATTGAGTCACTATGACGTACCCCTGAAAGTGATAGGATATTAAACAAATAAAAGTCCATAACAGGTTTGATTGATTGATTGATTGATTGATTTTCCATAACAGGTTTTAAAGTGATCTTTTGGTAGGAATTCTCTCAGATTTTTGATAATCTTGAATCATAATTTTTCCAAAATATATTTTCAATTGCTTTTTAAAAAAACTGTTCTTAGTCAAAGTAGGTTTGGAAATGCTGCCAACCAAATTTTCTCCATAACAGTCACAATGTAAAAACTTTGAAAAGCCCTACAGTTAAAAAAAAAAAAAAAAAAAAAAAAAAGCACCTCATTTAATTTTGTTTAGCCAAATTTCCCCACAAGGAACAGCTATCAATACTCTATAAAATTAATGTTTGTGCAAGTTCAAGTATACTCCCCTTATCATTCCTGCGGAAACCTTTTAGGTATGTTTCCTTGAGGAACTAAGAATTGAGTTGCTTTAACTTTGTGCTATTGTGAACATGAATGTACAAATAATCTATTCAAGTCACTTGTTTTGATATATAACTAGTAGTAGAATTGTTGGATCATATGGTAATTCTGTTTTTAAATTTTTGAGGAACTGCCATACTGTTTTCCTAGCACCTATACCATTTTACATTCCCACTGAGATTATCTGACTATCCCATTCCCCAGCATTTCAAAACCAATGAGTTTTGGCATTGGCAACATTTCTTGCCCGATTAATAACAAAATACCTTTTGTGCTCAATACTAATTTCATTTAATGAAATGAAATGACTAATGTCATATAACAGTTCCAATCAGTTATATGATGGATTCCAGTCTTGGAGAAGTTAAAGTGTGGGGGAAAAAAAGTGTCATCTTAGAGTCCATGAAATACAGTAAATACACTAAGAGCCCCTCAAATTTTTTTTTGTATAAATTACACAGCTTTTAACAGTCTTTATAAAATAAGAAAGTAAAGGTAGCTGGTTACCAGCAGTGTATGAAAATAATTCCTAAAAACATATAAACTACCAAAACTGAAACAAGAAGAAATAGAAAATGTAAACAGAAGTTGAATCAATAATCAAAAAAACTCCCAGCAAATCAAAGACCAAGGCCAGAGGCTTCACAGGTGAATTCCACCAAACATTTAAAGAAGAGTTAATAACTATTCTTCTCAAACTATTCCAAAAAATAGAAAAGGAAGGAAAACTTCCAAATTCATTCTATGAGGCCAGCATTATCCTGATACCAAAACCAGATAAGTACTTCACTAAAAAGGAGAATGACAGGCCAATCCCTGATGAACTTGGATGCATAAATTCTCAATAAAATACTAGCAAACCGAATCCAACAATACATTAAAAAAACTCATTCACCACAATCAAGCGGGATTTATTCCTGGGTTGCAAGGGAAATTCAATATTCACAAATCAACATGATAAGCCATGTTGGTAAAAGAAAGGATAAGAGCTATATAATCATTTCAATAGATGGAAAAAAGGCATTTGACAAAGTACAACATCCATTCGTGATAAAAAAACCCTGAACAAAGTAGGTTTAGAGAGAACATACCTCAGTGTAATGAAGGACATGTATGAAAACCCACAGCGCATATCATCCTCAATGGGGAAAACTGAGACCTTTTCCTCTGTAGTCAGGAACAGGACAGGGATGTCCACTCTCACCACTGTTATTTACCATAGTACTGGAAGTCCTAACCACAGCAATCAGACAACAAAAAGAAATAAAAGGCATCTAAGCCAATCAGGAAGAAGTAAGACTCTAACTATTTGCAGGTGACATGATACTCTATATAGAAAACCCAAAAGACTCCACCAGAGAACTACTAGAACTGATACACAAATTCAGTAAGTCGCAGGATAAAAAAATCAACCTGCAGAAATCTGTTGCATTTCTAATCACCAATAACGAAGCAGCAGAAAGAGAAATTAAGGAATCATTCCCATTTACAAATACACCAAAGATACCTAGGAATAAACCTTACTAGAGACATGAAAGATCTGTACTCTGAAAACTACAGAACACTGATGAAAGAAATTGAAGAGAACACAAAGAAATGGAAGGACATTCTATGTCCATGGATTGGAAGAACAAAACCAATCTACACATTTAATTGGAATCCTTATCAAAATACCAACAACATTTTTCAAGAGCTAGAAGAACCAATCCTAAAATTTGCATGGAACCACAAAAGACCCCAAATAGCCAAAGCAAACTTGAAGAAGAAAAAGCTGGAGGCATCACAATTCTAGACTTCAAGCTGTATAACAAGACTGTAGTCAAGACAGTTTGGTACTGGCACAAAAATAGACACATAGATCAATAGAACAGAATAGAAAATCCAGAAATGAATCCACAACTATATATGGGCAGTTAATCTTCCACAAAGCAGGAAAGAATATCCAATAGGAAAAGAACTGTCTCATCAACAAATGGTGTTGGAAAACTGGACAGCTACATGCAGAAGAATGAAACTAGACCACTTTCTTACACCACACACAAAAATAAATTCAAAATAGATTAGAGTCCCGCATCAGGCTCTTCACAAGGAGCCTGCTTCTCTCTCTGCCTATGTTTCTGCCTCTCTCTCTGTGTCTCTCAATAAGTAAATAAATAAAATCTTTATATATATATATATTATATATATATATATATATATATAAAGACTAAATGTGAGACTTGAAACTATAAAAATCCTAGAGACAATAAAAGCAGTAACCTTTTTGATGTCAGCTATAGCAATTTCTTACTACGCAAGGGAAACAAAAGCAAAAGTAAATGACTGGGACTTCATCAAAATAAAACACTTTCTGCACAGCAAAGGAAACAACAAAACTAAAAGGCAACCTTCAGAATGGAAGAAGATATTTGCAAATGACATATCTGATAAAGAGTAAGTGTCCAGAATATATAAAGAACCTATCAAACTCAACACCTAGAAAAATGAATAATCCAATTACAAATTAGTCAAAAGACACAAACAGACATTTCTCCAGAGAAGACACAATACAGATGGCTAACAGACACATGAAAAGATATTCAACATCACTCATCATCAGTGAAATGCAAATCAAAACTACAATGAGATATCATCTCACACAAGTCCAGAAGGGCTAAAATAAAAAACCCCAAAATAACAGGTGCTGGCAAGGATGTGGAGAAAGGGAAATAAGTGCAATACGTGTTATAATAAATATAACTATAGATGTATCTCAGACATACAAGAGGAAAAGATTCATGTTCCATGATAGATCAAACTACTTATATTTATATAAATCATAATAAGCTTATGTATAGACCAATATTGCACTGTTGGTAGGAATGCAAACTGGTGTAGCCACTCTGGAAAACAGCATGGAGATTCCTCAAAAAGTTAAAAATACAACTACCCTATGGTGCAGCAATTGCACTACTAGGTATTTATCCAAAGAATGCAAAAATACTAACTCAAAGGGAATACATGCACCCCAATGTTTATAGCAGCATTTCTTATAATACCCATATTATGGAAAAAACCCACATGTCCATTGGCTGAATGAAAAGATAAAGAAGTAGTGGGGTGTGTGTACACATAACCACAAACACAAAGACATTGGAATATTACTAAGCCATAAAAAAGAATGAAATCTTGCCATTTGCAATGACCTGGATGGAGCTAGATAGTATTATGCTAATGAAATAAGTCAGTCAGAGAAAGACAAATACCATGTGATTTCACTCACATGGAATTGAATTGAAGAAACAAAACAAAGGGAAAGGAAGGAGGGAAAACCAAGAAACTTATGTAACTTTAGAGAAGAAAAGAATGGTTACCAGAGCGGTGGTTGGGTGGGGAATAGAGTTAAACAGGTGATGTGGATTGAGGAAGTACTTGCTGTAATGAGCACCAGGTGTTGTATGGAAGTGTTGAATCACTATTTTGTACACTTGAACCTAATATTACACTATATGTTACCTAATGGGAATTTAAATAAAAACTTTTAAAAAGTCTTTCTCAAACATATTTTTATCTCATTTCTAAAATAATGTGCTTCAAGGACAGTTTTGTTTTTCAATTTTACCTAAGTAAGACTTAGTGACAATTTGGAATAAAAGTAAAAACCCCGTAAGACAGTAAACAGTGTATCCTAGATTTTTTTTCCCATATATTTGTGATTTCTAGTATAAATGTCCTAATTATGCTTGTTTCTCTTTGTTTAAGGATTGTTCAAGTTTAGAAGAATATAACATTGCTGCAGCATTGCTCCCTTTGACCAGTGCTTTCTACAGGGTAAGTTTCATTGGTCTATACATAAGCTCATTATGATTTATATAAATATAAGTAGTCTGATCTATCATGGAACTACATGAATCTTTTCCTATTGTATATCTTAGATACATCTATGGTTATATTTATTGTAACACTTATTGCATACAGTTGACCTTGAACAACACAGATTTGAACTGCATGGGTCCACTTATTTGTGTTTTTTCTAGTAGAGTACTACAGATGTATTTTCTCTTCCTTGTGATTTTTTTTTTAAGATTTATTTATTTATTCATGAGAGACACAGAGAGAGTGGCAGAGACATAGGCAGAGGGAGAAGCAGGCTACTCGCAGAAAGCCTGATGCGGGACATGATCCCGGATCCCAGGACCATGACCTGAGCCGAAGGCAGGTGCCCAACTGCTGAGCCACCCAGGCGTCCCTCCTTATGATTTTCTTAATAGCATTTCTCTAGTTTATTGCAAGAATACAGTATATAATACATGCACCTACTATGTGTTAATCAACTATTCATGTTATCAGTAAGGTTTCCAGTCATCTCTAAGCAATGAATAGCTAGGTTTTGGGGGCGTAACAGTTATACACAGATTATTGACTACACAGAGAGTCAGTGTCCTAATCCCCACATTGTTCAAGGGCTAAAGATACTGTGTGTAGAAAATTTAATATATAATATTAAATCATCTCCTAAGATGGAACCCCACCCATTCCATCCCTCCTTTTTTTTGGGGGGGGGCTTTATTTTTCTTTAAAACATTTTGTAACACCTGAAATTATATATTCATTTTTTTACATTTGAGTATTTTCCTCTACCACAGAAAATAAATTCCATGAGGCTAGGATATTATTTCATAGATATTTATTGATAAGGCCAGGTTTATTTGTTTGTTTGTTTTTAAGTCTGTCCACACAGTTAGAGATCTTAACCCAAACGTTCCCCATTATTTGGAGCTCTTTCTCTGCTAAGTCACTGCATATCCCTCTTTCTTCCTACTTACCCCTCCCTTCCTCTTTGAAAACAGAAAGTGGAATTTATGATGTTCACACTTCTGAGAACTGGCAAGTCATACTGAACATGCTCAGGAAACAAGGACAAATCTCAAAAATGTCAAACAAATGAATTCAAGGTTTAGAGGCTAATGACAACTAATGAGCCTCACCATCATCTTTTGGTCTTCCCTCCCCAACTTAAGCCTGGCTCCAGGCCCACTTCATATTTCCTTTAATGCATACATACTAGTCTTCTCTGAACTCCCTGATCCTTCATCTCATTCCCCTGCTAGCATGGAGAACACTATTACAGAAATAGGCCAGGCTATCCTGGATCCCAAACCATGTGGGAAATTTATCTCTGTATCTCAGAGCAGCCAGAAGACTTAGTCCTCTGCCTAACAAGCCTTCATATTAGGCCCTCACCTGGCATTTGCTAAAGAAAATGACATTTTAAATCTATCCCACTTCCAAGATTTAAAAAATACTATGTAGAAATAAATAAGAAACATAGGGAAAATAAGAATTGCAATAGAAACTCAATTGCTTAAGTAACCCATTGCTTATGATTTTTTTTTAAGGAGAGTCATTTAACCATTTTATAGTGTATATTAAAGAGGGTTTGATCAGGATAGCAGAAGTACCATGAGCGATATAATTAAGGAATTTATTATAAGGGACCAGCCCTTACTTATATTATTATAAAAACTGGGGGGAAAGTTTTTGGAAGGCTTTGAATTAGGCTCTACCTGTGGGCCTGAAGTCTCTATAGGTCATGACACAGGGAAGAACAAGGACAAAGTGGAATCTGTGTATATCTCTTACTTCTTCTAACCCAAACAGTGCAAATGACCTGCAAAAAAAGCAGCACTATTAGCCATAGAGCTACACAAGCATCTGGCCCTGGGCTAGGAGAAGCTGAAGGAGATGTGGCAGGAACTGGAAAACTCTGAGCTTAGTCTCGTCGCCATATCAATGTGAGCCGGCATAGCAGTGACAGTGTGTGAGCTATAGCAGCACATCCGATATTACCTTCAAAGTGTAATGACTGCTGATTCATTTTTGTTCAAATCTTAGAGAAATTTCTCTTGTGGCCAACCCAAACCCTGGAATCATAGAGAAAAGAAAATCTGGGAAATGTCCTCACTTAGCTTAGTTTACACAGTACAAAACCATCATACTGATTTTTAGTTTTGTGGGAGTTTTTAAGTAGTTAATAAGTTGGGTTAAATGCCATATTGTTTCTCTGTGTTATCAAACAATAATTCAAACGTATGTTTTAGGAGTGGGTTTATGGATTTAATTCTTTGTTGTTGGCTTGGTTTGGCCATGAATTAGGAGCCAGAAACCATACCAGTAATATGTGCAGGAAAACCTTAAGTTATTAAGTAGTAAGTAGCAGGGGATTAACTCCCAAGAAGTAAATAGAATTCCAAAGAATACAGGCATATCAGAAATAGGGAGCAGCTACTACTTCTTGGGTGTAGGTAGAGTACCCAAGAAAGGAGCAAACTTGGAAGAAGGCTTCATCCCAATAAGACTTGTGATTCAAACCTTGCTAGAGCAATGTTTTGGCCACTGGATGGCATAGAAATTCATTGAGGTGCCACAGACCAGAGCTGTTAAGTGGGAAACTACCTCCTGAAGTTCTGGCAAAACTTGCTGGTAATCCCCCTTAGTAGAAAGCCAGTGAAACTTAATAAGAAGCCACTGTCTGGACCACCACTGAAATTCCAAAAATGGTGAGCATTTGGGGGTGTCCCGTACACCACTAGCAGGGGCATGCCATAGGAACTAGAAGGAAAAAGCACACCAGAACCAGGAAAAGAAACCACTTTCTACTGCATTGGCCCTTCAGCACTTTATACTGACAAAAGTTAGAATTGTGCCAGCTGGTAAAGGAGAAATGTTTATATGTCCAGTTCCAGTACCACAAAGCAGGGCAAAGAAAGGTCAATTTGGAGGAAAGACATTGCGTCAGTAACTGACACAGTGGGGTTAGAGAGGGTGAGGGTGGATCATACCAATTCTCAGATACTTTCTAAATTTCTAACTTATAGGGAATTATTTCTGGTGTATAATTGAGGAAAATTTTGTAGATGTAAATTGCACTATCCTGGTCACAGATTGCAAATGAGCCATGCTTATGGTGTTCAGCCAATATAAACTCCTGGGTCTTGCTCAGCATGCTTCACAGAATTGACTCAGCAGTTTGTCATATTTGAACTTACGTGAAAATATTTTTAATAATATTTATTGCACTTTTTTTTTCAATGCAACAAAACTTTATTGAACATCTCAATATACAAAGTTACTATGCCAGGTAACATATGGGCAGCCACATGAGTGAAACATTGACATGGCCAGTAGGAGCTTATATTAGTCTTTCTAATACCAAATAATAAACACATAAAACTGTTCCACAGTGCATCAACTGGAAGGGTATTTCCTTAAATAAAATATATATATGAGATTAGAAAATTCAGATACTACAGAAACATATAAAAATGCAAAACAAAAGCTTGTTTTCCCACTTCTACCCCATATCCTCTGACAGTTGGCTTATTCTTAGGGAAAAAAAAGTCACTCGTTGCCAGTAGATAAATACAGATAAAATTACTCTTTTTTTAAAAACTAATCAAATCATTTACATTGTTTTCTCACCTTGTTTTTTTCATTTAGTCATCTTGAAGATCTTTTTGTATACCTAATTAGTATATAACACTAATACCTAATTATATTAGGTATTAGTATGCAAATATATTTTTTCTTAATGAAAAGATAGTGTCTGTGTGTATGTGTGTTTATTTACCATAAGTATAAGAGCAGATTATAAAAAAAAAAGAGCAGATTATTTCATTGATCCAGGTGAAATGTGATGTTTGTCTTTTAGCATTTTCCTTTGTGTAAAAATATCTAAGATGTTTCACTTGTAACATTATATATCTTAGATCCTTGGGAATTTTTTATGCCACAACACCACAAATTTGAGGCATTTTTTCCCTTTCAGTTTTCTCACTTTTCTCTACTTTTAATGAGTTCTAAGTAACTCATGCTTCTTTAACTTATGAAGCCTTTCTTGAAGGTGATATTTTAAGAGCCAGGTTTAAATTATTAAGGATTACTGGGGATACCTGAGTGGCTCAGCTGGTTAAGCATCTTCCTTTGGCTTAGGTCCTGGGATTGTGCCCGCTCCCTGCTCACTACTCAGCGGGGAGTCTGCTTGCCCTTCCCCCCCCCACACAATTTATGCTCTCTCTCTCTCTCTCTCTCAAATAAAATCTTTTAAAAAATTGTTAAGGATTACTTTAATGGTGAAAAACAATGTAATCATTTACACTTATATTAGCTTAACATTTATATGATGCTTTCATCCTCAGTTCAGCAAATAGTTATTAGGTACGGCAAGCCCTATGCTTATGTTTGTTGCCTAATTGCAAGTGAATAGCACATGGTCCTTACCCTGAAGAAACGTACTGTCTAATGGCCTTTCATATTCATCAATCAGCTTTTAACGGAGGAACATTTCAGTTACTGAATAACATTGGGTTACCTTTTGTTTACTTAGGTCCTTTTTATTAAAAAAAAATCATGTTTTTTTAAATTAATTGAAATATATACTCAAAGTTTAAAGCAAGGATTCTTGTGTAAATGTCACTTTTTGGAATAAAAAGAATTAAAGAGTAAGCTAAAACCCAATAGTTAGAGCAGAAATAAAACCAAAATAAGATACCCTTCTCTTAATCTTTTCCCATGATAGCCTTGGACAAAAGTAAAGGCCATGGGGCCCCTTCATCATGAGCTACTGTGTAGTGCCCTCTCCATGATCCATAAATCTTAGAGTCATCCTGTTGTAGTTCTTAATCACCCAGATAATCTAGAGAGTATCCTAGAATCCATCAAAATATGAGAGATCCCTTCTTTTACTTCTTTGAGGCGCATTGGTTGGTTACTGATGCTCAAAATGAATGCCCAGAAGAATTGATGCTTTCTTCCCTGGTACTCATTGTAATTCATGTTTACGCTGGGAAGAAATAGAAATACCCTATTTGACTTAAATTCAAGCACCCTGAAGAGACACATTGCCAGATTGCAAAGATCCCCCCATACACGGGTGGCACTTTGTAGGTTATTTATTGATCAAGATAGGTCTTGCTTCGTAACAGCATTATTCAGGCTCTCATTCTCAATAGAAGTGGACTTATTTCTTCTTTAAAATTCTCATTTCATTCCAACATGTTAAAAAAAAAAACACTTATCTTCTCTAGTATCCAAAAGGATACTCCCAGAGGACTCATTTTTATTAACAGGTTTGTTGAAGTATAATTTGTATACTATAAAATTCACTCATTTTAAGGGTATATTTTAGCAATTCTTAGTATATTTACAGATTTGTATAACTCTCACACTATCTAATCTTAGAACATTTCCATCACTCCAAAAGAAATCTCCTGTCCATTTGCAGTCACTTCTCATTCCCAGGCAACTACTAATAGACTTTCTGTCCCTATAAATTTGCCTTTTCTAGACATTTCATATAAATGTAATCATATATGTTCCTTTATGTCTGGCTTCTCTTACTGAATAAAGTATATTTGAAGTTTGCCCATTTTGTTAGAAGATTTCTTTAGGACTGTTATTAATTAAGAATTCTTCATACCCAGAGTGCTTAGGTCACCTTCTGTATAGCTTTAAATTGTATCTAATTCAAGATGTAAAGTATAATTAAACTAATTCTCTTTTAGTAAATATACCAAGAAAAAAATGTGAGATGTAGAATCTAATTTTATAGTTCTTTAATTTTTCTGTTGCTAAATTGTAAACTTTGCTTATACTGTCTAAATGAATATCGACTTACCTAATTGTAAATAAATTTGAGATATAGGTATTTATCCACTTCAAAATATAAAAGCCAAAGGCAAGTAGATATATTCAGGATAGTGTGTGTGATAGGAAAATCTGTTCATTACTACCCGAAAAAAGTCCTTTGTGTAAACCTAGCTTTTACCTAATCAGTCAGAGAAGGAAAAGTGAGCATTAAAGCATGGAGAACCAGAATTTCCTGAGCCACCTCCTAAGTAATGACCTTTCTGCCACCATACTAGAAGTATTTCTCCTCCCAAACCTTGACCCCCAAAATGAGCAAACTAAAATCTGTTTTCTGCATCTTTCATGTCAAAACCTGATATTTCTTGTGTAAGCAAGCCTATGTATCAAATAGAACATGGTAAAGAACAGAAGTCCAAAGGAAAGTGATAGCAATAATAAAGACAGCTCATTCTTACTACCTAGTACAAAGTGCTACATTTGACTTGCAGGGCCTAATCCAAATGAATGGATATTATTCCCATTTTAGATGAAGGAATTTCTACCATTTAGCTAGTAAGTAGCAGAGCCATGACTCAAACTCAGTGTCTGACTCCAAAGTTTGTATTCTTTATAATAAGATTCCCCAAGTGAGTCTCAATTTATATAGCAGAGTTCTGGGAGCTTTTCATCTTTTTGCTTAGAGGTACTGAATTGACATCACTCCTGTCCCCTCATTTCTCTGACCAATATTATCCTTATATCCAGCAAGGATACTTCATTAAGCTTTGGCTTAGAGTGGGCAAAGTCAGGAAATACTGGTTAATTGGATGTTATGATTAATAAATAATTGTCACATATTATTATATGTGAATCTCTAATTTCCACGTATTTCTAATAGAAAACATACTAAGTACTCAGAATCACACCAGATGCACTTTTGTAATTCTCTGATAATTTATAAGTTACTTGAATAACTAACTGGTTTTGCCCTTAAGTTAGTAATATAGACCCTACTTGTCCTACTTTTGATATGACAACATATAGATAGGGATCCCTGGGTAGCGCAGCGGTTTGGCGCCTGCCTTTGGCCCAGGGCGCGATCCTGGAGACCCGGAATCGAATCCCACGTCGGGCTCCCAGTGCATGGAGCCTGCTTCTCCCTCTGCCTATGTCTCTGCCTCTCTCTCTCTCTGTGACTATCATAAATAAATAAAAATTAAAAAAAAACATATAGATAATTTTAACCAATGGAATCGAGATGAACCTAATTCATGATATTAAGATTGTTGCTGGAAGAAAACTCTTACAATAACATAAAAAAATAGATATTTCATCAGTTCTTCTTTCCCCTCTAATGGTAAATGACAAGAGAGATTCTTAAAAATCTACAAAATAGGAAAAGAATTTTGTTCTTCCTAAACTTCATGATCTGGATACATTGCATTTCCTACAATAGGTCTCAAAGGATGACATTTTTGGCAAAAATCGGCAGAGGGTGGTGATGAAGGGTCTTTTTTCATCTTTTTTCTTCTGTAAAATAAAATACTAAGCTTAAAAATAAATTAGCAGAAAAACATTTGAGAATGAAGACAGACATCAACAGTGGGCTGAATCCAAATTTGGCCTGGCAAAGATATGAATGTGCTTATTACAGCAGATACCTCCAGCACAGCAGAATTTTAGAATGGCCAGAGACAGTGTCTTGCTTTTATTTCCTCCCTTCATTTTCTTCTTGTTCTTTCAGACAACTTAGCATTCCTTCCTCCTCCCCTCTAAGCACAACCTCTTCTTGCTCCTCCTACTGTTTCTTTCCAGTTTTGGGTGGCTGCTTCTCTTCTCCTAGTCCTGTAAAACCTCTCCTTCTGAGAAACTGAATTACTTTAGAATTACTGTTCTTTATCAACTTATCTTCACTGTTTAGTAATATAAGGCAGTTTGGAAATTTAAAGGAACATAGTTACTTATAGATATAAAGTTACATTAACTGCCTGGTAAAAAATTGTATTTAAACTAATTTGCTGAGTGTCTCCTTTGTGTAAAATTCTGTATTAGGCATTGGGTGAGTTGCAGTGATACCTAAGACATGATTTCTGCCCCCCACGCTCCCCTGTAGCTGATTATCTTATAGGGTAGAGAGGAATGAAAATCACTACTAGTAAGCAGAATAGGAGGAAACAAAGTGAACTGTTATACTGAAGAATGTGCCAATGATGAAGGACACAAACCTTTTTTATTTGAATCCCTCATACTCTTATAGGCTTCCTTACATAATGACACTGTGATGTATGGTAACTATTTCCCCTTCTTCCCTTTCCCTCTGGGTTCAGGCCTTGATACCTGTGATTTTTGTTCCCTCCCTCATATGAGGGCCTTTTTTCTCAGCTTTCTAATCCACTCTCCATACTTTCCTGGGATTATTCCTCATTCTCCCCTCTTTTCCTTTTCAGAACCCTTTTTCTATTACTGCTTCTGCTGCAAGCAGTCTTAGAGCATCCTTCAACATTAATATACATGAAAGCTGGGGCACCTGGGTGGCTCAGTCAGTTAAGCATCTGCCTTCAGGGGATCCCTGGGTGGCTCAGCGATTCAGCGCCTGCCTTTGGCCCAGGGCGTAATCCTGGAGTCCCGGGATCGAGTCTCAACGTCGGGCTCCCGGCATGGAGCCTGCTTCTCCTTCTGCCTTGTCTCTCTCTCTCTTTCTATGTCTATCTTGAATAAATAAGTAAAATCTTAAAAAAAAAAAAAAAAAGCATCTGCCTTCAGCCCAGGTCATGATCCCAGGGTCAGGATCCCTGTTCAGTGGGGAGTCTGCTTTTCCCTCTCCCTCTCCCCCTCTCCCCAGCTCATGTGCTCTTTCCTCTCTTATATATATATATATATATATAATATATATATATCAATTGAATACAATCTAAAAAAAAATAATACACACACACACACGAAAGCCATACCAATCAAGACATTTTTATTAATATTATAGGGAAATTTATTCACAAAGGATAATCTGTTACCAATTTCAACCTCAACAATTGTTACATCTTTTTGTTGGATTATCCCTTTTATTATTATATAGGGCCCTTCTTTGTATCTTGTTACAGTCTTTTTTTAAAGTCTAGTTTTTCTGATATAAATGTTTCTCCACCCCCTCACTTTCAAATTGCAAGTGTCTTTATTTTATTTATTTACTAAAATATTTTATTTAAATTAAAATTGCCAACATATTGTATAACACCCAGTGCTCATGCAGGTGTCTTTAGATCTAAAATGAGTCTCTGTAGGGGTGCCTGGGTGGCTCAGTTGGTTAAGCATCCATTTCTTGATTTTGGCTCAGGTCATAGTATCAGAGTTGGGAGATCAAGCCCCACTTCAGGCTTCAGACTCTATGGGGAGTCTGCTTGAGATTCTTTTCCTCCCTTTCTGCCCCTTTCCTCCTGTATTTTCTCTCTCTCTCTCTCTCAAATAAATAGATATTTTAAAATAAATAAAGTATGTGTAGGCAGCATAGAGATGGATCTTGTTTTTTTTTTTTATCCATTCTGTCATCTGTCTTTTGATTAGAGCATTTAGTCCATTTACATTCAAAAAAATTACTGATAGATAGCTCTTTATTGTCGTTTTATTACTGGTTTTATTGTTTCTTAAGGTTTTCTGTGATCTTTCTTGCCTTCCATGTTTGCTGATTTTCTTTAGTGATATATTTGGATTTCTTTCTCTTTATTCTTTGCATATTTATTAGTGGTTTTTGATTTGTGGTTGTCATTAGGTTTGTATATAACCTCTTCTGCACATAGCAGTCTATATTAAATTGATGGCCATTCAAGTTTGAACCCATTCTTTACTCCTGTCCTCCCCACGTTTTAGATATATAGTGTCATATTTTACATCCTTTTATTTTGTGAGTTCCTTGAACTTTTTTTAATAGAAATATTCATTTTAATTGCTTTTGTGATTCCTACTTTCATACTATCGTTTTTGGTCTTTTTCCTCCACTCACAGAGTTCCCTTTAATATTTCTCATAGGGCTGATTTTAGTGGTTATGTACTCCTTTAATTATTGCTTGTCTGTGATCTCTTGCTTTCTACTTCTATTTTGAATGTTAGCCTTGCTGATAGAGTATTCTTGGCTACAGATTTTTTACCACTCAGCACTTTAAATTTATCATGCCACTCGGTTCTGGCTTGGAAAGTTTCTGCTGAAAAATCTGCTGATGAAACCCTTATGGGGTTTCCTTTGTATGTGACTGTCCTTTGTTGTCTTGTGTCTTTTAATATTTTTTCTTTATCTCTGTATTTTGCCATTTTAATGATTAGATGTCTTGGTGTAGATCTGCTTTTTGTGAATTTTTTCGGAAACATCCAGATCTTGCCTTCTGGATCTGGATATGTTTCCTTCCCCAGATTAGGGAAGTTTCCAGCCATTGTATCTTCAAGTACATTTTCTGCCCCCTTTTCCCTTTTTCTTCTGGAACTCCTATAATACAAATATTATTCTATTTGATGGAGTCACTGAGTTCTCTGAGTCTATTCTTGTTTGCATGGTTCTTCTTTCATTTTTTTTCAGCTTCATTGTTTCCATTTCTTTGTCTTCTATGTCACTAGTTCATTTCTCTGCTTCTTCTATCCTGCTGTTTATTCCATCAAGTGTGTTTCTCATTTCATTTGTTGAGCCCTTTAATCTCTGCTATATTATTCCTTATCCCTGTGTTAAAGGATTCACTAATGTTCCCCACTGTTTTCTCAAATCTAGAGAGTAACCTTAGTCATTGATTTAAATCAGGCATGTTTCACTTAGACCTATGGCTGTGGCCTTATTTTGTTCTTTCATTTGGGATAAATTCCTGCCTTTACATTTTGTCTAAGTCTCTGCCTGCTTCTCTTAGAAAAGCCTGCTCTTGAAAATAATGGCCTTGTGGGAGCACCTGATTGGCTTAGTCAGTTAAGCATCTGCCTTTGGCTCAGGTCATGATCTCAGGCTCCTGAGATGGGGCCCTGAGTTGGGCTTCCTGTTCAGTAGGGAGTCTGCTTGTCCCTCTCCCTCTGTTCCTCCACCTTGCTTGTGCTCTCTCTCGTTCTCTCTCTGTGTGTCTTTCACACTTACTCTCTCAAATTAATAAACAAAATCTTTAAAATAAAGAGAAAAAATAGCCATATGAAGAAGATGTCATGTAGTTCTGAGGCCTGAAGCTTTAAGGAACTACATGACCTGACATAACACAACTGCTGTTGTGTTCTGGGTGTTCAGTCCTTCAAGCCAGTCATCATGGAGGCTCTCTTTACCTGTTGTCGGCAGTATTTGGTCCTTGGCCTGAATGTGGCAAGTTTTAATTAGGTATACTTTGGTCTGCTTATAAAATAAGACCTGACACCACTTCCATAAGATAATGAGTCCCTGCAGAATTCTCTGGTCAGAGACATGGTGTGGGCAGAGTTTGTGTTAGTCTTCTGGGGGAGGACTCTGCACATAGGGACTGAGGGAAGTGTGACCAAGAAGGACAGTCCCAACCAGGAGCTTAGTGTAAAAGCAAGTTAGGCAGCCAATGCGTGCATTCTGCTGGTTCCTGCATGTGGCCTATGATTGTGCTGAGGGATAGGGATGAGAAATGTTGCTGGCCAGCTCCTTTGTTCCTGGAGCAGTGTCTAAGTGAATGCTGCCTCTCAAGGACATGCTCCATGAAGAGCAAATAATCTCCCCATTGTGTCCCATGCGCTCTTTAGCTCACTATTTCCACACTGTCTCTGCCATGGTTGTTTGCCCACCTTCTCTCCAGGAGCAGCCCTGATGCCTCTGGACTCTCCCACAGCACAGCCCACCAACACTTAAAACTTTAGGCATTAAGCCCCTCTGCTTGCAAGAATTCACAAAATTCAGCCCTTCTCACTTTCCAAGCCAATGGCCATGGGGAAATACTCTCCTCGTGCATTCCTGTGTGCCCCTCTCTCTCACCCTTCTCCATGACCACAGCTCCCTCCCTCCCCTCTGTAGCAGCCAAGATCTGTTTCTCCCCTAAACCATTTCTCCGCACTACCTACCTTCTTTGATGTGGCCTCTTCTGTATCTTTAGTTGTGGAGTTTGTTCTGCCAGTCCTCAGGTCAGTTTCTGTGGTATTTAGAATGATTTGATAGCTATCTAGTTGTATGCATAGGACAAGATGAGCCTAGGGTCCTCTTACTCTACTACCATCTTCCCCCAAGAATCTAGTAGGAATCTGTGCTTTTAACCACTTCCTTGGGTTCCATTGGTGCTTGAGCAGCTGAAAGAACTCAGAGAAACATGTTACTTGCTAGATCACCAGCTTATTATGAAAAGAAATAACTCAAAAAAAAAAAAAAAAAAGATGTAACTCAGGAACAGCCATATGGAAAAAGATGCAAAGGACCAGGTGTGGGGAAAGGGTGCATAGTTTCTGTGCCCTCTCCAGGTGTGCCTCTCTCCCAAAGTCTCCCTGTGTTCACCAATTCAGAAGCTCTCCAAACCCCCAGTATTCCGTATTTTAGGTATAATTGTGTTACTTTTTTGTTTTTTTTTAAGTAGGCTCCACACCCAGCCTGGAGCCCAACACAGGGCTTACCCTCATGATGCTGAGATCAAGACCTGAGCTGAAATCAAGAGTCTTAACACTTAACCGACTTAGCCAGTGAGGTGCCCTTAATTGTGTTGCTTTTAAATTCTTCCTTAAGGTGTGGTCTGACTTCCTGTCATCTAAAGTCTGAGCTTATCTAAAACTCAGATATCTAAAACAACCCATGAAATAATTTTTCCCTCATGGATTTTCTATACTTGATAGTTCGATTTGTATTAGAATTCACTATGAAATAAAAAATATTTACCCACAAAGATATTATCAGTCAAAAATAAGCCATATTCAAAGCCATTTTAACTTCTTAAACCTCAGAAAAACATTTTTATTATTTTTATAATATATTAATATATATTATATGTAATATATATGATATAATACTTAGTCACATGTTATATTATTAACAGGTGCTGGGCTTTGTAGGGAATGGTGGGGCAATGGGTAATACCCAGCCACCATAAACCAAGGACTGAGAGCTGATTTCAGGAGAAAAATTGAGTTAACCCTGAATCATCTGTTATTTTATGCTGGCTTCCCTTCATGATTAGTTCAGGTTATAAAATAAAATTTTCCTTTTAATGGAAAGAGAAGTGCTCTTAGGTCAAATTTTCACCCACTTCTCTAGAATTACTTGCATTGACGGACCCAGATTGTATGTGATTACAATTCAAATAACATTGATTTATACTTAAGAAACATGTATTTTATGGAAAAAAATTACACTTTAAGGTAGAGCTCAATTAAACTTTTGTCTGATAATATCTTATTTAAGTAGCTAATGAGTGTAATCTCATGGGAGGAGGAAGCCCTGAGCCTCCTCCAGACAACCTAATGAACAGCTTACCTACTGCCCCCAAGTCAACTGCAGACCAGAGGAAACACTGCCTAGAAGAAAAAAAAAGAATTAGTATCTCAGCGGGACCCACAGGTTACAGAGGAGAGATCCTACATTCTTTCCCTCTGTTTGCATAAACTGACTATTCTTAGAGGCATGAGATTGTTAGGTCTGATATTTGGCTGGTTACCTCCCCTTTCACTTCTGGTCCTGGAGTAGTGGGAGGTGGCAATAAACATAGCATTGGGTGTTTAACTGAAGCCATTTAATGAATCGCAGCTGTATTAGTACAGCCCCTATCAATTTTCTTAAAGGAGGGGGTGGCAAGAGTTCTTGTAACATTTTTATGCATTTGGCTCTCATTATGATATACACTTAGAGACAAACCAATGGGAAAGATGAACCTCTTTCCCACCAAGCACACTGCCATTTGTAATTCATTTTCAGTAGATCTCTTAGAAATTGTTTATTGAGTATATAATTGTATTATATATAAGATGCTGCAAGGATGGTGATGATGATAATGATGATAGGATAGTTAAGGTGTATTAAGCATTTCCTTATGTGTCATGCACTGTGGCTAAGTACTTCATGTGCATTAATTAGATCATAATCTTTACAACAATCCCATGGACTAAGTATTATTGTCTCCATTTCATCTTTGAGGAAACTGGGTCTAGATAAATGTAAAGACCTTGTCATGGTCATTCAACAAGCAAATAGGAAATGGTGAAATTTGAACCTAGGGACTTCTAGTCTAGCAATATAGCACACTAAATATTCTGAAACACCCCTACACCTACAACACCACCACCAGCAGCAAAAAGCCCACCAAAAATGTAATATAAAATACAGGTATGTTATTAAGTACATAACTAAGCACAAGAAAGTAAGAGAAATCTTCAAGAATGAAAGATGAAAAGGAGGCAGAAATCTGAGGTGATCTGCTTCCACTGCAGCTTAAGCTGCAGCTAACCTGAAGACATCTAGTAATACTTGGAACCTAGAGCCTTCAGTATTGGGTGGGGAGACTGAAATTTGTAAATATTTATAATTTAAGGAAACAATTTCTAATCCATGGTAATAGCTCTCAACTGAATTATTATCCTCTTACTGGTTTCCCTTGCTTTCACCTTTGCCCCTTACATTCCATCATCAGCATGGCTGCCATAGTTACCCTTTTATTTATTTTATTTATTTTTTTCATAGTTACCCTTTTAAAGCATAAGTCAAATCATGTCATTCTGCTCAAAACCCTACAGTGACTTCTCATCCTACTCAGAAGCACCTTTCCAAATTTAACTTCATAATTTTGTCCCTTAGTTTCCTCATGTCTTTGCCTAAATGTCAGTTTCTCAGTGAGGTCTATCCTGATAACCCTATTTAAAATTCTACCCATCCCTCTCCAACACTGTTATTCTCCATTCTCTGTTCTTATGTGTGTGTGTGCATCACATATACTTACTATATTTATTTTCTGTGTCTTGCCACATGAATGTAGGCTCCAGGAAAGAAGGAAGTTTCATTTCTTCACTGATACATCCTCATCACCTGGATTGTATCTGGTACATAATTGGTCCTTAATAATGATTGAAGGAAATTAATGAAATGTAAAAAGAAAAATACAATAAAGAAGACCAATAAAGCCCAAAGTTGTTTTTTGAAAACTAAAACTAGACTTCATACTCCATTTTGTCTAACTCCAGAACCCATCCATTTAACCGCTACACAGTATACAGCTTCCAAAATACAACTTCCTTCCACTTTCACAAAATTTGCCATCTAGTAATTGGATATCAGAGTCACACTGACAAGGCCTTAATGGCTCTGTGGCCTTGGATGTGTTATTTTACTTCTCTGTGCTAAAGTGTCATTAACTACAAATAAAGATGATAATGGTACCTACCTTGTAGGGTTATTATGAGAATTAGATGCAATATAACATGTAAAGTGCTTCCTGCCCAGCACGTGATAAGCCTTCAATAAATGCAAATGACTGCTGCTGTCATTAACCACCCCCCATTTTCTTGTCGAGTTAACTCAGTTCTTCCAGGAGGTCTTATGAATGTGGTAAAAGCCAATCAAAAGTCCTATAGGTGGACACACTGGATGTTTAGTACAAGATTCAATACTCAAACCAACTGTGTCATTAATTGTTATTGGCTCTGTGCTAAGTTTTGATGGCAAAAACAGATCAATAATGTGGGGAAGGGTGGAGTTGAAGAATGGAGAACATGGTTTGTGTATTGCTTTTGGATCAGGAGAACTTTGGGATAACCCTCCAAAAGCTACATAACAACAAATCTCCTCCCCTCATTCACAAACACCCTACTCTACTTAGCCTATATACTTCCTACTTAAAAGGTCATATGCTGGTTACTCTAACTGAAAACAAACAAGATATCTGACTAACTCCCCAGTGGTATCATGTCAAATATATGTTTAGAAGCAATCTGTCACTAAACATTCGTCACTTTGGGGTAGAAGGAATTTAAAAGTTCTATTCAAGCCTGCTATCTATTCTTCCTATCCTCTTTTACAAGATGACAAACTCAAATGCTTAAAGAAACCAGACAAATGTTGTAAATGATTGAAGAGGAAATCGTATAGAACTGGAGAATTCTTGTTTCATGTTAAAGGAACATTTATTTAGTTCCAGTCATTTCTTGTCAGGCAAAAACGTGGTCACAGTTTTCAAAGAAGACATCCACTTTTACAATTTTCCTAATTATTAATAACAAGATTCAGAACAAAAGAAGTACAAGCTGCCAGTCTGTAGCCTCTGCTACAGAACTTATATGTGGAGCTGTGTAGAAAATAATGAGAATTGCAGAATTTTAACTTGAAAGATAGTTCTGGTGAAAAATATGAATTTGAGAGTCTTGTAAAGAGAGAAGACCACCAAGCCCAGTTGGGAGGAAAGAGAAGAAAAAATGATAGAGGTCAGAAACTTGTGGAAAAAACCTGTGGAATGAGATAAGGAGGAAAAGCCAAAGAATAAGACAGCATAAGATGCTCACATGTAGGAGATCAAAAGAAGTTGCTAAATTCCTACTTTGGAATAGAAATTAAAAGAAAGTTGCTAACTTGAGCAGTCTTTTAGTAGATTGTATAGTGCCATTAAAATCAACTAATCATTTATTTTGAGAGAAAACAATGAGAAAGGAAATATGAGTGGAAGCTAGGCTCTAATTTATTCCACAGTGGCATAGAATTTGATATATTCTGTTGTCCCCTCCAAGTATATTTTCTCTAAAAAGAATGCACTGAAAGGAGGCAGCATCCCATATGCTGAAAAGTCACACAGGAAGATGGGGGCAAGGCTGCAGAGGTGGGTCTTCTGTGTTTCTGATTCTGCCTCAGACTTAGTATATCTAGTATCCTGGATCCTATTAAGGATTCCAGGGCAGTCAAATCATTCCTTTGATTTAAAAATAAAGTTTTACAGCAGAATAACTTAATCAAAACATGAAAATTTGTTTGAATATTTCCATCTTCTAGAGAAAATGAACTTCTCTCAAAAGTGTATTTCTTCTTACTTTGCTATAATCATGTATAGAATCTAGTATAAAATATTTATGTCCCCCAAATTGAGAAAGGAACCAACCAACTTTAATGTCCACTCTGGTTTTGCTTAGAAACAGTGAGATCTCTGCTATTTCTACCCACTGTCCCACCTATTGTAAAACTTTGGCGGGGAGGCAGGAGAGCTGTGGTAGGGGAGATGATTGTGAATTATACAGCCATAGACTAGACAGAATTTTATTCATGGGCAGCATGAGGGTTGGAAGAAACTGTTAGATTATAGATTTAAATTATTTAGAGAATATTTCAAATTTTCAAGATAATGCAATTAAAAGTACACAAGCCACTTGGGAGAGTTGACATGATGTGTAGTAATGGGTAAATTTATACTATTTGAATATCTAGGTCCCAAAAAGCTTTGGTTTTTATATTTACTTCCTCGGGGTGTTTCCATGAAATCTTGGGAATGAGTTTATATGATTGAATACATAACTTATTTTTTTAGGTTTCCTTTTTTTTTTTTTAAGATTTTATTTATTCATGAGAGGCAAAGACATAGGCAGTGAGAGAAGCAGGCTCCCTGTGGTGAGCCCGATGCAGCACTTGATCCCAAGACCCTGGGATTACGACCTGAGCCAAAGGCAGACATTCAACCACTGAGCCACCCAGGTACCCTTTAGGTTTTCTTTTAACATTACAGGGAACAATTATAGAAAAGTGAATAATTCTTAATTTAGCTCAGAAGATACTGGTGACCATCTTAAGTGAGAAGTCAGAAGCTAGATACATAGTATGGTGCCTCCAACAGGGCTTGAACAGATAGGGACCCTCCTGGGGCAATATTCTTGTGAGCACAAGTAGTTTTTCCATCCACAGCTCTGTAACAGTTTTTTGTCCTCATTTCATTTGTGCCCCAAGAAGAGTAAAATCTGCAACGTTGATGTAAGGAGCAAGTGTGCTACCAAAACTATAAGAGGAAAATGCAGGGTTAGAGAGTCAGCTTCCTACATAGAAGAGCAGTGGGAAGCAATATAGCAGAGATTCCTAACCCTAACCTAACATATCTTTATACACAGTGAACTTACAAATAAGATTTCATTTGAAACTTAAACTCCACTTTCAAAAAAAAAGTCTGAACCCCACTCCCATCTTTAAGTGGTCCAGAGAGTGTCACCAAAAAATTTGTTGAATTGAGTTGATTATCCAGTGTTCAGTACAAGAGCCCAAGTCCTCTAATTCCAGATCAGCTCTTTGTACTATATGAGCTGTAATCCTTTGGCCTGGATCCATGACTCTCAACCTTGTTGCACATTAGTCACCTGAGTGATTTTAAAGACAGCAAATACAAAACTTCCATCAAAGCCAGTTGAAACCAAATCTTTGGGGGTAAGGTCTGGACATCAGTGCCTTAAAAGTTGCACATTTTAGTTGCACATAAAAGGGCACTGGGTGGTTCAGTGGTTGAGCATCTGCCTTTGACTAGGGGCGTGATCCCAGGGTCCTGGGATTGAGTCCCACATCAGGTTCCCCACAGGGAGCCTGCTTCTTCCCCTGCCTGTATCTCTGCCTCTCTCTCTGTATCTCTCATGGATAAATAAATAAAATCTTTTTAAAAAAAGGTTCATATTTAGACTCAGAAGTCTTTAAAGGTCCTAAAACCCAGAGAATCTGTTACCATTTGTGAAAATGCTGGTGCTGTCTCATATAGCTTAATAACATACTTTACCAGTAGACATTGTTTTAAAGATAGTACTCTCCAGAGTTGATAGAGAGAGAGAATGGTGCTTTTAGGACCTAAAAAATAACTCCCTGCCTTTTTTCAGATCTAGAAGTTTAAAATTCTGAAAGGTTAATGAAAAATAAGATACCTGTCTTAATTCATTGTACCTATTGATTTCTGTTAAAAAGTATGTATTCAGCTCTTTATGTTCACAACCCTTTGGTAAGCTAAATGAGGAACCTTAACATAGAAGATATAGACTCTATCTTTGAGGAACTTGTGATTTATTATAATTTATTTGGAAAAAAGAACTTATAAAATACAATAATAATAATAATAATATACTTAGCATTGATTGTACATTTCCTAAGTACCAGAGACACTGTATGAACCACCTTACATGTACCATGCTGTTTAATCCTCACAGTCATAACCTTGAGAAGTATGAGATTAAAAACCCTACTTTTTTCTTTATTTAACAGATGAGGAAAATAAGACACAGAAAAACTAAGTAACTTACCCAAAGTTATTTAAACATAGGTAGTCTGAGTCCAGGACCCATTCCCCTTCACCATCAGTCAACCTATTAAGTAGTAAGAGATAATGAAATCGTTCTTTTTAAGCCACTAACTTTTGGGCTGTTATTTTTCAGAGCAATAGATAACAGAGATACTGATACATAACAAGTGCTATGTAACACTTAGCTAATATTGATATTATTATTATGTAGATCTTTGATGCCAAGTTCTGACATCCAGATATCATCAATGAAGGGGCGGTTATAGGTGCTTGGGTCAGGGGAACAACATTAATTACACAATATTTTCTTAACTTTGTAGTGGAATATGGCTTAAAAGAAATCTTGATTAGTGTAAGAGAAGATTTTTTTTTAAGATTTATTTATTTGGGAGAAAGAGCAGGAGCAAGAGGGGCAGAGGGAGAAGAGAGAATCTTAAACAGACTCTACACTGAGTGTGAACACAGGACTCAATCTTAATGACCCTGAGATTACTAGATGAGTCAAAACCAAAAGTCAGATGCTTGACCAGCTGCACCACTCAGAGCCCCAAGAGAAAATATTTTTAAGAACTGTTTTTGGAAGATTCACAAAAGTAGAATATCATATATTGAAGTGTTAATCTGTGGTCTCATCATGCTAAATTACTTCACTTCATTATTACAAATATCTGCTGAAGTAAACAGTTGTATACTTTCTGTGATTCAAGAAAATATATCACCATTAATAATTCTTGGTATTTCTTGTGGTTAAGTCAAAATTTTACTGGCTTCATCCTAATACTGGTGAAATTGATAGCAGATTTTCTATAGAATAACAATGAAAGTACTAATTCATAATTTTCAGAGTTTAACAAATAATAAAGAGATTTGTTTTCTTTTTAAGCAGGCCCTGCAATGCAAGCCTAGAAAGGCTCTCTGGCTGCCGTTTACATTTTTGCTATGTCTTAAGTTAAAAAGGCATTTGTATTAGACCAGAATTTTTATCTATTTACTAAATAATTGATTTCCCAATTGCATGTTTGATGGCTTGACTCATTATGTTATAAAGATCTATGGTATTACAAGGAAAGCTGTGGAAAAACAACACATTTTGCTTTACTGTTTTTCTTACCAAATAAATTCATTTATTTAATTGGAGGTGGAGGGGATTGCAGAGACTATACTTGGCCAACACTAAAATCTGTTATCTTCTCCATCCAAGAAAGTTAACTGAAGCTGACATGACTTTGAGAAGTGCATTGAGCTGACATCTGGGTGTGCCTCATACCAAAATGTTATCATGAGAGATTGGTCCAACAGGAATGGAATTTGAATCCTTTCAAAGAATTGAATTAAAAAAAATTATCTGGACTATATCACCTTTTTTGGAATTAATAAACTTGACGTTTTTACAGCACAATTCTGTTAGTGGGATGTTGTGTCACAAATGTCAGTTATTTGTTCTTCCTAATGTAACTATATACTATCCCAATGGCTTCATCCCAATGTTCTAAACCTTGTACATGACAGTACATTTTAGAATACCATCATGGCCCCCAGCATAGTGCTAACCACATCTTTGGTGCTCTGAAAAATGTTCATAGTTAGAGTATAATTTATCCTTAGGTACCTATGCTGTGCAGAGAGCCCTCTTTCCAAATGCAAATCTTATTTTTTTTAATCATTGCTTAATTATTTTATATGTCATCACGTGTTTCTTTTGGGTCTTGAAAAAAATGAGCTTCTAATCCAAAAATGCTTTAGGAATGCTTTCTGGTGCTATAAAAGGCAAAGAAGTTTAGTATCTTTACATTTATGGTTGACATGTATGTAATCTTAAAATACCACAGACTCCAGATATTTTTGTTTTCCATGATGAGCATTTGTTCAAAGTCAGTAAACAGGATTAAGGTATGCATCCTATAGGATTGATATAAATAATTACAAATATTTCCTGTTCTTTCTCCTACTTATATTTGAAAATCATACTTCTTATTATCTCAGTTATTGATAAAAATGTTGGAAAGGGCAGAACTTTATATTAGGCTACTTGACACTTTCTTTTAGGATAGTGTCACTCTACTTAGTCATTAGATGTAGAAAATGTGACGAGTAAAATAATTTGGAATCAAATCACAGAATGCCTAGAATTGTCAAAAACCAAACTTTCTTCTCTGGAGCCAAAATATAACACAAAGAGAGTTTTGGGATAAAGAGAAACAGTAATTTTATTATTTTGTCAGGCAAAGGAGGTTTTAGCAGGCTGCCTTCAAAACTGCCCAGTATAAAAGACTGAGGGGGGACACCTGGGTGGCTCAGGGGTTGAGTGTCTGCCTTTGGCTCAGGGCATGATCCTGGGACCCAGGATTGAGTTCCTTGTTGGGCTCCCTGCGAGGAGCCTGCATCTCTCTCTGCCTATGTCTCTGCCTTTCTCTGTGTGTCTTTCATGAATAAATAAATAAAATCTTTAAAAAGCGGATATTAGAGGAAAATACAGAATCTGAGTGTTTTCCATAGGAATCTGGTACATGCTGCTACCTGCATTTATTATGTATTCATGGTGGTCACATGAGTAGCATTGGCTTCGACCATCCAAATCTCTCTCAAATCTCGTAACTAAGTATGTGTTGAAATCAGTGAGATGTCAATATCAATATGAGTTCCTAGAACAAAAAATTCTATAGAAAAACAAGTGAAGAGGATTGGGAGGCTTCAAGAATGAGGAAGAGAAAGTTTTGTTCAGTTTAAAGTCAAGCCTTGCTAAAGGATTAGTGTATCCATTTTAATTTCCATCCATCTTTACTTTTCTATAGCAGTGTCAGGATGTCATATTAAGGAGTTTAGACTAATATTATTCTCTAGTCACCAAGAAGAATCTAATATCATACTCTTGAACAAGGCAATGACAAAATTGTGTTTCAGAATCTTTTTTTTTTAAGATTGTATTTATTTATTCATGATAGACATAGAGAGAGAGAGAGAGAGAGAGAGAGAGAGAGAAAGGCAGAGACACAGGCAGAGGGAGAAACAGGCTCCATGCTGGGAGCCCAACATGGGACTTGATCCCGGGACTCAATCCTGGGACTCCAGGATCACGCCCTGGGCCAAAGGCAGGTGCTAAACCGCTGAGCCACCAGGGATCCCTTGTTTCAGAATCTTACAACAGAGTGGAAGATGTTCAAGAGGATTTAGAGGTTGGAGGAACAGAGGCCACGTAGCAGGCTACTATGACAGACAAATGTTGATTACAGTTACTAGAAATCTACATGGAAAGTTATCTATAGCATGGTTTGCTTTTAGCAGGGATTATAAACCAAAGAGGCCAATGAATGATGCAAATGAGTTAAGCAGGTCAAAGGAAGAACATATCTAATGAGGGCAGCTACCACTCAGCTCCATCAGTTGTCACCCTATAGGAATGCAGAAACATTGTTACCACATTTTTCAGTTTTTCAAGAGAAGCTGAAAATTTAGCCTTTAAATAAAATCTCATTTGTAAATGTTGGCTTAATTAAAAAAAAAAAAAAACTCTAGACAGCTAAAACAAAAAATAAAACAAAACAAAAACCCTGTATCTGCAGCTGGTAAGATGCTAGCTTTTACAACCTATAGCTTTTAGCTTCTCTGGCTATGAATTCTTATTGTGTAGTATAGTAGGGAAAAGACCTAAGGGCAAGAATTAGAAAACTTCTGGTTAAGTACAGCCTGATAACATAATAGAGAAAAGAATGGAAAATGCACAGCTCATGACTCTTTTTATGGGTAGCAAAAGCCAAGATTTTATTAATAACTTGTCCCTAAAGAGCAATTTATAAATAGATTGCTCCTTTAGCTTAATTTTGCTTAGGTAGCATTGTTTCCTTCTTATTAGTCAGCATTGTTAGCATTTTTGAGAAATCATAGATTTAACAGAGACTTGTGGAGGAGCTGCTGAATTACAGAAGTTATTACAGCAGAAAATAAATTATGTGGTGCTATAAATACTTGACTCAGTGACTCAGCAAATTCCCTTTATGTACAAAGAGAAACATGTTGTACCTAACTTATGAGGTCTGTTTTTAATTTCTTCAGCTTTGCAGTCGTTCCTGTTTGTCACTGATAGATTTTTACATAATGTGAGAGACATAAAGATAAAGAGAGACCATGTTCAGCAGGAGATTTAAGTATTGGGAAATGAAAGCAGTGCCGGAACCCTCAGTCATTGGACTGCTTTTGTGTTGATGGCAGGGGATTACCAGGAAAAAGTCAGAGAACCATCTGGAATGGCTGTGAGAAATTAGATAGTTTTATTATGCTCTTGGGTGACATTTCCAACCAATAAAATTAGAATAAAAATTGTAATGTTAGAAGCAAACCCCTGGAAAATATATAATTAACTTCTTTAGAGTTCAACAAGCATTCTATGTATCTCTAATGTTCATATTTAAGGTACTTTAACTGGACATTTGAGTTGATGCCAATATGTGCCAGAAATGGTTTCTCCCTCAAAGGCCATTAGGGGAGAGACTATATGTACACAAAATTTTAAAATTATTTATGTTTAATTGATTAATAGTTCAATACTTTATTTATAAAACCTAGTATATAGAACCTAGTATATAAATTGTTGGTCTTTTAATATTTATGATCTCTTAATGAGCATGCAAAAACAGAACAATGTAGGAACTGATTTCATATGATACATCTTCTTAGAAAACAGTAGAAAATTATTTTGAAAAGCCCTCTATATCTTGATTATTTTCTGCAATAAAAATACTAATTCTCCTTATTGCTACTAAATAGAGCATAATGGCCACTAAAATCTGTCAAAAGCTCTTCCATCTTGGATAATTCTGAGAGATTCTTTTTTTTTTTTTTTTTTTTTTAATTCTGAGAGATTCTAACATGTAATTTCAGCACATGCTTGAGTAAAAATGTCCTAAAAGTAAAAACAGAATAAAATAATTATTAGAGAAGTATAAACAAAGTTCTGCATAAGACAGTGTCTTGATCTGCTTGGGCTGCCATAACAAAATAGCATAGATCATGCCTTAAAGAATAAACATTTATTTTCTCATGCTTCTGGATGCTAGATATCCAAGATCAAGGTTCTGGCCAATTCAATTTCTTGTTAAGGACTCTGTCTGACTTGGAGCTGCCTCCTTGCTGTCTTTACATGACCTTTCCTCAGTGCATATGCAGTAGAAAGGGAAGGAGGAAGGGAAAGGGGTTGAGAGAGAGCACTCTCTGGTATCTCTTCTTAGAAGGACACTAATCCTATCAGATCAGGACCCCACTCTCAGGACCCCGCATTTAATCTTAATTACTTCTTTCAAATACACAATAGTGGGGGCTAGGGTTTCAACATATGAATTTTAGGGGGACATAATCAGTCAATTTATAACAAATTGGAAACAGAGCGGAAGCAACCAGGAAGGCATTTTGGAAAAGGTAGCATTGGAACAGAATCCTGGTGATTGAGTAGGATTTTAACCAGTAGAAGTTGGAAGGAGAGATTCCAAGTGGAAGAAATAGCTTAACCAGAAAGCAGAGTAGAAGTGCCTGGGTGGCTCAAGTCAGTTGAGCGTCAGCCTTCAGCTCAGGTCCTAATCCTGGGGTCCTGGGATCAAGCCCCATGTTGGGCTCCCTGCTTACCGGGGAGCCTACTTCTCCCTCTCCTTCCCATTCATACTCTCTCTCACTATCTCTGTCATTCTCTCTCTCAAATAATTTCTTTAAGAAAGAAGGAAGGAGGGAAGGGAAGAAGGAAGGGGTATATTTAGCACAGAGGGAATCAGTTCTTTCACCTGCAGGATGATATCTACATGAGTGGATAGTACTTAGGAAGTCAAGAGGATTGGAAAGATGTGGCCAAATTATTTTATACCTTATAAAACACCATTTTCTGGTTTTAGCACTTCTATAACTAGCTGTGTGACCTTGGTTATGCCCCTCTACTTCTGTGTGTCTCAGCATCCCATATGTCAATGAAAAAATTATCTCTGGGGTTTCATTTAATTTAATGAGTCTATACTTCAAAACAAGTAAGTGATTTAAAGTTCACAAGTATTATGTGTATGTGTTTGTGTGTGCCCATATACTTCCACATTTGTGCTCTCACAGCAGTAGATGTGCACACTCATACAAATGTTTGATGATAGGCAGAAAAATCTACTGCCACTTATCAACATTGACTTGTATTCCTCCCACCTCTACATAAATTGGGAACCTTTTTCTGCATATTCCAGTGACCCAGACCAGACCCCTTAGGGAGAGGTGACCAGGCACACTGGGGAAAATATGTGATTTCCCCAACCTTGTTCCATGCCCTTTTCCAACTTCATTGGCTCTTTTATTTTCTCCTGCTGTAGATTCCTGATTCTTTAATGACAGTTTCTTTTGTCCTGTTAAGGAAACTTAATCTCAAAGCCTTCTTTCATAGTCAGTTGTAGGCACCTGGGTAAGGAATCCATAGACTCGAAGGGATATTTTCTTTTTACTAGGAACTAGGCCTTAAGCTATAAGAATGAAACAAGAACAGTAAAATTCTAGACAATAAATGGACATAGAGCTTGGGAATAGAGGTGAGGAGGTGAATGTTGTGGTGTTCCTAAAAGCCTTAGAGGTGGGAAATGATCCCCTGGAGCTTGAAGACCATCTTCAGTCCTAGAACAGTCTAATATACTTTACAACTATTTATTCTTAACCCTGGACCTGTCTTGGTTATTTTTAGCAAAATAATTACTACTATTTACTTATTTTCTAGAATTCTAGATATAGTTGTGGGCTTACCTGTGCAAACACTTTGATAACTTTGACCCAATCTATATGATTCAGTAGATAATTCTTCTTCCTGCAAAATGGCTACTGGGTTAACAGTTTGTTCCTTATTTAGAGACTTAGTTGTAATGAATCTTTCCAACTTGAAAAAGAAGCAGTAGAACTAAAGTTGAAGAAGAATTGTTTTCCTCAAAAACAGGGGCATATTTCTTTTTAAGAAATACATTTTCTTTCCCTACTATATATAGTCAGCATATAATACTAAGTTTTACTTCTCAAAAATAGGTTAGTGTCTGCCTTTTTCAGATACACATCCACGTCAAGAAGGTGTTATCTTCATAATGAACTTAAGCTACAGCTTGGGTGACTCATCTCAGAATATTCTATCAGTCAGAAACTGTTCAAGGTCCAACCCCAGTATTTACTGCTCTGTGGCCTCCACTTTGCGTAGGCACCACCTTAGTGAATCACACTGGCTATCCGTCACTCATTCTTTGAAGACCACAGTTTCAAAATAAAACCCTTAGAAAATGTAGGCACTGAAGTAACAGTTGCAGTTACTTCACCCACGGTTCACTGTACCATGAATGTAACCTACAATTTGAGTCTTTATTTGGTCATTGACAACGGCCTTAAATTTTTGAGTCAAAACTTTAGTGAAATTCAGAAATATAGTCCCTAAGATGTTGATTCTTTTGTTCATAGGAAATGCTTTCAAAACTTACTTAGCTTTAGTTCTAACAAAAGAATATTTTGGGGTTTTTTATGTTTTGTTTTGTTTTTTGTCTTTGGAAAAGTTGAATAGATGGAAACTATGAAAGGAAAAGATGTACTACAAAATTGTAATTCAATAGCACTGGTTTCTGCTTTCATCTAATACAAAACAGAATATAGTATAAGGAAGTTCATTTTTCTTACATTATTGGTAATGAAATTCAAATTAAAAATTAGAGCTTGCTAATTGTGTTTTTCCTCTAGGTTCAGTTCATTATCAGAATAGTCTCTCAAGTAGTGATAATATCCAAATTTAATCAGAAGGTTTAACTGTAAAGTTTAATCATAAAAGTAATGAAATGTACACTTCCAGGGGATACATCTTTGTCTTTTTATCCTGATATAACAAAAAAAAAAAGGGACGTATTATATGCAGATTATCTAGAGGTGAATGGCCATAGGCAGCTTTCTGAGCCTGGTCTGCCTTGCTACCTCTGCAGACCCCTAAAACTGTTTATTGTCTACCCAGGCAGGTGCTCATATTTTTCTAAGATATCCATGACTTCCCACATAGGCTTTCACCTGTTATACAATGACCTGTATAACTATGCCACTGCCTGCTCTATCTCCATTAGCCCCTGGCTACTGCTGCTGTTTACTAAATACATATTAAGTGCCAGATACTATGTTGAGTGTTTTGTTTATTGGATCTTCCCACTGCCATGGGGCAGAGCTACCCTGAAATGAAGTGAGCATATGTTATAGTATAATCTTCTTAGATTTACTTCCATAGTGTATCTTCTGAATTACCAGACTGTGACGAATGACTACAACTACTATTCATGACTGTGGGCTAGTTTTTTCTTTTTTATTGTTGTTAAATATACATAACATAAAATTTACCTTCTTGACCATTTTTTTTAAAGATTTTTATTAATTCACTTTAGAGAGAAAATGTACAAGCGTGTGAGCAGGGGGAGCGGCAAAAGGAAAGGGAAAGGGAGAATCTCAAGTAGATGCCCCACTGAGTGCAGAGCCTGACGCAGGACTTGATTTCATGACCTGAGCTGAAATCAGAGTCAGACGCTTAACCAGCTAAGCCACCCAGGCTCCCCTAGACCGTTTTTAAGTGTACAGTTCAGTGATATTAAATACATTCACATCACTGTCAACCACTGCCACCATATGTTCTTTTGAAGTGGAGGTGCTAGATCATATGATAATTCTTTTTCTGACTTTTTTTTTTTTTTTTTTTTGAGGAACCACACAACTGTTTTCCATAGCGGCTGCACCATTTTACATTCCTAACAGCAGTGTACAAGTCTTCCCTCTTCATATCATCTCCAGCCCTTGTTTTTGTTTTTTTTTTTTTCTGTTTTTTTTTTTACCCAGGTTTATTGAAAAATAATTAGCATACTTCACTAAGTTTAAGGAATACAGTATGATTTTTTAATTTATTCATTTTTTATATTATTTTTTAATTGAAATATAGCCGACACAAAATGTTACATTAGTTTCAGATGTGCAGCATAGTGATTCAGCAAGTCTATACATTATGCTATGCTCACAAGTGTAGTTACCATCTGTCACGAGACAATGCTATTGCAATACCAATGACTGTATTCCTTGTTCTCTACCTTTTATCCCCATGACTTACTCATTTCATAACTGGAAGCCTATATCTCCCAATCTCCTTCATCCTATTTTCTGAGTTAGCTTTTTTCTTTTTTGATAGTACCAATCCTAATGGGTGTGAGGTAGTATTTTACTATAGTTTTGATTTGCATTTCTCTAACCATTAGTGATATGAGCATCTTTTCGTGTGTTTATTGGCCATCTATCTTTTGTGGAGAAATGTCCACTCAAGTCCTTTAACCATTTTTTAATCAGGCTGTTTTTCTTGTTGTTATTTTTGAGTTTTAGAAGTTCTCTATATATTCTAAATATTAATCAGATACATGACTTGTAATATTTTTCAGAGTATGGTTATCTTATGTATGATGTGCAGATATTTTCTCTCATTCTGTGAGTTGCCTTTTTACTCTGCAGATAGTATCTTTTGATGCACAAAATTTTTAAATTTTGCGAAGTACAATTTCCTTATTTTTCTTTTATCATTATGCCTTTAATAATCTGAGAAATAAATCATTGCCAAGTCCAATGTAATAATTTTTTATATCATGAATTCCCACCTCTTTTAGACCTTTGTGATGCACTGTAAAAATTGTTTTATAGTGATCACTTCAGGTCATCTAAAACATTCCCTAAGTCCTAAAAGGCAGTTTCCCCTTAATCTCTGATAAAGTGGAATCCAAGAAGTATCAGCTGTTTTTAGAGTGGCTAACCTATTATTTTTATCTAGGAACAGTATTCATTTTCATCAGTGGATGAATAAAGGTTACTCTAGAACATGTGCTATTTGGGGTAAATATATAGCCTCTTTGTATTTGTCATTTCATCTCTGGAATCTGCCAAACCAAAAATCCCTGGGCATTGGAACCATTGATTCGTCAGTACCTCATCCACCCTCACTCTTTATGCCATTGCCTTATTTTGAATTTGCAATTTGCTTGGTAAAAATGTATTATCCTTTTATATATATGCTACATTTGATTTGCTAAAATTGTGTTTAGAATTTTTGCATCTATATTCGTGAAGCATATTGGTCTAATTTTGTAATGTCTTCTAGTTTTGTAATCAGAGATAACACGCTTATAGAATGAGTTGAGAGGTCTTCTGTCATTAATTATTTGGAAGAGTTTGGTAGATTGGTATGTTATTTCTTTTTTTTTTTAATTTTTATTTATTTATTTATGATAGTCACAGAGAGAGAGAGAGAGGCAGAGACACAGGCAGAGGGAGAAGCAGGCTCCATGCACCGGGAGCCCAATGTGGGATTCGATCCCAGGTCTCCAGGATCGCGCCCCGGGCCAAAGGTAGGCGCCAAACCGCTGCGCCACCCAGGGATCCCGGTATAAGTTATTTCTTAAATGTTTGAGAGTTTTTAGTGGAGCCATTCATGTTGGGGCTTTCTTTGAGAAGTCTTTTTACTACAGTTTCAATTTCTCTTATCCTTATGGGCATATTCAAGTTATATTTCCTCCTGAGTGAGGTTTGTAGTTTGTATCTTTTAAGGACTTTGTCTATTTCATCTAAATAGTCAATATTATGGACTATAAAGTTGTTCATATTTCTTTATGATTTTTATAAAATGTCTGTAGAATGTTTGATGATGTTACCTCTCATTTGTGACATTTGTAATTTTGTCTTATTATTTCTAATCAGTCTAGCTAAAGATTTATTTTAGTAATCTCAAAGAATCTGCTTTTGGTTTTATTGATTTTTTTTATTTTTCTGTTTCATTGATGATTGCTTTGATCTTGATTCCCTTCTTTTGTTTGCTTTGACTTTAATTTGCTTTTTTTTTTTCCTATTTTTTCTAAGTGTAAGCTGTGGTTATTGATTTGAGACCATTCTTCTTTGCTAACACAGGCATTTAGTGCTATAAATCTTCCCAAAAGAAATGGGTTAGTGGCATCTCATAAATTCTAATATGTTTTCATGTTCATTTAATGCAAAGTACTTTCTAATTTCCCCTTTTATTTCTTATTTGATCCATGAGTTAGTTTCCAAATTTGGGAGATTTTCCAGATAACTTTCTGTTATTAATTGCTAATTTAATTCCATTTTGATTAGAGAATATATTTGTATGGTTTGAATCCCTTTAAAATATATGAAGGCTGGGGATCCCTGGGTGGCGCAGTGGTTTGGCGCCTGCCTTTGGCCCAGGGCGCGATCCTGGAGTCCCGGGATCGAATCCCACGTCGGGCTCCCGGTGCATGGAGCCTGCTTCTCCCTCTGCCTGTGTCTCTGCCTCTCTCTCTCTCTCTCTGTGTGACTATCATAAATAAATAAAGAAAAAAATATATATATATAAAAAATATATATTATATATATGAAGGCTAACCCACCTGCTTACCTCCTCTCTCTCCCCTTCTCCCCAATAACTCCATCCCCCTTGCTCTGAGCTAGTTAACAACTTCTGTGTGCCCTTGCACACCTTCTACCTATTCCTTAAATTAGACAAACTCTATACATGGGGATTTCCTCCTCACCATTTTACAAAATAAAGAGGTTATAAAATTCTTTGCATTTCCTTTCTTAGTAAAAATACATAGTGGAAATCTTTCCAGGTCAATTGATAGAGAGCTTACTCACTCTTAGCCATACAATAGTCTGTGTTGCTTTATCTTCTGTGATGTGACTATACCACCATTTAGTCAATTATTTCCCTAGTGATGGTAATACACTCTGTTTCCACATTTTGTCCCTACAAGAAGTACTGCAATAAAATAAAATGCATTCTTAAAAAAAAAAAAAAAAGCCAAACCCAGAGGGTCTCCCAGGTGACTCAGTCAGTTGGGCATCTGACTCTTGGTTTTGGCCCAGGTCATTGTCTCAAGGTTGTGAAATAGTGCTGCTGGTCACATTGGACTCCACATTTAGCGAGAAGTCTGCTTCCCCTCTTCTTTTGCCCCTCGCCCTACTCACTCAACTCTACTTCTCTTTCTAAAATAAATAAAACCTTAAAAAAAAAAAAAAAAAAAGACTACCAAACCAGGCAGAGGACTTGACAACAAGCATAGATTTGATACCTACTAGTTTTTGGACCACAAAGGAAAAAAAATTGAAATGTCATCTGATCTCTTAATATTTACTAAACAACTTAATACAGAGAATCATTAGAAGGATAAGTGGTTTAAGGACTTCATCCCTGTCATTCCAGCTACTGAAATTGGCATATCAAATGAATACTGGGCAATGCTGGTGAGTGAATATACTTCTTGTATAGGAATTGTGTGCCTGGATTTTCTAAGTAACCTGAGAGAAGTTTAGACCATTAGGAATTTGAGGTTACGTTCATTGTTCAATCTTGGAGTGTCAGGTAGCAGAACAGAAAAAACTATAACAGTTACCTTTTTTTAATTACTTGGATTATTTACCATTCTATAAATTCCACTGACTAGTGCACACAATATCCAATATACTCCTTGCTTATAGGCTATTCTCTTTCTGCTCCTTCTGAGTTGTATGTTTACAGAGTTCGTTGTGTTTTTTTCAATTAATTATATAGTTTAACTAAATGTTATATAAGTCAATGAAATATAAGTTGTATACTTTGAGAAGCATCATCAGTAAGGGATAAAATGAAACCTACAATATAACCCCTGTATATGATTTGTGAATCATATACAGTATAAAAATCATATAAATGGGAGTGAAAAATACCTAATTCAGGATCATTGTTACCTCTGGATTCAGAGGGAAATGGGATCAAGAGAGGTACAGAATGGGCTTCAACCAAATCTACAATATAAAATGTCCCGTTTAAAAAAAAAATGCACCAAGCAAAGACATTTAAGGTTTGTTTAAGATTTGATAAATACAGGGACACCTGGGTGGCTCAGCGGTTGAGCCTCTGCTTTCAGCTAAGGGCATGATTCCAGGGTTCTGGGATCAAATCCCACAACGAGCTCCTTGAGTAGAGTCTGCTTCTCCCTCTGCGTGTGTCTCTGCCTCTCTCTCTCTCTCTCTCTCTCTGTCTCTGTCTCTCATGAATAAATAAAATCTTTTAAAAAAAGTTAATAAATACTAGTTTTTGATTCACATTTTTCCTATTCCTATCTTCCTTTTGTTTGTCTCTCAGACTAAGCATTTAGAGGGGAAAAAAGAAAGGCAAACCATAAAATAGACCCTTAACTACAGAAAACAAAGAGGGTTGCTGGAGGGAGGCAGGCAAGGGGGTGGGGGTGGGGTTGGGTTAAATGGGTGTTGGGTATTAAAAGGGCATTTGTGATGAGCACTGGATGTTATATGTAAGTGATAAATCACTAAATTCTACTTCTGAAACTAATATGACACTGTTAACTAACTGGAACTTAAATAAAATTTGAAACAAAAAAAAATTCAAATTCTTAAAGTGACTGAATATCTGGAATTGGTCTGGCCAGTGTAGAATCATAAAATGACTGGCTGGCACTGTCCCCAGACTGTGCAAAGAGGTATACTTTTATTCCAGTATCCAGAGCTAGATAGGAAATACCCAGCAACTTAAACAGTGAATCTTTGTATTCTGTGTTATTCTTTAAGACCATTACATATTTATGGAATCAGTCCTACTAGCTAGCTTTTTTTCCTGAAATCTGGTTTCCATCTGAGCTCCCTAATTGGAGCCTTGGGCCTAGAGAACAAACATGTCTAGCCAGACCTTAGACAGGCCCCTCATACTGATATCTTAACCTTTCCCTTGACCAACTCGTCTCTGAGATGATAAGTGTCCATTTATTTGGATTTGAATCTGGCCTCTTGATTGGTGAACCTTGTGAGTTTATTCTCCATATCCTATCCCTTGCTGAGGTTTCCTTTGAACGCTTTGTGGAAAATGAATGGCATTGCTTAATCTAGTACCATCTGGGTTATTTTTTTTCTAGATAAGGAAGGTAGTCAACATATTTTTTAACATCTCATAAAATTGTATGGCAAAATATCATTTGTTTGTTTAGAGAAGAATCAAGAATTATTAGGAAGTGTAAATTAAATAGTATTGCCAAAATTGGAGGGAAAGAAGAAGAGATGTCATTTGACAACAGCATTGTGTCTCATCTTTGTGCAAAATAAAAGGTCATAAAGTTGGCATATAGGCCAATTTGAGAAACCATTTTAGGAAAGTTTTTTCTTCAAACGAAAGAAAATTTTTTCTTCAAACCAAAGATTAGAATCAGGAGATAGTTTTATAGATAGATGCCTGTTTTCTTTGTTTACAACTAATATTACTATCATAGGACATAGCAAGTTGGAAACTCTAAACAATCTTATCACATCTTTCTCTAGATAATTATAACATAGTTTTTGTTTTGTGGAATATCTTAATTTTTGTATCTTACAGAAGTGATGTTGAATAATAGAAAACCTTATTTCTATTCCTTTCTCCTCTATCCATCTTGCTGAATGACCTTGGGTAAATCCATTTTCTTCATAGAGCCAGTCTCTCAAATATACAGTGAAGATAGGCACTATTCACCTTACCACCTCTTTTCAAGACCAGCTAGACTACAATGCTCCATTTTTCTAATTCCTATCTAAAACCCTGATGTGATGTAGGCAGAATAAGATGCTACTGCCCTCTGCTGGTCCTAAGAACATACCCACCCATCATTGAGCAGCCCTGCCCATCCTAACAGTGAGAGACACAGTGGGCCTTGCTTGTGGCTGGCAAAACAGCAGGAAGCCACAAAAAAAAGGAGGTGAATTTCATGTTTGGAAAAATAATCACATTTGAAGTATTTTGGGAATTAATGATTTCTTATGCATATATCAGATGCAATAACTATTGTGTGACTGCCTTGTCACCAAAAAGTATTCTATAGTCACTTCCCTCTGCTACAGTTTCTCACCTGGTAAACAAGTTGTGAGTTCTGACCTTTTGAGCCACTGTCACTATTTTATAACATCTTTCTGCCTTGAAACATATACAGTCCACTTTTGTTTGGAAGATTTAGGGGAGTTTTTGCTTATTCATTTTGTTTGTCAATAAATAGGAAGATGGGCAGCCCCAGTGGCGCAGCGGTTTAGCACTGCCTGCAGACCAGGGCATGATCCTGGAGACCTGGGATCGAGTCCCACGTCTCCTGCATGGAACCTGCTTCTCCCTCCTCCTGTGTCTCTGCCTCTCTCTCTCTCTATGTCTATCATAAGTAAATAAATAAATCTTTTTAAAAAATAAATAAAATAAATAGGAAGATGATAATTGATATGTGCCAAGGAAAGGGAATATGCAACATCAGGAAGAAAAGTGCTGAAAAAGAAAGGCAAGGCTTCATTATACTCTCAGATCCCTATGGAGCTCTGTCAAGTTGTAATAAGAGATCTATAATTGATAATAGCTTTTTTGGTGTGTCAATGATCCTAAAAGTACCTTATCTGAGAAACTGATAAGAATTTATTAAAAAGCTGTGGTTTTCTGAACTCATCTGTATTAATTTCAGAACTCTGAAATTTCAAGAGCTGCTATTTATTATTATGCACTTGTAAGAAATAGTGCTGCCTTTGACCGTACTTACAGGAAAGGCAACTGAAAATTATGCTTTTGTCTTGTTTGAATTTCATGCCTTTAAAATCCCTTTCAAAATAGGTCTGTGCACTGCTACTGAGATCATTGTTAGTCCTGAGAGTGCTGCGGGGCAACAACAACAGAAGTGCAACCTACACCCCAAGTATCTACAAGCAGAGTATAGGAGGAATATGTGATTCATATTGTGGCTTCTGCTTACGTATGCACAAACCACACACATTTTGCCCATTATTTCCCATTGGTAGATCGTAACTGTATTTTAAACAAGTATACAGGCATTATGAAGATCAACTGTGATCCTAATGCAGCTTCCCCTTGGGGAACTCTTGATTTTTGTTTCATAGTCAAGCCCAACTTATAGCCACCTGATAGGAGTTACATTCAGTCACCTCAGCAGCAGTACATAATCCTATCTTGGGATGCAGAATTACAAAGACTCTCAAAAGCAAAATCACAGCCATCCGACTTCCAACTACATAAGTACTACGTTTCACGGAATGTGTGGTGCCTATTTCCAGTTCTAGGTTTTAGTCTGCTCTAGACCAAAAAGGAAATTAGGATGTATTGAGGATATCATTTTTACCAGGTATCTTATTCATCTGTTAGGCATTCCTAAGAAATGAACCAACTATATATATAACCTTAATGGTAATCTTCAGTGTCCAATATTTAGTTCTACTCACAGAAAACAAACTTAATTCCAAAAAATAAAATGGACAAAGAAAATTGTCTATTGAGAATGTTACCTTCTGTTTGCTGAGAAATGATGGATTAAAATTTTTTTGAAATAGCTTTAATATGTGGAAATGAAAGCAAGAGCTGTGGAAAGATGGTTTAAATCATTAACTGAAACTTGATAGTATGTATCATATGTAAAAGTCAAAATGCAATGTTAATCAAAATCATATCAGATTTTCAAGGAAGAATATTACTTTGGAAAGAAAATCCTAAAGTGCAGAAAAAAACAGCAGTGCTAATTAGTACTTATTTTATGATGTTCTTTTTGCAAGACAATTTGGTATAGAAAAAAATCAGGGGCTTTGGAACCAAACAAACTTTGGGCTTAAAAAAAACTAGCTTCACTACTTCTGTATTTTGTTATCTGACTTTAGGCAATCACTTAAACCTCCCTGAACTTTTATTTCCTCTTTTTAAATTGGCAATAATGTGCAACTTATATTCGGTATTAAATAAGATATGTCAATATTTATGAAGTGACACAAGTACCTGCAGAGTTAGTTTTCCTTCTCTCTATTGTAAATCACAGAGTAAGGTTTACTTGTGCATTGAAGCCCAGCAAGAAGTCCTGGAAAAGAAGGTCTGGTTTGAGATTACCTCCTATGACCAGACTTGGTTACCAGAAAAGGCCCTCAAAGCCCAGGACAGTCTGCTAAAGGGGTATGTGAGACAGGAAGCAGCCTTGGTGGGGAGGAAAAGGGCTAGAGTAATCAGTAGGGAGGGTACGATTCTTCTTGAGTCCCAAATGCATGATCTGCCTTCATTCTGTGTGTAAGGCCAAGCTGCAGGCGCACTCACATTTCATTTTGTGCCCTCAAAAAAATACTGTAGAAAAAAATTTGAATTATCTGAAGTTTTATGTTTAGGTTATGATGGATTTCATTTATATATCCTAATTGTTATAAGAGCTACCAACTCTACAGTGTCTATTATGTGCATAGTACAATGCCAAGTACTTTTCAAATATTCTCTAAATCAGATAATAACTTTGATTTCTAGCTGTTGCTAAAATGTCCATAAAGTGACTGAAACCGTAAAGGGCTTCATAGCAAGCCCAAAGTTGTCAGTTAAAAATGAATATGTTGCTGATTGCTAAGCTTGTACTGCCGTAAAATACTGTTTAGATAAACCCTTTGATGATATCTGTGGTTAACCATGAGTCCTGTAATTTTCTGAATTGCCATGACTGTCAGCCCTGTGGTGATGCATATTGTATGTTCTCACAGAAACTGGCCCCTGGAGTCAGCCAGTTTGCTTACACCTGTGTTCAGGACCACCCCATTTGGACGAATCAGCAGTTTTGGGAGACAACTTTCTACAATGCAGTGCAGGAACAGGTGCGCTCCCTGTATCTCTCAGCCAAGGAAGACAATCATGCCCCATATCTGAAACAGAAGGTAAGAGAAGAAAGATATTAGTGTGGGACTGGCATCCTGTCTTCAAAGAAAGCTTATTCAGATATTCCTAGGGCAAAAGAATATCCAGTCACTTTCTACCAGTATATTTGAGGTTCATTTTAGGGAGTCCTGTGGTGAGCATCTTTCTTCTGTTGATTTCTGATATTATGTTTTTCCATAATAACTTCTTAATATCATTCTTTAGTGGTAGAATTGTTTTATTACATTTTAATAAGTAGGAGTTCTTTTGAAACAATTATAGGAAGTTGAACAGAAAAAAAAAGAAAGAAAATACCTGGGCAGATGTCTTTGTGCAATTAACTTTTTGAAGAAATGTCAAATTAAAGTTAAATGATTCTTATAAAAAGCTTTTGCACAGCAAAGGACACAGTTGACAAAACTAAAAAACAACCTCCTGAATGGGAGAAAACCATTTATAAATGTCTTTTCAGATAAAGGGCTAGTATCCAAAGTCTATAAAGAATTTATCAAACTTGACACCAGAAGCAAGAAATGGGCAGAAAAGGGACACCTGGGTGGCTCAGCTGGTTAAGTATCTGCCTTCAACTGAAGTCATGATCCTAGGGTCCTGGGATCAAGCCCCCTCATCAATCTCCCTGCTCAGCAGGGAACCTGCTTCTCCTTCTCCCTCTGTGCTCCTCCTGCTTATGCTCTTGCTCTTTTTCTCTTTCAAATAAATGTACAAATAATCTTTTAAAAAAGGAAATGAGCAGAAGACATGAACAGACATTTCTCCAAAGACATACAAATGGCCAACAGACACATGAGAAAATGCTCAACATCACTTGGCATCAAGGAAATACAAATCAAAACCACAATGAGATACCACCTCATACCAGTCAGAATGGCTAAACTAACAAGTCAGGAAACAACAGATGTTAGCAAAGTTATAGAGAAAGGGGAACCAATGCAAGCTGGTATAGCCACTCTGGAAAACTTTTTTGAAGTTCTTCAAAAAGCTGAAAATAGAGCTGCCTTATGACGCAGCAACTGTACTACTAGGTATTCACCCAAAGGATGTAAACATAGTGACCTGAAAAGGCACCTACACCCCAATGTTTATAGCATCAATGTCCACAATGTCCACAAATATGGAAAAAGCCCAGATGTCCATAAAAGGTTGAATGGATAAAGAAGATGTGGTAGATATACAATGGAATATTATTACTCAGCCATCAAAAAAAATGAAAACTTACTATTTGCAATTATATGGATGGAACTATGGGTATTATGCTAAGAAAAATAAGCAATCACAGACAATTATATGATTTCACTGATACGTGGAATTTAAGAAACAAAACAGAAGATCATAAGGGAAGGAAGGGAAAAATAAGATGAAAGCAGAGGAGACAAACCATAAGAGACTCTTAAGTATAGGAAACAAACTGAGAGTTGCTAGAGGGGAGATGGGTGGGGAGATGGGGTAACTGGGTGATAGGCATTAAGGAGGGCACTTGATGTAATGTGCTCTGGGTATTATATGCAACTGGTGAATCATTAAACTCTACCTCTAAAACTAATAATACACTCTGTTAATTAATTGAATATAAATAAAATATAAAAAACAAAAAGTTAAATGGCTCTAAAAAATATAAAACTCAATAGTTCTTAGAAGTATGTCAGTGATAAATCTAGTCTTCCTTTTAGGAATATTCTATATGTTTCCATATAGTTTATTCAGCATAAATTATACTTAAGAAAAATATCAAGAAAATATTTTAAAATAAGAAAATTGCAGGGTGCCTGGGTAGCTCAGTTGGTTAAGCATCTTGCATCAACCTCCATTTTAAGTTGATCTTATTTTATGTGAGGTAAATGAATTTAGATTTCTTTTTTTTTTTTTTTTTTTTTTTATTTGAGAGAGAGAGGCAATTAGCCAGGAAAGAGGGAGAAACAGACTCCCCACTGAGCATGGAGCCTGATATGGGGCTTGATCCCAGGATTCTGGGATCATGACCTGAGCCAAAGGCAGAGGCTTAACCAACTGAGCCACCCAGGTGCCCCCATTAATTTAGATTTCTAACAGGAACTACATAGTAGTGTTCAGATATTTCTATGTCTCATGTAATTTTAAACATATTGTTTGTCTGTTCTTGAGTATGATAAAACAGAAACTTTAATAAAAAAAATAGCACTGACATTTATCTCATATTCCAAATTTTTATTATATACCATTAGTGTGAATTGTTTAATTTAATATAAAACTCAGATTTTTCTTTCAAACACCAAACGCATTTGAGTAAATGGTAACTATAACTGATGCAAGTTAGTTTGAGGTCATGTTCCTGAAATCTCTGGAGTGGTATGGTGCTTTTGATAGGTTTTTTAAGCAGTTATAATGCTTACATTGGTATAACTCAAAAGCCTTTGTAGAGCAAACATATGTCACTGCTACTCTGTCCTTTCTTCTGAGAAGTCTCTCTATGATGCCTAGATTAGATACAAGTGAGACTATATACATACTAGCTCTTCTCAACTTTTTAGCCTACTAGGAAATTCTTTAAAATCCCATTGTCAGATTCATGGAAAAAAAAGAATTTTGAGAAAATGGCTGCAAAGTAGGAGGATCATAGGCTTGTTTCATCCCACAAATATATCCAGTTGTCCTAAATACCCCAGAAATCAATCTGAAGACTGGCAAAACAAACTCCACAACTAAAGGTAGAGAAGAAGCCACATCAAAGAACGTGTAGAGATGCAGCTTGGGAGGGAAATGTATCATGGCCACTGCAGTAGGGAGAGAACCATGGATGCACAGAAGAGTGAGAGACAAAGTAGCACACAGGGGAGCACGTGGGGAAAAGAAATCCCCATAGCAATTGACTTAGAAAAAATAAGAGGGCCCAAATTTCATGAGTTCTCAAAACCAGTGGAGCTTAAAACCTGGAGTTTTAAGGGTCAGAAGACTTGGCTCAAGGAATTCCCAGAGGACATTCAGGCTGCTCTTGGAAAAAAAGCAGATCAAACAACCCAAGGACATAACAGCATGGAAACAGTAGTCTGAAGAATACCTGAGACAGACAGTGGGGAGGTTAGTTGTTCATCTCAGAGCATGTTCCAGAAAGGCAACATTCAGAGAGACCCCTCCAGTAACAAAGGAGCTAGCAGGTGCCATTTATCTCTCCTCAGCATAAACATGGAACTGCAGGAACTAGCACAGCACCAACACTCACTTCATAATTTGCTTATGCCAAGCCCCCTGCACTAAGTGGAACCACCCTTCTCAGTCCCAACATAGCAGATCCCCTCCCCTAGAAGACTGGACCAAATCCCTGCTAATACTACATCTCCCCACCTGGGAGTTTTGTTGGTTGTTTTTGTTTTTAATAATTTGTTTAAAAGATTTTATTTATTTGAGAAAGAGAGATAGCAAGAGAAAGCAGGAGGGAAGAGAGGGAGAGAAGCAGGCCTCCCCGCTGAATGGGGAACCTGATGCGGGGCTTGATCCTAGGACCCTGAGATCATAACCTGAACTGAAGGAGACACTTAACTGCCTGAGCCACCCAGGCACCCCGTGTTTGTTTTTTTTTAAGCTTTATTTATTTATTTGAGATAGAGCATGGGCATAAGTGGGTAGAAGGGCAGAGGGAGAGAATCCCAAGAAGACTCCCCGCTGAGCACAGAGCCATATGTAGGGCTTGATCGTACAAGCCACAAGATCATGACCTAAGCTGAAACCAAGAGGCGGGTGCTTAACCCAGGCACCCCTCCACACCCAGGAGTTTTGTAAGGCCTCAGTTCAAATGGCAGTGGCAATAGGTCTCATTTCACAAGCAGACCAGAGCATACCTAATTACAGCATGCCACATTTGGGCCAGGAACCAAACACTGCCTACAACAGGCAAAGAGAGCCTCTGCAGATGACTGACCTGAAGGATAAAGCAGCCAGGACACAACAGCAGACCACACCAGGACATGTTGGAGACACATATAGAAGCACCAGGCCCAAGGAAATAGGAGACACTATACAATAGGACTTCTTCATGAAGCCATTATCCTCAAGAACAGGAGAAATAGTTGACTTCCTAACAAACAAATAGGCAACAGAGACTTAAATAAAATGAGAAAACAGAGGAATTTGTCCCTAATGAAAGAATAGGACAAGGCCACAGCCAGAGATCTAAATGAAACAGATATAAGTAACGTGCCTGGTGCAGAATTTAATCAGTGATCATAAGGATCACTAGACTTCCTAGACTTGAGGAAAGAGTGGAAAACATCCATGAGACAGACCATTAACACAGAGCTCTAAAGGCAATAACATAGTATAGACAAAGGGCTCAGTAAATTCAATGAAAAATGCACTTGATGGAATGAATAGCAGAATGGAAGAAGCAGAGAAATGAATTAAAGACCTAGGAGACTAGGATCAGGAAAGTAATCAGGATCAACAAAAGAGAGAAAAAAGAATCATGCAAATTAACAATAGACTTAAGGAACTCTGTGACTCTATCAAACATTGTAACATATATATTATAGAAGTCCCAGAAAGAGAGAAAAGGGGGCAAAAAATTTACTTGAAGAAACAATGGCTGGAAACTTACCTAATCTGGGGAAAGAAACAGATATCCAGATCCAGAAGGCAAGGGGATCCCAAAAAAAATTCACATAAGCAGATCCACACCAAGACATCTCATCATTAAAATGGCAAAATATAGAGATAAAGAAAAAATATTAAGGACAGTTACACACAAAGGAAACCTTATAAGGAGGTTTCATCAGCTGATTTTTCAGCAGAAACTTTCCAAGCCAAATACAAGTGGCATGATATATTTAAGGTGCTGAGTGGTAAAAAAAAAAAAAAAAAAAGTCTGCAGCCAAGAATACTCTATCCAGCAAGGCTAACATTCAAAATAGAAGGAGAAATCAAGAGATTCACAAACAGTAATTAAAGGAGTACATGACCACTAAATCAGCCCTACAAGAAATACTAAAGGGAACTCTGTGAGTGGAGGAGAAAGATAAAAATTACAGTATGAAAGTAGGTATCACAAAAGCAGTTAAAATGAATATTTCTATTAAAAAAGTTCAAGGAGCTCACAAAATAAAAGGATGTAAAATATGACACCATATACCTAAAACATGGAGAGGATGACAGGAGCAAAGAATGGGTTCAAACTTGAATGGCCATCAACTTAATGTAGACTGCTATGTGCAGAAGAGGGTATGTACAAACCTAATGGTAACTACAAATCAAAAACCACTAATAAATATGCAAAGGATAAAGGGAAAGAAATCCAAATATATCACTAAAGAAAATCAGCAAACACGGAAGAAAGACAAGAAAGATCAGAGAAAACCTTAAGAAACAATAAAACCAATAATAAAATGGCAATAAAGAGCTATCTATCAATAATATTTTTGAATGTAAATCGACTAAATGCTCTAATCAAAAGACAGAGGATGACAGAATAGATTAAAAAAAACAAGACCCATATATATGCTGCTGACAAGAGACTCATCTTGGATCTAAAGACACCTGCAGATTGAAAGTGAGGGGATGGAGAAACATTTATCATGTAGATGGATGTCAAAAGAGTAGCAGTACTTATTTCAGACAAACTGGACTTTAAAACAAAGACTGTAACAAGAGCCAAAGAAGGACACTATATAATAATAAAGGGGAAAATCCACAAAGAAGATATTTATGCACCCAACATGGGAGCACCCAAATACATAAAATAGTTGTTAACAAACATGAAGGAACTAATTGATAATAATTCAATAATAGTAGAGGACTTTAACACCCCACTTACATCAATGGACAGGTCACCCAAACAGAAAATTAACAAGGAAACAATAGCTTTGAATGATACACTGAACCAAATGGATTTAACACATATTCAGAACGTTTCATTTTAAAACAGCAAAATACATATTCTTTTCAAGTGTACATGAAACATTCTCCAGAATAAATCACATATTAGGCCACAAAACAAGCCTCAAATTCAAAAACAAGGAAGTCATAGTATCCATCTTTTCTGACCACAGCACTATGAAACTAGAAGTCAAATTAAAAAATCTAGAAAGACCACAAATACATGGAAGTAAAATAACATGCTACTAAACAATGAATGGGTCAACCAGGAAATAAAACAAATTAAAAAGTACATGGAAACAAATGAAAATGAAAACACAATAGTTCAAAATTTTTGAGACACAGCAAAAGCAGTTCTAAGACGGAAGTTTACAGCAATACAGGCCTACTTCAAGAAGCAAGAAAAATCTCAAATAAAAACCTAACCTTACACCTAAAGAAGCTAAAAAAAGAACAACAAACAAAACCTAAAACCAACAGAAGGAAGGGAACAATAAAGATTAGAGCAGACATAAATAATATAGAAACTAAAAAAACAATAGAGCAGATCAATGAAACCAGGAGCTGCTTCTCTGAAAAAAAAATCAGTAAAATTGATAAACTTCCAGCCAAACTTATCAAGAAAAAAAGAAATAGAACCCAAATAGATAAAATTGCAAATGAGACAGGAGAAATAACAACACAGAATTACAAACAGTTATAAGAGATTGTTATGAAAAACTCTATGCCAAAAAATTGGACAACCTAGAAGAAATGGATAAATTCTTAGAAACATATAACTCACTGAAACTGAAACAGGAAGAAATAGAAAATTTGAACAGACTGATTACCAGCAATAAAATTAAATCAGTAATCAACAAACAAACAAAAGTTCTGGACCAGATGGCTTCACAGGAAAATTCTGTCAAACATTTAAAGAAGAGGTAAATCTATTCTTCTCGGGAATCCTGGGTGGCTCAGCGGTTAAGCGTTAAGCCTTTGGCCCAAAGAGTGATCCTGGAATCCTGGGATCAAGTCCCACATCGGGCTCTCTGCATGGAGCCTGCTCCTCCCTCTGCCTATGTCTCTGCCTCTCTCTCTGTCTCTCTCATGAATAAATAAATAAAATCTTTAAAAATAAAAAATAAATAAAATCTATTCTTCTCAAACTATTCTCAAAAACAGAAAAGGAATGATAACTTCCAAGTTCATTCTATGAGGCCAGCATTGCCCTGATACCAAAACCAAATAAATATGTCACTAAAAAAGAGAACTAGAGGCCAGTATGTGTCATGAATGTAGATGCAGAAATCCTCAACAAAAATGTAGCAAACCAAATCCAACAATACATTAAAAAAGTCATTTACCAGGATCAAGTAAAATTTATTCCTGAGTTATAAGGGTAGTTCAGTATTTGCAAATCAATTATCATGATGTATCACATCACTAACCGAAAGGTTAAGAAACCATAGATTATTTCAATAGATGGAAAAAAAGCATTTGGACAAAGTACAACAACGTCCATTCATGATAAAAGCCCCAGGTTTAGAGGGAACATACCTCAACATTATAAAGGCCATATATGAAAAACGATGGCAAGCATCATATTCAATGGTGAAAAAAACTGAGAGCTTTCCTGTAAGGTCAAGAACAAGACAGGATGTCCATTCTCAACACTTTTATTTAACATAGTACTGGAAGTCCTAGCCACAGTAATCAGACAACAAAAAGAAAAGGCATCCAAACTGATAAGGAAGTAAAACTATTTGCAGATAACATGATACTCTATATAGAAAACCCAAAAGATTCCATCAAAAAACTGCTAGAACTGATACACAAATTCAGTAAAGTCACAGACTAAAAAAAACACCGTTCAGAAATCGGTCATATTCCTACACACCGATTATGAAGCAACAGAAAGAAAAATTAAGAAAACAATCCCATTTATAGTTGCACCAAAAATAATAAGATACCTAGGAATAAACCTAACCTGTACTCTGAAAACTATAAAACACTGATGAAAGAACTTGAAGATAATGAAAAGAAATGAGAAATCAGGGGATCCCTGGGTGGCTCAGCGGTTTAGCGCCTGCCTTTGGCCCAGGGCGCAATCCTGGAGTCCCGGGATCGAGTCCCGTGGCAGGCTCCTGGCATGGAGCCTGCTTCTCCCTCTGCCTGTGTCTCTGCCTCTCTCTCTCAAATAAATAAATAAATCTTAAAAAAAAAAGAAATGAGAAAACATTGTATGCTCATGGATTGGAAGAACAAATATTATTAAAATGTCTATACTACCCAAAGCAATCTACACATTAAATGTAATTCCTGTCAAAATACCAATAGCATTTTTCACAGAACCAGAATAAACAATCCTATAATGTATATGGAACCACAAAAGACCCTGAACAGCCAAACCAATTTTGAAAAAGCAAAGCAAAGCTAGAGGTGTCACAATTCCAGATTTCAAGTAATATTACAAAACTATATTAATCAAAACATATGATACTGGCACAAAAATAGACACTTAGATCAGTAGAACAGAATAGAAAATCCAAAAATGCACCCACAACTATATGTGAATCTTCAACAAAAGAAGAAAGAATATCCAATGGGAAAAAATTAACCTTCAATGAATGGCATTGGGGAAACTGGACAGCAACATCCAAAAGAATGAAACTGAACCACTGTCTTTCACCATACACAAAGTAAACTCCAAATGGAATAAAGACCTAAATGTGAGACCTGAAACTACAAAAATCCTAGAAGAAAGCACAGGTAGTAATTTTTTTGACATCAGCCATAGCAACTTCTTTTAAGAAAGGTTCCCTGAGGCAAGGTAGACAAAAGCAAAGTTAAACAATCAGGATTTCATCAAAATAAAAAGCTTACACACCACAAAGGAAATAATCAACAAAACTATAAGACAACGTACTGAATGGGAGAAGATATTTGCAAATGACAGATCTGATAAAGGGTTACTATCCAAAATATATAATGAACTTATAAAACTCAACACTCAAAAAACAAATAGTCCCATTAGTAAATGGGCAGGATATAGAACAGACATTTCTCCAAAGAAGACCTACAGATGCCGAGAGACACATGAAAAGATGTTCATCATCACTTACCATCAGGGAAATGTAAATCAAGACTACAGTGAGATATCACCTCAAACCTGTCAGAATGCCTAAATCAACAACACAAGAAACAACAAGTATTGGCAAGGATGTGGAGAAAAGGGAACCCTGTGCACTGTTGGTGAGAATGCAAACTGGTGCAGCCACTATGGAAGACAGTATGGAGGTTCCTCAAAAAGTTGAAAGCAGAACTATCCTAGGACCTAGCAGTCACACTAGTGGGTATTTACCCAAAGAATACAAAAAGACTAAGTCAAGGGGATACATGCACCCCTATGTTTATAGCAGCATTATTTACAATAGCCAAATTATGACTGCAGCCCAAGTATCCATTGATTGAAGGGGTGGGGCATACACACATACACACACACACACACAAAAGCACACCTGGAATATTACTCAGCCATAAAAAAAAAATAATGAAATCGGGCAGACCTGGTGGAATTTAAGAAACAAACAAGCATAAGGAAAAAAAAAATTCCTGAGAAATGTGCTCTTAATTATAAAGAACAACATAGTGCTTACCAGAGGGGAGGTGAGTAGGGGAATAAGTAAAATAGGTGATGAGGATTAAAAGTACAGTTATCAGGGGATCCCTGGATGGCTCAGCGGTTGAGTGCCTGCCTTTGGCCCAGGGCGTGATCCTGGAATCTCGGGATCGAGTCCCGCATCGGGCTCCCTGCATGGAGCCTGCTTCTCCCTCTGCCTGTGTCTCTGCCTCTCTCTGTCTCTCTCTCTGTGTCTCTCATGAATAAATGAATAAAGTCTTTTAAAAAATGTACAGTTATCATGATGCATACTGAGTAATGCATGGAATTGTTGAATCACTATATTGTATACCTGGAACTTATATAACACTGTATGCTGACTACACTGAAATTAAAATTAAAAACATAAAATAAAAATTTACTTATTTATTCATGAGAGACAGAGAGAGGGAGCAGAGACATAGAGGAAGAAGCAGGCTCCCTATGGAGGCCTGACGTGGGACTCAATCCCAGGACCCCAGGATCACAACCTGAGCCAAAGACAGATGCTCAACCACTGAGATACCCAGGCGCCCAAAAAAATAAGATAAAATGAAATCCCATTGTTAGGTAACAGTGTGTATTATCAGTACCTATGTCCTGATAATATTTGACTCCCACATTTACAAGAAAATCTAGCTCTGTTTTTTCTAACTTTGGTCATTCTGTCTCCTCCCAAAGAGCAGAAGAGAAGAAACATACCAGAATATTAGTACATGCTACTGGACATTCATTTATTTATAGGTATTTCACGTCAACCCTTTTTTTATAACTGGCAGTTTGAAAGGATGGAGCTATAGAGATAAATAAATGCAATGAAATGTTAGCAGTGAAAAGTGTATCCATCTGTGCTTTGGTACTGCTTTCTTGGATTTATCACATTGTTCTACTCAAGGCTGGCTGGAGGTAGCAGGGAAAAAAGACTTGATTTTGTCTTGTTATTGTTGTTATGTTTTATTTATATATTTTCTTTTTTTGGTGACAGGTATTTAATAGATGGATAATTGAAACATTCCATGTTTTTTGAAGCTTGTGTCATAGATTTGCATTGTTCTGCTTCATTTTTTTAGGATAAGCTTCCAGATGACCAGTATCAGGAGAAGACTGCAATGGACCTGGCAGCTGAACAACTACGCCTTTGGCCTTCTCTGAGCAAATCAACGCAACAGGAGTTGGTGCAACGTGAGGAAAGCACTGTCTTCAGTCAGGCCATTCATTTTGCGAACCTCATGGTCAACCTGCTAGTTCCATTGGATACAAGTAAAAACAAGCTCCTAAGAACATCAGCACCAGGTGACTGGGAGAGTGGAAGCAACAGCATTGTCACAAACAGGTACCAAAATGTGCACATACAGAGACACTCCTGTTCTTGGCTTAGCAAACAAAAGAAAGTATTTTAGGCAAATACTGCTGTGCATATTTCAAAAATTTAAGCATTTTCCTTATCTTCAGACTTGCTTAACTCCTTTTTTTTCCAACTCTCCTATGTTAAAAGACATTCACTTCATCTGACTATTCATAACCATCTCCCACAGTCTCATTTCTTTCATGACCTAATTTTTCAAATGTCTCACCCACTACTGAATAAGCCCTTCAGTTACTTTCTGCCATAGCAATTTACAGAAAGCACTCTGGAAAATAACTAATGAACTTCTTACCAAAGTTATTGTTTCTCAGCCCTCCTTTTTTTCAACTTAGTCATTGCATTTGTCTATAATCATGTCCTCAACTATGCCTTGCTCCCAACCAGTGGTACCTTGTTCTGGTACCACTGAGAATAAACCGATAGACTATGAGGCCTAACAGGATTTGGCTCCTGATGACTTCTGCTCTGACCTTATTTCCTGTCATTCTTCTGTTGAGAAAACTGGTCTCCCTGCTAATGCTAATCCTCAGATACTCTGAGCATAATACTGCCTCAGGGTCTTTGTACTTGTTCCCACAATCTGGAATACTCTCCCCGAAATAGTCACATGAATCATTCCCTCACTTCATAAAACTCTGCCCAAATGTCATCTACCTGGAGAGGTTTCCTGACTTCCCTGTCTTAAGTAGTAGATCCATCACTCTTTCTCCTACCTTGCATTTTTTTTCTTTCATGCTATCTTCTACAACCTGATTTATCTTCATATATTTGCTTATTGTAAACCTCATTCATTGCCGAACCCCCAGCTCTTTGCATGTAGTACATGCCCAATAAATATTTGGTTGAACATGATTAAATGAATTAATAAATGAACTGCTTACCCAACAGTAATGACATTCTAACATTTTAGGTCTTCAGTGATGCTCTAACATGCTGGTAGTTCTTCTAACTTTTATAAATCCCTCTCAGGCTCTTTCAGGCAGCTTCTCTTTGCTGTCATTCTCAATTCCTCTTCCATGCTCCTCATACTCTCTTAGAAACTCATCCACAAGCCCACATCTCTGACCCCAACCTCTCAATCTCCCTATCCCAGTTACTTCATTTTTGTCAAGAACACCTGAGAGCTTCTAGTCTTCCACGCTAGACAACTTTTTGTTGTTTTGAAGTCAGCCTTTTACACCATGCAGTCGGCTGCACTGGTCTCTCATTTCTTCCTTCAGGGAGTTATTTTATGTGAACAATACAGCCTAAGCCTTCATCACTTCAAACTATAGATGACCGTGCTCATTGAAAGTCTAGTGAGTAAAAAAGAAAGTCTAGTGAGTGGCTAAGGCACTCAAGTTCTTTAATGCTTTAGAATGATATGAGGCCATATTCACTGTTTAGCTCTCCCTTAAAACTGATTCAGCTAATGTGGTTGGATTTGGAGGAAAGAGAACTAAGTTAGAACAGACAAATGAGTCTTTTCCATGATTAACAGTCTAAAAGAAGGCAGGGGAGGCAGGAGTATTTGTTGAACAGTGGGAATTGAAAAGCAGCAAGGACAGGGATTGCACTTTCACATCCTGTTTCAAATTCATTCCCTTCTATTGCATGATTTTTATCACCTACAGAAGATTGATGGCTTCAGAGTGACAAAGTATTGTGGTTCACCCAAAAGAGACAAATATTGGCAAGAGAGGGATTCACAGGACAGTTTGATTCTTTCGTTTGGAGAAATATGCTATTTTCAGGGAAAAGTTCTTTTACTTTGCCCACCAGAGAACATGTCTCCCTGTTGTCAAAGGCCAAAGATAGCTGTATTACTTTGTCTGGCTCTATGTGGTAATTAGCTTGAGAGAACAGGTTTTTCTTAGAAGGTTCAAGTATCAGATAATAAATGAAAGAGTCTATTTTTGCTTTAGTTTCTGTGGTTCCTGAGTTCCTTTTTAGGAGAATGACAGAGGTATTTCTTACAAAAACAAATCTGGGTCCAAAGGACAATGCCCGATAGTAGCTTTCAAATATAGGCAAGTAGAAAATCATAATATGAGCAAATTTAAATTTTTATCACAATTGACTGTGATAGAGTAGACATTTGTTATTTGCGTACTGATCATGATTCCTTTCCTTGATTTTCTCAGTATTGCAGGAAGTGTAGCTGAGAGCTATGATACAGAAAGTGGGTTTGAAGATTCAGAAAATAATGACATTGCCAATTCTGTTGTGCGATTCATTACCCGATTTATTGACAAGGTTTGCACAGAAAGTGGAGTTACTCAGGATCATATCAAGAGCCTTCATTGCATGATACCAGGTAATCAATTTGCAGATATTGGAGAACAAGAATATTGGAGATAAATGAGTAAGAACTGTTTTTAGGGATCTATTTTTTTCAACATAACACCAATAATACTTGTCTTCCATGTAGCTTAGCCATGCTATTTATTTATGTTCTGATTATTTTTTTAATATTTCTAAGTTATGATAAGATACATGTAACATAAAATTTGCCACTTTAAACTGAGTGAAAATATCAGTGAGAGAGACAGAACATGAGAGACTCCTAACTCTGGGAAACAAACAAGGGGTAGTGGAAAGGGAGGTGAGCGGGGGGTTGGGGTGACTGGGTGATGGGCACTGAGGGGGGCACTTGATGGGATGAGCACTGAGTGATATGCTACATGTTGGCTCTTTTATTTTGAATACCTGACTTATCCTAGGAATTGTAGCTATGCATATTGAGACCCTAGAAGCAGTACATCGAGAGAGTAGAAGACTCCCACCTATACAAAAGGTAATTATTTCAGACTACATGTTTTCAGGGTATAGCATCTCTTACTTAAAAACAGCAACAATAGACTGTTGTGCCCCCAGAAAGTACCTTCTGCTAATCATTTACAGAGACACTGGTTTTTTGTTTTGTTTTGTTTTGTTTTTGTTTGTTTTTATTTTTTAGACTTCAGTTTTTTTTAATTTATTTTTTATTGGTGTTCAATTTACTAACATACAGAATAACCCCCAGTGCCCGTCACCCATTCACTCCCACCCCCCGCCCTCCTCCCCTTCTACCACCCCTAGTTCGTTTCCCAGAGTTAGCAGTCTTTACGTTCTGTCTCCCTTTCTGATATTTCCCACACATTTCTTCTCCCTTCCCTTATATTCCCTTTCACTATTATTTATATTCCCCAAATGAATGAGAACATATAATGTTTGTCCTTCTCCGACTGACTTACTTCACTCAGCATAATACCCTCCAGTTCCATCCACGTTGAAGCAAATGGTGGGTATTTGTCATTTCTAATAGCTGAGTAATATTCCATTGTATACATAAACCACATCTTCTTTATCCATTCATCTTTCGTTGGACACCGAGGCTCCTTCCACAGTTTGGCTATCGTGGCCATTGCTGCTATAAACATCGGGGTGCAGGTGTCCCAGCGTTTCATTGCATTTGTATCTTTGGGGTAAATCCCCAATAGTGCAATTGCTGGGTCGTAGGGCAGGTATATTTTTAACTCTTTGAGGAACCTCCACACAGTTTTCCAGAGTGGCTGCACCAGTTCACATTCCCACCAACAGTGTAAGAGGGTTTCCTTTTCTCCGCATCCTCTCCAACATTTGTTGTTTCCTGCCTTATTAATTTTCCCCATTCTCACTGGTGTGAGGTGGTATCTCATTGTGGTTTTGATTTGTATTTCCCTGATGGCTAGTGATCCAGAGCATTTTCTCATGTGCGTGTTGGCCAATCATGAAATGGGCAAAAGACATGAAGAGAAATCTCACAGAGGAAGATTTAGACTTCAGTTTTAATGATACATTTAACTTTCAGAGGAGTTTATCATGTAGATCCTCATAAAACAGATACTGAAGGAGAATAGTAGATTCAACAAAGGAGCAATAATGGCCTCTTGTTGAGTCTGTTTTTATAGGCAGGGCATAAATTATGAACATTCTAACTTCTAAACCCAAGCCAAGATTTTATGCCCTGCCTACTTCCAGAAAAAAAGGACTTAAGGCAATTACTATAAAAATACCAGGTTCCTGAATCTGTTTACGTTATAGACATACATCACAAGCATCTGGGAAATCTATTAAAATTTGAGAATTCTGAACCCCACCTCAGCCTCCTGAATTGGAGTTCCCTGAGACTTGGCTTGGGAATCCATACTTTCAAGTACAAGCCTCCCAGATGATTATTTTGCAGCTAGTCTGGCACCAGTCTATGGACTTGGGTCAGGTCCCTCTTACCTATATCACAAAACTATTAAAAATAAATTCAAAGGAAAAATCAGAAGCCAGATGGATAGAAAAGATATTTATATGAGAAATCTGAAACAGGATGATCATTATAACTTTGGCTTTACATTTAGCTCTGAGCCTCCTTGAGCCAACAAAAAGAATAGTGCTGATTTATATAGTTTTTATTGCTTAGTAAAAAATAAGCATATCAGATCTTCAGGAGAAATTTTTTTTTCTGGCACGGATATCTTCAGAGGAGTGTGTCATGTGGTTATATATTTCCCAAGGTGTGTAAATGTTCATTATTTGGCTATTCATTGTGTTAATCTTCAGTAAAGGCCAGGAAGGACAGATCCTTTTAAAGATATATCTATTTTTCTAAGGATTTGTTTTTTAAGTTGACAGAAGTAACAGTGTTCTTTTTTTTTTTTTAAGTTTTATTTATTTATTCATTCATGAGAAACGGGGGAGGGGGGGCAGAGACACAGGCAGAGGGAGAAGCAGGCTCCATGCAGGGAGCCCGACATGGGACTCAATCCCGGGTCTCCAGGATCACGCCCTGGGCTGAAGGTGGCGCTAAACTGCTGAGCCACCCAGGCTGCCCAACAGTGTTCTTTATATAAAATCAAACCATTAAAGAAATACACATTATACAAAGTGAGAGTCCTCTATGGTCTTTCCAACCCCACCTCATCTCTACCCTTAACCATGATAGTACCACCTTTAATAGTTTGGTCCATATTCTCACAACTTTCTTTTTTCCAAAAAGAGGGAATTATAATATACACCCTGGTTTACAGCTTGCTTCTTTCACTTAACAATGTATTCTTGATATCTTTCTATGTTAATAGGTATAGATCTAGATCTTTTTTTCATGGTTGCAAAATGTTCTATTGAAGATATTTTAAACATCTTAGTAATTTCTAATGATTTTGCTGTTAATAAGCAAAAAATCTTTTTACATTTGGATGTAAAAACATCATTTCTGCCTCTTCCCAGATCTGTTTTCTCATTTTGGCTACCTAAGCAGTCTGACTCAGGTTTTTTAGATCTGCAACTGAAAAGATAACTTTGGTCTAAGTGTTGGATACCCCAGATTTGTGTTTAAAATACTTTCTCTGTTGTCAGCCCAAGATTCTTAGACCTTCTCTACTGCCAGGAGAAGAAATCATCTGTGAAGGTCTTCGAGTCCTGCTAGACCCTGATGGAAGAGAAGAAGCTACTGGAGGCCTTCTTGGAGGCCCTCAGCTCCTGCCAGCAGAAGGAGCCTTGTTCCTCACCACATATAGAATTCTATTCAGGGGAACTCCCCATGATCAGCTAGGTATGATCATATTATGCCACCAGAATATGGATATCCATGTGCTACTTGAGGCTTTGATTCTATTTGTGTGCAGTAACTTGTAGATCATTTCAGATTCAAAGTAAGCCTTTTATCACCAGGTATTTTTTAGAATCCTTTGTCTTTCAAAGCTAATGATAATTTGGATTATAGAGTCTTATTTAAGGAACCAAGGATATATTCTAAACAATAAGTCAAGGGTTCACATAATTTTTTGAGGCAGTATATTGTGATTTAGAGATACTCATAGTATATAGCTACTAACAATGTCTCCTGCTGATTTGTTCCACCTTTCTAAGTCCTACATTTAAATGTAAGGCTCAGGTCTTCCAGACACATGATCCCTTTTGTGGAAGGATATGCAAACCATTGCAGGGTTGTACAGTACTAACTAACCTCACTTTCTCTCATCATATTTCAGCTAACCCCATTTCCCTCTTGGCAGACAACTTCCATTCCCTAACCACCCTCAACTTCTATTTCTATTTTCTACTACTCTATGCAGTCTTCCATATTAGAAATAAATAGCATGCCCTCTCAAATCCAAATTATCTTTTTAAAATCACTGTAATCTCTATCTAAACTATCCTGGTTGTTGGGAAAAGCATAGAAGATTTGGGCTAAAACTTTTGGGCTCCAAATAAGGAGCTCAGATATAGATTTCTATTGACCAATCTTGATAACCTAAGTAAAATTCCTGACCTCTTGCTGGGTTTCAGTTTCCCCTTTCATAAAGTTAGGGAATTGGGATTTTTTTTTTTTTTTTAAGATTTTATTTACTTCTTTGACAGAGAGAGAGCACAAGCAGGGGGAGCTGTAGGCAGAGGGAGAGAGAGAAGCAGGCTTCCAGCTGAGCAGAGAGCCCAACGTGGGGCTTGATCCCAGAACCCTGAGATCATGATCTGAGCTGAAGTCAGATGCTCAACCAATTAAGCCATCCCAGTGCCCCAGGAATTGGGCTTGATTGGCAATAATTCAGTGGTTCTCAACCTTGACTGCGTGTTTGAATTATCTGGAAAGCTTTAAAAAAATTACCAACCTGGGCCCAACCCTCACACAGTTGAATTAGTACCTAGAATAGGATTCTAGAAATGGGAAAGACCCAGGTATCTGCATTTTTAAGCCCCAGAAGTGATTATGATCCATAGGAAGGATTGAAAACCATTGGGCTAAATGATCACTAAAGTTCCTTCCTCGTCTGCAGTTCAGTTACATTTGATGAGATAAACTATATACCATATTTTGTTAGTGGACTTCAGATGTATAAAATGCAGTATCTTTAAAATCTCACAGTTGTGTGATTCCTTGGTTAGATAGAATCAAGATGGCTTATGGTCTTGTTCATAAGAGTACTTACCATATAATAACAAAAAGCTCATAAAATTCAATAAACAAAGTGAATCTAAAGGAATAGTTGTATTCATTTGAAAAAGCGTGAAAATGGAGCAAAGTTTTTTAGCCCTCTCCTGTCATATCCTTATACATAAATTATATTTGTATTTGAAGGCAAATGTAATTTTAAAAGAAATTAAATATCCAGTAATTACAATTTCTTTTGCGAGTGGTTCAATGGCCACAACATACATTCTGAGGATATAAATATTTGAGATACTTTGTCACTTATGTTGTTCTAATTTATTTCTTTAAAAAAAATCAAAACCATACTTAATGTGAAGGCTTATATTGTTCTCTCGGTTTTTCCTGTCAATTTTTGGGTTAATTTTGTATTTTAGGGAATTTCTTTTTATCAGAAAAAGCCTTCTTATTTGCTTCTTTTATTTTATTTCTTTTTAAATATCTAATTTAAAATATCTCCTTTGGGGCACCTGGGTAGCTCAATCGGTTAAGTGTCTGCCTTCAGCTCAGGTCATGATCCCAGGTTGTGGAATCAAGCCCTACATTGGACTGTCTGCTAGGCGGAGAGTCTACTTCTCATTCTGCTGCTCTCCCTGTTTGTGCTCTCTCTTCTCTCTCTCTCTCTCTCAAATAAATAAAATCCTTTAAAATTTTAAATTAAAAATCTCTTTTAAAAACACAAATCTGATAAATTTACATGTGCTATATAAGTATAGGTTGTTTAATAAATACTAGGACTTAAATTCTGTATACATCCTAATTTTGTTTAGCCTCTGGATATAAGCTCAACATAAGAGGATAAACAGAATTTTCCAGGTTAGGAATTGACAGATCCAGAGAATGAGAAATTCTGCTGATGCTATGTGGATATATGTATGAACTCAGATAAATCTAGTTCAAGTTCTCACCTCTCTGGCTTACCAGCCAAGGCACCTAGCCCATTGCTGCTCCTGTTCTTTTACTTGTAGCACTTCCTGAAATTCCCCCCTCTTTACCTATGCTCTCTTCAAACCTCACTTAACCATTTCTCACATCTTTCAGGAATCATTCTCTAGCCATCTAGCATGCAGAAATCTCCCTTTTCTGAAATATTTAAAGCCCTGTTCCCTCAAACCTAGGAGCTAATTACGTTATATTCTGCACGTGACTCTCCTCTCCCAGGGAGAACTTTGAACTGTCAAAGAGAGGCTTTATGTGTGATACTTATTTTCTAAACTTGCATCTTCACAACCTCTAGTAGTTGATAATTATTTGTGTTTTCCCTTCCTTGCTTTAATATTTAAATTCCTAAAACTCTTCAGCCTAAGTTTAGTCCTGTGTCTTCCGAAGGCACAAATACATGGTGTACAGCACCTTTTACCATGTATGGAAACACATTTTTAAAATCTTTTCTCTTTTGCTTTATATTTACATGAAATATCACGGATGCCCTTAAGATTAAGAATCTTATTTTTTTATTAAAGATTTTATTTATCTATTCATGAGAGACACAGAGAGAGAGAGGCAGAGACACAGGCAGAGGGAGAAGCAGGCTTCATGCAGGGAGCTTGATGCGGAACTCGATCCTGGGGCCCCAGGATCACACCCTGAGCCCAAAGGCAGACACTAAACCACTGAGCCTCCCAGGGATCCCCAAGATTAAGTATCTTAAAGATTGCCTTAAACCAGCTGATCTTATGTGGCACAGAGCAGGTTGGGGAAATAGAAAGAATGAAAGCAGGTAGACTGTTCATTCACTCCTAGAAAGGATTGTATCTCAGGAGTGAATTGTCATGCAATAAAATCAGTGATTGTGATTCTAGAATCAGGCATTTTCTCTCACTGCATTCCTGGGCATTGTCCTCTCCAGATACATTTCTTTAGCAGAGGCTGATAAAATGAGAAGCAGAAACTCTATAAATAAAGCTGTAAAGTACTGTTGCTGAGTCTGTGTCCTGCTTTCCTGTAGTTGGTGAGCAGACAGTTGTGCGGAGTTTTCCTATTGCCTCTATCACCAAGGAGAAAAAGATTACAATGCAGAACCAGCTTCAGCAGAACATGCAAGAAGGACTGCAGATTACATCAGCATCTTTTCAGGTATTAACCATTCCTCTACTATTTAAAAGTTTTCTACAAATGATGTGGCCACTTTCTGTGGTAATGGGGTCAGAAGTTCGAGGATGAGGAGGATCAGAGGGTCTGAGAGGGTAATCTTCAACTGAGTAAACCCCTGAATCATTTTATTTAATCCCTCACTTCCTGAACCCTTTGGCCAACTGAGTACCAACAGATTATCTGTCAATATTAAGTGATCCTAGAAATTCAGACACATACAGTTGACTTGTTTTCTGTGCCAAGTCTTATCTTTGTGTTTAATAAAGGCTTTAAATAGAAAGCAATTCTCTTGGCACCTGTTTCAGAAGGAAATGCCCTATCGCCCTTCTTGTGGAAGAGATAAAAGTCTTAGAATTATAGTCAGGGCTAAAGTACTATTGGTACTAACTAAATAAACCTCTAATTAGGCAGAGGTTTTTCTAGGGGGCTTTGAATGTGTCAGAACTTGTGGAATTACTGATACAAAACACTGGTACAAAAGACACTGGAAGAATGATCTTTTCTTAGTTTTTCCTTTTTACAGTTCTCAGTAGGTGATACTTTGCTCTTCCTATTTTTATGCCTTGTCTCTGACTTTGCAGATTTCTGAGGGTGCCAGTTCTTAACCACATTCCTTCCAGCCAGGAAGCTAGGACCTCCCTGTACTCATTGTGTGAATTATGATCTCTAAGCTCCAGACATTCTCCCATCACCTGGGAGCAGGCACATCCTTGGGATTTCTGTTCCACCTGCCAAAGGACTCTAAACTGGAATATGACCTGACTATATTGGTTAGGATTCTAGTCAAACACTTTTTCTTACTAGGTATATTGTATCTCTGGGTAAGAAAAGGCTTCCTTAGGCCAAATCCTCACCTAGAACCAATAGTTGAAAAAAAGGAGGACATGTTTCCTACTTCAGCCACTGTAAGTTAATTTCTCAATCCCATCATAGAACAGATAGTCTTAAAGAAAGTCTTAAAGAAACTCAGCTCTAAGATACATGATTTTCCTTGCCAGAAAACCATCTATAACAAATGAGCCTTTCTGGGCCTTTTTTTTTTAATAAAAAAATTATATTACACTATATCTAAGGTCCCCTCAACCTCTGGACTTCTGCCATTTAATATTATTTTCTGTTCCTTCAGTCACTTGGGGATAAGTTATCTGGAAATCCTTAATCCTTCTGATGTATTTTTCTCTTTTGTTTCTAGTTGATTAAAGTAGCATTTGATGAAGAAGTGAGTCCAGAAGTAGTAGAGATCTTTAAGAAGCAGCTAATGAAGTTCCGTTATCCTCAGTCCATTTTCACCACCTTTGCTTTTGCTGCTGGACAGACTACCCCACAAATAATTTTACCCAAACAGAAGGAAAAGAACACCTCCTTCCGGTAAGAAGACAGATTTCTTCATGTCAGCCTTTTCATAGCTCCTGGTCAGGGGAAGTGACCCATCCTTCGTGTCATTGCATACATGAATGTTCTTTTTGTCTGCCATTCTGTCAAGCCTGTTGGACCAAACTCAGAAAGTTATGCAACAGCAGCACTGATATATGGCACAGGCTTCAAAAAATAAATGCTACAAGAGGTTTTAACCAATATGTCCATTACTCATGATCTGTTCTTAGATGTGAAATTCTTTTCCCCCTTTGTCCCATATTGATCCCTTGCTAACTGCCTTTGAGCAAGCCCTTCAAAGTTTTCTTTGATATCCAGGCTTAGCAGACAGTTTTGCCTTGACCTAGAGATGGTACCCTTTATTTTTTCTTTTTCTGTAACTTTTTGTTTTGGTACAATTTCAAATTTACAAAAAAGTTACAACATAACACAAAGAATTCCTGTATACCATTTACCCAGATTCACCAATTATTTATGTTTTGCTCCATTTTCTTTATCATTCTCTCATATATATTTTTTCTAAACTATTTGAGTTATATACATAGTGCCCCTTTATCCTCAGATGTATCAATATATATTTTCTAAGAAGAAACCATGGTTTATAACCAGGAAATTTAATTGGTATAAAATTTTTATCTAACTCAGAGTCCTTATTCAAATTTTGCTGATGATCATTTATAGGTACTTTTTTTTTCTGCCTAGTACAGGATCCAGTCCGGGATAAGGCATTGCATTTAGTTGTTATATTTCTTTGTAGGACCCCTTATTTTCTGATGAAAATTTTTAGTAATTTATGTTGAAACTTTTATATCTTGGTTATTACAAAATAACAATTGCTTAAAATTTATCTTCAATTAGTGATAAAATATAGGGGCCAAAAGTTCAGTTCACTCATCATTAATCACTTAGAATTTGGGCATCTGCCAGTACAAATTACCTATTAGGGAGTACTCTGCAGATGTTGGAGAAAAGCCCTTTCCTTTGCCTAAAAGTGGGGTAGGCCGGAGATTATAGAAGAGTTGAGGTTCCAGACAGTGTGTGATTACTAAATTACAGAGCTGACCACCTGTATCACTGTTACCTGGTAAGTGAAAGGGACCGTGCAGATCCAGAAATGATACACTAAGACATGAGCAGCTTCCTAGGTATTTACAGCAGTGAGCTAAGTATCTTGTCATAGCTCTGTGGAGTCACAGAGGAGCCTGTTACATCTATTATTCCAACTCTCTGTGGAAGATACAAAGCTTTGTATGGTGTTTTATGTTTAGAATCTATGGACTATGGGAAGAAATACCAACATACATACACACACACACATATAAAATCAACCTTTTTGTATCAAGCTTAATCTATCCAGCTGCAAAAGAGATATAGCAATTTTAAGATTTAAAACACCTTAGAATTTTCTTGGCTATGTAAAGGTTTACAGTGTCAGAAGAAAGGACACCACACATACACACTTAAACATGGTGCCTAACTATAACTGTCCTATGATCTCAATGGAAAGCCTATGAGTTAGTAAAAAGAGTTTGAATTAATAGAGAAGGGGGCAGATTGGCTTCGATGTGGTAAGTCTTCTGCCAGCATAGTTTGTGGGAACTGGTGGAGGCAGTGGCATAGATAACCAGAGTGTGTTAGGTGCGTGTTTGACCAAAAAGCCAAACTGAGTTTAGATTTGAGCTAAGTGGCTTGTGTGCCACTCTACGTTCTTGCCTACAACTGTAATGATGACAACAACATTTTATAGGAAATTAGTCTATTGCCATATAAAAAATTATCTAAAGAAAGAAAGGCTTACTAAAGGTCTGGACAATCCTAGTAGTAGCTGTAGGTATGGAGAAGAAACGAGTTGAGCTATGTAGGTATCAAAAAATGTAAATGGTGTCCTCATATTAAATTGATTGTCTCTTTGATTTTATGACTTATAGCACCTTCTCAAAAACAATTGTGAAAGGTGCCAAAAGGGCAGGGAAAATGACAATTGGGCGGCAATATTTATTGAAGAGGAGGACAGGGACAATTGTGGAAGAGAGAGTGAATCGTCCTGGATGGAATGAAGAAGATGACATATCAGGTATGTGAGAACTCCTTTCTCCTTTATGAATCAGTTTTATTCTTTCTTATGTGAGTAAGAATAAGAGACTCAGATGTAGTTGCCCTTAAACTTTGACTTACAAGAACTAGATCTCATAAGAAGATTGGAGGCACTTACCAGCTTTTCAGTTATTTTCTCAATATTCCATTGTTCAGATAAGATTTTGCTAAATTATACTTCTCTTTTACTAAATCCACAGACCTGGTTGGCCATTGTTACATGGGTCTCATCAAAGGGAGAAAGAAAGAAACCCCAGTGCATGGGAAATTTAGATATAAAGTAATCCCCTGTACCTTATTATTATGCAATAAGAATAAGAAAACAAGGACATTGGATATTCAAAATTAAAGATTTGGGTTTGAGATAAGAACACTGTGGGTACACTTAATCAAAATGAAGGACCAAAGATGAAGAGATTCTTAGATGGTAAGAAAAAAAAAGCCTTGTAAATATTTAAAAGGACAGAATCTGAGAAGCTGAGGTACCTCTCAGTTGGGAAAACAGAGTTAGGAAACCAATTGCAAAACGTCTTATTGACTGTTTTCTGTTCCTTAACCCACTGTGGAGTATGTTTATAAAACTAACACTAGGGAGAATCTGATCTCTAATAGGAGGCAGGATGTCTTTCCACCCTTTCTCTTTTCAGGATCTTAGAGCCAATCACCTGTGACTATACCACTATTACTTCTACTAATAACAATAAAGACATTTTGAAGAAAGAAACTTCATGTTTAGAGAGATCACTGGTCAAAAGTCCCCATTTCAGTGTGTGTATCTACATACTCTGAGAGCGATGAAAAGACCCACCATTGCATTACTGGAGTGACCCATTTGTTGGAACCCTGGCCTCCTTACAGTCACATGGAAAGCCGTAAAAAAATTAGCCATCAGTATTGATTCTTCTAATTTGAAGTTTTTATGATTACACAGAAGAAAAACTATTATTCTATGATATTTATTCCACCAAAAGACCAATTATATGATGCTTTTTGCTCCTCTGAAAATAAAAAGCCAACACAAAACCGATACCTGATAATATATTTGCATTGTGAAGTTCACAAACTAAAACACAAAGTCTTATGTTGGCAAATTGAATTAAAATTTTAAAAAATAAATTAAAACACAAAGTCTTGTATTTGTAGGGATAAGCTGTTAGGATTTTTTTTTTTCTTTAAATGCAAGAGAGCCATATCATTCCCTTTGACATTAGAACTTTGAATATATATCCAAAAATTCTGAAACCATAATGTGACTTCTCTCACTGTAGAAATAAGTAAGAAAGTAAATTAGGACAGTTTTTAGCATGGAAATTTTTTTTTTGTTGTTAGAACATGCAGTACCAATTAGGAATGTTGGGGGTTTTTCTTAAATCCTCCCTAAAATGCTTGATTATTGGGTAAATCCCTCCACATCTAAAATCTTAAGCGATTCTGCAACCTGTGATTGCAAAATTATGAGGGAGTTTCCCATGTATACCACATCCTCTGACAAAAATATTTTCCAAAAAAAAGTATAACCTCTTGATACCTCTCTAAGAAAGGTCTATTCCCACAAGTGGACTTCTCCTTAATCTAGAAATTTCTAATAAAAGTCTGTGTTCTGGGACACCTGGGTGGCTCAGTGGTTGAGTATCAGCTTTTGGCTGAGGGCATGATCCCAGTGTTCTGGGATTGAGCCCTGCATCAGGCTCACTGGAGGGAGCCTGCCTGTCCCTCTGCCTATGTCTCTGCTTCTCTCTTTGTGTCTCGAATGAATGAATGAATGAATGAATGAATATGTTCTGAAAAGTTAAATGAAACTTGGGTAATGAAGTTTGTGTAGTGATCATACTAAAGATAAATTTTACTGATGGGTTAGCCTCTGATAAGATTTAAATGTTTATTTTATAGAGTTCTAAATAGAAATCACTATACTTTGGCATTAATAAGCAAGCCTGAGGGCAGCCCCAGTAGCGCAGTGGTTTAGCGCTGCCTGCAGCCCAGGGTGTGATCCTAGAGACCCGGGATCGAGTCCCACATCGGGCTCCCTGCATGGAGCCTGCTTCTCCCTCTGCCTGTGGCTCTGCCTCTCTCTCTCTCTCTCTCTCTCTGAATAAATAAAATCTTTAAAAAAAAAAAAAAAGCAAGCCTGATTAAAACAGAAAAATGTGGCTAATGAATTCAAAATTTTACTATTTTTAGAAATTTTGAGTTAATTTCCCTGGCATTTTTTTTTAAACTTTGTTAATTTTTTTATTTAAGTAGTGTCTACATCCAATGTGGGACTCAAACTCACAACCCCGAGATCAGGAGTCACATGCTCTTCCCACTGCACCAGCCAGACATACCCCTTCTCTGGCATTTTGAGTTAATTTCCCTGACATTTTGAGCTCCTGAATTTTCTTTCCTGACTGTCCATTACTGTTTTAATATATGTTTGAACATAATGATTCTTCAAAGAATTAGCAGGACTTAATTTGTGATACACAAAGTGCCTGGAGCCCTAATATAAACCTCTCTTGGTTTAAGAATCCTCTACAAAAGGAAGCTTCTAATCTTCTAAGCTATATCATTTTTTCAAAATCTGTTTCTGCCTTCACAGTTTCAGATGATAGTGAACTCCCTACAAGTACCACTCTGAAGGCCTCAGAGAAGTCTACAATGGAACAGTTAGTGGAAAAAGCTTGTTTCAGAGACTATCAGCGTTTAGGTCTGGGAACCATAAGTGGCAGCTCTTCTCGCTCAAAACCAGAGTATTTTCGAATCACTGCCTCCAATAGGATGTATTCACTCTGCCGGAGGTAAGTCTCTTAGTGGGCCCCAAAAAAACACTTTCTTTTCTCCCATTTTGTCTGAATAGGCTGTTTGTCCCCATAGCCCAGAGAGAGAAAAATATCAAAAAATTAGGAGCAAGATCTCCAGGGATATGTGTGTTTAAGGGACACTTTTTAGCAGCATGAGCAAGCATCTCCTTGGCATTCTCAGAAGTATAATTGTATCAGTGAACAGTGCCTAGGTTAGAGCGAAAGGATAAAGGTCAAAGTTTTTGTCCCCTTTATGATTTTTTTTCTTGTTTTTCTACCCCCATTTGCATCTTTTCTACCATGCCTGAAGATAACTTGAAATAAAAATAGGATTTGCCCAGACAAATAGTAGAGATGAAAGCCTGCTTGTAGGGCAGGTGTCCACAAACTTTCTCTTTAAAGGGCCATATGGTACACATTTTCAGTTTTGCAGACCATATGGTCTCATTGCACTACTTTGCCACAGAAGCAGTCATAGACAGTAAATAAGTGAATGGGTGGGGACTGTTTGGGCTGCATGCTGTAATTTGTTGCCCTAAGTGTAGGCAGGATTTTCTTATGCTAATTAGAATATTTTCAAGAGATATTTCTTAGAGAATGTAAATGAATGTATTTTCTTCTATTGTCATCTCTCACTGTTTCCTATGTCAGTTAAGTCCTATTCCATGCTTTTTTTTTTTTTTTTTAACTACATTTCTGCCGTCCACAAGTTTAATCATTTTGATCTCCAGGTAAGTTGTTTCCTTTGCATTCATCAATTCCCAGTTTGACTGAGAAGAATAATACTGTGAAAGTACTTTGTATATTGCAAGCCTTGTATATATTTTAGAAAGTTATCTTAATGTTATTATTAGTTTCAACCTCTCTGATCCTGAAGAACTATGGATATCTTATTTTAAATGACAGTTTAAATTTACAAATACTTGTCCATCAGACACATGAAAAGATGCTCAACATCACTCATCATCAGGAAAATGCAAATCAAAACCACAATGAGATATCACCTCACCCCTGTCAGAATGGCTAAAGTCAAAAACACAAGAAACAACAGGTGTTGATGAGATTGTGGAGAAAAAGGAACTGTCATACAGTGTTGGTGGGAATACAAACTGGTGCAGCCACTCTGGAAAACAGTATGGAGGGGTTCCTCAAAAAGTTAAAAATAGGGGATCCCTGGATGGCTCAGCGGTTTAGCACCTGCCTTCGGCCCACGGCGTGATCCTGGAGTCCCGGGATTGAGTCCCACATCAGGCTCCCTGCATGGAGCCTGCTTCTCCCTCTGCCTGTGTCTCTGCCTCTCTCTGTCTCTTATGAATAAATAAATAAAATCTTAAAAAAAAAAAAATTAAAAATAGAGCTACCCTATAGATCCATTAGTCACACAACTGGGTATTTACCCAAAGAATATGAAAACACTAATTCAAAAGAATATATGCATCCCTATGTTTATAGCAGTATTATTTACATTAACCAAATTATGAAAGCAGTCCAATTGATGAATGAATAAAGAAGATACACACAATGGAATATTACTCAGCCATAAAATGAATGAAATCTTGCCACTTGCAACAGCATAGATGGATCTAGAGTATAACATGGATGGATCTGGAGAGTATAGTGCTAAGCAAAAGAAGTCAGTCAGAGAAAGACAAATACCATATGATTTCACTCATATGTGGAATTTAAGAAACACAACAAATGAACAAAAGGGAAAAAAAAGAGACAAACCAAAAAAACAGTTTCTTAACTATAAAGGACAGATTATAACCAGAGGGGAGATAGGTAAAGGGATGAATGATATAGGTGGTGGGGATTAAGAATAGCTATTTTGGGGCGCCTGGGTAGTTCAGTCAGTTGAGTGTCCCAACTCTTGATTCCAGCTCATGATCTCAGGGTCATGGGATTGAGCCCCGAGTTGGACTCTGTGCTTAGAGTCTACTTGGGATTCTCCCTCTCCCTCTCCCACTTTTCCTCCCCCTGCTCACTCACACACACACTCTCTCTCTCTCTCCCCGCCTTCTCTCTGAAATAAATAAAATATTTGTTTTATTTTTTAGATTTTTAAATTTTTTTAAAGATTTTATTTATTTATTCAAGAGAGACACAGAGAGAGAGATGCAGAGACATAAGCAGAGATAGAAGCAGGCTCCATGCAGGGAGCCTGATGTGGGTCGATCCCGGGACTCCGGGATCATGCCCTGGGCAGAAGGCAGACACTTAACTGCTGAGCCACCCAGAGATCCCTAGATTTTATTATTTATTTGACAGAGAGAGAAAACACAAGCAGGGGGAGCAGCAGAGGGAAGGGAGAAGCAGACTCTCCACTGAGTAGGAAGCCCAATGCGGGGCTTGATCAAGGACCCTGAGATCATGACCTGAGCCAAAGGCAGATGCTCACCAATTGAGCCACGCAGGCATCCCTAAATAAAAACTTTTTTAAAAAGAGTACAGGGCTGCCCGGGTGGTTCAGCGGTTTAGTGCCGCCTTCAGCCCAGGGCCTGATCCTGGAGACCCGGGATCAAGTCCCACATCAGGCTCCCTGCTTGGAGCCTGCTCTTCCCTCTGCCTGTGTTTCTGCCTCTCTCTCTCTCTCTCTCTCTCTCTCTCCCTCTCTCTCTCATGAATAAATAAATAAAATCTTTTCTTAAAAAAAAAAAGAGTACAGTTATCCTGATGAGCACTGTGCAATGTACAGAATTGTTGAATCATTATATTGTAACCTGAAACTAACAACACTGTATTTTAACTATGTTACAATTAAAATTAAAGAAAGAAAAAAGCCAAAGACATGGATTGAGTGAGAAGTTTAAAGTAATTGGTGCTGAGGCACCTGGGTGGCTCAGTCAGTTGAGCCATCTGCGTTTGGCTGAGGTCATGATCCTGGGGTCTTGAGATCAGGCCCTGCGTCAGGGTCCCTGCTCAATAGGGAGTCTGCTTCTCCCTGTCCCTCTGCCTGTTATCCCCCTGCTTATGCTCTCTCTCCCTCTCTCTGTCAAATAAATAAGTAAAATCTTTTAAAAAAATAAAGTAATTAGTGCTTCTATTGGAGATAATAGAGGAAAAGGCAATGTTAAGGAACTTACTGCTGGGAGGAAATCCTCAGGTCCAGGAAGCCAAAATGAATCCAAAGGAAAAAAATCCTCATTAGAGCTATTGAAGTGAACCCACAGACCATCTAAGGAAAAAGAGGACATCTTAGAAGCAGGCAAAGAAAAGAGACAAATCACCAAAACAGGAATATCAATGATGAATGTCATTTCAACAGCAACAATATAAGTGAGAAGGCAATGGAATCATATCTTCGATAGGCTGAGAGAAAATAATCATCAATGTAGGTTGTACACCCAACAAAAATATTTTCCAAAAAAAGACAATTGAAAATATTTTTAGGAAAAAAATGTATAATAAATAAACACCAATGTGAAACTTAAGAAACAAGTTGGAAATACAGTTTTGAGATTTGGGCCAAATAAAAATTTTGCATTAAGTACTGAAAGATTATGATTATGTTCAGTATTCAATAATTTTCCTGGATATTCTGTCCTTCTAACTAAATTCTCTTTGTAGGTAGTGTAAATAGTGGTATCAGGGTGTATTGTCCTGCTGTGTAGGAAGCTTGCTATAAAAAATCATGCCTGCTAATGCAAAAATAGGCCTCATTTATCATTTCAATCTGTCAGAAAGAAAATAAAATAGATCACTTATTAGAACACTTACAAAATGTTTATAGTGATATATATCCTTCAAAGAATATATCAGTAGGAAAGTAATGGAATAATAAAATAATCCAAAAGAAGGCAGGAAGGAGAGAAAAGGGAACAGAGAAAATAGAAAGCAAATGGTAAGATGGTAAATTTAAATTCAAATATATCAGTAATTGTAAAAATTGTTATAAATTGACTAAATATTCCAATTAAAAGAAAAAATATTACCAGAATTTTCTAAGAGCTTTATGCTGCTTTTAAAGGAGATATCATATATCAAGAATACAAAAAGGTTGAAAGTAATAGGATAGAACATTGCAAAACTGCCTTTAAAGAAAAAAATCACAGTGGGGAAGCCTGGGTGGCTCAGTGGTCAAGGGTCTTTGCCTTCGACTCAGGGCGTGATCCTAGGGTCCTGGGATTGAGTCCCATATCTGGCTGCCAGTGGGAAACCTGATTCTCCCTCTTTCTATGTCTCTACCTCTCTGTCTCTTGTGAATAAATAAATAAAATCTTATAAAAATTAAAATTAAAAATATTACAATGACAGTTCATTATGACCAAGTGGAATTTATTGCAGGAATACAAAACTGGCTTGAAAAACTGAAAATCAGGGATCCCTGGGTGGCGCAGCAGTTTAGCGCCTGCCTTTGGCCCAGGGCGCGATCCTGGAGACCCGGGATCGAATCCCATGTCGGGCTCCTGGTGCATGGAGCCTGCTTCTCCCTCTGCCTGTGTCTCTGCCTCTCCCTCTCTCTCTCTCTGTGTGTAACTATCATAAATAAATAAAAAATTTTTTTTAAATTGAAAATCAGTCAGCATAATTCACCATCTTAAAAGAATTAGAAAGAAAAATATGTTGCATTCCAGAAGGTGAATCAAAGCAGAAACAGCTGTTGTGAACTGGTCCAAGGCATGCAGTGATGGAAGGTCCTGGAGACAGTACATAGCAGAACAACCAGACAGGAGATTCCTCTAGGCCAGAAAGCCAAGGGAGCCTTAGGGGCATGTGATCCTCAGGCCCACCGTTACCCCCTCCTCCTATGGAAATTAGTGCACAAACTTTGAATGTTTGCCGCTGGAGGATCTCAAACTCAAGCTTAGAACTTCCAAAACAAGTAAACTGTGAAAATGGGGCTAAAATATTTCCTTTTTTTTTTTAAGATTTCCAAATTAATAATATTTTTTAACTCCAAGAAAAAAAGAAAAACATAAATTAATTATATACAGAAAAGTATTTTATCAAATGTACATTTATGGTTTTTAATACAACTCTTAGCAAATTAGAAATAAGCTCTTTTTTAAAAAATTTATTTATTCATGAGAGATACACAGAGAGAGGCAGAGACACAGGCAGAGAGAGAAGCAGGCTTCTTGCAGGGAGCCCGTTCCAGGACTCGATCCCAGGACCCCAGGATCACACCTGAGCCAAAGGTAGACTCAACCACTGAGCCACCCAGGTGCCCCAAAATAAGCTCTTTAGTGTCTAAAAAAATCCTACAGCAATAATTATTTTATGAGAAAATACTGAAAACTTTTACTCTAAGGTCAGAACAAATTAAGGATGACCACTTTTACTCAGTGTTATACTAGAGACACTACAAAGTGCCAAAAGACTAGAAAAATAAACAAAGACATGAAGATGAAGAGAAAGAAAACTATCCTTACTCACAGATGACTTGATTATATACACAGAAAATCTGAAGGAATCTACAAATATACCTTTAAAGTTAGTACATGAATTTAGTTAGGCCACTGGTACAAGATTATTATACAAAAATTACCATTATATGTACCAAAAGCAAATAATTTAAAAATGCAATTTTAAGTGATTTTATTTTGGTACTACTGATACTATTTAGAGTAACTCTGAAAAGCATTTCTGAGGAATAAATCTAATGAAAAATGTGCAAGACTTCTACATGGAACAGTCAAAATAATACTGAGGATCATTAAATATATAAATAAATAGATATTTCATGTTCTTGAATTAGAATTACTCAATATTTGAAAACTATAATTTTTCCAGAAAATGGTCTGTAGATTGGGTGTAGTCCCATTCAAAATCCCAGCAAAATGTTTATGGAAAATAAAAAGATGATTCTAAGAGTTACATAAAAATACAAAAGGTCAGGAATAGTCAGTATAGTCTTATAGAATAATACTATAGGATGCCTAGACTTTTTTATAAAGCTACAGAATTAAAATAGTATGGGATTCACACAAGGATAGTCAAACAGACCATTGGGAATATAAAACAGCTTAACATATATGGACACTTTATTTTGGATAAAGATAGCCCTTAAGAGTAGTCAATAAAAGATGTTTTATCAGTAAATGGTACTAGATATCTATACAAGAAAAAAGTTGATTTTTATACGTACATTATACCACACACAAAAATCAATTCACGTTAGTCTGTAGATCTACATGTAAAAGGTTAAGACAATAAAGCTTCTAGAAGATAGGAGAATATCTTCATAACCTTGAAGTAAGAAAAGAATTCTGGGATCCCTGGGTGGCGCAGCGGTTTGGGCCTGCCTTTGGCCCAGGGCGCGATCCTGGAGACCCGGGATCGAGTCCCACGTCGGGCTCCCAGTGCATGGAGCCTGCTTCTCCCTCTGCCTGTGTCTCTGCCTCTCTCTCTCTGTGTGACTATCATAAATAAATAAAGAAAAAAAAATTAAAAAAAAAAAAAAATTCTGGAGGAAGGAAAAGCACTATCCAAAAGGAGGGGATTAATAAATTAAGACCTTCTGTAGATAACATCAGAAAACATCGTTAAAATAATTAAAAGGCAATAAAAAAATGACAGGAGTCTTAAACAGTCACTTCATCAAAAAAGATATCCTTTTGCCAATAAATATTGAAAAGATACTCAAACTATTAATCTTTAGATGAATGGAAATTTTTTTTTTTTTTTAGAAATTGAAGTCCCAATGAGACTACTTTATACCTGCAAAAATGGCTAAAATTTAAAAGACTAACAACAAAAGTGCTAGTAAAAATGTCAAGCAAATGGATCTCTCATTTATTGCTGGTGGGACTGCAAATTGATTAAACAACTTTGGAAAGCTGTCTAGCAGTATCTACTAAACATCTAAACATCTATTGAACATACATATAACCTGTTATCTGCCAGAATTCCCAAAAGACACCTATGGGAATGTTCATGGCAACATTTTTCTTACATAGTCAAAAACTAGAAACTATTCAAAATCAACAATAGATAAATAGTGTAACCACATAGTGGGATACTGTACAGCAGTGAAAACAAACTATAGCTATATTCAATAGCATGGATGGATCTCACAAACGTAATGTTGAGTAAAATATGCAAAAGAATAAGTTCTATTTGTTCCATGTTTTTTTAATCCAAAAATAGGGGACACCTGGGTGGCTCAGTGGTTGAGTATCTGCCTTTGGCTCAGGGTGTGATCCCAGGGTCCCAGGATCAAATTCTGCATCAGGCTCCCCACAGGGAGCCTGCTCCTCCTCACTCTGCCTGTGTCTCTGCCTCTCTCTCTCTCTGTGTCTTTCATGAATAACTAAATAAAATCATTAAAAAATTTTTAAAGAAATAGAGGGCCCTATAGAAGACATGAATAGACAATTTCCCAAAAACATACAGATGTCCAACAGACACGTGAAAGGTGCTCAACATCAGTTATCATCAAAGAAATGCAAATCAGAACTACAATGAGTTACCACCTCACACCAGTCAGAATGGCAAAAATCAAAAACAAGAAATAACATGTTGCCAAGGATATGGAGAAAGGAGAACTCTCTTACCCTGTTGGTGGGAATGCAAACTTCTGCAACCACTCTGGAAAACAGTATAGAGATTCCTCAAAAAGTTAAAAATAGAGCTATTCCACAATCCAGTATTTGGTACTTAGCCAGTATTAGGTACTTAGCCAAAGAATACAAAAATACTAATTCAAAGAGATACACATATCCCAATGTTTGTAACAGTATTGTCCACAATAGCCAAATCATAGAAATAGGTCAGGTGTCCATCAACTGATGAATAGATAAAGAAGATATATATATATATATATATATATATATTATATACATATAATGGAATATTACTCAGCTATAAAAAAGAGTGCAATCTTGCCATTTGCAATGACATGGTTGGAGCTGGAGAGTATTTTACTAAGTGAAGTAAATCACTCAGAGAAAAACAAATACCAGATGATCTCACTCATATGTGAGATTTAAGAAACAAAACAAATGAGCAAAGGGAAAAAGTAGACAAACCAAGAAACAGACTGTTAACTCTAGAGAACAAACTGATGGTTACCAGAAGACAGGTGGGTGGGGTCATGGTTCAAATAGGTAGGTGATGGGGATTAAGGAGTGCACTTGTGATGAGTTCAAGGTGCTGTATGGAAGCACTGAATCACTATCTTGTACACCTGACACCAACATTTCACTGTATTTTACGTAACTGGAATTTAAAAACTTAAAAAAAATAGAGGGCCATAATAATGGAATTGCTTCTTTTCATCAATTTGTAGTATAGAAAAATGCAGCATAAACTGCATTTTCTCCCCCTTCTCTCAGCATTGGCTTATATTAAGATAAGGGATTAGAAATTCTAGAAATGGGGGATCCCTGGGTGGCTCAGCAGTTTAGCACCTGCCCCTTTGGCCCAGGGCATGATCCTGGAGTCCCAGGATCGAGTCCCACATCAGGCTCCCTGCATGGAGCCTGCTTCTCCCTCTGCCTGTGTCTCTGCCTCTCTCTCTCTCTCTCTCTGTGTCTCTCATGAATAAATGAATAAAATCTTTAAAAAAAAAAAAAAGAAATTCTAGAAATGGGTAGTTGTGATGGTTGCACAATATAGTGAATGTACTTAATGTCACTGATTTGTATAATTAAATATTGTTAACAAATTAAATGTTATATTAGGTATATTTTACCACAGAAAAGATGATCAGGGTCATCTGGGTGGCTCAGTCAGTTGAGCATCCAACTCGATCTTAGTTCAGGTCTTGATCTCAGGGTCATGAGTTAAAGCCCTACTTTGGGTTCCATGCCAGGCATTGAGCCTTCGTCAGAAAGAAGATCAAACATAGATGCAAATATATAAAACTAGAGGTTGGGGGGTTACTAATATGAAATGTCTTTAGTATAATATTGCTAAATAAACTAAAGGAAATGACTCTGAAACCTGCCTATCTTCTTGTGTTTCCTAATCTATAAAAACAAAGTATTCAAAAAAAAAAAAGTATTCCTGTCTATTTTGTATTTTCCCAGCATCATATCCTGTAACTTTATGAGCTAATCTTGTTTTAAAAATTATCAACATGTAGTGTTAATAAGATATTTAGACTTATTTTAACATTTGAGCATACTGTTTTATACCAGAAATCATTTGGTTTTGATTTTTAGTTCTTTCACTATCTCAGACAGGCTGCTATGAGTGTATTCTATGCTCAGTTGTCATTTCAAAATGCAGACTAATGAGTTGACAATTTGGCTTGTCATCTTTATAAAGTTTATTTTAATCCAGTAATCCTACAATCTTTATTTATTTATTTTTATTTTTTGAATAATAAATTTATTTTTATTGGTGTTCAATTTGCCAACATACAGAATAACACCCAGTGCTCATCCCATCAAGTGCCCCCCTCAGTGCCCGTCACCCATTCACCCCCACCCCACCCTCCCCTTCCACCAACCCTAGTTCGTTTCCCAGAGTTAAGAGTCTTTATGTTCTGTCTCCCTTTCTGATATTTCCTACCCATTTCTTCTCCCTTCCCCTCTATTCCCTTTCACTATTATTTATATTCCCCAAATCAATGAGAACATATAATGTTTGTCCTTCTCTGATTGACTTATTTCACTCAGCATAATACCCTCCAGTTCCATCCACATTGAAGCAAATGATGGGTATTTGCCATTTCTAATGGCTGAGTAATATTCCATTGTATACATAAACCACATCTTCTTTATCCATTCATCTTTCGATGGACACCGAAGCTCCTTCCACAGTTTGGCTATTGTGGACATTGCTGCTAGAAACATCGGGGTGCAGGTGTCCCGGCATTTCATTGCATCTGTATCTTTGGGGTAAATCCCCAACAGTGCAATTGCTGGGTCATAAGGCAGGTCTATTTTTAACTCTTTGAGGAACCTCCACACAGTTTTCCAGAGTGGCTGCACCAGTTCACATTCCCACCAACAGTGCAAGAGGGTTCCCTTTTCTCCGCATCCTCGCCAACATTTGTGGTTTCCTGCCTTGTTAATTTCCCATTCTCGCTGGTGTGAGGTGGTATCTCATTGTGGTTTTGATTTGTATTTCCCTGATGGCAAGTGATGCGGAGCATTTTCTCATGTGCATGTTGGCCATGTCTATGTCTTCCTCTATGAGATTTCTCTTCATGTCTTTTGCCCATTTCATGATTGGATTGTTTGTTTCTTTGGTGTTGAGTTTAAGAAGTTCTTTATAGATCTTGGAAACTAGCCCTTTATCTGATACGTCATTTGCAAATATCTTCTCCCCTTCTGTAGGTTGTCTTTTAGTTTTGTTGACTGTATCCTTTGCTGTGCAAAAGCTTCTTATCTTGATGAAGTCCCAATAGTTCATTTTTACTTTTGTTTCTTTTGCCTTCATGGATGTATCTTGCAAGAAGTTACTGTGGCCAAGTTCAAGAAGAGTGCTGCCTGTGTTCTCCTCTAGGATTTTGATGGAATCTTGTCTCACATTTAGATCTTTCATCCATTTTGAGTTTAATTCAAGTTGACAAAAAGTAGTATATAAGGCAAAGGAATCGTCAGTTTAACAGAGGGCTTTTTAGTAATTCCACATAGTTTTATTTTCTAAGTTTAGGTTATTCCATAGGAGTCTACAGTATTGCTAAAGCGGTCTTATTTCAAAAAAGGCTGTAGATTAATGAATTTATTAGCTGCTCTCACCACCTCAGTTATTTCTTCTCAATCCCTAAAGAAATGAGTTGAAAGTAAGTTCCATGTTTAAAAAATATGTCTTCCCCCTCAACCAGTATGTTTCTGAGTCTTAGAAAATTACAGACTATGATGATATTCATGTTCTCATATTCTCTGTCCCCCCTCCCCATTTCTTTCCTGTTCTCCTATTCCCCCCACCCCCTGCCACCCAAATCATTCTCTCCTTTCCACATCCCTGAAGCTATCCTGGCCTTTTAGTTGTACCTCAGGCTGTACAAGACAGTAGTTTACCAAGAGTTGCACGCTGCTATCGACACAATCGCCTGCCTGTTGTATGTTGGAAGAACTCAAGAAGCGGTACCCTGCTTCTCCGATCTGGAGGATTCCATGGCAAGGGAGTGGTTGGTCTTTTCAAATCTCAGAACTCCCCCCAGGCAGGTAAGCATCTCTCTACAGCACAGTTAATGATCCTTTCACTTCAGAGAATTCCTAAAAATAAAGGAAGTAATATCTGGGAATGTCATTTATGCCCTTATATTGAGCCTTCTCTCACATGCAGGCTTTCCACTGTGCAAAATAAAACATGTACTACTTGACAGTGTGGGCCCACACCTTGAATTTGACATCTTGGCTTAATATGCCTATCTATATATGGGTTTTAATAGAAATTATCATAATAAAATTTTTGGTTCTAGGCTATTTTTATTTCAGCAAGCCAAGGTATCCACAGATGGAAACTAGATTATGCTAACCTTTTTCTTTCCTTCTGGGAAACATCCCAATATATTTAACAGCTTCAGAGGCAAGTAGGGATTCTCTGTACCATGTAACATGAGATATTTTATCTCATTCCTACAAGTCACACACACACACATACAAGTCAGCAAACTAATGACCAAAAAGCTGCCTTAAAGACTCTCAAGGAAAGGATATTTTAGGAAGCTAGAGGAAGGCCAACTTAAGAAAGCAGATAGTGCTGCTGCCCTGTTTTCTGAGGATATTTTTAAGCACTATCTCTGAGGTCTTGAAATCAGGAGCTATATTTTGCTGACCTTTCCCATAACTTCTAGCTTATAGTAGATGCTCAATAAAATTAAACAATAGACCATCAAGATATCAGATCCAATTTAGGGACGACTATGTTCTTAACTGTTTAGAAACGAGGTAAGTTCTATGGTTCAGAGGTAAAACAATGTGCTTTTGATATCTCTTTTTTATTCTCATATATTTCTCTCCTGAAAGTTAAAAATTGGCCAGTGCCTCTTTAACCATTCACTTGACTAAAAGCACACACACATCATCATCATCATCATCATCATCATCATTATTATCCCACCTGTCTTGGAGTCTCAACATTGGTATAATTAAAGGCAATTGGCTTTGAACTATTTTTGATAACTGAGGAATCCTCCCAAGCCATATAGTAAATATAATAGAATGGAGCATATGTAAGTTAGGTAAAGTGAGGGAATCATTTCAAGAACACTAATAAGCATATCACTGAGCTTTTCATTGGAAAAAATTGAAATTATTTTATTCCACTGGTTTCTGATATTTTAAATCTAATATAAAAATATTTCATATTTTTTGAGCTCACACATATGCTTATATTTTAATATCTTTGAAATTGGAATGTGACCTTAAAATTGATGTGATCTGAAAGAATTGTCACATTTTAAAAGGAAGAATTTTTAATTCTTAGTACATAAAAGAATGGTGCATCTTATAATTGATGACATTTTAGAATTTATAATAAAATTTAGAATTTTATTGTATTTATAAAATACAATGGCATCTTAATGTTTGTAAAGTATAATTATGCTAATTTTTTTTTTTTTTAAAGATTTTATTTATTTATTCATGATAGTCACAGAGAGAGAGAGAGGCAGAGACACAGGCAGAGGGAGAAGCAGGCTCCATGCACCGGGAGCCCGACGTGGGATTCGATTCCGGGTCTCCAGGATCGTGCCCTGGGCCAAAGGCAGGCGCCAAACCGCTGCGCCACCCAGGGATCCCTGCTAATTTTTTTATATTCAAGATCTAAGAAAATTTGTTGACACCTATTGTCCTTCTAACGAGTCCCTAATGATGCCTCTTTAAAGTGCCTGGGCCAATTTCAGTGATTCTTTGCTCTGTACAAACCAGTTTCAGACTACCTCAAACCTAGAATTGCTCTCACATTTATTTCCCTCTGTGCATCCCTCTGTCCCTCTCTTAGAAGGACCAGGGAATCTGGCAGTAGCTATTGCTACCTTCTCCTCATTTTCCTTTACTCTTCTGCAACAAACCCCTACAAGTTTGTGTGCCCTGTTAGACCTGTATGGCAGAACTAGAAGAAAGCTACTTGACATGGGGAATTCTCACCTCTGCGCATTCAGGGATGCCAAGGGAACCCATTCCATCCTCTGCTCCCAGATAGTAGCGTGGACAGGATAATTAAGGGAAATCATCAGGGAGATGTTGCCTTTTGTGACTCTTCACTTATGAATTGCTTACATAATGAGAAGCTACACCTATGCTTCAAACGACAGCCCTGTGCTGATTTTCCAGACCTGGGCTCTTTCTGGGAGGATGACGAGGCAACCAAGAATAGGTGTGGTGAAACCAATATCATAAGACGATAGCCATCTAATAATTTACAGCTTTGAGTGGGGCAAGTTTCTATATTTGGGTGTGGTAACTTGAAGATTATATACAGAAAGAATAAGATAGGTAGGTAGATAGATAACTCTTATTAACAGAGACAGTTTGTTTTATTCACTTTTTCTTTTATAGCTCCTACCTCCTCTTTAGAATCCTCCAGTAGCATAGAACAAGAAAAATACATGCAAGCCTTACTGAACGCAGTTTCTGTGCACCAGAAACTTAGTGGCAGTAATACCCTTACCGTCAGGCCAGCACTTGCTCTGTCTCCAGGTAAGTACTAATCACACTTTTCTTCTTAACAGCTATGAAAGGTCAGATTCATTTCCAGGATTGGTCTCTTTAATTATTTATACTGTTCGTTTAGTACGACCCCTTAAAGCTTTATGCTGTGGGGCTATAACTTTAGCTCCTTTTACTTAAAAATCAGCATATTACTGTTAATGTCTAGTAACAGTAACCAAATGCAGGGATTCAGTTATTTACTTTTTAAAAGAGTAATAGGAGTGGAGAACATAAAGTCATCTCTTTTTTTCTTAGAATCTGTTTTATATAGACTTTAACATATTATTACAAGTTGAATGTATAAGTTGAATACCAAACTATTAAATGCATATGTAGTAAATCATCATGTATAATTTTGAAATGCCTGAAATTTCTGCAGCCTTTTGTGATTTGTAGTACAGTTTGTTTTCACTAGATTTGGATGAAGCCATTAAGACTTGTACTAATATTCTGTTTCAGTTATCATGTGATGGAACCCCAAAGGGTTCATGTAGAGGTAACCCTAATGTGTTAGACACAGGAGCATGTGACTTGAAAAGTTGGTCTCCTTGGCTTAATCAGCTATTTGAATTAGCTCAACATAAGCAGAAAGTGGCTTTTCTTGTAAAGTAACACCATGCATGCCTTGCTTCATTTATCATTAAATTCTCTGATTGCACTTGCCAAACCTAACTCTCTATAATCTTGCAAATGTGTGTATCTCTGAGGAAATAGTAACAGTGCCTTGTTATCTCTATTAAAGCTGTGGGTACTTAAAAAGTACAATGTTTGGCAGCAATTAGACATGCTACACATGAAGATAACTTTTTGTCATTTGAGTAATGTTAACCTGAACGACCTGGTTTTTGTTCTTCTTTTTGGCTGACTTTCAGGGACTGAAAGGAGGACTTCAAGAATGTCCACTGTGCTTAAGCAGGTAGTGCCAGGACATTTGGATGTAAACCCATCCAATAGCTTTGCTCGAGGAGGTTAGTAAGATTGATTTTATAACTGAGCACTGATACAACCTTGAAATCAGAAAACTTTACTCTAGATAGTGCTATTTTAAATCAACTAATTATGGTTCAAATTGTTCTTAATCACTCTTCTCTAAATACATGATCTAATTTGTTACTGGTATTGTGACAGATGAGTTTAGCCTCCTGGAACAAGAGGTATAATAATGCTGAAATCTTAGCTATTGATGAGTTTGGAAGCGGCAGCAGGAGGTAAGGGAAACATATCTCAATCAGTGGCCAGCCCTGCAAAACTCTACAGTGCTTCAGGTTTGCAGGGTAGAAAAGCTGACCACAGACGCATTAAGCAGCTAGAGGGAAGTAAGTAATCTGAGCCTCAAAGAGTTGTGCCTGTAATTTTTACTCCTGTTCTCTGAAATACTGGGTTAGGGAACAGAAGAGAATGATATCCAGGTTACTCTTTTTCCTCTGGGCTCTAGCTCCTGGCATAAGGAAGTAGAAAAAGGCCTGTATTGCTCATTTAGCTCCAGAGGTGATCCACTGTGGTCTCTGGAGATTATGTGAGATTCTTTTACTTTTCAGAGGAAATTCTGTATTTGCTCTTTTAGCTCCAGAGGTGATCCACATTGGTCTCTGGAGATAATGTGGGATTCTTTTACTTTTCAGAGGAAATTCCAGAGCAAGTATCTTGATTATAAAATCTCCTACTTCATACTGGATTCATAGAATCTTGGGCTTCTCACTCCTATGCAATGCTGAATCCCCTTGGAAATGTACCAAGTGAATGATCCCAGTTCTACTTGAACATCACCAGTAAAGGGAAATTCATTTCTTCCTAAAAGTAGTCTCTTGCGTTTGTAAGGAGCTCTTTATTTGTTAGAAAATTCTTTCTCATATTGATCTAAAAATCTGCCATTTTGTGGCTTTTACATATGGGCCCCCCTAGCTCAGCCTTCTTAAGTTAGAAAATTCTAAATCTTGATCTCCTATACCACAATCCTTTGAATTTAAAGCTGATACCATCTTTTCGCTCTTAGAATTTTCATTATCTCCAAATACCCCAATTCAAATGGTTGCCTTCTACTCACCATCTTTGTCACTTAGTGAACTCTCCATAGAGTTGAACTCATGCAGCCTAAGATTACATTAGATATGAGGATAGCTACATCACTAGGTTGACCCACACTTGAAATATCTTCCTATGTGCTCTTGTTCTTAATAATATACAGGACTAAAAAAAAAAAAAAAAAAAAAAAAAATATATATATATATATATATATATACACATACACATACAGGACTAGCCTTGAGGATTGGTTTTTGAACCTAAATATACCATGTGCTGTATCTACAAAATTCCATCTTTTTTTATATGGACTATTGTTTTAGACTTTGAATCCTGATACTGTCTTCCTGTGTATTAGCCTCTTGTCATGCGTCAATTAGTTCTCTGCCGTCATGTAATTTGTTGTTTAAAAAATTGAGCAAACCAGAACTAAGAGCAGAAGTCTTCATCAAAATAATATAGAAGCCTCCTTAAAGAAAGAAATTGTCTGTTAATATATAGTAGTTAAAACTCCTTCTAAAATCCACCTGGCCCATATTTCTAAATTTCTGCCAATCATTTTTTTAAAAGATTTTATTTATTTATGTATTTATTTATTTATTTTCTTTTTAATTTTATTTATTTATGATAGGCACACAGTGAGAGAGAGAGAGAGAGAGAGAGAGAGAGGCAGAGACAGGCAGAGGGAGAAGCAGGCTCCATGCACCGGGAGCCCGACGTGGGATTCGATCCCGGGTCTCCAGGATCATGCCCTGGGCCAAAGGCAGGCGCTAAACCGCTGCGCCACCCAGGGATCCCTATTTATGTATTTATTTATTTATTTATTTATATTTTATTTATTCATAAGAGACACAGAGAGAGAGGCAGAGACACAGGCAGAGGGAGAAGCAGGCTCCACGTAGGGAGCCTGACACGGGACTCAATCCTGGGGCTCCAGGATCACTCCCTGGGCTGAAGGTAACACTAAACCACTGAGTCACCCGGGCTGCCCTCTGCCAATCTTTTTAATTCAATTTTTTCCATTCTTTCCAACTGTTAACTATATCACAAAAGATTATATAGTTAATTTACCATGACTCATTATAGGAATTAATGCTTTTTCCTAAGTAATCATAAATTATCCATTAGTAATCCATTATAGAATTTGGTTCAGAATCAACATAAAAGAAGGCTCTGTTTTACAAAATTCACTTTTTCCCCTTTTAGAAACCAAGATTACTATGCCCATCTCCTGGCTGTCATCCTGGTTCTTTTTTTTTTTTTTTTTTTTTTTTTAAGATTTTATTTATTTATTCATGAGAGACAGAGAAAGCGAGAGAGGCAGAGACTTAGGCAGAGAGAGAAGCAGGCTCCATGCAGGGAGCTCGATGTGGGACTCAATCTCGAGACCCCAGAATCACATCCTGGGCTGAAGGCAGGCACTAAACCGCTGAGCCACCCAGGGATCCCCTGGTTCTTTAGATACTTTTTTTCTGCCTCATTAGAACATTCTGCAACTGCAGGATTTCCTACTAGCTTTCAACCTTCTTCACTCATCTTCTGAATTAGTGTTTCAGGCCTGAAGGTCATTGTATTAGTTTGCTAGGGCTACTATAACAAAGTGCCACAAACTGGTTGTCTTAAACAATGATTGTCTCACAGTTCTCTGGAGGCTAGAAGTTCAAAATCAAGATGTTGTCAGGATTGATTCCTTCTGAGGGCCATGAGGCAGAATCTGTTCCATGCCTCTCCCCTAGCTGCTTGGTGGCTTACTAGCCATCTTTGGCATTCCGTAGCTTGTAGAAGCATCACTCAGGTGCCTTCATTTTTATCTGATGTTCTCCCTATGTGTCTGTCTCCAAATTTTCCCTTTTTTTTTTTTTTTTAACTTTTATTTATTTATGATAGGCACACAGTGAGAGAGAGAGAGGCAGAGACACAGGCAGAGGGAGAAGCAGGCTCCATGCACCGGGAGCCTGACGTGGGATTCAATCCTGGATATCCAGGACCGTGCCCTGGGCCAAAGGCAGGCGCCAAACCACTGCGCCACCCAGGGATCCCAAATTTTCCCTTTTTATAAAGACATTAATCATATAAAATTAGGGGTCCATCCCCCTCCAGTGTGACCTCGTCTTAACTAATTACGTTTGCAATAATCCTGTTTCCCAGTAGGGTCACTGAGGTACTCAGTAAGGGGTTAGGACTTCAACGTATGAGTAGGGGGTGGAGGCATACAGTTTAACCCATAACATTTATATATAGCTCTCCTCTGAATTTTTAAAATACCATTGTTTTAAAGTTTAAGATACATACATCATTCTTATCATTTCTTTCTTGATGAATTTGAACATAAAATAGTACAATGACTGTCTCCTAAGGTTCCTGCCTGCTCTTTCTGTTGCCAAGAGCTCCTATCAGAATTTGGCTCAAGGTTGCAGTTCGACTTATTGCTTTGTTTACCATTGAAAGTTTATATTGTCAGTAAGGCATGTCAACAATTTTTCCCCATTCTGCTCATAAGTTTTGACTTTGTAAACTTCAAGAACACATTATTTATTCCTCCATTTGGCCAGATGACTTGTAATATAAATTTCAGGTACAAAATTACCTCTTCTAGGTAATTTTGCCTAGGACTTATGGATAGTCACCAATATATTTGACCTACATTATCTTCTCTTTTTTCAATATTGGCCTCAGAACTCAGCCTTTTTTATGCAAAAGGATCCCAACTTATGGTCACATTCTAGTCATGAGTTCATTCTTTGCTATTCTCAAAGGTACCTAAAAGGCTATATTTACCTCTTACTGTCAAAAATCTATTTGATTTGTTTCTGACCCATTCTATACATAATGAGGCCATAATTATTATTTCTGACACCCTTCCCAAATATTTTCTTCTGAAAATTACTGTGAACATCGTGTTTCCTTACAACACTTTTTTGTTCCTAACCAGATGCCCATCGTTCTAGTATCTTAAACTAGGATCCAGAAACATAAATCTTACCTTTTTATTTCATCTCTTAATTCTTTTCTCCCAAAGCTTCCTAAATCTCCCAGGGTCCCAGTGGTTAACTGGAAGATGAGATGCTGCTGTTTCCTGGCGTGTTGGACTTCTTCTTTGATCCCTAAAGCTGCTTCCTTTGTCTCTTCCAACAGTGTCATTCCTCCTCACTTAGAATAACAGGAATGGACTGGAGCAAGCAAGTTTGGGAAATCTTAGAAGATTCCCTATTAACATTGACTATGACAGGCAGACACAAACTCGTATGGGCCAAGTATAGACACTTACACACCTTACAAAAGTTCATTTCCTTGTACGTCCCCTCAATGAGAGGTTCTTCATTTTTCCAGATAGCTAGGCACCATTTCTTCAGAAGTTCCTCATCTACCCTGTGTGGGAAGACCCTCCTATCTCTAAATCTTCCATCTAACCTTCCTCTTTTTTTCTCTTCTCTGTATTTTTACTGTCTTTTCATTCCTTTCATTGTCATAGTCCTAGGTTCTGATTTTCTTCTTAGGTTATCTACACTATGTGCCTTTCTCACTGTGATGATGAGCCAGAGTTTAGATTGACCTCCACCTTCTCCATCACCCTTTTTTCAGTCAGGGCAATCACTTTGCATTCTGTGTTGATGAATTCCTAAGGCAGGGAAAGCAACTTCTTTTACACAAGAACCAATTAAGAAGTGAAGATGTGAATAAAGCACATTACTTTTCATTTATAAATTAAAATCACTTCCAAGCTCTATGGAGAAAGCATGTACTTCTAACTTGGATAAATTACTTTGTTGACTCGAAAAATGTCATGAAAGGGGCACCTGGGTTACCTAGTCAAGTGCAACTCTTGATTTCAGCTCAGGTCTTGATCTCAGGGTTGTGAGTTCTGTGCTGGTCGTGAAGCCTACTTTTAATTAATTAATTAACTTTTAAAAAGAAAATGGGTACTGCCTCCTAAATAAAAAATATAACAGCTCCGTATATTTGAGAAGTAACCACATGGAGGCTGGCTTTTAATTTTTCTTCCTATACACTTCCATGGCCCTTTATGTTTCTCTACATGTGATATTTTATCCTTATAATAATCTCTAGGATATGTATTTTAAGAGTCTCTGAGAAATGAAGTGATTTGGCCAAGATCACATAGCAAATAGCATAACTGGTACTGGGATTGTTCAGTCCATTTCAATGCAGCATTCACTGAATATAGCTTGTACCTCATGCACCATGCTAGTCATAAGTCCACCTTGATAAATTCAGTATCCATCACCACATCCAACCCAAGTATCTTTTTCCTCTTCTCCTTTGGCCTGAACAGAGTGGAGGGAACAATACCAGTGCTTAGGAAACACTCATGTTTTGAACACCAGTGCATTCCCCCGGGTGGGATGAACTGCATATTTCTTCCCTGAAGCAATCCCCTTAGCCAGACCCTGCTGGACAGTTCCAGGACCACATGGTTGCTTACACAACAGGACACTAAGAGTTTGATTCAGTTACATTCAGGTTCAAACCACAGTGCTACCACTTAATGTGTGATTATTAAACAATTTAGGAAACCTTTTAATGCTCAGTGTCCTCATCTATAAAGTACAGATAGTAAATAGTATCTAGTTTTAGAGTAGTTATGAGGAATAAGTGAAATAATGTATGTAAAGCACTTAGCTTAGTAACTGGTTCATAATAAGAACTCAATAAATGTTAGTTCCATGATTGCTGTTGTGATTATTAGTTATAGTTGCCTAATACTCCACTGAGATGGGAAGAAAGTCTACATTTGCATTTAAATTACCTTAAACCAGGTTGCTCCTCACAGGCCCAAGGCAAGAAAATTGAAGACTTATGCTCTAGGTCTAGGCCAATAATTTGCAAACTGTTTTGATCATGATTCATAGTTAAAAATACATTTTATATTATATTACAATATGTATTATATCAGGTAAAACTAAGTCACGATGCAAAATGTATATATACTAAAACAAAAACCACCAAGGGGGGTCTAATGCCTTTGGATAACATGACTGCCAGATGGCTTACAGTTCTCAAAGCCCTCTGCTGGCCCCATGTCACTAAAGGCCATTTGCTCATTGTTGATTTTCTGCTATGTAATGAACGTTTGGCAGTTTTTCATTAGTGAGCCTCTATTTGGGGAAGTGATTAATTTTTTTTTATTATTTAATACCCTTCTTTTCATTCTCTCAGGGCAAATAATCAGAATTGAAGATACATTAGAATGGTCATAACAGCTCCAAATGTATCAATTTTCAAAAAGAAAATAATCCGCAACTGTTTGTAGTACCTATATATTAGGCTCTCAGCAAGGATACAAGAATAGATAGGATTAGGTCCCTACCCTTTGGAACACAAAATCTAGTAGAATAAAACTATGCAGTGTGATCACAGTTTAAATAGAGCTCTCTACAACTCTGGAGACAGTGAGGAATACTTTTCAGAGGAGTTCACATTTTTCCTGGATCTTAAGAGTTAGGGAGTTTATCAGGTAAAGGAGTGTGAGAATCTGTTCTAGGCAAATGGCCCCACATACAAAACTGGTGTGTGTTCAGGGAATAGCATCTCAGAATCAGGAACCAACCAATCAGACTTCACTATAAGCATTTAGGAATCCCATATTCCTTTAGGAAAGCTCAAAACCTTAGCAGAAAATAAATAGCTGACCAGCACAGGAGGCCTTGTGCCTTTACCATGTTGTCCCATGGTCCTTGTTCTGTCTTGCAAAAGAATTCCTTGTGTGCAATCAGCCAGTGCCTCCGCAATCCTTAGCTTTTTTTTTTTTTTTAAGATTTTATTTATTTATTCATGAGAGACAGCAAGAGAGAGGTAGAGACATAGGCAGAGAGAAAAGCAGGCCCTATGCCCGGAGCCTGATGTGGGACTCAATCCCAGGACCCCAGGACCAGGATCTGAGCCAAAGGCAGATGCTCAACCACTGAGCTACCTAGGCACCCAACCCTTAGCTTTCTGAATTCCTTTGGCCACTAAAGCCATTAATACCCTTTATTTTCTGCTTCTGACAGAGTGAGGCAGAAATGAAAACACTGCTAATGATTTTCCTTTTATCAAATTATGTGATATGCAGTTTTGCAGTATATAGCTTAATAATACTCTGTTAACATTTTCAATTCTGAATAAATACAGAATCATTTTCTTTAATTGACTTGAGCAGTTCTTTGCTCAAGAAATAATATAACTGTAACCTACTGCTCACCACTTTTGTTACTACCAGGTAAAGTTTGCCATAGTCACAGGGCACTTTTTTTCTGCCAGGAAAAAACAATATTACTCAAATTACAAAAGTATTATCTCTAATACTGCCTATCATTTTGGTGCAAGTAGGGGTTTTAGGAGAAGTCATTACCTCAATCATCACAAGCTATATTTTTTAGTGGCATTGGGGATTGTCACGGGATCATGAATTTTTGCTGCTCATACTATCTATTAAAAATAAATGTAATTTCAAATTGAAAAGAAAAAAGCATAGTGTGGCATTGCTTGATGCTTTACTGCAGAAATATGCACTTAGTTATTCCAAATGGTTACTAGAGCTTCATTCCTGATGTGATGACTTTACTCAAAGAACAAACGTGTTATATAACACGTAGCATTTGCCAACCAATCAGCTTCCTTAAATCCTAGGGCCAATGCATTCTTAACATTTACCCCCCACCCTCAATTCTTTAATTTTATATAAATTTATTTCTCACCAAATGACAATCTTCAAAAGCTTATTCCATTTGGTATAATTTGTTAGTGGCACTCTGCTGTGCTGTCCATTTCATTGTGCTTATAATATTTATAATCAGGAGCTGAAATTTCATTTAACAGGCACTCAGTTCATCTTTTTTGTGTGACTGTGCAGCTTTTTGTTAGTCATATTTTCTATTTATACTTTTATTATATTTACATTTTCCCCCTGTGTTAACTTAATCTCAAAAATTAAATAACCTATTCTTCTCTTACTCAATTTGCTCTGATGTTTGCTGCTATCTACATTTCATTCCTCCTTCTGTCTTTAATCTCACTTACCAGTGCATGGGTACAGAGATAAGTGTTTTACTCAGTCAAATCCCAAATCTTCAACTAAGGGAAGAGTCCATAATCAAGGTACTGTATTATCTGTCCTGATGTGTCACTCTTTTTTAACCATCTTCATATGAAAGCATTTTTGTTACAAGTGACTTTTTTCACATTCGTTTGTCAAATTATGTCCTTCATTTTCACCCATATTCTGAATTTGTTCTGTGATTCCATTTATAAACACTTGCCATAATATCTAAGACAAACTCATAGGTCATGTAGAAAGATTCATCCATGTTTTTAAGCAGAAATCACCTAAAACACCTTTTCCTGGGAACTGGTCTCCTGACCATATAAATGCTTATAAAGAGAGAAGCAGATGAGACAAACATTATTGTGGTGACTTGCAGTCACCTAGAAACATGGATTAATTTAACATTTGGCAAATATTAAAGCCTTTCTAAATCTAGGGAAGAAACCTAACTTTAGGGAAGCAGTGGCAGTGGCCTGTACCCCAGTGACCCCATCACGAGCATGAACACCATGTGAACATTTATGAGGGGCCCTGTTATTTTTAAGGTACTACAATGTTTTTCAAAATTTGAGGCTTAGTATTTGCCTTTGTGTTTGGATATTGAATATTGAGTATTCACTTGCATGTAGAAATCCTTGACTTTTCTAATTAATATAATTAAGGTCAATTTATAACATGAGATTCTTCTAGCAGCTTAGCTTTGGCCTTTCCCTTAGGCGACATATGAGACATCTGCTTTTGACTGAAATTTTAAATAAAGCTAAGGATCAGTGAAATGCACATTACTAAATTTATAACTTCTTACTATTTTTCATGAATACTAGAACAAAAAGGTGAGAATATAATCTTTGCTGGGTTAAAATTCTATCATTTTGGCATGACACATATATATTAATTCTAAATCCCCTTAGATTTTAATAGGTATAGTAAAGTTCTAATTTATTACTTAATCTCCATTTCTTGTTGTGTTGACTGGCTAAAGCAGAGGAGTGTTCCTTACTTCTTTCACAAAACCCTGAGAAACTGAGTCACTACGTGTTATCTCTTTGTTGCCTTCTGCCCACATTTTTTGTTTCTTTAGTGTCTGTGCACTCTTTCTATTTATGATCTCAGCATTCATTTATAAATACTGACTTTACATCAAAATGCAAAAATAGGATTGACTTGGGTGATTTCTTAGGTCCCTCCAACCCTAAGATTGTGTGATTTGGAAATGTTGTATTGAATAGTGCTTATATGTTGTAAAAGTAAACGACAAATTACCAATATGATCCATGATATATACTTAGGTGAATTAACTTGCAATTACTTCTAAAACTGTACCTACAGAGCATGCATCTTTTCCCTATTCAGTGGCATTCCCACATCAGATTATCTCACTCAATCGTTTTGGCTTTTGTGAAGGTGTATGGGCAAGTCTTCGCTCTAGCACTCGCCTGATCAGCTCTCCAACATCTTTCATTGATGTTGGTGCCCGACTGGCAGGCAGGGACCACTCCGCCTCCTTTAGTAACAGCACCTACCTGCAAAACCAGCTCTCGAAACGCCAAGCAGCCCTTTATATATTTGGTGAAAAGTCTCAACTAAGGGTAAGATTTCTTTTCCTCACTTAGAAGCTTTGCAGATACATGAAGGAAGTTTATAAAACCTATTTCAAACCAGCTTTCCTAGAAATTTTGTTTTACAGCATAGATTCTTAACCTGGAGTTAATAATCAGTCTCAAAAAAATTTTTAGTTCATATATATGTATGTATATATGTCTAAATATACTTACTCATAATCATTAAAAAATCGAACATCAGGAATATTAGGAAGTGTATGTCAAAAAAGAAATAAGGTTCATTCAGGGTATGTTTTTCCCTTGTCTTAGTTCCATAGGTATCTGTACCCCTGGCAAAATAGATCCCTATTGATAAAGAAAGCTACAGGAAGGTAGAGGAGTGAAAAGAAGACCATGACACTACATATGGAGACAAGGAAAGGCCAAGACTGTTTTCTAAGTTATATTTTTAAAAAACTTTGCAAGGCTGTATATATAGAGATACATGTCTTAAGACAAGTGAGAAAGTTCAAAATATTAGATACTAATCAACTTTAGTCTTTTTTAAATGATTATGCTAAAGAACTTCATTATGCTCAGATCCTATAAATTGGAAAGATAACCTCTGCCTCCAAAAGCAACTATTCCTTGGGATTGTTTTAGCAATGCACACATTACAAAATACATTACCACTGATAGGTTTGTGGGAAATAAAAGTATTTGTTAAGTCAGAAATCCCCTCAAAGTTTAGCTGACTCTAGTCAGCACTGGGCAATCTAGACAGACCTTCTGTTGAACCATGGAGCAGGGGCTGTGAGCAGGATCCCACATGCTTGGTTCTCAAGATGCCAGTGATTGCGTCATCTCTTCTCTGGCAAGCTGTCTTTGCTAGCTCTTCTCCCACTGCCAGGACTGCTGCAATCACTTAGTCACAACCTTTAGGGTAGAGGGCATGAAACTGCTGGGTAATACTCAGTTTTTAAGTATGCACACGTGTCTTCTGATACAGCAGATAACTTTATATCCAGAAAATAGTTGGAACACTTTTCAACAGTAATCCAGGGTTGCCTGTACAGCCTCTTTGGCACCAGCGTCTTTCCCAGAGCACAGACTTTCCACACTTCAGCACACCACTTATTCATAACCTGATTCACTCTCCAGGCTTTGTCTCCTAAATTCTCACCTCTGCCATTGCCTTTGCACATCAGTCTTCAGATGAGCTGTGTGATCAGGCACATATGAGTAAGAAAGACTGACTCCTTGCAACTATTCCTCCTCTTTCTCCCTCCCTTTCTCCTTCCTTCTTTCTTTTATCCATAAAGTATTATATTTTGAAAAACATAATACCACTATCCCAGCACAGTGGTTATTAGGGTTTCTGTATATTCCATTCAAGTTTTCCTTTTATTTATTCAATTGTATCTGTAGAGTGTAGGTCCTTATCTGTCTGGTGTGCGCCACATTCTGGCTAACACAGTGCTGTCTAGTTGTAACCCAACACTTTCTTCTCCCCACAAAGGAGACATATAGGAAAGCAAGGAAGTAGGGAATGACCTATTCTAAATAATCTTGAATTGCCCTTGCTAACCTTTTTCAATTTACAATACCTTAGACTTAGAAACAAATTCCTTTTGACCTAGTGTTGGTCAACACTATGGTTAATAGTTCCTGGTTCATAAGATGTGCATACCTAGTTCATGTACATTTGAGAAATGGAAAGAAACCTGGTTTTCCTGGAAAGTAAAGTATCTTTTATCTATTATAAGTTTAAAAAAAAAAAACTAGCAGATAAGAACTTGTGTATACTACTAAGTTCTTATCTAAAGAACATGTTTCCATGTCGTGTAATAGTCTTCATAATTACTTTCATCACTACATGGCATTCCATGTTGTTGAATTTTTATATTTATCTTCTGTATGTAAAATTGCAATCACATTTACAAGCATATAGTTTTTTTTATTGAGATACAATTCAGTAGGGTCTATTTTATATTTTATATTTTTTCTTTAGGGTAGCTTCCTTTTTAAAAGAGGGATTATTAAGACAAACTTTTTTTCTTGATACATGTTAGAAATGATATTTTAAAAAAAAGAATTAGGATTTTTTGCTTTTTATTTTAAAACTATAATATACCTTTTTAAAAATACTCTGAAATAACCAATATAAAACATTAGCAGACCCTATGTATAAGTTCTTGGCAGAGTTTTTTTTTTAATTGTGATAAAATACAAATAACATAAAATTACCATCTTCATGTGTACAGTTCAGTAGTGTTATGTACATTCATACTGTTATACACCCAATCTCCAGAAAGCAATTTTACTCTTAGAAAAGCAAATAGTCTAGTACAGTAATTTTAGCAGAATGTGAAGAAAGCACAGAGAATATGAGAAAACCAATTCATTCTTTGACATGAAAAGGTTGAGAACTTTTAAACCTTGAGAACTAGGGCAGCCTGGGTGGCTCAGCGGTTTAGCACCGCCTTCAGCCCATGGCGTGATCCTGGAGACCCGGGATCGAGTCCCACATCGGGCTCCCTGCATGGAGCCTGCTTCTCCCTCTGCCTGTGTCTCTGCCTGTCTCTCTGCCTGTCTCTCTCTCTCTCTCTCTCCTCTCTCTCTCTCTCTCTCACATGAATAAATAAAATCATCAATCAATCAATCAATCTTGAGAACTAGGCAACTATATTATCAAAACAAAATAGACCAAAGGGCCATCAGTTTAGTATTTTTAAATTATAAATACAACCTCATGTGGAATAAATTTCATATGGATTAAAGATGTAAATTATAAAAGTATTCAAATAAATAGAGACTGATACATGTGTCATACTGAATGGAAAAAATACTATCCCAGTGCTAGAAATCACAAAATCTTTCAGAATTTACTATATATAAAATTTTGTATTATTAGCTTTAAAAGAGTAACAGTAACATTAGTAATCTTAGGGCAGTGAGGTAGTGATTTTTATTTCCTTCTCAATGTTAATCTCTACTTTTTTTTCATTTTACAATGACTGTGTTTTACTTGCATAATAAGAAACAGATATGTCTATATGTCTATATCTACAAACTTTTATTTGTAGAGTTCTGGAACCTCAACAGTATATTACCTTTTCTTTTTTTTTTTTTTTTTGTATATTACCTTTTCATTACAGGGTATATCTTGGGGAAACTTAATTTACAGTTTTGGATTAATTATGCTGTCCACGTGTCATTGGTTCCTCTTTAGGCTTCAAGGGTCATGGCCTTATAACTGGCTTATATATGGTATTATGAATTCCATCAGGTTCCAGCCTACCAGTAGCCTCTCCAAATTCTCAGAATGACAGCAAGCCAAGTCAAACCACAAGACCTTACTGAATGGCTCTTTCCAGTAATACTGACACATTAGCCACACAAGATTGACTTTCCTGACCTCTGCAACCTCTGTAGCTACTTGGCCTCAACTAACTGTGCATCATTAAGTATTGCCCTGTTAAAAACAGTGCTCTTTTACCTATAGCACTGCATCTGCCTAATTCTCTGCATCTTCACCCACAGAACTTCAAGTTAGAATTTGCTTTAAATTGTGAGTTTGTTCCTGTTGAATTTTATGACATCCGACAAGTTAAAGCCAGTTTCAAAAAACTGATGAGGGCTTGTGTTCCAAGCACCATTCCTACTGACTCAGAAGTGACCTTCCTGAAAGCCCTGGGAGACTCTGAGTGGTTCCCACAGGTAATGTCTGGAGCAGCTTGTCCTATAACTCAGAGAAAGAGAAGTCCAAGTAGATAAACAGAATGGATACTTGAGGAGGAAAAAATATTGTGTGCCCTCACTACCTGACATTCTCCCCTTACTGTATGCCCTCCATAAAGACTTTCCAGTTTCAGGGAACCATATGATATAGAAGATGGCAGGGGGTAGAATTCTTCATCCCTGGGCTTTCATCTCTCTATAATTGAAAATTTGGTCTTCATGGGTTGCTGAGGAGGAGGACATCTTTATTGTTCGATGGAAACTTTCTGATATGCAGTAAATTTAATCATTGAAAAATATTTATAGGACTCCTGCTCTGTTATCAGCAGAGTGAGGATCCAGGACAGAATGTGATATCTGATGACTCCAAGAGCCTTTCCCTGTTACTTTCTTACCTTCCATGTGTCTCTGCCTTTTCCATGTGTCTAGATTTTAGAATCACCCTCAGACCAGCCACCAAAATCATTTTGGATACCCTAAAACTTACCTAAGGTTTAGGAAAAACTGCATATCCTTTCGTCAGCTCAGTCAAGCTTGGGATGTTTTTAATTAAACTCTTATTAAGAAATTAAGGAGAAATAGGTATTCCAGCACACATAACCCACATTTCTTCCAAACCACAGAAGAAAGGTATTTATGACATGCATGTTTTAGACACTGATGCAGACATTTAACCAAGAGCATCTCCGCGGTATACCCTTCAGCCTTGTCTTCAGGCCACTGATGCTATGCCCATTATTCCTTTGCCCCCTGTAGGAGTTCCCAACCCCTCTAATCTCCTGTTCCTATCTGTCTCCAAGCCTCCTGCCTCTCTTAAGGAGGAAAAAGAGTTGTTTTCCATAAACCAGGAAATGATTGGGAGTACCTAAGGCAGTGACTATTCTCAAGATACTTAAACTCTTTAAAAAAAAAAAAATTAGCTATAAATCTGGATCAGGGTATGTTGATGACTATTATAGCAGTTCAGGATACTTTTGAATACCCATGGAAGGAGCTGATCAAGACTCCCTTCTATCCCAAAGCTATGAGCCCCAACCCCAAACTATCTGTGTTTCTGATACATTCTGTGTCCTACTTCTTACTCCAAAATAGATCCTTACCAGAAGTTGGTAACTAAAGTCAGTGGAAAATATTGCCCCACTTGGAATATTGGCATTTTAAAAGTTAACTCAGAGCAAATGCTAAGCCCAGGAGAATACAGGCCTGGTAATATCTATGTTATAGGAACAGGGAGTAAGGAGTTTCCCATTGCTGGAGAGGACATGTGCCTTGCTCCTAGGTATAAAATAGCCCAGATCTCTTTAAAGTATGGGGGATTTTATTTTGTTTTATGTTAGTTGACAGATTCATTCTACAATTTATATCAAAAGATGCTTATAATAGTTTTAAACTATAATATACAATTGGTTTTGAATCTATATGCTCTGCTCACAACCTAGTTGTTCATTAGGGACTTTGAGTCTTTTGGGTTGGCTTCAAAAGCTGAACACAAATATAAATTTTCTTTCCATTTAATATATAGTGCAGACAAATAAGAATGTCTTTTTTAAAATATAAAATTTATTTGTCAAAAATTCAGCCCTTTAAAGTGTACAATTCAGTGCTTTTTAGTATATTCACAGAGTTCTGCCTCCATCCTCCTATCTAATTACAGAAAAATTAAAAGTATCTGAAATAGAACCGATTATATCATAGAAAAACAAATTTTAAATCCAATAACTGTGTTGGTAGGGCCACTTAGAATCTGACTTTTCCACTCTATGGGGTTACATAGCTCTTCTACTTTGGGGAGATCATGTAGGGTCAGTTTATTTCATTGTCTATCATTTGAACATGTTGTTTTAAAATGTGTCTACTTCTAAATTATGTCATTGTTTCATCTTGATTTTGACAAAGAACCACCAAATCCATCAGAAACTTTGACAAAGTTTTAAGCATTTAAAACTTATATGATTCTTTTGTCCAAATACTTCATCCCTAACTTGTTTCATTATCTGAGGTTGATAATGAGTCTGTCTGTTCTTGGTGTTCAGAAAGTGCCTGGTCTAATTGTGGCCTCCTTTCCTATCTCTTAGCTTCACAGGATAATGCAGCTGGCTGTGGTTGTATCAGAAGTACTTGAGAATGGTTCCTCAGTTTTGGTCTGTTTGGAGGAAGGCTGGGACATCACTGCACAAGTAAATGATTAAAACATAGTTTCAGATACTTAGTTTTAGATTTATATTTAAATTCAGTTGTTTTTAAATCCTGCAGATGAATCTTTTGTATAATGACTAATGTGTTTATGGACAAAGTCCTATGTTAAAAACCACCAAATCCATCAGAAAGTTTTGTGCCCTGAGCTTCCAGGCACTACATATCCTGGAGCTCTGGTCCAGGGCATCTGGCTCCCTCATGACAGATACACCATGCAAGCATACAAATGGAGCCGTTGATCAGAGGGTAGGACATGGACCATCCTTCCTGGGTTTTGTCAGTCCTTTCCCTGGCTTTCAATAAGCTCCTCCTTTATCCACTGTAGAGTAAAAAAAGGGTATAAATATAAACTATGTAAGACATTAATCTGTATCTGCCAAAAAGTAGATAATAGGTTGGAACTGATCCTCTAGCCTTATTAATTAACCTGCAGGAGGGGACTATAGTCAGCAAACTGGTTAGGTAAAGATTAAAATCATAATTCCCTGAAAGAAAACATGTAGCCAAAATGAGTTTGAGTTTTAGTTTTTACTGGAAGTTTGCAGAATTAATTTGATTGGCTGTCCTGGAGCAGCTAGTGAACAAATTTGCTGTTATGGTAACTTTGCCTGTCTTAGTAACAAAATTTTTTCAGGACCGAAAGTAATGTATCCATCCTGCTTGTGTCCTAGGTGACATCCCTGGTTCAGTTACTCAGTGATCCCTTTTATAGGACACTTGAAGGCTTTCGGATGTTGGTGGAAAAAGAATGGCTCTCTTTTGGTCATAAATTCAATCAGCGGAGCAGCTTGACCCTCAATTGTCAGGGTAGTGGTTTTACTCCAGTCTTCCTGCAGTTCTTAGACTGTGTACACCAGGTAAGTAGAGCAGACTTTAAATTGACTTGATATGAAAGAAAGAAAAGAACTAACATTTATTGAGCATAGCAGTGCTGTGCCAGGTATCTTCATGTCATGATTCTGATGGACTCAGCCATAAGGCTTGCTGAAATCTTAGCAGTGGATTCCTGGGAATAGAGAAGGAAAAAAAAAACTAGTTGGTTTCTGAATCTAGGATAGCTGAGTTAGCTACTGGCTGGCCCCCATGTGAAGTAGCCAGCACTCTAACTTATCATCTCCCAAGAAGAGGAGCAAACTTGGGTTTGTCGTTCAGGAAGGTTTGATCTATGATAAAACAGCAAAAATCTCTAAGTGATGACAGGGCCTGAAATCCAGCAGGTGCTCATCCCCATTCTGGAGGATGTTAGCTTGTGCCTAGGAATATGGAAGGTGGAGCTTAACCCCTGAGAAAGAATCAGGGCCCAATCAGGCAAGCCTGTGAGGTTGAGAACACTGGCTCGATTCTACTCAGTGACTTAATCAGGGCTAATCAGAGACCAGACAGAAACCCAGGTATATAATCCAGTCATACCCAGTGGGAGCAGGGGAATGGGGAAGATGTGAATGCTCTACAGGCTCCCTCAAGCCTCATCAGTTACAAACTTCCTAATGGGGCCTGAATCAGAATTGGGCTTGAGAATTACATGGCACCGGGTTTGCTAAATTGGCCTAGGAAAAGCAGTGTTGACATCTCCAACTTTACTTCATCTGTACCATAACAATGAATGTGTTTTGGCATGTCAGACATATTTGTCAGAACCATGAGCCTCTTGGAAATAGATTGTCCTCGGATATCTATTGGAAGGAAAGATGGAAATGTTTTCAGGAACCAGTACTAAAACTAGGTCTTCTAAAGAGGTTTTGTTTTGGTTTGGTTTTTTTTTTATTCTATTTATCATTTGATCAACTTTATTAATTCACTACATAATTTTTCATTTATTTAAAGTATATATAATTCAATAGTTTTAGTATATTCACAAAGTTGTATAATTGCCACAATCAATTTTAGAACATTTTACCACTCCAAAAAAGAAACTCAAAAAAAAAAAAAAGAAAAAAGAAACTCTATACCCATTAGCAGTGACTTTCCATCTCCGACCCCCGACCCCATCCCCCATATACACACATTCTGGTGGTTGTTTTTGACTGCTCTAATCAGCTTCTTAAGAAAAGATCTATTGAATAATTTTAGTTAATTCTGTCCGAACATCATCCAGAGAAGCTGGCTGTAGGATTGAGCTTATGTTTTAAATCTTTGCAGCAAAAGGTATATTTGTTTACTATTTGAATATGAGCCTTTTTATTTTGTACTTCTTTTGGCAGATAGATGAGGGAGGCATTTGGAGCCCATTGTCTCTGAAACAGAAAGCTTAACTGATACCAAAGGAGAGGCACAAGGATCTTTTTCTCACATCTAGATAGATGAACCATACGAATTCTTCATGAAAGCACTTCTTATTATCTTGCTTATTGCCTTACATTGCTTACCAAATGCACTAAGCTGTCTACCTTAAACTTATACAATGACATATGTCAAGTATTTCTTGGTAAAACTGGCAGAGGTATGGGGAGGCAGGTATAAGCAACTACATACTATATATGATTTCATTTATAGAAAATTCTACAAAAGGCAAAACTATTATGACAGAAACATATCAGTGGTCATTTGGGACCAGTGGTCAGGGACCATGAAGGGGCGTGAGCAAACGTTTTAGGATAAGGGAACTATACTAATTGTGCTGGTGATCACACAATGTATACAATGACCAAAACTAACCTGTATGGTGTAAATAGGAGGATTTTATTATATGTAAATTATATATCAATGAACCTGAAAAACAAAAAAAAAATTTTTTTAAGATTTATTTATTTATTTATGATAGACATAGAGAGAGAGAGGCAGAGACACAGGAGGAGGGAGAAGCAGGCTTCATGCTGGGAGCCTGATGTGAAACTTGATCCTGGGACTCCAGGATTGCGTCCTGGGCCAAAGGCAGGCGTTAAACTGCTGAGCCACCCAGGGATCCCCCAGAAAAACAAAATTTTAATTAGTAAGTCCAACATCTCAGTTAACTGGAGTTCCAGAAAAAAAAAAAAAAAAAAAAAACAGCTCTCTAGTTTTTCCAGAGAAAAATTTGTCAGTCTGGTGCCCAGAGAATACTTATAAGCTGGCTGCCTGCTTTTTAGAAATAGGGCAGGAAATAGGTCCAGGGAGATCCTTCTTTTTCTATGCTATTTTCAGTTTCAAGCCTCCTCATGAACCCAGTTGTGCCTACTGTTCCCAAGTCCAGAGCTCATCTAGTTTGGTTTTTCCAGAGGACAAATTTCTAATCCCTTGCTTTCAAGAAGGTAATCACATGACTGCATGGGGTAGGAGAGGACCCTGGAGATCTCACCACTTCCTCTATAGACTTAACCTAGTCCTCATTTTTGGCTCCCATTTCACCTCTGTATATGTTACTGAGTTATTGGGCCTCTGAGTCCTGAGCCTTTCTGAGACAGGGCAAGCTGTCACCTTCTCAAATCATTTTCATCCTACAAGCATTCCAATGTAGCTTCTCATCTTCTATCATTTATTGCTATTCTTATATTCTATTTTCCATTGTTCATAAATGTACTGAATTTTCTTGACCTGCTACTGTTTCCCTTTCCATTCTCCCCACCTCATTTTAGGTTCTTCTACCTTATAAAAAATCCTTTCCTTTAATTAAGGGAGAGTTGGAGGGCAGCTAAGTTTGTATGGCTGGATTTGGTTTAAGTTAAATGCGTTATTAAATATGTTAAATATCCATGCTAAACTTGCAAAATTCTGCATACCTAAACATGAGAGTCAGCAAAAGAGTCCACTCACAATCAGTAAGAGATGGGAGGGTCTCACAGAAGACATACTGTCCTCGAAAATGACATCATTCCACCCCAAGCGTAATAATAATTACTTGAAATATAATACTTATATTTTATTATTAGGGGTGGGTAGAAGTGTAAGTAGTCTAGAATTGGAAAGTAACCTGTATTTTGTGAGTACCCCTTAAATGATATAAATAAATCTTAATATAAATGAAAGTATAAATTCCTGTTGTCTTTAGAATACATTACAATAGAAGCTAAAACAATGTAGTGTTATCTAAAATATCTTAGGGTGTATGTTTAATTTCTAGTAACTTTTTATTTTGAATAATGAGTTAAGGGCTGCTGGTGTGGCTCAGCAGTTTAGTGCTGCCTTCAGTCCAGGGCATGATCCCGGAGACCCGGGATCAAATCCCAAGTCAGGCTCCCTGCATGGAGCCTGCTTCTCCCTCTGCCTGTGTCTCTGCCTCTGTGTGTGTGTCTCTAAGAATAAATAAATAAAATCTAAAAAAAATTTAAAATAAAATAAATAAACAAATAATGAGTTAAAATTCAAATGCCCTATATAAATTGAGCTTTAGTGACAGCTCAGTTATTTGTAGGTGAATGCCTCAGAAACTGTAGAAAATAATATTGTTTGGAGCCTAAAGACTCCTTTAGCATTAATTCAGATCTGATTATACCACATTAAAATTTTTTATAGATTTTTTTTTTAAGATTTATTTATTTCAGAGAGAGAGTGTGTGTGTGTGAATGGGAAGAGGAGCAGCGGGAGAGAGAGAGGTAGACTAACCATTGAGCACGGAGCCTGACACAGGACTCAAATCTCATAACCCCAAGATCATGACCCTGAAATCAAGAGTTGGACACCAAACTGACAGAGCCACTCAGGTGCCCCAATGTTAAAATTTTTCAAACTAAAATATGAATTTTCAAAAGTTTTCTGAACCTCTTTTGCCTTAGTACCCTTTCATATAACAACCTGAGTGCAGGCAAGTCATGGCAAAGTAGCATATGACCTTAATTGCAGTATTTAAAGAATGCTTGGCTATGATAGGTATCAGCTTTGGTGAAGCAAATTACTTCATGCTGAAAAGGGATTGTTTATTCATTCAAAAACAGAAGACTATAGAAGACTAGTTAACAAATAGTGCTTCTGACTCTTGCTGACTTAATTATAAGGTAGTATTTCATCATCTCCTACATACTAGTTTTAGGCATTAGAGAATGCCTTCTTTGAATACCTTTCAAGTGAACACCAGTGCTTTACATGACTCCAGCTTTTGCCAGACAATTCGAACTACCACTGTCCTTAATTTCGCAGGGGCACAAAACAGAGCCAGGCCCAACATTAAAAAAAAAATTTTTTTAATGTGCAAAATTACACAGCAATAAGCAAAACTCCCAGGTGGAATGTGTTCACTGCTTGTTAACCATTTCTAACACGCTGAATGCCAAAAGGCAGTCTATGGAAATTTGCCTAGACTTGTCCATTAGTACTAATAGGGTTACAAAGAAAACAGATGAAGTACTGATCTTAAATTAGAACTGCCTCATCATATAAAAAGCCATTGTTTACGCCAGTATATCCAGGTGTCAGATGAATTATAAATGCTAGATCACTGTTTCATAATAGCAACATCTGGCAAATTTTTGTTGCTTCTAAAAGAAATTGGCTTAATTCAAGTGATATCATTACAGGATGCTTCCTTTTCTTAAAATAGTTGAACCAAATTCAAAAAGAAATATATCCAAAATACAAAAATACAATTTTTACCTAAAATTTATTTTTAAAATACAATACCAAGGGAACAGACATGTATAATATGAATGAAAACATGAAGTATAGGAAAGCATCTCCTCTATTTCAACATTAGAGTAAATCTTTGAGTGTATCTTAGGACTTTTTCATTATTTCCTACTTTGAGAAAAACAAATAAGAGTTATAACTTTGCTTTTGAAGTTTATTCAAGTTGTAAATTGACTCACTCTGGTCTGGTTGTGTGATATGGTCTCACGGTTACCATACATATGCCGGCACTATGCTAGGTCCTATTCCAATAAGAAAAGCTATTTGTCTCTTGAAGATATGAACTTTCCTTGTGCGCACATGTGTGAGGAGCCACACCGCCCTCACACAGTTTGGTTACTCTAAAATGTATCCATTAATATTGGCAAAATAACTGCAGTTAATGGATTAATGGTATATTCAAAGTTTCTGGTGTCTTCCTGCTTCCCATCCATTTGAAAACTGGCAAAAATTGATGTAATCCAAGCTGTTTTATAACAAAGCAATTTTGCATTAGGGCTTTAATATTTTGAACCCATAAAATAAGTCTGAGTTTAAATATTTTGAGCCCATAAAATAAATCTGAATTTATATATCAGTCTTAACTTACTAATTTTTGATCCTTAACAAATTATTTAACCTCTCAGGTGCTTTGGTTTCTAGATAGATACATGAATACATAGATAGCTATCAGAAGGATTACAAATCTTATGTAAAGTGATTGGCACAGTAGAAACTGCACAGTTAATGTTTGTTAAATCTTTATCTTGAAATAACAAAAACTAACATTAACTACTTATTTTTCTAGGGTGTGTCTACCATACCCACAGTTTTTCCAATATTGATGCCATTCTATATAAGGTCTCTTATAGCTTAACATTTCTAATTCTCCAAAGCAAAATCCAATGTTAACTTACTATATTTTATTCCCAAAATGTTGATCTTTCCTGGGATTTGAGTCATAGCTTATTTTATGGGCCTTTAAATTTTATAAAGTACTTAATGACATATGGGCAAAAAATAAGACCCCTATAAATTCCTGTGTCTCCAAATTCCTTTTCAGATTCTCTTCTTATAAATAAGGAAAATTGGCAGGTTTCAATCCATAATGGAAAACAAAACTAAAATACCTCACATAGCTTCATCTTTTAAATCTGTATATTTTTATCTTCCATCAAGATAAATAAAAAGTTATTTTGGACAACAGAATCCAGATGATGCCTGAGAAAGGCCTAAAATTCTATTCATGAGCATATTTGGGGAAAAGCTCCTATAGAATTAATTTATAGACGGAGATGCCTATCATTTCCAATTCTACATAATAAAATAAGACTAAGTTTATTTGAAACAGGTTTGCCTTTAGGTTCCAAAAATCTTATGGCCAACAGCACAGAAAAATAATGAAACCAAATGCTGTTCTTTGAAAAGATCAATAGATTGTTAAACTTCTAGCCAGACTGGTCAAAGAAAGACACAGAATACCAGTATTAGAAATGAGAAAGATGACATCACTACAGATTCTACAGATATTAAAAGGACCGTAAGGGAATATTATGAAGTTTTGCACCAATAAAATCAACAATTTAGATGACATGGACAAATTCCTTGGAAGACACAACCTACCACACTCACTCAGGAAGAAATACATAATTTGAATAAGCCCATGTCTATTAAGGAAATTGATATTGTAGCTAAAATCTTTCCACACTGAAAACTTCAGACCCAGGTGGTTCCACTGGTTAATTCTACCAAGTATTTAAGGAAGAAAGAATAGCAGTTCTATATAAAGTCTTCCAGCAAATTGAAGCAAAGGGAATACTTCTCAAAAAAAAAAAAAAAAAAAAGGGAATACTTCTCACCTCAGGCTATGAGACCAGCGTTACCTTGGCCTGACAAAGACAACAAAAGAACACTATAGACCAGTATCTATTCTGATCAATATTCAAATTTTCTAAACAAAATTTTAGCAAATCAAATCCAACAATATATTTAAGAGATAATATACCATGGTCAAGTGGCATTTATCCCAGGAATGCACAGTTGGTTTCACATTCAAAATCAATCAAAATAATTCACCATATTAAGAAACTAAAAAAGAAAAATCATAAGGTCATCCCAAGAGATGCAAAAAAGCATTTGAGGAAATATAATATCCATTCCTTGTAAAAACATTCAGGAAACTAGGAATAGAAGGGAACTGGCTCAAACTCTAGATAGTATCTGTTTTTTAAGAACCTACAGCTGAGGGGGATCCCTTGGTGGCTCAGCAGTTTAGCTCCTGCCTTCAGCCCAGGGCATGATCCTGGAGTCCCAGGATCAAGTCCCACATTGGGCTCCCTGATGGAGCTTGCTTCTCCCTCTGCCTGTGTCTCTGCCTCTCATTCTCTCTCTCTCTCTTTCTCTCTGTCTTTCATGAATAAATAAATAAAAATCTTAAAAAAAAAAAAAAAAAAAAAACGGGATCCCTGGGTGGCGCAGCGGTTTAGCGCCTGCCTTTGGCCCGGGGCGTGATCCTGGAGACCCAGGATCGAATCCCACGTCCAGCTCCCGGTGCATGGAGCCTGCTTCTCCCTCTGCCTATGTCTCTGCCTCTCTCTCTCTCTCTATCATAAATAAATAAAAACTTAAAAAAAAAAAAAAACCTACAGCTGACATCATCATAATAGTGAAAGACAAAATACTTTTCCCCTATGATCAGAAACAAGATGTGGATGTTTGCTTCACCACTTCTATTCAACATTGTACTAAATAAAGATCCTACCCATGCAGCAAGGCAAGAAAATAATAATATAGACATCCACATAGGAAGTGAAATTTTGTTTATTCATACACAACATGGTTGTCTATGGACTCTACAAAAAACTACTTGAATAAGTGGATTTAGCAAAGCTACAGAATACATGATCAATATACAAAAATTACTAGTACTTCCACATACTGGCAATGAAATATTTGAAAATTAAAATGTAAAGATTATTATCTTTACAATAGTATCAAAAAACATGGGTGGAATCTAACAAAATATGTTAAAGGCCTAGACATTGAAAAGTACAAAACATTACTGAGTGAAATTAAAGGCCTAAATAAATCAAGAAATACCTCTTGTTTATGGGTCAGAAGGCTCAATATTGTTGAAATATCAGTATCCACAAATTGATCTAAAGAGTCAGTACAGCCACAATCAAATGCCCAGGTGGCTATTTTGTAGAAATTGGCAAGCTCATTCTAAAATCCATATGTAGGGATGCCTGGTGGCTCAGTGGTTGAGCATCTGCCTTCAGCTCAGGGCATAATCCCAGGGTCCCAGGATTAAGTCCCACATCGGGCTCCCTGCAAGGAGTCTGCTTCTCCATCTGCCTATGTTTCTGCCTTTTTTCTGTGTGTCTCTCATGAATAAATAAGTAAATAAAATCCATATGGAAATGCAAAGAATTTAGAATAGCCAAAACAACCTTGAAAAAGAACTAGCACTATCTAATTTTATTATAAAACTACAGTAATCCAGATTGTGTGATAATTGGTGTAAAGATAGGTCAGTGAAACAGAATAGAGTCCAGAAATAGTCCCACACTATATGTGATATATAGAAAACTGACTTTTCAATGAAGGTACAAAAAACATTGGTAGAGAAAGGATAGTCTTTTCAACAAATAGTGCCAGACAATTGGATTTTTAGGTCCAAAAACAAATTAAAAAAAAAAAAAAACTTTGATCCAAACCTAGCACCAATATAAAATTTAATTCAGAAGGGATCATAGACCTAAATCTAAGACCTAATATTATACAACATCTGGATGAAAACATAGGAAGAAATTTTTGTGACCTTGGGTTAGGCAAGGGTATCTTACATTCAATACCAAAAGCATTATTTATAAAAGAACAAATTCATAAATTAGACCTTGTCAAAATTTAAAACTTTTGTTCTTCAAAAATCACTATTAATAAAATTAAAAGACAAATCATATGTCTGCTTAAAGAACTTGTATTCAGAATAACTCAAGATTCTTGGGGCACCTGGATGGCTCAGTTGGTTAAGCATCTGCCTTTGGCTAAGATCATGATCTCAGGGTCCTAGGAGCAAGCCTAGTGTCAGGCTCCCTACTCAGCAAGGAGTCTGCTTCCCACTCTCTCCCTCTGTCCCTCCCCCATCACTCCTATCACCTCCGCTCATGTCCTCACACTCTTCCTTCTAAATAAATTAAATTGTTTTAAAAATTCTTAAAACTCAGTAATAAAACAACCAACCTATTTTTTTAAGATTTTATTTATTTATTCATAAGAGACACATAGAGTCAGAGATAGGCAGACAGAGAAGCAGGCTCCCAGCGTGGAGCCCAATGCGGGACTTGATCCCAGAACCCAGGATCATGACCTGAGCCAAAGGCAAACACTCAACCACTGAGCCACCCAGGTGCCTGAACCTGTTTTTTTATGGGCAAAATATTTGTACTGACTTTACCAAAGATGTACAGATGGCAAATAAGCACCTGAAAGGATACTTGACATCATTTGTCATTAGGAAATGCAAATTAAAATCACAGTGAGAGACCACTACATGCCTATTTTAATGAGCAAAATATTTTCAACTGATGACCCCAAGTATAGATGAGACATGGAAGAACCAGAACTATCTAACACTGCTGGTAGGAATACAAGATTGTACCACTATTTGGGGAAATGGTTTGGCCATTTTTTTTAAAGTTAAATATACCTACCTACCATACGATTCCTCATTCCATTTCTAGGCCATTATGCAAGAGAAATGAAAGCTTTTGCCCATACAAAGACTTGTATATAACTCTTCATAGCAGTTTTATATGTAATAACCAGAAACCCAGAAGCAACTCAATGTCCATTCACAGCTATAAATAAACAAATTGTGGTATATCCATACAATGAAATACTACCTAGCTGTAGAAAGAAATTACTGATAACCCAACAACATGCTTGCATCTCAAAGAGTTATGCTCGATGAAAGAAGGCATACAAAAAAAAGAATATATACTTATGATTCCATTTATATAAAGTTCTAGTAAATGCAAATTAATCTATAGTGACAAAAAGCAAATCAGTGTTTGCTTAAGAGAAGGGTACAGAAAGAGGCAGGCAAAGGGTGCACAATGAAACATTTAGGAGTTATAAATATGTTCATTATCTTAATTATGAATTAAGGTTTCAGAGTTTTGTACATATGTCAAAATGTATCAAATTATGCCCTTTACGTGCAGCTTTTGTATGTCAATTATACCTCATTAAAGCTGTTAAGAAAGAAAAAAATCTTATGGCTAATACACCTCTAAACTCTCACTTATTGCCCATATCTTAAGTCCTTGGAGAAAGTCTCTTGGCTTTCTGTTAAAACAATAGGGCATTTGGGTAGCTCAGTCAGTTAAGCCTCCTACTCTTGGTTTCAGCTCAGGTCATGATCTCAGCATCCTGGGATCGAGCCCCACATCAGGCCCACATCAGGCCACATTGGGCTTTGAGTTCATGCAGAGTCCACTTCACTGCCTCTCTCTCCCATTTCCTCTACTCACTGCCACTCACACGCGCCAACACGCACTCTCTCTCTCTCTCTAAAATAAATCTTTTTAAAAATTAAAACTTAAAAAATTTTTAAAATAGAAATTAAATAAAGGATGAAACAATACTTAGAAGAAGAAGGAAGCATGTAGATTGTGCTTTTTGGAAACCACTGTGGTACTTTACAACAGAAGAATCTAGGTGTCCCATTGACAAGGAGGAAAAAAGCCAGTGAACTAGACAAACTGAGTCCCTGGGAGATAGGACTAAATGGAGAAAGTATAATTTTTCTTTTTTACTGGAAATCTAAGTACCAGATTTTGTTGGGCAAATACAATCCGGTCTTCATTTCTCATTATGACAAAAAGACATTTCAAAAAACAGAATTGAGAGCCCAGAAATAAACCCACACATATATGGACAATTAATTTACAACAAAGGAGCCAAGAACATAAAATGGAGAAAGGGTAGTCTTCAACAAATAGGAAAACTGGACAATTACGTGCAAAGAATGAAACTAGACTTCTGTCATATACCATACACAAAAATTAAATCAAAATGGATTAAAGACTAGAATGTAAGACCTGAAACTATAAAATTCCTAGAAGACTCCAAAGACAAGGGAAGCAAAAACAAAAATAAATGGGACTACATCAAACCAAAAAGCTTCTGCACAGGGATCCCTGGGTGGCGCAGCGGTTTAGCGCCTGCCTTTGGCCCAGGGCACGATCCTGGAGACCCGGGATCGAATCCCACATCGGGCTCCCGGTGCATGGAGCCTGCTCCTCCCTCTGCCTGTGTCTCTGCCTCTCTCTCTCTCTCTCTCTCTGTGTGACTATCACAAATAAATTTAAAAATTTTTTAAAAATTAAAAAAAAACAAAAAGCTTCTGCACAGTGAAGGAAACCTCAAAATGAAAGAGCAACCTACTGAATGGGAGATATTTGTTAATCATCTATCTGACAAGGGGTTCATATCCACAATATATAAAGAACTCCTACAACTCAGTGATTTAAAAAAAAAATTAAAAATGGCAGAGGATCTAAATAGATACTTCCCCCTGTTTCTTAATATCAGATTCCAGATGTGGTTATCCAGATATTATTAATCAATCCAGCATTCAGGTCAGTGTGATTTTTTTTTTTCCCCCATGGAAGAAATCTTTACATGCTTGTTTCTTAAACTGTGGCTAAAGAGTTTGGTTTTATTTTTAAGATTTGTTTATTTATTTATTCATGAGAGAGAGAGGCAAAGACACAGGCAGAGGGAAGAGCAGGTTCCCTGCAGGGAGCCCAATGTGGGACTTGAACCCAGGACCCCAGGATCACACCCCGAGCTGAAGGCAGACACTCAACCACTGAGCCACCCAGACGCCCCACTAGAGTTTTTTTAAAAAATTGTTCAATATCTTCTTTTCTACTTCGAATAGACCTAATAACCCTAGTTTGGGGGTATATTGGTCTTTAACCTCAAGCAGTTAGTGACTACACGTGCCCTGTGGCACACAGACACACCCCCAGTGTCCCAAGCATTGACACTGTGATGCTATCTAAGCACCAATTCCAGTTCAAGCAGGGTGAGTGCCAGGGGCCTTGAGAAGTGTCTAACCTTTCTAACATAATTGTAGGGTCCAGGATTTGTGGTGAGGCTAGTCACTCAATACAGTGGGCTGTGGAAGTATTTTTCCACTTGGAAAGGAGTTTTGCTTCTAGTCCTAGCATATGATCTCCCTGAAATGCTTGTAAGTTCAATTTAAGGTCATTTCCATTATCATTTTCATTCTACTTTACCTCATAAGTGGGTCTTCAAAATTACATTCTTAAGCATATTAAGTATCAGAATAATCAAGGAAAGATACAGACATGTATGGAGCAGTAGTTTCTATGGAGAATAGTCATTGGGAGAACTGTTTTGTCATTTAGAGCTTTGTTTAATAAAAGTTTTTTTTTTTAAGTTTTTAGAACCTATTATGGACTAAGTCTGTAGAAATAACCCTGAACTCTTCTTTCCCTGTGACTAGCAAGGTTTATTCCAGCATCTGTTGGGGCAAAGTTGTTCTTGGAGCTCACTCTCCTTGAGTACATTGCAGATTCCTCCTTCCTGAGACACTCCGATGGAAGGGAACCAAGTTCCATCCTGGGCCTGTCTCCTTCTTCTGCCCTACCACCCACAATCTGAGTCACCCCCTCTCTATCATGTGCACACTGGCTATTGGGGTGATGCTATTGATTTTGAACCAGGAGCTCAGACTAGAGAGCTTGCAGTTTTAAAACCTTGGAAGAGGGCACACTACCTAGCTATTCAGAGCCATGTCACAGTTGTCCCATAGAAAGCTCTCCTGTCTTATGGAGACTTGATGCAACAGGAAGTGGCTAAGATCAGGGAAGCAGCTCTACAATATACAAGCCCATTGAATGGGAGTCACATTCTATTTCAATATCTTTTTCCTAAAATCCACTTTATATTACTTTAGTTCATTTAAAAAGCCAATAAGAAAATGTTATGGGGGGGGGAAACTTTAATCACAGAAAACTAAGTTTCTAACCAGATGATAAACTTTGATAAACCAGTGATATCCAAATCATGACTTTAAATTCTCACTGATTTGTTAGGCTGTAACATCAACATATTACACACATACCTGCTCACTTTGGCTGACCAAATGTTGATCTACATTGCCACATTAAACACGGAAAGAAAAACTGGCTTCTAGACAGCCTGCCTAACGTGTTCATTTGAAATAGCTTTTAAGCAAGTATAATTATGATTGGAACTCCTCTCAACCAAATAAAATTCTCTAATGGTCATGAAAGATTGGGCAATATAGAGGTGAGATTGTTAGGTAGATTGGAGTCTCCCAAGGTTATCGGCCTACCTTTTTCCAACATTAGATGGTTCCATGGAGTCTGCATACAGCTTGTCTAAGGTATGCTATAGCTCAGTAACCATTTCAAGCTTTGCCTTTCCATCCCTCCCATATCATGCCTTCATCCTTATTCCTATGTCCATTGACCTCACTGCCTAACTTAATGATGACAAATTAGGTTGAAAGGCATAAGCTCCTTCCCTTTCCCTTGGCACTTGAACATATCTTTCTTCTAATCTACTCTTTTATCCTTCCTCATTTCCAAAGCTGCGCCTTGTATCTGGACCCTTAGCCTCACTCATTCTTGCTTTCCTGAGGCCTTGCTTATCTTAGTTATCAGCTCTTTTGCACAATTTATTCTTTCTCTGTTGACTTCTCCTGCATTGTCTTCAGACAGGCACATATTTCTTTTGTTCAGAAAAGATCTCTTGGGGGATCCCTAGGTGGCTCAGCGGTTTAGCACCTGCCTTTGGCCCAGGGCGCGATCCTGGAGTCCCGGGATCGAGTCCCGCATCGGGCGCCCAGCATGGAGCCTGCTTCTCCCTCTGCCTGTGTCTCTGCCTCTCTCTGTCTCTCTGTGTGTAAAATAAATAAATAAATAAATAAATAAATAAATAAATAAATAAATAAATAAATAAATCTTTAAAAAAAAAAGAAAAGATCTCTTGCTATCCCCTAAACCACCAACTCCTCTTCTCATTCCTTTCACTGCCAAACTTCTCTGTACAACTTTTCTTGCTTTACTACACACTATTATCCCACAAGTGCCTGAAAAGCAAGTTATGACTTATGGTAATTTATGTCTGTCAAGTACCTAGCACAATATAAAGCAGTGAATGAGTCACAGACCTTGAGTTCAAATTTGGTCTCACTGGTTACTGTCAAATAACCTTAGGAAATTACTTAATCTTATTCATCCTTAGCTTCTTTGTTTCTAAAGGAAGGGGGCATGGGAATAATAATGCTAATCTTCAGAGGATCTAAATAGGCATTTTTCCAAAGAAGACATACAGCCAGCCAATAATTATTATGAAAAGGTGATCAACATCACTAATATCAGGGAAATGTAAAATCAAAACCACAATGAGGTATCACCACACATCTATTAGGATGGCTAGTATCATGAAGGTAAGAAGTAACAAGTGTTGGTAAGATGTAGAGAAAAAGGAGCCCTTGTGCATAGTTGGTGGAACTGTAGATTGATGAAGCCACTGTGGAAAAGTAGTTCCTCAAAAAATTAAAAATAAAGTGACCTTATAATCCAGCAAACACACTTCTGGGTGTTTATCCAAGGAAGTGAATTTGGTATCTCACAGAGATAGCTGTACTCCTATATTCACTGTAGCATTATTCACACTAGCCAACATATGGAAACAATCTAAGTGTCCATCTACAGATGAATGGACAAAGAAAATGTTATATATGTAAACAATAGAATATAATTGAGCCATGAGGAAAAAAAAAAGGAAATCTTGCCATTTGCAACAACGTAGCTGGGACTTGAGGGTATTATGCTAAGTGAAATAATTCAGAGAAGAATAAATTCAGTATGATCTCATTTATATGTGGAATCTAAAAAAGCCAAACTCATAGAAAGAGTAGAATGGTGGTTGCCAGAGGCTGGAGGTTGGATGTAGAGATACTGGTCAACGGGTACAAACTTCCAGTTATAAGAGAAATAAGTTCTGGGTATCCAATGTACAGCATGATGACTATACTTAACAATACTATATTATATACTTGAAAGTTGCTAAGAGACTAGATCTTAAATGTTCTCACTAAGAAAGAAACTAATTATGTGAGGTGACAGAGGTATTAACTCATCCTGTTATAGTCATAATTTCATAATAGTAAGTGTATCAAATCATCACATTGTATACCTTAAATTTACCATGTTACATGTCAGTCGTATCTCAATAAAGCCAGAAAAGTATATCTTGCAATATTGTTATGGAGATTAAATGAAATTATTTTATAAAAAGCTCCTAGCATGGTGTCTGGCTTATAGTAGGTACTCAAAAAGGCTGGTTCCCTTCCCACGGTAGGGAACTCATGGTAGGGATTCAGTTGATTGAATGACCAAATGGTCTCCTGCATATTTCAGGTCACCATTCAGTGGCATGGTATCCAATTTTGTTAAGTTTGATTCTTACTCTTTTCTTTGCCTTGTCTGTTTCAGGTTCACAACCAATATCCAACTGAGTTTGAATTCAATCTGTATTACTTAAAGTTTTTGGCTTTCCATTATGTGTCTAATCGCTTTAAAACATTTCTTCTGGATTCAGACTATGAAAGATTAGAGCATGGTATGTGTTTGCATTCCCTTGTTCCATCTTTTGTTAGTCTTGTGTGTTTTCAATTAAAAACTCTAATATACTACCCCCAAGTGTGGCAAAGCCAATTTAGGGTTTTACCCTGAAATATAAAAGTAGAACAGATATAAATGTGTGCCCAGATTTTCAGATTATGTGCTGTGCTAACTCTTAGGGACTACAAATGGTCATCCCTGTAGCACCTTTGAAAGGTAAAATCTGCTTACTACGTTAACATCTCTAACCACCATACCACCATACATCTCATACCACCATAACAGTGGTATCGCTGTTAGAAGAGAAACATTTGACTTAGTTTTTCCATCCCTGATACACTCTGGTAGGAAAGGTGCCTGCCCTTGGAGGCAGTTCGAGTAGCAGGAAAGGCCATGGGCTCTGGAGCAAGTAGCCTAGAGTTCAATTCCAGCATTCCCAGTACCAGCTGAGTACTTTGGACAAGTTAGGTGCCTCTCTGACTTTCTTCAGTGTCCTCATCTTTAAAATAAGGACAATAATAGCACCTATCCCTGTGGGCCATGATGATCACATTAGGAAATACTTGTAAATTTCTTAGCACAGTGTATAGCTTATAATAATCAGTCATTGAATTTTAGACGTCTCCATCATTATTATGATTTTTAACAGCAGTAATACTTGTAAAGAGTAGATTTTGAAAGGGGCTGACTTTCAAAGCCCCTTTCAGCCCCTGTGAAAACTTTCCCCACAGGGATTTTACATTTTTTTATTTTGTTTTTGTTATAGGGAAAAGGGAAGGGAGGATACACAGGATCTTATTAAGGCAGTAAAGAAAAAAAAATCAGCTATTTTCAATATATGTATCTGGATATTCATAAAGAGGACTCTTCTAGTGACTGAAAATATTTACTGATGTTCTCAGCTTAAAATATGAAATTAGGAAATGTTGCTTTCCAGTGCATACTATTAAACTGTCTAGTATGATATTTCATACTTTCGGTAAAGGAGACAGCACTGGTTCTTATTTATACTTCCAGACCTTTGTCAACTCATAGAATTGTTTTTCCACACATCATAATCAGAAACTTTAATTTCAAAAAAAAAAAAAAAGAAACTTTAATTTCTTAAGCACTCTGTGTTGGGAAGACATTAAGGAGAGCTGATTGATTATATTGGACATTGGAGTCACTTGGAGAACTTTCAAAATGACTCCTATCTGGGACCCATCCTCAGAGATTCTGATTTAATTGGTCGGAGGCAAAACCTAAACACTGGGGTTTCTTAAAGCCCTTGATTTTTCTGATGTGTGGCCAGGGTTGAGAACTACTACACTGGACTCAGCAGTTAAAAGGTAGACAGGAATACTAATTAGTCTTGGGGGCCTCTTACAGGATTTTGTGCAGCCTTGGGCTTGAAACATTCTTTTCTAATAAACTAGTAAAATGCTTATTGACTTTTGACTGAGTCCTTTCATTCAAAGCAAGACAGCACTGTTAAGAGAGGCACCCTTTCTGGCCCTTTAAAGAAATATCCTCCTTCCTCACCCTTACACATCCTGTATTAAAACCAAAGTGAGCTCATGTGAGTGGCAGATTGACTGTTTGATAGGTACAAGGATAGGATCTAAAAAGCCCTGAAGCACCCCCCTCTACATTTGGCTTTTGTTAAGTCACCCAAAGATACAAACCATACCCTTCTATCATCCAAAGTCTCCATGACCATGATTTACAGTATATATAAACCACTAAACAAGATGAAACTTTAAATGGCTTCATAATGAACAGCTGACAACTGGAAAAAGAAACATAAAATTATGTTTTTAACTGAGCTTCATCATATCAACTCAAAGTCATTTCCTTTTGTCCTGAGAAATGTGTAGAATGATTCCTGGCATGGAGCTCTATGAATCTAGGTAGAGATATAGGATGTAGATTAAAGAAGGTCATGATGTACTACTAAATACTTGGGAAAGCCTTATCAGATGCTTTCTTTCCATTTGGATTTATTTTCCTATAGCTGTGAAGTTCATTCTTCTCCTTAGCTTTGCAGTTACCTCCTAAGGTTTCTGTACGTACATTGCCGTTTTGAGAGCCATAAGATATATTTCACTTTTCATCTGCTACATGCATCATAGTTTTAGGCAAACTGTTGATTTGACTTTTGTTTTAGTGATTTTTTTTTTTTTAATAGGAACTTTGTTTGACGATAAAGGAGACAAGCATGCCAAAAAAGGAATTTGTATTTGGGAGTGTATTGATAGAATGCACAAGAGGAGTCCCATTTTCTTTAATTATTTATATTCACCAGTGGAACTAGAGGTACAGTAAGAAAGCATTTGTATTTCATTTCCTGAATATTTAGTGTTAAAGTTTTCCTTACTTTTAAGGATATATAAGCTGTTTAAACTTTTTATAAACATTGGACTAGGAAGCTATTTAAAATGCTAGAAGCTATTTAAAAGTTTGGTACACCATGGGCTTGAGTTATGCTGGAATGGAGAATGTCCATCATATTGACCACAAAGATTAGGAGCTGCCCCCCCCAAAAAAAAAAAATCTAGAAAGGATAAGTTAAAGTCAAAGCAAGGCAACTTTCCATGGGAAGAAAGACCAAACAAAACTTGAAACCTCAACTAGTTATCTAAGCTGAAAAAAATCTAAAATACTTTAAGAAAGATTTCCTTAAATCCATTTGTACCAAAGCCATGGAAGAACCCCTACGGGAAGCAGGGATGTTTCGAGCCCAGCCCAAGAAGGATGACATGTCAGGGGCAACCATGCTCTGTGATGCACGTCTATATGAAGTGAGCTCTGGGATGGAGCAGACTGGTTGATGAGCAGTACCACCCTACTCAGGGCAAGAATGTCCCTGCACTTAGCCCCATACATTAGGACTCCACTCTGGCCTTTTTCCAGCTGTCTCCTCCTAAAGTACGGAGCACAAGAAACCAAGTGTATGTGCTTTGATACCCTTTCTATATCTAAACCATGCCCCAAAATTTCTTGCCCAAATATAAGTTACTCATGAGAGTACTTCTCCCAGTCTATCTCCCAAACCAATGCATGTGCCCCTCAGCCTCAGGGGTGTCTAAGAAGTAGCTGTTGGGCCAGGAGGAGAAAGAGTTTAGCTCTGTGGGCTGGGGTATATATACACATTCATAAAAGACCCTCAGAATATAGGACAGAACCAAGATGAGAGGAGCAGGGACTTAGGCTGAGGACTGGAACCTGGGACCAGCTTCCTCAGCGCCACCACTTTCTGGTGTAGAATTCCAAGGAGTCCGAGATATCTCATATTGAGCCTGGTCTTCTAGGCCATTAGGAAGTTCTATTTATCAAGGTAAGAGGAGAGCCATCTTTTATTTAATAGTTTATCTTGGTGTAAAATATTTAAATATTTAGACATCTGGTATTTGAACATCCATTCATGCTCTTGCCCTAGACCCTGCAAATATTAGGGGCTGCCAGTAAACCTGAGCTACTTTGAGGTCAAGATGATATTTCAGAATTCTCTTTGAACAGGCCCTGAAGCCCAATGTAAATGTCTCCAGCCTCAAGAAGTGGGATTACTACATAGAGGAGACCCTTTCCACAGGGCCTTCATATGACTGGATGATGCTGACCCCCAAGCAGTTCCCTTCTGAGGACTCTGAAGTGGCTGGAGGAGCTGGGCCCCAGAGCCAAAGGAGAACAGTGTGGCCATGCTATGATGACATCAGCTGTGCTCAGCCCGATGCACTCACCAGCCTTTTCAGTGTAAGTCAGACCTATGGAGACATGCACATAGGGTGCCTGAGGCCTCAGGAACCAGGCTAAGTTAAAACTGGTTTGTAAACTTCCAGACATGGCTCTCCTCACTCTGGGCTAATGTTTTAAGTGGCACTTCAGGAGGTTGAGGAAACCAAATTTGCTCCCCAGCAGCAGCGGGGGACCAGGCTCAACTACTGGAAAAGAGTCAAAAAAAGTAAGTTTTCCGGCATTATGAGGAAGCAATCAAACAAATGGAGCAATTTGCAGCTTCCCAGCTGTTTTAGCTGCCCAGCAGCCTGAGTCAGGCCTGGGTTATGGCTTTTGTGGGTGCTTTACTTCCTCTGGTCAGAAGTGTGGGGAGTTGATGGTCTGATGGGAATACTGCCAACCATCTTCTACAGGGAATATTCTGGAGTGAAACTATCCCAGCAGTAGTCACCCTGATGAGAGCAGCAGCCCAGGGAAAGGGTTTGAGCCCTGAAAGGGGCCAAACAGTTCCTGAAGAGTCTTTGTCCAGCCTTCTGACTGAGAGGAGTGTGTATGCTGCAGTGAAGGCACTGTCACAGAGGCAGCTGCTCTGATCTCCAGCTTCCCTCTCTGAAGGAAATTCCATTCCTTGGGCATTTCTTGGTTCATCCTTTCCACACTGGTTTTAAATCATCAGAGTTGGGGGTTCCTCTGTCAAGGACAGACCTTACTTCAGCTATTAGGGTTTGGACACCAGCCCAGTGCTTGACCTTTTGCTGTGGCCATTAGATTTCCTGTGGGCTGGCCAAAGGTGAAGGTGTTTGGGATACATATTTGATCTCTTTATTTGAGCTATTGTATACAAAAGGGCCTGATTACAGAGCCTAATAAATCACCTTTGCCACAGTGCATCACACCAGCTAGAGGCTCCCACCACTGTTCTTGGCTTAGGAGACCTCTGAGGCCACCGACTTTAGCTGCCTTCTGGCCATGTTGTTCACCAGGCCCAGTAGAGGCTCTGGGACACATTCTGATTTCTGTGAAATACTTAATGTCAGAAAACTCCTTTTAATTACTTCACAGGAAATTGAAAGATTGGAGCATAAATTGAACCAAACCCCTGAGAAGTGGCAGCAGCTATGGGAAAGAGTAACCATGGACCTTAAGGAGGAGTCCAGAGCAGACCGTGTGAGTTGATAAAATCCTTTGAGGAGCTACTTCTGAGCTTTTTGAGGGTGCTGGGTCAGGTAACCCAGGTGGGTTTTTGGCCAAAGGGAGGGGTGGAAAGGCCATACCCTGGAGGTCCAGGGCAAAAAGTTCCAAATGACTGAATACTTTCTGAGTGTCTCACTTTACCGCAGTGACATAATACTTGTGTTTCAGAGCCCCGCATCCAGGGAAGATTACTGGGTTCTTTTCTATCTGTGCCTCTGTGGTTTCAGCTGATTTTCTGCCACATGAACGGGGAAGGAAACACTAGGACCATCTTTCCTTCAGAGAAATAACCAGAGAAAAGAAAATACATTTAAAAGACAAATTATGCTACTTTCTGTTGCTCACATCCCCCTTTTCTGTTTCTGAACTAAGAAACATTTATCATAACAATATTTTAAAAACACACACTCTGTTTTCTGTTTTTCATACCCTCTCTTATGTTTTTATCTTAAACTTTTATCAGGCATGTAATATGTGCAAGAAGCCATGCTGAGCACCACCCACACTTTAACATCTTATGTAACCTATAGTGAGGGGGTGATGTCCCTTCCCACGTGTGAGGGCTCAGACACAGAGATCACACACCTAGTACTTGGTACAGCCACCATCAAATCCACATCATACTGGCTCCAGATGCAACAGAAGGGAAGTCAGGACAGATGTAAGTGTTCTGAAGAAGATTTCAGAAAGGGGAGGTCACCAAGGTCCGATGTCACAGAGGTACAAGGAGAGTATTTATTCTTTTAAAGAAGACAGTACACAGATAATTATAAACAGAGGATAAAAATCACCTATAATTGATAGCCTAGGGACACGTGGGTGGCTCAGTGGTTGAGCATCTGCCTTTGGCTTGGGTCATGAACCTGGGGTCCTGGGATTGAGTCCTGCATCAGGTTCCCTGCAGGGTACCTGCTTCTCCCTCTGCCTATATCTCTGCCTCTCTTCCTGTGTCTCTCATGAATAAATAAAAACCTTTTTTAAAAAAATTGATAGCCTAGGAACAAACCACAAGCTGTCAAACTTGTATCATTCTAAATAGACATATAAAATGGATTTACTATACATACTATTTTAAAACCTTCTTTCTTTTTTATTTAATATGAGGTATACATGAGCTTGCATTTATCACTCACTATAGTCAGCACAGCAGTTTTAATGGCTGTCTAGAATTCCATTATATGGAAATCCCATTTTTTTAACCAGTCCCCTAATGATAGACATTTAGGTTGTTTGTGGTTTTTTACTATTATAAAGAACTTGAGAATACACATCTTTGTACATATATTTTATTTATTGCTCCAGTTTTCTTCTTGAGATAAATTTTTAGAAATGAAATTCTTGCATGAGTTGCTCAATAAAATCTTTATAAAGCTTTCCTAACTTTTTTTAACTTAAAATACAAATTTATTATCTTACAGTTTAGGAGGGTTTTATTTTTTTTTATCAAAGTATAGTTCTTTTTCAGCCACAGAGACACCCTTCAGGCTCCCCAGGAATTGTGTCTACCAACCTCCCCTCCTGTCAGAAGAGGTCTCTGCTGCACCTCCCAGACAGCAGTGCAGGGCAGGAGCACAGTACTAGCGTCTCTCCGTCCAATGGTGTGGACCGAAGAGCAGCCACGCTGTACAGCCAGTATGCGTCCAAGAATGATGAGAACAGGTGGGTGTGCCAAGCCCTGCCCAAGGCTGAACCACCTGCCCTGCAATAAGCTGGCCAGTGTAAGACAGCCTTCTGTGAAATTAAAATTGATTTGCCTTCATTTTTTCTTTGTTTCTATTGTAAATGTGTCAGATGGCTCTTTGAAGAGAAAAAATCAAAATTACAACTAAAATAATGTCAAGAGGTTATAACAATTTTTGGTTAAGTCCTGGTTATTATTATTTCATTTCTGTCAGATGATTTGAGGGAGTGTTAGCCAGCACTTTCTCAGTGGTGGACATCAGAAGTTCAGTTCAGGGCAGCCCCGGTGGTGCAGTGGTTTAGTGCCGCCTGCAGCCCAGGGTGTGATCCTGGAGACCGGGGATCAAGTCCCACATCGACTCCCTGCATGGAGCCTGCTTCTTCCTCTGCCTGTGTCTCTGCCTCTCTCTCTCTCTCTCTCTGTCTCTCATGAATAAATAAATAAAATCTTTAAAAAAAAAAAAAAAAAAAAGAAGTTCAGTTCATGTTAGCTTAAGCAAAAGGGAATTCACTCACATAGACAGGGAAGGCCAGGGATGTACCAGTTTCTCACATAGTTATCTTCAGGCTTCTGTTCATTTGCTGGCTCTGCTTTCCTATAGGGGTTGCATTCCCAACATGGCACAAAAGATGGCTACGGTGACCTCCAAACCTCACAAGTTTAGTAATTCTAGCAGAAAAAGGCAGAGTTTCTCCTAAAGGTCTAATAGAAAGATTCTGGAGAGAATTCTGGCTTTTTTTGGACCATCTGAGGGAAAGAGAGCCTTGACAAACAAAAACAACAGACATCCCCATTCACAGCACTTTTTAAATGAAAAACCCAAATTAACTGCCCTGTCATCATTTCTTCTAGGTCCTTCGAGGGAACGCTTTACAAAAGAGGGGCTCTGCTGAAAGGTTGGAAGCCCCGTTGGTTTGTGTTGGATGTAACAAAGCATCAGGTAATACTGTCAAAGCCTTCAGAAATCAACTTCTCTCTAGGCTAGACTGCAGCCTCACTCTACCTTGGAACTGACCAGTCACCCTGGAACCAGAGGAGTACACATTTGGATTCTAAAAGCATTCATCTCTAAAATGGAGTCTACTGAGAAGCACTTGGGTGGCTCAGTCAGTTAAAGATCCAACTCTTGATCTTAGCTCAAGTCTTGGTCTCAGAGTTGTGAGTTCAAGCCCCACACTGAGTTCCACACTGGACATGGGGCCTATTTTAAAAAAAAAAAAAAAAAAACTAATATATATGTATATGGGTGTGTGTGTGTGTATAGGAATCTGTTGAGAAAGATACAAACTAGTACCTCTATACAGTGTTCTGATAGGACCTGCACCTAGAAGACCATTTCCAGATAAAGATTTTAGAAGGGGACAACATTTCTTTCTCCTCAGGGCATTTCATAAAAGTTAGAGAGTCCTTGTGGAAGAGTATAGAGAATTTGTTTACAAATATGCAATGCAAACCCTTTGGGGGATTATACTTCAACATAACAATGTCTCTGAAATCATAGAGAATACGCTGTGGAGACAAGTTCCATTAAACCACTAAATATAACATAGGACAATGTCATAATTTTTCTGTAATTTATAATTACACCAAATTATACTTGGATTCTTACCAATCTTTTGGATATCTTTAACATGAAAGGTATACAGTTCTTCCATTTAGACCTGTTTACACCATGCATGACTGGAGAGACAGAAAAGTCTGAGGCCAGAACCACAGTGACAGAGGCACCAGACACTTTCCTACTGTGTAAGTTAGAGAGTAAAATCCAGGCTTATTTAGTTAGAGAATGATATCCAGTCCTGGCACATAATAACCACTCAGTCAAATGTTGAGCTATTTATTGTAGTTTTCAAAAATCACTTTATATCTGCATGCTGTTTGACAACTTGTATTTTTATATATATCTTGAACATATTTTCCTACCAGTTTATAAAGATCTTCCTTGTCATTTTTGAAAAGTTTACATAGTATTCCATATTATTGATATAATTAACCAACCATCATATAATTAATGAATGCCCCATTGAAAGAAGATACATCTTTTCAGTTTTTAGCCGATAAAAATAGTGCTGGAGGAAACTTCTTTATGTATGTCTCTGCATGCTTGTGGGAATGCATCTGTAGAGGTGAGATGTATCAATAGGCAAAAACATTTTAAATTTTGGTTGCAATTGCCAGATTGTAATCCAAAAGGTTTCTAACAAATTATATTCCCCACTAACAATGAGAATACCTAGTGCCTTACATTCAGCCCGAGTATTATCGGCCATTTTTAATATATCTCAATCTAAGTGAAAAGTGAAATCTTACTGATTTAATCACCTTTCTTTCATCAGTGAGGTTGCTCACCTTTTCAGATGTTTATAGGTCATTTGCATTTTTTCTGAGACTTGCTTGTTGAGAATTTTTTACTTTTCTACTAGATTGTTTATCTTTTCCTATAGCTTTATAGGAATTCTGTTTATATTCTAAACAACCTCTTTTTTATATGTTACATTTTTTTTTACAATTGTTAGTTAACATTTAAATTGATTTTTTAATATGTAATACTTCATGCATTCAAATTTCAAAAAAACATGTCTTTTTCCTCTTTCTGTCAGCCAACTAGTCCTCCTTCCTAGAAGCAAGCAGTGTTTTTATTTTCTTACTTTTTCTTTCAGGCAGGGGTTAGTATCCAAATACATTTTGAAAAGCCATGCCATTTCCCCTTTCTGTTTTTCTCTTACATCCCATCTGTATCCCTTTGGTTCCAGCTGCGATATTATGACTCAGGTGAAGACACAAGCTGTAAAGGCCACATTGATCTGGCTGAAGTAGAAATGGTCATCCCTGCTGGCCCCAGCATGGGAGCCCCAAAGCACACAAGTGACAAGGCTTTCTTTGATGTAAGTTGATCTTACTTGTCTTTTCCTGGCTCTGTCTGTATATGATTCCTTATAATCCATCCACCTCTAAGAATTATGGAACCTCAAAGCAATTAATGATGACAGCAGATCGGTTGCAGACCCCCTGGTGATGGGAACTGCTACAGAACTTGAACTCAGCGCTCCATCCCCAAACCTAACCTCTCCCAGCTGTTCAGATGTCTCAGAAAGACTGCATGTTGCTTTGCACAAAGGACTTCTTCAACGAGTGTCCAGCCACTTATGGAGGCAGATGAATTCCTTGTTAAATGTTTATTTTACTCTCCACCTACTGTCAAGAACAGATGCTACTTCCTTTTAGATCCAGTCATGCTTGACAATCCACAAAAATTGTCCTTAGTCATACGTGATGCCTATTTGCCCTAACATCTTCAGCAGATCTTAGGTGGGCCTTGGGGCATTTTATGGGTCACATGATAGAGTTCTTATCTAGTTCCCATAGCCAAGCAGAGCTTCATAAAGAGCACGGTCATACTCTAGGGCTCTGTTCTGGCTATGAAGCCATTTCCCTGAGTTTGGGCTTCCAGTGTGCCCCCAACTGAAGCCTTTAGAGAGGGAATGGAGAATGGACAGGAAAGCCAACTTCATCATGGTATGGATGAATCTCAGGCTTCCCCGAAGAGCACAGGGAGCTTCCATGGCACCTTTCCTGCATTGGTACGGTGCATGGGAGAGGCCCGAGACCCCAGCCATTCCTGACCCTCCTCCTTAGTCAAGGAAGTCCCCCCCAAGAAAATGCAAAATGAGGCTCTCCTAGCATGTCTTCTTTTTCTGGTAGTACCCTTCTAGTAACATCTGCAATAACTTTGGGGACCAAAAAAAACAAAGTGACTGTAAAGACAATGACAGTATGGTAGTGGAAGGGAGGAAAAACAGAGTTCTGGGGCAGTATGGAAAGGGGGGGTTCACTGGGATTGATTTGTACACTTGTCCAAAACCATAAAACAGGCTTGCCCTTCATCCATAGTTCTCTTCATTTGGTTTTGTAGCTCAAGACCAGCAAACGTGTGTATAACTTCTGTGCCCAGGATGGACAGAGTGCCCAGCAGTGGATGGACAGGATCCAGAGCTGTATCTCTGATGCCTGATGCCCATGTTCAGCCCAAGCAGAAGAAGAAGGACTCATGCTGTCAGATAGAACAAAGTGCATGAATCCTTGAGAAGCTGACAGCTTCCTGTTTGGTTCTAATGAGTCATCCCAGGCCTAAGATTCTCCTGCCCAGTCTTACCCAGTGCCCTCTTTGAGCAGTTGCTATGTCTGCTTAGCTTGAGTGAATGTGTCACAGAGGTCTGGTCAAGAGCCCCAAGCATTCCCTGTATCTTGCACTAGGTTGTTCTAACAGGGTCTTAGTGATTAGGGATCAGAAGAATGCTTCCTGAGCCAACTGTATCCATCCCCTAGGCAAAATGACTACCACTTACTTGACTCCTTCTTGATGAAACTAGGTCCTTTTTGTTCCCTAAGGTCATAATTTCCTTAGAGAGCTTTCTGACAAGCAAAAATCAAAACTCTCCAAGATGATCTTACATGCTGTCCAGAACAGGTTCTCCGCAGAATAGCTCCTATTCTTACTGCCTGACCTTAGAGATGCTCAGTTCTCTGGTGCTGCCAAAAGGTGCTTCCATGACCCCTGCTTGGCCACTGGGGATCACAACAAGACCTCAGTGCTCAGTGGCAGGCAAAGGGGGAGCACACAGCATTCTCCTGAAGGACAAAGATGGTCCAGGGAATGTTGCAACAATGACCAGGCCAATGCAGGAAAGTACTGCTTCCAAAACACTGAATTTTCTAGGCCAAAGGTGCCCTGAGGATCTAGGACTTTGTGTTCCTATGTATTCTTCTGCTCCCTGACAGCTTCTTACACAAAATAGCATGCACAGAGCCGAATGCACTAACTCACAAAATAAACACTTGCACTGAACTCTTAATGAAGTGAAGATGTTGGAAAGACAGAAGCCAGCTGTTCATGAGCACACCACACCTGTGACGAGTTTTGTAGACAGCAGTGACGCTGTGGCATGATCAGATACTCAAACAGCACTTCTGCACATGAACAGTAAGAACTGTTTATAGATTTTCTTTGCTATTGATAACATTGTGTTTGTTCAGCCTAAGATCTGTGGAATGCTGTTTGTTCATGGTGAACAGCAGCCGCATCTCTGCTACAGGCACCACAGCCAACTGGAGTCAGAGGTAGCTAGATCATTGTTTTGAAATGTTAATATGTTAAATACCAAACTAATATTTCAAAAGTATGTATATATGATTTCTATATCCTTGTTTTTCAGATAGCCTACTTATAATTTAATATAAAATTAACTGTTTCATGCATAAGATTTCAGTAATGAAAATAGTTCCCTTTTTAAAAAATAAAAAACCACTTTGTCTTTGTAGATTACAAATAAATCAGATTCTCAAATTTAAAATTACACACTAGGAAATAGAACTGTGTTAATATATAAGAAATTGAGGAATAATAAGAATGAAGGACTTTTCTATCATTTTCATTTTATAAATTGCCACCCGTGAAAATGATTTTTGCACATTATTTGTATTTTTTCTTTGTATATGAAATAATTTTTTGTACTTTGTAAAATATGGAGCCCATTGTACCTTCAGCTATTTGAGACTGTACACAGTGCTTCTTTTATAACTGGATTCTTTTAACTTTCATAAAGGTGTTACATGCCTTACATTCACTAACCACCTTGAATTAAATTTATTTCTTAAGAAAAAGCATCATCTTTTGCTGTGAAATAAAACTCACTGTGTAGTGCATAGTACTCAGAAGGCAACATTCAGGATTTATATAGGAGACTAAAAGTTCAAGGGTAAAATGGCCCATCCCGTGTCTTAGTTCTATTAATGCCATCACCGCCCTTTGTATAGGAAGTAACCAGACACACTGGGCATGCTGGCATGAGCTTCTGAGTTCTGGACACACTGGCTTTAAGAGTTTAAGTAAGAGACCTGAAGCTACTCTTCCCACTCTGTGCCTATAATGAGCTGTGTGAAATTGGTGAAGTCCTTTATGTCTTCTGGGTCACAGTTTTACCACCCATGGTATATGGCAATTTGTGAGAATTTTAGGCAGGATAAACAATTCTGGTCGGGTGTTTTTCTGCTGGTTTTTCTGCTTCAGGAAATTGTTAAACAGCACAAATGAAGGATCAGTGATTTCAGTTCTGGACTATACTTCTTCTAGTTAAACCCTTGAGTTTACCTTGGGGACCTTAGCCACATCTCAACATGTATCCAACAGAATGTAGGTTCTTATCTCCGGGCTGAACCTCTTAAGTCTTTTGATATCCAGGAGCCCTCTCTGAGCCAGGGAGAATGGGCCCCTGGCGCTTTCAGATTCCCTCAGTCTAGAGGGCTCATAATCCAGGCTGGGCCCTCAAGCTTCATTGGTCCCAGGCCTCTCTGGTCTTGGGACCTGCCATTCTGCCCCTGTTGTGTCCCTGAGATTCAGTCACAAGGGAAACCACTTGGAGGTTGAGCACGAGAATATCCAGATGTCCTTCATTCCTCAGGTCTTAGCTGTGAGGGAGAGAAGAGCACTGGATTCCAAGGAAGAGAGACTAGGGCCTAGCATCTTGTACAAAGCTTAACCGCCACCACCCCTTACCTGTGGCACTTGAGACAAAGCCTTTCTACAGCCAATTTCTTGAAAGATACACATCTTGAAAAGAGCGTGTTGTTCAGGTCCCATCCCCAGACCCTTTGGCCCCAGTTCCTTATTCTCACTTCCCAAACCCCTCTGCCTAGTGGCCTCTATTCCAGAGCTAGAGCTTAAACTGTTCATGGCATGGCACGTTTGCTTCACAACAGAAATTGACATTTCTAGATGTTTCACTGGGAGTTCTTTTAAGAGTTATTAAGTCACCCCATCATCCCATAAAGAATTTCTGAACGATCTTAAACTGATAACCAGGATATGCCTTCATCAGCAGCAACTGGAGCTATGAATTAAGCAAAGAACAAAGCAGTACTGATGAAGAGAGATGGCTTTGAGCAGCACTGTCAAAGAGATACATAATGCAAGCCATATAATGTATCTTTTTTAAAATAAGAAGTAGATGGTAGTGATTTTAATAACATTTCATCTTATTTTTAATATATCTTATCTCAATGCCCTTGGCCCCACTCAGGCTCAATCCGGAGGTACTATTTCCATTTTATGGACAGCTGCCAGGCCCATCCATTTTTATGACTTGATGCATCCAACAGAACCCAAGTCATAATGGACAGTTTCAGAGCCTAGTAACATGCTAGAAACTGTTTCTCAAAAGATGTATAATTTGCTGCTGCTGATAACGTGGCCCTGCCGTGGCATCCCAAGGGTCTACTTTGGGATTCTCCCTCTAGGACTTGCCATAAGCTCCATATGACATCTTCCCCCTTTCCCATTGCTGACACTTGCAGCACCTCTAAGTTCTAGGCATGGTAACCTGGCCCTTTTTCAGAGCCTTCTGTGGGTTATAGGACCCACCTACAGCTGGCATCTTCACATGTCACCCAGAATAATGTGTTGTCTCTAACCCCAAAGGCAGCTGCCAGGCACTGTGCTTTCTTCACAGTGGCAAGAGATAGAAGATACAACTATTTCTCTTACTCTTTACTTTTATCTTTTACTGACCACTGAACCCCCTTAAAAACTTCATTAAAGTGGCAGGTCCTTAAATCTTCATAGGATTTAAGTGCATGTGACTTGGCCATGGCCTCCAGGATAGGGACAGCTCTTATTCATCTTGCCTAATCACCATGGGGTCATTGATGTAATGGATCAGTGTGATGTTCTGTGGGATATCCACATGGTCCTGATCTCTTGGAATTACGTTAACACAGAAGGCAAGGCAGTTTACACAACCCTGAGGCAAAACTGTAAATGAATATTGTTGTCCATCCCATGTGAATATGAACTGTTTCTGATCCTCCTTTCTAATTGGAATGGAAAAGAACATGTTGACCAAGTGACTGCAAACCACATACCTATGGCCTTATTAATCTGCTCTAGCAATGATCCCATGTCTGGCACGGCAGCTGCAAGCAGGGCTCCTCCTTGGTTAAGCCTGAGGCAGTCTATCTAATCTTTGCCCAGGATCTGTCTGATTCATGCAGAGGTCAGATGGGTCAATTAAATGGAGAAACAGTAGGGACCACCACCCCTCATCCTTTAAATTGCTAATGGTGGCATTATTTTCGGCCACATCCCCTGGTAGGAGATGAGATCTTTTTATTTACTATTTTGGGCAAGGCAAGGGAGTAGGGAGAAAGCAGTCTCAGAGGTTTGCACTTGGCAATCTTGCTATGATCGCTCCCACCCAGTAAGCCCGTGCCCTGATATGGGGGGGTCACTCCAGCTGTCCGATCACGGGCGTTCTAAGTAAGCACGCAGGTACAAGGGACTGCTGGGCAGCATCATGGACCCAGAGAGCCTGCTATGAGCCTGACTTTAGCCAGGACTCCCCTTTTACCTGACCTCCAGAAGCCCCACTCTGAAAAAAGGGCCCATGATGATGCTTTGAGCTTCCAGATGTTCCTGTCAACCACAACACTGTCACCCAAATTAATGGCCAGAGACCTTTGGGGTGAAACCTCAGAAATCACCATACATACTTGTTGCAGTTTTGCAGGGTCCTTCCTCCTAGACGCCTGGCCCCTCTTCAGACTATGGGTTCCGGATTTACAGATTGGCTCAGGTCTGGGAACTGAGCAAGGGACCAAGACTTTTCCATTGTGCCTGCCTCTTGCATCTCCATTTCTGCTTTTTTAACTGTAGTTATTTAGCAGTGCCTTACCGGCTGCCTGTTTTGCCCCTAGGGACACCATGCTCCGTGTGCCTTCTCCACAACTTTCTGTGGGTTGAGCCCCCTTGCCTACCCCTCTGTCATTACTGGCCTTACATAATATATCCATTCCAGCACACCCACTTTTGCCAGCTTCTTTTATTTCTTCTTTAACCATCTGCCAGGAAAACTTGGGTATTTCCACTTCACTGAGTGTTAGCCACTGCTTTTTCCAGACTTCTGAGAGCCACCCCAAGCAGAATCTGCCCTGTCGCCTCTTGTCCCATCTAGGGTATTAAATCTGTGTCTCAAGAAAGTGCCCCCAAAATCCATGAATTCTTGCTTATCCGGTCTTAACATTTCAGCCCCCTTAATCAAACATTCCCAAAGTCCAATCCCAGGAGCATTCCTCTGGCTCCTGCCAGTGTCTGTGAGGGTTACTGTTTTTTCATGTAGACTCTTCTTTACTTCACTATCAGGCCCAGTATGTCCCCAGCTGGATTACTCTGGAATTCAACCCTAATTACAGTCCTTGGCTACCAATAGAGGAAGTAGGGGCAACTCCTGAGAGAGTACCTGTTGCCCGGCAGGGGTGAGGCCTCTGTGGCATGTTTCAGCACAGCAGAGGCAGTAGCTCTTCGGAAGAGGGGTGGCCGTCTCTGTAAGCCTGGAGCGTCAGGAAGGCTGCAGCACCAGCATCCTCGGGGGCATCCATCCTGATGTCTTTCTCTCATGTTGCAAGGTTCCAGATTTTCCCCACCAGGGAAGATGACCTGACCTTCACAAAACTACCTTGGCTGAGCATTCAGACTTATCGGTGCAACTCTTATCTTCAGCCTGCCACTCAGCTATATCTGTTCTCCCCTGCCAGAGATAAGGGCTTCTTTGTAAGCTACCATGGAGGCTTGCTGGCTCTCACATTTACCCACTGTTTGTCAGTGGCCCACAGTCCCTTTCTATCCTGCAGAACATCACCATGAGTTCACGATAACCAGCCAACTTATTTTTCAGATGCCTGGACTGTCACACCTACTACAACATTTCCCTCCTTTAGGAAATTTTCCCAGGTCTTCACCAGTGAAATATTTAGCATTTGAGCTGCTACCTTCCTCTAGGGACTAATTGGGCTTCCATCAACCAGGATGATCATCCTCTTCCCCATCCCCTCGGAGACAGTCCCAAATCGCCAGCTTGCCACTGTTTCCTCAGACCATTTATGTTATTTCTGGTCCTTCCACAACAACAGGACTCTATGTGCAAGAGACTTAACAGGGGGAACACGTGTGAGGGAAGATGAGCAGGGCACAGGTCAAGGGAAAGTTGGGAGGGACATCAGGCAGTGATGTAGGTGTGACCCCTGTGAACAAGAGACAGAGGGATGGAAGGTGGTGTGGAGTCTTTGGCTGCAGTTCAGATCTAAAAGGAGCAACACCACTGGAGAGCCCTTGTGCCAAAACTGCCTGCCGGGGAAGTCTTGTAGCTCCCAAAAAGGAACCCACCTTAATCGTTGGCTGAGGGCAGCCTGTGAGCCTCAGCACAAACTGTGAGGATATCAGAGCGCAGCCACAGGGGCCAGTCTGAAATCTGAGAGGTGCATCTTCATAGCCACCACACATGGTCTAGGGGTTTCTCTCCATTGTTGCTCTAGACCCAAAGGAACAAAGGTGTCTGCATTTTCTACCTGAGGGCGGTACATACTGAAGCTCCTGGCTTTGTCACATATGAGCTTTTTTGGCCTAACTTCTCTGAGCCTTATTTTCCTCACCTATAAAATGGGAATAAAAGTTGTGATGATATGTATGAAAGTGCCCAGCACAAATGGATTCTCAATATATCATTCGGTTGAATCCGATGTATTCAAATACATAATAAACACCTAATACAAGCTGGGCACTCTCACTCCCGAGGAATCTCCAGATAAGATACAGCACAGGCCCAGAGAAGCTCAGAAAGAGACCATCTGGGCAGCCCGGGTGGCTCAGCGGTTTAGCACCACCTTCAGCCCAGGGCATGATCCTGGGGACCTGGGATCGAGTCCCACGTCGGGCTCCCTGCATGGAGCCTGCTTCTCCCTCTGCCTGTATCTCTGCTTCTCTTTCTCTCTCTGTGTGTCTCTCATGAGTAAATAAATAAAATCTTAAAAAAAAAAGAGAGAGAGAGAGAGAGACCATCTGTGGTGTGCAGAATAATGCCCACCACCGCCGAAGGCATCCACGTCCAAATCCCCAGATTCTGTGAACATGCTACCTGACGTGGCAAAGGAGAATTAAGGTTGCAGGCAAAATTAAGCTGCAGATGAGTTGACCTCAAGAGATCATCCTGAGGGGCCCAGTGTCATCACGAGGGTCCTTATAAGTGGAGGAAGGAGGCGGAAGTGAGTGGCAGAGAAACGCAACATGAGAGACACGGCCAGTCATTGCAGCTTTAAAGATGGAAGGCGCAGAGGCCAAGGAATGTGCGCAGCCTCTGGAAGCTGGAAAAGGCAAGAAAACATCATCCACTCAAGCCTCAGAAGGCATGCAGCCCTGCCAACACCTTGAGGTTAGCCCAGTGAGACCCATTTGGACTTCGGACCTTCAGAACTGTTAAGATAATAAATCTGGGAGGTTTTTAAAAAATTTTTGTTACATAAATGAACCCATTATAGGCTAGCAATGTTTCAAATGGTGGAGCTTCTACTGGCCTCAGCTCCTCCCGTCTGATGGCAGACTTGACTGTGACAGCAGAAGTGTTGCCGTGGGTCCAGACACCACTAGTTTTCAGGCAGGAACCCCAACACCAGATGCCCACAACTCCTCTCTATCTTGGTTTTGCCCTAGAAGGAGTAAGTGTACTTGGCTTGCTGGCTTAGATTTCCACTTTCTCCACCACTTTCCTGAGAGAGGCACTATAACAGATTCCACATTTAGCACATTTCTGCCCTTCCTGGTGCGTTAGTCCATGTCACCACAGACTAGGACTGAGCCCAGCGAGCAATACATCTGTTGTTTTAAGTCACTAAGTTTGTGTCATAGCAGCAACAGAAAACTAACACAGCATGAAACAAAATGACCTGCTGTGATCTGTACGATGACAGAAGTGTGTGCCGGGCACAGGAACCCAGGACAGGGACGCTGCATGCAAGGTGGCCCCAAGGGAGGCGAGAGGGAGGCAGAGGGCCGAAGTGCCGTGGGAGGTGTGGGCTTGGGGGGCTGCGCATGCAAGGGGGGCTGCGCCTGCAAGGCCCCGACAGGGGGTGCTCACACACATACCTACAAACACAGTCCTGCCACACAGACAACAGACAAGGGCATGCATGTTCACACACGTACACTTGCACACGTGTCCACCCTCGTGACACAGGCACTTTGCATGCAGACACCATCAGACACAGGCCTGCCCATCACCTAGGGTCCACCTGTTTATGGTGACCTCTCTCAACATCCACATTTCCGAGGGGCAGCTGAGTTTAGCAGGTGGGGCTGGGGGTCCCTGCTGTGACCCCATCACTGGAGGCCTCACCAGTGGGAGGTGGCCTCGAGTCATTTCTCTGCAGGGGCTTCAGTACGTGAGGTGCCAGGGCAAGCCTGACCACGCACGTGTTCCCCTCAAGCCCCCCCACTGTAGGATGGAGCCGACTGGGAATGGGCTCGTCCCCCGAAATCACAGAGTGCCCATCTTTCTGTGCATTTGTCTGCCTGTTACGCATTCAGTCAACATATGTTTATTGGTATTTGCTGTGTGCCAGTGCCTGTTCTGAGTTCTTTGGACCCCAAGTAAAATAAGCTGTCATCCATACTCTCAAGGTAGGATATCGAGCATAATCTGAGCTGTGACCAGGTGGGGACAGCTAGGGGCCTGCAGAGAAATGGGAGCAACCTGGGGCAACAGAGAAGACTTCCCAGCATGAAAAACTGACGTGACTGGAGTCATTTTAAAACAGTCAGGGAGGCCATGACAGAGAAACCGCCTTACCTGGCCTTGTTTGAACTGGGCCAAATGGCAGTTGTTTTAGGAAGTCGTCCACAGAGTCAACAGGACAGCGGGCACCCTGGCCATAAAACTGTTGGGGACTTTCTGAAAACAGAGTAGTTAACTAAAGCACACCAGGAATGGTTCTGTTTACGAACAGCAACAGAATAGTCAATCCGTGTGTAGCCAAAAGCAGTGCAGCCTGTCAGTACCGAGTCTTGGACTTGCCACCCCCACTTCCTCTCTCTCTCACCGAAACCCCTTGCCTTCGCCGAAAGGCAGGACACTTTTCTGGTTACTGCCAGAATCTGTGCTCCCCAAGCTGCAAATCTCTGATCTCAAATACACACCCATTTGCCTCTCATTGTGGCTCTTTATTTTCAGGTGGACATCTGAAGAAATGACATTTACACTAAGCCTTAGACAAGACAAGGACAAGAAGGAGCTAGCTGGGCAAAGGGGAAGGAGAGGAGGGCAAGGAAAGGACGTTAATTAAGGCAGGACGTGACATGTGTTTAGAAAGATCTCCCTGGTGAAGATGCACAGGGAGCCAGGGAAGCAGGGAAGGTAGCTAGGGGAGGCCGCTGCTGTGGCTGTTCAGATCTGAGAATGCAGGCAGTAGGGCTGGAGAAACATACCTGGGGTGGCATCTGTAGAGGGGGCAGTGGGGAGAAGGAGGGGACGGACAGGACTGTCAGGATGGTGCCTGAGAGACCTGGACATGGCCACAGCCTCAGAGTCCAGTGGACAAAAGATGGCCCTGGCGCCACAAGCAGCCGCACACTTCCTCGGGGACCCTGGTGGAGAGAGGAGGGTGGGCAGCATTTCCAGGGTCTGGGAGGGGTTATGTCCCACAGCGTCAGACAGGCGACCCCCTGGCCCCAACCCAGACACACCATACAACCTGAAGGAGAGAAATCAAGTAGCCACTCTCTGCTCTGCAGCTGAGGGCTCCATGCTTTGGAGAAGTTAGATGACCTGCCCAGTTTCCAGTAGTGTCTGATGCACACAGGTTTGAGTCCAGGCTTGGGTGACTGAGTCCTGCTCTCACCCCCCCGCCCAGCCATCATACTTCAACCAGGCCAGTCTTGGCACCAGAGGACGGAGATTACAGGGGACCTGTGACCTCTACCTCCTACTCAGCCAGGCCAGGCCACTTAGAGGGCCATTCAGGGCCAGGAGCACACTTCTATGACCTCACTCTCCTGGGGACTGGACCAGGACATAAAGTTTCCTCTGCTGGTAGAATGAGCTAGGGCCTCCAGGGAGAGGACAGAAGGGCCCATAGCTGACTCAGCACCCTTACAGTCTCTCTACACCGGCTGCCCACCCCACACACCACCTGAGAAGTATATATCCCTGTCTGGAAGCAAGGGTGCTGGCCTCCCTGCCAAGAAGAGCCTGGCCCGGCTCGGCCTAGCCCAGCTCACCCCCCACCATCACACAGCTCAGGGAACCTGGGCCTTCCAGGTCAGAAATGCATGCCCGGTCAGGAGAAACAGTCCAGGGCTTAGAACAGGGATGTTCATGTGATCCCGGTGAGGTCTGGTCCTGTCTGAGCCTGTTTCCTCATCTGAAATATGAGTTTCGGCTCGTGTATCCTAAAGCTTCAGCAGCTGGGATGCTCTTTTTGTGTCTGCTCTACAGACTCTGGCCCCATTCCAGTCGAGGGGTTGGACACCAGATGCCTGGTCCCTACAGAGAACCCCCGACTCTGGCCTCAGAGATCCACCTCCTCACTCCCCGCAGGTCCCCCGAGGTTCACTGCAGCCCCAGCCAGAGGAATGTGAGCCATTCCCGGCATCTCCTCCCCTGTGGCCAGCCCAGAGAGGAGCTGGGGCCTCTGGGCCATTCTGACAGGAAATTAGCTGGGCCTGGCCTTCCCCACTACCAGCTGCTCTGCTGACCCTGACCCCGTGTTTTCTGAAACCTGATACTGCAAATTTCAGAGCTTCCTCTCCATTCCCAAGGAGGCCAGGGTGAGCTCTGTGTCTAACCTCCAGCCTGCATGCTGGTTAGCCTTCCTGCCCTGGGAACCCCAGCCCTGCTGTGACCCTAAGCAGGCCCTACTCTCTCTAGGAGAGCGGTGTCCCCATGTCTGAGGCTTGAGGCGGAACTCATGTGCAGAGTGGCTACAACGTGGAAAACTGGTTGGAGGGAGGCAAGTGGGAAGGGCTGTGGAGAGACCACGGAAGAGGCTGTTGTGGTCCAGGGAAAGGGTGCTGGTGGTTAGGATCAGGAAGGAACTGGGAAGATGTGAGGAACTGGACAGAGTCCAGAGCTGCTGAGGCAACATGATGAAATGGGTAGTAGTCTGGCCATGGAGACTGCAGGGAGAGGTGTCTGAGGCCCCCTAGTTTCCTGAGTTGCAAAGCTGGATGCCGGGAGGTGCCTCTTGGGGAGACAGTGAGCACCGGGGGCTGAGCAGGGCTGTGGGAGGAAGAGAAAGGACCCCAAGTTTGCCTTGGACCATACAGGCTTTCCGATGTCCTAGTGAACATGCGGATACCAAGAGGAATGGGCTGGAAATGCGCACTGGGGAGGCAGGAGAGTAGATGGTAACCCACTCTGAGAGGCGGCCAGGGGTGCCACAGGGAAGAGAGATGCCAGCCGGCGCCCAGGGACACCCAAGCGGGCGACCTGCGCGGAGTGGACGCGGAGGGCGCGGGCGAGGAGCGGCGAGACGCGGGAACCACGCGAGAACGCTGTGCCCACCAGGGACGGAGGAGGGCGGTGCACGCGGCCAGCGCCGGCAGCTGCCGGAAGCCTCGGAAGAGGAAGCCCGGAGAGTGTCCTGGGGTCGCAGAGCACCTCCGGGAGCCCGATCTACGGAGTGGGTGGCCCAGGGGACAGGCCTGCAGCGGGCCGAGGCCGCGGGAGGCGAGAGCGGGCGGCCGGGCGCTGGGGCAGCGGCGGGAGGCCGTGGCGTCAAGGGCGAGCGAGAGGCAAGTGTTTCCACGCAGCCGAAGAGGCCGCGTCACCGAGAGGTCGAGGCAGCAGCCGCGGAGGCAGGGCCGACCCGGAGGAGGAGGCATCGCGACCGCGGGCGCCTTGTGCGGGCCGCTCCGCGCCTGCGCGGCCAGCGAGACGCACGTGCGAGCGCTCCCGCCCCGCCCCGTGCACGCACACGCACACGCACACGCACGCACGCACGCCGCACGCCTTAAAGCTCGGGCATCCTGACGTAAAATCCTGACGTAAAACCCCGCCTCAGGTCGTCTGTCCTGGAGGTGACGGCCGGAGGCGTCCCCGAGACGTCAGGTGGCGTCCAGCGACAGGCTCCTTCCGGAACGACGGCAGGCTACTGTCGCACGGAGTCTTCCGCTCACGGGTTTTCCACGAAACCTGCGGTTCGCCTCCGCCCGGGAGGAGCCCGGAGCCTGCGCCGGTGCCGAAGGGCGCCCCCCGGGGGCCACGTCGCGGCCCGGCCCTCCCTGTGCGCCGCGCAGCCGAGCGGGCCACCTCCCCCCGGGGCGCGGGAACCGGGTTCGCCCCTCGCCTTCCCGAGGTGTCGGCGGCGCCTGGCGGTCCGCCCTCACGCTGAGACATCCTCTCCCCCGCCCCTCCGCCCAGGGCGCCCCGACCCCGGACCTCGTCCCCTCTGCGCCGCCGCCCCCCGCACCCCCGGGGCTGGCGCCGAGTCCCGCGTTGGAGTCGTCGTCGTCGTCGTCGTCACCGTCGTCACTCGGGCCTAAAGCTCTTGCCGAGCCGCCTCGGGCGCCCGCTGCCTCCTGACGCCTCCACGCGAGCACCCGCAGGCAGCCGCTGGCTCCCTGACCTGGGACGGGCGCATCTCCTCCCCCTGCACCCCCGGCCCGCCCGCCCGCCGAAAAAGAAACCTTGCTTCTCTTCCTCTGAAACGGGAACTCCGTCCTTACACTTGCCCCGGCCACGGGCTGAGTCGTCCTCCACGGAAGGTTCCGTGCTCTCGCACCCACAGCTGACCCTACCTTCAAAACACACCCTACACCTGACCACTTGTCACCTTCGCCCACTGCCAGCCTGGCCCATCTCCCGCCGGGGCTTGTGCCGGAGCGTCCTACGCAGCCTCCCTGCTTCCACCCACCAGTGGCCAGGGAAGGCTCTATAGATACAAGTTCATGGCATCCTCCGCCCAGCATCCTCCAGTGCCGTTCCCTCTTCCTTGGACTGGAAGTCTCTAAGACCTTACAACAGCTTCCAAAACCTGTGGTGATCTCTCCCCCTTCACTGCCTGTTGGACCTCGCCTCCTGCCATGGGCCCTTAGCTCACCTGCATCAGCCGCCACCACACCTGTCCTGCCCTCCTGTTAGGGCACTCCTCCCCCAGACTTCCATGAGCTCACTTCTCACTTTCCTCTGCTCTCTGCCCAGAGACACTCCCTGACATGACCTGTGCGTGACAGCACTCAGCCCTGGCCTTGCCCCCCGCACTCCTCGCCTGCTCTCCATTGCCCACAGCATTGCCCCTCACAAACAGCTGCCTGTCTGTCCCTCCCCTCAGAAAGCAGGCTTCGTGAAGGCAGTAACTTCCTGTTCACAGTCTTACCTCTCTCAACACATGGAAGCATGGTTGAGGCACAAACATGCACATAAATAAGCACTTGATAAAAAACTTGGAGGAAGGAGCAAGAGTAGCTGAAGATGGCTGCTGGAAAAAGGCTTGGGTGCCCACGCAGCTGAGGGGGAACCAGGAAGGACAGACTGAGAGATCCACAAAAGATGAAGAGAAGAGCTGTCCTTCCTGACCTGGCGGTTCTAATCTGCGTGAGGCTTGAATATTGGTGAGTTCTGCACACCAGTTCTCTGGTGAGTTTTTTATCTTCAGCCATCTGCCACCTCTTTCCTGATGATACAGGTTTCTGGTCCTTGCAACCAAAATAGTCTTGACTCAGGCACTATCCTTCCATCCACCCTCCACATCTCCACCCTACAGTTAGCCTCCCAACCAGCTAGACATCTGGTCATCTGTCTTAACATCTGTCTGCAAATCAAACAGCCTACTGGACTCTTCATCCCCAAGAGTGCCTACCTGCCCAGAATCCACCCATCCACCTATCACAACCAATAACTACCCCTCCACATGTCAACCTCTCAAAACACACGTGGTAGTGTAGGGCCAGATCATGAAGAGGTTTGACACCAGCTAAATGGTAGGGACCTATGGAAGAATTTTGAGCAGAAAAGTTACATAATCAGTTCTGTATTATAGAAATAGAACACTGGCAGTTGTGAACAAGATGGATTAGAGGGGTGGAATCTAAAAGCAGGAGGACCAGTTGGGTTAATAATCCAATATTCCAGATGATGAAATGGGGCAGAAGCAGAGTGGCTAGGGAAAGGAAACTTTGAGGAAAAGACAGGGAAACAGCCGTGGGAGCAGGCCTGCCCAGATGGGGGACCATCTAATGGGCCGTGGCTTAGCAACCCTCAGGTGGGCCCAGGCACTGTGCTTGCCGCAGCTCTCAGGTAAGGCTGCGTCTCCTGTACATTGGGCCCCAGAAGTTCAGGATGGTAGTTCCCGGGGGCCCAGTCCAGAACCAGTACTTTCTGGGCCCATCTAGAGCCCTCTGTCCTATAGCTCAAACCCCTGAACAAGTAGTATTTCCAGAATACACTGCCACCACCAACTCCAGCATCACAACTCAGCCCTGGCTGCAGAAAGCTGGGGCCTCTTTTCTGTTAATTTTCTCCAACTCCTCAGAGGCTGGGCCTCAGGCCCAGTGAAGTCACAGTTTGGGAGGCAGCCCTGGCTCCCTGCCGCCCACGGAGTCTATATTTGGAGCAAGACAACTCCCTACAGACATAGACTAGGGACCCACCCTGCAGCACTGCCCCAACTGATTTTACCTATTCAAGCAGTCACTTGCATTTTCATTTATTTGCTTATTCATTCATTCGGTCACTCGTATTCATTCCATCCCCCTAGTATGATGTGGCAGGGACAGTAGGATGTGTGGCAGGCATGTATCGGTGTGTCAGTATATATGGGTATCTGGGTTGAAATAGGGGTAGCAGAACAGTCTCCCAGTGCTCTCCTCAGGGTTCAACAGTGTCGGTGACTCAGGATCAGGTCTAAGTGGCGTCTGTGGACACCTGTGAGTATGTGCATGCAGGCACGTGCTCTCTCAGGAGGCAGCTATGACTCAGCTGCACACGGCGTCTGTGTGTACCTGTGCGGCTAGGGCTATGTGTACAGGCGCGAGTTCTTGCCGCCACAGGGTGGGGGAAGTGGTTGCAACTGACTCAGCGGCATGTGGTGATTGGGTGCCCACAAACCAGCTGTGACTTTACACCTTGCTCACTTGCCAAACCAAACAACCAGCGTTGGGTGCAAATATTCTGCATAGAGTGTGCAGGGACAAAGTTCCAAGCCAGGGGCCTCCAATAAGCAGTGTGGGTCCAGCTGATTCTGTCCCTCCACTGGCATAGGGCCCCCATCTCAACCTCTCTGGCCTGGCCTCCTGGAGGCTGGGAGACTGTGCCGCACATGGACTCCTCCACCACCCTCACCCACCAGTCCGAGTCTGCACACGTTAGGAATCAGGCCAAGAGGTACAGAGCTGCCAGCCCAATCCATTTTTCTCCCACTCCCCAAACGCCTCCTGTTTCAGCCCAGATTGTGTCTTTCTCCATCTGAGCCCAGTCGCAAGCTTAGCAAGCACAACCCTAGGAGCATTTCCATTCCTGGGGCTCCAGACCCACTGCCTCAGCTATGGCACTGCCTGGTCCCTCCCCATCTTCTTCCTCTGTGTTCCTTGCCCATCTATCCCCGACTGTCTCTCTCCTTATCTGTCCAAGGGTCTATCTTTGTCTCTTTCCGAGGCAGACTGTCTGCAGTGGAGGCTTCGCAGAAGTGGAGGTGCTGACAGGGTGGGGGTGTGAGGAGGCCACTCTGTGTCCCTACTTGAGCCTTATCAGGAAAACTGAAGTTACTGCTTAGGGCTCAGGCTGGAATTTCGCCCTAGATGACCTTGCTCTGTTTGCTGGGGCCTCCCCAGGGACAGCCAGGGTCAGACCAGTCAGAAAACAGGCCCTTGCTTGTTGGCGGCTCCCCCTCCCTCCTCACCCACTCTCATCGCACCGGTGGCCCCCAGCCAAGCCTGTCCGCAGAGGACACAGAGGAGAAAGAGCTGCCCCTTCCTCGGCTCTTACCGGAACAGGGCCCGAGCTGTGTGCGTGCTGGGGGCAGCGGGGAGGGATGAGTCATGACCAGAATGCTGCAGGCTACCAGCAGGGCACTCCCCAGGCCTCCAGAAGGAAACCTTGGGGCCTTTGGAGGAAGGGGGCTCCCCCACCTTCTCTTCTCATGGGCTTCCAGGCAGGCCTGCACTGCAGACGTGTGGTACATGCGGAAGGGCTGGGAGAGGCTCTGGAGTCAGGACACCTAGGCTTTGTCCCCCATCCGTCACTGCCTTCCCTTGAGCAATTACTTAACCCTCTGAGCCTCGTTTTCCTCATCCGTAAAGTAGGGGGAAATAGCACCTTTTGGGGCTTTTGAAGACAAAATGGGCCCGCCCACGGCTGGCTCTGGTGGGCTCCGCGTCCGTGGTTTTCTTCAGCCCTTGGCGGGGCAGGGCCCTTACCCACCCGCAAGGGACCGATCCTGCTGCGGGTGGGACAAGGGATGGCAGGGAGGCCAGGCCGTGGCGCACGCCTGCCACCTGGCGGCCCCCAGCAGCGTCACTCAGGCCAGCGTCCCACTTCCCCAACTCAGTCTGCCCACGCACAGGGACACAGGGTCATTCCTTCAAAAGTGCCCACAGCTTACAGCCCCTGGCCTGGGCCACTTCAGGACCTGCCTGGCAGGCTCGGCGGGGACGGCTTCGTAGGGGTGTCCCTCTTTCAAGCCCAAAATAGGCCTGAGACTGCTGGCAACCCCGGTCCACTGTCCGGGGAGGGGTGGGGATGGGGGTGGATTCTGGCAATATTTTATTCTCTCTCCATACCTCTTTTGTCTCCATTTTCCACATTGAGTATTACTTTGTGTAAAAAAGAAAACTACAAACGTTATTTCTTTTATTAGATTTTATTTATTTGAGAGAGGGGGTGGGGGTGTAGGAGAGAATCCCAAGCAGACACTGCACCCAGCGCTGAGCTGGTTGCTGGGCTGGATCCTTCCATCCTGAGATCATGACCTGAGCCAAAATCAAGACTCTGTTGCTTAACTGACTGAGCTCCCCTGCCTCAGGTGCCCCCAAACGTTTTTTTGTTTTTGTTTTTGTTTGTTTTTGTTTTTAAATCAAGGAGAGAGGGGGCCTAACTGGCTTATCCATCAGGGAATCCTGGAAGTTTTGACTTTCTAGTATCTCTGTTTGCATGAAGTCTCCCATGGTTCGCTGGGAGGAATGGAGACTAGGACTTGAGGGCCTAGGATTGTTGGCCCATCTTCATGTGGCTGCCATTAATGCTCTTAAGAAGAAAGGCAGGAGAAAGTATCCCCAGCCTCAGGACAGGGTGGGGTAAATAAACAGACCAGAAATTCTGTAGAACAGAGTTGCTTGCAGGTCACTGTTGTCTCCTGTGAGCTCTGATCAGGCTCAGGGGAATATATCAGGGACATATTTGAGGACAAGGTTGTCTTGCCAAAAGGGGCCATTAGGGACACCTGGGTGGCTCAGCAGTTGAGCATCTGTCTTTGGCTCAGGGTGTGATCCTGAGGTTTTGGGATCAAGTCCCGCCTCAAGCTCCCTGTAAGGAGCTTGCTTCTCCCTCTACCTGTGTCTCTGCCTCTTTCTCTGTCTCTCATGAGTAAATAAATAAAATCTTTTAAAAAAAAAAAAAAAAGAGGGGGCCATTAAAAAGCCAGCCTTTGCTAAGGACCTACTAGGTGTCAATATAGCCATGAAGAGTCTGTCCCGCCCTTACAGAGCTTTGGGCTCACCTCTGAGAAAGTTCATCAGAGCTGAGTGCACTAGGGAGCCTAACCCCACAGGTGTTGAGACAGAATCAGCAAGAACATCAGAAGTGGCAGTGGGAGCAGCTGCTGGGTGAGGCCCTGAGAAGGGAGTGGCTACTGCAGGATCCCAGAGGGGAAAGCAGAGGCAGGGGTTTCTGGGGCTCCTGGGAGTGGCAGTCCCAGGCTTTTGAGACCCACTTCAGAGCCTCGCTGTGGCCTTCCGAAGGGCTGGTGTGACTGGAAAGTGGGAGTCTTGCTGAACAGGAGCCCTCATCCTGACTTCAAACATTTGCCAAGTACCTGTCTTTGCAGAACACCTCAGAAGTGACACCTGCCTATGGAAATGCAAAGAGCACATTCTCCAGTAGCTTTGCATGATCACCTATCTCAGTCACCTGCAGACTTTTCTCCGGTCTGCAAGTCTTTTGCCAGTTCAACAGCCAAATCCCCATTTTGTGTCCTGGCCCAGCCAAGTTGGAAAGCCCCTCATCACATGACTTTTGAAAGAAAATGCACCAGGTTGAAACAAGGCACGTGGGGGTTGGGGGGAAGGTATGTCTCTGCAATGTGAAGAAACCTGAACTTGTTGATATTCCCTCACCAGTGATGGACACCTGAACAGTATGTGAGACCCCTGGACACCCCTGGAAGGATACTTGACCTGTGCATGACCCCCGCTGAGAAGAGAGAGTCTCACTCAGGGTGACACAGGAACGTAAAACCACGAGTAGAACCCAGATCTGGGTCACTCGGAAATCCAGCCTCCATTCCCACTCAGTACTTTTTTTCTTTAAAGATTTTATTTATTTATTCATGAGAGACACAGGCAGAAGGAGAAGCAGACTCTGCATAGGGAGCCCGACATGGGACTCGATCCCGGGTCTCCAGGACCATGCCCTGAGTCAAAGGCAGACACGGTTTCAACTGCTGAGCCACCCAGGCGTCCCCCCACTCAGTACTTTTGAAGGCCACTGACTTAAATAAAATCTTTAAAAAAGGGCAGCCCTGGTGGCGCAGCGGTTTGGCACCGCCTGCAGCCTGGGGTGTGATCCTGGAGACCTGGGATTGAGTCCCGCATCGGGCTCCCTGCATGGAGCCTGCTTCTCCCTCACCCTCCTTCTGCCTGTGTCTCTGCCTCTCTCTGTGTGTCTATGAATAAATAAATAAAATCTTAAAAAAAAAAAAAAGGGATCCCTAGGTGGCTCAGAGGTTGAGCATCTGTCTTCAGCCCGGGGCGTGATCCTGGAGTCCTGGGATCGAGTCCCACGTCGGGCTTCCTGCATGGAGCCTGCTTCTCTCTCTGCCTGTGTCTCTGCCTCTCTGTGGCTCTCATGAATAAATAAATAAAATCTTAAAAAAAAAAAATGAAGGCCACTGACTACTTGTAATCTCAGGCTGTGAGGATAGCCACACTAGAAAAAAGCCATTCACCCTGTCTCTTTAGCCATCTTACGGCTGATTGTGCTGTGGCAAGTACAGGGCCTTGGGACTCAGGGGTTAAGTTTTCTACACTCCTTTTAGGATTCCTTGTGTGTTCCGGGGAAACATATTTCAGATGCGAATGGCCTTCAAATGGGAACAGAGAGCCCAGTTTGGCAGCCCTAGGCAGTGGTGCTGCTGCTTCTCACGTGGGAGGAGGGGGCTGGGCCTGGGCTTCTGAGGGGAGCAGAGGGACAGAGGAGTGTGGAGGTGGCAGCGATCCCGGCACCCTGAAAACCAACCTGTGGGCTCACAGTACATCCCTGGGAAGCTGGCCCAGGATGGCCCATCAGGAGGGCAGAGCATCTGAGATCAGAGGGAGGAAATGCACAAAGTGGGGCCCACAGAGGCCTGCTCTGAGACCCAGTGTGGGCGGCAGGGGTCAAAGCAGAGTATCAGCTGAGGGGAAGAGGCAGGGTAGCAAGGGACAGGAAGTGAGGGGTTCAGATGGGGAGGAAGAGTCAGCTGCTAGCCTCAGGGACTGAATGGAATGGGGGCTGCTTGCCTCTCCCCACTCCACGCCTTGCTGGCTCTCAGCCAAGCCCTGTAGATTGCTGCTGAGGAGGTGGACATTAACAGGGGGAAGGTCCGCAGTCCTGTGGGTACGCAACCCTAAGACAGAAGAGGACAGAAGAGGAACCTGAGGCTAGCTCTGGTTGGAAGTTAGTGTCCACCACAACTTGGCGACTGCGCAGGGCCGAGGACTCAGCAACCTCAGGCCTACAGAAGCTGAGCATAGGACTAGAGCGGTCAGGGCCCTCCCTCCATAGAAAGCTGAAGCATGGACACACAACTGGCTGGGGTAATGGGGGACAGAAAGACACTGAGGTAAACATGTTTGATGTCCAAATGTAAAGAGGAGGCAGAGCGTATAATGAACTGCATCCTAGAAGACGTATTCCAGTGTGGATTTGGCTCGTCCCCTTCCAGGTACTTCTCTGCAAAGTGAGGGGTTTAGACAGACTGACCTCTAGGGACTAGCCTGGCATTCTCGAGGCACTAGAGTTACAAATAGGGACCAGAACAAACCTTGTGTGTGAAGCTGATACATTTTACTTATAGAACAACTATGCATTTCCAGCATCCCAGGAGGTTCACTTACGCTCTTTTGCAATCAACAACCACCCTTCATACCCCAGGGTCACTAGAATTCTGACTTGGAAATCCACCAATTAGCTTTGGTGGTTCTGGAAATCAATAATCATGCAGAATGTTCTCTGGTTTCTTTGCTCAACGTGATGTGAGATTCATTCATGTTGCATCTCTCAGTGATGTGTTAGACCTAATAAAAAATGCAGTATCCTGGGGCACCTGGGTGGCTCACTCAGTTAAGAATCTGCCTTCGGCTGAGGTCATAATCCTGAATTCCCTGGACCAAGTCCCCAGTCTGGCTCCCTGCTCAGCAGGGAGTCTTCTTTTCCCTCTGCCCCTCTCCCACTGCAGGCACGCTAAGTAAATAAGCAAGGAAAGAGGAAGAGAAAGAAACCTATATCTTAAATGATTCCCAAAACTGATCCTTTCAATACATTTTGAGCCCCAGCTGTGAACTGGTGAAGGCTGGGCAGTGCCTCTTCCCACCCCATGTGGCCTCAGGCTAACTGCTCCTGGCTCTGCGGGCTGCTGTGCCTTGCTGGCACTCCTCTGAGGGCACAACAAGAGGCTCTGTCAAGCGGAACGGGCACCGAGGCAAGGCACACCACCAGCTGGACAGTAAATCTGACACTCACTCCTTACCACCCACTCAGTGGTTCTGGTAGACCCTCCCTCCCTCTTCTGGAAAGAAAATCAAGGTCATGGCAACTTTTGTATTTCACACCTCAGCAACCTGCATCGCAGAAAGACTTTAGAACATAGCCAAGGCAATTCTCTTTGGATCTGTGTTAAAAGGGCAATTTTACAGAGTTTCTGAAGCACAACGCCCCACACTGGCTTGTGCCAAGGCTCCTGCCATCTGCTCTCTGCCAGCTCACAGAGCAAGTGGCCTCCCTCCTTCCCATTTCTACCGAAGAGGTCAACTCCTGGGACTCCTTGAGGGAAAACCCTGACTCGTGTTCTGGACACTAGAACTTGCCTCTCTGTAGGGCAGGTTTTCTCAGCCTTGGCACTACTGACACCTCAGGCCAAAAGACTCTTGATTACAGGGGACCAACTGTCCCTGAATTATGGAATGTTTGGCAGCATCTCTGGCCTCTCCACACCAGATGCCAGTAACACACACAGTTGTGACAACCAAAAATGTCTCCATATGTTGCCAAATGTCCCCCAAGGGGGCAAAATTGTCCCCTGTTGGGAACCACTACAGTAAAGAAAGATGTTTAAAAAAATACCAGTGAGTGTGTGCTCTCTCCTTCTAGAAGGGAAAGATCAGCTTTCCAAGACACAATCAAGCTAGACCGAGTGAGTGGGCCAGCTTAGTCCACAGTAGGCATTTTAATCCTGGCAACCGTGTGAGACTAAAACAAAAAACCACACTGTTTACTCTGGTAAAAACCGAAAGAAAAACTAACAGGCATAAAAGGAAAATTCGGGAAAGCAGAGGTTAAGAGGATTCGGAGGTAAGGGCAACAATGAGGGAGAAACCATCTTTGTAAGTTCCCGTTTATGAGCGCACACGTCGGCCATGGTTTCCCACATGAGTGACTCAAACACCAAACATGAAGCCATAGCTAACCTCATGACAGCTCTGGTTTGGGGGGGTCCAAGCTCCAAACTCAGTATTTTCAGGAAGTATCCCTAAACTCAAGTTCATCTCATTCTATGAAAATACACACACATACACACGACCTTACCTTCTGTTAAATCAGACAATTTAAAATGCATGCTGTTCTGGTACTTTTATTTTCTTACTGAGTCCATTTTACTAAAAAACAAAACAAAAAAAACCCAAACATACAAAACATTTTTAATACATCTTAGAAAATTAGCAAAAAATTAAGAAAGTTCAGCATATTACATTGTACAATATTTAGGTAAGAATACTTGAAAATTATAAATATTTGTTCCCTCTCAACATAGGACATCATAAAAATACATTTTTAAAACTTTCTTCATGTATAATTCCTATAAATGATCAAGTCCCTATTTATTAAGGAAAGGCCTGATTATGACAAGCATTCACACATTCCTGAAATGTTCTGTACAGTTAACTACAAAAGTAAAAGCAAGGGGTCTGGCAGCACACTGACCGCTGAAACCATCTTAAATATTAGAAAGGCTTCAGTTAGTATCAAATTATCATTCCAAATGGGATTTACCGAGTTCATCTCTGCGCTGTCTTTGATTCCTAAGTTTCTATCTCCGCCAAAGCACTGCGTGAAGGCATTTCCTTCCTGGAGCTGATGCCACGGGGCCGGGATGTCAATCAGCATCAGCAGAAACCGATACATAGGGGACAGCGACCTCCCAGCGCAGGCCAGGACCCCCCGGGCCATGGGGACCCCTGAGTGGGGGCCACTCGCAAGTAGCCATGGCAACTGGCTCCACGAGGCAGGCAGAGCAGTCAATCTAGCTGGAAGGGCATGTGCTGGGGAAAGGCTGAGCAGGGGCCCCAGCGGTGCCCCCACCCCTACCCCTACCCCCGTACCCATGGCAGCTGGTGGCACCCGCCCCCCGCCGGCTCTGTGCTCTGCCTGATTCCAGCAAGCACCTGAGGGAGCTAAAGGGAGTTTTCAGAAGCTGAAGTTTTCCAAGAAAGTAAATAAAGAGCATGATAGTGTCGACTTTTTCTTTTCATGTAGGCCCTTATTTTCAGGAAGATAAACAAGAAGGCTTCCTTCGTATATTGAGCTGACAGGAGGCAGGGAAGGAAGAAGGGTTGGAAGCAGCCAAGCCAGTTCCTGTGTGTCCAGCATCAGCATCCCAGCTACAGCCAGAGGGTGCACACTCGACGGGGCCCCTGCCCGCTCGTCACTGCGTCACTGGTCACTCAGTGCTCTTCTTCCCTTTCCAGCTCTTCTCTCTCTCTTCAAGTTCCGCCTGGGTGAACGCTGCAGGGCCCCAGTTAGTGATCAGGTGGGGGTTTTTGGAACCTAGGGACAAACACACATTACATACAGGAAGTCCCATACCCTTCACTTAACACAACCGTTTTCCCACAGATAAAACAGTAACTTTCTCTTTTATTTCTGAGAAATATCCATAAATGTCATACTGGCCAAAACAACCAGAAGACGTGCACAAGAGGAATTACCTGGGCCTTCTGATCCTTTACACAGCAAATTATTTAAGAGAAATTGACCCTAACTAGCTTTTTTTTTTTCTTTTTTTTTTTTTTAAAGATTTTATTTATTTATGAGAGACACAGAGAGAAAGAGAGAGAGGCAGAAACACAGAGGGAGAACAGGCTCCATGCAGGGAGCCTGACGTGGGACTCGATCCAGGGTCTCCAGGATCACACCCTGGGCTGAAGGCAGCACTAAGCCGCTGAGCCACCTGGGCTGCCCCACTAGCTTGGTTTCTATATATTTGGGCTAACGAAGATTTTCAGCACAACTCAAATACAAAAATAAAACAAAAATAAACTGGAAATATATCTGAACACTTCAAGGAGCATGTTACCTGGCTCTATCAATCGGATTAACCCTTCATGCTGTGCCACTTTGTCCTTCCAGCTCTTGGTCTTACTAGTTGCCATCTCCAGCTTCTTCTTAACTCCCTGGAACAGAAGTAGATTTCGGATCATGCAGACACAGTGGGAGTTTAAGAGCCAAGTAATAATGTCTGGGCACTTACTACATCCTTTTGGGTAATCCCACGGAATCCTCCAGCCACTCTAAAGAGGCAGGAACTCTTACTACCCGCATCTGACAGACACAGAAACCGGAATGCAGAATCTGACTAACCTGCCCAAGGGCGCCCCACACACCTAGTTGCAATGCTGCACAGGAATGTCTCCTGCGTGCACATCAGGCTCACCGCCCCTAGGCTCCACATCCCGTCTTCCCCTCCTGCGTGTGACTTTAGGGTAACTCTCTCTGACAGCTGACACCACTTCAGCTTCATCAGTAAATGGCCCTGAAGGGACGCTGAGGAAGGAGGTTTGCTTCCAGGTTCCACTGGACCCTTCTAAGTTGCTAAGAACCTGCCACTCTTCTCAGCAGCCTAGCATGTGGGGCACCCAGGTCTCACCCCAGTGGGACTTAGGGACACCGCCCTGTGGGCTGCTTCCTCCAGTGCTCAGAGGACAGCCTCCCAGTCACAGCTGTTCTGCTGTCCAGGGGGCCAAGGCCAGGCCCTCTTCAGGGAGGTCAGGATCACTGGCAAGGAGCCAGGGGAACCCTCCTGCATCTGTATTCCCCCTCTGGGTGCTCGGCCTCAGCCTCAGAGGCACGGGCTGCCTCCCGTAACTGCCGTTCTACCTGTAGTTCCTGCATCCTTAGAGTCTTCTCTATTGCTTAGCAGGTAATCCCCTTGTTGTGGGTAATCACTGCTTCTATTAAGCTTCCCGTGTTCAAATTACTGTGTGCCTCCTCACTGGACATCACCAGATCCACCTCACCACCTGCAAGAACTACTTCTTACAGCTAAGCAAAATTCTCACTGTAGCCTCTTAAAATAAGCAAATATTATTTCTCAAGGTTTCAGTTTTTACTTTAATTCCCGTTAGTTAACATAGAGTGTTATATTTAGAGGTCTAAATGTTTGGTTTTACCACTTTACATGCACATTTGCAGGGATGAGGTTAATTACCTCATACTGCTCAAGTGCCTGTTTCCGCTCGAGCTCGAGTTGCTCCAGCTGTTCCATGGCTTCCTGAAGGGCCTGTTCTTTCATGACACGCTGATTCTCCAACTCCTGCTTCTCTGCCTCGGTTGTCTGAATGGCCTGCTGCTGCTCCAAGTGCCACTTTTCTAGTTCAGCCCTCTTGGAAGATTCTTCCTCTAGCAACCTGTAACACAGAGAGTCAGGATCAAACCTGCCTGGGCTCCCACACCCACCCTAGCAGGTGATAGAGCCACTGAGAGGAGCACACAGACCTCAGGTCATCTAATCCACCTCCCTCATTTTACAAGGAAGAAACTAGGAGCCACAGAGGCCCATATTCACAAAGTTGGTAAGGTAACCCATGTATCCTGCCCTGCTCCTGTTTCACCCTTTTTTTGAAAACAAAAGTAACATTTATGAAAGGTTTAATGTGCCACAAACTGGGCCAAGAGCTAAGTGTATTTTCCCAATCCTCACAATAAACTTAAGTGCTATCAATATGCACAGGTCAACGATGAAGAAAGTGAAGTGACCTGTATCAAGTCATTCACCTGGCAGGTAAGAGGGCCAAGTTTTGAAATTTGCCTGGTTGCTAGAGCATTAAAACACTTTTCATCTAATACAAACCTATTATCAAGGACAAAGCTAACAAACTAATAGAAGGTGAAGGAAGAAGGAGCCAACAAAAGGCAGAATAAAACAGATACCACTTACTGAACAATCACTACATGTCAGAACCATAACTTCATGATTGCTAACCCCCCATCAATCTGCAAGGTATTATCATCCCTCCAGATGAAGCAATAAAAAATCAGGGTGTTTAAAAGTATGTTGCTCAGGTAGTAGTGGATTTTAACCAAGGTCTGTGTGACTCCAAAATGTTATCTTTGAATAACTGGCTATCTAAGAATATCCAATTACGGAGACATTTAAATATACTAACGTATAATCCAAACCTGTACCCAAAGTACAGACAGTGTAGTTAGATGCCAGCCCAGCACGGGGCACACCTCCAGTGGCCTGACCATCAGCATGCTCTTTCAAAGCCAGTGACTGAAGGAATAAAGTAATAGTCCAGACAGCCTCCTGTCACCACTCCCAGCAGGCCCTCTATGATACCCTGCGGGCTGGTTATCCTGAGGGATGGGCCACCCACTGCTTCACAAATTTGGTGAGTTTATTTACAGGCAGCCTCATCCCTAGGAAGTTCTTCCTCAACTAGAAGGAGCTCTCCCACCCACTACCCCTAGTACTACACAAGACCATTCACTCCCTCCCCCTATGTCTCCTGGAGTGTGAGATCCACAACTGAACACAAGACTGCAAATGTGGTATGACCAATGTTTACCTACTCAGTGTACATGTAGTATGCACCTTCTGTGTGCTTTTCTAGGGACTGAATGAGACTAGAAAGGCCTGTTGTTTCTTCATCCTAGTGGTAAGAGTATGGAGGGGAAATGGACATTTGGAGGTATTCAGGCTACCCAGTGTGAATCCCCTTCATGTGTCCAAGGAATCTACCACAGTAGGAGTCTTGGTGGGAAGCAGGGCCCATCTCCCACTACATAAGCCACAGACCCCCGCCCTCCTGCCCTTTGGCAGCCAGGGCTCAGTGGAAGCCTGAGCTGGGCTTGGCTAAGCAGATGCCCTTCCTGGCACTCTGACACTGAAGCAACTGACACACAGGAGCAGAGACAATGGAGACTTTATCTTGCTGCTGGTGGCAACATCCAGTGTTGAGTGACAGCAGAGGCAATGGTGACATCAGCAGCATCCTCAATGATCTCTCCCCCATGGATGGGTTTGTGCTGTGGTTGGGCTGCTCAGCCTCCTTTGGTTAAGCCAGTATTCAGGTCTGGCCACCTGTCTGCTCTAAAATAGATAGAAGGCCTGTCCAGAGCCCCAGAAGCAAGGCTCTATCAGGGCCCGAGAATGAGAACAAACAAGTTGGCCAGCCAAGCCTCCAGGGTCTTTCCAATCTGGCAGACAGTCCCCCCTCTTCACCAGGACCTTAAGTCATTCCTAGAAATGTCGTTAGCCCAAGCAAAGTACTTAAAGGCACAGGATACAAACTGATGTGGCACCTGGCCTGAAGCTTCCTCACAGTCTCCTCATCTTGCCGGGCCTGTCTCTCATCCTCGAGAGCCTCCTGCAGCTTTAGGTACATGTCTTCCAGCTCCCGTACTCGCTGCAAATACTGTTCCAGTTCAGAGGACTTCTGGGCAACCTGTTCTTCCATCTGCTGTCTGATCTGATGGCATAAAAGGGTCACGTTAAACTCAGGTTGCTTTTACCCTCAGGGCAAGTCTCCCACTGCTCCACCATCATGAACGATGCCACTGCCCACAGTGCATTGGGGTGGGCAGGGCCCAGTCCTTCCCTCCCAGAATGGCAGGTGGAGGAAGGAAAGCACCAACTCAACACCAATACCAACACCACACCCAGAGTCTGGGGACACAAACTATGATTCCTCCCCAGTAGGGTTCCATCCCTTCCATGCCACACTTTAAGGTCAAGTCAAGAAAAAAAAAAAACTATTTCCCTGAATAATTTCTTTTTAAATTCTTTTCTATTATAATGCCACAACCTCTTTACCCACAATCTTCTCCAAAAGGAATGAATCTCTGCCTTAGAACAGTCAAAGGATTAAAATAAAGGGGAACGGGAAGACTGAGCAACAGCCAGGGTCCTCTCACTTCTGGCTGCTCAAGGCCCCTTTGCTCCGTCCCTGGGGCACATCCAGCCCTGGGGGGACTCAAGTACCTAAGTTAGTGCCCTAACAAGTATATGTGTTCTCCTTTCTGAATTAAACAGTTTTAAATCTCTGCCTTAAAAATTGAAAGACAAGGACATCTAAATGTAACAGCACAGTATGTGTCTGTAGTTTATAAAATTCTCACTGCTCACTTCATCCTCAGAAGAGTCATGAGATATCACATGACAAGGCCTCCAACTTAAAGAAGAAAAAAACTAATGCTCAAAAGCAGGTGCAGAGAGGAAAGAAACCCAAATCTTCTGGCTGTGAAAGCCGTGCTCCTTCACCCCACATCTGCCTGCCTGTGTAATTTTCTCTCATAACAGGAACACGTCTGTCTCAATGCGAAGCAACAAAAAGTTACTTAAAAAATGTCAAGAGCATCTACTTAATGGAGAGTGGGCTCAGTTCTCTTCCACACATTACAACTCTGTACACAGACCTGTGTTCCAATGAACTAGCTAATCACCTAAAGCAACCTGGCTCTTGGGTCTCTTGGGGGATGGGAACCTCTAAGATGAATCAGAGCTGCTAAGAGCAGCAGATCAGAATTCGTATGTTCTCATGATCTCAGAACCTCCCCACGAACTTTGCTCATTACAGAAGAGAAATACCATGCTTACTTTTTCCATAGCTATTTATTTTCCAAGCCAGGACTCTTTGAGAAGGAAAAGGGATGCTGTTAATAACTATATCCGGATAGCAAGGACTATCCTAGGCAAACCAAGATATATAGTCACCCTAACCACAGTATTTAGCCCCCACCCCATTCCATGAATTTCTCTTCTGGAGTCCTGAAAGCAAGGTTTATATCTTTTTATCTTTAGATCTTTGGCATGGTGCCGGGCACACAGAAGGTGCTCAATAAACCCATAATGAATAAAGAAACACAGAACTTCCCCATAGCTCACTGCATGTCAGAAGCATAGCCTAGCTGACACAAAGGCCTCACTCTGGCTTCCCAGGCCTTGGCCCCTCCCGCTTCACCCAGACTGGCTCTGTGAGCCAATGCAGCAGCATTCCAAGTTCCCAGCTGTGTGGTACTCACAAGCTTCTCTCGCTCCAACTCTGTGCTGAACCTGGCCTGTAGTTCCACTTGAGTCTGAAGGCGTTTCTTTTCTTCTTCTGCTGCACGAGATGCTGCTTCTTCCAGTTTCTACCCAATCAAAAACCCACCCATAGAAAAGCAGTAAATATTAGAGTGGAGGTGTGTTAGAAAGTGAAATGGGGGCACCTAAGGTGGCTTAGTCAGTTAAGCATCTGATTTTGGCTCAGGTCATGATTCCAGAGTCCTGGGATGGAGCCCTGCATCTGGGCTCCCCAATCAGTGGGGAGTCTGCTTCTCCCTCTGCCCCTCCCACTGCTCATGCTCTCTCTCTCTCTTTAATAAATAAAATCATGGGGGATCCCTGGGTGGCTCAGGGGTTTGGCACCTGCCTTCGGCCCAGGGCATGATCCTGGAATCCCAGGATCAAGTCCCACATCGGGTTCCCTGCACAGAGTCTGCTTCTCCCTCTGCCTGTGTCTCTGCCTCTCTCTCTCTCTGTCTGTCTCTCATGAATAAATAAATAAAATCTTAAAAATAAATAAACAAAATCTTTTAAAAAAATCTATATATGAAAAAAAGGAGAAAAATGGCCACACTTAAGCACATGGGAATAGCCAAACATTCTTAATGTTCAATCAAGATGGAAAAAAAGCTTTTAGATCCACTGGAATTCCATTCCAACAATTTTCCATTCAATATACAAAATAAATTAGGTAAATGAATGACTTTTTAAGTCTGAAGAACATCATGAAAAGAAAATTTTGTATAGTCATTGAGTTAAATTTAACTTGCAAATGTACTCATGAGGTTCAACATCTATTTCTTTTTTTTTTTTTTAAGATTTTATTTCTTTATTCATGAGAGACACAGAGAGAAACACAGAGGCAGAGACACAGGCAGAGGGAGAAGCAGGGCCCATGCAGGGAGCCTGACGTAGGACTTGATCCCATGTCTCCAGGATCACACCCTGGGCTGAAGGCGGCACTAAACCGCTGAGCCACCCAGGCTGCCCTCAACATCTATTTCTTGAGTTCTTTCTGTACGGTTTTATCATCTCACACATTATTCCTTAAAACTTAACAGAGCTTGACTTAACAAGGGTGGCAATGAGGAGCTCCATGGACCCATTCCCCTAGTGGAACATCCATAACTGGTGAAAATAATTTAAAAAACAAACAAACAAACAAACAAAAAAAACACCAAAACAATGATTTAAAGTCTCTGGAAATTATCTTAAGAGCATACAGCAAATTGAGACCATTTATCCAAGAAAATCTACTAAATCTTACTAAGAACAGTGAGTCTGTGGCATTTGAGCCATAGTGTGCCTTCTTCCTTTCCTCCCTACAATGTCAGTGAGAACAAAGTTCTACTCCTGGTAAAGAGGGAGCTCTTTCCTCAGCTCATAGTCTAGCTACAGTACCCCACCCCAGAAAGAGCAGCCACTAGTATTCTCATTCTTTCCAGCCCCATGTTGCAGAACCTCTATTCCAAGCAAAAGTGACTAAGAGGTCTGAGACTCTTTCTTCCACCCAGCCCCGCTGAACTCAGGGATGACAGGCGGAAATTACTAGGCACAATCAGCCCCTTGTCCCAATTACCTGTACAGAAGAAATTCCACACCAAAAGAGGCAAGCCTAGAAGACCAGAGGCTACCACCTCCCTCTGGTGACAGGCTCATAAAGCAGGAATACCATGCCAATAGAAAGAGACTATTTGTTTCTGCCACGAGCTCCAGAGCACTGGCACATCGGTTTGGCCAGACAGATAGGCAAGATCAGAAGTTCTCCCCAAAAGACATGACATAACTTTTTAAAAAGATTTTATTTATGGGATACCTGGGTGGCTTCAGCGGTTGAGCGTCTGCCTTTGGCTCAGGGCGTGATCCCCAAGTCCTAGGATCGAGTCCCACATAGGGCTTCCTGCGGGGAACCTGCTTCTCCCTCTGCCTATGTCTCTGCTTCTCTCTGTGTATCTTTCATGAATAAATAAATAAAATCTTTAAAAATATTTTTTTATTTATTTATTAGAGAGAGAGAGAGAGAGCATACAAGCAGGAGGGGGCGTGGGCAGGCAGAGGAAGAGGGAGAAGCAAGCTCCCTGCAGGGCTCAATCCCAGGACCTTGGGATCATGACCTAAGCCAAAGTCAGATGCTTAACTGACTGAGCCACCCAGGCGCCCCAGAAATGTTATTTAAAAGGTTATTTAAAACACAGGGTGAAGAAGTTCAAACTTAATGATACTCTTGAAAGCAACAGAAATTTTAAGGAATTAAGAGGTGGCTCATTGCTCCACAAGACCAACAAACTAAACCACAGATCAGCTAGAAGTTAGAAACTGAGACAGAAAAGAGCCCTCATGTAATAGGAACAAGTCTCAAAGACCACAAGTGGGCTTGAATTTAAGTAATATCAGACTCCGGAGCAATTTAGGTCCAGTGCCACTGTTGAAAACAATAGAACTCTAACAGCTGGATAGGATACCAAAAGAGGCAGACAGCTTAACAGAGATATCAGAGACAGAGACACACAAAGAGAACCGTGCTAACGTCCTGGTCATCCCAGGGTGCTTTGTGCGTGCCCAAGGCTGTGCCTGAAGAAGACAGTCAAGAGGCTTCACAGTGTGAAGAAAACAGACCTCACTGTAATAGCCCAGCCACTCACTAAACAAATGAACAAGCAAACAGCATGCCCTGAGGGGAGGGAGGAAATCCATACCCAGAGTTGCTACAATATATTGTCTAAAAAGTCCAGTTTTCCAAATGGAAAGATATTTCATGATCATGGATTGGAAGAATAAACACTGTTACAATGTTCCACCCAAGGCAATCTAATGTAATGTAATCCCTATCAAAAACCAACAGCATTTTTCACATAACTAGAACAAATAATCCTAAAATTTGTATGGAACCACAGAAGACCCTAAATAGCAAAAGCAATCTTGAAAAGGAAGAACAAGACTGGAGGTATCACAATCCCAGATTTCAAGATAGACTATATAAAGCAGTAATAATCAAACAGTATGGTACTGGCACAGACACACAGATTAATGGAAAAGAACAGAAAACCCAGAAATAAACCCACAATTATATGTTCAATTAATGTACAACAAAGGAAGCAGGAATGGGAAAAAGTCTCTTCAACAAGTGGTGCTGGGAAAACTGGACAGCTACATGCAAAAGAATGAAACTAGATCACTTTCTTACACCATACACAAAAATAAATTCAAAATGGATGAAAGCCCTAAATGTGAGACTTGAAACCATAAAAATCCTAGAAGAGAGCACAGGCAGTAATTTCTCTGACATCACTTCAGAGCATCATTCTTTTAGATAGGTCTCCTGAGGCAAAGAAAACAAAAGCAAAAATAAACTATTGGGACTATATCAAAATAAGTTTCTGTACAGCAAAGGAAACAATCCATAAAACTAAAAGGCAATCTACTGAATGGGATTAAATATTTGCAAATGATCTATTTGATAAGGGGTTAGTATCCAAAACACATTAAGAACTGATAAAACAAAACAAAAAAAAGAACTGATAAAACTGATAAACTCAATACTAAAAAATATAGTAATAATAATATAGTAATAATAATCAGTTTAAAATGGGCAGAAAGGGGTGCCTGGGTGGCTCTGTCAGTAAAGTGTCCAACTCTTGATCTCAGCCTGTGTCTTGATCTCAGAATCATGAGTTCAAGACCCGTGCTGGAGCCTACTTAAAAAAAAAGGCGGGGGGGGGGGGGGACAGAAAACATGGGCAGACATTTCTCCAAAGAAGACCTACAGTTGGGCAAGACACACGAAAAAGATGCTGAACATCACTCATCAATCAGGGAATGCAAATCAAAACCACAATAAGATGTCACCTCACACCTGTCAGAATTGCTAAAATCAAAAACAAGAAACAAGAGGCGTCAGCAAGGATGTGGAGAAAAAGAAAGCCTCATTCACTGTTGGTGAGAATGCAAACTGGTGCAGCCACTCTGGAAAAAGTGTGGAGATTCCTCAAAAAATTAAGCACAGAATTACCATATGATCCAGCAATCGCACTATGGGGTATTCCTCGAAAGAATACAAAAACATTAATTCAAAAAGATATATGCATCCCTATTTTTATTGCAGCATTATTTACAATACTAAGATATGGAAACAACCAAATGTCCATCAAAAGATGAATGGATAAAGAAAATGTGGTGTATATACACACACACACACGCGCAATAGAATAGAACTCAGCCACGAAAACGAATGAAATCTTTACCATTTGCAACATGGATAGATCTAAAGGATCTACTACAATGGTAAAATTCAGAGAAAGACAAATACCATATGATTTCACTCATATGTGGAATTGAAAGAAACAAAACAAAGAAAAAAAGAAAGGAAAAAAAAACAGACCCTTAAATACGAGAACAAACTGGTGGTTACTAGACGGGAGAGCTGGGTAGGGGGAATGGGTGAAACAAGTAAAGGAGATTAACAATACACTTACTGTGATGAGCACTGAGTATTGTATGGAATTGCTGAGTCACTATAACGTATACTTGAAACTAATGTGACACTGTATACTAATTATACTGGAATTAAAAATATTTTTTTTAAAGATTGTATTTATTTATTCATGAGAGAGAGGCAGAGACACAGGCAGAGAGAGAAGCAGACTCCATGCAGGGAGCCTGATATGGGACTCAATCCCGGGACTCCAGGATCACGCACTGGGCTGAAGGCAGGTGTTAACCCGCCAAGCCACCCAGGGATCCCAAAAAAATAAATTTTAAAAATAAAAAAAATGTCCAGTTTTCAACAAAAAAAAATTATATGAGATGTACAAAAGAAATATGTGACACATATATAGGGAAAAAAAGCAGACAACTGATTGCCTTTGAAGGGGCCCTGATGGTGGATTTAGCAAACATTTCATAGAAGTTATATGTTCAAAGAACCAAAGGAAACCATGCTTAAGGAAGTAACAAAGTATAGAGATTATGAATAAAAATATATAAATTATATAAATTATAAAATATAAAAAGAACCAAATGGAAACTCTGGAGTTGACAAGCAAAATAACTAAAATAAAAAAATCACTAGAGGTTCTCACCTATGTATTTGGGCTGCAAGAATCAAAGATCAATAGGGAGAAATGCAATTTGAAGAACAAAGAGAAAAAGGAATGAAGAAAATGAACAGAGCCTCAGAGAAATGTGGGACACTGTTAAGTGTACCAACATCCACATAATGAGAATTTCACAAGAAGAGGAAAGAGAGAAAGGAATAGAAAAATGTTTAAATGGCTGAAAACTTTCCCAATTTGATGGAAAACATTAATATACACATCCAAGAGTTCAACAAACTCCAGGATAAACACAAAGAGACCCATACTCACACACATCATAATAATTAAACTACAGAAAGACAAAAAGAAACTCCTGAAAGTAGGGATCCCTGGGTGGCGCAGCGGTTTGGCGCCTGCCTTTGGCCCAGGGCGCGATCCTGGAGACCCGGGATCGAATCCCACATCGGGCTCCCGGTGCATGGAGCCTGCTTCTCCCTCGGCCTGTGTCTCTGCCTCTCTCTCTCTCTCTCTCTGTGACTATCATAAATAAAAATTGAAAAAAAATATTAAAAAAAAAAAAGAAACTCCTGAAAGCAATAGGAGAAGAATGATTCATCACACACAAGAAAACACCAATAAGGGGCAGCCCAGGTGGCTCAGCGGTTTGGTGCCACTTTCAGCTCAGGGCCTGATCCTGGAGACCTGGGATCAAGTCCCACGTTGGGCTCCCTGCATGGAGCCTGCTTCTCCCTCTGCCTCTCTCTCTCTCTCTGTCTCTCATGAATAAATAAATAAAATCTTAAAAAAAAAAAAGAAAGAAAGAAAAAGAAAACACCAATAAGATTGAGAGCTGACTTTTCTTAAATTTTTTTTTTAATTTTTTATTTATTTATGATAGGCACACAGTGAGAGAGAGAGAGGCAGAGACACAGGCAGAGGCAGAAGCAGGCTCCATGCACCGGGAGCCCGACGTGGGATTCGATCCCGGGTCTCCAGGATCGCGCCCTGGGCCAAAGGCAGGCGCTAAACCACTGCGCCACCCAGGGATCCCGAGAGCTGACTTTTCAACAGAAACATGTGACTAGTACTGAGCAAAGTACTGTAAATAGAAGTGAAATGTGATACTTCTGGGCTGGAGTACTTAATCAGCAAATCATTGAACACTTTTTTTTATTAAAGATTTTATTTATTTATTTGACAGAGAGAGAGAGAGAGCACAAGCAGGGGGAGTGGCAAGGCAGAGGAAAAGGGAGAAGCAGACACCCCACTGAGCAAAGAGCCCAATGTGGGACTCAATCTGACCCCAGGATCATGACCCAGGCCAAAGGTAGACAGCCAACCAACTGAGCCATCCAGGCACTCCACTGAACACTTTTTCCTCTGGTACAATGAATAGCAAGACTTGAAATAGTAGCTATTGCACCAGCTTGGATTTCATAATTATAGATGTATATACTCTGCTCCAGCAATCCCACTTCTAAAAATTTATTCCAGATACATTGAAATGTGTATAAAATGACACAGGTACAAAGTAATTCCCTGCAGCACTGCCTATTTAATCAAAGATTAAAACAACCCAAATGTCCATTGAGAGGGGACTGGCATTGTTTTCTTAATTTCTCTTTCTGATAGTCCATTAGTAGTGTATAGAAACAACAGATTTTTAAAAATATTTTTAATTTAATTTAATTAATTAATTTGAGAGAGAGAGAGCACACACAAGAAAGCACAAGCAGAAAAAGGGACAGAGGGAGAAGTTTAAGCAGACTCCTCACTGAGCAGGGAGCCCGATGTGGGATTATGACCTGAGGATCATGACCTGAGCTGAAGGCAGATGCTTGATTGACTGAACCACCTAGGCACCCCTAGAAACAACAGATTTTTGCATATTGATTTTTTATAACTTTACTGAATGTTTATATTAGTTCTAACAGTTTTTTTGACAGAGTTGACAGTTTTTTCTACATAAAACATCGTCATCTGCAAATAGTGACAATTTTATTTCTTACTTTTCAATTTGGATGTCTTTTTCTTGCCTAATTGCTCTGGCTAGGACTTCAAATACTATGTTGAATAAAGGTGCTGAGAGTAGGCATCTTTATCCTGATCTTAGAGAAAAAGCTTTCAGCTTTCCACCACTGAGTACAATGTTAGCTATAGGCTTTGCGTGGTATTTATTATGGCAACATAAATTCTCTCCATACTAAAGAAATCATGCAGTATTAGCAAACCAAGTTAAAAGAACCATATACCATGATCAAGTGGGATTTATTCTTTTGTATCATTCAAAATTTGAACCATATGATTATATTATCTATACAAAAGATTGTATTTTTTAAAAGAAACCAAAGTATAAACAAAAGTTATTTGGGAACAGAGGGGGATGAATAAGTAAAACACAGAGGATTTAGGGAAGTGAAAATAAGCCTGAATGATATTGTAATGGTAATACATGTCATTATACATTTGTCCAAACCTACAGAATGCAGAACACCAAAAATGAACCTTAAAGTAATCTATGGACTTTGGGTGCTATAGGTGTCAGTGTAGCTTCATCAACTTTAACAAATATATCACTCTGGAAGGGGAGGTTTATACCAAGAGAGACCATGCATCTGTTGACACTGGAGGTATATGGGAAATCTCCATTATCTTCCTTTTAATTTTGTCATGAACCTAAAAGTACTCTACAAAAATAGTCTTTTTTCAAAAAAGAATATTTGGGCAATCTCTTTAAAGAAATCTATTACTTTACAGAAACTACCATAATTTCTTGTTCCTTCTTCCAAGTGAGGCCAATCAAGTCTTACAAACCTCACAAATGTTATCAAATTCCAGGTGATTAAAATATTCATCCAAGCAGGTTTTTTCTAAATATGTTTCAATGAAAATTGATGAATTTTATTTTTTAACAAGAAAAATAAAATTAAAGATTATGAAGGGATCTATTATAATTCTCAACATTTACCATCAAGTTAGTTGCTTAAGTAATTCTTGTAAAACTAGGTAGTAGGAAAACTGTCTACTTTGGCCTAGGTCCTTGCCAACACTGGGCATACATTCACATAAAGCAGAACAGAACATGTACATGCTCATGGGAGGCAGAGTTTAAAAGAGTCCATATATAGTTTAAAAGGATGCCAGATGCCTAAGTCTCAAATGCATGATGCTAAGTCAACGAACCCAGTCTTGAAAACTTATATACCGTGCAATTCCATTTAAATGACAATTTGGAAAAGGCAAAAACATAGAAACAGAGAATAGATCAGTGATTTCTAGAGGTTAGGGATTAGTGGACAATCTGAGTATAGGGGACAGTGTGAGGAAATTCGTTGGGGCATGAGAATTTTCCTTCATTCTGTCTGTGCTGGTTACAAGAATCTAGACACATATAAAAACTCATGAAACGATATATAAACCATGAATCTTACTGTTTGTAAACTAGTAAAAAATTAAAAGGGACACCAGAATTTTGTAATATAAATATACATATATATATAAATATAACTTGGAAAAAAAATAAATAAATAAATATAACTTGGGTAGTAATTTCAGGGGTATTCACTTTATGATTCTTTGTATATACTCTATATATGATATGTGTATATATAATGGAATATTCCTCAGCCACCAAAAAGAACGAAATCTTGCCATTTGCAATGCTGTGGATGGAACTAGAGGGCATCATGCTAAGTGAAATAAGTCAGAGAAAGACAAATACTGTAGGATTTCATTCATATATAGAACTTAAGAAACAAAACAGATGAACATAGGGGAAGGAAAGGAAAAATAAAATAAGATGAAAATAAGGAGGCAAATCATATGGGACTCTCACCTATAGTAAATAAACTGAGGGTTGCTGGAAGGGAGGTGGGGGGATGCAGTTATTGGGTGATGGGCATTAAGGAAAGCACCTAAGGTAATGAGCACTGAGTGTTATATGCAACTGACGAATCACTAAATTCTACCTCTGAAACTAATAATATACTGTATGTTAACTAAATTGAATTTAAATTAGAAAAAAAAGGAGGGATGATGGATAGGAACAACTATTTCTAACATCAGATGCTCACATAATTTGTAAGGTTATAAAAGTATTAGAAAATTATTTGTGAGTCTACTCAGAGGATGTCAGCACAAAGTGTGGCATTTTCATGGACTGCAAAGAGAGAACCCCATCAGGAATGTGGGGGCTGGGGATCCCTGGGTGGCGTAGCGGTTTAGCGCCTGCCTTTGGCCCAGGGCGCGATCCTGGAGACCGGGGATCGAATCCCACGTCGGGCTCCCGGTGCATGGAGCCTGCTTCTCCCTCTGCCTGTGTCTCTGCCTCTCTATGTGTGACTTTCATAAAAATAAATAAATAAATAAATAAATAAATAAATAAATAAATAAATGAATGAATGAATGAATGGAATGTGGGGGCTTATACTGTGAGCATCTCTCATACTCCAGGAAAAAGGTGCTACATAGGAGACACAAAAGGGTCTTTGATCTTATAGTTAGGAGGTGCTCACTCATTTAAGGCAGACAGGCTCAACCCATCCCAAACAAGGACGGTGCTTATACACTGAGGACCCACTAACACCCCCAGAATCATGATACAACTGAGCAACCAGTTTTTCCAATGAATGTCAACTATATAATCTACAGTACTTGACTTCCTAGCCCTGAGATAAAAAGAGAAACTAACCCAGACTCTGTATCTTTGACTCCAAATGGTAAGTGAGACCCACAGTTCTATACTAAGGGTATTCACAAGTAAGGATGGGAGCTAAGGGGAGAAAAACTAAAAAGGCAATACATCCTGCCCAGATCACCAAAAGTGACCTTGACATCCTTAGGGGAATAAAATTCCTCATACTTCTCTGACAAAATTCAACTGTGCTCACTATTCTTATTCTTTTTCGGTCAATGAAATGCCTTGGGCTGGGAAAACCAGGATATCTCTCTCACTCAGCAATCTAGACATACTTCCTGAGAAAACAATTTACCAAAACATCTCGCTAAAACTGTGCACCTGGTCTTGATGGAATCAAAGCTTATAAGGAAAGTAGCTGTGGCCCCCACAGTGAAACAGCCCTCCTCGGGCCCAGTGGCCATTCTCACCTTCCTCACGGTCTCCAGCTCCTGCTGCTTGTTTTCATTGGCAGCCTGAAGCTCCTTCATCTGTCGCTCCAGCTCCTCCTGTTCAGCCAGCAGCTTTTTCCGGAGTTCTTTCCGTCGCTGACGGGCTTCTTTATGTGGTGGGGGACTGCCCAACTTCAGCAGATGGATAGTAGAATGAATGGCTATAAAAGGTGTAGGTCAGAAACAGGGACAGACTGTTTATTCTTCATAAGCCTAAAATGCAGATGGCATACTGGAAAGAAAACCAGAGACCCAGTGTAGATTCTGATCCTGCCACTGAGTAGTGGTGTGACCTTGAGCGGGTCAAAACCTGCAGCATCAGTCTCCTCATCTCTAACATGAAAGATGTCATCTCTAGAGTCCCTACCAGCTCCAAAATTCCATAACTGCTTATCTCTGCTTAAATAGGTACTTGATTCAGGAATATCGCACACATTTGAAGAACTTAACAACACTTTCAGTGCCCTTCTCTATGTTTCTCAAAGGACCAAGTAAGAACAAGACATAGTAAGAGTTGAGGTTCAAAGTTCCTGATCTCTGATTTGCTACCTGCTGGGTTTAGTCTGCCCCTTATCTATGCCTTATGAAACCATATCCTTATACACTTCCTTCCTGAGATGGTAAGAGTAGCTATCATTTACTGAATACGTACTATAAGGATACCCTTTACATGCATTATCTAATTTTTATGTATTTTCCTTACTATCTGAATTAAATTTATTTTTTTCAATAGCTAACACTTTCACATTGTTCAAATTCAAAAGCATGAAAAGACATGGGAAGTCTCCCTCCTGCTCCCCAAGAAGTGGCATCTCCCTCTCCACTACCAACTAATGCCAACAGTTTCCTGTGCATCTTTCCAGAGATATTTTAAGCATATACAAACAAACAAACAAACATATAGATCCTCCATCTTCTTTTCACCTAATACACTCTCCTGAGCCTTGAGGGTTTTTTTTTCACTCAATTTATCTCGAGAGCTAGCAATAATATCTCTTTAGAGCTTTCCATATCAGTATATAAAGCATTAAACAGGCTACCTGGGTGGCTCAGTCAGTTAAGTGTCTGCCTTCGGCTCAGGCCATGGTCCCAGGGTCCTGGGATCAAGGTCCACATCAGGCTCCCTGTTCAGCAGGGAGTCTGCTTCTCCCTCTCCCTTTCCCTGTCCCCTCTGCTCATGCTCTCTCTCTCTCTCATGCTGTCTCTCAAATAAATAAATAAAATCTTTAAAAAATAAACAAAGCATTATACCCCACTGTGGGGATGCCTGGTTGGCTCAGTGGTTGAGCATCTGCCTTCGGCTCAGGGTATGATCCCAGGATCTGGGATCTAGTCCCACATCAGGCTCCTTCCAGGGAGCCTGTTCTCCCTCTACCTATGTCTCTTCCTCTCTCTCTGTGTCTCTCATGAATAAATAAATAAAATATTTTTTTAATAAATAAATAAAATCTTTAAAAAAATCTTAAAAAGAACCCCATTATGTTTCTTCCATTATTTATTCAACCATTTTGCAATTAATGGACATTTAGGTTGTTTGCAATCTATCACATTTCTGCAATGACATGGCATTTTTAAAATGTGTAAGTCTATCTTCATTATCAAATTATTAAACCTTACGAAAACCTCGAGAGGTACGTACTGTTATTATCCCCATTCTACAGAAGAGGAAAAACAGTTACAAAATTCATAACTCAAGTGACCCAGGGAAGAGGATTCAAACCTAGATACACTTGCCTCAAAATCTTAAGTCAAATCAAAATGACCACAATTTTCAGTATAACATAATTTTACTTATGTTCAAGAATATATGCAGAAGCCTCTTCCATGATTAAATAAAAAACCTCATATATGGTATTTCATGCTTTACTAATTTTAGAATAATACTTTAGTTTAAAAGTTATTAAATCAAAAGTTTGTACTCTTGGGCATTGGTGCCTCAGTTGATTGAGCGACTGAGCATCTGCTGTAGGCTCAGGTCATGATCCCAGGGTCCTGGGATGGAGCCCCCATCAGGCTTACTGCTCAGTGGGGAGCTTGCTTCTCCCTCTCTCTTTGCTCCTTCCTCTGCTTGCGCTATCTCATACTCTTTTTCTGTCAAATAAATAAAAATCTCTAAGAAAAGTTTGTGTTCTTAAGACAATTATTTGAAACTAGTGATTTCTTGTGAAAATAACAGATCTTGAAAATTACTGGAAATATTCAAAAGTGACTGCATTATTCCTCTTTTGTTATCTGTATTATTAAAAATTCAAGATGGTCACTTTAAAATTCTTCATAGTCTTTAAAAGGGGAAATTCCATTCTCTTTAAATAGTATAAGTAAATAAAATCTGAAATGTCCAGTTTATAATTTTCCCACAAATTCATTATGCAAATGAAATTGATGAAAAATTTGGGAACTCCTCTCACTTTTTCTTTCAGCTACTATGCTGCATGCAGAAATAACTACAATGAGGGAACAATGCTTTTAGTATCTTTAATAACGTTAAAAATACAAAGTCAGAACTCAAGTTATGTCATGACAAATAATAAAAATTGCCTTACCCTGAATCCACTCCTGTTTCTTCTTCTTATCTGAGGCACTGATTTCAAAAGTCTTATCAAAACATTTTATGAGAAAAAGGCACTTCTTTCCATCTTTGTCAGGCAAGGACTAACACAGAAAGCAAAAACAGCTTTTTAAAATTTTATTTTTAAGCATTTAAATTAAATCCAACCTTAATCATTTATACAAATCTGGCCGAAATTCAATGTCAGTGAAAAATGTCTATAAGGGTATATTTCTGGTTTACAGAATGCTATCCTCTAGGCAACAATACCTATGGTAACAGTGAACCCTGATTAGTATACTCCATCTGGACTGTGAGAACCACCAACACCTGATGGAGACACCATGCTTTGGCCTTCCTGAGCACAGTGACTGATACATGAACACACCACACCCCTTACAGGAACCCTGGAAGGTATATCCACGTTGTTTTAACAGGTATTGACTCCAGCGCACCATGAGGCTTCTGAGCCAGGGTGATTTCCATACCTGCCTGATGCAGATACACTTTCTTTGCACCTGAGATATTACTGCTAGCAAGCTATAGTTCCTGTCCTATATCCTTATAAGTAGACTGGTATGGCCTATGTTAATCTCGTGAATCTCCACGAATCTAAGACCCCTTAGTGGCAGTGCACACCCTGAGACATTAATATATCTATACTATTTCATCCATCAAAACACACTCATTTATAAGCGAGATTTTAGGTATTTTAAATGTTCTTCAACAAATACAGTTATGATAGTTCCGATATAAATCAAAAACTCAAAATGTATGTTTCTTGAAGACTTCACTTTATAGAATTAACAGCTATTAAGTAAGGTGTCCTGAAGGTCACCTAAAATATTCAAAGGTAATACTCATATTTTCTTTAGTTTTATTTACTGTATTCAAAATGGCCCAGAGTTCCTCATATATTCATGATTTCAAACCCTGTCTTACTGATTTTTTTTTGCTTTTTTTAGAACTCCATTTTATTGAATAAGTGTTTCCTTAAATGTACAAATAAATCTGACTTAATCCCTATACTTTGTTCATGAGACAGAAAACAAATTCACATTATAAAAAAAACTTGTCAGGGATCTTTGGTTTTTGGTTCAGGAAGTTTGGCAACTGTACACCTATACTATTTTAGAAATGTAAATTTTAAGAGTATTTTAAGGTTCTAAAGACCAGAAGCAAGATAAAACACTTGAGCAGCAGGGGGCAGCATCAGAAAGTGGTAACAGTAGATTCTTACCTCCACACAGCAGTTTTCATCCAAGAGAATGTCTCCTTTCTTATCTTTCAGATCCTCACTCACATAATAAGAAATTATGTTGGGTTTTAGTACAAACCAACGTTCAGTCCAGTTTTTCCGTCTGTGGCCTTTTTTCATCATGTAACCCTATGAAAGATTAAATCTGATATAAATGCCTGGCCTTTTACTTTAAGAGCTAATATCTCTTCCTTGAATACACAAGTATCAGTGGTTCTTGACCTTTATGGATCATGAACCTATTGAGGACATAAAGGCCAAGGGCACTAAACCCAGTCAAATTCACACAAATACGTGCACACAAAAGTTTACACAGAATTCTGGATATGCAGAGACAACTGTCCACTGCACTCGCCATCCCCTAGTGCTATATAGATAAGTAGCCTTAGAACTCCTGGTGCCAAAAGCATTGTGATTTTTTAAAATTCTTTTTTTTTTTTTAAAGGAGGGAGAGAGAATCTTAAGCAGGCTCCACACCCAGCATGGAGCCTGACACAGGGTTCAATCTCATGACCCTGAGATCATGACGAGCTGAAACCAAGAGTCAGACACTTAACTGAGCCACCCAGGTACCCCTAAAATTCCTTATCTTTTAGGGATGTCTATTGAATTATTTATACATAAAATGACTGTCTGGGATTGTTTCAAGGTATCTTGAAGGTATTAAGCAAGTAGGAAGAGTAGGATTAACCATGTGTCAGTGGTTACTGAGGCTGGATGAATGGTATATGTGAGTTCACTACACTATTCTATTCTGATTAAAACACACACACAAAACTCTAAGTGATTGTCAGTAAATTAAAACCTCAACGAAACGCAAATTTATCTTTCAACCAACCAATCACCTTCTGGCACCAACCTCCCCTTCTACCTGACCTCTCGCTATTCTGGAAAAAAGAACTCTGCTTCAGATGAACAGAAAAGGAACTAGCAGGATTCTGGCTCCATTTTTTTTTTTTTTTAAAGATTTTATTTATTTATTCATGAAAGGCACAGGCAGAGGGAGAAGCAGGCTCCATGCAGGGAGCCCGATGCGGGACTTGATTCCCAGAACTCCAGGATCACGCCCTGAGCTGAAGGCAAGCGCTAAACCACCGAGCCACCCAGGGGTCTCAGGATTCTGCTTCTAAATGTAGCTCCTACACTCACACTTCTAGGCCTATACTTCCTTCACTCATATTAGTCACAAAGGTGATATGACTGATAAAGTAAAAATTCATATTTTCACTTAAGCAAAATGACACGTTATCAGCCAAAGCCCTTCAGGGTTGTTTGAGAATAGCTGGGTTTTTTTTTCCACACTTATTTAAGAGAAAAGAGTGTGCACGTACACAAGGGGGTGGGCACAGGGAGAGATAATCCGAAGCAGACTTCCCACTGGGCATGGAGCCTGAAGCAGGGCTCAGCCTCACAACCCTAAGATTATGGCCCCAGCTGAAAACAAAAACCAGATGCTTAACTGACTGAGCCACCCAGACACTCCAAGAATAGCTGACATTTTAATCATCAAATGTGTAAGTGCTAATAACCAGTAGTAGATCATACATAACCATTAAATATATATTAGCTTGCCATATTATTTAATTATTATACCAAGTTCTAATCATATTACTTGTTCAGTTCCCTATTCCTTGGACATTTAAGTAAAAGCTATCTCATACTAAAATTCATCTGTAGTCAGATTATCCTGCTATCCTGGTGGGCTTACAAGTCTTTGAACAGAGACCATGTCTCATGCCTTGTTTTAGCACTAAAAACCTACACAGGGATCCCTGGGTGGCACAGCGGTTTGGCGCCTGCCTTTGGCCCAGGGCGCGATCCTGGAGACCCGGGATCGAATCCCACGTCGGGCTCCCGGTGCATGGAGCCTGCTTCTCTCTCTGCCTGTGTCTCTGCCTCTCTCTCTCTCTCTCTCTCTGTGTGACTATCATAAATAAATAAAAATTTTTAAAAAAAGAAAATTAAAAAAAAAACCTACACAAATGAAACCTCAATTAATGTTTATTGATGGGCTCAATTAGGAAAAAAGAGTAAAGACAACATCTGCTGAGTAAATAAAAGGCCAAAGTAAGGAAATCTCAATTTGGAGTTATTATTCAGTATAATAATTAAGAAAGGGCAGCCCCAGTGGCACAGTGGTTTAGCACCGCCTGCAGCCCAGGGTGTGATCCTGGAGACCCTGGATCGAGTCCCACGTCAGGCTCTCTGTATGATGCCTGCTTCTCCCTCTGCCTGTGTCTCTGCCTCTCTCTCTGTCTCTATGAATAAATAAATAAAATCTTTAAAAAAATAATAATAATAATAATAATAATTAAGAAATTTGTAAGATCCACTAAAAAATATATAAATTCTATTTAACAAGCATCAAGCTTCCCATATGTATATCAGATGCTATGTGGGTCATAATCTAATAAGTATAATTTTGCTACATAAAGGTATTTTCTCCCAAAAGTAAGGGTATTTTTCTGATTTCATAAAAATATATAATCATATACATACATTCATGTATAGAATCATATATAAAGTAGTAAGTCCAATAATTAAAAAGGAATAAAGAAGAAAATAAAATTTACAGAGATCCCACAATCCAGAGACAATCACTTTTAACATTTTCGTGACCATTCTTCCAGATAGCCCTACACGCATATATCACATTTCATGAGCAGGGTTACAAGATACTTCCTACTGAACAACTTGTGTTTTTTTCTCTGAATAATATGCTATGAGGATCTTTCAGATCAACAAATGGATGTACACATGACATGAAAGTACTTTAAAAACAGTTAGAAATGTCATTTAAACAGTTCTTTCAAAATAGTAACTTCTCAATGCGTAAGTGTACTTCAATATTGCACCAGTAACTTTTTTAAATGAAAGCCTAATACAAGCCTGGGAAATTAAGAAACTTTATTCCTGTTCTAAATCAGTGTAAAAGTATAAATGACTAATAAGGAAAATGTCTTATTTCAAATATGTCAAATTCTAAAGGTGAGGAGAAATACAGTGTTACAGGACTCTTACCTGTTTCAACACATCTAATATAAGCTCATTAAAGACTTCATTAATTGCCATGGACACTGTCTGCCGATCCATGCCTTTGCTGAACTGTCCATTTCCAATAAGCTCAATCAGTTCCCACACAGAAAGGCCATCTTTACTGTCATCAAAGTTGATTTTATAATGTTCAAATTGTTCTTGCTGCCAACCTCCTCCCATAGCTTCTGTAAGTTTCTTAAGCAGGTATTCAATCTGTACAAACAAAAATGTAAAATTATTAATTCCTAGGAAAAAACAAAACTTAAACTTAGGTATGTATATGTTATTTACACTCATAAAGTCAACTTAGGAAATTTTTTTTTTGTTACAAAAGTAAATCTTTAAAGAATCATGAAATTATCATGGGGAAAGGTATAGATAAAATGCCACTGGTCCTATATTAACCTTATAAAATAAGTAAAGAAATATAAAACTGATAACCCTCTAATAGCATATAATATCTGTATGATAAAACTATAGAACTAGGGGATCCCTGGGTGGCTTAGCGGTTTGCCCCAGGGCACGATCCTGGAGCCCAGGGATCGAGTCCCACGTCGGGCTCCCAGCATGCAGCCTGCCTCTCCCTCTGCCTGTGTCTCTGCCTCTCTCTGTCTGTGTCTATCATAAATAAATAAAATCTTAAAAAAAAAAAAATAACTATAGAACTAAAGCAAAGTGCATGCATATAGTACCACAAACTAACTGATGTGATTTGATTATTCTGTTGGATATTTCAATATATCAAAATATTGCTCTTACTGAACTAATATGCAAGTACTAAATTAAATAGCATCTCAAAATAGTATGTACAAATTAGACTTCGATTTACAAAGTTTCCATGTAAGCCAACTATTTGAAACAGATTCCTCCCATTATAGCATTGACAATATTGGCAACAATGGCTGAATTCCTAGCCTGGGATGGAAAGCTTATTAAATCCTGAAACACACACACACCTTTGTGTAGAAAAACAGTAGAAAATGTTGCTATTGAAATAACAGCAGGTGAACAAAACAATGAGGCAGTAATACTCACTGAATGAAAAATCAGTATCTGATCTTCTGGAAAGCCTGAGTTTCCCATAGTGCTCTCAAATTCAACACATACAAAAATGAGTGAGTCACTTCTACCTTCCAAATAGCTTCCCCTTCTTTTTTTTTTTTTTTAAGATTTATTTATTATTATTTATTCATGAGAGACACAAGAGAGAAAGAGACAGAGACATAGGCAGAGGGAGAAGCAGGCACCTTGCAGGGAGCCTGATGCAGGACTCGATCCTGAATCATGGGATCACGCCCTGAGCTGAAGGCAGATATTCAACCACTGAGCCACCCAGGCATCCTGATAGCTTCCCCTTCTATTATTGAGTTCATCTGGGAATGACACCATATATCCATACCAATCCTTGTCTACCCACTCCCTTATATCAAATCAGTGATAAAAACCTACTGTTTTTACTTCCCTAGATCAGTGTTTCTCAAACTGTACGTTATAACCCAATATGAAATCAACATACTAGGTAGTAACCAAAATCTTCTTTAATGGAATGGAAATATTTTTCATCTAAAGACAAATGTTTTGTGATTAAGTTTGGTTATGGATGCGTCTATGTGTGCTGGATCATGAAATAAAATATTTATCTTTCTATGGGTTACAGTCAAAAGAGAATTAAAAACTTTGTCCCAGTGGTTCTCAAATCCATCCCCTCCTACTTTGTTCTACTTTTTTTTTTTTTTTTTTTTTACTTTGTTCTACTTTGCCTCTCAATTGGTATCCTTGCCTCCAGCATTGCTCCCTTGTATCTATATTCTGCTAGAGAAATTCTTCTAAAACATAAGCTAAGCCTGTCACCTCGCTCTTTAAATCCTGTCCTGGCTCTCTATCACCTCAGAGATATAGGCCAAGCTCTTCTGTGTCCCTTGGTGACCACCATCCCTCCAATCAGGCTTACTATCTCTAACACGTCCTCCACTATGCCTGCTTCGGATTTTACACTTCACTATACCACAGATCAGAAGTCTCAAACTAATTCTGTAAAGGATTAGGGAGTAAATATTTTAGGCTTTATGCATCTCTATTATGTTACTCTTTGGGTTGTTGCTGTTTTGCTTCGTTGTTGTTGTTTACACTGCTTTAAAAATTTAAATACTATTCTTAGCATGTGGGCTACACAAAAAATAGGCTATGGGCTAGATTCTGCAGTGAGCCATAGTTGCCAAGACCTGCCATAGATTATAAGGAGCTAGGGGATCCCTGGGTGGCGCAGCAGTTTGGCGTCTGCCTTTGGCCCAGGGCGCGATCCTGGAGACCCGGGATCGAATCCCACGTCAGGCTCCCGGTGCATGGAGCCTGCCTCTCTCTCTCTCTCTCTCTCTCTCTCTCTGTGTGTGACTATCATAAATAAATAAAAAAAAAATTAGGGATCCCTGGGTGGCGCAGCGGTTTGGCGCCTGCCTTTGGCCCAGGGCGCGATCCTGGAGACCCGGGATCGAATCCCACGTCGGGCTCTCGGTGCATGGGGCCTGCTTCTCTCTGCCTGTGTCTCTGCCTCTCTCTCTCCCTCTGTTACTATCATAAATAAATAAATTAAAAAAAAAATTAAAAAAAAAAAAAAGATTATAAGGAGCTAATCCACTAACACACTTTTTTATGCTTCTGTGCCTTTCCCCCATGCTATCCTTTCTGTTTTGAATACTCTCCTCATTTCTATATCTGACTAACTAGTATTCATTCAAATCCTGTATCATCTAGGATATTCCTATTCCTGTATGTGGAACAGCAGCAGCAGCATCACCTAGAAGTCTGTTAGAAATGACGAATCTTGGACCTCACCAAAACTCAAAATCTGCATTACAACAAGAACCCCAGGTACTTCCATATGCTCATTAAAGTTTGAGAAGCACTGCTTCTAGCAAAACTGCTCGGACCAACCCTAATCCAGGTCAGGATGAGGGTTCTTCGATGATCTTTTTTTTTTTTTTTTAAGATTTTATGTATTTATTCAAGAGAGACAGAAAGGCAGAGACACAGGCAGAGGGAGAAGCAGGCTCCATGAAGGAACCTGACGCAGGACTCGATCCTTGACCCAGGATCACGCCCTGAGCCGAAGGCAAATGCTCAACCACTGAGCCACCCAGGCGTCCCTTCTATGATATTCTATGTCACTGCACTTAGCATGCTGAAATTATCTTTACTCATTTGCTTCCCCACCATTTTCTGAATTCCTCATAGAAGGGACCACGTCCCACTCATCTTTGAATGTCCAGAACTCAACATCATACCTAGAATGTGGTAGAGCTCAATTAATGTTTACCAAACTGAAATAAATTAAACTAAGCCTCAATGTGTTCATCTATGAAATGGACATAGTAACACTTATCATTTGGGGATACTATGGGGATTAAATGAGACGGGTACCAATTATTTTGCATAGTGTCTGACACAGCAGACACTCCATCAATGTTACTTACTTTTGCACTGAGTGGTGTATTATTCAAACATTTAAAATTATATTTTAGAAAGCATTTATGAAATAATATAAAGAAGAATACAAAATTAAATTTATCTATAATTTCCACTGCATAAAAATTACATAAATATTTCGACAAATACTAGAGGAAAACATAGAAATAGTCTAATTTGTTACAGACAAGATTGTAAGTTACTTTTTCTTTTTTTTTTTTTGTAAGTTACTTTTTCTTATTCTCCTTTGTACTTCCACTAATTTGGTTAAAATCATGTCTCTGAAATAACATATTTTAGCAGAAAAAGAATGTCAACAATAGGAAAAACATGCTTGCAAAGAAATGTACATCCACAAAATATCACAAAGTCATAAAATAACAAGAGTGCTATAGATTTAATTTGATGGGATACTATAAAGTCCTCTAGGATGGAAATTATCTACTCTCAATCTACAATATAGTAGGTAGTCAACAAATATTTAATTGTCGAAAAACAACTTAGGTCTTGCCTTTCTCTTGCTGGAGACAGATCATCTACTGTTAAGCTTATCAGGGGGGTGCCTGGCTGGCTCAGTTGGGAGAGGATACGATTCCTGATCTCAGGTGGTGAGTTCAAGCCCCACATTAGGTAGAGCTTACTTCAGAAAAAAAAAAAAAATTTCACTTGCACCTGGCAGGCGCAGTCAATGGAGCATGCAACTCTTGACCTTGGGGTTGTTGAGTTCAAGCCCCACATTGTTTGTAGAGATTACCTAAAAATAAAATCATTAAGGGGCACCTGGGTGGCTCAGTGGTTGAGGGTCTGCCTTTGGCTCAGGTTATGATCAGGGTCCTGAGATCAAGTCCCGCATCAGGCTCCCCTCGGGGAGCCTACTTCTCTCTCCTTCTGCCTCTGCCTCTGTCTGTCTCTGCCTCTCTTTGTGTCTCTCATGAATAAATAAATAAAATCTTTTTAAAAACATAAAAAATAAAATAAAATCCTCAAAGGAAGAAAAAAAAGTAACAGGAATAGTCAGTGGAGGAGAGAGAAAGAAAATGGTTGAGAGAGAAAGAAAGAATGCGAGAATGGGGCAGAAAAGGAAGAAAGACTACTGACAAGAAGAGATTAAAGAGAGACAAGAGAGAAAAAGAAAGTCAAAAAGGACATTAAGATAAATAATTGCCCAAAGTAAAATATCTTAGAGGCATTAACATGTTCAGTCTCCCTAATGCAGCAAAAAGGGGGGCCTATGCCATCTGATCACAACTTGGGATAAAGATAAAGGCAGTGCAAGCATAAAAGCTGATAGAACGCTCACATTGCATATAGTCACATGTACAGGCGTGACAAAAACTGGTGCATCCAAATGACCATTCATACTACCAGTCAGGAAACAGCCTTAGCTTTTTCTCACCTACCACTATGAATACACCCAAGCCCCTCCCACTCCAAGCTTCAGTTCCTCTTGTGTATCAAATCGTCTTTTATAATGTGAGTAACTCCGAGTGCCTGTGAGTAGCAAACTCAGCTCTACAGGCAGTTTCCCAGGATCATCCTGAACCTTTCTGAAGATACATTCCCAAACCCTCTGAGTTTGTCATCAGCACAGAGCATCTGCTCAGCATTCCCAGTGAATGCCCCGGACAAATTATCTAGATTCATTTCCTGCTGCCTTTCAACACAATCATACACTTATCATTACCAAATAATTGAAGGGCCTCTTAATTCATTATATTGGGCCAGGGGGAGACAAACATTCCCATTCTCAACTATTCAATTATACTAAATAATAAATCACGTGCTGCCGTGTTAGTCTCAAGTGGCCTGCATCAATTCTAAGAGCTCATTCAGTTTCAGGAAGCAGCTTACTTCCTCCTTCCAAGCAAGTTTCACCAAAAATAACAAAGAATAAACTTTCAGGCTGCATGTGATTCTCGAGGCCTTTGACTCCAAAAATTATTTTGTTAAAAGTTCTTTCCCTGTCATCATAAAAAGGGCCTTTATTGGCTTAACAATTCAGGTTTTACTTCACGAAGGGCCTCTTAAAACTTTTTCAGGCTTGATACTTAATTGTATCAAGGCAATTCCTCCAAATAAGCCCACAACAGACACATCCTGTTTTGTTCTTGGCTCTGTGGAAAATAAATACTAATGAAAAAACTACAGATACACATTTCCAGGAATATCATTTGGCAAAAATTACAGAACTATCTTAAACAGGAACTACTATATCTTGACTTCTGTGTGGTTAAGTCACTTAAATATCTATTTATATTTTTGATGTTATTTTCTGGATAATGGGAAACTGAGTCAAAAGCAAACATTTCTATAATTTATGTCATTCATGTAACTACCACTGTTATGTATATCTTTTATAGCATTAATCAAAACTAGAGAATAAAATCTTAGTTAAAAACTTTCTGGACTTAAGATACAAATAGTCATTATGGTAGATAAATGTTTATTAGGAAACATAAAAATTACCTTAAATGTAGAAAGCTTAAAAAAGTTGGTAAGAAAAAAAAAAAAAAGTTGGTAAGATTACAAATTAAATTCATATATACACTATTGACAAATTAAGACATTATATTTCAAAATTTATTTTTAACATGTATCTGTCTTTACATTAAATTTTATTAAATCTCTAGTCTGAAACTAGTTCAAAATATGTTTTTTAAATGTTATTAAAGTATTCAGAAAGGAAGCAAAACATAACAGACAATGGGCATCTTAAGAAATATTATGACTCTAGTATTTTCCATAAAATAGTGTGACCTTGAGTTTACAGTGCTTGACACAAGGAAAGATATGCTAAGAACTTAATAAATACAGAGCTGCATTTTAACCTCAGGAGGCTGGTTCAGCAACCAGACAAAGCAATTCCACATAAATCTGTCCCAATGGTTCCTTCTTTCCCCACACAAGTACTCCAGGCCACAGAGAAATTCTACATCTAAGCAGAAGAAATGCTGAGGGAGTTAAGGATGTCAAAACAGAGTAAGTCCAAACAATAACATGACAAGGTATGCCGTCTGGCTTTCCGTACAAGTCAAAGAAAAGCTGTCGCGTTCTCAAATAAGATTAATTTGTCTAGAAAGAGAACCAAAGACATTACTGTTAGCTCTCAAAGATGAAAGTAAGCATGCTGTGGAGTCTTGTTGGGGCTCTATAGTACAGAAAAGGATAGAATCATGGCACACCACAAGGCTCACATGGGTCCCACTTCTTCAGGCCACCTGGTACATAAATTTTTGAGTCTCTTAGCAAAGCAGTCAGGAAGCCGGTGCTGGCCAGCTCCCTTCACAGCCTGTGGCTCAACAATGATTTAAAACCAATAACAAGTCCTCCATAGCAAGCAAGTGCTACCTTGAGGAATAAGGTAAGTTCCCTTATTAATTTCTAATACTGAAACCAGGGCAAGATCACTTTCAAGTCCTCCACTGTGAATATTTTAGTGATGGAAAGAACCCAAACATCACAGGTTCACAGGTAAGAGACCCACCGCACCTCTAGTTCCAAAGAAAACACAAATAGGGATCCCTGGGTGGCGCAGTGGTTTAGCGCCTGCCTTTGGCCCAGGGCACGATCCTGGAGACCCGGGATCGAATCCCACATCGAGCTCCCGGTGCATGGAGCCTGCTTCTCCCTCTGCCTGTGTCTCTGCCTCTCTCACTCTCTCTGTGTGACTATCATAAATAAATAAAAATTAAAAAAAAAAAAAAAGAAAACACAAATAAATAAAAAACACAGCATAATTACATGTCTTAAGAGACAATACTGAAAGTTTTAATAGCATAATTCTTCCAAGCAACAGCTAGGTTTTTTTTTTTTTTTTTTTTTTTTTTACGATAGTCACACACAGAGAGAGAGAGAGAGAGAGAGAGAGAGAGAGAGGCAGAGACACAGGCAGAGAGAGAAGCAGGCTCCATGCACCGGGAGCCCGACGTGGGATTCGATCCTGGGTCTCCAGGATCGTGCCCTGAGCCAAAGGCAGGCGCCAAACCGCTGCGCCACCCAGGGATCCCAACAGCTAGGTTTTTAAAATACCATCAGTACATCTTTTTCAACACTATCAATATTCCATTCCCTTCAATGTGTCTCTGTATTGAGCTAGACAATTTTGGTGAACAACTCTGTATCACTTTTTTTTCCTATAGCACATTTTATTCTTTATTTCCCCTTTAACATACACACATTATCTCATCATTCTTGTTACTAAGCACTAAGAAACTATTCCCATCACTAGAGTAAAATTGCATTCTATGTGATTACCAATGACCACCTAACTGGTAAATCCAAGGGCATCTCCCTCATCACCCTGTAACATCTAATCCAAGTAACTACTTTCCCATTTCTTAGAACTTTTTCTTTCCCCATGACTCAACACTCCTCAGTTCTCCTCCTACCTTATAGACTATTCAATTCAGCTTCCTGTACCAAATCTACTTCCTCTTCCTGCTACAGAAACAGTCCCAAGGTTCCATCCTCAGCCCTCACTTCTCCCACAACAGTTTCTTCCTCTCTGATCTAATCTACTTCCATGGCTTCCTCATCTCTGTCTCCAGTCTTGGCCTCTCACTAGCTCTAGCTATGCACTTCCAGTTGAAAACAGGACTGCTCCACAAGTATGTTCCACCTCAAATAGCAATATACCCAATCCATCATCAGACACCATATCCCCAACTTATTCATCATCTAGTCATTCATTCATACACACACACACACACACACACACACACACACACACAGACACATTTAGTGAGCACTTAACATAGGGCCAGATGTTACATTTAAATGCTTCACATCATCAACTAAGTCCTCACAAGAGTCCAATGAATGAAGCAGTTATCCCCACTTTTACAAATAGGGGAACCCAAAGAGATTAAGCAATCTCTTCAAGGTCACATAGTTTAAAAAAGAGTCAGAATTTAAACCAAGTAGCATGATTTTAATCATGCTTTAGACAACTCCACTATATTACCTCCTGATTGCCCAAGCCTGAAAAGTGTCCATAGTCCTACCCAGCCAGGCACTATGAACTTAGTCCTGTCACCTCTGGATTGGTCACATCTGACCACCCTTTCTTTTTTTTAATTTTTTTTTTAAGATTTTATTTATTCATGAGAGACATACACAGAGAGAGAGAGAGAGAGAGAAAGAGAAAGAGGCAGAGACACAGGCAGAGGGAGAAGCAGGCTCCATGCAGGGAGCCCAATGTGGGACTCGATCCTGGGTCTCCAGGATCACGCCTTGGGCTGAAGACGGCACTATACCGCTGAGCCACCCAAGCTGCCCACATCTGATCTTGTTTTCCATTCTCACTGACATTACTATACTTCAGTCCTCAAATGCCACTTACCTTCTCTCAACTTTCCATCTCCCATCTCTCCATATTTTATCTATTTATACTTGTCAGTCTCTTGCTTAAAAATCATCAGTAGTTCATAGCTCCCTACTGCCTACAAGATAGTCAAAACTCTAGCCTCATCTACTACTACTCTTCTTCACAGCCATCATGTTCCATTTAGAAAGGGCATGTGTTATTCTTTTTTGACTGCCTACCATCTAATCCCCTTCTCATATCTAGGCAATTCCCTACCTCCCAATAAAGAAGCTAAAAATGCAAATAGATCCTTTACAGGCCTCCTTTGCAGCTACCTCATGGCACCTGACATAGGCCATACCAATTAGATGTGTTATCCTTTCACTGTGAATTGGAAAGCAGGCACAAAGAATCCTCTCTAGTAGCAAGAACAGCTGCAGGAATACTGGAGTCCTGGGCTGTACCCAGCGTGCAGGGCCAGAGGTGTTCCACAGCACAAGTATAATCCCTACTCTCTGGTGGCAGCAGCATTTTCCTTGTGATAGTTCCAGACTGATAGCTTTCAAACCTGGTTTCTCAGTCATCATGGCAATTCTGTGAGCTCCCCCATATCCTTTTTGGCTTAAATTAGCCCATCCAGCTGTTTCTTTTAAGATTTTATTTTATTTGACAGAGAGAGAGAGGGAGGGAGAAAGCACAAGCAGGGGGAGTAGCAGGAAGAGGGAGAGGGAGAAGCAGACTCCCCGCTGAGCAAGAAGCCTGACATGGGTTTCAATCCAGGACCCCAAGCCAAAGGCAGATGCTTAACTGACTGAGCCACCAAGGCACACCATCATCCAGCTGTATCTAAGTAAGCATCCTGACTAATTATTTAGACAAGCGGAATACCTCACTCACCTTAGAACATGCCCTTTGCTTTCCTGATCCATAGAACCTTTCCCACTGTTTCTTCCATCCAGAATTCTCCATTAGTCAAAATTCTTCCTATCTTTTTAAGGCCCAGAACAAGTGCTACTTTCCCCATAAACATAAAAGCTAACATGTAATGAGCACTTTCCAGGGGCCAGGCATTCTCCTTGTCTGATCTTCACAAGAACAGCAGGAGGCAGGTACTAGCATTAGCCCTATTTTATAGTTAAAGAAACTGCAGCAAAAACAAATGACATATATCATCCAAAGTCACACAGCTAGTATTCAAATCCAGGAAATATGACTGCAGACTCCTGCTCTTAACCAGGAAACAGTAAATGACTGTCACAAGTCAATTCTAGTCTATCAGCCAAATCTGGCTCATGGCATGTCTGTCTGTCTGTCTGTCTGTCTGTCTATCTATCTATCTATCCATGACCTAAGATCAGTTTCTGTATTTTTAAGTGGTAGGGAGGGGAAATAAAGAATATTTCAAAAAAAAAAAAAAAAAAAAGAATATTTCAGGGCAGCCTGGGTGGCTCAGCGGTTTAGTGCCGCTTTCAGTCCAGGGCCTGATCTGGAGACCTGGGATCGAGTCCCAAGTCAGGCTCCCTGCATGGAGCCTGCTTCTCCCTCTGCCTGTGTCTCTGCCTCTCTCTCTCTGTGTCTCTCATGAATAAATAAATAAAATATTTTAAAAAAAAGAATATTTCATGACCATGAATATAAAATTAACATTTCAAAATCCATGTTATTGAAGCACAGCAACATACTGTCTAATGATTTCATACTATAACAGCAGATTTAAGTAGCTACAATAGAGACAGTATGGCCCATAAGGGCCACAAAACCTTAAATAAATTCTTAAATATTTATTTAAATATTTAAATACAATATTGTATTAAATACAATATTTATTGTCTGGCCCTGGAAAAAGTTAAAGACTCTTTTACCCATTATATTGCCTCTTACAAAACCTTCCTTCCTTACTTCCCCCAAGCTGGAATAAATCTCTCCCTTCTCTGTATTTGCATGGCCTTTGCACCTCTCTAATAACAGGTAATCTATTTTGCTTTGAATCACACTTAAATTTCTTTACTTGAGCAGACTTCAAATTCCTTGAAGGCAGGAAATAATCTTTTTCGCTCTGCATTTCTCTTGGCGCCTTGCTTATTGTTGGCAGTCAATAAATGCTTGCTGACTTTAAATAAAATATTGCAGTGTGCACAAACAGATTTTCCTAACATAAGTATGGATCACAGAAATCACAGATTAGACTCTGTATTGGCAGGATAGGTAATAATGGGCTCTCTTCAATCATTACTGGTAGGTGTATAAACTGGTACAGACTTTGTGACAGGCAAGTCTGTCTTGTCCTCCAATGCTTTGAAAATGTGTTTTTTAGGACTCAGAATTCCACTGTTGGAAATCTGCCCTAAGGGATCCCTGGGTGGCGCAGCGGTTTGGTGCCTGCCTTTGGCCCAGGGCGCGATCCTGGAGACCCGGGATCGAATCCCACGTCGGGCTCCCGGTGCATGGAGCCTGCTTCTCCCTCTGCCTGTGTCTCTGCCTGTGTCTCTGCCTCTCTCTCTCTCTCACTGTGTGCCTATCATAAAAAAAAAAAAAAAAAAAAAAAAAAAAAAGGAAATCTGCCCTAAGGAAATAAGCAGACCAGTGTGCAAAAATGCAGTAACAGTAGTCACAGGAGTTAACACATTTACTGAGTATATATTACATACCAGGTACTGAGCTATGTCTTTTTTTTTGTTTTTTAAGATTTTATTTATTTATTCATGAGAGACACAGAGAGAGAGAGAGAGGCAGAGACACAGGCAGAGGGAGAAGCAGGCTCCATGCAGGGAGCCCAATGTGGGACTCGATCCCGGGACTCCAGAATCACACCCTGGGCTGAAGGCAGTGCTAAACTGCTGAGCCACCCAGGGATCCCCGAGCTAGGTCCTTTAAATGCAGAACCTCCTAACCCTTAAGCACTATTATAAGCCCTATTTTATAGATGAGTAAATTAAAACTCAAGAGGTGAAATAATTTGTTAAAAGTTAAGAACAGACTTTTTTTTTCTTAAGAACAGACTTTAAGGGGAACTCTATACCTAATTGTAATTCTGAGAATTAGTCTTTTTTATATTTACTATTATAATAAGCATGATTAATTTTATATATATATAATTTTTTAAGGCAGTAAGCATAGAAACCTTACTCTTGGGATCCCTGGGTGGCTCAGTGGTTTAGATCCTGGCTTCGGCCCAGGGCATGATCCTGGAGTCCCAGGATCGAGTCCCGCATTGGGCTCCCTGCATGGAGTCTGCTTCTCCCTCTGCCTCGGCGCCTCTCTCTCTTTTTCTCTGTGTCTCTCATGAATAAATAAATAAAATCTTTAAAAAAAAAAAAAAGAAAAAAAAGAAAAGAAAAGAAAAGAAAAGAAAAGAAAAGAAAAAAGAAAAGAAAAGAAAAGAAAGAAACCTTACTCTTGTCTCCTTTTTCCTGTGGAAGCTCAAGGAAAATAAGTCAGAACAGAATAAGAAAATGTCCTGTTTTCATTTACTTTGGAAAATAGAATAAAAAGTCATGATCCTGGACTTTGTTTTTTTTTTTTTTTTTTTAATTTTTATTTATTTGTGATAGTCACAGAGAGACAGAGAGAGAGAGGCAGAGACACAGGCAGAGGGAGAAGCAGGCTCCATGCACCGGGAGCCCGACGTGGGACTCGATCCCGGGTCTCCAGGATCGCGCCCTGGGCCAAAGGCAGGCGCCAAACCGCTGCGCCACCCAGGGATCCCTGATCCTGGACTTTGAAACAAGGATAGTATTTCCTCACATGAAACAGCCTTGAGAACACTGTGGATCCTATGTTTCCCATACAGCATCATTCAGCCAATTTTGCCCTGTTTTCCTAAAACGCCACACTGGTTTTCCTACTATGTAAGTAGACAGAAATTATGTTGTGACTTGTATGGAATAAAGACTCTGGATATGAGGACAGATTCATCTATAATTACAGTACTTTAGAGAGGAAAAGTCCCACCCTGTCTGCAAATCTCCAGGGATAGTATATGACCCCAATATACTGAGTTTTGGACTTCTGGATTCAGGCTATTTTGCCTCTGATCCAAAAACACTAGTCCCAGATCTCCCTCTATATCTATACTGAATTAACATAATACTCTAAAGCTGGATCTATTAATGCTATGATGGCCATGTAAGAACTTCCCAGAGCCACACCTTACCTCTTCTGGCACAATAATTAATGGATACTTGTCCTCAGACAAAAAGTTGAAAATAACCCATACTTTAAATGCATCGTCTTCTGTAATGAGCAGGGGACTCTTGGTGAGATTTTTTTTGACACAGAGGGTCCAACACATCCTATTGAATTCAATCTTGTCAAAGTTGTCTTGGACCTAAAAAAATAATGAGTTAAAATTTCAGTGAAAAAATTCCGATAAACAAGGAAATATTCCAAAATAAGCAGGTTATAAGCCAAGTAAAACAGATACAGCTTTCCATCATAACCAATCCAATTAACTAATAATCATTTTCTAAGTATTTGGTTGTATACCACACTTTGAAAGCCCAATTAAGAATGTTGTGTTTTTTTTAAGATTTTATTTATTTTTTCATGAGAGAGAGAGAGAGAGGCAGAGACACAGGCAGAGGGAGAAGCAGGCTCCACGCAGGAAGCTCAATGTGAGACTCAATCCTAGGATTCCAGGATCACACCCTGAGCAGAAGGCACTCAACCACTGAGCCACCCAGGTGTCCCCAAGAATGTTATAGTTAGCCTGACACTAAAGCAGTATCTATCTGTCCCAATCACTCACTTGGCACATAAAATACTGGGTAGTTATTTTTTCACGTGCACACATTCTCTTCTAAATAACCCTACCGATCCTGGTACAGATGAGTGGAGAATGTCAATTACTGAGTATGAACCACATGCAGATATTTCATCTTTACTTATATAGTCAAAGATGGTATTTCTTTTGGAAAAAAACCTTAACTGAAATTCTAAAAAGACAGCCCTACCATACGGTCATTCAATCATACATTCAACATTCCCTCAGCCTCTACTATGAGCCAAGTACTATGCTACAAATTAAGGATATAACAATGAAGAAGTTGGTCTCTGCTCATAGAATAAATACTCGGTTTATTAGGGAAAAAAGATATTCAGTAGACAAGTTCTAATATAATACCATGTATAATTCAACAGTTTTTCACTCAACAGATAAAATTTAGATAGTAATTATTATCTGCCAGGGATAATACAAAGATTCTTAATATAATACTAGCCTATGTCTTCAAGGAATGCCAAGACAATTACAATATAGTGTGATAAGCATTATAATAGAGATAAGCAGAGGGTTCTGTGGGAATACTGAGGAGTTAATATAATCTTAAGAACTGGAGGGGGCACCCCGGGTGCCTCAGCAGTTTAGCGCTGCCTTCAGCCCAGGGCGTGATCCTGGAGACCTGGGATCCAGTCCCATGTCGGGCTCTCTGCATGGAGCCTGCTTCTCCCTCTGCCTGTGTCTCTGCCCCTCTCTCTCTCTCTCTCTCTCTCTGTGTCTTCATGAATAAATAAAATAAAAAATCTTAAAAAAAAAAAAACTGGAGGAAGATTTGCAGAAAAAGGGATATGACAGAGTAGAATCCTAAAGGATCATTAAAAGTCAAACAGTCGGGATCCCTGGATGGCGCAGCGGTTTGGCGCCTGCCTTTGGCCCAGGGCGCGATCCTGGAGACCCGGGATCGAATCCCACGTCGGGCTCCCGGTGCATGGAGCCTGCTTCTCCCTCGGCCTGTGTCTCTGCCTCTCTCTCTCTCTCTCTCTGTGACTATCATAAATAAATAAAAATTGAAAAAAAATATTAAAAAAAAAAAAAAAAAAAAAAAAAAAAAAGTCAAACAGTCTATAGTCCCTATGGAAAACAATATGGAGGATCCTCAAAAAACTAAAATAAAAACTGCCATATGACCCAGCAATTCCACTTTTGGGAATATACCAAAGGTAACAAAAACACTAACTCAAGAAAATATCTGCACCCTCATGTTCCTAGCAGTATTATTTATAATAGCTAAGACATGAAAACAACCTAAGTGTCCATCGATAGACGAATGGATAAAGAAGTTGTACTATCTTGATGCCAGGACCTAATCATGACCAGAACTGAAATCAAGAATCAGATGCTTAACCAACTAGGCCACCCAGGCACCCTTTATAACCTGCATTATAAAAGCCATATTCTGGGAAAATAAGGAAAATGTAGTGGAGAAGGCAGAGTGGGTGGCAGGACAACATGAACAAAGCCTTCCTTTTTGAAGATATCAAGTGTTGTGTGTCCTGGCAGCAGGGAGAAATATCTCTTGATCTCTAACTAGAATTTGTGGTTGGCACACCAGTTCCCCATGAGTATGTAGATAACCTCTGTGCTCTGCCTTCAGTACCCTGTTTCAGTCTGGCATACCTTCCCACACTCCAATCATACACAATTGATCCCACGAAGGGAAAACAGTGAGTGCTGCTGCAGTTTCTTTTTTCTTTTCTCTTTTTTTCTTTAACATCATTTATGAGGACTTTTAGCATATGCTTGGCATTTTATATGCAGTTTCTTACTTAAACTTCATATTAGCCTTGTAAGGCCAAATATTGCCCCTATTTTACAGATCAGGAAATAGAAGTTCAGAAAAATTGAAAACTTAAACTTCACATGGCTTGTAAATATCAGGAAACAGAAGTTCAGAAAAACTGAATACCAAGTTCATGTGGCTGGTAAATACCAAAACTAGAGTTTAAATCAAAGTTCAAATGCTGTCTCTTTCCACTATGCTAAACTGCTTACAGAACTCAGTAGATGGAGGATATCTACGTGATGGACATCTTCACTAGTTTCACAGGCCATCAACTCTATCCACCTGCCCCCTAAAAAACACTTTGGGGAAATGACATGTACACAGAAGCATATAGCCTTACCCTGAGGAACAAGAAGTGATACTATATAGGTTATATGATGAATTATAGGGTTCCTGAGGCAGAGTGGCTAGACTGATGGCTAGAAAAGCAAACACAGATCAAATTACAAATAGCTTTTGTAATTTTAAGAAACAGACTATAAGAAACCCCTAATTGAAGGGTTTTAGAGCAGAGAATGAGAGCAGATCATCTGCTGCCCAGATGAGTATTTTGCAGAAAGATGGTATTCAAGACAGACCTTGAAGTATATTGAAGAGTGCAAAGAAGATTATTACAAAAGACAGGAAAGGAAATGACATGAGCAAAGGAATGGCAAAACATCACACCAATCAAGTTTAGGGAATAGTCATAGGACGGAGACAAAAACAAGGGAGAAGGAAAGATAAAGTCTTCAATTAGGAGCATCTTCAAACTCAAGGTTGGTAAGATATTTAGGTGGAGGTGTCCAAAGACAAACAAAGAATTGGGACCGTAATCTAAGAGGAGAGGCAGATTTGTGAGTCAACTGTATGGTGATGATGACTGAAGCCATGATGGTCAATGAGATCACTGACAGAAAATATAAATTGAGAAAAGAGATGAGATCAAAAAACAGAATCTCAGGGGATACAGACATTTACAAAAGAGGAAGAAGAGAAATTATGATGACCAAAAGAACAGTCAAAGTGGTAGGAGAACCACAAAGATAAGAAAATTGAGTGAGGAAACAAAGTTTGATCAGTAGTGCCAAATGCTACATTAAAAATGAGTTAAGGATCCCTGGGTGGCGCAGCGGTTTGGCGCCTGCCTTTGGCCCAGGGCGTGATCCTGGAGACCCGGGATCGAATCCCATGTCGGGCTCCCTGCATGGAGCCTGCTTCTCCCTCTGCCTGTGTCTCTGCCTCTCTCTCTCTTTGTGTGACTATCATGAATAAATAAATAAAATTTAAAAAAAAAAAAAATGAGTTAAGAGGGATCCCTGGGTGGCGCAGCGGTTTAGCGCCTGCCTTTGGCCCAGAGTGCGATCCTAAAGACCCGGGATCGAATCCCACATCGGGCTCCCGGTGCATGGAGCCTGCTTCTCCCTCTGCCTGTGTCTCTGCCTCTCTCTCTGTGTGTGTGTGTGTGTGTGTGTGTGTGTGATTATCACAAATAAATGAAAATAAAAAAATAAATGAGTTAAGAAAAGATCACTGGTTTTTTTTTTTTTTTTTTAAGATCACTGGTTTTGCAATTTGGTGGTTCCTAGTTATCTTCAAGAAAGCCAAGAAGTTTGGGTAAAAATCAGACTGCAGTGCATTAGAAACCGAGCAAATTCTCCATAAATTTTCCCAGGAAATAAATAGTGGCTTTTTGATCCAAGTGCACTGTATAACTTAATTTTAATGAATTGTCTATTTGGCTCATTATTTCTCTAAAATTTAACACACTATTCTCTAGTTTAATCATGCTCAGGGATAAAAATATACTAAATGATGGCATTTACATGTTTTTGTTTTTGTTTTAATTTTTATTTATTTATGATAGTCACACAGAGAGAGAGAGAGGGGCAGAGACACAGGCAGAGGGAGAAGCAGGCTCCATGCACCGGAAGCCCGACGTGGGATTCGATCCCGGGTCTCCAGGATCGCGCCCCGGGCCAAAGGCAGGCGCTAAACCGCTGCGCCACCCAGGGATCCCCATTTACATGTTTTTAAAAAGTACAAATGAGATCATGTGTGGAAAGCCCCCAGCTAACACTATACACAATAGTGGAAAACTGAGTTTTCCCTCTAGGATCAGTAACAAGACAAGGATGCCCACTCTCACCACTCTGATTCAACACAACACTGAAAGTCCTAGCCAGAGTAATTAGGGAAGGAAGGAAGGAAGGAAGGAAGGGAGGGAGGGAGGGAGGGAGGGAGGGAGGGAGGAAGGAAGGAAGGAAGGAAGGAAGGAAGGAAGGAAGGAAGGAAGGGGAGAGAAAGGAAAGGCATCTAAATTAGAAAGAAGTAAAATTACCTGTTTGATGATAACAAACTTTCTTATATGTAGAAAACACTAAAGACTCCACAAAGAAAACCTGTTAGAACTAATAAATCTGGCAAAGTTGCAGGATACAAATCAACACTTAAAAATCAGTTGTGGAGGAGGATCCTTGGGTGGTTCAGTGGTTCAGTGCCTGCCTGCCTTTGGCCCAAGGCGTGATCCCTGGAGTCCCAGGATCGAGTCCCACGTCAGGCTCCCAGCATGGAGCCTGCTTCTCCCTCTGCCCCATTCTCATTCTCTCTCTCTCTATCATGAATAAATAAATAAAATCTTAAAAAAAAAAAAATCAGTTGTGGGGTATCCCTGGGTGGCTCAGCGGTTTAGCGCCTGCCGTCGGCCCAGGGTGTGATCCTGGAGACCCAGGATCAAGTCCCACGTCAGGCTCCCTGCAGGGAGCCTGCTCCTCTCACTGCCTGTGTCTCTGCCTCTGTGTGTGTGTGTGTGTCTCATGAATAAATTAAAAATCTTAAAAAAAAAAAAAATCAGTTGTGGAGGCATCTGGGTGGCTCACTGGTTGAGTGTCTGCCTTTGGCTCAGGGCATGATCCCGGAGTCCCGCAGCGAACCTGCTTCTCCCTCTGCCTATGTCTCTGCCTCTCTCCCTGCATCTTTCATGAATAAATAAAATCTTTAAAAAAAATAACAAAACTACAAAATGTTACCGAAAGAATTATATAAATAAACGGAAAGACCTTCCATGTTCATGGATTAGAAGACTTACTATTGGGGGATCCCTAGATGGCTCAGCGGTTTAGCACCTGCCTTCAGCCCAGGACCTGATCCTGGAGTCCCGGGATCGAGTCCCGCATCAGGCTCCCTGCATGGAGCCTGCTTCTTCCTCTGCCTGTGTCTCTGCTTCTCTCTTTCTCTCTGTGTCTCTCATGAATAATAAGTAAAATCTTAAAAAAAAAAAAAAAAGAAGAAGACTTACTATTGCTAAAATTTCCACACTACCCAAAGCAATTTTTACAGATTCAATGTAATCCCTATCAAAATCCCAATGCTGGGATCCCTGGGTGGCGCAGCGGTTTGGCGCCTGCCTTTGGCACAGGGCGCGATCCTGGAGACCCGGGATCGATTCCCACGTCAGGCTCCCGATGCATGGAGCCTGCTTCTCTCTCTGCCTGTGTCTCTGCCTCTCTTTCTCTCTCTGTGACTATCATAAATAAATAAAAATTAAAAAAAAAATTATCAAAATCCCAATGCTCTTTTTTTTTTTCCCCCAGAAACAGAAAACATCATCCTGAAATTCATATAGAATCTCAAAGGAGGGCAGCCCAGGTGGCTCAGCAGTTTAGTGCTGCCTTCAGCCCAGGGCGTGATCCTGGAGACCCAGGATCGAGTCCCACGTAGGGCTCCCTGCATGGAACCTGCTTCTCCCTCTGCCTGTGTCTCTCATGAATAAATAAATAAAATCTTAAAAAAAAAAAGAATCTCAAAGGACCATGAATAGCCAAAATAATCTTAAGAAGAACAAAACTGGAGGCCTTATACTTCCTAATTTCAAAACATATCACAAAGCTACAGTAATCAAAACAGTATAGTACTAGAGTAAAGAGAGACACATAGACCAGTAAAATAGAGCCTAGAAATAAACCCTTATGTATGTGGTCAAATGATCTTTTCTTTTAAAAGATTTTATTTACTTATTCACGAGAGACACACACAGAGAGAGGGGGGGGGGGGAAAGGGAGGCGGAGGCAGGGGGAGAAGCAGGCTCCCCACAGCAGGGAGCCCAACAGAGGACTTGATCCCAGGACCCTGGGATCATGACCTGAGCCCAAGGCATATGCTTAACCAACTGAACCAGCCAGGTGCCCTGATCAAATGATCTTTAATAAAGGTTCCAAGACTATACAATGAGGAAAAGATAGTCTTCAAAAATTGGTGCTAGGAAAACTGAATATTCATATGCAGAATAAAATGGGCCCTTATACCACATACAAAAACTAATGCAAAATGGAAAGAATACAAATCTAAAAGTAAGACCTGAAACTATAAAACTCCAACAAGAAAACATAGTGGAAAAGCTTCATGACACTGGAAAGGTCAAGGATTTCTTGGATATGTCACTTATAGCACAGGCAACAAAAGCAAAAATGGACAACTGACACTACATCAAACCTTAAAACTCCTGCACAAATGAAATCAATCAATAGAGTTGAACAATGGTGAACTAGTCCTTGCCATCACAGAAGTTACACTCCAGGAGGGGTATCAGGTATCAAACAATACAGCAATGACATAATCATCTACGTGATGAAAGCTATGGTAATACTACAAAGGGAAAACACAGGATACTGTAAGAACACTTTATAGCACAGCAGGTTAGCTCTAGGAAGGATAGGGAGGTGCTACCTGGAGAACCCTCCCTGAGGAAGTGACAATCAAGCTGAGACCTACAAAATGAACAGGAATTAGATGCATGTTATGGGTGGAGCAAGCTGTACAGCAGAGGAAGCAACATGTCTGAAGGCTCTGTGGCAGGAAGGGTCTTGGTAATATGAGGAACAGAGAGAAGACCAACATAAGTGCACTAAAGTGAACAAGAAGGGGAGAGGAAGAAAAGGAGGCTGGAGAGGGTAACAGAAGCCTTTATAGATTAAAATAAATCTATACATTGAGAAGATCTCAAGGTCTAACTACAAAAGATCTAGAAATCTGTGATTCCATACTCCATCTCATCTAAGATTACAAACTGTGCTCCAGAATACCAGTTTATATCCCATATAATTAATCAATAGGCTCACACTTTTGGAAAACTAATAATGGCTGCCAGGGGCTTCAAGGTATCCAAATGGACGATAATATCCTAGAAAGAAATGCATAGAGCTGTTCTCATTTTCAACATGTATTTCTTTTTCACTTAAATTCATACAAGAGGAGGATCCCTAGGTGGCTCAGCGGTTTAGCGCCTGCCTTTGGCCCGGGGCGTGGTCCTGGAGTCCCAGGATCGAGTCGAGTCAGACTCCCAGCATGGAGCCTGCCTCTCCATCTGCCTGTGTCTCTGCCTATGTCTATCATAAATAAATAAAATATTTTAAAAAATAATAATAATAACAAACAGATCAAAATATAAACAGTGACTTCCTTTAGATGGTAAGGTTATGGGTGATATATATTTTCTAAATAAGTTCCTCTTTATTCTTAATTTCCAACAATAGCCTGTATTACCTTTACAATTAAAGAAACCATGCTTATTACAATACTTCACATTAATCATCAGGGGGAGATGCAAATCAAAACACAATAAGACACCACACTTCATAAAATGTGGCTTTATAACCAAATGATAGAAAATAACAGGTATTGTGAGGATATGAAGAAACTGGAACCCTCACACATTGCTGGTAGGAAAGTAAAATGTGCGGCTGCTTTGGAAAACAGTCTGGCAGTTCCCCAAAAGGTTAAACCACAGAGTTGCTGGGACACCTGACTGGCTCAGTCAGTAGAGCATGGGACTCTTGATCTCAAGGTCATGAGTTCAAACCCCACACTGGGCACTGAGCTTACTTTAAAAAAATAATAAAATAAAAATTAAAATAAATAAAATAAACCTAGGGGAGCTTGGGTGGCTCAGTCAGTTAAGCATTTGACTCTTAATTTCAGGTCAGGTCATGATCTCAGGGTCGTGAAACTGAGCTCCATATGCAGGGTGTCTGCTACCTCTTCTTCTGCTCCTCCCCAACCCACACGTACTCTCTCTTTTTCTCTCTAAAATAAATAAATCTTTTCCAAAAAAGAAAATAAACGTAGAGTTGCCATATGACCCAACAATTTCATTCAGGCAGTATACCTGTAGGTTAAGTACCATCATTAACCGTTTTAAAGAGAATTGGAAATGTATATCCACACAAAAACCTGCACATGAATGCTCAGAGAAAATTTAAAATAACCAAAAGATGAAAACAACGCCAATGTTCATAATCTGATAAATTTGCAAACAAAATGTAGTATAGCCATAATAAAATAAATATCCTGCCATCAAAAGGAATGAGGTACCATTACACGCTACAATGTACCTGAATTTTGGAGACATGCTCAATGAAAGAAGGCAGACACAAAAGGCCTCTCATATTACCAGTCCAGAACAGGCAAATCCATAGAGACTGAAAGTAGATTAGTGTCTCCTAGTCCTAGGAATATGGGGAAGGAGACAGTGAGCATTCATGGATACAGTTTTTTTGGAGGAAAATATTCTAAAATTGACTGGTGATGGTTGCACAAAAAAGTGACTATATAGGGGTGCCTGGGTGGCTCAGTCAGATGTCCAACTCTTGATTTCCGCTCAGGTCATGATCTCAGAGTCATGAGATCGAGCCTCACACTGAGCTTCATATGGAGCTTCTCACTGGTGTGGAGACTGCTTAAGATCCTCTCCCGCCCTCTCTCTCTACCCCTCTCCCCGCAACCTCCACTCACATGCGCATGATCTTTCTCTCTCAAAAAAATAAAATTTAAAAAAGTGTTGGGATGCTTGGATGGTTCAGTGATTGAGCGTCTGCCTTTGGCTCAGGGCATGATCCTGGGGTCCTGGGATCAAGTCCCACATTAGGCTCCTCGCGGGGAGCCTGCTTATCCCTCTGCCTATGTCTCTGCCTCTCTCTGTGTATCTTTCATGAATAAACAAATTTTTTAAAAAGTTTTTAGTGCTGTAGAACTTCACAAATATGATGAAAATAGAGAGTCCAACTCAGCCATTGTGCCAAAATATTACTATATATATATACTATATATACTATTATATATACTATATATTATATACTACATATAGCAATAAATATATGCTATATATATGTCACATACTATATACTATATATTATACTATATATAATATACATACTATATACAGTATATATTATACTTAACATAATAAGAGCAGTAGGACTTCCTACTAAATGACAGTTGTTAGGCACCCATTTGAAGACATTTTGATTGCTGGTGGTATACGGATTGGAATAACAGAAATTTGAAATCTCATTTTATTGGAAGAACTACAACCGACGTGAACAGCAAGCATTTGGTACGTCAGCCTAGGAAAACAATGCAGAGGCAACTAACCTCTAGAGAAAGGACATTATATTGAACTAAAACGTTTCTTTTTGTTTTTCTTCTATATGTATATATGTTTCCAAAAAAGCCAAAAGCCAAAAAGAAAAGGATTATTTATACTAGAAAAACAGCAGATTCCTCAATGAGGACTTGGCATGTTGCCAATGGATTACTGGCTTTAGTCATACTACCTCACACCAACCCTTAACATGTGGAATCAGGAAAAAGAACTGACAATGATTCAGACCCAAAGGCCTAATAGGCTATTAAATCTCATGAAAGAATTAGATTGCCACATAAATATGCTGAAGCAGAACTAGCTTTTGATGTAATCTATTAGGGCTCTGTAGTAAAAATGTAACAATATACTGCTTTTTTCAAGTATTCACTGCCAGATAATCCAGGTATAATCTCTCTGCAAAGACATGGAGGGGAAAGCTCACCAAAAAAACATTCTTCCTAAATGTTTACAGAATTCCATTCTTTACTAAAGCATTTAACAAACAAGCAAAAAACTAAAAAATACCTGGGAAAGACAAAATATCTGATACGAGAACACAAGCATATTAATCATTTGATGTTTCAGGAAAACTGAAACTCTATCAAGATAAAGAAAGATAGGAATATGATTATCTCTGAAGAAGCAAATACAGGAAAATTACTTTGTAGAAAGTAAATTTTAACATGATTTATCTCTTAGTTTCAACTCCTTTAGAATAATTCTCCTAGGCAAAGACAGAAAACCTCTAAAGCCACCCAGAGGAAAAGTAATAAGAATGAACACTAAAGAACACCAGATACTAATTAAGAGAAAAGAATCATCTTAAAACTTTCGAGAGAAAAACCTAAGAAAACTGAGGCTGACAGTTTGAGATTTGTCAGAATAGTCACTCCACCCTTTCCCCTTTATAGCCAATAACTGGAACAATGATTCTAGAAGGAAGTAATTAATCCCTCAACAGTAGTTAAAAGAACACTGATCTAGATATTAAATGGCTTAGGTTTAAAATCTATCTAACCCTTATTAGTTAGGCAACCTTATGCTGTTTCCTCCTGAGTTAAATGGGAATAAGAATTCCAGTTATGCACTGCAGGATTAACATGAGGATCAAATGAGATTGTGTGTGTGTGTGTCTGTGTGCGTGTGTGGGGGGCGGGATGTATATGACACACAGATATGTATATCACATCTTGCAAATGTTTAATCATTATTTTGTATTTCTTTTGTGTAACTGACGACAATCTCTAAACTATGTTAACATTCTCCAGTCACTACTGGCATTTTTTCAACCAAGTTTCAAAACAAGGACTAATTTTTGCTCAATTTAAACCTACACCATGGAAACCTTGGCTACTTTATTTGGACTGAAGGACTGGCAAAATTCCACTCCAGGTGGCTAAGCAATAATAAACAAGAACTTTCTGTTTCATCACATCCTCACTCATATTATGAATAAAATTTTTCTCCAAGTTTAGTGGCTATTTTTGAACTTTTTAAATACTGCTATATTTTCTCCCCCAATTACAAAACTTTAAAATACCTAAATACTAAAACAAAAAACATTTTAAAACTTAAAATTCAAGATATTTAAAGTTACATCAAAGAGAACAAAATTCAGTATTAGAGTATAGCACTTTGAGATATGAAACCATGTTTCTCTATTCACTGACCCACCCCTCACAAATTCTAGCTCTGAAAAGGCAATTTTCAGATTTCTGAAAATTTCCCAGTATGTTCTATATTTTAATAACAGACAAAATTCTGCTTATGGTCTTTAATTGGGGAGGGGGGAGGTAGGGGGCAAAAGAAGAGGAGGAGAGAGAATCCTAAGTAGGCTCCATGCCCTGTGCAGACCCCAATACAGGGCTCAGTCTCACAACCCTGAGATCATGACCTGAACCAAAATCAAGAGTTGGGACACTTAACCGACTGAGCCACCCAGACACCCCTCATTGTCTTTAATTTTTAAGATTAAACACAGTCATACAGCACATCATCAAATATTTGTAGAATTTAAGACATTTACTAGTAATACAACTACAGAGCACAAATGAGCTACCTCATCAATGAACAGAACAGCACCCAGGAAAAGCTCCGGAAAATAATACGGCATTATATTATGAAGCTTTGAGATCTCACAAATTAGCTTCTATATAATATGATTAAAACATTTTTTATTGAGCTATAATCCACAGGCCATAAAATTTGCACTTTAAAGTATACAATTCAATAGTTTTTAAAACATTCACAAAATTTTGCAACCACCATCACTAACTCTAGAACATTTTCATCATCCCAAAAAGAAACCGCAAGCCCATTGGTAGTTACTCACCATTCCCACCTCCCCTCAACCTCTGTCAAGAATCTACTTTGTATCTCGATGTGTTTGCCTATTTTGGGCACTTCATATCAATGGAATCATACAGTATGTGGCTTCTGTGAGTCTTACTGAATTTTACATTTCATTATGATATGATTTCTCTTTTTATTCCTAATTATGATCAAAGCAATGTTATCATCTCTGCAGGTGATACTTAAAAAACATAACATATATACACACAAACACAAATAAAGAGCAGAAAGTACTGCGAGGCTGATATGGAATAAAAGATGTAGATACAAAGAATACTACATAAATAAACTCACTGTAATCTTGACAACCTTTGCTATAAAATTTCTGAGAAATGTGATTTTTATTTAAAAGAATCCTCACCAACATTTTGACATTTTCCAAACTACTAACATAACTTACTATCATAAATTTTAATTACTGCACTTACCAAGTGCAGTGAAGTCTTCTTTATAAGAAGACACTAAACTATAAAAAATGTATACATAGGGGATCCCTGGGTAGCTCAGCAGTTTGGTGCCTGCCTTTGGCCCAGGGCGCAATCCTGGAGTCCTGGATCGAGTCCCATATCGGGCTCCTGGCATGGAGCCTGCTTCTCCCTCTGCCTGTGTCTCTGCCTCGCTCTCTCTTATGTCTATCATGAATAAATAAATAAATAAATCTTTTTAAAAAATGTATACATATACGACAATAAAAATCCAAAGAAGCCTTAGAAAAAAATATGTAAATAGTTGTGGGTTTTTTTTAAGTTTACTTATTTATTGGAGCATCTGGCTAGCTCAGTCAGTAGAACATGCAACTCTTAATCTCGAGGTTGTGAGCTGAAGCCCCACGTCAGGTGTAGGCAGTACTTAAAAATAAAAAAAAATTTTAAAGATTTTATTCATTAGAGACACAGAGAGAGGGGGGGCGGGCAGAGAGAGAAGAGAGAGAAGCAGGTTCCATGCAGGGAACCTGACATGGGACTAGATCCTGGGTCTCCAGGATCACGCCCTGGGCTGAAGGCGGTGCTAAACCGCTGAGCCACCCGGGCTGCCCAAAATAAAGTCTTTATGCAAAAAAGTTTATTTATTTATTTAAGTCATTTCTATACCCAACATGGGGCTCAAACCCATGACCATGACCCCAAGATCAAGAGTCACATGCTCCTCGAACTTAGCCAGGTGCCCCAATGTATTTTATTTTTAACTTTGAAGTATTATCATTATCACTTTTTGAAAGGCATTTTTTAAATATATACAAAAATTTTATGCTTAGTGTTATAAACAGGCAAAAGCAGGAATTTTCTAGCCATTCATGTGAATATGTGATCACTTTCACATCTAAACTAAGTGTACACAAATAACTAAATAAATAAAGAATACACAATATGGAAAAATGATACTAACATATCATTCAGTTAAAAAAAAAAAACAATTTGAAGAACTTTATGTATAGCAAGATCTTAGCCATACAGAAACAAACACTATGCATTATGTAGGAGTATATTTGCATGTAATATATTTAAAAAGATCTGCAAAGAATTCACCAAGCTGTTAACAGTGGTTACTCCTGGATGGTGAGATTAGAAAGAGTAAAGTGACATTCACTTTTTATTTCATATATTTTTGTATTAATTGCCAATTTAATAATAAGCATATGCTACCTTTTATAATTTTTAATGACCAATTTTTAAAAATTATTTGAAAGTGCCATGAGTTTAGTTTCTTCTAAAAAAAAAGAAATACATGAAATTCAATACCTTCTTGTGTCAATTTTTAATTATCCAAACTATAAGAGAAACTGAAAAAAAAAAAAAAAAAGAAACTGAACACAGCAGCAATGCCAATAGATTATATTTGGCTACTAAACACAAAATAGGTTTTTGCAGCATCTTTTCTCATACCCCATAGGAAGCATCTGAGTGGTACCCTGAAAAGTCTATGATGAAAACTTTGCTGTACAATAGCTATTTAGTAAAGATAACTAACATCACCTTTTACCCTAACATACTCATGCTTCAACAATCATTGCCAGTACATGTGGAACCAAAATTTTAAAAGGAAAAAAGAAAAGCACTCTAAGAAGACATTACAAACTAATACAAAATACAGCTCTTAATTTCAAACAAAATGACCCAACTTATAAAATATCACACCAAGTTTTAGAAGACAGTGGAGAAGAGGAAGAAACAGGAAATGTCTGTCTCCCATTCTCTCCTTTCTGATTTATCTCCTGATGTCTCATACTTGAACTCCTTAGTGAACTCACTAGCAAGGGGCTCTGGGGCCCACTTGAAATGTGCAAATCAAACAACGCTGTAAGCAGGAAGACATTAGAAGCATACCTTTTCCAAAATGAACTTGTTTAAGTACGGCATGTAGCCCTGATTGGAGACAGGCCCCTCATCATCATCCCTGAAGTGCTCTTCAAGGGCAACAGGGTCATGTGGAACCTTCAGCACCGTGCACAGATTATGGGACAGGACCTAAGGGGAAAAGAAAGTAGTTTAAAGGCATCCACTACACTAAGCAGTTTCCATATGGCAGCCTCACTGTCTGAACTCACCACTCCTTGCCCTAGGGAGACAAAGATAACAAACATGGGGTGAGTACTACTAGGCTGCCAGCTCCCCTCGTAGTTATTACTTCATTCCCTCCCTGGTTCTGGTTCACTTCAAACAAGTCTCTTTAACATGCCTACAATGAGCCAGCTCCATGCAAGAATCTGTGACTATACACAGGAATAAAAGGAAGAGCGTCAGGAACGCAGTCAATGACACTGTCACAGCACTGTGTGATGACAGACGGTAGCTGAGCCTCTAGTGAGCAAAGCATAACATATAGAGAAGTTGAATCACTATGTTGTATGCCTGAAACTAATGTACACTGTGTATCAACTATACTCAAAAAGAAATTTTTAAATATCCATGACTATAATATTCCTTGTAGTCTTTTAGCACTTGGCCTACATTAGAAAGAAAAAGAGGGGAAGGACCAAGAGAATGTTTTCAAAATTAAACTTTTCCCCAGGGAGAGCAGCATCAGTTGGTGAGAGCTGTAAGAAAAAGAGCACGGATCTGGGCAGCTACAGGATCTGGGCAGCTACAGCCGAGGCTTCTGGACCAAGTGACTGGGCGGGGCCAATGACACCTCTCTAGGTTCCGATGTTCTTACTTGTTCAACAAGAAGGGCCAAGTTAATATATAAATGTTATCAAATATTAAGTAGCAATCTCTAAGTGTCCCAATATCTCTAAAATTCTGTGATACTAGGCTACACTTTCAGCATGAGTCTAAAAGAGCATAACTATAAAAAGAAAAGAAATCAAGGGCCTAGTTTAGAAATAGGAGAAAAATTGCAAAAATATCTCAGAAGTCACCAAAATGGTTGAAAATCTTTTGTAGAAAACTCGCACTCCGTATATAAAGCATTACTGGTATTGGCATAATATGAGTCCAATACTTTAACACTCAGGAAGTTCAATTAGCAGTTTGGGCTATCTGAGTACTAATCTCATTTTGCATTACATGAAAATTTTACAGTGAAACTTAAATCCCTCCCATTTCATTTTGGTATTCTAAACAGGACAATTACATAGTTAACACTGTACTTACTTCAACAAAGAATCTTATCAGATGTTAAATCCTAGGTTTAAATTTTCCCTTCTCTCAGCCCTACACATTTAATCACGTGAAGATCTACATTCATCTCAATGAAGACTTTCAATGCCATAAGCAAGTCACTTTTTTCTGCATACACATTTCAGTTAGGATTTTTTAAGGTTAAAAAAAGTAATCTATAAAAAGAATATTTGCATATCTTCTCTCTATATTTGTTTTGTTTCTCAAGGCTTCATTTATGTGGAGATCCTTTTCCACACGCTTTACTGGTTTTAAGGAAGTTAGTAAAGTAAAGGAAGTAAATTCACAAATGGTTATAAATGAAGTAATGAAGACTTTTATCAGCCCCTACAAAGCAGGCTGTGTTTCTCAAGCAAAACCTCTATTTGCCAACACTAGAGCACATGAAAAGAGCACGGTAGAGCTTTTTCTGAAAAATCTTGCCCCACAGCCAGCAAAAACCTAAATCAGTATTTCCTTTCTCTATTTACCTAGTAAAACTTATGGAGTAATTATCTACTCCCAAAGAGGTTTTGTGAGGATCAACTTCAAGAACATAAAATACTTAAACCTGCAAAGTCCTATAAAAATACGAGTTTAGAGAAATAAAGAGCAATTTTCTCCGAGAAGGCTCAAAGGTCATTCAAATTTGAAATCATTTGAGATTTAATGAAGTAAAAATTCCCAACCACTGATTAAGTTACAGTGCATTCATACAATGTTAAGAACAATAAGGAAGCTCACTGTGTTGGTGATATGAAAAGATCTCCAAGATAAGTTAAATGAAAAAAGCAATATGCTTAAGATTATGTTTAGTATGCCATCTTTTATGTACAAGAAAAAGAAAGAAAAAATAAGAAACTCTAACAGAATATGTAAGAAACTAATAACAGTAGGGGAAAGACTAGCTTGGTGGTAGACCTGAGGTAGAAGACCTTTCACTGTTTATCTCCCCTTTTTCCCAAGTTTGAAAAAAATTTTACCTATTCAACATGTTCCAACTATTTAAGAACTTAAACATGTATTTTTAAAAAGCTGACTAGCAAAAAAAATAAAAAATAAATAAAAAATAAAAATAAAAAGCTGACTAGCCTAAGATCACACATCTTAGATCTATTTATTCTTGAAGTCTCTATTTTTCTTTTATATTAACCTACTAGAAATTAGGTATATAAGAAAGGCACAATCCACAGTAATGTACCATGATTAACACATGAGTGTTAATCACGGAAGGGCAATCAATGAGTTCAGAAAAGAGAATGTGTGCTAAAGTGACTTCAAAGAGGAAGTGAACGTAATGTAGGCCTTGAAATAAGGAGAGCTTTTTGGATAGGAAAGGGCAACTGGAAAGCTTTCAGATAGAGGAATAATATGAGAAAAGTAGTTGATTAATGCAAACTCCTCAATCTCTCCTGTACTCCCCTTTCTCTACCTTCGGGTTTCATAGATCTTTCCAAGTCAAGTCCTGGCAGGGGCTTTGGATGCCATATTGTCATCCTCTTCATTTTATAGATGGTGAGTACTCACTCAAAGGAATAAAAATTTGTTTTGTTTTGCTTTGTTTTGTTTTTAACCAAGGTTACTTGGCAGAACTGAGACTAGAATTCAAGTTTTGTAATCCCTGGTCCAATACTCTCTAGTAATAAGGAACATCATGGTTTTAGTTCTCTAAAGTCAACAATGTTCTTTGTATATGTAGGTGCTTAGTTCAATTCAGTGATCCCACTAAAGAAGATTTACATTTGAACCCTAGACTTCAACCTTGGACAATTAAACAGTACTTTTGATAAGAGGGACAGCTGAATTCAGTGACAATTTTCTTAACTTTATCTTCATTTAGTTAGACAAATTGTGAGGGAAACAACACTTAATAGTAGCAAGGACCCTAGAGGAGATCTGAGCACCAGCCCTGCTCTCACACAGTCTGTTTCTGTTTAGTGGTTTGCCACTTACTGTTTTATAATGGTTTAATGTTTTGCTACTTATATGCTCAGCCTCAGTATCCTCACTGAAGAATAAGGTGTTAACCTTGTTTCTAAAAAAAAATTTTTAAAGCCAATCCTTAATTGTCAACCCCAAACTTGTTTTATGAATTCAGCAAAAGAGCTACAATCTGATAAGAAATACAGCTTTTTTCATTGTTAATATGGCCTAGAATAGGTAAGTTTTCATCAAACAAAATAAACTGAATAACGGATAATTGAAAATGTTTTGTCACTAAAAAAGAAAAAAAAGTGTGCTTTTTTTTTTTTTTAAGCTTTTATTTATTTATTCATGACAGAGAGAGAGAGAGGTAGAGACATAGGCAGAGGGAGAAGCAGGCCCCATGCAGGGAGCCCGACGAAAAGTGTGCTATCTTTAAACCTTTTCCAAAAAAATTCTTTTTCAAAGATTTTATTTATGTGACAGAAAGACCAGGGGGAGCAGCAGAGGGAGAGGGAAAAGTAGGTTCCCTGCTGATCAGGGAGCCCGATGAGGTGGCTAGATCCCCAGGACCCTGGGATCATGATCTGTGCTGAAGGCAGATGCTTAACCAACCGAACCATCCAGGAAGCCCCAAAACTTTTCAAAACTTCTATTAGCAATCTTTTAAAAGCCTAAACAGTATCTCAAGGGTTTTTTTTTTTTATTAAAAAATATAATATATAAAGAAACCAAAATCTCAAAAGCCAGAATATAAACTACTAACAAGAAGTAAACACTCCAGGGACACCTGGGTGGCTCAGCAGTTTAGCACCTGCCTTCCGCCCAGGGAGTAATCCTGGAGTCCCAGGATCAAGTCATGCATCAGGCTCCCTGCATGAAGCCTGCTTCTCCCTCTGCCTCTGCCTGTCTCTGCCTCTCTCTCTCTGTCTCTCATGAAGAAAGAAAAGAGAAAGAAAAGAAAAGAAAAAAAAAAGAAAAGAAAAGAAAAGAAAAGAAAAGAAAAGAAAAGAAAAGAAAGAAAAGAAAAGAAAAGGGGGGATCCCTGGGTGGCACAGCGGTTCGGCGCCTGCCTTTGGCCCAGGGCGCGATCCTGGAGACCCTGGATCAAATCCCACGTCGGGCTCCCGGTGCATGGAGCCTGCTTCTCCCTCTGCCTATGTATCTGCCTCTCTCTCTCTCTCTCTCTCTCTGTGACTATCATAAATAAATAAAAATGTTTTAAAAAAATTGGAAAGAAAAAGAAAGAGAGAGGAAAGAAAGAAAGAAAGAAAGAAAGAAAGAAAGAAAGAAAGAAAGAAAGAAAGAAAGAAAGAAAGAAGAACTTACTTCATAAGTTTGTATAATAGCTTATGCTTTTTAGGGTAGACTCACATCATCCATTAGTTGGTTTCAGTCTTGTCCTTGGGAAAAGTAGATATTATTGCTATTTTACAGATGAAGAGGCGGAGTCAGAGATTAGGAGTTGTGCCTCAAATCACAGTTTTATGTGTAGTAAAACTAGGACTAGAACCCAAGCTTCCTGCTCTGATGCCTTTTCCACACTTGCCACTTTCCCTCTTTCTGGAAGAACAGAAAGCCCTAAGACCCTGTGGCCATGTACCTCTGTTGTAAGGCTCAGGTGCAGTGATGGACTGATGTTCACCTAGTCCTACCTAGTCAATTCTAGGACTCAGTGAGGTGGCTGGCACAATTTTGTGGAGCAGAGTTAAATCCAGTGGTGAAGAACTACATACGCCTAGAACTCTGGGACCCTTCTCTCTCAGGGAGCCCCTATCTCCTAGCACCAACCTTTGGGGGAACCAGTTCCAAGAGGCACTAGTATCTCCAGATGAGGAAGCTGGAAAGCAGACCAGGATGAAAGCAATCAGGAAGAAAGAGGGCTGCAAGTTCTTGATTTGTTTAAGGACTGCCCCTGAATCACTCTAATCAGAATGTCTGCAAGTTTCTTGAAAAAGCTGAATTTATCCCACTTCAAATGCCTGCTCCTCCAAAGGCCATTCTTTTAGCACCCACATGATTGCTAAGCAACTTTGCTCTCATTCCTGATATGAAGAATAAACTATTGTTACTACAATAAAAGATCCATATCCATGCCAATAATCCCTCTCTCCAGTTCTTTCATAACTATCTACTATTGCCTCTGCAAGGGCCTTTGCTGACAAGAGATGACTGATTAACTGTATGAGCCCTGTTCGTTGGTCTGTTCCTGTTCAGTGGTTTGCCATTTATCCTCTTTAAGCACTTTATTCCAACTATTATGAAAACAAAATCAAAGATGATGAACTACTAAACAGTGTTTTAACACACGAGTGCATGTTTACCCTTCACCCTCCCAAAGATGTAGAGATTATAAATGTCCTCTGAAGCATGCCCCCCGCCCCCAACAAGTCACACAATTTCCCTTTACAGGATGTGCGTAATGGGCAAACTTCAACACTGAAGAAAAAGGGAGGTGGGGATCTCTATTCCAACATGCTTATCTGAACCAACACAATTACAGAATTATAATTTATAATAAGCAATCTTTAAAAAAATGAAAATTCCTGTCTGATTTATAAAATTTCAAGCTAATGGCAAATTACCAGAAAACTCTTCCTAACAATGACCCAGAATGACCAATTTCCTACCAGTATTATGCCCTGCCTTAAAGAGCATTGTCTTAATAGAAGTCCTGCCCCTTTACCACACAGAGTCATTTTCCCTTTCCTGACAATATTCTTTCATCCTGCTTATCACTATTTAAGTCTTGCTTGCTTTCTCTTAAATTACCTTCATTGTAATCAGCCTCAGAAATCTCCAGGTCAGTGTTGACTCAGTTCCTAAAAGCAATCACCATCCTGACACTTTTACCAAATTATTCTTATTAAAGTGCTGCTTATCACATTATCCCCTCATCTAAAATTCATCAAAAGCCTACAGAAGGAAAACCCAAATAAGTATCTCAGCCCTGTATTTAAGTCACTCAACAAGTCAAGCCCTCTTTACCTTTCTAGCATTTCTTCTTACCCATCTGTATGAACCATACAAATCCCACCAAACAAATTTACTCACTGAAACATACACAAATCCTGTACCACTCCCCCTTCCCTCCAGGCCTTTGCTCCAACCACCCCTATACCTCCATTCCCATCTAACATAAATGTCATCCCTTTCAGAAGCCCCCACCACCCAAAATCAAGATGGTCTTTCCTCATTCTGCATTTCCCAAGCACTCTGTATTTCTTATTTTACACTACCACACATGGTTTTTCTCTCCCAAGATTGTAAATTTCTGAAAGAAAGGGCCATGTCTTACCTATCCTTGCATTCCCACAGTACCTCACATGCTATCCAGAGGGCAGAAAGCTTTCAATAAATGCTAAATGAATCCTTTCTAAAAATCCTCTTTTAACAGTAAAACTATAGTATTTTAATAATGACAACCTTAGGAAATATTCTACTCCTGCCTCTTAGCTTCATGGATAAAAAGAGCGGGGCCTGAGACTTGGCCTAAGTCACAATGTGATTAGTAACAAAACAGGGATGAGACTCCAGGTCTCCACCAGCCTGTCCCACAACAATGGAGTGCTAGAAACATTCCATTTGCTTCATTACATCCTTCAAGACTGGATCATTCTCCATAAACTCTGGAAACCTTTACTGGCCCTCCTGTCTGCTGAACTCCTATGCATCATTTAAGCGAATTGTCTCATATGCTAGCAGTATCTCAAATACCTAGCTGCAGCTCAGTTAAGGGAGGAAACCGTACCTAATAGTTGTATTCCATATTCTTCACAAAGACTACCAATAGAAGCATCACACTTATGGACAGATTAAGGCAGGATATGTAACTCAAAACCACCTGTTGTGATGTTGTCTACAGACTGTATGCCATGAAACTACCTAAATTAAGCACCTTTAATAAGTTATTTCAGATAATTAACTTAGCCCTCTTCAGAAATCAAACAAAATATCAGTATATTTAACCACATAAAAAGATTTTTAATTTCCCTTTAAAAAGAGACACCACAGGGGCACCTCCATGGCTCAGAGGTTGAGCATCTATCTGCCTTTGGCTTAGGTCGTGATCCTGGGGTTCTGGATCTGAGTCCCACATTAGAGCCTGTTTCTCCCTCTGCCTATGTCTCTGCTTCTCTCTCATGAATAAATAAATAAAATCTTTAAAAAGAGAGAGCGACACCACAAAGAAACAAAGAAAAAAGGCTGATAGCTCCAATATTCAAATTACTCTTAGAAATCAAAGATGAACACCTAATGAAAAAAATGGACAATGGACATGAATGGGAAATTCATAAAAGAAACAAATGGCTAATAAATACAGGAAAGATGCTTAACCTCACTAGTAATCAAAATAATGTAAATTAAAAGAGCTATCACTTCTTGAATGAGTAACAATACCTGGTTTTTGAACAGATACAGGGGAGTGAAGATCACCACTACCCAACACTGGAGAAGGAATAGAGCAGGTTTTCTCCATCACTACTGACATTTTGGACCAGATAATTTTTTTTTTCCTTTAAGTAAGTTCCGTGCCCAACATGAAGCCCAAGGCAGGCTTCAATTCACCAGATCAAGATCTGAGCTGAGACCAAGAGTCAAACACTTAACTGACTGAGTCACCCTGGTGGCCCTAGACCAGATAATTCTTTGTTTAGGGAGCAGGGGGAGGTGTGTCCTATGCATTGTAGGATGTTTAGCAGCATCCCCAGCTGGAAATACCTAAACATCTCAAATATCTATGAATAGGAAAGTGGTTAAATAAAACATGGTGCATCAACACAGTAAAATAGTTCATAGCCATTATTAAGGATGTTGTCTGTATCTATCAGACAACAGTGATATGGAAAGTGATATGGAAAGAGGACTCTATCACCTCTTTAAGAAATAGGTTACAGGGACACTTGCGTGGCTCAGTGGTTGAGCGTCTGCCTTTGGCTGAGTGATCCCAGGGTCCTGGTGTTACAGTCTTATATCAGGCTCCCCGCAGGAAGCCTACTTCTCCCTCTGCCTATGTCTCTGCCTCCCTATCTCTCATGAATAAGTAAATTTTAAAAATAATAATAATAATAAAAAATTTTAAAAAGAAAATAGGTTACAAAAGCATATGAAATATAGTCCCATTTATATAAAAGGATATGTTTGTGTATAACACATGTACATATGCATGTGTATATGTGTACAGAGCAAGGAAGGAGAGGAAAAAGGTATGGAGAAGAGAGAGAAGATTTTAGAAAAATATTCACTGAAAAGTTCATTGCACCTGCCTCTGGTGGTAGAATTTTGGGTACTTTTACCTTTGTTTCTATACTTTAATGTGTTGTTTGAATATTCTATGTATTATCTTTATAATCAGAAAAAGTGAAGCTTTTATATTTATGGAAAATTTTAAAATTAAATATGTCGGGGGGTTCCAGCTAGAGAACACCAATAAATTTACAAAATTACAAGAGATCATTGTAAGACTATAGAGTTGATGAAATTAATTCAGTTCAGTCATTCACAAAGAACTATGCTTTGCCATACCTCTTGAAGAAGCCACACAGTAGGCAACAAAGTCCCAATCTGGGACAGCTTCCTTAGATTCCAGTGTCCCACTGGACTATGCAGAAACAAATATCTTTAAGATAAATCATTTATAAAAAGATTTAACAGGCAGCCTGGTGGCTCAGCGGTTTAGCACTGCCTTCAGCCCAGGGTGTGATCCTAGAGACCCGGGATCGAGTCCCACGTCGGGCTCCTTGCATGGAGCCTGCTTCTCCCTCTGCCTATGTCTCTGCTTCTCTGTCTCTCTCATGAATAAATAAATAAAATCTTTTTAAAAAATTAAAAAAAAAAAAGATTTAACTCCAATAAGTGTCTACATCTACCCTCCCACTACTCTGTAAGTTCCATAAAGAGAAGGTCTGGGGACACCTGGGTGGCTCAGCGGTTGAGCGTCTCATCTGCCTTCAGCTCAGGGTGTGATCCTGGAGTCCCAGGATCGAATCCCACATCAGGCTCCTTGCATGGAACCTGCTTCTCCCTCTGCCTGTGTCTCTGCCTCTCTCTCTCTCTCTCTGTCATGAATAAATAAAATATTTTAAAAAGAGAGAGAAGGTTTGTATTTTATCCATCTGTGCAATGCCAAAACCTAAAAAAAGTTCCTGATGTTCAACAAATGTTTGCTAAATTAGCCCTATTTAAGAATTTTCTTTTCTCTCTTTCTCTCTTTTTTAAATTTAGTTTGCTTCTCCATCTTTATCTAGATAGGTCTTTGAATTTATTTCCCTGTACTACCACTATATTCCACTGGGGAGAATTTTTGTTTAATTGGAATCTCTAATTCAGATCACTTTTAGAGTAAAAACCAATGTCTCCGCTAGTTATTCATACCACCAGAACTAGTAGGCGTAACTCGTCTGGCCTGAGGTCTAGTAGAGCAATCTAGTTCCTCAAAATTCAAGTAGAGATTTTTTTTTTTTTAAGATTTTATTTATTTATTCATGAGAGACTCCCAGAGAAAGGCAGAGACAGAGACAGAAGAAGAAGCAGGCTCTGTGTGGAGAGCCCAAAGTGAGACTCGATCCCAGGGCTCTTGGATCACCACTTGAGCCAAAGGCAGATGCTCATCCACTAAGCCACCCAGGTGCCCCTCAAGTAGAGATTTTTGATAAAAGGACTCAATAAGAATTAACAAGTGTGAATGAGAATTCTATAACAGAAGAGAGATAAATTAGGTAGGTAGTACACTCCATCCAAAAGAAAATCTGAAGCCACAGTATACACGCAAAGTGATCACAAATCTGAAGTTTATGTTTTCTGTCCCCTCGTCTGACCACACTGTCTCCTTATGATCTCCATAATATGGCTTCCATCCGCATCAATCTCATGAAATTGCTTTTTCAAAAGGATTCTGTGGCAGACATAGAGATGTACCACTCAAATCCCTCAAGAATAGAAATGCTGGGATCCCTGGGTGGCGCAGCGGTTTGGCGCCTGCCTTTGGCCCAGGGCGCGATCCTGGAGACCCGGGATCGAATCCCACATCAGGCTCCCGGTGCATGGAGCCTGCTTCTCCCTCTGCCTGTGTCTCTGCCTCTCTCTCTCTCTCTCTCTCTCTCTGTGACTATCATAAATAAATAAAAAAAATTTAAAAAAAAAAAGAATAGAAATGCTGCTTAGCTACAAGGACTGTAGTTAGCTGAGAGCCTCCAGCTTCCTCAGGGTCTTCCTCAGCCAACGACTAAGCAAGATGGTCGTATCATTTGCTCCCAATTTTGTCAGGTCCATACCACAGTTTGATAGCTCCTCTTCCCAGTCCTGCTTCTACTCTCTTTTCCCCCCATAGGTGTTTCTTCTCAATAGCCCTTTTGCACTCCCAACTCTGTCTTAGCAGATGCTAAGGTTCCTGAAGAACCTGAGACAGACACTTTCTGAACCAGGCATTCTCCGAAGTTGCTGGCACTTGGCAGTCTAAATCATCCCCCCTCCTCTCAGACTATTTTGGTTCTTCTTCTTCTACAAAGGTGCCTTTGTAGGACCCGCTACCTCATCCCTCATTCTCCCAAACTGGACATTTCCCAAAGCTCAATTTTCAGCCCTGAGTTCTTTCTCCTTATTCTCTTTTTCAAAAATGCTTTTATTCTGACAATGTTAAGTAACCTTTATTCTAATAACTCTCAGATCTCCTTCTGGTCTTTCCCTCTCAACTGAACTCTGATTTACAACCCTAACTAATACTAGAGATTTCTACACTAAATTTGCCTCACATCCAAAAAACCCAAAGAAGAATTCATCTCCTTTCTCCCCAAAACAGGCTTTCCACCCTGATGCTGACTTTGGTACCACCATTCCTTTAACAAAATTATAGACTCTCCTCTTCATGTACCTCTTGTACTTTGAGTTTGTATTGCTGAGTCTAATTCAGAATCCCCAGTGCCAACTCCTCTCTCTACTGAATGAGCTGCTCTATCAGCTTATGGCTAACCAGAGAATGTAATGCTGGGGAAACAGGGGCTCCTTGCCCTCAGTAACAGGTCCCATTCTCCCTTCTGAGACTCCAACAAAGAGCTGCTGCAGAGCAAATACTCAACAGGATATGACTGTGGTAAACACATCAAGCTAACATAGTTAAATTAGAAGGCTAACCCTCAAAGACCTCATGTGGTACTTCACATTTTACAAATGAGCAAACTGAAGCCCAGTAAGAAGTGACTTCCCATGGTTACACAAGTATCAGAGCACAGACAGGTCTCCAGACTCCCCAACTAGTGCTCTTTCCTGACATGTTTTCCTGCTTTCTCAGGGGATTGATCTTCCGTATTTTTCATCATAGATGTTCTTATAGATGAATTTGACACATCCCTTAAGGTCAGTGACAAATGTCTCTTCCTCTAGAAGCATTCTTTGACCTAAATCCTCCGATCTTCCCCATAGGCTAGATAGGTTCCCCTCCTCTGTGTGCCCAAGCACCTTTTTGTGAGTGTGTGAAAGTTTCATTTAAAAAGAGCTGAAGCGGGGCAGCTCCGGTGATGCAGCGGTTTGGCGCCGCCTGCAGCCCGAGGCGTGATCCTGGAGACCCGGGATCGAGTCCCACGTTGGGCTCCCTGCATGGAGCCTACTTCGCCCTCTGCCTGTGTCTCGGTCTCTCTCTCTGTGTTGCTCATGAATAAATAAATAAAATCTTTGAAAAAAAAAAAAAAGCTGAAGCAAAAAAATTAAAATTAAAATTAAAAAAATGAATGAATGAATGAATGAATGAATGAAGAAAGAAAGAAAGAAAGAAAGAAAGAAAGAAAGAAAGAAAGCAAGCAAGCAAGCAAGCAAGCAAGCTGAAGCGGGCACCCCAGATGGCTCAGGCTCAGCGGTTTACTGCCACCTTCAGCCCAGGGTCTGATCCTGGGATCAAGTCCCCCGTTGGGCTCCCTACATGGAGCCTGCTTCTCCCTCTGCCTGTGTCTCAGTCTCTCTCTCTCTCTCTCTCTCTCTGTCTCTCATGAATGAATAAATAAAAATCTTTAAAAAAAATAAAGATAAAAATAAATAAAAAGAGCTGAAGGGACGCCTGGGTGGCTCAGTGGTTGAGCATCTGCCTTCGGCTCAGAGCATGATCCTGGAGTCTCAGGATTGAGTCCCACATTGGGCTCCCTGCATGGAGCCGCCTCCTCCCTCTTGCCTCCGTCTTTCTGTGTCTCTCATGAATAAATAAATAAAATCTTTAAAAAAAATTTAAAAGTTAGCTAAGCGCCTCCAGCTATTCCAAAAACATTTGGAAAATTAACATTCATCCTTACACAAGAATGACAATAAAGGGACAAAAATGGTAGAATTGGTCTTAAAAATCACTATGTTGCAGCCAACAATGAAATAATCCATTACAGGCAAGTGTCATGAATAGATCCCACAAGACTTAGGTGAAATGTGTACTTCCTTTATCTCACTATATTTGAATTGCCAGTTTGCTGGGTCTGTAACATTCACAAGACTAAAGCACTATGGTGTAAGGAACATTATCTGTTTTGATTCCCACTGCCACCATCCCAGCCTTGCACTCATCAAAGGACTCATCAACTTTCACAGAAGCTCCCCAAATGGTCACCTGATCTCCAGCCTCTCACCTCCATCATCAGAATAATCTCAAAACTCTACCTTTGTCATAAATACCCAAAAAGTTTTAGTAACCTCCCCTCTTTGTAGGATCAGTTCTGGACTACTGGTTCTAATATAGTCAATCAACAAATATAAGTTAACCATCTATTCCGTGCAAGAACAAAAACACGTAAAATGTAACCCCACATCCATCACCCTATGAACTGAAAGAATTGATGGGGCTGTCCTGCCTGGCAAGGTCGATAATGCTCCATTCTCCCAGAGCTGCTTATGCAATGAAATATAATACCTTTGACACCATCCAGCATGTGTTGGAGCATGGTTGGTACACCATGCTCACATACACCACTTGCATGGTCCAAATCAAACATACTTGATTACCAAACAAAGCTCATTTTCTCACTGGGTGTTATGCTCTATGTTGGCAAATCTAACTCCAGTAAAAAAGAAAGAAAGAAAAGAAAGAAAAGAAAGAAAAGAAAGAAAAGAAAGAAAAGAAAGAAAAGAAAGAAAAGAAAGAAAAGAAAGAAAAGAAAGAAAAGAAAGAAAAGAAAGAAAAGAAAGAAAAGAAAAGAAAGAAAGAAAGAAAGAAAGAAAGAAAGAAAGAAAGAAAGAAAGAAAAGAAAAAACCCAAAACAAAACAAAGCTCATTTTCTTAAAGCAAAAGGTATAGGAGGCACAGAAGAATTTTGAGCTGAAAAAATGTTTTTCCAATAATGCAAAAATCTCTCCCTAATGACAACAAGATCTCTTCATTTATGAAATTCAACTATATGCAGATTTACTCCTAAATACCTTTCCACAGTTAATTAATCGCTGAGAATTGCAGTTTCAAGAAAGCACAGATTTTCAATCAAAAAAAAAAGGAACCTGAAGGTATAATGAGAAGGAAATAAACCAGTAAGCAGAGCAGAAAAAGAGATTCATGAAATGAATCCCAGAGGGAGATGGAGGAAGCTGAGACAAAGAGCTACCTTAGACTTATGTTGTAGGACGGGAACAGGGACACACATAAGAGAGACTGCAGAGGCAAGCTGGAATACCTCAAACTCAAGTTCTAATGTGCTAATTATCCACTGAGGGGACTACATAATAACCCTTCTGTTCGGACGGAATGAGAACATAGCTACTCTGTGATGGCAAATGGGGTAAGTGGGAAAAGGTCACGCAAAGCCTCTTCTGTCTCTAGCTTCAGGTATGATGCACCTCAGGACTATAGTGAGACCTGAAAGGAAATATGAAATGGAGATCAAAAAGGTTAAGAACTCTGAGTCATAAGATTAGAAATGCATATTGGCTCGTAAGATGGAGGGCCACACACACACATACACAGTGCTTCACAGTTTGTATATTACCTTTCAAAAAGCAGAAGTTTACATGTTATTTCAAAGAAAACCCCAACTTCCAACTTATCTCACTGAGGTTATGAGCAAAGAAAGGAAATAACCCAGAAGCCATTATCATTTTAAGATTTTTAAGTGTCTCTTACATGTTATTTGGAGAGCTATCTTTACTATTTTGTTTTAGTGAAATATGAGAAATATTTACAAAGACTTTTGTAGGCTCTTTCATGATTCCAATTGTCTCACCCTTTTTTTAAAATTAGATTTTTTTAGTTCCTCAATAGAAACAACTTTTACCAGAGGTTAATAGAAATATAATACTAAAGATTAGGAGAAAATACTATACATGCCAAAGTCACAAAAATTAACCACATTTTTACATAGTGCTTCACACGATAAAAGCCCTTTACTGCACCTTGCTTCCATTATACATTTGTTCTGCTTACGTAGAGGACATATTCCAAGTGGATGCCTGAAACCCAAGTGGATAGTACCAAACCCTAGATACATCTCTTTTCCGATACATACATATCTATGATCAAGTTTAATTTATTAATTTATAAATTGGGCACAGTAGAATAACAACAACTAATAATAAAATAGGTTAATTATAAACATACTATAATAAAAGTTATGTGAAAGTGGTATCTCTCTCAAAATATTGTACTATACTCACCCTTCCTGTAATTATAAGAGATGATAAAAGGCCTACATGATGAGATGAAGTGAGGTGAATGATGTAGGCACATATTGTTATGCTACTACTGAACTTCTGAGGCTATGTCAGAAAGAGGATCATCTACTTCCAGACCACGGATGACTGCAGGACTGAAACCGTGAAATTCGAAAATATGGATAAGTGAAGACTACTGTATTTTCAACTGAGACTTTGGCCAGGCTCAATTACTTTTGTAAGTAGTAAGGTTAAAAATTTTTTTAGACTAGGGCAGCCCCAGTGGCTCAGTGGTTTAGCGCCGCCTTTAGCCCAGGGCCTGATCCTGGAGACCCAGGATGGAGTCCCACGTCCGGCTCCCTGCATGGAGCTTGCACTCCCTCTGCCTGTGTTGTGTCTCTGCCTCTCTCTCTCTCTCTGTCTCATGAATAAATAAATAAAATCTTTAAAAAAAAATTTTTTTTAGACTAAATGCCTACATGGGAACAGAACATATGATATTCATAAGATATATAAACCAGCTGCAAAGCAAAGAATAAAAGATATTTAGCTGAAAAATCTATCACTGAAGAAATGAATAAAGTCAAACTATCCATGTTGGGACGCCTGGGTAGCTCAGCAGTTAAGCATCTGCCTTCAGCTCAACGTGTGATCCTGGAGTCCCAGGATCAAATCCCACATAGAGCTCCCTGCATGGAGCCTGCTTCTCCCTCTGCCTAGGTCTTTGGCTCTCTCTCTCTGTGCCTCTCATGAATAAATAAATAAAATCTAAAAAAAAAAAAAAAAAAAAAAAAAATCAACTACCCGTGTTGTTCCTCAAATTCTACACTTAGATCCTCTTTTACTTCAAAAGGGCACAATTTAAAAACAAAAAACAAAAAAACAAAAAACAAAAAACCACTGTGTTTCTAAAAACAACACGATAAAAGTACACAGCCAAAAAGCTTATTTCAAGATATTTCCAGGACTGACATGTAATTCGCACTGTAACCATAATTGCAAAGTAAAGTTATAATAAAGGTTGCAAAAAATATCACTAGACTTTGCTATATTTAAAAGGACAACATTTACTAAAACAATAAGAGTATTAATTTTAAGGTACATTTTGATCTCTGGAAGGAACATAATAATGGTTGCCTCCAGGGCAGGAAAATAGTGTGGGCCAGGGGTTGGAGAAAACTTTTCACTTTTATAAATGCCCTTTTGAACTCTTATGAGTTCTTTTTTTATGAATTTTTTTTAATTTTTTAAGGCTTTATTTTATTTATTTATTCATGAGAGAGAGAGAGAGGCAGAGGGAGAAGCAGGCTCCATGCAGGGAGTCTGACGCGGGACTCGATCCCGGGTCTCCCGGATCACGCCCTGGGCTGAAGGCGGCGCTAAACCACTGAGCCACCGGGCTGCCCGAACTTCATGAATTCTATCTCATGTGTATATATATGAACTATTCCAAAGTTTCTCTTTGATATACAAATGCTTAAATAATACCCTTCATCACCTTATCTTCTTGTATGTGTTTTTTTTCTTTTTTTAACTTCTATGTTATTTTAATTCTAGCACAATTAATATAGTGATATATTAATTTCAGGCATACAATATAGTCATTAAAGAATACATTACTCAGTACTCATCACAATGCATGTACTCTTAATCCCCTTACCTATTTCACCCATCCCCTGCAACCAACTTCCCTTTGGTTAACTACCAGTTTGTTCTCTATATTTAAGAGTCTGGTTTTTTTTGCTTGTCTTCCTTTGTTCATTTGTTTTGTTTCTTATATCCCACGAGTGAAATCATATGGTATTTGTCTTTCTCTGACTTATTTCACTTAGCATTGTGCCATCTAGACCCATCCATGTTGTCACAAATGTTGCAAATGGCAAGATTTCACTCTTTTTCATGGCTGAGTAATGTTCCATTGTATTATATACCACATCTTCTTTATCCATTCATCTATCAATGGACACTTGGGTTGCCTCCATATCTTGGTTATTATAAATAATGCAGGGGCACTTGGTTATTATAAATGCTGCAGGGGCACCTGGGTGACTCAGTTAGTGTCTTTTAGCTTTGTTGACTGTTTCCTTTGCTGTGCAGAAGCTTTTTATTTCGATGTCCCAATTGTTTATTTTTGCTTTTATTCCCTTGCCTTAGGAGACATATTTAGAAAAATGCAGCTAAGGCCTATGCCAAAGAAATTACTGCAGGTGCTCTCTTCTAGGACTTTTATGGTTTCAGGTTGGAATTGCATGTATTTCTAAGTCACTGGAGATTTATCATCTTTCAGCAAGATCACTGAAATTCTAAATCATCTGAAGATCATTTTAAAACAAAAGTAGAGGGCAGCCTGGTGGCTCAGCGGCTAAGCGCCACCTTCAGCCCAGGGCGTGACCCTGGGGAGCCAGGACCGAGTCCCACATTAGGCTCCCTGTAAGGAGCCTGCTTCTCCCTCTGCCTGTGTGTCTGCCTCCCTTTCTCTCTGTGTCTCTCATGAATAAATAAATAAAATCTTAAAAAAAAATCTTAAAAAAAAAAGTAGAGAATAATTATTGCCTCTAATTCAACTAATATGCCCTATACCTATTTCCATGGACTTCTGCAAATTGATATCAAAACCTAAAAGAAAGTCTGCTTCAGATGGCATATTAATATGGTTTCCTAACATAATCTATACACAAATATCCCTCATTAATATATATATATATATATATATATATATATATATATATACACACACACATACACACACACACACACACACAGGGGTGCCTGGCTGGCTGAGTCAGTGGTCTGTGACTCTTGATCTTGAGGTTGTAAGCTCAAGCCCCACATTGGATGTAGAGATTAATTAAAAATAAAATTTTTAAAAAATACACACAAAAGCAGGACATAAACACCAAAACAAACCAAGAGAAAAAAATGGGTGAAAAAAAAAAGTAACATTCAATTCAATTCTATTTATTCAGCTACCTAAATATACCTAGCACCTTCCTATAGGTATGTGTCCATCAATCACTCAGTAGTTTTTTATTCTCACACATCAGTTACAGGGTATATTAAAATTGAATTCAAAACAGTAATAGTCTTATAGTTTATTCTAAGGAAAAAAAACTATTCATAAATACAAGGGTTTTTTAAAGATTTTATTTATTTATTAGAGAGAATGAGCATGCATATGCAAGAGAGAGAGAGAGAAAGAGGGCAGGAGCAGAGGAAGAGGGAGGAGCAAACTCCCTGCTGAGCAGGAAGCTGCTTTGCAGCTAGACCCCAGGACCCTGGGATCATGACCTGGGCCAAAGGCAGACACTTAACTGACTGAGCCACCCAAGTGTCCATAAATACAAGTTTAAAAGCAAGCAGAGAATGTTTGTGAAGACTTTTCCCCCACCATATCTACTTCAGCCAACAAATAGATGAGTACACAATTAGGAAAAGTTTAACTCGGGCAGCCCCAGTGGCCCAGCGGTTTAGCGCCGCCTGCAGCCCAGAGTGTGATCCTAGAGACCTAGGATGGAGTTCCGCGTCGGGCTCCCTGCATGGAGCCTGCTTCTCCCTCTGCCTGTGTCTATGCATCTCTCTCTCTCTGTGTCTCTCATGAGTAAATAAATAAAATCTTTAAAAAAAAAAAGGAAAAGCTTAACTCAAAATAATTCAGTTTAATGTCCCTCTGTATCCAGCCTGAAAAACAGAGTAATACCAAATCAATACGAAAATTTTAAAAAATGAGTTGCCTTCTAACAATCTCATTCCATATTAAACTAATACAGCTGATGACTCCTATAGGGGTACACAGTCTGAGTGTGGTGAGGGGTAAAGACTCATATGGCTGCAACTCAGGTGGGGAGTCAAAATTGGCACAACTGGAGCCCAAGAGACAGAGGTTTCCTACAGAGGGTGCAGACTGCAAGAAAGAACCCTGGGAGATCATAGGGAATGAGAAAGGAAGAGAAAGAATCAAAGTTAAGAAAAGTGAGGCAAAAAAAAAAGTGAGGCAGAGGTGGTTCCCCTTTTGTTGGAGGGTACAGGGAGCAGGGGCTTGGGGGGAGGGGAAGGGTACATTAATGAAGATCAGGAAGACAGTGACCTACACTGTGACTAAACAACCTCAACATCTTGCCTCTATAGTAGCTTATACAAGTCACAAATGGTTTTCAAATTCTGGTTTCCATATTTTTATCTTGTTGATAAATTCAATGAAAGTCTATGTTTGCAACAACAAAATAATAACTTACGTTGTTAATTTATGCTAAATATGTTAAATATGCTATTAATAAAAATTAGGTATAAAACATAAGTTTTTTTGTACTAAACTGGAGAAACTGAAAGAAAATATTTGCTAATTTTTTTAAAGATTTTATTAATTCATTTGAGAGAGACCACGCACATGCATGTGCACATGAGTAGGGAACAGGGTAGAAGGATAGAGAGAAGCAGACTCCCCACTAAGCCGGGAGACAGATATGAGGCAGGGCTCCATCCGAGGAGCCAGAGACCATGACCTGAGCAGAGGATAGACACCCAAGCACCCCAAAATTTACTAATTATAGCAGTGACTCAAACACATCTATCTAAATGAGTACTATATTGGGCAGCCGGGTGGCTCAGTGGTTTAGCGCCGCCTTCGGCTAGGGGCGTGATCCTGGGGACCCGGGATCGAGTCCCACGTCGGGCTCCCTGCATGGAGCCTGCTTCTCCCTCTGCCTGTGTCTCTGCCTTTCTCTCTCTCTCTCTCTGTAAATAAATTTTTAAAAATCTTAAAAAAAGAATTTGTTTTTAAAAAATAAATAAATAAATAAATAAATAAATAAATAAATATTTTATTAATTCATTTGAGAGACCACGCACACGCATGTGCACATGAGTAGGGAACAGGGTAGAAGGATAGAGAGAAGCAGACTCCCCACTGAGCAGGGAGACAGATATGAGGCAGGGCTCCATCCCAGGAGCCAGAGACCATGACCTGAGCAGAGGATAGACACCCAAGCACCCCAAAATTTACTAATTATAGCAGTGACTCAAACACATCTATCTAAATGAGTACTATATTGGGCAGCCCGGGTGGCTCAGTGGTTTAGCACCACCTTCAACCCAGGGCCTGATCCTGGAGACCCGGGATCGAGTCCCATGTCAGGCTCCCTGCATGGAGCCCGCTTCTGTCTCTGCTGTGTCTCTGCTTCTCGCGCGATCTCTCTTTCTGTGTCTCTTCATGAATAAATATATAAAATCTTTAAAAAATAAAATAAATGAGTACTATACTGCAAAATAATCTCCTAAAAGTAAAAAATGAATTTATTCCCAAGATGATGCCAATATTCTAAAGTTTTCACAACTTCTCTTTAAAGAAGAAATATGGGGCAGCCCGGGTGGCGCAGCGGTTTAGCGCCTGCCTTCAGCCCGGGGTGTGATCCTGGTGACCGGGGATCAGGTCCCACGTCGGGCTCCCTGCATGGAGCCTGCTTCTCCCTCTGCTTGTGTCTCTGCCTCTCTCTGTCTCTATCATGAATAAATAAAATAAAATCTTTCTTTAAAAAAAAATAAATAAATAAAAATAAAGAAGAAATATGTAGAGGTACTTCAGTGGCTCAGTGGTTGAGCATTTGCCTTCAGCATAGGTCATGATCCCGGGGTCCTGGAATTGAGTCCGCATCAGGCTCCCCACAAGGAGCCTGCTTCTTCTTCTGCCTATGTCTCTGCCCCTCTGGCTTGTCTCTCAAGAATAAATAAAAAATAAAATCTTTAAAAAAAAAAAAAGAAATGAGTCACTCTCATTACAATCTCCAAAATATGTGTATAGAACAATAAAAATAACAGCTTAACTCTCAAAAATAAGAGATCATGTCTTCCTTGAAAACTCTTCTCCCTCAGTTCCAGTGCTGCTCTGAAGTGGTTCTTACTCTTGTTTCCATTCCCTTGACTTCTATTCTTCCTCTCACCACATACTCTAGCCATTCCCCAAGGCCATCAATTAATCTTTCCTCTCTTTTTTTCCAAGTTTCAAACTACTAGATCCTGTACTGACAGCCCCACCCTTGCCAAGGACATCATCTCCAACAAGGGCCTCAAAAACAAAACAATATAAATAAAACCCTACATGTTCAAAGTTAACTTTCGTTTCTTCTCTAAACAGCTCCTTTTGATAACTTTCCTGTTTCTATTAAAAACCACGAGTATCCATTGGTCATCCACAGTTGAAATTTGAAACATTTCTGACTCTGTCCTTTTCATTTCTCCTCACACCCAATCATGAGTCCAGGCTAGTAGACAGCAAAATTCCTTCGCTCACCATCTCCCATTCGTCCATCCTCACCACCTCCACCCCTATTACCTCTCATCAAGACTACTGCAATGGTTTCCTAATTCCAACATGTCCAATCCACTCTAACCCAGGTCACATGCTACAGCCCAAGTGATTTCCTAAAGTGCACTTCTTATCATGGTCCATCACCTCTCCAAAAACTTGGAGGCTCTATGGCACCTACCTCACTAGCCTGGTACTAAAAGTCCTCTCTGTGCATTAACCACAATCTATTTCTATTGCTTTATCACCAGCAATAACTCTCTCTTATTTTTAAAGATTTATTTATTTATTCATGATAGACACACAGAGACAGACAGAGAGAGAGAGAGAGAGACAGGCAGAGGGAGAAGCAGGCTCCATACCGGGAGCCCGACGCGGGACTCAATCCGGGGACTCCAGGATCATGCCCTGGGCCAAAGGCAGGCGCTAAACCGCTGAGCCACCCAGGGATCCCCAACTCTTAAATATACAAACATACACTCACTCATACATTACACTGCAATCAAAATAAATTACAGAGAAGTCCCCATAAATGTCTGATTAATTCCAGACTGCTGCAATAGAGGACAGGGATGCCTTGGAACTACCAGCAGTCAACAAATATCCAATGAATGAATAAATGAATAGAATGGCTTAGCTTTCCCTCCTGCATTTCTATATGATCACATCCTGATTGTTTTCAAGTTTATTTCAAAGAAGCTTTTTTTCATGAAATAATCTCACCAGTAAAAAACTAATCACCTTTTCCTTTAAAATCTCATGGCCCCTTATCTTCTAATCCACTCAACATCCTCTATCCAATTATATTTATTTATCTCAACCATCAGATTTTACATTTCTTAAGGATAAGGTAACCGAGTAATATAATTGAGAGAAAGAACCAACCATCTCTAATACTTGATTATTTTCTTAATTTGCCTACCAAAATTTAAACTCCTTGAAGGCAAAGATTTGTCCCCCCACCTCTACTACCACCCCTAGCATTGGGCACAGTATTAAAATGAAATACTAAAATATATTCAAATGATCTGAAAGAAGGAAAGAAAGAAGAAACAGTGGAACAAAAATTGGAAAACAGAAACCAAATAGTAAAATTAGTAGCCTTAAATCTAACCATATCAATAATTACATTAAATGTAAATGGTCTAAACACAACAATGAAAAAACAAGAGATTGCAAGAATGGATTAAAAAACAAGACCCAATTACAAGTGATCTATAATAAATTCACTTTAAATATGGTGGTATAGGTAAATTAAAAGTAAAAACAGTAAAAAGTAAAACACAGCTCTATTCATAATCACCAAAAAGGGGAAACAACACATATGTTCAAAGGTGACTGGATTAACTTGGGTACATCCATACAATGGATTATTTAATAAAAAAGGAATGATTAACACATACACACAATAACATGGGTGAATCTCTAAGTCATTACCCTGAGTAAAAGAAGCCAGTATCAAAAGGTTACATACCAAATTACTTCATTTACATGACACTGTGGAAAAAGACAAAACTATAGCAATTAAGAACAAACCAGACCATTGGTTCACCCCAGCTGGAGGTGGAGAGGGCAACATGAAGCTTTCTGGGATGACAGAACTGATGGAAACCCGATTTTGGTAGCAGTTACAGAAATTTATACGTGTGTTAAAATTCATAAAACTGTACACCGAAAAAGTCAATTTTACTGTAGTTAATTTAGAAGTAAAATAAGCATTAAGAGAATGATCTCTCTGAACCCTTCCAAACTATAATTTTATGAATGAGAAGGGAGGAGTGTGAAAGGAAGATGGGGAAGGAGAAAAGCAAATGCTAAATCCTACTGGCATCAAAGCCACTACTCATAAAAACCTCCTGATTACTGCACAAAATAAACAAAGCAAACCCAATCTTCAGAAACTCATTCTCAGAAGAGGCTAAGAAAACCAGACATTCAGATCCAAAATGTGGATATTAGAAAATGCCTGTGAATGGCTCTTCTTGTCTGTTTCTATATTTTATACTTTCAAGAAGCTGCCAATTTCTCCTGGCTAAGTGCCACTTTCCCGGCTTGGGGTTACTCAATTTACAAGCATTCCTTTATTTATACCCTATACTCTCAATTGGGGTCTTTGGCAGTCACAATAAAGCCTCTGGCAGAGAGATCGGGGCTCCTCACCGGGAACGAAGGTCCCTGCGGGACACAGCACACGCGAGACTGACCTGAAGCCCCTGGGCCGGGAGGTCTTTCTCACAAGTCAGAGAGCGTCTCCCACCACCAAAGCCCCCAAAGGAGGAAGCGGCTGGAGGCCAGGCTCTGGGCACTTCTCCCTCCTCTGAACAGCCAGGCTGCCTCGGCCGCAGCTGGCCGTTTCGGGGCCGCCCGGGTGTGGAGCGCGCGCTCGGCACAAGGCTGTGCCCCAGTGATCTTGGGCAAGTCCCTTCCTCTTCCAGAGGGCGACGGTACTCCGGGCGTGCTGCCTAAGCCAGCTTCCCACCGCCGCTCCGACTCTGCGACTTTCTGCCCCCCTCCCTTCGCCAACAGGAGCCCGGCTCCTCAGACCCCATCCCCGCCTAACACACCCCCCCGCCCCGCCCCCCACCGCTCACGAGGGGCCCCGAAGGGCCTACCCACCCGCCCGAGGGCACCGCCCGAAGGCAGCAGGGAGGCTGAACCACCGAATCCCGGTCTCTGGCCCCTCAGCGCGGAGCAGGCCGCCCGGCCGCATTCCTGCCCGCCCCTTCCTGGGGTGCCGCCCGCCGGGGCCGGCTTCCACCTGGCGGGGGGCGGGGGGCGGGGGGGGAGAGCGCACGCGGGAGGGTCGGAGGGGGACCGGACCCGGGCGGGGTGCCCACCTTGAGCTGGGACTTAGAGACCTTGCCGCTGTGGTCCAGGTCGAGCGCGGTGAAGGCGTGCCAGATGCCCTTGAGCAGCTCGTCCTTCAAGCCCCCCATGGCCGCCGCGTGGCTCCCCCGACTGCCAGCCCGCCTCGCCGACCCTCGGGCGAGTCTGACGCCCCTCCGCCGCCGCAGCCACGGCCGCCCGCTCTTCAGTCACCTGACCGCGCAGGCCCCGCCCCCGCCAGGCCCCGCCCCCGCCAGGCCCCGCCCCCTCGGCGTCCGCCGGGAGCCAGGCGCGGAGCGGGCCGAGCGGGCGCACCGGGCGGACGGGGCTTCCCACCCCGCGGGGAGGAGTGCGGGCCTTCCCCGCGCTCTTGCCGGCGGAGCACCACCCCGCAGGTCGCTCGGGTTCCCCAGGCCGCCTCGGGCCTGCTTCGGGGCTTGCGTGCCCACCGAGCAAGACCCTCATTCCGAGTTAAAATACGAGAGTCGGGGTGAGCAGCCCGCAGCCCGCGCCTCGCAGTAAGAAAAAAAAAAAAAAAAAGCCCCGCGTGTGTCCCGCGGACGCGCCAGTGTCTGAGGAGAACTGAAAAGTCCCCGAGCAGGGGCTCCAAGGCCAGCGCTGATCCCAGCCGGGGGAGGGGGAGGGGGAGGGGAGGCAGGAGGGACTTCGGAGGGAAGGGTTTTATTCATTTTTCACACGTTTCTTTGGGCTGTGGGGGGCCTGGAGCCGAGGGTTAAGGTTGGTTTAGAAGCCACAGAGTCAGGCATGCTTTGCTTCCTAACCCTCAGCTCTCGAGGGTCAGTACACAACTTAAGGGTTTGCCGCTGGTCAGTGTGCTGTTCCTGGTGTTTCTGTGCTTGCACAATAGTTAATGAGAGAGTCCCAGCAAATCACTCCACCTATTTTACTAGTCAGAATGGGTGGACCATTTAAAAGAACACATCCAAGCCTATGAAGGCGTCCTCTTCATCGTAGATGTTTAATTAGTATCTGTTAAGTGTGGTCACCTGAGCTTTGGGGGCTTCAGATTCTTCACATATAGATGAACACGTTGCACCAGATGTTCTGCAGGGGTTCTTCTCAGTGTTCACATCCTAGGATAATAAGGATTGCTGGCTGACTCCAAACCGATGAAGTCACCAGGCACAGTCAGTGCCTTGCCTCTCCAATCCAAGACTAAATCTGGACAACATGGACAGAAGAACAAATACCAAGACTTTTCAAAAGATCATTCTCATTTCGAGTTTGGTTTTGTTTTCCTCTATTATGTTCCTGAATGCACACATATGCACCTTATAAAGAAGGGAAAGGTCATCATTAGGAAGGGGAGGTGGGAAAAAGCAGAAAAGGAAAGAAGTGCTCAATGAGCTAGAGACTAAAGGGAATTTAGCGGGCCAGAGGAAAAGATAGCCTAGAGGGGTGGAAGAGGAGAGACTGCTGGTGCCTCGCTGTGAGGAACCTTGAGGCCCTACCCCACTTTACCACTTTTCTTGACATGCTAGTATCACTTTTATCATTTACCCTCCCCAACTCCAGTCCAAATCTGCCTGTAAGGAAAAACATGATTCAACCTTTAATTTCTGAATGCCAACTCAGCTTTCCCCGGGGAAGTGACAAAAAAATGAAACCCTCCTAATTCTCAGGATTCAGCTTAACCACTAGATGGTTCTCTCAGTATCTGTTAGCACCAAACAGGTATTTCAAAGCTATATATATATATATATATATTCACATAACTAGGACCCAAATTCCCATTTCTTCCTCAATCTCAATTCTCATAATCCAAACAAATTTTAAAGCAGAATGATGTCATGAAAAGACTGTTTTGGAACTTGACAGATTATATTAGTTATCTATTACTGTGTAACCAGTTAACCCTAAATTTAGCTTCAAACAATAATAAACATTAGCTCAAAAAAAAAAAAAAAAGAAAAAAGAAGCATTATCCCATATTTTTCAGTAGCAGGTGTGGGACACACTTGTCTCTTTAATTCACAGTTCTTCAGATGAAGAAGAGCTCCAGTCAAGGAACCTCATACACCTAGACCTGACTTTGAGGCAATCTTGGACTTCAAGGCGATTCCATGAAAGGGACATGAATCGTAGTGGCTGGGATGAAGCGAGGACTATGGTGGATGGTCTCCAAGATGGCACCAATTAACTCTGTTTCTCTATGGGTCCAAAGTGTTCTAAATATGAAGAGGTAAATCTAATTCCCCTCCCCTCGGATATGAGCTGGACTGAGTGGCTTGTTTGATCAACAGAATGTGGCAGAAGTAAAAGCCTGGGACTTCTGAACCAGGTCACAAAAAACCTGGCTTTCACCTGGATTTCTTGGAATTCTTACTCTTGGAATGCTGCCTCTTGGAACCTTGCTGCCATGCTGTGAGAAGCTAAGGCCACATGGAAGAGTCGCTTAAAAGAGAAAACAATGCTGGCAAGATCCCAGCTGTTTCAACCATACCAGCCTAGACATTAGCTATATGAAAGAAGGAACCATCATAGACATTCTAGTCCCAGCAGATACTACATGGAAAAGAACCCAGACATACGACCCCAGTCAAGCTGTCCCTGCCATCTCCAGCCATTTTGGGGTCAACACAGCTGAGGCCCCAGACATTGGAAAGCAAAGACAAACCGTCCTTTCTTTGCCCTGCCCAAACTTCTGATCCACTGAATCATGACCAAAATGAAATGATAGTTGTTTCATGCCACTGTTTTGAGTGGTTTGTTATATAGCATTAGATAACTGAACAACAGTGAAAAGATAATGTTCCCAACATAATGTTTCCTTCCCCTGCCCACCAGAGAAGATTCTGGTCTGGCCTACACATTCTTCCCCTCCCCTGCCTTCCAGGAGATTCCTACCTTCCCAGACTAGTTCTTAAACTCTTTTTGTCATGGAGAATTAGGAAGAAAAAAAGGAGGAAAAGAAGATCACAGTGCAAAATCGGTGGTGGGGGCGAGGGCAGGAGTGGGGAGGAGCCACAACTCAACCATAGTTGTTGAGAAGAAAGGAAAAGCTGCTCTAGTATGTGAAGGCAATCGGTGAGAAAAGGGGCATTCTAACAAATCTCATGGAAGACTTTATAGCTCCATAGCATTTGAAAGGTGTAGATAAAGGACTTGAAAGCTTTTCAAATACTTTTGGCTAGAGAGACTTTGTTCTTTTATTCAGGACTAGCTTAATTATAGCTAATACTTGTGGCTTCTAAGTGTTGCAAACAAATGGCACTCCCTCCCCTTGGACTGCATTCCAGACCATCCTGTGTTTTTTCTGCTAAGGGTTACAAAGGGAAAGTATGTGTACAGGTGAATATGCTGCTCTCTTGAGAACAGGGAAGGCTGCAAAAGAGGAGTGACGATGAGGCTGAGTCGCAGCTAACTGAGCAAAAGTGAGAGAAGAAACTTCCACACAGAAAACAGTCTAGACAAAGCATGGTTTAGTCAAGAACCCCAAGCAACCCCAACTCCACTAGTGTGGAATGTAGAGAACAATGACAAGAGCAGAGATATGAGAAGAAATTGGACAGGTTAGCATCTGAGGCTATACAGGCAGGAGACCTAGGCCTGTCAAGTCTGTAGAGCTCTTATCTTTCTCAGGCTCTGAAACTGCTCTATAATCAGTGGCACAATCTAGCAGCAAGAAGCAGAAATGCTGAACGACTGTGCCTGAAGCTGCAGATGTGGGAGTGGTGTCCAGCCCCTGCCCACTCAGCTGCTGATAGCATCTTCATTACTGCCATTACACCCGCAGCTCTTTTGGGGACGAGGGGAAGCTTTCTGGGAAATTTCATAAACTGGTCCCAGAATTTAAGTAGCACCCCAGGGAGTCAGGCCCACTCCACATCCAAAGAGCTAGAGGAAATTGCAGTCAACTAGGAAAAACAATAACCCTCTCTGCCTCACAGGAGTGAGTTATTGTAAGGAACAAATAAGATACCATCTGTGAAAGCACCCATAATCATGAAAGCCTATCCAAATGGGAGGGGCAGTAATGACGAACAAGAAGGAGATTATAATAATAGAGTTCTGATGCCAATAAGGACTGAAACCTCTAAGGCTTTAGGGTTGGGTCTTTTGCTCAAGGTGCAAAAGCAGCAAAATTTGATCTTTTAATGATCAGACCTATGTGACAGGACTAATTCTTAAAGCATCTCAGACAACAGTAGCCGGAGTTTAGGCTGAGCCCAGTGTTCTATAGAATATCCTGATTTCATGATCTTCTACTGAGACCAAAACCAGCTCTACTGACCCACTGACTGCATGAATATCAATGTCAACATTACCCACTGAGGATAGGGATAAGGGTAGGCTTCTCAAAGGTGGAGATTGAGTCTTGAAAATTAATAAAAATTGATAGACAGCTGGAGAGGAGAAGGAAGGGCATTCCAGAAAGAGGTAGCTGAATGTGCAGAAGTATAAAAGCCTACATAAATAAATAAATAAGCCTGTGGGAGATGAAGGAGAAGGAGGAATATAGAATGGTATTTTGGCTAAGGGTGCCTAGGTAGCTCAGTGGGTTAAGCATCTGCCTTTATCTCAGGTCATGATCTCAGAGAGTCCTGGGATATAGCCCTGAGTTGGGGGGGGGGGGTAGTCTTTGCTCAGCGGGGAGTCTACTTCTCCCTCTCCCTCTCCTTCTGTCTTCTTTCTCCCTCTCTCACTCTCTCTCAAATAAATAAGTAAAATCTTAAAAAATAAAAAGAAATATGTACATAGCTGATCCTTGAACAATGTGGGGGAGTAGGGGCCTCGACCACCTTACAGCTGAAAATCCACATAGAGTTTGACTTTCTTTCTTTCTTTTTTTTTTTTTTAAAGGTTTTATTTATTTATTCATGAGAGACAAAGAGAGAGAGGCAGAGAAGCAGGCTTCCCGCAGGGAGCCCTATGTGGGACTCAACCCCAGGGCTCCAGGATCACGCCCTGAGCCAAAGGCAGGCGCTAAACTGCTGAGCCACCCAGGGATCCCGTGTTTGACCTTCTCAAATTATGACTGCCAATAGCCTACTGTTGACTGGAAGCCTTACCAATAACGTAAACAGTGGACATATATTTTGTATACGTATTATATACTGAATTCTCACAATAAAGTAAGCTAAAGAAAAGAAAATGTTATTAAGAAAGTCATAAGGAAAAGAAAATACATTTCTAGTACCTACAGTATCAAAAAAATATCCACGGGATCCCTGGGTGGCGCAGCGGTTTAGCGCCTGCCTTTGGCCCAGGGCGCGATCCTGGAGACCCAGGATCGAATCCCACATCGGGCTCCCGGTGCATGGAGCCTGCTTCTCCCTCTGCCTATGTCTCTGCCTCTCTCTCTGTCTCTCTCTCTGTGACTATCATAAATAAATAAAAAATTTTTTTAAATGTTTAAAAAAAAAAACAAAAAGTATCCACGTGTAAGTGGACCCATGCCGTTCAGAGCTGTGTTGTACAAGGGTCAACTGTATTTGGTCTTCATCCAATCCCTGACACAGAACTCCTAAAACCCATGAATTTCCTAAGTGATGAGTGTGATTAAATTGTTTTTGTCATGTTAATGAACTTTTGGAGAGCACCTAAGGCTAGGGAGCCAACCGTATCATTAGAAGGTTGGAACCTCCTAGGGAGAGGAGAAGTGCTGGAGATTTAATCTATCTCCAATGGCCAATGATTTAATAATTCATGTCTATGTAATGAATCCTCCATAAAAGCCCAAAAGACAAGGTTTGAAGAGTTTTTGGGTTGGTGAACCAGAACACGCCCACATGCAAGGCCCCAAACTCCAGAGAAACAGAAGCTTCTGTGTATAAGACTTCTCCCTATGTATCTCTTCATACGGCTGTTCATTCACATTCCTTAAAATCTTTTGTAATATGCCAGTAATCTAGTAAATAAACTGGTTTCATGAGTTATGTGAGCCACTCTAGCAAAGCAATTGGACCCAAGGAAGAGGCGTGTAGGAACCTCTGATTTCCAGCTAGTCTGTCAGAAGCAGTGTAATAACTTGTGCTTGGACTGGTGATTAGCATCTGACTTGTGGGACTGAACCCTTAACCTGTGGCATCTGATGCTGTCTACCAGAAGACCATGTAGAACTGACACCAGCTGGTGTTGGAGAATTGCTTGGTGTAGGGGGAAAAAAACTACACATCAGAATTGGTTTCAGAAACATAGGCTAAGACACCTTGGTCTTTGCAGTCAGAAAAATGACCCAAGAGATTTTTTTTTTTTTTTTTTTAGATGATACTGAATACAAAAGCTTCCAAATGAGTAAAAATCTACTAGATTTCACTTCTGGTAAAATGACTCGACAGAGAGTAGGGGAATTTGGTATAAAAGCAGTGGGGTAGAAATCAGGGAGAGCAGCCAAACCAAAGCTCCAAACACAAAGGTAGGAGGCAGAGCCTGAAGCAGTGCTTGATTTGTACATGGTTCCTATGGTCAATAGCAAGGGTGTGATCTGAGGGCTTATGGGTGATATCCAGCCCAGATATACAATACAAGTAGATGAGTGGAAGAGAACAGACAGAAGAAGTAGAAGATCAGACAAGGGTCTAGAGCCCAGGGAACACCAAAATTTAAGGAGTGGTTTGAAGAGGAATCCTTTTAAAAGGGCTAAGAAAATGCAGCTAGAGAGGTCCAAAGCCTCCCTAACCAGCTCCACTCTCCCTTCAGAGTGTCCCTCATCCTTGAGTTAATTCTTGATCCTTTCCCTCCACCCTCTCCATCAAAACTCCTCTTCTTCTGAGAGTAGGAGAGCAATCTAAGTTAAATCGATCCACATTTGGGTTTGAATGACCAATGCTTCTCTACCTTTAGCCAGTTATTGAGTGTTAATCTCTAAGTGTAAATTAATCTACAATGGATAAACTTTCAGTCTACTTGGGAATGGTAAAGAAAACTTCAGTTGTATGTAACCACCCTGGCTAATTACTTCAGCTTGAGGAAGAGAAGGAGAGGAGAGAGTTGAAAGCAGCTATAAAGCCCCTCTGAATTCCTATTTCAGTGAACTGTGGTTCCCTCCTTCCCACCCCCTATTTTTTTTTAATTTTTTAAATTTATTTATGATAGCCACAGAGAGAGAGAGAGAGAGAGAGAGAGAGGCAGAGACACAGGCAGAGGGAGAAGCAGGCTCCATGTACTGGGAGCCCGATGTGGGACTCGATCCCGGGTCTCCAGGATTGCGCCTTGGGCCAAAGGCAGGCGCCAAACCACTGCTCCACCCAGGGATCCCCTTATTTTTTATTTTACTTTATTTGTCCTTTAAGTAGGCTCCACATTGGTCATGGAGCCCAACACAGGCTTGAACTCATGACCCTGAGATCAGTACCTGAGCTGAGATCAAGAGTCGGACACTTAACTGACTGGGCCACCCAGGAGCCTCTACCCCTCATTTTTAATAGGGGGCATCCAGGTTTGAATCTGCTGGAAACTTCTAACTCAAAAGCCATGCATACCTAGAAATTCTGGGAACTAGGACAAGCCAAACAATGATGTCCTAGTTGTAGTTCAGTTTCAGGTTGAATATCCTTCTTTCTTCTTCCCCTTTACTGACTCTCAGCAAGGACAGAACAATTTAGGCCCTCAGACTGCACACAGGAAACTGATGAAGAGAGTAGTAGAGAAGAGGACATCACTTTCCATCCATCTTCTCCTTCTGGGAGAGACATCAAAAATCTTTTTTCTGGTATAACCATTATGAAAAAGTTTGGAATTTCTTCAAAAAATTAAAAATAGAATCATCTTATAATCCAGCAATCTCACTCTGAGTATACATCCAAAGGAAATGAAATCAGTATCTTGGAGAGATACCTGTATTTCCATGTTCATTGCAGCATTGTTGACAGCAGACACACTAGGGAAACAACCTAAAACTCCCTAAGTCCATTGACAGGTGAATGGATAAAGAAAATGTGTGTGTGTATTATATATTATATGTATCTATAACTATATATATGTGTGCATATATAAGACTATATTTAATGGGGAAATATATATATATAAATAATGGAATATTATTCAGCCTTTGCAAAGAAGGAAATCTTGACATTTGTGACAACATGGGTGAAACTGGAAGACATTATACTAACTGAACTAAGCCAGACACAAAAGGACAAATACTACATGATCTCACTTATATGTGAATCTAATATAAGTCAAACTCATAGAAGTGGAGAGTAGAATGGTGGTTGCCAAGGATTGGGGGAAGGAGGAAATAGGGAGACGTTGGTCAAAGGGTACAAAGTTTTACAAGGTAAATAAGTTCTGGAGATCAACTGTATAGCAATGTGAATATAGTTTATAATACTGTATTGTACACTTGAAATTTGATACAAGGGTAGATCTTAAATGTTCTCAACACCAAAAAAAAAAAAAAGAAAAGAAAAAGGTAGCAAGGTGAGATGACGTGCATGTTTATTAGCTCGACTGTGGCAATTTTTTTTAGTGTATTTTTAAAATTTATTTATTTAAGTAATCTCTACACCTAACATGGGACTCAAATCCATGACCCCAAGATCAACAATCACATGCTCTTCTGACTGAGCCAGCCAGATGCCCCTGACAATTATTTTTTAAATTATGTGTAGGGGTGGCCCCGGGTGGCTCAGTGGTTTAACCTTCAGCCCAGGGCCTGATCCTGGAGACCCCGGGATCGAGTCCCACGTTGGGTTCCCTGCATGGAGCCTGCTTCTCCCTCTGCCTGTGTCTCTGCCTCTGTGTGTGTGTGTGTGTCTGTGTCTGTCATGAATAAATAAATAAAATCTTATAATTTTTTTTGTTTTTTTTTAATTTATGATAGAGAGAGAGAGAGGCAGAGACATAGGCAGAGGGAGAAGCAGGCCCCATGCACCGGGAGCCCGATGTGGGATTCGATCCTTGGTCTCCAGGATCGCGCCCTGGGCCAAAGGCAGGCGCCAAACTGCTGTGCCACCCAGGGATCCCAATAAATAAAATCTTAAAAAAAAAATCTTATAAATAAATAAATAATGTGTATATCAGAACATAGAGTCATATACCTTAAATATATACAATGTTTTTAAAATATTTTTTTTCAATTTTTATTTATTTATGATAGTCATAGAGAGAGAGAGAGAGAGGCAGAGACATAGGCTGAGGGAGAAGCAGGCTCCATGCACCGGGAGCCCGACGTGGGATTCGATCCGCGATCTCCAGGATCGCGCCCTGGGCCAAAGGCAGGCACCAAACCGCTGCGCCACCCAGGGATCCCTATACAATTTTTATTTGTCAATTATACCTTGGTAAAGATAGGGAGAAAACCAGCAATATCCAAGAAAAAAGAGAAAGAAAAAGAAGAAAGAAAGAAAGAAAGAAAAAGAAAGAAAGAAAGAAAGAAAGAAAGAAAGAAAGAAAGAAAGAAAGAAAGAAAGAAAGAAGAAAGAAAGAAAAGAAAGAAAGAAAGAAAGAAAGAAAGAAAGAAAGAAAGAAAGAAAGAAAGAAAGAAAGAAAAAGAGAGAGAGAGGGAGGGAGGAAGGAAGGAAGGAAGGAAGGGAGAGAGAGAAAGAAAGAAAAAGAAAGAAAGAAAGAAAGAAAGAAAGAAAGAAAGAAAGAAAGAAAGAAAGAAAAAGAAAACAAACCACATCTTTTATTTTTCACTCCTTTCCTTTCTTCCTCTGTGCCTTCCTTTCCTTCTTATTTTTTTCCTCCACAAATAAGCATTGAGTACCTTCTCTGTACCAGGGATTGTGCCAGGTGCTGGGAAGCCAACAGTGAGCTTGCAGGTAACCCTTCGCCACATAGACTCATGGTTAGGAGGAAGCTCTGCCCCTTCTGCTGGTGACTTGAAGGGAACCATGTGGGTGTTACTTAGTTACCATTCCAGACCTGCTCATTCCTCTTGCTCCTTCCTATATTTCCAATCTTTCCCCATTTTTCCGGGATCTAACTTTCAATATGTTAGTAGAGTCATCCAAAGGTTTTACCTCCTGGGAAGCAAAGGACTGAGTTTATGGAATCATAAACTTCTTTCTGATATTTGATTAAAGCACCATCTTGGACACCCCCCCCCCTTTTTTTTAACTTGGTAATTATGTGACCATGAAGTTAATCTTTTTTTTTCCTGTTCTTAGTACAATTTCTGCTTTTTTTCGTAACTTTTGGCCTCCTCACAGTTCACTGCATACACTCTTCCCTCATTACACAGAAATACCTATTTATATTTTATATGCAGAATATACATAACAGAAGAGACAAAACAGCCAAAAATATTAACATCTACTTTAAAAATTGATAAAAATTTTAATACTTTTTTTTAAGATTTTATTTTATTTATTCATGAGAGACACACACACAGAGAGAGAGGCAGAGACATAGGCAGAGAGAGAAGCAGGCTCCCTGCAGGTAGCCCGATGTGGGATTCGATCCCAGGACTCCAGGATCACACCCTGGGCCAAAGGCAGGCGCTAAACCGCTGCGCTACCCAGGGATGCCAATACATTTTATTATGTATATATCTCCTGCTTTTATATTAGAGTTACTTTTTATTTTTATTTTTTTATTTATCCATGACAGACACAGAGAGAGGCAGAGACACGAGCAGAGGAAGAAGCAGGCTCCATGCGGGGAGCCCGATGTGGGACGCGATCCCGGGACTCCAGGATCACGCTCTGGGCTGAAGGCGGCGCTAAACCACTGGGCCACCCGGACTGCTCTCGAGTTACTTTTTAAATACTTACTTCTTTTAAACTTCTCACTTTGATTCATGGAGTTTTACACATGTAATCATTAGGAATGCCCAGGTAGCTCAGCAATTGAGCCTCTGTCTTCCGCTCATGGCGTGATCCCAGAGTCGCAGGATCGAGTCGCGCATTGGGCTCCCTGCATGGAGCCTGCTTCTCCCTCTGCCTGTGTCTCTCCCTCTCTCTGTGTCTCTCATGAATAAATAAATAAAATATTTAAATATATATATATATATAATCATTAACTGTAATTATTGTTCTCTTTGACGCTCAAAAGAATCATGACATGGCCAGTGGGATCCCTCTATGGCTTCATTGTGCAATTAGCACGATTTCAAATATTTTTGGAAGCATCCTTTTCTTAGACGTGACAAGCCTCTCCTGATTTTCCCCCGCTCTAAGACATGGAATTGACTGTGCTTCAAAAAGCCTTGGTTTCTGTTTAAGGAACATAAGAGAATCCAAAATCTGGATGTTGTATTTGGTAGTGAATAAAGTTATTTCCAGGTGACAGATCTGAAGATTGTTCCTTTTAAATCCATCAGTTTGGGGTGCCTGGGTGGCTCAGTTGGTTAAGCAACTGCCTTTGGTTCAGGTGATGATCCCAGGAGGATGGAGTTTGCCTGCTCAGTGGGGATTCTCTCCCTCGCCCACTGCCCCTCCCCCCACTCATATGTGCGTGCTCTTGCACCAGGAGACATTCTCTTTCTCAAATGAATAAATAAATCTTTAAAGAAAAAAAAACCTTTCAATTTTTATCCAACTGGAAATTACTTTGGTTCTAACATAAAAATATACTTCCTTAATATACCATATACTTCCTTTTTTAACCTTTTGCCAAATCTATAATTATAACCTCTTCTCTTTTATAATCTTTATTTGAATCACCTATCACCATTCAGATGTCTCTTGACTGATGCAAATTTGTTTGAATTGTGTTTTTTTTTTTTTTGGTCCAAAATAAATTCAGTATTTATTACAGTATTCAACTGTAAGAAAGATTTTCCAGTTAACTGTTATTATCTATACCGTGGTTATTTATAAATGCCTTGTGTTCTTCTTCAATTCCAATCCTTTTTTGTAAGAATCTTGGTATAAATATAAAATAAATGAATAGTTTAGTGTTGTAATCAAGTTAAACTTGGTAACAAAGCAACTCCTACATATTTCATGATTTATTATTGTGGGAATAATTCAACACGTATGGAAAAGTTTGTATAAATGGTGATAATTACATATGAAGATGGTATGTTTAAGGGTTAGATGGTAGGAGAGATGGAGAAAAATATGGGTAGGAGCAAGAAGTTACTTGAAGGGCCCATTGAACAGTTCTAGAATGGTAACTCAGCAACACCAACATAATACCCTTCATGTTATCAGCACAAGGGCCAGGGGCCTCTTCCCAACTGTAAGTCCAGGAGAGAAGGGCCTCCTGCATGCTCATTGTTAGATCCCCTGTGTGTGGCACAATATCTGATACAGAGAAAATGCTCAATATGTATTTGTGGAAGGAGGGAAGGAAGGACAGCATGCAGAAAGGAAAGAAAGGAGTAACTAATATATGACATGTTTATTTATTTATTTTTTTTATATGACATGTTTATATTTCCAGTTATCCCAAACAATTTCATCAATGCATAACAAAAGGCGGGATTCCTGGATGGCTCAGCTGTTGAGCAGTTGAGCGTCTGCTTTCAGCTCAGGGCATGATCCTGGGGTCTAGGAATGTAGTCCTACATCAGGCTCCCTGAGAGGAGCCGACTTCTTCCTCTGCCTGTCTCTGCCTCTCTCTCTGTGTGTGTCTCTCATGAATAAATACTTTAAAAAAATCGTTTTAAAAAATGCATAACAAAAGGCAATACAACCAATTATACAATACTGTAAATCTAAAAATACATGATTTCAGGAAATCCCCTATGAAAGGTATAGGCATGACAGACAAGTAACACTGATGGAGCAAGTAAGGTTTAATGATTTAAAGGGGTCAAAAAAAATTTTTTTAATTAAAGGGGTCAAACTTCTATGTCGTGTGTGATTCCACTCGTATGAAATGCCCGGAATAGGCAAAGCCATGCAGACAAAAAGTAGATTGGTGGTTGCCTAGGGCTTAAAGGAGGGGGATAATGGAGGGCGTATGCTAACCAGTTTATTATTGTAGCGATGAAAATGTTCTTTTCTTTTCTTTTCTTTTCTTTTCTTTTCTTTTCTTTTCTTGTTTTTTAAGCAGGCTCCATGTATAATTTGGGGCTTGAACTCATGATCCTGAGATAAAGAGTCACATGCTCTACTGACTGAACCAATCAGGTGCCCCTCGATGAAAATGTTTTAACATTGATTGTAGTAATGGTGGCACAATTCTGAAGATACTAAAAACCATTGAATTGTATATTTTAAACGGTCAGTTGTAATAGTATGTGAATTTTATCTTAGTAAAGCTGTTATGAAAGTAGGGGCAGCCCGATGTCTGGCAGCTCAGGTTCAGAAGGGGCCACAAGGCCCCGGCCCCAGCCAAGAATCAATTATAAATAACTCCAACCTATGTAAATAGCCAAACTTAAGTAACCTACAACCCAGGCCAATATGGAGTGGTATTGTTTTAATTTGGGGTCTACTAATAAAATTACTATAACCCTAGAAAAATATCAAAATAAACACAGAGTAATGAAAAGATTAAATCTAAAAAAAAAAGAAAAGATTAAATCTATGGTTTTAATATATTTTTAAAGATTTTATTTATTTATTTATTTATTTATTTATTTATTTATTTATTTATTTAAGAGACAGAAAGTATGAGTAGGGTGAGGGGCAGAGGGAGAAGTAGACTCCCCACTGAGCAGGGAGCCCAATGCCAAGCTCAATCCTGGGACTCCAGGATCATAACCTGAGCCAAAGGCAGACGCTTAACCGACTGAGCCAGCTAGGTGTCCCTATGGTTTCAATATTTTAAAATTAGGGACAGCTGGGTGACTCAGCGGTTGAGCATCTGCCTTTGGCTCAGGGTGGGATCCCAGGGTCCAGGATTGAGTCCTACATCAGGCTCCCTGCATGGAGCCTGTTTCTCCCTCTGCCTGTGTCTCTGCCTCTCTCTCTCTCTGTCTCTCATGAATAAATAAATAAAATTAAAATATGTATATTTTAAAATTAGATTTAAACGTAGTTCTAGCCTTTGTGATTATTTTACTTTGTGTTTTCTTTTTTTTTTTCAAGATTTTATTTAAAGGTAGACGCTCAATCACTAAGCCACCCAGGCATCCCTACTTTTGTGTTTCTGTCTGCCATTTGGTGTGTTAGGATGTTTGAAACGTTCAAAGAATTGATCTTACTAGGTTATGAATATAATTTGGGTTGTTTAAGGGAGTTTAATTAAGTTTATGTAGTGATCATTAAGATGGACTCCCGAACCCTCATTCACTCTGGGATAATTAGTAAAAGCCAAATGGCAGTCCCATTCTCCTTGCCAGTGATTGGTCTAGGAATAGGCAGGTGGCACAACTCTGACCAAGATGTAAGTAAAAGTCCACCGTGGGACTTCTGGGAGAGGTTTCCATGGTCTTGTCTCCCCACCTCCCCAAAAAGGAAATAAAAGTCCCACTTCCTTCTCTGAAATGTTGTGTCTGGATATGATAATGTCATTGCAGTAGCCACGTTGTGACAAGCCTAGGAGTGCTGCCAATACATGGACAAGGGCGGAACCAAGGGAATCCCAACAAAGCGGAGCTCGAGCCCAGATGTACTGCATCCACAGCCCACTTCAGGCTTCATCTTTTGTGAGATAATACATTTCCTTGTTATTTAAGCCACTCCAAGTTAGGGTTTTCTGTTATTGTCACCCCGAAGAAATAAAAGTTGTAATCAGGATTTTTTTTAAGATTTTATTCATTTATTCATGAGAGACATAGAGAGAGACAGAGACAGGCAGAGGGAGAAGCAGGCTCCATGCAGGGAGCCGGACGTGGGACTCGATCCCAGGTCTCCAGGATCACGCCCTGGGCTGAAGGCAGTGCTAAACCCCTGAGCCACCCGGGCTGCCCTATAATCAGGATTTAAATGTAAAAATGTAGTTGAAGAAAGTTTTGTCTTCTAAATTTTATTAGGCATGTAAATTTGATAAATCGAGCATCAGTTGTCTTGATACTGGAAGTTGCAGAGAGTATTACTCTGCACACACAGGAGCCCCTTGGACTTTAAAGTGCCAACAGACAAATTTCAAAGACGGATTCATTCCTTTGATCCTCCTACGGAAACTTACTGTAGCATGACACATGTCTTCAACTGTGGCATTAAATAGAGACTCAGAGGAGTGGGTGGGTGGCTTGGTGGTTGAACATCTGCCTTTAGCTCAGGTCATGATCCTGGGGTCTTGGAATGGAGTCCCATACCAGGCTTCCCGTGGGGAGCCTGCTTCTCCCTCTGCTTAGGTTTCTGCCTCTCTGTGTGTCTCATGAATAAATATATAAAATATTTTTTAAAAAATATATATATTTTTTTTTTTAATAGAGACTTAAAGAAGACATATCTGCAGGGATCACAAATACTGACTTCTGGTATCATTTCTGGTGGAGAAAGAGAAGTTAGAGAACCCAAAGGAACAAAATACAAGTAGTCATGCTCTCCATCAATGACCAAAGGAGACTACACAAACCAAGAGTCACAACCCAAATGCTTTCAGGGTTCAGGTGATTTCTGTGACTGACGTTGAGTGGAAGTGAGGCAGGAGGAAATGGTGGTCCCACCTAGAGGGAGCACCTCCACCCAGACGCAGATAATGTTACAACAAGGAAAAGCTACAGATTCGATGTTGCCAGATCTTCCAGTTTTCAGGAAAAGCCGGAAACCCGGATCATGTGAATTTTTAGATAAAGGCAACCAATTCAACTTCATTTTTTTGAAGGTTTTATTTATTTTTTCATGAGAGACACACACATAGAGAGAGGCAGAGACACAGGCAGAGGGAGGAGCAGGCTCCATGCAGGGAGCCTGATGCAGGACTCGATCCTGAGTCTCCAGGATCACACCCTGGGCTGAAGGCGGCGCTAAACGGCTGAGCCACCTGGGCTGCCCAACCAATTCAACTTCAAAAACAAAAACAAGGGGATCCCTGGGTGGCTCAGTCATTTAGCGCCCGCCTTTGGCCCAGGGAGCAGTCCTGGAGTCCTGGGATTGAGTCCCGCATCAGGCTCCCGGCATGGAGCCTGCTTCTCCCTCCTCCTGTGTCTCTGCCTCTCTCTCTCTCTGTCTATCATGAATAAATGAATAAATAAATCCTAAAAAAAAAAAAAAACAATAAATTGTGTGGCCAAAAAAACACATCTATAGCCTGTCCACAGGCTGCCAGTTTGTAATGTTGCCGCAGAGGTTTACAGCATGCCCATAGAGTAGAATGTGAAAATTGAGACATCTGCCCTGTGCTGCAAACCAGGGCCAACATTTTTTTTATTTATTTATTTATTTATTTATTTATTTATTTATTTATTTATTTATGATAGTCACACAGAGAGAGAGAGAGAGAGAGAGAGAGGCAGAGACATAGGCAGAGGGAGAAGCAGGCTCCATGCACCGGGAGCCCAATGTGGGATTCGATCCCGGGTCTCCGGGATCGCGCCCTGGGCCAAAGGCAGGCGCTAAACCGCTGCGCCACCCAGGGATCCAGGGCCAACATTTCTATCCCACAGGTGCTTCTTCGACACTTAGATTCAGGGCTACCTAGCTGGAAAGATATGATTCATATCAATAGTCCAGCCAGAAGGATTAGCTGCAAAATGCACCTGCAAAGCTGAGTGAATGATCTGTCACATGGGGCTGTTTAAATGTTTTCCTCTGCTTCTATGCTGAAGACTGACACACAGGTTGCATTTCAATCCTTGCCAGACCCCAGTTGCATAACAGTGATTAGCCACCAATGTGATCAGTCCTGCTGAACTCGTTTGCTGTGTTCCTAGGCTTTCTAAATTAGGATCAACCATTCACTCACAGATGAAAAAAATTAGAAAGAGAGAGAGAGAGAGAGAGAGACTGCTCATCACCGGAGTCTCATCACACATCCCTGGAGCTTCCCAGCATAGCCCAGCACAGTCCGCAGTCTGCAGGGGTCACATGACAAATATTCCCTGGTTTCTCGAAGATAAGAGTAGACCCAAGGCCTGTGAATGCCTCTGACTCATAGAAAAATTTGCTCATTTTCATGGTCTAGTGTGTTATTTTAAAATATGTGTGATATGACACATTGTAACAGGAGGAACTTAGGTTAGATATTGAGGACAATTTCCTGACTAAAAGATTGTGAAACATTAGAGCAGGTTATGAATGAGGAAGTAGAGGCTTCATCTATGCAGGACTTTTCCGCTAGGGTAAACGCCTGATTCTGTTGGTCAGATGCTATCACTGAAGTCCGTGGGTTTGTATGAGACATCTCCTCCAGCCTGCTCTTCACTCTTAATAAGAGCTGCCATTTATAAAGGGTCAACATGCTCACTTTTGTAGGTCCTTATCAAGTCCTCATAGAAACCCAGTCAGACAAATTATCCCCATTTTTGCGGACAAGGAAGCTGAACCTCAGGGAGATTAAATAAATTGCCGAAGGTCACCCCAGCAGGCTAAGATTAGAACCCATCTCTGTGTGGTTTCCAAGTCCAGGCCCTTTCTATAAGGCCTTGTGGCTGCAATTCCCTTGGCAGAGTACCCGTGACTACCTGGGGGAATAGAGACCAAAGGGCAGGTTCAGACAAGGAAAATATTATCCAAAACAGTTGGGAGAGCCCTGCTGAGACCCAAAAAGGAAATTAGTGTCAGGAAGAGAGATAAGATGCCAACCAGGGAGGATACAGAGACACAAAGGAGAGGCAAGGTCAGAACCTGGAAGCCAAGGGATATCCTTCTAGAAAGAGTTTGCGCTGACTTAGACGGTCCAGGAAGCTGAAGATAGTGAACAAGGAGTTCCTTTTAAGCAACACTCAGCTTGTGCTGCTGAGCCTGCCAAGCACCAGGCTGGATGTTGCTGACCCGCCCAGCTCAGATTTTCCTTTGGTGACTCCTGACTTGCTAACGGTGCCCTTGGACAATTCCCGTTCCCCCGTCCCACCCACCAGCCATTGTCTTTGATGTACAGGAGCTGAAACTCTTTCCAACAATAACTCTGCAATGTGGTCCAGTGTTGATGCTTATGTTCAGAATACCTGTAACAGTGTAACTTTCCTTCTCTGAAATATGGTTCCTTTTGTTTCTGCCCTGCTAGGGTTCCTGGAATAGCATCATTGCTACAACATAAGAGAGGGCAGGTTGCAAACTAGTTAGTCCCTACAGCCCCAATATATTATACGTTAAGCTACACCGACTTTCCTATTTAACACTTGCTGCTGAGAAGAGTTAGAGCCTATAATGTAAACAAAGCAAAGGAGCAGCTCCAAGACAACTCTGGAGAGGGTGGCCACCCATACCTTATTTCAAGAGGTCATCTGGGTCACACTTTTGTTTTATTGAAGTATAATTAACATACAGTGTTATAGTAGTTTCAGGTATACAACATAATGATCTGACAACCCTATACATTACTTAGTGCTCCCCACAAGTGTAGTCACCATCAGTTAGCAAGCAATGCTATTACAATCTTAAGTGGCTATATTTCCCTATGCTGTACTTTTAATTTTCCATGACTTATTTATTTTAGAACTGGGAGTTTGTAGCTTCTAAGAGCTTGTTTTCCCAGACTCCAGTTGGCCTTAGAAGCTCCAGACTCTGCTCAAATAGGAAATCTAAGGAAATGAGCACAACCAAGGAGACACAGGAGAACAGACTCATCGGGCTGAGTTTCTGGCTGTTTGGCTGGAACTGATATCCAGTTCCTTTCCTTAAACTCCAAATTTCCTGGAAGCTCAAGCCTCGAGGATCAGAAGGCAGGCCCAAATCTGTCCTGCTAGTCTGTGCCTTTGGCAAATTTTTTCATTCTATCTGTATTTTCCTGAAGCACATTCCTCTATAATAAGGGTGGAGAGAGAAAAATAAAGCAGAAATTAAATACATAAATCAGGACCTTTTTTTTTTTTGCCCTGACTAGTCTTAGCTTGGCCAGGTCAATAAATCAATGCAAGGACACATTTGCCTGAAATTACTTATCTCACCCCATTCTCCACTCACTATGAAAAAAAGCCAGAGCTGACTTATCCGTGACTCCAATGGAAGTTAAAGCTCTCCAAAGCCTGCTGAGAATTTGGCCTAGGGATTAACAGAATTCTGGGGAATTCTTTGGATTTTAGGTTCATTCAGTTATCCCACAATCATTTATTGGGTACCACCTATTTTCTAGGTGCTGAGTTCGGAGTGGTGGAGTGCTCCAGAGACGACAAAAGCATAGATTCTGCTCTCTAGCTGCTCAGGGTGTAGAAGAGAGACAAAGCGTGAATTAGATGACTATAGATAGAAAATACTAAGTGCCATGAGAGAGAGAACCACATAATAATCATCACTTATATTTGAATGGGACTTTCTGAAGTCAGTTTCCTTGCATTGTCTCATTTGCTCCTCAGCACACCTGTGGTAGACCTCGGCAGTGATTCTTGTCCAGCATCCTCTCACCATTCTGATAAGTACCCTAACTTCTCACTGGAGAATTTCCATCTACCCATTCATGTCCCATGTGCTGTTGCCGGACTAACTACACCCCAGCATCTGAGGTAGGACAAGTCTCCTCCTGGCTCCAGCTGATCCAAGCACCCAATTCTCCTAGCCATCATGACCATCTCAAGGACGGGAACATGACCCATTAAGAGCAATGAGAATTGGGATCCCTGGGTGGCGCAGCGGTTTGGCGCCTGCCTTTGGCCCAGGGCGCGATCCTGGAGACCCGGGATCGAATCCCACGTCGGGCTCCTGGTGCGTGGAGCCTGCTTCTCCCTCTGCCTGTCTCTGCCTCTCTCTCTCTCACTGTGTGCCTATCATAAATAAATAAAAAAAATTAAAAAAAAAAAAAAAAGAGCAATGAGAATTAGTTGGGATTTCTGCAGAAGTCCTCAAGCTTGTCTGCTGGAGTCAAAGCAGAAAGACTCGGTTCTGGGACGGCTGACAGACATCTTGTCACTCTTTAAACCTGAGCCTGAAGGCGGCAGTAAAACGCAGAGCTGAAAGGAGTATAAGAGTCCAGATGAGGGATCCCTGGGTGGTGCAGTGGTTTAGCGCCTGCCTTTGGCCCAGGACGCGATCCTGGAGACTCGGGATCGAGTCCCACATCGGGCTCCCGGTGCATGGAGCCTGCTTCTCCCTCTGCCTATGTCTCCGCCTCTCTCTCTCTCTCTCTCTCTCTCTCTCTGTGTGACTATCATAAATAAATAAAAATGAAAAAAAAAAGATAAAAAAAAAAAAAAGAGTCCAGATGATATCATTTGAGCTCTGAATTCACCAATGCCTGAAACCGTCTCTGCCCCTAGACTTTTCACCTATGTAAACCAATAAGGGCCCTTTTGTCAGAAGCCGATATAGGTTGGGTTTTCTGTCAGTTGAAACAAAAAGAGTCGTGAAAAAGCTCTAACTCTATGAGATAAGTATTTCCATCTCTATGTTATGAAAGAAAAATAGAAGGTCACATAAGTGAAAAAGGAACAGCTAAGAAGTAGTAGAACCCCATCTCAAACACACAAATCCTGATATAAATTTCTAGGTTCAGTCCTTCATACCACAGCTGCTTCCCTCAGTCACAGAAATCCTGTGGAAGAACAGATAAGTAGGTGGGAAAGATTAGTTCGGCTTCATAGGAGCACCAATTTAGCTGGACTTTGAAAGACAGGTCAAATTCCACCCGAGCTGATGGCAAAAGTACTATGGGTAAAGGGAGCGTCATTTGCAAGGTCTTGGAGATGAGAAACTCAGGGGTAGCTGGACAATAGCAAATACTTCAGTTTGTCAAATGCATTGGGTGTATAAGAGAAGATAACAGAAAGCTGATTTATGATCAGAATGTTTGGGGAACTTGAAATTTATCCTGAAGGTCAGAAATTTCCAAACCACACTTTATTTTTTTTTTTAATTTTTTTTTTTTTAATTTTTATTTATTTATGATAGGCACACAGTGAGAGAGAGAGAGGCAGAGACACAGGCAGAGGGAGAAGCAGGCTCCATGCACCGGGAGCCCGACGTGGGAATCGATCCCGGGTCTCCAGGATCGCGCCCTGGGCCAAAGGCAGGCGCCAAACCGCTGCGCCACACAGGGATCCCGAAACCACACTTTATTAAAGCTTGGCTTCAAGTGACCAGAACTCAATTTTGGCTAGCTTAGTTGTACAAGATCTTGGGGATGAGGTCCAGGAAAGAAGATTCAAAAGAACCCAGTGAGGAGAAAGAGTCAAATTCTTGGCTTTGAGTTCCAAAATGGTATCTTGAAACCAGGACAATATGATGGAGCTCAAGCAGGACTTGCCTCCTTGAAAGGCCTCCCTTTTTCTGTCAAACAAATAAATAAAATCTTTAAAAATAAATAAATAAAAACAAAAAAAATCACAGGTGTTTAGTTACATCAAAAGCTGCCAAATAGTCAAGAACAATTAGGACAGAGAAATGTCCATTGGATTTAGCAAGCTAGAAATTATGAGTGAATTTGACTTCATAATTTCAGTAGAGGAGTGGAGAACAGAAACCAGGTGTGAGGAGGTTGAAAGCAACACAAGGAAGTAAATTTATATCTCCAAAAACCCCTTTGCTTCAAACACATGGCCTTGACATTTAAAATGGAAAAAATGGAAAAAAAATTAAAAAGAAAAATGATTTTTAAAAAAGACATAGCCGAACTCTCACATATCCCTATGAACCAAAAATGGAATAGAAACACAATGCAATGAGTAAGGTGAAGCGTCAGGCTTAGGAGCTCTGAGTCTAGAAGCTGGACAGTGGAAGCTGGACAAAAGGTCAGCTCCTATGGGGACAAAGTTCTCCCTCAGTGTGGGAGACTGATGCTTGCAGCTCCATATCAGAGGCTGATGGGGGCTCCATGACTTATTTAAAAAACAAAACAAAACAAAAACTGAGGGTGCCTGGGTGGCTCGGTTGGTAGAGCATCTGCCTTTGGCTCAGGTCCAGATCCCAGGGTCCTGGGATTGAGCCCTATATCCGGCCTCCTACTCTGCAGGTAGCCTGCTTCTCCCTCTCCCTCTCCCTCTGCCTGCAGCTCCCCCCTACTTGTGCTCTCACTCTCTCAGATAAATAAATAAAATCTTAAAAAAAAAAAAAACCCTGAAGAAAATAGCTGTTAGTCTGTGGGGTTGTATCTTTATTAGAGCCCAGGGTGGTGAGAAATGAAGAGAAATTATCAAGTCACCTGCTGGCCCCATGACTAGACCCATCATATCCCTAATATCCAGGGATGCAGAAGCATGAGCAGAGGCCCTGGCTTTATGCTGACACCCAGAGAGCCAGATGGAAGCATCCTGGCATCCTGGGCAGGGATGAGGGAAAGTAAGAGAGAGAGAGAGAGAGAGAGAGAGAGAAATCAAACAAAAAAACAAAAACAAATACTTTCTCACTCAAAAGCTTATGAACCATAATTCCAAAATATATGAAAGGACCTACTGGTGGGAAAGCTAGGCTTTGATATGAACAATCAGATCAGAAAATTTCTCAAATTTCCTCTGGAAATTTGTAAAACAGTATAAAAAGACCTTAAAAGAGTACATTGAACATGTTCAGAGATGAATGTACACCTTTCATTTCAAAAGGAAAGTGTGAAGCAAAAATAAGCTGAAATGAAACAACATGAACGAGAACCAATTAGAAATCCTTGAAATGAAAAATACCCTAGGGACACCTGGCAGGCTCAGTCAGTAGAGCGTGCAACTCTTGATCTCAGGGTCTTAAGTTCAAGCCTCACGTTGAGGGTAGAGGTTATTTAAAAAAAGAAAAGAAAAATACCCTAACTGAAATCGAAGGGGCTATAAATAGGAGGAATTCTAGAATAAGCTACTCTCAAATAGTATATTAGAAAACTGGAAGAGGGACAGAGGAATTCACTCAGAACATAGCATGAATAAAAACGAAAAACACAGAGAAAGCAAGAAAGCAAGAAAGAAGGAAGGAAGGAAGGAAGGAAGGAAGGAAGGAAGGAAGGAAGGAAGGAAGGAAGGGAGGAAGGAAGAAAGAAAAAAGAAAGAAAGAAAGAAAGAAAGAAAGAAAGAAAGAAAGAAAGAAAGAAAGAAAGAAAGAAAGAAAGAGAGCAATTAAAAATAGGCAGAACAGGGATCCCTGGGTGGCTCAGCGGTGTGACCCTGGAGACCCGGATCGAGTCCCACATCAGGCTCCCTGAATGGAGCCTGCTTCTCCCTCTGCCTGTGTCTCTGCCTCTCTCTCGCTCTGTCTCTCATGAATAAATAAAGTCTTAAAACACACACACACACACACACACACACACACACACAAAACCCCCAAAACTCTTTAAAAAATATGCAGAATAGGGGCGCCTGGGTGGCTCAGCCCACTAAGTGTCTGACTTCTGCTCAAGTCATGATCCCAGGGTGGTGTGGATCCAGCCCTGCATCTCATTGGGCTCCCTGCTCAGTGGGGAGTCTGCTTCTCCCTCTGCCTCTCCCCACCAGCTTGTGCCCTCTCTCCTCTCAAATAAGTAAATAAATATTTAAAACTTTAAAACATATGCAGAATAGAAGGTAAATATGTATATAGTAAGAGTTCCAGAGAAAGAGAATTGAGAGGAATGACAGAAAAGGCAATATTTGAAGAGAAAATTACTGAATTTTTTTCCAGAATTGAAGAAAAAGCCCTAGGAATGAAAGAAATTTATAATCAGCCAAATTATTATTCATGAGTGTTGGGGGAGAGAGGATCTCAGTGTATAAAAACTAAGAAATGTTTGCTACTCACAGGCTCTTACTAAATGTACTACTGGATTTTGATTCTAACACATGCATCTGTTCATATGTTAGCATCTCCAAAATCATAATGTGTATTACAATCAATCAGCAACTTTTATTCTTAGTTTTATTTTCTCTTAAAAAAATTCTAGGGACTTCTGGGTGGCTCAGTGGTTAAGTGTCTGCCTTTGGCTCGGGGCGTGATCCTGGAGCCCCGGGATTGAGTCCTACGTCGGGCTCCCTGTGTGGAGCCTGCTTCTCCCTCTGCCTGTGTCTCTGCCTCTCTACCCCTCCATGTCTCTTATGAATAAATAAAATCTTTTAAAAAATCTTTTATTTGCTTAGTTTTCTTTGTACTTAACCTAATGTGCCATCAAACGTTCCATCAGCTGCGCAAATCTGCTTCCATTAAGCACTCTGTGCCATCTACTTAAGGAGGTGTCCCTGGAGCCCTCTGACTTGCTCCAGAAAGAGCTGTTCTCAAAGCCTGTGGCATCATTGTTACCTTAGCTTTTCTTTTTTAAAGATTTTATTTATTTATTCATGAGAGACATAGAGAGAGAGGCAGAGACACAGGCAGAGGGAGAAGCAGGTTCCCCGCAGGGAGCCTGATGTGAGACTTGATCCCAGGACCCCAGGATCACGCCCTGAGTCAAAGGCAGATGCTCAACCACTGAGCCACCCAGGATTCCCTACTACCTTAGATTTTCTATTCAGCATCATGTTGGTGATTTCCTTCACCTCTGTCTTGTGATGAGGACCTGGTCTCCTGGTTTCTCTTATTCCTCCCCCTTGGTTTGTCCCCTTGTTTTAGTGGAGCAAATTCTCCTATTATGTCCCAACAGTGCACTGGAAGGAACATTTCAGACTTTGCATGTCTGAAAGTATTTTTTTCCTACCCTCAGTCAATAGCTTGGTAGGGTTAAAATTCTAAGTTGGAAATTATTTTTTTCCTCAGTATTTTGTGTTTTTTTTAAAAGATTATTTATTTATTTATCCATGACACACACACACACACATACACACACACAGAGGCAGAGACACAGGCAGAGCGAGAAGCAGGCCCCATGCAGGAAGCTCGATATGGGATTCAATCCTGCTACTCCAGGATCACATTCTGAGACAAAGGCAGACACTTAACCCCTGAGCCACCCAGATGTCCCATGACCCCTTATCTTTTAAAAGAATTGATCCAAAAAAAAAAAAAAAAGAATTGATCCAGCTGTTGTATGGAGAATAGACTGCAAGTAGGCAGGTGAGGGAAGAAGCAGGGACACTAGAGTTTATGTTATATTTTGTGGCAAAAGAAACTCCCCCATAACTTAGAGGCTTAAAAAACAAACTCTTAATATTACTCATGGTTCTATGGGTTAGGAATTTGGACCAAGCACAGCCTGGCTAGCAATTTCCGCTGTGCCTGGGATATCCACTATGGCTTCTTTATTCACGTTTGTTCACAAATAGCTGAGGGCCAGCTGCAACAGGAGTGTGGGATAAATGTCTGGCTGTTGCTGTTGATTAGACTTCAATGGTTCACCTCTAGGTTGTCTCATAGCCTCCCCCTCTTCATGTGGCATCTCTAGCACAGTAGCCAGACTTTTTACATGGCAGCTCCAAGCTGTGGGGTCTTCTTGGGTTTTTGTTTTATTTTTTAAAGATTTTATTTATTTGAGAGAGAGCATGAGTAAGGGGAAGGGGCAGAAGAAGAGGAAGAGAGAATCTGAAGCAGACTCTGCTGAGTGTGGAGCCTGACGTGGAGCATGAGGTCACGACCCCAAGATCATGATCCAAGTTGAAACCAAGAGTTGGGTGCTTCACTGACTGAGTCACCCAGGAGCCCCAGGGCTATGGGGCCTTCTTAAGGCTTTGGCTCATCACCAGCAAGCATCAATTCTCCACATTCTCTTATTTAAAGCAGAACACAGGCCAGCCTGGATTTGAGGAAACGGGCCCCTCAAGAACATGAATACAGGGATACCTGGGTGGCTCAGTGGTTGAGCATCTGCCTTTGGCTCAGGGCGTGATCCCAGAGTCTGGGATCGAGTCCCACATCAGGCTCCCTGCGGGGAGCCTGCTTCTCCCTCTGCCTGTGTCTCTGCCTCTCTCTGTTTCTCATGAATAAATAAATAAAATCTTAAAAAAAAAAACAAAAAACATGAATACAGGAACAACTTTAAAAAAAGAAAAAGAAAAAAGGGGCCCTGGCTGGCTCAGTCAGTAAAGCATGCAACTCTTGATCTCAGGATCATGAGTTCAATTCCCACAATGGGGTAGAACCTAGTTTAAAAAAGAAGAAGAAGAAAAAGAAAAAAGAACATAAATACAGGAGCTTTAGTTTATCGGGTGGGCAACCAATGACATGGCACAACAGCAATAGTTCAACCCCACTACGTTGAAAGCTAATAATTAAGGCAAAACTTGATTCTAGTATGGACCAAGGTGGTAGCAATGGAGATGGTGAGAACTCACTAGTTTCTGGGTATGTTTTGAAGGCAGGGTTGAGGGGATTTCCTGACAGCATTGACACAAGGAAGGGTCAAGGGTACTCTGAGGTTTTCAGATTGAGCACATGGAAGAATGCCGTTTACTGAGAAGCAGAAGACTGAGTGAGAGGCAGGTTTGGGGGAATATCAGGAGTTTGGATTTGAAACTTTAAGTGTGAAGTTTCTATTGGACATATACATGGAGGTATCAAGGAACAGCTGACTACGCAGGTTCAGAGAGGTCAGGTGTGGATATATAATCTACCAGTTGTCATTGTAGATAGTATTTAAAGCCATCGACAGGACAATATCACCAAGGCAGCTTGGGAGCGAAAAAAGGAAGCCCCGGGATCGAGTCCCACATTGGGCTCCCTGCATGGAGCCTGCTTCCCCCTCTGCCTGTGTCTCTGCCTCTCTCTCTCTCTATCATGAAAAAATAAATAAAAGCTTAAAAAAAAAAAGATAAGGGGTCATATCTTATCACGTCCCTGCTCAGAGTACTCCAATGCTTCTCATCTCAGAGTAAAACCAAAATCTTTACAACAACCTATAAGATCCCAAGGACTGGCCAACTATGGCCAGTTTGCCGAATCTTTGTACTACTGGGATTTTGTTTTGTTTGTTTGTTTGTTTGTTTTAATTTTTATTTATTTATGCTAGTCACACACACACAGAGAGAGAGAGAGGCAGAGACACAGGCAGAGGGAGAAGCAGGCTCCATGCACCGGGAGCCTGACGTGGGATTCGATCCCGGGTCTCCAGGATCGCGCCCTGGGCCAAAGGCAGGCGTGAAACCGCTGCGCCACCCAGGGATCCCTTGTTTTGTTTTGTTTTTAAGGGGCTGTTAAAAAATTAAAAATGAGAAAAAGAATACGTGACAGAGATCATATGTGGCCTGTACAGCTTAAAATATTTACTATCTGGCATTTTACAAAAAACTTTTGCCAATCTCTCCCTTGCACAGCTGGACCCTTGGTGACTCTGCGTGCATCTTCTCCTCTTGCTCACCAAGCCCTCTGCTCATCCAGCCCCAAGCAAACTGGCCGCCTGGTCATTCCTTGCATTTTCTTACAGTTGCTCCAACTAGCCAGGTATGCCCAAGCCCTGAGGTCTTGACTCCTGCTATCTTCTCTTCATGGAACATTCTTCCCCAGTTTGTTATCCAAAGTCCTTTTCTCTCAGGTCTTTACCCAGATGCACTTTCTCAATGAGGCCTTATCTGTCCACCTTATTGAAAATTACGTGTCCCTGCATCTCTAACTCTCTCTGCCTTATTTTTCTCCATATCACATGTCACTAACACATATTTTTTGCCTTTTGTTGTCATTGCTTATCTTCTATATTCTCCTACTAGAATGTAAATGTGTGGACAGGAATCTTTGTCTGCTTTCTTCACTGATGCAGTCTCAGTGTCTAGGGCTCCTGCTGCATGGTGGGCACTCCGTGTGCATTTCCTGGATGTTTTTATGGGTCATGAGAACCATTACATCTCTCTGTTTGCTGCATAGCACTTGTCAGCAGCTGCAAATGCCATATTTAGTGGTCTGTCCACAAACTCCACTAAAGCGGGAACTGCAGAGCTGTGCTCGACAAATATCAAGTATCCAATGTAATATTTATTCCATAAATAAATACACATCCCACACGTCTTTTAAAAGAATGAATGGGAAGTGAGGCAGTAGAAACACAGTAAGTCGACACTTTTTCAAGAATTTTGCCGTGGACAGGAGCAGATAAATGGAATGGTGGCCGGAAAAGGATACATGGTCAAGGGAGGGTTACAAATGGTGATACAAGGAATAATCCAGATTGACACGTATGTTAATAGCATAGGAAAAAGGAGAAATTAGAGAAGCAGAGTTATTGGAGAGGGGAAAACAATAGGGTGCAGAGCCCAGGAGGAAAGGTTGACTGTGATGGACACAGTTCTAGTCTTTCCTTGAAGAGGAGGAAAGAACAACCTCCAGCAGTTAAAGCCTCATTAATGGCAAGATGAGGAAGTTCCCTTCTGGCTTCTAGTCCCTCACTAAAGTGTGGAAGGTGAGATTACCTGCTGAAATTAGGGGGTGGGTGGGAGATTGGAGATTTGAGAAGAGGGGACAAAAGAGTGTGGAGATAGAGACTGTCCTAGGGAAATGTGAAGGGACAGCCAGGTGGTTACCAAGGGCTCATTTGGGGTCAATGGTCACGAATTTCAACGAAAGCAATCACCCCATTTAGTAATTTCTCTTGAGCAGCATCCAGCTCCTGGGTTCCAGGTACAGAGAACACAGAGTTGAGTTTAGTCAGGGTGGTTGTAGCAAAACTGGGATTCTCAGTGCATGGTCTCCAGACCAGCAACATCAGACTCATTGAAAGCTGGTAAAAAATGCTAATTTTCAGGCCTCATTCCAGATTCTTGAATCAGAAACTCTGTAAGAGGGCCTAGCAATCTGTGCTGTAACAAGCTTTTCAGATGATTCAGGTTCAGCATGGCTCAATTGGGTCCTCTGTTCAGAGTCTCAGAAAGGCTATGAAATAAAATGTGGGGTTGCACTCTTCTCTGGAGATTCTGAGGATAAAACTTCTTCCAAGTTCATTCAGGTTGTTGACGGGATTCAGTTCCTTATAGTTGTAGGGCTCAGGTGCCCATTTCCTGGTTGGCTGTGAGCTAGAAGCCTTTGTCAGCTTCTTAAAACTGCCTGCATTCTCTGTCACATTGCCCCTTCTATTTTCCAGCCAGCAAGTTGGTGATCAGAACAGCACTTTAAGACAGTGGTCTTTAAACTGGGGTTTTAAGGGGTATGCAGGCATGGAATATTTGAGAGCACCTGTTCAGGGGGATCTTTGACTTCTGTATGTACATTGGCTGAAAAATGACCTTCACGGTATACCATTATGCTTCTTGTCCTTTCCCACCACGCTGTTTGCATCACTCTTCTATTTATGAAAGATTTGTCTCTCACCCATCCTAAATCTTATATTGTAAATTGACCCAGGATATAGAAAATTCATCTCTTTAAACAGGAAACCTATAACAGGCTTTGTGTCTTCCCTGGTCCTATACATATTTCTGTGAAGTTTGAAGCACCACATTGGAAACGGGGTAACTTAAAAAAAAAAAAGGAAACGGGGTAACTTGGCACATGTTGAAAGTGTTTCAATTTAGATATATGGTCGAATGGGTCCAAGGAATAATAAAATAATATATAATACTACTACTACTAATAATAATAATATTACTTCTTTCCTCCCCAGACAGCTGTGAAAGAAGGTATTGCTTCAGAGACAGAATCCTGTGAGGGCAAAGCACAGGGAAGTTCGATAGGAAAAACTGAGAATGGCAGCATCTTATATCATCTGGGCACAAACTCTGGGCAAGACTCTCTTGCTGTCTCTAGCCAGGAAATTTAGAACTGGAATCCAGGTGAAATGTGTTTGACAGAAACACAAAATCTTTATTGAAATAAAAAAATAAAGCCTGATTGGCTGATTGAATTGATAATACACTGGTTTTGCCAATTTTTCTTAATGGCAGACATTTTTCTAAAATTGAATGAGTCACATATGCAGCTCCAAGGTTTTGATAAATTATATGTAAAGCCTATAATAAGATAGAAGCATTTTATTTTTAAAAATTATATTGGCAAAGCATATTAAAATTAATATTTGTATGTTCCCAATTCCTTCAGAGTATATTGGGTTAAATAAAGTGCCTCTATATGAAACAATAAAAGATACAAGTAATATTAACTTGTTAAGTCTTGGTGAAACCTTTCTTGGTATGTTTCCCAGAAACTGAAAAGTGAAGGAGTCTAATTGAGTCACAGATTCTTTTTTTTTTTTTTAAAGATTTTATTTATTTATTCATGATAGTCACACAGAGAGAGAGAGAGAGAGGCAGAGACACAGGCAGAGAGAGAAGCAGGCTCCATGCACCAGGAGCCCGACATGGGACTCGATCCCGGGTCTACCAGGATCACACAAAGGCAGGCGCCAAACCGCTGCGCCACCCAGGGATCCCAGAGTCACAGATTCTTTTGAAAGTCAGGTGGTGGGGCTGCCTGGGTGGCTCAGTGGTTCAGTGTCTGCCTTTGGCTCAGGGCGTGATCCCAGGTCCCAGGATCGAGTCCCACATTGGGCTCCCTGCGGGGAGCCTGCTTCTCCCTCTGCCTTGTGTCTCTGCCTCTCTCTGTGTCTCTCATGAATAAATAAATAAAATCTTAAAAAAAAAAAAAAAAAAAGAAAGTCAGGTGGTTTCCAATTCCTTTGCTTTCAACAAAACTGAATATTGAGTTACCAGCCTATTGATTATTAAGAGTAATCCTCGATAATGATTGCTATGTGATTTTTGGCACATAACTCAGAAGGGACTCAAATAATTGAAAAAGATTGCAATAACAAAACTTCCATTATCATTTACTTATTTATGTAAACAAGGTAATATTTAACCATGAATACATGGACTAATAAAAACACAGGCCCAAAAGAGACATTTTCACTAAAATTTTGTTTTGATTTTTAAAAATTATTTATAGTTTATAATATATCTGTATTGTTTTGACCAATTGCATACTAATTATCATTGTAATGCTATTCAGTCCAGAAGAAATTGAGCACCTATAAACCTAATGATCATAGGGAATTTTTTTTTTAAGATTTTATTTATTTATTCATGAGAAACACACAGAGAAAGAGAGGCAGAGACATAGGTGGAGGGAGAAGCAGGCCCCATGCTGGGAACCCGATGTGGGACTTGATCCCAGGACTCTGGGATCACGCCCTGAGCCAAAGGCAGATGCTCAACTGCTGAGCCACCCAGGCATCCCCATCATAGGAAATTTTTAAAATTTCAATCCTTATATATTTTGTTATTACAGAAAAGAATAATCACGTAATCAATAAAAGACTTTCAAGGATAAGAATATGTTATATCAGCATAAAATATTGTGGAGAAAAGGACAATGGATTTTACAAGTTCGAGAAGAAATGGCACATGATAAAATTCCAACTTTAAGGAAGATTTTTTCTATTTAAAAAAAAATGGATAATGGTGAGCATTGAGCTGCCAAGATATTTAGATCCTTTTTTTTTTTTTTTTCTTCTCTCTCTTTCTCTCTCTCTCTAAGTAGGCTCCACATCCAACGTGGGGTCCAATTCATGACCCTGAGATCAAGAGTCACATGTTCTACCAACTAAGCCAGCGAGGCATCTCTACTCTGGCATCTAGAATCTCTTAGACACATTTTTCTAAAAGGTGTTCTAACGGTTTTGTTTTGTTTTGTTTTTAAAGATTTATTATTTTATTTATTTATGATAGAGAGAGAGAGAGAGAGAGAGGCAGAGACACAGGAGGAGGGAGAAGCAGGCTCCATGCCGGGAGCCTGACGTGGGATCCTGGGACTCCAGGATCATGCCTTGAGCCAAAGGCAGGCACTAAACCACTAAGCCACCCAGGGATCCCCGTTCTAATGGTTTTAAATGCCAATATAGGGAGCCTGGGTGACTCAGCAGTGGAGCGTCTGCCTTCTGCTCAGGTTGTGATCCGTGATCCTGGGCCATCCCACATTAGGCTCCCTGTGAGGAGCCTGCTTCTCCCTATGTCTCTGCCTCTCTCTCTCTGTGTCTCTCATGAATAAATAAAATCTTTTAAATAAATAAATAAATAAATAAATAAATAAATAAATAAATAAATGCCAATGTATATAATGAGCCAGAAATATTATGTCCTTTGAAATTATGAAGCTTATAATACAAACTCTGAAACGTTTCAGAGAACACAGAAACTGGAAAGTTCAAAGACTGCTGGCTAAGGACAATAGCTGGGAACAGGTGGTCTGTGTCTCTGCTGTGTGTCTCTGCTGAATTCAATTAGCAGCTAACATTAAGACAGGAGGCAGGGAAGTCAGTAGAGATTGTTGCCATAGTCCATTCACTCTTAATATTTATTGATGGACTGGCCACCATCTGCTGGGAGCTACTGTGCTCTGGAGATCCCATAAGAACCACGGCCTTGCCCTCATGGAGTTCACAGGCCTGGAGAAAAAGAATAAGGGCTAAATCAAGGCAGGACCAGCAAGGGTAGAGGTGAGGGGACAGAGGTCAGCAATACTGACACTCCCAGGCTTATCTGCACATCTGTGTTTTTATCCTTATTTTCCTTTTTAGAAAAGAAAACTAATTTGCAGAAAGTGTAGTTTTACTACTGAGGACTCCAGGGCAGGGCCTCCTTGAAATCAAGTGATCTTGTTACACAGGCCTCATCTACCATCAATTTTTGGGTTTTTTAAAAAAAGATGTTATTTATTTACTCATGAGAGATACACAGAGAGAGGCAGAGACATAGGCACAGGGAGAAGCAGGCTCCCTTCCGGGAACCTGAAGTGGGACTTGATCCCAGGACCCCAGGATCACAACCTGAGCCAAAGGCAGCCGCTTAACTACTGAGCCATTCAGATGCCCCTATCATCAGTTTTTTAAATAACAAAAATAACTCCTAAAAATAAATAAATAAATAAATAACTCCTGCTCATCTCAAGAATTCAAATAGCACCAAAGTATAAGAAGTGAAGGGCTTGCTGTGTCCCATACCATCTTATTTCTGCAACCACAGGTACAAAATGGGATGATTTTTATACCATACCCCCGAGTGGGAAAGGATGTGGATTAAATTATGCACACATTCACACACTCAGGGTAGGTAAGGATAAAATGGCCACACCCTTTGTGTGTCCAGGGAACTTTGTGCATAACCCCTGCAGCAGGTTCTTTTCCTGGGGTACTGCTAACCCTTGTTCCAATTAATCTGTCTCCTTTCAGAAACCTGCACGTTCAAGAACCCTGCTGGTTAACCCAGATGAATCTCTAATTGGTCTAATTGGTAGGTCTTCCCAGCAGCTTGTCCACGGGCCAACATGTCCTGTGCCAGGACTTGACTGGCTTCAGACAGTTCACAGGAGGTGAGGGAGGGAAAGGAAGGCTCTCAGCCTACACTGCTGCCCTACATAGCTGTTTGGGAAGCTTTGAAGCTCTCTGATCCCATATTTGCTGCCCTCCTAGGCAGCAAAGAGCAAGCCGTTTTGGCCAGAGGAGCACCAGTCAATTCACTTCACTCTTCTCTTACCTTCCTTACTTCTGAGATGTTTGGCAGCTCATGCAACAAAAGGAGATGATGAAGTGTACCCGTAGAGTGGAAACGTGTGCAGGCAGTATAAACACTAATTATGAAGACAGTAAATTGTTTATGGCATGCTAAGGAAAAGTAGTAAACTATAAGAATAGTGGTTTTTTTTTTTATTTTATTTACTTAACTTGACAGAGAAGGAGCATGAGATGGGGGAGCAGCAGAGGGAGAGGGAGAAGCAGGCTCCGAGCTGAGCAGGGAGCTCGATGTAGGGCTCGATCCCAGGACTCTGGCATCATGACCTGAACCCAAGGCAGATGCTTTACTGACTGAGCCACCCAGGTGCCCCTAAAGTTTCTCTTTTTAAGTAACCTCTATATCCAACAGGGGACTCGAACTCAGAACCCTGAAAGCAAGATGTGGGGCATCTGCTGGCCACACCCTTCCGCCACTGAGCCAGCCAGATGCCCCAAGAACAGTTCTTAATATATAATTACAGTACTGCTATAATCACATAATCCTATGTGTACACATGGGAGAGCTGATATAAAAAAAACAAAATTACTTATTGTTGTTAGGCCTATTAGTAGAATTATGGATGGTTTTGTCTTTTTTTTTTTCCTCACACACACACACACAAATCTTGCATTCTTTTTTCCTTAAAAGGAACATGTTTTAACTCCGTGGTCACATTGGCTGAGGAAAATCCCAGCCCAGTGAAGTCAGCACCTAAGTTCCCCCAGAGACTCCCTTGCATGCAGGGAGGGGTCCTGGCCAGGCTTGTGCCGAGGGCTGTCCCTGAGGCTGAGACCAAGTGTAAATGAGGCATCGGGCATTTGCATGACTAACCCAGGGAAAAAACCCACCAGAGAGTTATTTCTATTTAAGCTCAGAGAAATGCAGAAGTAAATCTGCTTGAACCTAACTTGACTTTAAAAGGAAACCAAACTTGCCACTCAAGTTTTTGTGAGGTGGGGGGTGGGAGAACCTTCTGCCAGGAGGGAGAGTAAGTTCCAGGCTCCAAAGACCCTCACCAGAGAACCAAACTCTTCCACCTTCCACCGGAGTCCAGATTCGTGGCCCTCAGGCCCCTGGGGTTAGTGCAAAGGGTTCTGAGTCCCTAAACCCACTGAACCTTGACTTTAGACCAGCCCTGCTTACCCACAGGAAGATTGTGAACTCTGGTAATCATGAAAGCCAAAGAACGTCTTCCAGAAAAATGCACATCAGCCCCCAAATCTGAAACAATTTCAGGGTCTTCATGGACCCCCCTCCCAAATCCTGGACAATCCTACTTGTCCCCCAGATTAAGAACCCCTGTTGGGCCAGCATACATACAATATTTTGCAGACAAGTATGCAACATGAAGGCTATTTTCCAAGCTTGTTGATAGGACTGTGATTGATGAATAAATACAAAGAAATGTTAGAATAAATAAAATGAATGAATAAATAAAAAGAAATACTAGACTCGGAGACTTCTTGTTGTGTATGTTTTCCAGGGAGACAGTTAAATCCCTGAGCAGGTCCAGGAGCATGAGGACGTCGGCCTCCTGTCCCAGGCGTCCCTCATCCCAGCAGCCAGGCCGCCTCGGGCTGGTCGGTCCCGCGTCCCAGGACCCAGGCGCTGGGGGGCGCAGGGCTCCCGATCGCGACCTTGGAGAATCTGCTGAAGCGGACCCCGGCTTTTCGGGGGCTTTTTTCACGGAAATATTGCAGCCGCTGGTTGGTTCACATGTATTTAAGTTGTATTCTCCAATGATGGCCGGGTTTTCCGGACGCGGACCGTCGGCCGCGTCCAAAGAGTCGCCGGCGCGGGCCCGAGCGCGAGGGGAGGCGGCTGCGGTCGCCGCGGGGGAGCGCCCCGGGGAGCCGCCGGGGGCCCGGGCGTGGGCGGCGTGTCGGGCCCGCGAGCTCCCTCCCCCGGCGCGCAGGGCGCCGGGCCCCGACCCGCGGAGCGCTCCGCCTTCCCGCCCGAGGCGCGCCCGGGACTCCGGCCCCCGACCCCCGACCCGCCGCGACCTTGCGCTGGACGGCGGCGCCCGGCCGAGCCCTGCGCCCCTGGGTCTCCCGCATCTCCGCGGCGGGCGGATTAATGGGAAGAGGGCGAGGAGGACGGTGCGGAGCGCAGTCCCTTCCCCATGGCTGCCAGCTCCGGGACATCGCCCCTCCCGGCTCTGCTCTCATTTCCGGAGATGCCCAAAGTCCGGATTTCAGCTTTGGCCCCAAACCCGGTTGGTTCCAGGCTCCCGGGGCGGGCTCGGGCGGGACTCCGCTGACAACAGTACCTGGCACACGCTAGGCATGTGTGCATTGGTGAATAAATCGAGTATTTTATTTTTCATGTTTGGGTTCAAACGTGTCTGCTTGAACACTTCCAACAGCGAAGCCCCTGTTAAAGAGTGGGTACAGGGCAGCCCGGGTGACTCAGCGGTTTAGCGCCTCCTTCGGCCCAGGGCGTGATCCTGGAGACCCGGGATCGAGTCCCACGTCGGGCTCCCGGTGCATGGAGCCTGCTTCTCCCTCTGCCTGTGTCTCTGCCTCTGTGTGTGTGTGTGTGTGTTTGTGTGTGTGTCTCTCATGAATAAATAAAATCTTAAAAAAAAAAAAAGAGTGGGTACAATCAGTAATATGAGAAAAATGGGGTCCACTGGGGAAGTGGAAGGAAACGAGCGGGCCCAGAGAGCAGCTTCTCTGTGCGCAGGGAAGTCAGTGTCCAGGACGTGTCGGAGCGCTGCGCCCCGCGGCCAGATGGGGGGAAAGAAGAGAGCCCCGAGGCGACAGTCCTCACTCGACGGCAGGGTACAGATCCGGCTCTACTGGGCACTAGGGTCGGGGAAGCTCAAGGCCTCAGGAGTCGTGGACAGAGGGGGCCCCAAGTCCTCCTGCAGGGGGCAGAGCGACACCTCTCCCGGGCTCGGAGGGCAGATACCAGATTTGCTGAGCGCCCTTGCGGCCTTGTCTCAGCCTTCCCTGGTCCTGGGGAACAACCGCCGCCTGCAGGGGGCGAAAATGCTCTTCTGATTCTTCTCCTGGGCTGAGATCTGAGCTAAATATAGAAGCTGAGATCAACGGAAAGGAATGAGACTGAATAAACATAATGTGTATATGCATAATCCTGAGGGGACACGGAGCAAAGTACCATTCCCAAACACGGCAGTAAGGAAGGGTTACTTAGAAAGGAATGAGAATTTGGAGGGAAAAAAAAAATCTAAGTTCCACATTATACATCAAAATAAACTCTGAGAGGATCAAAATGCTATATATTTAGAGACATTATATTAAGTAGGATGAAACAGTTCTGTTTGTGGCTGAATGTCAGCATTCTAGTGGCTTTGAAACAATAGAAGAAAGTGGAAAAGAAGGCTAAAATTTAAAAATTTAGGGGTACTTGGGTGACTCAGTTAAGCGTGGAACTCTTAATTTCCCCTCAGGTCATAATCTCAGGATCCTGAGATGGAGCAGGGGCTCTGAGCTGGGCTTGGAGCCTGCTTAAAATTTTCTCTCCCTTTGCTCCTTCCCTGCTTCCCTCTCTCTCTCTCTCTCTCAAAAAAAACAAAAAAAACAAAAAACAAAACAAAAAAAAAAACACCTGGATTTAAAAAGAACACATTTTAAAATTTTACTTATTTGAGTGAGAGAGAGAGCACTAGCGGGGGAGAGCCCGACTAGGGGAAGAGTATGTATGAGTCAGGAGAGAGGCAGATTCCCCGCTGAGCAGGAAGCCTGACCTGAGGCTTGATCCCATGACCTCAAGATCATGGCCTGAGCCACCCAGGCGCCCTTAAACTGGATCTTAAAAAGACAAAAGCTTGAGAAAAAAATGTTTGCACCAAATAAGAATCAGAAAATGCCAAAAATGTATAAAAGCTTATTTAAATATGTAAAAACAATCAAGATAAACAACCAAATTGACAAAGAAGGTAGTAAACAATGTAATTCACGAAGAAAAATAAAATTAGTATATAAATGCATGGGGAATTGTTTGTTGTTCGCCTTTGGCTCAGGGTGTGATCCCAGAGTCCCAGGATCAAGTCCCGCAATGGGCTTCCTGCACGGAGACTGCCTCTCCCTCTTCCTCTATTTCTGCCTCTCTCTGTGTCTGTCATGAATAAATAAATAAAATCTTTAAAAAAATTTTTTTAACTTAACCTTGATGTAGTACCTTACATCTACTAAAGTAGCAAAAACGTTGTAAGATTGTAATGCATAATGTTAGCAAAGTGGTAAAATAATGAAGTCAGGGACACCTGGGTGACTCAGCAGTTAAGTGTCTACCTTTGGCTCAGTGCATGATCCTGGGGTCTTGGGATTGAATCCCACATCAGGCTCCCTGCATGGAGCCTGCTTCTCCCTCTACCCCGTTTCTGCCTCTCTCATGAATAAATAAATAAAATATTTTTTAAAAAAATAAATAATGAAGTCACCATAGCTTCATAGAGTTCTTTTGACCAGCAATACGATAATCTACATTCATTCAACAAATAGCTGTTGAGGAGTTCATTGTAATGGAAGAGAACAGACAAGAAATAGATGTACACCTCAGGAGCTAGTGATCACTTTAAGGAGAGAAATAGAAAAAAAAAAAAAAAAGGAGAGAAATAGAACAGCTAATGATGGGATGTGCTATTTGAATCTGGCTAGGGTAGGCTTCTCTGATAACATCTGAACAGAGAGACATGAACAAAGCAAGGGAACAAATATTGTTCATATTTATGGGAAGAATGCTCCAGGTTAGAGTGAACAGAAAGTACAATGACCCTGAGGCAAGAGCATGTGACTAATAGAGCACCATTTGATTCTTTTTTAATCATGTAGTAATCCTTGGAATATTTTAGGAGGGGGGATGGGTAATTGGGGGATGAGCATTAAGAAGGGCACTTGATGTATTGAGTGCTGGATATTATATACAACTGATGAATCACTAAACTCTAAACTCTACCTCTGAAACTAAACAACAACAAATTGGAATATTTTACAAATTGGTTTACTTTATATACCTATTATGACAATGATGAATTAATTGAGCTGAAATAATATAGTGTTGTCAAATATTTGTTATTTTATCTTCACTAAACTAGCAAAACCTTAGTCTCCAGGGAAGGTGACATTACAAAAAGATTGCTTCACTCCCATCCTCTTCCATAAAATGCTACTTAATCATTTCCAGTACACTCGGCCTTTCTCTAAATGAAGTATCAAAAGATAAGAGTTAAAGTATGGCCACAGTTCAGAGAAAGGGCCTTCTTTTTTTTTTTATTTTTATTTATTTAAGATAGTCACACAGGGAGAGAGAGAGAGAGGCAGAGACACAGGCAGAGGGAGAAGCAGGCTCCATGCACTGGGAGCCCGACGTGGGATTTGATCCCGGATCTCCAGGATCGCGCCCTGGGCCAAAGGCAGGTGCCAAACCGCTGCGCCACCCAGGGATCCCCCCCCTTTTTTTTTTTAATTTTTGAGAAAGGGTCTTAAAAACAAAACGAGTGGTAAGTTTATCCAGTTTTGTGGATAAAACTATCCTAATGATTCTCAAACAGATCCCTAACCTGATCCTCAGTCCTGGACTCCATCTACATTCAAACATCCATCTATCCACTTGACCTCTCCAAATGGATGTCAGACTTAAATGTCCAAAAGTGACCACCTGTTCTCCATCCCCCATCACACATACCCTCCTAACGCATGCCACAAAGACTCTAACAGTCTTCATCTCAGAGTGTACATATATATATATATATATATACTTTAAAGATTTTCTTTATTTATTATTATAGACACACAGAGAGAAGCAGAGACATAGTCAAGGGAGAAGCAGGCTCCTCGTGATGTGGGACTCGATCCCCAGACCTGGGATCACACCCTGAGCCGAAGGCAGACACTCAACCGCTGAGCCACCCAGGCGTCCCAGTCTTCATCTCAATCAATAGCAAGTCAGCTCCTTCATTTGCTCAAACCAAAAGCATGCAGTTATCCTTGACTCTCTTTCCTTTAAAATTAAGTCAGGCCAAAAAAAAAAAAAAAAATTAAGTCAGGCCATGTCAGTCTTCTATTGAAACCTGTTGTTGAAAAAAAAAAAAAAAAAAAAAAGAAACCTGTTGTTGTCTCCCCACCCATCAGATGTAAAAGCTGAAGTGCTCACTATGGCCTAGAGGCCCAGCCTTTTTGACCTTTTCACTTACTACTCTGGCCTTTCCACCACTCCTGTCAGACCAGCCCCCTCGATATTCCTCAAACACACCAAACACATGCCTCCTTCAAGGCCCTTGGACTTGTTCCTTCTACCAGGAATGCTTTTTCTTTCCAGAATCTCATGTGATCAATGCCTCACTTCCTTCAGATCTTTATTCAAAAGCCAAAGCCACTTTTTCAGTGAGGCAAGCATACAAAAAACTCCCTGCTTTGGGGCACTTGCGGGGCTTAATCGCTTCAGTGTTGGATTGGTTTCAGCTCACGTCATGATCTCAGGGTTGTGAGATTGAGCCTCAAGTTGAACTCAGTGCTCAGTGTATGGAGTCTGCTTGAGGTTCTTTCCTTCTCCCTTTCTCCCTCCCCTCTGTTTCTCCCCCGACTTGCTCTCTCTCAAACAAACAAACAAACAAACAAACAAACAAACAAACAAACAAATACAATCTTTAAAAGAAAAAGCCCCTGCTCTGGGTTTTCCACTTTATCTGAACCTAAATATCTATCTATCTATCTATCTATCTATCTATCTATCTATCTATCTATATCTATTTTGTTCACTGAAGTACCCCCCAGTGCCCAGAACAGTGCCTGCCACATGGTAGGCACTCATAAGTATTCACTGAATGAATGAGAGAGGGAAGGAAAAGCAGATAATATGGTAAAGATAAGAGACAAGGAGAAACATTAACAGAAGAGTGACTTTGGGAGGTTGCTAAGAATACAGGTTAATAGTGCAGAAGATTCTGCAAAATGTAAATAAGTGTCGGGTCACCAAGATAGAGGCTGGAGGCCAGATACTCTCTGACAAAGACTGGCTCCCTCCCTGGCTCATAGTTTATTTACATCCAGCTCCATCTTCAGAATCACATCCTCTGAGGGGTAAGAACACCAGAATCCACACCATGCCCTGCCCCACAGACACATGTTGGCCTTAAAATGTGAAGCGGCAGGATGATGGGACAAACGGATGCCTAAGATATGTAAGAGAAAACTCAACTCAAAGCAGTTTAAATACTAAAAGGCCTTTATTGTCTCAAAAGCAATGAGAGCTTGACTAATGGTTTGGTTCAGAAGTTCCCAACATCATCAGCGTCTTGGACTCTTTCAAGACTCCTTCAACTCTGCCCTCCTCTGTGTGTTAGCCTTGTCCTTACTTTGTTTCTCCTTATGGGTGCAGAAATGGCTGCAGTTTTTTCAGATTGTGTATCCTTACACCGCATCATCCATACAGATTATTGGGCTTTGATCGGTTTGGGCCAATGTCTGTCATGTGACCACCCCTAAGCAAACCCTACGGGCAGAGAAAAGGCGACATGCAGAGGAGGGCAGACCTGGCTTAGGTCCCTCTCTGAACCAGTCACTGGGCCAGGAGGATAGGGTTGAGGACACCCCACTGGGGCTGGAGGTAAAGTCACTCCTACCATGGCCCTTCTGTAGAGAGGAAAGGGTGGCATGGATGAGGGATCTGCCCTGTGGATCCTGGATCCACAACAAAGGCATATCCACTCAGGGTCAAAGACGCTGAAGACCACTGTCTATTCCTTATTCAGGTCTAATGACCCATCCCTTCATCAGTCCCAGGCCCTGCAGAGGTTCCCAAATAATGTCACCAAATTCCTGTTTGGAACCTGGTACAGATCCCTAAACAGCACAGGATAGAGGCCATTTCAATCATGGTCTCCTTTGGCTCCTGGTCAATCAGTCCCATGGTGCTCCTTTCCTCCCTGTCATCCCAGGCTAACTGTCCAAATGCAAGTGAGTCCAGGAACCTGACGACTTCTCCTGCACTCTTGGGCTGATGCTGCTCTCTGCCCTGCCTGCCACTATACCCAGACTCCTGAGCTTATCACCCAGAAACTTTGTTCACCATAAAGAGAAGCTCTCTCCATTTTCTGTTTAACTAAAATTTTGCTGAGGACACGGCTTCCCTTGCTGCCCCTGCTCTGGGTTTTCCACTTTATCTGAACCTAGATATCTATCTATCTATCTATCTATCATTTATCTATCTCTATCTATCTTGAGTGATGCTAACTCATTCTCATAGCCCAGTTAATAGGGGACAAGGAGGAGAGTGGTCGACATCCTTTCATCCCTCACTTCCTCTCTTGGACCATCACCTTTCCTTTGAGAATTCCTTCCTTGGCACTGTATCTACCTACCTTTCAACATTCACCAGGACTTGGACCCCTGGTTCTCAGGGTACTCAGGGGAAAGATCGCCATCATCTTAGATGATTTACTGTTTCTGTGGATGACACATTCTACATCTTTTTTTTTTTTAAAGATTTTTATTTATTTATTTATTCATGAGAGACACAGAGAGAGAGAGAGAGAAGCAGAGACACAGGCAGAGGGAGAAGCAGGCTCCATGCAGGGAGCCTGACATGGGACTCGATCCCAGGTCTCCAGGATCACACCCTGGGCTGAAGGCGATGCTAAACCGCTGAGTCACCAGGGCTGCCCCACATTCTACATCTTAATTTTATTTTTTAAACAGATTTTTAGAAAAGATTTTATTTACTTATTCATGAGAGACACACACAGAGAGAGAGAGGCAGAGACACAGGCAGAGGGAGAAGCAGTCTCCACGCAGGGAGCCTGACGTGGGACTCAATCCCAGGTCTCCAGGATCAGACCCTGGGCTGAAGGCAGCACTAAACCGCTGAGCCACCCGGGCTGCCCTACATCTTAATTTTAAAGTCTCTGACTCCCTCATCTTCAATCACCCTTCTTTCCACTTGGGCCACCTATCCCCTTGGCCACACTCTGAGCCTTGTCATCATTTAGAAATGCTACCCTCTGACAAAATCCCATCCTCCAAATGTAGCAGTTGACTCAAGTCATGGAGTATGCAACAAAGTCTAGGTAAGCAGGTGCAGTGCATTGGTCTGCATGTCCAAAAATGAGTTTTGCTTTATTTTTTTTTTTAAAGATTTTATTTATTTATTCATGAGAGGGACACACAGAGAGAGAGAGAGAGAGGCAGAGACACAGGCAGAGGGAGAAGCAGGCTCCATGCAGGGAGCCTAATGTGGGACTCGATCCCGGGTCTCCAGGATCACACCCAGGGCTGAAGGTGGCGCTAAACCTCTGAGCCACTGGGGCTGCCCTGAGTTTTGCTTTATAGCAGATACTAAGCTTTCTTTTTTTTAAATATTTATTTATTTATTTATTTATTTATTTATTTATTTATTTATGATGGACAAAGAGAGAGAGAGAGAGAGAGGCAGAGACACAGGAGGAGGGAGAAGCAGGCTTCATGCCAGGAGCCTGACACGGGACTCGATCCCGGGACTCCTGGGCCAAAGGCGGGGCTCTACCACTGAGCCACCCAGGGATCCCCGATACTAAGCTTTCTATAAGAGACTGGGTCATATATAAAGTAAAAAAATATGGTTACTCCAGGAAAGTGCCTAGGTTTTTGGGTTTTATAACCTCTCCTGAACTGTGGGGCTGTCAGTGTCAGGGACCAGCTCTTACAATAAGTTACCTAGAAAGGCAAATGCCCACTCTGGTAATGGAGCATTCCGAAAATGGTTGGGGGCAAAACAATCTCTGTTGGTACAGTTTCTCTGATGGTAATCTAGTAATCTAAGGTCTAAGGATGAGCAAAATTTTATCTTTTTTTAAGATTTTTATTTATTTATTCAAGAGGAGAGAGAGTGTGTGCACTAGCTGGGGCAGGGGGCAGTAGGGGGAGAGGGAGAAGCAGACTCTTCACTGAGCACAGAACCCAACATACATGGGGCTCAATCCCAGGACCCTGAGATCATGAGAGCCAAAGGCAGAGAGACACTTAACTGACTGAGCCACACAGGCAAAGTTTTAGATAACATTAATTTAATCTATTTAGTTTGTCATCTGTCTGAGAATTCTAGGTGCGTGATACAAGAAACTAAGAGGGAACCAATTGCTTTAAGAAGAAAAATAGGGAATGGGGCTTATTGGAAGGAAAATTGAGTATTTCAAGTATCAACAAAACTAGAGGATGGGGAGGAAAACCTGAGTTTGACCTTAGTCAGATATAGCTAGACTTGAAGATTCAACGTCTGGTTCTCTTCACATGCTGGCATCAACTTTCTTTGCTACAGACTGGACTTCTTGGTGTGCTGAGGGCCTATAGCACCCTGGCTTCTCTTACATCCCACCTGTCCCCACCGGAGAGGGATGAGCCTTTTCCCTCTTGGCTCTGAGGAGGGTTTCTGGCCTGGCCTGGGTTGGAGGCTGACTCCCATACCATCAATGGTTGGGCTGTGAAGAGATCTTCCTAGCCCTCAGGATGCCAGTGTCTGCCACTGGGCCAATCAGCTGCACCATGGGGATAGAGTCACGTGATACAGACCTGGCTGTTAGGCACCTACCTGAGGTAACAAGGACACTTTCCAGAGTAGAAGTAAGTATGAGAATATTAGAAATAAAATATTGGAAATGGAATGCAGGCAGCCACCCCTAGGAGGGATTACTACATCGTTGCTAAATAAGTGTTTCTTAATCCTTCCACAAACAGTCAAATAGCCCTAAGGGTGTTGCCCATTCTAAGTTCAGGCGCCAAAGCACAGGGGGACAGGGCTGAGCCCTCTCCTTGCTCTGACCTCCCTCTTAGGCGCCTGGGCCACCCTCCCTCCACTGTGCCTCTAAGGCATCAGCCCATGGTCTGTCTCCCAAACTGTCCAATCATCGATGCCCTTGCTGCCTTGTCTTTCCCTCTCTGCTCACCAGCGGCCTCTGAGTTGCTCTCTTTATTATGCCCAAAGGGAGAACCTTGAAATCTTCCTGAGAAGGAAAAATGCATACAGATATAAATCTGCGCGTGCTCCTGTTTCACATAAGTGGCCTGGTGGTTGAGGAAGGATTTCCTTCCAAGACCAGGCGCAGAAGAGAAAAGAATAGAGTACCAATGTTGCAGATCCCCCCAGATGGGTCTGGGTCTCACCCTGCGTGAAACCACGGTATTGCCGGCCCCCTTTCCCCCCCATGTGAACCAATGTGTGTGAGCAAGTGTGTGAACCAGTATGATATATTAACTGTACATGGCTGACAACCTAAGAAAGAGCAGATGGGGACTGTGCCAACCTCCTCTCACTTACTCTGGATCCGTGCCAGGATCTGAGCCTTCTGCCTGCGGCTAGCAATTGAATTTGGTTTTTTGCATGGGCTCTCGTTGCCCCCGGAGATTTTAGCTCTTATTCACCTCCAGGCCACTTTGGTTTGGATCTGTCTCTCTCATTTCAGCCTTTACACAGAAACCCTCAGCCCAGCCGCCTTGGCAAGCACTCCAGCGAAGCTCACAAAAGCACCAGCAGATACACTGTCCTGAGATGGGGGAGGCAGCTGGATTTTGGGTTCTTTCTGGGCACTGAGGGATAAGAAAGGAGAGGCAGCTGCCCCAACCAAAGGGGAAGGGAAGAGACTCAGCTCCAAAGTCCAGCCCTGCCCTCCACCACCAGCCAGTCCTACCTCTGCTGGGGCTGCTGGGCAATCAGAGGTCAGGAATGGGAAGGGGCATGGCAGTGGCAACAGCCAAGGCTCAATCAAGCACAAGGGGCCCGAGAAACCGGGAAGACAGCACCAGGATACTGGGGGTAGGGGCGACAGGGCCCAGAGTTGGCCTGCTGAAGGAGCAGACAGTGGGGCTGAGGTTGCGAAGGAACCAGAGTCTCTGGGCCCAGCCCAGGGTTTGGAAGAGGCCAAAGTTGCCATGGTGATAGAAGCTCTTCTCTCCTCTTCTTCTTAGAACTGTAATGACTCATATTCCTTGAATGCAAAGCCTAGGGCCTTTTACATACATTTCTTTCATTTGCTCCATGCATCATTATTTTCGACTCTTCTCTGGACAAGAGACAGAAATCCATATTTCTTAGCAGTTTATCACAGAACTGACACCTAGAATTGGAAAGTATGAACCTGGCAAAATGAAATTGGGTTCCCAGTATCACTATGCAAAACTAGCTTACTTCTCCAACATACCCGACGTGCCCTCACCATCCTCATAACCCATTTCACTCTTTGTGCCTTGTTCATGCTAATTCCTCTACCAAGGGAATCCTTCTACTTTTTCCACTTTACAAATTCTTACTTGTCTTTTAAGACCTAGAGGAACGGTTACCTCTCCTGGGAACAGCAGTACCCACCCCTTTGTCCACTGGATTAATTGCTTTTCATTTGGTCCCCAAAGTGACCTAGGTGAACCCTAAAAGAGCACCTATTTTACTGTATATAATTGGTTGTGTCTGCCTAATACCTCCATGTAATGGAGAGGGTGGGGATTATCTTGTGGCATTTGTATCTTAGTGCCTGGCAGGAGCTGCTAATCCCTAATATAGTACGAGTTTTTAAAATATTTTTATTGGATTGAAGAATGAGCCAAAGAATGCAATCAACAAAGCAAATATGGGTGCAGCTCCACTCTACATTTCAATCCATTCAATACTGGAGCCAAGAATCTGCTTGGGAAGCTCATGGTAGAACTAAGTCCTCCACCTTTCCACTACTCCCTCCGCTCCTCAGAATGAAGAGGCTTAGAATACTATATTTTTCAAATTCAAGACTCAAGATTCTACCGGCTTTTATCTCCAGCTTCCTTCTTTAAGAATAGCATCTTTGATAGAGCAGTAGTACGTGGCAGACAGGCAGACAAACTGCACATTATAATTATTGTCCAAACCACCTGGCTGAATAAGTGCCTTTAGCTGTTGATGAATCATGTGATGTCTCATCCTGTTCAGCAGAGGTCAAGTTCTACCGCAGAATTCTTTCTGGAACTGTGGTAATGGTGTTTTGTACAAAGTAGTCATTAGAAAATGTATATTCTCACCGTATGTAGCCAGGAAGATGAGGCAAGGCAGGAGGAGATGCTGGGGAGTCCGTCACCACCACATGCCAGTCTTGACACAGCAGGAGCCTCAACAAAGGGATTTAATCCAGGAACCCTAGGATTGTTGGCAGACATTTCTCAGTCATGCAACATCTAGAATATTTATGGCTGCCAGTTTAGAGAAATATGTTGCACCAAACTGTTAATTGCAAGCAACACCTCAAACTCGCCTCAAAATAGCTTACTATTTTACAAAATTGCAAACTCACCTCAAAATAGCTTAGGCCAAAAAGAGGAATATAGAATGTTATGGAACCACACCAAGGTTAGCTTCAGATACTGATATACTCTCAGATCTTGCTTTCCTCTTTTCTCAATTGTGCTTCTGTGTTGGCTCACTCTCTTCTCCTACAGATAAGCCTCTTCCAAGTAGTGGAAAGTTGGGCCAACATAGCAATTGGAGCATCTACAAGGTTCTGGGAAAAACTACATTGGCCCAGGCCAGATCACATATGTGCCCCTGTAAGTAAGGAAGCCGTCTCCATTACCAGAAATTTGGGGGAGTACAGGCATGATCACTGGACAAATCTTTGCTAGCTAGGTGACTTGAAAATCTGTATTGACTGCATGTTAATAATGTCATATATATATATATATATATATATATATATATATATATATATATTGTTTGTTTGTTTTGTTTTGTTTTAAGATTTTATTTACTTTATTTGAGAGAGAGAGAGAGAGAGAGAGAGAGAGAGAAAGCAGGCATGGGCATATGGGTATGCTGGTGGGGGAAGGGGGAAAGAGAGGAATGGAGAGGGAAGCAACTCTGTCCCTAGCCCAGAGCCCACGTGGGGCTCCATCCTAGGACCCTGAAATCATGACCTGAGCTGAAACCAAGAGTCAGATGCTTAACAGACTGAGCCACTCAGGTGCCCCTCGTTGTTTAAAATATAGAAAGTTCAGGGAATACCTGGCTGGCTCAGTAAGAAGAGCACATGACTCTTGATCTCAGGATTGTGAGTTCAATCAAGCCTCATGTTGGGTGTAGAGATTAAAAATAAATCAAATCTTAAAAAATAATAAAAAATGAAATAAAATACAGAAAGTTTGGAAAGGAAAAAGGAGTGGGAAATATCCCATAATTCCATCACTCAAATGGCAGCCATTGTTAGCCTTCTGTTGTTTTGTTTAATGCTTTAAAAAAGAATCCTTATATAAGTAATTTTGCTTCCTGGTTTTTAACATAACACATGCATTTCCCCATGTCATAAAAACTCCTTAAAACATTGCTTTAAGTAGCTATATAGTATGCTCTGAAAATTTAATCACCTCCTTCAGAAGGAAAGGCAGTGGGATGAGTCAGCATTCCTCCCATACATGTGCTCTGTCCTCAGGCATTTTAGTTCATGGGACTCAATTCCAGCCTCAAAAAGGGGGCCATCCTACTGGCATTCCCCTCCCCCACTTCCTGCATTCTTTTAAACACTTTCAAACTTGTCTAATCCACACTCTTCCTTCCTCTGCTCCAGGCTTAGAGGATTTGCTATGAATCTGGCTAGTGGTGTTAACACTTTAGGTTTAAATCCTGATACTTTGTAGTGATATAATCAGGTAAATTCCTTTTAACCTCTGGAGAGATCATATGCATAATGGGGATTTTGTCAGAGAGCTCTTACAAGGGTTAAATTATATTATGTATTTAAAACACTTAGCACATAATAGGTGATCAATAAGGGGTAGTGAAAACAGCAAAACCCAGATACCCCTCTAGCTATAGCCCTCTTCTCCCTTGCCCTTCTCTTTCAGCCACCACGTTTCTTGAAAATGATTTATACATGCTCTTTTCACTCATCTCCCATTTATACCCCAACTCACTGTAATCTGGCTTTTTTTTTTTTTTTTTGTATTCTGGCTTTTGTTCCCCGCACCCCCACTCTTCCCACCAGAACTGCTCACCAAAGATCTCCACTCCAGATGTCTTCACAGAGCTTTGAGTAACTTAATCTTTTCTGTATAGTCATTCTTAATTTCTCCTTCAAACTTCTCAGTTTCCATGACAGTAGTCTTCCCAATCTTCCTAATATTCAGACTGTCCCTTCTTACTCTACTTTATTGCTTGCACTCTTTCCCTTAATTACTATTTGTCCACAACTCTCACATGTCTGCAAAAAGGATTCTTTCCCATAACATCTGAATTGGAATTTTGGCTTTCCTACTTACCAAAGTGAGTTCCTAAGGTATATAACTTACCTCAACCTCTATAGTCTCATCTGCGAAAAGGTGACCCCTCTCTCGATAATCATTCTAAATGGAGTCGTTGTACACTGAACCTGCACTTCCCATTGGCATAATGGATCGGTAGGCATAAATTGGAATTCCAGGCTTGGTACCCATTTCAAATCATAAGAATGTCAAAACTCAAAACAAGTAAGATGTTCTTTAAAATATTTATTAACCATATAAAACTATACAATATGAACTATCATATAAATGTTCCTTGAGGTATTTTTCTTCATGGGCTGGACTGGCCGAGGTTTCTTAGACTCTTAGTTTAATGAAGTTTGGACAGAACATACCATCTTTTCCTGGTAAATCTTCCTAGAGCATACATAGATATTTTTCCTTATTCCAGAGACCTTTGAACTGCATTGAAAATTAGGGTCATCTGCCACAAAGAAAAAAAAAGTTCAATGATGTTCAGATGAATGCTTCTCAAAGGTTTTAAAAGCTAAGTGTTGGGAAAGGGGCAGTTTCAATGATGTCTTACTCCTCTTTTCTTACAAAAATCTACCTGGCTGAGCTGCTGAGAAATTTCTAACAAAACAACCAAGTTTGTAGGAAAAACTTCAAGATCCACTCACTCTGCAATGTCAAATCAGTTGCAGTAATGCTTTTTACAGTTATACAAATGCCTCAAAATACTGAATGAGTAAGTTTCTTCCAAATTCCCAGTTCCTAGGATGCCTGGGTGGCTCGGCGGTTGAGCGCCTGCCTTCAGCTCATGGGATCGAGTCTCGCATTGGGCTCCCTGCGTGAAGTCTGCTTCTCCTCCCTCTATGTCTCTGCCTCTCTGTGTCTCTCATGAATAAATAAAAATCTTAAAAAAAAATTCCTAGTTTCAGGCTTAAGATTTTTCAATATCCAAAACACATCCAAAATTCCTTTTTGATCCATCCTCCTTGTTGATTTTTTTTTTTTAAGATTTTATGTATTTATTCATGAGAGACACACAGAGAGGCAGAGGGAGAAGAGAGAGAAGCAGGCTCCATGCAGGGAGTCTGATGTGGGACTTGATCCCAGGTCTCCAGGATAACACCCTGGGCTGAAGGCAGTGGCGCTAAACTGCTGAGCCACTCGGGCTGCCCGATTGCTTTTAATTTTTGCCTTTAAAATTTTTACTTTTTATAAAAAAGTTTAAAAATACTTTAGGGATGCAACCATTTATTTGATCTGTTGGCTAAAGTCAGGGAGATGCTTTGTAATGAATTTGGGTGGAAGAAAACTAATCAGGATGCTGCTACTTTAAGAATTGGGAGACAGCTGAAAGCATTACCCAAATCCAGCTGTTAGCAATATTTTAAATGCCATTATTTCTTGACCTCTGGAACAGAGTGAAAACGAAAGCTTCAGAAGTGGCTCTTCAAAAGACATTAGCTCCTAGCTAAAGGAGGCTGTTTTGGATTCCTGCCAAGTTAAAGATAAGGCAGCAATTTCATTTGCGGTCACATGCAATGCGATTCCTCCTACCTGCCTGCGTAGTCCGTATTTAAAAATTTTCTCCCTTACTAAAGTCTGCTTTCCAAAACTTTATAGTTGTATCAGTGTTAGATGTCTCAAACAAGAATAGGCCCCTGGATCTTAGTTAACTTTCCTGGAAAATTCTTCAATGCTTCCGTATTAGCATTTGTAGCTTCCTCCTGATGTTATGCTAACAAGTTTTCATTCTATCATATAAAAACAATAACTGTTCAGTGTGCAGTGCTCCTATCTAATGAAATCCCTATTCTATAGTGTCCATGCACAGGGGTCCTGGCTCAGGCCTTCTTTCCTCTTACCCTGTCAGTACAATGGCTTTGAAACCAGTCTAAATGTAATTCCCTGGATCTACTTACTGCTCTACCACCAGCATCTCCCCAAGCTATGTAACTGTCCTTTGAGCTATCACTCTTCTTGTAGAATCCCTTCAACATAGCACTTATCACATTTTATTGTCATTTTTAGGTTTACATGGGTCTCATCTATTTTATCCTGAAACTAAGGGGCAAAGACTGTTTATTACAGATCTTGGTTCTACCAGTTAGCACATAGAAGTCACTCAACCTAAGTATCCTGTGAATATGAGCCCAACCCTCCTATCAGCTTTTAGATGGCTTAAAAATTCCTTCTTAGAAGACCAGATTTTTTTCCTAATCTAATATTTTTAAAAAAAATTTTTTTAAATCTAATATTCTTAAATATGTGAAAAATCTACTGCCAAGTATCAACTTGAAAAACACCTGTTTTTCTTTGAAGCTAGAGCACTAGAAAAATGCACCTTAATGACTTTGAATGACCTTAACGTACACCAATTATACTTTTTATAATTTTGTCTAGTGACTACTGAAATGTGTTACCTACTCCAGCCTCTGCAGCTTTTTTTCTCTCACCCATACCTATCACCTTTTTCTTTTTCTATCACCTTTTTTATCTAATTTACCTGTCTGCACTAATTCCTCTCACACCTCTAAAATGTGCTTTTTAACATGCCATAGGCTTAAAAGCTAAAGTAATTAAGCTTATTAGGAATGTTTATAGTTGGAAGAAATAGACCCTAATCAACAGAAATTAAGTACCCATGATCAAAAAGCACAAGAATCTTGCGAAATCCTTTTTCTTTTCGTGGGGAAGGAGGGGAACATCCATTTTTAAAGTTCTACGGCCTTTGCATCTTATTCTGGATCTAATCTACATCAGGAAAAGATGTCACATAGAATTAGCACTGTTTATCACTTAAATTTGGACTCTCAATTCTTAAAAAAATCAAGCCTAGTTGAGTTACAACTTTAAAGCTTTTGTGTGACTCAGCTCAAATTAGAAAGTTGAGTCATTATACCACTTCATAATCTAAAGCTATTTTATTTATTTATTTATTTTTAATTTATTTATGATAGTCACAGAGAGAGAGAGGCAGAGACACAGGCAGAGGGAGAAGCAGGCTCCATGTACCGGGAGCCTGACGTGGGATTCGATCCCGGGTCTCCAGGATCGTGCCCTGGGCCAAAGGCAGGCGCTAAACCGCTGCGCCACCCAGGGATCCCTAAAGCTATTTTAAATTGCATTACACTACTTTTCTAGCAGGTCAAATGCATAATATGCAATGTAATGTACAAATATTAAATACTTATAGTCAAAAAACATTTGATGGACAAATTTTTCTCCAATAACAAAATATAACTGATGTAGACTAAAACTTATCATTAAATAATGTTTCATATTCTGTGGAAAAATGTGCCCTTTTTCAGTACTTTATATATATTATACTCTAAGTGTTAAAGTGTAGTGATACTAGAGATAAAATAGTAGAATACAGGCATTACAAAGATTTAGACAATTAAGGTAAGCTCAGAGTGACTTTTAATATGCCAATCAATGTTAATAAAACACAAGTCAAACAGACAAGTGCAAACGTGTTTTAAACCAAAATTAATAGGAAAACAAACAATAGACAAATTCTATGTTGTTTTTTGCAATGTCTGGTTAGCCAGTATTATTAATCAAATGGCTTATCACTGAATAAACATATTTTGTGAAAAGCTTGGAATAGTCAGAAGTCATTCTGGCATTTCAAACAGCTATGTACACTATCACCAAGATTAGTTTATATACACAAATATCGAAGAGAATCCGGGCAAAACATTTAAAAACAGACTAACAATACAATCAAGTACAAAACTTGGGTAGGAGGAGAGAACATTTTTAAAAAAAGAGTCAGGGAAGGGCATTATCAGGAGAAATTACAAAACCAGTAATAATTATACTACATTAATACAGCAATCCAAAAGGGAAAAAAAGGTGCATTACTCCAATGCACTAGCTTCAAAGTTCAAAGGAAAAAAAAAGGCAAATAGCTGCTTGTCATCAAGAGCAGCTATATATTTCACATAATTGTTTTCCAAAAAGCCTATTAACAACAATGATTGTTTAATGCTACAATTTTACAGCAAAGACAAAACTAAAATAGCAGCAAATTCACAAGGCAATACTTCCACAGAATTATTATTCCATGGTTCATGCAATGCCTACAAAGTGCTCCCAGTTGGATATACAAGTATAATTCACAATTAAAAAAAAAAAGAAATATAAGATTGACACACAGGTACATTGAAGGCTGAGTAGTAGAGTCTCTTAGCATTTCCCTTTTCAAAGGGAGAATATGTTTGTAATAAAGCCCTTGAGTCCCTTTACAGGTCACTACAGGGAAAGACACCCTTTATTACAATGCAACAGCAAACTATAAGCAGCACACCACCACAGTGGTTAACCCTGGAAAGGCTGGTGTAACATCCAAACAGTGACTGACATCCTACAAACGACAGACTGTTAAGACTAGATGAAAGCCTGATATAGCACTGGTCAAAATACAGCTTTCAACTGTAATTCACAAATAAAGTCCTAAAAGGTATTCAGTTAAACTACTGACACCGATTGAGAAAGTAATTGCAAACTGGATTCTAGCAGTGATTTCAACCTAGCTTCCTCTTGTCACAGTTTTTTGGGGGAGGTGGGAAATGAGTAGTTCAGTATATGGTAAGGCTGACAGAACGGTTCATTTTCTTTCCAATAAGTCGAGATGTTCTATTACTCTGGGTGGTGGACCTAGTGGTCATCCGATCAGTGAAGAGTGCTCTTTCCTCAGCTGCAGCTTTTGCCATCTGGGCTTTCTTGAGTTCTCTAAGAACATAAAAATAGGAAACAAGACTTTTCACCTATTGTATTAATCCTAGGAAGGGATCCTAAGAGGCCAAACACAAACTGTATTGTCAACTTGGGAGATCTTAGCAGGCCATCGTTATTCAAAGACACAATCGAGGAAAAAAATTACAGTATGAAACTTTAGCTTGTGCTCAAACAACTTAAATTTATAAAATGATTTTATTTTGTGCTCTCAGAATTAAAATATCATATATACTTGGATATAAGTAATAAGGATGCTAGTAATGACTTTGAATTATAATAAATAATTTCAAGCAGAACTCTAATTTGTACTGTGAAAATATTTACATGACAGAGATGAAAGGAAAGTTCTACTTTCTATTTCTATGAACACTGGTGGCTAGCAAACTCATGGCAAATAAATCTTATATTGCAAGTCAGTTCTGATTAGGTTACAATCAGCAATAAAGCAAATGAATTAGAATTATTCCAAACATTTTTCTGAAAATATCAAAGGTCATTCAGATAAAATAGGAGACTCATCTACTAAGTTAATTGATGTTAATTTTCATCCTTCCAGGCAGTCCTGGTGGCTCAGCGGTTTAGTGCTGCCTTTGGCCCAGGGCGTGATCCTGGGGCCCCGGGATTGAGTCCCACATCAGGCTCCCTTGCAATGGAGCCTGCTTCTCCCTCTGCCTGTCTCTGCCTCTCTCTCTCTGTGTCTTTCATGATTAAATAAATAAAAATATTTTAAAAAGTTTTTTTCATCCTTCCATAAAAATAAATAGAAAGAATGAAGGAAAATGTAAAATTTATGGTGAGAGTTTAGGGGGGAAAAACCTTATACAGGCTCACTCTGCTTTTGCTACAATTTAGGGATTGAGGATTAATACCACTTGCAAATACATGCTAATCTTTTTTTTTTCTTCTTAAAGATTTCATTTATTTATTCATAGAGACAGAGACACAGGCAGAGACACAGGCAGAGGGAGAAGCAGGCATCATACAGAGAGCCTAATGTGGGACTCAATCCAGGGTCTCCAGGATCACTCCACTCCCTGGGCTGCAGGCGGCGCCAAACCGCTACGCCACTGAGGCTGCCCAAATACATGCTAGTCTTAAAAAATTTTAAGTCCATAATTTCGAAGTTTAGGAACAACACAAATTAATAGGTCACACATACTAACTTAAGGCAGAAATCCCCAAATTTTAACTGTACAATATAGCAAACCACTACAGCCTTCACTGACAGAAAACCTAAATCTCTAAAATTTGAGAATGAAAATGAGAAAGTTAAAAAACATTCCAAAAAACCCTCACTTACTTCTGCAAAAGTGAATTTTTGAATTTTTCAGCGTTCAATTCTATTCGTAATTGTTCTGCACTTTTTCTAGAAGCAGACAGCAATACCGAATGCTTTACCAGTGCCATTGCTGATGGTCTTCTCTCTGGATCTGGATGAATCATAACCTTAGAAAGAGAAGTAAAATTAAGGTAAAGACATATAATTTAATAACATATAAAACCATGTGAATAAAAAGTGCTTCATATACAAACAATGCTCACTTTTAGCAACTCTGTAAATTCTTGGGAAAGCACTTGGGGAATTCGAGGTAATCTACCCTGTCTGATTTCATGCCATTGGTCTCCATTTCTCGGAAGAGGTTCAGCACCAGCAGCACACACCACTGTGAGGGCAAGGGCAAAAATATCCGCTTTTGGCAGATGAGTATAGTTCTGTAAAAATTTAAAAAAAAAATTTTAAGGTAATATAAAAATGGCCAAAATAAAATAAAATTACACTTTAGTGATGACTGGTGAGAAATAAGACTAAATTAAAACATCCAATGCCACATTTAACTCTTAAGACCTATTCAGATAGTAAATTAAATTTGAGGAGCTTTTTAAAACCACAAATACATACATACTCTGGGAGTGGTAAATACATTTCTAAAAATAAATACCTTCTCCTTTTCACTAGTCCAATTCAACTCTTAGAAAAAACTCCTATTCTTTTGGGAGTATTCATATGAATACAGGAAACATACGTTGACAAATTACAAATACATGTACACATATAAAAAGAACAATGGGATCATGCAATTTATTTGTTCTACTTATTCTACTTCCATTCAAAACTTTTATCAAGGGATCCCTGGGTGGCGCAGCGGTTTAGCGCCTGCCTTTGGCCCAGGGCGCGATCCTGGGAGACCCGGGATCAAATCCCACGTCGGGCTCCCTGCATGGAGCCTGCTTCTCCCTCTGCCTATGTCTCTGCCTCTCTCTCTCTCTGTGTGACTATCATAAATAAATAAAATTAAAAACAAAACAAAACTTTTATCAAGAGATATTATTCTGTCACATTTTTTTGGTCACACTTTTTCAAACAGTACTATTAACTATACGCTGTAATTTATTTAATCGTTCCTTTATTGCTGGACACTTATGTACATCGTTCTCTATATTTGTATATGAACATTCTGTGGGAGAAACTCCTACATAAATGGAAATTCTGGGTCAAAGGTTTAGCATTTTAAAATGCTGATACAAATACTTTGATCTCCTAAGAGGCTATGCCAATTTACAGTTCCACCAGTAGTGTATAAGAACTTCTTTTATAACTCCACTATTGTTGAATACTGTAAATCCTTGCCTTGACTGAATTTTGCTAGATTAAATATCCCCAGCTCATGGGTTAGGCTTTCTTTACCAGTTTACTAGTTATTAGCTTAAAATTTTAATATGTCTGCATTGTTACCTTATTGACAAAATAAATAAAGCAAACAGCATTATTATTAAAGGAAAAAACTACCTCCTGTAAAACTTCATTTGCAAGAAAACGGCTATCACCCTCTTCAACTTGTGGACTAGAGATTCTTGTTACATGTCCAAGATCACCTACAAATATTGGAAAAAAAAAATAGAGTCAAGAGTTAAACAGCCTCTTATACTTTAGTTTAAGGCAATAATCTGGTTATCTTTCTTTCTTACCTATTTTAAACATAACTTTGTTGGATGCCCAGTCATCTTCATCTCCTTCTTCAGAGGCAGCATTTGGGATTGAGGTTCGAGATATGAAAATATTACCTGTCAAACAGTTATTTATGTAAGCTGCACTAACAATTAATAGTGTAACCAAAATTCATAAACAAGGTCATACATCAGAATCATCCCAAAAGCTGTCAAACATAGATTCTCATATATTCTACTTCAAAACCCAGTGAGAATAAGAATCTCAGGGGATAGGAAATGGTATTGTATTTTCTAAGGAACATATGTTCTGGCCTAGTGCTGATCTTTGAACACTTGGAAACTACTTCATTAGACCCTTGTCATCCACACATTGATCTTTGGTTTTAACTACATAGAAATAATACAAAAGGTAGTAACATAGTAATTAGTCTGTGATGCTTCCAAAACATGAATTTTAACCTAATGCTACAGGATGGTATGAAAAATACAAGTAATTGAACTTTTGAGTTTGGCTGACCATACAGAATTTACATCCCAATGTGGCTTTGTGGTTCACATCTCTGCTGTACACACACTTTTCTTCTTCAAATTCAGGTAAGTTCATGATTAATGTGAGTCTCAGCAACTGATTTCATTTTAATAGTTTTACCAATGTAATACTGAGTTTATAAATGTTACATTCATCTTTCCAGTAACACTTTATTGGGGATCCCTGGGTGGCTCAGTGGTTTGGCACCTGCCTTCGGCCCAGGGCGTGATCCTGGAGTCCTGAGATCGAGTCCCACATCAGTTTCCCTGCATGGAGCCTGCTTCTCCCTCTGCCTATGTCTCTGCCTCTCTCTTTTTCTCTCTCTCTGTGTATCTCATGAATAAATAAATCTTTAAAAAAAATTTTATTAATAAGGACACTTTATTTTAGGATGGTATTTGTAAATTTGAAATTTTAAAACTTCACATGCCTTAATATTTCAACTTTTGTACTTCTAAGGGTCTACTATTATGTTTGTCTTATACTTAATACAAGATATGAGGGAGTATAGGCAAACTTTACTAATTCCTATTTATTGCCATCAGTCCAAATATTATTTTTCCCCTTTGACTATAAAAATTTCAGTGAGTTATTGACATACAGAGAAGAAATTCTTCATATAACTTAGAGGATTAAAATAAGTTGTATGAAATGAATATGAATTAAAATTCTCATGAATCACATTTTCATAGACCAAAAAAAAAAAACCAAAACACACACACACAAAAAAAACACAAAAACCCTTCATTAAATTCAACTTAAAACCCCTAGCCTAAAATTCATACTTGAATTCATCAATCTATTAGTCTTAACTTCCAGTCTTTGGGAAACTAGGGGGAGGAAAAGGAATAAGATAAATGATGCAAGGGAGCAATCAGTCAAATCCAGAAGAAAGGACATCTTATAAAACAAAGTTTAGGGAAAAAAAAAACAAAAACAAAGTTTAGGGCAGTCCGGGGGCGGGGGGGCTCAGCGGTTTAGCACCGCCTTCAGCCCAGGATATGATCCTGGAGACCCCGGGATCAAGTCCCATGCCGGACTCCCTGCATGGAGCCTGCTTCCCCCTCTGCCTGTGTCTCTGCCTCTCTGTCTCTCATGAATAAATGAATGAAATCTTTAAACAACAACAAAAACAACAAAGTCTATACTAGTATATTTTTTTAGGGATCCCTGGGTGGCGCAGCGGTTTAGCGCCTGCCTTTGACCCAGGGCGCCATCCTGGAGACCCGGGATTGAATTCCACGTCGGGCTCCTGGTGCATGGAGCCTGCTTCTCCCTCTGCCTGTGTCTCTGCCTCTCTGTGTGTGTGTGACTATCATAAATAAATAAAAATTTTTAAAAAAAGATTAAAAAAAATAAAAAAATAAAGTAGGGGAAGGGTAGAATCTTAAAAAAGAAAAAAAAAGGATAGAGGGAGATGGGATGCACGGTTCTGAAATGGAACTAGTTTGGACAAGTCAACCATTAAGGACTTGGGTCACCTGGGAAAAATTTTAATATGATCTGGGTATTAGAAGAGATGAAAATTTACTAAAATAAAAAGGTAAAGTTGATTTATAACAAGTTTTTTTTTAATTTTTAAAAGATTTTATTTATTTATTCATGAGAGACACAGAGAGAGAGGCAGAGACACAGGCACAGAAAGAAGCAGGCTCCATGCAGGGAGCCCGATGTAGGACTTGATCCCGGGTCTCCAGGATCACGCCCTGGGCTGAAGGCAGACGCTCAACCACTGAGCCACCCAGGCATCCCACAAGTTTTAAAATAGTGTACTTAGGGGCACCTGGGTGGCTCAGTAGTTGAGCCACTGCCTTTGGCTCAGGTTGTGATCCTGGGGTCCTGGGATCGAGTCCCACATCAGGTTCCCTGCAGGGAGCCTGCCTCTCCTCCTGTCTAGGTCTCTGCCTCTCATGAATAAATAAATAAAATCTTTATGAATGAATGAATGAATGTGTATATGATGAGGTTATTTTTTTTTAAATTTTGTTTATTTATTCATAGAGACACAGAGAGAGCGAGAGAGGCAGAGACACAGGCAGAGGGAGAAGCAGGCTCCCTACAGGAAGCCCGACGTGGGACTTGATCCCGGGGCTCCAGGATCACACCCCAGGCTGCAGGCGGCGCCAAACCGCTGTGCCACCGGGGCTGCCCTGATGAGGTTATTTTAATAAAATGAGAGGAATTTACATGAAGATGTTACTGCAGCATTTACTTGCACCCGTTTTTTAAATGCAAGATAATACACTGCATGTGCTGTTTTCTGAATAATACGGTAACACTTTCATGGTATATAAGCTAGAAATTCCATGTCTGCATAGCACTTAAACTTCCAAAAATGTTTTCACATATCTCATTTTATTCTAACAACCCTGTTAGCAGCACGAGCAATATTTTGTTGTTATGGTTCTATAGCCTAGCAAAAGAGAAGGGCTTTAAACAACAGGTTCTTAGTCTCTCCATCAGAGTCTCGCTTTGTGACTATGTGGTTCCCATAAAATGCAGCAGATTTTTCCAACTTTTAATAAAAATGAGTTGGTTGTCTCAACTATTTTGGAGAGAAGAAATAAACAGAAATAATAAACCAATATCAATATCTGGCTCAAAGGTCTTTTAAAACTAACAATGATAAAAGTAGGATGTATGTTTTCCTATTGTTTTAATAAAATCATTTTATTCTCTATTAACACTAAAGAACACAGATCAGAGAATTTTTAATACTTACTAGGCTTTATATCCATATGAACCAAAGACATTGAATGGATATACCTCAAGCCCCGGCCAACTTGCAAAAGGAGATCCTTCAACTCTGCTTCTGTAAAGTAACTCATGCTTCTATAGTTTTCACTTATGGCATCCGCTAAACTTCCACCTAACAAACATGGGAAAAATTAGCAATTTCTTCTTCCTAAGATCTTATTTCTCTTCCATCTTTACTCAATGGCCACAAACTCAACAAAGAAAGTAACATTTTATACGACCTACTCTGTTCTTCATGCTTATGAAATCAAAATTTTATTTATTCTTTCAATAGGTAATATACTCATATGGATACAAAATATAGTGTAAAGTCTCTGCTTCATCCACACACCCCAGCACACTACCTGGTTCTTTTTCCCAGAATAATCCAACCTTATTGGTTTCTTATATATTCTTTTCAACCCCTTTTTATACAAATGATAGCATATTTTCATTATCTCGAAGATCATTCTTTACTAATATACATAGACTGCCTTGTTCTCTTGTGTCTCTACAGAATTCCATTTATAATTGAATGGTGATACATTAACCAATCTCTTAATTGATGAGCATTTTAAAATAATTTCTTTTTTTTTTGAGTTAAAATAATTTCTAAGCCTTTGCTACAACATACTATAATACAAGGAATAACTGTACACTGGTCATTTCACACATATTTAACATGTATCTCATAAAAACAATTGCTGGTTTAAAGGGCATATACAGGTGTGCCTGGGTGGTACTTGGTTGAGTGTCTGACTCTTGGTTTCACTCAGGTCATGATCTTGGGGTCGTGGGATCTAGCCCTTCTTCCTCAGGCCATGCTCAGTGCACAGTCTGCTTGTCCCTCTCCCTCTGGTTCCTCTCCACAACCCCTCCTCTCTCATGTTCATGCACGCAAATAAATAAAATCTTTTTTTTTAAAAAAAAATAAAGGATATGTACAGTTATAAAACAATACTAATATGTGGCTCAAATATATGTGTGAAATACTATCTCATATATAGAATATATTTTTATAGCTGAGAGGGGGATTTCTCTATTCTACAAAATAGCTTAGGATTGGTATTCACACCATCAGTGCTAAAACTTCATTGCCTGTGAAAATTCACATAAAAGAAGTAACAGTGTATCCAGTTTCTGATTTCAAAATGGCTGGTACTTAAACTCTACTAGCACTCGCCTTATGTGAATATGAAGCTTTGGAAGACAAATCTGGGGCAATTTTACTTACATTTACACACACACACCCTGAGATAAGGCTGTACCAATTTATACTCCCATCATTAATGTATGAGAGTAACTGTTTTCTCACATCCTTGGCAACAGTGTATGAATTTTACAGATAAAAGCCAGTATCTTAGTATAGTTTTAACTTACACTACTTTTAGTAAGAGAATAAAACCTGCTTTTATAGAATCAAACCAACAAACTCTTTTGTTTATACTTTAAAAAATGAGTTTATACTTTATAAGTTTTATTAAAAACATTATAAATTTATAACTTATCTCAGAGGAAAAGAGGAGTTATGTAAAACAAAACAAAACAAAAATCAAAAACCAAAATAAACCACTTCTGTTTAAAGCTTAGTTAGGGATAATGAAATCAGAGCCAGAGTAATAAAATCAGGAAGGTATACTGATACATACATATCAGGAAAGGAGGTACTACAATTTGAACAAGACTAAGGTAGCAAAATGTCCAACGTGTTTTAAAAATAAAAATAAATCACACACCTTGATATTTTAGGCTTAAATATGTTCTCCACACTTAACTTGTACAAATCTTGAACTGCAGGAAAAGAGAGGGCTCTAGAAGGGAGGTCAATAAACGGGCTTCAAGTCCTAGACCAAGTTTAATAAGATAGAATTCGGCTGCATTTTAGCGGGTCTACCAACTATAGCTAGGCCAGTTCCTTCTATTTCACTGCTGAAAGGAAAAGAGAGGTGAGAAGAGCAAGATCTGATATTTCAGGTTCTCTTCCATTATCCATCAAGATTTTCACACACTTGTTTACCAGGGGTAAAAATTTCAAGTCTATCACCAAACCAAGACAAAAGGCTTAAAATGCAAATGACTGTTTAAGATAATAAGGAAACTCAGTCACAATAAAGGATATCAGTTAATCACCATGTACAAATGAAATGTTAATAGAATCATTTCCCTGTGAAACTGTGGAAAAGAATCTGAAGATCAGGCCTATTGCTAGGACATTAAAAAATTTATGTGGAGAGAAGAATGGCAGCAAAAAGAAATAGAAGAGTTCACAAATCTATCTAGATAGACTCATTTCCTTTCATCCAAACAAAATAGACAACTAAGAGGTTCACACAGATTTTTTTTAAAGATCTGTAGATTCTTTAAATGTTCTATACCGTTCCAAAATAATAAACTGTTTAAAAATATAATTTTATAATCTAGCTTTATGACAAGACAAAGTTTTGTTTTGTTAGGACAAGGTCTTTATTAATCTGAGAGGGCAGCAAGTCAACTCACTCTTCCTTATCCCTCCAGGCCCAAGAATTTTCTCAAAATCATCTAAATTACACAACCACATATTTATTTGGTGGATTTTTAGAAATGTGTGATCCCTGGAGTGCTACTGAAATACTTAAGACCAGCTACATCAACCTCTCCCTAGGTGAGAGGGAGAAAGAAACTGAAATATGGCATCTAGCACATATGGAGTGGAAAAGACATGGTCAAATTGTCCTATATTAAGAGTAGTAAATGAAAAATAAAGGTTAAGAAACAGATTAGTCCACAGGGTCATGAGAGACAACTACATAAATATTCTGATGATATGAATAGAAACATTTCGAGAGACGTGTGAAACAAATTAGTAGCAACGCTATATGCTGAGCATCTTTCAAATACAGAGAATACAATAACTCAACAAAAAGGTGAGAACTGGATCTTTTACTTGTTTTGTTCAATGTTTTTAAATGCTGAAAACCTGAATCCACTACCTACACTACTTATTAATTCACAAGCTATGAGAAGGCTAGTCTTGTTGAAGGAAAAAATAATGAGAATCAAAAAACAAACAAACAAAACAAAACAAAACAAAACAAAACAAAAAAAGTAACACAAATCTTTGCTATCACTTCTCAACTGCCCACTAAATTCCAAATTCTCTAATATTCGTAGAAGATATACAGAAATGGAAATCCAGCATATATAAAGATTTACCTATTTAAGAACAGGTATTTACAAGAATCAGAATTGAGACTAGGGTTTTGATAAAGGTTTAATGAAAAAGAGGGGGAACCAAGCTCGTCCTTGAAGGACTTGTTGAAAGGTAAAGCTCTACAGAGGTCCAAAGTTGAACCTCCATGGATGCTTGTTTTGTTGGTTTTGGGGGGGAAGTGCGGGAGAGAGGCACAGCTAGAAAACTAAAAGCATAACTTAGTAGACAAGTCAGAGTAGATTCTGGTGGTAAACAAGGTTGGAAAAATGGGAATGAAAGCAAGATTATAGAATACTTTGTAAACAAAAGGCTGAAGTTAGAACAATGGAGAGCCACTGTCACTATGAGTAACCAGTATCAGTTTTAACAGCACATAAAATGAAATGGAAAGGAAGGCTAGATGCACTGAACCTACCTTATTAACTGCTATACCCCAATACAGTGTGCTACATGCTAGAGATATCAAAATATACAAGGCAAGGCCATGATCCTTTCAAGATCAGTTTGACTAACAGGTACACAACTACTGTGCACAAGGGAGTAGGTTTTCAATCTTTACTTAGTATCCAAGTAGGGGATGCCTGCCTGAGTGGCTCAGTGGTTCAGCATCTGCCTTTGGCTCAGGTTGTGTTCCCAGGTCCTGGGATTGAGTCCAACATCAGGCTCCCTGTGGGGAGCCTGCTTCTCCCTCTGCCTCCGTCTCTGCCTCAATGTCTCTTATGAATAAATAAATATAATCTGGGCAGCCCTGGTGGCCCAGCGGTTTAGCGCCGCCTTCAGCCCGGGGTGTGATCCCAGAGACCCGGGATCAAGTCCCATGTTGGGCTCCCTGCACGGAGCCTGCTTCTCCCTCTGCCTGTCTCTCTCTCTCTCTGTCATAAATAAGTAAATAAAATCTTAAAAAACCAAATAAACAAACATCCAGGTAGGCAATGAACTTGAAACTCATGTTAGGCTTCTTGATCTTTGAATTTTTAAGAGATAAAAGAAAAAAAAAAAAGAGATAAGAGACATAGAATTACAGCAGGATTTCAGATAAAAACTATTTCCTCAGTGTTCATTTTTTTAATTTCACAAGTTTATAAGAGAACCAACATATTACTCACCATTACAATATTCATTCTGTATAAGCATATGATCATCTTCTGCCCATGCAGAGAAATATCGAACTACGTGAGAATGCTGTCCGAGCACTGCATGGGCATATACTTCCCTCAAAGCGTTCTGCCTAGGAGAAATTTGACATTGATAGAATGGTAAACCATTTTTATTCAATCCTAAACTGAACTAATTTATCTGAAACTTCATAAGAGAAACTTGTCTTCTGTTATTTATTATTATGCTGAAGGATAACTTGCTTAAGAGAGAGGGGATTAAGACTCTACTAGATTTTTCTAAAAGTTTCCATTAAAGAACAATGTTAATTACAAAGAAGGAACTTTGCTAGTCCTAGGACTCAGGAAACTCCATTTTACTATGAATTCTTGGATGCTACCAGAAAAAAAGAAATTTAAGTCAGGCTCCAAAATCAGACTATTCATATAATTTTACCAAGTTCAGTAAGAATTAATGGCCCAAAATGAAAAGGATCTGATTAAATTATTATAGTTTCTCAAAAATGAGAAATTTCAGTGCTTGATTATGTGAAACATTGTTTGCAACACCATATGGAATAAAAGAGCAAAAGATAAAATTTTTAATACATACTCATCGACAGAGCCGGCCAATGGCTTTTTTGATCGCTTAATGGCATAAATGCATCCATCCAGCCTCTTCACACACTTAAACACAGAACCAAACTCTCCAGAGCCAATTTTCTCTAGCTCATGAAATTCTGTTGTATACCGTGACTTCATATTGCTTTCAGTAATTGTAATTCTCTGCAATAAAGTGTATCCATATACATAATACAAAGACATGAAGATGATTTTTTTGCCGATGATAGCACTATGTGTGAAATTTAAAAATCTTATATCTTAATGCATATTTAACATGTATATATGGTAACTTGTTAAGAAATAGAAAATGAAATTCAGAAACAATAAAAAGAAAATAAAAAGCTAGTTACTTTAGCAGGTCTTGTTTCATCTTCTAACTCATAATCACTGGCTTCCATGTCTTCACCACAAGAACTGAAAAATATTATGTATGTTTCTATTAACAGATCTGATAGACACATCAACTAGCGATCCAAAACTTTATCTGATATACAGTGAAATTGTATTTTAATAAATAAAAACAGAAAAAATAAATAAGTAAAACGAATAAAAACAGACAAGCAAGCACATAATTTTATAATCATAAGATATAGCTCAGCTGATGGAAATGCTGTCCCTGCTGAAATAGGCTCATTAACAAGCCAACACAATCACACGTATCAAAATTAAAGTTTTTCTAAATCAACTCTGCCTGCCTTGTTTTTGACACCAGCAGATTTTCTACAAACTACTTAGGCTTTTTATTCCTTCCTTTTTCATACCGTTACTTTTCCATAGCTGATTACTTTCCACCCACCTTTCCTGGGAAGAGGGTGCTAGTTAACAAAAAAAAAAAAAAAAAAAAAAAAAAAAAAAATTCAAAGCATAAACTTCCAAGTCATTCAGATAAAATTAAAGTTTGATAAGTACCACAAACCAATCTTGGGTGACTGGGGACCAAACTGTGGAATACTAAATAACTTACTCATTCCAGTGTGTTCGTTTTCTTCTACGACACTGTCCTGAGGAATGAAGTAACACAGAATCTGGGGTAAAAGGATTAATATTCACTTGAGGCGTCTGTCGCATGTCAAATTCCCTTTTTCCTGATTTTTCTGTATCCATGAATAAAGAACCACCTCGGAGTTTAACAGAGCTGGAATCGATTCCTCGAGCTTTGGAGAGTAAACTCTAGGTCAGGAAAAATAAAATTTTTAGTCTCTAAATCCTGTAGACAGCCTTCTCAACCCAACCTTCAACAAGCCTTTCACATGTCTGATAGTGTGGATTAAAGCAACACACAAGCTTCTGTCACATCTAAAGCAAAATAAACCCTGGTTAACTTCAGCAGTCTGAAAGGTGGATACTAACAACTTTTCCTGAAAAAGACTGCCACATAAAATAAGTCTCCGACCCTAAAAAAGAGTAGGAATGCAGACTAAAATTAAGTTTATTCTGCAGTCTAAAAGTTAACAAAACCTCTCATTCCATCTAAAAATAGAAAGCAGTCAAGGATCCCAATAAAAGCTCCCTTCCCCCCTTCCAAATAGGGCTTTGAAAACCACCTCCGCCGGACTCCTCCCCTCACATTCAGAGGGATCATGCCTTGGGCAAGTCCCTGATAAACAGTAACGCTCAAAAACTACTTCTTCCTGAGGTTTACGACCAAAGGCACTGCAAGGGACTCAGAAAAGTACATTTTCCATATTAGTCTTATAAACGCGATACTTGTCTCAATGTCGTTGAAGGGTCCGTTTTAAAATCTGCTGTTACTTCCAATGTTCCAGAGGCAGTAATCTGCATATTCACTCGCTACTCAACAAACAAGTGCTGAACACCTTCATCATCACGATAGGTTATCAGCGATATGAAACCACAAGGGTCCAAGCAACCCCACCAATGCTGGCTTTTAACGGATGTCCCTAATCGCTACACTTAGGCTGGCCACACATAGGCACTGCAAACCGGTGTAAACAAACGCTTACCCAATAATAAATAGCATGTGCGGATAGAAGCTTAAACGCTACCCTGAATTAAGGAGTCTTTAGGACTGGAAATGCTTGGAAAGCCAGCCTTTTCTCCCAAGTCGAAGCGCACTCTCCCTCCATACCTCAAACTTAACCCCTTAAGGCCACATGACACGAAGCGATAAGCGCATGAAATTTCTTTTAACCCAACTCCTGCTTGCGCCGCCCAAATTACAGGGCCCATCACGGCGTTTAAAAGGCACCATATGGCTGCGGCGCTCGGGAGTGTCAGGTGGCCGGGCCAGCACCACTCCGACATCCTTCCAAACCACGTTATCGGGGCCACACTCCGGGCTGACACGGTCGGGAAGGCCCCGACTCGAGGGGCGTGAAATCATCAGCCACCTGGACGGCGCCGATCAGCCCCTTTGAAAGATGAAGAAGTTCCAGAAGAGGCCCATTGTTCAGTTACATAATCTTAACGGACAACTTCTGGGCAGGGCCAAAAAGAGGGGCTGCCAACTTTTTGTTGCGGCTCAGGGGAGCGAGTAGGGGTGCGGCAGGGCGGTTATGTAACCGAACCCGAGCAGCGGCGCGCTCGGCTCCCGGCGCCGCGGCCTTTTTAAATGGCTGGGCGGGCGCGGGCTCGCGGTGCCCCGGCCCCGCGTCCTCTCACCTTGGGCGTGTGCGGCGTGTCGAAGAGCCGCAGCTTGCGGAAGGTCTTGTGCGGCGGGGTGCCGGGGTGGTCCGGCAGCGGCGAGCAGGGGCCCTCGCTGGCCCTGCGCGCCCCGCAGCCGCGCGGGGACGCGTCCCCCGCGCCGCCGCAGCGCACCGGCGAGAACGAGCTGCCCAGAAAGTAGGCGGCTGCCGGCGACTTGACCGGCGACGAGGAGCCGAAGCCCTCCTCCTCCCACGAGTCGCCCTCGGCCCCGCCGCCCGGCGCGTCGGCGCCGGGACAGGCGCCCCGCAGCAACATGTCCTCCTCCAGCTCCCCGGGGCTGCCGGGGGCCGGGCCCGGCGAGCGGCGGCGCTCGGGCCCGGGCTCTGTGGGGCTACGCGCGGGCGGCAGCGGCGAGTCGGGCTCTTGGAAGGCCGAGTCCTCCCCCGTGCTGTGGCCGCTGCCCTCCTCCTCTTCCTCCTCCTCCTCCTCCTCACAGTCGCTGCAGGGCGAGAAGATCAGCTTCTGCCTCAAAGTGCAGGAAGCCCCGGGACGGCGGCGGGGCGGCGGCGGCTGTTGCCGGCTCAGGAAGCTCATCGCGCCCCTGGGGCCGGGGCCGAGGACCGGAGAGCCGGAGCCCGCGGAGTCCAGGACGCGGACGGCCCAGGGGGCGGGTCCGCCACGTGCGACTGGGCGCGCCGGGTCGCCGCGGCGGCGGACCTGCGCGGTGACGGGGTGCGGCTCCGGAGCGCTCGGGGCTGCGGGCGGCGGCGGCGGCGGCGGCGGTGGCGGCAGCGGCGCGGCCTGTCCAGCAGAGGCGGGGCGGCCTGGGCACCGAGGCTGGGGTCTCCGCAGGTCCAGCCGCAGGTCCGGGCTCCGCAGGTTCGGGCTCCGCGGCTTCCCGCGACCGTTAACCACGTGAGGGCCTGACCCACCAATCCACGCCCAGCCTCGGGTTTGAAAAAAAAGGAGGGCGCGACGTAGGCCGCGGGGGAGGGATCAACTACGCGATTTTGGCGCGAACCCGCTGGCTCCGCCCCCCCCCTCGGCCGTTCGGGCGGGCGCGGCGCGGCGCCGCGGGCCTATGAGGGAGCCGGACTTCTGGGAGCCTAGCCCGGCGCCGCCCGGTCGGGGCCGGGCGGGGGAGCCGAGGCGGCCCTCTGGGAGGGGCGAAAGGTCCCGGGCTCGGCTAGGCCCAGCCGCACCCCGCCTGGAGGTGGCCCGCTCGCGGTCCCTCAGCGCTCCGGGGCCTGAGGTGGGACCTGGGAACTCCCGCGGCCCTCGCGCTCGGCCCCGGGAGTGCGGCCTGTGGCCGCCGCGTCCCCGTGGTGCGGGCGGCCGGGGCGTTGTGGGCGTGGCTGTGGGCAGTCTCGTTCCCCCGTAGAGGTTGGAGCCGGAAGTGGTGACTCGGGCCTCAGGAACTTTGCGAGCTGAGCCCGGGGCTTAGAGGCGACGCCGAAGTCAGCAAGGAGGCCGGCCCGGGAGGGCTCGAGGCGGGGACGGCGGCCGTGGGGAAGGCCTCCGGAGCCTCGGTTTCCCCCCAGGGTAGCTGTAGGGTCGGGTAGGCCCCCAGCGAGGCGAGCTTGCTTCCCCCAGGCCGTGGCCCCCTCGGCAGCCCACCCGAGACTCGTCCACCCGAGTAAACAGCAGCGGCCCCAGCGCGAAGCCCGAAGCCCGGGCCCTCCACGCCGCCGCGGTGTTTATATTTGTTTGCCAGCACGTGGGCAAGTGTTGGCAAAGGAGATTGGCCCACCTCACTGCAAACTTAAACGCAAGTTGAGAAAAAATACCTCCAGTACTTCGTCAAATTGTGATTTCGTCTGCCCTTTATCGTCGCACACACAAGTTTCTTGGAATTTTTCAGTTGTAAATAACCCCATCGCAAAAATTCTAACTTCTCGTGTGGTTGGTTTTTTTTTTTTGGGGGGGGGGGTCTGTGTTGTTTGAGGACTGGGGGGGATTGATTTTTTTTTTTTTTTTTAAGATAGACTCATAGAAGTGAGAATGATTGGGTCAAAGGATAGGAACTGCCAAACCGACCTCCAGAGAAAAACAATTTAAACTCTCATTAGCAGTGGTTTGGAGTACACTGCTCATGAATTCGGGACATAAGTGAATATTTAATGTTGGTTAATGTAATTTTGTTGTTTTGATATATGCAGTTTTCATGTGCCAGTGGCCACTTATTTTTCTAATTGTTTTTCTTATTGTAGCACTTTATGAGTATTAACACTTTGCCGTGTATCGTTGTCCAAACACTTTTCAAAGGCAAACCTCAAGCTGGATTTTTAATAATGGAAACACATTTTAATACTTATCGCATGGGAAATTCCCTGAGATCACGGAACTAAAGATGCAGTGAAGGGTAAACAACTGTATTTTTCAGACATTTGCTAACTGATCTATGTGTCTTTTCTGCGTGTTAATCCAAATTCAATGTTAAGCTCTTGCAAGAAGGAACTCTACCTTTTTGTGTTTTCAAGGAGAGGCGTTCACTGTTCCCCGGGTGGTCAAAGCCAAGGAATGGTTTTTAGCACTCTCCCTCCAACACCTACCTCCTCACCTTCACTCCTGATGGCGAATATAATTCTTTGATATGAATAGTTGACCATATTGAGTTGATTTTCTCAATTTCATGTGTGTGTAAGTATAGATAACTTTAGAAAACTACTACTCTCTATTGATCTTCAACATGAGTCGTATGTAAAAATAGTGTTTCCTAAGTAAACTTTAAAGCCCTGTAGATAACCTCTCCCCAACTAGACTGTTGTCGTAAGCCTCTCCTTATAAAGGAATTCTGTATCCCTCTTGCTGTCCTTGCAAGCTCACATCCCCTCCCCCTTCACTCTTTCACAACACCCTGCTTTATTTCCCTAACAGGCTTATATCTATCTCAAAGTGGGTTGATTGTTTACTACGATCCCCTTCTAGAAAATGAGTTCCCTGAGTGTAGGGACCTTTTCTATTTACTTCAGTGTTCTAACGTGGCTTAGGCCCTCAGTATCTTCTGTGTGATAATAGAGCCCTTATTTAAATATTTGACTGGTTTATTTTTCTCTCTCAATATAAATTCAAATGGTACAGAGATCTTCTGGTTACCCCTTGTATATCCTCTTCTTGGATGTAAACCCTCTTTTGACTTTTTTTTTTTTTCCCAACTATGCCACCTGTCTGCTTCCCTAAACTGGGAGGTCCTTGAAGTAGGCTGGAGCAAAAGGGCCTGGCTTCTGAACGGGAATGGAAGAGTTCTTGGTACCCAGCCCCAGTACTTTGAATTCTTTGGCACCCATGTCTGCCCACAGAATGAGAGAGGTAAATTACTGTTGAATGTATAGTATGACTGGAGGAAAGAAGCAATTTCTTTAAGAGTTGGAAACAAGACTCAGTGGGAGAACCATTTCTTCTATAAAGCCTTTCCTTAACTTTCTCCACTTCTAGGTAAAAGAGACACTCTGTGCACCAGGTTTTCCACCACACCTGTAATGGACTATATAAACAGTCTTTGTTTACTTGTCTGGCTTCCCTTTCACCCAGGGCTGAGATCAAGTTTTATTTGTCTTTAGAGCTCCAGCAACCAGCAATGTGCCTTGGCCCCTGAGAAGGTACTTAATGTTTCTGGAATAAAAATCTAGTTTATTTAAAGCAAAAGTATAAAAATGAGTAAGAAACCCGGGCCCTCCCTCCTCCAGTGAGAACATGGCGCGGTGTTATGGTTTAACTACAGCAGTGTCCTAACTGAAATTCTAAATGATTGTTCTGATTTTTTAAATTTCATGCTCCTCCAAATACAGGACTCACTGTACTGGAGGGATGGGTCTACGCCCACCTGCCGCAGGGCATATCTAATTCAAATTTCCTGTTCGTTCTCCACCCAGTGTTGTTCTTAACTGTAATGTTGCTAGGCAACTTTTGCAGAATCCACAAGTTTGTGGTAATGTTGTAATAACTGAGTAAAAATCTTGCCTCTGGGTGTTGGGAGAACAAACTTACCCAGTTTATTCCCTTTAGACAGATGACTTAGCAAGTATAAGGCTTTAATACCACTATTGTTGGTGCATTCACCTTCCTTAGCAGCAAAATAAGCAAGATTCCTGCCCTGAAGATTTATAGTTAAGATTCTTAAATCACGTTCTCAAATACTTTTAATACATACAAGCACACAAATACATATACATATTCTTATTAACATATGCCTTGTACTTTTGAAAGATCCTTTAGAATGAGTAATTTTTCAGTCTGTAGGAGTGTTTCATAAGAATAGCTAGGGTTTACCCAAAGCTGAATCTTTTCTAGTTTATGCTTTTGATTCTGGAGAAATAATAACTCTCTCTAAACAAGAGGCTTCTTTGATAGATTTCTAATTTTTTAAAAGATTTTATTTATTTATTTTAGAGAGAGTGAAAGCATGCAGGAGTTGGAGGAGAGAGAAAATCTCAAGCAGACTCCAAGTACTGGGGGTGAGGAGGTAAGGACGAACCTGGGACTCAATCTCACAAATATGAGATCATGACCTGAACCAAAACTGAGAGATGCTTAACTAACTGAACCACTCAGGTGCCCCTAGATTTCTAATTTTTTTTAAAAAAATGAAGTCAGGGACGCCTGAGTGGCTCAGTTGGTTAAGCATATGCCTTCTGCTCAGATCATGATCTCGGGGGTCCTGGTACTGAGCCCTGTGTCAGATTCCCTGCTCAGCAGGGAGTCTGTTTCTGCTTCTCCCTCCTCCTCTGCCCCTACCACCCACCCAACCCCCAAGCTTGTGCAGGCACTCTCTCTGTCTCAAATAAATTTAAAAAAAATTTTAAGCTTTAAATATGAGACTAATGTCCTTTTTTTTTTTTTTTAAAGATTTTATTTATTCATTCATGAGACACACACACACACACACACACACACACAGAGGCAGAGACACAGGCAGAGGGAGAAGCAGGCTCCATGCAGGGAGCCTGACGTGGGGCTTGATCCCAGGTCTCCAGGATCAGGCCCTGGGCCAAAGGCAGATGCTAAACCGCTGAGCCACCCAGGGATCCCCGAGACTAATGTCCTTTACAAATAGTATTCAATAAATGTTATGTGTTGCTATTAATTATAGCAATGTTGTTTGAGAATAAGCCATACTTGTCAATGTATGTTAGTACATGTAACTCCTGATCTCTCCAAAATAAGCAAATAAGTTTGCTTAATATGGATAGACAGTTGAGATTGTGTATAACCAGTGAGGATAATCAAATCAGGACAGAAATAGTACAGTTGACCCTTGAACAACATGGGAGTTAGGGGTGCTGACCCCTCACAGTTGAAAATCATCATATAACTTTTGACTCCCCAAAGCTTAATATAATAGTCTACTGTTTACTAGAAGCCTTACTGATAACATAAACAGTCGATTAACATATTTTGCATGCTATCTGTATTATATATCATATTCTTACAATAAAGTAAGCTAGAATAAAGAAAGTGTTAAGAAAATTGTAAGGGAGGGGCGTCTGGATGTCTCAGTAGGTTGAGTGTCCAACTCCTGATTTCAGCTCAGGTCATGATTTCAGGGTCCTGGGATCAAGCCCAGCTTTGGGCTCTGTGCTGGGCATGGAGTCTACTTGTCCCTCTACATCTGCTCCTCCCCCAACTAATGCTCACTATTAATCTCCAAAATAAATAAATATTTTTAATTGAAAGGGAAAATACATTTCCAGTACTGTACTGTATTAATAAAAAAAAAAACAAATATTAGTGGATCTGCACAATTCAATGTGGTTCAAGGGTCAACTGTATTGATATAACAAGAACTTGAGAAGTATAGTTCAGGAAAAGTGGCCAATTGAAAGCTTGTCTTTTAATGAAATAAACATTATTTGTTATGCCCACTTAGTCTTTAAAGACTACTAACATACTATTTCTATTTATCCGTTTAACGTTTATATCTGATAGATCAAGAGCACATTTATTATTTTTTTTAATGTTATTTATTTACTTGAGAGAGAGAGCACAGAGGTAGAGGGAGAAGCAGACGCCCCGCTGAGGAGGAAGCCCTATGCAGGACTCGATCCCAGGACCTTGGGATCATGACCTGAGCTGAAAGCAAATGCTTAATCGACTGAGCCACCCAGGGCACATTTCATTACATCCTTTAGATATGGATTATATCAATAATGTGGACTGCATACAAAAAGTTTGAGGACCTAAGATTCTCACTGAGTTTTTGCTTTAGGGCTTCAGGTATGAGAGACCATTCTGAGGGTACTCAAAAGTTGTATCTGCACTTACACAAAACCTTGGCTATAACCAGCCTTATTTGTGAAAGAAGCCTTCAGGCCTGCTCCCAGTTATCTTAGCCCTTACACAGGCCTCTGAATCTTGAAAGACTTGATAGTCCATGGCAATCAGTCAGGCCTGTGGCAATGATACTAACTTCAAGACTTTTCCCAAGAGAAAATACTGACCACTGACCCTATCATTCCTAGATAAGAAAGGAGTTCTCAGTTAACATATTTAAAACTATAGCTCTGTAAAGCAGTTAGCCAAAACATCACACTTCCTCTTTGATATTTTAAAAATCCTTTCTACTAGGATGGAACTGAGTAGCCCCATTTTCTCCAATAACACTTTTTTTTTCTTTGCAGAGACACAAAGAGTGGCTTTTCTCTATATTCTCAGTGCGTTTCAATAACTGAAAAGGTCACTTCACAAAAATGTTATAAACAGGAGGAATCATGAGTGCACAACAGAATGCTGGTGCTCAATACACATTTGAGTAATTGATTAATTGCCTCTCCTCTCGGGTTAGTGACATACTCAGGAAGTGACCTGGATGATCACAAGGACTGCTGTTGTTTGCTGACCACACTGTGATTATTTAAGCCAGCTTTGTTCTTATTACTGCAGCACAAAAGATGTGATGACTATTCTTCAGTGAGTCAAGGGGTTCAGTCCCATTGGGAGAGAGAAAGGAGATAAGATAGACATCCCCATGCTGCTCTTTTGTGTAGCAACAGGAGTGTGTTTGGGTATTGCTGTTTTGATGACTCAGTAGTGAGTCAGTTTTAAAGTTCTGTAAAAGGCCTTGTTCAGCTCAGACAGGATTAAAATGAGCTCATTTGGTAGCTCATTGGGTAGAGAGGACTGGGTGGTGTGTGATTCGATCAGCTGATTGGTGGTGTAAATATGTACATGGAAAAAACATATCGGCAAGGATGAAACTGGTTCCTGATTGCAGAAATCAACTGTCCTTGGCAGTCATCGACTGAGTGCCTACTCTGTTCAAGCACCATCCATGTCCTACCCATGTCTCATTACCTTTAAAGAGGTCAGAATATGAGAAATGTGTTAAGTGCTACAAAGATCTGGGGTCTTGAAGGAGCTGGGAAAGGGCGGTGTACTGCCAGCTATATGGTAGGCACTGAGCCAGATGCTTACATGTTTATCTTATTTAATCTTTATTTTTATTTATTTAAAAATTTTTTTATGAATGAGGCAATTTATTAACCCAGCATTTGTTCTAATGCTTCTTGTTGGCAGCTGCCACCTGTCCTGTGATTCAGTCCAGATCTCTCCCTGAGGTGTCAGTTTGTGGCCCCCATCTCAGTCCTTCACCACCATTTTCAGCACCTCTAGGGCTTGGAAGATCCTGCAAGCCATGCTCTTGAAGCTTCTACTGAAGGGCTGGGCATGACCTGGTTTCTCTGACATCCCTCGTAGATTTTGGTCATGAAGCCCACCCCAGTGCTGCCTGGGGGGGTACAGATGCCATACTGTGGAAGCAGCTCGGGTATAGAACCAGTTCTTATCATAGGGAGCAAGCTCTTTAAGCTTGGCTAACTTGACAGTGTCTACCCATTCAGGGACTTTCAGCCCTCCAGGCTCTTTGAGGAAGGCTGCCAGAGCTATGACTAACTCCTGCTGGTTCACATCTTTTATAGTAACTCTAGGCATCATGTGGCCTCCGTGCTGCCAGCCAGGGGGAAAAAAAAAGACTTGGTTAATCTTTGAAGGAACCCTCTGAGAGAGGTATTTTATTCACATTTTACAGAAAAAAATGAAACACAGGTTCAATGCCTATACAGTCATAGGGCTAATACTATTGAGACTATTACTCCTGGCTTAAGGACTAGCTCTTTCTATACCAGCAAGACTGGGGTAAGGTGAGGGTGAGAACTAATTGGAAGACTTGGTGAAATCAGGGTCGCTGGACCCAGCCAGTGTGTCGGTTATTCAATGTGATGCTAGAGTCTGAACAGGAGAGCACACATCTTGTCTGGTGTGAATGAGGGAAGTGGGATTCAGAGAAAGTTAGACTTGCACCTTTACTTTTTTGTTTTGTTTTGTTTTACCGTAAAACCCACATGTATTTCAAATTCTAAAATCAGGAGGAAATATTACAAAGATTGATATTATCTTATGTTGTGGAGGGTATAGGGAAATGCATTCTTGTCTACTGTGGGAGGTGGGTGTAAATTGGCACCATTTTTAAAACACTGTTTTGGGGGTACCTGGGTAGCTCAGTTAGTTAAGCACACCTACTCTTGATTTCAGCTCAGGTCATGGCCTCAGGGTCATGAGATGGAGCCCCGCCTTGGGTTCCACACTGCAGAGAGACTGAGATTTTCTCTCTCTCTCTCCCTCTTCATCTGCCCCTCCCCACACTTTTTCCTCAAATAATCAATCTTTTTAAAAAGATTTTTTTGATGATTTCTGTTATAATTTAAGTATTTATACTCTTTGATGTAGCAGCTCTACTGAAATGTTTATATAGATTTGCAAAAAATATGTCAAAGAATGTTTATTACTATGTTAGTTCATTCAGTGGAATCTCATAGGATTCTCCTATGAGTTTAGTATACCCCTGGTCACTGGGAGCCGTGAAACAAAACAAAATCCTCACTTTCATGAAACTTTTGAGGCCTTTTCTGAAAATAAACAAGGCATAAGTAAACAAATGTATAAAAAATATCAAGTAGTGACAAGTGCTATCAAAAAGAGGAGTAGGGATCCCTGGGTGGCGCAGCGGTTTGGCGCCTGCCTTTGGCCCAGGGCGCGATCCTGGAGACCCGGGATCGAATCCCACGTCGGGCTCCCGGTGCATGGAGCCTGCTTCTCCCTCTGCCTGTGTCTCTGCCTCTCTCTCTCTCTCTCTCTGTGACTATCATAAATAAATAAAAACTTAAAAAAAAAAAAAAAAGAGGAGTAATGGATTAAGAAGTGGGAGGGGGGCAGCCCCCGTGGCCCAGCGGTTTAGTGCCTGCTTTTGGCCCAGGGTGTGATCCGGAGGCCCCAGGATCAAGTCCCACATCGGACTCCCTGCATGGAGCCTGCTTCTCCCTCTGCCTGTGTCTCTGCCTCTCTCTCTCTGTGTCTTTCATGAATAAATAAATAAAATCTTAAAAAAAAAAAAAAGTGGTAGGGGGTTGGAGGGAAATGCTATTTTAGATAGTGCGATCTAGGAAGGCCCTTCTGAGGAGGCAGCATTTGAGTAGGAACCTGAATGAAGTGAGGGAGTCAGCTAAATGGCATCTGGAGGAAGTATTTTCTATCTTTTTTTTTAAATAAGATTTATTTATTTATTTATTCATGATAGACATAGAGAGAGAGGCAGAGACATAGGAAGAGGGAGAAGCAGGCTCCATGCTGGGAGCCCAACGCGGGACTCGATCCCAGGACTCTAGGATCGTGCCCTGGGCCAAAGGCAGGCACCAAACTGCTGAGCTACCCAGGGATCCCATTTTCTATCTTTTTAAAAAGATTTTTATTATTTATTCATGAGAGACACAGGGAGAGACAGAGACATAGGCAGAGGGAGAAGCAGGTTCCTCTCGGGGAGCCCGATGTAGTACTCAGTCCTGGGACTTGGGGATCACACCCTGAGCCAAAGACAACCGCTCAACCACTGAGCCCCCCAGGTGTCCCTGGAGGAAGTATTTTCTAGTCTTTGTTTATAATACCAAAAATTGGAGGCCACCCAAAAGTCTGTTAAATACTAAGTAACCACAGTCTGCAAAATAATGAGAGCTATCTGTACAGAATGAATAGATATCTAAGATAAAATGAAGATAGTATTGCAAAACCTGTATAATGATTCCATTTTCTAAAAAGTATCCTAAGCAAATATATTTATCACAGGGAAGATATCTAGAAATACACAAAAGTGTCAAAAAAAAAAAAAAAAAAACACCTTGTTAAGAGCAGCCCGGGTGGCTCAGTGGTTTAGGGCTGCTTTCAGCCCAGGGCGTGATCCTAGAGACCCAGGATTGAGTCCCACATCAGGCTCCCTGCATGGAGCCTGCTTCTCTCTCTGCCTGTGTCTCTGCCTCTCTTCTCTCTCACTTTCTCTCTCTCTCTCTCTCTCTCGATGTGTGTCTCATGAATAAATAAATTAAAAAAAAAAAAACCTGTTAAAAGTTGTTATGGACTGAATGAGAGAACAAATCAAAGTGCCTGGATGCCAACTAAGGAGAGAGCCTAACTAAAGAGTAAGGAAAGCCTTACTGTGTCTCTAAAACAGGATGAGGCAGACAGAATTTTGACACAAGTCCTAAAGGCTTATACCTTTGTCTTTTAAATATTTATTTATTTATTTATTTATTTATTTATTTATTTATTTTTAAGATTATTTATTCATGAGAGAGAGAGAGGCAGAGACAGAGGCAGAGGCAGAGGCAGAAGCAGGCTCCATGCAGGGAGCCGGATGTGGGACCATCCCTGGGACTCCAGGATCACCCACCAGGCTGAAGGCGGTGCTAAACTGCTGAGCCACCTGGGCTCCCCTCTTTTTTTCTTTAAATCAGGGGAGACCGTGAATGCAGTCCCCCACTATCACAAATTCTGCAGTCCAGTTTCCCACATTTGGGGAAATCACAGGGGTCTGCACAAACAGAGTGTAATAGATAACCCTCTATTACCCTGGGAATACCACCTTCATGATTATGGTATTTCCCCTGTCAGGTAAGTATATCCTTACCTTTTCTGATATATTGGAGCTTTCCTCTCAGGTCACTGATGTCTGAGCGCTCCTTTCCTTTCCTCACTTCCCCTCATCCCTATCCCCCTCTTCTACTCTTGAAAAAGGAGCCTGTGCTTCTGTTTTCTTAGCCTACTTACTCCATCTGGACTAGCCTTCCTTCCCCTCTTATACAGGCAACTCTGTGCTCTGGCCGCAATGTGTGGTGAGGTGCTGATAAGGAAGAGGGCTTCCAGGACCCCCCTGATTTATTACAGGCTCACTTCTAAGTGCAGAATAAAAAGGCTTCATCCATGGTTACCAGCTTCAGAAAACTAACTGAGCCAGGAGCTTGGTTTGGGGGATGGGGTTGCTCACACACATTCCTGCCAGCATTGACCAAACCACCTGCATTGCCATCAAGATTTTTGAAGTGGTTAAGCCTTAAGCATTTGATGTCCACCCCACTCCCATCTACTACTACCAAACTCCGCTGACTTCCTGGGCCCTGAGTATCCGTATGTTTGTCAACTAATTGTTAGAAACAACACAAGAAAAAAAAAAGAAAAGGAAAGAAAGAAAGAAAGAGAAAGAAAGAAAGAAAGAAAGAAAGAAAGAAAGAAAGAACACAAGAGCACAGAAAAATGGCCAGTATACAATAAATATTCAAATGGTCTTTATACAGTTTCTAACAATTTTTTTTCAGTTGGTTATTTTGGATTTCTAGATAGACAATCATATAATTGATAATAATTCTCTTCTAGTATTTATGACTTACTTTGTTTTATTGTCTGATTGTATTAACTAGCACTTCCAGAACAACATTAAATAATAGGAGAAGTGTTCAATAGCCAGTTAGCTCAGTTGGTTAGAGCATGGTGCTAATAATAGGAGAGGTGGCGAGGAACCCTGTCTTGCTCTTGACTTTATTTTTTTTTTCTCTTTTAAATATTTTATTTGTTTATTCATGAGAGACACACAGAGAGAGGCAGATACATAGGCAGAGGGAGAAGCAGGCTCCCTTGGGGAGCCTGATGCGGAACTCGATCCCAGAACCCCGGGATCATGACCTGAGCCAAAGGCAGACGCTCAACCACTGAGCTACCCAGACATCCCTTGCTCTTGACTTTAATGGGACTATTAAGAATAATACTGTTGGGGGTGCTTGGCTAACTCAGTTGGTAGAGCATGCAACCCTTAATCACAGAGCTGTGAGTTCAAGTCCCATGGTAGGCATAGAGCTTACTTAAAGTAAATACCAAAAAAAGTAATACTGGTTGATTAATGTATACACCTGTGTGGGTACATATGCACAGGGTTTCTACCTGTATTATGTTTAAAAAGTATTATTTTCCTTTTATCAGGATATTTGTGAGGAGTGAATATTAAATGATACCAAATTTTTAGCATTTCTCTTAATCTGCTTTTTCCTCTTTTGATTTATCTAAATGGTGAATTGGATTAATGTATTTCCTTATACCAATCTATGCTTCCTGAAATAAATATGTTTACAAAATTATGTTCATAATATATTTCATTTAGGCATTTTGCCTCTGTATTTATAAATACAACTGGTCCCTAGTTTTTCTGTTATACAATCTTTCTAAGATTTTGGCTTCATGAAATACTGGGCTGTCTACTTCTTTCTCTATGTTTTGGAACAGCTTTAATAGAATGATTGATTTCTTGAAAGTTTTGAAAGAAGTTGCTTGCAAACATATTCAGATTTTTTTTTTTTTTGCGGTGTATGGCTTTTGACAGATCATGATTATTTATGTTTTGATTTTCTCCTATCTTTGAGTCCCTATTGGTAGATAATTTATATTTCCTGAGTATTACCCATTTCATTCAGATTTTAAATTTCATTAGCATAGGACTGGGCAAATGCTGACTGAATCCTCTCCCTTGTATTTTTCATTGTTTCTTCCGTACCCATCTGTAAACCTTTTCTCATTCCTAATTTATACATTTATGCTTTGTCTTTCATTTTTATTATGTTAGCTGGTGGCTTATCAGTTTTGTTTTTTTGCTTCTTCCCAACCCAAAGAACTAGATTTTCAATTTATTCATCAGTTATATTGTTTTTCTGGTTTTGAAATCATTCACTCATGTCTTTGCTAACTCCTTTCACTTTCTTTGTATTTTGCTTTGTGCTGTGGCTTTTTTTCCCCCTTCTAATTTCCTGTGTTGTCTGCTCTCTTACTGAACTTTTCTTTTTTCTTATTCAGCAATAAAAGTGTTTAAGGCCATACATTTTCTTGTGAATACAACTTTGGCTGCATTCCATAAATAGTGTTTCATTGAGTTATATTTAAAATAGTCTCAGGGGATCCCTGGGTGGTTCAGCAGTTAAGTGCCTGCCTTCAGCCCAGGGCGTGATCCTGGAGTTCCGGAATCGAGTCTCATGCCTGCTTCTCTCTGTGCCTGTGTCTCTGCCTCTCTCTCTCTCTCTCTCTCTCTCCCCTCCCCCTCCCCTTGTCTCTCATGAATAAATAAAATCTTTAAAAAATAAATAAATAAAATAGTCTGTAACTCAGTTTTTTAAGTTTTGTATTGAAGTATAATACACATACAGAAAGGCAAACATACCAAAATATGTACAGTTAATTCAACACCCAGATTAAGAAACATAATATTACCAATACCCAGGACTGCTCCATAATTTATAGGGCCTGGTGAGAAATGGAAATGTAATGTTCAAATTTATTAAGAACTGTAAGATGTGTGACAGCAGAACATTAAACCCATTGTGGGACCTTTCTAAGTGTACACCATCATGAAGCTGGCCTGCCAGCTTGCCTTTGGGCTCTCTTCCTGTCCTTAACCTACCTCCCCACCAAGGGTGCCCACTGTCCTGACTTCAAAGAGCAAGAATAGTTTTGCCCGTACTCTTGTGTCTAGCTCCTATTACTCAGCATTATATTTGTGAGGATCATCCATACTTTTACATATAATTGAAGTTCATACATTTTCATTGCCATATGGTTAAAACTAGTCTGTAATTCAGTTTTGGTTTGTCACTGATTTAAGACTTTTTTAAGAGAACTTGAAAACTTTTCCTAGTTTGAGTACATTAGGCTAAGGACCAACTGCTCAGTTTTAGGCTCTTTCCTCTGAATGAATAGGTCCTTACTCATAGAACACACTGTATGAGTAAGAGGGAGTGGGCACCTGGGTGGCTCAGTTGGTTGAGCATCTGACTCTTGATTTCGTGATCAAGAGTTGTGAGATCAAGCCCCACATTAGGCTCAGCTTGGAGTCTACTGGACATTCTCTCCCTCTCCCTATGTCCCTGTCCCCACATGCATGTACTCTCTCCCTCTCTCTCTAAAAATAAATACACTAATTAAAAAATATATAGTATGAGTAAGAAACAGTAAGTTTTATACCTTCCTCATGTTCTTCTGATACACAATGGAAGAAAGAAGAAGTTAGCCAAAGTTAAAGGCAACCGCTTTTTAACCTCTCTAGGAGGTTTTTTTGGTGTTTTTTTTTTTTTTTCTTAATTTCTCCATAGTAGTAGTGCATACAGTTTGTAGACAAAGGGGCTGAGGTTGTGTTGTCAGCCTGTGAGTTGCCAAGGAAACTGGAAAGAAACTGGGTCTTTCTCTGTCAGGTCAGGGAAAGCACAGCCCTTCTATCATGGATCCGAACAGAGCAAAGTCCTCTGTATGTCCATTGACTCAGGTTGTCCTAGAAAAGTGATCAGTGAGGTTATGGGGGCAACTGGCTCCAGTCTTGACCTGACATTGAGACTGGCTGAGACTAGATAAGTAGCCCACTGGTCCTTAAAAGATGTATCATTAGGGACATCTGGGTGGCACAGTTGAGCATCTGACTCTTAGTTTCAGCTCAGGTCATGATCTCAAGGTTGTGAGGTGGCGCCCTGAGTTGGGCTGTGTGCTGAGTGGGGAGTCTGCTAGAGCCCCTCCCCGCCCCCGAGTGCTCTCTCTGAAATAAGTAAATAAATCTTAAAAAAAAAAAAAAAAAAAGGTGTATTGCTAAAAGCCAGTCACACTTTTACATTTCAAACCTAATGTTGAAGCCTAAATTCAAACTGTTTTACTATAATCAATTTGCACCAGACAACCTTATTCTTACTGAAGGCCTATAGCTCAAATTTGGTGACCAAACATAGACAAATCTTTTCAATAAAGTGCTACAGGTAGCACTATCATTGAGATTTTTTTTCTAAAATAATTTTATTTATTTTTAGATAATAAAAAGGTCAAAATACATAATTCAAAAGGCACAAAAAGGGGGCAGCCCGGGTGGCTCAGCGGTTTAGCGCCGCCTTCAGCCTTCAGCCCAGGGCGTGATCCTGGAGACCCGGGATCGAGACCCACATGGGGCTCCCCGCGTGGAGCCTGCTTCTCCCTCTGCCTGTGTCTCTGCCTCTCTCTCTCTCTGTGCCTCTCATGAATAAATAAATAAAATTAAAAAAAACAAAAAAACAAAACAAAACAAAAAAAACAAAAGGCACAAAAAGGTATTTTATGGTCAAAGGTGAGCCTATGTTTCACCCCAAGCTTCTACCCTGTTCTTCAGAGCCAACCATCATTATTGTTTTCTTGTACATCCTTTCAGAAATGGTCTATGCAAATATATGTAATCTTTTAAATATTTGTATAAGTGCTTGTAGTATGTTATTCATACTGTTCTGTACCTTGCTTTTTCACTTACTGTTTCTTGAATGTTGCTTCATGTTAATGCATATAGGACTAGTCCACTCATTCTTTTTATTTTTTTAAAAGTTTATTATTATTATTTTTAGTAACCTCTACACCCCACATGGGGCTCGAACTCATGACTCTGAGATCAAGAGTCACATGTTCCACCAACTGAGCCAGCCGGGTGCTCCCTTTTCATTCTTTTTTTTTTTTTTTAATATTTTATTTATTTATCTATTCATAGAGACCCAGAGAGAGAGAGAGAGAGAGAGAGAAGCAGAGACACATGCAGAGGGAGAAGCAGGCTCCATGCAGGGAGCCGGATGTGGGACTCGACCCTGGGTCTCCAGGATCACACCCTGGACTGCAGGCAGCGCTAAACCGCTGCGCCACCGGGGCTGCCCCTTTTCATTCTTTTTAATGGCTGCATAGTATTCCATCATCTAGATGAACCATAATTTTTTTGAAAAGTTTTTTTTTTTTTAAGATCTATTTATTTACTTATGATAGACACACAGAGAGAGAGAGAGAGAGAGGCAGAGCCGGGAGCCCAACGTGGGACTCGATCCCGGGACTCCAGGATCGTACCCTGGGTCAAAGGCAGGCGTCAAACCGCTGTGCCACCCAGGGATCCCATTGAGAAGGCTTTTTTAAACAGCTTTATTGAAGTAAATTTACATACCATAACATTCACCTATTGAAAGTATAAAATTCAATGATTTTTTAGTGAATTATTACAGAGTTATGTAACCCTCAGGACAATCCAGTTTTAGAACATTTCTGTTATTCCCAGAAAGTTTTTTTTTTTTTTTAATTTTTATGATAGTCATACAGAGAGAGGCAGAGACATAGGCAGAGTGAGAAGTAGACTCCATGCACTGGGAGCCCGACGTGGGATTCGATCCCGGGTCTATCAGGATCGCGCCCTGGGCCAAAGGCAGGCGCTAAACCACTGCGCCACACAGGGATCCCCCCAGAAAGTTTCCTTATGCCTATAATTTATCTTTTAGTCATTTAATTAAACTGTGTTTTTCCTTTCCAGTAATTCTTTTTAACATTTACTGAGGTCATGATCTTTTGTTTTACAACACTGAGGAGGATTTGGAATGGTGAAGATGTGTTAGGAGAGCATTTCAAACCTTATATAGTATTACTCCTCTCTTTAAAAGAGTAGCTTAAAAAAAATAAAAAGAGTAGCTATTCTCCTTTTCTTTCAAGTCTACTGTGAATTTATTTATTTATTTAAATTTTTTTATTTATGATAGTCACACACAGAGAGAGAGAGACAGGCAGAGGGAGAAGCAGGCTCCATGCACCGGGATCCTGGGTCTCCAGGATCGCGCCCTGAGCCAAAGGCAGGTGCTAAACCGCTGTGCCACCCAGGGATCCCCGGCTACTATGAATTTAGAGAGTGAGACATAGGAGATCCTGAAAATTTTGCCAGTGAGCTGCTTGCTTTCCCTCTTTCTTTCTCTCTTCACCAAAATGAGTAGTTTCTAAATTAATTGACTTTTAAAAATATATTTTATTTATTTATTCGCAAGAGACACCGAGAGAGGCAGAGACATAGGCAAAGAGAGAAGCAGGCTCCATGCAGGGAGCCCGATGTGGGACTCAATCCGGGGACCCTAGGATCACGCCCTGAGCTAAAGGCAGATGCTCAACCACTGAGCCACCCAGGCACCCCTTAATTTGCTTTTAAGTCACCTCTACACCTAACATGGGGCTCGAATTCATAACCTTGAGATCAAGAGTTGTAAGCTCTTCCAACTGAGCCAGCCAGGTGCCCCAAAATGACTAGTCACAAGAACAATAGATGAGTCGGAGACAACAGGCACTCCCTCCAGAAGGTGGCTGGTCATGAATACCAGTAGCTAAGTTAGTGCTGCAGACCGCCCTGAGAGGAGTGCACGTTACAAGGGAGGTGGCCTCCCCATATTTACTAACACACGATCTTGGACAGGTACCCTTCATTTAGCTGCTTGCCAGCTGGGCTGATCAGAGAGTGTGTGTGTCTTGTTCTACTCATAGGCCATGGTGAGCATACATACCTGTAATGGACAGCAGGAGGATACATCCCTGTAAGAGAAGAGACGGTGAAAAAAAAAAAAGAGAAGAGACGGTAGCACCGTCATCACGTGGTCCAGGGTATGGAAATATCAGACAGTCCATGGCTGTGGTTTTGCCTCTTTCCTCCATTCTGCTCAGTACCCTCTTGCCTTGGATGTAAGGCTATTTGTAAGGCTCACACTCTACAATGGGAACTATCACACTGAAATATGCAGTGCAAATAAAACTTTTATTTTCTAATCCGGCTCTTCCAAAATTAGAGCATTTTTGTTTTTCTCTGTCCATTTTTTCCTCCTTGGTTTTAAAATTAGAGTTATGTACCTTTCTGTTCCTATTAATATACAGCCTCATTTATATTTTTATTTTCAAAATCAATAATTCTCCAGTCAGAAACTAAGTAGGTGGATCCCATTCTCTTAATCTCTAACAGGGGAAGAGAGCACAGCAGATATGCAACATGATCAAAATAGAGCCCTAGTGGAGGACTGAGGAAGGCTTTGTGCTTTTCCCACTGTGCTGGCTCCTACCAGGGAATCAGCACTTCTGGACTGTCAAGGGGAAAAGTGCATCTGCAGGAGGAAGTCAGCAGCTGGCCGTCCTCAGAGTCCCCCTGAGAGGGTGCCCTCCCTCCTGCCAGAAAGGACTCTTGTGACTCAACTTGCAAGTAGAGGAAGACCACCAAGCCAGAGCATCTGTGTGCTTCAGAAATCCAAACTCAGGGGCCAGAAAGAATAGGAGTCTTAGGAAATCTTTGTAGAAGGTGCAAATGCCAATGGGCCACTTGATACAGTTGCTCTTGTGAGAGCTGCCAGTGTGGGTGGAGGCCTTTCCATGCTTTTTCATGAACTAATCCCTGAGTAGAAGGTCCTTGTTGCTGTTTCCTCACGGCCTGGACACCTGTGGTTTGACTTCTCTCTTAACTCCCTTGGTCCTGAAGGAGCTCCAACTCCAATGCCAATGAATGGATGGAGGCACAGAGAACCAGCCCAGGGATGGGGTTTCACCTTCAGTGGGCACTTCCCTTAGAAGCTTTCCTGATCCCTTGGGTAGATGGGCTAGACCAGCAGCTCTGAGCTATCAAAGCGAAAGTACCGTATGTATTAGTATCTTGTTGCTTTGTTGCTGTTGTAACAAATAACCACAAACTTCTGATTTAAAATGACACATAAAAAAAAAAGACACAGATTAATTCTATTACATTTCTGGAGGTCAGAAGTAAAAAAATTAGTTTCCTGGGTTAAAGTCAAGGTCCAGGGGAATCCCTGGGTGGCTCAGCGGTTTGGCGCCTGCCTTTGGCCCAGGGCGCAATCCTGGAGTCCCGGGATCGAGTCTCACGTCGGGCTCCTGGCATGGGGCCTGTTTCTCCCTCCTCCTGTGTCTCTGCCTCTCATAAATAAATAAATCTTTAAAAAAATAAAATAAATAAAGTCAAGGTCCATTAATACTGGTTTCTTTTGGAAGGATAGAAAAATCCATTTCCTTTCCCTTCTGAGCTCCTAGTAGCCAGCTGCATTCCTTGGCTTATGGCCCCTTTATCCATCTTTGAGGCTTGTCACTCCAGTCTCTGCTTCTGTCACCGCAGGACCTTCTCCTTTGACTATCACTTTCTACGTCCCTCTTATAAGGACCACATCAGGTTCATCCAGATAATCCAGGATTGCCTCTCCATCTAAATATTCTTTTTTTTTAATTTTTTTATTTTTTTATTTATTCATGATAGTCACACAGAGAGAGAGAGAGAGAGAGAGAGAGAGGCAGAGACACAGGCAGAGGGAGAAGCAGGCTCCATGCACTGGGAGCCCGACGTGGGATTCGATCCCGGGTCTCCAGGATCGTGCCCTGGGCCAAAGGCAGGCGCCAAACCGCTGCGCCACCCAGGGACCCTCCATCTAAATATTCTTAATTTAATCACATCTGCAAATTCCCTTTAGTCATAAAAAATAACACAGATTCTGAGAATAAAGACATGGATATATTTGGGGGCTGTTATTTAGCCTACTGATACCTGTGACCAGTCCACCCCAGAACCTTTTGCTCAGAAGCATCCCACTCAATGCTGAGGCTTGGAGGACCTGATAGAGCAAGACTCTCCCATGACTTATTTAAGTGGTCCTCCAGTAAGATGTTTTCAAACTTCTCCTATTATGAACAATGTTGCTTTGAGTATTCTTGACATCACTTCTCCAAGTGTGAGTGTATCCTTAGGATACATTATTAGGAGTAGAGTTGTTGGTCAAAGGATATGGGCACTTTATTTTATTTTAAATATTTTATGTATATATTCATGAGAGACACACAGAGAGAGGCAGAGACATAGGCAGAGGGAGAAGCAGGCTTCTTGAGGGGAGCTCGATGTGGGACTCAATCCTGGGACTCCAGGACCATGCCCTGAACAGAAGGCAGACGTTCAACCGCTGAGCCACTCAGGCATCCCAAGGATATGGGCACTTAAAATGTATTTCCCTATATCCTGGCTGACAACAGATCAACTTTTTAATATATATATTTACCAATTTGATAGGTGAAAAGTGGGGTCTCAGTTTAGCTTTTTCTTTTTAACTTTTGAAATAATTTGGGCATAGTTTTACATTGGGTTTCATTCAATAGCAGGAAGGGTCCCTTGGAGTTCTGCTAGGATAACCATAGCCACAGTTTAGCAATTCAGGGGACCAGGAGAAGTGACTAAAGCAGAGTCAATCCTCAGGAACAAGGTCAGAGCCCACTTACTAGACTCAGACCTAAGTGCAGGGCAGCAAAGGACATTTATCCTCATAGTTGCTGCCTAAGAACATGGACTAGGAGCTACCGGCATCCTGTTGCCTCCAGTCATGGTAGACTCTGGGGCGTTGGGCTGCGGCCTGTCTTTGGTGAGCAAGTGACTCCCTGTGGAGATGGGCGGACAGCCCTATCGGCCTTCCCCTGAGACTGTAATGTGATGCTAAATGCCAAATACTGCCAGCAACCTGCCCATCCATTAGGACAGGGCTTAGTACTGCTGCATGTTGCTAGGAATAAGTGACTAGGGCTTGGGACTCCTCAGACCTGGCAGATATTTGCCCTGTCAGTGCATGTGTGAGTGAGATATTCAGTCCTCGGCACGTCCAAATCACAAAAATTGCCACTGGCATCTCAGGACTAAGTCTGAGATGCCCTCAGAAATATCTCTTTGGGGCAGCCCGGTGGCGCAGAGGTTTAGCGCCGCCTGCAGCCCAGAGCGTGATCCTGGAGACCCTGGATCGTGTCCCACGTCAGGCTCTCTGTATGATGCCTGCTTCTCCCTCTGCCTGTGTCTCTGCCTCTCTCCCTCTCTGTCTCTATGAATAAATAAATAAAATATTATTTTAAAAAAGAAATATCTCTTTGGTCAATATGATTATAAAGCCAAAAGTGGCTGACAGATTGGGCAGGGAGACAAAACTAGTCTTCCAGGTCTGATGTGGGCATGTCCTCCTTGGTATCATCCCAGCAACCAGAAAAGGCAAGGTCCTTCTCTTCCCATCACTCAACCAGCATGAAGTAACTTCCTTTCAGGTAGAGAAAAGACTACCTCCTCTCACCCTCCTCTGGCCCAGGCACGGCTGTTTGATTTGTTCTAGAAGGAGGTGGTGCAGCAAAATGCATATGGTTGTGGATTGATTCCTGAACCTACATAGCACCTCCTGCTGGTGACTGATCCCAAGGCTTACTGTAGTGCCTTCCATTCATTAACTAGTTCCTTTTTTTTTCATTTTTTATTTTATTTAAATCAATTAATTAACATGTAACGTATTATTGGTTTCAGAGGCAGAGGTCAGTGATGCATCAGTCTTAAATTACACCCAGTGCTCATTACATCACATGCCCTCCTTAATGTCTACCTCCCCCAACCACCCACTAGTTCTTTTCTTTTTGACTTTGAAGTTTCAGAAACTTCTCTATAGTTAAGGTCACTTTTGCAGAAAAAATGGTCCAGTTTTCTACTGTTCCTAATTTTCTGTTGAAAAGAACATCAAGCAATTTCAGGATATTAGGAATTCCCCAAGACTGTGGAGAAGCTGCTTGCCTGATGGATTTTATCTGGGTAAAAGATCTGGTGAGTGTTAAGAGCTGCTCCCAGGGTCCTCTTCGGCTCAAAAGCCCTGTCATTGGCTTGGAGAAAAACGTTCCCATTTTAAAAGATAAGACAACCCCCTTGAGGCAGATTTTACCTCTTTGCTTTTTCCATAGAAATTGCAGAATTTGTCTGGAGGCCACTGGGACTGAGTCTGTAACCCAGATTAGAACTGTTTTCCACAACCTTTTCTTGGGAGCGGGGCAGATTAGTGAGGGTGGCCAGCCTTGTGGAGAGCTCTTGGATGTCTCCAGTGGGCCCAGGAAACCCTGTGGAGTTGAGACAAACCAGGGAGACGTTTGGGATTGACGTTAGAGCAGGAATCCCATTTTCCTTCACCTGAATGCAGAAAAGTAAAAAGAAAAAGCTTTTGCTGGATAGTTTTCATTTTAACTGTTTATGTAATTTTTGCTCTCAGTGTGACCTTCTGCCCTTCAGTTTTAGACGTGCTTGGGAAGCAAAATGAAACCCCTGCATCAGGACTGGAGGATTCTCTGTACCTCTCAAGTTAGGTGAGTTTAGAGCTGGACAGAGCAGCTCGAGGTGACCCGTTGCTCTGCAAGGCCTCCAGGAGTTATGGGGAAGCTGAAGTTACCAATTATATTAAGGGAGCCCATACTCTACAGGGAGAGGCAGATGATATATTTCCAAGACACAAGTGATACCTCTTGTAGGACACTGAATCTTTTCACTGAAGGGCTGACGGAAGAGCTTTCTTCAGCCGGGCAGGCTACATGATATTTGGGACTCAGTGCAAAAAGAAAATGTGAGCCTTTTGGTCAAAAAGCAGGAAAAAGTTTTGTTAACGGTACATATAAAGCCAGACACAAAAGGACAAATAGTGATTTCACTTATATGACGTCCATCCTGAGAGGAGTCAAATTTATAGAAAGTGAAAGTAGAAGAGTGGTTGCCAGGGGCTGGGAGGATGGGGGATGGGAACCAGCATATCATGGATAGAGTTTCAGTTTGAGGAGTTGGAAAGTTCTGGAGGTGGATGGTTGGGAATGTTTGCACATTGCTGTGAGTGTGCTTAATGACACTGAACTATACACTAAAAAATTATTAAAGTGGTAAATTTTATGTTATATATATTTTACACTCCCCCATACACACACAGGAATACATGAGTTTTTCCTTCTTTTGAAGCCTCTCTCTTGACTTGTCGTGGTGTTTTTTTATTTGCTATCTAATATCATTCTAAGAAAAATCTCAAATTTTTAGCATGAATTTTACCCTTCATTTTTATATTATTCAATGCTTGTTTTATTTTATTTTAAATATTTTATTTATTTATTCCTTAGAGACACAGAGAGGCAGAGACATAGGCAGAGGGAGAAGCAGGCTCCCTGCAAGGAGCCTGATGTGGGACTCGATCCCAGAATCCCAGGATCATGACCTGAGCCAAAGGCAGAGGCTTAACCACTGAGCCACCCAGGTGCCCCAACAATGCTAGTTTTAAATATCATAGTATTTAACTCGTGTTTGAAATCACTGGAGGGCCCCTGCGTGGCTGAATGGGTTAAGCATCTGCCTTCAGCTCAGGTCATGATCTCAGGGTCCTGGGATTGAGCCCCGATATGGGGCTCTCTGCTCAGTGGAGAGTTGGCTTCTTCCTCTGTCCCTCACCCCCCTCATGCTCTCTTTCTCTCAACTAAATAAAATCTTTAAAAAAATGAAATCACTGGAATCATGCAATTCGAATTCCATGACTCATCCCAGAGGGTCCTTGGAGCTGGCTAGAAGAACAAACAGAAGCCGGGCTCAGGAAAGGGGGAAGGAGAAAGCCAGGATCGCCCAGGCACAGAGCCTGTAGACAGCGTCCACCCGGACACAGGACTTCACAGGTTCCTGAGGCGGGTACGTCTTGGTCTCACAGCTGCCAGGCCCCCCTTCCCACGGGCCTGCCCTCCAGCCCACAACAAACAGGCTACTTCCAGGTATCTTCACAGTTCAAAACTGGGAAGCGCTCAGTACAGGGGTGAGCAAGAGGCTCGCCCCTCTCAAGACTTGGCTAATGTTAGCTGTTCACCTGGAGCCCTGGAATGCCGCCATGTGGGGGGGGGGAGGCTGGCCCCCTCTGTGCAGACTCCACAGGGTGCCTGTGCCCCACACCCTCCTGCCAAAAGCAGAGGGCATGGCAGCAGTAGCAGGGTGAGGGAGAGAACAGGAAGTTAGGTAGGGGGGTGACAGAGAATCCCCTCCAGGGAGGCTGGCATGGGGTGGGGGGGTGGCACTGGGTCCCACTGCTCCAGGAGACCTCACTTAGAGAACACAAACTCAAAGATAAAACTATTAAGAATTCCAAGACTGTAACCACAAGGCATTAAATCCCAAGTGCAGGGTCTTGTTCGACTGCACTGGTCACACGTCTGTGACTCAGCCGTGTTCCTCAGGTGAAAAAGAAGAGGGATTTGGCTGGAGTATTCTTTGGAAGATCTCATCCTTGAGGAAACCTAAGCATAGAGTACTTCCAGCAGAGGGGGCTGAGCCAGCCTTTCTCCACTTCCCTATGCTCCCTTCCCCAGCTTGGCAACAGACTTCAGCTCTGTCCCTGTCCTTTCTGTCCCCTCACTCTCTGCTCACTATTGGGATCTGCCAACTGTTGACTGGTTTACAGTCTCATCCAAGCTAGGAAATACTGGACTGTGAAGTCCTGGAATCCAGTCCATTTCATGGCTGAGTGCATGGTTTCCCGTTACTTATGAAGTCCCAGGGTTGCTGTGCGTGAAAAGGCAGCACGAGCCCCTCCAAAGCTGCTTTGCCCCTGCAGGCTTGGGGGTGTCGGGAGGGAGGAGACGGAGCCATCTGGCCCTCGGGGCAGCTGCCACCTTTGGAGGATTGAGGAAGCCAAGTCCTTCTCTTACTCTATTTCCTAAATTCTTATGACTACAGACTGTAGGCAATATCCTTTTTCTTTGTAGTGGCCTCAAGCTGTGTCTGGGAGAGTGGGGGTTTTTCTTGGACTAGGTTTTGCCTTGAGCACAGTCTGGATCACATTGCAGAGTTGTGCTCCAACCGGCTCTATTTGTCAGGCGTACTCTTGTTACAGCAAATGTCTTTGGGGAATCTTCAACTTTGGAGGGTTCCTTTCTGCATCTTACACTGAGGAAAAACTGCACCAGCTTTACTATCAACCCTTTGCTCATCAGCTGGAGTCTTCCCTTGGGGGAATGTGCCACCTCCTTAGGCCTCCGAGGTCCATTCCCAGGAAGGCAGGCAGGGGACAAACCAGAGCATTCCTCTGCCCTTTTCCCTGGTGCCAGTAGGAAAGCATTTTCTTTTGAGCTGAAAGAGAATCAGGCGAGCAGAGTCCAGCTCAGCCCTGTCCAGTCTAGCTGGCAAAGGACCTGGAGAGAGGGAGAAAGCCTGGAAGCTGAGCAAAGGCAGCTGTAAGGGGTGCAGGGAGCCTGATAGCTTGGGTTTGGTTCTGGGAAGCACAGCAGGCCTGGGTGAGCCCAGCAGAGGAGCTCCTTGTCAGTGGCCGGACCAGGACTGGAAGGCCAGAGCACCACCCTGTGATTTTGCAGGTCCTCATCTTTATCTCCCAGCCCCTTTGTGAGCCTTAGCAGGCCTCAGCTGGGAGTTCTGTGTGTGCTGAAACGTCTCCATCAAGAGTGAAGACTGGACCTGTGTGTATGACTAAGGCCTTTTCTAATGTTGAATATCTATGAGAGGCTTTGAAGGGAAAGCAACTCGTCCCCTGCCCAACCCTGAAGGGTTTCCCATTTCAGATGACTAAGTCATGACCCTTTTTAGCCAAGACTTCAAAGAACCTCATCAAAGATAACATCTATATTAAATAAAACAGTGCAACATTTCCCCCCTTTTTACTGTAAAGCTTGAAATGAAACACAAGGCGCATTTCAATTTCAGCTCTCTGGCAAACAAAGCACAGTGAACCACGGAAAGGAGTGATTACTGCAGGACGAACCTTCCCTCCCCCGCCCCCCTTTTTTGGGACCTTGGTGGACTAAGCTGAATTTCTGACATTAGACATGGTTTTTCAAGTGCTCAGGTCATGAGGCAATCGGAAAACCCCAGAGTGCCTCCTGATAATCTCTGCGGTGTGGGGAGGTGTGGGGAAGGCACACGGGCATGCAGTTGGAAAGTCTGGGTCTTGCCTCTTTGTCCTGCCTCTTTGTCCTGCCTCTTCACAGCCGGAGGCCCTGGGTGAGACTTTTAACTTCTCTGGAAACTGTTTCCCCTTGTACAAATGGGGATAATAAATCCCATATATCTCACAAAATTGTTTTAAGTACGTAAAAATGTATGAAAAGATAACTTATTCTGTGCTTGATAAATGCGATGTACTCTCAATCTGTGTGTGCAGGGTTATAATCGATGCCATTTGGGGTATTTTCTGCCACAATCTCCCCCACCCCACCCCAATTTAATAAAACAAAGGTAAAGGTAACATTTAAAAAATTGCTGTATTCAAAATTAATAATAAACTTTAGGGTAAATAAGCTTTAAAACAAAAGTACATAAGCAAAAATAAATAATTTACACCAACCCACTAACCTAATTTTCAGAGTAAAGCCATTTTCAATTACAGCACTGTTATCCCGGGCTCCAGCCTGTGGTCAAACTTTGATAGTTCATTATTTTTTAAAAACATTAACAAAAAACTGAACGCTAAGTAAAATCTTTAACAAAACCAAAGCACTGGATTTAACTTTTTAATTTTAAATAACCAAACTTTGTCATTTTATACATAATCCAATGTGATGGATCCAATTCAATTTAATTAGCATTTCCACTTGAAGAGTTGATATTTTAACAGGGATGGAAAACTGTAATGAATGGTCTTCAAACCGTGAGGTACAAATAAAAACATACAAGAATACAGTAGAACAAAAACTGCAGACACCCTCTTAACTTGGGGAAATATTCAAAGGCTTTATATCCGTTATTATCTATGATGGCTTTTGGAATTGATTGTTTAAAGTATAGAACCTTTAACGTTTTAGATACAGCCTTTATTTTTTTCACAGTAAGTTAAAAATACATTGTAAGGCTCCATTAGACTCCACCAATCTTGCATGTAGACTCTAGGAGTTTGCCAACTGATAAAAGAGTAATATGAAAATTTACTGTATTGCCCTAATTTCATACATCCTTGTACACAATGAATCAGTTTGGGAATCTATTCCAAGAATTATATACACAAAAGTGTCAAGAATAAAATGTTCTCACTCTTGCATAAAATTGTGTACAGTATTTCAGGAATGGAAAAGTTCTAATTTTCCTGGACCCGGGTTCATGGATGTCTGCTGCCTGAAGATGAAAGGCTCCTCCTGCTGTAGTAATGTTCCACTGTTCTGAGGATTAATCATCCAACCCTGGCGTTTCTCCTTGTTGGATCCTAGATGCTATTCTAATGGCTTCTTCCAGAGATGGCTGTTCTCCAAGCTGAAACAGGAACAACCACAAAGCCATAGTCAAGATAATACCAAAGAAACAGTATATGAAGGAAGAGTTCTCTCTGTAGTTCTGACACCTGGACCTATTTAAGATACTATGGCTGATCCCATCATTAAGAGCACGCGCACGCGCACACACACACACACACACACACAAAGAAACAAACAAACAAAAAACCCGAAACAAAACAAAACAAAAAAAGAGCACACACACACAGAATTCTTGCAGGAGAATAATGTAGTAGATTTCTTAGGATTTTGATAAACCTTCACTCCTGCAACAGACAAAAGATGCTCATCTCTTCCAATGGAGGCATTTAGAGAGCTTCCGGAGCCTTTAGCTTCTATGCCCATAAACTAACTTAAAACCAATGGTTGGCATTTTCCTGAGCATGTGCTAACTCTTCTCCAACTAAATAAATGAAAAACAACTCTTTCCAAGGAACGATAATCTGCACCTAGCATTCTAGACTCTGCTTCAGTCCAGGGACCTGACAATAGTTTTTTCTGCCTTCTGATGTCCCCCCAACATAAACTACAGCTGAGCAGTGACTGATTCTCACCAGGGGACTAACTTAGGGTCTGTGTTTACACTCAGTTTGTCTCCAAGAAGTAGCTCTTCAAGTGCTTTATAGAAGCCTGCCTAATTAGACTTATTTTGAAAGTAAAGATGGCTGGCCAGGGGCACGCCGGAATACCAGAAGCTTTATTTTTCCTCCTGTAAATTACTCTAAAATATACAAAGATAATAGAGAACAAAGTGCTGGTATCTTTGAGTCCTCCTCAAACACAGCAGTTTTCTTCAAGTAGCTCAGTGCCATAGATTATTCTGTGCCTGCTTCCTGAAAAGGTTATGAATAAAGCACAGCGCACAAGGCTGAGAGATATGAAGTAGTCCTGCTGTCGCCGAGGATGGCGGTCACTGCACTCACCTGAACTGCAATCTGGGTGCCGTTGGATGTTGCCACTAAGGTCAGGGGTCTGGTTTCCGTGGTTACTAGGTGATGGCTGTGCTGTTGGTGCCCCATTTCCGATGAGGCAGTGTGGAATGCTGCCAAGTCCTGAGCCACAATCGCAACCTTAAACAAAAAGTACATGGAAGTAAAGCTATGATTAATTAAACTTCATTTATTTGTTTTTTTTTAAAGATTTTATTTATTTATTCATGAGACACACACACACACACACACACAAACACACACACACACAGAGAGAGAGAGAGAGAGGCAGAGACACAGGTAGAGGGAGAAGCAGGCTCCATGCAGGGAGCCCGACGTGGGACTCGATCCTGGGACTCCAGGATCAGGTCTTGGGCCGAAGGCGGTGCTAAACCGCTGAGCCACCCAGGCTGCCCTAATTAAACTTCATTTAATGCGTGGGACTGTCTTTGGATTTGAAAGGAAAAATTCCCTTCTGACCACTGGCTTGTAGAAGCCTAGAGCTGGAAGAGAATTTATATATTGTCTATTCTCGACAGTGCTTCTTCTTTTTTTTTAAATATTTATTTATTAAAAAAAATAAAGATTTATTTATTTTATAGAGAGTAGGGGGAGGGGCAGAGGGAAAGAATCTCCAGCAGATTACCTGCTGAGCGGGGAGCCCCACACAGGGCTCAATCCCATGACCCCAAGGATTGTGACCTGAGCTGAAATCAAGAGTCAGACACTTGAGCCGACTGAGCCACCCCCGTGCTCCTGGACTCTTTGTTACTTGAAGTTGAGGCTCAGGGATCCCTGGGTGGCACAGCGGTTTGGCGCCTGCCTTTGGCCCAGGGCGCGATCCTGGAGACCCGGGATTGAATCCCACGTCGGGCTCCCGGTGCATGGAGCCTGCTTCTCCCTCTGCCTGTGTCTCTGCCTCATTCTCTCTCTCTCTCTGTGACTATCACAAATAAATAAAAATTAAAAAAAAAAAAAAAAAAAGAAGTTGAGGCTCAGAAAGACCTTATCTAAGCTTAGTGAACCAGTGACACAACGGGGTAGAGGACACTGGACAGTGGATCTGCTACACCAGGCTCATTAACCAGGGCAGATGAGACTATGCCTAGGCTCTACTATCTTAAGTGGCTGCTTGGGAAGTTATACATGTGGACGAATTCAGATCTCAAAGGTCTATTTATTCTTGAGTTGGGGTAAGTGGTAGGTAATATACTATTTTCTCCTGTTTACTTGTTTCATTTAAAATTAGATTTCCATTTAAGAAGGAAAACTGAAAGGGGTGGAGATTGAAAGGAAGGGGTCACAAGGGAACTTTCTGGGGTGATGGAAATGTTCTCTATCTTGTTTGGGATGGTGGTTATATGAGAGCACATGTTTAACAACTCATTGAAATGTAAGTTTAAGATCTGTAAGTTTTATGATGTGTAAATTTTACCTCAATTAAGAAAAAACAGATTGTGGGCTGATATGAAAAACCTCATTAGTGCTCAAATGACAATAAAAACAGAATTCAACTTTTGCTTGTGAATTATGCAAGTATAAAAAAAAATCCTCCATACTAGCAGAAAGAGTACAGGGAAACAAGGAAGCTTTTAGGCCCATGGCATAATTGTTAAACTTTTTGGAAAACAATTTCGCAGTATGTAGCAAACAGCTTAAAATATACCATTAATTCAATAATTCCATGTCTAGAATCTGTTCCTATGAATATAAGCAATTTCTGTATGTGGAATGAATAAATCCCATTTGATGAGATTATCTTACAAATGATAAAAATCCTTTTATAAAAACGTTTAAGGGCAGCCCGGGTGGCTCAGTGGTTTAGCTGCCTTCAGCCCAGGGCATGATCCTGGAGACCTGGGATCGAGTCTCACATCTGGCTCCCTGCTTCTCCCTCTGCCTGTGTCTCTGCCTCTCTCTCTCTCTCTCTCTCTCTCTGACTCTCTCATGAATAAATAAATAAAATCTTTAAAAAAACAAAACAAAACATTTAATTGGTATGAGAAAGTACTCAGAATGCAGTGTTAGGTGGATGACAAGCACAAAATTATAATCCTAACTCTGTATACACACAAAGCTAAGTAGTCCTAAATGCTGAGACTAGTTATTTTAACATCAAAAGGGTATAGGTTTTATTTATTTATTTATTTATTTATTTATTTATTTATTTATTTATTTATTATTTATGATAGTCACACAGAGAGAGAGGCAGAGACACAGGCAGAGGGAGAAGCAGGCTCCATGCACCAGGAGCCCGACGTGGGACTCGATCCCGGGTCTCCAGGATCTGCCCTGGGCCAAAGGCAGGCGCCAAACCGCTGCGCCACCCAGGGATCCCGGTATAGGTTTTTTTTTTTTAGATGTTATTTTTAAGTAATCTCTACACCCAATGTGGGGCTTGAACTCACAACCCTGAGATCAAGAGTCACATGCTCCATTGACTGAACCTGCCACAAGTGCCCCATTGATAGCAGATTTTGAGTTTGTCTCTATTTTTAATTCTTTTGGATATATATCTATAAGTGGAATTATAAGATCATATGTAATTCTATGTTTAACGTTTTTAAAGTAAGCTCTGCCCAATGTGGGTCTTGAACTCATGACCCCAAGATCAAGAGTCGCACATTCTATGAACTGAGCCAGCCAGGTGCCCAACTATGTTCAGTATTTTTTTTTTATGTTCAGTATTTTTGTAAAATATTTTACTTATTTATTTTAGAGAGAAGATAGAAAGTGCGAGCAGAGGGGAGGGGCAGAGGGAGAGGAAGAGAGAGACAGAATCCGAAGCAGGTTCCACGCTCAGTGCAGAGCCCCACATAGAGCTCAATCTCACAACCCTGAGATTATGACCTGACCTAAAACCAAGAGTCAGACACTTTACCAACTGAGCCACTTAGATGCCCCTATGTTCAACTTTTCCACAGTACTTGCACCATTTAATATTCCTATGACCAATGCACCGGAGTTCCAATTTTTCTGTATCCTCGGCAACACTTGTTACTGTCTTTTGGATGATAGCCTAACCTAATGGGGGGGAGTGGTATATCAGTGTGGTTTTGATTTTTATTTCCCTGATAACTAATGATGTTGAGCATCTTTTCATGTGGTAATTGGCCATTTCTAAATCTTCTTAGAGAAATGTCTATTCCCCAATGATAGCAGATTTTGAGTTTGCTCTTGTTTAAATTGGGTTTGCTTGCAGGTTTTGTTATTGTTGAGTTATAGGAAGTCTTTATCTATTCCAAATATTCATCCCTATCAGATATATAATTTGCAAATATGTCCTCTCATTGTATAGGTTGTCTTTTCACTCTCCTGTTCCTGGCCTCTCATGCATGATGTTTTTAATTTTTTTTTCCGTTTTCAAATTTTTATTTAAATTCTAGTTAGTTAAAGTTTTATTTTTTTTTATTTTTATTTTTTTCATTTATTTATGATAGTCACACACAGAGAGAGAGAGAGAGAGAGAGAGGCAGAGACATAGGCAGAGGGAGAAGCAGGCTCCATGCACCGGGAGCCTGACGTGGGATTCGATCCTGGGTCTCCAGGATCGCGCCCTGGGCCAAAGGCAGGCGCTAAACCGCTGCGCCACCCAGGGATCCCTAGTTAAAGTTTTAAATTTTGAACGTGGTAAATTTATCTATTTCTTTCATTGCCTCTGCTTTTGGTATCATACGTAAGAAATGATTCCCTAATCTGACGTCATGAAGATTTTCATCTATGTTTTCTTCTAAGCATTATACAGTTTTAGCTCTTAAATTAGGTCTTTAATACATTTTGAGTTAATTTTTACATGTGGTATAAGGTAATGGTCCAACTTCATTCTCATGTGGATATAGTTTTTCTATCACCATTTGTTTTAATTAATTAATTAATTTATTTATTTATTCATGGAGACATAGACAAAGAAAGGCAGAGACATAGGTAGAGGAAGGAGAAGCAGGCTCCATGCAAGAAGCCCGATGTGGGACTCGATCCTGGGACTCCGGGATCACGCCCTGAGCCAAAGGCATAGACGCTCAATCACTGAGCCACCCAGGAGCCCCATCTATCACCATTTGTTTAAAAGACTATCTTTTCCATTGAATGGTCAAATTTTAATTGTTGAAATTTAATTGACTATATATGTGAGGGTTTATTTCTAGGCTTTCTATTCTTTTTTTTTTTTTTTAAACCAGCGTTTTACTTTTTTTTTTTTTTTTTAAGATTTTATTTTTATTTATTCATGAGAGTACAGAGAGAGAGAGAGAGAGAGGCGGAGACACAGGCAGAGGGAGAAACAGGCTCCATGCAGGGAGCCTGGTGTGGGACCCGATCCCGGGACTCCAGGATCGCGCCCTGGTCCGAAGGCAGGCGCCAAACCACTGAGCCACCCAGGGATCCCCTAGGCTTTCTATTCTAATACATTGGGAATATGTATTACTTTTATCATCTCAAATTAAAATAGATGGAGAGCATAGACTCTTCTGTCTATATTTGCTAGGTAGGCTTCTAGAGGCACTGGAAAACTGAGTCTAAGAAATGCAATTACCTTAATTAAAAAAAAAAAAAAAGGCCAGTGAAGGACCAATTGCTTTCTTCTCATGCATGTACAGAAGTTAGGCAATTTAAGCATTACAGATAATTCACAGGTGGTGTCTGGAACACACCAAGTGGATAATCAACATTTGCCCAATGGCCTATAGTTGCAACAGAAGGAGCAGTGGCAGCATCTGGTCCTCAAATAAAACCCCCACTCTTATTGTGATATCCCTGGTTGCTGGAAGCTGCCTGGCTTCATTCCAGCCCTCAAAGCTGCCTCTCCTGAAAATCTTCTTAGTCTCCAGGCCACAGATAAACTACAAAAGAATGTTTGCTTTAGGGTTACTATCCTTCTAGACCTGCAACTGTAACTGGTACAACTGTATTTACCCAAGCTGTGCTATACATCTAAATAGGAATCCTACATCCATGGAAAGGACTGGGACCATTCCGAAAGACAGCCTGAAAGCTAGTGGTTGGGTTTCACTTTTTTAAAAGATTTTATCCATTTATTCATGAGAGACACAGAGAGAGAGAGATGCAGAGACACAGGCAGAGGGAGAAGCAGGATCCTGCAGGGAGCCTGATGTGGGACTCGATCCCGGGTCTCCAGGATCACACCCTGGGCTGAAGGCGGCACTAAACCGCTGAGCCACCCAGGCTGCCCTGGATTTCACTTTTGTTTCTGTTTTTGCATAGGGCATAATTAGCAAACAATAAAAATGCATAAATCGTTAGGTGTTCTGTTGAGTTTTGACAGTTAGATACATCTGTGGAACCACCACCTAAAACAAAATAGAGAAGAGTTCCTTTCATATTCTATCCCATCAATTTCTTTCCCCCAGTCAAGCAGCATTTTCTGATTTCTATCACCATAGATTTGTTTTGTCTGTTCTTGGATTCCATATAAGTGACATCATACAATATGTATTCTAGTGGAATTGCTGGGTCATGGGTCTAAGAAACCACCAAACAGTTCTTCAAACCAGTTGTATTTTACACTCCCCCGAGCATGTACGAATGTCCTAGTTGCTTCACATCTTTACCAAATGTTAGTCTTTTCTGTTTAGTCATTTTCCTGTGTCTGAAATGGTGATATATTATTGTGATTTTATTTTTATTTATTTATTTTTTAAAGGTTTTATTTATTTATTCATGAGAGACAGAGAGAGAGGTGCAGAGACACAGGCAGAGGGAGAAGCAGGCCCCATGCAGGGAGCCCAACATGGGACTGGATCCCGGGTCTCCAGGATCAGGCCCTGGGCTGAAGGCGGCGTTAAACCGCTGAGCCACGGGGGCCCTGCCCCTCTTATTGTGATTTTAATTTGCATTTCTTTGATAACTAAAGACTTGAGCATTTTTTTTATGTTATTGGCCATTCTTGTACCTTCTTTTGTAAGAGGTCTGTTCAAATGAGCAAATGATTTGCTCATTTAAAAAAAAATTTTATTGGGATGCCTAGGTGGCTCAGCAGTTGAGCGTCTGCCTTCAGCTCCTGGCGTGATCCCAGAATCTGGGACCGAGGAGCCTGCTTCTCGCTCCACTTCTCTCTCTGTGTGTCTCTCATGAATAAATAAATAAAATCTTTTAAAAAATTTTTATCTATTTTGCTCATTTTTATTGAGTTGTAGAAATTTGTTATATATTTTCCATACAAATCCAGTGTCAGATATATATATATATATAGTGTGAAGATATTTTTCCCAGTCTGAGGCTCATCTAATCTTTTTCTTAATGTTGTCTTTTGGTGAGCAGAATTAATTTTGATGAAGTCCAATATATTGGCTTTTTAAAATTGATATGCATTTTTTCATCCTATGAAATCTTTACCCTAAGGTTACAAAAATATTCACTTTTCTTCCAGAAGCTTTAAAATTCTGAGTTTTGTATTTCAAGGTATAGAAGACTTTCAACTTTGTTCGTTTTTTCAAGAGTGTTTTATCATAGATCATTTCCATTTCATGTAAATTTTAAAATGAAATTATTTAATATCTTCAAAAAAGTCTGCTGGAATTTTGATTGTGATGGTATTGAACTTATAAATTAATTTATGAAGAATGAGAGTTACTAATTTTGACACTTTTTCATTGAACATGGTAAAGGCAGCTGCAGTGAATCTCAACATTGCTTTCAGCATAGTACAAGAACCATTGTAAAATGTATTAATATCATGTCTTTATGGGAACTGAAAAATTAAAACTACAAAGAAATATATTAGATTGGCAAAAATTAAAAAGTTTGATACCATTGTGTTGATTATACAGAAAAGAAAGAGGCAGTCTCGAATGCTGATGGTGGTAATGTGGATTAGTACAACCTCTTCACAAGAAGGGAAGTTTGGCACCACTTATCACAATTACAAATGCACATTATCGGGACGCCTGGGTGGCTCAGCGGTTGGGCATCTGCCTTAGGCTCGGGGTGTGATCCTGCAGTCCCAGAATCAAGTCCCACATCGGGCTCCCTGCATGGAGCCTGCTTCTCCCTCTGCCTATGTCTCTGCCTATTTATTTCTGTGTCTCTCATAAATAAATAAATAAACCTTAAAAAACAAAACAAAAAACAAATGCACATTATCTTTTCACCCAGCAATTGCACTCTAGGATTTACCTAGCAGACATACTCACACACATGTAAAATCACATGAGCACAAAGTTACATGTTGTTTGAAACAGCACAAGACTTTAATTATGGTGTTCATATAGTGAAATACGATATAGTTTTAAAAAATAAGGAAGCTCTCTGTATAATGAAATAGAAATATTTTCTAGATGTTTGGTTAAGTTTAAAAAAAAAAAATAAGGTGAAGAACAGTATAGTTTACTACCATAAGAAAAAAAGGAAGGTGGGGGGATGACTTTCTATTTGTTTGTATGTGCTTCATGAATTGTTGGAAGACTACACAAAAAACTAGTAACAGTGGATTATCTCTGCAAGGGCAAGGACTGGGTTGATGGAGGTAGGGATGGAAGGAAGATTTTTATATACTTTTTGATTTCTGAACTATGTGAATATATTACATATTCAAAATATTAAATAAAATAAATTTTGCAAATGAATTTTTCCTAAATATCTGAGGATGATGATAGGAGGAGCTAGCTACCACTAATGAACACTTAAGATACACCTGGGCTTTATATAAAGCATTTTATTTATTTATTTATTTAATTATTTAATGAAGTATTTTATACGCATTATCTCATTCAATCCTTATGGCAACTTTCTGGTGTGGATGCAACAATCACTCCTATTTTACACAGGAGGAAAAACTGAGACTCAGAGGCTTATATGGCTAATAAGCTGTAAAGCTGGGATTCAATCCAAAGTTTGTGTGCTTAACCACCATATCGCACTGCATATCTATGTAACAGTTATGATATTGATCTATGTACTATATTGATTCATATAAAAGAAAATAGCGATTACCTGCTGCCCTTCTGTGCCCTCCGCAGTAACCATAGCAACAGAGTGTGTTCCTGCTGAAGAGATGACTGCATCATGAGCCGGGACTGTGATGGGTGTGCCATCCTGCGTTACCATTGTGATAGTATTGCCAATGGCTTGCATGTCAGCTTGAGATATGTTGACCTGCAATAAAAATGTGTTTTACAAGTCAGTTTCTTGTCATATTTGCCAAAAAAAACCCCAAAAAAGACAAAAAACCCACAACTTTTAAGTAAGTTCTACACCCAATGAGGGGCTTAAACTCATGACCCTGAGGATCAAGAGTTGCATGTTCTACTGACTGAGTCACCCAGGCACACCCAATATTTGGTAATCTTTATTAAGGACTAGGTCTAATCCTTGCCTAAGTCTACTCTAGGGGAGCAAATAAGAATTCTATAATGGAATAAACTCTTTTAGAAAAAAATCAGAAAAACTATTTATTTTCTTTTTTGAGGATTTTATTTTCAAGAAATCTCCACACTAAACGTATAGTTTGAAGTCAACCCCGAGCTCAAGTGTCATGTGTTCCACATACTGAGCCAGCTACGCATTCTAAAACCGACTCTTTCCTTCTTTCTTTCTTTTCTTTTTTTTTTTTAAAGATTTTATTTATTTATTCATGAGAGATACAGAGAGAGTCAGAGACACAGGCAGAGGGAGAAGCAGGCTCCATGCAGGGAGCCCGATGTGGGACTAGATCCTGGGTCTCCAGAATCAGGCCCTGGGCTGAAGGCAGTGCTAAACTGCTGAGCCACTGGGGCTGCCCCCCAAAACTGACTATTTCTTAGATACATTTTCTCCTCTCCATCTCTACGGCCAATTTAGGTCCTTATTTTCCTCTCATCTGACTTCTGGTAACCATACAACTTCTTTCTAGGTATCCAGTCTAACCCTTACCTAAACCATCCTCTACTTAGGCACCTTTCTAAGAAAACAAATTTTATTATGCTCCCTGCTTAAATCACCAGTGACCCCCCGCCCCCCATCATTAGAGTTCAGACTTCTTACATGGCATTCATGACCTTTCACAATGTGGCTTCTCCAGACTCATCTTCCACTACATCCAAACCAGCATCTGGTACTCCCAGCCACAACTAATTGTTCACTGTCCCAGAGTATCGTATTGTTATATCTTTGTGACTTCTCCCTTTCCTTCACTCTGCCTGCCAGACTCATGAAAATTCTTCAAGATCCAACTAAATGGCCACTCTCCATAATGGCTTCCAAGATTCCTTCAGGAAGAATCATTTACTACTTCCTCCAGACTGCTGCTGTACTTTACACATCCCTCAATTATATACCCATCATTATAAGAAGTTATTGTTCGCTTAGGAATATCTCTCTCCTACTAGACTATGATACCCACCCCCACTTTCTGTACTCCCCACACTCAGCCTACCAAAATATCTGGCATTGGGTAGAATTCAATAGCTGCTATTTAATTTTATAAAGGAATGGAAGAGAAATTTAATCCTTGAAGGAAATGGGAAGGTTACATCTGGAGAAAATACATCAGGATAAGGAAAACAGCTCTTTTGGAACACATGAAGGGGGATAAAGCTCATTTTATCTGGTCAGAGAGGAGCCAGGAGTGGCTGACATAGCAGTAGGTTCCAGTCTGATAAACAATAGAATTATCCAGCAACGGAACAGGCTGCCTCTTATGAAAGAAACTGCCTTATCTGTTTGGGGCGTGGGGGGGGGCGGGGCGGGGGAGGCTGTAGTGAGAAATTATCCTGTGTCAGGAGGGAGGGAGGTGACTTCAAGAGGGCCTCTGTCGTGTTGATCTAATTCAAGAAAAAGTCTTAGGCTTGATGCTAAACTAAAACTGGGTTAGTAAATATGTTTAATCTTGCATGGCAATCAGTGGACAAAGACTACTGTGAGCATAATTAGTGCTGTCAAAAGTGAGGAGGACGGGCATGAATGAGATGGCATAAGTACCCTGAACTTTCCAAACCTAAATATGTTCTGCCTCCTAGTTAACATCAGCATAGTAATAGTTATCAACGCAGAGGGCAGGTTCATCATGGGAGGTGAGCTCTGAGAGAGGCAGGGAAGGAGAGAGCTCCCTGTGGAAGAGGCAGTTACAAGAGGATAAAGAGCTCCATATGCCTATTTCTACCAGATACTAAGACAATCTCAGTTGGAGCTTAAAAATGAAATCAAGTCTGAATTATTTTAAGCTAGTGGCATCTAGAAAACAATGGTTCAGAGAAAAGCCATTATACTGCTTTCCCTGGGGAAATCAAGATACTTGGTCTATTGATTCTGGGAGGGAAGTTGTGTGAACTTCCATAACTCCAGGTAGGGACGGAACCATACCCTGGAAATTTTACAGTTGTGCCCATTGCTGACTTCCCAGGATCTTTTTTTTTTTTTTTTAAATCATCTCTATATTCAATGTGGGGCCTGAACTCACAACCACAAGATCAAGAGTTGTATGCTCCACTGACTGAGCCAGCCAGGCACCCCCCCTCCCAGGATCTTTCTTTTTTTTTTAAGATTTTATTTATTTATTCATGAGAGATACAGAGAGAGAGGCATAGACACAGGATGAGAGAGAAGCAGGCTCCATGCAGGCAGCCTGATGTGGGACTTGATCCTGGGTCTCTAGGATCACACCCTGGGCCGAAGGCAGGCACCAAACTGCAGAGCCACCCAGGCATCCCCCTCCCAGGATCTTTTAATGATGCCATCACATCCTCATTCCTTCAGCCAAGGCTCTGCCGGTTTCTCAATCTCACCTCCTGGATCTAATCAGCTACTAAATCCTAGCCCTTCTCTGAATTATGTTTTCTCATGGATCCTTTACTTTTCAATCTCTCAATTTCTCTGTGGCTCTGAACTTTTATTACATCACCTCTGAACTCTACCAATAACACCATGTGAACACTGGAGTCACTAGGATCCTCTCTCCCCTAATGTACCTGTATGTAGTCTCTTACAGCAGACTACTGGAAAACCTTCAGCTTTAGCACTGTCTATAAGCTGATATTCAAGGCTTTCCTCAGTTGGGGCCCAACCTGCCTTCCATGCCCATGTTCAGAGAAATATTATTTATTTGGCTTTTGGTGGATACTCACATGCTGAGTCCCGTCCTGGGATATGAGTGTAACTTGTTGACTCAATCCCGACTGGGTTACTGTGGCTACTTGTGTAGACACAACATCATCCCCTTCCACACCTGTAACATATGTGATCTGGGACCCTTTAAGAACATCTTCACTTTGACCTATTTAAAACAAATGAATCATTTATTTCACCAACCAACCAAGTTGTTTAGAAAACAGGATATTTTTCCCTTTTTAAAAAAATCACTTTGAATATTTTTCCCCAATTTTTAATTGTAATTCCAGTTAGTTAACATACAGTGTCATACTAGTTACAAGTGTACGATATAGTGATTCAATGCTTTCATACAGCACCCAGTGCTCATCACAAATGCCCTCCTTAATCCTCATCACCTATTTAACACATCCACCACCACCTTGCCCCCCACCAGTAACCATCAGTTTGCTCAGCATAGTTAAGAATGTTTCTTGGTTTATCCCTCTTTTTTTCCCTTTGCTCATTTGTTTTGTTTCTTAAATTTCACATATGAGTGAAATCACATGGTATTTGTCTTTCTCTCACTTATTTCACTTAGCATAATACTCTCTACCTCCATCCATGTCATTGTAAATGGCAGGATTTCATTCCTTTTTATAGCTGACTAATACTCACGGACACAGGCTGCTTCCCTATCTTGGCTATTGTAAATAATGCTGCTGTAAACATAAGAGTGCATGTATCCTTTTGAATTATTCTTTTTTTAAAGATTTTATTTGAGAGAGAGAAAGGAAGCTGGAGTGGGAGGAGGGGCAGAGGGAGAGAATCTCAAGTAGACTCTGTGATGAACATGGAGCTTGGCATGGGGCTCAATCTCACAACCCTGAGATCATGACCTGAGCCAAAATCAAGAGTTGGATTCTCAATGAACTGAGTCACCCAGGCGCCCCTCTTGTTTTTGTATTCTTTAGGTAAATACCCTGTAATATAACTGGATCATAGGATAATTCTATTTTTAACTTTCTGAGGAACCTCCATACTGTTTTCCACAGTAGCTATACCAGTTTGCATTCCCAACAACAGTGGATGAAGGTTGTTTTTTTTCCATGTCCTGGCCAACACCTATTGTTCCTTATGTTGTTGATTTTAGCCATTCTGCCAGGTGTGAGGTGATACCACAGTGTAGTTTTGATTTGCATTTCGAAAACAGAGCATATTTTAAATATGTCAGAAATACTTGTACAAATTAGAGTGTATACATATTATATTCCAAATCATAAAAATGGCTTCCAGCACCTCCTTCCAGTTCTTCTACCTCCACTGTAGTAAAAAGCCAGACCAAATCAAAGCTGACCAAACTATATCTTTCCACATCAAATTTAAATGTACTAATTTTGAGGGCACCTGGATGGCTCAGTTGTTTAAGTGTCTGACTTCTACGTGAGTCATGATCAGTCCTGGGATGGGCCTGAGGTTGGGCTCCATGCTCAGTGGGGAGCCTGTTTCTCCCTCTCTCTCTGCCCCTCCCTCTGCTTGTGCTTGCTCTCTTTCTCAAATAAATAAATAAAATCTTTAAAAAGAAGTTCTAATTTGGGGAGACCTCTTTTATTCTTAATTGGAGTAATTATGTGATACTGTGCATGTATGCTGGGGTAGTGTGGGGGCGGAGGGATATGGGAGGCAGAGGTGGGTACTGTACAGAAAGGCTGCCTGGCAAGTAACCCTTTCAACATGGCAAGAATGCACTAAGTACTTGTGGTCACTTAAGAAGCTGTTAAAAATGATAAGACAATCTTCATAAACATTAACCACAAAACCGGAATGGTGTGTAAACAGAACCTACTAATACTAAATTACTTACTCTTTAACACAAGTGATTGATTGCAAGTCATCAGTACACAATGTGCACATTGTGTAAAGACAATGTAATAGCATATTATTTGCAGTAAGGTTAATCATTTAATAAGGGACAGAACAGGAACCCCCATCCACTTCTTTATTTCATAAAGAACCAGCAAGTAAACAGCAATTTCAACAGTCCATTATTGCTATACTTGGCAACCAGGAGGCCTGCTGATCCCTCTCTTCTATTGCTTTCCACCTCCCATGAAGCCAGAAAGAGGGTAAATATGGTGTTTTTTTTTCCCCCTTCAAGGAAGGACTTATGCTAATTTAAGAGTACTTCTCAAAGTTAGTGGCTGCCACTGCACTCATATGGCTCTGGTCATGGTGGTGTAATCTCCATGGCAGTCATTACTTCATGTCTGTCTGTTCTGTGTCACAGCTATTTATATACTATTATCCCAATGGGCTACAAAACCTCGAGAATCATAGGAGAGGAAAGGAACACAAACCCATCCCTATTCTTGGAAAAACAATCTTAATTTATTATTTCTTTAACAAAATGTGTATTGTTATTATATTACACTATTTTCTAGAATACAAGAAATTCAGACCATCTGAAAGAGTAACTTTTCAGGAAGAGACTGAAGCTGCTTAAAAAAGAATTTTAAAACCTGAGCTTGTCATCATTAAAACTGGTTTAAAAAAAAAAAAAAAAAACTGGTTTAAAAAAACAAAGCCTGCCTCCTAACTGCAAGGATCCAGCAGTTGCAGGAATATCTAATCATGCACACTTACAGTGCTAGAAATACAGCATCCAGGGCTGAAAGAGTTGTTACCTTCTATCATGTGGCAAATGTCTAAAAAGACAAATTAGGACTACAGGGAATGACTGCAGCAGGTAGTGAGTGATCTGTTCTTTCCCTTATTCTCCAGCCAACTTCTTTCACTAAAGTGTTTTTCAAGACTTTAATATAAGAGTGGGAAAATATGATTTAATTTTCAAATCTACTTCATTTAGAAGGTAATCAGCGAAACAGGACAGCCTATGTTTTGTTTTTTAGAAAACCTTTACCTACTTACCTATGCTAACTGAAATCACAGAATGTAACCCTCTAACATATTTTTTCCCAAGACTTCTTTTTTTTTAAAGATGTTACTTATTTATTCATGAGAGACACAGAGAAAGAGAGAGGCAGAGACACAGGCAGAGGGAGAAGCAGGCTCCAGGCAGGGAGCCCGACGCGGGACTCGATCCCGGGTATCCAGGATCAGGCCCTGGGCTGAAGGCGGTGCTAAACTGCTGAGCTACCCAGGCTACCCCCAAGATTTTATTCTTTCAAAATGAATGTTTTTGTCTCCTGCCACACTACTGAATAGCACACAAATCACTAAAAATTATCTGGGAGTGCTTTACCACTTTTATGCTTAAGATCAAATCCTCAGTGCACCCAAATAGCCTAGCTGCCCCTACCTTGCTCTCCAGGTTCATTTCACACTGCTTCCCAGGCAGATGTGCCACACTGGCCAGGCTTCTCTTATTCTATCCAATTTATTTGGTTCTCTCCAACCTTAGGGCTTTCTGTATGTGCCATTTGAATGTTCTCTTGCCTTTGCTCCTTATTTCCCCTCCCTACCAAATCCCCGCCTCTCCACCTAATCAACCCCTATCCACTCTCTACTTCTCTCTCAGTAGCTATTCCTTTAACCTATTTAAGAAGTGGGTCTAGCTAACTTGTAATACTTTTAAAAAGCCAGAAAGCTCACATTGCTTGTGCAAGAGATTTATTGCAACTATTTGCCTTCACATTCTATTATACCTAGAGGTGACATTATTAAGCAGCAAAATAATTCACATCAATCACAGCTCAAACGAAGGCACAGACTGCTGTAGACAACAAACAGGGAGGAGTGGGTAACACAAATGCTTTCAAATCTGTCCTCCTCTGCTCCTACAATTCAGGCCACTGTCACTTGCTTGATCTAAAAGTGGGCAGGTTCCAGGGCTTCTTTAGTGACAATTCCAGCTTTCCTTGCCAAACAGAAGCCACATTCAAGCGGTAAGACCCTCCACCACATATGTAAGTAAAACCAGGTCTGGCACCATAGCCTGGCCATTTCTCAGAAGGAAAACTGCAATTTGAGCTGAGTGTCTTAACTCTACTTTATTCCCATCCTCTGTTTTTTTTTTTTTTTTTTAAGATTTTATTATTTATTTATTCATGAGAGACAGACAGAGAGAGGCAGAGACACAGGCAGAGGGAGAAGCAGGCTCTCTACTGGGAGCCTGATGTAGGACTTGATCCCAGGACCCCAGATCACGACCTGAGCCAAAGGCAGATGCTCTACCACTAAGCCACCCAGGCACTCCCCCCAATCCTTCTGTTCAATAAGAGAACTAAACAGGGAAAAAAACAAAATAAAAAAACCAAAACCACAACAAAAACACCTCCCAGACTAGACCAACTTCCCTTCTTAAACATCCCAGAGCACGAAGTCCCTTTCTTTGATAGCACTTTTTATAGTTATAAATTATAGGTCTGTGTGATTTTGTGAATGAAACTGTCATCTGAGAAAATGCTATGAATCATAAATTATGATGGATGTTGAGTCCCCAACACAGAGACAGATCTACTGGAAAGAATGCTCACCTGGAGGAGGCTCAAAGAAGGCCTCCTGCTCTTCCTCAATGGGCTCAGTGTCATTGTGGGCCGTCCGCTTGTGCATGGCCAGCGTGGAGATCTGCTTGTAGGTCTTCCCACAGTGGTTACAGTTGTATGGTTTGGAATGAGTGTGAACAACATGATGTTTGTACAAACTAGAATATTCTGTAAACCTTTTGTCACACCCAGGGACTGTACAAACATATGGCTTTTCACCTAAGGAAAGAACACACACATACACAAAAAACAACTTTTACATATGAAGGCATATCACTGCATTCCTCCCATGGGGGAAAATAGCCTCTAATGGCAAAATTGGTAGTTGTCAGATCTCATCCTATACTGCCATGAGGCAGAACACAAGAAAAGACTCCCTAACTATGGTTTCATCTTAGCTCAAAAGGTAGTCTGCATTCTGAGTCTTATCTCATGCCTGAATACCACTTTTCCCTTAATTTTAAGGGATGAGAAAAGGAAATGTTGCCCAGTTTACTGTAAGCTTTGATAAAACTAATTTATTGTTAACTATAACTAGACAGCTCGATGTTAATAATCCTATATTAAAAATAACAATAAGTAAAATTATTACTATAACAAATAGAGCTTTCCCTAAGGGTTTTATAAGGACAATAAAAAAAAGATTGTCTACTAGAAAGAGTTTGGACACTTTGGTAAACCTAAAAGGACATTCCATTTCTAAAATGCGCATATGCATGTGTGCATACACATGCATGTCTTTATTCTCATCTTGTACCTTCCTTGGGTAACTGTATTTTCTTGCATGGCTCTAAATACAGTAAAACCACCCATAAATAGTAAAACCTCACACTAATGTAATCTGTAACATAAGTCTTCAGCATAAAGTATTTGGAAATTGCTTCCTTCCTCTGCCCAGTCTACACTCTCAAAACAGGGCAGGTTAAAGTTCTTATCTTGGTGAATGATTATGGGAGAGATGCGTTGAGGCCAAGGCCAGGCAGGGAAATGGTAGGCAATTCCAACAGAAAACCTGCCCCGTTGATATTTAGGCTGGAATAGAAACCACCACTAGGTGGCACCAAACCACAGTCAAGATAGAAGTGGATTTGACGAGTTTTGGAGCTGTCTGCTAGCCTTCCATAGCCTCAACTAGGGCATCTATCTAACCAACTCTGCAGGAATGGATTACATTTTACATGGCTGAATCTTTGCACTTCATTTATAGCATAATGTGGGCATTTACTGTATCTACCTGATGATCATTAGCTAATCTTTTCTTCCAGTCCAGACCAACCTCTTGGGTCAGACCAAAAATTTTAACTAGGTACTGCATCTCTCTACTTCAGTGATTCTCAATCATGCACACATATAAAAGACCTGGGTTGGTTGGTGGGTTATTTGATTTGGACTTGGGGTTTTTTAAAAATATATACTAAAGTCTGGGTCTCATCCCATAAAATGTCAGAATTGTGCAGACAAAATATGGGGAACAAGTCTATTTTTAAAAAGTGAATCCAATGTGCAGTCACATTTAAGAACACTGCTCTATATAAATGTTCCAAAGATCAGTATGGTAAACTTAATGTAGGCATCCCTTTTACTGGAATGTAATTTGCCCGTTAGACATGTGGAACAGTAAACTTTCAGGTAATGAGTCTATATTCCATTAGCTTTAAGTGGGAGAAATGTTTTCCCAGCCCATCTAAAAATCCCAGCCAATCTCCCCAAATATTATACAAAGGTTCTTAAGAACCTGTGTTATAATCCACCAAGAATGTCTATATAATATGAAACACTTCAAACACCAATTATCTAATTACTTAACATTCAGTAAAGTCAGCAGTAGGTATACTTTTGTAAACACAATTATACCATATAGTACTAGATAGGAATTTTGTTTTCCTTCACCACAAATATGTACTATAACCTAAAAATCAAATATCTTAAAGATATAAAAGGAATGCAAATTATAGTAACAAAATATAACTTTTCTTCTAATCTTCCAGGCCTCTTAGATTTTCACAGGCTTTTCCAGTTTCTTAGAGAAGACTAATAATGTAGGGAACATGATGGCAATAATGCATATTACACAACGTAAGCATAAAATAGGACACTATATCGGAAAGAGGACTTCAGGACTATTTTCTCTTACTTAGACTCACGTGCGACTTAAAATTTTTTCCTTTCATATAAAAATGGATGCACACATAGACTTGTTATAGTGGGTTTTAAGTTTGGATAATAAATTTTGCGTAAAAATTTTGCAAAGCATGAAGGCAGTTATACAGTTGGTAAAAGTTCAAGGGGGAGGGATATCCAGAGATCTATAGATTCCAAACCGACAGCATTCTCTTCCCTTTGACACTTACTCTCCCCGTCTCACCAATAGCATCTAACCTATTACATAAGCTAGATTGATAGGTTCTTCTTATGCCTCGTTTGAGTAACTGAGTCACCAAGTCCCTTGCTGATACCTCTTCAATGTCTTTCATTTCTCTAGCTCACTTACTTTGAATATTCTAACAGCCCTCATTTTCTTCGCCATTGGTCTCATTTCCCTTTAACTTCTTTCTATAATATGGACTGAGTGATTTTTTTTTTCTAAAAAAACCAAATGGGGGCAGCCCCGGTGGCGCAGCGGTTTAGCGCCACCTGAAGCCCGGGGTGTGACCCTGGAGATCCGGGATCGAGTCCCACGTCAGGCTTCCTGCATGGAGCCTGCTTCTCCCTCTGCCTGTGTCTCTGCCTCTCTCGCTCTCTCTGAATAAATAAATAAATAAATCTTAAAACAAAACAAAACAAAAAAAACTCAAATGGTCTTTAAATCCTCTTAAAGCTTCTTCTCTGCCCATAGAGATATTAAAATTTGTTAATGTACTCTCTCCAAAGAGAAGGGATTATTGTAGATCCCTGAAAAGATTTCCAGAGATACCCAGGGATCCAGGGAATGCAGCCAGGGAAACACTGCAACTAAAGTTCCATTCTGTAAAAATGTCTTTTAATTTTAAATGATTGCAAACTTACTCTTAATACTAGTAATCAAGACAATGCATTAAACAACTTCTTGAAAAACAAATGCACATCCTGCCTTAGCCTCCCATTGGCCTTTCCCTTCCCAACCATTAAAAACAGATTCTCAGAGTGCAGCATTGAAATTAAAAACCTTTGTACTGAAAATGATACCATCAAGGATGTGAAAAGACAACCCACAAAAAAGGAAAAAAATCTGTAAATCAAATATCTGATAAGGGATTTGTATCCAGAATATAATAAAGTATTCCTACAACTCTAAAAAGAACGAAATTTGAAAAATGGGCAAAGGATGTGAGTAGACATTTCTCCGAAGACCTACAAATGGTCAGGAAGCACTGAAAAGGAAGCTCAACATCTTTAGCACATCAGGAAAATGCAAATCAAAAGGACAGTGAGACAGATCCCATTTCACACTTGTTAGGATGGCTATAATCAAAACGACAGATAATGTTAGCTGCGCTGTGGAGAAACCGGAACCCTCACACTTTGCTGGAGAGACTGTAAAATGATGCAGCCACTGTGAAAAACAGTTTGGAAGTTCCTCAAAATGTTAAACACAGTTACCATATGAGCCAGCAATTCCACTCTTAAGTATATACCCAAGAGAAATGAAAACATAATTCACGCAAAAACTAGTACGTGAATACTCATAGCAGCCTTATTCCTAACAGCCAAAGTGAAAGCCACTGTTGAATGAATAAATAAAATGTGATACATTCATATAATTACTATTATTATATATAATATATATTATATATTACTATTATTACTATTCAGTAATTAAAAGGAAAGAACTACTGATATAAGCTGTGACATGGCTGAACCTCAAAACATTATGCCAAGTGAAAGATGACCTATGAATAACACCACGTTACGTGATTCTATCTGTAGCAAATGTCCAGAAATGGGCAAATCCATAAGTACAGAATGATGATTGCTTATGGCTGGGGGATGCAGGTGAGAGAAGACTGCTAATAAGTATGAAGTTTCTTTTAGATGGAATGAGAATGCTCTAAAATTGGACTGTGGTGACGGTTGTACAACCCTGTGAATATACTAAATAACAGCGAATCATATACTTTGATTAATGAATTTATTTATTCATTTTTACTGAAGTATAGTTCATCTCTCCCCAGTTCAACTGCCCTTGACAATGTCTTCTCGGTCTCTGTGTCTTGGATGCCTGGCAGGGAAACACACAACAGGTGTTCAGTTAACTGTCTGCTGAATAAATGAATGCATAAATGCTAATGTGAAGTTGTATTTTTTTTAAGTTGTGTGATTACCCCTCCACTATGCCAGGTGGTAGAAGGAGGAGGGAAGGAGTTACTGGAAAATGGTTTATAGAAGAAAGACAGAAGACAAAGAAATCAGAGACTGTTACCTGTGTGTATTCTCACGTGATTTTTATAATTGGTTGCACTGGCAAATGCCCGCCCACATCCTGGTTCTGTGCAGTAATAAGGTCTTTCTCCTGTGTGTGTCCTAATATGCACTTTTCTGATATTTGATGTTGTAAAAGACCGACCACAGCCTTCAAAGGGACATTTAAAGGGCCTTTCTCCTGCAATTACAAAAAGAAGTAAGTTAAATGGTATAAAAATACACAGAAAAGCGAAATGTCTTATCCTCCAATTCTGCCTACGAGCATGCTCAAGACTCTAGGTTTCCTGTACTGGGCTTCCCTTTCAGGGTTTTTTTTTCCTTTTTCCCCCCTGTAAGTAGCATCTTCTACTCCAAATTTAAATTTCTGTAGGGATGGCAGCCAGGGTGGCTCAGCGGATTAGCACCTGCCTGCAGCCTGGAAGTGATCCTGGAGTTCGGGATCCTCCCTCTGCCTGTGTCTCTGCCTCTCTCTCTCTCTGTGTCTCTCATGAATGAATGAATGAATGAGTGAATGAATTAATAAAAAAATAAATTTCTTTTTTTTTTTTTTTTAGAAATAAATTTCTGTAGGGAAAGTTGAATATTGTTCAAAACTCATCACTGACTGCATGACTTTCCAAGATGGAGTCATTCAGGTGGGCATATTAAAAAATGATCTGAGAAAAGCAGAGAAAAAAAATCATAAAGAAATACAAAAGAAAAAGTCAAGAATTACATTTGAATAAAAAAATAAAAATAAAAAATTTGATAAACTGGAAAAAAATTATATTTGCACAACCCTAGAATCCCCACAAAAGCTTATCTCCTAACTTTATTTATTCTGTAATACCTTGAAAAAACTTTTGTTTTTTAAAAAATCTGGCGTCTAGCACATAACACATATTACATATACTTGCTGAATATATTACTATTCTCATAATCTAAGCTTAGGAAAAAGTCTGTTCTGCCAGTTATTTTCTTTTTTTTTTTTTTTCTTTTTTCTTTTTTATTTTCTTTTTTCTTCATACTTGCTTTACACAAACTCAGAACCCAAAGGGCCTTTAGCTTTTAACTGTCAGGCAGAAAATGTAGCCTTTGGTTTTGATTCCCATATGTACTTTTCAGACTGAGCTCAAATTAAGCAAGCAACTTTTGTGGTTAAAAAAAAAAATCTCTGTACGTGTGTAAATAAATAGATATAAAAGTTTGTTATTTTTCTTTTGGTTAAGTAAAATTATGCTCTGCTTGCTGGTAAAAACCATTCCAAAATATTTCTTCCCTCAAGTATGAAATCATTTATAAAGAAGCAGGAACTGGGATGCCTGGGTGGCTCAGTAGTCCAGCGTATGCCTTCAGCTCAGGGTATGAACCCAGGTCCTGGGATAGATTCCTGCATTGCCCTCCCCATTGGGGAGCCTGCTTCACCCTCTGCCTGTGTGTCTCTGCCTCTCTCTCCCGCTGTGTCTCTCATGAATAAATTAAAAAGACTCCTAATTCTGGGAAACAAACTAGGGGTGGTGGAAGGGGAGGAGGGCGGGAGGTAGGGGTGAATGGATGACGGGCACTGAGGGGGGCACTTGACGGGATGAGCACTGGGTGTTATTCTGTATGTTGGCAAATTGAACACCAATAAAAAATAAATTTATTATAAAAAAATGAATAAATTAAAAAAAAGGCATGAACCTCTGATCCTTTAGAGAAAGGTTTTTTTTTCAATGTGTTAACCTAAGGAAAACAGGTTGTCTTAGCTAAGTCCCTTCTCCTCTCTGAATCCTGATGCCCTTAACGTTTTCCCAGCTCTAACATGCTGTGATAAGGAATCCAGCATTCTAACAATCCCCATGGTGTCATACAGACTACCCTAGCTCTGAAATCACTTGTGTTTGTAACAAACACTCCTGAAGCCCCCTTACTCAATCCAACATTTTTACCAATGAAAATATTCATGATTTAATAATTGATGCATGAATATGTGGTTTGCTAAATGAATACGACAAAGAGATTCCAATTCGAATGTTTTGACCAAATATTAATGGAACTAGATTATGTTTTTATGTAACTTTTATGTAACAGATTGGCATTATATAGCAAATCCAAATAGAATTTGCAGGAATTTGGAAACATTTGCCCCTGAGAACAATGGATAAAAATAAGTACATGGATGAAATAGAAGCAGAGATTAAGGCTTTGTTCCTAAACATTGTAAAGCAAAGCCTATGTGGGATCATATTTGAACTAAAAGCTAAACTTTGATGGATAAGTCCTCAGTGGAAATTTGCTAAACTATTTCAGAATACTTAGAAGTATCTGGGGATTGGGGCACCTGGGTGGGTGGTTCAGTCAGTTAAGTGTCAGCCTTCAGATCAGGTCATTATCCTGGAGTCCCAGGATGGAGCTCTGCATTGACCTCCACATCGGACTCCCCACTCAGGGGGGAGTCTGCTTCTCCCTCTGAATCTCTCCCTTCTCATGCTCCTCTCTCTCAAATAAATAAAATCTTAAACAAAAAAAAAAAGTATCTGGGGATAAAGTTATACTATGTTTAAAACATTAGTAGGGGGGCAGCCCAGGTGGCTCAGTGGTTTAGCGCCACCTTCAGTAGGGTCTGATCCTGCAGACAGACCCAGGATGGGAGTCCCACATGAGGCTCCCTGCATGAAGCCTGCTTCTCCCTCTGCCTGTGTCTTTGCCCCCCCCCCTCTCTCTCTCTGTCTCTCATGAATAAATAAATAAAATCTTTAAAAAAAAATAAAAATAAAACATTTGTAGGGGATCCCTGGGTGGCTCAGGGGTTTAGCGCCTGCCTTCGGCTCAGGGTGTGATCCTGGAGTCCTGGGATCAGGTCCCATATTGGGCTCCCTGCATGGAGCCTGCTTCTCCCTCTGCCTGTGTCTCTGCCTCTCTCTCTGTGTCTCTCATGAATAAATAAAATCTTTAAATAAAATAAAATAAAATAAAACAAAACATTTGTAGTAAAATTTCAAACTAAATTATTAAGCTATAGATAAGCTTAGTCAACAGGTTATTACAGCATCTTTTATCAACAGTTTCTGAAATTCTTCCAACTCTCATCCAAAGCAAATAATTACCTTTATAATTGGTATTCTGATCCTACAAATAATCAAGTACAAGAAAGGGAGTGGAGGTGAGATAAAAACAAAGTACCCTTTAGGAAAATAAGAGAAGAAAATCTAAAGGGGATGAGAGAAGATTGTGAAGAAGTAAGAAGCCTTTCTGTGGGGCTCTTAGGAGTACATTTTCTTTTTTTTTTTTTTTTTTTTTTTTTTTTTTTAGGAGTACATTTTCTTTAGTAGCAGCTAATACAGAAGAAGAAATGCTTAACTGAGAAGGAATTGAATAACACCTACAAGCTGAGAGGGCTGGTAATCTATGACTATTGTTCATCTTTCTGGGACATGACCCCTTTGAAAATCCTTTTTTATTCTTTTTTAAGATTTTAATTATTTATTTTGAGAGAGAGAGAGAGAGAGGAGAGCATGAGCAGGAGGAAGGGCAGAGGGAGAGAGAGAATCTCAAGCAGACTCCATGCTGACCATGGAGCTTGACTTGGGGCTCTATCCCATAACCCTGAGCTGAAATCAAGAGTCAGATACTTGGGGATCCCTGGGTGGCTCAGTGGTTTAGCGCCTGCCTTCGGCACAGGGTGCGATCCTGGAGTCCCAGGATCGAGTCCCATGTCGGGCTCCCGGCATGGAGCCTGCTTCTCCCTCTGCCTGTGTCTCTACCTCTCTCTCTCTCTATGTCTATCATGAATAAATAAATAAAATCTTTTAAAAAAAAAAAGAGTCAGATACTTAACCAACTAAGCCACCCAGGTGCTCCGCCACTCCTTTGAGAATCTAATCAGATTATGGGCCCTCATTCTGGAAAGGAGTATACACATGCACAAATGGTAAAGTGCACGGAATTTTAAGAGTTTAAGAGAAACCCTTGAAGCTAACTCTGAAAATTCCAGAGACTCCTTCCCCAAGTCCTTTCCCTGCAGGTTAAGAATTCCTAAATTCAGGGTGCCTGGGTGACTCAGAGTTAAGTTGCTGACTTCGGTTTCGGTCATGATCTCAGGGTCCTGGGATCAAGCTCCACATGGGTCTCTGCACTCATGGCTTATCGAGGAGTCCGTCCTTTGCCCTCTCCCTCTGCCACCTCCCCCCTCATGAGCACACACGCATGCTGATAAATAAAATTAAAAAACAAAACAAAACAAAATTCCTGGCTTTCAATCAATCCTGGCCTAGATACGGTATTTGTTCACACTAGTACCTGTATGAGTTCTGATATGTTTCTGTAGATCTCCTGAAGTTTTGAAAGACTTAGTACAATTATCTTCTGAACATCGGTATGGCTTTTCTCCTGTATGAGTTCTGACATGACTTTTTAGTCCATAACCTTTAAGAAAAATTTAAAAGGAATTTAATGACATGAGACCCCTCTACGTATGCACTGTTTAGTAGTTTAGATTAAACTACTGAAAAATACAGTAAACACCACGGATATAATACTAGGCAAACGCAACAAAACAACTATTAATAATGTACAAGAGTATGACAGCTAAGGACTGTCATGTTGGAAATTCAATAGTTCATCTCTGTCTAGAAGAGGTTATATGTGTTTCCTTTTTTAAAGTGCCCCAATCTTACTAGATGTTCACAACTCATACTCCAAAAGCCTGAAGTAGAATTGAGACATTAAATGAGGAATAGGGTGGAAGTCAGGAGGCCTGGTACCAGTCCTGGCCCTGCTGGATATAACCCAGGAAAGCCCCAAGCCCTGCAAAGTGCCAGTTGCTCATGGTTCCCCCAAGTCTATCCTAACATTAAATTCTGTGTCAGCTTCTAATGCTCAGCTTTTACTTTTCTGCTAAAAGAAAGTAGAATGTGGAGTGAAACACCAAACATAGTAGGCAGAAATAGGCCTGAGGAGAAAAATGGAAAGAGAGAGAACAGAGAGAGAGAATAGAGCAAGCAGGACAAGAGAAAGTTAAGGGAGAGACTGAAAAACTGGTCATTGTGCATCCACTAATTCAGACCAAGGCAAGGGGTCAGTTCCTGCCCCTGGCCAGTCTCTGCTTGCTCCCTAAATGGAACCATGGAATAAAGAAAAGTCATATCTTTACCTGTTGCAAATGCTTTCCCACAGCCTAGATGCTCACACTGATAGGGCCGGTCTCCCGTGTGTGATCTCTCATGGACCTGTCATTAAAATGCAGGCATGATTCTATTTCCTGTAGGCATTCCTCATGTAGATGGTCTCAAGAGAGACCTATTTTTTTCCCTCTGCTGAATTACAGTTGACCTCTGAACAACCTCTCATGCAGTCAAAAACCAGCGTATAACTTCCTTAATCATTTCTCACAACCACTCTGTGAGGGAGGTGCTTTTATCATAAGGAAAATGAGACACTAAGACACCAAGTAACATGTCAAGGTTACATACCAGTAAGTAATGGGGGTGGGCTCTAGGGCTGCTACTCCAAACATGCTAAATGCCCACCTCCTGACCCTCTGTAAGTTATTCAGTATAAGTGTTAGCTACTGTGCCGTGGAATGTTGTGTTTAGCTGCAATCAAAATACTTGGCTGTATATTTGAAAGAAAGGGCAAATTAACACCAACTTCTGCTAGATTTCACCAGATCACTATTAACAGAATGATTACACACACATCTCTCATAAAACTTTATAAATTTCACATCTGACAAAAAAATATATTCAAATATATAGAGTACCTACCATCTGCCAGGAAGTATGGCAGACATTAGGAAGACAGAGATGAAGAACACATAGTCCAAGCTCTCAAAGAATTGACAGTTTCTAAAATCTGCATAGGGTTTTGCGTGGCCCATATATAAGTGTGTGTGTCTATATCTTGATAAGTGAGGAAAAATAATGGCACTGGCATTATTTTGGCATTTAATATCCTAGGTATTGTCATTAACTAAATACAGCATTTCCTTTATATATACCTTAAGATGATGAGCTGTTGTATATAATTTTCCACATCCATCATATTCACATCGAAATGCCTTTTCTCCACTCTGCTGGGACTTAGCAGTTACTCTTGTTGCATGTCCTTGTAAGACAATCTAGATGAAACAGAAAGTTATTTAAATTATTCATACAGAAATAAAGTAGATGAAATTACTGTTTTCAGAAATCACCATTATCATAAAAAAGATAAAACCGTAATATGGGTTTCCAGATTCAGGTTATCATTTTACAAAGATTCTGTCATGTTGAGCTAATTAGGTTATTTCTGTTCCATAGCTGAAGTCAAAAGGAGATCCACAAGGGGGCATAGCTAGAGCTCCCAGATATCTATTCTCATTCTAGAAAAATCAACCCAAGTAGCAGTAGCATTGCCATTATATGCAAGTATTTCATGACATGCTTAAGGGAAGGATATGGATATATATATATATATATATATATAATATCCATGACAAAAAAAAAATATCCATGACATCTGTTCTAAAAACAATATAAAGAACATTTTCTTTGTCAAAAGCATTTCAAAGCAATGAAAAAGAAAGGTTTATGTCCTTGGGGTCACCTGTGGGAGACATTATGACCCATATGATCCTAGTCTGTACTCATATTCAGTAGAATCATTTTTCTGGGACTCAACACCATAAAACTTCAAACAACTGTCCTGATTTTGGAAGCTTTTAAAGATGATCACCTATTTTAGAAATTAAGATACCATAAAAATAGAAAAATGACTTTCTACTCTGCGGGCCCTGGGATGAACAGAGCTGCAGGTTAGGGTGACTTGTTTGGAAGTGAAATTTGAGGCTGAAAATGAGGAGTGAGGTGAGCAGTCCAGACAGAAGGAAGAGTATGATGAAAAGTATGGGAGTGTGCCTGGGAGAACTGGAAATTTAATGTAAGAGTATTATGTCAATACGACAAGAGTGAATAACAAGAAGAAAGAGAAGCTGAGGACCACATTTGGGAAGAGCTTTAGATGCCATTCTGAAGAGTAAACCTAGACAACGAAAGCAAAGCGAGGCATTAACCTTTTTCTTTAAGTTTATTTATTTATTTAAGTAATTTCTACACCCAATGTGGGTCTTGAACTCACAACTCAGAGATCAAGAGTCACATGATCTTCCAGCGCCCCAACATTTTTAAAGGGACTGACCAAGATCAGCTCTGTATTTTATTTTTTTAAAGATTTTATTTTTTTATTCATGAGAAACACAGAAAGAGAGAGACAGAGACATAGGCAAAAGGAGAAGCAGGCTCCATGCAGGGAGCCTGATGTGGGACTCGATCCCAGGACTCTAGGATCACACTCTGAGCAGAAGGCAGATGCTCAACCGCTGAGCCAACCAGGCATCCGGAGCTCTTTATTTTAGAAAGAGAACTCTGGGAGCACCTGGTGGCTCAGTGGTTGAGCGTCTGTCTTCAACTCAGGTCCTGGTCCTGGATTGAGTCCCACAATCAGGCTCCCCATAGGGAGCCTACTTCTCCCTCTGCCTATGTCTCTGCCTCTCTCTGTGTGTCTGTCATGAATAAATAAAATCTTAAAAAAAAAAAAAAAGAGAGAGAGAGAGAACTCTGGTAATGGTGTGAAACAGTGAAAGAAAAAAGAAAAGAGGCAAGGACACTAAAAGAAGTCTGTGTAATAATGAATATGGAAGGAAGAAGTGGTAAAACCTAGCCTGGGCCAATGACCATGGAATAGAAAGCAGCAGATTATTCTGCAGATATTTTAAGGATGAGGATGGACAGAATCCAAATTTTATTTTATTTTATTTTATTTATTTATTTTTTTTTCAGAATCCAAATTTTAAAAGCTAAATGAACAGGCTAAAGCTATAACAGGTATCTCAGGGCTGTATCAGTTATTTCAGTATAGGACATACTAGTCTTTGTCAAAAGAAAAACCTGTATACTATCACAAAGGAAATGTCTCAAGGGCAAAAGAGACGCTAATCAGTGAAATACCAATCAGCTTCTAAAACCATCTACAGAAAATGACTTCATTACTATTTTGCTTAATGTATGTTCTGGGAATTAAGGGAGAACCTTAGCTCTGCCGTAAATTCACTGCGTGACCTTGTGCAAGTCAGTGGGCTTGTTTGCTTGTCAGTATAAAGAACATATTATATTAAATCAGTGATGATTTTTTCTTCTTACAGCTTTTTTTAAGGAGTTAAATTCTTTTCCCAGATGAAATCTTACACAGCATTCTACTGTGCAAAACAGATAAAAGCATTCCTTGCTTCTGCTGGCTCAGGCAGGTGTGGGTGGCTCAGAGCTCTGCTAGTCCCCAGGGAACTCAAAGAAACCCTAGGACCACCTGCCCCCAAAAATCAGCGTTTGAAAACCATCATACAAGATGATAATGCTAAGTCCCTTCTAGCTTTAACATTCTAGGGTTCTGAGAAGGTGCAAATCCCACTGGTAAATAAGGGCTAAGCCTAAGATTGAATCCCAAAGTTACTTCAATAATAAAGAGGTTAACACCATTTATGGAGAAGGTGCACTTATATGATGCTTTGTGGTAGGTGCTTTGCAAGTGCTGTTATTGGTTCTCCATGACTATCCAATGAATTGAACATTTCCTATGATTTGTAAATAAGAAAAATAAGGCTCAGGGTAGTTAAGTAATATAGTTTGCCCAAGGTCAAAGGCTGGGAAGTAGGACTTGAAGCAGATGAGCTCTACAGCTCATGCTATTAACCCACCAGACTTCAGGGTGCAGCAGCTCAGCAGTAACTAACTGGCAAAGCTTCTGTAGTTGCAGAGTGAAAGACCTGGCAGGGTTGAGGGAAACTGGATATTTTACTGCCTAGTTCAGTACTTAAAATTCCATTTGCTGTAAAAGTCTGATGCACACGACAGATAGAACTTTTGTTATCTGACGTGTGTAAACTTGTACATTAGGATGTAAATAATTTATACTCTTGGGGACAGATAAAATGAAAGCAACTTTAGGCATTTTTATTTTTTTATTTTTTTGAGGAATTCTTAAAAGTATGTTCTCTTTCTTTCCTTTTTTAAAAAGATTTTATTTGAGAATTCCTGGGTGGCTCAGTGGTTTGGTGCCTGCCTTTGGCCCAGGGTGTGATCCTGGAGTCCCGGGATCAAGTCCCACATCGGGCTCCCTGCATGGAGCCTGCTTCTCCCCTGCCTGTGTCTCTGTCTCTCTCTCTCTCCTCTGTGTCTTTCATGAATGAATGAATGAATGAATGAATGAATGAATGAATAAATAAATAAATGAATAAATAAACAAATAAAATAAAATAAAAGATTTTATTTGAGAGAGAGAGAGAGAGAGAGACGCAGACTCCCTGCTAAGCAGGGAACCCTCCCAGGGCCTTGGGATCATGACCTGAGCTGAAGGCAGATGCTTAACCAACTGAGCCACCCAGGTGCCCCAAATGTATGTTCTCTTTCAAGAGAGGAATTAATCAAAGAAGTCTGGCAACAGAGTGACCTTTAAGGAACCATGGGACATATCAGAATTGCCAGGATATTTAAAAAACAAAGGGGCACCTGGCTGGCTCAGTCATAGAGCATGCAACTCTTGATCTCTCAGGATCATGAGTTTGAGTCTCACATTGGGCAGGGGCCTACTTAAACAAACAAACAAACAAAAAAACCAAATGAACAAAAAACCTCCACAGATATTCTAACAATAATTATTACTGGGTAGTGGTCCTTCACTTTTTATTTTTACCTGTCTATACCATTTGGATATTTTTAACGTGTACAATTAGTTAAGTTTTTTTAATCTAATTTTTTTACATGAGTATAACTGATGCACAATGTTGTATTAGTTTTAGGTATATAGCATGGTGAGTCAACATCTCTGTGTGTTATGCTACCCTCACCATAGTGTAGCCTCCACCTGTCACTCTGTGATACTATTACAATACCACTGACTATATTCCCTGTGCTGTGTGCCTTTTATTCCCTCAATGAATTTATTCCATAATTGGAAGCTTATATCTCCCCCTCCCCTTCACCTATCTTATCCATCCCCCTACGCCCTTTCTCCTCTGACAATCATCAGTTTGTTCTCTGCATTTATAAATCTGATTCTGTTTTTTTATTAATTTATTTGTTTTGTTTTTTAGATTCCACATATAAGTGAAACCATATGGTGTCTTTCTCTGACTTATTTGACTTGTCATACCCCCCCACCTCAGGTCTATTCAAGTTGTCACAAATGGCAAGATCTCATTTTCTTATGGCTACAAAATATTCCATTATATATATACCACAATTTATTTATTCATCTATCAATAGACACTTGGGCTGCTTTCATATCTTGGCTATTGTATATAATGCTGTAATAAAAATAGGAGTGCATCTATCTTTTCAAATTAGTATTTTCAGGCCTTCTTCTTATTTTAATCCAAATATTTGTTTTTCTGGTGTTGAGTTGTGTAAGCTTTTTAAGTATTTTGGATATTAACCCCTTATTAGATATATCATTTACAAATATCTTCTCCTATTCAGTATGTTGTTTTGCTTCATTGATGGTTTTCTTTGCTGTGCAAAAGCTTTTTATATTAATATAGTCCCAACAGGGATCCCTGGGTGGCGCAGCGGTTTGGCGCCTGCCTTTGGCCCAGGGCGCGATCCTGGAAACCCGGGATCGAATCCCACATCGGGCTCCCGGTGCATGGAGCCTGCTTCTCCCTCTGCCTGTGTCTCTGCCTCTCTCTCTCTCTCTGTGACTATCATGAATAAATAAATAAAATCTTAAAAAAAAAAATAATATAGTCCCAACAATTTATTTTTGCTTTTGTTTCCCTTGCCTTAGGAGACATGTCTACAAAAAATGTTATTGTAGCAATATCAGAGAAATTACTGTCTTTGTTCCTCTATGAGTTTTATGGCTTCAGGTCTCACATTTAGCTCTTTAATCCATTTTGAGTTTATTTCTGTATACAGTGTAAGAAAGTGGTACAGCCACAGCAGTCAAATGAGCAAAGAAATAAAAGGCATCCATATTAGAAGTTGGGCAGCCCAGGTGGCTCAGTGGTTTAGCACCGCCTTTGGCCCAGGGCCTGATCCTGGAGACCTGGGATCGAGTCCCATGTCACGCTCCCTGCATGGAGCCTGCTTCTCCCTCTGCCTGTCTCTCTCTGTGTCTCTCATGAATAAATAAATAAAATCTTTACAAAAAAAATTATTAGAAGAAGTTAAACTATTACTACTTGCAGATGACATGATACTACACATAAAAAACCCTAAATAGGGATCTCTGGGTGGCGCCACGGTTTGGCGCCTGCCTTTGGCCCAGGGCGTGATCCTGGAGACCCGGGATCGAGTCCCACGTCGGGCTCCCGGTGCATGGAGCCTGCTTCTCCCTCTGCCTGTGTCTCTGCCTCTCTCTTTCTCTGTGACTATCATAAGTAAATAAAAAATTAAAAAAAAAAAAACCCTAAATATTCCACCAAAAAACTACCAGAATAAGTGAATTCAATAAAGTAGCAGGGTACAAAATTAATACACAGAAATTTATTGTGTTTCTGTACACTAATAATGAAATAGCAGAAAGAGAAATAAGAAAACAGGTACATTATAATTGTATCAAAAAGAATAAAATACCGAGGAATAAACTTAACCAAGTTTGAAAGACCTGTGCTCTGAAAATTACAAAACACTGATGAAAGAAACTGAAGAGAAGACAAATGGATTTTCTTTTTTTTTTTTTTTTAATTTTTTTTATTTATGATAGTCACACAGAGAGAGAGAGACAGAGGCAGAGACACAGGCAGAGGGAGAAGCAGGCTCCATGCACCGGGAGCCCGACGTGGGATTCGATCCCGGTTCTCCAGGATCGCACCCCGGGCCAAAGGCAGGCGCCAAACCACTGCGCCACCCAGGGATCCCGACAAATGGATTTTCTAAAAGTAAACAGGATTATCTTTTTTAAAAAAGTATGCAGTAGCTATCTATATAGTAAGATATTTGGGGCCTTTTCATTGTTTCTTTGAATTAAAAAAAAAACTAAAAATATTTTTTGAAAAAATCATGGGTTTGATCTCAGACTTACTGATCAAATCACTGGAAACTGACCTTAGTTATGGGTTTTTGTTTTAAGATTTACTCATTTATTTGAGAGAAAGAGAGAAAGTGTGAACAGGGGGAGGGACAGAGGGAGAGAGGATAGTGAAACAGACTCCCCACTGAGTGTAGAGCCCAATGAAGGGCTAGATCCCATGACCCTGAGATCATGAGCTGAGCCAAAACCAAGACTTGGAAGCTTAATTGACTGAGACACACAGGTGCCCTAGTCATGGGTTATTTTTCAAAAAGCTCTGTAGCTCAATCTCATGTTTGTCCCTGATTAATAACCACTGATCAAATACCTTTTTTTTTAATACCTTTGTTTTAAAGATGAAGAGGCTTAGAAAAGCAAGGTTTGTTTGCTCAAGACCACATAGCTAGATAAAAATATAGAAAATACACATGAGGGCATCCCCAGTGGCCCAGTGGTTTAGTGCTGCCTTCAGCCCGGGGTGTGATCCTGGAGATCCAGGATCAAGTTCCACATCGGACTCCCTGCATGGAGCCTGCTTCTCCCTCTGCCTGTGTCTCTGCCTCTCTCTCTCTGTGTGTCTGTCATGAATAAATAAATAAAATCTTAAAAAAAAAAAAAAAAAAAAAAGAAAATACACATGAAATACGATCCACATTCAAACTGCCTATATATACAGACAAGTTTGAGGGTAATCATCCAACTCATGTTCTGGAAGAATCTGCCTCACCAACCATAGACCCTGATAAGATGGTATATATAGGGCTGGCCAGTAATCTATGCCTTATGTGGCTCAGTTTAAAAATCAAGCAAAGTCCACAAACTTTCCTTCTCTGGAATTTGACCCAAGAAATAAAGGAAAATCTTGAGTTGGCTGTGGGTGTAAGCCTTAGAAAGCATAGCTGTGATGAGCTATATGCAAATTCAATGAAGACAAAGAGGAAGCTGTCTGCAGAGAGGAGAGCGGAGAAGCACAAAAGAGGGGAGGAGGTAGAAAAAGGAGTGAGATTAACCTCCAGTCCTGATTTCTTGCAATTCTGGTTCCTGTGAGGCCTGGCTGTCCAGCAGTTTCTGTTCTTGGCTTCTTATAAACTCTGCTGCATCCTTACAATATATCTCTTTTTTCCTAAGCTGGTTTGACTGGCTTTCTGTGTTTTCCAACTATTAGAGTTCTTTTTTTTTTTTTTTAAGATTTTATGTATTTATTTATGAGAGAGACAGAGAGAGGCAGAGACATAGGTAGAGGGAGAAGTAGGCTCCTTGCTGGGAGCCTGATGGGAGACTTGATCTCAGGACTCCGGAACACAATCTGAGCCAAAGGCACTCAACCACTGAGCCACCCAGGGGCCCCCGCCTATTAAGAGTTCTGAATAAAAGTACCAAGCAAAGAACTCTGATCTCCAATGTAAATAAAATTAGTTTCAAATGAAGTTAAAATGAACTAATGGCAACCATGGAAAAAAGTATTCTAAGAGAACATTTACAGCATGAATAATGTTGTATAATACTTACATAGTTACAAATTATGTCTTTGTATTACCTAAAATATAAATCAAGTGAAAATCTAATTTGGTTTTCATAACCTCATGATATGGGTAAGGCAAGATTACTGTTATTCTCATTGAGCAGATAAGAAATCTCAGATCCAGAGACATCAAGTAATTTGCTCAGTCACACATGCTCCCTGCATGGAGACTGCTTCTCTCTGCCTGTGTCTCTGCCTCCTTCTCTCTCTCTCTCTCTTTCTCTGTGTGTGTGTCTCTCATGAATAAATAAATAAAATCTTAAAAAAAAAATGTTCTAGGGTCACTTGCATGGCTCAGTTGGTTAAGCATCCTACTCTCAATCTCAGCTCAGGTCTTGATCTCAGAATTGTGAGTTCAAGCTCCACACTGGTAGCCACATTATAAAGTAATAAGAAACAGGTGAAATTAATTTTAGTAATTCTTTTATTTAACCTAATATATCCCCCCCAAATATTTTTTAAGATTTATTTTATTCACGAGAGACAGAGAGAGAGGCAAGAGACATAGGCAGAAGGAAAAGCAGGCTCCCCACAGGGACCCCAATGCGGGACTCGATCCTGTGATTCTGGGATCATGCCCTGAGCCAGAGGCAGAGGCTCAAACTGCTGAGCCCCCAGGCATCCCAATATATTAAAAATATTATCATTTCAACATGTAATCAATAGGAGAAATTATTGAGATATCTTACATTCTTTTTTTCATACTAAGTCTTCAAAAACCTATATGTATTTTATGCTCACTGCACATCCCAATTCTGAGTGGCCACATTTCAAGTGCTCAATAGCCACATGTGGCTACCATTTAGGATAGTGGAGATCTAGCCTATAAAAGAGAGGTACAAAAGGCAAAGGAGAAAAAGCTACAGTTACAATAAAAATCCTATTCAACTTCCTTCTGTTTCTTTGTCTATTGGCACCAACATCAAAAGGTTATACATCTGTAGTAATAGGGCTTTTTATGACATTTTGCTTTAGCAGTACTAAATTCCTAGTTATGTTTCTGGGTTTAGAAATTAATTATTGATTTTAATATACAGACTTGTATGATAATAGTATATTATAACATTATACAGCCCAGTGCTAAATTCACTCATTTTTTGTTAAGATCCATTCCATATTAGTTTATTACAAGTGTAGCCACAGTTTCTTTTTAAAAATATTCCGTTATTTAAAAACTTAATTGTTAGTCACTAATAAGAGACAGACTCCAAGGCACTGACCTACATCTCTTGAGTACATTTATACTACATTTGCATTTTAGTAGAGCTTGACTAGGTAGATTTGACATACTGTGGTACAAAGAAATATTTCTCATTTTATGAATTCACAGACTTGAAAATTTTGCCAAGAATCACATAGTTTCAAAGGTGATGGGCTTGGTGAATTGCAAACTGTGTTTATACTACTGCCACTTCGTGATACCACTTCAGAGAGTAAACAGAAATACCAGCTATTCAGCAATGTTCAGAAGTATCAAATTTCTACCAATGATTTCAGTGATTCCTGTTATTTTATCATTTACTATTATTACAAATGTAAAATCTTGATAACCCCTAATACTATTACTCTGTGTTATTAAGTGGTGATGCTAATGCTCAAGTTAAAATTGTGGCCCTGAAGCAACAATTTTTTTTTTTGAAGCAATAATTTTAGAATAGGAGTGAGGTATGATAAAAACTCTCAAAGAATGAGAACAACTGCTACGAGGGAGCAATCAGCAAACTATTAGAGATAACTGCTGAGAAAATAAAGAGCAGCATTAAAGCAAGAATAGGTTACAATGATTATATAACTCCTAAACACACATCCTCTATACAAACACATAATTCAAAACAGAATCTTGAATTATGCAAGTTTCAGATTTTTGATTTGTATATCTCCCAGAAAGCATCTGCGACTACTTTGCACTTACTATAAAACTTTTTAGAGGCACTGCTGCTTTGGGTTGTTGTTTGGGTAATGGATGGCCAATGACCAGACCCAGAGTGAGCATCTGGATCAAGGACAGCCAGCCTGTGGCCATGTGCAGCCCAGGAAGCACTGTGGCACAAAAAGCATAGACAACTTTGCCTAGTAGGAACAATGATGATTAGCCGGCTGGACCTTCTCTACAGAAGTTGAAAAGGAAAGTATGTAGGCAATCACATGGAAGCAGAAGAAACAAATAGACATAAAGAGGAAAGTAGCGAGGGTGAGTTTATGATAATAGTATAAGTAATAGTGGAGCCCCAGAGAAAGGATCCACAGACTGCCATGGGTGGAGGCAGTCAGAAGATCATCTAGTCTCCAAAAATGCCTAGGATTCCAGAACACAAACTTCATTTGGATTTCTTGGATATTTTTATTTCTCTAATGCCACTTTGCATCTATAAAGAATCCTGAGGCCAGAGGTAGTTCGAGAAAGCTACTGCCTAATATGTATACTCTTTCTCTGAAGAGATTTTCCTACAGAGGTAGTATTGCTGCTTTCATTCACTGAAGGGCCTTGAAATGTTTTTTTTTTTTTGGGGGGGGGGGCTTGAAATGTTAAGAGAAAGGGATTCTTATGTAAAAAAGTAGCTTTAAAAAAAAAATAAAAAAAAAATAAAAAAGTAGCTTTACATACCTGCATTTTTTTCTCTTGTTCATTTTCTATCATTCCAGTACCTGTTACACTTTCACTTCCATCAATGGATACCTACAGAAATAAAATAAAGCTTAAAAAAGTTTTACATTTTGGCATTTGTTTAGGTGTTATGTACACAGGGATTCATTATCATTTATTTTTGTGTTTGTTTGAAATTTTCTACTATAAAAAGTGAGGAATAGAAATCTTTTAAAATTATATGAAAGAGGGCAGCCCCCATGGCAGTGGTTTAGCGCTGCCTGCAGCCTGGGGCATGGTCTTGGAGACCTGGGATCGAGTCCCGCATCAGGTTCCCTGCATGGAGCCTGCTTATGTTTCTCTTTGTCTGTGTCTCTGCGCCTCTCTCTCTCTCTCTCTCTCTGTGTGTGTCTCTATGAATAAATAAATAAAATCTTTAAAAAAAAATTATATGAAAGATATATGTTCATTACAGGGGAAAAACCCAGCCCTTTTGATATAAAACTTAATTGAGACTTTCCTTCACTTTTTCTCTAATCTCTAATTTCTGCTTCTTAATTTGTAAGCTGATCCATCTATACTTTATTATTTATTTGATGGCACTCATCCTTGGATATATCTTCTTATGACTTCTCTGCCACCATTTCTACTCTATGAGCTCTTCTCTATTCCTGTTATCTTTATTCAAATGGTTCTTTTTACACTTCACTCCTTTTAAGATAAACACTGATCTCCTTAAGGCTGTCTGATTTTGACTTTGAATTGCTAGTTTCTTATTGGATAAAGTATACTTTCTTGTTTTACTTTAATGAAAAATAAGCTGTATCGGGGACATTCTTGAAATTGTAAAATGCTGTACCTTTGCTGCATACTGTTCCAAAGCACTGATGGTGTCAGGGTCAATCGTGGCATCCCCAGTGTGCAGACCTGCCACTGTCCCATCAGCCTGAATTGCCAAGATGGTATCAGACTGCGGGACTTGTACTGCATGGTGGATGTATGCTGTGGTGCCGTCTTCCAGCTGAACTGCCTGTAATGCGCTCTGGTCATAACTATCTGGGGGAGTGGAAGAGAATGGCATTAAATTAAAGGTAGTCTGATAGAGTTACTTATTTAAAGGAAGAAGGGAATGAACTTTTACTGAATAGTTCTGTGAGCACTGGTCTATGTGTCTTACACTGTGTGATTTCATTGAATCCTCACAACGATTCTGTGAGGTGGGTGTATTTACCACCCTCCTCCTACAAAACAGAAATTAAGGTTTGGGGAAATAAACTCACTTTCCTTAGGAACCAGGAAATTTAGAAAACTAACAATTAACAGTCAAAATCAGTATGTAGAGGAACCAGGATCTACACTCATGTCAGTATGACTCCCAAATTCATGGGCTTTTTTCCCTTCTATATGTACAGCATTGTGAAATAATAAATCTAGACAATTACAATGAACCTGTGATTAAGTCCCACTGTTAAAGAGACAAATTCAGAGTTTACTTTTTCCCAACTTTACTTACAAATTTACATATTCTAAATTTTAAAAAATTTCCCCCTTTGGTTGCACAACTTACATCTTTCTAAAACATGTTATGTCATTCTATAAAATATTCTATAAGGTATAGTAGCTAACATTTATTGAGCCTTTACTCTGTGACAAATATTGTGCTTTACATACATATGTTTGCACATTTTGTCCTCACAACTACCCAATGAGGTAGATATTTATTATGATACTCGTTTTACAGAGGATGAAACTGAAGCACGGGGAGGTTAAAAAATTTGAACGAGGTCACATAGCTAAAAGATAGCAGACCTAGATTTGAACCCAGATAGCCGGGCTGCAGAGATATGCATGCTCATTATTCCTATGCATTCCACCTCAAACCCATGGTCCTCCTTACTCAAAGTTAATAAGCATTAACATTTTTGGCATATTTGCTTCAAATAAATTTAAAATTTTTATTTCATATTAAAAGATAACACAATAGGCAAAGGTTCTTGCTTAAAAAATTATATGTAAATTTGAAAGAAAAAAATTATATGTAAGAGGAAAAGAAATCAACAATTTGACTTTTAAATGTTTAATTTCATGTTCAAAAAGTAGCCTCTATTTGAAGTCTACCAGGGACCAGGTGTTTGCTATTCCAACCTGTTACCGGACAGCTCAAATTATCAGAAAGTTTTTCTTTAGCCTCTACCCAAATGTGCCAATTTATATTTCAGAGAACAAGCACAAATCCCCTTTTACATGACAACATTTCAGCAAATATAGGCAGGTCTCATTTTCCCTACACCCCACTTCTCCCTTATTCCTATTTCCAAAGTTATTTTACCTTTAGAGGTATGATGAATAAATGCCGTAGTTCCATCTTCTAGCTGCACTGCTTGGCCATCCTCTAAACGCAAACTGTCCCCTGCTCAAGAGCAATGCTTACATTTAGATCTCATGTTTTCTAATGTTCTGATAACTCAGCAATAAGAGTCAATAAACCACTAAGCACATTTTAAAAACCTACACGTGCTTTTGAGCCCTTGAACATTAAAGTATTTTCAGTAAAGCTGCTCTAAGTAAGTGCTGAGTAAAAACATATTAGAATACTTGTTTTAGGAATGCATACGTGGAAATAAGGAGAGCTGAAAGAACGGGAAAAAAAGGAAGAAAATGAGAGACATGCAGGAGTTAGCTCAAGTAATAGAAATATTCACGTAAAACTGTTGTCCATTTATCGCTAGAGTGTAGTCCAGTAACTTCTTTTCCATTATCTTTGAGACAAAGTCTCAATGAAGTCTAAACAGTCTATTTAGATTCTCTGACACCTACTGATCTTCCCTTTCAAAAGGAGGTCTAGAGACCTGAACTAACTCTACACAGTAAGAGGTAGCTGGAGGCAGCAAATACTGAAGTTGGAGAATCAGCAGGGTCAGTTAGTATAAATACTTACTACTTTTAGGTATGGGTACATGCTGAACATAGGCAGCAGAACCATCCTCCAACTGAATGACCTGGCCGTCTATGAGTTTTCCATCTGGAACAAAAGATTTAAGCCAAAAAATTAGCACAAGCAAAAATTTTAAACTTTATACAATTTCAAAATGGTATCAACTATAAAAACATACACTACTTAAGATCATGTTCATCTTGATTCTTCCCTCAATGTTCTGAGGCAATTCAAAAACACATCCAGTGATCCTATAGAAAGCAGAAAATCCTCCCTCAGCCATTCTTCCTCCCCTCCAATTTTTAATTAAATAAGTTCAAGAGGAAGAGTGGCTCATCACAGCAAGCTATGTGAGCTGAATCTATTCATCTGTCAGAGCCTCTTAGGAATGGTGACCCTGACTATAGGGAAGCTGAAACTGAGAAGAGTGACAGATATGGCATTGTATATGAGACCAGTTGTCATTGTCATTCCTAGGTGCTAGAAGTCCCTTCACTATATATACATGTGCTCAGTAGGTTCCCATAAAAACAAGGAGTTTGAGAACTGAGCAAAGTAAACACTGATTCACAATGTTATATAAGCAACACCAAACATCTATACTTTGATGCATGTCTTGCAAAAACATTAAATCATAACTTGGAAGTAAAAAAAGCAAGAAGGGTCTTCCTAGAAAGAGGTTGGGGACAGTCCCCCTTTCCCCCCTAATTTTTGATACCCCAGAGCATATTCCAAATATCCCAAAGGGTGTCCCCAAATATTGAAACAAATTTAAGTTAACCTGAAACTATGTAAAATTACCATATGCAATACAGCATCTTTAGGATGGGTTGGGAAGGGATGTAGTTGCTAGGTGCTCCAACTCTGAGGTTATGAATTTCTGGTGTTAACCAAAGGGCTGTATATGTGGCACATACCTTTAGAATTGTGTTGTATATAAGCGGTAGAACCATCTGCAAGTGTTACTGCTTGCAAGCTTACACCTTCCATATTTTCTAAATTGTCACCATCTATTATAAAAAAATAGTTATTTTCTTTAGGTAACTATCATATGTACGTGCTGTTTAAAATTTTTAAATGAAAATTAGGCATAAGGCAGATTGCTTAAGACTCAAATGGGATTTCTGGCATTTACAAAACATATTTCCCTGCCCTACTGCACCCAGTGTCCACAGCAAGGTAACCCACATGGTCCCTTCAAACAAAACCACTCACCTGCCACTGTTACTGCCTCTGTCAGGCACAGGGTAACATGTTGAGCCTCCATTCCTCCTCCAGGAAACTCTGTCATTCCCTGAGAATCTCGATTTATTTGGGCTAACAACATTTTCAACCTTAAAGAAAAGTATAGGCACTTGAGAACAAAGGACAATGCATATAAAATAAAAGCTAAAAAGAATATTTATGAACCACATAAATTTGCTACAGAAATAAACAGTGTATGAAATAAGCTGAAAGTTCATTTAATACGCAGGGTAAGAGTATTAACCCAAAGTCCAAAGCACGCTTTTCATAATTCATCAGTAAACTCTTAAGCACACTAACAACTCTCGCCTATTGGTTTTGTCCCACGTCTAAAGTTTCCATAATTAGAGTTCTCTGGGATTAACAAAGATTCCACAATCCTGTTGACTCAATCTTCAGATAGCTATCCTGAATCAGGCTGCTTCTCACTTCGCCATTACCGCCCTGACTCAAGCCACTACCACCTCTTGCCCACATGACCACAACAGTATCCTAACTGGTCTCCTTGCTTCCACTGGGACCTCTCCACAGTCTCCTCTCAACACAGTAGAGTACCCTCTAGAAAGGAAAGTTAGATCATGTCCCTTTTCTGCTCAAAACCTTCTGATAACTTATCAGCGTAAAGCCAAAAGTCCTTACCCTGACCTATGAGGCTGATGATCCTGACCCTCACTTCCTACTATTCTCCATCTCATTCATTTCATTTCAGCCATATTGGTGTCCCTCCTTTTGCTCAAACACACTGGGTAATGTTGCCGCAGGACCTTTACATCTAATGTTCCTTCTGCCTGAAACACGCTTTGCAGTATCTTCATTGTTATTCCCATTTTCTTCAAGTTGTTGTTTAATGGTACCCCAATGAGACCTTCCTTGTTCACCTCATTTCAAACTGCACCTCCTACCTCTCAACCATGATATACCCTATCCCTCTTCCCTCCTTTATTACATTTATGCATAGCACTTATTATTTAATATATTGTATGTATTTACTTAGTTTTTGTTTTAGAGGGAGGGGAGGAGGGGCAGGGAAGGGCAGAGGGAGAAGAGAGAGGATCTTAAACAGGTTCCACACCGAGCGAGGAGGCCAATATAGGGCTTGATCTAACAACCCTGAGATCATGACCTGAGCCAAAATCAAGAGCTGATGCTAAACCGAGTCACACAGGTGCCCTTATTTAGTTTGTTTCTTCTCTATTTTCCCCTCCACTAGAATTCACTGGGATCTTCATCTGCTTGCTCACTGCTGACTCACATGTCTAAAAGGTACTTGACCCTAGTAGACATACCATAGGGGCTGAATAAATGGTTGAATGAATGGCTCTTTTACCAGTCACCACCTTGAGGTGCCTCAAACAGGAGCTGGGATAACTTAGCTACCTTGAGCCAAGGAATTGGACCAGAGGATCTCTTGAGGACTTTTCATGTCTAAAGATCTGATTTTAGTGTCAATATTTAAAAGAACCATGTACAGATAGTAATAATTTGCAATGATATTTATGATTACTTGATTTTTGTTTTAGAAACACTATAAACTGTATCCTCTTTGGAATAAAGCCAGGAACTGTAGTTTAGGCTCATAGCAAAGTATCAGTGATACAAGTCAATTAAGGGCTGACTTTTCAGGGAGTCCTGAAAGATTCAGCCCTTGATCTACAACTGCTCAAAGAGCAGACTGAACCTTCAACACTTCTTGCTGCCCCTAAGGGATAATAGAGAAGGCTCAAAGTAACATTAGTATTCTGCATTAAGACCTCTGAAGAGGGATGCCTGGGTGGCTCAGCAGTTGAGCATCTGCCTTTGGCTCAGGGCATGATTCCGGGGTCCTGGGATTAAGTCCCACATCAGGCTCCCCGCAGGGAATAAAATACTTATGAGAAAAAGAAATGAGAGCAGAGACAAGAATTTAGAAATGAACATCTAGGTCTAGTCATCAGGAATGTCAATTTTGGTGATGGTTTAATATTAAGTGAGCCATTGATATAAAAAAGAACTTTAGGGCAGCCCGAGTGGCTCAGCAGTTTAGCGCTGCCTTCAGCCCAGGGCCTGATCCTGGAGACCCGGGATCAAGTTCTGCATCGGGCTCCCTGCATGGAGCCTGCCTCTCCCTCTACCTGTGTCTCTGCCTCTCTCTGTGTGTGTCTCTCATGAATAAAATCCTTAAAAAAAAAAAAAAAAAGAACTTTAAAAAATTTTCTCTCAAACCTCAATAGAGTAGCCACTAACAACATGCCTTTATAATGGCCTACCTCCAGACAGCAGGTTGCTAAGGATGCCCTGGTTTGCTTTCACTGAGATCAGGGAGTTTCAGGAATAGAAGCAGCAGGAGAAAGAGAAATTCTGGCACATTCAAAAGCCACTTTTCACACTGTTCCATTAAAAAGGCATAAAGTCGGGGACACCTGGGTGGCAGTTAAGCGTCCAATTCTTGATTTTGGCTCAGGTCATGATCTCAGGATTGTGAGATCAAGCTTTATTTATGCTGGGCTCCATGTTAGGTGTAGAGCCTGCTTAAGATTCTCTCTCTTATCCCTCTGCCCCTCTTCTCTCTTTTTCCCCATCTCTTAAAAAAATAAAGAAAACAGGGGATACCTGGGTGGCTCAGTGGTTTAGTGTCTGCCTTCGGCCCAGGGTGTGATCCTGGAGTCCTGGGATTGAGTCCCACATTGGGCTCCCTGCATGGAGTCTGTTTCTCGCTCTGCCTGTGCCTCTGCCTCTCTCTCCCTCTCATGAATAAATAAATAAAATGTTTAAAAAAAAAAAAAAGAAAACAAAAACATAAAGTCAGGGTGCCTGAGTGGCTCAGTCAGTTAAATGTCCGATTTTTGATTTCAGCTCTTATCTTGATCTCAAGGTTGTGAGTTCAAGCCCTAAAATCTAAAAAAAACCCAAACAAACAAACAAACAAACGAAACGAAAACGAAAAGAAAAATAAATTGAACAGTTCTTCAGGACCAGAAAAGCTCCTGAGCTCTTCCACTCTCCTCTGAACCCTCAAAGCTGTCCAGCACACTTATGTTTGTTTCTTCATAACTGTTTAAAATATTTTTTCTTAATATTTTTTATTTTTAAGAAATCTCTACCTCAATGTGAGGCTTGAACTCATAGCCCCAAGATCAAGAGTCACATGCTCTACCAACTGAGCCGGCCAGGCCCTCCTAAAATATTTTCCATTTGCCTCAAACCCATCGACCCCCACTTCCTTTCCTGCTCTCCCTACTCCTTAACTCCACCACCTCATTTTCACCAAACTGATCATCTCCCAACTTCACAGAAAATACAGAAGTCATCAGAGAGGAATTCTTTGCCAATAAACCTATCACTTGACTGCATTTCCACACATTTCTTCCTTCTCTCCTACCAGATTAACCTTCCTACATAGAAAGACTAATCCCTCCAACCTGCATTTCATTTGTCTTTCCTCCTTGGGGACCTCAGGGACCTCTTCAGCAAATAACCCCCCCTTCCACTAGTTCCTTCCCATCAAGGATTTTAAAAACACAAAAATAAAATCAAATAAACAAAATCTCACCTTTGACTTAGCTACTTATCTAGACTAGATTATTTTAGCTAGACTTCCTTAACAGTTGTTACTAATAATACTTCCTGATTTCCCACTCCCATCTATCTGGTTTCTGCCCCTAACTCTATGGAAGCTGCACTGGCTGGTCATTATTAATCTCCAATTTAACATAAAGTTCAATGGCCATACCTAGGTATTTATTTACCCAATGAAAATATATGTCCGCAAAAAGACTTGTACAAGAATTGTCCATAGTAGTTTTAGTCATAGTATTCCAAACTGAAAAGAACTTAAGCATCCACTAATTAAAGAATAGATATGGGCAACCCGGGTGGCTCAGCGGTTTAGCGCCGCCTTCAGCCCAGAGCGTGATCCTGGAGACCCCAGATGGAGTTCCACATGGGCTCCATGCATGGAGCCTGCTTTTCCCTCTGCCTTTGTCTCTGCCTCTCTCTCTCTCTGTCTGTCTCTCATGAATAAATTTTTAAAAAATCTTAAAAAAGAATGGATAAAGATGTGATAAATGTATACGATGCAATATTACTTAATAGAAAGGAACAAGAACTATACATATGATAACAGTGATGGGAGTTCAAAATTATGTTGGGGGAAACAAACCATATACAAAACAATACATACTGGGGCAGCCCTGGTGGCTCAGTGGTTTAGCGCCGCCTTCAGCCCAGGGTGTGATCCTGGAGACCCAGGATGGAGTCCCACATCAGGCTCCCGGCATGGAACCTGCTTCTCCCTCTGCCTGTGTCTCTGCTTCTCTCTCTCCTCTCTGTGTATTCTCATGAATAAATAAATAAAATCTTTAAAAAAATACTGTATAATTCCATAATATAACTTCCAAAAACAGGCAAAATTAATCTACAGTGGTAGAAATCAAACTATGGTTAAAAGTTGGGGGATTTTTTTTTGAGTGATGATCATCTGGGTGGATACAACTGCCAAAACTCATCAAACGGAACACTAAAGACTATACCTTAGATTTTTAGAAGTTTTAAAAAGGACCTATGTGACAGTAATTAAACATTTAAAAAAATTGTACTGGAGATTATTCAGTTCTATTATTTTTAATTTAATACCACTGACCTTTTATCTACTTGGAACACTCTCTTGCCTTAGCTCTGTGGTATTCACATACTCCTGTTTATTTCCAACTTCCTAGCTAATCCTTTTCAGTTTCTCCTGTGGGTTTCTAAATACTGAGGATCCTCAAGTTTCTGTCCTAGTTTGTTCTTTCATTTTATATACTTTTCTTCTTGAGCAATCACATCCATTACTACGGCTTCAAAGATCTCTGGAATTTATAAGTTCTGTAAAATCTATCTAGTCCTTCTTAAGAGTTACTGATCTAGTTACTTCCTGATCTCAATGACTTCCATGGCCCACAGTCACCCCAATTCAACAGATTCCCGTGAAATTCTGTTGCATTTTCTACCTCAGTGACAAATGCAAAGGCAATCACCAACCCAGTAACTGAAATCTCCCTTATTCTCCAGCCAGTCCCTAATAACTACCACTCTACTTCCTAAATACCTGTCAAATTCATTCACTTCTATTAGACTGCCTTAATTGAGGCTACCATCATCCACTTATTCTATCAGCCTCCTAAAGTCCATTCCTATCTTCCTCCAATATAATCTCCTTAGCACAGTCCAAGTGCTTTCAAATCCAATCATAGCAGTTCTTGGTCACAAAACCTTTAGTACTCTCCCATTTCCCCAGAGTCCAAATATCATGATCTGGATTCTAATAACTTCTCTAGTAGGTTGGACAACCATTCTAATTTGCCCAAGACTAAGGAGGTTCCTGGAATATGAGGCTTTCCATTTTGTTTTAAGGGGGAGGGGACGACCTGGTTTTAAAACTGGGATAGTCTTTGACTAGCGAAGACAAGTCAGTCACTCTATCCTCCAGTCTTGTTCTAGTCACAACCTCCTTACATTCTACAGCCACCCAGTATTGATTAGAATTCTAGTAGTTAATGATACTATCACTTAATAGTACTAATAAAAATGTTAATAATACAGGGGCGTCTGGGTGGCTCAGTTAGTTAGGTGTCTGCCTTTGGCTCAGGTCACGATCTTAGGGTACTGGGATGGAGCCCTGCATTGTGTTCCCTGCTCAGTGGGGAATCTGTTTTTCCCTATGCCCCTCCCCTCTGCTTGTGCAGCAAATCATTTGCTGTTTATTTATTTATTTATTTTTTAAATCATTTGCTGTTTAAATCTTTATCATTTAAACAACAAATGATAAAGATAATAACCAACCCTTTCATAATACTTACTGTATGCCAGGAAGTACTACTAATTCATTTAAGCCTTCTAGCAGTCCTATAAATAAAATACCATTTTATCCCAATTTTGCAGATGAAGAAAATTAAGCTAAGAAAGGTTAAATTGTATCCTTAACTTCACAAAATGGCAAAGTCTAACTTCTAACCATTTGGCTCAACAACTTTTTTTTTTAAAAGGCTAATTTATTTATTTGACAGAGAACACATGTAGGCAGAGCTGCAGGCAGAGGGAGAGAGGGAGAAGCAGGCTCCCCACTTAGCAAATTGCCCAATGAGGGGCTCGATCCCAGAATCCTGGGATCACCACCTGAGCCAAAGGCAGATGCTTAACCGACTGAGCCACCCAGGCACTTCTGGCTCAACAGCTCCTACATGAGCTACTGGATTATTTGCCACTCCCTGAAAAGCCCAACACATCTCTTGCATCTAGGCCTCTATACATTATTCACACCATCTAGAACTCTTCCTCCTGTCTTAGCTAAATTCTTCCAGTCAGATTCTACCAGAAAATTTTATCTGAACCTCCTAAATTGGGTCAGAATGCCTTAGATGTATTTCCCACAATACTGTCTATATATAACACTTATTACAGTATACTTTAATTACCTGTTCTTCTCTAGAGTGGAAGTAGTGTTATCTACAGTAACAAACTACTAGAACAAAATCTCTAAGGAGGATGCCCCTGAAAGTAAGATAAGAAAGTGTGGGTCATACCTAGGAAGGAATGCATATAAGAGGTAATATAACATACTTAAGAATGAGGACTCTGGATCCAGACAACCGCTTCAAAATCTCACCGTACCACATATTATCTATGTGATCAGAGGCAAGTTACTTAACAGCTCTGTGCCACAGTTTCCCTATCTGTAAATGGAGGGTACTTAACAGAGCTGTTAGATTGCTCAGAACGATAAATTGCTTAGAACAACACCTGGCATTACTACTAATTAGTAGTTTTAAGCTAAATGAAAATAGATTTATAGCTCTATATCTCTATCTATTGACTGTTTCCTCCTGTTGTTGTAAAAAGGGTACTGCAGAGAAGAAAGCAAGTAAAAATAGGCTTTGGAGATAATTATTTCTTTACGTTAAATCTTTACTGAGGGGGGCCTGGCTAGTGCAGTTGGTTGGGTGTCCGCCTCACGTCATGATCTCAGTGTTGTGAGATAGAGCTCTCCCCTGTCAGGCTCTATGCTCAGTGTAGGGTTTGCTTGGGCTTCTCTCTCCTGCTCCCTCTGCCCCTGCCCCCAGTACTCTCTCTTCTCTAAAATAAATAAATAAATAAATAAATAAATAAATAAATAAATAAATAAATAAATAAATAAATTTTTAAAAATGTCTTTACTGACACATAATCCACAAACCACAATATTTACCCATTTAAGGTCTACAATTCAATGGCTCTAGTATATTCAAAGTTGTACAAACCACCACCACCTTCATTCAGAATATTTTTATCATCTTCTGAAAGAAAATTTTCTCTCTCCCCTCCCAAAGTCCTAAGCAACCACTAAGCAACCTTCTATCTCTACAGATCTTTTTCTGCATTTCATATAAATGGAATTGTACAGTATGTGGTCTTTTGTGACTGGCTTTATTCACTTAAAGTATTTTCAAGCTTCATCCATGTTGTAGTCTTTATCAGTATTTCATTCCTTTTTATTGCTGAATAACAGTCCATTATATGAATGTACCACATTATTTATCCAATCATCTGAGTTGTCTGTATCTAGATATTTGAGCCATTTTCCGCTTTTTGGCCATCATGAATAATATACTACAAACAATAGTGTTCAAGTTTTTGTGTGGACATGTGTTTCACTTCTCTTGGGGATATGTATTTATACATGTAATTCCTGGGTCATATAGTAACTCTGTGCTTAAATTTTGAGGAACTGTCAAATTTTTCCAAAGCAACTGCACCATCTTACATTCCCAGTAGTAATGTATGAGGTTCCAACTTCTCAATTTCTAGTCTTAGCTAACAGTTTATCAGTCTTTGATAATAGCCGTTCTTCTGGGTATGAAGTGATATCTCATTGTGGTTTTTATTTGCATTTCCCTGATGGCTAATAATATTGACCATATTTTCATGTGCTTACTGACCTTTGTTATATCCTCTCTGGAGAAATATCTACTCAGATCCTTTGTCTATTTTTGTTGTTGTTAAAAATTTTTTTTAATTTAAAAAAAATTTTAAATAGGCTCCATGCCCAATGTGGAGCTTGAACTCAAGATCTCAAGATGAAGAGTTGCATGCTCTACCAATTGAGCCAGCAGGTACCCCTCCTTTGTCTATTTTTTAAAATGGGTTGTCTTTTGGGGCGCCTGTGTGGCTCAGTCTGTCAAGCATCTGCCTTCTGCTCAGGCCATGATCCCAGGGTCCTGGGATCAAGTCCCACATCAGGCTCCCTGCTCACGGAGAGTCTGCTTCTCCCTCTACCTCTGCCCCTTCTTGTGCTCTCATTCTCTCTCTGTCAAATAAATAAATAAAATCTTTTAAAAAAATAAAATAAAAATAAAATAAAATAAAATAAAATAAAATAAAATGGGTTGTCTTTTTATTGTTGAATTGTAAGAGTTCTCTATATATTCCAGATATTAATCCTTTATCAGATACAGGATTTGCCAATAAATAAATAAATAAATAAATAAATAAATAAATAAATAAATAAAGGATTTGCAAATATTTTCTCCCATTCTATGGGTTGTCCTCCTATTTAGCCTCAAGGAATATAGTTTCAACAAGGTTATAAAATAAGAGATGCCCACCTTGAATCTTCAGATTTTCAGGGTTTTTTTTTCTTTAAAGATTTTATTTATTTATTCATGAGAGATAGAGAGAGAGGGGGCGGGGGGAGAGGCACAGGCACAGGCAGAGGGAGAAACAGGCCCCATTCCATGCAGGGAGCCTGATGTGGGACTCGATCCCGGGTCTCCAGGACCACACCCTGGGCCGAAGGCGGCACTAAACCGCTGAGCCACTCAGGCTGCCCCGGATTTTTAGTTTTAAGGGATACCCCTACTCTTGGTATACTTCATTTTCAAACCACCTTTTCAATCTGGAAAACAAACTCTATTTTAAATTCAATGCATATTATGGAAGCTTTTAAATATTAGTAATTAGTGTCCTTTTATCAAACTAAATATACCTTGAATCCAAATATAACAGCTAAAAGTGGTATTTTATTAAAAATGCATTTAAAAAAAAAAGATTTTTATTTATTTGCCAGAGAGGAACGGAGTATGAGCCAAGGGGAGAGGCAGAGGGAGAAGCAGACTCCCACCGAGCAAAGAGCCCGATACGGGGCTCAATTCAGGAACCCCGTAATCACGACCGGAGCCAAAGGTGGATGTTCAAGGGACTGAGCCACCCAGGCACCCCTATAAATGCATTTTTAAGTGCAACCCTTAGTTTTATTCACTCAGTGAGAATAAGACTGCTTTAACTCAAAATTTCAATCTAAGTAATAGAGGCCAATAGCAGGTTTATGTACCCAATATACTGAATAACCAAAAGAAATAGAAAGACAATCATGAATCACACAAGATTAGTTCAGAGGATAACCAGGTTTTTAAAAATACTTGTAGTATGCTTCAGTTAAATAGCTCTATCAGGGATCCTTGGGTGGCGCAGCGGTTTGGCGCCTGCCTTTGGCCCAAGGCGCGATCCTGGAGATCCGGGATCGAGTCCCACGTCGGGCTCCCGGTGCATGGAGCCTGCTTCTCCCTCTGCCTGTTTCTCTGCCTCTCTCTCTCTCACTGTGTGACTATCATGAATAAATAAAAAAATTAAAAAAAAAAATAAATAGCTCTATCAGCACTAAAGAACAGTATAATATGTTTCAAGTTGAATCACTAGCTGTAAAAGAGGGAACTTACAGTATAGGTGCACTATGTACACCCTTTCTGCCAAAAACAACTCTATTTCCATTGAACACAGAAGTAGAAAGGTAAGAAAATTTTATATTTTTTTAGATTAGTCTCATATTATCTATTAAAACCTGGGAGTGGAAAACTGAGCACAATTCTCAGTACACTAGGGCTGAGGAAAAATAGCCTATCAGTTGTAGCCTACTGGAGCTGCTTAGATATACTATACATCTATTTTAGGGGACACCTGATGATTCAGTCAGTCAAGCATCTGCCTTCAGCTCAGGTGATGATCCCAGGATCCTGGAATGGAGCTCTGTGTTGGGCTCCCTGCTCAGCAGGGGTCCTGTTTCTTCTCCCTTCTTGTGCTCTCTCCCTATCTCTGTTGCTATCTCTGTCTCTCTCAAATAAATAAAATCTTTAAAAAATCTATTTTAGAACTCTTCCATTTGCTTCTGTAAAAAATAAAATGCCAACTTAAGGAAACTACATATTTGTTCTCACAAAATAATTATGTTCTATTTCAATCTCTTTTGTTTAAAAGTAATTTAAAGCAAATCAGCAGGGGATCCCTGGGTGGCTCAGAGGTTTGGCGCCCGCCTTTGGCCCAGGGCGCAATCCTGGAGTCCCGAGACTGAGTCGCGGGTTGGGCTCCTGGCATGGAGCCTGCTTCTCCCTCTGCCTGTGTCTCTGCCTCTCCCTCTCTCTCTCTCTCTCTCTCTCTCTCTCTCTCTCGGTGTGTCTATCATAAATCAATCAATCAATCAATCTTAAAAAAAAAAAAAGGCAAATCAGCAGCAACCACCACCACTGTTGACTTATGTTAAAAAAGTAGAAATATGGGGATCCCTGGGTGGCTCAGTGGTTTAGCGCCTGCCTTCAGCCCAGGGCATGATCCTGGAGTCCCGGGATCGAGTCCCACATCAGGCTCCTTGCATGGAGCCTGCTTCTCCCTCTGCCTGTGTCTCTCATGAATAAATAAAGTCTTAAAAAAATATATATATATAGAAATATAAGTACATCTTGTAAGTAAGGATTGGTCTTTTTTTTTTTTTTAAGATTTTGTTTAACAGAGAGGGAAAGAGAGCGATCAAGCACACAAGCACAAGCAGGGGGAGGGAGGGAGACAGGCAGGATCCATGATGCACGGAGCCCAATGCGGGCTTGGATCATGACCTGAGCCGAAATCAAAAGTCAGACATTTAACCGACTGAGCCACCCAGGTACCCCTTAACTCATTCTTAAATTCACAACATGGCAATTGCCAACTCTATGACTTTTATACTTCAAAACCTTTCTTTTCCATCTCATTAACTATTGCAATAACCTCTTTACCACTCTCTTTGCTCCAATATCATCTTTCCAGTCTAATAACACTGCCAACTATCTTATATTGTTTTTATACACCATTAAAATTTTCATTGCATACATACTGTAATATAAATTTAAAAGTTAAGAAAAATAATTTCCATAGGTTAACAAATCAAATCTTTTCATTTTTCCTGGTTTTCTATTCTAACTTTGGCTATCCATATATATACATAATTTTTTCAGCATTATAATATAGATAACGTTTTGTATTGTTCTTTCATTCCTATAAAGTATTATGAGTTGCCAAATAATCTTCACAACGATTACTTTTATTTTTTTAAAAGATTTTATTTATTTATTCATGAGAGACACACAGAGAGAGAGAGAGAGAGAGAGAGAGGAACAGACACAGACAGAGGGAGAAGCAGGCTCCATGCAGGGAGCCCGATATGGGACTTGATCCCGGGACTCCAGGATCAGGCCCTGGGCTGAAGGCGGTGCTAAACCGCTGGGCCACTGGGGCTGCCCGCTATCAATATTTTTTTTTTTAATTTTTATTTACTTATGATAGAGAGAGAGAGAGAGAGAGAGAGAGAGGCAGAGACACAGGCAGAGGGAGAAGCAGGCTCCATGCACCGGGAGCCCGACGTGGGATTCAATCCCGGGTCCCCAGGATCGCACCCTGGGCCAAAGGCAGGCGCTAAACCACTGTGCCACCCAGGGATCCCCTGCTATCAATATTTTAAACACAAATCTTCAACGAAGTAATTCTTCTTGGGACTTATCACTCTCTTAAGTGTGCAAAGTTCATTGTAGTATTATTTATAACAGCAAAAAATAATCAACAATCTAAAAGTGCACCCAAAAGAACAAATAGATTATAGGACATCCATATATGAAACATGCAGACATGAAAAAGAATGGGATAGATATGAAATGGTAGGAAATATATCCAAGATATATTGCAAGTGGGAGAAAAAGCAAATTGCAGAAGAGTATTTATAACTGTATTCATGTTTTTAAAAATGTATTTAAGGGGATGCCTGGGTGGCTCAGCGGTTAAATGTCTGCAGTAGGCTCAGGGTGTGAACCTGGAGTCCTGGGATGGAGTCCCACATTGGGCTCCCTGCATGGAGCCTGCCTCTCTCTTTCTGTGTCTCTCATGAATAAATAAATAAAATCTCAAAAAAAAAAAAAAAAAAGGATTTAAGTACCTGCATATGCCAGTATTTACATTTAAAAACTCAAATGGAAAAAAAAAAAAAACCCTCAAATGGTTACCTCCCACAAAGGATTAGGAGATGGGGGTGTAGTGGAGAAAGGACTTTTAATGTTTACTGTATACATTCTATAAAGTTTTTTTTTTTTTTTTTCCATGTATGACTTTCATGATTTAAAAAAATAAAACTACTGGGGCGCCTGGGTGGCTCGGTTGGTTGGATCTGCCTTCAGCTCAGGTTGTGATTCTGAGGTCCTGGGATTGAGACCCAGGTCAGGCTCCCTGCAAGCCTGGATCTCCCTCCTCCCAGCTCGTGTTCTCTGTCACTCTTTCTCTCAAATAAATAAAATCTTAAAAAAAAAACCTATAAACAGAAGCATTAACATAGTAAGGAGCACCTAACGTTGCCTCAGGGATGCAAAGATGATGGTATGTAAATTTGGGCATAAAATGATAAGTAAATATTTCCCAGGGGTAGGAGTAGTAGAAAGGGCAGTCCAGCCATAGGGAACAGCTTTTAATTGTCACTGGCTCTTCTGTGGTGACTCTGTTCCTTAGTTGCCAGATCTGTCATCATTTGAATCTTACAGTATTTGCTATTTGGCTTGTAGCTTAGATCACCATGAATTACTAATCAGATTTTTATCATAGGTTTCATCTGTATATGGCTTAATAATTTGCTGGTATGGTCTGCATTTAAATGCTGTTCAGTTCCTGAGCAATTAACCTGCTGCTGAGCTTCTGTTTTCTCTTTTGGAAAAAAAAAAAAAAAAAAAAAAAAAAGGGGAGAATACCTACCTGATAGGGCCATTGTAAGAAGTGAAATTATGCAATATAAAGCCCTTACCACTCAAGATGTCCTCAAAAACCTGCCAGTTTTCTTTCTATAGGTGTGGAAAGGGAGATTCAGGAACCTTGTTTGTGGCTGAAAGGCTTGATTACTGATATCTACTGCTCTTCTCTCCTCTTACCTCTTTAAATCCCAGGTCCAGTCTGCCCAATTAGACTATAAACCTTCAAGGGTAGGTACTGTGTTCTATGGGTCTTTAAAATTTTGACACCTAAGATTATATACTCAGTAAGTATCTAATGAGTTTGATATAACTCATGTTGCGTGCTTTACAAATGTCCTCCATTGTATACATCCAGCCATGTTGTCCTTCCTGCTTTAGCACATACTATTCCATGTCACTTACCTAAAATATCCGTTCTACCACCATCCCCTATTCTTTACCACAGAACTTTATCTCTTTCAAAGTACTTATCAGAATTTCTAAGTGAACTCTAAGTTCCATCATGGCTGGGCCCCCATCTGTGTTGTTCACCCCTGAATTCTCAGTGCCTACAAGAATGTCTGTCACATGTATACACTAAATATTTGCTGAAAAATGAATATAGTTCATATAAAGACATGGATAATTAACTGCCTAAGAGAGTATTAAAGACTATGTCTTATTTTATTCTAATGCTCTTTTCATCATGCCTCACCTTTTATATGTTACTTGTACTGTGTGTATATAGCATACATAAAGTGTCATTGATTTAAATGATTCCAACTTCTTGTGACCATTACATCTGCACTACAAAAAAAAATTCTCTATTTTTCAACACAAGGCCAAAGCCATTCGTCATTATTTAACAATACACATAAATAACACAATAACATCCCTGCTATGCTGTATTAGGTACAGTACTCAAAATAGTTTATCTTTCTAGGAACTACAGACATATTATATTTTGGTATATAATAGGTAAAGAAGGTAAAGAAGTAGGAATGTGGTATGTTACTGAATAACCGAGGCAAGAGACTAGGCTTGAGCCAAACACTGGGTCAAGTCCTACCTTTGCTGTAAAATAAGTGGATAAGTTACTCCAAACTTCAGTTGACTCACCTGTAAAATAGGGATAACTCTAGTACTTACTTAGGTTCACATCAAATATAATAATTTTATGTATATATGTAAATCACTCAACAAGTCATTTAACTCAGTGCCCAGCTGAAATTAAGTTCTAAGGGGCATTTTAAGTACAAAAAAAAATGTAGTTTGTGGTTAAATGCCTATGTCTACACATTAATGGACAAGTTATTTCCACAGGGTGCAGAGTTCCCACTGCAGCATAGTTTTAATATATTTCATGAGATGATAGTTGATGATGGGATTTTGAAAGTTTATTTATAATCTCCACATCCAATGTGGGGCTCAAACTCACCACCCCAAGGTCAAAAGTCACATGCTCTACTGACTGAGCCAGCCAGGCATTCCTGCAGCATAGTTTTATTTATGTATTTATTACTCTTTAATTTTTAAAAAAGATTTAATTTATTTGTTCATGAGAGGCAGAGACATAGGCAGAGGCAGAAGCAGGCTCCCTGCAGGGAACCGGATGCAGAACTCAAACCCCAGGCCCCGATCCCCGGGCCCAGGGATCATGCCCTGAGAGGAAGGCAGATGCTCAATCGCTGAGCGACCCAGGCATCCCTGCAGCAGTTTTTTTTTTTTTTTTTTTTTTTTTTTAAGGGGAAGAAAGAAAATCCACATTTTATTGAACTATTTTTCTTGTTCGAGGTTTTTTTCTAGACCCTGAATTTCTTCTAAATCAACTACAAATTTGGGAACATTGCGAATGAAGTCCACTCTTTGATGAGAAAGTTCAGTTCCAACTGGGGAAAGTTACCTGAGTCCCAGCCTTTATAGTCTAACATTACACCTCACTTGGAAAAATAAACCAAACATCCAAGTACCCATCTTGGGTCAAATGAAAAACGTTATGTTTTTAGAAAACTGGAGCTACAGAATATAAAATGCCATGAAGTCAGATCGAGCTCCTGCAGCAGTTTTAAATTTGGATTAGATTTATGGGAAAGTGTGGACAAGTGTATCATTGTTTTCAATTTTTTTTTCTATAAGGATTCAGTCTAAATCCATCTTAAAAACAAAATTATTTTGATTGACATACAATAAAGTTTGGGGCGGTGTCTGGGTGGCTCAGCTGAGCATTTACCTTCTGCTCAGGTCATGATCCCAGGGTCCTGGGATCCAGCCACACATCCAGCTCTCTGCTCAGTGGGGAGCCGGCTTCTCCCTTTCCCTCTGCCTGCCACTCTCTCTGCTTATGCTTCCCCCCCCACCCCACCCCCATCTCTCTGCTAAATAAATAAATAAAAATAAATAAAGTTTAAAACACTCTCCTATAAAGGTCATCCCTTAAAATGAACGCAAACTAAGCACAGAATGAAGTAATGACACAATACAACTCTTTAAGAAATTTATGTCCTGAAATCAAGCCAGGAGCAAAAAGACTCAGAACTAGGTAAAACCTCAGATTTAAAAGAAAAAGAAATCTGGATAAAAACTTGAAAATAAAGTAATCACAAAAACCTCAGGACTCAGAAAGTTCTCCCTACATGATAATAAATGGCATATGCATCATAAATAATAATAACTAAAGTAATGGTGGAGGCATAATTGCCTAATCCAGGTAGGTCATCATCATTCCCTGAAGAACATGATGAATGCTTATTCCACTGCAATACCCAATTTACAACTCAGTAATAGACAAACAATCCAATTTCAAAATGGGGAAAAGATCCAAACAGACATTTCTCCAAAGAAGGTGTACACATGGCCAATAAATACACGAGAAACATGCTTAATTAATACCATTAGCCATTGGGAAATGCAAATCAAAATCACAAGAGATATCACTTTATACCACCTAGGGTGGTAACCATCAGAAAGACTGATAATAACAAGTGTTGCCAAAGATATGAGAACTCTCACACACTGCCGAGAGGAATGCAAAATGGTGCAGCCACTTTGGAAAAGTTCTACAGTTCCTCAAAAGGTTGAGCATAGAGTTATCATAATAACCAAGAAATTCTACTCCTAGGTATATATGTATATATCTCAGAGAAAAGAAAGTATACGCCCACACAAAAACTTGTACACAAATGTTCACAGCATTATGTAAAATAGACAAAAAGTGAAACACCAAATGTCCATCAACAGATGAATGTTTAAATAAAACTTAGGTCCATACAATGAAATATTATCTGGCAATAAAAAGAAATGAGGTACTGACACCAGCTATAATATTAATGAACTTTTAAAATATTACGCTGTGAAAAAAAACCAGTCACAAAAGTTCACATACTGTGTGATTCTGTTTACGTGAAATGTTCAGAATAGGCAAATCCACAGAGTAGTGGTTGGGGAAGGGGGCAGGTTTAAGGCTAAACGGAGAGTAACAACTGGTACAGTTTCTTTTTGGGGTGAACATGTTTTAAAATGGATTGTGGTGATGGAGGCACAATTGAATTTATCAAACTACCTAATTACACACTTCAAATGGCTGAATTGTAAGGTATGTAAATTATATCAATAAAGGTATTACTTTAAAAAAAAATAAAAGGGTGTTATGGAAAAAACAGCCACTCAAGTATTTGTAAAATGCCAAATAATTATTTTCTGTAGTCAAAATACACCTGGATAAAATTCGGCACCGTATTATTTAGTGATCTCCTCACTTGTTTTCTTACTAAACACTTTAACAATGAAACTAGGCATTCAGTAAGACCAAATATTAAATACCACACAGATTTTTTTACTCAGCAAGACGTATTTTCTAGTAACTCAGGAAAAAGGCAACCTTGACTGAACCTACAATTTTTCATCACACCCCCTACTTGATTATACCAGCTGATTAGACACTTCCAAAGCAATGGCTGAAGTTGATTTTAAACAAATAATGGGTTTAGCAATGATACACTTCCTATTTTTTGCTTAACTTCGTTAATGCGGGAGGGGGGGCATAAAATGTTTTAAAAATCAACAGGGGAGGGAATAAAATTTGGTTCACGTTCCACAAGAATACAGCACAAAGCAAGTGAAAGATTCGTTAACTTTGGCCAAAACCGAGGGAAAAGGGCAATGATAAAACTGACAATTTCTAATATTTGATGTTAGGCCTCAGCAACCTATAAATAATTAAAAAAAAAAAAAAAAGTGAAACAAGGAATTCGTGCATGATAATAGGTGGGAGGAAATTCTGGGTGCGATCTGCAGACGGGATGCCGAGCGGGCCCCGGGCCAGTCCTGCCGCCGCCGTCGGGCTGGGGCCTGGTGCGCACCGTGGCCCGGCGTCCCAGCCGGAGGAGCTTTGCCTCGGCGGCGTCAGGGGACTCGCCCCGCGCGGAGGTCAAGCCGAGAAGCGCCGCCAGGCTCCCGAGGGCTCCACCCTCCCCTCCTTCACTCCCTCCCCACCGCGGTCCCCTGAGGGGAACAGGCGGGGCGCAAAGCGCAGAGACAAGGGGGGGGGGGGGTGCGTCCTCAGCGAGAAAAGCTCCGCCGCCCCAGAGTGGCGGCCGCGGGTTATTAATAAACTCCGCTTCTGCCCAGGCGCCGCTACCGAGGCCGGCCGTGGGATCGGCAGGGCCTGCGGCGAAGGCTGAGCAGCCGGAGTCAGAGCCCGGGCCCGAGCGGGCCCGCGCCGCCGCGCTGAGGGCGGCGGCCGGGCGGAGAATAATGCACACTGGGTAAAAACACATTTATATACGAACCTCCGAGAAAATTTTCCAACAATTCCTTCGTCCGACCACCATGCACCAGGACAGGAAACAGCCGCCCGGCCCCCAGGCCCCGCAACCCGCATAGCGAGTCTGAGGTCCGCCCCCAGCCTCCATTGGGCGGTCCTTACGCCACTCACGAGACGCTCCTTGCTTGCCATTGGCTCAAATTTAGGCGACGCGAAAGGGGACCGCCTCGTTCACGCCCCCTTTTCGTGACGTTGGCCTCGTCCGGCCTTGCATCCAGCGCCTGAATGGCTTGTGCAAGGTGCGGAATCAAAGCGTCTGTGTCTGACTGGTTGGCAGGACCGCTCGTCCTAGGCTGTTACCGCCTCGCTGACAAGTGATTTATGCCGATTCTGGGGCCCCAGCGGGAGACGCCATTTTGTAGCGAGGGAGGGAGGTTGGTCCTTGTGACTAGCCGGGAGGGAGAAGGGGTGACAGGCGCCATTTTCCCCACAGGGGCTAGGAGGTGGCCTTGGCTCTCCCGGTGGGCTTCCCGGAGCGCGGTCGGGAGACTGGTTGAGCTTTGCCTAGCGATTGATGAGTGTCGCCCCGTTGGAAGGAAGGTGGTAGGGGGCGCTAGGACAGAAAAAAGACGCCTGACGGCTCCCTGGGGGCTCTCGGTTCCGGCTGAGGCCTTTGATTTGGGGAGAGGGCTCTGCCCTCCCAAGAGCTGCTGTATGCTGGTCCCTGGCTGCCAAGCCTGCTCGCGCTTTTCAAGTCGCCGGGGCATCATTTGCTGGGGGAGTGGGCTCCCGGCTCCTGCCGAAACTCCCGACGGAGCGTGGCGACTGGGTGGTCGTCTTCGACTTGGCTGGGAGACGCTGCGGATGCCTCTGCGCTTTCATGTTGCTTAGGCTCTAAGTTTGAAGTCGGCTGTAAGGGTGTCGCTACCTTCGTTTTTACTTTCCCTTTTCTTTGTGTTGCGAATTGAAGGTTAGGAGGGCAGGAAGAGGATTGACTTGGGCTCCCCAGAACTATTAAGAATGGCTACGATTCAGTGGTGAAGTTCAGGTAATAGTTTCTCGTAGCTCTCAGACTTTTTCCAAACTACTGGAAATAACGAGTTTTTTTTGTTAAGTGTTCATTTGCTTTGACAACAAGGCTGAGGAAAGGTGAGATAGTGTGGAGACAGGATTTGTTCGGTCGGGTATTCCAGGTGTAGAATCAGGGAGTTAGGATGAGGTGGCTGGTCGCTTCAGCACGTTGGTGACCTGCTTACGGTAACTGGAGAGCTGGACGTTTGACTTGGTGACTTTTGCATTTCAGGTGATTATGGGATTGCCGGAAGATGAAAGCAAAAGGATGTTCAAGATAGCCAGCCTACTGAGTCTAGTTTGAGATGAAATAGTTACTATTTCTTAGGCCCTTATAAAGATGAAAAAAAATGTGACACAAAGCTGGATTAGGTGACTTGAAGCTTGAGGAATTGGCTTACAAAACAGATATGTACCCAATGGATACATTCTCTTTGTCACAGAGTATTGCTCAGATGAAAAACAAGGTGTTTTATATTTTCAGTACCTTCCAGATGTTCTTTTGCATTTTATAAACAAATGTCATTAATCAAAATAGTTTTACGTGGGGGTGCCTGGGTGGATCAGCGGTTTGGTGCCTGCCTTTGGCCCAGAGCATGATCCTGGAGACCTGGGATTGAGTCCCACATCAAGCTTCCTGCATGGAGCCTGCTTCTCCCTCTGCCTATGTCTGTCTCTCTCTGTCTCTCATGAATAAATAGATAAAATCTTTAAAAAAAAAAGGAATACTTTTACGTACCTCAGCCAGTTATAATGAGTCCCAGGTCTTTAGTCTATTCATTAAGGATTGAGTACAAAATATCAATTTTAAAATCCCTTTGTAGTTATAGGATGCAATTACAAGATATCTTTGTATTCCTAGAATCTTCTGAATGGTTGTAAAAACTGAGTGGTAGTGGATAGGGTGCTATAAGTCTAATGATTCAGAGAGAAACCTTAATTCTGATTTTGTCACGGGTAGTGAAACTTCGTGTTAACAGTATTTACCAGACTGTAGAACGGAGTTCAAGTGTACATAGTTCTTCAGGGCCATTCATAATCTTCAGATTTTCCCCAAATCACTCCCTGTCTCATATCTTAGTACATTTTGTCAAACAAATGGCTTGTTGAAAATCCTTTCAATCAGTGCTAGTCCAGGCTCTTAAATAAAGCTGTCCCATTTCCTCAATTTTCTAAGTAGGCTAAGATTTCTAAACAAATGCTTTAAAAACTGCTCCCATCATATGTTTTTTTTTTTAATTTTTATTTATTAATGATAGTCACAGAGAGCGGGGAGGGGGTGCAGAGACACGGGCAGAGGGAGAAGTAGACTCCCTGCACCGGGAGCTGGATGTGGGATTCGATCCTGGGTCTCCAGGATCACGCCCGGGGCCAAAGGCAGGCGCCAAACCGCTGCGCCACCCAGGGATCCCCCATCATATGTTTTTTAACATTCTTTCAGTAACTCAGCACTTTGTAGAGAATGGATAATTTTGGCATATTCGTACAATGACACGACCACTATGTGCTAAGGAAAAGGACACAAAATTGTTTCTGGGAGAAGATGTTTTAGGTCACTTAGTTCAGTAATTTGAATGTTTTCATCATGAATTTGTAAATATTTTTTAACACTAAAGAATTAATTTTTTTTTTTTTTTTTAGAGTTTACTTATTTACAAGAGACACACACACAGAGAGAGGCAGAGACACAGGCAAAGGGAGAACCAGGTTTCCTATGGGGAGCCCAATGTGGGACCCAATCTCCGGACCCGGGATCATGCCCTGAGCTGAAGGCAGACGCTCAACCAAACTAAACAATTTAAAACCAAACTAGTAGCTTGTTCTCCATTAAGTTAAATGTTAGCCTGTCTCTTAATTCTCACTTTAATGGTATACAGCAGTGGTTCTTAAGCACCTTGATAATTCCTTTGAAATTCAGATGAAAACTATGAGAGATGTACTACAGGTTTGAAGTTCTAGAGCACCTAGGTGGCTTAGTTGGTTAAGCTTCCAATCTTGGTTTCAGTTTTGGTCATGATCTCAGGGCCCTGAGATCCAGTCCCACCTTGGGCTCTGTTCAGCAGGGAGTCTGCTCAAGATTCTCTCTCCCAGGCGGCCCCAGTGGCGCAGCGGCGTAGCGCTGCCTTCAGCCTGAGGTGTGATCCTGGAGACCCGGGATCGAGTCCCATGTCGAGCTCCCTGCATGGAGCCTGATTCTCCCTCTGCCTGTGTCTCTGCCTCTCTTTCTCTCTGTGTCTCTCATGAATAAATAAATAAAATCTTTAAAAAAAAAAATTCTCCCTCTGCTCTCTCCTCTCATGTTTACACTCTAATAAACATTTTATTATTATTTTTAAAGATTTTATTTATTCATGAGAGAGAGAGAGAGAGAGGCAGAGACACAAGCAGAGGGATAAGTAGGCTGCAGGGACGCAGGACTCTATTCCAGATTCCAGGAATACACCCTGGGCCGAAGGCAGGCACTAAATTGCTGAGCCACTCAGAGATCCCTAATAAATATTTTAAAAAAGAAAAAGCTTGAAGTTCCATAGAGCTCAGGGACCCAGAGTTAAGTCCTTGTTTGTAATAAACTCATTAGGTTAACTTCATTCAGCTTCCACACTAATCAAGGTTCAACTAGAACATACTTTAGGCAGTATATGACTAGGCTATTTAAAAATCCCAGTATCAGTTCTTGGTATATATGCTGATGACAGCCTAGGTATCCTACAACTGGTAATATTGTTCATGGCTAATTGTATGAGTTCCTGTACTTCAAAAACTAAACTTATAATAATGCCAATATGAATGCAGTTTCTTTCTCTTTTTTTACTAACTCTATCCTTCGACCAATTTGTTAACTCCATTTGAATAAAATCACTCAAATAGCTTCAAAGTTTACCTGTTGTGGTTAATTTATGTTTTAGTTGCAAACTAAGAGGAAAATATACTCTCCATGTATAAAATATTATAAATCTTCTAAAGCCCCTTAAGAGAAGGGAGAAATGTGTGGGAAATATCGGAAAGGGAGACAACATAAAGACTCCTAACTCTGGGAAACCAACTAGGGGTGGTGGAAGGGGAGGAGGGGGTGGGTGGGGGTGAATGGGTGACGGGCACTGAAGGGGGCACTTGACGGGATGAGCACTGGGTGTTATTCTGTATGTTGGTAAATTGAACACCAATACAAAATAAATTTATTATAAAAAAAATAAAGCCCCTTAAGATTCCAAGTGTCTCTTGACACTGGCTACCTTGACAACATTCTAGCTATCATTTTGGTTTCTAATTACACTTTAGAGCATTATAGAAGGGAAACCAGTTTCGTTAATATGCATAGTAAATCTGCAGCATTTCAGCAGAGTAAGTAGTGAGTAGTCCAAGAATGGAACCACAGATTTTAACATGATTTTATTTTTCTGGGAAAATAACCTTTTTAAATTTCTTTTTTAAGATTTGATTTTAGAGAGTGAGTGCACACACAAGCAGGGGGAGGGGTGGGGGAGGAATAAGCAGAATTCCATGCAGAACCTGGTTTGAACCTGATTCAGGGCTTGATATTAGGGCCTAAAATCATGACCTGAGTCACAACCAAGAGTCAGATGCTCAACTGACTGAGCCACCTGGCACCCCTGGTAAACAATCTTGAGACAAAATGGCAATTTTTTGTAAGATTTATTATATTTTTTTGTTGTTAAAGACTTTATTTATTCGTGAGAGACAGAGGCAGAGAGAGAGAGAGAGGCAGGCTCCATGCAAGGAGCCTGATGTGGTACTCGATCCCTGGTCTCCAGGATCAGGCCCTGGGCTGAAGGCGGCACTAAACCGCTGAGCCACCCGGGCTTCCCCTAAAGATTTATTTTTGTGAGTGAATGAGCGTGCATACACAAGCCTGAGGGAGGGGTACATGGAGAGGGAGAGAATTCCAAGACAATTCCCCAATGAGTGTGGAGCCTGACAGGAGGCTCAGTCTCAAGAGTTTGAGATCACGACCTGAGCCAAAAGAGTTGGAGAAGCAGGCTCCATACGGAGCCCAACTTGGGACTCGATTCTGGGTCTCCAGGATCAGGCCCTGGGCTGAAGGTGGCGCTAAACTGGTGAGCCACCCGGGCTGCTCAGATTGGTACTATTCTATAGAGAAACACCCAGTGCTGTAATTCTGAGGAAAAAAAAAAAAAGTTTGGCTGTCTTAAATTCCTAATACTATGTGTTCTATTAAAAGATACAACAGAGGAGCCACATTTACAGGAAAACAAGAATTTTAAGGACCATCCCCCAAAACTTTGGCACCAACTACAGCTAATAGGGCTGTTTGATAGGGTGATGGATATAAAATATGAACAGGGCATCTGGCCGGCTCCGTGGAGTATGTGAGTCTTGATCTTGGGGTACTGTGTTCAAAACCCATGTTGGGCCTAGAGTTACTTAACAATAAACAAATGAACTAGTAGCAAAACGAAATATGGGGAGATACAATCTCAAACTATTTACTCCCAATCTCTAGACTACTTACAACTAAATAATCATGAATAAAACTTTTTTTATGAATAAAACTTTTAAGTTTAGAAACATTTCATGTTATCTTTAGAGAACTTTAACCAAATTTGAGACTTAACAAAACTGAAAATTGAGATTCATATAAAATTCACCATTTTTGTGTTTACTTTAGTAGCTTTTAGAATATTCAAATGGCTGTACAAACCATCACCAGTATCTAACCTAAAACATCATCCCCAGAAGAAATCCTGTACCACCCATTAGCAGTAATTCTTCATTCCTTCTCCACCCAACACCACCACTTTGTCTCTGAACTTAATTCTAGACATTACGTATGAATAGAAAGTTTTGTCTGACTTCACAATTTCAAGGCTCATTCACTTTTAAGATTTTATTTGTTCATGAGAGACAAAGACATAGGCAGAGGAAGAAGGAGGCTCCACATGGGAAGCACAATGTAGGACTTGATCCCAGGACTCCAGGATCATGACCAAGGGCAAAAGCAGACGCTCAACCACTGAGCCACCCAGGTGCCACAAGGCTCATCCACATTGTAACATTTAACAGTACTTTATTACTTTTTATTGCCTAATATCCAAAGGACTGTATGGCTATACATTTTATCCACCCACCAATTAATGGTTATTTGGGTTGTTTCTTCTACCTTTTGGCTATAATGCTACTATGAACAATTGTGCATGTTTTTGTGCAGATGTTTCATTTCTTTTGGTTATGTGTATCTAGCAGTAGAATTTCTGAATTACACTATTTTCAGTCTTCTAGGAACTGCCAAACTTTTCTATAAGCATTTTCTTTTCTTTTCTTTTTTTTTTATTTTATGATAGTCACAGAGAGAGAGAGAAAGAGAGAGGCAGAGACATAGGCAGAGGGAGAAGCAGGCTCCATGCACCGGGAGCCCGATATGGGATTCGATCCCGGGTCTCCAGGATCGCGCCCTGGGCCAAAGGCAGGCGCCAAACCGCTGCGCCACCCAGGGATCCCAAGCATTTTCATTTTATCAGCAGTTTATGAGGGTTTCAATTTCTCCACATCCTCACCAAACTTGTAATGTTCATCTTAAGACATGTTAGTAGGTGTGAAATATTTCCTTGTGATTTCCCTACTGACTAGTGATGTTCAACACCTTTTCCTGATATTGGCCATCTATCTTTGGAGAAATTTTTTTCCAGTAGGTTCACCCAACATGGATGGGGCTTGAACTCATGACCCAAAACTTGTCACCTGCTCTACTGAGCCAGCCAGGCACCCCGATTCCTTTTTAAATTGGTGTCTTTGTTCTAAGAGTCCTCTATATACTCAGGATTTGCAGATATTTTTTCATAATCTCTGGGTTGTCTTTTCACTTGCTGGTAGTGTCCTTTGAAGCAGTTTAAAGGGACACCTGGATGGCTCGGTGGTTAAGGCTTTTTGGCTCAGGGTGTGATCCTGGGGTTGAGGCTCCTGAGGGGAGCCTGCTTTTACCTCTGCCTATGTCTCTGCTTCCTCTGTGTCTCTCTTGAATAAAAAATTCTTAAAAAAGAAAAATGAAGCAATTTAAAATTTTGAAGTTCAAATCACCTGTTTAATCTTTTGTTGCTTGTGTTTTGGCGTTAGATCCAACAAACTGTTGCCTAATTTATAGTCCAAGATTTATGTCAATAGGGACGCCTGGGTGGCTCAGCGGTTGAGCATTTGCCTTTGGCTCAGGGTGTGATTCTCAAGTCCAGGATCAAGTCCCACATCGGGCTCATTGCAGGGAACCTGCTTCTCCCTCTGCCTAGGTCTCTGCCTCTCATGAATAAAATCCTTAAAAAAAATTTTTTTTTGGAGTTTGAGACTTTCATTTTTTTTAATTCATGAGAGACACACAGAGAAAGGCAGACACAGGCAGAGAGAGAAGCAGGCTCCACATGGGGAGCCTGACGTGGGACTCCATCCCAGGTTTCCTGGATTAGGCTGAAGGTGGCACTAAACTGCTGAGCCAACCAGGCTGCTGCCCTGGAGTTTGAGATCTTCTATCTAAATCTTTGAACCAAAAAAATAAAAAATAATAAACAAATCTTTGAACCACTTTGAGTTAATTTTTTATGTGGTTTGAGTATAGATACCCAGCTGTCTCAGAACCACTGGTTGAAAAGATTATTCTAATACTGAATGGTCTTGGCATTGTTGTCAAAAATCAATTGACCATAAACTTATGGATTTCTGAACTCTCAATTTTATTCCATTAGTCAGCATAAAATGTCTATCCTTACACAGTACCACTGTCATGATTACAAAATCATGTTTGCTTTCAAGCTTGTTTCGGCTAGTTTGAGTCCCTTGCATATGCAAATTGTTTCTCATTTCCTCAAAAAAAAAAAAGTTGTTTTTTGTAGGGATTACACAGAATCTATAGATCAATTTGGAGAGGTCTGCCATCTTTAGGATACTATCTTCTAATTCACGAATGTAGGACAGCTTCCCATTTATTTAGGTCTTGTCTCAATGTTTCCAGTTTTCAACAGTGGGTTTTTCAGTTTTGCTAAATTTTTTTATGGGGATATAAGTGGGATTTAATTTCACTGCTGTTGTATAAAAATACAACTGATTTTTTTAAATATTAATCTTGTGTTTTGCAACCATAATGAAGTCAGTAGGTCTTTTTGTGTAGGGATTCCTATAAGCTTTATACAAGATCATGTATGTCATCTGCAAATAGTTTCCCCTCTTCCTTTCTAATCTGGAAGCCTTTTATTTCTTCTTCCTGCCTAATTGCCCTGGCTACAGCCTTATGTACAATGCTGAATAAAAATGGCAACAAGGAACTTGCTTGTCTGGTTCTTGATTGTAGGGGTAAGATTTTAATTTCTCATCACTATGTCCATTAATTAGCTTTAGGTTTTTGTTCATGCCTTTTTTCAGGTTGAGGAGTTCCTTGTATTTCTAGTTTGAGTTTATTAAAGGATTTTAAAAGAAATCTTAAGACTCAGACAGGAAGCATTTAAATATAGGATCCAAATATTGAGTATAACTGACAAATTTCAACCTATACATGAAAGCAGAATCCAGACACATATGACATATCACTTATGCTTTTAAAAACCTAGAAGGGGAGGGTGTTGCCTCACAAAAAACGTTATAAAAAAGATACTTTCTCCTTGCATATTAATAAAATCCTAGATTTCTAGCTGGCCATCTAGTTTCCCTTTGTAAGAACCACATTCACCAAAGTGCTATAGCAAGAGTGGCCAATCTCATCAAGGGTAAAACAGAATTCAGGAATGCTAAAAAGAAAAAGAAAAAAAAAGTCACAGATAATCTTCACCAAAATTTAAATTATATAAAACAGAACTGACATTTTTGTAATGGATGTTTTAATGTAATTTTAGGTCATTCATTTTACAAACACTTATGGAATGCCTACTATGATTAAGGCATTGTGTTAGATCTTCCCAAAGACATGGTTTAGTCATATTAACACAGTTCCTAATGACTTTTTCTTCATGCTTGCTTCAGGGCCTACATCTAGGGCGAAAAGAAGCATACAATCATGGCTGTGGTTTGGCCACCCCTGCTCTACACTCTGGTCTCTTCCAGGGGTGAGCACAGCAGTCACTATCTTGATAAGGTATGTAGCTTAGTAATTATCATTTTATTACCTGGAGAGAAACAGATTAACTTCCTTTAATAATGATAAATGAATACATTAAAAAAAATAGATGGCTTAAGTTTACCAAAAAGTGAAGATTCTACACTGTCAGCCATTAGACAAAACAAAAATTGAAACCCAAACAAAATCAGAATTAACTTCTATAAATTAAAAAATAAGTTACAGGTTAGTGAAACTGTGGGAAAGACTTTATGTTAAATAATATCTACACACAACCAATTACAAGTCTGTAAACACTCTTATCCAAAGTCCTACAACCTTATCCAGAAGCACTGACAAATATCAAGGTGCATAATCTATAAAAACTATAATTTGATGTTAAATTTAAGGAAATACTGTAAATAAATGATATATATTTGATACTTTAGAAACTAACATGAATACTATTTAATATTAAATATAATTTAATTTTAAGGTCTTTAATTTCAATTAAAATCTTTTTTTTTCAATTAAAATCTATAAATGGAGATTAGTTTGGATTGTATGACAGAGGAGACAAAAAAACTTATTCTCAGAGACATACCAATACATTTTCTTGGAATAAAAGCTCAGGAAATGAGAATTTTCATACTGTTCATGGGAATAACTAAAACCTTTATTAGATATGGTTTTCCAATAACAATGTGAAAATTGGAATTATCAATTCAAAGAGTACTGAAGTCTGAAATTTAAAAAAGTAGACTAGATATTAAGGGATAAAAGGTAAAGGAAGACAAAAATGTTTAATACTATTCAATATATCCCCTCTGTACACAATGTTGCATATATACAACTACTCCGTTTTAATTTTATTGATTTTATATAATAGTGAAATCCCCTTAAGCAACCTAGGGTATACAGATGGTGTCCAACTTGGGGGGAAAAAAAGTAGAAACACACTTGATTAACAGTTTTCACCCACACATTTTAGACAGACAATTTTTTTTTGTTTTTTGTTTTTTTGCCAAGATTTTCATAGTAAATTCATAAATATAGGAAATACTTTCACTCCTTCAGTGTTAAAATAGAAAACCAAACAGTGCCAACAGTAGTGGCTTAATTATTGGCATACAAGAAAAACACAACACCAATGGGTTTTCTTCATTATGCATTTTAAATATCAATATGTGCATTTGTTTCATTTTTACAGTTATAAATTTCCTAGTCTGTTATAGACAACAGCATTTAATAGCTTTGAATCCATTGAGATGTTGCTTTCAATTTGAAATATTGTGTGTATACATGTATATAAAAAAATAACCCAATGTATGACTCATCTGACAGATGTTTAAGATCAATAAAGGCTTATTTTTCAACATGCAGTTAGGAGAGAAGGAAGCAAGCCAACCTCTCCACATTGTCTTTGTTGCTGGCTTGTTTTTGCAGTGGTATCAATAGTGGTTTTTGGAGGGAACCGTGTGCCTTCAGCCTAGCTATTTAAGATCAGATACCACAATCAACAAGAGGGGATAGGAAGACGGGGATATGGGCAGGTGTTAAATTTTAAAAGTGTGCATTCTGCACTCTTTCTAGGTACAGGATAAAAACAGGCCAATGAAGAAAAAGTTTTATAATTAGGAAAAAACTGCAATCAAATCAAGACATAATAGCCGAATTAAGTTCTTTTAATAGATTGCATATATAGTTGTTTAGCCATACTCTTTGATCAACTCTTTAAGAGTAGAACTTTATATCCAATTTACATGCTTCAAATATCACCTTTCTTATTTGATACAGTAAGGTCTTGTATCCAAGTCTCCACTTGTACACTGAGAGCTTTAAGAAAACAGGACACAGAGGGAGTTGTCATTTTTTAGCAGCAATGAAATATCACTAACCCCTTTTAACATACCGAATTCAAGTCACTATCAGAGGTGAGTGCACCACAAAGTCACCAGGTACAAAATTGCTAGTTCATTTTTAAATTAATAACTTGAAATTACCCCTGCCCCCCACCCCATTACATCCCTTCTTTTTATAAACAGCAAACATTTTGCTATTTTATACATAGGCTAGCAGGCTTGTTTCAATATGAAAGTGCTAATTCATTTACAGATTTTTTTTAATCAGTTATGTAGTGCTACAATAAATGTCCAATAATCTACATAGGAACAATCTTTGATGAATGAAAATGATGAAGATTGAATAAGGCTATTGATTACCTTATCTTATTTACATATAAAGAATAGATACCCAATGGTGAAGAAGAGACAGAAATCGGACAAATACTCATAGGTGTAAAAATTACATCTACCTTTGAGCTTATACTGTAAATGAGACATTTTAAATAGTCCTGTAGCCCATGCCTATTTTTTCCTCAGAAAAAGAAAAGCTGCCTTCATGACATCCCCTCGTTTCAGATTTCCACAGTGTCACTTGAACTTTCAGTCAGAATCTTACTTTCTTCAAAAAATAAAGAAAATACCACCCCCAAATTACCGCCCTCCCCCCCGAAATCCCTCTGGTTTCTTTTTCAGTGCCAAGTTGCATGATCAGGTCCCACTGCCTGGGTTTTTCTGTCCATCTATTGATCAATTAGTTTAGAGTAGATAACATGAACCAGTTCTGGAACCGCTACTAGGAGGAACACAAGCTCTTCACTACAATCACACAGCAGGAAATAAAGTGATAACTCAATTCATCCCTGGTGCCGGGCCTCCAAAATTGAAAGAACTTGGCACAACCGGAGCACTGAATTTGTATCCTCCATGCTTCTCAATCATTTTGGATTCTAAAAAAACAAGTGAAAGTTTATTTTTTAAGTGAAAGTTTAATAGGGTATTTAATCATCTTACTACTTTGAAGAAGAGAAGGAATTGATAGACATTTACAAAAGCTTAACCCACTAGTATTAGCCAAAGTTCCAAAGTTGTCCCCTCCTTCCTTCTCTTGTATAGGAGTAAGAGAGGAAGAGAGGTACATTACAGAGAGAAGATAAACTCTCATGTTGAATGCTGGAGACTTTTGGCCAACTTTCACTTTCTGATGTTAAAATAAAAAATCTTTAAATACACCTAAGTCAAATACTGAATCAGGAGTCAGTCTTCAAAGGGAGTAACAGCTAATAAATCTAGTGCAGGCAAATCCACACCTTAGAGAGCTGTGCTTTTTGTAAGGAGGATACTTCTTTGAAAATTAAATTAGTCTAATAAGACCTATAGAAAATTATTAGGACTACACTTAAAATCAGTCAACTTGGCAAAAAACAATTCATTTCTTCATTTCATTCCTTCTGAATTCCTATCACCTGTAACTGTAGCTTTTATATAATTTTAAAACATTAATATAAAATTTTAAAGCTGTATCAACTCATAAATTGCATTCAAGAGAGGCTGTGGTCCACTGACATACCATGAGCTGCTCTTCTTTGATCAGCCAGAGTTGCTATATCCTGTAACTGTTTTCTTTGTTCTTCATTAAGACCATGAGTCAAAGCCTGATACCACACAGGATTACGATTTTGTATAGCTATCAAAAGAAAACAAGGGAAAAAAGAGTAATAATACAAGAGGCCTTTCTATTGTGTTCCTTCTACTTCACCTCTAGTACTTAAATTCTGATCTATTTTATATTTTCCCAATAATAATTTAGATTAACTTATTTGTGAAAGATATAGGGAGAAAAAATTCTCGCTTAGTTTTATGCTACAAAAACTCTAATCACTCTCATACTTCATATCTCTAGCAAATAAATCAGAGCTGAGGGGTGCCAAGATGGCTCTTTCGGTTAAGTGTCTGCCTTCACCTCAGGCATCTGGCTTCCTGCTCAGTGGGGAATCTGCTTCTCCCTCTCCCTCTGCCCCTCCTCCCACTCATGATATCTCTCCATCACTCTCTCTCAAACAAATAAATACTTAAAAATCAGAGCTGAAAACAGTTCTTATATACTTAAGTAATAAAGTAGGAAAACTTTAAAATGCTCACGTTTTATGTTATAGCCTAAATTAATGGTCAAATCCAATCTGTGATAAATGCAGAACAAATTTTCCCAGTACATGACAAGACCAGGTATTATTTCAGTGTTTTGGGATGCCTGGGTGGCTCAGCAGTTGAGCATCTGCCTTCCGCTCAGGGCGTGATCCCAGAGTCCTGGGATCAGGATCAAGCCCTGCATCGGGCTCCCTATGGGGAGCCTGCTTCTCCCTTTCATGTCTCTGCCTCTCTCTGTGTGTCATGAATAAGTAAAATCTTAAAAAAAAATTAAAATATCAATGTTTTACAAAAACATGCACTAGATAAAATGACAGTTAAGGGTACCAAGTCTGACCACGTATTTCCCTGTTTCAATTAAGTAGCTATTCAAAGGGGTAGGTGTATACTGAGTGAGTTTGAGAGGGAGAAAAAATTCTCTATAAAGACTCCCACAAAATAAGTTTTTAACATAGTAATTCCAAGAATGAAAACCAATTTCTTCATGTATCAGATGCCAGATATTTTGGGGGTGGGGGAAATCGGACAACTAATCACACGATTTTCTATTTCTACTTTATTGCATTTACTATGCACTGGTCCTCAACTATAAACCATCCTTTTGGGATTAACATATATTTAAGTCTATAATTCTTTTTTTAAGATTTTATTTATTTATTCATGAGAGACAAACACACACACCACAGAGAGGCAGACACAAGCAGAGAGAGCAGCAGGCTCATTCAGGGAGCCTGTCGTGGGACTCGATCCCGGGTCTCCAGGATCACACCCTGGGCTGAAGATGGCGCTAAACCACTGAGCTACCTGGGCTGCCCGACTTAAGTCTATAAAATACAAAATCATGGACAAAAACAAGTCTATAATTCTTGGCACCTCATTCAATTCTTGCTGCCCGACATGTAGCTCAAAAACCAATCTGTTGTATTTCTGTAACCTTGCATCATAACTGCTTTGCCATGGGTTTGGAAGACTAATGCCTGGTTATCAGAGAACTCATTCAACATCAAAGTTCTTATAATATACAGGAATGATAGCACTCTGTGGGGGAAAGGGTATTTCAAATATAGTGCCAATTTTAATTTCTTAAGCTGGACAGAACACAGATTTTTTTATAGATTTTATTTATTTATTCATGAGAGAGAAAGGGGTAGAGACACAGGCAGAAGGAGAAGCAGGCCCCATGCAAGGAGCCCAATGTGGGACTCAATCCCAGATCCCGGGAGCATGCCCTAGCCAAAGGCAGACGTCCAACCACTGAGCCACACAAGCACCCCTAGAACACAGATGTTTTATTTGGTGAAGTCCAAGCAATGGATGGTATAGCCACATACAATGTGTTACAGGAAAAAAGAAAAGGGATTCCAAGATAACTGATATTAAAAATGGTCAAATTCGGGATCCCTGGGTGGCGCAGCGGTTTGGCGCCTGCCTTTGGCCCAGGGCGCGATCCTGGAGACCCGGGATCGAATCCCATGTCGGGCTCCCAGTGCATGGAGCCTGCTTCTCCCTCTGCCTGTGTCTCTTCCTCTCTCTCTCTCTCTCTCTGTGACTATCATAAATAAAAAATAAATAAATAAATAAATAAATAAATAAAAATGGTCAAATTCTCAGAAAGTTAACTACGGTTTTGGCCAGAGGGAAAAAAGATACAAAAACAAGTAACAGATAATAAAAGTGGGTATTTCTAGAGAAAGCTGAAAGGGCAGAAATCAGAAGTGGGAAAGAGGAACTGTCATTGCATAAATTTTGAAATATAGTATCTTCCTATTACATACACATCTAAATAACAGTAAAATAATAAAATGAGGAAATACTCTGAAACCCTAAGGCAACCGCAGTAACTTCAGATACTAGCTACTAGTCCTTAAACCATAGTCTAGTTTGGGTTTGATATACCTAAAATCCCTTAAGTGACAGACACAAGTAAGAACAGATAGGTTCAGGGAAATGGATCATATAGAGCTGTCTGAATTACATATAACAAGTTGACTTACTTTGAAATATAGCTTTAAATATCTGATACTCATCAACAGGGTTATCTTCATCATCAATGATTGTGGAGTAGCCTTCTAGAGCAGTCTCCTCAGCATCATCTTCTTCCCAATCTTCATCATCTCCATCCTCACCTGCTTGTTTAGCCAAAATCTCCAAATATTCTTGCCCATCTTCATCAATATCATCTTCATCACTCCCCAGTTCCTCTGCCAAGTCATAAATAGGTGCATTTGTTAACACTGAGGTATTCTGTTACTGAACAAACTGACAATGATCACAGTTAGTAAATTACAAATCACAAATGAATAAATTCAAATTCTAAGAATTGGTGTTTAAATACAATATTCAATGGGGCACCTGGTTGGGACAGCTGGTTAGCATCTGACTCCAGTCCTGTTCTGGGGTCATGAGATCAAACGCCACGTCAGGCTCTGTGCTCAGCACCCAGGCTGCTTGAAATTCTCTCTGCCTCTCCCTCTGCCCTTCTCTCTCTCCCTCTCTCTCTCAAATAAACAAACAAATAAATAAATATTTAAATAAATATTTAGCAATAATCAGAATAAAACATTCTCATAAAAATTCAAGAAACTCAACCACAATTCTTAATACCAGAGGTTTGAAAAAGGATTACATAAGATGAAATTCAGCACTTGGGCTCTGGGCCTTATGGTATATACCGAACCAAACACCAACAGTAAAATAATATAGTTTATGTTATGTCCTTAGAACACCTTTCTGAGTTTTTTTTAAATTTTTTTTTAATTTATTTATGATAGTCACATAGAGAGAGAGGGAGGCAGAGACACAGGCAGAGGGAGAAGCAGGCTCCATGCAGGGAGCCCGACGTGGGATTCGATCCTGGGTCTCCAGGATCGCGCCCTGGGCCAAAGGCAGGCGCTAAACCGCTGTGCCACCCAGGGATCCCTGAGTTGTTATTTTTTTAAAGGCCAGCTAGGTCAGTAAATGATAAAAGACAAAAACAGCAATAACTATCTTATTCTGAAACTATTATAATAATTTCTCTTAACCAACATTCTATCAATTTATACTCTTGTAGTCTGTAGTGTCCATTTGTATTAGCCACCTAATCAAATTTTATTTTTTTTTAATAAAACCAATTTATTTATTTTTTTTAAAGAGTATTTATTTATTTATTCATAGAAACACACAGAGAGAGAGAGAGGCAGAGACACAGGCAGAGGGAGAAGCAGGCACCATGCACAGAGCCCGATGTGGTACTGGATCCAGGGTCTCCAGGATCATGCCTGGGGCTGCAGGCGGCGCTAAACCGCTGCACCACAGGGGCTGCCCAACCTAATCAAAATTTTATAGTGCAGGTATACTTGGTTTTAGCACTAATAGATAATAGATGTTTGCCAACAGCAGAAACCATAAATACCTAGAATTGCTTTACATGTCAGGAGATCTAGCCAAAGTTCTGGCCTTCGCAGACCTTACACTCCAGCAGGAAGATAAGGTAGTCTTCCTTTCTTTCTTTTTAAAAAGATTTTATTTATTCATGAGACACAGAGAGAAAGAGGCAGAGACACAGGCAGAGGGAGAAGCAGGCTCCATGCAGGAAGCCTGATGTGGGACTCGATCCTGGGTCTCCAGGATCATACCCTGGGCGAAAGGCAGTGCTAAACTGCTGAGCCACCTCGGTTGCCCGATAAGGCAGTCTTTTTATGAATAAATAATGAAAGCATTTGGCCATGATCCCTCATTTTTTCAGAAGGGTTAAAAAAAAATAAGTCTACTGATGTTTCTTTTTTTTTTTTTTAATATTTTATTTATTTATTCATAGAGACACAGCTAGAGAGAGAGAGGCAGAAACACAGGCAGAGGGAGGAGCGGGCTCCATGCAGGGAGTCCGACGTGGGACTCGATCCAGGGTCCCCAGGATCACGCCCTGAGCTGCAGGCGGCGCTAAACCGCTGCGCCACCGGGGCTGCCCTCTACTGATGTTTCTAACCAGGTAATAAGTGTGGCTTCCTCCACCACAAATCCCTTACCAGTTTCATCATCATCTTCAGCTTCATCATCATCATCACTGTCATTCTCGTGTTCTGCATGGCAGGCATACGCTCTTTTTAATCCATTAAATAAAAGGATAAAAGCTGGCAAAATCTGTCCAGAAACTTGATTTAAAACTTGTGGTATCTGTTCCATATCAATAAGAGCACAAAGGCCCAGAACACACATCTTTCTGTCGTGAAGTCTAAAAAATAAAATAAAGTATATATATTTTTAATAAGTAGAGTATCTCACAAAGTTAAATAAAAAAAGATCCAATATGTCACTTACCCCAAGAAACAATCAACATCATTAAGCCATTGTGTAATAAAATGATTTGTAACTGGTTCAACATTATTAGGGAAGCGAAGATTTTCTAAGGTGTTGAGAAGTAGGTGTGGATTATAGTACAAAGCTGCAATGGCAACTTGCAGGCACATTGTCCGAAGTTCACTTGTCTTCACCTCTCTTGTCAGTCTCTCTAAAGCTGCTTCCACAAATAAGGGAATGCACTATAAAGAAGACAGCAAAATATTCCAAAACCTTAAGTAATAGCAGTCTGACCATAGTAACCTATTGCCTCAACTAATCTCTTTTTCTATTAGATGACCAATAGTTTTTAGTGTTGGCCTAGGCACTCACTGAAAAACCTAACGTTAGAGAAGACAAGTATTCACTAAGCTATTAGATCCTCACCAGGATAGCCAACTGGATTCACAATATTCTTATTGGCTAATCTTACTGTAATAATCACTTCACAACACATATACATCTTTATCAATTCATCTGTTGTACACCTTATGCTTATATGACATTTTATTTTATTTATGTCAATAAAGCTAAGAAAAAAATCCTATTGAAACTGACCACGGGGGGGGGGGGGGGAGGAGAAACCACGGAAATTTAACCAAATCCACCTTACTGCAATGTGATAAATGTAGCACACAATACTCTCAGAGCCTACTATAAAAATACTTACCTTGCATGATAACAAACAGCCATAAAACTTGCCAGTTATATTTTCATACATATTAAAGATAGGATCATTATATATCGGTTAAATTTTAAACAAACATTTAAGAAATGTTATCTAGTGTCATAATAAACAATAAAACACAAAATACACAGCAACTGCCCCAAAAGAAGTAAACTGGAGGTAAAGATTCTCTCTACGTAGCCTCAAATAGGAATCATTAATAGTTAACCCCACTGACCTGGTCAATGCCACGCCCTTTGCATTGTAGAATGATGACTTCTAACAATTTTGCTGCATGACACTCTGCATCTTCTCCTGCAACTCCTGTAAGAACCTGATCAACACAAATATAAAACTGCAGTGAGGGTCCTATGCATCCCGGCTGGTGCATGATGGGTGGCATGTCTTGGGCGAATGGGGGCGCGCGTGGGGACACGGGGGGAGACAGTACTGCTGCTGCCAGCCACTTCAGCTTCAGCCCGGAGCCCACACTTGCCCACACTCGAGGACATCCGCCGCCTGCATGCTGAGTTTGCTGCTGAACAAGACTGGGGCCGGCCCCACCCCCGCCTCGGTGGGCCCAGGGGAAGTGGCGGAGCTCTTTCAGTGGAAGCCTGATGAGGAGCCTGGCCAAGCCCAGTCCCCCAGGGAACGGGCAGCCCTTCAAGAGAAGCTTAGTGACGTCCTCATCTACCTGGTAGCATTAGCAGCCCGCTGCCATGTGGACCTGCCCCAAACGGTGCTCTCCAAGATGGACCTCAACTGCTGGTGCTACCCAGCACATCTGTCCCGTGGCTCTGCCCTCAAGTACAGACTTCCCCGTTGGGCCACCTCTGAAGACCAAGCTGTGGGGCCTGCAAACCTTGAGACTGTGAGTCCACAGGCCAGGCCTCAACCTAGAAACCTGGGCAAAGGACCTGCAACTCAGCATGGCATCTGAGAAACAGAAAGTGGCCTGGCTGTGGAACTTTGTTCTAGTCCTTTTCTAACAGATCACAGGTTTAGGGGCCCTACTTCCTAAGGTCTGAGGCCCAAGAACCTCCAGTAGACAGTCTACTGGTATTTTTGTTCTCAATAGAAGTTTTGGTTAGCAAAAACAAAAACAACCAAACCTTTAAATCACAGAATATCTGTACCCTGCCTATAGTCCCTTGAGTTTTTAAGATATTCTAATTAATATAAATGATTACAATATTCATTGTACAGACTATAATCCAAAGCAACTGTCAGAATTTGGAGTTACTGGTTGGTTATATCTCAGCAATCACACATCTTGGTCTACATAATCAAATCACCTCCGCTGTAGGGCCATTCTGGACTACAACATGTTGAAAACCACTGTCTTCTCATACAACCATGGTAGCTAAAGCACTCTACTTTTCTTAGGAAGATATCTAGCTCGTATGTAAAGAAGTACCAAAAAAAAAAAAAAAAAAAAAAAAAGGCTGAGATTTCTAGGAAAGACCTTTCTCTACACAAGTCTCATAAAATAAGAAAGTCTCATTGAATTGGGAGAGGAGTTAAAAGAGGCAGCTTGTTGATGGCAAATGCTATTCCTAAACAAGAAATAAAAAACATGGAACTGACCTAATTAGACTAAAGAATTCTAAGTGTTAAGGGTAACTTCTGGAAAAGGAAAGTAGATGGTATAGATTATCACTGTTCCCAGAGTAATAACATAAACTATATAATTGACAATAAATAATGAATTCAATGATTATATCCCATATCTCTTGTGTAAGAAAAGCATTATTCAAAAAAAAAGTAACATTCTGCATACATTTACTTCTGATTTTCCAAGAAATGGCACAGTACTTTTGACTTTCATTTTAAATAAACTCCTGGTTTTTACAATCTTGCTATTTACTACATAATTTCTGTAGAGCCTCCATAAACTGTATCCTCCAAGAATTTTCTTTATAAAAATCTTTGTTCCTGATCCTTTCAATATCACTCAAATAAGTTCAATCTTTTTTTTTTTTTTTAAGATTTTATTTATTCACTCATGAGACACAGAGAGAGAGAAAAGCAGAGACACAGGCAGAGGGAGGAGCCAGCTCCATGCAGGGAGCCGGACATGGGAGTCTCCAGGATCACACCCCGGACTGAAGGTGGCGCTAAACCGCTGAGCCACCCAGGCTGCCAGATTCTTCCTTCTTTAGATTCAAAACCTAGTAAAGAACTATGGTAAGGTAAGCTCCAGGCACTCTAAGAAAAATTAAAAACATAACTCCAGTTAACGTCAGGGCACACAGAGGTGCCTGGGTGGCTCAGTGGTTAACCTTCAGCTCAAGTCATGACCTCAGGGTCCTGGGATCGAGCCCTGAGTTGGGCTCCCTGCTCAGTGGGGAGTCTGCTTCTCCCTCTGCCCCTTCCCTGTTTATGCTATCTAAAGTAAATAAAATCCTTAAAAAAAAAAGCCCTTGTTCTGTCAAACCCATATAATATGTTCACCATAATGTATCACGTATCTTCACTCATCACAACTTACTTTTTACAGCACCAGCCTCATGACATATCATTATATTAACTAAAAATGACCTACCTTCTTACACATACTATATATCATTTCAAGATACTTGGTATCAGACAGAAGTGTATCTGTATCAACTGTTACGTAATTATGAAGCAGAGGCATCATATCTGCATTAAAGAAAAGCATAAAAATATTAAAAATGAATTAAACTAATTAAAACAAAAAATTACTAAAAGTTAAAACCTTTACTAATGTAAATGCTGTTTCTGAAATATCTCCTTAGAAAAAGAAAGCAAATATGAATTTGTTTGGTCCCTAGCAGTATATATATGTACATTATACAAAGAGTATTATTATATTGTACAAAAAAGACTGACAGGGACAGGAGGGTAAGAATGTGTTAAAGGAAACAAATCTAGAAGCATAACTAAATCAAAACATATAATGGAAATCAATGTTATCCTGGAGTATTAACTGCAAATGAAAATATCTAAGAAGCATTTACAATGTTCTAAAGTATATGTTCAAGTGATATACTAAAAATGAATCAAAACAGGGAGAAATTCTCAGTATTAATATGCTGACTTTACTTACCTGTAAAGTAATCAAATCCATCTTGTTGAAAAACCTCAAATACCAGAGGTAGCAACTGCCACATTTGCGGAGACACTTGTTGACATGTCAAACTATGTGCTAAAGAGAAGATCTCTTCATAGAATTCTAAGAGACAGTATGGAGTTGTTAGGACAATGTTTGCTGATACAGAAAAGTAGGAAATTTTAAGCACAATCAGGGGTATATACCTAAGACATGTTGTTGTAAAACAGTTCCAATGACCTGTAAACAGATTCCTTCAAGTTGCTGGGTTATCTAAAAGAGAAGAGAAAACTGTATGTAACTGCTGCACACTAGTGAATGAATTAATGAATAATGCATAATCCAACTCACTGCTTATTGAAATATAAAGTCAGCATCATAAATCATTTTAAGTCTTTGTTGTTTTTTAAGTCTTTGTTTGAAAGTAACCCAAATTGTGGGTTAATGTGGAATTGAAACTTAATGTAATACCATTACAACTTAATGAGATACCATTACAATGAAACAAACACAGGGAATCACATGCACAATTTACCTAAGAAAAGTAGAGGAAAAAATAGCATCCAGAGAATATAATTATGAAAATAAAGGAACCACATCATTTTCCAGATAGATTACAAACCTTTTTGTGTTTAAATATTTAAATATAAATCAATTCAACTCAAGTGTAATTGAAAAGTCACTGTCAGTGGCTTACAGAAAAATTATTTGAAAGAAGGCATTATTCTTACCACTCCCACTAATTCCGAATCACCTCTATTTATATAACTGTTAAGATATAGTGAACCATAACACCCAAGACCAAAAATACAAATTCCTCTTGAATTGCCAGTATGATCCTCAATAGACCCCAAGTCCCTGGAAGCCATTAGAATGTTTAATGTGGGGAGGGGAGAGGAGGTAAAATTTACTAACTGGATATAGAACCAGGACATCCATTTCAATTACATATATTTAAAACATTTTTAACTCTTCAAATATAGCAACTAATTTATTAACCATAGGCAGCTAGAGAATTCCTCATGGCTTCTATCTCCAATTATACTGAAGAATATAGTTTACTGAAAATCTCCTGTAACAAAAGGCAATTTGCAGATAATCTGAAAACATGATTTATGAATATAAAAATCTGCACTGGAATTATAAACACCAAATTCAGGACACTAGTTACTTCTAACGGAAAGAAATAAAGAAATTGGATTAGGAAGTGGTACCCCAAAGGCTTCAATTACATCTATCTGAATTGGTTTTCTTACTGGAAATAAAGCCAAAAGGATATACTATAAAATGTTAAAATCCAATAAATTCAGGTGGGAGTTAAAGGGTATTGGTTATAGTTTTCTGTTCTTTATCCTTTATCCTTTTCTGAATGTCTTATATTTCATTTTTAAAAATTAACAATTACAATTTTGTTTATGAAAGACAACTATAAAAGAAAACTAGAAATACAATAGTAATGGAAGCATAACAATGTATACTCAACACTACTGAACCGTACACTTGAAAATGGTTAAGGCAGTAAATTTTTTGTTATGTGTAGTTTACCATAATTAAGAGATCGCACCCTGCATCAGGCTCTGTGCTAGGCGTGGAATCTGCATAAGATTCTCTCTCTCCTTCTGCCCTCTCCCTATTTAAAAACAAAAAAAGGAAAGCCAGGAAGGTTTTCCTAGGAATCACCACACTACTGGATCTGGATAGATAATCTAAGGAGCCAAAATCCTGAGACTTGAGGTAAGGATATGGTAATACAAATACTTCCTTCCTTTTCCTTCTAATATTAAACAACCTAAAATATTTATAAGATCCCAACAGTCTCCTACAAAAGGGAACTAGTTAAAAGATAGCAAAATCAAGGTACATGTTAAAAATAAGGATTAGATAAGCCAGAGCCTTCCAAAAAAAGCATTAGAACAGTTGTTGAAGAATGGCTTTAAATTCCCTAAGACCTGGATCATTACCTGGATCAAAACCTTAGAACATTGGATCACTTTACCTCTTTATGATCTTCAACTACACTAAGTAGCGTGTCAATGGTATTCAGGATTCCCATAGCAGTAACTGCTTTGTCATCACTTCCTTCTTCATCTGGTCCAGTCTGGATTACCTGATTAAATGTCATAGCCTAGATTCAAGAGAATATAAAGCTTGCTATTAAAACAATAAAAACACATTTTGGTCTAAAACTTTATTTTTGGAAAAATAAATAAATAAATTAATTAATTAATTAATTAAAAAAACTTTATTTTTGAAATGTTCTCACAGGGACAGCAAAACCAATCAATGTTACCAAACTGATTAATAGTAATTAAGAATCTGGGCTCTATAAGCAAGTGGTACTACTACCACTTACTAGGTGACCTTAAGTTACTCGACCTGTTTCCTGACATATCATTTGAGAACGTTATCATAGAGATACTGTGAGGATTAAATGAGGCAAGGCATAGAAAGTGCTTAATATTATGAATATGTTTAGTAATATTTAAAAATGCCCAAATACAGGTATACTACTCAAGGATTTTTGTTATAAAATTCAATTGTTTTCAAATATCTGAGAACAGAATAATAATCTTATTATAAATGCAATATACATATTTAATGAATGCTGTTACAGTTATTCAAATATCCTTACCTACTTCAAAATCAGTTTTTCACAAAACTCTTTGCTTTTTGCTTAAATCCACAACAAATACCAAGAGCTAGATTCTTATTGCTTATTGCTCGATATTCAGCAAGAATATAAACTGCATCACACAAATCACTATACAGGGACTATGAGTGGTAATTGTTGGGGACATGGGGCAATGTACCATAAACAAAGGACAACTACTGAGTAACTACTATTTACAAATTGCATTAAAAAAAAAAAAAAAAAACAATTAACTAGGGATGTCTGGGTGGCTTGGGGGATAGTGGATGAGCATCTGCCTGTGGCTCAGGGTATGATCCCTGAGTCCTGGGATCAAGTCCTGCATCGGGGTCCCCACAGGGAGGCTTCTCCTTCTACCTGTGTCTCTCATGAATAAATAAATTACTTAAAAAAAAAAACACGGGGATCCCTGGGTGGCTCAGCGGTTTGGTGCCTGCCTTTGATCCAGGGTGCGATCCTAGAGTCCCAGGATCGAGTCTCGCATCGGGCTCCTGCCATGGAGCCTGCTTCTCCCTCCTCCTGTATCTCTGCCTCTCTCTCTCATAAATAAATAAATAAACAAATCTTAAAAAAAAAAAAAAAAACAACAAAAACAAACCACAATTATTTAGGGGCACCGAAATGGTTCAGTTAAGCAATAAGAACTCTTAATTTCAGCTCAGGTCATGAGCTCAGGGTCATGCATGCTGGGTGTGGAGCTTGCTTAAGATCCTCTCTCCCTCTCCCTCTGCCCTGCTTATGGTCTCTCTCTCTTTAAAAAAAAAAACAAAAAACAAACAACTATTTAGGGCACCTGGCTGACTCAGTTAGCAGGGCATGTGATTCTTGATCTCAGTGTTCTAAATTCAAGTCTCATGCTGGGTACAGACATTACTTAAAAACAAAGTCTTGGACACCTGGGTGGCTCAGTGGTTGAGCATCTGCCTTTGGTTCAGGACATGATCCCAGAGTTCCGGGACTGAGTTCCACATTGGGCTTCCCGCATGGAGCCTGCTTCTCTTTCTATGTCTCTGCCTCTCTCTCTGTGTCTCTTGTGAATAAATAAAGAAAACCTTTAAAAAAAGAAATCTTAAAAAAAATTTTTTTAAATAAAAAATTTTTAAATTTAAAAACCTCTCTATTTGCAAATATTATTTCTACTTCATCTTTTATTTTTCTACTTTTCTATTTTATATCTGGTCCAAAGTATTCATGGAAACCACACAAAGCAGTCATGATCAACATTGATAGTACTTAAGAATGTGTGTGGTGGAGGCATATACTTCAGGTGTGAATCCCAGCTCCATAGTTCACATTTTCTCTCAGTACATGACTATTCTTCATATAGGATTGTGAAAGGCTTTGAACAGTACCTGACATACAGTAAGCTCTGTGAAAATAATTGTTATAAGATAATGAATAAATGATTGGTTCAAATAACATACCAAATGCTGTGTCATTTCTACTGCAATAGGAGTAACTTCTTCACTATACTCGCAGATCATTTTCTGAATTACATTAGTAAGATCATCATTTTCTGTTTCTCTTATAATATGAAGAAGAGCCTGCATTACAGGTCTGATGAATGGTGTAATATATTCTTTAGCTATAAGAGAAAAAAGAAAAAAAAAATCTGGCCAAAACAACTAAAACTCTTTAAAACCTGTTATATATCAAACAATAAAAAATAGATACTTTCACATAAAGGGGAAGACAATGTGTCAAGTTTCTAGGATAATGCCTCATACAGTTGTGTGTAAAAACACTATTTTTGAGATATAAATCCTTTACCTTTTTCTTGATTGCTGATCAATACTTGAAGTGCAATGGCAGCTTCCACTTTCACAGGCATTTCCCTATCATCAATCAGACATCGTCGTGTCAGCTCTAAGGCCGTTTGCAGGTTCTGGTCACTTTTGAACTTTACTTCACAAAAATAGTGAAGGACCCAGCAAGCCTTTTTTAAAAAAAATGCAGTAAATGCAGTTACTATAGGTATCCTAAATTAAATTGTAGCAAGCTACAGTATCTCTATTCCACAAGTTCTGTGTATGGGAATTTGGAGGCTGGTCAGTGGCAGGTTATGTCCAGAGAGACAACACTAGACCAGTACTATGATCCCAACTTACTCTTTGGCTGCATGACATTTGTGTGGATAGCAAGATCTGAATGCAAAACACAGGCAGACACTGCTATCAGACACAGACGAAAACCATGCACACATTACAGCAGCCATATAAATATTTACATGAAACAGAAGTCTAAAATCAAATAAGGCAAATATTAAGGTGAGCATTAAAAAGGTTCCACATAATAGTCCACATAAGCAGTCATTCATTACAAAACATAAACATTTAAATTAATACAGATTTAAAACATACCCTCGCTCTCATATAGCCGAGTTCACTGCTGAAGAGAGGGAATACATGATTCTGCAACATGTATTCCATCTGATCTTTGTAGATCTTTTTCTGTAAATATAAACAACAATTATTTTTGAAAGATTTCCAAATATAATCACCTCAATGCCAAATAAATACAATGTTAAAAATGACTATTTATGTCAAAACACACATTTATTCTGATTCTTTGTACTTCAAGATCCATATGAAATTTTCTCATTCTCAAATTTCACCATCAAAAAACACTGAATACCTTTTCTTTAATTTTACCTCATTTTCTTAGAAAGCATTTATACCAAATCTTAACAGTGATCATGACTAGTAATGGAAGTGTGGTTAATTATATTCCTTACCTTATGAAACTATTTTAATAGAAAAAAAAACTATTATAATGAAAAAAGCCTCTCTGGCAAGGTTTTAAATGCATACAACACAGACTGAGAAAAGACCCTGCTTATAAGGTAATAATCTAGGTATCTAAAAAGATATTCCCAGGGCGCCTGGGTGGCTCAGTCAATTGAGTATCTGCTTTTGGCTTAGATCATGATTTCTGGGTCCTAGAGGGGACCCATGAAGGGCTCCCTCCTCAGCAGGGAGTCCGCTTCTTCCTCTCCCTCTGTCCTTCCTCCCCACTATTAGAGAGAGCTATTTATCTCTAATAAATAAATAAAATCTTTAAAAAAATTTATATGCCACTGTTTAAAAAAAGATATTCTCATGAATCTTAAAATAGGGTCTTTTCTAAGTGTTAACAAGCTTTTAAGCAGTTTCTGGAATTGCATATTACATCAACATTAAAAACTAATAAATGCTTGAAAAACTGCAGACATGGGAACTAAATGCAGTGTGGGATTCTCAACTGGATCACAGACCAGAAAAAAGGGCATCAGTGGGAAATCTTACACAATGTGAAAGGGTCTGTAGGATTACTGAAGATTATGCGATCTATATTAATTTCCTGGTTTTGAGAATTGCAGTATGACTATCTAAGCTGCTAACATGAAGGGAAGATGGGTGAAGAGAACTGTTTTTGCCATTTTTCTGTAAGTCTAAAATTACTTAAAAATAAAAAGTTAAAACAGAAAAACCTGAACCTGTCAAGACAACTCACTCAAGATTCCCAGCCTGCCATACAATAAATAACCACTATCTTTAATTTATAAACTAACAGAAGGATGATGGGTGGACAAGTATAAAAAAAACTAAAGTATGAACAAAATATACCTATAAGTTAATAGTGATATGGAACAAGGTTTCTGAAAGTTAGATAATTCTATGATTAAATACTCACTTACACTTTGGTTGCCATTTATTAACTTTTAAGCAAAAGCAAATTTCAGATCTTATTTATGAAGTCAGATACAATGTGTACAATTAAGTTGAGGTTCTTAAAAATTAATCTAATCCAGGGTCATTCTTAATTAGAAATTTGTCATAAAAGCATGATGTTCCTAGGCTGTGAATGGATAGTCATGTTTATAAATTTCCTTAAAGATTAATTTTTTGCAGGAAAAAGCCCACTATTTTACAGTTATCTTACAACATGAAAATAAAAATGACACATGCAAAAAGTACCTTCAGCACAAGCAGCTAAAGAAAATATAAACTGGACAAAATTTCAGAATTGTATCAAAAATCATACTTTAAAGGACAACATCAAGAAAGTAAAACAATAATCTACAAAATACTTGCAAATCATATACATCAAAAAGGTCTAATATTTAGAATATACAAAGAACTCTTAACAATTCAACAATGAAAGGACAAATAACCCAGTTAAAAAATAGAAAGGATTTGAATAATACATTTCTCAAAAGATCTACAACAGCTAACATACACATGAAAAAGGATTCTGTATTATTAGTCATCAGGGAAATGTTAAGTCAAAACCACAATAAAGTATTGTTTGACACCAACTAGGATGGCTATAATAAAAAGGTAATGATTGTTGGTGAGGCCATAGAAACTAGAACCCTCATACATTGCTGGTAAAAATATAAAATGGTACAGCCACTCTGGAAAAGTCTGGCAGTTGCTCAAAACATAACAGCAGGGATCCCTGGGTGGCGCAGTGGTTTAGCGCCTGCCTTTGGCCCAGGGCGCGATCCTGGAGACCTGGGATCGAATCCCACGTCAGGCTCCCGGTGCATGGAGCCTGCTTCTCCCTCTGCCTGTGTCTCTGCCTCTCTCTCTCTCTCTCTGTGACTATCATAAATAAATAAAAATTAAAAAAAAAAAAAAAAAAAAACATAACAGCAACTTGACTCCTACATGTTTATTACCCAAGAGAAGTGAAAATGTCCACACAAAGATGTGTACATAAATGATCAGTGTTCCTAATAGCCAAAAAATGGAAACAACACAAATGTACACCAATTGATGAATGCATAAAAAGTAGTATATGAATACAACAACATTATTTGGCAACAAAAAGGAATGAAGTACTGACACATGCCACAACATGGATGAACTTTGAAATTATTGTGCAAAGTGAAAAAGGCGAATCCTCAAGAAGCTTTATGTTATATGGCATTCCCTTTACATGAAATGTCCAAAATGGATATATCCACAGAGAAGACAAAAAGTAGATTAGGGGTAGCCTAGGCCCAAGAATTTGGAAGGAAATGCAAAGTGACCACTAAATAAGAGTTTCTTTTGGGATTGATGATTGAACAACTCTGACTATAATAAAAACCTCCAAAAAAAAAAAAAAAAAAAAAAAAAAACAAACCACCGAATTACTCACTTTAAAGGGCAAATCGTCTGGTATATGAACTGTATCTTAATAAACTGTTATTAAACTACTTGCATACAAAAGAAGAATTACCTTCAAAAGTATTTCAGCTAAAGAACCAATCATATGCAGGGCTCCATCTTTTTTCCGAGGATCAGCATTTGGTTCTGTAAGAATCTGGTAGCAAAATCCCATTGTCTTTTGCAGTACCTAGATTTTTTTAAAAGGAAAGTTAAACTTTATTGGATTTACCAATAATCCTTAACAACAAAAAGACAAAATGACTCACGTGGCTAACATTAAAAGCTGAGTGTGTATCTGAACAAATTTTAAATACTAAAGCTAAAGTTCCCTACCTCTTTCCTTTTGCTACAAGCTGTAAATAAAAGTGTCTGGGCAGCAGTGGTAGGAGAGATGAAATCTTCAAACACATCTAGAGAATAAATTTAAAATTAACATGAAAACCAGCATTTCAATTTCTTCAACAAATATTTTCACATAATTTACAAATGGTGCTCTGTAAAAAGCAAAACCTTAAAATTTTGCTAAACGTTCAATGCAAGGCATAAAAATCAACCCAGGTGGGCGGAGGGTGGAGGTGACTGGGTGATGGGACTGAGGAGGGCACTTGATGGGATGAGCACTGGGTGTTATGCTATATGTTGGCAAACTGAACTCCAATAAAAAATAAAAAATAAAAAAATAAAAATAAACACGAAAAAAATCAACCCAGGTTCCTATATAATTTTGCAATAGCCTAATTTCATGTCTCTTCAGTACAAATTTTAGACCATTAATTTTTCATAACAACTACTTTTCTTTCATAATGTGAGAATTTTCACAACATGGATACAAAAGTATATCTACTACAAATACAACAGATTGTGGTAGGAAGAAGGACTAAAACTCAATGTTAGCCAAATTACAATTCTTTATTTTATGTAAGACTCCTTGTGACTCCAGCTTCTAATATGTGTCTTCTCAATTCCCACACATTTGATGACTCACATGGGATCCAAAAGTATCAACACTTAGTGTAAGGTGTAATCTTAAATTTCTAACAATTTTGGCATGTGCCAGAAGCACATCCAATAATTATAACTTAGTAATACTACTATTTGTGGCTGCTAAAAATGATTATCACTATCAAATGCCATAATTAATGAACAGACCCAAGAAGTCTACAAAATGGATAAACTGCATTAAAACAAAGATTTTTCAGTACCAAAGGTGAGGCCTTAATACTTCCCTATGTATACTATATATAAACTTAGCTACTGATACATTTTGTTTCTAAGAAACTGAAAATTTACCAAACTTCATGCGTATATATTCATAAGGATCTTCTTGCCAAAGTTCTTCATCAGCATCTGTATAGCACATCAGTGGAAAAATAACATCTTGGATAATGCCCTGCAATTTAGAAGAAAGTAACCTTAAGTCAGCCTTCAATTTTTGTTACGTGCTAAAACAAAAGCAACCCTAGAATACGTATTTTAAAGCTTAATATATCAAACTTTAGTAATGATTCTCAGATCAACTATCAAGGTACATACTATTACTCTTGGTGAAACAAGTAATTATAAAATAAGATATAAGTGTATATAGGTTCCAAGTATTCTGAGAAATATGAAATTTTAGTCCATCAATCCTATAGTTCTAAATAAAGCAAATAAACTAATCATACAAATAGTACATGAATATGAATTATCCTCAAAACTAATCTTTGTTTCTTCCAAATTACATGGACTAAAATGTTACAATCATAAGCCAGCACTAAGAATTTAAAGGCAAATTTTAAGTTTTAGATTAAAAGGTAATTTGAATATTCACAAAATAGCTTTTTTAAGTTTATGCCAAGGTATTTTCTCATTTTCCTATTATACTCTCAAAGCTATTAGACTAAGTAATAGAAGTCAACGAAATATGCATTTTTCAACCTTTATGATCATTAATGTTATTTCCATTTCATTTTCCAGAAAAAATATTTCAGATAGAAAAGTATTACTTGTATATGAGGCTTCAGATTCTTCCAGGTGAGGGCATGAGAAACTCCTTGATTAATGTAATTTAATGTCTGCTGTAAAACTCGAGGAGCCATATATTGTTTCTCCTTGTACTGATATAATACCTTCAATAAAACCTTTGAAAAAAATACTTGATCAAAAACCAAGTTAAACAGAAATTTAACTTTATAAGCCAGCAAAAACACCTGACACATTAATACCCAGATCATCATCCTAAAATAACCATATTCTATTAAAAAGAAAGTAATTTTTTAAATTATGTATTAGACAACCATATTTATTCCCAGGTATTCAAAAAAACAAGCTGAATTAATATTATATGTCAAAGGACTAGTTTCTGATTAAGTATAAAAAAAGAAAACCATAGGTTACTTACTGAACATACCAAAACTTACCTCCCAGAAAAACTTTACCCAAACCACTTACCTATTTAATGTCTGCCGAGAGATCTAATTCTACATGGTATTTCAGAAGAGCAGTTGTCAAGACCTGGCCCACAGACCTCCTGGAGGGTCTGTGAGGTCAAAACTATTTTCATAAGGCTAAGATGTTACTTGCCCTTTTTACTATTTTGACGTCTGCATCAATGGTGGCAAAACTTCTCATGCCTAACATGAATCAAGGAGTGGCACCAAACTATACCCGCAGTTATATTATTTACAGCCATATTAACTGCAAAACAACCCTTCCTTAAGAAACACCCTTAACAAATCAGAAATATAAGTGTTATTAAATGCGGAGTATACAGGTAGCACTTCTGCTACATACCAAAGTACAATGGTTGGAGGAAAAGCTGAAATAGTAGCTTTTCCCATCAAACGCTATCATATACTTGGAAAGAGTAACTGACAAACTATGGTTATATAGACTTGTGTATATAGCATATTTTTCCTCAAAATTGAATAAAATGAGCCTATCACTTCACGGAAAATAACCAACAGTTTGTTACTGGTATTAAAATTTGAGATTTCATTTTTATAAAAAAGATTTTATTTATTTATTCATGAGAGACAGAAAGAGAGAGAGAGAGAGAGAGAGATGCAGAGATACAAGCAGAGGGAAAAGCAGGCTCCACACAGGGAGCCTGACGTGAAACTCGATCCCAGGTCTCCAGGATCACACCCCGGGCTGCAGGCGGCGCTAAACCGCTGCGCCACCGGGGCTGCCCAAAATTTGAGATTTCAAACAAAAATTAGAATTCTCAAAATCTTAGATGTAAAGACTTAGCTCCACTTAATTAACTTTCCAATATTTAAAGATATTTCTAATAACATCAGTGGTATATTAGTAAATGTGATTTCCTTTTTAAATTACATAATGAGGGGCACCTGGGTGGCTCAACTTAAAGCCTTCAACTCTTGATTTCTGCTCAGGTCATGATCTCAGGATTATGAGAATGAGCCCCAAGGTGGGTTTCACACCCAGTAAGGAATCTGCTTCCCTCCTCCCTCTCCCTCTGCTTGTGTTCTCTCTCTCTCTCTCTCAAATAAACAAATACACCTTTAAAAAAAATATTGCACAATTAAATGCATTAACATTTGGAAAATCTTCATTAACTTAATTTCCAAATGACTAGCTATTACAAAATCATGTATGGATAAAAGATCCATTCAAAGTGCAATACAGGGATGCCTGAGTGGCTCAGTGGTTGAGCATCTGCCTCTGGCTCAGGGCATGATCCCAGGGGTCTGGGATCAAGTCCCGCATGGGGCTCCCTGCATGGAGCCTGCTTCTCCCTCTGCCAATGTCTCTGCCTCTCTCTCTGTCTCTCATAAATAAATAAAATCTTTTTTTAAAAAAAAGTGCAATACAGATCAACAGTTTTAACAATAAAAAAATGCTTGTTACAAACTCTACACTGCAATTAACCTTTAAGAAACTACCACTACTGAATGTCTCAGATAGTACAACATGCAACTTGACTCTTGGGGTCATGAGTTCAAGCTCCACGGTTGGGTAGAGAATTTACTTAAAAAAAAAAAAAAAGAAAGAAAGAAAAGAAAAGAAAAGAAACTATCATCACATTTGATATGATATCAAAGAATTTCCACAATTATGTGAAAAATATATTAAAACAGCCTCTGGGGGGAAAAAACAGGCTCTGATTTTCCAACTTCTCTAAGGCTACATGGTGTGTATTTATATTCACCAAAATAAATTAAAACCGACTGAATACATAAGTAGATGAATATAACTGCCTTTATTAAGCCATACAAAATATTAATAAGAAAGTTTTAACAATGCCACTCCCTTTTGTTAAAAACTTTTCATTTTCGGAAGCAGTTATTTAAAAAAAATTTTTTTGTGTGTTAATATATAATAGGTTGGAAGCTTGCTGAGGTTCTCAAAAATTTAAGAGAATAAGGAAGACGTAAGACCAAAAATGGAAATGCTACAAGGTTCAAAATGTTAAAGAATGATACATGCAATCGTTGGGTACCAATGAACCAGAAAAAAAAGAGAAATTAACCTAATAATGCCATTTTTCAATTTAGAATAATTCTTAGACTTACTTGCTGGACACCAACAGCAAATGCCTTCAGAAATACTTCAGCAAATTCATTATACTCCTTGGAAACATTGCCAGGGCTTCCATATCTAAAAGAACATTAAAAAGCCCACTGTTTCTTTATAATGCTTTATATATCGACACTTACAAAACAATTTGAAAAAAATAAATTTAAATCATCTTATACTGGGAGAAGCTTACCTTTCAAAAAGCCTTGCTAAAATATGTAAAGCCCACTTTTTACATTTCCACCATGGTAACTCTGGTCTGTCATCTTCTTCAACCTGAAGTGTTTCCTTTAAAGAGATATTTATTTAATGATAGGAAGAGATTATATAATCTAAGAGGAACAGCAGGAGGTGAGAAGAGTCTCACAAAAAGTGTTCCCCCAATGTTGGCCTTTTGTAATAAAGGCTAGATTTGGAAAAATACTAACTCTTATTTAAACGTAGGAGGCACTTTCACCTGCTTCACTACTTGGTTACAAAGGATATGCCTTTTTTTTTTTTTTTTTGGATATGCTTTTAAAATTGCTTGCTCTTATAGAGCAAGCTCAAACAAACATTTTAGTCAAAAATCCAAATAACGAAAAGTCAAGGTCATGGAAAGTAGATGAATCAAAAAGAGCATAGTTCAAATCAAAAGAGCATGAGAAACACCATTTCAGAAATCTAGTTTTAGAAATATTAGTATAAACACACAAGAATAGACAGATGAGAACATTTATTTAAAAACCATAGTAAAAAACTACCAAGAACCTAAATGTTCACTAATAAGGAGATGCTTAATTATGGAACATCTATAAAAGACTACTATAGATCACTAAAAGAACAGATTGGACCCTTACATACTCACCTATGATATCCCAACATATTTTTAATTTACAACAAGAAACTTAAGACTGTGGAGCAACCACAAACTAAAACTAAATGTGAGAGCAATGGTACAACCACTTTGGAAATCACTTTAGAAGTTATTTATAAAGTTAAACATATACATATACTTTGACCCACTCCTGCTCTTTGGTGTTTACTCAAGAAAAATGAAAATAAGTGATCACAAAAAGATTTGTGAAAGAACATTCATAGCAGCTTGATTTGTACTACTAAAAGCCTGGAACTACCCAACTTTCTATCAGCTTATGAATGGATAAATAAATTATAGCATAGCCGCATAAGAAAATACTACTTGGTAATAAAAACTACAACACAACATGAGGAGAGCACTGGTATATAACGAACAGTCTAGTATATCAAAACATGAATAATATATCTCACAAATATATCACGCAAAAGAAGGTAGATACAAAAAATTACTTTTATATTAAGATCTGCAACAGGCAAAACTGTTGCGCCACCCAGGGATCCCTTATATAACCCTTCTATATCTGTATTTAAAATAGGGGATCCCTGGGTGGCGCAGCGGTTTGGCGCCTGCCTTTGGCCCAGGGCGCGATCCTGGAGACCCAGGATCGAATCCCACATCGGGCTCCCGGTGCATGGAGCCTGCTTCTCCCTCTGCCTGTGTCTCTGCCTCTCTCGCTTTCTCTCTCTGTGACTATCATAAATAAATAAATTAATTAATTAATTTAAAAAATTTTTAAATAAATTCAGAGGGGACGGGGGGGAATGAAAAAAATTAAAAAATGAATTCAGTGCCTTCTAGAAAACTAGATTATCAAGAAAAATTGCAGTTACTTTAAAAATTGAGACTAAATTAAAAAAACACAGCTGGACGATTCTGCATGTACTAAAACCCACTTTGAAAAGGTGAATTTTTAGGACATATGGTTTATCTCTCTAATAAAAGTGTTACTTAAAGGCAGCCCGGGTGGCTTAGCGGTTTAGCGCCGCCTTCAGCCCAGGGCATGACCCTGGAGACCCAGGATTGAGTCCCACGTCAGGCTCCCTGCATGTAGCCTGCTTCTCCCTCTGCCTGTGTCTCTGCTTCTCTCTCTCTCTGTCTCTCATAAATAAATAAATAAAATCTTTTTTTTTTAAGTGTTATTTAAAAAAACAAGTAATGCAACTAACCACAAAGTCTTCTGACAAATTATTAGGCTAAAATCTAGCTCCGAGTGCTTTTTATTTTTTATTATTATTATTTTTATTTTTAAGATTATTTATTTTTTAGAGACACACACACACACACACACACACACACACACACACACACACAGATAGAGGCAGAGTCCCGACCCAGGACTCGATCCCCAGTCTCCAAGATCACACCCTGGGCTGAAGACAGTGCTAAACCCGAGCCACCCTGGATGCCCTTTGAGTCCTTTTTTTAAAAATACATAAATAATACATAACATTGTATCCATTTCAGATGTATAACGTAATGATTTGATATACATATACAATGTGAAATAATTACCACAGTAAATTTAAGAAGGCAGTCAAAACCAGTTATATATCAGTTCTGTAGATAAAATGTTCAGCATAGTGACTGTAGTTAACAATACTGTACCATATACTTGAAGGTTGCTAACAGAGTAGATCTTAAAAATTCTCATCATGGAGCACCTAGGTGACTCAGTCGTTAAGCCTCCGACTATTCATTTTGACTCAGGTCATGATCTCAGGGTCCTTGGGATTGAGCCTCACATGGGCATCCACACTGAGTGGACAGTCTGTTTGAAGATTCTATCTTCCTCTCCCTCTACCCCTTCCCCTGCTCACACACCCACACTCTTTCTCTAAACTAAATAAAGCTTAAAAAAAAATCCTCATCATAAGAAGAAAAGAATTTTGAGGTGATATATGTTACCAACTCTTAATTAAGAACTGAGGGGTAGGGACACCTGGGTGGCTCAGTGGTTGAGCATCTGCCTTTAGCTCAGGTAGTGATCCCAGGGTCTTGGGATCAAGTCCCATATCAGGTTCCCGGCAGGGAGACTGCTTCCCCCTTTGCCTCTCTCTGTGTGTCTCTCATGAATGAATAAATAAAATCCTTAAAAATAATAAAAATAAAAATAAGTTTATAAAAAATAATGATAAAATAATAAAATAAATAAAAACTGAGGGGCAGCCTGGGTGGCTCAGCGGTTTAGCGCCACCTTTAGCCCAGGGTGTAATCCTGGAGACCCGGGATCGAGTCCCACGTCAGGCTCCCTGCATGGAGCCTGCTTCTCCCTCTGCCTGTGTCTGTGCCTCTCTCTCTCTCTCTCTCTGTGTATGTCTCTCATGAATAAATAAATAAAATCTTAAAAAAAAAAAACAAAAACCAACAAAACAAGAAATTCCTACCCTAACAAACTGAAACATAAATGTAAAAAGTTTAAAAACAAAAAATTAAAAACTGAGAAGATAAGATGTGGTGCCTGGCTGGCTGGCTCAGGTGGAAAAGTATGCGACTCCTGATCTCAGGGTCATGAGTTTGAGCCCCATGTTGGGGGTAGAGATTACTTAAATAAATAAAACTTAAAAGAAATTTTTATTTTTTTAATTAAATTTTTTCCTTCTTTTTAAAGATTTATTTATTTATTCATGATAGACACACACACAGAGAGAGAGGCAGAGACACAGGAGAAGGAAGAAGCAGGCTCCATGCCGGAAGCCCGATGTGGGACTCAATCCCGGGACTCCAGGATGGTGCCCTGGGCCAAAGGCAGGCACCAAACCACTGAACCACCCAGGGATCCCCTAAAAGAATTTTTTAAATAATATATGTTCATTATACTGGGTGGCGCAGTCAGTTGAGCAACTGCCTTCGCTCAATTCATGATCTCAGGACCAGCTTCTGGCTCTCTGCTCAGTGGGGAGTCTGCTTTTCCCACTCCCTCCTGCTCATGTGCTCTCTCTCTCAAATAAATAAAATCTTTATACTAATTGAGAAGTTAAGAAACAGAAGCATTAAGATAAAGACAGATAAAAGTACCTAAACAATAGTATATGAATAAGCCTTCACAATTTTTTACTTAGTATTGCATATATGTAAACAAATGTTTTATCTAGAATAATTTGCATCATAAATTACAGAAACTCATTAATCAGTTAAAATTCTCAAAAGATAATTAGATATTCTAGTAATATAAGAACACACATAGACTTACATTAGGCACATCTCTGTTCACAACAGTCTTTAAAATTTCTATCCATTCTGTCAGGTTCTGTTGGTTTATCAGCTCCAGTGGTAGTGTATACTAAATGAAAATCAAAAATTGATACTTTAAAATCCTTACAAATGAAAATCCCACTTCCTTTAATTCTTCAGAGAACCTACAATAAGTATTTCATTCAATCCACATTTCCTATTTTTGGCACATAAGCAAATTTCTTATCTGGCTGATTTGGTCAGTTACCTACAATGGAGAACTATAGCACTGACAGTGGACTTCCTTGTCTTATTCCTGAATTATCAGGAATATGTCTTATATTTACCCTACAAGTGATACTATGGATTTCTAGTGAATGTCTTATCAAATGAAGAAAATCTCTAGTTCAAGACTCTGTTTTTAAATGGGAATGGTTACTAAATTTTATCAAATGCTTTATCTGGCATCTTTAAAAATGATTACAGGGTTTTTTTTTTTTTCCATTTAAGAGTTAAATCACAGGAACTGATCTCTTACCATTGATTCACTCTTACATTCTTTGGATAAATCCTCTCTTAATAGGCTCATAAAATCAATATTCTATTTAGGATTTCAGGATATCTATTTTCAAAAGTGACTGTATTTGGTATCAGGGAACGCTAGTGTCAAATAACTTATTAACCTAAAAGTTATCTTACCAATTTGAAAACAAATGAGAACAATATAGATCTTGTATACCCAAATCAGTTTTAAAAATTCTGTAAGAAGCCAATGGAATGGCATTAAAATGCCCTTTGGTTAACACTGGGAGAGAATTGTCCTTCCTGATCCAGCAAAGACATGCAAAATCCAACCAAACAACAGAGTGAGTCAGTTACAATCTTAGTAGAAGTAAAGGCACAGGTAGGTTGTTTGTTTATTTATTTATTATTATTATTTTGGGGGGCGGGCCTACAGGTCTATTTAAATGAGAAAGGGTTTGAACTGAACCAAAGGTTCCAGTAGATGAGATGAATCCTTCTGTGGCTACTGGCACAAAAAGAACTAGAATTTTAAACCTGATCAAAAACTGTTTCATATAAGTAATTACATCCCACTGAGAATATATATACAACCATTTCCTTAGTGGATATCTTTTATCCCAGGAAGATTTACAATATGTAAAAATGAAGAACCCAGTCAAATGTGCCAATCAAGCCCATAGAATTAGTATTTTTGTGCTAAACTTAGAAACAGGTTTTGTAATTATCGGGACAATCTATATATATTTAACACATCAGGTTCATGCTAGATATAAATTATAATTTCAGTAACTGGTTTTCAAACTTGTGAATCCTTAAGGTGAAAGACAAAAATTTTTTAGTAATTTTGTAAATGGTGTCGGATGGTTTAAGAGAACTGGCCAATTATAATTTAAGATTTACTGGAATTGTTTGTGTTTAGGGAAGTGTGCTTGGTTAGACCTTTAATGTACTTATAATTTTGGCAATTTATATTTGACTAGCAAATCATCCATTTAATCTAGATTTTCAAATGAAATTATTATTATGACACAGGACTCCTTTGTGATAGACTTATATTTAAAAACTACTTTATAAAAATTACCTGAACAAGAGCATAGAAGATCTTGAAAATCTGTTTCTGAATGAGGACAGACTGATCAGATTGATCAGAAAGAAGCTGGATAAAACGGTCCTTTAGAACTGGCAGGAAATGCTGCATGGCTGCTACCAATGGACTCCGTTCCTCTGGTTTCTTGTACCTTTGGGTAGGAATACAAACTAATTCTGTGAGAATTTATTTCACAATTTTATTTGTATGTGTGAGATACAAAATTAAACTGTATGTTCACACAAATATAAGCAAATATTTCCTAAGCAACTTTAGAGTCCTAGAACAGAAAAAGCTTATATGAAACCAAATCACAAGCAAAAGCAAATTAAGAAAAACCTCAACTAATAATAAAATACTTAAAATTTTCTGAGCACCTTGAAGGCTCCATTAGTATCCTTACTTCCACAGTTTGAGGAAACTGAAAAACAGAGGAATATCTTTCCCAGCATACTCATCTAGGTATGAACCTCAGTCTAGATCCAAGGTCTGCTCTCTTTAACCACTTCACTACACAGTCACTAATTGTAAATACTGATACAACTGAGGAGCTACAGTGACTTGGCTTTTAAATATAAGTAGTTGATGGATATAAAATTGATTATATATTACCATCCTTAAGTTATTTACATACCAAAAGAATTAAGGCAGAAGTTGCACCTATAAAGCAGAAAATATTCTACTTCTAAAAGCACTATAGACAGGAAGCTCTTTTGTAACCTATATGGCAACAAAACCTGACTTTAACAAGCTATTTATGGTCTTCATTTATACCATATAGAATGGATATTCACATATTTTGTAGCAGATATGTGTCTGACTACTGGGTGCTGGTTCACTTATATGAACCTTGTTGTCTTTCTAAAATCCAAAAAATCCAAAAAAAAAAAAAAAAAAAAAAAAAAAAAAAACACAAACCAAAACCAAAACCAAAACCAACCCAAAAAATCCTGAATTCTGAAATCACATTTACTTCAAGGATGTTGGTAAAGAACTGCTGACCTAAGTAAGAAATTTCTGCTTATAGATTTCTTAGCATTTTAACAGTATTGTTTATTTTAACAGTCTATTGGCTTATTTATTTATTTTTAAAATTAAACTGTACTTCAGGGATGCCTGGGTGGCTCAGCGGTTGAGTGTCTACCTTTGACTCAGGGCATGATCCCAGTCCAGGGATCGAGTCCCATATCAGGCTCCCTGGGAGGAGCCTGCCTCTCCCTCTGCCTGTCTCTCATGAATAAATAAATAAAATCTTAAAAAACAAAAACAAAAACAAAACAACAACAACAAAAAAACTGTACTTCAATTAAAAAAACACTGTGTCCGGTGCCTGGGTGGCTCAGTCAGTTGAGCATCTGCCTTTGGCTGGGGTCTTGGGCTCCCTGCTCAGTGGGGAGTCTGCTTCTCTACCCCCCAACCCCCACTCATGCTCTCTCTCTCAAATAAAGAAATAAAATATTTTTAAAAAATAAAAAACACGGGATCCCTGGGTGGCACAGCGGTTTAGCGCCTGCCTTTGGCCCAGGGTGCGATCCTGGAGACCCGGGATCGAATCCCACGTCGGGTTCCCGGTGCATGGAGCCTGCTTCTCCCTCTGCCTATGTCTCTGCCTCTCTCTCTCTCTCTGTGACTATCATAAATAAAAAATAAATAAATAAATAAAAAATAAAAAACACTGCTTCAACTATGCTTAAGTGAAAAAATTTTAAACAACTGAATTAACAGATTAGAACTATAGGAAAGATACCACAGCTTCCGTTATTAAGGAGTCAATAAGCAGAATAGCTTTGCAGAATACAGAGTAATGGTTAAATCATTATTCTAAAAAACACAATTTATCTTTTTAGATATTAATCTAAACTGCTTTTTAATTGGTTTTTCCTACCAGACTCCAGTTTTATCTACTGGTAACCTTCCTGAAGGAGGAAAATGTGTTTAAGAATGGAGTATCTGGGACAATCCTCCTGGGTCCCCTCCTTCTTCAGGAGCTTTGTACTCTATATAATTCAATACATTTTATTATTGCTCAATAAACTGCTTTGCTGCCCACAAAAAAAAAAAAAAAAAAAAAAAAAAAGAATTATCTGAACGCATTTTTAAAAGGTAAAGATAAGAGGTGCCTGGCTGGCTTAATTGGTTAAGCATCTGACTCTTGATTTCAGCTCACTCATGTTCTCAGGGTCCTAATATATGGAGCCCCAAGTCTGGCTCCACATTCAGCAAGGTGTCTGAGATTCTCTCCCTCCCCCTCTACCCCTCCTGTTCTCTCTCTCTCTCTCTCTCTCTCTCTCTCACACACACACACACACACACACACACTCTCTCTCTCTCTCAAATAAATAAAATATTTTTTTTTTAAGGGTAAAGGCAGAAAAGCTAGATTCTTTTTCCTTACTAGATGAAATTAGAACCAAAGTAAATTGCCAAGAATAAAAAACACCAAGATAAATGTTTTCACTAATAATGAGTAAGACTATTAAACAAGTAACTGACATTATTTTAAATTGTTTTAATGTGCTGAGAAATCACACCTAGCATATATTTTAAGACACCTGTACAGTTCTGAGTCAATAAAATAACAATTTATAAAAGGAAATCATTTTGAGCCTCCAATCTGATTATACAAACTATAGTAATTATAGACAATGTTTCACTTTAACAATAAAGGTAGAACTATTTATGTGCTTCTCTCCATTTATCAAACCCAGATGATCATCAACATTAAGAGGGTACCCATTCCATTTTATACACTCTTCTTTCCTACCTCCTTCTCTACATTGAGGAGAGGACTAGAAATTAGGTGGTACTAGTTGCTTATCTAAGCTAATTGGTAAATAAAAGTAATTATAGTAGGAAACAAATTACTATCCCACAAGACCTGAAAGTTCTGAAAGCATGAAAATGTGACACTAATAAAAGCAGACCACCACAAGGCTACAATGTGCCAATCTGGTGAGTCATGCACATAGGAAATCCTAAGTACTAGCCCATCACTTTTCTGTTAAAAAAACCAAAAAAATCTTCAATGATATATTAGTGTCTAAAAGGTTAAATCCAAATTCTCCATCACAGCATTCAAAACCCTCTTTACCATAGTCCCAATTTACCAGCCTAAATTTATCCCCCACCTCTAAACAGAAATTATCCATACCATTTAGTGTTCTCCTCACTACCCACTAAAGACAGTATCTCATTTCCACCTCTGTACCTTTCCTTCTTTGTTCATACTACTCCGTATGATGTGACATTCCTTCCTCTTCAAATGCTCCTTCTGTGCTCCTTCAACTGACAAGCATTTCCTGAGGATCTATGCTCCTGAAGACCACCATAACTTCCAATTTCTCCATGAATTTTCTTAGAACTGCTTCAGTCCACACAGATCCCTTGTGAATGCCTTGTGCTCCACAATCGAACACTGGCTGAAAATGAACTGGAATTCCAATATTGTAGCAGCCTCCTATGTCTCCCATTTAAAAAAATCTCTGTCACACTCTCTCCTGCTAAGATTATAGGACAGGAGAGACTTAACCTCCTCAACAACAATAACAGCTTATTTTTGTTATTCTCTCTCATTTCAGTCACTCACTTACCAGAACTACAACAACTGGCACTCTGACAGAGGTTGGAGCAACAGCTGGAACATTCCTTAGCAGGAAGATGGGTAGCTGGTGGGAACACAAGAAAACACCAGTACCAATGCTGTAAATGGTATATTTCTCTCCTGCTCAGAAGAAAAGCAGCAGTTCATCAGCTACTTTGAGTTGGGACCCAAAAAGGGTATCGGAGGCTAACTACAAGCCCCAGAATTAGAGGGCTCACAATGGCATCTGTGCAGCTGTCAGGACTGGAAACAAAGCCACCATCATGGTGTGTTCCTCATGCCTTCCTAATAATTTTCAGATATCAAAACTTTCAAGTGCCTACAAATTTCATTACTTTCACTACACACTTGAGATAATCCCTTCAACATATGGCTTACCACTTTTAGTGCTATACCTCAACTTCCAAGGTTAGATTTTTTTTTCTCATCCCTAACCCAGATCTAAAATGATCCCTTGGCCTAAAATCTTTCTTACTGATACTAATTACTTATATGAACTATAATTTGCTCAAATATGCAAACACTGAAACAGGTGACTGTGAATACCTCAAAACACTGATTAAAAGTGATCATATGAAATTCCAACATACCCTTCTTAAAGAATTACAAGTAGGTTCTTGAAACTTATCAAGACCCCAAACTAAGATAAAAAATTCACAGAAAGTCAGAAGTTAAATAAAGAGCTCTAATGCTCAAAGTACTCTGATACTCTTCACATTTTAAAGAAGCTTATGTTTAGGCCTTTATCAGCAAAATTTAAGAAGACCATAGTCAGGAATTGGATAATAGGGAAACAGATAATAATAAGAAAGGGCACAAGGAGTTTCTTAGTTGAATCAACAGAAGCGACTGTAGAAAATAAGAATGCTATTTCAAAAAGAAAATACTTAATTAAAATCAACATATAATTCACTTATTTCCATATGCCAAATGTTAAAACACCTTAAAATTTCCAAACTTTTCCTACTTCTCCAATCTCTGTAGGAATTGACACTTACTCATAATTTTTCACAAGCTGATAAAGGCAAAGAAGAATTCCTAGCCAACAAGCACTGTTATCAGACTGAAGATAAAAGCCAATTTTGTCCACAATGGCAGTCCAGCGGCTTGGATAATCATGTTTGATGATATGGTGAATGCATGTAGTAAGCTGTACCCTGAAAGTCAAAAATAAACAATAAGGAGGAAGAAATGTTACCTAGATAAAGTTCTACTCATACAAGAAAATGGCTGCTTACACAAAAAGTCACTGAGAAAAAACTACCTGTTCCTACTGATTTAAAAGAAAACTGACAAATGTTACAAGTGATTTTATTTTTTCTTATCTTTCATCCCTATCATCAACTGATGAGTTTCATTTAGAGTATAGCTATTTTCATTAAAAATACTGCAAATTCAGGGATGCGTAGGTGGCTCAGTCAGTTGAACATCCAACTCAATTTTGGGTCATGTTGTGATCTTGGGGTGGTGATACTGAGCCCTGCATCAGGGCTCATGTTCAGCAGGCTCACATTGAGCGTAGATAGGAGTCTGCTTGTCCCTCTTCTTCCCCCTCTGCCTCTCCGCTCTCTTATCTAAAAATAAATACAATCTCCTAAAAAGAAATCCTGTAAAATCATATAAAAATAAGAGCTTTTAAATAGCAAGACCATATAAAGTATTATGACAGCATTCTACAGTTTTCTTTATCCCATTTCACCTGATCACACTATGTTTCACAAATTTTACATAAATTTATAAGTTTCTGATTTTTATAAATGTGAAAACTGCAGTAAAAAAAAAAAAAGGATTTTGTAACAGTATTTCTTAAATTTACTGACAGGTTTAAGTGTTCTGAAAAGACCCACTTCACTGTTCCCTCACAAACTACAAATTATGTATCTGCTACAATGGATAAGTTTTAAAATATACATATACCTGATGAGCTCAGGAGAGTGGATAATAGCTTCTACTATATTTTCTCGAATACAATGTCGATCTTCTTCTGGAATTGTGTAAGGGGATATATCCCCTGGTGCTGTTTCCCGATCAGGCCAATACTGTGTTATCATATTTTTCAAATAGATAACACCTAAAATGTAGTCAAAATATAAGAGTATTTACTGTGAAAGCACTGTGAATACCCCTTTTTTAAGTGTTCACACTACCATTTATTTCTTTCAGACCAATCGTTAGTGAAGATACCCTTTTTAAAAATAAAATACTGCATTCTATTTAAGTTGATAATTAAAATTCAAGTTTAATTCCTAAGTAATCAATCACCCCTGAAGTTATTATTAAACATAGAGCCTAAGAAACTCTACAAATGCACTATACAAACAAAACTATTAAGACTTTTTACATCACATTTATACTTTTATCCTCCTTTCTATAGGAAAGCTATTTGGCTTAATTTTAAATTTTCTAAGTGAAATCTCTAAAGACAAAATCACATACACACACCAATACTGCTTCCACAATTAATAACACTACTATAGACCGAATATTTGTGGCCCCTTCAAATTTGTATTTAAATCCTAAACCCCAGTTTGATGGTATTAGGGGTGAGGCCTTTCTTAGTGATTAATGTCTTTATAGTAGTGACCCTAGAGAGGTTCCTCCCCTTCCAACATGTTGGGTTCTAAGAGCCAGAAAGTGGGTCCTCATCAGACACCAAATCTGCTTGGCTCCTTGATTCTGGACTTCTCAGCCTCCAGAACTGTTGAGGAATATACTTCTATCATTCAGTCTATAGTAATTGTTACAGGAGCCCAAAATGACTAAGACATACAAGGCTGTTATTTTTAATCAGAGAAAAATTACAGCATAAAAATTTTTAGTCTATAAATTTAAGCATTTCATTAATATACCACCTCAAATTCATGTTATTTTATGGGAGAATGTGCTGTGTTCAAAAAGTACATTATTACTATTTTCCGTTAGCTATCACACTGCTATCTTGAACTCTACTAGTTAACACAATATGAACTAGATTTTTTTTTTTGAACTAAATTGTTAACCATGCTTTTTATCCAGTCCTCTCCCTGCAAATGAGAGAGAGAACCCTCAATCACAAATGTACATAATGTACAGGAAACATAAATCATTCAAAATTAATCAATCAGTAAACTCTACATCAGCCCTTCTCTGATTAGTAATTAACTCTTACCTGGAGTATTACACCTATCTGAGTAAGAATAACTGATATACCTATGATTTTTATATTCTACTTTGCTCTATCTTGGGAATTAAAATAATACTCCACATACAGTATTTCAAAAAGATTGACTACACATTAAATTACCTTTCAACAAGTTTTAAGACAAACTACACTTATAGTAAAGAACACTGACTCCGTATATGTAACATATTTTAGATTAGTAATATTTCCAGAGTTTTGATTCTTTAGCTACAAAACATAACAAAGATTAAAATTAAGACTTGATATAGCCCTAGGTCTTCTATAGAGCCCCTGAGTACTTCTTTCATAATACATAAAAGAATGGGGCATATATGTTTATTTGTATAATTATGATTTCATATTTTAAGTTGTTTGGTTTATAAAACACATAAACAAGTGAGAATTGCACTGTAAGAATACCAAGATTCAGTCTATTTCATCCAGGATGCTTGGACTCTGCTACAAAGACAGAATGAATGTGTATCTCTCAGGCCTAGCAGATGAAATCACCATTTACACTAGAATATCATTCAATTATTATAAGAATGTAATTTTTAAAGTAATGATTATATTTAAATTTTTTCGACTAATTCCACAATTTGGCTGCTTCTGGTTGTGCACATACTAACTATACAACTTTCTGGCACAATTTAATTTTGCCAATGTACATAATCAAATCTCAAAATGTTACGGTCCCTCCTAAATGCCACTTTCAACATCTTAGTAAAAACTTGAGATTTAAAGGCCCAAGATTCTTTTTTTTAAAGTAGTTTCAGAGGCACAATTTAGTGACTCATCAGTTGCATATAACACCCAGTGTGCATTACATCAAGTGCCCTCCTTAATGCCCATCACCCAATTATCCCTTCCCCCCACCCACCTCCAACAACCCCATTTGTTTCTAGAGTTGAACATCTCTTATGGTTTGCCTCCCTCTCAATTTTCATCGAATTTTTCCTTCCTTTCCCCAATGTTCATCTGTTTTATTTTTCAAATTCCACATACGAGTGAAATCGTATGGTATTTGTCTCTCTAAGGCAAAGATGCTTACCTACAAAATAACCAAATGGGTAAACTGCCAACTTCTTTAGTAAAAGAGAAATGACAGTTAAAATAATCAAAGCAAAGTTTTTCTATTTAATTAGAAATTAAAAAAAAAAAAAAAAAAAGATTTACTGCTCACCAGGGTCCAGTGAAATTATTTATTTTACAGGCCCCCAAAATGTTCCATCATTGTGCTGCTACTTATATACCAATATTTAAAAAATAAATTTAGATGCATTATTTATTTACTGGGTACATTTGGTGTGTCAGGCAATATTTTAGGTACTGTGAATACAACTGTTAATAAATCTAAGATTAAATGCTAACAACTGAGAAATGGTTCACTGCATATGGCACATTATGGTAAATTAGTCACTGAAATAAATTTTAAGACTAATATTATGTAAAGAAAAGGGAAGTGCTTACTGTACATTAAGTGAAGCAAAAAAAAATTTTAACAACATTGATGTAGGGAAAAAGAACACCAAAAAATAATACTAGAACATAACTGGTTTTTCTAGAATAGAGGAATTATTAGTACTTTGTATTTCCTATGACAAAATTAATACACCAGCAAATAAAGAACAGGACACTAAAGATATGAATTCCATTATTTTGCAAACCAATGGATAATATGAGAAGTAGCACATCACATTTTCACAGATTTGGTACTGAGAGAATTGCTCAATATCTTGTTGACACTGGAACTAAGAAATAGTCATCTTCCCTTATGCACAGTTTCACTTTCTGTGGTTTCAGTTATCCTTCATCACCCATAATCAAGAAGCAGATGATCTTTTCTGACATATTAGCAGAAGGTCAACAATAGCCTAGCACCATGTCAAAATGCCTACATCATTTACCTTCCCTTATTTCATTACACAGGCATTTGATCTTTTCACATCATCACAAGGGTGAGAACAGTAAAATAAGATATTTTAAGAGACCACATTCACATACCTCTTATTATAGTATATTGTTATAATTGTTCTAATTTATTATTAGTTGTGGCTAATCTCTTGCCTAATTACAAATTAAATTTTACCAAAAGTATGTATGTGTAGGCAAGAATGTAGTATATATAGCATTGGTACCATGCAGTTTCAGGCATCCACTGAGGGTTTTAAAATGTAATCAGTCATGGATTGGGGCAGGAGGACTACTTTAGTACTTTTTAAATGATTAAAACAGTAAATGCAAAAGCTGTAAAGAGCAACTGCATAAACAAAGAGGTTTGTTATCTTAGAATCATCCACTGGGTAGGGAAACAGAGAATACACAGAATCTTTTAATAAACCCTATCAATTTCTCTTTTCAATAAACCCTATCAATTTCTCTTTTCAGCTTCTCTTTTAATTCAACGAAATAACACATTCTTTTAACTCTGCCACCGATACCAAGGCACTAGCTGTTTGTAGTAAGCACATGAGGGAAAACTGATTTTCAGGGAAGAAAATCACTGAAGGGCCAACCCAACACACCTCTGCTATTCAATTATGAACCTCTGAAAGAATTGATTTACATAAAACCAAGAAAATAATTCAGCAACTTGCCTGCCTGTCTCACAGGTAAATCCAGTTGTTCCGACATAGTAATCTGAAGCAGTGTTGAAACAAAATTCAGAGACTTGTGTGCCTACAAAACAAAAAATAAAAAAAATAAAAAAAAGTTTTAAATTTCTGCAAATATTCTCAGTACTCTATTCCACTGTTTGACTGGCACAAAAGGCTACCCACCTGCAAGTTGGTCCCAGCTTTACTTCCCCCATCACTCACCAACAATGAATAAAAAAAAAAATTAATAACCTAACTCCTAAAATATTTTAGATGTTTACATTTGCCTGCATACTGCTCTACTTCCCACTTATCCTAACTAGCATTCTTAACTTACACTGAACAGCAACAGCTCAAAAACAATATCCTCTGTAATACCTATTTCCCCAATTCAGTAATAATTTCTCCAAAGAGATGTTTTGAGTGACTAGACTAAATCAGTAAAAATTAATAGCCTCGGAAGTGGTTTCCAAGGTGCTAATAATGTCTTATTTTTGAATATGGCTATTTTACCTCAGTGTCTTCCGTTTGTGAAAATTAATCAACTGTACCCTTACAATGACTATTCTGTATGTATGCTATATTTAAACAGAAAATTTTAAAATCAATTTTTTTTAAGATTTTATTTATTTGACACAGAGTGAGAGTGAACAAGCACGAGGAGGAGGAACAGGAGAGAAAGAAGAAGGTTCCCCACAGAGGAGGGAGCCCAACATGGGGCTCAATCCCAGGATCTTGAGATCATGACCTGAGCAGAAGGCAGATGCTTAACCAACTGAGCCACTCAGGCGTTCTAAAATCAAAGTTTTGAATATACAATAAAAGTAGGATACAACAACAACAACAACAAAAGTAGGATACAAACTATATGATAATAATAAATACATTTATATGAAATTCCAACACAACATATATAGAAAATAAGGAAATATACCCAAAATGTTAATATAGTTTATCTCTCGTGTGGTGGGATTATAAAGGAGCTATTCTTTACATGTTTTCTATTTTGCAGTTTATACTACAGACCCTGGTAACGTTCATTAACAGTATAAAAAAGTTACTTAATGATTCCTAAACTGTCATATTTGCTTCTGGTTTTTAGAAAAAGAACTGAACATTCAAGCTATATCCCTTCTTGAATGTTTTCAGAGTAGCATTCCCTCTCCTCAAATATAACTACCACCTATGTCATCTCTTCATTTCAGCCCAAGTTTTAGCATGTTTTCTTAACATATACACGTGAACAATTGTAACTTTTATTTTAGTTTCTTCTTTACAGACTCCTCCCCCCCCAATATTCCACAAAAACATTCTTAGAAACAGAAAAATTTCCCTCTGGATATAAAAAATTTCTTCTACATTAGAACCTGGAATTCTGTCACTCCAAAAATTGTTTATTCAGACGTTCCTGGTGTATGACACCACACCAGGAGCTAAGTATACAAGGGTTGAAACAAAACAATAAGGCTCTGTGACCCCATGGAAACTTAAGAGTTTAATGTGAAGGATAGTAAAAACAAGTAATTATAATAAAGTACAGTAGAAGGGGTAGAGACACTATTAAAGAATCAAAAGGAGAATCTTCTAACCTCAGAAAAAAACGCTTAAATTTAAGACATGAATGGGAGTAGTTAAATGGATGAAGGGCAGTTATCTGCCCTTTCCAGTACTCCAACCACCATTAACCACTATAACTTTCTTGAAACATCCTTCCACCTAAGCAATTCATAGACCACTTTTCCTGGTCTTTTCCTTCTCAAATTACTTTGGTTTCTTATGCTATTTAAACTATAACTGCTCAAGTCATGGGCCATCTTTTACACTCCCCAGCTGATTTCATCCAACCAGGTCTTTAAATACTATCTACTTGTCAAATACATGATTTCCAGTCCAGGTCACTCTTAAGAGATCTATTTAATATCTCTACCTTCACAGGCCTCTCAAATTTATACTGTTCAAAGCATCTTCTCCCCTAAAAGCTGTGTTTCTACTTTCTTGTACTACTTCTCCCCATCTTTTTCATCACTATCCTCAGTCACTTAGGTCAAATACTGAATGACCTCTTTAATACTTCCCTCTTTTTTACCCCAATTAAATGCATCAGGACCTGTCAATTCTTTATACAAAATACTCATATAATATACCCACTTTCTCCATTCCCACTAATATCAACCTAGTCCAAATGACTATCATCTTTCTTAACTATTTGCCACCCTCCTGCTCATTCTCCATTTAGCAGCAAAGGTCTTTAAAATTGTAAACCAATCTTATTTATTTATTTATTTATTTATTTATTTATTTTTTATTTATTTATTTATTTATTTATTTATTTTTTATTTTTATACCAATCCCCTTTAAAAAAAAAATTTTTTTTTTTAAAATAGCTTTCTACTCGACTTCCCAAAGCCTATTTAATATTTAAGGGCCTGCATTATCTTGCCCCGGTCTATTTCTTCAGTCTCATTTAGAGAAACTTTCTTACTTCCCACCTTAGCAGCCTTCTTTAGGTTCTTTCAACAAACATAATTACTACATTTCTGAGTCCTGTACATGCTATAGCTTTCTATCTATAACACTCTTCTCTCCAGTGTTCCACCAGGGTTAACTGGTTCACAGCTTCATTCTTTGAGTCTCCTCCTAAACATTTAGAGAAGGCTTTGATTGATCTGATTGATCATTCAAGCTAAAGTAGGGCTCCCTATTATTAGTCTCATAATCTCGGGGGGGTTTTCCTCCATACCATTTATTACGTATTTGTAATCATTATATATATAGACTGGTTTATGTCTGCCTCTGCTGTTAATTAGATTTTAAGCTTCACTGATAGGAACTATACTATTTGTAAACCAAGGTCCTCATGACTCTTGGCATTTAAGGTATTTAACAAATTTATTAAATGAAGAACTAAAATGAAACAACTATAAAAATGCCTTGGAAGCAGCTGTGATCACCTAGGGGCAGTGCAGTGTAAAAAAGTGTTTATATTAAAGAGATAAATGAGCCCACAAAGGACACTACTATCCACACTACTAGTAGGGAACTTTTTAGGCTACTTATAGTATATATCTTATCTCCTGCATCAAATTATGAATTCCTGGAATGGACAGCTAGAATCAGACAGTCTGATTACAAATACAGGTGATGCTACTTCCAACATTTTTAACTCTTGAGCAAGTCTAAGACTTAATTACAAAATTAATGTACCAAATTTGCTTCACAAGATGATTATAAGGAATAAGTAAAATATGTGAAAGTATTACAGTAAATGTCAAGATGTAACAAATTTCTGTTGCTTTTATCTACATTGACAATAGAATCTCATCTACCTCAGAGTATGTTCTAAAGTCAGTAGGGCATAAACTGAAAATTGCCAAATGGTCCTTTATAAATCACCTATACGGCAGCCCCGGTGGCGCAGTGGTTTAGCGCCGCCTACAGCCCAGGGTGTGATCCTGGAGACCCTGGATCGAGTCCCACGTCAGGCTCTCTGTATGATGCCTGCTTCTCCCTCTGCCTGGGTCTCTGCCTCTCTCTCTCTCTCTGTTTCTATGAATAAATAAAATCTTTTAAAAATAAATAAATAAATAAATAAATAAATAAATAAATAAATAAATAAATAAATAATAGCCTATAAAATACAATATATGGGGTTTTGTAAATAAGTTCTCTTGAGGTCCCAATACTACATTTTTTCCTTGTGAGTTGAAAACGACTGCTTTCTATGATTGGAACCCCAAATAAAGTTGTTGGATTATGTTCAGGGGTCATGTTAAAATAACAAAAACCACCACAACTACCACTGTTTTTGTTGGCTCCCCACATATACAGCCACCTGTGAGTTAAAAGTGAGCCATGTGCCACTAACTATATCTTCCTACAAGCACAATAGGTACTCCACAAATGTTACACTAACAAAAGAATTTTATCAACTTCTAACTTAAGGTTTAAATATAAAAAATAAAATCCCAGGGGAACCTTTTGAACCAGTTGGTTAAACATCTGCCTTTGGTTCAGGTCATGATTTCCAGATCCTGGGAGTGAGCCCTGCTCAGTGAGAGTACTTCTCTCTCGTCTCTCTCTCTCAAATACAATCTTTAAAAAATAAAATAAAACCCCAAGGTAAATATTTTTATCATCTTGGTGGAAAAAAAGCTAATCATGACACCAAAAGACATGACACCAAAAAGCTAATCATGAGCTATAAAAATAGTTTTCATATCAAGTAAATAAAAAAGTAAGATTTTTATATGCTCCACTCTCTCATCAGTATAAACAGTGTTTAAAAAAGCGGAGGGGGTGGGGGGATATCTGCAACATCTGAGGAAGAGTTAAAATCACTCCAAAACAAAAATTAGCAAATATATGCAGGCAATTTACAAAAAAATCAGTACAAGTGGACACTCCTACCTGAAAACAATGTATGCAAAGCATCATAGTGCTAGTGAGAATGTGAAAAAAAATGGAACTCATACACAATGCTGGTAGATTGTGCATAAAATGGTACAATCATACTGGAAAACTGGCAGTTTCACACATGCACCTACTTTACAACCTAGCAATTTTAGTTTTATATACCCAAGAAAATAAGTGCTTATGTCCACAATAATACCTGTGCACTGATAAGTGAATGTATAAACAAACTATGGTACAATTCATACAATGAAATACTATACAGTAACTTAAAAAAAAGCCTAACTACGCAATCAAGCAATAATATGGACCTCAAAAAAACATGTTAAGAAGCTAGACTACTTAGGTACATACCATGTGATTTTATTTATATGAAGTTCAAAGATAGGCAAGTCTAATTTATAACTAACAGAAGTCAGAATAATGGTAACCTGAAGGAGGAAAGGTATCAACTGGGAAAGTCTCAAGGGAAAGTTCTAAGCCAATAGGGATGTTTTAAAAATTTTGATCTGAATAGTGGTACCTAGGTAAAAATGGAATGGGCTATACATATTTGAGCTTAATATTACATGTGAATTATCCCTCAATTTAAAAAAATTAACTAGACTTTTATCTGAACAGTTACAGCAGCATTATTAATTAATAATAGCCCAAAAGTAGAAACAACCCACAAGTACACCAACTGAAGGGATAAGCAAAATAAGGCATATCCATACATGTGATGAAATATTATTTCGTAGTGAAAAGAATGAAGCACTGATATATGCTACAACATATGTGAACCTTAAAAATACATTTTGTGAAAGACACCAGTACCTTAGGAAGGGGGGTTTGCAGGGGGCAGAGAGGGGGACCACTAACAGTTTGGAGTTTCTTTTTGGGGTGATGAAAATGTTCTAAAGTTTGTGGATGGGACGCCTGGATGGCTGAGCAGTTAAGCATCTGCCTCCGGGTCAGGGCGTGATCCTGGAGTCCTGGGATGGAGTCCCACATCGGGCTCCCTGCATGGAGCCTGCTGCTTCTCCACCTCTCTTTGTATGTGTCTTTCGTGAATAAATAAATAAAATCTTAAAAAAAAAAAAAAAAAGTTTGTGGTGATGGTTGCATAACTGAATATACTAAAAGCCACTGAACTGGAGGGGCACCGGGGTGGCTCAGTCTTTTAAGCATTCCACTTACGCTCAGGTAATGATCTCAGGGTCCTAGGATGGAGAAGAGCATCAGGCTCCCTGTTCAGGGTGGAGTCTGCTTTTGCCTCTCTGTCTGCCCCTGCCCCCCTACCCCCAGCCCCTAGCTCATACACTCATGTTCTAATAAATAAATAAAATCTTAACAACAAAGTGGAAACTTTAAGTAGTTGACTTCAATAAAGTTGTAATAAAAAATCAACAAAACTGAACTATTAAAATAAGTATTTATTTTATTACTCTTTTAAGTCACTTTGCCTTCAAAAACACACAAGTACAAGTCTAAAAGGTGCAACAGGTAATGTGTTACTTTCAGACAGCTGAGCTAGACCAAGGGGTAAGAAAGATGTTTCTGGCAGCAGAAGTAACAAGCAAATTCAACCTGGATGGATATCTACCTACCTGCCCCATACAAATTTCCATCCAGCTGAAATCTCTAATGCCTTATAGTCTCCCAAAGAAAGTTAACAAATAGACATAAAGTAATACTATCAGACATGAAATTCTCAAGAAAATTCTGAGGGAAAGTAGATTAGCAATCACCTAGGCCTGGGATATGAGATTGAACTGGAAGGAGATTGGGATACGAGATTGAACTGGAAGGAGGGATCTTACTGGGTTAATGAAAAGTTTCCAAAACTACACTGTGGTGATAGTTATACAACGTGCTAAATCTACTAAAAATCACTGAGTTTAACTTAAGACAGATATATTTTATGAGGGGGACCCCCCTTTCAAAGAAAGAAATATTTTGAAGGATGTAAAATTATACCCCAACTAAGTTTTAAAATGAAAAAAAAAAAAAAAAAAAGTAAAAGACCACAAATCAGTACAATTATAAAAGAGTAAACAGATATAGATTAACTGTTCAAATAGGAAAACTTACCCTTTTAAGCACTAGGTTATCTCTAATAACTTTCTGGCATTCTTGGGGACAGCAAACTAACATATTTGAAAGAATTTCTATCATATTTATTATAATTATCATATGTTAAAAAAAACCTTCACATTTTATAGTAAACTTAAAACATAAATTTAAGTAAAAATATCACTACCATCAATCTTTATTACAAAGACTCTAAAATCTGAGTAATTATGGTATTCTCAACAAGTAAACATTGATACAGGCCTCAAGATGCTACAATAAATGTTTTAGAGTACAAGTTAGGGTATAAATGTAAACTGTTGGCATTAGTTAATAAAGGCCCTTCTTTGGGACGCCTGGGTGGCTCAGTGGTTGAGCACCTGCCTTCAGCCCAGGGCCTGATCCTGGAGTCCCAGGATCGAGTTCCACATAGAGCTCCCTGCATGGAACCTGCTTCTCCCTCTGCCTATGTCTCTGCCTCTCTCTCTCTGGGTCTCTCATGAATAAATAAATAAAATCTTAAAAAAAAAAAAAAGGCTATTAAAAAAAAGGCCCTTCTTCAAGCTCCTGGTTTCCAGCAATCAGAGAACCAGGAAAACTGAAGCAACAAATGGGTCATTTATACATCATTAGGTAGAACTAAAACTGCCAATACTCAAGTTTAAAAGGTAACACAAAGCTACCTTTCTATATAACTTCTTACCTTCTCATTATTTGTCATTAACCCAGATAATTTGACATTCACCTTTAATTCATTTCATCAAAATTCCTCAACAGCCACAACTCCATCTCGTTTTCCTTTACCTCTATTCTATCTATTGGTACTTACAATGTGTCAGACACTACAGAGATGAAAGATCACTATAAGATAGGTTGGGGTATTAATAATTCTACCTGGACTAACAGGTAAAATTTTGCATTAAAAGGATTTAAACCCATAGAGATGGGGAGACAAGATTTTTAAAAGGAAAAGTTTAAGGTTTAAGAGATTTATATTAAGGGACGCCTGGGTGGCTCAGTGGTTAAGCGTCTGCCTTTGGCTCAGGACCTGATCCTGAGGTCCACGGATTGAGTCCCACATCAGGCTCCCTGCATGGAGCCTGCTTCTCCCTCTGCCTGTGTCTCTGCCTCTCTCTCTCGCTGTCTCTCATGAATAAATAAATTTTTTAAAAAAGAGATTTTTTATTAAGAGAATGAAAAACAACAATGAAAAACAAAAATGAATAGGTAAAGGATGCCTGGGTAGCTCTGCGGTTGAGAGTATGCCTCCAGCTCAGGGTGATTCCAGTCCCAGGATCAAGTCCCACATTGGGATCCCTATGAGGAGCCTGCTTCTCCCTCTGCCTATGTCTCTGCCTCTCCCTCTGTATGTCTCATGAATAAATAAATAAAATCTTAAAAAAAAATGAATAGGTAAATTGTGACCAAATCGAGACCTATATTAAGTGTGAACTTTTTTTTTTTTAAATTTTTACACAATCAGATAAAGATAGGGTCTTTTTTTTTTTTTTTTTAAGATTTTATTTATTTATTCATGAGAGACAGAGAAGCAGAGAGAGAAGCAGGCTCCCTATAGGGAGCCCCATTCAGGACTCAATTCCATGACCCCAGAATCATGCCGAGTGGAAAGCAGATGTTCAACTACTAACCCAGGCGTCCCGGATGACACAGTCTTAAAGCAGTACCAAGGATGTAATTCTAGAATAGATGACTATAAAACATCATAAGTGGAAAGCTATTATTACTAGGTATTAATAGGCCTAAAAAACTTCTACTCCATGGGCAGCTTCCCCTATTCTCCAAAGTAAGTATAACTTTACAAAAGAAAAAAATACACATACTCACATAAACAAATTTCCCCAGACCCTACTAACCCTTTAACCTACAGTCTTCTCCCCATCCTCTTACTAGCATTCTACTAACTTTATCAGAAAATTGCTTTCTCCGAGGTTACCAATATTTTAAAAGCTTTTCCCTCCAAAGTCTTCATTCTGCTTTAATTTCTCTCATTTAGAAATGTCAACCTTTTGTTTCCTAATAGCTTTTTACTTATTACATAAGTAATTCGTGTTCACTGGTAGAAAATCTATGAAATTCATTTAAGTAAAAAGGAAACTAAGTTCCTACAACCAACCTTCTTACTTAAAATTCCTTTTCCTGGCTTCCTCCTACTTTTACGCACAATTCTCCAGTCTCCTTTTTCCTGTTTCTTAAAGTTCCAAAAAACGGGCATGGCCAACAATGAAGCCATCCAGTTCACCCCACACCTCTAGTTCATATTCCTTTCCTCACAATTTACCCAGAAAAATAAGTTTTCTACTGTTGCTTTCTCTCATAACCTTCAATTCCACATTCCCAATTGCCTGCTATACATTTTTTTAAAGATTTTATTTATTCATTTATGAGAGAGAGAGAGAGAGAGAGAGAGGCAGAGACACAGGCAGAGGGAGAAGCAGGCTCTATGCAGGGAGCCCAACATGGGACTCGATCCTGGGACTCCAGGATCACGCCCTGGGCTGAAGGCAGGCACTAAACCTCTGAGCCACCCAGGATTCCCCTGCTATACATTTTCTATCTGATGTTTACCACATCCTCAAACCTGACTTAAAACTTAAGTTGTTTTCTTCAGTATCAATTGCCCCTTTAGACCTACATTTTCCAATAGAATTACCTGATGTCAAAAAAAAAAAAAAAAAAGAATTACCTGATGTCAGTATCTTTTATAGTAACCCTTTAAGAGGTAATTTTTTATTATTTCCCTTCTTTGCAATGCAACCAAAGAGAGCTTCAATTAGCTACTGTACTTTACACTATTTTTAAGGAAAAAGACAAGCATGAGGGCACTATGACATCAAAATATATGCATGAAAACAACCAGATAATTTTAAGAGCGAAGGGATTTCTTCTTTTTTTCAAAAAAAAGATTGTATTTATTTATTCAGCAAAGGGATTTTTTTTTTTAAAGATTGTAATTTATTCATTCATGAGAGACAGAGAGAGGGAGGCAGAGACATAAGCAGAGGAAAAAGCAGGCTCTCTGCAGGAGCCAGATGTGGGACTGGATCCTGAACCCTGGGATCAGGCCCTGAGTCAAGGCAGACGCTCAACCACTGAGCCACCCAAGTGTCCCAAGAGCAAAGGGATTTCTAACTTTTCTGCTTTAAATTTTTATTTATTTATTTTTTTATTTATGATAGTCACAGAGATAGAGAGAGAGAGAGAGAGAGGCAGAGACACAGGCAGAGGGAGAAGCAGGCTCCATGCACCGGGAGCCCGTTGTGGGATTCGATCCCGGGTCTCCAGGATCACGCCCTGGGCCAAAGGCAGGTGCCAAACCGCTGCGCCACCCAGGGATCCCTAACTTTTCTGCTTTACTAAAAAATTTGACAGACGGGGCGTCTCAGTGGCACAGTCCATTAAGCATCTGACTCTTGGTTTCTGCTCAGGTCATGATCTCAGGGTCATGATATGGGGCTGCTACAGTCTGCTTAAGACTCTCTCCTCCCTGTCTCCCCCAACCTCCCATGCTCTCTCTCAAATCAATCAATCTTAAAAGAAGAATTTGACAAAGACAAATACTCTATTTACACGAAATATTAGGCAGAGAGAGGTTAAGTCATCATAGTGGTAGAATTAGGACCAGGTTGAGACTCTTCATTATGTCTTTCAGTTTTTCATTAAATAGTGGTAATACTTAAATGCTTTTCAAGAAAATAAGTAAATAAAAATTAAAAAATGCTTTTCAACCAAGGAGTTTAAAAAAAACTTAATTACAAATTACCTTAACCAAATTAACCAAAAGAAAAAAACCCCACTTTAAATCAAACTCATCATTAATGTGCCACTGATAGAAGCAAATAATAAGTTAAATACTATGTGCATCTATATCTAAAAGAGAAATTTACTTATGAATATTAATGCCAGTGATATCTTTCTTTCAGATCTTTAACATGCTGTCACTGAATAATTTCCTGTGTAACAGCCAAAGTATACAGGGACTTTCCCTCTCCTAAATTCAAAACAGCATCTACTTAGAGATATTCCTAATTAAGGAATGTTACTGGGCAGCCCGGGTGGCTCAGCGGTTTAGGTAGGGCTGCCTTCAACCCGGAGCATGATTCTGGAGACCCGGGATGGGGTCCCGCATCGGGCTCCCTGCCTGCAGCCTGCTTCTCCCTCTGCCTGTGTCTCTGCCTCTCTCTGTGTGTCTCTTGTGGATAAATAAATAAAATCTTAAAAAAAAAAAAAAAAAAAAGGAATGTTACCAGACTATTCTGTCTTCCAAAAATATACATTATATTCCCATAAATATTTTGCTGAATTTCTAGACATGCCAAATTGTACTACAAACATGCCATCATTTTGAACTTTTCCAGACCTAATATTTTCATTACTTGAACATTTCATAAGTCCTTTAATAAAACAAAATCAAACTCACCACTTATGAATAAAATATATCACTTATAGGGATCCCTGGGTGGCGCAGCGGTTTAGCGCCTGCCTTTGGCCCAGGGCGCGATCCTGGAGACCCGGGATCGAATCCCATGTCGGGCTCCCGGTGCATGGAGCCTGCTTCTCCCTCTGCCTCTCTCTCTCTCTCTCTCTCTCTGTGACTATCATAAATAAATAAAAAAAAAAATTAAAAAAAAAATATATCACTTATAGTAGTAACTGTAATCATTTGTGAAAATCCTAGAAGTGACTCAGGTAGTCTATGAATTTAAAGGGTAAACACAAAGAAGTATTAAGAAACTTATCAAAGCCATGTTCACTTACTTTTTCACATAAAGTATGTGAGAAAGCAGCATTTCTATCTACATAAACACGTTACAGCACATTAAGTTTAGGAACTGAAAGTTTAAAAGGCTCCTAGGTAAGCCTTCTAATTCTACTTAAGGCATTTTTCTTGCTGCAAGTATAAGAGGGAAAGAATACTCATGCTAAGATCATATCTGCCTTAAGCAAAGTCAGATTTAATAGTTTTCTTATCCAAAACTTACACATAGCTCTATTATAAGTCTCAACCGCATGCATTGTGAGGGCCGTGTTGACTATGAAACTCCAGAAAGGCAGGAATCACAAATTTCTTTATCAACCACTTAGCTCAGTGCCTATCAAAAGACATTTGCTATTAAATGAATCAAAGGAGCCTGACACTTGGTTTCAGCTCAGGTTATCTCAGGGTCATTAAGATCAAACCCGTGTAGGGCTCTGCACTGAGCACGGTTGGCTTAAGATTCTCTCTCCCTCTCCCTCTGCCCCTCCCCTGCTCTCTCTCTCAAATTAAAAAAAAGAAAAAGAACCAGATTGGGAACTGTTATTCGGAATAAACATTTCAAAAAAAATTTTCCTGACATTACACTTAAAATTTCAGTTCAAATCTAAGCTTCATTTGAGGACTTGTGTAGGACTCTGTCTTGTGTACAGTATTGTATCCCCAGCATGAAGATAGAATTTGCCACATGATAAGCACTCAAATATTTTTTCAAGTATTTTTAAAATATTTGAAAACAATCAGAAATAATGAGTTGTTGAATAGTCCATTCTCAGCTAATCTCACAAGACTAAAAAAAACACCATCTACAGATTTTATTGCCACTGGAGAGAAGTTCAAAGTCAATGAACTTTTAGAGTAGGAGACAGGGCAGCCCGGGTGGCTCAGCGGTTTAGTGCCGCCTTCAGCCCAGGGCATGATCCTGGAGACCCGGGATCGGATCCCACATCGGGCTCCCTGCATGAAGCCTGCTTCTCCCTCTGCCTGTGTCTCTGCCTCCCTCTCTCTCTCTCTCTGTGTTTCTCATGAATAAATAAAATAAAAAAAAAAAAAAGAGAGAAGTGACAACAATCATCTAGTTCAAATAAAATTAAAATAGTTAAAATTTAAGGACAAATATATATAACTAGGTGTTAAAAAGGAGTTTTCAATTTACAAAGTACCAAAGAAGGTCTGAGTAGGAAAAGATGGCATTTAAGATGGGATTAATAAGATCTGTGAACAAGAAAACTTATTTTTAGGTGGAAAGAGCTTAACAGGAGGGGTGGGCGCACAAGCAAAGGTTTGTATAGAAAGGTTTCCACTGAAGAACACTGACAGCAAAATCAGGAAGAATGCAGAAAGACTATTGTCTACTATAATAATTTGCCAAAACCTTCAGAGATATCTTAACTTTATCTTATAAATGAAGAAACAAGTATTTCTAAGTGAATGAGAGGGAGAGTAGGAAGTAGCAAACAGTCTCTGGAAACATAATATACGATGAATGTTGAATGAATACCAAATGTCACGTGTATTTAAAAAAAAATTTTTTTTAAACTCTACCTATAGATATACAGAAGTCAATTAATCTCAAGGTATATAATTTAAATGATAAATGACAGATTCCTGTACACAAATCTACTTTTCTAAAGATTTTATTTGTTATTCATGAGAGACACAGAGAGAGAGAGGCAGAGATATAGGCAGAGAGAGAAGCAGGCTTCCTACAGGAAGCCTGATGTGGGGACTCCATTCTGAGACTAAGGGATCATGTCCTGAGCTGAAGGCAGACGTTCAACCACTGAGCCACCCAGGCATCCCACAAATCTACTTTAAAGACTGAAAGACATTTCTATTACTCAAGTTCTTATTTCTCTTTGCATACAAGTAATTGCTGAGAGTCCATAGTGTGCCAGGCACTGTGTTTATAATTGTGCTAATTTTCGTGTTACAGTAATGCTACTAATGATCTTACTGTTCAGACACCTGTGTTCCTTCTCCATTAGTGCTGATCATTTTCCACTGAAATATACAACTACTACAGTTAGACTGAGACAGGAAATAAAACGCATGGCACAGTAGATGGGTTAATCAGTTGGCACTTATGCAGTAGTTCAAATAACCTGAAAAGAACTTATTAGGTGCCAAATACTTTCCTGAAGTTTTTACATGCCTCATCTCACTCAACCCACATGACACTATGACATACATACTATTACTACTTTTATCTTACACATAAAGGAAAATGGTGCTTAGAAGTTAAATAAATTTCCTAACATCCCTCAGCTAGTATAGAACACTTCATAGTTAAAAAAAACAAAAAAACAAAAAACCCAGTAACTAAGTGGGTTCTCAATCATATTTCCAAGAATTCTTGTACTTTTTATCGGTTTTCTCCAGTCTTTGAGCCAAAGCTTGTTACATGATGATATTTCAAATTGGGACATGACAACGTGGTCCAACACTGTAAGAGCAATTGAGAGGGGAAAAAAAAAAATCAAAATTCATGCCATGCCACAGAGTTAAGTCAGTAAGGAGTATTAAATATATCTTGAAATTTCTGCCGAAAAGTGTCTTTACTGTGGTCTCTAGTAGTTTAACGGAACTTTCTTAATTTTATCTATATGTAACATAAAAATATATAAATGGTTTAAATACCCTTAATTTGAGGGTGGTTTAACAGAGCTAAAGCCCATATTATTATCTACCCTAATGAAGTAAAGCCTAACACTGACAAATCAAAGAACTGCTGTAACAAAAGACAAATCCTCACCTTGTAAAACTTAAAATTATACTAGTGAAACTAAATAAAATATGTATGATAAACCAGGGCTATGGAGAAAAATAAATGAAGGGAGATGTAGAGTGTCTGGAATGTTGTATTCAGGGGAAGTCCTCGGTGATAACGGAGACAGCTGAACAATGATAGAAGAGATCAAGTCTGGGAGATTACTGAAATAAAACAGTTCCAAGAAGATGGAACAGTTAAGTGCAATCACTGTAAGGCAAGAGAACTCTGTTTTTAACTATCTGCATTATAATACTTTGATAACATTTACAATTTTTATACTTAGTGATATCACTTCAATTAGCTTAAGCGATTCACTCAAATGTCAATCATCTTTTTCTTTTAACTAAATGAACCAAAGTATAATTCCAATTGAATAAAAGCAGTATGGAATGATTGCTTCCTGTCTTATCCAAAGCAAGAAGAGCCTGACAGAAATAAACTGTTACTTCCTCATTCTTACTACAGTTAACCTTCTTCAAGACTTATCTGGGATCTGTTTCCTAAATCAAGGTTCTGCCACAAAAAAAAAAAAGTCAAAGCAAGTAAGCATTCAAATGGAAGCACTTGATTAAAATTGAATGAAGACTAAAGATAAGAATTTTCTAATTAAAAGAAAAGTTATCTTAGGAAAAATTACTAAAAAATCAAGATGAAATAATGGAAAGAAATTTCAGAATGTAAACAGCTAAGAATCACAGAAATAAAGGCTAGACCACAAATTTTGTCAGAAAAGCACTGTTCAATATTCCAGAGTACTCCAAAATCTTAACAGAAGCTTAACAGTTTAAAATGCTATACTATTTTGATTATTCATCTTCTAAAAATCAGCCTATGAAATATTTATCCCAGGTCTCAAGTATAAGATGTCAGTGTATATTACTAGACATTCAATAACTGCTTGAGGAATGGATGAATTTCAAATTTTTCTATAAGGGAACCAATTCTTTTTTTTCAAATAATTTTTAAAATTAACAATTACAAACAGCATGTTTAGTCAGAATAATAAAATCATGGTAGAAATCACTGACTAAATTTTTGGGGCACCTAAACTTACCTATGCATTAATACTTCATAGACAAAATAATGTTCATCTTAACCTGTATCTCTCACAAAACAAAACAAAGTGATCTAGAACTCCCTCCATAGTTTCATAATGGTTCAAAATGGGAATGTATTTCAGTGAATTATTTTATACCCAAAAGAAATCTAAGCTCCTCCCAAGGTGACTTTGAGCCTAACAATTTGGAGGGGTGGGGGGTGGGATAGGGACTGGTTCATTGGGTAAAGCAGGGGACTCTGGATCTTGAGGTTGTGGGTTGGGTGCAGGGATTAATCACAAAATCTTTTTTAAAAAATTAGCATCACTCTTGGTATGATCTAATGACAGTTGCACTTACATATGTAAGATTTAACTTTTTTATTTTGTTTTACTTTATTTTATTTTTTAAAGATTTTATTTATTTATTCATGAGAGACAGAGACACAGGCAGAGGGAGAAGCAAGCTCCATGCAGGGAGCAGGATGCAGGACTGGATCCTGGGACCCCAGGATCACGCCCTGAGCCAAAGGCAGATTCTTAACCTCTGAGCCACCCAGGCGTCCCTAACTTTTTTATTTAAAAATAATTTTACACTTAATTTGCGTAAACTTTCTGGGTAGGCTTCTTATAAAAATATAAGTTTCTTGAGGGCAGAGATCTCTAAAAACAGCCTTATACACTGAAGATGTCCAATTAGGAATACTCCTGTGGCTTCTGAAAAGTCAACATAAATGTTTTTTACTTGAGTTTCCTACCAGCTAAGAGGAGCATAAAATAACTGAATTTCTACTTTAAAGAGGGACTTCTTTTTCCGTTTAAAAATAAATGTACACTGAACTTCACTAAAGCTTGCAGACTCAGTAGGATACCAAAAGACCAATTATTAACTGGCACAGGAAATTACAGGAGTCCTTTTAAGAAGCCTTTAAAATACTAAAATATAGAAAGTTGCAGAAATTTAGAAACAAATAATAAAACTGAAGATAGTAATCTGCCCACATATTAAGGCTGTTTTACCAAAGTGTGGTTCCCCCGAAAATAAAGGGGGAAAAAAGGAACCAATCCTCAGCGAGTTGATAACAAGCTTGGCACGTTTCAAGGCACCCTGCCTTACACTGTTCTCACTTGACCGTCACAGCAACCCTGTAGCCTAATTTTATGAATGGGAGAAACTCAGCAGCAAAAGGTTAAGCGACTTGCCCAAGGTCAGTCAAGAAAATCAGTGGTTCAGCTCTACCTGGAAGGGTGCACTTCACCCGACACTTTCTACTACAGAGCCCTGCCTCCCACTGTGGCATTAGCAGCGTAGAACAGGGAATCAGACTAATACAGATATAGGTAGCCCGCACTACCCTCGCCCTTCCAGAGAGGCGGGGGGCTTGCCTCTGAAAGCTTTCCCTAGCCGCCCAGTCGCAGGCAGGAAAGTTGTGCAGATCACCGATCAGCCCCGTGAAATGACAAGCTGACAGGCGCAGCCCCCAAAGGACCAGCTCTACATTCCCTGGAGCCCCTCCGAACCCGGCGCCAGCGAGACGGCTCCCGGAAACGTCTGAAAAACCTCCCAGTGAGTTTCGCCCCCTCCTGGGCGCGAGGAACGAGCTGGAAATGAGCCAGAGGGCGGCTGGCCACCCGAGCCTGCCATGTGTCCAGCCCGTCACGCCCGCCTCGCCTCAGCCGGCTCCTCATGCCTTGACCGCAGCCAGAGGCCCAGCTCAGGATCCGACGCAAAGGCTGCCTTGGAGGCCGCCACCACCGCAGCAGCCCGTGGCGCCCTGGCGTGGCACTCGCAGTCAGGTCCCCGCCCCACCTCTCCTGATGGGCCCCTGAGAGACGCCGTCCGCGCCTCTGGCCAGGCCCAGAGGGTTCGGCCTGCCACAGTCAGCCGCCCGCCCGGCGTCCTTACTTCATTGAGCTGGCGCTCCGCGGCCTCACGCAGCGCTGGGTCCATGGTGCCCCGCAGGGCCTCGATAATGGTGTTGGGGTCCATCGCAGCGCGGACTCGGTCAAACCCGGGGTTCGGGTGCTACTGGGCCAGGAATAGCGCCGCTCACAGCGCACATGGACCCGCCGCGCTCCGCAGCGGCAACCGGCGCGAAAGGAAAGAGAAGCGCCAAGGCCCCGGATAGAACCTCTTCGCCTCGGCGTGGAGGCGGGAGATGCTCCAGCCACTTCCTGTCGGCGCGCGCGCGAGGCACCTTGGGAGATGTAGTCCGCGTGAGCTTTACGCAGCCCACGTGGCTTTGAACTGTAGCTGCTACAGGCAGGTCTTGCTTTTCAAAAAGGAAAAATGTTCAGGCAGCACATAAAAAAAAATTAAAACAACCACACGCAAAGGTTTCCCATAATAATATACCTGTGCGACCGTGAGGCGGATGTGATGCGAGATGTGGTGCCATCCATTGCTAGTAATTGAAAAAAATTTTTTGAAATGTAATTTCAGATGGTTTCTAAATGCCATAAAAATGTTCATAATCTTTACCCCAAGAATTCCCATTCATGAGACTTTATACTAAGAAAATGACACAAAAGATTAAATAAACTTTATGTGTGAAAGGTATTAAACGTTACATATCTATGATTACCAATTAGTAAAAATAGGATTTTTATTGAGTCTCCAAATTTTGGTAGGAACTTTATATAAATCACCTGTAAACACAGAATAAGAACATAATCTCTATTAGATTATTTATTTATTTATTTATTTATTTATTCATTTATTTATTTATTTACACTCATCTTTTAAAAAAGTTAAACAGTTTCAGAAAGGTTAAATAACTTGCCCAAGTTCACTTAGTAAGAAGTTCACCTAGGATTTCAAACAGGATATTTCTGCTTTGAAAGTTTTCATTCTCTTCACTAAAACACTGCTTTTTAAGAGAAATGTCAATATGAGAACTGTTAAGCAAATTAAAATAATTCAATTAAATATTTCACAGCCATTAAAATGACAAATATTACATATAGTAACAACACAAAAACAGTTATATGAGGCTATGGCTTTGAAACATGGGCAAAGACTGGAAAACAAAGCTGGCAAATGAAATAAATTGATTTTCTAGGGTGTTGAGATTTTGAGAAATTTCTTTTCATATTTGTCATCGCTATAATAAAATTATATAAACATATTTACTTATAATGAATCATAAACCTTCAAATGCAACTTGTTAAAAGATCACTTATTGTTTTTAGTTTGCAAAAAAAGAGGAATGGGGGTACAAAAATCTTTCCCTGAAACAGTGGACTTTGCAATATTAATATCTCTTACATGCCAACTTCTGTGCCTGGAAGGAAGGTTTATATAATTATTCCTAATTTACAAATAAAGAATCCAAGGTTCACAAGCTACTTAAATTGTGAAAGATCATAAAATTTCCTTAATATAACTTTAAAAAAATTTATTTATCTTTTCATGAGAGACAGAGAGAGAGAGAGAGGCAGAGACACAGGCAGGGGTAGAAGCAGGCTCCATGCAGGGAGCCTGATGTGGGACTCAATCCCAGGACTCCAGGACCATGCCCTGAACCAAAGGCAGACACTCAACCACTGAGCCACCTAGGCATCCCAATATAACCTATTGTTAACTCTATCAGTGTACTGATACAGTCTATTTAAGAATTTCCTGGGATACCTGGGTGGCTCAGCGGTTCAGTGCCTGCCTTCCACCCAGGGAGTGATCTTGGAGTCCCGCGATCGAGCCCCACATCCCGCTCCCTGCATGGAGCCTGCTTCTCCCTCTGCCTGTGTCTCTGCCTCCCTCTCATTCTCTCTCTCTCTCTCTCTCTGTCATGAATGAATAAATAAAATCTTAAAAAAAAAAAAATTTCCTCTTCCTGGGGTATCTGGATGGCTCAGTAGGAAGAGCATATGACTCCTGATCTTGAGGTCATTAACTCTTGATCTTGGAGTTCTGAGTTTGAATCTCATATTGAGTCTACACCTAGGGATTACTTAAAAATAAATAAACTTTTAAAAAATCTCCTCTCTCTACCTATCCCTCAATTGTGATAGCCTTAAAAATAAGGCTTATATTTTATTCACTTTTGTATCCCTATCACATATCATGAAGCTTAAATGTCTGCTAAGAGTTCAATAAATATTTTAGTGAATAGAAGAAGAAAGGAATGAATGAGCTAGTAATGAGTTGTTGGTGGCTGAGCCAGAATTGATACTTCAATTTTCATGATTCCAAATCCAATCCTCTTTGCACTACTACATATCAATTTTAGATTCCAGGATTGACTTGTACATTATGAAATTGTGACAATTACAGCATAGCACAATGTATGTAAAAGACCTGACACACAGCAGCCCCAGTAGCCCAGCAGTTTAGCGCCGCCTTCAGCTCAGAACGTGGTCCTGGAGACCCAGGATTGAGTCCCACATCGGGGTCCCTACATGGAGCCTGCTTCTCCCTCTGCCTATGTCTCTGCCTCTCTCTCTCTCTCTCTCTCTCTGTCTTTCATGATTAAATAAATAAAATCTTAAAAAAAAAAAAAAGACCTGACGCATAAAAAGTGCTCCAAAAATATTAATTCCCTTTCCCTGAAACTGAAAGGGAGAGGTGGTAATGGAAAATATGGTTTTGGACAACGCCGGTGGCTCAGCGGTTTAGTGCCGCCTTCAGCCCAGGGCCCGATCCTGGAGACCAGGGATCAAGTCCCATGTCTCCCTGCATGGAGTCTGCTTCTCCCTCTGCCTGTGTGTTTCTGCCTGTGTGTGTGTGTGTCTCATTAATAAATAAATAAAATCTTTAAAAATATATATGGTTTTTAAGCTGTAGTATTGGGAACTGGGACCCAGGAAGTTTTTCAGATCTAAAGCTGCAGTGGGGCCTGTGTATTGTGCTTCAGAGAGAATAGAGCTCATAGGATGCTAGATAACTGTCTGGGGAACCAGAGTTCCTTTATCCATACAAGGAGTTTGGCTCCAAGACTCTTCAAAAGCTTAGCTGCTATGTGATTAGCACACCCAACTTATCCGTAGGTTTATTATTTTTTGTCAAGCTACTGATGCGGAGAATGTGACTTATATGACTGGAAATTTAGATGTGAGCTCCTCTAGGGCAGGAACAATGTCTCTCTTTGTGGTAAACACAGAAATGAGCATGTGCTCAATCAATAAATGTGTAGAGATTAAAGAAAAGAGTGCTACATTATGCCAGTAGAAACATAAATAGATAAACTTACCTCAACGCTCAGTCTCAAGTCCCAATACCACTATAACCAATACATAATGCCTTCTTGAGTAAGATTAGTCTGAGGAATTCAGAAAAGTATAAATTACAAGGTTTCAGAGCTGATTTTTTTTTTAAGATTTTACTTATTTATTCATGATAGAGAGAGAGAGGCAGAGACACAGGCAGAGGGAGAAGCAGGCTCCATGCCAGGAACCTGACACAGGACTCAATCCCAGGACTCCAGGATCGCGCCCTGGGCCAAAGGCAGGCGCCAAACTCTGAGCCACCCAGGGATCCCCAGAGCTGATTTTGAGCTGGAATGGAATTGGACAAAAATAGAAGTAAGGAACAATGCAAGGGTCACTTGGTTAACTGATCCTATAAATGATGGCTCTGTTGTTCTAACAGAAAAAACATGTCTTCCTACAGGTATGAAAGAAAAGGACGGTCCAGGGAGTGACCGTACAACTATAAGAAAAGGGAATAAAAAGAATCAATTTTCCCTTTACAAACCTTCATTGGAAGCTTTTGTGGGCTAAACACCAGAGATAAGGCCTTGATGATAAATATCTAGCACCCAAAGGTATCTTAAGACCTAGACTGATCTGTCTGAGGTGACTGGATTTTTGTCAAGACATTCCATAATTACTGAAAGCCCACATCCTATACATCCTATGCTAGGACTATTTCAGATATCCAAAACATTTTAGACAACATTTTTCATGAAATTTAGTTTTTAAAATAATGATAATCACTACTCATAACTAAGTGAAATTCATTTTTACACTTTGGTAAGATCTTTAAACAATTCAAAACATAGGGGGTTAGGATGCCTGGCTGGCTCAGTCAATATAGTATGAGACTCTTTTTTTTGTTTGTTTTAAAGATTTTATTTATTTATTCATGAAAGACACACAGAGAGAGAGGCAGAGACGCAAGCAGAAGGAGAAGCAGGCTCCATGCAGGGAGCCTAATGGACTCAATCCCGGGTCTCCAGGATCACGCCCTGGGCTGAAGGCAGCACTAAACCGCTGAACCACCTGGGCTGCCCAGTATGAGACTCTTGATCTTGGAGTCATGAGTTCAAGCTCGACATTGGGGGTAGAGTTTACTTTAAAAATAAATAAGTTTTCTTGAGCATTATCCTTTCCCAGGTATCTGCTTACTCCTAGGACCACAACAGAAAAATATTTTAAAGTGGGGGGTTAAAAAAAAAAAGACATGGAAGCCAAGAAAAGAGTGATTATGTTCTGAGGCATGTACAAACTGTGCTGCCTCAGGAAACCTTTTATCTCACTGGCCCTCATTTTTTAGTTTTTACCTGTGAAACAAGTAAATAATCCTATCTGGGCTCCCAAAATTATTCTGAGAATCAAATGAGATTGGGAAGTGCTTTGTAATTAGAAAGATCAGAACAAAAATAAGTTGTTATTGGTATTTTAAGGGGAGAACTGAGGAGAAAGGAAAGTAAGAGGGCAAGGAAGGAGAGTTAAAGAAAGTGACAAAATGAGTTTTTGCAGAGCATCCTTCCTAGCAGCTAGAATTCTGCATGTTCAGCATCTTTGTAAGTATGTGTCTAAAGCTTAGTATGCAAAAAAAGGTAAAAGACAGTCTTGTACTGAAATTGTCAAATGAAGACCATTTCTCATTGCATTTCTTTTTTTTTCTTATTTTTAAAGATTTTATGTATTCATTTGACAGAGAGAGAGTGAGAGAGAACACAAGCAGGAGGAGCAGCAGAGGGAGAGGGAAAAGCAGACTCCCTGCTGAGTAGGAAGCTCTATAAGGGCTGGATAACAAGGCTCTATCCCAGGACCCTAGGATCATGACCAGAACTGAAGGCAGACACTTAACCCACTGAGCCACCAAGGCACCCCTATTACATTTCTTTTAAATACACTGACTTACAAAAATTGGAGTTCATGCTCTAAACCATATAAATAATTTTATTTTTTTTAAAGATTTATTTATTTTATGATAGACACAGAGAGAGAGAGGCAGAGACACAGGCAGAGGGAGAAGCAGGCTCCATGCCAAGAGTCCAACGCGGGACTCGATCCAGGGACTCCAGGATCGCACCCTGGGCCAAAGGCAGGCGCCAAACCGCTGAGCCACCCAGGGATCCCCATATAAACAATTTTATTGTTGTTTGTTTATTTTTATTTATTTATGATAGTCACACACAGGGAGAGAGAGAGAGGCAGAGACACAGGCTGAGGGAGAAGCAGACTCCATGCACCGGGAGCCCAACGTGGGATTCGATCCCGGGTCTCCAGGATCACGCCCTGGGCCAAAGGCAGGCGCTAAACCGCTGCGCCACCCGGGGATCCCTATAAACAATTTTAAAGATCAACTTCATCAAAGTTTAATTTACAGGAAATTCAATGAGTGTTCACGAAGTTATACAGTCATGTCACACTACCTCAATCAACATACAGATTATCTCCATCAGACCTTTCCAGGTAATCTTTACATGTTCAGCTCTGTGCCACATATGCTCACTGATGTTCTCTCTATCGTTATCAATTAGATTTGCCTTTCCTACTGTTTCATATACATGGAATCATTCAGTAAGTACTTTTTGTGTCTGGCTTTTTTCACTCACTGTAGTGTTTCTGAGATTATTTCCATGAAGCTGAGCGTATAGGTAGTTCCCTCTTTGTTGCTAAATGGCAGTCTGTTACCTGATATACAAATTATTCATTCATCTGTTGGTGAACATTTGGGTCATTTATGGTTTTCGCTATTGTGAATTAAACTGATATGTACATTCCTGTACAAGTTTGAATGTGAATGTATGTTTTCATTTCTCTGGTAAATAGCCAAGAATGGGGACGCCTGAGTGGCTCAGCAGTTGAGCATCCGCCTTTGGCTCAGGGTGTGATCCCAGAGACCGGGGATTGAGTCCCACATTGGTCTTCCTTCATGGAGCCTGCTTCTCCCTCTGCCTATGTCTCTGTCTTTTTCCTGTGTGTCTCTCATGAATAAACAAACAAGCAAACAAATATCTTTAAATAAATAAATAAATAAATAGCTAAGAATGGAATGGTTGATTTATATCGTAAATGTATATGTAACTCTATAAGAAACTGCCTGAATCATTTCTCAAATTGGTTGTACAATTTTATATTCCCATGAGCTATTTATGGGCATTCCACTGTGCATATCTTCACCAACAGTTTGAATTCTCTGTCTTTTAAAGTGTAGAGTGGATGTGTAGTGGTTATGTGATTATGTATGTCATTACGCACTAGTGCATTTCTCCAATGATGAATAATATTGAGCATCTTTTCACGTGCTATTAGCCATTTGTATCATCTTTTGAAAAGTGTCTGTTTCATCCATTTTTAAAATTGGGTTGTTGCCTTACTGCTCTTGGGTTGTAAGATATTCTGGGGACAATTTTTTTTTGGTCAGATTTCTGTAATGTGAATATTTTCTTTTAGTCTGCATCTTTTCATTTTCTTAATTTATCTTTCAAAAAGCAGTGTCCTATTTTGATAAAGTTCAATTTATCTATTGTTTCACGAGGTGATTGCACCTCTTGTGTTCTTTTTTTTTTTTCACCTCTTGTGTTCTATATAAAAAATCTTTCCCACTTCAAATTGTAAAGATTTTCTCCTATGTTTTTTCCTAGAAATTTGTAGTTTTAGCATTTATGTTTTGATCTATGGTCCAATTTTGGGGGCAGGTGATGTGAGGTAGTGACTAAAGTCATTTCCTTCTGCATATGGATATCCAGCTAATTAGTACAGTACAATTTTTTTTTAAGTTTATCCTTGACCATTGAATTACCTTGGCCTCTTTGTTGAAAATCAATTGACCAAATATGTGTAGATCTGTGTTTGAATTCTCTACTCTGTTCCATTGATCTATTTATGTGTCTGTGCGGACTACGGCCATACCACCCTGAACGTGCCCAATGTCATCTTGTCTGTGTCTATGCCAGTATCACAACACCTTGATTAATGTACCTTTCTAGTAAGTCTTAAAGTCAAATAGTGTAAATCTTTCAACTTTGTTACTGTTTTTCAAATTTGTTTAGATTATTCTAGGTTATTTGCATTTCAAAATACATTTGGGAAATTCAGCTTGTTAATTTCTAGTTTTAAAAAAGCCCGTTTAGGGGTACCTAGATGGCTCAGTTAGTCTGCCTTTGGTTCAGGTCATGATCTCAGGGTCCTGGGACAGAGCCCCCATCCGGCTCTCTACTCAGCAGGATGTCTGTTTCTCCCTCTCCCTCTGCTTGCTTTTAAATACACTGACTTACCCCCGCCTTGTGTGCACACACATGATCTCTTTCAAATAAATAAATAAAATCTTTTTTAAAAAGGCTTTTGGGGCAGCCCGGGTGGCTCAGTGGTTTAGCACCGCCTTCAGCCCAGGGCGTGATCCTGGAAACCCAGGATAGAGTCCCACATCAGGCTCCCTGCATGGAACCTGCTTCTCCCTCTGCCTTCGTCTCTGCCTCTCTCTGTGTCTCTCATGAATAAATAAAATTTTTAAAATAAAAAATAAAAATAAAAAGGCTTTTAAAGGGGCACCTGGGTCGCTCAGCAGTTGAGCGTCTGCCTTCAGCTCAGGGCGTGATCCTGTAGTCCCAGGATTGAGTCCTGCATCAGATTCTCCTCGAGGACGCTGCTTCTTCCTCTGCCTTTGTCTCTGCCCTCTCTCTGTGTGTCTCTCATGAATAAATAAATAAAATCTGAAAATAAAATAAAAAGTCTTTTGAGATTTTGATAGATAATGCATTTAATTTGCACATCACAAGATGTGGCTAGCTCAGTTGGTGCAGCAATCAACTCTTGTGGTGCAGCAATCCACAAAGTTGTGGATTCAGGCCCCATGTTGGGTGTGTAGATTACTTAAAAATAAAATCTTTTTAAAAATTTACACATAGGGATCCCTGGGTGGCGCAGCGGTTTGGCGCCTGCCTTTGGCCCAGGGCGCGATCCTGGAGACCGGGGATCGAGTCCCACGTCGGGCTTCCGGTGCATGGAGCCTGCTTCTCCCTCTGCCTGTGTCTCTGCCTCTCTCTCTCTCTCACTGTGTGCCTATCATAAATAAATAAAAAATTAAAAAAAAAAAATAAGAAAAAAAAAATAAAAATTTACACATAAACTTGGGTAAAATTAACATCTTAAAAATATTGAGTGTTTTGATCCTTTAATATGTTATATCTCTCAATTTTTTGGATATTTAAAGAATTTCTCTAACAATATTTTTAGTTTTCAGTGTACAGATTTCACACATATTTTCTTAAATGTATCCCTAAGTATTTCATGTTATATATAACATATATATATATCATTTCCAACTGTTTTTGCTTATATCTAGAAAGACAATTGATTTTTATGTTTTGACCTTCTATCCTACAGTCTTGCTAAGCAAACTTACTAATTTTAGTAGTTTCTTTTCTAAATTCCTTAGAATTTCCTGTGCATATAACCAGATCTTCTGCACATTAAAATGGTTTTACTTTCTTCCCATACTTTAGCCATAGAGTTTTCATAGATTCTATTAGATTGAAAAGGTTCCTTAACATTTCTAGTTTTCTTAAGAGTTTTTAACATAAACAGGATGTTGAATTCTGTCAAATATTTTCCTAGAGCTATTGATACCATCATACGGATTTTCTTCTTTATTCTGTTAAGGTGGTGAATTATATTAATTGATTTTCACATGTTGCTTTCCTAGAATAAACCTCAGTTAGTCTTAACGTATTAACATTAAAAAAAACATTTTTATATATTGCTGGATCAATTAGCTAATTTTTTGGAGGACATTTGCATCTATCTTCATGAAGGATATTGGTCAGTAGTTTTCTTAAATGGCTTTACCTAGTTTTAATAATAGGGTAAAGCTGGTCTCATAAAATATACTTCTTCCTCCTTTGTTTTCTGAAAGATTTTGGGTAGAACTGGCATTATTTCTTCTTTAAATATTTGGTAGAAATCAGCAGTGAAACTATCTGAGCCCTGAAGATTTCTTTTTCGAAAAATTTTAAATAATGAAGTAAGTTTTAGTAGATATAGGACTATGTAGATTTGGGGGAGAAGTACACCAAATTTTTGCTTTTTTGATAGATTTTTAAAAATTAAAGTACATTTGACATGCGATATTGTGTTGGTTTCAGTTGTACAACACAATGATTTGATAAATATATACATTACAAAATGCTTACCATGATAAAGTGTGGCTACCATCTGTTATCAAAGTTATTACAGGGATGCCTGGGTGGCTCAGTAGTTGAGCATCTGCCTTGGGCTCAGAGTGTGATCCCAGGGCCCTAGGATTGAGTCCCACATCAGGCTCCCTGCATGGCGCCTGCTTCTCCCTCTGCCTGTGTCTCTGCCTCTTTCTCTGTGTCTTTCATGAATAGATAAATGAAATCTTTAAAAAAAAAAAAGTTATTACAATATTATCAACTATTTCCCCATGCTGTACTTTTTATTTTTTTTTTTAAGATTTTATTTATTTATTCATGAGAAAGAGAGAGAGAGAGAGAGAGGGAAAGAGGCAGAGACACAGGCAGAGGGAGAAGCAGGCTCCATCCAGGGAGCCTGATGTGGGACTTGATCCCGGGTCTCCAGGATCACGCCCTGGGCTGAAGGCGACGCTAAACCTCTGAGCCACCCAGGCTGCTCCTTGCTGTACTTTTTATCCCCATGACTTACTTATTTTACAACTGAAAGTTTGTATCTCATAATCTTCTTCATCTATTTAACTCATTCTCCCATCCCTACCCCTCTGGTAACTACTAGCTTGTTCTCAGTATTTATGAGACTGTTTCTGTTTGGTTTGTCTCTTTGCTTTGTTTTTAAATTCCATATATAGGTGAAATCATGTGGTATTTGTCTTTTCTTTCTGACTTATTTTACTTAGCCTAGTACCCCTTAGGTCCATCCATGTTATCACAAATGGCAAGAGCTCATTCTTTTTCATGGCTGAGTAATATTCCATTATACATATTCACACAGAAATAGAGAGACTCTACAATTCCTAGCTTTGACATGACTGAAGTCCTCAATTTTCTATCCTGTAAAATATAACAATAGCAATTTTATCATTAGATTGTGGTAAGATAATATATATCAAGCAGTTAGCACAAACCATGCACACAGAGTATGGGAAACTCAACAAGTGGTAATTTGAACTGACACCTCACCAAAGAAGACATACAGATGGCAAATAAGTATATAAAAAGATTCTCAATATCATAGGTCATTAGAGAATTGCAAATGAAAACAATAAGATACCACTGTACACCTATCAGAATGGCTAAGGTAAAAAACACTGACAACACCAAATGATGGTGAGATTGTGAAACAACAGAAATTATTTCTTTTTTTTTTTAATTTTATTTGTTTATTCATGAGAGACACACAGAGAGAGAGAGGCAGAGACACAGGCAGAGGGAGAAGCAGGCTCCATGCAAGAAGCCCAGTTTGGGACTCGATCCCGGGACTTCAGGATCACGCCCTGGGCTGAAGCCAGGCGCTAAACCGCTGAGCCACCCAGGGATCCCAGAAACTCTCTTTCATTGCTGGTGGAAATGCAAAATGGTACAGCCACATTGGAAGACAGTTTGGCAGTTACTTACACAACTAAACACATTCTTACCGGGCAGCCCCGGTGGCACAGCGGTTTAGCGTTGCCTGCAGTCCGGGGTCTGATCCTGGAGACCTGGTATCGAGTCCCGTGTCAGGATCCCTGCATGGAGCCTGCTTCTCCCTCTGCCTGTGTCTCTGCCTCTCTTTGTGTGTCTCTATGAATAAATAAATAAAATCTTTGAAAAAAATAAAATAAACACATTCTTACCATACAATCCATACAATCCAGCAATTGCATTCCTTGGTAGTTGCCCAAATGAGTTGAAGACATATTTCCAAACAAAAATCTATACATGAACGTTTATGGCAGCTTTATTATATAATTGTCAAACTAGGAAGCAACCAAGATATTGAATAGGTGAATGGATAATTAAGGTGCATATGTTCGTGCAATGGTATATTACTCAGCAATGAAAAGAAATGAGCTGTCAAACCACATAAAGACAGAGGAAACAAGTATATGTTGCTAAGTTAAAGAAGCCAACATGAGGGCAGCCCTGGTGGCACAGCGGTTTAGCACCGCCTGCAGCCCAGGGCATTATCCTGGAGGCCCTGGATCGAATCCCATGTCGGGCACTCTGCATGGAGCCTGCTTCTCCCTCTGCCTGTGTCTCTGCCTCTGTCTGTCTCTGCATCTCTATGAATAAATAAATAAAATATTAAAAAGAAAAGAAGCCAACATGAAAAGATTATATACTATATTTATATGACATTCTGGAAAAGGCAAAACCATGGAAAATGTGAAAATATTAGTGGTTGGCAGGGGCTCAAGGAATGGAGAGAGAGATGAATAGGGAGATTTTTAAGTAGTAAAACTACTCCACATGATACTACTTATATAATAATATAAGGTACATGGCCTTATATATTTGTCAAAACCCATAGAATGTACAACACAAGAAGTGAATCCTAATGTAGACCATAGACTTTTGTTGATAATATATCAATATCAGCTCATCAATTACAACAGAAATACTACATTAATGAAAGATACTAATGATAGAGAAAACTGTATAGGGAGGGGTGAAGAGACAAGTGGAACACTTTGTACTTTCTGTTCACTTTTTCTAAAACTGCTCCAAAGAAAATAAAGTGAATTCAAAAATAAATAGTGGTAAAATTATGTAAGTGGAGAACAAATTGGTGGTTATCAAGGGTTAGAGATGGTAACAAAGAAGGAGGAAAATAAGCTGTGTGACTATAAAGGGGGTGGCACAATGGGGATGTGCTGATAAAATATCTTGATTGCAGTGGTAGTTACACAAATCTATGCATATAATATTACATAGAGCTATGCACAAACATTGCACCAATGTCAATTTCCTGGTTTTAATATTGTGCTGCTTAAGATGTAATAGGGAAACTGGGTGAAGAGTACACAGGATTTCTCTGTATTATTTTTTTAAATTAAGGTACAGGGTTATATTAGCTTTAGGTATATAATACAGTGATTCAACAGTTCTGTACATTATTAGGTGATCAACACAATAAGTGTATTCTAGGGTGACAGAACATGAGAGACACCCAACTCTGGGAAACAAACAAGGGATGGTGGAAAGGGAGTGGGCAGGGGGTTGGGGTGACTGGCTGATAGGCACTGAGGGGGGCACTTGATGGGATGAGCAGTGGGTGTTATGCTATATGTTGGCAAATCGAACACCAGTAAAAATATATATACAAAAAAAAAACTCCACAATAAGTGTATTCTTAATCCCCTTCACCTAACTCACCCATTCCCCCTGCCCACTTCCTGTCTGGTAACCACCACCAGCTTGTTCTGTCAATTTAAGAGTCTGTTTGTTTTGTCTCTTTTTTTCCTTTGTTCATTTGTTTTGTTTCTTAAATTCCACATGTGAGTGAAATCCTGCTATTTCTCTTTCTCTGACTTATTTCACTTCGCCTTATGTCTTCTAGACGCACCCATGTTGTTGCAAATGGCAAGATTTTACCTCTTTTTCATGGCTGAGTACTATTCCTTTGAGAGACAGAGAGAGAGAGAGAGAGAGAGAGATGCCTGGGTGGCTTAGTGGTTGAGCATGTGCCTTTGGCTTGGGGCGTGATCCTGGAGTCCAGGATCGAGTCCCATATTGGGCTCCTTGTGAGGAGCCTGTTTCTCCCTCTGCCTATGTCTCTGCCTCTCTCTGTGTGTCTCTCATGAATAATTAAATAAATCTTAAAAAAAAAAAAAAGAGGAGGGGGACACCTGAGTAGCTCAGCAGCTGAGGGTCTGCCTTTGGCTCAAGGTGTGATCCTACGGTCCGGGATGGAGTCCCACATTGGACTCCCTGCATGGAGCTTGCTTCTCCCTCTGCCTACAACTCTGCCTCTCTTTCTGTGTCTCTCAGGAATAAATGAATAAAGTTTAAAAAAAGGAGAGAGAAATATTTATCCATTCATCTATAAGTGGGCCCTTAGGTTGCTTCCATATCATGGTTATTGTAAATAATGCTGCAATAAACATGGGGGTGCATATATCTTTTAAAATTAGTGTTCTCTTTGCTTCTCCTCTCTCTCGCTGCCGCTCCCCCTGCTAATGCTCTCTCTCTGTCAAATAAATAAATAGAATCTTTAAAATAAATAAATAAATAAAAAATAAAAATACCCGACAAATTGGGGCACCAAGCTGGCTCATTTGGTGGAGCATGCAACTCTTAATATCCAAGTTGTGAGTTGCAGCCTGATGTTGGGTGTAAAGATTACTTAAAAATAAAATATAAGGGATCCCTGGGTGGCTCAGTGGTTTAACGCCTCCCTTGGGCCAGGGCGTGATCCTGGAGTCCCGGGATCGAGTCCCACATCAGGCTCCCTGTATAGAGCCTGCTTCTCCCTCTGCCTGCGTCTCTGCCTCTCTCTCTCTTTCTCATGAATAAATAAATAAAATATTTTAAAATAATAATAATAAAATAAAAAATATTTTTTAAAAACATAAATAAAAATATAAATAGTGGCAAGCTAATAAGTTTCATAAATCTAAGTAAGGACTTATATCCAGAATATATAAAGAATTCCTATAAATCAGTTTTTTTTAAGACAGACAACTCAAATTTAAAATTTTTATTTTTTTATTTTTTATTTTTTCAATTTAAAAATTTTAAAAGACTGAGGAGCCTGGGTGGCTCAGTTGGTGGAGTGTTTGACTCTTGATCGCGAGCCTGCGAGTTCAAGCCCCACACTCGGTATAAAGATTGCTTAAAAATAAAATCTTTTAAAATACGTGCAAAAGACTTAAATAGACATCTCACTTAAGAGAAAAACAAAATGGACAATAAACTTATAAAAAGATGTTCAACATCATTAGCCATCAAAGAAATGCAAATTAAAACTACCATTAGGTAGCATTACTCACCAAGGAACATCTAAAATTTAATGATTGACAACACAAAGGGTTGGTTATGATGTGGAACAACTAGAACTCTCATGCTTTGCAGGTAGGGTGTAATTTGGTACAATCATTTAGGAAAAATGTTTGGCAGTGCCTACTAAAACTAAGCATACACATGACCCTGGATAAATACCGTAAAGAAATTAATGCTTATGTCCATCAAAAGACAGGCATGATGATATTTATGCAGTTTTCTTTTTAATTGCTCAAAACTGGAAATGACCCAAATACCCATTATAGAAAGAATAAAAAAATTTCATACAATGGAATGCTACACTGCAACAAAAGACAGACCATTGATACACACACAATATGGATAAATCTCCCTGATAATGCTGAATAAAAGAAATCACACACAAAACCATATATATGACTCCACTTATATTAAATTAAAAAGCATGCAAAGCTAATCAATGGTTGTAGAAGTCAGAACAGCATCTACCCCTGGAGGAGATACTAACAGAGAGAGGCCACAAGGAACCTTCTGGAATAATGGAAATGTTTTCTATTTGTCTAGATAGTGGTTACAACAATTATTAACACACATGCAAAAATTACCTAATTTCTTCACTTAAGATTTGTGTACTCCATTATATATGTTATACTTCAGGGTGCCTGGGTGGCTCAGTCTGTTGCTCTCTGCCTCTGGCCCAGGTCATGATCCCAGGGTTCTGGAATCAAGCCTCACATCAGCCTCCCTGCTCAGCAGGAGCCTGCTTCTCCCCCTGCTTGTGTTCTCTGCTTCTCTCCTCTCTCTCTCTCTCTCTCCCTTAAATAAATAAATAAAATCTTTATATATAATACCTCAATAAAAATTTTTATTTATTTACATTTATTTATGATAGTCACACACACACAGAGAGAGGCAGAGACATAGGCAGAGGGAGAAGCAGGCTCCATGCACCGGGAGCCCGACGTGGGATTCGATCCCGGGTCTCCAGGATCGCGCCCTGGGCTAAAGGCAGGCACCAAACCGCTGCGCCACCCAGGGATCCCTCAATAAAAAATTTTAAAAGAGGGATGCCTGGGTGGCTCAGTGGTTGAGTGTCTGCTTTCAGCTCAGGGCGTGATCCCGGAGTTCTGGGATTGAGTTCCACATCGGGCTCCCTGCAGAGAGCCTGCTTATCCTTCTGCCTATGTCTCTGCCTCTTTCTGTGTGTCTCTCTCATGAATAAGTAAATAAATCTTTTTAAAAAAAAATTTTAATTAAAAAAAAAACAATAACATTTGCCAACCTCAAACATAACCAACTAGAAAATATAACAGGAAATCAGATATGATTCACTATAACACCATAAAATCATAATAATTAAAAACATGCATCAATGTCATTGGCTCAGAAACAGGCAAATAGGAAAATGGAACAGAACCAAAAGCTATAACCTGGATCCTTATATGAATGAGGATTTCATATATAACAAAGTGGACACCCCAAAGTAATGGGGAGAGTATAAGTTGTGTAGTGGGTAGTTCTGGAAAAACAGGCTCTTTATAAAGAAAGAAATAAAACTGGCTCCTTACCTCACACCATATATGTAAGTGGCTCCCAGAAAGATCAAAGACATCAATTTGAAAAGCACATTTCTAACTAATAGAAAAAATGTAAGAGAATTTTTTTTTTTACTTAGAGAAAGGGAAAGGTTTTTGAAACTGAACACCAAAACTGTGTCTACATGAAAGTAAGGATTTATGTCCAATAAAAAGTAATATAGACAAGGTCAATAGATAAGTAGCAGACTCTGTAAAGATATTTATCACATCTAAAACTCACGGAGGATTATTATTGATTATATGTGTGGAATTTCTTTTTTTTTTTAAGATTTATTTATTTATTCATGAAAGACAGAGAGAGATAGGCAGAGACATAGGCAGAGGGAGAAGTAGGTTCTTGCAGAAACCCGATGTGAGACTTGATCCCAGAACTCCAGGATCACGCCCTGAGCCAAAGAGACGCTCAACTGCTGAGCCACCCAGGCATCCCTATGTGTGGAATTTCTAAAAATCTGTAGAAAAAAGACCCAAAAGTAAAATGGGAAAATGTTATTATTATAAGGCAATTCATAGGAGGATTGAGTTACAAAATGAGACATAAAGAAATGATCAAGGTCACTATTAATTGGTGAATCATAAAACAATGAAATACTATTTTTATTCTATTAGAATGACCAAATAGATAAAACTGTATAATACCAAGTATTTACAAGTATGCTAGAAAATTGGCACTCTTGTGCATGGCTCATGAGAGTATAAACTGGTGAGAGTATAAACTGGAAAATAATCTGTTAGTATTTCACAAAATTAAATAATACCTACACACTATAAGCCTATACTCCTGGTCCTAAGGTTTATATTTCAGAGTTTATTCTTCATGGCTTTTTGTTGTTGTAGGGGGAAGTAGGAGGTAACCCAGATATCTATCACTAGAGCACCAGAAAAGATAAAAGTAGTAAATTCACACCATGGAACACCAAGCTGCAGTTAAAAGCAACAATCTCTATGTACCTATCCATAGCAATATGGACAGATCTTTGAAAACACACTGCTGTGTGAAAAAGGAAGCAACTCAATGAAATTTATAGCATAATGACATTGATGTAAATAACATGCCCAGGGACACCTGGGTGGCTCAGTGGTTGAGCGTCTGCTTTCGGCTCCAGGCATGATCCTGGGGTCCTAGGATAGAGTCCCACATCAGGCTCCCTGCATGGAGCCTGCTTCTCTCTCTGCCTACATCTCTGCCTCTGTGTGTGTGTGTCTCTCATGAATAAATAAAATCTTTAAAAAAAATCTTTTTTAAATGACAAGCCCATACACATGCCACTTCTGACCATAACATGGTAACGACAGGAATAGACCTCTCACTGTAAACAACTATAAAATTGGACAGAATATAAAGGGTAAAGGAAAAGAAAAAGACAATGTAAGACTATGATCCCTAAGAGAAAGGGACCTTACAAAGTGAGCCCCATGCTTGTCACTTACCTGTCTGAGAATAATTCTCACCTAGAGTTCACAGAACTAAGTTCGGGCAGAACCCCCAGGGTCCTGCTGAAATGAGGAGGCAGAAACAAGAGTTCAAGACAGATGAAATTACTAGAATCTTTGGGATAAAATTTCATGGAGGAAGGAGCTTCATAGAGATGACCCCTGGAAGTCTGTATAGTGGTCTCCCATTATAAGTAAACTGGTCTTACTGTATGAAACCATTGAAGTCTTGCCGGATGGAAGCTTCTAGAAGCTTAAGAATGGAATAGAGATACTAGAGATCAAGCAGTCTGGGGGTTACTGGAGCTTTAGCTTTGACAAAGCTAAGGAATCTCACTAACACCCTTTGGACCTCAGCTGAAACACTAGAAAGGCTGTGCCTTAGGTATATGGACCATGTCTTTTTTTTTTTTTTTTTTAAGATTTTATTTATTTATTCATGAGAGACACAGAGACAGGCAGAGACAGAGGGAGAAGCAGGCTCCATGCAGGGAGCCTGACATGGGACTCAATCCTGGGTCTCCAGGATCATGCCCTGGGCTGAAGGCGGCACTAAACTGCTGAGCCACCCAGGCTACCCAAGGACCATGTCTTAATGAAAAACCAACAGTAGATTCACCTTAAAATCTAAAAACAAACCCTCACAGTTGTCTACTGTGCTTTTAGGAAATGTACATGGGGGATACCTGGGTGGCTCAGTGGTTGAGTGTCTGCCTTCAGCCCAGGGCGTGATCCTGGAGTCCCAGGATCGAGTCCCACATCAGGCTCCCTGAATGGAGCCTCTTTTCCCTCTGCCTATGTCTCTGCCTTTCTCTCTCTGTATCTCTCATGAATAAATTAATAAAACCTTAAAAAAAAAAAAAGGAAATGTACATGGAAGAAATTAGCAGTAAAGGGGTATCATGTCTGCAACTCAATCTCAAACTTTTTGAAAATATATGCAAAGAGAATGGTAAAGCAAATGTAGTAAAATGTTAACATTTGGAAAATCAGGATAAAGGATATATGAGAATTCTTGGACTCCTCCCATAAAGTTTGCAATTCTTCCAAAGTTAAAAGTTAAAAAAAAAGTAAAAATTAATGAGGGGCACGTGGGTGGCTGTCAATTGAACATCTGACTCCTGATCTCAGTTCAGTTCTTGATCTCTGGTCATGGGCGCAAACCCCACATTGGATTCCACACCAGTGGAGCCTACTTAAAATTTAAAAAAAATAAAATAAAACTTAAAAAATAATGAAAAAATATACCACACTGTCACTTTTTTTTTTTTTTTTTAATAATAGAAATTTATTCTCTTGTAGTCTTGGAGACTAGAAGTCCAAGATCAAGATGTCAGCAGGATGGGGCTCCTGGCTGGCTCAGTCAGGAGGAGGATGCAACTCTTGATCTCTCGTTGAATGTAGAGATTATTTAAAGAAAAACAAAAAAGAAGTCAGCAGGTTAGTTTGTCCCAAGGCTTCTCTCCGTGGCTTGCAGACGGCTGCCTTCTCACTGTATCCCCACATAGTATTTCCTCTGTGTATGTTTTTCTCTGACGTCTCTTTTTGTAGTCCTAATCTCCTCTTATAAAGACATCAGTCAGATTGGGTGAGGTCCCACCCTAATGGTTTCATTTTAAATTTGCCTCTTCTAAGGCCCTATCTCCCAATATAGTCACATTCTGAGGTACCAATAGAACTTCAACATAGGAATATTGAGGGCACACAATGTAACATTCCTAGTCCTTCTCCTTTTTCTAAGTCCTGTTTGTTTCTTGAAAATTTTTTAAAAATAAAAATCAGCTATGCTTATAGATTTCTAAATTTATTCTTAAAATTCTGCTAATAAGTTTTTTACATTCCATATTGGGGGCTTTGTTATTTCTTGGTGAACTGAAACTTTTATCATTATGAAATAATTCTGTTTATCTCAGTAAGTTTTTTCATTAAAGCCTATTTTACTTAACATTTAAAAATGCATCCTCACACAAGATAATACTATAAATTTTACAAAGATTATACTTCTTTAGGGATACATATGAAACATATTAAAGTGGCTCCCCTTGGAAGGGAAGGAGATACTAATGAGAGTCACAGACGCAAGGAGGAAAAGTAGAGGAGTCTCACATAGGCTAATGATGATAATGTGCTAAAAACTGAAGACTATATATAATCAACTCAACTTTTTCACATCTGACATCCAAAAAGTAAAGAATGATAGAAAGAAAGAAAGTGAGGGAGGAAGAAGGAAAAATGTAAGGCTAGAAATATGAAAGAACAAACTATAGTTCAAAATTATGAATATTTAAGGTGTCCAGGGGGACTTTTCAGATGACTATACATCATGGTTTTTTAACTTGAGGATGAGAGATGCTTCTGCAGATGGAGTTAAGATGAAGAACATTGGGGTGCCTGGGTGGCTCAGTTGGTTAAGCATCTGCCTTTGGCATAGGTCATGATCCCAGAGTCCTGGGATTGAGCCACTGCTCAGCAGGGAGCCTGCTTCTCCCTTGGCTTCTTCCTCTGCTTCTCCCCCTCCCTTTGCTCCTCTCCTCACTCATGCTCTCTCTCTCTCTCTCTCTCGCTCTCTCACTCTCACTATCAAATAAGTAAATAAAATTTTTTAAAAAGACGATGAAGAGCACTTCAGGAAGATGGCATAGTAGGTGTACAGACATTAAGTAATGAGAGCACAGAGCCTGTTGGAGAGGAAAGAGGAGGATGATAATGAAACATGAGTCCAGAAAGGTCAGTTAGTGCCAAAACAAAGTATTATGTTAAACTTTGTGCTAATAGTAAAAATATTTGTTATGACACTACTGTGGAGTGGTTTAAAAGCTCAGACTTAAATAAAATAAAATAAAATAAAATAAAATAAAATAAAATCTCAGACTTGAATAAAAAAAAGACTTGGGTTTGAATTTGAACTGTCTTACATAGCAGGTATATGACCTTGAGCAAGTTACTTAATCTCAGTGAGACTCAGTTTCTCATGAACACTTAAGTAATAATGATTTTTTTAATATTTATTTATTTATTCATGAGAGATACAGAGAGGCAGAGACATAGGCAGAGGGAGAATCAGGCTTCCTGCAGGGAGCCCAATGCAGGACTTGATCCTGGATCCTAGGATCTCGCCCTGAGCCGAAGGCAGATACTCAACCACTGAGCCACCCAGGTGTCCCAAGTAATAATGATATTTATCTTGGTAAGTTATGAGAAATGAGTAAATCTCCAAACACTGTACCCAGCACACAGTAAATATTCAGGACTTGAATTATTGTTATTACTATTATTATTATTGTCATTATCCTCATCATTGCCATCATCATGCTTATTATTTGAACCAGAGAATTACCTGTATTTTGGAAAGATCACTCTGGTGATAATATGCAGGTTGACTTGGAACGGCTGAGACTAAGAGCAGATAACAGATAAAAACAAGCTACAATAGCCTAGGTAAGAGTAAGAGGATCTAAGTGTTGCTAGAGAGCAATATTTCAGGAAATAAAGTTTACGGGTCTTTCATATACTCCCTATGGACCACTTCAAATCCTCACAGCTACAGCAGTAGTGACCAATTCTGTGCAGTTTTCATTCACCTTCACATCAAGTTGCAACTTGACAGCACTTCTTCCCCCACCTCCAGTAAGATTTATTTATTTTAGAGAGAGAGCAAGTAGGGATGGTGAGGGAAAGTCTTAAGCAGACTCCTCGCTGAGTGCAGAGCCTCACTTGGGGGCTTGATCCCTGATATCATGACCTGAGCTGAAACCAAGAGTCAGCCTCTTAACCAACGGAGCCACCGGCTCCCTGTCAGCACTTCACTTCAAGCCTGCAATTTACCTCTCACTTCCTGCCTTAGGACTTCTCTAAATCCCTTCTTGGGATCTGAGGGCACCTGCTTGGGTACTTGCACCTGTGTAACCCTGAAGTGCCCAGGCAGGTTTAAGCCTTGTGGGGCAACACTTAACCAATGAAAACAGGATTGGACAAACGCTTCCCCCTCTCTTCCCTTTGGTGGACAGTCCTGAGATACATTTCAAATAATTCCTCAGATGGCCTCCCAGGATCTAGCATCCAGTTGTCCAGAACAGCAGCTAACTCCATAGCCTATCTCTGTCTTGATTCTGCCTCTTTCCTTGTTATATAATTCATGTTGCCCTTACTTCTGCCTCTGGAATCACACTCTAAAAAAACATATAAGCCTTTTGTCTCAGGGCCTGCTATCAGGGCAATCCAGGCTAAGAGCATGATACATAAAATGGTCTTAGAAAGCAAGCCTTCAGGAAAGAATTGTATCACCTAACAAGGACTTCATCGCTGTTGGTAGCAGGTTTAGTTAGATGGGTTAGATGACCTCTGGCCTGCCCTGGAATTCCATTTACTAAGAATCTCACCTGTGGTTGATTGGGATGAGGAGTAGGTGAAAGGGAAATATTAGCTATGTATACAGTGGCTGTGGCACTTGAACGGCATGGGACAATGATAACTATGAGATTATGGATGGAGTTCACTTTTGTTAGTGTTGGAAGATGGGAATGAAAAAGGAAAAAGACAAGCTCCTGTAAGTCTATTAACTACTCTAAACTATGAAAGTAGGGGCCTCAACAACAGCATTTCAGGACAGCCCCCAACATCTGTAAAAAATTGCAGCCTGTGTTAAAAATGAAGCCAAGGTCCTAATCATAAGGATAATATTGCTTTAGAGCCTCAACAGACCTATGTCAAAGTCAGTCCCTGATAAGAAGTGGAACTCTGAGGGCTAGAATAAAGGTAATTAGATGGATAAGCATGAGAATTTTGAATCCCTGGATTCTCTTAAATCCTCCAAGCTAGCAGAAGCTGGAAGGAAGAAGTCCAGCTAGAAGAGGTCCCTCCTTTGACTTGCGGGTCCTGTAGGACCTAATCTGAGGCAGATGTTGTGTAAGATGATTTTTGTCTTTTTAAAGATCTACCCCTGCCACCCTTCTTTGCTCCAGGCTAATCCTAGTAACTAGGGTTAGGTCTCGGTACAGCCCCAGAAAGGAAATACCATTCCTGCTCCAAGAGAAAATAAATTATGCACCAAAAGAATGACAGAAATTAGCTAATATGTCCCAAAAGAAACCAACAGAGTATATCTCAAGCGTATTAAAACAGCAGAGCAAGATATAAAGCTAAGTAGGTGAGAATTTATTAGCATGGAGGCACTCGCCCAAAAATCAAATTCAATGTTCTGGCAAGAACACCTGGAGCTGGTCCTAATACCCTGCTAGGGATGGCTCTTTTGAAGCTTGAACATAAGGAATGTATATCAACACATGAACACAGCTTCTAGTAATTAGTAAGTGGTTGTGGCTCAAGAAAGTAAGGACCAAAAACAGTTTGCCTTTAGTGGAAAAGACATTAATACCCATTTGCTGCCTTGCCCCATGACCGTTTTATTTAAGTCTCCTGCTCTGCCACTGTATAGTCTACAGTGACTTTGATCTCTTAAGAATATTCTACAGAATGGGAGACAAACCATAAGATACTCTTAATCATATGAAACAAACTGAGGGTTGCTGGAGGGGAGGAGGATGAAGGGATAAGGTAACTAACTGGGTGATTAGCATTAAGGAGAGCACACAATGTAATGAGCACTGGGTGTTATATAATGATGAATCACTGACCTCTACCTCTGAAACCAATAGTACATTATATATTAAGTAATTGAATTTAAATTAAAAAAAAAGAATTTCTACAGAACACCATACTGGTCCAATATACATCATACTAATTGGACATGGTGAGCAGAAGTGAGAAATACCCCTAAATATCCTAGTATTACATATGCAGACCAGAGAGTGAGAGGAAAAAAAACTCATGAAGATTTAAGGGACTACCACATTGGTGAAGTCTTTAGGGATCCAATGGTCTGTGGCATCCTTAGAAGTTAAAGCACAAGTTGATTCACTTTGCACCAAGAAAGACAGTATTCTTTTATGCTTGATAGACTTCTTTCAATTATGAAAACAGCACATCCCACATTCAGAGATATTACTTTAACCATTTATCAGATATGTAGGAAAGCTCCCAATTTTGAGTCAGACCAAGAGCGAGAGACCTGCTGCACAGAAGGTCCAAGCAACAGAGAAAGCTGTCCTCCACCTGGGTCATATGGCTCAGTAGATGTGATATGTCAGAGATATCCATGGTAGGTAAAACCACTCTTGCATGCTCTAAAAGAGAGTTGCCATGTGTTTCTAGGGTTTTAGACCAGCGGTTGGAAAACTATGGCTTGTGGATCAAATCAACTTGTGTTGTTTGGTTTCGATTTTGGTTTGTTTGGGTTTTGTTTGTTTGTTTGTTTTAAGATTTTATTGATTTATTCATGAGAGACATAAAGAGAGAGAGGCAGAGACATAGGCAGGAGAAGCAAGCTCCCTGCTGGGAGCCCAATGTGGGACTCTGATCCTGGGACTCCAGGATCATGCCCTGAGCCAGCCGAAGGCATGTGCTCAACTGCTGAGCCACCCAGGCATCCCTGGGTTTTGTTTTTGAACCACTCACAAGCTAAAAGTGGTTTTTACATTTTTTTAAAGGGATATTATAAAAAAAGAATATGCAAAGAAATTATATATTGTCTACAAAGTATAAAATATTTGCTATCTGATCCTTTAAATAATTGTTTGAGAAACAGTTTCTAGTGTGTAGCTGGGACCTCGTGGAGCCCAAGTGCTTTTCCATGGGACACTAGTGACAATGCAGTCAGAGGTCCCAATGATGTGCTGGTGTTGCAAGATCTACTGTGCCATAAGGTCAAGCATTCCCGGGGTGCCTGGCTAACTCAGTTGGTAGAATGTGCAACTCTTAAACTCAGGGATGAGTCTGAGCCCTGTTTGGGTATGGATATCACTCAAAATAAAATCTTAAAAAAAAAAAAGTCAAGCATTCCATTGTATGATAGAAATCCTAGATTTGGGATTGGATCTAAGGATGAGAAGGCATAAATAAATTACAATAACAAGTGACCCAAACTTGTGTGTCACTGTGTCTGTAGCACTGAAGCTTCTCTTTCAATTCACTTCAATGATGGGGGCCGGAAAAGTAGGTCTGGTTCACAGACAGATCAGCTAATATGTTGATCCTAATAAAAACGGACTAGGATGAACCATAGCTCTACTCAGGGGTGGCCCTAAAGAACTCATTGGTGGTAAAGGAAAATTCTCCCAGCAAGTAGAGATGATAACAGTACATCTGCTCATCACTTTATATGGCAGCATAAGTGGCCTGAGAGATATGGATATAGATGGAATACAATGGTGAATGTTTTATCTGGTTAATCAAGGTGTTGGAAAAAGAAAAATTGGAAGATGAGGACAAAGAGAACTGGGGAAGGTAAACAGGTGATTTAAAGAAATAGGCACAAAGTATGTAGCTCTTTGTGCCTCGTTATGATGTCCACCAGAGACTAAACATCACAAGAAAGGCACTCAGAAACCAAGCGGGGAGGATGACTTGTCTTATGGATGCCAGTCAGATTCTCTCCTTGGCAATTCCAATGCTTAAATAATGGCCCTATTTTTTTTTTTTTTTAATAATGGCCCTATTAATGGAGTGGCCATCATAGCAGGGATGGGAGCTATACATGGGTCCAACATTATGGGTTCTTTCTCATCAAAGATGATCTGATTGTTGTTACCTAATGTGTGTCCAACTTGCCAGCAGAAGAGATAAATGCTGAGTACTCATTATTACTCCATTCCTTGAGGAAACCAGTCAGACACTTGGTAACAGATTGATTACATCAGATCCCTTCCTCCCTGGAGGGACAACAATTGGTTCCTACTGAGACTGACACTTACTCCAGAAATAGAGTAATAATATGAATGTAAAATTGATGCTGCCTGCTGTGTAGTAAGTAATAAAGCCCTTTGCCTCTGACCTAGGAATCTGATATCTTCTCTCAGCATCCCTGTCTGTGTGACTGGGCCTCACCTCATGCCTGAACCGCAGGCCTCTCACTTCCTACACCAGGGCTTTCGGGATGCCATCTTACAATACGCCCACAGAAACTGCTTGGCTTTTATGTATGTGCAACCTAGAGTGCAGGAAGGTTAACAATTTGTGAGGCAAATCCTTGACCAATTAGGAATAAGAACTGATGATTCTCTTTTTTCCTCTTGGTCAGATGGTCCCAAGATACATTTCATAAATCTCACAGAGTCACAGGCCAGGATCCCTTGGTAGCAGACACCTAGAACCTTCGCTCATGTTGGCTCTTTCTCCTTCCCAGTTTTACTCCTCACTCCTGCCCTCTGCAATTGTACTTCCAAATAAACTACTGGCATTATATCCCTGGCTCTACTTTGGGGGAAACCCAAACTATGGCAATGGAACTTTAGATGTAGTGGCAAGTTTTTAAGCCTGAGTGACTTGCAGAGTGGTAACAGGGAAACCCAAACTATGGCAATGGAACTTTAAATGTAGTGGCAAGTTTTTAAGCCTGAGTGACTTGCAGAGTGGTAACACTATTAGAATAAACGTGCAATGCAAAAGAGGAACATGTTGGTTTCCGAAAACATTAATTTGAAATATTGGGTGTATCCTTTTGATGCCCAATGCATGGGATGTGATGCTGACCTACTCTCAAGTAAAAGATAGATCTTCCATTCAGCTAACACATATTGAAAAATCTAGTGGTTCAAAGCCATGTTCTTAAGGATAGTAGATACCATGCAAGGATTAAGATCTGAGAAATGGGGAGAAGACAACAACATATCAGTAGAAGGAGCAGTAAATAATTAAGCACCATTATGGCATGGTTAGCTCTGCTAGGAGGGAAAAATATAATAGTCTTTCTATTTACTTCAAGGTGCTCATAATCTATTTTTTAAAAATATTTATTTATTTATTTATTTGAGAGAGAGAGAGTAGGAGCAGGGGGTGGAGCAGAGGGAGAGGGAGGAGCAGGCTCCCCGCTGATCAGGGAGCCAGATGGTACTAGGCTCCATCCCAGGACCCTGGATACATGACCTGAGGCAAAGGCAGATGCTTAACCGACTGAGCTACTCGGGTGTCCCTTGATGCTCATAATCTAATAGAGATGAATTTTGTTTTGTTTTAAGATTTTATTTATTCATGAGAGACACAGAGAGGGAGGCAGAGACATAGGCAGAGGGAGAAGCAGGCTCCCTGCAGGGAGCCCGAGCAGGATTCCATCCCAGGACCCGGGATCAGGACCTGAGCCAAAGGCAGACACTCAACCACTGAGCCACCGAGGTGCCCCATGAGATGATGTTTTATATAATACAGTGTTGAGAGTGAAAAATATTCTTAAAAGCCCTAGAAATGGGAGCTCTGAGGAGAGAAGGAGTCATTACAGCTGAGATATTAGGTAGAGATGGAGAGGGTGGCATCTGAGCTGGACTCTGGATACATAGCACTGAATTGTGCAATAACAAGACTGAGGGCAGAACAATGCAAGTGGAGATGGCAAAGGTACAGAAAAGGGAGAGCATGGTTTGTGAGAATATGGTAGTTAGGATCTTTGGTTGCAAAGGTCACATTACTTTAAGTGATAAAGATTACTTCCGGGACGTGTGGGTGGCTCAGTGGTTGAGCATCTTCCTTTGGCTCAGGGCATGATCCTGGAGTCCTCAGTTCGAGTCCCAATTGGGCTTCCTGCATGGAGCCTGCTTCTCTCTGTGTGTCTCTCATGAATAAATAAATAAAATCTTAAAAAAATAATTACTTCCAAGGCTATGTGGGAAAATAAAGAAGACAGGAATCTCAATCACTCAGGGCCGAGGCTTCATGGGGATTAAATTCCATTTGGGGACTGGGAGGTTATCCCAGATCCAAGGCAGCTCAAGGGATCAGATATTTTGTCTGGATCCCTCTCTACGGCGTCTCACTACACAGGGATGCTGTTCCTTGCATCTACTACCATTTATAATTTATTTTACTTCTGCACACTCAAGATCCTGTCTACTCCTGGCTTCTGCTATGTCATAACTTCCAGTTACACCTTTTTTTCTTTGTATGTCTTTCATCTTCTGACTCTGCTATTAACCACTTTATTGTCTGGGCCTCAAATTCAATCTTTGCAAGAGAAAATTTGATTGATCTGGTTAATTATTATCATCCCCATTGAGCAACTCCCTTAGGCAATTGGACAGGCTATGAATAGAATGGTCAATTAGATGTGTCAAAGGTAACAGAGTCCTGTGGTATAGAACAAGGTGACCTCACAGCTGTGGGGGTGGAAGGCACTGCTCCCATACTAGGCATATTAAGTAAAGCAACTTGGCCTGATCTTAGGTGTAACAAAGAGGAATAAACCTGGGACAAGATAGTGATGACAGGATAAGTGTGATAAGTGTGTCAGGATAATTAAAATCTGTGACTACAGATTTAATTGACTAGGCCAGAGTTCTCAGAGTTCCCTATCCAACCCCTTTTTGTAATATTCTTTATATAATTCTTTTTTTTCTCTTGTTTTTTTTTCAAACTCTCTAGTATTCTTAAATGGGGTACAAAGATACTATAGTCTAAGGACACAGACATGTATTTTTTTTAAAAATCAACAAAGTGCTCAACTGTATTACAAAACAAAGTCCCACAAAAACACAAAGGAAAGTTATTTATAATAAAATAATATGTATTTCAGTATGTAATTGCTCATGCATAGCTATACCAGAAGTTATGAAGCAGTAGTCAGATGCTTGCAACTATACATAGCAAAACTATAAATGTTACAGTTGCAATTTGGACTGATACAAGCTTGTTGTGTTGGTGACTCAGATGCTATCAACAACCGCTGCAATCAGCAATGTAACTTTTTGAAATGGTATCATCAATTCTTAGCATAGTGTCCAGTTAAATTTAGTATTTTTTGAGATGAAAAAAAAATCTGAAAGCAAAAGATACCCGTTAAAGATTTTAAAAAGACAAGAGTCTGGATCAGAACAAACTTCAGGAAGATTTAAGACTCCTAAATGATAATCAGCTTCAAGGTCTGGGTTGTTTTCATCTTTGGCTGATCTCCCACTCCTACCCCAGTGCTGATAAGTAGTAGGCACTCAGTATATGATTTTGAATTGAATTGATTTGAATCAAATAACATCTCCAGCAAAGTACCCTCAGGGCCCTTTGGTATAACATATTTTAGGGCAGAGCTCCAGAAAGGCAGTATTAGTGGAAGTGATTCCCTTACCACAGGACCCAAAGTCAGTTGTATCTACATTTCTTATGTGCAGGACCCTGGAGTCCAAAGCAGAATTTCTAGGTCCAGCTCTGTTGGGAGAAAAAAAAAAAAAAAAAAAAAAAAAAAGGAAAGGAAAAGAAAAGAAAAGAAAATGAAAAAGCTACATTCTATTAGATCATCTCCAGATTTTCTAGCAACAAACCCAAGGAACCGCAATAAAAGTCTTGAACAAAAATCTATTATAGGTAGCTGACACACATGTTCCAAATTTTGGTTGATTATTTAAAGAAACATATTCAGCATATAGCATAGTGCCTGGCCCATAATAGCCACTGAACAAGTATGTGTTGAGTGAATGAATGAATGAATGAATGATAACAGTTCAAAAAGTGCTTAAGATAGAAAAATGAAAAAGGAAAATTCTAGTGTGTGTTACACCAGAACCAGATGTAGGACTCAGATTGGTTTTATTTGAAGAACTATCCAGCTTTCTGATTCAAAAGCAAGCAATCAGGCCAAAAGTTCAAAACAAAAGGACAAAAAACAAAAACAAAAATAAAAAACAAAACAAAACAAAGGACAAGAAATAAATAATATATTTGCATAGTTACAATGTAGTACTAGAGAGTTTAAGATGAAAAGTAATGGCTTCTTGATCTCCTTCTCCCCCCCGCCCCACCACCTTCAGTCCCACTGGGTCCAAATAGGTACAAGTTCCTAAATATAAACTTTGTTCCAAAGATCTGGTGACAGATCTCTTTTTAGCTTTCTCCATTTTCTCTATGAAATTACTGATCTGATCAAGAAGGCTTACACATTGAGTTGATTTTCAAATGGTGGGGAAAGTTTGCAAGGAACTCCTACAATTTCAGCCTTGGTAACCATGGTAGATGTGCCTGTCACTGCTCTATACAACGCTACTGTTGTCTTTAGTAGCAAAAAGACAGTATTTATAAGAAAACATTTATGGAGTATTATGTGCACTCATCATTCTAAGCACTGTGATCTCAAGTTCTCACAACAGTTCATGAGGAATGTACTATTATTAACTCCATTTTTTGGATGAGGAAACCGAGACTGACATAGGTTAAATAACTTGTTCCAAGTCACATAGAAGGCTGTAAACGTAACACCTAAACATAAACTGCCTGATGAAAATCCAAAAATATCTGACACAACTCTGAATCCCACTTCTGTCAGACTCCTGGAAAGGTCTAATTTTTAAAAATATATACCTGATGGGGCACCTGGGTGGTTTAATTGGTTAAGCCTTGCACTTTGGCTCAGTTCATATTCTCAGGGTCCTGGGACACACCTTGCAATGGACCTGCATCCAACTTCTACTGACACCCCTCACCCTATACTCAGCAGGGAGTCTGCTTCTCCCTCTCTCTCGGCCCTTGCCTGTGCTCCTGCTCTCTCTGTCTCTGCTTATTTGAGAAAGAGAGAATGAGCAAGGAGGAGGAGAAGCAGGGTCCCTCGTGTACTGGGAGCCTGTTGCTGGGCTCCACCCCAGGACCCTGGAGATCCTGACCCGAGCTGAGGACAGAAGGCAGATGCTTAACCGATTGAGCCATCCAGGCATAAACAAAATATTAAAAAATAAATAGATAAATGTATACCTTATGGCATTAAAGAAAGGCTATGATTATCCAAGTGGGATAAAATATCAAAAGAATAATTGGAAAAATTATGCCTGCCCTTAAAATGAAAATAAGCTTTCCTAAAGTGCAATGGTTGGCAGCCACTTTTCCACATCAGGTTCCACCCTTCTGCCCAGTGAGGTTTCCTGCTGGAAGACAAACCTGGACAATCAAAAACAACAGCAATTCCAGTCAATAATCTACAAGCACACTGCAGGAGGATAATTTAGTAGTTTACGTGATGAGCATACTGCAGTTATTTAAAGTAAGGATCTTGAGGATCTGTGAGACATGGGCAAATGTTTATAAAACATTACGTGAAGACAGTAAAATAGAAAATGATAGCTCTGATGCAGCTATGTAAAAACCTCTTACTGTGAACAAAAATGTAAGGGGAGAAGCAAAAGTAATTGTGGTTTCCAGTTTTAGGGACTGTAATTAGGTATCATTTTTTCCCCCAGAAATTTCTATAGTATCGTTTTGACTTAAAAAAAACCAGCTTGAGTAAAAACAGTAAAATATATAAAAATGGGTTTCTGGTCCCAGTATAGTAGTGGGGAGAAAGTGGAGAAAGATCTATGGATCAAGTTAACCAGCGACCTCTAGAAAGCTCCCTGTGCAGGTAGAACTTTATTTTAGGTACATCTTTATTCCAAGGTTTATTTTCTTTCGGAATTCTGGAAGCTTTGCTCTTGCATTAAAAAAAATAATAATAAAGGGGGATCCCTGGTGGCTCAGCGGTTTGGCGCCTGCCTTTGGCCCAGGGCGTGATCCTGGAGACCCGGAATCGAGTCCCGCGTCGGGCTCCCTGCATGGAGCCTGCTTCTCCCTCTGCCTCTCTCTCTATATATCTATCATGAATAAATAAATAAATAATTAAATAATTAAAATAAAAAATAAATAAAATTAGGGCAGCCCGGGTGGCTCAGCGGTTTAGCGCAGGCTTCAGCCCAGGGCCTGATCCTGGAGTCCCGGAATCTAGCCCCACGTCGGGCTCCCTGCATGGAGCCTGCTTCTCCCTCGGCCTGTGTCTCTGCTTCTCTGTGTCTCTCATGAATAAATAAATAAAATCTTAAAAAAAAAGAATAAAATTGTGTGTTTTGTTTTAATTATTACTTATTGCATTTTGGAACTGAGAGGGACTAATCATTTTCGGACCTGAGCAAGTCCCTCTGATCTTCAAAAATCTATCCGGTCTTTGCGACAAAGCTGGTCTCTTTCCCCAAGGTCAGTAGCTCCCACTGGAACCTGCCTGCCTGCTGCGGGCTTCGCGGCCCCTCAGCATCTCACATTTCAGGCTCCGCGGCCGCCCCCGGGCGCCACCGCGCGCGCCCAGCGCAGACCCGCGTCCTCGCGGGGCGGTGCCGCCGGCGGGCCGGGAGCTGGCGCGGCCCCCGCCCGCGCGCCGGCGCTGACTCAGCTCTTCCGGTCGCCGTCAGCCGCCGGCCGCCCCCCGAGTGCGCTGCCGCCGGGCGTCACCGCTCCCCGGGCAGGGGCCGCCGGGCCCTCGCCTCGCGCGCCGCGGTCCTGCCCCGCCGTGACTCAGCCGCTTCCGCCGCCGCGACGCGGGCCTCGAGGGTCCCGAAAGGGCCTGACGGCTCGTTAAGGCTCCGGGCACTGCCGTGCTTGGGCCCTGCAGGGCCCTTCGCGGTGGAGGACAGGAGGGCTCAGCGAAATATTCCTGGGCCCCTAGTGCAGACAGCGGATAATATATTTTTCCTTTTCTTTAAAGATTTTATTTATTTATTCATGAGAGACACACAGAGAGAGAGAGGCAGAGGGAGAAGCAGGCTCCACGCAGGGAGCCCGACGTGGGACTCGATCCCGGCGCTCCAGGATCCGGCCTGGGCTGAAGCCGCGCTAAACCGCTGAGCCACCCCGGCCGCCCGACAGCGGATAATCTTGACCCTTTGACCCGGGCGTTTGAGGTCTAGGGCAGCCCTGGGTCTTAAGGGCCCGACGACCTGCATTGGCAGCTCAGCCCAGCCCCTTGCTGGCGTGGGACCCCCAGAGAGTTACTTAATCTAGCCAGATGTCACTTGGCACATGGGCAACATGGGGGTGAGTCCGTACCCACCTTGGTGGTGTTGGCACAGCCTAGCCAGTCGTGGAAACTCGGCAAATCTCAGTTCTCATTATCATTTCTTTTGCCATAGCTAGTAGATGTAGTTCTTCCCCTCTCCATGCTGCCGCAACCATCTTGCTCTTCTTCCCTCCAGCGCAGGGTCACTGCAGTGACTTCCTAACTGGTTCTGCCGCATTCCCATCCGGCGGTCTGCAACGACCTGCTACATTCTTAAGGCACACTATGTTCATCAAGACAGTGACCTACCTGCTCCAGATAATGGAACACTTCCCTGTTTTCTTTCGGTTTAAGTACAAAGTCCTTCTCCTAGGATTTAAGGCACCAAAGCCTGGCTCGCCCACACCCCCATCCCTCCCATAAATTATGCTTACTCTTCATCTTACTTTGTGGCACCTCTGCAGGAGCTGGGGGTTGGGCAGATAAACACAAAAGCAGATAAACACAAAAATACTGTGTAGTAAGTGCTCTGAGTATGAGCAGGACAGAGAGCAAAGAAGTGAATAGAGGGGAAAGGAAAAAGGTTGGAAAGGCATGCTCTTTCTCGCGCGTGCTCTCTCAAATAAATCTTAAAAAAAAAAAAAAAAAGCCAAAATGATGATTTAACTACTTTGAGAGGGGGATCCCTGGGTGGCGCAGCGGTTTGGCGCCTGCCTTTGGCCCAGGGCGCGATCCTGGAGACCTGGGATCGAATCCCACATCAGGCTCCCGGTGCATGGAGCCTGCTTCTCCCTCTGCCTATGTCTCTGCCTCTCTCTCTCTCTCTCTCTGTGACTATCATAAATAAATAAAAATTAAAAAAATAAAAAAGATGACCCTTTAAAAAAAAAATAACTACTTTGAGAGGATGGGAAACAAGTGAGGTTGTGTGGTTGTGTATTTGGTGTATCTGTAAGGGTGCTTCATCCTTATCTACCACAACAGCAGGGCCATAAAGCATGTTTAACGCAGATACATCAGGAAATAACAAAAACACATTATTTTAAATCTGGAGGTAAATACTTAAAGCGACAGCGAAGGTGGAAAACGGTTGTCCTTGAGCTATAAAGAGGATCAAGACAGAAGACCACTGTTTTTCGCTATACATTTTTTAGTGGTATTAAAGTATTGAGATATTTTTCGATATTTCTTTTTTTTTAATTTTTATTTATTTATGATAGTCACAGAGAGAGAGAGAGAGGCAGAGACACAGGCAGAGGGAGAAGCAGGCTCCATGCACCGGGAGCCCGACGTGGGATTCGATCCCGGGTCTCCAGGATCGCGCCCTGGGCCAAAGGCAGGCGCCAAACCGCTGCGCCACCCAGGGATCCCTTTTTTGATATTTCAGTGAACATATTCAATGAAAAAATTTAAATTCATTCATATATGGATAAAAATAAAAGCATACAAACTTACCCTTGCATAATTTCATTTCTTTTTTAAAAAAAGATATTTATTTAGAGAGGGAGAAGGAGAGAGCAGGGGAGGGGCAGAAGGAGAGAGAGGATCCTCAAGCAGGCTCCACACTGAGTACAGAGTCCAACTCAGGGCTTGATCCCACCAGCCCAAGATTATGACCTGAGCGGAAAACCAAGTCAGCCGCTCAAACCACAGGGACACCCAGGTGCCCTCCCATAATTTCATTTCTTTTTTTTTTTTAAAGCTCCTTTTTTTTTTTTTTTTTAAGCTGGATGGTGTTCCCTTTTTTTTTTTTTTTTAAGATTTTATTTATTCATGATAGACAGAGAGAGAGAGAGAGAGGCAGAGGCACAGGCAGAGGGAGAAGCAGACTCCATGCCGGGAACCCCATGCGGGACTCAATCCCGGGACTCGATCCAGGGACTCGATCCAGGGACTCCAGGATCACGCCCTGGGCCAGGGGCAGGCACTAAACCGCTGAGCCAGCCAGGGATCCCTTCATTTCTATGTATATATACCAAGGTGATAATTACAGATAATGGCAAAGATTTGTATACAATAGTCATTGTAGGATAATTTAGTTAGAAGCCAGAAAAAAAAAAAAAAAGTAGCAACGTAAATATCTAACAGAGTGCAATAATTTAAAAAGTCATGATGCCTTTATATGATGATTTTTTAAATCACATTTTTGAGAATTATTTAATTTCATACTAAAATGCTAACTTCAATGAGTGGAAAGAAAGGAATGCAAAAGTACATATATTCTTAGTAAACAGATTACGTAGAAGTCCTTTAGAATGCTTATATGGTGTGTATCTTTGGGAATTAGGATTAAAGAATTAAGATTGTGTCAGTTGGGTTCTATAGGAAGCAAATGCTGAGTTGAAGTTAGTGAAAAAGTTTGTCAGGGAGTTAAACCAATGAAAAGAAAGGAGAGGAAGTGGAATTGAGCATATGTGATACAAAATCTTTCCCAGCACACAGCACCGAACTTTGGAGGAGAGATTGCCTATTGGAGGTGTTCTGTGATGGATGGAAATAAACAGGCCTTTGTACCACCACCTTCCACAGTCATTGGTTGGGCCACTCTGAGAGAATGACCTTGGCTGGACAGCTGAGGATGACCAAGAGGTTTAACAGCTGAATGTTGTCACTCCCTGTAGCTGGGCAGTAAGTCCTTTCTTGAGGGGAACTCTGACCAGGCTATCTGCATCAAAGCATGTTTAAAATATTTATTTATTTATTTATTTATTTATTTATTTATTTATTTATTTATTTATTTATTTATTTATTCATAAGAGACACAGAGGTGGAGAGGCAGAGACATAGGCAAAGGGAAAAGCAGGGTCCATGCAGGGAGCTTGATGTGGGACTTGATCCCACCACCCCTTCGGCCCTGGGCCAAAGGCAGGCGCTAAACTGCTGAGACACCCAGGCATCGCAAAGTGAGATTTTTTTTTTTAAGATTTTATTTATTTATTCATGATAGACAGAGAGAGAGAGGCAGAGACACAGGCAGAAGCAGGCTCCAAGCAGGGAGCCCGACGTGGGACTTGATCCTGGGACTCCAGGATCATGCCCTGGGCCAAAGGCAGGCACTGAACCACTGAGCTACCCAGGGATCTCCAAAGTGTGATTTTTTTAAAACCCATTTTTATACTTTTTTTTGTGGTCTCCTAATTTTGGCACCAAATATGCCATGTTTTTATAATACAAATGTTAAATTAGTAAGTAGATTCCAAAAAAATATAAATGTTCAAAAGGGATCTCCTATGGTAAAATACGTATACTTTTAGAGCATTGGCTTTTTTTGTTTGTTTGTTTTTCTTTTTGTCAGAGGTCATTACTGTCCCTTTCTGGCTCACAGGATATGCTCTAAGTAGGTAAGGTTGCCAGAGGTGAGTTCCAGCATCTCATCTGTGTAATGAGGAATTTTTATCTCGCTAAAATTGTGAAAATAATATCATTCCTCTTGATTGATTAGTTTTTTCATTCACTTAACAAATATTTGTTGTGTCTACCTGTTAAACTACTGCATTAGGCTCTTTTTTTTCAATGTTAAATTAATGAGATGTTGATCACACACTTATCAAGCTTGCAGTTTAGTAGATAATAAATTATGGACTTAATGTGTTAACAATGTACATGACCTTAGAGTTTCAGTTTTGCAAGATGAAAAGAGTTCTGGAGATTAATTGCATGACAATGTGAATGTACTTAACACTGCTGAACTGTATACTTAAAAATGGCTAAGATGGTAAATTTTATGTATATTTAACCACAATTATTATTATTATTATTATTATTATTATTATAGCAGAGAGAGAGAAAATCTCAAGCACACTCCATGCCCAGCACTTGAGCTGGACTCAGGGCTTAATCCCACAACCCTGAGATCATAACCTGAGCTGGAATCAACAGTTGGATGCTCAACTGACTGAGCCACCCAGGTACCCCTTAACAATTTTCTTTAATGTACATACCCTATCACCTAACAATTATACTTCTGGATATGTATCCCAAAGAAACTCTCACCCATGTGTACAAAGAAATGAGTATGAGGATGTTCTCTTCCCTATTGTTTATAAAAGGAAAAAGATGGAAGCAGCCTAAATTATTATCAGAGTAATGGGTAAATAAAAGTATATTCATTTATCAACCTGATTTAGTCTCAAAAAATAGCTTTGGGTGATAAAAGCAATACACAAAATGATATATATATCATGATACCATTAATATAAATTTGAGGATACAATATCATAATCTGGGATGGCTGGGTTACTGTGTTGAGTGTCTGCTTTTGGCTCGGATTGTGATCCCAGGGTACTGGGATCAAGTCCCACATTAGGCTTCCTGCAAGGAGTTTCTCCTACTTGTTTCTCCTTCTGCCTATGTCTCTGCCTCTCTCTCTGTCTCTCTCATGAATAAATAAATGAAATCTTTAAAAAAAAGCAATATCATAATGCACTGGTGATGGATACGTCTATGCATGCAGATAAACTTATCTGGAGAATGGAATGAAAGGATTCACACCATACTCATGGGGCAATTCACTGGACATTGAAAGGGGAAATGGGACAGGGTGTTAAAGTATGTGGTTTTGGAGACTTAATTTTCTCTCTAATATTTCATTTCTTTTAGAAATATGGAAGCAGGGGCAGTCCGGGTGGCTCAGCAGTTTAGTGCCGCCTTCAGCCCAGGGCGTGATCCTGGAGACCAGGGATCGAGTCCTGCGTCCGGCTCTCTGCATAGATCCTGCTTCTCCCTCTGCCTATGTCTCTGCCTCTCTCTCTGTGTGTCTCTGTGTCTCTGATGAATAAAAAAATAAAATCTTAAAAAAAAAAGAAAAATGGAAGCAAATATGAAACTTTAAAAATTGGAGTGAGATTTTGGGTGGTGAGAGTATGTACAATTTTTATTTTCTTATACTGTTTTGTATTTTAAATTTTGATTTTTTTAAAAATGACTACTAGTGGGTTTTTTGTTTTGTTTTGTTTTGTTTTGTTTTAAAGCAAATGAGTCACACATAAACAGAGAGATGGGTAAAGTTTTATGGGAGTTTAAAATGGAGAAATACTATTAAAGAAGGTTGGCAGAGAGAGGAGGTCAGAAAAGGCATGAGAACTAAGCCTTCAGGAATGGAAAAAAAAAAGAGGTAGATGAGAAGGAGGCTGTGGAGTGGTACTCTAGGCAGGAGGAGTGGCATGAAGAGGCATGGAGACAGGAAAGTAAGGGAATCTTGAGTAGTCAGGTTGGCTGGACCAGAGATACCTGACAACAAATAGCAGAAATTTGAGGTGTCTGGTTGACTCAGTCGGTTAAGCATCCACTCTTGACTTAGGCTCAGGTCATAGTCTCAGGGTCATGAGATGGAGCCCCACACGGAGCCCCTCATGGAGCCTCTTGGGGTGGGCTCTGCAATCAGCAGAGAGTCTGCTTCTCTCTTACTCCCTCAGCCCCTCTTCCTGTTTGTGCTCTCTCTCCATCAGATAAATAAATAAATCTTTAAAACAAAAAAATAGTAGGAAGTGAGGTCTAAAAGGTGGTTTCCACCTCATCCAAAAGGACACTTCCATGGGAAACCAAAGAATTGCAGTCTGTTCTGTAGATAGTAGTGTCTTGTGGCTTATCATTAAGAGTTTTGGAGTTGGGATGACAGGATCAGAACAGGAAGATTAATCAGATTGTGAAATATAAAATAGTCAGAAATAGAGAAGGATCAAAGGCAGAAAGAGCAGCTAGGAGGAAATACTTGTAGGAGTCCAAGGGAAGATAAATACAGGTCCTCTCCTATCCACCTGCTCTTTTTTCCCACAGCTTTACTGAAGCTTTTTGAGCACATACAATAGTCTCTGAAATAGTGTGTCTGCCTCTGAATGGATGTTTCCCAACCATTTTTCGTGCACATGTGGCTGAGAGTTATAACATGCTGTCCTTAGTTACAGTGGTTCACGAGGCAGTGTTTCTAGGGACAACTGGTAGAAATGTGCAGTATGAAAGAGGATCTAAGTGATTTTCTGATCAATCAGAACTTTCATCCTGTACAAACACTATCCAAAAATGTTCAAAGGTTCCCATCACCTGATTCTATTCAAAGATTCTAGTCCCTGAGAACAGGGCAGAAGCTGCATTCCTCAGCACACCCACCCCCTGGACTGGCAGCTAACTTCTCCGGTTTTAGCTCCCTCTCCTATATGGATTCTGCACTCCAACCATGTTGCTATCTCCTGTAATCCCACACATAGGGCAATTTTCTCACTCCTGCCTTTTTTTTTTTTTTTTTAACTGGACTTCTCTTTTTCACAATCTCCACTTACTAAAAATTCTGCTTGGGATCCCTGGGTGGCTCAGCGGTTTAGCACCTGCCTTTGGCCCAGGGCGTGATCCTGGAGTCCCGGGATCGAGTCCTGCTTCGGGCTCCCTGTATGGAGCCTGCTTCTCCCTTTGCCTGTGTCTCTACCTCTCTCTGTCTCTCTCTGTCTCTCATGAATAGATAAAATCTTTAAAAAAAATTCTGTTCATTCTAGGGGCACCTGGGTGGTCAGTCAGTTAAGTGTCTGACTTTAGCTCAGGTCATGATCTCAGGGTCCTAGGATCAAGCCCCTAGTCTGGCTCTGTGCTCAGTGGGGAGTCTGCTTAACCCCCTGCTCTTTCCCTCTTTTTCCCCTCCCTTCCTCCTCCCACTTCCCCTGGCTCTCTTACTCTCTCTCTCTAAAATAAATAAATAAATAAAATCTTTAAAAAAATTCTGTTTATTCTAGGGTCCAGATTTGACTTCTTCCATGAAGCCTTTTTTGATCACTTCAGAGGGAATTATCTTCCTTCCTTCCAGTTATCAAGGCTTCTGCCAGTCACAAGACAGCTTACATTGACTCTCTCTATTTAACATTGTATCTTCCTTAGATTTTAAATCTCTGGTGGTAGTGGCCAAGTCTTATTGCTGCTTTTGTTGGTTTTTTTTTTTTTTTTTTTTTACAATTTTTTTTTAAAGTAGGCTCCACATTAGATGTGGAGATCAGGCCTGGGTGCCTGAGTGCCTGAGATCAAGAGTTGCCTGCTCTACTGACTCTGCCAGCTAGGTACCCCTTGCTTTTGTTTTTTAAATCCCTTAGCCCCATGGGGCACCTGGGTGGCTCAGTGGTTGAGCTGCTGCCTTCGGCTTGGGTTGAGATCCCTGGATCCTGGAATCAAGTCCTGCATCGGGCTCTCCGCAGGGAGCCTGCTTCTCCCTCTGCCTGTGTCTCTGCCTCTCTCTGTGTCATGAATAAATAAATAAAATCTAAAAAAAGAAAAAATCCCCTAGCCCCAAGTCCTTGCTGCTCAAGATGTTTGATAATTAAAATAAGCACCATTATTGAAAACCTTTTAGTGCCAGGCACCATATACATTATATCTATTCCTCCTAATAACCCTAGGATGTAGGTGATACCATTCCCATTTTACAAAAGAAGAAACAAAGCCTCAGAGGTATTAATTAACATGCCCAATATATACAGCTAGAAAATAGGAGATTTAAGATTTGAACAGAGCTCTGATAGGCACTGAACCTTGTGATTGCATTATGCTGTTGTTCTTATGTAATAGTTGAATGAATGAAAGAACACATTTTTGAGTATGTTTTTCTTCAACTTGCTTTTCTTTGCTGTATTTCCACCCTGGAGGTTTAACCAGTTGGTAAAGCATAAGGAAATAAGTCAGTCTTGTCAGGCTTATGAGCCATATTGATTTTATTTATTTATTTATTTATTTAAAATAGGCTCCACACCCAACGTGGGGCTTGAACTCATGATCTGAGATTGAGAGTTGCATGCTCTACCAACTGAGCCAGCCAGGTGCCCCAGGTGTATTAATTTTAGAGTAAGAGAAATACAACTTCTACTGTCTTACACAATAAAAGTAAATATGTTGGTTAATAAACCAAGGGGTCCATTGTTGGATGGCTGGCCTTAGGATTGGATCCATGTAAGAAATTTGCTTCTTTTTTTCAATTTTGCTTTTCTCTGAGTTGACTTCATTCCCAGTGATGGCCACCAGCAGCTCCAGCAGGTTACATTCTACCAATTTACTATCTCTAGCAGACAGCTTCTCTATCATCCTCAGGTAAGACTGTCATTGATTGGCCCAGCTTGGGTCACATGCACATCCCCAAAACAATCATTATGTCCAAGGTATATTGTGTTGCTCTGGTTGGCCAGGGCTAATGCTGGATTTTGGATCAACCCTATCAGACAGAACTTTATGGATTGAGAATGGGGAAGGAAAAACCATCACACACACATTCACTAGGACTAGGACTCAATGGTTTCTGATCATGGTTGGCTGTGCCTGAATAGAGACTACAGGCAATTCTATGATCTGTCCTCAAAGAGCTCACTACACAGGGCTGTGCTTTTCCTGGTTTGGTCCCAAGGATTGCATGGCTCTTCAGAAATAAAACATTCTGTTCAAGGGAAATGGTTCATGCCTGGCTTGAGTTCTGTGGTGGCCTAGGGCCAGCTGAGAGGGGACACAATGTCAGCTGCAGATGCACCAGGCAGGCCAAATCTGCCATTGAGAGGGCACACTGACAAATAGCAAGCAGTATCATAGGCAAGCAGTTGCTATCTGAAGCCAGAAAGAAAATGACATGTTGTCTTACTGAGAGAGAATTCTGAGATAATAGATAATACTCAGGATTTTAGACAAACAGATAAGTCTGGTCAGCAGGTAGTTGGACCCCAGTCACTGAGCTAAAGTTCAGGGACACTCCAATCCCAAGGAGTAGACTATTGAAAGGAGATGGCCCAGTTGCAGGGCTATCATGAAAGGATGTGAGGTGCTAGGCTAGAATTCATAGACTGGGTCTGGAGTCCAAGGCAGGGAGGGCTGAGTCTTAAGTATGAGACTGAAGGTCAGCTATCTTTTTTTTTTTTTTTTTTAAGATTTTATTTATTCATGAGAGACACTGAGAGAGGCAGAGAGAGAAGCAGGCTCCAAGCAGGGAGCCCAATGCAGGACTCGATCCTGAGTCTCCAGTATAATGCCCTGGGTCGAAGGCAGATGCCCAACCACTAAGTCACCCAGGCATATCCCCTAAAGTTCAGCTATCTAATAGAACTTGGACATAATAAGTTCAGACTAACAACAGCCTTGGTAGGAAACCCTAGAATAAGTACCATAAATTCCTCCTTCTTCAGTGTAGGACCCCATGCCTGAGCAAGACTGAGCCTGCAGGTGCTATTGATGGCCTCAGCTAAGGGGAAAAGGGAGACAGAGGTGGGTCCCACCACAGGGTTTAACGAATTACAAAATGTAAGAGGCATGTATGCTCTCATTGGAATGCATTACATAATAAAAAATTAAATTGAAAAATTTCAGCTGGAATGTATTAAGAAACAAAGAGAACTGGGAAAGAAACAGATGGGCTTGTAACAGGATGTTAACTGAGATTTCCCTATTTCCTTAGTTTCAGAACTTAGAATAATAGGTGGCAAGTGCCCCCATATTATAAGGAGATGAGTTGGATCATTTATGCATGACTTGCTCAGAGGGTAGACCCCTAATTCAGGGTCCTGAAACCTATCACCTGTCACCCACTTGGGGCCTGAGAAAAGACAGTCCAAGAGAAGAGGCTTCAAACGTGAGGATTTATTTGAAGAGAACTCTCAGAGTGCTGTGTTTTTCTCTCTCCAGTCAAGGGGCCGGGGGGGGGGGGGGGGGGGCGGGGTGGTAAAGAATATGGATCTGACATGAGGGGAGACTGACCGACTTCTAATGGCCACATGTGCTGAAGGGAAGAAATGCCCTGAGGTCGCTGGGGACTAGAGCAGAGTGTGGGGAGAGAGTACTTGGGACAATCTGATCTGAGTCTGCAGCATTGTGGGGTGTAAAGACTGATGTCTTATCCCACTTGAGGGGTGAGCAAAGGCTGGAGGACCAGACGTGGTAAGTTAAGGAGATAAGAAGGGAGAGTTAACAGAGTGAATTTGGTAAAGCAGAAGGAAAAAAGTCAGGCTTGTCAGTCAAGGTTATGAGCTGTGTTAATTTTATTTATTTATTTATTTATTTATTTATTTATTTATTTATTTATGACAGTAGTAAGAAAAAATAAAATTGTTCTTTCCTTTGGATCCAAGGTAAGAAGTCTCACTTTTCTTTTCATCTCTTCCACAAATTAGCTGGGCTAGTGTGGAAAACCGCTTGCTCTTTCTGGGTCTCAGCTTTCTTTTCTATAAAAGGAAGAACTGGGCTAGACTGTCTTTAAGGCAACTTCTATGACTTTCTGATTCCATGGCTGTATTTGGCTGAGCTCTGTGGTGACTCCTGGAGTAGAACAGGTTATATGGTATACATACATTCCATTACACTAGATGCTAGAAATTCAGGTCTCAAGGAGGCAGCATTATTCCCTTCCCACCCCCTCTTCTCTTAGCAAGTAGTTAAAAGATGAACTAATTTAAAAACATTTTTTAAAAAGATTTTATTTATTTATTCATGAGAGACACAGAGAGAGACAGAGACATAGGCAGAAGAAGAAGTAGGCTCCCCATTCCCAGGATCCTGGGATCACTACCCGGGGGATCATTATCTGAGCCAAAGGCAGATGCTCAACCGCTGAGCCACCCAGGCGACCCTTATTTAAAACATTTTAAAAGAAAAAGCTGCCTATTGTATCATTAACCTGACACATTACTAATTATATCTTGGCACATTCCTTTGTAGATCTTAACCACTTATATGTGTCTTTGCCCTGGGTGCAATCATTAGCACATAACTTTTTGTGTTCTTATAGCACATCAGTTCAACAATAAATTGTGCATGTCTAAGAGGAAAGCTTGGGGTGCTTCCAATTATTGCACAATAAGAGCAGACAAGGAACAAGCTGGCCTTTGATAATACAGTCTTTTGGGGCACAAGACTACTCTGGTGTGGGCTCTCTTCCTACTTAAGGCCCTTCCCCACCTCCCACTTCCTGATCCTTTAGCAACAACAGGAACTCTAGAGGTCCAGTAATGCTAAGCCACAGCAGCCTGTGATCTACATGACATTCACTTTGAGGTTGTTTCTGTGTTAGAAATATCAGGTGATCCATTTTGCAGACATTGCAACAGCCACCAGAGAATTATGTCAAGCCCCTAAGATCGCAGAAAAAAAAACATTATTAAGGGGATGTAGAAATGTGCTGGTGATTCTGCTGTTGTTAGGGTAGGAATGAGGAGATGTCTGCAGATGATCACCAACGTGATGACACTCCACACACTTAAGTGCCAACTCTTGTGTCTCCATCCCTATGACTTAGGTCCTACTCACAGGAGCACACCTGAATCCAGCCCCAGCAAAGTCAAGTCTTTTGAGAAGTCTTTGTACTTCCTCATCTATACAGATAAGGAGATCACTCAGTTTGGACCTTGAGATGCTGTGTCTTATAGCTTAGTCTGGTATTGTGGAAACTTAAAGAGCAAGGTGAGAGGTAAAGAGCAATGAGGCTGGAGAAGCAGGTTTATGGAGTCCCTGAGGCTTGCAGTCTCAGATAATTTGAAGTAGGGATGAGACATACTCAGATCTATGTTTTAAAAAGATCACGCTGGTAACAGTGTGGGGAATGAAAAGGGAAAGGCTGGAGGCAGAGACCTGAGGTTATTGTGATTCTGCTAAGACATTAGCATTTCTAGAAAAGCACAGGATTTCATCATTAGAAGAGAAAAAGCACGAAATATGCAAGATGTAGAGAAAACACTGTTCCCCTTGGAGAGCTCCACAGCTAAAGTATCTTTTCTGTGTGTTGCTATTTTATTTGGCATTGAAATGTTATTATTATTTTTTTTTTGGCATTGAACATGTTAAAGGAGTATATGTTCACATTATTTTCTGATGATAAAGGCAATTCACACTCATTGTAAACATTTCAAACAATTCAGAAATATTTAATTTAGGAAGTAAAAGTCCTGCACAATCCCCACCCCCCCTTCAAAGTAACTAGTTAAAATACCTTTCTCACAGTGGGAAATCCCGCTCTTACCAAAGGACTTGAAATGCCTCACAACCAGATCTCAAAAAGCAATGCAATGCTCAGATTCCCTGAAGAATAAATGATGAAAGATTATTCAGAGGAGGCAAGCTGTACCGAAATAACTGGGTGAAAAAGATTAGATGCTAAAGGAGCTCATTCCCAATCATATCTTCTGCTCAAGGGTTCATTTGCCTAAAGCTACCTAGTATACTTGGCTAAGACAGTGGCTAGTGTTTACTTGGGTGGAGTAAATGAGCTCTAGAAGTTTACCTTCCTTCTTATTAACTGCTGATGTGCTGCAGTTTACTTTTGGAAAAAAAAAAATCCTGAGGGTAAAAAGACTTTTCCATTTCTAGCAGGTCTGTTGACATGATGGATAACAACAGCAAATAATTCAGTATCTTTGTACCCATTTGTATGCGTCAGATTGGGATATTAATACTCCTGCCTCCCCAGGGAGATGAAGCAATTGAGTGATTTCTTCTTGGTCACTTGCTTTTGAAATGATAGGAAAAAATTTGGATTTCAGGCCTTTTTAAGAAAACAATTGTTCATTTTAGGCAATTCTTGGAGAGTTTCTTTAGAAAGAAAGCCTTTCTTGGAAACCATCCTGGGGTTCAACAACTTTTACCATCAGAAATTCTGAACTTGGAGCCCCCGGGTAGTTCAGTCAGTGAAGCATCTGCCTTCGGCTCAGGTCATGATCTCTGGGTCCTGGAATCAGGTTTCTCCCTCTGCCCTGCCCCTCTGCTCATGCTCTCTCTCTCAAATAAATAAATACAATCTTAAAAGAAAAGAAATTCTGAACTCTTTCAATTGCATATAACAGAAACCCAATTTAAAAAATCTTCGGGGCAGCCCTGGTGGGGCAGCCCTGGTGGCGCAGTGGTTTGGCGCTGCCTGCAGCCTGAGGTGTGATCCTGGAGACCCAGGATCGAGTCCCACGTCGGGCTCCCTGCATGGAGACTGCTTCTCCCTCTCCCTGCGTCTCTGCCTCTCTCTCTGTGTGTCTATGAATAAATAAATAAAATCTTAAAAAAAAAAAATCTTCGGTGAAGGCACTTGGGTAGCTCAGTTGGTTAAGTGTCCAACTTTTTATTTTTAAAGCCAGATATATTTTTAAAAGATCACGCCTATAATAAGGAAATTGTGTAATCATGGAACATCAAAAAAAGTTGATGAACAAAAGGCACATTCTAAGAGTTCAGGAGTAGAAAGAACAGAAGAGTTCTTTTTTGGTTTGATTCAAAATAGGAGAAAAGGGAAACTGGCATATTAAAATTATTTTTTAGGTGAAAGTTTCTATCAGTTAAAGCAGTTAACATTGGCTTCTTTCTCCCTGGTCCAAAGCAGTCTTTTCTTTCATTGGCTTCTGAGAACGTGTTTAATCTTCCGCTGTGTAGAAGTGATACATCAGGGCTACCACCAGTGCTGAGATGGCTGGGATCACCCAGTTGGTCCACCAGCTAGAATTAGAATCAACAGTAGTAATGAGAGTTTCCGAAGGCTTGTTTATCTTTGCTCTGTCATCCGGATGAAGTTCCCCAACGATGTATGTTTTGGACAATTCTCTAGCATCTGTAGAGTGCCCCACGTCCTCGAAATTTTCAGTAGCATCCCCTCCAGCTTGTTCCCTTAATACTTCTTCCCCACTAGGATGCTCCTCCAAAAACTTGGTCAAATCGTACACCTTGTGGTGTAGGATCAACCAGGTGCTCTTGCTGTGGTTGTGCTTCTGGATCTCTTCTGCTCGGCCATTTCAGAAAGCGGCAGGCCTCAGGCAGTACAGACAGCAGCTGAGCTGGGTGGAGCTGAGCCAGTGTCCAACTTTTGATCTCAGCTCAGGTCTTGACCTCAGGATGGTGAGTTCAAGCCCTGTATTGGGAGCCTACTTAAAAGAAAACACAACAACAAAGCCAACCAATCAAAACAAAACAAACCCTAACCTGTGAAAAAAGGGAGGTTATTGTTTCATTCCTCCAAAGCATGCCAAAGGTAGAGTTGGCTTCAAGTATACAACCTACATCAATAATTATAATAGCTTTGAGAAATTCTACTTCAGTATCTGCATGATACTTGAGGAGAGGAAGTGCATTCTCAGAAGTTGTGGAATAGTCATATTTGGTCATATGCATGTAAAAAACATTGAGAGATAGTTTTCCATGACAAAGGATACCTAAAAACAGCTGTGCAGAGAGAAATAGAGATGAAGAGGACTATCAGGATCATGGTTCCTGATAGTTTTCTTGATGTTGTTTCCTTTGCGTTTGTATCCTGGTTACTTTGGAGCGTTCCTGAAATACCTCCTTCTTGCCTAGTTTGAAGTGAATTTCTCTTATTACTTGTGACCCAAAGAATTGTGACTGCTGTGGATTGAACTTTCGTGTCTCCCCAAATTTCATATGTTGGAGAATTTATCCCCCAATATGATGGTATTTGGAAGTGGAGCTTTGAGAAGTAATTAGATTTTTTTTTAAAGATGTTATTTATTTACTCTTGAGACACAGAGAGAGAGAGAGAGAAAGGCAGAGACACAGGCAGAGGGAGAAACAGGCTCCATGCAAGGGAGCCCGACGAAGGACCTGATCCCGGGACTCCGGGACCCCAGGATCATGCCCTGAGCCAAAAGCAGATGCTCAAACCACTGAGCCACCCAGGCGACCCGAGAGGTAATTAGATTTAAAATGAGGTGACGAGGGTGGAGCCCCCATGATGGGATAGTGCCCTTCCAAGCAGCTGGAGAGACACTAGAGTTGTCTTTCTCTGCCACAGGAGGAAGCAACATCTGCAAGCCAGGAAGAAAGTCCTCAATAGGTGCCAATTCAGGAGACACCTTGATCTTAGACTTCCCAGCTTCCAAAACTATGAGAAATAAGTGTCTGTTGTTTAAGCCGCCTAGTCTATGGTATTCCTTTATGGTAACTTGAGCTGCCTAGGACAATGATTAAGACAACTACTAGGGCAGCCCCAGTGGCTCAGCGGTTTAGTGCCACCTTCATTCCCGGGGTGTGATCCTGGAGACCCTGGATTGAGTCCCACATCAGGCTCCTTGTATGGAGCCTGCTTCTCCCTCTGCCTGTGTCTCTGCCTCTCTCTCTCTCCGTGTGTCTCTCATGAATAAATAAAATAAAATCTTAAAAAAAAAAGGCAACTACTAAAGGAAATTAGTGATAGCATTTGCTGTATACCCTCTGATGTAGAGAAAGTATCTCTCTCTCTTTTTTTTTTTTTTGAGAAAGTATCTCTCTTATACTGAAACTTCCCTAAGGTCATCAATCTCTAGTTGCCAAACCCAGTGACTCTCACTCCATTTCCTTTCTTCTTCTTTTTAAATTTTATTTTTTAATTAATTTATTTTTTAGTAGGCTCCACACCCAATGTTTCTGAGATCAAGAATCACATGTTCTGAGATCAAGAGTCATAGGTGTCCCTCAATTTCCTTTCTCTGCCATGTTGACTGCCCTTGACTTCTTGAATCTCTTCTCCCTTGGTGTGTGTGATTTCCCCCTTGCATGGATTCTCCTTTTATTTTTCCAACGGCTCTTTCTTTGTACCTTCACTGTTTTCTTTTCTCTACTTGCCCTAAGGAGATCTCTGAGATTCCATTCCTAGACATCTTATCCTCTTGCTCTACCCTCTTCGCTGAATAATTTTATTCACTCCCACAATTTTCTGTCTCACTCATAGGCTAATTCCTCTGAATCATTTCATTTGTTTTTCAACGCCTTAAAGTTTGCTGAGCTTTAGGTCCTAAATTTTACTTTTCTGGTGAGTATCTTCACCTACACAATAAGCAAACACTGTAAACATGTCCCAAACTGAATTTTTTCTTTCCCTAGTCTAGTCCCAAATTATTTTTATAGCTACCACTACCTCTCATATGGAACCTCTCTGGCAAGCCACACTCTCTTCCAGGTCCCTGCCCAGTCCTCTTCTCTCTCTCCTAGGCTCCCTTCCTTAGTACCCAATTTCCATTCTCACGTTCTTATCTAAGTATCACCTTGTCCCAACATTCATCCTCCTTCTTTTGCCTTGTTGAGCACTACTTTCCCAAAACATGTCATGCATTTTTATGATTTGCTTATGGTTTCCTTCTCTCTGGAATGCTGTTTCCCCACCTTTTCTACATAAATCCCACTCATCTTTCAAAATCCAACTGAAATGCTAATTCTTCCATGGAGCTTCCTGACACACCAGGACCCAGTATTCACTTCTTTGGGTTCCCACAAAACCACCAGAACAAGTACCATAATCCAATTGCAATTATTGCTAGTTACATATTTTCCTTTCTCTCCTGGTAGATATGATTTTACTTTCCTGAGGGAAGAACCTATCATAACAGTGCACCGCATGAGGCACCTGGGTGTACTCAGTTGGTTTAACACCAGACTCTTGATTTTGTCTCAGGTCATGATCTCAGGGTTGTGAGATCAGCTCTGTGTCAGGCTCAATGATGGGGGCATAGTGCCTGCTTGAGATTTTCTCTCTCCCTCTCTAAAAAACAAAAAACAACAGTGACTCTTCATAATAACCCTGGGATGAAACAGTCAGATGAACACAATTCAGATGCTCAATAGCATTTGTCAAATTGATTCATAGAAGAAACTAACTGAAAAAACTGAAGAGCTCTTTGACAAGGAGCAATGTAGCTTAAGGAAGACATGAATATTTTGGGAGGCTGTTCTCATATAAATTCTTCGCTATTAAAAAATGGACTGAGAGGGTCATATGGCTGGCTCAATCAGTAGGTCAAGCATGCAACTCTTGATCTCGGGGTGATGAGTTCAAGCCCCACATTAGGTGTAGAGCTTACTTTAAAAAAATGGAGGGCAGCCCCAGTGGCGCAGCAGTTTAGTGCTGCCTGCAGCCCAGGGCGTGATCCTGGAGACCTGGGATCGAGTCCCACATCAGGCTCCTGCATGGAGCCTGCTTCTCTCTCCTCCTGTGTCTCTGCCTCTCTCTCTATGTCTATCATAAATAAATAAATCTTTAAAAAAAATAAAAAATAAAAAAATGGAAAAAAAAATGGAGAGACAGACAATAGCAGACAGGGAAGATGCTCTCTTAACTTTTCTTGATAAGGGACTGCATTTGGTCTTTATCTTGCAACCCAGGAGGGCCTTACCTTTAAAATTTCTGCTTCAAATAAGATGAGATTTCTTGAAATTCCTATCTTGAGAGATTTTATTCATTAAGGAAGCAGAAGAGAATACTCCGAACTCACACATATGGTTTTGATATGAGGTGGGCCCCACATATATGAGTAATTGACTTACAAGGAAATCTAAATCTATCAGGACATAAGAAGCAGTAGAGCATATTAGGTGGAAATGTGGCTCTGGAGCAGGACTGCAGGGGCCTGGATTAGGTAAATTAACTTCTCTGAGCTTCAATTCCTTCTTATGTCCAGTGGAGATTATCGTGGACCTACCTTATAAAGTTATTATGAAGATTAAACGGATTAATATATGTAAATTTCTTGAATAGGCTAGGTACCTGGTAAGCATTCAGTAATTATGGCTTTCAACTGGGATGGCAAATCCCCCTCTCCTGTACCTTAATTACACCCCTGGCAGATTCTATCACTTGAATACTACAATGCAATTCAATCTCATTTAAAACATCAACTCATGTTTGGTTCAAAACTCTCTACCTCACCCAATACAAGCTAGACTTACCCAGGAGAAGACTGGTTGAGTTTTTCTTTCTTTTCTTCTTTTTTTTTTTTGGTTGACTTTTTCTTTTTCAAGATTTTATTTATTTATTCATAGAGACAGAGAGAGAGAGAGAGAGAGAGAGACAGAGAGACAGAGAGGCAGAGACACAGGCAGAGGGAGAAGCAGGCTCCATGTAGAGAGCCCGAGGTGGGACTCGATCCCCGGTCTCCAGGATCATGCCCTGGGCTGCAGGCGGCGCTAAACCGCTGCGCCACCGGGGCTGCCCTGGTTGACTTTTTCAATCATGTTCCCCACTCTAGTGCCCAGAAGGGCAGATGGATCTGGATCATGTGCTTGGGCACCTCATCCCTTTCCCAGTTCTTGGGAAGGGGTAGGAACAGGGATGAGACAGAGCTCTACTCACATAGCTAGCCGCCACTTGTTAGGGAGGCATCCCTGACATTCACTGCTGTGTTTCAACTTTGTACTGCTCCTTCTGTGGGCTCTGACGAAGTGTAACCTCCACCAGATGAGTGTACAGGCTCTTAATGCACATTGTTCAGTTGTATCCCAGATACCTCTTTAAAATTCTTTTTATTTATTTTTTTAATGATAGTCACAGAGAGAGAGAGAGAGAGAGAGAGAGAGAGAGAGAGAGAGAGAATGGCAGAAACATAGGCAGTGGGAGAAGCAGGCTCCATGCACCGGGAGCCCGACGTGGGATTCGATCCCGGGTCTCCAGGATCGCGCCCTGGGCCAAAGGCAGGCACCAAACCGCTGCGCCACCCAGGGATCCCCCAGATACCTCTTTAGTGTTAGGTTCCTAAAGTACAGTTGATGCTGGAGAGGAGACTGGAAATGATATTTGATTTTGTTGTTGTTGTTGTTGTTGTTGTTGTTGTTCTGAGAAGCAGCTTACAATCAGAATACTCTATTCCCACAGCACTTGCTGAATAATAAACTTTCAGGGAGGATTAGTAACAGAGCTCAGTACGGCTGAAGCAGATCACAGACCAGAAGGCCATATGCTACTCAAAGGACTTCTGGATCTCAAGTACTTTAAAGAGAGAGACAACTCAAAATAACATTTATAGAATATCTTGCTTTAGCAAGGTACTTACATCTAAAGCTAGGTATACATTATCTATTCTTTATGATAAGGATTATTAGTTCCATTTAACAGATGAGGAAAGTGAAGGTGAAAGGAATGAAATCAATTGCCATTTTCTCTGAGGGCCCTGCTTCTTACATACAAATTCCCACACTGACCCAGAAATCTAGTTAAGATTTCATACAAGCAATATTACCAAAATCATATTTCAGACATTTAGGATAAAGCTGTGATTGATAACATGAATTATTTATGATGCAAATATACATCTTTACTTGGTATCAACCATTACAAATATGAAGGCCATAAAATGTCTTTTTAAATTTATTTTTATTTTTATTTTAAGATTTTATTTATTTATTCATGAGAGACACAGAGAGAGAGGCAGAGACAGAGGCAGAGGGAGAAGCAGGCTCCCTGTGGGGAGCCTGATACAGAACTCGATCCTAGGACCCCAGGATCACAACCTGAGCCAAAGACAGACACTCAACCACTGAACTACCCAGGTGTCCCAAATATCTTTTTTAAAATTTATTTCAGAGAAAAAATGACCGGGGGGCGGGGGGAGAGAATCTCAAGCAGATTCCTCTCTGAGCTTAGAGCCCGACATGGAGCTAAATCTCATGACCCTGAGATCAGGACCTGAGTGGAAACCAAGAGTCAGATGCTCAACTGACTGAGCCACCAAATGCCCCAAGGCAATAAAATATCTTAATTTTTACCATCCTTATATGGTAAATTTTTACCTTCCCAGCATTTATTTATTTATTTATTTTTGAAATTCCAGTATAATAAACATACAGTGCTTATGATTAATTTCAGGTGTACAAGATAGTGATCCAAGAATTCTATACATTACTCAGTACTCATCACAATAAGTGTACTCTTAATCCCCTTTGCCTACATTACCCATCCTCTCCCACCTCCTCTCTGGGAAGCACCAGTTTTTTCTCTAAATTTAAGAGCCTGTTTTTTTCACTTGTCTCTTCTTTTCTTTGTTCATTTCTTTTGTTTCTTAAATTCCACATATGAGTGAAATCTAATGGTATTTGTCTTTCTCTGACTGACTTATTTCACTTAGCATTATGCCCTCTAGATTCATCTGTTGTTGCAAATGGCAAGATTTTATTCCTGTTATGTATGTATGTATTTATTTATTTATTTTAAATATTTTCTTTTTATTTCTTCATGAGAGACACACAGAGAGAGGCAGAGACATAGGCAGAGGGAGAAGCAGGCTCCATGTAGGGAGCCCGATGTGGGACATGATCCCAGATCCCAGGATCACGCCCTGAGCCAAAGGCAGATGCTCAACCACTGAGCCACCTGGGTGCCCCGATTTCATTCCTTTTAATGGCTAATATTCTATTATATACATATGTATTGCTTCTTGCTTACCTTTTATCTATGTTGGATGCTTGAGTTACTTCCATATCTTGACTATTATATAATGCTGCTATAAACAAAGAGGTGCATATATCTTTTTGAATTAGTGTTTTCATATTCTTTGGTGGAATATATTTCATATATTCATTAGTGGAATTGCTGGATCATATGGTAATTCTATTTTTAATTTTTTGAGGAGTCTTCATATTGTTTTCCACAGTGGCTGCACCAGTTTGCATTCCCACCAACAATGCACAAGGGTTCCTTTTCCTCCACATTCTCACCAACATATGTTGTTACTAATCCATCTGTATAGTCTTTTCACTACAGAGAACTAAAGAGAATGATCTTATTGATACTAAGTTCAGTGGGCACTTTTTCTATACTTTTAAAATGTGTTTCTCTATAGACATGCATTAATTGAGATTAATTGAGCAAACTTTTGTTACTAATTTGCATGTTCCATTGAATAACAGTATGTTTTAGGGCAACTCTTGCAAGTGCTATTGAGGGAAGCATGTGTCAAAGGTTTCTCTAAGATTTGCTAATGGTTTTTTATGTCCTTTGATCTCAGATCCAAGTGATGAAACTAACATTGTGTGTGTGTGTGCGTGTTTTTTAAGATTTTATTTATTTATTAATGAGAGAGAAACACACACAGGCAGAGGGAGAAGCAGGCTCCACGCAAGGAGCCCGACGTGGGACTCAATCCTGGGACTCTAGGATCACGCTGTGGGCCGAAGGCAGGTGCTAAACCGCTGAACCACCCGGGGATCCCAGTGTGTGTGTTTTTAAAAAGATTTTGTTTATTTATTTGAGAGAGAGAGATTGAGAGCAAGCATGAGTGAGGGGCAGAGGCAGAGGGAGAAGCAGGCTCCCTGCTCGGCAGGGAGCTGGATGCAGGGCCCCACACCAGGACCCTGGGATCATGACCTGAGCCAAAGGCAGAGGCTTAACTGACTGAGCCACCCGAGTGCCCCAGCATTGTGTGTTTTCTACACTTATACCATGTATACAAAATGGGGCCAAGGGCACAATTAGAAGTTTACAAAGGACACAATAATCACAATTCCTTTTCCTTTTTCTTTTTGGCAAGAAGATGATTCACTGAAAATTAAAAATTTTCTTTTTAAATACCTTTTTTTTAAATTTTTTATTTATTTATGATAGTCACACAGAGAGAGAGAGAGAGGCAGAGACATAGGCAGAGGGAGAAGCAGGCTCCATGCACCGGGAGCCTGATGTGGGATTCGATCCTGGGTCTCCAGGATCGCGCCCTGGGCCAAAGGCAGGCGCCAAACCGCTGTATCACCCAGGGATCCCTTCTTTTTAAATCCTTAAATAAATCACCCTTAAATCTCTTGCACTTAGTCACCTGCTTACCATCTATCAGCCGTCATGTATTCAATTATAAATAAATATGTATAAAAAGCCTGCTGTGTACCAAGAAATGCTGGAATACTGCAGTCACCAAGGCAGACAAGGTGTTTGCTTTCATGGTGCTTAGGTCTTACCTAGGGAAACAGACAATAATCAGATCAATAATATAATTTCAGGTGATGTGGTATGAGGACAATAAGACTAAGTGCCATGAAACAGAGTGATGGGAAGAGGGCAATATTAAATAGAATAGGCAGAGAGAACTGACATTTGACTGAACCTTAAGATGAGGAGGCAGCCATTCAAAGATTTGGGAAAAGAGCCTCTCAAACCAAGGAACTAGTAGGTGCCAGGGTCTGAGAATTATTTGGCAATTTTTATGTTTTGGATACAGAGAATATGAGTCCTCTCTCCATCCCATCCCCCTCCCACCCCGCTTACTGATGAGAACCCATCAGCAAGTACAGCATAAGATGAAAAGATTTTATTTAACTTCTGGAAGTGAAAAGACCTGGTAGGGAAAGAAGCAGAAGCCAGGAAGAAAGTAAAGGTGAACTGAAGCCCAAATTGTAGCCCAGGCCTACTGAGAAGCTTTTCTATGATGAAGGTGAATTCTAGGATTTGATGTCATTTTGCTGATTCAATGGCATTATTAACTAGCAAAGAATCCACTTTTCTGTGCTTAGTGCATCACTTTATTTATAACTAAATGTTTCCTAAAGTAGAAAACAGCCACTTTGCTCTCTGTACTTATGCTCCTCAACAGAGATCCTATAGTAGACTTTCTTACTTGTGGTAAACTACTTTTAATCAGGCATCAAGGCAATAAAAATAGTTTTCATGTGATTATATCTTTGGAAAGCTGGCATAAAAATGTGATTTCACTCTGTGAGTGTGGTGTGACAGCTGTAAATGGCCACATTCCAGCATAATGCTTCAATATTGTATTTTCAGTGTGGCTGAGTTGCTGGTTTTTTCTGGCTTTGACTGCATTTTCCACAGAGAAGCTGGCACTCAGACAAATCCCCTGAGACATCCTCACAAAGAGCGGCTGACAGATCTCTGTCTCAGAGGATCTAACTGGGCAGCGTTCCATCCAGACAGGCTGGGCATGAGCGTGGGTGTCTGTGTCTGCTGGCCTCTGGGAGGGGCTTCTCATTTTGTCTTGCCAACAGTCAAGAGACATGGAGAGCTCCTTGGGATGGGAGTTCTGCCCTGGGGCCAACATGCTCTGGTACAAAGGCAGTGGACCAGTTTAATAGGGCAAAGAGTCTTATTCAAGGAAGCCCGAAGTAGTGTTGCAGGCTAGACAATCAAATTTCTCTCTTAGTATACAGATGGGTCATTGAGTGAGTGCTCAATTAATAATTGGTAGAGGGTGTTCAGGCACTTTCTTTGATGCTTGCAAAATTGATGAATACCTAATTCAAGGAACTCACCCTAACTTGTTTGGGGAAATAGCCTGTAGCTGCCAATCCTTTTTTGGTCTCCCACCCCAACTCTAAGACTGCTTATAACTCATTCAATTAATTTTCAACTAGTTTTTATCAAGTACTTCTCTGCCAGGCACTGTGGTCTGCCTAAGATGTGCAGAAATGAACAAGACAGATTTTTCTAGGATTAGTATCGTACACACAAAAGTTTTATAAAGGTTATTTTCTGGGATGCCTGGGTGGCTCAGCGGTTGAGCATCTGCCTTTGGCTCAGGGCATGAACCCAGGGTCCTGGGATCGGGTCCCACATCAGGCTCCCCAGAGGGAGCCCGCTTCTCCCTCTGCGTCTGTCTCTGACTCTCTCTCCGTGTCTCTCATGAATAAATAAATAAAATATTTTTAAAATTTTTAAAAATAAGGATTATCTTTTGGGGTAGAATTAGATTGAGATATGGACCCTTATTTTTTTGAGATAAGGACCCTTAATTTTTCCTTTTGAACTGTATTATTTGAACTTTTTGTGATAAGTATTTGGCCATGATACTTTTTTGTATCTCAACAAAAATCTTCTGAGCAACTGTTTGTGCCACTCTTCTGAGCTTTGAGAACACAGTAATGAATGAAGCAGGGAAAGTCCCCTGTCCTCATGAAACTTCCATTCCTTAAGGAAGCAACACAAAACAAAATAAAACAAAATCCATACAAGCATGCCATACAATATAATGATGATTGATGTCTTGTGGAAAAAAATACTTTTTAAAAATAAAAAAGTTATTCTGATTTGTTCAGATACTCCTGACTCTTTAGAGACCTGGATTCTTTACTGGCCTGGACAAATGGCATTGAGAGAAATGGGCCAGAAGGCCAAAGCTCAAAGCTTTGAACCATTTGGACTTATTCCGCACTCTCTCCACCCAGCATAAATGAAAGGCAGTGTGAGCTGCCTACGTTTTTTGGGCAGAGGAATGATGTCGATCCAGAGAGTTTGACCTAGTTGATTGCTCTTGACCAGAGCCCGGGCCTTTCTCCACCCGGTCTGGAGACAGAACTCACTGCTGTGCCAGTATTTGAAGATGCTGACCCTGCCTACCCCACATTCATTGCCTGCTTCTTCCTTCCAGCATCACCAGCTGGTTTCCAGGGACCTGATCCCGCTGGCTTCTGGCCTGCCCTGTCTGACAGCTGCCTGAACACTGGGACTTAAAAATTAGTTCTAAATGCCTGAGTCCAGTCACCACATTCCAATCTATTTTTAGGACAAATCCTCCTTCTTTGGCTCCCTGAGAAACCACTCTTCTTTTTCTGTTTCTAAACTGCTTCCATTCCCAGTTCAGACTGAGGTCTCCTTACCTAGGAATGCAAAGCTTAGGGGTTCCAGTTCCCATTCACAGCCAAGGAGAAGATGCTGTTTTCACTAAATTCCTCTAGTCAAAGAAGAGGTAAGACTTGATATGATAGTAAGTTAAAGAAACACAGCCAAAGTTATATGCACACTGACATTACAAAAATTTAAAAATCATTCTTACTCCAATTATGAAAGTAACATAAGCTTATTGCAAAAACTTTTGAAAAATACAGTACAAATAATTTATATTTTAGCATATTATTTTTTTTAACTTTTTTTTTTAAATTTATTTATGATAGTCACAGAGAGAGAGAGAGGCAGAGACACAGGCAGAGGGAGAAGCAGGCTCCATGCACCGGGAGCCCGACGTGGGATTCGATCCCGGGTCTCCAGGATCGCGCCCTGGGCCAAAGGCAGGCGCCAAACTGCTGCGCCACCCAGGGATCCCATATTATTTTCTTTTTAGTCTGTTCTCGAGCTCAGAAGTTTATTGTTATTAGTTAAATACATTACTCATGCACACAGGACAAAATTCAAATAGTAAAATTTCTTTTTTTTTTTTTTTAAGATTTCATTTATTCATGAGAGACAGAGAAAGAGAGAGAGAGAGGCAGAGACATAGGCAGAGGGAGGAGCAGGCTCCATGTAGGGAGCCTGATTTGGACTCAATCCCAGGACTCCAGGATCATGCCCAGAGTTGAAGGCAGACGCTCAACCACTGAGCCATCCAGGCGTCCCTTAAATAGTAAAATTTCACTGTTCCCCTGTTATCCGGTTCTTCCCCCTGAAGGGAACTATTCATAATATTCTTTCATAATCCTTGTGATTTCTGTAATATCTATAGAAATGTTCTACTTTCTTTCTTGATTTTAGTAATTTGGCTTTTCTCACTTTATACTTTAGTTGATCTAGGTAAAGTTTGTCAATTTTGTTGCTCTTCTTAAAGAACCAGCTTTTGTTTTTGCCGATTTTCTTTATACTGTTTTCCTGTTATCTATTATTTCTCTCCCCACTCCATTATTCTCTTCCTACTGGTAGCTGTGGGTTCAGTTTGCTCTTCTTTTTCTAGTTCAAAAGGTGTAAAATTAGTTATTAACTTACCCTGCCATTCTTTCTAATATATATATGTATATATTATTTTTATTGTATTTAAAAAGTTATCCTACAGCCGGGCACCTGGCTGGCTCAGTTGGTAGAACATGCAACTCTTGATCTCAGGGTGGTGAGTTTGAACCCCACATTGGGCATGGAACCTACTTAAAAAAACAAAAAACAAAAAACTATCCGGGCAGCCGGGTGGCTCGGCGGCTTAGTGCCGCCTTAAGCCCAGGGCCTAATCCTGGAGACTCGGGATCAAGTCCTGCGTCAGGCTCCATGCAGGAGCCTGCTTTTCCCTCTGCCTGTGTCTCTGCCTCTCTCTGTCTCTCATGAATAAATGAATAAAATCTTTAAAAAAATATTATCCTACAGTATAATGAGTTTTTGCAATGCTGTTCTGATTTTTAGCAAATATATAGATTTACTCACAAACCCAACATCACAATCAGGATATAAAAGGTCTACTTGTTTGGTTAATTATTGAGAAATGAGGGGTGAAATCTTCAACTATAATTGTGATTTGTGTATTTATCTTTCAGAATTGTTACCAGCAGTTGTTGATAATGATATGTAAAGCTTCTTTTTCTTTTGTGGTTAATCATATTTTATTATATTTTGAAACTATTTTATTTTCATCAAAATCTTAATTATTCATTAATAACTGTTAATATTATGTTAATATTTGTTGTTGTTTATTAATATTTGTTAATGTCTGTTAATATCATTATTTATTTTGCAGTTCAGCTGATTGCATCATTGGGGTCTCTTCAAGCTTGCTCTTAAATCTTTCTAATATGTCCCTGCCATTCTTTGATCACTTCCTTGCTTCTTGCACAAGATGTTCTGGTCTCATCTTGTATTTTTCCATGCCCCAACCTTGTAATCAGCCATTTCTCCTAGAAGTGGAGAATATTATTTGGAACCAAGATTTTGACACTAAGTATTATTCATTGTTTTGGGGGCATGATTGCCCCCAGACTCTTGTATTTTTTTCATTATTATCTTTTTATTTTTTAAGATTTTATTTATTTATTCATGAGAGACATGGGGGGCGGGGCGCAGAGACACAGGCAGAGGGAGAAGCAGGCTCCATGCAGGAAGCCTGATGTGGGACTCGATCCCAGGACTCCAGGATCACGCCCTGGGCCGAAGGCAGGCGTTAAACCGCTGAGCCTCCCCAGGGATCTATTATTATCGTTTTAAAAGTAAATTCTATGCCCAACACGGGGCCCAAACTCACGACCCAAGATCAAAAATCGTATGCTCTACCGACTGAGCCAATCAGGCACTCCTAACCACCATGTCCTTTTAGTGGTCGCACTCATTTACATTTATATTCATTCCTATATCGATCTATCATCTATTCATCTATCTATCTATAATCTTTGTGTTGAAAACCATGATTTCACACTGATTACTTCCACTTCAATCCAACATTACGTGTTTCATTCCACTTTTCTTCATTTCCATGTTTCTTTTTTTTTTTTTTATGATAGTCACAGAGAGAGAGAGAGAGAGAGAGAGAGAGGCAGAGACATAGGCAGAGGGAGAAGCAGGCTCCATGCACTGGGAGCCTGACGTGGGATTCGATCCCGGGTCTCTAGGATCGCGCCCTGGGCCAAAGGCAGGCGCTAAACCGCTGCGCCACCCAGGGATCCCCATTTCCATGTTTCTAACGGTGGTAAGAAAATCCAGGCTTCTATTATTCCTAATATTGTCACTTTTTTTTTTTTTCAGTCTACTAGCTTGTAACCAATCCCTTCTCTCTCCTGTGCCACGCCCACCTCATTTTACTTGAACTCCAACCAACACCTTGCATGAGGTTGTTCTACATGGATGCACTTTTACTCAGTTTTGGCTCTGACTCCTGGTACCAGGCTAGTGCCAGCATTGAGTCCTGTGAGGACACTCGCCTCATCCTTTGTCTTTGAAAACAAGCTTGGAGCTGGTCCTTCTGGGGGATACCCTTGTCACCTGGTGAGCAGAGAAGAGTTAAAATAGCAGGCTTGAGACTGCTAATCTTAGAAGAGTCTGCTTGCAAGGTTGGCCCTTGGCTAGCGCCTGGTAAATTGGATTTCAGGAGGGTTTCACCATTCCCATACTGATAAGGGGGGCTCAATATGTTCAAACTGTTTGTATAAATAACGTGGTTTATTTCAAACAACTGCTTTCCTTGTGCTTATCTGGAATTCTGACTAGGCATAGAGTGCCTATGTGACCAACTTCCAACAAAAACTTTGGGCACTCTAATACTTTGAGTCTCTAATAAGCTTCCATAGTAGACCTTTCATACATGACATCACAATTTGTTGCAGGAGGAATTAAGTATGTTCTGTATGATTCCATTGGGAGAGAGAGCTCTCAGAAGCCTGTGCCTAGTTTCCTTTGGACTTGGCCCCATGGGCCTTTCCCTTTGCTGATTTTGGTTTGTATTATTTTGCTGTAATAAATCCTAGCTGTGAGTATGACTCTGCTGAGTCCTGCTAGTTAACCATTGAATCTGCAGGTGATGTTGGGGACCTCTGGCACACTTGGCTTGGGCTCTGAAACCCTACAATGGGCTGCCTTTCTATAAGGACATTCTCTTCATTTGCCTGGGTTTTAAACTTCTGTGCCAAATGAGCCTCCTCATTCTATCTGGACACTGACACCCTATGCCATTCCACCTCACTTCAAGGACACTGTCCTCACATCACTTGTTTCCAGTGATTTTAGCTATTGTGATTATAGCTGCTATGAATATTTGTGTATGAATTTTCTTGTGGACATTTATTTTCAGTCCTAATGGGTGAATACTTAAGAGTGACACTGAGGGGTTATAAGTAGGTGTTTATTTAGTTTTATAAGAAGTTGCCTAAACTTTTTCCAAAGTGATTGTACCATTTAACACTCCCACCAGTATGTATGATTGCCAATTATCTTCTAAAAACTATATAATGAGGAAAAACTTCTTGTAGAGTTATCTGTGTTTACCCTTAGGGGCACTCTTCATTGCTCTGTAGATCTGCATTTCCTACTGCCATCATTTTCCTTTAACATTTCTTGTGTTCCAAGTCTGCTGATGACAAATCTTTCTGCTTTATCTGAAATATTTATTTTACCTTTATGTTTTAAGGTATTTCTACTGGATTTAAAATTCTCAGTTCAAAAAAAATTAAATTAAATTAAATTCTCAGTTCACAGTTTTGATTTTCTTTAAGTATTAAAGAAATTGTTCCATTTTCTTCTTATTTGCATTATGTTTTATAAGAAGTCCACATTAATTTTTATGCTGTTTCTCTGAATGAAATGTCTCTCCCACCCCCCAACGCCCTCTGGCTATTCCAAAGATCTTCTGTTTATTCTTGGTTGTATCAAATGATATACCTGTGTTTTTCTTTGTGTTTGGAGCGCAATGGACTTTTTGATCTTTGGGCTTATTTTTTTTTTTTTTAACAAATCTATACAAACTTTGGCTATTATTTTTTTAAACATATTTTTTAAAGATTTAATTTATTCATGAGTGACCCAGAGAGAGAGAGAGAGAGAGAGAGGCAGAGACACAGGCAGAGGGAGAAGCAGGATCCATGCAGGGAACCCGATGTTGGACTCAATCCCGGGTCTCCAGGATCACGCCCTGGGCCGACCACAGGCGCTAAACCGCTGAGCCACCCAGGCATCCCTGGCCATTATTTCTGAAAATACTTCAGATAGCTTATTTTTTTTCCTTCTTTCTTTCCAAAGTTCTAATTAAGCTTACGTTAGACTTAGCCTTTTCCTTCCTGTGCTACAGTTTGAAAAGATTCTTTTGCCTTGTCTTCAAGGTCACTATTTTTTTCTTGTATGGTCTCTGATATTATAAACCCATCTGATGAATTTTTCATATCAGATATTTCATTTTTTAGTTCCAAAATTTTTATTTTCTTCTGTTTTATGGGTTACATTTCTTAATTGATATTTCTCATTTGTTCCTTTGTTATTCTCATGGTTTCCTTTAAGTTCTTGAACATATCCATAATAGCTTTTAAAAAAAGACATTTCTGGGTCTTTTCTTTTGATTGATTTTTATTCTGATTATGGATCACCTTTTCCTGCTTTTTCTGCTTTTATTTACTTATGTAAAATTTTTAAAAAAGATTTATTTATTTACTTATTTGAAAGAGAGAGAGAGTATGTTTGAGGAGGGAAAGAGGCAGAGATAGAAGAGATTCTCAAGTAGATGCTCCAGAGTGTAGAACCTGATCTGGGGCTCCATCTCATGACCATAAGATCATGACCTGAGCTGAAATCAACAGTCAGAAGCTTAACCAACTGAGCCACCCAGGCACCTAAAATGTCTAGCAATTTTAGGTTACAGGCTGAACATGATAGATACCATGCTACAGGATATGATTTTCTTTTTATTTATAATTTATTTAGTATATTTTAGATTTATTTATTTTAGAGAAGGAGAGAGAGACTCAGGGGGAGGGGCAAAAAGGAGAGGGAGAGAGAATCCTCAAGCAGACTTCCTTCCCAGTGCAAGCCAGACTCGGGGCTCTATCCCAGGACCCTGAGATCATGACCTGAGCCAAAATTGAGGGTCAGTTGCTTAATGGAGTAAGCCAGCCATGTGCCCCTATTTTTTTTTTTTTTAATTGTACTTTGAGCAATGTTGAGGTTTGTTCCGGTAGGCATTTTATTTGTGCATCAAATTAATCTTTTGAATCTTGTTTTTAATCTTTATTAGTGTGTGTCTGAAACAGCCTTTTCTCAGGGCACCTGGCTGTCTCTGTTCATTGGGTGTCTGCCTTCAGGTCAGGTCATGATTCCAGAGTCCTGGGATTGAGCCCTGCTTTAGGCTCCCTGCTCAGTGGGAAGTCTGCTTCTCCTTCTCCCTGTCCCCTGCTTGGCTTGTATTCTCTTTCATTTTCTCTTTCTCTCAAATAAATAAATGAAATCTTTAAAAAAAAAAAAAAACAGCTTTTTCTCTAGGGTTAGAATATCCCCAATGCCTAGACTTTGCCTTTCTGGGGTCTTTTCCTTTGGTTGATTGGACCTTTAATGTCCTCCAGCCCCAAGTAAACTTTAGAATCTCCATTTAGCTCATAGCTTTCCATTACTTGTAATTTTCCCAGCATAGCATTTGTTTTTTGCTCTACCTCACACAGTCTTACCCTGGTTTATGTAGATTTTTCACAAAAGACCCAAACAGCTATCTTGAGCTTCTGTGCTCCTCTCTGGTATCCTGCCTTGCAAATTCCAGCCGTATTGATAGCCTCAAGCTCCAATCCTTTTCTTGTTGGTCCAGTAACACCACTGTGTTCTCTTTGGACTATCTCTCCACGTGACAGTCCAGAAAGTACCTCTAGGCAGAAAGCCATGGTGATCATGAGACTTGTCATATTTGTTTCCCTTCTCTTAAGGATTACAGTCTCTGACTATTGTTCAATGTCTAAAAGCAGCATTTCTGGGCAGCCCGGGTGGCTCAGTGGCTTGGCGCTGCCTTCAGCCCAGGGCCTGATCCTGAAGACCCGCGATTGAGTCCCATGTCAGGCTCCATGCATGGAGCCTGCTTCTCTCTCTGCCTGTGTCTCTGCCTTTCTCTGTCTCTCATGAATAAATAAATAAATAAATAAATAAAATCTTTAAAAAATATAAAAATATTAAAAAAGTAAAAGCAGTGTTTCAGATTTTTTGTCCAGTTTTCTAGTTGTTTGCAGTGGGAAGACTGGTCTGATACCAATTACTTTGTCATGGTTAGACCTGGAAATCTCAAATTGGCTTTTGGGTTTTACATTATATTTTAAGAGACTTTTCCAATGTTTTCTCATAGGGAGGCTCCATAGTGACTTGGAAGGAAGTATGGGGTCTTCTGGGTATTGGTAATGTTCTATTTATTGATTTGGGGACCCATGTTGAGTTAGTGAATATTCAGCAAGCTGTAAATTTAAGTTAGTGCAATTTTTCCTTCATGTATAATACACTTAAAATATTTTTTTCCCTATTCTAATATAAATTTTAGATTCTCAGGGATCCCTGGGTGGCTCAGCTGTTTCGCGCCTGCCTTTGGCCCAGGGCGCGATCCTGGGGTCCCGGGATCGAGTTCCGTGTTGGGCTCCCAGCATGGAGCCTCCTTCTCCCTCTGCCTGTGTCTCTGCCTCTCTCTCTCTCTCTATGTCTATCATATATAAATAAAAATAAATTTAAAAAACAAAACAAAAAAAACTTTTTCAACTTTATCAAATAAAGACTTTTCTAAGCTTGCCCCAAAGCTGGCTTCCAGGGTCTGTGAATCAAGATTAAAAACTGTTTTAATCTGAAAAGGACTGTTTATTCTAGAGATTAGGAGAGAGGAGAAAGGGGATCCCTGGGTGGCTCAGCAGTTTGGCACCTGTCTTTGGCCCAGCGCATGATCCTGGGGACCCAAGATTGAGTCCCACATTGGGCTTCCTGCGTGGAGCCTACATCTTCCTCTGCCTCTCTCTCTGTGCGTTTCATGAATAAATTAATAAAATCTTTTTTAAAATAAAAGGAGGGAAGAGAAAAAGAGAGGAGCTGACAATAAGAGGGAATAAAATAAATGTCTAAAGGAATTTATTGACTGTTTCTCTGTCTTCAATTTTATAAACTCTAGGCATACCTGGCTGGCTCACTTGGTAGAGCATGCAACCCTTGACCTCAGGGTCATGAGTTCAAGCCCCACATTGGGTATGGAGCCTATTAAAGAAAAAAAAAAGAAAATAGTATATTTGTTTATTTTTTTTTATTTTATTTATGATAGGCACACAGTGAGAGAGAGAGAGAGAGAGAGAGAGAGGCAGAGACACAGGCAGAGGGAGAAGCAGGCTCCATGCACCGGGAGCCCGACGTGGGATTCGATCCTGGGTCTCCAGGATCACACCCTGGGCCACAGGCAGGCGCCAAACCGCTGCGCCACCCAGGGATCCCTGTTTATTATTGTTTTATGGAGATTTTCTTTTGGGTGTGTGACAAAGTATAGTCTGTTTTAAGGGTTGCATGAGGGTAAAACCAGAAGCTTCCCTAGTGGTTATACTAAGCAAGGTCTTTTGCTCAAAGTAACAAAAACACTTTTTCTATTTTGTCTTCTAGTACTTTCATAGTTTTATTAAATTAAAAGCTTTAAAATCATTTGATGAGGTGCCTCGGTGGCTCAGTCAGTTGAGCATCCAACTCTTGGTTTTGGTTCAGGTCATAGGATTGAGTTTGCATCAGGCTCCCTGCTCAGTGGGGAGCCTATTTGGGATTCTTCTTTCTTCTTCTTCTTCTTTCTCCTTCTTCTTCTTCTTCTTCTTTCTCCTTTCTTCTTTCTTCTTCTTTCTTCTTCTTCTTCTTCTTCTTCTTCTTCAAGATTTTATTATTTATTCATGAGAATACACAGAGAGGAGAGAGAGAGAGAGGCAGAGGCACAGGCAGAGGGAGAAGCACCCTCCATGCAGGGAGCCTGACTCGGGACTCAGTCCTGGGTTTCCAGGGTCACACCCTGGGATGAAGGCAGGCACTAAACCGCTGAGCCACCTGGCCTGCCCCTATTTGGGATTCTCTCCTTCTGTCCTTCCCCCCTACTCATTCACATGCACTCTCTCTCTAAAATAAATAAATCTAAAAAAAATAATAAAAAAATAAAAATAAAATAAATAAAAAAATAAAAATAAATAAATCTTTAGAAAAATAAAATCATTTGATAATTTTGTATATAGTATAGCAGGTATCTGGCTTCTTAAAAAGTGGTTAAATATCACAGTACCATTTATTGAATAATCTTTTTTTAAGATTTTATTTTTAAATAACCTCCATACTCAATACAGAGCTCAAACTCAGAATCCCAAGATCAAGAGTCTCATGCTCCACTGACTAATCTTTTTTTTCTGATTTAAAATGCTTCCTTTATCATATATTAATCCTCATAATTACATAGGTTTATTTGATCTTATTTACTTACTTTTTTCCTGCTCCATATACCCATGTTTTAATTACCATAGCTTTATAATATTTTTATATCTGCTGGTGCAGGTCTACCATCCTTAGTCTTTCTTTTTTCAAAAAGTATCAATATTTTGGGACACCTGGGTGGCTCAGCGGTTTAGTGTCTGCCTTTGGCTCAGGGCATGATCCCAGGATCCAGGATCAAGTCCCACATCCGGCTCCTTGTGGGAAGCCTGCTTCTCCGGCTGCCTGTGTCTCTGCCTCTCTCTCTGTGTGTGTCTCATGAATAAATATATAAAATCTTTTTTTAAAAAAAGTATCAATATTTTGGGATGCCTGGGTGGCTCAGTGGTTGAGCACCTGCCTTTGGCCCAGAACATGATCCTGGAGACCTGGGGTCGAGTCCCACATCAGGCTCCCTGCATGGAGCCAGCTTCTCTCTCTGCCTGTCTCTGCCTCTGTGTGTGTGTGTGTCTCATGAATAAATAAATAAAAATCTTTTTAAAAATATCAATATTTTCAACATCAAACTTTGTTTTAATTTCTGCTGAGCAACAGACTTGTAATTATCTTGTGATCATATGTATTTGGAGAGCTTTCATGTATCTCAAAAGCACTCATTGTGTAAAAACATTGAAAAAAGCACTGTGCTGATCACCAAAGGGTGCTCACTCATAGTATGGTGGCAGAAAAGTAAACAATCAGAAAATAATAATTACTAAAATAGAAGAAATCTAGGAGAGGAAATCTTTAAAAATACGCAGTAATTGATCATAGAGAAATACTAGGGAGAAGACATTTAAGGTAGAGGAATAACTTTTGCAAGGACACAGTAGCACAAATGAGTGTGATAATTTCAGGATACTACATGGTGGTTCAGAATGGTTTCTTTTATTCACTGATTGTTTATTCATATTGGATTCAGAGTCAGCTAGATCTTTTGAGCTTGTTTCAGATCATGAATGGCTTCAAGATTATCTCAGAGGCCAGGGGATCCCTGAGTAGCTCAGAGGTTGAGTGCCTGCCTTCGGCCCAGGGTGTGATCCTGGAGTCTGGGGATCAAGACCTGAATCAGGCTCCTTCATAGAGACTGCTTCTCCCTCTGCCTGTGTCTCTGTGTCTCTCATGAATAAATAAATCTTTAAAAAAAAAGATTATCTCAGAGGCCACTTTAATGGTAATATAGAAAATGGCAAGGGGGTGAAAGAGAAGAGAGATCATGAGATCTGAATGAGGTGGGTAAGGAGATTATCTGATTAGACCCAGAATTTGGATGTGAGCGTGAATGATGAAGAATTCATTCATTCATTGTTCTTTCATACATTCAACAAATTGAGAGACACCTGGGTGGCTTGTTAAGCACCTGATTCAGGTCATGATCTCAGGGTTATGAGACTGCATCCTGTGGGTGTGGAGGCTGCTTAAGATTCTTTCTCTTCAGGACACCTGGGTGGCTCAACCGTTCCTGGGTGGCTCAGTGATTGAGCGTTTGTCTTTGGTTCAGGACGTGATCCTGGAGTCCACAATCAAGTCCCACATCGGGCTCCTTGAAGGAGCCTGCTTCTCCCTCTTCCTGCGTCTCTGCCTCTCTGTGTCTCTCATAAGTAAATAAAATCTTAAAAAAAAAAAAAATTCTCTCTCTTCCTCTCTCAAAAAACAAAACAAGTTGAGCTTAATGAATGTAAAATAAGAATTCTTGGGTTTCTGGCTTGAGCAAAAGAGGAGCTGATGGTACCCATCTCCCAAGACTGTGAACATAGAGAGTGGATAAAGTTTGAGAGGTAAGATACTGATTTCAGATCTGGGGATCCCTGGGTGGCTCAGTGGTTTAGCGCCTGCCTTTGGCCCAGGGCGTTCTGGGATGTTGGAGTCCTGGGATCGAGTCCCGAGTCAGGCTCCCTGCATGGAGCCTGCTTCTCTCTCTGCCTGTGTCTCTGCCCACCGCCCCCCCCCCTTCTATCCTAAATAAATAAAATCTTAAAAAAAAAAAAAAAAAAAAAGATTTGGATGTTCTGAGTTTGAAGTGTTAATGTGTGGTACCCCCAGGTACAAATAAGCTTTATGTGTATCATTCTGGTGTTTGAGATAAACATTTATTTATCATCTATGTATGTATTAGTAGTGGCTGCTGAAGTCATGGCTAAGATTGCCTAGAAAAAGTTTGTAGACTAAGGAGAGAGGAACTATCTTGGGGGAAATAACCAGCATTTAAGACATAAGGTAGAGAAAAGAAGAATTACCTTCAAGAGTCTACTAAGTGGTCAGAGAGTTGTCATGAAAACCATGAAGGAGGGAGCAGTTACTGTATTAAGCAATGCAGAGAGGTGGCAAATGACTAAAAACTGACCACAGAATCCAATGAGACGAAGCCCACTGATGACCATTAATGAGAGCAGTTTTAGCTGAGAAAAGGTGGAAGAAATCACAAAGTGAGGAAGTTTAGATAGGGTATCCAAAACAAAATTCAGCAGCTTTCCTTCCAGTCTGACTCCTCTTCCTCTAATTTCTTAGGCACAAATATTCCCCTCGGCCTCCTAAATCAGAAACTCTCTAAACACTAGTCCCTTCCCTCTTACTTAATAACCTTGCCTAATTAGACATTAGTCCCCTATGTTCTACTTCCTTAACATTTCTAATATTCCAGAAGGAGAAATCCCAAATATCACGATTATCTATGGATGACAGTATATGGATGATTTTTGTTTTTCTGATAGTTTGCTTTTTCGATTTTTCTGGAATGACTATGTATTTACTCATGTAATTAAAAGTTTAAAAGCAGTTTTTCTCATACAGCATCTTTGATGTCAGATATTTGTTTCTAGTCCATTTCCCTGGGTCAGGCCAGGTTTAAAATAATTTTTTACCTTCTTTCTGCTACGGGGGCACAATTCTATCACTGAGAAGTCAGAATAAGTTTTGTATATACAACTCCTTGTATGTCCCCCTCTAGTCAATGACTTCAGATTATCTTTGAGGATTAAGTTCAAACTTCTAGCATTTTGTGACAAGTCCTTCGTCTTATCTCTCTCATCTCATTTTCCATTTTCCCACTCTTTGCTTGCATTTATTTTTCAAAGGTAACAGTAGCTTCTAGACTTTGCAAAGGTTTCCTTCCCCTTTCTTTTGTTAATTCCTACTCATCCTTTAAATCAGTTTAAGAATCATTCTATCTAGGAGACCTTCATTGCAACCCACTCCAATTTAGATACCCCTCTCTATTGCTATTGCATCCTCTCTACTCTCAGTGTTATCACACTGTATTAATGAGGTTCATCTTTTCCTAATTTGTTGGCTATTTAATTTTTTCTTCTGTGAATTATTCATAGCCCTTGTTCATTTTTCTGTTGAATTGTACTTTTCTTACTGACTTGTAGTAATTCTTTCAAAAATTTTTAAAAATTAATCTCTGTACCTAACATGGAACTTGAACTCATGACCCCAAGATCAAGAGTCACATACTCCACCAACTGAGCCAGTCAGGAGCCCCGATTTGTAGTAATTCTATTCATGCGGCAGTATCTTATCTGTCTATTCCTAGGTTTTGGAGGTTTTTGTGGGTTTTTTTGTTTTTGTTATACTTACATTTAATTTTTGTATGTAATAAAATATATCAAATGCTTAAAAATTGTTTTGTTTTTATTTTTTTATTTTTTTAAAGATTTTATTTATTTATTCATGAGAGACACAGAGAGGCAGAGACACAGGCAGAGGGAGAAGCAGGCTCCATGCAAGGAGCCCGACGTGGGACTCGATCCCGGGACTCCCGGATCACACCCTGGGCTGAAGGCAGGCGCTAAACCGCTGAGCCACCCAGGGATCCCAAAAATTGTTTTGTTTTTAAGTCATCACCTAGACTCTCTCATTACTTAAGCCTCTCTATCCTGGGGTGCCTGGCTGGCTCGTTGGTGGGAGCATGTGACTTTTTATCTTGGGGTAGTGAGTTTGAGCCCCAAATTGGGCATAGAGATTATATTTTAAAACAAAACAAAGACTTTATCCTAAAAATATAACTTTACTTGCTAATGTATTTAATATTTTTGTTTTTTATACTTCTTTGAATTTACTTTTGAATAAGCATTGCCCACATTAGTCTCTTCATAAATATGATTTTCTATAGTTGAAAGTTTAGTGAATAAATTTATTGAACTCCCACTGAAGGTGCTGGCACTCTGTCAGCTCCAGGGGGATACACAGTGGTGAACAAAAAGATCCTACCTTAATAGAGCTCCCATTGTAGAGGTGGCAGGCAATGAACAAGTAAACAAAGAATCCAAATAATTACTTTTAATGACCATGAAGGAAAAACATTGGGGTGTGGGGGGCTACCTCTTGGAGAGGTCACTGAAGATCTTAACATAAGTAGGCAGAGGTTGTGTACATTAAACAGTTCCCTTGAATAATCTCCCATAATTTACTCAACCATTCTCTAGTGTTGGGCTTTAGATTTCTTCCACATTTACCGTTATACTAATAAATAATGGTGTTAAGAGTAACTTCCTCTGTATTATTTCCATGGAATAGTTTCCTAGAAATGTGATTACTGGATAGGAACAGAGTATTTTTATGCAGACTGCCAAGATGCTTTCAAGAGGGAATTCCAATACACTCATCAATGAGTAAGCTAAATACTGCCCTGAGATTTAAGAGTGGAAAAGTTAAAAAAAAAAAAAAAAAAAGAGTGGAAAAGTTAATAGTCCAAAACGCACTTCTGGGCTCAGCAGAAGGAAAAGCTAAATGGGCTGACCCGGGTTTACTAAAGTGAGGGGCGGCAGGGTGAGGAAGAGGGAAAGCTTCTAAACCCATTTCTGCCACCCTGTGACCTTCACAGGTTATAGCTCCTCTCTGAGCCGTAACTTTCCTTAATTTCGATAGGCTCCGCTCAGGCTTTATTTTTAACGTTTTCACACCAAACATCACCTAGACTCTCCAGGGTGAAGACAGCACCTCGGGGAATCGTTGAAGTCAGCAAGGCTGAATCAGCATTCGCTGCGAAACGCCAACTAATCACTCGCGGGCACTTCCGGCGGCCGGGACAAAGGGTTTGAAGTCTCAGGGACCGCACTTCCGGGTAATTAAAGCTGCGCATTAGATGCCGGCGTCCTCGAGCCACACCAAGGGATTCCGGCGCCGCGACTGCGCCTGCTCCCTGAAGTCGCGAGGAGGGGCGGGGCGGTGAATGGGGAGGGCCGGGACCCTGACTTGTCTCGCGGTTATTGGGCGAGCGTGAGCGCGCGAGCCTCGGGGGTGGTGCGGGGCGGAGCTTAGTCCGAGTGGGCGCCGTAGCTTTCAGTAGTGTCGCGGCGCTCGCAGGGCAGAGGTCGTCTCAGGTGAGGTGGTCGCCCCGGAAGTGGCTGTGGCTGTGGCCCTTGGGTGTTGTAAGGATCCTGCGGCAGAGTAGTTGTGAAGGGGGTGGGGGGGCGGCATCACTCCTCTTCCTCCACCTTCCCTGCAGCAGCCATGGCGAAAGGCAGAGTCGCTGAACGATCGCAGACCGGGGCACTCCACACGACCGCTGTGGGGGACAGGGCAGCGGCGACGCCAGGTCTCACGACGCCGGGCAACGGAGACCACCTGAAGGGTGAGTGGAACCGGAACCAGAGCTGGGCTGGCCCAGACGCAGGAGTGTGCCGTCGTGGCTTCGGGGGGGAAAGGAGCTCAGTTGGTCCCGGGGATTTGCGAGGGAAAAGGGCCCTGCTGGCACCCAGGGGCGCGGGAGCAGGGAGGGTGGGGGACCTGGGCTTGGGCTGCCGCCCACCACAAGGCCGGACACGGAGGAGGTGCGTCGTAAATGCTGTTGTAGTTGAATTCGATAAGACAACTAATGACGCTGGCTTGTTTTGAAGTTCAAGGAGGATGTAAGGTTGACAGTATTGAAGCTGGACAGAACTGAAACTTCAGCACTTATGCTCTCTTTTTATCGATGAGGAAACTGAGGCCCAGAGTGGCTATGAAATCGCATAAAGGCACGAAGCCAGATTGATTGGTCAAGTAGTTAAGAGCAGGGATTTAACTATATACAGGTGCCACTTACAAGTGGCAGGAACACTTGTGTGTGAGTTCCTGCTCTACCACTTATGACTTTGGACTTGTTATCTTTCAAAACACAGTGGCTAAAAAAAAAAACAAAAAAAACCCACAGTGGCTAAACTGTACAGTGGGGATGACAGAGATGATAGTAATAATAGTATTTGCTTAGTTTGCCATGAGATTACATAAAAGAATTGATGTAAAGCACTTATTGTAATGGCTTTGTGAAGAGGCTAAATAAATATTAGCAATTACTATTTAACTGAGATCGCTCATTCTCAAGCTTTTTATGTTACACCATTCTGCCATTTCTCAGGACTTTTAAATATTATTTTAAGAAGAAAGCATACCTAGGGGCACCTGGCTGGCTCAGTCCGTAGAGCATGCAACTCTTAATCTCAGGGTTGTGAGTTCAAGCCCCACCTTAGGTGTGAAGCCTACTTAAAGTTTAAAATGAAATAAAAGTGTGCAAAGGATAAAATAAATGTATTAAAGAAAAGAAGAGGGGATCCCTGGGTGGCTCAGCGGTTGAGCACCTGCCTTCCGCCCAGGGCGCGATCCTGGAGTCCTAGGATCGAGTCCCACGTCGGGCTCCCAGCTTGGAGCCTGCTTCTCCCTCTGCCTGTGTCTCTGCCTCTCTCTTTCTCTCTCTGTGTCTCTCATGAATAAATAAATAAAATATTTTTTAAAAAATAATAAAAAAAGAAGAAAGCAGACCTAGAAACTAAATACTTTTATTCCATCTTCTGAGAGTTTTTAGTTGCTTTTCAACAGTTGAAACTGTTGATTGATTGTTGAAACTGATTGAACTTTTTAAATCTTTTTAAACATTTTGTGTATTTATTAATGAGAGACAGAGACATAGGCAGAGAGAGAAGCAGGTTCCCCATGGGGGGAGCCTGATGCAGGACTCGATCCCAGGACCCGGGGACCATGCCTTGAGCCAAAGGCAGATGCGTAACTACTGAGCCACCTAGGTGCCCTTAAATGCTTTTAACAAAGCCCATAAACTTGAAGAGATCCTAACAAATGGCCATTAAGTTGTCTGCAGCTTACACTAATGTGTTCTACCACCAGTGATGGGTAAGCAGAGGATCTTTTAAGATTGTCTAACAACATTAGAAGTATAGTCAACAAAGTACTACACACTTAAAAATATCTATTATATATGAAGATATGTTTGACATTCAGCTGAAACTTAAAGTATATTAAATTTTTTAAAGAGTATCCTGTAGAAAATGGTATTTTATTTTCAAATAATTTCGAATGCTTCCAGTCTTTTTAAGCTTTATGTATTTGAGTATTTCTCCATCTTATAGACAGTAGGGCCAAGTAACTTCAAAAACCCAAAAATTAATTGTCTAGGTATAAATCCACTCTAAATTAAAGGAACATTGTTTGAAGATGCTGCTATGGAGAGTGATAATAATTCAAGGGTTTCCAGATAAACTGTTTTCTAAACAATTTCCCTAAAGATTGTCATTTGGTTCCTGGTAGCAGTCACTTGTTCATTACTGATTTTTGTTATTGTTTTAACCTATAAAAATAAAACCATGAAACCCCCAAAGTGCTTTTATCTGAGAGAATGTAGCTGGAAGGGGCAGAGGGAGAGGGGGAAAGTCTCAAGCAGACTCCACGGAGAGCCTGACCTGGGGCTCGATCTCAAGACCTGAGATCACAACCTGAGCCAAAACGAAGAGTCTGATGCTCAGCTGACTGTGCCACCCAAGTATCCCTAAACACAATTATTTTTATGGTGCTGTCAAATGACCTTTTTTTGAAGAAAATTATCTGTGGGATGCCTGGGTGGTTCAGAGGGTTAGTGCCACCTTCAGCCCAGGACATGATCCTGGAGACCTGAGATCGAGTCCCATGTCGGGCTCCCTGCATGGAGCCTGCTTCTCCCTCTGCCTGTGTCTCTGCCTCTCTCTGTGTGTCTCTCATGAATAAATAAGTAAAATCTTAAAAAAAAAAAAAAAAAAAAAGGGAAGATAGAGATGTGAAAGCATGCCTTCCTGGACCAGTAGGATTTGGATTGCTAGAGAGAAGGTAAGGGGATTTTGGCTGGGTGAAACATTAAGCTGGAAGTTTAGTGAGAATCTTTATGTCAGTAAAGAGATTAATTTGTCAGGAGTGGAGGATTTCTGTTTCTGTAGATGAGGTTTGGCCATGATCAAAATGGTGTTGGTACAGAGGGATTTATGTGCTATATAGAGAACTTTTTTTATCCATCCTGTTGATTAGTGATTCCAGTGTTTTCTTTTTGTTGTCTGCCTATCTGTCTCTCTTTAATTAGTATTAGGATTCTTTTTCTGGGCAAAAGATTTTGTAGATCCCCTACATGATAGGGTTTGGTTACTTGTAGTAATCAGGTAGTGATGTGATGTCATTAGTAACTACTTAGCAACCAATTTTCCAGATTATGATAAACAATTTTTATTAATTGCAGGCGGTATTTAAGTTGGCATTCAAAAAAAATTACAGGTTTTGGAGAAGAGATAAAAATTTAGTAACTCTTGGGACATCTGGGTGGCTCAGCGTTTGAGCGTCTGCCTTTGGCTCAGGGTATGATCCCGGGATTCTGGGATCAAGTCTCATATCAGGTTCCCTGCAGGGAGCCCGCTTCTGCCTCTGCCTATGTCTCATGAATAAATAAATAAAATATTTAAAAAATAAAAAAATGTCCAAGGTAGAGCAGTCTTGGGGGATGTGAGAACTTAGTTTATCATTGGAAGTAGGTGACTAGGGGATGCCTGGGTGGCTTAGTGGTTTAGTGCTTGCCTTTGGCCCCAGGGCGTGATCCTGGAGTCCCGGGATCAAGTCCCACATCAGGCTCCCTGCATGGAGCCTGCTTCTCCCTCTGCCTGTGTCTCCCCCCACTGCCCCCGCCCCGAGTCTCTCATGAATAAATAAATAAAATATTTTTTAAAAAGTAGGTGTCTAAAGTTGAATAAGAATGAAGGTGTAAGAATTTTGAGGCTGGGTGGATCATTTAAATGGATGATGAATCTTTTAGGATTATGAAGACATTCACTATAAGCTTGAGTCTTCAGTGGTTGGAGGGGGGAAGCATGTGAAAGTGGTTAGATGAGAGTGAGGGTGTATTAATTGAATGGCAGCACAGTTCTAGGGCATAGTCTTAAAGAATGAGCCTTTATACAAAATTGGCGGTGGTGTTTCTTCTACCTACAAACATGCTTTCTCTGTGTGCGTTCTTAATAGTTAGTTGTATTTTATAGTTATCTTAGCTGTTTGAATTTATACTTGATACTGCTACCATTCTTTGTTTTTAATAATAAAAAATAATTTGAAACCCTTTAAATAAAATTTATTTCCAAAAATATTGTAGTAGATTCTTGTAACCTTGAAAACCTGTTAGAGTCCCAGGAAAGTCTTTTGCTTCTTCATGGTAGAATCAAGTAGGTTTAGAAAACACTGAATGGGGCAGCCCGGGTAGCTCTCAGCAGTTTAGTGCTGCCTTCAGCCCAGGGTGTAATCCTCGAGACCTGGGATGGAGTCCCATGTCAGGCTCCCTGAATGGAGCCTGCTTCTCCCTCTGCCTGTGTCTCTTGACTCTCTCTCTCTGTTGTCTCTCATGAATAAATAAATAAAATCCCTAAAAAAGAAAACACTTAATGTTGAGAACTAGTAGACCTGATGACCAGTAAGAGTCATTCCTAAGATCTTGCAGATTTAGGAAGATTTTGCTTTTCCAAAGGTTTTGATGGGATCCCTGGTTGGCTCAGCGGTTTGGCGCCTGCCTTTGGTCCAGGGCGCGATCCTGGAGTCCCAGGATCGAGTCCCACATCGGGCTCCTGGCATGGAGCCTGCTTCTCCTTCCTCCTGTGTCTCTGCCTCTCTCTCTATGTCTATCATAAATAAATAAATTAATTAATTTTTAAAAAGGTTTTGATCATAATATTAAGAGAAATAGAGAGCTGCTCTAGGGCCATTAAGGTTACGATTTTTTAGAAAGAATATGTGCCTATTAGGAGTTAGAGAAAAGGTGGTCTTTAGAGGAAGAATTGAAGACACAGGGTAAACGGAGAAGAGACAATTCTTGTAGCGAAATCTGAAAGGAAGTGGGTTGGCATTTAATGTAAAGTTAAAGGGCTAGAGAAGATAATTTGGGAAATATATCTTTTTTAAAATTATTTATTTATTTATTTATTTATTTATTTATTTATTTAATTTATGATAGTCACACACAGAGAAAGAGAGAGGCAGAGACACAGGCAGAGGGAGAAGCAGGCTCCATGCACCGGGAGCCCAATGCGGGATTCGATCCCCGGTCTCCAGGATCGCGCCCTGGACCAAAGGCAGGCGCTAAACCGCTGCACCACCCAGGGATCCCTGGGGAATAGATCTTGATAGAGGTTTGGGAGCTCACTAAAGTGAGGAGGCAGTGTCATTGTTTGAGAATAGATGAAGACAGAGTTAAAGGCTTGAAGAGACTTGAAATAGCCCTTTGGGAGAGTGCTATGAAAGGATTATTGTTTGCCAGTGATAACTGTAATGAAGATAGAAAAGCATGTGAACTTGTAAACTAAGAACATAATCTTGACTTTCTCTAACAGTACCTTTGGCCTGGGAGGAGTTGGAAAGCAGAAATGGGATAATTCAGATTGGGAATTACTATGATGGAAGATGTGAAGGTTAACGAATGTATAAAGTACTGTAGTGGGTAGCTCTAAATGCTAAGTGACATATGTCTATGCAACCAGGAGAAAGCACGTTATAAATATGTATGCTATACATTTAGATGTAGAATTATCATTGAAACAAGGTTTTCAACTTTTATCTGTTTAGAACTCTAATTCAATTACATGCTGGTCTCTTGACTTAATAGAATTATACTAAAAAATTGTTGACTCATAAAGCTAACAACCCCTAGTTACCAGTAAGTGTGAAAGAAAGGAGAGCTTCAATATTTAATGTCACTTTGTTTTTTGCATTCTTATCAGTTGAATTCTGTATTACTGTTGAACACAATGCTTGAAAAAGTTTGCCTAATTTTTTTTTTTTAAGATTTTATTTATTTATTCATGAGAGACACAGAGTGAGAGAGAGGCAGAGGGAGAAGCAGGCTCCATGCAGGGAGCCTGACATGGGACTCTATCCCAGGTCCCCGGGACTGAAGGCGGCGCTAAACCGCTGAGCTACTGGGGCTGCCCAAAGTTTGCCTAATTTTAAAGAGTACAGAAAATATGTATCAAATTACACCTGGTGGTTAACTTTATTCAAATGTCTATATATTTCATCATCCAATTGTAGGACAGCAAGTGGCAGTCACAGAAATGTGTACTCAAGGAACACTCAGGGTGGTGTTCTGTAGTCTAGTTAAATGTTGCCTAACACCTTTCTTCCCTGTGACCACTTAGGGCTGGTAAATTAATAATGGGAAGAAAAATATTATAGTTTAATTTTAGAGCTAGCATGCTAAATGTCTTATTTAATCTTTTTTAAAGGGCTCAAACTCACAACCCAATCAAGAGTTGCATGTTCTACCAACTGAGCCAGCCAGGTGCCCCTAATTTCTAATTTAAGAGAACATATAACCTGTTTAAATATATGTAGGGGCAGCCTGGGTGGCTCAGTGGTTTAGCGCCGCCTTCAGCACAGGGCGTGATCCTGGAGTCCTGGGATCGAGTCCCACGTCAGGCTCCCTGAATGGAGCCTGCTTCTCCCTCTGTCTGTGTCTCTGCCTCTCTCTCTCTCTCTCTCTCTCTCTCTCTCTGTCATGAATAAATAAATAAAATCTTAAAAAAAAATAAATAAAAATATATTTAGCTGCAGTTTGAGTTAAGAAGACTGTAAACTCTTCTCCTCTTTCAGTATTCAACCAAATTTCTACCTGTTCTGTGAATCATGACTCCATTACTCTAGCCCAATAATCTTGTTTTTCTATATACTCAAAACCCCTTTGTGCCATTCTTTGGGAATCTAGCTAATGGTGGTATCAGCTTTTTAAAAGCAGAGATTGAGCAAAACATTTTTTTTTAAATTTTTATTTATTGATGATAGTCACACACACACAGAGAGAGAGAGAGAGAGAGAGAGAGAGGCAGAGACACAGGCAGAGGGAGAAGCAGGCTCCATGCACCAGGAGCCCGACGTGGGACTCGATCCCGGGTCTCCAGGATCACGTCCTGGACCAAAGGCAGGCGCCAAACCGCTGCGCCACCCAGGGATCCCTGAGCAAAACATTTTGTACCTTATGATATACAGCAGATAGTCCTAAACAACTCTTTATTTGAGTGCATACCTTGTAGAGTAAAAATCCTAAAGAAAAGTACCAAGAAAGGGGTAGAGTGGTGATGGGGGAAAATCAGCCATTTATTCTTAGCAGTAGGGGATCCCTGAGTGGCTCAGCGGTTTAGCCCCTGCCTTCGGCCTAGTGCTTGATCCTGGAGACCTGGGATCAAGTCCCACATGGGGCTTCCTGCGTGGAGCCTGCTTCTCCCTCTGCCTCTCTTTCTCTCTCTCTCTCTCTCTGTGTGTCTCTCATCAATAAATGGAATCTTTAAAAAAATATGTTCTTAGCAGTAATTCTTGTGTCCACAAACATCTACCAATGAAAAAAAAGCAGCGGTTTTGAAGAGTTTAAAAGATGCCCATATTATTAAATTATTTGTTCCAGTCCTTTTTGTACTCTGGACTTGATTCAAGCAGGGAAGTAAGTGAAAAGTGAAAGCTGGGCAAGTTAATTCCTGGTAGATTTAAAAGGAGCATGCCTTTAAGAAGTCACAGCCTCTGGAGAAATAGTACAGACTATATATTTGTGTTATCATGTCTTTGCTTTAATGTCAGTCCATAGAAAACTATGCCCAAAACTTCAATGTGTATATTCTACTCTTATTCCTTTTCCAGTAGATTACTTCTTTACTTAATAAAGTAGGAAGAAACATTTTAGCTTTGTGAGAAGTTTGTATTCAATAGATTTTCTTTTTTTTTTAAGATTTTATTTATTTATTATTTATTTATTTATTTATTTATTTATTTATTTATTTATTTTTTATTTATGATAGTCATCACAGAGAGAGAGAGAGGCAGAGACATAGGCAGAGGGAGAAGCAGGCTCCATGCACCGGGAGCCCGATGTGGGATTCGATCCCGGGTCTCCAGGATCGCGCCCTGGGCCAAAGGCAGGCGCTAAACCGCTGCGCCACCCAGGGATCCCTAAGATTTTATTTATTCATGAGAGACACACACATAGAGAGAGAGTGAGTCAAAGACACTGGCAGAGGGAGAAGCAGGGTCCATGCAGGGAGCCCGACGTGGGACTTGATCCTGGGACTCCAGGATCATGACCTGGGCCGAAGGCAGGCGCTAAACTGCTGAGACACCCAGGGATCCCCTATTTCAGTAGATTTTCTATTGAGAGCTATAGTTTTAGTTGAATTAGTTTTAGTGCACACTGATATTTTTGTAACTTTTGGCTGATTACTTTTTAGGGTGAATAGATATAACTAGGGCAAAGATATAGACAATTAGGCATTTGTTGTCATGAGATTCTGCAGAGACCTTTTCATATTGACCCACCTCAGATGTTTAAGGTCTTTATTTAATTTTCTGTGCTGCAAAAAGGCATATATATAAATACATTAGTGGGTTAATGAACTAGAGTATTCAGTGGTAGGCATGCCTAGTTTGTTACTCCATTGAAGGCACCGTTTTTTGTTTGTTTGTTTGTTTGTTTTCATGAGAGACACAGAGACACAGGCAGAGGGAGAAGCAGGCTCCACACAGGGAGCCTGATGTGGGACTCGATCCCGGGTCCCCAGGATCACGCCCTGGGCCGAAGGCAGACGCTAAACCGCTGAGCTACCCGGGCTGCCCAGAATCTGCACTTCTAACAAGCTCCCTGGTGATGCTGATTCGTGTAGTTCATAAAATATACCTTAAGTAGCGCAGAGCTAGATGGTTTCTCTTGCTTCATATTCAACATAGAATTGAGCAAAATCTTACTAATCCAGTTGTAAAATCTATAAAACTACCATAGTGAGACAAGGGATAAAATGAAATTTATCTTTTAATTAGTTTAGGCCTTTTGGTTGAAAGCGGAAATAAGTTTAAACCAGCACCAATAAAAAAAAGAGAATATAGAAAAAAGAGTATGAAACAATCTCACTGGCATTTATGAGCAAGAAATGAAATATAGTTAGGCTTCAAGGGAAGTGAAGTGAGAAAGTTAGAAATCAACAAGTAAAGTTAGCTATACCTCCCATTTTGGCTCTCTGGATTTTTGTTTCAACTTCCTCTCTTACAGTATCTGGTACATGTCTTTGGCTTTGCCATGTTGTTATCTGTGGCCTTCACTGCTTGACCTTTCAGCCTCAAGACCTACCATCTCTTGACAACATCTCTTTGTTTTAGTTCAAATTTTCTTTCTTTCCTTTTTTTTAAGCTTTTATTTATTTATTCATGAGAGACACACACATAGAGAGAGAGGCAGAGACACAGGCAGAGGGAGAAGCAGGCTCCATGCAGGGAGCCTGATGTGGGACTCGATCCCAGGACTCCAGGATCATGCCCTGGGCCAAAGGCAGGTGCTAAACCGCTGAGCCACCCAGGGATTTTCTTTTCAAGAGAAAATTTGGTCAGCCAATGATGAATTGTTTCTACTTGACTCAAGTGTCCCAACCTTGAGCAAGTTAGTCTTCTATGTTTGGGAGGGTAGAGTGTTGGAGTCACACTGTAATAGGGCCAGTGAGATTAGCCCCTTGCAGGGAAGGGGGGACCATGGGAAAGTTTCCCAGAGAAGGAAGGTATTAGTAGAATAGGCAATGACACCTGTCTAATAACACCTTTATAAATGATTGTGGAGAAGGATTTGCCAAATTAATGAATAGAGTATGGGCATCTGATTAGGATACTCCATAAAAGTGTGTATAGAAGTTACATAGACAGTAGTTAGGGGACAAGCATAGTGGTAGATCCATCAGTTTAGTTAGATCCATCAGTTTATTTCTCAGAGAACTAAAAATTGTCCTTATTATAGCATACACATATTTTAATCCTCTGAGTGTTATCAGTATATACAGGGGATAATGGCAAATGTAGGCAATAAAAGTTGAGCCACTCATTTCTACCTTTCCCCCAGTGAGCACAACTAAGATATCTTAACCTCCCCACTTTTGACCTGTTCCTGGTGAAAATACCCTTGCTCATTCTTCTGCTTGCTGTCTCCTAGATCTCATTCCTTAAGTTTATTTTGCATATAATTTTTTAGATAACATTAAGATTACTTTGTGAGGGAATGTAAACAAATTCTGCCATTTTTGGAGTCCCAGAGAGCCACCCAAAACATTTAAGACTCAACTATATTCTGAAGCCCTCAGTGTAAAAAAGAAAGCATAACATTAGTTATACTTTAGTTATTAGTTGATCTTTGGGTTCTTAGGACAGTTGAAGTAATTGCGAAGTTACTTCATTTTTCCTAAGAGGCCATTCTGTCTATGCTGTCAACATCCAATATAGATAAACAAATTGAAAAGTTAGTGATAGTATTTATAGAGCAGTGCTACTTTTCCTCTTTGGCTTAACAACAAAGCAATGCTACAAATTCTGGTGTTCTTCTGAAACAGATATATCCCCCTAAAGTAAAAAGCCTGGTTAATAAATGTCAACTCTAATAGTTAAAATTTTTATGTTACAACAGTGTTTTGGGCAAAAGTATAAACAATTTTTTGAGGAGGAAAGCCTTTAAGTAAATTACTTGCTGACTCAGAATATGGTCTTTTTAAAATATTTATCTTAATAATAGCCTTTTTTTTCTCCTTTTCAGAAAAAGCCTGTGCAGAAGCTGGGTCAGCAAGAATGTCACTTCTTATATTGGTGTCCATTTTCTTATCTGCAGCTTTTGTTATGTTTTTGGTCTATAAAAATTTTCCTCAACTTAGTGAGTAAGTATACAGAAACTGAAAAATGCCTAGACATTTATAGATAAAAATGGATTAAAAGTAAAACTGATTTTAAGCAACGGAACTGTCATGGTGAATTGTATATCAGCTTTCATGGTTTGTAGCAAGTCCATATTGACACTGTTATTTAAACACTCCTTTCCAAATATGCCTCTTGATTTTCTTTGCAGTATTTTCCTAGCACTGCTCCTCTAGTTAAAGCCTCATCTTTCTAAAGGCTTTCCAAATTTAAAAAAATATATAACCACACTAAGAAATAGTTTTTATATCATAATCCAGCATGCGCGTGCCTGTTGCCTTTCCTCTGCTCACTTATATACAACTATACATATAAAATTAGGTTAAAGTTTCATGAAACAGATTGTGGTCTCTGATATTTTCTATGTATTTTTTAAGGCCAGTAGTGATGAAGCAAACTTACTTTAAAATTCATGAAAGATATTGACCTGTGGTTTGAAAAACACTGATGCTCTTCTTCTCTGCCTTCCCTTGCTTTTCCGTCCATGTTTTCTACCTTCCTTCTATTTTTGTCTCCTTTTACTCATCCATTACCATCCCCACCACATTTTTCTCCTAGCTCTTTTCCCATTTTACGGAAATGATAAAGTCTGAATAGGTAGTTTTCACAGTGAAATGACTTTGTATAAACCTCGTATACCTTATTTACTATACATCTAAAATTTCTTAGCCAAAACCTTGGAGTTGAAGCATGTTTCAGAATTTAGAATTTTTCCATTTTGGAAAGACAACATGGAGTAAATACTATATATCATGTAGTACCTCCACCAGAATCTGGGGCAGCATCCCATAATCAGGCACATTAATGTTTTTACAGAGAAATGGGCATAAAATACTATGAATAATTATATAACTGCGGGTCAACTTTTGCTGACAAAGTATGAAGAACTTTTGGTTTTCAGAGGTTTTTGAATTTTAGGGAAGAGATTATGGACCTGAAACACACTTTAAGAAGGCAAAATATCCCAGGGTGGTTTAACTATGGGATTACCACCCTTGTGTAATCATATATTACATAAAGGACCACTAAAATGTAGTTAGACCTTCAACCAGGGCCGGACTGATACAATAATGGATAACTAAAAAAAAAAAAAAATGGATAACTGTGAAGTGTGATTTCAGGATGTTCAGAGGTTCCTGTTTTCCTCTAAATTCCTTTCATTAACAGTTTCTTATACTTGAAATTTTGTAGTTAAACTTATTTTTATTTTTATTTTAGTACTTTGATTTCTTACATCAGTGTAAATGCCTTTGGGAGGCTAGCATATTCTATTTATTGATAGGTTAATATTAGTACGATTGAATTTTAGATTTTTTCTGGTTTTGATCAAGGAGGTGGACATAAGGAGCTGAGATAGGGCCAGAAGATGTAGGTTAAGGTTGTCCTTGCTCCCAGTTTGCTCTGAGAATAACAATATGACTTGCATATAAGTATGTTCTATGGACCTGTTATTTCTGCTTATTTCTGTGTGTGTGTGTGTGTGCATGCATACAAGTGTGCACACCTCTATAGTTTTTAGTTTGTAAATGAGAAAGCACATTTTAGTTTACCTGCTGTTTTTATAGAATTTAGGCAGCAGCCATTGTGCAAGATCAGTTAAATTTTATCATGTAAACAAATGGGCACGATGTATATTAAACACAAAGGTAATTATTTGAAGCTTTTATAAACAAGAAATCATTCAGTTCTAAATAAGGCACCAAATATAAAGTAAAATTAATAGAAAAAGAAAAATGTTTTAAGTTTATATCTGAGCTTTGAGCTGGGATATTACAGAAAGATATGAACTGTAAATTCACCAAAAATTTTACTTAATTTTAGTTGTAATTAATTATTGACTCTAGGTTATCATGAGGATTACCCAAAATGATGTTAAATGTTTTAAATATGCTAATATTAGTAGTACACTTCTTAATTCAAAATTTATACCAGGGTTGGAGCAAATGCTTTTAACCTAATTTAGTTTGGATCATCCTGAACTTTCATATATTGATTACAAGTCTTATGAAATTAAAACATTCTAAAGAAATAATTTATAGACTCTTAAAAGTTAAGAATTTATGGTTAATATATTACAGATCAAGGCATCAAATCATTTTGGATAAAACTTCATGTTTTGAACTTTGATTTTGATATTAACTATCTTGGCAAATTTCTGCTTTAAAATTTTTCACTTTAATTTTATTTCTTTAGAGAAGAAAGAGTGAATATGAAGGTTCCCAGAGATATGGATGATGCCAAGGCTCTAGGAAAAGTTTTATCCAAATATAAGGACACCTTTTATGTACAAGTACTTGTAGCTTATTTTGCTACATATATTTTGTATCCTTTTAACTGAAAAGAAAACATTTTCTAGTTTTATTCAAGAAGTTTTAAAAGTTCTGTTTAGTTATGCATAGCTATTTTTTCTTTTAAAAATCGTTTATGCAGTGTGTGTGATATTAAATAAAATATCAAAAAATTAAAATGGAAAAAATTCTCACTTTAAACCTATCTCTTCAACTTGGTTATTATTTCTGAATATTTATTACCAATTCTTTTGTATTCTGCTTATTTCACTTATCATAAACATTTTCCTTTTCTCTATATTATTCAAGATAATTATTATTTTTTTTTTTTTGTTTTTTTTTTCAAGATAATTATTTATTTAATTTATGATTGTATTAGTTAATTGATTATTTTGATTTAGTTTATTTTGAGTTAATATTGTCACCACAGTATAATTCAAAAAAATATTCCCTTAGGTTTGAAGATATAATTTTTATTTACTTTTTTGCTTTTCTACATGTCATGTTATGAATCTTTTTGTTCGTGACTTTTTCTTCCATTTAATGGTTTCTTTGTAAAAAGATCTTGAGGGGATAATTGGTCAATTCAAAGGATATGAATTTTTGAAATAATTATTGGTATGTATTTCTTCATTTTATAGAAATGGGATACCTGGGTGGTTCAGTGGTTGAGCGTCTGCCTTTGGCTAAGGATGTGGTCCCTGAGTCCCCCGATCTGGTCCCATATCCAGGTCCCCTTGAGGAGCTTACTTCTCCCTTTGTGTCTCTGCCTTTCTTTGTGTCTCTAATGAATAAATAAATAAAATCTTAAAAAAAAAGAAATATATGTTGTGTTAACCAGTCAGGAAAATAGCTTTATTTTTCCTATGTATTTTCAAATGGCTTTAGCTACTGGTGATTAATCTTTGGATTTATGGACTTTGACTTTAATCTGATTTTGTTTGTATCTTTTTTTTAAATTCAACTTATTTTCAAATATTCTCAGTTAATGAAAGACATTATCTCTTGATTTTGTAAAGGTAATCGTTAACCTTTCTAAACCACCATTTTTATTAAAGATTTATTTATTTGAGAGAGAAAGAGTGGGCTCATGAGCAAGGGAACCACAAGCAGAGAGGCAGAGGTAGAGAATCTTAAGCAACTCCCTGCTGAGCACAAAGCCAGGCACAGGGGTTGATCTCATGACCCTGAGATCATGACCTGAGCTGAAATCAAGAGTTGGAGGCTTAACTGACTAATCCTCCCAGGCACCCTACCAGCCAGCATTTATTTTTAAAAATTAATTTACTTTGTTAATTCTCTCAAACAATTTTTTTTCTTTTTTCTCTCAAACTATTTCTATTCTGGCTTCCTCTTTTGTTTTTTGAATTGCTTTTGGTTATTGGACTTCTCAATTACATTTTCTCCTAAAATTCCATAGCATTTTCTTTTCTTGGATTTAGATTAGATTAGATGTTATATACTTAACACGTATATATTTCTATACTTGTCTCCTTATACAAATGTTTGAAGTATATACTTAAGCACCCTGGACCAATTATTCCTTGCATAAGCAGTTTGTTAAAAGTACATTTACAAAAACTTTTGCTGATGATACAAACATTATTCCTTTATCCACCTACTGGGAATACATTTTTATTTAGGTAGTGTGGTGTATATAGGCACTTTGTCATTATTTATTAGAAAAATTAAAATTTAGAGAAAATTTAGAGAATCATGCACTTATTTTTCAACAAGTTATTTGACAGCTAGTTGTAATTTAGTAGTATATCAACTGCTTTAAGAAATTCATAATTGTTATCTTTCCTACTAATTCTATTTTAGAATCTATGAGGGAAAACCATAGTATTAGACTTACAGGTTATTTTGCCTTTATGCAGTTTAACCACAAATTAAAATATTTTTCCTAAGGAAGATAAAAACTTGGTTCATTTTTTTCATTTGGCTTTTATAAGGCTTTTGTGAACAAGACATATAGTTTCTGTTACTTTGGAAAGTCATCTTGTTTTGCCCTATTTTGCCTCTCAACTTTGGGAGGGATACTGGGTGAGACTCAAGGGGATGCCTACCCATAAGGCCAATCAGCATAAATGGATCTTGACAATCTATGGGGTAATAATCTTATAGCCTAGTTATCTTAATATCCATATGCAAATTAGTAGAAATGAATAAACTACCCTGTAGAAAGTAAATTGAAAGGATAAGAATGGCTTTATTAGGAACGCCTGGGTGGCTCAGCGGTTGGGTTCCTGCCTTCAGCTCAGGGCGTGATCCTGGAGTCCCAGGAGCGAGTCCTGCATCGGGCTCCCTGCATGGAGCCTGCTTCTCCCTCTGCCTATGTCTCTGCCTCTCTCTCTCTCTCTCTCTCTCATGAATAAATAAATAAAATCTTTTTTAAAAAGGCTTTATTATTATAAAATACATTTGGTTTTTAATTTTAAATATTGGTTAATATTGTTAATCATGTTTTATTGCATATTGTTACTGTTACCTTGGTAAGTAATTATAATGATTTTGCATTTCATTTTAGATTTTCATAATATAATTTGTCAAATCCATGTTGTCTTATAATTTTCTCTTTTCACTTTTGAATCTTTAGCTCTATATTTAAAAGGTACTTTTTTAAACTCAGTGATCCAAAGAGAAGGACGTTATCTTAGGGCATTTAACTATATAGAAATATAATGTGAGTTACATGTAATTTAAAAATTTTCAAGTTGGCGCATTAGAAAAAATAAGAAAAACACCTGAATCTATTTATTTATTTATGGGAGGGACAGATGGAGAGAGAGAGAAAGAATCTTAAGCAGGCTCCTTGCCCATGCAGGGCCCTGAGATCATGACCTGAGTTGGACACTTAGCTGACTAAGTCACCCAGGCACTCCATCTGAAATCAATTTAAATAATACATTTTACTTGAACCAATATATCAAAATATTACCATTTCAACATGTAATCAACACAAGAATTGAGATATTTTACATCCTTTTTTTTATACCAAGTCTTTGAAATGTATTTTCTACTCCGAGCACATCTTAATTCAGACTAATAAGCACATTTCAGTGTCTTTATAGCTACATGTAGATAGTGGCCACCATATTCGGCAGTACAGCACTAGTATTCTTTGGTATTATCTAACTTCAAACTTGTGAATATAAATGACTTTCTCATCATAATTATTTTATTCATTTATTTAACCAGTTTTTATTATATTCTTATATAATGAACGTATTTTATATGATTATATATTTTATGTTTATAATTACATAAATATATGCTAAGTACAAATCTAGTATTTTGAGCATTCGGAAGTGGAACAACTACTAGAGCAATGGGGAATTAGGGATAGAGATGGGGCACTATCTCATTCTAGTCGGAGCATGTCTAGAGTAGACCTTGCAAGCGCAGGGCATGCATGGTTAAGTGATGAGGCATCCAGTTTACTTGGAGTTTAGGATATAAGAAGGAGGTTAGAGAAATAAGTTTAGGAAGATAGGCTAGACCCTGTGCTCAGTCTGTAGAGGATTTTGAGTACCAGGCTAAGGAATTTATAATGTTCAGTTGGTATTTGGTAGTCATTGAGAACTTCTGAGCTGTGGATGTCACTAAAAGTCTCACCATCATCTCTTTTTTGTTTCCTTAAGGCTAAAATCTTTGGGTAACTTAAAAAGTTTTTTAGGGACGCCTGGGTGGCTCAGTGGTTGAACGTCTGCCTTTGGCTCAGGGTGTGATCCCAGGTCTGGGGATCGAGTCCTGCATCAGGCTCCCTGCGAGGAGCCTGCTTCTCCCTCAGCCTATGTCTCTGCCCCGCCCCCTCTGTGTGTGTGTGTGTCTCATGAATAAATAAATAAAATCTGTAAAAGAAGAAAAAGAATAATCCATGGTAAATCTAAACTCTGGAGTGGATTCTGTAGCTATTAGAAGAATGAAAAATGTCTCTCTATGCTGTTAAGGCATTGTTCTCTCCAGGATATGTTGTTAAAAGAGCAAGGTGCAGAATAGTAAGTCAGTATGCCATGTTTTATCTAAGAAGGGGAGGATATGAGTAAACACATACACATGCCAATATTTTGTTACATTTTTCTTGAAAAGAAAGGATGTCTTTAAAAGCCAGTAACAGTGCTTACCTCTGGGGAGAGAGATGATACAGGGATGGAGGTGAATCTTCTCTAGATGTACTTTATTGTGTAGATTTGACTTCAGAACCGGGTGAATATTTTACATAATTTTAAAACCATTAAGTCAGAATGGAAAAAATCATTACTTTTGGCCAGGAGGAACCATCAGTAGAGTGGCAGGTGGGTAAGTCAGGTTGCATGGGGGACAAGGAGAGAATCTTCTGTGAGGAAATGAAGATGAGACACAATAGCTGGATAGAATACCTTGGTCAAGAAAAGCCTAAATTTTCTTTAGTTCATAGGCATCTGAGCAATTTTCTACAGAAGGGAGCCTGTGGCAGAGCAAGAAGCTGAAGACAAAACAAAAACAAGCCAGGAAGAAGAAAAGAGACTGAGATGAAAACATGAATAAAATGAGCACTAGAGGGAAAAAAGAGTGGGAGAATGAGTGAAGATAGAAATTTAGAGGAAGGGTAGATGTAGGGGGAATTCACTCACTCTGACTTGTAAGTAAATCATGTTAGAGGTTCTATAACGGGGTCAGGGCTCCACACCAAAATGGGGAACAAGAGGCAAGTAGTAAGCATAATTCTGTTTTAAAAATAAGGTTTGAGAGACACCTGGGTGGCTCAGTGGTTGAGCATCTGCCTTTGGCTCAGGGTGTGATCCCAGAGTCCCCGGATCGAGTCCCGCATCGGGCTTCCTGTGTGGAACCTGCTTCTCCCTCTTGCCTATGTCTCTGCCTCTCTCTGTGTCTCTCATGAATAAATAAATTTTAAAAATCTTTTTAAAAATCATAAGGTTTGATCTAAAAAAAAAATCATAAGGTTTGAGATTTTTTACTATTTTTTAATAATATTTTATTTATTTATTCATAAGAGATAGGGAGAAGCAGGCTCCATGCAGGGAGCCCGATGTGGGACTCGATCCCAGGAGCTGAAGGCAGATGCTCAACTGCTGAGCCACCCAGGCGTCCCAAAATTTTTACTCTATTTTATAACCCCTATCCATTTTTGAGTGAATTGAGGTAAATGTTTATGTTAAATTAGAAACCAGTAGTTATCATATCCTATATGTACCTAAATATCTGCAGAAATCACATTTCCTGAACACATTAAGGAGTAAATGCAATACATTAGAGACTCATATTTACAAGATTACTGAAGATCTTCTTTGTTTTTGTTTTCTTTTTGTTTTTGTTTTGTTCATTTGTCAAAGTGCCCAGTTCTTCATCTGGTACATGTTGGGTATTTGTCTTGTTTTTTCTTTTAGTAACACATTCTTACTAGCATTGTATTTATGGTAATGCTGGCAACTGGTCAGTGTAGAGTTAAACTGAGTTGTAGGTTTTTAAACTTTTAGATATTTTACTTTTATTAATACTGAGAAATGGATGTAATCTTATTAATATAACTTCTATGTTGATACTTTTTTTTCTGAAATGTTTGATTTGTCTTTTAGAATTTCCATTTTATTATGTTTTAATCCTTAACTTAGAAGTTAACAGCTTGCAAACATTTGCTATTCCGGGCTCTATATTTCTCAGTATACTTTCAGGGTTTCTTTATCCCTTTCCGCTAGCCTTATTTCTTGTTTGTTTGGTAAGTATATAAAACGAATTTGGGAGACTAGGGAAAAAGCTTTTGATAGAAGGATGGCATCTAGTCCTACCAGTCTATGTAAGCATAAACTTAATAGTTTTTAGAGGTGATTAATGTTAAAGTAATATCTTTGAAGTCCTCCCATAAGCAGATGTTATAGTTTGGGTTTTTTCCTAGAGCAGGGGCATTGCAGACTTAATTGCATTTATATACTCTGTTTTAGCCTTTCCTTCCTACTGTGTTTTGTAATTCAGATAGTCTGAGAGTGTTATGGGCATGCATTTAAGTCCAGGGCTGGGTGTAGTATTTTCAAACACAGCAATTGAAAAAAGAATTGACTCTTTAAATTTTATTCTTAGGTTAGGTGCTCTCCTTATCTGAGTTTAATCACAAGTGCCAGTTAGTTTTAGCTGGTCTCATTTCAGTCATAATTTGATCTGAAAAAGATTTAGATCAAATAGGTTCTTACTCTCTGCACAAAAGATGTCATGCAGAATATCTTCCCCTAAGTGGGAAGTGAGTAGTATATGCATGTGACTAAGGTGGAAAAGTATACAATGCTTATGGTTTCTTGTTATTTCCTAGTGTTCTGGACTTGGTGCCTCATTCTGCTATATGCTCTCCTATTTAGTTGGGAGGCCAGTTGTATACAAATACCTAACAGAGAAAGCAGTAAAATGGTCACAACAGGTAAACATGTATTTTTAAATTATTTAATGTAATTCTTTGGCTAATTGGGAGCTCAGTGTATAGTCCCTATGTGAATTAACCCGGACTCAGGGTTTAATAAAAATGGTCTTTTGACCTAAGTAAATTAAAGTAGTGGGCAAATAATGAATGTTAATCATTTCAAATATGAAGTTTCTGTACTATACAGTAGTTTTACTTCTTCATTACTAATAAATTCAATCAGAGCAGAAAACATGTCTGTGAAGGCATTCACATATTTGGACACCTGTTTTGTGTTGATGTAGCCCACTGTAGTGGGTCACTGAAAAACTATCAACCAACTCCTTAAAGGCATTTCATCAGTAGAAATGGCTGTTCTCTTCATTCAGGATCTCTACAAAGACAAGAGAAAGGTCTACAAAGAAAGGTCTAATACAGTGTTGCTAAGAAAATCTAGTTTTATAAAGAATTAAAAGAAACAGCCTGTTAAATGTTAAAGCTCAGAGGAATTGTAGAAATCCTTCTGCCTTACCCTTTTGCTTTATAGACTAGTACATGAGAAATTAAGCATTTTGTTACAAATCACCATCATTATTTGTAAAGCAAGATCTAGAAATATAAACTATATTCAGTGCTTTTATTTAATTAACTGGCTAAATATCTCCATGATCATTTCTGTTGGATAGATTCTGAACTATCCAGGAATGGGAATTTGAAATAAGTATTTTTATATTAAGCAATTTATTTTCAATATTGGCCTTATCTTGATCCTAACTGGTTTCTTTCTTATGACAGGTTGAGCGTCATAGAGAACATCTCATTAACTACATCATATTTTTGAGAATAACACCATTTCTGCCTAATTGGTTTATTAATATTACATCCCCTGTGATAAACGTGCCATTGAAAGTTTTTTTTATTGGGACTTTTCTAGGTAAGGCCTCTGATTCACTCTGTGTTAGAACTCATTGTATACATACCTAACAGTGTCCAGATGGGCTAGATTTCGTGTTCTTTGTACACACGCTAGCACCATATATATAACTCTTGGGCAGAGGGTCTGGCATACATAAGTAGATACTCAGAAATATCTGTTGGATTGTGTTGATTTAATTATTTTTGTGTTGCTTCTTTTAAAGATGAGCACTTTCTATTAGATATTTTTTTGATCAAAAAAAAGATTTTTTTTTTTGATATTTTTTTGATCATACAGATTTAAGCAGGATTTTTATTAATTCATTTCTCTTCCTGGTTGGAAAACAAAAATCAAGGTGCCCTTTTTGAATAATTTACTCCCTTATTTTTTAATCATGTATTGAAATATTGAACTTTAATTTTCAGGAGAGAGTTGATCTTGTTTTTCTTTTTATTGACATCAGTATTTACTATGGGCATTACCAAAAGTATGAGGGAAGCAAGGATTAATAAAATGTTCTTGCTTTCAAGGAATTGGCACTTAATTTTGAAATTAATTAGTGGACATAAAGATTCATTTATACATTTTGTGAATTCCGATAGTTCTTTAGCAAGAGTATTATGCATTTCTTTCAAATTTAATTTGAATTGTTTAGATACCAATAAAATGAACAGATTCTTCTCGTATTGAATATGTGTTAAAGTTTAAGTTCATATTTATAGGTCTACTTGAAAAGAATAATCAAAATAAATTTTTTTGTTGCTACTTTAAAAAACTCATTGACCAACTTAAAAATCTTAGGGATAATTTTGGATTTTGTAAAATAACATTGCATTCATGGAATCAGAAGAATTTTTGTTCCTATCTCCTTATTTTACAGGTGGAAACCTAGAGTTTTAGTTAACTTCAACTTGGGCTGAAGTAATTTTTCAGTTCTAGTTTTTAAGAAAATGTAATTGTTCTACCTATGCTGTTTATAAACTGCTCTTACTCATATTTTGAGTATTTTTCTGAGTATCTCCTACCACTTCATTTTTTTAAAAGTATATTCTGTCTCCAGGATGAATAACAATCTACTCAGTCTTATTTTTGAACATTTAGATTGTTTCCAGATTTTTGTTACTTATAATGGTTTAATGAATATCCTTGACACTAGATCTTTGCTCATATACATTAGCATTTCCTAGAGTTGAAATTGCTGGATCAAAGCACATTCTTTTTTTTTTTTAAAAGCTATTGGTAAATGTAAATTATTTTCGGGAAATTTTTCTTGAGTTTCCAGATTCATTCTTCAGAAGTAGTGATGAAAGATTGATTTCTTTATGTGGAAATAAATGTGAGGGACTTTAAACTAGATTACATTTTTCCAAAATGGAGACCAGTATATTATTCTTATAAGAAATTTTATGCACAGAGACAATTGTAATTTTAAAAAATTTAAATACAAATTTACTTGAATCAATTCAAAGTATTAGATAATGAAGTGTTAGAATAATGTCAGTGCTGTTATGAGTTCTGAATAATTTTGTGAATATAAAGTATATTACAAAATCTTATTTTAAAAAATGATTGTTTATGTTTTTGTTTTAGGTGTTGCACCTCCCTCTTTTGTAGCAATTAAAGCAGGAACAACACTGTACCAGCTTACAACAGCAGGGGAAGCTGTTTCCTGGAACTCAGTATTTGTTCTAATGGTTTTGGCTTTTCTTTCTATCCTGCCAGCCATCTTCCAAAAGAAACTAAAGCAGAAATTTGAGTGAGAAATCACCTGGGTTTTAGTCTTCCTATCATCATCATCATCTCAGGATTGGCAGGTTTATGTGTTAAAATCACCTCTTCGGTAGTTGAAACGAGTTTCTAAAATAAAATTTCCTATCACATAGTTAAAATAATGCATGTAAGTGGCAAGGAAGAAAAGAAAGTAAAAATGGAAATTGATATACTATGAAAAGTACTGTCAGTAGTTATGATAGACATCTTCTAAATTACTACTCCAAGGGTAGCTTTAGATAATTAGTAGTAGCAGTATAGTAGGAGATTTTTGACCCAACTAATTCAATTTAATATATTTCATGAGTGGGCTATATATACTTATTCTTGACTTGATAATTTAATGTTTTTTTTTCTTATCCCTTAATAATAACTAAAATAGGGAAAGCAAATACAAAATTCAAAAGCAAAGATTCTAGATTTTTAAAAATAGTATTGCAGTTCTTGCTAATGTTAGTCTTCCTTAAGAGCATAAACTTGAAAACTAAAGCTCAAAAAGAGATTTACATTTTCTTTTTTTTTAACTTTGATGTAATGGATTTGTTTAGAAGCTGCATGTTGGTGGGTTATTGAATTTAGAAAGGATATCAAGCTATATCTATTTTGTAAATTTTATTTTTGTTTTTCTCTGTTCTAGATTATCATGAGTTAGTCTGAAATTTAAAATTCTGGCCAGTATATTTTCATCTTTTTTCTAGCTTTCACAGTATTTCCACTGTGCATATAAAAATGGCGATTACATGATAATTGTATTATATTGGTGTTGATAATTTATATTCAGATAATATTTTGTTACACAGTTCCCTTTACTATCTCAAAAGGGGATCAAAAACAAACATTCAAGTATGCAATTTTTAGATGATAGATTAATTATATTACTTTATATTTTGAAACTGAAGCAGTGGCAACGCAACACTTAAGTGGCTAAATATAGTTTTTTGGTTTCAATAACTGTAAAATTTACCTCATTTATTTATTGGTCTGGTCATTAAAGTATGTATTATGTAATTATCCTTTTTATGCATGATATACTTAGAAGAATGCCTTGTTTCATTTTTATTGATGGCTTTTTTGTTTGGGACTGCTTTTGATTAATGCAGTTATCCAATTTAAGTGTTTTTACTTTAACTCAAAGTAAAAAGAAATTCTCACATGGTAACTACTCTATTTAAATGGTCCTGGAAACATTAAACAGCTTTCTGCTGCTTGCTTAATGGTAATACCTTTGATTTCTTGATTCTAGGACATAGCTGATTTATTAGGTAAAGTACTCTGTCAATTTTACCTTCACCCAAGACTGTCATGTTTAAAATACTTTAGCTGTGGGAGAAATCCTTGTCTGTTTTTATTGTGAGAGGAATGGTCATCCTCAAAGTCTGTTTCTACTACATAATGTGGACTAATTATTTTTTCTATCACAGTATTAACAAATGGATTTATTGTAAATACAAAGAAGATATTAATATACTATTCTTATGTCACCTGGCCTTTTGTGTGAAATTATTTATTGTCATTTCTAGCAAGGTTTTTCTTCCTTATTGACCAGAGATTGAATGATAAAGGTTTTTGTTATTTTTACAAATGAACTTAAACATAAGTCTTTTTGGATAAGGTTCACTAAATATTACTGTATAAAATGTAATTGAGTACATTTTTATCAGACTTTTAAAAATAAAAGTAAGAGCTTGGACTCAGGAGAAGCCTATTTACTCCGGTGTGTATATATTGTATTTACTCTATTCTCAGAGTATTATCCCAATCCTTATCATTGATTGTTTCCCTTTGCTGATTACTTTTTCTGAGTTTCTTATAAAGACTTAGCTGCCACTTAGATGGGGTATAGTTTCTTCTCTTAAGAGAATAATCAGTCTTTTTTCAGATTCATCATCATTGAATGTACCCCAAATGCAGTCAGTGGCCTGTATTCATGGATTTACAGACTTGGCCTGATAACCAGATGTAGATTCAAGCTTCAGCCGCGTCTTGAAGACAATTACACAGTAATCCCCACCGGAGAGCAAGTACTTATAGGGAGAGGCAAGCAGGCTAACTAGGAAGCTGACACACAGAGACTATTCACCTCTTAGTTAATGACCTTTCTCTGGAGTTCTATTACTTTGAGTATAATATTTCTAAGATACTTAATGAATGCAAATTAAAGTATAATAAGAATAAATTGTACTGAAAAAACTTAAATGTAGTACTTGGGATTTATTTCATGGAAGTATTTATGCTAAAATAAAACAAAACAGCCTTTCATTGAATAAAACTATATTCTAAAATTCTGGTGCACATTTTCACCTCTAAGAATAGAAATTTTCTAAATACCTAATTTTTATACTTGGCTTTTGAGAATCTTAAATCAATTTTTAAATTGTAGTAAGTAGGGATCCCTGGGTGGCTCAGTGGTTTGGCACCTGCCTTTGGCCCAGGGCGCAATCCTGGAGTCCCGGGATCAAGTCCTACATCGGGCTCCCGGCATGGAGCCTGCTTCTCCTTCCTCCTGTGTCTCTGCCTCTCTCTCTCTCTCTATCATGAATGAATGAACGAATGAATGAATAAATAAATAAATAAATAAATAAATCTTTAAAAAAATAAATTGTAGTAAGTACAGATAAATGTTTAAATTTATAGTTCATATGCTGATTTCTCTATAAAAATTCTCCTTGGGTTTTGTTTTGTTCTGTTTTTTAGGATTTGATTTATTTGAGAGAGCAGGGGGTAGGGGCAGAGGGAAAGGGAGAAGCAGACTCCCCGCTGACCAGGGAGCACAACATGGGACAAGGGCTTGGATGCAGGCTCGTTCCCAGGACCCTGGGATCATGACCTGAGCCTAAGGCAGATGCTTAACCAACTGAATCACCCAGGCACCCCTTTTTGGTTTTTTAGAAAATGTGTAGGATAAATCAAAAGGGCTGAAGCTTTCCGGGTGTGTAAATGATCATTCACCATTTGTAGTTTAGATGTTTAGAAAGTGGATCTTAGTACAAGTTCATTTTCTTTCTTTTTTTCCTTAATTACCTTGGAAAAACTTTCTAGGCTGAGTGACTGGAAGAATACTGTTGAAGCTCTAGGCCTCATTTTTCTCCTCTGGAACAAATGAGTTCTAAGGTCCGGGTTCCTTATAGCTCAGACATGATTGAATTCTCTGAAATTAATAAAAAAGATTAATAGGGCAGCCCCAGTGGCTCAGCGATTTAGTGCCTGCCTTCAGCCCAGGGTGTGATCCTGGAGACCCTGGGTTGAGTCCCATGTCAGGCTCCCTTCATGGAGCCTGCTTCTCCCTCTGCCTGTGTTTCTGCTTTCTCTCTGCCTGTGTTTCTGCTTTCTCTCTCTCTCTCTCTCTCTCTCTCTCTCTCATAAATAAATAAATAAATCTTTAAAAAAAAAAAAAAAGATTGGGGCAGCCCAGGTAGCTCAGCGGTTTAGCGCCGCCTTCAGCCCAGGGCCTGATCCTGGAGACCAGGGATCGAGTCCTGCATCGGGCTCCCTGCGTGGAACCTGCTTCTCCCTCTGCCTATGTCTCTGCCTCTCTCTGTCTCTCATGAATAAATTTTTTTAAAAAAGATTAATAAACCTTTTTTTTTAAGATTATTTATTTGAGGGCAGCCCGGGTGGCTCAGCGGTTTAGTGCCACCTTCAGCCCAGGGCCTGATTCTGGAGACCCGGGATTGAGTCCCATGTCGAGCTCCCTGCATGGAGCCTGCTTCTCCCTCTGCTTGTGTCTCTGCCTCTCCTCTCTCTCTCTGATCTCTCATGAATAATCTTTTTTTAATAATCTTTTTTAAAAGATTATTTGAGAGAGAGAGAGAATGAGTGGGGGGAGGGGTAAAGAGGGAGAAGGAAAGGCTGACTCCTCACTGAGCGAGGAGACAGCAGATGGTGGGCCCTCTCAGCCTCCATAATCATGAACCACTACCTTCTTTTTTTTTTTTTTTTTTTAAGATTTTATTTATGAGAGACAGAGAGATAGTGGCAAAGACACAGGCAGAGGAAGAAGCAGGCTCCATGCAGTGAGCCCGATGCGGGCAGGACTCGATCCCAGGACTCCAGGATCATGCCCTGAGCCGAAGGCAGACGCTTAACCACTGAGCCACCCAGGCGTCCCAAACCACTACCTTCTAACAAGTCTCTTTCCAGACGTTCAAGCACACGCACATGTATCTCGGTTCCATTTCTCTGGAGAACCCTGACTAATTCCAAGGTTATAGGCGACTGTTAGCTGGAGACAGAAAATGACTATAGATATTGAAAGGAAAATTGGAACTTCTGGTTAGAACATGCCAAAATATTACAGAAGTAAAGGCTTTGGAAATGTTGGAGAATAGTGATGGATACAAAACATTAGAATTTGTCATCAAGAACTACATGTGGTCTCACATGTGCAAATGTTCATGTCATTAGTGTGTGTGACTCAAAATGTATTTGGTAACATGGGTAATTGTCAGAATTTATATATACAGCTTCTGGCTACACAAAAGTAGGAAGGAAAAAATATCTCTATAAGGCTTGAGAGAATTGCATCAAGTTATGTGATAGGGAGCTATGTGATGTATTTTGGAACAGCAGTTCCTAGCTGGATTCAAACCCTATAGGAGTGATTTTTAGTGAAGTGTAAAAACTAAGACCACGAAAGACCTGAGAGGCCCTCTAATCATCTTTCTTAGGGATCTAACTTGGGTGAAGGAGAAGGATGAGATACTGGTCATCTTCAGAGAACAATTCTAACCAGGCTTGTTGGGAAGAGAGGTCTCAGCTCAGAGTAGCTGGAACTGAGTACAGAGGCCCAAAGAGTAAGAGTCTGGGCAATGGAAATAAATTCCCTTTTGGTTAAAATGCTCCCTGAATGCTACCCTGGACATCAATTTACTTCAGCTGTAAATGTGGGAAGTCTTGGTTACAAACAAAACAAGCCTCGCAGGCCTTATTATATGGGACAATTCTGAAAAAACAAAGGGCTGCTTGGGAGTGGGAGGGTGGGGGTGCATTAGGATCAATACTAACCCATTTGTCACAATGAAGCTGGGCGTTTGGGGGCAGGCTGCACTCATGTCCTGGTACTCCATAAAGTGTGGTTATTATTAAGGTACACTGATTGCAAGCAATAAGAACTGACACTGGCTTGAGCAAAAGGATATTTATTAGCACCTCTAGAGGTTGGGACCCAGAAACAATGGAATGGCCCTAGCAGGTTGAAGTCAGGCTATTGCCAATGGAATGAATAAAGTACAGTCATCTTGGGGCAGCCTGGGTGGCTCAGAGGCTTAGCGCTGCCTTCAGCACAGGGCCTGATCGTGGAGACCCGGGATTGAGTCCCATGACAGGCTCCCTGCATGGAGCCTGCTTCTCCCTCTGCCTGTGTCTCTGCTCTCTCTCTCTCTCTCTCTCATGAATGAATAAATAAAACTAAATAAATAAAAATAATATATTCAAGATGATAAAGATATTAATATGATGCAAGAACAAGAAATCATAAAGAAGTAGGTGAAAAGGCACATCTGGGTGACTCAGTTGGTTAAACCTCCACCTTGGGCAAAGTCCCATGTTGGGCTCCACACACAGCAGGGAGTCTGCTTGTCCCTTTGCCCTGGCTCGTGCTCTCTCTCCCTCAAATGAATAAATAAAATCTTAAAATCTAAAAAGCAAATCACAATATGTTACACACCATATGACAATCATAGACATAGGATAGAAATTAGTGGTTGCCCAGGGGCTAAGGAAGGGTTGAGGATAGGACAAAATGGGTGTGACTAAAGGGCCACATAAGGGATCCTTGTGGGGATGGAAAGTGCTCTGTTCCTTGACAATGTCAATAGCCTGGTTGTGATCTTCTACCATAGCTTTGCAAGATACTGCTTTTGGAGGAAACTGGATAAAAGGTAAATGAAATCTCTCTGTGTTACTGTGTTATTTCATAACTACACAAAAATCTACAATTATCTCAAAGTAAAAAAGTTCAATTAAAAGACAAAACGAGGGGCAGTCTGGGTGGTTCAGCAGTTTAGTGCCTACCTTTGGCCCAGGGCATAATCCTGGAGACCCAGGATTGAGTCCCACGTCAGGTTCCCTGCATGGAGCCTGCTTCTCCCTCTGCCTGTGTCTCTGCCTCTCTCTCTCTCTCACTCGGTGTCTCTCATGAATAAATAAATAAAATCTTTAAAAAATTTTTTAAAAATAAATAAAAAACAAAATGAAAAATCACATAAATATGTTGGAAGTAGAACAGATCAAACCCCAAAACAAAAAAAAAAAAAATGCAAAACAGTAGAAATTAATGAAATGAACAAAAAGGCAATAGAAAGAATGAACAAAACAGAAGTTGGTACTTTGAAAAGACCAAGTCAGGGACACCTGGGTGGCTCAGTAGTTGAGTGTCTGCCTTTGGCTCAGGTTGTGATTCTGGGGTCCTGGGATCGAGTCCCTCATCGGGCTCCCCATGGGGAGCCTACTTCTCCCTCTGTCTATGTCTCTGCCTGTTTCTCCATGTTTGTCATGAATAAATAAATAAAATATTAAAAAAACAAAGACTAAGTCATATACATTTGACAAGACAAAAGAGAAAATGTGCAAATACATACAATGCACACTGAAGAAGGAAAAATGGATGTATATGCACAATGGAACATTTTTATATTACCAAATTAAATGATCTTCTTCTTCTTCTTCTTCTTCTTCTTCTTCTTCTTCTTCTTCTTCTTCTTCTTTTTTTTTGTAAATGTTCTTCTTAATGGGAAACTTTAGACACATTTTCTTTAGGATTGGGAACTAAATAAGGATTCCTGCTACCATTGTCACAATTTGACATAGTACTGCATATTTTGGCCAAATGCTATAAGAAAAGAAAAAGAGCTATTAGGTATAAAGATAGGAAGGGAAGGAAAAACTTATTCAAATAATCATCTACTTAGGGATGCCTGGGTGGCTCAGGGGTTGAGCTTCTGTCTTTGGGTCAGAGTGTGATCCCAGAGTTCCAGGATCAAGTCCCACATCGGGCTCCCTGGATGGAGCCTGCTTCTCCCTCTGCCTATGTCTGCCTCTCTCTCTCTCTGTGTCTCTCATGAATAAATAAATAAAAATCTTTTTAAAAAATCATCTACTTAAAAAAAAAAGCAACAAATGAAAAAAATTAAAACTAAAATGAGGCATGGGGTGCCTGAGTGGCTCAGTCGGATATGCCTTCAGCTCAGGTCATGATCTCAGTGTCCTGGGATTGAGCCCCACATTGGGGCTTCTCTGCTTCTCCCTCTCTCTCTGTAATCTCTCTCGCTCTCACTCGCAAATAAATAAAGAAAAATCTTTTTAAAAAAGCACAACTAAAATGAGGCTTTAGCAAAGTTGCTGGACATAAATGGCACACTGGTCAATAGGATCTACCATTTTAAAAGGTAATCTTTGGAGCAGGGTACCTGATGATCTGCAGATCTATCTTTTGTTTCAACAGTGTTGGACAGAACAGACCTGGGCATGTCCCTCTTTCCAGCCTCTTACTACCCTCCAACCTATCTTCCAGTTGCAACTTTTGGAACCATCTTTTCATCTATTCTCTGCTTCCAGGACCAGCAACACCATATTTTGAGTTGAGTTCCCTATTGCTGATTAACCATGAGCTCCCAGATTCATCAGAATTATTCCCCTGGGGTGAAGACGGCCATCAACCACCTTGTCAACATGTATCTGGGGGATCTTATACCTGCCTCTCTCTGGGCTTCTACTTCCAACTTGAGGATGTGGCTCTGGAGAGCAGGGGCCACTTTCATCATTTGGCCCAGGAGAAGGGCAAGGGCTCCCAGCATCTTATGAAGATGCAAAACCAGGATGTGCAGAAGCTCTCCCAAGATGAGTGGGGAAGAACCCTGGAGACAGGGAAGCCACCATGGCCCTGGAGAAAAACCTGTTGCAGGCCCTTTTTGATCTGCATGCCCTGGATTCTGCATAGACCTCCATTGCTGACTTCCCAAAGAGTCACTTCCTGGAAGAGGAGATAAAATTCATCAAGAAGGTGGCTACCACCTGACTAACCTCTGCAGGCTGGCCCCCAGGCTTGGCTGGGTGAGACTCATTTTGCAAAGCTCACCCTCCTCATTAGGTTTATTTACTCTCAGGCTTCTCTTAACTAGGGAGCTCCTTGGACACAGGACCTTTGCTGATGGGAGGGAAGATTGATGAGTTTCCAACCAACTTGTATTGGTTGAAGGAGGGGTAAAGGAACTATAAGTTCTCAGGAGGTTGGAGGGCAAGTAGTGCAAGTGTGGATGAGGTACAGCCAGAGGCACAAGTGGGTGGTCAGGGCTGTGCAACTTCAGGGAGTAGAAGTTGGGCCTGGAGCTTTTCTATTTATGGTCAAAGTCTGGATCTGAGGCTTCATAAGAAGGTCTAGAGCAGAATGGACTTTTCAAATCCTACTTTGAAAAAAGAGAAGTACTGTTGAAAAGGTTCTGAACCTGAAGTTTGGGAGTTGGGACCATTATAACTAACTACCCCAGGTTTGTTAGTTTTAAGAAAGGGTTGAGGGGCGCCTGGTGGCTCAGTCAGTTAAGTGTCTGACTCTTGATTTCGGCTCAGGTTATGATCTCACGGTTGTGGGACTCAGCCCTGCATCACAGGACTGAGCCTGCATCACACTTGTTGCTCATACAAAGTCTGCTTCAGATTCTCTCCTTTTCTCCCTCTTACTCACTCTCTCTCAAATAAATAAAAAATCTTTTAAAAAGGAAAGAATTTAATGAATAAATACATACTTACAAGCTGTGCATTGTATTATTTATTTATTTATTTATTTATTATTTAAAAAATATTTTATTTACTTATTCATGAGACACACACACAGAGAGGCAGAGATATAGGCAGAGGGAGAGGCAGGCTCCACACAGGAAGCCTGATGTGGGACTCGATCCTGGGTCTCCAGGATCATGCCCTGGGCCGAAAGCAGATGCTCAACCACTGAGCCCTCCGGGGGTCTCACATTGTATTTTTTAAATTGACCAGATGTTTTAGCTTAGTTTCATCATTACTAATGATGGTATAGTAGTGGGACATTCCACTAGAATGTGTGATGTTTGGGAGTTGATTTCAAGCAATTGTATTCTAGATATTTTACAGAAAAAATAATTTAATATAGGGAATTGTAGGTGATCCCTGGGTGGTTCCATGGTTTGGTGCCTGCCTTCCGCTCAGGGCATGATCCTGGAGGCCCAGGATCGAGTTCCACATCGGGCTCCCTGTATGGAGCCTGCTTCTCCCTCTGGCTGTGTCTCTGCCTCTCTCTCTCTCTCTCTGTGCCTCTCATGGATAAATAAATAAAATCTGGGCAGCCTGGGTGGCTCAGCGATTTAGCACCTGCCTTCGGCCCAGGTGGTGATCCTGGAGACCTGGGATTGAGTCCCATGTCGGGCTCCCTGCATGGGGCCTGCTTCTCCCTCTGCTTGTGTCTCTGCCTCTTTCTCTGCATCTCTCTGTGTCTCTCGTGGATAAATAAAATCTTTAAAAAAGAAAATAAAATCTTAAAAAAAATATATATATGGAATTGTAGGTTTTGCAAAATTATTGGAAAGTTTGGAGGAGCAGGTTGTAGACTGAAGATCCAAGAATGACTTGTAGAAAACATGACTCCTGTTCAAGATCCCACCACCATAGCTCTGATTCAGAATTTAGGAGTACAGGGCCTAAGCTACCACATAACCATTGCTGCTTCTTAGATCCCGGAAGAGAAAGCCTGCTAGTTTTGCCACTGAAACTCTGTCACACCATGCACAAGGCTAGAGATAGACCACTGGCATCTCTAGAATCCTCCCTCCCCATGGAACCCTGCCAAAAGTAGCAGGAAAATAGCATCTGTTTCTCTTTTCCATTCAAATTTCTTGCAGGGCTTCTAATTTGTGGAAACTATTTTGTATGCAGTATTCTAGTGTTTAGAGTTTGTAGCTTTCCAGACTCTGCAATACAGAAAAGAATAATCAGAGCCAACTCTGTAATCTGCAGGGCTCAGTGTGAAATGAAAATGCAGAGCCCTGTATTCAAAAGGCAGGGGAAAAAAGGTGCCATTAAAGGTAGCAAAATAAAAAGATTTTTCCTTTCTTCCAGGGTCTCCTTCTTGACTTATTACGGTGTTTTTATTTTCTATTTAATGTTGTTCTAAGTAAATAAAAAATTAAAATGGTAATTTATTAGCTTTAAATTTATGTTTGTCTTTATGTTGTGCTGTGCCAGTTTTTGTTGTTTTAAAGATTTTGTTTATTCATTCAGGAGAGACAGAGAGAGAGAGAGGCAGAGGGAGAAGCAGGCTCCATGCAGGGAGCCCAATGTGGGACTTGCTCCCAGGTCTCCAGGATCACATCCTGGACTGAAGGCAGGCACTTAACTGCTGAGCCACCCAGGCATCCCATGCTATGCCAGTTTTAAGGCAAATATAAGAGTATTTAACTGCGTGTGCAATCTGAAATGATACGGTTCTACTGTGAAGCTCATATGTGCATATATATTCATTTCTTACATGAATGGTAGAAATGCTGCAGAAAGTGACTTTTGATTAAATTAACTACAGATTTAGGGGCAGTCCCGTTGGCGCAGCGGTTTAGCGCCGCCTGCAGCCCAGGACGTGATCCTGGAGACCATGGATCGAGTCCCACGTCAGGCTCTCTGCATGGAGCCTGCTTCTCCCTCTGCCTGTGTCTCTATGAATAAATAAATAAAATCTTTAAAAAAAAAAGATAAATTAAATACAGCTTTAAATTTTATTTAAATTCAGTTAATTAACATACAATGTATTATTGGTTGCAGAGGTAGAGGTCAGTGATTCATCCGTCTTATATAACACCCAGTGCTCATTACATCACATGTCCTCTTTAACGTTCATCACGCAGTTGCCCTGCCCCCTCACCCTCCTCCTCTCCAGCAACCCTTAGCCTGTTTCCTATGATTAAGAATCTCTTATGGTTTGTCTCCCTCTCTGATTTTGTCTTGTTTTATTTTTCCCTCCCTTCCTTTAAGAAACTGTTTTGTCTCTTAAATTCTATTTATGAATGAGATCATATGCTAATTCTTTCTCTGATTGATATAATTCACTTAACATAATATCCTCTAGTTCTATCCATGTCGTTGCAAATGGTGAGATTTCATTTTTTTAACGGCTGAATAGTAGTCTATATATATATATATATATATATATATATATATATATATGTATATATATTTATATACATGTGTTCCCCGCATACATGTATATATGTATACATATATATATATATATATATATATATATATATATATATATACACACACACATGTATATATTTACATATGTATACCACATCTTCTTTATGCATTCATCTGTCAGTGGACATCTGGGCTTTTTCCATAGTTTAGCTATTGTGGACATTGCTGCTATAAACATTGGGGTGGGGACACTTGAGTGGCTCAACAGTTGAGTGTTTGCCTTTGACTCAGGGCATGATCCTGGGGTCCCAGGATTGAGTCCCACATCAGGCTCCCTGCATGGAGCTTGCTTCTCCCTCTGCCTCTGTCTCTGCCTTTCTTTCTCTGCCCCTCTCATGATTAAATAAATAAAATCTTTAAAAAATAAAAAATTAATAATCATTGGGCTGCAGGAGCCCCTTTGGATCACTACATTTGTATCTTTGGGGTAGATACCCAGTAGCGCAATTGCTGGGTTGTAGGGTAGCTCTATTTCCAACTTTTTGAGGAAACTCCATACTGTTTTTCAGAGTGGCTTCACCAGCTTGCATTCCCATCAACAGAGTAAGAGGGTTCCCCTTTCTTTGCATCCTCACCAATATCTGTCATTTCCTGTTTTGTTAATTTTATTCATTCTGACTGGTGTGAGATGGTATCTCATTGTGGTTTGGTATGTATTTCCCTGATGCTGAGTGATGCTGAATATTTTTTATATGTCTGTTGGCCATTTGTATGTCTTCTTTAGAGAAATGTCTGTTCATGTCTTCTGCCCATTTATTGATTGGATTATTTGTCCTTTGGGTGAACTCAACTGTTTTTATTTCACTTCTTGATGTGTGCACATTCTAGCAGCAGTCTCTGCCTGCTATTTATTGATGATTAAGGAAGGACTGAAAGGAGAAGGGACTATGGGTTGCCTATTTTCTCCTTTCCTTCAATGTCATCATTTTTAGCAAGTGATTGCTATGAGGAAGTCACATACATAAGAATGTGATAAGATTGTGTTTCTTAGAATGCCATTGCCTTCTTTCTGTGATAGAAGCAAGCTCTGGTTTATTTATTTATTTATTTATTTATTTATTTATTTATTTATTTTAAGATTTCATTTATTTATTCATGAAAGACACAGAGGAGAGAGAGAGAGGCAGAGACACAGGCAGAGGGAGAAGCAGGCTCCATGCAGGGAGCCCGATGTGGGACTCGATTCCCGGACTCCAGGCTAACGCCCCAGGCTGAAGGCAGGCGCTAAACCACTAAGCCACCCAGGGATTCCCTGCAAGCTTGGTTTATTTTTTTATTTTATTTATTTTTTATTTTTGCAAGCTTGGTTTAAATGGAAAGCATGTCCTGTTGGGAGAGTCAGCACCCTGGCTTATGCAGTTGTAGACATAACATGCTAATTTCACTGAACTCCCAGGTATCATGGGCTCACCAGAATTGCCTGCTCATGGAGTATTGCAAATGCTGTATGGGAATGAGGCAGTGAGGAATTACTGAAGTCATATTGCTCATACAGCATCTGCTCCTGTGCACGCTCCTTTGTCCCATATGCCTTCACTTACAAAATACAAGTTCTGAGATAAAATTATGAGGAATTTTAAAACAGCAACGCTGGAGCATAAAACTAAATCCATGGCCCTTCTCAATACAGAGCCCTATGCATAGGTGAAATACCAGGAAGCTGGCCCTGGCCATAACAGGAGGAGGTAGGAATGGGTGTTGAATGTCATTTACTCTTTAATTCTGGGAGACCCAGTAATACTTCCTGTGTCTTGCTGTTTACTGGCATCACTTTGGTCAATGTAGATAAAATGCAGCCCTGTTGTTAGCTCATACTGTAATTTTGAGTGAACTAGAAAAAGATGCCCCTTTCTTAAGATACTTTACTGCCATCTGTTGGAAAACTGTCATAATAACTTTATAAATTAATGGAGACTACAATGAATGGTGTCTCTTGGGCAGTACTCCTCAATCTGTAAAAACATGAGTGGCAGCCCTTCCTGGGCCCCTGGGGACCAGAGGCACACATGCTGAGAGCTTACAACCTAAGCTTGACAAACTTGGTGGGCAGGTGGCAGGGGTTGCAGTGGCAGGCCTACAGGTGGCCCAGGCATACCTCTGAATCCTAGCCTCAGAGGAGTTCAAACCGGAGGATGGGGAGGGAGGCAAAAAAAAAAAAAAAAAAAAAAAAGAGAGAGAGAGAGAGAGAGAGAGAATCGAAACTGGTTGTTCCTCTTTTTGCATTGCCTTGCCTCTTGGCAGCCTATGAAGATTGTCATGGTGGGGATTTTTGGCCACTTCCAACATCTGACAAAGCCTAGTGGATGGAAACAGTATTTTTATCTAGAGGAAGCATCTAAAGGCAAAAATAAAATACAAAATCCACCCCTTCCGTTCGCTTGTTTTTGGCTGGAATTCCATTAGCTCTTTGTGATCCACATATTTTGTGCAAATTAAAACATCTTGGTTGAGGGCAGCCTGGGTGGCTCAGTGGTTTAGCTTTGCCTTCAGCCCAGGTGCATGATCCTGGAGACCCAGAATTGAGTCCCACATCAGGCTCCCTACATGGAGCCTGAGTCTCCCTCTGCCTGTGTCTGTTCCTCTCTCTCTCTCTCTCTCTGTGTGTGTGTGTGTGTGTCTCCCATGAATAAATAAATAAAATCTTAAAAAAAAATCTTGGTTGAGCATTGGGTGTTTTGCTATATGTTGGCATATCGAACTCCAATAAAAAATATATATACAAGGGCAGCCCCGGTGGCGCAGCGGTCTAGCGCCGCCTGTAGCCCAGGGCGTGATCCTGGAGACCCGGGATCCGGATCGAGTCCCGCATCGGGCTCCCTGCATGGAGCCTGCTTCTCCCTCTGCCTGTGTCTCTGCCTCTCTCTCTCTCTCTGCATCTCTATGGATAAATAAAATCTTATTTTATATATATATATATATCTTGGGGCGCCTGGGTGGCTGAGTCAGTTGGGCATCTGTCTTCAGCTCGAGTCCTGATCCTGGGGTCCTGGGATCAAGCCCCAAGTCAGGCACCCTGCTCAGTGAGGAGTCTTCTCCCTCTCCTTCTGACCCTCTCCCCTTGCTCCTGCCCTTGCTTGCAGTCTCTCAAATGAATAAATAAAAATTCTTTTTTTAAAAGATTTATTTATTTATTCATGAGAGACAGAGAGAGAGAGAGGCAGAGACATAGGGAGAGGGAGAAGCAAGCTCCTCGCAGGGAACCTAATGTGGGACTTGATCCCGGATCCTGGGATCACACTCTGAGCCGAAGGCAGATGCCAACTGCTGAGCCACCCAGGTGTCCCAATAAAAAATTTAAAAAAAAAAAATCTTAACATCAGGGGGACCTGGGTGGCCCAGTCAGTCGAGGGTCCAGAGGGTCCAGCTCTTGGTTTTGGCTCTCAGGTCATGATCTCATGGGTGGTGGGACTGAGCCTAGCAACCAGCTCCCACTCAGCAGGGATTCTGTTTGAAGATTCTCTCCCTCTACTCCTACCCTCACTTGCTCTCTCTCTCTCTCTCTCAAAAATAAATAAACTTAAAAAAAAATCTTAACATCAGATGAATGTAACGTTTATTTGTAAAAAATGGGAAAACTGACTACAAATGTAATTTGTTTCAGAGACATCTTTCTAATTAGAGGGTCCCTGGGGTGGGAAAACAATAAAAGGACTCTGAAAGATGCAGGTATTGGAAACCCTACTCATGGCTGGGCCCTTCTTCACAGAAACGGGTAAGCCAAAGACTTGAGAGAGCAAGGGGTCTTTCTGAGGTCACATCATCTGAGTAAATTGCAGAGTTTACCTGCAATTCTGATTCTACCTTGGGTTCCCTGACTCCCAAGCCAGGTGGCTTCTCAATCCCCATGGATGAACATCTGCTTCTTTCTTCATCCTTCTTCTCTTTTTTTTCCTGAAATTTTGTGAACCTTTAGTCAGACCCAGAAAGAGCCCAAACCATTTTATTAACATTTACTAAAAGATTATTGGATATTGCCAATGCATTGCATTTAATAACAATGGCTAATTATTCTTTTGTAAGCGCCACACTTACTAGTGACCCTGTTACATCTCTTCTTTGTCCACAGAATACATTAAACTGTACTCTTAAAAGTGGAGCATCTCCTTATGCATAAATAGACAAATTGTTCTCCAAAAATATGTTCTAGGACATAATGCTCTGAACTTTAGAAATTCAGTTTATTTTGATTATAGTTAATTCTTGATGTGCTGTTTGAATTCTGTCAATATCATTATTATAAATTTAATCATCTCAATAATTAAATATCATTAGTTTTCTCTATGTAATTCTGGTATGATTTTTCTGTCTGTCACATTAAAGGCAGATTGATATAACTTGGAAAATTGATAGAATGACTCTGTATGTTTTTGTTTACAGTCCACTGGAAAAAAATGATAAAATATTCAATTATCAATTTTATAGATGTTTTCTCATTTTTTATTAAGATATCATTTACCTTAAAATTCACTCTTTTTAGTATATGGTTCTGTGAGATATGACAAATACAAACAATTATTTAATCACCGCCACAATCAAAATATATTATTATTTTTATTTATTTATTTATTTATTTATTTATTTATTTATTTATTTATTTATGAGAGACACAGAGAGAGGCAGAGACCTAGGCAGAGGGAGAAGCAGCTCTCTGCAGTGAGCCCGATGCGGAATTCAATCCAGGGGGACCCTGGGATCTTGACCTAAGCCAAAGGCAGATGCTCAACCACTGAGCCACCCAGGCATCCCTCAAAATACATTATAATTCCATCACCCCAAAGAAATTTTTGAGCGTTCGGCCACGGGCGAAGATAAATATATCTTCCTTTTGGGATCTTGTCCAAGGCCCTTTCACTTCCCTCACTAGACCATCTGGCCTTTCCCAGGAAGTTCTTGGCTCTCAAGTTGATGGGAATAGCGAGGCCACTATGTTCACAGTCTAAGGGAGAGGGTTGGCAGCAGCTCATATAAGGCCATCCGCCCAGACTCTCAAAAGATTCCTCAACCAAGAAGGATAGAGGGAAAGAGTGGACCACCAGTGAGTCATTCTTGAGTTTGTCAAGAGGCAAAGGTACCCCTCTGCTTATCTGGTCTTGCCACTCTGCCCTGTCTCAGCCTCCTCCAGTACACACAACACACGTGCACACAACACACAATTATTTACACATGCAGATGAACAAATATACATCTAATATACATAAATGCATATATATATATACACACACACACACACACATGATCAACCCTACACACAAATCCTTACTCACATATAAACTCAAACAGATATATACATAGATATGCAAATGCATGTGCTCATGAACTACTTCTGGGAAAATTGCATCACTTGTCGACGTTATCTGCAATTTGCTTCTCTTGTTGCTCAACTTCATATTTCCCAATGCCATGGGGCATCAGATGCTGCTTGTTGCTGACTCTTCTTTGAAGCTTCTTTGTTACTGTGGGTTATGGTAGCTGATGTGATGTCTAATTTTCAGTCAATTCAGGGAGCTTGTGTCATGGAGAGCCATGAGGACCTGATGCTTGTTATGAATGACGTATTGGGGGCTGGTGGGAGAATAGGGCATGGGAAAGTGAAGGCTGTGTGACTTCTGTAGAGATGGATCACTGTGCAAAAAGACCTGGCTGCTAGAGAGAGCTGTGGTTGTATCAGTCTATATCTAGCTGAATTTGTGTTTCCAGATTTAAGCCCATGCTATAAACCATCCATTTCTCTGTATCATCAGGAAGATTCATTTTTTTTTTTTTTTTAGGAAGATTCATTTTATTTTATTTTGCACATGGTGAACTCTTCACTGAGCACTGGAGAATAAGGGTTTTAAGCACCTGTGGGTTCATCAGCTGATCTTTCTTGAATGCTGTGCTGTGAGCTGGAAGGGGGCAGGTTTTGCCTGGGTGGAGTAAAGTTGATTCCGGTCTTGCTGGAGGAAGTGCCTCTGCTAGTATAGGCGTAGACTATTTCTGGAAGGATATGCAAGGCATTGCTAACATTGATTGCTTTGGGGGAAGGAAACTGAGTAGTAGACATCAAAGCCCTGTGTGATGAGATGAAGAGAGCTGTAGGAGTTCTCGGTGGAGGACCCTTAGAAGAGATGAGGCATGAGCTCAGTCCTGAATGGGGTCAACAGGTGAAGGAGGAAAATTAATCTGGTATTAGCTTGAAATCCAGCCTTGGCCCTATCCTCACTTCAGAGGCCCTATATGAAGCCAAGTAAGAATATACAGATGAGTTTAGGGGGAGGGTTGTCCCAGCCTCCTTGTCTATATAGTATGTCAGGCCAAGTGAGGGTCCTTATCTGCCCAACACAGTGTCCCACCATTTGCTTTTCCCTTTGGGCATAGGGCAGACCCAGCTTGGAAGGGGAAGGCGGGGATGCTCCTGCTTTCTGAGTTTTTTAGTAGACAAAGGCTATTGGCCCAGGGAGTTTTTGACCTACATAGCTTTTCCGTTTGGAATTACAAGACTTAGTTGGGGCGGCAAGCCCTCATTCTACAGCCTGAACTGCTAGAGCTGTTATCAGGCTCAGGTAGGGTCAGGGAAGAGGTTTTGTATATGTTTACTGACGCAAATCAGAGAAAACGAGGTGGGAAAGGAGGTGCCGAGCAAGAGCCATACATATGTGATTCACTTTGGGCTTTCCAAATTCTGAGGTGGGGATGGGTAATGGACACTTTGGTCCCAAGAGGGTGGCTGCTTAGAAGACAGTAAGCAGTAAGGCTTGACCGGAGATATAGATGGTGTGAAAGGAAGAATAATAGGAAAAAAAAAAAAAAAAAAAAGGAAGAATAATAGGATAGATAGGTTGAGCCCGGATCATAGAGAATCTTGGCAGTCCCAGAGTTGGTATCCTACTAAGGGTTTAGCATGACCAGAGCTGGATGGCTGGCAGATTAATCTTGTGTGAGTAGGGGAGACTGGAGAAAGAAGATGACATTTAAAAAGTCTGAATATTATTTATTTTTGAAGAGATAATATGTCATTATGGTTCAAAACTCAAAAAATACAAAAGAATATACAGTGAAACGTTTCCCTTCTATTTCTTATCCTAGCCATTCAGTTTCCTTCCCTAGAAGCAATCAATTTTAACAATGTCCTATTTTCCCAAAAATAGTATATGTGTATACAAGAAAATACATAGTTCTTTTATTTTCTCTCTTTTTTTTACATAAATAATAGCATATTGCATACCCTTGTTTTTCTTATATGTTATCATCTCATTTAACTCATACAGCAAACGTAGTGAGACAGGTAATATTATCTCTCTCTTACTGATGAGGTAATGGAGGCATAGAGAAGTGAAGTAATTTACCCAAAATTACAGATTCTGTAAATGGTAAAGTTGAGATTTGAACCCAGGGAATCTGATCTCAGAGATCCATATAAGGGTCTCTGAGGAATATGTTATAACATCAATATATTTTTTAAAGATTTTATTTATTTATTCATGAGAGACACAGAGAGAAGGCAGAGACATAGGCAGAGGGAGAAGCAGACTCCTTGCAGGAGCCGGATGTGGGACTCAATTCTGGAACTCCAGGATCACACCCTGAACCAAAGGCAGATGCTCAACCACTGAGCCACCCAGGCATCCCCCAATATTTATTGTACTAAAAGTCCCAATGGTAAAATTTATAAATTTATAAATCGAGAAATTGGTTCATTTCATATTAACTAAGAATGCTATGTTGACATATATTTCTGTAAGGTAATTTTCAGTGATTTATCGAGTTCTCAGTTCCATTAAGAGCTGTCTTTTATCTACCTAGAGGCAGCCAGTTGCCTACTGCATCCAAGATATTTCCTGTCCATAACAGAATCACCATGGTTCTTCAGAGGCTTTTCAGGTTCTCCTCTGTCATCAGGTCTGCAAGTCTCAGCCCATTTGAGGAGGACCATTGGTATTACAGCAGTGGCATTTATTTTTTTTTAATTTTTATTTATTTATTTTTAAGATTTTTATTTATTCATATGAGAGAGAGAGAGAGAGAGAGAGAGGGAGAATCAGGCTCCATGCATGGAGCCTGATGTGGGACTCGATCCCGGTCCCCAGGATCACGCCCTGGGCTGAAGGCGGCGCTAAACCGCTGGGCCACCCGGGCTGCCAGCAGTGGCATTTAATAAGGAACTTGATCCTGTACAGAAACTCTTCATGGACAAGATTAGAGAATACAGAACTTAGGGACAGGCATCTGGAGGACCTGTTGATACTGACCCAGAGTACCAGCAAGAGCGGAGAGGGAGGTTTCTAAGCTTAAGCAAATGTACGGTAAAGCAGATGTGAGGGACGCCTGGGTGGCAGAGCGTGAACCTGGAGTTCTGGGATCGAGTCCCACATTGGACTCCCTGCAGGGAGCCTGCTTCTCCCTCTGCCTATATCTCTGCGTCTCTCTTTCTGTGTCTTAAATAAATAAATAAATAAATAAATAAATAAATAAATAAAATCTTAAAAAAAAAAAAAGGCAGTTGTGAATATGTACCCTAACTTCAAATTTGAAGCCATCAAAAAACCCCAGTCCTGAAGAAATAAGGTAAAATATATTTGCCAATTTGTCCTAGATTAGTTGTACAACTGATCAGAAGTATCAGAATAAACATATATTTCTCAGCTGTGAAAAAAGAAAAAGCTGTCTTTCAATACGTGAGTTTATTTTTTCTACATTAAAAAAAATTGCTTCTGGGCACCTGGGTGGCTCAGTTTGTTAAGTGTCTGCCTTTAGCTCAGGTCGTGATCCTGGGGTCCTGGGATGGAGTCCCATACTGGGTTCCCTGCTCTGCAGAGAGCCTACTTCTCCCTCTCTCTCTCTCTCTCTGCCACTCTCCCTGCTTATGCTCTCTCTCTGTCAGATAAATAAATAAAATCTTATTTAAAATTGCTTCTGATTTGTATCCTTAGCTCAGATCTACCCTTTCATTTTTTTTTAAGATTTTATTTATTTATTCATGAGAGACAGAGAGAGAGAGAGAGAGAGGTAGAGACACAGGCAGAGGGAGAAGCAGGCTCCATGCAGGGAGCTCGACATGGGACTCGATCCCAGGTCTCCAGGATCGCACCCTGGGCCAAAGGCAGGCACTAAACCGCTGAGCCACCCAGGGATCCCCTACCCTTAGGTTTTTAAAAGCTAGTGTGCAGAGGCACCTAAGTGGCTCAGTTTGTTAAGTGTCTGACTCTTGATTTTTGGCTCAGGTCATGATCTCAGGGTTGTGAGATCAAGCCTTGCAATGTGCTGAGCCAGAGGCTCTGAACTGAGTGGGGCTCTGTGCTGGGCTTGGAACCTGCTTAAGATTCTTTCTCTTCCTTTTCTTCCGCTCTTCCCTCTTTCTCTCTAATTAAAGGAAAAAGAAGAAGTAGAAGAAGAAATAAAGGAAAAAGCTAGTGTCCAGAAAGTTCAGAACAACTAAAGAATGATGAGTTACCTTGAAATTCCATTATTTTTCTGTGGATTTTTTCTCAATTTAAAAATTTGTGGTAAAATAAACATGCATAACATAAAATTTACCATATTAATCATGCTTAAGCATACAGTTCAGTGGTAGTAAGTACATCCATAATGCTGAACAAACCATCCATCTCTAGAACTCTTTTTATCTTGCAAATTGTATACTCTATATCCCACTAAATAATGAGGCCTCATTCTTCTCTCACCAACCCCTGGAAACCACCATTCTACTTTTAGTCTCTAGGATTTTGACTAGTCTAGGTAACTCATGTAAGTAGAATCATATTGTATTTGTCTTTCTGTGACTGGCTTATTTCATTTAGTGTAATTATTTGTCCTAAATTAAATGTAATTAAATGTCTTCAAGGTTCATCCATATTGTAGCATATGTCTGATTTTCCTTCCTTTTAAAGGCTGAATAATATTTGACTGCGTGTGTGTGTGTGTGTGTGTGTGTATGGGTATACACTGCATTTTGCTTATTCAGTCATTCATGGATGGACACTTGGGTTGCTTCCACGTTTTATTTATTTTTTTAAAAAAGATTTATTTATTTATTTATTTATTTATTTATTTATTTATGATAGACATGGCGGGGGGGAGGCAGAGACACAGGAGGAGGGAGAAGCAGGCTCCATGCCGGGAGCCCGACGTGGGACTCGAACCCTGAACTCCAGGATAGCGCCCCAGGCCAAAGGCAGGCGCTAAACTGCTGAGCCACCCAGGGATCCCCATGCTTCCACGTTTTAGCTATTAACACACACTGTTTCATACGTTGCTTTTTCCATTAACAATATATCTTGGATATTTTTCATGTCAGTTCACAATGAGTCTTCTTTTTGTTTTTTCTTCTTTCTCTTGCTTGTTTTGTTTTACAAATGCATAATATTTCAAGTTTTGCACAGACTGTAGTTTATTTGACTTGTCCCCTATAGCTGGATATTTGGATTGTTACCACTTAGTTTTTCTGTTTGGTCTTGCTGTTATATACTACAATGCACACACACATATATATATATACTTTTCCAGTTAGTTTTGATCCAAGATACACCAACAATTTCATTCCATCTTTCAAGGCAGGGTTTGACTCTGTTTTTGGGCTGATCTGTTGTGATCATATCCTCCCTCCTCTTTACTTTTTTTTTTAATTTTTATTTAAAATTAAAAAAAAAATTAAACTTTTTATTTAAAGGTTTTATTTATTTATTCATCAGAGACAGAGAGGCAGAGACACAGGCAGAGGGAGAAGCAGGCTCCACTCCATGCAGGGAGCCCAATATGGGACTCGATCCCGGGTCTCCAGGATCACATCCTGGGCTGAAGGTGGCACTAAACCCCTGAGCCACCCAGCTGCCCCTCACCTCTTTGGTGTTGCTTTTTTAGGGTACAGACTTGCAAGGTATAGCTATCCCTGCTCTTCCTATTTCCTCCAGGGCAGAGGCAACACTCATGGGAGTAATAAAAGGGCAAATAATCTGGTGTCCCTTCAAACTGGTATTTTAAAATTACTTAGTTTTTTTTTTTTTTTTTTAATTAAAAAAAAAAATTGCTTGTTGAGGGCAGCCTGGGATCAGGACCCAGGACCCTGGGATCATGGCCTGAGCCAAAGGCAGATGCTTAACTGAGCCACCCAGGTGCCCCTGAAGTTTATTTCTTGTTCACAAAACAGTCCAGTGTGGGTGCTCTTGGTCAGCTGGAACCTTTCCTCTATGTGCTTGATTCAGAGATCCAGGCTCTGTCTTCTCTTTTACCATTCCTTAGAATCTTAGAATCTCTACTTAGAATCTAGAATCTCAGAATCTTAGAATCTCTACTTCTAGCTGGTGGGAGGCATAAAAGAGAGAAGCCTCATTTGCTTCTTAAATACCCTGATTAGCAGTGACACACAAATTCCTAAAACATTCCACTGGTGAGAACTAGTCACACAGCCACATCTAGATGCAAGTGGGACTGGGAAATGTTGCCATGACTAGACAGCTGCTTCCTAGGGACAACTCTACACACTGTGTAAAGGTTTCATGATTTTTTGGTGAACTACTAGCCAATTCCACCACACCTTCTACAATCTTCTACCACTCTTCCCACCCCAACCCTTTCTAGCCACTCCAGACTTTTTATAACTCCTTGAACACTCTACTCTAGGCACATTTCAGCCTCATGTTCTTCCCTGGAATGATCTTCCCTCAGATGTCCATTTGTTTTTTCTCAAGTCCTTCATTGTGAAATGGGTGCCCCAGAATGCCACTTATTAAGAGTGTACTATGTCCCAGATATTTGAAAGTCTTTTTTTCATTGATTTAAAAAATTAATTTAACAATCTTTAAAGCAATCTTCTGAAAGGTAAGAATGATTATTCTTATTCCAGAGAGGTTAACTGATGTGCCTCAGCTCACACAGCTAGTAAAAGCAGGATTGGGGATTTATTTATTTATTTTTTTAAATTTTATTTATTTATGACAGTCACACAAAGAGAGAGAGAAAGAGAGGCAGAGACATAGGCAGAGGGAGAAGCAGGCTCCATGCACCAGGAGCCCGACGTGAGACTCGATCCCGGGTCTCCAGGATTGCGCCCTGGGCCAAAGGCAGGCGCCAAACCGCTGCACCACCCAGGGATCCCCAGGACTGGGGATTTAAACACTAAATCTAAGGAGCATCCAGTTCTCTTTTCTCTCTCTCAAAAGAAGCAATCACTCTGCCAAACACATTTTCTACTGGGAAGGAGATCATTTGACAGTTGAGTATTCTGGGCCTCTGAGCAGTTACATTTCCCAGGGAAAATTAATACAGTTGGGCTTTTGTTTCAAACTTGTGTTTTATGAGTTGAGTTAGTGTGAGAGATCTCCCAGCACTTGATTGCCCTGGATGCATTAGATAAAAAGTCTCTGGGCTTTCAGACTGAGGACATTTAAGTCTTTTTTCAAGTCTCTTCTCCCATATCACCCCCAAGTGATCTTTTTAAGATGTCGGTCAGATCTTGTTATTCCTCAGCTCAAATTCCTCTAACTTACCACCCCTGACACACACTCTACAGGATAAATTCTCTGGCCTGGCATTTGAAGCTTTTCCTGCTCTGTCCCTCTCTTTCCCTGGTTTCATCCCCTTTTAATTTTCCATTTCACATTGAATTGAATTACTTGCTGTTGCCTAAATGTACCAATTTAATATGTCACTCTCTGTCATTGCCCCTGCATCCTGAAACATCTTTTTCTCTCCCTTTTACCTGAGAAATTCCTTTTGATTCTCTGGAACTCAGGTCATATTATACTGCCTTCTGGAAGCATTCCCTGACCATCTTCCAACCTGAGGTGGTGCCTCAGGTGCTGTGTAATTATTTAGTTCTCTGAGCCCCCTCTATTATCTCTGTCCCCAACATATAGGAAGGATAGGGTGGGGCATCACCCTAAATAGGCTTTGTAAAGATACCTTCTCCTTCCTACTTTTTTTTTTTTAATTTATTTATGATAGTCACACACACAGAGAGAGAGAGGCAGAGACATAGGCAGAGGGAGAAGCAGGCTCCATGCACCGGGAGCCCGGTGCACCACGCAGGGATCCCTCCTCCTTCCTAGTTTTTAATTTTTGTTTGTGTGTATATATATATTCATGAGAGACACAGAGAGAGAGAGAGAGAGAGAGGCAGAGACACAAGCAGAGGGAGAAGCAGGCTCCATGCAGGGAGCCTGATGTGGGACTCGATCCCGGGTCTCCAGGATCACACCCTCGGCCAAAGGCAGGCACCAAACGGCTGAGCCACCCAGGCATCCCTGTTTGTTTATATTTTTTGAGCCCAACACAGGGCTTAAACTCACAACCCTGAGATCAAGAGTCAGACACTTAACTGACTGAGCCATCCAAGCTCCCCTTCTCCTCCTCTTTTTGTCCCATCAGTTCAGGCAGGTTACATACAGGGAGGGGCAGGTACTATAGTTCTCTGTGATGTTGGCTGTGACCTCCAGGCCACCCTCCCTAAGGGTACCAATGTTTGAGAGAAGCACCCAGGGGAGAACCCAGGAGATAACCCAGAAGAGAACCAAGGTTGGCCCTTGGGGAAACCAGCTGCTTTCCGAGTCCTTAGTAGCAGCCTGCCAAAGCAAGCCTCTTGCTGGAATAATAATAATAATAATAATTTATAATAATTATGGAATGCCATGTATGTTCCAGGCACTGTTATGACCATTTTACCAGTTTGCACATTCATATTATGTAATCTTCACAAAAACATGACTGCCGGCCCCTGGAAAATGCCCAAGGTCACACAGTAAATGACAAAGTCAGGATTCAAATCTAAGCATTCTGTGTCTAGAGCCCATCGCAGTAACCACCATACTGTATTACCTTTCTGGCTTCCGATCCCCAGCTTCCTGTCTATCCTCTGTGGGAAACCAAATCAGAGGGTCCCAAGACAAGAACCAGGAGGCAAGTTTCTCTACTCCTCATTCCCCACTTGCTCTCAGAAGGACTGGCTCAGAGATGGACCTGAGAATTCTCCTAAGTGGAAGAAGGGGAGCTCCTAAGTGGCCTGGGCCTCTGGGAACTCCAGGAGAGAGAATAGGACAGTCTGATGCTTGGGAAAAGGCCTGCCTGGGGTGGTGGGTTAGGGAGCTGGGAGCTGACCACAAGCCCAGGAGTCTGGCCTGGGTTTTGTCTCCTAGACTCTATATAACCTTGGGGGAAGTCTTGTTTCTTTCTGAGCCTTAGTTTCCCCATTTGTAAAACAAAGGTAAATATGGGACTGGCTGATGCACCTCCTCCAAAAGAGAAGTCATCTTCAGCTCTCCTGCCCACGGAAGCCAAGGGGCAGGCGCGGCGGCAAGGAGCCCTCTGGGGTCTAGGTGTCGCCTGGAGTTGGGGGGAGTGGGCTGCCCAGGTCGGTCCTGCGACCCCATCCCCGTGACAGGGCCCGGCTAACGAGGAGACGTCGGGACTTCCAGTGTGAGGAGTGGATGGGGGGACAGAACACGGGCCAGGGAATCGGCTGGGCGGGCTGCGCCCACTCATCCCTCACCTCCTCATCCTCTCAAAGGGAGTCGCAGCCTCGAGGGGCGGGTGGTTGCGGGCGAGCGGGCAGTGGCCGGCGGCGCTGCGGCGGCCGCCTGGGAAGCTGCGGCCCGCGGGGCCCGAAGAGCATCACGTCATCCTTTCCGCCAGGCGCCCGCCCCCTCCCCGACGGCGCCTGCGCAGGCGCGGCGGGAGGGGGTCGCGGTGGGGGCTCTCCTCAGCGCTTTCCGCCCTGCTTCGGGCTCGCTCCGGTCGCGGCGCTCTCGGCTGGCGGCGGCGGCGGCGGGGAGAGGAAGGCGTCCAGGATGCGGCGCGGGGCGGCCCGGTGCCCCCCTGCCCCGTCACGGCAGCCGCGGCGGCCGCGGGGACCGGGCCAGGGCCGGGGGCGGCGGCCCGAGCCGCGGTAGCGGCGGCGGCGGCGGGAGGGGCGGCCTGAGGGCGGGCGGGCGCCCTGGTGCGGGGGCTCCGCGCTCCGCACGGCCCGGCCCGGCTCGGCCCCGGCGCCATGAGCGGCGGCGGCGGCGGCGGAGGGGGCTCGGCGCCCAGTCGTTTCGCCGACTACTTTGTCATCTGCGGGCTGGACACCGAGACCGGGCTGGAGCCGGACGAGCTGTCGGGTGAGTGCGCGCGGAGTCCCGGGCTGCTTCCCCGCGCCCGCTGCGCCCGGGGACCCTCGAGGAAACCTCCCTGCTTTGTCCCGCGAGCTGGGCGAGGGCCGGTCGGCGGGACCCACGGCTGGCGCGGGGGAAGCGGGCTGAGGGGCTCTGGCCGGGAGGGGCGTGAGCGGCCCCTGCGCCCCCTGCGCTGTGCCCCTGTGGTAGGGGACGACGAGGAGGGGGAGCGCCGTGTGTTCTGTCTCGTAAAGGTAAAACGACTTTGTGCAAGATGAAGGTAAGCTTGTTGCCGAACACCCGTTAGGGAGGGAAGAATCACAGCGAAAGTAAGTTCCACCCAGACTTAAAAAAAAAAAAAAAAAATACAAACCAAGGAGAGCAAAACAAACTTGTGAGTTTTTCTGGCCTCTTCCCAAGAAGGCAGTTCCTCAAAACCGTTCTCACTCAGCCCTGGGCTGGGCCCCCTGGTTTGATGGGACATGAAGTAATAACGTGAACTTGAGCCACACCAAGGATGAGAACTCTCTTAGTTCTAGAAAGGGCCAGTACCCCGGGGCCATGCCTCTGTTTCTGAAAAGTAACGAGTGGCCTGGCCGAGTGGCCGTTTAGGAGACCAGCCTCATCTGTGAGTAAAAAAGGGCAGCAACCTAATGAGGGAGTCTCGGTTGGGTACTGATGCTTCCTAAGTCATCTTTCAAAGAGGAAGCGATAGGAAAGTGAAGATGGGGCCCAGATCAAATTTGACAAGAATTGCAGAAGGATGTCATAACTGTAAAATCCCCACCAATACCACTGCACTGTCATTGGAGCCTTTGAATTGCAACAGTTTTGAAAAAGTTTTGTCTGGAGTGTCCAGTTTGCAGGTTTCATGCGAATGGAGGTTTGTTGTGTCATCCTGGTTTGATGAGAGATACTCCTTTCCAGTGTTCTGTCATGATGTATTCACTCAAGTTTCCTGGAAGCGATTAGGCTATTGACTAATTTTACCTTGCTTCAGAGATAATAGGGCAGGGTTTTTTTGTTTTTCTTTTTTGTCACCAGAAAAATCCCAGTGTTTCTTACGAAAAAAAATTAGGTGCATACTTCAAATGATAAAAATAGACCATCTTTTATAAAACATGATCAATTGATGACCTTTAACAAGGTCAGAACAAATACATTATTTTCTCAAATTAATACCACATGGAGAAAAAAATCATGAAGCAACAATGCTATAGATACTAGGTGTTTTGTTGGGAGCAATTTTATTGTTTCAAGTTCACTTCAAATTCTTATAATACAGATGTTAGTTTTTCATCTGTGTTTCATAGTTACTAAATTTGTGACTTTTTGATGTAGTTGTTGGAATTCAGTTTATGATGTTGGAGCTGGGAGGGACCTAGAGAGGAAAATGAGCCCCATGAAGGGGACTGTAGGGCCTACATCCTGTTAGTTAATTGCTTGACTTTTGGTTCAGCGTTCCTCTCTTAGAGTAAACTGCATCTCATTGCCTGGCTGGGTCTTTAGAAAACACTAACATATTGAGAAAGACTAAAAAGAATACAGTTCTCCTCGGTAATAGAAACTTTAAAGTGGTGGAATATACAAGTGTTTTCTTTATGCTGTGCTTTTGCGTGTTTATTAAATTTTCTAGAAAGTTGATTTTAGAAAATAAAGATGGCTTGCAAATGATAAAGCATAAGAATGAAGCTGGGAAGTGATGTGTTAGTGAGAGCATGGATTTTGCTGTTAAATATTACTCCTCTTCAGTATATTGGCTATCTGTGGGGCAAATTAGATAACTCTGCTGGGATCTTCATCTATTAAAAAAAAAAAAAGAAATGTAAGTAAAAAACATCTCATCAAGTAGGCACTCAGAAATATTACTTTTCTTTTAGTGAATATCTGCTAATTATATGTTTTTTTAGCAAGCTAAAATTATATCCCTGTGGCAGCTTATTGGGAGAATAAAGAAAGGGGATCAGTTGTATAAAATGTGTGAAGAAAGGATATTTTTTTCTGTCTTTTTAAATGTGGTTGCAGTAGTGGAATGCCAAGACCATTTATTCAGTAGGTGGCCTTTGTTCGAATGGGCACTGATTGAAGGATTTCTTTTTTTCCTTCATTTCATTTCTGGTGAGTTGGTAGGGGAATCTGGACTACCCAGAGGGAATCTGAATAAAATAAAAACAGAATACAGATAGCTCCATGGAGGTCAGTCTTGAGACTCTACAGGGTGGATTTTCTCTTACAGCTCTCAAACTGATGATGTCATAGTAAGTGAAACTATAGGAAATTGTGAATTGCACTCAGGTCTTTAGGGAAGTACTGAGGAGTCTATGTTCTCCCTGTGAAAATTAAGTTCTATACTTCAGGTAGCTTCTATACTCTTGCAAAGTGAATCCAAAACAGGCAAATCAAAGACACTTACTTGTTCCTCTAGTTTTGTGGAGAAGGATTAAAATTCATTCTTGTTGCAACAATCAGCATAGAGCTTGCTGTGTTGAATGTAAACTCAAATCACTAGATTTTATAGGAGTCTCTCCCTGTCACTTCCCCTTTCTTGCAGACTTAAGTATTTAGGCAAGTCATGTACTTATTTGTTGTGCAAGGAACTGAGGAAGGTATGAAAATTGTTTTCTGGTAGGTTGAAGTATTTTGGGTTGGAGGAGGGGAAGGTAATCAATGAGTGGATCATAAGTCTAGCTAACTTGAGGAAATAGTGTCTGCTTGCTAGCTTTTTGAGCTTGTCAGAGAAAGCAAATATGTAAGAATTACCTTTGATTTACGGGATCAAAATGGGGAGACAGATGGTAGTAGAGTCCAGTCCCTTTCTTAGCCCCTTGATGGATGGATGGCCTGGGCATCTTTTTTTCCCCTTTTTTCTTCTTGTAGTCACCACAAGTGACTGCAGGAGAAGGCCTACTACCATGAGATGGGATTCCTGAGTTTAACTTCCCCTGTCTCTGTCTGAAAGTTAAGGTTCCGGAATACTTGTGGCCTGTTTCTTTTTTTTTTTTTAATTTTTTTAATTTTTAATTTTAATCTTTGATAGTCACACACACAGAGAGAGAGAGAGGCAGAGACATAGGCAGAGGGAGAAGCAAGCTCCATGCACCGGAGCCGGACGTGGGATTCGATCCTGGGTCTCCAGGATCGCGCCCTGGGCCAAAGGCAGGCGCCAAACCGCTGCGCCACCCAGGGATCCCTTGTGGCCTGTTTCTAACTCTGGAATCTTTTTAAGTTCCTCTGAACTGATCTGCACCTAGCATTGAAATGTAAGTAAGTATTCTTGGTTCATGCATCCACTACTCCAGTTTTCTCAGGCTCTGACAAGAATTGAAGAGAAGGACTTGGGGATATAGATAGGAGACTGGTCAGTATTTTGTATGAGCCTGTTTAGAACACTGAGAAACACTGAAATCATCTTTTAATGTCACTGTTAGAAGAGAGAAAAAATGCTTACTGACTAGGAAAGCCAGAGGACCGGTGAGATCATCTTCCTCCTTAACCATATTGAGCAGTGAATATAGAACATAAAAATCATGGCATGTCAAATGTGGAAGCACTCCTCAAGAGATTATATAACTTTCTGATGACTTTACAGATGAAAAAACTGAGGCCATGAGAAGGTGGAGAATATTTTTCTCCTTTGCCACCTTTCATTCTTCTTTTCCACTATTTGAGTGATGCTTTGCAGTAATCCGTTGAGGAGAGGGGACAAGTAAAGTATTTGTTGGGCAGGGGCAGGAGCAGAAATTATGGCAATTTTTCTAGTACAGGTTTCAGTTTCATGTTAAGGAAGAATACTATGTGTGATTCTCATGAGGGATGTCTTTTTTTTTTTTTTTAGCTTTTTCATATAATTTCACACTGGACATCGACATGAGTAGTACGGAGAACTTCAGTACATCCTTTTTCCAGATTGACTGATTAACATTCTGCTCCATTTGTTTTATGATTTGTATATGTTCTCTCTCCTATATACATATATATAAACAACTTCACTGAGATATAATTCATATACTATATAATTCACATATTTAAAGTGTGCAGTTTAGTAGTTTTTAGTATATTCACAGAGTTGGGCAATCAGTATAGTCAGTTTCATTTATTTATTTATTTATTTATTTATTTATTTATTTATCTAAGTATTTATTTATTCATTCATTCATTCATTCATTTGAGACACAGAGAGAGGGAGAGGCAGGCTCCATGCAGGAAGCCCCAAGTGGGACTGGATCCTGGGTCTCCAGGATCACGCCCTGGGCTGAAAGCGGCGCTAAACTGCTGAGCCACTGGGGCTGCCCTATAGTCAGTTTTAGAATATATTCATTGTCGTCGTACCCCTTCATACCCATTAACAGTCACTCCCTATTTCCTTCCAACTCTGTATCCCTCCTTAGCCCTAAGCAACCACCAATCTACTTTTGATCTTTATAGATTTGCCTATTCTGGACATTTCATATAAGTGGAGTCCTGTATGGTCTTTTGTGACTGGCTTTTTTCGTTTAGCACGTTTTCGGGGTTCATCCATGTTATAGCATTTATCAGTATGTTACTTCTTTTTATAGTTGAATAATATTCTGTTGTATGAATAAACCACATTTTATTTATCCATCAATTGATGGACATTGGGTTGTTTATACTTCTTGATTACTATGAATAATGTTGCTGTGAATTTGTGTACATTTTTGTGTGGACATATCTTTGTATTTCTCTTGGGTATATACATAGGAGTGGAATTGCTGGATCATATGGCAACTCTGTTTAACTTTTTGAGAAATTTCCAGACTATTTTCCAGTACAACTACATCAGTATACATTCCCACTAGCAGTGTATGAAGGTTCCACTTTCTCCATGTCCACTTTTTTTTAAGATTTTATTTATTTATTCATGAGAGACAGAGAGAGAGAGAGAGAGAGAGAGAGAAGCAGAGACATAGGCAGAGGGAGAAGCAGGCCCATGCAGGGAGCCTGAGGTGGGACCTGATTCCCGGACTCCAGGATTACCCCCTGATCCGAAAGCAGATGCTTAACTGCTGAGCCACCCAGGCCTCCCCCCCACCAACGCTTTTTATCTTTATTTTTGATTACAGACATCCTAGTGGGTGTTAAGATATCTCATTGTGATTTTGATTTGCATGGCTAAGACAGATATCTTATATAAAAGAAAAAAAAAAAAAGGCTATCTCTTTCCAGAGATGAAGTGGCTATAAAAAGCTTGATGAGCCAGTTTCAAACAGGGAGTCAATATGAGCTAATTTTTATTTTATTTTTATTTTCCTCTGCTAGTCTTTCAATTTTTTTTTTTTTAAATTTTTATTTATTTATGATAGTCACACAGAGAGAGAGAGAGAGGCAGAGACACAGGCAGAGGGAGAAGCAGGCTCCATGCACCGGGAGCCCGACGTGGGATTCGATCCCGGGTCTCCAGGATCGCGCCCTGGGCCAAAGGCAGGCGCTAAACCGCTGCGCCACCCAGGGATCCCTAGTCTTTCAATTTTATGCAGATTTTCTCATGGTTATTATATAAAGACATTTCTTTTTATTTTATTTTTTAAAGATTTTATTTATTCATGAGAGAGAGGGGGAGAGAGAGAGAGAGAGAGAGAAAGAGACACAGGCAGAGGGAGAAGCAGGCTCCATGCAGGAAGCCCGATGTGGGACTTGATCCCGGGACTCCAGGATCATGCTATAAAGGCATTTCTGCTTTGAATCTCAGACTCCTAGCTGAAGCAAAACTAGAATCCTGAGAGCTTACCTCAAGTGTCTGTGATAACTTCCAGAGGTCAAGGTTGCTGTATAGCAGGGGGAGATTTCCTAAGTTAGATCACATATTTCTTTTTTTAAAGTTGAGCAAAGGAGAAGTCAAGAGGAGATCAACATACAAAAAACAGAGCAGTACAAGGCAGTTTAAAAGTACATGCTGGGGCACCTGACTGGCTTGGTGATAGAGCATGCAGCTCTTCATCTTGGGATCCTGAGTTCAAGCATTAAGTAGGTGTGGAGCTTACTTAAAAATTTAAAAAAAAAATTAAATTACATGCTAAATTTAGTTGGAGAGACTGTATATTCTTAAACATGAAAGAACCCTACTTTGTACTCCCTGAGGTAGGGAGGATCACATTGAAGGTAAGTGGGTTTTTACTTGAATGGCACTGGAGCCTTGCTCCACTTTTTTTTAGGAGGAAATCCTGAGTCACAGTGTTTGTTGCTTAAACCAAAAGCTCTTAGACTCTGCTCGGCCCTTCCTTCCCTCCTAGATTAGAAACAGTTTTCTTTGCCTAGGGCGTCCTTTGGCAACACGCATTTCCAGTTCTATTTCCTTTTATAAGCTTGTTTTCTGGCTAACTCTGGTGGACGGCGTTTTTGGACTTGGCTTGGCTCCTCAGTTTCTGTTGTCATCTCTAGGTATGAATTGCTGTCAAGGAGTCTTAGAGGTCTCTCAGGAACTTAGGAACACGTGAGGAAACCTGCTGGATATGGCATAGGATCCAGTGAAAGAGAGAAAGACTTAACCTTTTAGAAGCTGATGACTTCTTAGAATTCAGTGATTTCACATAGGCTATCATTGCCGGATATTTATTTATTTATTTATTTATTTATTTATTTATTTATTTATTTATTCATATTTATTTATTTATTTTTAAAGATTTTATTTATTTATTCATGAGGGACACAGAGAGAAGGAGAGGCAGAGAGACACAGGCAGAGGGAGAAGCAGGCTCCACGCAGGGAGCCTGATGTGGGACTCGATCCCGGGTCTCCAGGATCAGGCTCTGGGCTGAGGGCGGCGCTAAACCGCTGAGCCACCCGGGCTGCCCCCATTGCCGGTTTTTAGATTTAGTTCTCAAAAGTTATTAAGTGAGGCAGATAATGGACAGATGTCTGTGTTCCTGATGTCCAGTGGTGGCTGGTTTTAATTTTAATTTAGAGTATATGGACTAGGTTTATGAGTGACAGAGTCCTATCATGGTGGAAAATGAGAGCACGTGCCAGCTCTCAAGCTATTTCCACTATGCTCCTAGATGATCAGATATGACTCCAGGAAGTAAGATGGAACAGGTATAGCTTAGACCATCAGATTTCTCAGATACTCATATTTAAGGATATATGCTTGATTATCATCCATGGGATCTGTCATAGTTTCCTGTTGAAGGTAGCCAGGTTAGTAATTTTTTTTGTTGTTGTTGTTCATTAGTATGATGGGTAAGTCAAGTTAGAATTTTGCTAGGCCATCTGTGATCTACTAATATAGGCAGAACTACTAGCCAGGTTAGTCTAAAATGGACTTTTCATGGAGTGCTGAGAGGCCTAAGCAGAGAAAAGGTTTATGGAGGTTGCTCTTGTTAAGCTTCATTCCTCTGAGTGTGGGATTCCTTGGCTTCTAAACTATTCCTAGTTGGCAAAACATGAGTGTGCATTCATTAGTATTGGTCACAGAATTTAAAAAGTCAGACTAGAAATCAGATAGTCTATCACTTTTGACAGATGATAATGATTAGTATTTATAAGTGACTCTATAGTTTTTCAGTGTACTTTTAAAGAGTTTAAAATTTTTTTCAACTCCACTTGAAAAGTAATTTTTTTATCCATTGTCATCTGGCAAGTTGGAAAGAACCGTTAGAATTCCTATCTTCTGTCTGCTGTCAAACCATTGATGAGATTATTGTTTTTAATTATAGATGAGGGAAAATTGAAGCAATGGCTTAATTGTTGAATTAGCAGAGCTATGGTGTGGCCTCTTTAATTCCGTCCCAACCCACATTGTAGTAGAGGAACTCTGTCAGGAGAGGAACCAGGTCACTCATGGTCTGAATGGTAGTTAAGGCTGGTTGTTGTTTTATATATGTATTTTCCTGTCTACCCCACTCTTATCAGTTCTGGAAATGTTTTTCTTAGATCAAATAGTTACTGGGGCTTTGTTTCTAGGAAGCTCCCTTTTATGTGGCTAATTCAGGATGTTTGATACTTTTTTGTCTGAGGTTTGTTTTCTTTGAAAAAAAAAGTTTGCATCTGTTAACCTCAGAAATCCCGTAGCATAGGCTGCAGTTTGCATATTTTGTGGTTTTAGTTTGGGGGCTGGCAGGGACTTCTGGTTTAACATACTCTGTATAACTAAAGAATATTATGAGAAAAGCAGCAAAGAAACTTTCAAGATTTTTAAAGGCAGGTAGACAGAGGAGGAAATGATTTAGAAATGGTAATCATAAGCCTCAATTTATAAGTGGATAATACCAATTTATAACAAATTACATGCATTTTTGTTAACATACATTAGAATTACTTTACACAAGAATGTCAGAGGACTTGGATCTTAATTGTGTTATTGCTAATGTCCTTTTCTTTTTTTTCTAGTTTTAGAATAATAGCCCTTGGACACTGTTTTAGCCTAGTTGTGAAGATAGGTATTGATTATTGTTATACTGTTGAAGAAAACTTGAGATTTTACTTAGGTAAGTTAGGTATTCCTTTTCTTGTTTTTCTCAGAGTCTTTATTTGTCAATGACCATTAAATTTTTTCTTAATTTTTTTTTACTGAATAAAAATCATAGGTTCATTATAAAAATTAAAATATTACAGAGCTATGTTATAAATTCCTTTTGTCCCAGGGTTAGCTAGACAAATTTCTTAGCTTTACCATAAGACAGTCCTTTATTTACCTTTTTTTTTTTTAAGATGTTATTTATTCATTTGAGATAGAGAGAGCCTGAGCAGGAGGGGCAGAGGGAGGAGAAGCAAGCCCAACTTGGGGCTCAGTCTCAGGACCCCAGGATCATGATCTGAGCTGAAAGAAGACGCTTAACCAACTGAGTCACCCAGGGGCCCTGAAGACAGTGCTTTACATAGTAGTTGCTGATAAAGATTTGTTCTGTTAATTATGAAATGATAGGGGCTACTTATTCAAATTTTCAAAGAATTGTATGTAATCATGTTTTTTTTTTTTTTCTGATATAAAGCATAGGATATAACTTTTAGAATTTAAGCCAAGCTTCCACAACTGTTCTAAGTGCTGAGTAAGTGATGAAATATGGAGGTGTATAGAAGAGAGGAATAGCATGGTTTTCCTATACTCAAAAAGTTGAGTCAAAGTCAGATTTAGAGGTAAGATGGGGATGAAAGAGGTGTTTTGTACCACATTCCAATTGTTTTGTAATTTTTATTTTATTTTTTTATTTTTTTATTTTTTTATGATAGTCACAGAGAGAGAGAGGGGGGCAGAGACACAGGCAGAGGGAGAAGCAGGCTCCATGCACCGGGAGCCCGACGTGGGATTCGATCCCGGGTCTCCAGGACTCCAGGATCACGCCCTGGGCCAAAGGCAGGCGCCAAACCACTGCGCCACCCAGGGATCCCTGTTTTGTAATTTTTAATTTATGAAGCTAAATTTTTTAAAAAAAGATTTGTTTTAGAGAGAGATTGTGTTTGAGCACAGGGGAGAAGCAGAGGGAGAGGGAGATAACCTCTAGCAGACTCCATGTTGAGCACAGAGCCCAAAGTGGGGCTCTATCCCATGACCCCAAGATCATGACCTGAGCAGAAACCAAGAGTTGGGCACTCAACTCACTGGACCACCTAGGCACCTCTATAAAACTAAATTTTATAATAGTTCAGATGAACCTGCCTTTTTTTTTTTTTTTAATGACTCTGGTTTTAATTTGTTTAACCAGTTCTTTTTTTTTTTTTTTTTAAGATTTTATTTATTTATTCATGAGAGACACAGAGAGGGAGAGAGAGAGACAGAGACACGGGCAGAGAGAGAAGCAGGCTCCATGCAGGGAGCCTGATATGGGACTCCATCCCAGGACCCCAGGATCACACCCTGGGGAGAAGAGAGGCGCTCAACCCCTGAGCCACCCAGGTGTTCCTGTTTAACCAGTTCTGTTGAGTTAGGATCATGATCTCTTATTGGCAAAAACTAAAACAAATATCTAGAAGTATCACCTGCTGAACTGACATCCATTCAATTTGCTAACTCTGATGTTCTGTGTGTCCAAATAGAATTTAATCCCTTTCTTTGCTAAATAGTTATTTAATATTCTTCTCCTAGCCCCATTTTTTTTCACAACATCTGTATGAAACACATTCTTTCCCTTGCATTTCCATTGTGTGGAAAGTGGTATTTAAGCATTTGTGGTTTTATCTTCTAGAAGAATGTTTAGTGTTTTGTGGAAGATTGTTGGTCTGCTGATCTTGCTTTGTTGGCTGCTTAGCTCAGTTGGTTATGAGCGTGGTGCATTTAATGAAGCCAACGTTGAGTCAGTCTCTGTAAGGACCAGTTGGGTTTGTTTTATCTACTTTTGTAGTAGTCTCAGCTTACCATCTTGCTGACAAGGACACTGTAGGTCATAGGGAAAACAGGCCAGAAAGTGAGGTTAGAGTAGCATTTCATCCTTGTTATAATAGATGATAATTAATAGGTGTTTATTATTTATTGAATACACTTTAATGCTAGGTATGAGATGGCATCATCCCCATTTTACAGATTAGGGACCTAAAATGAAGAGAATTTAATGTGTCCAAGGGGCACCTGAGTCGCTCAGTTGATTAAGCATCCGCCTTCAGCTCAGGTCATGATCCTGGGGTCCTGGGATGGAGCCCCACCTTGGGCTCCCTCCTCCGCTGAGCAGGGAGCCCGCTTTTTTCTCTTCCTCTGCCTGCCGCTGCTCCCCCTGCTTAAGTACCCTCTCTCTCTCTTCTCTGTCAAATAAATAAAATCTTAAAAATAATGTGCCCAAGATCACATTGCAGAATTGGAAGCCTGTTTTCCCTGTCTCCGAAGTCCTCTACCATAAACTTTTCTCTTACTGGAAGACCAACTTAGTGATGAGACACTTGTTTGCACAGATGTGTGTGAGATGCAGTTGCTCTCCTTGAGCTCATAGTCTTCTGAGGAGGCATGCATATAAATCAACTAACTGCAGAAAAGGTCAGTTCCTTATGGTGTGTTGTTGGGGTTCAGGTGAGGGAAAGAGTTTTGTTCTCTAGCTCGGTAGTTTATGTCTTGCAAATTACTACAGAGGGCTTAGTTATGGGTATGACCCTGAACAAAAACAGTCTCTCTGATTTATTCATTGATTAATTCAGTCTCATTAATATGTGCAAAAACACCTGTGGACCTGTATGTAATTGATAGAATCTGAGGGGTAGAAAAAAAAGTGTTTGAAGATCATGGTATATTTTTTCTCTCTTTAGAAATAAAACTTTGAGTTATAAACTACACATTTCTTATAGAGAATTTAGAAATTATAGAAAGGTGCAGAAATAAGTGACTCATAATTCTTCTATCCAGAATTGAGCTGTTATTTTGATGTATTTACATAGTTCCTTCTAGTTTTTAAACATTTTTATTGCAGTATAACTTAAACACAGATCCTAAGTATATAGCTTGATGTATTTTTATATATGTATGCATGTGTGTAACCATCATCCAGATCAATTCTTTCCAGTTTTTACTGTGTGTGGGTGTATGTGTGTATACTTTTACATATTGTGATAAAATGAAATGTAAAATTTTGTGATTTGATTTTTTTCACTTAATGTTCTATCATGAATATTTCTCAATATTATGAAATATTCTGAAATTTTGTTGATCTTATGAAGAGTTAGTTAATTACAGGGAGCAGAAACTCATTCAGACAAGCTAAAATAAAAGGGATTTATTTCAAATTGTAACATATTTATAAATACCATTAAAAGAATATCCAACATACATATAAAGGTCTATGGAATATTTCAAATTTTCCTTTTTCAATTATTTATTTAAATTTTTTTTTATTTTTAAAGATTTTTATTTACTTATTCATGAGAGACACAGTGAGAGAGGCAGAGACATAGGCAGAGGAGAAGCAGGCTCCGTATGGGGGGTGTGATGTGGGACTCAATCCCAGGACTCTGGGATCACGACCTGAGCCAAAGGCAGAGATGCTCAACCACTGAGCCACCCCGGGGTCCTTTTTCTACATCTGTAATAAAATATTAGGGCTTTCCTAAAATATTTCCAATCTGGTAGGAAGAAAATATCTTGTTTTAATCTGAATTTAATTATTTGTGAAGCTTAGCATCTTTTCTTCTATTTCATGTACATTTTACCTGTTCACATCTTTTTTTTTTTTTAAGATTGTATTTATTTATTCATAGAGACACACAGAGAGAGAGAGAGAGAGAGAGAGGCAGAGACACAGGCAGAGGGAGAAGCAGGCTCCATACAGGAAGCCCGATGTGGGACTCGATCCCGGGTCTCCAGGATCACACTGCAGGCTGCAGGCGGCGCTAAACCGCTGTGCCACCAAGGCTGCCTATGTTCACATCTTTTCTTCATATTTCCATTGGGTTGATTATCTTTTTTTTTTTTTTAATTTTTCACTCTTTTTTTAAAAGATTCTATTTATTTATTCATGACAGACAGACACAGAGAGAGAGGCAGAGACACAGGCAGAGGGAGAAGCAGGCTCCATGCAGGGAGCCCGATGTGGGACTGGATCCCAAGTCTCCAGGATCAGGCCCTGGGCTGAAGGCAACCGCTGAGCCCCCGGGGTGTCCAGATTATCTTTTCTTTATTGATTTATGGAAACTGTGTATTAGGAATATTTTGGTTGTCAGGAAATATATCAAAACTTCAAAAATACTTGCATTGAAAAATATATATATACACTAGTGTATACTGGGATCATAAGATAAGTATGTTGTGTATATACTGCCTTTTGAATATATTATTATATGTCAGTAATTTTCCCATGGCATTAAAAATGTCTTGAATAGTCTCATGCCATTAAACATTCTTCATATATATTATTTTAATTATTATTTATTTATTTATTTATATATTCTACAGAGAGAGAGAGAGAGACAGAGCACACAAGCAGGGAGAGGGAGAGGGAGAGGGAGAGGGAAAAGCAGGATCCCTGCAGAGCAGAGAGCCCAATGAAGGACTTGATCCCAGGACCCTGGGATCATGACCTGAGCTGAAGGCAGATGCTTAACCGACTGAGCCACCCAGGCACCCTGATTTTAACTATTTAATTCTAAAGTATGAGTGAACTGTAAGAATTTTTGTTTTGAATGGTAGAGTTTTTTTTTTTTAAGATTTTATTTATTTATTCATGAGAGACTGAGAGAGAAGGAGGCAGAGGGAGAGGCAGGCTCCCCACAGAGCAGGAAGCTGGATTTGAGACTCAATCCCAGGACCCTGGGATCATGACCTCAGCTGAAGGCAGATGCTTAACCAACTGAGCCACCCATGCACCCTGAACTGTAAAATTTTTTTTTTTTTAACTGTAAAATTTTTAATGATTTTTTGGCACTTGGGTGGTTTATATATTTTTTTATAATAATTTTACACTGTGGTACTTTATACAATCTTGAGTATCTTATTGTTGCTTTCATGTAAATACCAATAAGACATTATTAAGCCAAATTAGATGAATCTTTAAACACATTTCACATGTAGTGATAAATTTCTTCTCAAAAGTCCTATGCCAGGGGATCCCTGGGTGGCTCAGTGGTTTAGCACCTGCCTTCGGCCCAGGGTGTGATCCTGGGTTCCCGGGATCGAGTCCCACATCAGGCTCCCTGCATGGAGCCTGTTTCTCCCTCTGCCTGTGTCTCTGCCTTTCTCTCTGTTTGTGTCTCTCATGAATAAATAAATAAAATCTTTAAAACAAAACAAAACAAAAAAAACAAAAGTCCTATGCCAATTTATGCTCACCCCTAGTTTGCCATCATTTAGTTATTTACATATATATATGTATTGTTTGGTGGGGAGGGTAAATTACACATAACATAAAATTTACCCTTTAGCCATTTAAAAATGTATAGTTCGGTGGCATTTAGTGTTTTTCAGTGTTTTGCAGCCATCACCATTGTGTAGTTTGATAACATTTTCATCACTCTGAGGGGAAGCCCCGTACCTATTAACAGTCACCCCTTATTGCCGTTCCTTTGCCTCCCTCCCTCCACCAGTCCCAGACAACCACTAATCTGCTTTCTGTCTTTATGGATTTGCTTATGCTGGATATTTCATGTAAACGGGATCATGCAATATGTGACCTTTTATGTCTGGATTCTTTCATTTAATGTTTTTTTTTTTTTCAAAGATTTTATTTATTTATTCATGAGAGAGAGAGAGAGAGAGGCAGAGACACAGGCAGAGGGAGCAGCAGGCTCCACACAGGGAGCCCAATGTGGGACTTGATCCCGGGTCTCCAGGATCACGCCTTGGGCTGAAGGCGGCGCTAAACCGCTGAGACACTCGGGCTGCCCACTTTCACTTAATGTTTTCAGGGTTCATTCTAGTTGTTGGATATATTAATACTTCATTCTTTGATTTATTCTTTATTGAAGTATATAGTACAGATTACATTGTTACATTAGTTTTGGGTGTAAAACAGTGACAGCTCTATACAGTATGTGATGTTCACAAGTGCAAGTGTAGCTGCTGTCACCATAAACTCATAATACAATGAAGTCTAGTAATTTCATTCCTTTTTATGGCCGAATAATATTCCATTGTTTGGATATACTACATTTTGCTTATCTATTCATCTATTGATAAGCATTTGGGTTGTTTCTACTTTTTGGCTACTGTGAATAATACTGCTATGAACATTCATGTACAAGGTTTAGTTTGAATACCTGTTTGGGAATCTACCCAGGAGTAGAATTGCTGGGTCATTTGGTAATGTTATGTTTAACCTTTTGAAGAACTGCTAAACTGTTTTCCACAATGGCTGCACCTTTTTACATTCTCAGGATCAACACATGAGGGTTATGCTTTCCCTATCTCTGCTAATATTAGTAATTTTTCATTTTCTGATGTCATTATGTTTTAGTCTGTATTTCTTTACTAAGATAGATTTAGAAAAAGAGCTATTTGATAATACTTTGTATTTATATTGTGAATTATCTTTATAATTTCTCTTCTTGCTCATTTCTTTCTTTTATTTTGTGGGGGGTGGGGGTGGGAAGGATTGAAGTTAGAGTGCTTTGGAAATGTAATTATGGGTCTCTTTTGCTTAGGGAATGCCGGTAAGTTTGTTACAAAAATAGGGTGGCTAAAGAAATGTGATTTGCAGCATGTATTTGTTTCTTGTGGCTGCTGCAACAAATTACCACAGACTGGGTGGCTTAAACAACAATAATTTATTTTCTCACTGTTCTGGAAGCCAGAGGTCCAAAATCAAGGTATTATCAGGCTGCCCTAGGAGAGAATAATACATTGCCTCTTCCAGCTCCTGATGGCTGTTGGCATTCCTTGGCTTTTGGCCACATCCCTCACATCTTCACATCCCCACATCCCTTCTTGGTTTCTTCTTTATGTGTCTGTCTTTACAAGGTTTCTTAGTATTTAGCACTCAGCTTATCCAGGATGATTTTCTCATAGTAAGATCTGTAAAGACCCTTTTCAAATAAGATAACATTCACAGATTCTGAGGATGAGGATGTAAACCTACTACAGAGGTTCTATAAGTAGGTCTTGAATTTCCTCAGGTGTGAGTAAGGAACAGACAGGAGTAGAAGGGAGAGCCCAAGAAGAATGGTTAAGGGGAAAAGAGACTGATATTACCAGTGCTCTGTACTGTTACTATACTTGGTATTCAGAGATACCATAGGATTTTAGGATAAAAATGGCTGAAAGTCTTATTTTTTGACAGAAGCCATGTAGCTCACAAAAATCAAGCTTCTGCTGTGGTAGAACATTCTTATCTATAATTAAAATATTTATTAGCATGGTCATACTGTAACCACTATCTACTGAACCAGTCAGATTCATTGTCATTATCAGTAATCATCACTACCATCTCTAGTCCTTTTATTTATGCTGTATTTATTCTTTATTATTATTAAAGATTTAAGTATAGTTGGCATTATGTGTATTTTTAAAATTTGAATATAGTTGACATACAGTCTTGCATTAGTGTTGTTTCAGGTGTACAACACACTGATTTGACAAGTTATACATTATGCTATGCTCACAAGTGTATCTTCCATTCCATTGTGCTGTGCCTTTCATTCACATGACTTAATCATTCTGTAAGTGGAAGCCTGTATCTCCCATTCCCTTTCACCCATTTTGCCCATCCCCTCATCCTCCTCCCCTCTGGCTACTATCAGTTGTCTGTATTTATAGGTCTGATTCTGCTTTTTGTTTGTTTAGTCTTTTTTTTTTTTTTTTTAAGAATCCACATATCAGTAAAATCATGATATTTGTCTTTCTTAGTCTGACTTAATTCACTTAGCATGATGCCCTCTAGGCCTATCCATGTTGTCTCAGATGGCACAATCTCATCCTTTCTTATGATTGTGTAATATTTTAGCTTGTGGGTGTACACACATATACATAACACACCACATCTTCCTTACCATTTGTCTATTGGTGGACAGGTTGCTTAGGTTGCTTCTGTATCTTGGTTATTGTAAATAATGCTGCAGTAAACATAGAGGAACAGTATTTTTTTAAACTAGGCAACATAAGTCTCTTAGAAGAGAAGAAGAGCTGGTTAGAATTTCCAAAACTTTCATTTTATGGAGGAAGAAAGTGTGCTTGGAAGGGTTTTGAGTAACTTGTCTAAATTTCTCACAGCTGGTTAGTTTCAGAGCTGAGATTTGAAGTTGTGGTTCCTTAACTCTTGGTTGAGTGTTTTTTCCATGATACATACAGTATACAAGCTGTGGAAACTGATAAAGAAGGAAAGATTTGTGATTGTTTTTCTCCTTTAAAGCTGGAGTTTCTGACTGGAGTAGTGGAGATAGTGTAGCCTAAAGGCTGTATCTGTTAGGTTTTTGAAACCCAGATCTTCCGTTTACTGTTTGTGTGATGGTGGGCAATTTACTTCTCTGTGTTTGTTTCTTCATCTTTTTTTTTTTTTAAGATTTTATTTATTCATGAGAGACACAGAGAGAGGCAGAGACACAGGCAGAGGGAGAAGCAGGCTCCCTGCAGGGAGCCCGATGTGGGACTCAATCCCCGTCTCCAGAACCACGCCCTGGGATAAAGGTGGCGCTAAACCCCCCGAGCCACCTGGGCTGCCCTGTTTCTTCATCTTTAAAGTGGAAATAGAATCTATCTCATAGGGTTGTTGTAGGATTAAATGAATTTATACATTTAATGGCTTGGGATAGTGCCTGGCACATGGTGAATACGCATTAAGTGTTCACTATTACTAACACTTTTCTTTGCATCACTTAACTCTATATAATTATGATATTGATGCAAAGTGGAGATAGGGTAATAGTACTACATACATTTTCATTTGGCCCTGTTAGCAACCACATGAGGTAAATTCTGTTATTCTCATTTTATCTGTGAGGACACTGATGCACAATATGGTTAAATACCTTGCCTAAGATTATTCAGCTAATATGTGGGAAGATTGGGATTCAAACTCAGATCTGTCAGAATCTAGAGTTTACTGTTTTTTGAGAATTAAACATTATTGATATCAATATACATATAATACAGTAAAGTGCACATATCAAAGCACACACGGTGATGTATTTTCACAAACCAATCGTACCCATGTTGCCAGCACCCCAGAATTCTTCCTTGTGCTCCTTCTAGTGAATATTTGCTCTCTTGTTTACCAAAGGTAACCACTGGTCTGACTTCTAAGAGCATTGATTAGTTTTATCTATTTATGTAAATGTAATAAAATGCAGTGCTCTTTTTGTCTGGACTTTTTTGCACAACATCATGTTTGAGAGATTCATATTGTTATGGGTAGTTTTAGATTGTTCATTCTCACGTATAGTTTTCCATTGTGTACTTATACCACAATTTATGTCTCAGTTCTACTGTTGATGACACTGGGTAGTTTCTAGATTTTAAGTATTTTTTTAATTTTAATTTTATTTTTAAAATTTTTTTAATTTATTTATGATAGTCACACACACAGAGAGAGAGGCAGAGACATAGGCAGAGGGAGAAGCAGGCTCCATGCACCGGGAGCCCGACGTGGGATTTGATCCTGGGTCTCCAGGATCGTGCCCTGGGCCAAAGGCAGGCGCTAAACCGCTGCGCCACCCAGGGTTCCCTAGATTTTAAGTATTAACATTAGTGGTATATTTTGAATATTTACTGTATGTACCTTTTTGTGAACATGCCCTTTGGTCTGTTGGGTGGGGGTTTACCTGGAATTAGAATGACTTGGTCATAGGTATATATTCAAATTTAGTAAATACTGCCATGCTGTTTTCTTTCCACTCTACATCCTCACCTATAGTGTGTAAGCATTGGTTGCTCCCTAGCCTCATCAGTACTTGGCATTTTCCTTGCTTTTTATTTTAGCCATTCTAATGGTTGTGTACTGGTATCGCATTACATAAATTTTCATTTTCTGGATGACAAATGGAGTTGAGTACTTCTCAGAAGTTTATCAGATGTTTGTATACCCTCTTTTTAGAAGTATCCGAATCTTTTGCCATTTTTCTTTCAGGTGGTCTTTTTTTTTTTCCTTACTGATTTAATGGAATTCTTTATCTGTTCTAGATAGGAGTCTTTTGTCAGTTATATGTACTGAAAATTTCTCCTTCTAATTTGTTTCCTTTTCATTCTCTTAATGGTGACTTTTGAAGAACAAATTCTTTAGCTACAATATAATCCAATTTATCAGTTTTCTCTATGTTTAGTGCATTTTATATTCTGTTTAAGATATGTTTGCTGTTGCAGAGTCACAAAGATGTTCTGTTTCCTACTAAAGACTTTATTGTTCTGTCTTTCACATTTAGATTTGCAATCTCAGAGCTAACCGTCTTAATCACTTTACTATGACACAACTCTACTGTCTGAAAAAAATTCTTCTACTGTGCATGTGGGCATGCGCATGGGTGCTACTTTTCAACATTCTAAGGGTGGAAGAGAAACATTTCCATTGCTGTCACAGCTGGGCCTGTAGTACAACAATGCTTTGATGTGACCAAATACAGTGCTTTTAATAGACGTTTAGTAAAACAAATGTTTGCCTTTGTGCTTTGATTTAGTACCAACTGGTAAAATTTTAGTGGTTAGGAAACTGTAAAAAAGGAAAAAAATACTACTATGAGATGTAGTAAGGGTAAAGGGAATTCATCTGTTTTATTGAGAGTAACCTGACAGGAGGCTCCCAAATTCTTAAATCTCCTTGTACACTCTAGGGGAGGTTGAAGGAATGGTCCTTTATTATAAACTGGGAATATGTTAGTGTTCTTGGTACAGCCATGTTTGCTGCCTTGGGCTCTGCTTTGGACAGGTAAATGTTGTCAGTTTAATGCAGTGGAGGCTTCCTTCTTGGAAAGGATTTGGCAATTTCCAGGGCATTTCTGTGCCATTTTCATGGTTAAAGATTAAGAGATGACTCTTGCATGTATGACTGTCCTTTTGGGAGGAAAGGATCTAATATTTGTCAAGTAGACCTTGTGCTCTGAACAAGTATGTTCCTTTTTTTTTTTTTTCTTTTTTATTTTTATTTATTTATGATAGTCACAGAGAGAGAAAGAGAGAGAGGCAGAGACATAGGCAGAGGGAGAAGAAGCAGGCTCCATGCACCGGGAGCCTGATGTGGGATTCGATCCCGGGTCTCCAGGATCGCGCCCTGGGCCAAAGGCAGGCGCCAAACCGCTGCGCCACCCAGGGATCCCCAGTATGTTCCTTTACATGTATTAACTCAGTCCCTAAATAGGCCTGTGAAATAAGCATATTATCCCTATGTTAAAGATGAGGAAACTGAGATTTATTGGAGACCTTGGGCAGGTTACTTAAAATTTAGCAAGACATGCAACTAGTATTTGAATCTAGATTTGCCTGTTTTTACAGTTCAGTTTCTTCTACTACAGTAATGTATATATCACAGGATATACTGCAGTACCTTCCTAACTTTATCTGGAAGAGAGGGCTCTGCAGATTTGTGAGGCCCATCTGCCCAAAGATGGAGATAGAGATTTATTCATATGTGTTATGAATTCTAGGATGGGTTGGTTTTTAATGATAAATTTTCATGTCTCTATACCACTTAGTACAGAGCTGTGTAAATAGTAGGAACTTAGTCAAGATTGATACATTGAGCATGGAATAATGTAGTAATGTAGAATGGCTGAGGGTGTGGCAGACACATTCTCTATTCTATGGTGGCTGAGTGGAGAAAAATTGTGCTTACATTTATAACTTGGATTTGGTGGGAGTAAGATATGAAGTTTTGGGTGAATTGTTTTAAGTGTCTTGCACATTCAGTAAATATTTGTGAGTTAATATGTTGATGAATTATGGGGATATTTTCACCTCGAGGAAGAATTTAAATTTTTTGGCTTGCTGAAATTTTCTTTCTCTCTGTGGTAACAGAGGTGTATTCATTTTTAGAATTCTTCTTTAGTCTTATTTTGTAATAGATTAGCTAGTTCTGTTTTTGCTGCTGTGGTAAAAAGAACTGTTATAATTAACATCTCTGCTTCCTCTAACAGTTTTATGGGTTTGTTTTGAAGAACCTAAAAAGAAACAAACTAAAAGAAATGTTCATTGTGCTACATATTTCTTCAGGAAAGGCATTTTATGCTATGTAGTGCTCTAAATGTGAAATCCTAAATAACTACTTTGGAAAAAAAAGCAACTCCCAAGACTGAAATGGCTCCAGAAGCTCCTCCCCATATTGTCATGGTAAATTATCTATAGATTGGAAAGGGTAGAACTGAATTAGTGAGGGAAGACCTAAACCTGAGGCCATTAAGCTTTTGTATAGGAGCATTTAATTCCAATGAATGAATTCAGGTCTCTTGACCCAAACAAATTATACCCCAGAGTTTTGTAAGAGTTTTGAGATGAGATCTTTTAGTTGCTGTCAGTCACATGTAAAGAATATGGAATTGCCACAAAAAGACCTATTTTTAAGACTGAGAAGGTAAGAGTTTGACCTTTCTAGAATGGTTTATTAAGAATATGACACGAGGATTTAGAAAAGGAAGCTGATTATTAAGAGCCAATACAAGCTCACTAGGAACATGTTTGGTCAGACTAACCATATTTTCTTTATTAAGGGAGTAGACTGGTAGAAGAGGGGAATAACTGTCACCACCATTTTTGGATTGCTGAATGTATTGATGGGAATGACTAGGATATGCATGGGGATAAGAGACATATTTGAGCTGTATGATGAAGCAGGTGATGCAAAGCAGTATAGAAAGGAGATGTTCCAAAAAAAAAAAAAAAATGTGACTTGATAGCAACACTAAAATGTAAGGCTTTTAGTTGGCTGCAACTTTGACTTACGGCAAAAAGTTGTGATTTTTAGCTTGCATAATTAATAGATTTTGTCAGAAAAGTGGATAGTCCAGTTTTATTTTATTCATGAGAGACACAGAGAGAAACAGAGAGGCAGAGACACAGGCAGAGGGAGAAGCAGGCTCCATGCAGGGAGCCTGATATGGGACTCCATCCTGGGACTCCAGGATCATGCCCTGAGCCAAAGGCAAATGCTCAACTGCTGGGCGACCCAGGCATCCCCATAGTCCAGTTTTATTTATTTATTTTATTTATTTTTTTAAAATTTTTATTTATTTATGATAGGCACACAGAGAGAGTGAGGCAGAGACACAGGCAGAAGCAGGGCTCCACGCACCGGGAGCCCGACGTGGGATTCGATCCCGGGTCTCCAGGATCGCACCCTGGGCCAAAGGCAGGCGCTAAACCACTGCGCCGCCCAGGGATCCCCTCCAGTTTTAAATGATATAAATGATAACCATACCGAGGTAGAGTACTGGTTCTAGTTCTAGGAGCTAGGGTGGTGAGAGAACTGAAAACCATGTTATAGGAACTACATTTAAAGGAGCAGACTTGTTTTATGACCAGTAAATGGCTCTGACAATAGCTCCCACAGACTAGTTTCAGAAGAACTTGGAGTTGCAGAATTGGCAACATTGTTGGAATACCATAGATTTTGATAGCAATCACTGGAATAAATGTAGATTGGCTAATCAAGCAAAGAAGCCTATGAAGGTCAGAGAAGGCATCTACAAAAGAATGAAGGCATGGTAAAGCATGCCATATTTTAGGAACTACGAGTGAGTTGCTGTGGATAATGTCTAAAGAAGGGGAGAGGAGTTGGGTAGAAGATAAAACTGGGAAGTTGGCAGGTGCCTTATTGAAGGTGGAGAAAGTGGAGCCCAGGAAGTTAGGAGTGATTTGCATAAGGTTTGATTGTATTGAACCTGGAGGAATTCCAGGCTTTCTCCCCTTCAAGAGCTCTCTCATTCCCTTCCTTCAGGTATGTTCTTTAGGTTTACTTTAAAAATGATCAGAGATTCTAAATAATCACAGGGGACTGTGTTTTACATTCTTTAGCAAGCTAAAGAAACTTACCAGAAAATCGGTGACCTACCTACAAGCAGTAGGTTGAAGGGGATTAACAATTCCAGCTATTATTGTTTTAACTTTACTATGTAGTCTAGGTTATGCTAGAATCAATAATTTTTCCCACTTTACCATGCTATTTGCTTAAAAGAGGATTTTTTTTCTTTGTCTAGTTCAAATGATAGGGTTGTGAGTTTTAAGTTCTGTGTTGGGCTGCATGCACAGCATGGAGCCTACTTTTTTTTTTCTTTTTTTTTTGGGGGGGGGGCTTACTTTAAAAAAAAAAACAACAAACTGGTTTCAAACATCTATGAGACAACCAGGGATTTTGAACATTGGCCAGGCATTTGGCATTAAAAAGATAGTTTTGGTCAAAATTTTCTATGTGTGGGCACCTGGGTGGTTTAGTTGGTTAAACTTCTGATTTTGGCACAGGTTGTGATCTCAGGGTTGTGAGAGCGAGCCACCTATAGGGCTCTGCACACAGCGTGGAGTCTGCTTAAGATTCTGTCCCTCTGCACCGCTCCTCCCACTTGTACTCTCTCTCTCTCTTTTTTAGGATTTTTATTTATTTATTTGAGAGAGAGACAAAGAGAGCACACATGAGCACAAGCAGGGGGAGTGTCAGAGGGAGAGGCCAACTCCCTGCTGAGCAGGGAACTTGACTCAGGGCTCAATCCCAGGTGCCTGGGATCATGACCTGAGTTGAAGGCAGATACCCAACCGACTGAGCCACTCATGTGCCCCTCACTCACTCTTCCTTAAAAAAATTTCTAGGTATATTCATCCTGTTATGGACTTTTAAAAAGGAATAAAGGTCTTTTAGAGATACGTGCTGAAATATAGATAAAATGATATGTCTAGATTTGCTTTCAAATAATTGGTATGGGGGAGTACAGGTATAAAGTAAGATTGGACATGCATTGATAATTATTGAAACTGGGTGATGGATACATGGTAATTCATTATACTTTTTTAAACTATTTTATTTATTTATTCATAAGAGACACAGAGAGAGGCAGAGACACAGGCAGTTCTGGCTGACAGCAAAGCTGCAACCTGAGAAGAGATTTACTTAGGAAGGTCTTAGCCAGTGGTGCCTGAGTGGCTCAGTGGTTGAGCGTCTGCCTTGGGCTTAGGGCGTGATCCCAGAGTCCCAGGATCGAGTCCCACATTGGGCTCCCTGCGTGGAGCCTTTGCTTCTCTCCTCTGCCTGTGTCTCTTCCTCTCTTTCTCTGTGTCTGTCATGAATAAATGAATAATACCTTTAAAAAAATTTCTTAGAGAGAGAGAGACTGTGTGTGCATGAAGGAGGGGGTGGGACAGGGAAAAGAGAATCTTCATGCAGGCTCCCTGCTGAGTGGGGAGCTCTGACACCCCCCCCACCCCCCCCCACCCCCCACCGGGCTCCATCCCAGGACCCTGAGATCATGACCCCGGCCGAAATTAGGAGTCAGGAGCTTAACTGACTGAGCGACACAGGTGCCCCCATATCTAGATTTCTTAATTCAACTGTAATTAATAAATGGTTTTCATTTTCTTTCTTTTCCAATATGTGTTGCTTTGATGGTTAGATTCCATTGTGGTGATGTACCAAACTACCATCTTGTTATGTATTTGCTTTTCTTTTTCTTGTAGTTGTGAA